>NC_050573.1:527316592-529782842 GCF_011100635.1 Trichosurus vulpecula
CCTTCTAAGTTGTCTTGGGCTGGAAGATTGTCTCACCTTCTCATTTTTTTCTTTGTTCCATGCCTTTACTTCTCCATCTTGGCACTGCCATAACCTTGTATTCATCATCATCATCATCATCACCACCACCACCACCATCATTACTAACAATTATTTAGCACCTACCATGAGCCGGACAGTGTGCTAAGCATTTTACAGATATTATCTCATCTGACTTTCACAACAGTCCTAGGAAGTGGGTGCTATTATGATCTCCATTTTGCAGATGAGAAAACCAAGGCAAATAGAGGTTAAGTGACTTGCCCAGGGTCACACAACTAGAAAGTGTCTGCGGCTATATTCGAACGTAGGTCTTTCTGACTCCAGGTTCTAAGCTGTACTGCCAGCTTCTCTATGACTAAGTTGACATAGTGTAAGCTCTGCCCAAGATGTAAAGGGCTTGAGCAGAGGTTGGTGATGACTGTTTCATGAAGAGCCCAGGTCATGCTCATTTCACTCCCAGTTCTCTTCCCTTTCCTCCCTTTCTTTTTTCCTTGTTTGAAGACTTCCCACCTTAGAGATGCCCCCTCCTATCCCCCTTTCCTGATTTCTGAATTTTTAGGTCAGCCTAGACCTCCATTTATGAGGGCTTAGGCAGGAATCTGTTGCAGCCAGCTGGAACAGGCTTACAAGAGCTAATTGTACACCTACAATTTCCTGTTTTGCTAATTGCCTTGACTTAAGAAAGGGATGAAGAAAATGTTAATAATGTAGATTAAATTTAAACATGGGTTGTGAGTGCATTCCCCCACCCACTCACCCACCCCTGAGCCAATTGTTAAAGATTTACCAGCACACCGACGGGCTCAGGCTTGACTCTTTCCAGGCTTCTTCACCTCCTCACTAACAGCCTTCGCACCCTGGTCATCCCTCTGCCCTAAGGTCTACTCTCCAGATTAGAGAGTCCCTAGTTACAATTCCTCTTTCTATTTTGCCTTAGCTCATTGGAACGTAAGCTCCTTGGCACTGAGATTTTCTTCTTTGCTTGCACTTATACTCCCAGACCATCACACAATGCCTAGCGCATTGTAAAGACTCAATTGATGCTTTATTTATCTTGCTTTCAAAGTGTATCTGTCATCTGAGGATAAGCCTAGATCATTCTGGAGAGGTTACTTTTACAAAACAATATTTATTTCAAAGATGCAACAACAAATATATAAACATACTTCCCAACACTTGGGCCATAATCACACAATACCACCTCCACCCCCACCCCCAAGCCACTTCATCCTCTGAAGAGGAGAAAGCTTTAGATTCACAATTTAGCTCCTACATAACACAGTCCCAATTTCCAAGTTCAAAGCCCCACTTGGGTTTGAGTTCCAGGCACCCTGACTTCTCACGGCTTCTCTGTTGAGCTGGCTGCAACATCTGGCTTGGAATCCTGGCTTCAAGGTGCTGTTTCCAGGGATAATTCTATTTCTCTTGCCTAAAACTGAGGACAAATGAAATACAACCAGACAAGCATCCTCTAGCTTATTTCTCAGCCCCAGGGGCCTAAAAAGAGAAAGAGGTTCGTTTCATGCTGCCTGTGCTGTGGGTCCTTTCTGGACACAGAAGAGGAAAAGAGAATGAACAGGAAAGAGCAAGATTATCTCAGTCTGTCAGTTTTAAAGACACAGCCTATCTGGATGCACAGTCAATCAAAGGAGGTTACTCCCATTCACATGGTAGGGAAACATAGGCTGTCTTCTCCAGGAAGTATACCTCCATGTAGGTAATCCGGACATGCTCCAACACATGTACATATGCCATATACAAAAAAAAAAATGGGGAGGATGGAGCATTAGCAACTGAGAGCACCAAGAAAGACCTTGTAGAAGAGATGGCACTAGGATGGAGTCTAGAAAGAAACTAGCAATTCTTAGAGGCAAAGGGGAGGAGGAGATACATTTTAGATATGGGGTACAGGCTGTGATGTATATGAGGAAGAGCCATTTGTCTAGCATGTAAAGTTTGTGAAGGCTAGTAATATATAATAAACCTGGAAAGTAAGTTTATTATATGTAGTATATATAGAACATATTATACTTACCGGATATATATCACATAATATTATATAAATTATGTATTACATAGCATATATTGTATGTGCATATAGATATGTATTATATACTGAAAAGTAGCCAGGTCATGAGGGACTTTAAAGGCAAAACAAGCTTGTATCTTCAACAGCACAGAGCAAATATTTAATTCATTGAATTCATAGTTAAACTCTCTCTTTCAGTCTGTTTACTTCTCTGTAAAATATCTAGGTGACCACTAGGGTTTCTTCTAGCTCTAACATTGCATAATGACATGATGAAGTCAGATCCAATCACAGAGAATACAGTCATGCCCCAGGCATTCAAGATAGTTCACGCATGATACATAACTTTTTCTCAACCTACAACTGGGACTCCAACCTTGACCCATATTTAATGAATGCATCATGCACTGATGTACTCCTTTGTAGACAGGTCTTGGACATATATCAGTGAGAAAATATTTGCTCTTCTCAGCAGTGAGTTCTGAATCGTTCTTTGCCAACTGGCAAGACTGAACATGATAAGGCTGAGAACATTGCATATGCAGCAATAGCTAAATATCAGATTTCAGAAAGCAATCCTTAATCTGTGGTCTAGCAAGAATTTTACTACCTTATTGATTTTACCCATTCTGTGTTCTCGGTAGATATCATACAAGAATCATTGCAATGTGCTTTGTTTGTCAGGTTATGGATTTTAATTACAAAGATCTTAGGATCTTAGAGGTTTCTACAAAAAATCCTATGATTCTCTGGACTGAATGGGGTGCAATGACCTTGGTCTCCATCATCTGCTACCTTCTCACAATAAGACAGTTGACATGATAGAAAAAGATATAGATGTTTACAGCAGAAACAAAGTTCATGAGTGAGTGCTGCTGGAAATGACCAGACAGTTTAGCATACTTACTGTGGTACATACCTTCTGTTATGGAAAGATAAAGCAGACAAAGGAGTAATCAAAATTACAATTAACAACTGACATTAAAATGGTGCTTTTAGGTTTTTAGTGTGCTTTATGTAAATGTCTCATTTAAGCTCCATAGCAAGTTTTTGGGTAGTGTACTTGAGGTATTATTATTACTTTTACCACATTATAGATGAAGAAATTGATTGTCAAGGAGATTAAGTGATGATGATGTAACAGTAAGGCAACAATAACAACGCAGATGACAATTGTCAAAATGCCCCTGTAGTTCCGTATCACAAAGTACACCAGACTCTCCACACAGAAGGCAGAAGAAGCAAACCATTCATTCAGACACCAGAGAACCACATCCCATAACCAAGTGCTCATCTCCCACAGCCAGTCAGCCCACTTCATCATAACAGCAAGGAACCCAAAACATTCAATACAGAATATCACAACATGCAGTCTCACCATCCCAAAACCTCTCCGACCCCCCCACTAGGGTTTTCCCCAAGACAAACTCACATTACAGCTAACTCAGCCTGTTCAGTTCTAACAATCACAAGGGTGGCCATTAGCAGTCATTAGCAACCATAACATCTTTTTCTTTCTCTCTCAGCATTTGCTGTGACATAACTTCTTTTTCCTGTCAGGAAGCTCCTCCTACCACATATGTCTTAGGCTTCCTGTGATGTAAGCAGGTCACATGGCCTACAGATGATGATGATGGTGATGACGATAAGTCACATCAACTTTTTGTCTCAGTTTCATCTTCTGAAAAATACAGATAATAATAGCACCTCCCTCCCAGGGTTGTCATAAAGATCAAATGTGATAATAATTGGAAAGTGCTAGCACAGTACCTGGCTAATAAATGTTAGCTATGATGATAATGATACATGGCATTTATGTAGTGCTTTAGGGCTCTACATATATTTGATCCTCAGAGATAGGTGCTATTATTATCTCTGTCTTACAGATGAGGAAACTGAGGCTAAGAGGGAAAATAACCTGCTCATAACCACATGGCTAGTACATGCCTGAAGCAGTATTCAAACTCAGATCTTTCTGACTCTAAAATCCATGCCCTATTCACTCTCCTGCCTAGCTTCTGAAGTACCCTGATTGAGGTGACATAGGTAAACATGAGGGAGGCAGGATCTGAACCTTTCAAGTACAGTACTCTAGGTAGTATGTCATGTGTACCTGCCTGCCCACACACCCTGCCCCTATTCTCACCACAACTCCTACCAAGGAGTATACTATGGAGAAAGACAAGGATGTGCAAGACAGTTCCTGGCCTCAAGGAATTTATAGTCTAGTTGGGGAGACAAAATGTACATAAGTGGAACAGTAATGCAGTGACATCAAGCATTATGTAATTAACCACCAGAGAACAAAGGTTCCCAGAGCAGTGCAACTGAGCACAAGATGTGGAGTCTAAAAGTTCAAAATCATTGGCATTACAAAGTCTAATGGGATGGGCACATGCATGGAGAATAAAAGATATCACTGAGAACTCATGACTAGATAAGAAAATGGTCCCAACATGAAGTGAGAATAAGAGGCAAGAGATCAAGAACCCATTTCTGGTTTTGGTTTTGGGTTTTTTTTGGGGGGGGTTGTTTTTTTTGTTTGTTTGTGGGGTGTTTTAACCTTTGAGCTTTTAAAGGAATCAGAGGAAGGCTTCCATTGCACTTGGCAGACTTCGATACTCTGAGGAAGATTTACGGGAAGATTTAGACAAGAGTCACACAAAATGGGGTGGTATGGAGGGGCTGCAATTTTCATCCACAGAGAAAGTACCCACACTGAGGAAATTACATGAGTATTCTTTTTTGGAGAAATAACATGGGGGCATGATGTAACTTGGGGATTCTCAGAGCTTCAGGCATAAAATGAAAACTATTATTCTCATCTTAAAAAGCTGAAGTCTCTTAATCTGACCTCCTAGGTCATGTTGTCTAAGTTGTGATTCTTATTATCTTTATTTCCCGAGATCTTGAATGGTTGTACTGAAAATTGCCCTCATTTTCTCCCTCAATTTCACAGATTAAATAATGGTCTATAGGAAGGAAGAATTTACAATTTAGAGCTAGAATTTTTAATACTATAAAATCAATAAATATCTGAGTATTTCATATGTATAATGGGCTGGACAAAGAAAAATATAACATTTCCCTGTCCTGAAGGTTTTTATAATCTAAGACACAATCATTCAATTGATTAATTTTTTCCAAAGGAGTTTAAAATCTAGTTGGAGAGATCAAATGTAATGTGAACATGTGAAATGCTTTAGATCTGTGACCCTGTAATCCTAAAACCCTATGAAATTAGAAACATTACCTAGTTGGATTACCTCAAAGTGAGAGCGATTGGTATGGCATAAAGAATTAAAACTGGTTAGAGGATATGCAGGTGTTTATAGCCAGGCAAAGAAAAAATTAGCTGTTGGAGGGGAAGGGAGGGGAGATAAGTGGTAGAATATAATTTCAATTTTCAAATATTTGAAGGGTTATCAAAGGAAGAGGGATTGAATATGTTCTGCTTGGCCCCAGTGGAAAGAACTAAGATTCACAGGTGGGATTTTAAGAAGCATTATCACATAGAGGTTAAGGAACTGGCCTTGGAGTTAGGAAGACCTGGATTCAAAGTCTATCTCAGATACTTACCAGTTGTGTGAGTCTGGACAAGTAATATAACCTATGACTCAGTTTCCTCATCTGTAAAATGAAGAAAGTGGACTCAATGGTCTCAAATGTCTCTTCTAGCTCTAAATCTATGATACTATAAAAATTACAAAAAGGCAAATTTCAATGAAATATAAGAGTTTTCCTAAAAATTTGAGCTTCTCTACAGTGGAAGGATCACTTCATCAGGAAAAGGCTTCAGGAAGAGGCTGGATGATTATTTGGAGATTTTCACTTCAGATATAACAATGAAACAATAAAACCAAAAGAATAAAAAAGACAGTGTGAAATATCTCATTGGGGCAAAAAAAACTGACCTGGAAAATAAATCCAGGAAAGAGAATTTAAAAATTATTGGACTACCTGAAAGCCATGATTAAAAAAAAAAGAGAGCCTAGACATCATCTTTCAAGAACTTAATCAAGGAAAACTTTCCTGATACTCTAGAACCAAAGGGTAAAATAGAAATTGAAAGAATCCACCAATAACCCCCTGAAAGAGATCCCAAAATGAAAACTCCCAGGAATATTATAGCCAAATTCCAGCCAGAAAGAAAAAGTTCAAGTATGATGGGGCCACAGTAAGAATAACACAAGATTTAGCAGCTTCTACATTAAAGGATCAGAGGGCTTGGAATATGATATTCTGAAGGGCAAAGGAACTAGGATTACAACCAAGAATAACCTCCCCAGCAAAACTGATTATAATCTTTCAGGGGAGAAAATTGGGCATTCAATGAGATACAGAACTTTCAAGCACAACTATAAACCTATGTTAAGCCATAAAAAATATGTTAAGCCATTAAAAAAAATGTTCTAACTCACTATTGATTGGAGAAATGCAAATTAAAACAATTCCAAGATACTACCTCATACCTATTAGATTGCTTCATAGGACAGAAAAGGAAAATGAGAAATGTTGGAGAAGCTGTGGGAAAAATGCAGTGTTGGTGGAATTGTGACCTGATTTATCCATTCTGTAGAGCAATTTGGAGCTATGCCCAAAGGGCTATAAAACCATGTATAACTTTTGAACTAGGAATACCACTAATAGATCTGTATACCAAAAGAGATTTTTAAAAAAGAAAAAAAAAAGACCTATATGTACAAAAATATTTATAGCAGCCCATTTCTGGGAGCAAAGAATTAGAAATCAAGAGGATGCCCATCAGTTGGGGAATACTGACCAAGTTGTGGTATGTGATTATGATGGAATAATATTGTACTTCAAGAAATGATGAGCAGGATGCTCTCAGAAAAACCTGGAAAGACTTGTATGGGTTGACGTAAAGTGAAATGTACTGTGTACAAAGTAGCAGCAATATTGTGAGATGATCAGCTGTAAATGACTTAGGTATTCTCAATAATACAATGATCCAAGACAACTCTGAAGGACTTATGAGGAAAAATGCTAGCCATCCCCAGAGAAAGAACTGATGGTTTCTGAACACAGATTGAAGCACACTTTTTTAAAATTTTATTTTTCTTGAGTTGTTTTTTCTGTCGGTCTGTGTTTTCTTTCACAACCTGACTATTATGGATATGTTTTACATGATTACACATGTATAACCTACATCAAATTGCTTGCCTTCTCAATGAGGAGGGGTGTGGGGAGAGAGGAAGGGAGAGAATTTAGAACTCAAGGTTTTAAAAACAAATGCTAGAAGTTGTTTTTACGTGTAACTGGGGTAAAATAAAATACTAAATCAATCCACAAGAAAAAAAAAGGACTGCTCTGCTTACTCAGTTTGGGGATCAAAAAAAAAAAAAGAATTTGAAGCTCCCTGACTCTTTAACGCAAATTATCTTGGAGGAAGTCCTAGTTACTGGGGACCATTCAAAGAAATTCTTTGGGTCTCCTTTGCTAGAAGTAAGGGCACATATATACCTCTAATGGGATGATGGGACCTGGACCCCTAAAGGAAAAGATTTTCTTTAGAACTAATCAACTCACATACAGGCCTGACCCTGAAATTCCTCAGATTAGATCTATCAGTGCAAGCACAGGGTGCCTGCCCCAGGACTATGCCTCTGGCAAACTTTTGTATAAACAGAACTATCTCATCCCTTTAAAGAAATCTATTGGTTCCCTGAATTTTCCCATATATTCCAGCAGTCCAGACTATTGATGTCTCTACCCATGGCCTTGCCCACCCTTGTTGTTGTGTTTGTCCTTCATTCTTGAAGAGGACCATGACATCAGGGAAATGATGACATGACTTGCAGTTGACTTTGATTTGAGTGAGGGAGGGCTGTGCAAGGTCACCAGCCTCACTTTGTCCTCCAGAGTCATCTGAGTCCAGTGGCCAGATATTCACTGAGATGACTGGAGATGGCCCAGGAGGCAATGGGAGACCCTGACCCTTTTAGGCTAAGATATTTTCAGGTTCTTACTTTGAGTGAGATAATGTCTATTCAGGAAATAGGCCTCTTTAAGAAGTGAGTCAAGGGATGGTCCCTTTAATTGAAAAAAAAAAAACAAAAAAAAACTGGGAGGTAAAGGCTCTCAGGGTTGCTGGCCACTCTAGGCTACTTGCATATACTGACCACTCCTTAATCTCACCCAGATCACCTAATTACTCTACTGTCCAGTGCTGCCATTGTCTATACCTGGCCCACCCCAGACTACTTAATACCACCCAGATCCTTCCACTGTCCCTTTTGCATATAAGCAGCAGTACTATCTTCATTATTTTGCAGGTTCCCTAGGAATTTCGCCCTCTTTATAAGCTTTGCCACTTGACTAGAAAAGGTTTTGAGTGAATGAGTTCATTCCAGGCAACGCCGCCCTATACCCTGATGCTTCAAAATTCTCAGCAACTGAATTAACTCCAAAATGAGGGGTCCTTCTGACAAAGGTCCATGCCTTAGAATCTTGTCAAATTGATTGAGAGATTCATGAATTTGATCAGTAGAGGCTTGCTTAATCACTGCTTATAACGAGATTTTTGTTTCAATCAGTGTGTCAACAAACATTTATTGAGTCCCTCTTATGGCCTAGCACCCTGTTTAAGTGCTGGAGATACAAAGAAAGGCAAAAACAGTTCTCAAGGAGCTCCCAGTGTGATTTATACTTGTTCCTGTTGTGTTTCTCTTGTCGTAATAACATTCTCCTCTTAGGAAAAGAATAGTTTGGTAAATTTTGGCAAGAAAAAGTGAAGTGCAAAATTACATGTTTTGTTGTTACTTATTTACAGCTCCTGCAAAGTTTCATGTAGAAAAGTTTGAGATTCTGCTTATCCATTCAGTTCCTCCAGAAAATATTTATTTAGCCTTTACCCTATAGAAGACTATGCTCTGTGTTGGGGGTGATAACAAAGATTAGATAAGAGATAATCCCTGTCCTCCTGGAGTTTATAGTCAATGGGGTAGGGTTAGGAACAAACATATAATAATATAATAACAAACTATACAATAATGTGTAATAACAAACTATAAAAGATAGTAGCATTAGGAAAGTGAAGAAGAAGGTATTACTATGTTAAATCCAGTTGGGAAGGTTCATTCTCCCTTCTGGGTGGTAGCTGGGGAGAAAAAAAACTACAAAGACAATGACTTTTGTGTTGGGCTTTAAACAATGGAACAGAATTCAACAGAAGAAGGGGGGGGAGCTTCCAGAGACAGGGAATAGCATGAAATGAGTGAAAATTATATTTTGGATTATTTGTGATTTGTATTCAAGCAGATATTGGTACCTACTAGGTTTCAGGCACTGTGCTGAGCACTAGTAACACAAAGAAAGAAAAGTAAACACTCCATTCTCAAGGTGCTTCTACGGTTTCAGTTTTATAGCCTTTGAAACTATTCAGGCTGTTGCTACCGGCTGAAATAGTGTCATTAGAAAATATCTCTTGTTCTCACGATTAGGACTCTCTCTTTTTTAGAATTACCATGTTATTTTATGCTCATTATACCTCCAGTAGACTGCTGAGATCAAGCTCTATTTTTTTGCTTTGTCTTTCTAGCCTTAGCATATGCACAATGTATAGTACACAGTAGGTGCTTAATAAATGTTTTTTAATTGCACCAAAGTGAATTTTTAAATAAGCAAATTAGGTCTTTGTTGTAACTGAGAAGCTGGCTTTCTATAGAGCAAAAATCCCCCAATTCTTCCATTTCTCTCTCAAAGATTTATTCAAGTTTGCTTCCTGGGAGACTCTCGTGAAATACACATCTCGATTTTCTGAAGGGCCCTTGGGGACCAGGCAGTCATTTGGCAATCTCACCCCCTCCAAATGCAATCGATAGCAAGCCCTATGTTCAGTCTAAAATTGCAGACAGCCCCAGACTGTCACTTTGTCAGTTCCTTGAATGCTGACAAGGCTGCATGGGGAGAGAGCAAAAGGTTTGCATAGCTGAGCTTCTCTTCTTTATTGGTTTTTGAAAATCAGGCAATGTCATCCGTCCTAAGAAACAGGGAGGGATCTTTTGCTGACTGGATTTTTCCATATCATTAATGTAATCTTCTTGCATGATCAGTGTAGACAATATACTGATTGAAATGAATAGATCATCTTAAGAGAAAGGGAAATTCCTAATCTACTTTAGATAACAAATTCTGTACTTAGATTCAAAAAGCAAATCTTTGCTTAAATATTTTTATGGATTATGTTTTGAAGCTCATTGCCAACAGGATGACATGATTGGGCAAAAAGGGAGGGCCTAAAGTCTGATCATTCACATTTAGCCCCTGACTAACCTCACCTATCCATCTATTCATTTATTTACTCATTAATCCTATATGCAGGGATCTATCCTAGCTGCTAAGTACTGGAAAAGGATCTGGCTCTCCCAAAGCTTACATTCTACTTGGTTAATAGAAGTGGTGACGAGTGGTGGGGATGTCATCAGGTAAGAGGCAGTGTGACAAAACTAAGAGCTGCACTTGAAGCAAACCACACTACCACCTAGCCTCATCTCTTTGCTTGCTTTCTCTCTAGGTTCAAAAGCAATCTAGCAGTCATACTCTGAAATATACTCAGAATTACCCCTACCCCCAACACCAAGACTTTCTTTATCTGTCTCTGTCTTTCTCTGTCTCTATCTTTGTGGGTCAATCTGTCTCTCTCTCTTGGTCTCTATCTCTTTCCCTAATTAGGTTGAGTTTCAGCTTTCATTTTTACCATAGGCTGACTACCTTGACTCGTGGAATTCAATATCACTCTTTTTTTTTTTGAGGGGGGGAAGGCAGGGCAATTGGAGTTAAGTGACTTGTCCAAGGTCATACAGCTAGTATATGTGTAAAGTGTCTGAGGCCAGATTTGAACTCAGGTCTTCCTGAATCCAGGGCCTGTGCTCTACTCACTGTGCCACCTAGCTGCCCCCAAATATCACTCTTAATATACATGTGATTTATCAACAGTATCAAGTAGCCATTTTTCTCACCAGTTGGAGGAGGGAATTATAGGAAATGATTGGACAGGAAAAGTATGGAATGGAATGGAAATGGAATGGAAAATTTTCTCCAGAAAAGTGCTCTGGGAAAGCTGGAGGGAAACAGAGGCTATGATCTTGATTCCATTTTTTCTTACTAATTGAAGAGAGTGGGTATATATAATTTTCTCCTCCCATGGCTATTTCCAGTTCACTCCTACCATGGATGCATTTGCCCTTGTTTGACTCTTACCAACCTGCCGCATAGAGATTTCAGTTCACACTTTGTATTCCCTTGCTTTTGGTCACAGGGATCAGTTGACTTGTCTCAAATTTTCTACTATGCTGAGCAAGAGAAGCAATATCCAAGACAGCCACTTTCTTCTTCTCTACTTCTCTGCTTGTGAATACCCCACAAAAACATGGGTCTAAGTCATTTCAAAGCCAAGGAACTTAAAACATGAGAACTCCAATGTATTCCTGCATACATTTCAGTCAAATAAGTCTCCATGCCCTTTGAGTCTCCAAAGTCAGGCTATGCTTGGGAGACAGTACACATATACTTTGAGGAGATCAACAGAATCAGTATGCCTAGTTTAGAGGTATAATCCTTCAAAGAAATAACATATACTGGATTTAGTGCTGGAAGGAACCTTAGAGCTCACCTTGTATCATCCTTTTGGTGAAGGTCCCATAGGTGGTAATGAAAGAGCCAGGTCCTTACCTGGATCCTTTGAGTACAAATCCAGTGTTGGTTGTTGGTTTTTTTCTATGCATCATTGCTAATTTTTTTGTCTTTTATTATCTATATGCTTCTCAAGAGATAGTGAAAACTGTAGGTATCCAGAGGAGAAAGCTCTTACTGTCTGTGGTGGGGTGGGGTGGGGAGTGGTGGTGGGAATTTTCCAGGGAAAGGATATATTTGGGCTGGAACTTTGAATGATGAATAGGAATCAGGCAGAGAATCATATAGAGAACATTCCAAGAAGGAAGAATGATGGAATTAGTAAAAGCATGAAAATCAAAACATGCAGATTGTGTGTTAGGTACAACAAGTGGATCAGTCTGGATAAAGAGAGGATTCCCACTGGGGGAATATGGGAAAGAAGGTAGGAAAAATAAGAAAAGGCCAGTTAATGGAGGGATTTAAATGTCATACTAAAGAATTTGGCTCTTATCTTCAAGGCAGTAGGGAGCCACTGAAGGTTTTAGAACAGGGATTATGAATAGTGTTTTAGAAGAATTAAATGAGTAATGTTTTGTAGGACATTTTGCAGGCAAGGAAAACAACTGAGAGACTGTTACAGTAGTTCAAAGGCACCAACCAAAACTTGGGTGGGTCAGTAGGGGAGTATTACTAACTATAAACATTCTCATTTTTAAGCACTTAATTGACCATACTACAGTGCAGTCACGTAGTTTGAATTCTGTACTGGGCTCTACACAAAGCATGTCCAACAGATCCAGCCTTTGCTCAAAAAGAATTTAATAAGCACTTGGGGAAAATACATTAGCCAATGATTAAAAATAGCCTTTAAGATGAAAAAGAGACACCCAGTAAAGTTAAGCAATCAGTTGAGCAAATTCATAGGTAACATAGATACCGAGTGTGCATGCTCCTAGGTCCCCATTCTCAGAATCAATCAATGATCAACAAGCATATATTAAGCACCTACTATGTGCCAGGTATTGTGCTATGTGATAGGGATACAGAAGCTCTTGCCCTCCAGGAGCTTACATTCTAGAAGAAGGATACAATTTGTTCACAGATGAGTAAATGCAGGTGATACACAAAATAAATATGCAGTGACTGGGGTGGAGGTATTGTTGTTGATCTCTTGTTTTCTAAGAGGACCAGTGACATCATGGGGTGATGTCTTGACTCATGTGAATTGGATTTACAAGGCAGAGTTCCACAAAGTCATCAGCTTCACTCTCTCTTCCAGAGTCATCAAAGTCCAGTAGCAAGACAAAAGTTAGCATGACTGGTGATGGCCTGGGAGGCAGTGGGTGACCTTGTCATCCTCAATGACTGACCAAACTCTAAGCATTCCACAGTACCTTCTTCAGCCACCTTGTTGGCCATTGGAACAAATTGTTCCCATCTACCCGTTCCACCAGGAGAAGTCTTCACATACTCAGAGTAGATACCCCCCGTGACTCACCAACATGTTTGAGGCCTGTCAGTTATCTCCAACTTGGTTTAGTCCATCTGCCAAGACTGCTATGAATGCTACAGCTTCTTGGAGTCACAGGTGAGACTGGGTGATAGGTGGCACCAAAGGTGGATGAGCAGCTCTGAAAAGGGCTCAGGAAGCCCTCACACCAGAGGTGCTAATCCTCCCCATGAACCCCTGAGGAGTGGAGGTACTAACAACTGAGGGAATTAGGGAAGTCCTCTTGAAGGAAATAATTCTTGAGCTGAGTGTGGAATAGAACTAAGAGTTTCAACAAGCAGGGTGAGAAGGAAAAACATTCTAGGAAATGAGGGACCATCTGTGCTATAGAACACAAGCGGGAGATGAAATGGTCTGTTGTAAGAACAGAAAGCTGGCTAGTTGGACAATTTGGAAGAGGAATGATGAGGAATCCTGAAAAGATAGACTAAAGTTAGATTGTACAAGTCAAATGTCAAATAAAGGAGCCTGTATTTTATCCTATAAACAATAGGGAGCTACTAAAAATTCTTGAGTAGAGGAGTGACATGATCAAACCTATGATTTAGGAATACCAGTTTCGAAGTTGAAATGCCATATTTCTTCTGCTGAGGATCGATGACCCTGGAATGCTCTATTCTTATGTTTCCCGACCTCAGGTCCAAGTATTATGATCTCTCTGAAGAGCATTGTTACTGGTCTGCCAAACTTTTACCACTAAAAGTTTTCTTAAAACCTAGAAACCTAAAAGGCTGATGTTTTCTTATAGAATTATAGCCCTAGAGCTGGAAAGGACCTCAGATGCCATTTAGTCCAGTTCCCTCATTTTATTGATGAAGGTACTGAGGCCAGAGGAGGTTGAATGGCTTACCCTTCTCCTCATTCTTCCTTCTCCCTACATCCTGCTCTGCCATTTTGACACCCTCATTCTCCCCAGCACCAGGTCCTTGAGCTACACAGAGAGGAGAGTGGAGTAGGGAAACTATAGTAAAGCCCTGAGATGTGTAACAGGTTAACAGAAGAGAATAGACTAGGAAACAACGTTATGTTGCCCAGGTGCAGGACTCCACAATGCATCCCATTTCTCTATTTAGGTACTGGGTAAGTACAGCTCGTTCTTAATGCGAACAATGAATCCCTTGAAGCGGTCCTATTATTTGATTTCTCACTGCATATTTCCATTGGGCTGAAACCAGTTGCCACATTATATATAATTGTAACTTCAAATAGTGCCAATTTGAAAAACATGAAACCACTTCGTGAATTAAATTTAGGGAGATTCCTTTCCTAGTGAGTCACACCAAGGCCCAGGTGTGACTTTCTCTTTGCCTACTTTCTCTTTCATGTGTAATAAAGGAATACTTTCAGCTTCCTACACAAAGGCCATTAAAATGGAAATTACAATCATTTACATAATGCTGGAAGGTTCCAATGTACTTTTTACACAGGATCTCATTTGTTCCTTTCAACAGCCTTGGAAGGTAGGTAGTACAGGTGTTATCAATTCCATTTTTAGAATTGGAAACTGAGACACTGCAAAGTTGACTGCGGCCACAGTCACCACACTGTTGAAAAGTACTAGGATCAAAACTCTTAACAGGTTAAAACACCTAAATTTAATACCATTTTTCTTCTATATCATGTAAACTTTCAACTAGGATCTGGGGTGCTAGTTGAGTTTCTAGTCCCAATATCTACTACTTTTATAACTCTTCTCCTCCTATTAACCTCTCTGGGCCTCAGCTTTCTCATCTGTATAATGGGCAGGTTAGACTAGCTGACTTAAAGATCTCTCCTAGAGCTAACATTCTGGAAAGTAGAATACTTTTAAAAAAACACCATAAATCAAAGGATTAGGAGTGTACCCCAAAATCAAAGTTGACAAAAACAACAACGTAGAGAGTTAGAGTTCTGTAGGACACAGTGTCCCGAGGGTATTATATTTCTACAGACAATCGAATAGGTGAGTCGAATCCAGTGTGGATGAGGGGGATAGGTAGGAGTGGTCAGAGATGGGAAGAATCGATGTGACTCTTCCAACTGATTATCAAAAAGGCCTAAGATCTGTCTAACTCCTGGGGCCGTTAACACTGAGACCAACCACTGGAAATGCCCCTCTCTGCTTTCAGGCTTTAGCTATACACACTTCATCTTGTTGCCTTCAAGTATTCTTCATATTCACATTATCTTGATTTCACCTTTAAAAACATGAATGTTACTCAGTTCTATCCTTCAAGGTAGTTTATACAAAACCTGCCCAGACTGGTTCCAGTCTATAGGATAAAAAGCTGGGAGGAGCCATCTGTCTCAGGCGCTTGTGATAGTTAAAGAGGAGAATGCCTATGCTTCTGTTACATGGTGAGAGGCCTGAATGACAGGCACTCAGTATGAATTGTTCCGGGTCACTCATGTCAACCCCTATGCCATCCTGTAATTATAATTTTGCAGTGGATTGGTAAGATCACAGGGCTTGAAGTCTGAAGATTTGGGTTCTACCTTCATACATTAATCTGGGCAATGAAATTAATATCAGCAAACATTTATCAAGCACCTACTATGCACAAATCTTACTGTTATGGCCAAGCCCCATCACAAAAGTCCTTCTCTGATGCCTCATAATAGTTATCTGTTACAGTATGGGAAAGGTATTTGATCCTCACAACAACCCTGGGATGTAGGTGCTGTGATTTTCCCTGTTTTACAGATGAGGAAACTGAACCTGAGAGAGGTTAAATGAGTAGCCCAGAGGTTAAGAGACTTGTTCTGTATAGCTAAGTAAGTGCTTGAGATAAGATTATGAACTCAGGTCTTCCTGACTCCAGGTCCCTTAGTCAGTCACCATCCAGCATTATCTAGCTGATTCATTACAATATAAAGGTGCATTGAGTTTTCAAAGGGAAAAAAAGGAAATAAGCATTTATTAAGTGCCTACTATATGCCAGGCACAGTGCTAAGGGCTGGGGATATAAAGAAAGGGAAAAGATAGTTCAGTTCCTGCTCTAAAGGAGCTCGTGGTTTCACAGGGGAGGCAGCATGCAAATAACTATTTACAATCAAGCTATATCAAGAATAAACTGGAAATAATCAACAGAGGGAAGACACAAGAACCAAAGAGGATTGGGAAACGGCTTCCAGTCAAAGTTATTTTATATGTGCCCAGAGGCTAGCATAGTACCTGGCGCATAGTAGGGGTTTAATAAATGGCTGTTGATTGACTAATTCAGAGAATTAGCTAAGTTTCTGAAGGTAGGCAGCTGCATTTGGTACATTCATTTTTAAACTCTTGGCCCTCAAGTTTTGTGGTCTGCATCTTTACTCTACCTCTGCAATAGCTGGCTGTGATATCCAAGTAGTAAAGTTTTTGCTGTTCACTTGTTTTCAGTTCTGTCTGACTCTTCATGAACCTATTTGCGGTTTTCTTGGCAAAGATACATTTTCTTCTCCAGAGGAGGAAACTGAGGCAAACAGGGTGAAGTGACTTGCCCAGGGTCACACAGCTAGTCAATGACTGAGGCAGGATTTGAACTTAGGAAGATGAGTCTTCCTGACTCCAGACTTGGTACTCTATCCACTGTGCCACCTAGTTGTACCAGTCTCGTAAACTGAAGATCATAGCTTTGAGCCCCATCTGTGTTTATGTGAGTAAGTTCTTAGAGACACAATATGGATTAGGTCACAGAGTGTTGGACTTGATGTCAGGAAGAATGAATGGTTCAAATCCCGCCTCAGATATTTACTACCCATATGACACTAGGCAATTCAGTTCTTCATATATAAAATCAAGAAGTTAAACCAGATGGCCTCAAAGGTTCTTTCCAGCTCTAATTTTAAGATCCTGTGGTCACATCCATGCCCTTCATCTCACCACCACCCATATGTACTCTATTTCCAATATCCAGAAAACTAAAATTCTTCTATCTTCCTATGGTAGGCTGGGACCAAGCCTGCACCTATTTACAAAGTGAGGGATCAGGCCCCGGAGAGCAGTGTTCTTCATTCATTATACCTAATGGTACCAATTAAATGCACAACTCTAGGATTTGCAGAAGTCAGAGAGAAACTACCCCCACACCAAGAACCTCATTGGCATCTTGGGTTAGGGACTGTGTTCTGAAACAAGTGGGTAAATTGACATCTTCGGCTGAAACACAGCTCCTGCACATAGACTCTTTTAATAAGTCGCTTTATTCTGGTTTTAAAATGACCAAGCACCCAGTCTCTCGGGATGATGTTTAGAAACAGATGGCCTCCTAGGGAGGAAAAACTGGAGGAAATACCAATTTAGAACCGTGACACAAATTCAGCTTGATTAAAGACACCCGAGGTCAGACTTAGAGAGGAAAATGCATCTAGGTTAGGGAGCCGTGAAGTGGAACACTTGCCTGCCAACTCCGACAGCTCTGAAGTATTGTGTCTTGGGTGCGATGCTGGTTGCAGTCTGTTGGGCTTGAAATTGGCATAGGCCCACCTCAGAGCTAGGTAATGAACCTTCGGTGCGGGGGAAAGGAAGAAAGAAAAAAAGAAAAATGGGAACTTCAGGGGAAATGAATGGGTAAAAGCCACTAGGTAAATACAAAAAGAGATTTCCTTGGGTATTGCTATGGCCCTATAGGGCATGGTAACCATGGGCTGTAAATGAAATCAAAGTGGGGCCCTGACAGAAGCACTGTTTGAGCCATAAATTTTGCCTCTAGATGGTGTCTCCAGCACAATAAAGATGTAGGGAGTGCAGCTCTATTTAATTTGCTCAGTGCTATTATGACTTAGGCACACAAACTTTTCTCAGGAGCATCCATTTCCTTCTCCATCTCACCACCCCCCTCCCACCTACCCCCTCCCTCTGTGCTAATTGCTTTTCCCTGGAACAGAGCTGTGAGATTTCTGTGTATTCAATCCAGGCCTTATTACCATGTTAATTAAATATCTTTTCTCTATGTTTATATTGATGAAATGCCCATCTCTGCCTGTAATTGATTAAATCTTTTAACAATGGAGGAATACTCAGTAGTTGCTGGAGATGGGCTGGCTAAAGAAGTCACCATTGGGTGGATACCGAGGGAAATCCCCTGCCTTCAAGACCTCTTCCTCAACTTGTCAGTGGAAAATGCCCAAGGCTTGCCTTCTGAGTAGGTATGACTGGGTTAAGATACAATTCAAGGTTAAGAAGCTAGTTGTCAAATTAAAGCATCTAGATATCTCTGTGGAGAGCACTGTAGGCCTGGAATCTGGAAGATCTGAGTTCAAATATAACCTCAAATGACCTTGGGCAAGTCACTTAACCTCTGTCTGCCTCAGTTTTCTCAACTGTAAAATAGGGCTCATAATAACACCTGCCTCTTAGGGTTGTTGTAAGGATCAAATGGGATGATAATTATAATGCACTTAGTACAGTGCCTGACATATGGTAGGTGCTTAATAACTGCTTAGTCCCTTCTCCTTCCCTTCCTTTTCTACCTGAGTGATTTTGGACAAGTCAATTAACTGCTCCGTGCCTCAGTTTCCTCATCTGTAAAATGAAGGAGTTAGGCTACACATCCTCTGAGGTTCCCTTCGTCTCTTGAGATACCCACCCAATCTATTCCTTCCCTTTAGGCCCACGCCCCCCCATCCCCAGCTTCCTCTTCTTACATCCCTCTCCACCCTTACCTTAGACACATCCCTCCCATCTGACAATCACAAGACTATTGATTCCAGGCCTTCATGAGATCTTTTCCACAGGGTGGGAAAGGTCAAACTGACCTTCTCTCAGAGAAGCAGAGTCAACCAGTCCCCACCCCATCCCAAAAAAACAGACTAAGAAGAAACTCATTTTTGTTCTTATTGAAATGAGAGCTACATTTTAGCCTGGCACTCCTTTGGAGACATAATTAATGGGGGAGGGAGGAAAAGACACACGGCACCACAGAACTGATTCAGTGGAAATCACATAGGAACTGGTTATTGACTCCAGCAGGGGAGAGGGAAACTAATCAAGGCTACTCATAACATCCAGTAAATGAAATGCGTTCTTGCCGACCATAGGCCCTGTACTTGGGATGAGCAATTGTTAATCTATTTGCAATAAAATCTGAACATCACATAAACAATGCTCAGTGTCTTAAAAAATGAAACCATTAGTATAACTGCATATGCTGCTCATCCTTTCCCAAATGAAACTCGATGAGGGATTCCTCAGCTGGGGCCAATTAGGAGCTGCCACCACTGGCGGAGGCAGCTCTACTCGTGATGGGTGACGCTAATGCTCCAAAGACACTTAGAAATAAAAAATCTAAGTTGCTACTGGTCCAAGGAATAAGGTTTCCTGTCCTTAAAAGCCTTGGACCCTTCCGAAAGTCTCTTTAGGTTTCTTCTCTTTCATTTTAGGTAATCCAAAGATGGATTAGCTTTTCCCTCTCTTTCTGACCCTTAAAGGGGAGATTTCCTAGCTTGGTTTCTTAATTCTCTCCTTCACGGATGCTATGCTTCAGCCAAAATGGCTCAATTATTGTTTTCCTCAACCTGATATTCTATCTCCAACCTCTGGGCCTTTGCCTTTGCATGCCACCCAGGCTGTCCTACCAGGCAAGCAATATGCTCTTTCTTCTTGCCTCTTGGAATCTCTTTTAAAGATTGAGTTTAAACTCTACCTTCTATACAAGGTCTTTCCTAATTTTCACCAGTTGTCAGGTGTTAATGCCTTCCTCACCTATGAAATGACTTTGCATCTTTGTATTTACTCACTACTTACTGACATAGATAGGCATAGATCTCCCTCTGAATGTATATGTATGCATGCATATATGTACATATGCATATATGTAAATTAATATTTAATATTAACATGTACATTTTTAGTACTACAGTGCAGTTATGAAGGTCTAGCTGCCATCTATATAATATATGTATGTCTAATATATTTGTCTATTTATCTACCTATCTATCTAATATAGATGACCTTGTCCAGGGTCATGCTGCTAATAATATAATATAGTAAATATAATATATTATGTTATATTTTATTACACAGCAGCAATAAGGACTTATCTGCCAAATATATAATGTAACATGAGATTGTGCATAATATTCTAATTATTATATTGTTATGTTGTGTATTTGGCAGATGAGTCCTCATCACTGCTTTGTAACACTATATATTTTTATATAATATAGAAAATATATATACATATATATAATATAGAAATATATATATATAGAACATAGAAATATATATAACATATATATTATGTAGAAACATAATTTTTATATAGTATCATATAATGCCCACATTGCTAGTCTTTAATACTTCACATCATCGCTAACTATCTTGTTAACATTTCTTTGTTCCAAATCTTTCCCACTCTCTTCAAGTTTCCAATTCTATCCCAACCTTTCATTCACTTTCAGTAGATGACTTCACTTTTCACTTTCCTGAAAAGATAGAGCACCTAATGTCAACTCCCTTAACTCCCCACACCCCGCCATCTTAAAGTCTATTTTGAATGCTTTTGTCCATTTTTCCTTCTCTCCTCCATCTCAGAAGAAACGATTGCCTTCCTCCTTGCCAATCCTCAACCCTTCATTTATGCCCTTGATCACATCCTTTCTCGTTTCCTTTGGCATTTTGCTGCACTAATTATCCCTTCTTGAAGCTTCAATCTCTCCTACTTTACTTATATCTTCCCTTTTGTGTAGGAATTTTTTTTCAGAAGTTTCGTATGCTAAAACCAACTTCAACAATGCCACCCTCTTAAATTACTAGCCCATTGTTTTTGTTCCTTTTACTGCTAAACTTATCAAAACGTCTATCCATGCTTGTTGCCTCTAAATCCTGAATCCTCATGTACTCCTTAACTGTTTACAGCCTAGATCGTTCCCCTACCTGCCCCCAAACCTCCTTCAGAGGTCACCTATGGTCTCCAAAACATCAAAATCAATGGTCTTTTATCAGACCTCATCCTTGATCCTCTACAGAATTTATGCCTTGTTTCTTACTTATTTGTATATTTGGGCTATCTCAGTAGCTAGATTGTAAGATCCTTGAGGGCAAGCATTATGTCACATTCATGCTTGCTTGTACTGCTCCACATTCCAGACCTCACTTCTATTGAGCAAGGTGCCTTCATGTGGTAGCATTCAATAAATGAAGTTAGCCTGATTGAGAGTCATGAGACAACTAGTCTCACTTATCTTGTCTGAGCCTTCATTTGCTCATCTGGAGATGGGGACAATAACAGCCTTACTACTGATTGTACTTACATGACTGTTGTGATACTCAAATAAGATCCAGAATCAGAAATCATAGATTAGAACTGGAAAGATCCTTAGAGGTCATTTCATTCAGCAGCTAGGTGGTGCAGTGGATAGAGTGCCAGACCTGGAGTCAGGAAAACTCATCTTCTTGAGTTCAAAGCTAGCCTCAGACACTTACTAGCTCTGTGAACCATTTACTTCATCTGAAAAATGAGCTAGAAAAGGAAATGGCAAACCACTCCAGTATCTTTGCCAAGAAAACCCCAAATGAGGTTGTGAAGAGTAGGACACAACTGAAAATGACTGAAAAATAACGAAATATTTCTAGTTGACAGCTTCAGCACATTAATTGGGTTTCCTTTCCCCTCTGTTTTTTGGTATAGAGGTTTCTGCTCTAGTCAAAGAGCTTCCTACATTCATTGCATTAGTGGGTCTTCTGTCCAGTGTTAATCCCATTATGGGAAGCCAGGGTTGACCTGCCTTTCAAGTCTCCCTCATCTTCATTATAATCTACTCCCCTGGATGAATTCTCTGATGTTGGCTAAGCCCTGAGCTCAGACAGAATGCCTTCCTTCATTCACAGACTTAGAGGTAGAAGGAAACAAAGAGGTTAACAAATTCAACCCTTTCATTTTACAGGCTGGGTAACTGAGGCTGAAAGCCATAAAGGAAGCACCTCGAGGTCATACTGGTGGTAAGTGGCAGAGTCAGCACTTAAAACCAGGTCCTTGAATCCTTTGAACCTTAGGTGTGCTCTCTGACCAAGAGATTAAATGACCTGCCCAGCATCACACCACTGAGGTGAGGCCTGTTAGTCCATCTCTGGTGTCTGAGGAAGGACTTGGACCTAGGTCTTCATGATTTCATGCAAGAACTATTATCTACCTTTTACAGACAATGAAGAAACTGAGATCAGAGAGTTCAAGGGACTCATTCAAAGACGCACAGAAAGTAGCAAGGGCAGGACTCAAACGCAGGTCTTTTGACACTGACTGCATTACTATTTTCACTGGAAGAGATCAGCAATCCCAGTCAACTTCCTGAGTTTTCATTTCTCCCATCCAGCTCCCTAGCTTTATCCCAAACAAACCCCAGGCTTGCCTTGGGTAAACTAAGATAAAAAAGAGAACATAGGCACACATCAGTCAAAAGTGCCAGGTGATCTGAGTCTCAGTTTACTCATCTGTAAGATGGGAACAGTAATAGCTGTAGTTCTGATTGTACTCACAGGATTGCTGGCCAACTACAGGCCAAGAGCAGTGATGGCAGTGATTAAAATTCCAGTTCAATCAACAAAAATTCTATCAATAAAAAATTTCAATCAATCAATGAATCGGCGAGTGTTGACTAAATGTCTGCTATATGCCAAGGACTATGCTAGGAGATAGGGGTACAAGTGCAAAGAACGAAACAGTCCTTATGTACAATGAGTTCTTATTTTAATAGGAGAGATAAGTACATGATATGTATGTATGTATACACACATACATACAGCATAAATACAAAGTTAAGCAATAGAAAAATACAAATACCTTTTTATTGTACTGTTAGGGAAATGCTCATTTTGTTCCATAAATTTGTGTGTGTATATATATATGTATATGTATACACACATACATATATATGTATACACACACACATGCACAAAATTATACACACACAGAGTAGTTAAACAAAAGGCACTTTGGAAGGAAGGGCACTAGCAGGCAAAAGAGAAGGGCTGGGACAGGGGAAGCTTCCTGAAGAAGGTAGTGCTTGATCTACAACTTGATCTTAGTCCCTAGATGGTACAGTGGATAGAGCACTGGGCCTGGAGTCAGGAAGGCTGAGTTCAGATTTAACCTGTGTATTTAACTCTATTTGTAGCTGTGTGACCTGAGGCACATCACTTAATTTCTATTTACCTCGGTTTCCTCCTCTGTAAAATGAGGATAATAACAGCACATACCTCCCATTGCGAATCCTAAGTACAAAACAATAATTGCAAAGTGCTTAGCACAGTGTCTGGCACATAGTAAGCACTACATAAATGTTTTCATTATTATAATTATTATTATAAAATGAGATAATAATTGCAAAGTGCTCAGCACAGTGCCTAGAACATACTAAGTGCTATATAAATGTGAGTTATTATTATTGTTACTTTAAAAGAAGAAAGCTTCTCCATGAAGCTGAGGTAATGAGGGACCGCATTCCAGGCATGAGGGATGGCCAGTGCAAAGGCATGCAGATGGGAGATTGAGAAATAGTGCAGCCAGTTTTTGGGGGAGCATGATAATTTTCAACAAGGCTAGAAAAAAGGGTTGAGGACAAGTTGTGTAGGGTGAAACAGAGGAGCTTTTCATTGATCCTAGATACAATGGAGTTAGTTGAGTAGAAAAAAATCACATGATCAGGTCTCCAGGATAAAGCAGGGGAGAATCTCGGCATGGGGAAAGCAAAGAGACTACTCTGATTCCTGATATTTCCCTGCCTTTGCTGGTTTCTCACAGTGAGAATAAAAGATGAACAGGGACTGTCTCTATATGGGTTGAGTGTGTGGGAACTCAGCATGAATGATTAATTTCTTTCAGTGAATTGCAATGAAGAAGCAGGGTGGAATAGGCTAATAAGATGCTGGATTTGGAGTCAGGAAGCACCAGGTTTTAATCCTATCTTAAACATTTAATAGCTGAGTGACCCTGGGTAAGTCACTTAACTCCTATGTACCTCAGTTTCCTCATCTATAAAATAGAGGTGTTGGGCTCAATGGTTTCTTGGGTTTCATCCACCTCCAAATCTGTGATCCTATGAAGGAATCTTTTTTTCATAGTTATTAGAGCAAAGCTCAGTTCAGTGAGTTAAATAGCCTCATGTGCTTTCCCATTTGCCAAGACAGAATACTGAGAAATACACACTAATCCTCTGTCTATGAGCTATGGAATTCAGAATCGTTAATAAGAATTCTGCTGTTTAAAGCAAATTCATTTCTGGGGTGAAGGAGATGCTAGGGGGACAGCTGAGAGGACTGTCTGACTTTGGATACAATCACATTATGAGAGGGATGGTGCTTCCCCCAGAAAATGTCTGCCCTCTTCAAAGTTGGAGGCAGTGTCCATGTGTGTGAGGTTCTCTTATCTGGACCTAAAGGGAGAGAGTAAGGCAGAAAGAATGGGGCATTGGAACTGGGAGGTGAGAAGACTGGGCTTCAGATCTCACCTCTCAGATAGTATTTGTTCTGTCCATGCTTTTATATGTATACTTGTCTCTTCCATTAGAATATAAACTCCTTGGGAGCAGGGACCATTTCATTTCCGAATTTTTATCTCCAGCTCTTAGCATAGAATTGGTCTGTAACAATGCTACTCACAGCCTCTCTGAGGGAATCATAGATTTAGAGCTGGAAGGGACCCTAGAGGTAATAGAATCCAACCCCTTCACTTTACAGATGAGGCAACCGATGGATCAACAAATATTTCTCAAGCACCTACGATGTGCCAAGCACTGTGATAGGCACTGAGGACACACTGTCACTGTCCTTAGAAGCATAAATATAAAGTTAATTAGCACACAGATATTCACAAAAGAGTTAAATATAAACTACCTTGGGAGGGAGAGAGACCTCTAGAAGTTGGAGGGAATTAGGAATTAGGAAGTCAAGTAGCCTGGATTTGAATCTAGCTTCAGACACTTACTGTGTGTCCCTGGGCAAAGTCCTTTACTTCTCTGAATTTGAAGTTGAAACTTCTGTTTCCTCATCAAGTGGGGAGGATAGTACTTGCACTATTAACTTCATGGCCCAGAGGAAAGAATGCTGGATCTGCATCTGGAAGAGTGGAGTTCAAATCCCATCTATGCCGCCTACCACCTATGACTGACTGACTGACAGCTTCAGTTTCCCTCATGTAAAAATGAAGGGATTGGACTAGATGATCTCTGAGATCCCTCCCAGCTCTGTGTCCATGATTCTATGGTTTTCTCAGGTTGGTTGGGAAAGAAGCTCATTGAAAATCTCAAAATGGCACATATTAGTAGTGGTCATGGTTGAGATTGCTCCATCTAACATTTTTTGTCCCATCCTCTTAGTGACTAAGGGCATGGGCTTGCACAGTGAGGCTTGTTTGTAGTCAATGGCCACAAGAAAAAGATTATGTCCTATATTCTGCCTGTAGCCCTTGGGGTCATTCCAGGCTAAGGGCTGCAAGCAGGTAATAGGATGAATAAATACATCTTGGATCCATACTATATAAGAATCAGTTGAAAGAACTGGGCATATTTAGCCTGGAGAAGAGAAAACTCAGGGGGCTGTGTGAGCTGTCTTCAAGGATTTAAGTGGGCCATCATCTAAATGAGGGACTGGAATTGTTCTGTCTGACCCCAGAGTGTAGAACCAAAGAGCCTTGGGTAGAACTTATAAAGAGACCAATTTCCATTTGATATCAGGAAAAACTTCCTAACAATTTCGAGCTGTCAAAAAGTGGAATGGGCTGCCTTGAAAGGTGGTGTGTCCCTCCTCCTTACAGGTTTACAATAGAGACTGGACAATCATTTGTCAATTATGTTGTAATGGGAATTCTTGTATGGGTTCAACTAGATGGAAATTGGGTTTTCTTCCAGCTCTCAGATTCTGTTATTCTTCAGTTACTAGAGCATCTCACTGATTCATTCTTCCCTGCTCAGATGACAACCACGCTTAGGTTTCAAAGAGAGGCCCTTGCACAAATGAGCTTTATCTTCTTCTGCAAAATAACACTGAATACAAAATGCCTTCAATGTTTGTTTTTAGCATGCATCCTCACTGGTCAGTGGCCACATATATTATCATCTATATATTTTATGCAAAACCATTGAGAGGTAACTTGATATAAGTAGAGAACTGGCCTCACAGCTAGAAAGACAGGTTTGAGTCTGGATTCTGATGCATAATAGTTGTGCGACCCTGGGCAAGATGCCTAATTATAAGTGCCTTAGGCACTATGAATTTCAAGGAAGGGATCTATGTGCATTTGTTCTGACAGAGGGAGTATTTTTATCAGGAATTCCCTTCATTGCTGAAGTCAACGAACTGCACTCCCCTCCCCAAAAAAGTACAGAACCATCCTTAGGATAACTTGGAGAAAATCACACTTGAGAAGGTCCTTCTCCCTATCCCTTAGCATTTTTATACAACTCAAATTAAAGGGAATTCAAGGCAGATACAGTAACTGAAACTTAGCTCACAACTATGAGGAATTAAAGGGTCAGTAGGAATGTTTCAGGGAGGTATCATCACTAAAAGGCCTGGAGAAGAGCAGGGGGTGTGTGGAGTGGAAGAGGAGAGTTCCATGTTGATAGAAATAGTATCTAGGCTCCTTCATCTCCTCCAGTCACCTTGATGGGATAAGAGAAGACAGGAGTAAGGAGGATGGGCAAAACTAATTTCTAATAATTGCCCTCATTTGCTGCATCTTAGGATTATTGATATAGAACTCATAGAGTCTTATGGAGCCATCGAGTCCAACCTCTACTGTCATTTTACAAATGAGGAAACTGTGGCTAAAAAGTCAACTGATTTGCCCAAGGTAAGTGACAGTGGGATTGGAACTCATGACTTTGACTTTAAATCCAATACCTTTTACTTTACATAGGAGGAAGCTGAAGACCAGAAGGTTAAGTGACCCACTCAAGGTTGCATAGCTAGTAAGAGATGGAGTAATTTTTCAATCCAAGGTCTCTGTCCTCAAATTCAGTGTTCTTTCCACCACACTTTCTTGTCTCTATTCAATTTATTCTAGGAAACTCTGAAATCTGTCCTATAAAGTGGTTAGAATATTTTACATTTTCCCTGTAGCTAAGATAGTTAACTTAAAATTTGGGGGCTATCACTGTAATATGAGCAGAAAATAACCCCAGTTCAAGTCCTCCTCTGGTGGTGATTCTAAGTTCTCAAAAGCTATGCCAGTGGAACATAAGCTCTGGCAAGTCTTGCCAAGCTAAATGGGCTCTGAGCATGGGCCTGGTGATAGATCACAAGCTTCTCACCTAAGGACCAGCCTTGATAATTTTGGAAAGCCTCATCACCATGCAGGTTGGCTCGCAGATGATGAATTTATTCTGGCTACAGCAGCTAAGGAAACTGTCTACTGAGGCATAAAGGGTTTGCAATCTACATTTGGGAAGGGAATACTCACACTGATGAAGCCATGGATCTTTTGACGTTTGGAAGGAATGGGGAGGGGAGTCTTCTAAAGGGGGTGTTAGGAGAAACCAGGCATCCCTACTCCAGTTCATTAATGCAGCTGGTTGAAATGAGTCAGGCTATTTAACTTGGCTCACAAGCGATCCAAGGTTTTAATTTAGTTTTCTCAGCTGCTCTCCAGGAACATTATAGCTACTGTTATGGATGTAATAGGAGAATGTCTGGCTCTCTTCGTGAAAACACTTTAGGTTTATAATCTTCCACGTCTATATCTACCCTAACGAAGTCCCAGTCTCTGAACTATGCGTGAGAGTGACAGAATGGGGAAGTAATGAGAATGATGAATTTGGAGTGAAGAAGACCTGGGTTCAATTCCTGCCTCTGATGTTCTCCAGCTGTGTGACCCTGGGCAACTTGCTTGCCCTCTACGAATCTCAATTTCCTCATCTGTAATATGAAAGGATTAAAGTAGAAGGATTCTGATATTTTTTTGAGATCAAAATCTCTGACCGTCTGCAGGGGTGTGATGGAGCCAGCTCACACTGGTTCTTTAGGGCCAATTGTTAAATGTTTGATGCAAGCATGTACACCTGGCATATCAGCAAACCTACAAATCAGGGCTTGATTTAGTATTTTGTTAATTGTCTAGACTTACAAAATAGATCACGAAAATATTGATAATGCAGATTAAATTTGAAAGTGTGTTGTATGTCCTTCCCTGTCTCCCAGAGAGCTGGTTGTCAAATTTATCAGTTGATCCTATGATCGCATGCTTCAAAGCTCTGTCATAACAAGGCACAGTTCATAGAACAAGAGCTATTTACTTTGGAGAACAGTGACATGATAGCTAGCACATTTTTCGAAGGTCTGTCATGCCAAAGAGTGAGTAGACCGATGGATAGCAGTGAATGAAAGAAGTGAACCAAGAGAACATTGTATACAGTAACAGCAATATTGTTTTAAGAACAACTCTGAGAGAATAAGTTACTTTGACTATTGTTAATAACCAAATTAACTACAAAGGACATATCCAGAGAAAGATTTGCATAGAATGATTTTACATGTGTATGCATATTTGTATCTAATGGTAGCCATCTTCAGAGGAGGAGGGGAGGGAAGAAAAAAAGGGGAAAAAATAAATTTATTTGACAACTTTATTATGTATTTAAAAGGAATACCAAGTTGAACATAAGAGATTGGCAGTTTCAAGTGAAATCACCTTTTTAAAATTATGCTATCTTATGAAAATGCTTGTCTTATTGCATAAGTTAAACAAATAGAAAAATTTTTAAAAAGAAGTATAGTATAATGGAAGGGGTGCTGGGCTTGGGTTTGGATCATAACTTGCTGATGTTACTTGGCTAATATACTTAAGATTTTCGGGTCCTCCTATGTTCTAAAATGTTTAAGCACTTTGACTAGAATCTCCACAAGAGCACCTAGTGCAGAAAACATTCTGGGGTGCTCTGCCACTTACTATTTGGCTGACCTTGGGCAAAGACAAACAGGATAGTAGGAGAGGCACCATGGGACATTGGAAGAGATACTAGATACAGAGTCAAAGGACCTGCGTCTGAATCCCAGCTCTGCCCTTTAACTACCTACGAAACTCTATCTTCTCTCTGAGTATTTCTTTCCCTGTAAAATAAGGGAGTTAAGTTAGGAAGCCACTAAAGTCCCTTCCAACTCTCCTATGATAAGCAAGAGAGAAGCAAATTTAATCTCAGTAAAAGAAAGGACTTCTTAACAATTAAATTCCAATTTTTTTTTTATTTAGCCTACCATTAAAGTGTCTCCATCCTTTGCTGTCACACCAGCCTTCTGATATTACCTAATGCTTCTCCCCACTATATTCTCAGTATTCCAGCTAAAGCAGACTATTGGCCATGCCCCAAATTGGCCCCAAAGTTTCTTTCCTCTCTACCTTTGTTCATGCTATTCTCTATGCCTGGGGTGCCCCACATTCCCCAGTTCCTCAACTCCATCTTCTGAAATTCTACCCAATATTCAACACCCAAATCAAATGCTACCTTGTCCACAAGGCTTCCATTATATCCCATTTAGAAATTGGCATTCCTTCCTTTGTTCTGACATAGCACTTAGTTTTCATTTATTTCATGCATTTATTGTATTGATTTGTCATATTCTCTATCAGACTACAAGCTTCATGAGGGTAAGGATGGTATCTAGTTTAATCTTTTCCCCCAGGTTTCAAAGATGAAGTCAGCAAAAGTCCCTGGATCTAGTCTAATATGTAGAGAAGAAATCTATGTTGGAGGTAACACAATATTAAAACTACTAAGCACCCAATTTTTAACAGAAAGGAAAAACTTCCTCCTAAACAGGAAATATTACAAATGATTCTATTACCCTTTTACCATAAAAAAAGAGTGGTCAAGAATGTATCAGCATTTATTGCGACATGTGATTTTATGAGTATTGGGAACTCCCAGTGAGGAAATTCCCTTTACCAATGAAGGTCATCACCTTCTTTTCAACCTTGAGTCTTAGAAGGTTGCCTGGTCAGTGAAAGGTTATGCAGCTTGCCCAGGGTCCCAAAGCAAATATATCTCAGACACATGACTTGAATCCAGGTCCTCTTGGCTGAGAGGCCAACTTGATTCACTAGGCCATACAGACTCTCTTTTATTAATAGCTGCTTAAAAGTTGTATCCTCACTCTTCTTTCTCCCAAATCTGTAATAACACCCTATTTTTCACCAGAGCAAATTCAATCTGGCATTCAAGGTTCTGCCCAAGTTGGCCACATCCAGCACTTCCAGACTGATTTGGCATAACTCTTCTCCACATACTTCATCTCCAGTCAAACATTACTATTGTCTATTCCCACTACTGGGCCTTTGCTTAGGCTATGTGTGGTGTCTGCCATGTCCTTCCCCTGACTCTTTCCTTGTGAAATTTGAATCCAGGCACAGGGTTTCATGGGATTTAAAGCTGGCAGAGACTTTAGAGACTCACTAGTTCAAGCCCTCATTTGGAGGAACAGAGGCAAATGACTTGATGATGGCAGCTAAAGGTAGCTGAGATTGCTTGGACATATCTGAAGTAGATAGGAAGCAGTTATGTTGTACACTGGATATAATGAGGCCAAGCATTTCCTTGATCTTGGATCACACACTCTGTGGTTACTAGAGGAGGAACTTGGCCTCTCATGTTGGTAGCATAGACTTAACCACTTCTGGTGGCTCTGTCATTCTCAATCACCTGAATTGGGCTTGGGGTAGAATCCAGATCAAGCTTTTTTTGGAGGCTTGTGTTGGCCCAGCCATGTGTGCAGGACTACCAGGAAATCCAGCCAGGGAAGTCAGCTGAGCTCCAGGCATCTGGGGAGGGCCATAGTTAGCCCCTTGCTGAGGAGGATATCCAGGGTCCAGAGGTTATCCTGGAAGAGGCAGAGATGGAAAATTAGCAGTGGAAGGATCAGATTCCAGGGAATCCATCCTGTCTACCTGCTGGTAGCAATGAGGGTGCAGCCCCAAGGCTGTTGTGCCCACTCAGTAGGGGCAGGAGCATCAGGGGGCCTGGTTGTAGAATAGATGACTAGGCCAGCTGTGGAGGCCCTTGGAAAGAGGCTGCCAAGGGTGAGGCCAGGATATCCAGGGAGTCCAAAGCCATTCCAGGACCATAATTGTGAATTTGCATGGCACTGAGTTGATGGCCCAATTGCATGGTGGCAGACATGGACCTAGGACTGGGATAGGATGCTGGTAGCAATTAAGAAGATGGTGGGTAGGGAGGGGGCAGCATTGTTGATAGGTGGAGGGCCTGGAAACCTCTGCTGGGGATACCCTGAGATGTTAGGACCATTTTGGCCAAATTGATGGGCCCCAGAATTAGAGGTCTAGGAGGCACCAATCCAACAGGTACAGTTGGTCCCAAAGGCCTAGCTGTCTTCATTATGCCTGATGGAGAGGCTGAGTGTGATGGGTCACCATAATGTCCACGAAGAAGAGCTCCCCCACCCCAGGCTGGGGTTGGGAGTATGGAGGAGTAACGATGTAACCTTGTTGACTCATGCTGAAAGATCTCATTCCAGATCACAGGTTTCTTCTAAGGCTGTCTGGCTGCAGCCACTCAGTTCCACTCCACTCCCCAACAGTTTTTAGAACTATGTAGCACTTAAAAGTTTTCAAAGCACTCTACATCTATTATCTATTATCACCCCCATTTTACATCTCTATCTTTGTCAGAATGGTCTATGGACTCACTGAATGCATTCTTGAAGAAAACATGACAAGGGAACAGGCAGATTTTCAGAGATGAATTTCTATAGCAGACAGAATATGTATAGTCACACAATTAACTGAAGTGTAGAAAATGTAGGATTCTGGTCTGTCTATTATAAGTTGGTTTCCTAAAAGCATTTCACTTGATAGAACAAAATGTAACCTTAGAAGCTCCCCTTAAACAAAATTTCTCTTATACTTATGTTAAAATAATATAAAAATTTAGGATAGATTTGACAGAAATAGCTTTGTTCAGAAATTCACTGAACATTAATAGATACTCAGGCACAAAACTGGGAGATATATGCTCACCTAAGGTATTTATCAGTTTCATAGAAGATTTCCTATGAAGAATCCAAACACAAGAATGATTCTGTATGGGTGGCAAGGCTCACCAAATGCTCCTAATAAACGATAACTCTGAAAATTTCATTAAACCACATAACACTATAAGCTTCCTCAGTGAGATCAATAATTATTTCGAAGAGTTAAATTTGTCTCCACAATTAAAAGTATAAAAACACTCATTGCCTAACATGCAGCTTGTCAATCAATGCACTGAGTTAGTATATCAGCATACCCATATGCACTCATGCATATTAAAGGACAGCATAGCATAATAAGTAGACAGAGCACTGGACTTAAGAGTTAAGAAGACTTGGGTTCAAATTCTGCCTTGGACATTTATTAGTTGGGTAATCCTGGGCAAGTACTTAGAGTCTCTTGGCCTCTGTTTTCTCATCTGGAAAACAGGACAATAATGGTACCTACCTCATAGAGTGGTTGTGAGGACCAAATGAGATATCTGTAAAGTACTTCACATGCTTTCAAACACTCTTTAATGGGGAACATAGGCATCCATAGAGGGTACTTTTGCATTTGTACACCTTGCTCCATACATCATCATTGGTTGTCCTCTCTCCCTTCAGGGTAAATAATAATGGAAGGACATTAGGTAAATCAGTTCGGCAACATGAACCAATGCACCCAATTTACCTTCTATGAAAGCCAATGACTGTTGCTGTTGTTGTTAATATATATCTCGTCAGGGACTGAAGATGGACATAGATTCTAGATGGAGGAGGATATGAGGGTAGATAGATGTGGAAAACTACAACATGCTTCAAAAGATCATGGGATCATTAGAGCATGGTTGTTCCAAGGATCAAATGAAATAATAGTTGTAAAGCACTGTGCAAATATTGAGATACCATATAACCACTAGCTGTTGTATTTGTTTTGTTGTCATCATCATCCTCGTTGTTCTTATTGTTATTATTAAGAACTGGATTGAAAACCCTCTACCTCCTATCATGTGTGATTTTTTTTTTCTCCCACAGCTTTCCACAAATCGTCTAGAGGTCAGTCATCAAATTCCCTGAGGAAGTTTCACTGTTTCTCTTCTTGGTACCTATGTAGCCCTTCATTTATCCATTTACTGTTGTTCATTCTCATTCTCTCAAAAAGCATTAATTAAACACCTACTATGTGCCAGGCAGTGGTAGGCACTGGGGAGACAAGTCCAGAGAATGAAACAATCCTTGCTCCCAAGAAGCTTGCATTGTAATGGAGAAGGCAGGTGCATCTATAAATGTGTATAGCACATATAAAATGAACAAAGACAAATAAATGCAAACATTTAGAGCTAGAAGGCACATTTGAGAATAAATGCAACCTTCTCATTTTACAGATGAAAGAATGGAGGCACAGGGAGGTGAAGCAAATTAATCACCCAGTCATGTAACTAGTACATATGTAAGGTGAAATCTGGGAGGGTAGAGCCAAGATGGTGGCTGGAAAACAGGGACTGGCCTAAAGCTCTCCCCCAGGACCCTCCAAACACCTATAAAATGGCTCTGAACAAATTCTAGAACTGCAGAACCCACGAAATAGCAGAGGGAAGCAGGGCTCCATCCCAGGACAGCCTGGGTGGTTGTAGGGTAAGGGCTATTGCACAGACCTGGGAGCAGAGAGGAGCAGAGCCCAGTGTGGGCTGCACCCAGACCAACCAGACTGGGAGCTGGGCAGAACAGGCCCTAGTGCCCTGAATCAATGAGCTGTGGCAGTTACCAGACTTCTCAACCCACAAACATCAAAGACAACAGAGAAGGTTAGTGGGAAAAAACTGCGGGGACAAAGTGAAAGGAGTTCGCAGTTCAGCCACTGCCCCAGGGGCAGGGGAGGTGGTGCAGCAACAGAACTACAGCTGCAGTTGCTTCTGGCCCCAGGCCCACCTGATGGGAGGAATTAAGTGGCAGATCAGAGCAGGAGTGCAGAGCCTGCTTGAGATCTGAGTCAGGTCCAGGTTGGCGGTTCTTGGGGAAGGAGGAGTGCTGGTGTGGCAAAGCTGGCTGTATAGAAATAGCTCTGAAATCAACAGCACATCCCCTCAAGCTTGGAACAAAGTACTCTTTACTCTACAAGCAGTCATACCCTGATAAAAAAAACTCAAGGGTCAAATAAATTGGCTGGGAACATGGCCAGGCAGTGAAAATGGACTCAGATTCAGTCTCGGACTTTGGAATCTTTCTTTGGTGACAAAAAGACCAAAATATACAGCCAGAAGAAGTCAACAAAGTCAAAGAGCCTACATCAAAAGCCTACAAGAAAAACATGAACTGGTCTCAGGTCATGGAAGAGCTCAAAAAGGATTTGGAAAAGCAAATTAGAGAAGTAGAGGAAAAATTGGGAAGAGAAATGAGAATTATGTGAGAAAACCATGAAAAATAAGTCAATGACTTGCTAAAGGAGATGCAAAAAGATATTGAAGAAAATAACATCTTAAAAAATAGATTAACTCAAATGGCAAAAGAGCTCCAAAATTCAATGACGAGAAGAATGCCTTGAAAGGCAGAATTAGCCAAATGGAAAAGGAGGTCCAAAAGACCACTGAAGAAAATACTACCTTAAAAATTAGATTGGAGCAAGTGGAAGCTGGTGATTTTATGAGAAATTAAGATATTATAAAACAGAACCAAATGAATGAAAACGTGGAAGACAGTGTGAAATATCTCATTGGAATAACCACTGACCTAGAAAATAGATCCAGGAGAGATAATTTAAAAATTATTGGACTACCTTAAAGCCATGATCAAAAAAAGAGCCTAGATATCATCTTTCAAGAATGCCCTGATATTCTAGAGCCAGAGGGTAAGATAGAAATTGAAAGATCCACTGATCACCTCCTGAAAAAGATCCCAAAAAGAAATCTGAGCTCAGGTCTTCCTGACTCAAACCCAGGTTCTTTCTCCATCATGCCATACAAAACTCATCTCTTTGACCCTCTGTTCTCTACAACCATGGATCTTAAAATATCATGGTTTCACAAGAATCAAAATTGTGAATTATCCAAAGGGCAATGGAGAGGCATGGCATAGGTGTGAGCACGCTGCACTCTGTTACCAAACACAATATATGTGCAAGAAGCATAAAAGATATCCCAGAGGATATGCTGGGCTAGACAAGAAAGTATGCTGATCAGATATAGAGAATGGCCAACAATAGATGCACACTCCAAGTGCTACACATTCAAAGAAACAGAGGAAGGCATCCAACACATTAGGTTGACTTCTGTGAAAGATTTATAGGAGGATGTAAATGAGAAAAGCACAGGATGAGAAGGCATAGAGAGAGAGCAATCTGTAAAGCAGAAAAACTAAGATGATGGATCTGTCAAAGTGTCAGGAAATCTCCCTCAGGCCCTAGCATATCATTCGTACCTTTAGAATCTTTGTGAATCAGACCTATGAATTTCCAGTGGGGAATGCTCTCCTCCAATATAGATCACCTGTTCTGCCATTTGTCTCAGAAAGTTGTCTGGGGGCAATGAGACATTAAGTGATTTGCCCAGGGTTACACAGAAGTGGGATTTGAACCTAGGTCCTCCTGGCTCCAAGGATGGTCTTCTACCCATCATACAATATTTTGCCACAGTGCCCAACTGTGATTATATAATATGATTATATAATATATAATGTAATGATTATATAATGAAAATGATAGTAATAGCCAGCACTCATACAGCACTTTAAGGTTTATAATATGCTTTACGTATGTTTTCTCATTTGATCCTCAAAACATCCCTGTGAGGTAAATGGTTTTATTGCACCTATTTTACAGATGAAAAACAGAGATGCAGAGGAGTTAAGTGACTTGCCTAAAGCCATCCAGCTAATTAATATCTGAGAAAAGATTCAAACTCGGGTCTTCCTTACTCCAAGTCCAGCACTCTTAACTGTGAACCAAATCTAATATCATAGCTCTCCAACAATGGTATGAGTTATCTCAGAAGGTAGTAAGATTTTCTGACCCTAGAGGCTTTCAAGCAGTGAATGGATGATTGACTGTCATGCTATAAAGGAGATTTGTGTCTTAGGCATGATTTAGAGTAAGGGTCATCTTTAAGGCCCTCCTAACTCTGTGATTCTATGGTAGCAAGTATCACTGAAGTGTAGGCACCTTTCCAAGAATCTTATTACCTTGGGAGGGGGTAGTTATGTCAAAGAATCATAGATCTGGAACTGGAAGTTACCTCAGAGTATATTTAGTTCAATCCTCTCATTTTACAGATAAAGAAACTGAATCCTAGGGAGGTCGTGATTCACTGAAGGTTCCATGTGTACTTAAGCATCAAAGGTGCCATTTGAAACCAGATCTTCCTACTTCAGGTCCAGTGCAACTCTGTCATTGAGCTGTCCAAATGGGCAGTGCTGAAGGGAGTGATTCCCCCTCACACATACACACTCTTTCTTCCTTTGCTGCCTCACCATAGTGTGCAGGTGACCTTGGAATACTTGAAAGCTAAGGAAGTGGAAAAGAAGTTTCACAAAGCCCTGCCAAACTGGAAAGACTTGAGGGAACACAATAAGTGCTTAATGATTATATGTTTACTGTCTGTCTCAGTAGAGGCCTAATGAAAGACTGTGTTTTGGTCACCCAAACTTAGCAGGACTAGCCTATTAAGTACACAGAAACTTGAGACCAGCAGTGGAGTGTTGTTCTTGTCATTATGGTTGTTGTTCAGTCATTTTGGTGTGTCAGACACTTTGTGACCTGATTCTGGGTTTTCTTGGCAAAGATACTGGAGTGGTTTGCCATTTCCTTCTCCAGCTCATTTTACAGATGGGGAAACTGAGGCAAACAAGGTTAAGTGACTTGCCCAGGGTTACACAGATAGTAAGTATCTGAAGCTGAAGTTGAACTCAGGTCTTCCTGACTCCAGGCCCAGCACTCTGTCCGCTGTGCCACCTGGCTGCTAGCAGTTAGAATACTCAGTGACAAATTTCTTCAGGAACAGGAACTCATGAAATCAACTACTAGGGCTTGGAGAGTCTATGATCTGCACCATTGGAGGGGAAAGGCATACTAATTAAGTCACAGGTCATTGAAATTCCAAAGGGTTCTACCTTCTTTTGAAAGGGTTACAAACTGGCTTAAAAATGGATGGCAGGAGCTAATTAAAGAACCTCTTATCATCATTTTTAGTTTTTCTTCTATTCAAGGGGAAGAGGGTAGAAAGAATGGAGCTCTCCACCAATTTTGCTTCCTTTCCCTCAGCAATGACTCACTCAAAGTTACTTCAGTGGAGGAGGATCTTAAGAGTTTTCTTCATAGTCTAGCCTTCCAGTTCCTGTGCTCCATTTAAAGGTGAAGAACAAATCAGTAACAACAATAAAAGCCAATTTCACTTCATTGGCCCTCATTTGGAGGAAACAAACAAGAACAAGCCTGGTAGTTGAAAAAACAACCTCCCAAATTCCACTGTTATTTCATGAACAGCAAAGCAGCTATTACCCACTGGGGATTTCACCAGTATATGAACACTTTCATTTTTGAAAAAGAATCTAAGGAGACTTTTAATTAATGAGAAATAGATTTCTAGGCTGGTGTCCCTTGGAAATAAGCAAAGAAATGATTGACCCAGAAGTGGAAACTCATTGAATCATTGACATAGTTTTCTGTTTTCCTGGAGGTTTCACTAAAGAACCAAAAAAAACCTTCTCCAAATACAGTTCCCTCTTTTTTGGCAGAGGTAGGGGACTAGCAGTGTGTAATATTGCACATGTTGTTTTGTTGATCTGAATTCTTTCCCACTCTTTCTTTTATAAATTGTGACAAGGTATGACTCTCTGGGAAAGAGAAGAAGGAGAAATGTATTTGGAAATGGAGATGTTGTAAAAACCTAATATATCAATAATTTTTAAAGGGCTTATCAGGCAGTAGCTCAATGATGAGGGGCAGCTAGGTGGCACAGTGCCTAGAGAACTGAGCCTGGACTCAGGAAGACATGAGTTCAAATATGACCTTGGACACTTCCTAGCTATGTGACCCTATGCAAGGTCACAAAGCAATAACCTCTGTCTGCCTCAATTTCTTCAACTGTAAAATGAGGATAATGATAGCACCTGCCTCTTAGGGTTGATGTAAGGATCAAATAAAATAATATTTGTAAAAACATGCTTACCACTGGCATATAGTAGGCACTTAATAAATGTTTATTCCCCTCCCTAATGGTGTCAAGATAAAAAACATTTTCCCCAAAATATTAAAAAAGAGATTTTTATACTCCAAATATTAAAGAAAAGCATGCCTCAATTTGTGATGTCTGAAACAAAACTATTTCTCAGGCATAGTAAGGAATTCATCTGTGTTCTGGCTGAATACTAGATTTGCTCACGGATATACCTAATAATGGAAGGTCTAGAACTCTTTCAAATATATTTTATTAATTATACAGTATGGTAGGATGGGAAGTGTGCTGAGGTCAAGCATTAGCCCCAGCCACTTGGCAGCAGTACAACCTTGGTACGAGTCACTTAAACCTTTCTGAACCTGAGTTTTCTCAGCTACAAAATTGGGATGATGATGATGATGATGATGGTAATATATGCACTATATGGATCACAGGGTCAATGTGAAGATAAAATGAAGTAATGTATATAAAACACTCTAAAACCATAAACCTTTAAATAAATGTGAGCTATTATTTATTATTATTAATGAGTGGTTATTAAGAAGATTTAAAACACAAATATATTATGGAGCAAGTATTGCATCAGCATGGTATGCTCAGCAAATTTGGCTTTTTACATACATAACTTTTCAAAGTGCTGTGCCTTGAAAAATATCAAGAACTCTGATTTAAAACTCCTCAGTAGACAGAATGAAAAGATAGGATATAAAAATACATTATTAATAGCAGATTAATACATTAAAAATACATCCATTCCAATGGAAAATGCTGAAAATTAATGACTTCTGAACTGATAAGAATGGAGGAAGCTTAGATTAAGTGGAAAGATCAGTGAACTGGGAGAAGGAGGCCTGTGCTCTACTCCGGAGAAGCCAATAACTAGGTGTGTGATCTCAGGCAAATATTTTCACTTCTTTGGAAGTCAGTTTCTCCTCTTTGTAAAATGTAGGTTGATTCTTCTAAAATGAACATTCTGTGATTCTATCTTCAGGGTTTTACTACTTGGCCAAATAGCATTAGCAACAGCTAATAGATGGTAGCTGCTATTCTCTGGGTCCTGACTCCATTAGTTATCACCCATGAGATGTGAACTAGGTTCAATCATGTAGTAACGCAGCTTTTGATCTTACCAAGCTTGAGAGCTTTGGGAGAGCTTTTAGAAAATAATGGCTAGGAAGAATGAATGCAATGATATTCTGGTATCAGAGGACAGCAGAGATGCCAGGTGGTGACTGATCAGATGCTTAGATCCATCACCAAACCACTTTCTAATTGAGTCATTCAACATTTGGGGATTCAGCATTATTCCTATTAGATGAAGGCAATGTGCTAGGCACAACAGGATGCACAAAAATGAGTTACAAGTTACAACACTTGCCTTGCACTCAAGGAAACTATAATGGAAAACCTGAGATGACACAATGTCCATAACTAGAATACAAGGTAGAAAGTGAAGAGTAGAATAATAGAAAAGTACAGACAGGTGCCACAAGAGTCCAAAGTAAGGAGAGATCCATTTTGGGGTTTGATTCAAGACAAATTGATTATAGATTCATAGGATCCTTGTGTGTTGACCAAACCAAACTCCCAAACAATGCAGCATGATGTACTGGAAACAGTGCTGACTCTGGAGTCAGATGATCTGGGTTCAAATCCAATTTTGCTCATTGTTCTACCCTCTAAAACCAAGCAGAGAAATGTTAACCCCTTTCCATATGACTACCTTTCAAGTTCCAGCTAAAATCCCACCTATAAGAAGCTTTTCCTGTTCCCCTTTAATGCTACTGTCTCCCCCTTCCCTGAGATTACCTCCAATTTTTCATGTATATACCTTGCTTGTACATAGTTGTATGCATATTGTTCCCCCAATCAGATTGTGAGCTCCTTGAGAGCAGGGACTATTTTTCCCCTTTCCTCATATCCCTAGCACTTAGCACAGTGCACACCATATAATGTGTGCTTAATAGATATTGGTTGACTGACTAAAATCCTTGAAGACAAATATTACTTCCCCGTATGTCTTTTCTTTAGGGTAAACATATACTGTTCCTTCCAGTAGAAAGACTCCTAACTCTTGAGGACCTGGATTCAAATCTTACTTCTGTTGCTACCTTTGTGATATCAGACATTTCATTTGACCTCCCTGGGCCTCAGTTTCCTCATCTGTAAAATGAGGGGATTGGACCAGAGACTATAGAGATCTTTTGCAGTTTTAGATCTATGGTCTCATGGGCTCTTCTACAATATCCTGCAGAGATGCTCAGTCATCCTCTGTTTGAATGTCTTCGGTGGAGGGAATTCCATTTCTTTATGGGGCAGCCCAAATTACTTCCTAAAAAGTTCAACCTTTTTATTGAGCCAAAATTCCATTCAATTCAATCACTAAGTATGTGAAAGGGATTGTGGTAGGTCTTTGCCTCTGCCTCTATAATTTTCATCCATTAATTCCAATTCACAAAATCTCCAAGTTGCACAAGACCTTGGGAGCCATATAACCTAATGCACACATCTGCAGGAATTTATTCGGCACCTGGAAATAGTCATTCAGCCTCCACTTGACCTCCAACTCTAGGCTGCACAACGGCAAGATTGATCTACTAGGAAATAGGAAGAACTAGCTTCATCCTGCTAAAGATATTTCCTATATGTGTGACCCTGGACAAATCTTTTCACCTCTCTGAGACTTAGTTTCCTCATTTGTAAAGTGAAGGAGTTGGATTTGCAACCTTAAAGGGTCCCTTCCAGCTCTAACTCTATGGTCCTATGCTTTCCTGAGAATATAGAGCAAGTCTCCATTCTCTTCTGCATGGCAGTCCTTCAGATGTATTTAAAGAAAGCTGCAATATTTTCTTCTGTCTTCTCTTTCTCCAGGTTAAATGCCTCCAACTCCTTCAACTATTCTTTATGTAACTAGAGACCCTTCACCATAATGATTATCCTCAAGATATCCTGTGGTTTGTTATTGTAGCATCCAGAATTAAGCACAAACTCCAGGTATAGTGTGACTCCCTGTGACCTGGACTGGTGTTTTGTAGCGTAAGGTTGCATTGTTCAAATTAGGATCAGTGACTTGAAACAGAGGCAGACCATGAAAAACAAACAGCAACAAGCCAAGGTTAAGCATTCACCATGTGCCAGGCACTGTGATAAGCACTGAGTACACCAATATAAGCAAAAAGAAAGAAAGTCTTGCCTTGAGCAATATTATATTCCAATAGGGGAAGATAACACACCTAAGGAAAGAAAAATGGGAATGAGAGAAAAGGAATGTCCCCAGGGTAAAGGCAAGGACAAGGCTGGGAGAATAAAGGCAGCCTGGTCTGAGATCTTCCATACAAATGGATGCTCTAGAAGGAACTCACCAGTGGGAAAAGGGAGAATGGGGCTTGTGGAGGAGTATACTAGGGTGTGTAGGCTGCAGAGGTGGTAGAGTATTCTAGGGTCAGAAGACTTAAAGCTCCTTGGGAAGTTTGGGATGAGCTGAGACCTAGGAAAGACCTTAGTTTAGAAAGACCTACATCCTGGGTTATCCCCAATGTCTTGATCTTGGTCTTACCATTGGACTCCCATGAGTTAGTAGGAGAGAGTGAGGATAATGACTTTTTTGCAGCTCTGCCTCAATTCACATACAAGTCAAGAAATTACATTTGTGATATCATTGGTCCTCTTCCAGAATGAAGGACGAACAAGAATAGGATGAGCCAGTGGTAGAGAGGGCATGATTTTGAAGTCAAAGACAGGAAGCGAACTGAAAATGGAGTAAAATACTAAATTTAAGATTAATTTGTTTATTTTAGGTATTACCAAATCTTGTTTTGTTTCTTTAAAAGAGCCAGATACTGGCAATCACTATTAAAGTGTTTCAAACATCACCTCAGCAAACAATAAGAATGAATCAGTGAGAAAGAGAATTCTCTGCCTCTCTCTATCACTTAAAATTTTTATCAGGAAAGGGTGAGGTGGTCCTTTTGCTCAGAATAGGGGCATAGAGTCTTAAAATCTCTTAATACGTACAAAGTTTCAGAATCATAATGGTACAGTGGGATTGAAATCAGGAGTTCTGAGCTCTAGTTCTCACACCACCATTTAGTGGCTGTGGGGGCCTGGAAAAGTCACTTAACCTTTTTGAAACTCGTCTACCTCACCTATAAAATTAGAAGCTGCATCATTTATCCCACAGGAGTGTCATAAGAATGAACTGAGATAATGAATAGGGAAAGTACATTGAAAACATTTTAAATGAAGAGGTTGTATTGCTGGCATATCTCTTGGGATATGCAATTACCCATATGGTGAATGGCTTCCAAAGTGTGAGGGCAGGTTCAACCATTTGCTGAGAAATGGTTCAGCTATTAGCAGTTATTCCCATCTCTCCAGGAATGAACCTAGTGGAGTCTGCCCATGGGCTTTCTGTATCATTGGATACTTGACCCTGAATAAATATTAGTCCTGGTGGCTAGACTTCCTGACATTATTTACCCCCTCCCCCCTTACCACCCTACTCAATGAGAGGGAAAATAATGAGAGCTGAAATTTGACAATTAGCTAGTCTCAGGGAACTGTCACTACAAGAATCCAGTGTAGTAGAGAGCACAAGAACGATTATCATTATCTTCATTTTCTTAATGCTTAGAGAAAAGTAAAGTGACTTTCTCTTGGTCACATAGCTTTTAAGTGCCAGAACCAGTATTCAAACATAGATCTAAGTATTCTTCTGCATCCAAGTCAAAGGCTACATAAAAAAAAGCCTTGCAACATATCCCAAAAGGTGTTCTCAAGAGCATAATTGACACATTTAAAGAAATTAAGCAAAAATTAATAATGCTAAGAAAATCAAAAGATGGCATAAGAGCTTGAAGAAAGCTTGCAGCAAAAGCAATCCCCCACACACAAATTTAATTGTAACTAAAAGACATAAAAAGTAGAGGAAATAATGTGGGGGTGGAATAACCACTTAAGAAAATATAAAAGAAAGAACGAAAGAGACTTTCTGTAGTAGAAAACAGAACTGCAAACAAAACAGAGAGTCTGGAAATGGAGGCTCAAAACTCCACCACTGAATTATCCAAACTATTTCAAAACATGCTAACCCAAATGAGCTATTTGGATTACAATCATCGCATAACCATCTTGAGACTACTGATGACCCAAAGTTACTTAGAAAATATAACAATACAGGGTGCTCCAAAAGTGTTAGTGCATTTATGAGTTCTGGTAGCTTGAAACTGCACTAAAACAGGGGTGGGGGGTGGCTACCCTGCATTTCAGAAGATGAAAGAAATTTTCCCAGAATTTGTGAAAACAGAGGAAGAAACAATCATGGTAGTAGCTGATATGCCTATACAATCAAGATTTGCAGAATGAGGATTATAAATTTTCTCATTTGATTCTCACAACACTCAGAGATAATATTATAGATATTTTTATCCCCATTCTAATGGTGAGGAAACAGAAGCTCAGAGAAGTTGTAATTTGTTCGTGGTTACACAGCTACATACAAAACCAAGTTTTATCTGATTCCAAGTCCAGCATTTTTATTCCCCATTTTACCATATTATCTCTCATAAAAGATTCCATGTGGCACTAATGGGGAAACATCCAGGATTTAATATACCTAGACATGTTATTGTTGACCTTCATCTACAATGATAAGGAAAAAATATTATAAGCTGCTACGAAAAAGGAAGAAATCATTTACCTAATAGCAATAATTAGGATAACAGTGAGGGCAAGGGAGGATGCTATTCTCATCATGGGAGACAACCTGAGCAAAAATACAAAGACCAGGAGGTGGCAGGATGAGAATAGGGAATGTTAGACTGTTTTAACTAAAACAAAGAATGAGCAAAAGAGGAATAATATACGATAACGCTAAAAGTGAGGCTGGAGCCAAATTATCAAGATGAGGAATGTGTCCTTTATTGGATGGCCAATGGGAAGCCACAGAAAGATTTTTGCAGAGGAGAATGATGTATTAATAGTAGTAGAGGAATGTGGAGAGTGCAATCAATTCAAATATTGGTGTATAATGTTTTTATTAGTTAACCAAGATCTGCCATTCAGTTACTCAGTTTGGCAACCCTGAATGAGTGAATATTAAATGGTTATGACCCACCTCTATGACATTTCTAATGGTAATCAGGTGATGGATATGGATTTGGAGGATTTGGGTTCAAATCCTGCTTCTGCTACTAGTTATGGGTATGACCTCAGACACATCATTTCACTACTTTTGGTTTCAGTTTCCTTATGTCAAATGAGGTTGGACAAAATGGCCTTTAAGGTTTCTCCCTTAGACATTAAATCATAGAAATAATACTCCCCAAAGAAAGGGATATTTTAATATTACTTTTCTTTATCTTAAGTTCTTCTAACTACTCCTGCCTGATCTGACCTCTTATGATTGGCAGGTCAGGCAGCTGCTGCTGTGGGGGTGTAAGGCCAACAAGACCAGCACACAGAAGAGCTGCCAGAACAGGTTCTTTGATCTGCTTTTCTAAGGAAAGCAATCTTAAGGGGTTAACAATCTCACTTTAATCAAACATACATATATAATTCACTTAGTTCTAGGGGATAAGCCAGCACCTGAACTTCAGAGCAAATACAAACAGCAGTTACATACAGAAAATACCAAAGGATCAAATAACAAACAGAAAATACCAAAGGATTAAATAACACAAACCAGCAGACTGGTTTCTAGCTTTCTGTCCAATATATCGGTGTATATAGTTACCAGGGAAGCACCACCATCTGAGTTTTCAAGCTGGGGGCAGGGGACAGGGGGCAAGGCACTCCTAAACAACAGCTACCCAGAGTTTCATCTGGTCAAATCACACAACACTCTTCCAGTGAGTGAAAGCCCCAAGCAAAACGCTAACCTCTGAGTTTACATACCCTGTTCAGGGTTAAAGGGTGCCACAACCATGTGACTCAAAACTGTGTGATGCTTCTTCAGACATCACAGCCATGCGACTCAAACTTATGTGAACTAGGCTTTCCCTTCACATAAACAGGTCACTAAAGACTCCCAGACTCCCAATTTAATCAAAGAAACAAAGGCCCAACTCATCAATGGCACTTGATTACCTAAGTGCTCCAAAAGAGAAAACAGTAAAAAAAAAAAAAAAAAAGCCCCATCTTAATTACCAATACAAGTTCCCTCATTTAAAATTATCCTAAAATATCTTGGATAAGAGTTTTCTAGACTTCCCATCTCTTGTTATTCTCCCTCTTTAGAACAAAGTTAAAAAAAATCTAGTCATTTGAGGAAGAAATCATAGGATCATGCCCATCCCTTTCATTTTGTAAATGAGGAAACTGAGACCCAGAAAGTTTAAATAATTTGCACAAAGTCATACAAATGGTAAGAACCAGAAGTGGAATTTGAACTCAGGTCCTCTAACTCCACAAGCACTCTATAGAAATGTCAAAAGAAGACATCTATAATAGTAGTATAAGGAAGCCTCACCATTTCTCCTTTCCCTTCATTTATCTGGGTCAGGTGAGTAAAATCTCTATGGAGTTGCCATGGGATTTTTCTAGGATCAAGACTCACAGTGGAGGGAGTCACAAGAAAGCACAAAGGATTCCCATGTGTTGCATTCTGCCAGGACCAAGCCTTAAAGAACAGAATGCCTTTGTAGAGCGTTAATGTGTCTGGCTTCTTTTAATCCTTTTGGAATCTTGGGTAGAGTTTGTCCCAGCATTACTGTCCCTTACATGGACATATGTGTAATTTTTATCTTTTTTTCAGGTCAGGTATCAAAATATAAATTAAGAGATGGTGGAATTGATCACTATTAGAATTAGCTAACATTATTAAGCACACAAGTTGTGCAAGGTGCTGAGCACTGAGCACTGTGTAAGAGGCCTGACAAGACACTTCATCTGCCTGATGGAATTTACAGATTAAGTAAGGTAAGGTTGGACAGAAAAATACAAAGGCCTTAGAAGTTAGGATATTTTAGACTGACCCTTGGGATGGGATGGGATGGAATGGGTGAAGGCAGTTGGTTAGAATTCTCCCTAGTATTATTTTACATAGTGCTGGAAAGACTAATGATAGCAATAAGAAAATAAAATTGAGTTAAAAGCATACATATTGCCAAAGAGGAGATAAAATGGTCCTGTTTTGCAGATAATATGATGGCTTATTCAGAAAATCCTAGAAAATATGCAATTGGCCAGTGGGAAGAATTGAACCCTTAAAGTTCTGCATTGACTTTTGTGTTTATATGGTTTTGAAAAGGGAGGACGGAGAGAGAGGTACCCAAAGACTGAAGACAGAATTTGAGATACAATAAAAGGCTCTCTTTACCCTGACTTGATTATGTGACTCTAATAGGACTGTGGGGAAAAAAAAAACAATTATCTTATATCATTAAGGCAAGATTTATAACCTTGAGTATGAACATGAACATGTCTGAATGGTTCAGAATTGCAAAGTATGAAAAACTCTCTCTGTAGAAGGCAGAGGAAATATAACATTTATTTAGACTCCAGGGGGTCAGATCTGAGAACCAATACCCCCTATTCAATATGGTAGTAATTATATTCCAAAACCAGTAAGCCCACCTCAATGTAGAAACAAAGAAAATTATAACACAGTATTATAGCAAGGAACCAAGTCATTCTGTAACCTTCCCCCCCCTGCTAGGGCCTTCCTGTAAACAAATAGTCATGAATCCCAACTCTCTGCTCAGTACTTTCTTCCACAGCTCTGCCTATACTGGTTCTCTCAATGTCTGTTCTTCAGCACCCTCTTGATGTCTGCTGCCTCAATGTCTTCCTTTTAGTTCTGGTGCTCTCAGTTCTGCTGCTCTCAATTCTGTTCCTCTTCAATTCTTTTTTCCTCTTCAATTCTCTTTCTCTTCAATTCTTCTCCTCTCCATTTCTGGTCTTCTCCAATTCTGCTCTTCTCCAATTCTGGGCACTCCTTTTATATAGTCCTAGCCAGCATTTGATTGGCTAGAACTCAGGTCTCTGATTGGCTAAAGTCATGATTGACTAGAACTCAGTGCGCATACCATTGGCTCTAGTCTAGGCAACTCCCCTTAGGGTCCTGAGGGCTTCACACCCACATTGGCTTAGCACCTAGTAAGGGCTTTCAGCCTACTTACAAGCAAAGATATAATCAAGCTTTCCCTCCTAGGCCTACCTGAGGCCTATTGAGTGGGTGGGGAAGATCTGCTGATCACATTAATACTACACATCTATACATTGACTCATCTGAATTTCACAAAAGCTTTGTGAGATGTGTACTACAGGTAATAACATTCCCATTTCACAATGAGAAATCTAAGAATTGGGGAAGTTATGAGTTGCACATGATCACGTAACTAGTAAGTGTGAGAGGCAGGATTTGAACACAGCATTGTATGTGCTGTGGCATATAGCTTTTCAAATGGTATAATTTTATATGCATTTTCATAAAAAAATTTCCAATTCTTACTCTTTTTTTAATCAATTTGGGAGAGTGATAAGAGGGTAAGGGAGAGTGAAATCTTCTTCCTATGTCATTAGGTGCCTGGTTCTATTCCTCAGCATCTCTTCTTGGTCCATGAACAAGCTTTAGAATTACTGGCTTCTTTGTGTCTTATTCTGAGGGAATCTGTGGAGAAAAACAAAGAGAATGTACTGAATTACTTGATTCATTCAACAAACATTTATTAAGTGCTTACCAACTATATGCAAGGCCCTAGGATGACGAGATATGCTAAGAGCTAGGGAATTCAAAGACCAAAGTTTAACAGTCCCTGCCCTCAAGGAGTTTTCACCCTATTGAAGGGAAATGTGTACACAGAAAAGTAAATACAAATATATTTATGTGTCCGGACAGACAGGAAGAAAATGTGAACTAATTCCGATGGTAAAGAGAGCACAAACAATTTGAGGAGGGGGATTAGGAATGCCCTCAAATAAGAATATCATTTGAGATAAACCTGGAAAGAATCTAGGGATTCTAAGAGGTAGAGTTGAAGAGGTTGTGCATATCAGGGATGAGAAATAGCATGTGGTTGATAGCCTGAGCAAGGGTTTGTGAGCCTGCTCTCACTGGCTCTGATGATTGTGAAATTTTCAGTGTGAGAATTTACACCTCAGCAATCAGCAGTTGCTACCAATCAGGACTTGATTTATTATTTTGGGGATGGTCTAGAGATTTATGAAAGTGTTAATAATGAAGATTAAACTTGAAAATGATGTGCATATATTCTGCCTCCTGTTCCCACCCAGTTATTAAACATTTCGCAGTATGCCCCTCTTTTGTTGTACAAATGTGACTTGAGTAAGCAGTGTGTAGTAGAGGGCTCAGGGAATAAAATCATCACCAGATTGGAGGCCTAGTGACTATAGGCTAACTATAATAATCATAATTATTATGATGATCACATGTTGTCATACATTATATATTACATACATAACAATGATAATGATTACAATTGACATTTACATAGCATTTTAAGGTTTGCAAAATGCTTAAGAACTACCCTTTAATTTGACTCTCATGACATTCTTGCCTAAGGTTCCTTCTACCTCTGAACCAGCATGGTCAAATTAAAAAAGAAACTAAACCATAGCTATAATATGATTTATGCTTTATTGCATTTTTATTTATTTTGCTAAATATTTCCCAGGTACTTTTTAATTCATGACATATATGTGTTTGTGTCTGTGTGTGTGTACATGCACATATACACACATATGTGTGTATATACATATATATACACACATACACATATATTTTATTTTGTTAAATATTTCCCGATTACATTTTAATCTGAGTTAAATAATTTCTGAGTGTGTTTTGGTCTGAAGTTTATACATATTTTATTTATTTTGTCAAATATTTCCCAAGTACATTCTCTAATCTGATATTCAGAAGGAGTGTTGCAGGTTGCATGGACCTTGTGTTGACATCTATGCTCCAAATCCCTCTCTGACTTGAACACTGCTCTCCCCAGTCAATAGAGCCCAGCTTAGGGACTCTGATGAAAGAATAAGAGAAGGTTTCATGTGAACAATCTGTGACTGTGGTTTTAAAGGTTCCCTGTAGTTCTAAATTTCCATTCAATTCAATCCAATAAATATTTAGTTGAGTGCTTACGATGCATATGGCATAGTGCTAGGCACTTATGGGGCACCCAAAGATGATGACTACTCCCTCTCCACCAAGAACAATCTAATACACAGGACAACACAATTATAAACACATTACTCTAAGACACTATGGGATAAGCACCATGAGAGCAATACAAACAAAATCATTAGTGTGTATATGTGTGCAGGTGTGTATGTGTATGAAGGGTGTGGTTATCAGAAAAGGCTTCATAAACGAGGTATTTGGTTGAGAAGCCTTGAAATATTTGTGTCATTTCCACAGATGGGGCTCTGGGTCAAGGGGCCAGGACAAGGGAATTACAGGTAAAAAGGATAAAAAGGATACGAAACAAAGACACAGAAGTGGGAAAACACAGGAGGGCATCCAGGAATGTCAATTAATCATATTTGATTAGAGAATAGAGGACTAGTGAATGAAAGGTCTGGAAAGACAGAATGATGCCATATTGAGGGCCTTGAAGGTCAGTTTAGTAGGCAGAGGGGTGCCACCAAAGTGGATTTGCTACTGACTATTTAACAATAGCCTTAATAGCTTCTATAATTCAGAATATAAAATAAGGAGAAATAACATGCAAATTTCCCTTCCAACCAACAATGAGACGATTGAATAGTGAGTAATTATAATGACTGAGAGAAAAGCACTTCCCTTCTTCCACTGAAAAGGCGGGGAGCTATAAATATGGAATGTTGCATACATGGTCAGATGTGATCGATGTCAGTGTTTTTGCTGAACTGTTTTTGCCCCTACCTTCAATCTTTGCTACAAAGGAATGTTCACTGGATGGTGGGATATATTTGGAGATGAATTTAATATGAAAACAAAACTCGCTATACTGACTTAGCATATTAAAAATGAAGTCCAGAGATCTTGAGTCAAAGCCCCTCAAAAATTCACTTGCAAAGATGGATCAAGATTTCTCTCACTGGGGTTACTTTGCAGGGCTCTCAGGAGAAATTCTGTACAAGCATGATCAAGGCAGTCATCATAGTCCGCATAACAAACTTCATTCCAATGCAGTTTTGTGGACCAGCTCCAAAGAGAAGGAAAGCATATAGGTCAATGGATTTTTTTTTCTTCTTGATCAAACCTGGTCCCAAAGAATAAGTTGAAGAGAAGAAACAAGAGAAAGGTAAAAACTTACTTGCTCTTTGAATTGCATTCATACTCCATGGATTTTTCCTCTATCGTTCCCACTTTCTCTTTTCTGTTACCCTCCACATTTAGAGGATTCATCAACAATACCAAACCCATGTTCTGGGAGATGGAAGTTTACTGAGAATCCAATCTTGAAGTGATGCTCACCCAAGGCAGTATGTGTAAGACTGGCTAATGTGGTAATTAATTTATGGAAGACTGGTCCCTGAGCTTGGGAGGCTTCAGAGCCTAAGTATGGAGTGAGAAAGGTCACATTGGGCCACTGGTATGGGAAATGCAGAGTTCATTACAGACAAGTTGTGTTTCAGTATACTCTTTCCAAGGAAAATGAATAAAAGGGGAGAAGGCTGTCAGTCTCTCAGACTACATATGTCAAATTTTAATTCCCAGTAGGTTTAATCAAGACACCACATACTTAGTGGTCATATATACATAAATCATAGGATGTCTGAACTGGAAGGGACCTAACAGGTCATCCAATCCAACCAGCTCATTTTATAGCCCCACTCTGAGTTAAATGACTTGTCTAAGGTTTACACCTCTGTGTTGGCAACCAAAAATGGGCTCCTTAGCACTTAGTCAACAAGTGTCCTTGACTAGTTTGGCTTTTTCCCCTGAACTGAATGCTGTTTGTATGTTGGACTGGAGTAAGCTTGTTGGCCCCTTCACCTTGCTTCCCTTGCTTAAGCTGATGGAAAGAACCTGTGCTTTCCTGGTCAACCTCTTCACCTTGCTTAAGCAGATTGAAAGAACCTGTGCTTTCCCCGGCATACCTTACACCCCCGCAGAAGCCGGATGGTTAAAAGCAGCTCCCGTTGGAGCCAGAGGCTGCTATAGCCACAGCCACAGCCACAGCCACAGCCACAGCCACAGCCACAGCCACAGCCACAGCTACAGCCACAGCCACAGCCACAGCCGAAGCAGGAGCTGCCAGTGGCAGAGCTGACCTATGGGAGGAAGCTGAACAAGGACTTCAGGCCAGTGGGTAATCTTTTTACCATAGAGGGGGAAGCATGATTTTGCTTTATGCAATCATGCTTCTCTGTAGCCTCCTGGTTACTCTTTCAAGGCGTACTTATTAGGCCTGGAAGCTTTTGATCAATATATCAAAATGGGGTTGCTGGTTCATGGGTTGGTTACTGTGGAGCCTAAATATATGTTTTGATTCTTCTGCCTTCTACTTTGAGAGTTTCTTATATCCGGCGGTTCCGAACCTTTCAGACATGTTTATGATCCTCTTTGAGATTATAAACTCTGCCCTCCTAATACAACCTCGTAAGTGACAGGGCCTGGATTCAAACCCAGATCTTCTGACTCCAAACCCAGCATTCTTTCCATTTTGCTATGGATTGTATTCAGAAGAGGTTCTTGGGGTCACATAAGCATGAAGCTCCCTGGATTGTTATTGGTGAGTAGAGCAGGAAACAACCAGCTCTCCCTCCAAGACAGGCAGTCTCTGTGATTGCAGACAGCAATGTCCATGTTGTCACTTAAAAAAATAGTTGAAAATTGAGTTAAAATGAACATCAGAACAATCTTGAAGGAGAGAAGACATTGGTACTGCACGTAACTTGAGGGGAAGGAGAAGGGATGCAAGGTATATAAATGGAGATGGAGCAGGCAACCAGAAAGCAGACTCTTGTGCCCCCCTTTGAAATATGGTCATACATATATATGTGTGTGTGTACGTGTGTATATATATATATATATATATATATATATATATATATATATATATATATATATATGTATATATATACACACATATACATACATATATATACATATATACATGTATATATACATACATATACATATACATACATATATATATATATATATACATATATACATATATATATATATATATGTATATAAGCACCTCAGGTCTTAGCACCAGCTGATGCCACTACCTCCTTCTCTAAATCTTGTGGTCTCCCTGTAGTTCCAGCCACCTGGTCTCCCTTTTCAGCAGCATAAAGTTCAGGACAATTCCCCTAGTTACATACCATAGGGCAGGCACTCAATGCCATTGCCACCTGTCATAATGCAACCTGGGTTAGTTCTAGGTATAGACTTGGCTGTTAAGCAGAGGGAGGTGGGTCATGATTCAGCTATCTTGGGAGGCGAGAATTCCTTTCAGAATTTGCTGTGCACTCAGGCTCTGCTGTTTATTTATCCCCCATGAATGTGTTGAGTGAAAAACTCTGTTTGAGGGAAACACAGGCTGATTTCTTTTCATTAATTTATAACAAAAACAGCAACATCACCACCACCATCATCATCATTATCATTATTATTTATTCTTATTAATCAGCCTGGCATAGAGAATAGAGGGCTGGCCTCAAAGCCAGGAAAACCCAAGTGTAAATTGCTCTTCTCACACATTGGTTGTATGACTGAGCAAGTCTTTAAACATCTCAAAGCTCTAGGCACTCTAAGACATTAGATTGCAGAGGAGATGCCTACCTGCATTGATAGAGGCAGTTCTTTATCTCAGTGAAGTCAAAGGTCCAGTCCCCATCTTTAGTATCACCATGATCACTATTGCTAACAGATGGATTTGTACAGAAAAGATACTGACATTTTCCCAACCTTGAGGGCTTGTCCCTGACTCAAGGTACACTTAATACTACTACTACAACTCACACCTGTGGCTTCTAAATCTTTCTCAGCTCCCTGCTGCCAAAGTCTCTAATGCCATCACTGGTTCCTGCCTCATTTGTCAGGTTTTGACCCGACAGTGATGCCAGAATAAGACTTGCTCATAACCACAGCTGGGAAGTTAAATTTTATTTTCAACTTATCTTTGCCCTTCTCGTTGCTGATTTGCCTGGCTCTGGGCCAGTATCCCCATGGCTCTGGTTTTAATATCTGGCTATAAACCCCTCTGTGTTACAGCTGCTCAAAGCTAGTCTCATTGTCATTTTCTTCAATGCAGTTAATTAAATTCCATGCACAGTATATGGCCCCATATCATAAAGGCTCCCTGGTTGGAGATGCGACGGCTAAGTGTCTATGATCCATATCCCATGGAAGCATCCTGATTACCTTTTCCTGATAGTCTCAACAAGTGGCCCTCTAAAGTTAACCAGCCCATTGTCTCCCCTTCACATACTTTTCAGGATGGAATTCTGCAGGTTCTGGCCAGTACTCTGGGTCATGATGCAGAGTATAGACAGAGATCATCACTGCTGTCCCCTTGAGAATGGTTATCCCATTGATCTTTTTGGTTTTTTAGAGCATTCTCTCTAGGTGTCCTCCTCTAGGGAAGAGAGTGAACGTCTCATTCATCACCATCTAGAAGATGATGTCATAGGTGGGGGCTACCTAAGGAGAGAAGTCATTATTGGCAGAAATGAAATCCATCAGCAAATGTCTCTCAAATGCTTACTACATGTAAGGCAGTGCTCTAGGAGAAATGATGGGAACCCAAATGAATAATCCAGACTAATCATTTTTGATAAACAATGACTCATTTGACAGCCAGGTCATTGACCTGGAGTCAGGAAGATCTGATTTCAAATCCAGTCTCAGACACCTCCTAACAAGGCACTTAACCTCTATATGCCCCAGCTTCATCATCTAGAAAATGATGATTAAAAATAGCATCAACCTCTCACATTATCACCAGGACAAAATTATATACTATTTGTAAGGAATTTTGCAAGACCTAAAGTGCTATATATATATGAGACCTAGCTATTTAGGAAGCAAGAGCATACCATGAGCTCAGGTTTAGGGTCCATGCTTTGGGAGACACTAAGTATTTCAAAATATTATTCTAGAATATATGAATCATATATAAGAATACATATACATATATGTATATTATATATGAATACATGATCATTACCAAATTAGTAAAATTAATGCTAAATACTGGCTTTTCCCTGCTAGAATAGATATTTACTTCTAACCTCAGTGCAAGTATAATAGCACAACACGAATATGGCAGATGGATCCCACAAGACATTCATGCATTCATTCATTCATTCGTAGTTCTTTTATTGATTCATTGGTCATCCATTCATTCTTGTCCTTCAATCAAAAGCAAATCTTGAGTATTTATGTGGATGGAGAGATGATGAAATTCTGAAACCATCCATTCCATCAGCTTTGAGGGACTGTTTTCGCAACAAGTTGCAAGTTTCAAGCCACTGTGCTATAAAATGTCATCAATTCAGATGCAATTTGGAGTTTGTGATACTTTGGACAAAGAGTAGAGACACAGCTTATCTGTAAGCTGTCTGTGAAGGAAGGGGTTCCTAAGCAAATGAATGGTGTAAAAGAGTTTATAAAGAAAATGCTTGCAATGGCTGGAAAGAATAAACAGTTTTCAAGTAATTTAAAAGCCCTCATTCACTTACAATTGCTGTGCTAATTATGAATCATTATCTGGTCATTAAACATTCCCTCCTAGGACCTTCACTGGACAAAATTGCTAGCTTATTAGCAGTTGCTACATTCATGGCAAAAGAATAAACTAATACTTCTTGGAAAATAGGCATTCAGATTGATTTTTGGACCCCTTGGTCTGAATCAGTAAGGCCTGACTGCTTTGGGTTAAACAGACAACATTGGTGCTATATATTTACCATGGCAGATAGTATTGTATTGGGAGGTTCTTACTTGGAGCACAAGAGAACTTTTGGCTGATTCCTCTATCTCTCTTGCAGCAACTTCCAGAAGTGTTGCTTTTCCAGGAATGTTTGCTTTATTTCTGGCATGTACTTGATTGTCCTCCACCCTTTATGGGTTCATATCTCCTGTGGTCTGTGTAATGACACTTAGTTTTTGTTTGTTCTTCCTTGTTTCTCTCACCATTTCTGATCCATAGTGACCTTCAATAAAGACTCCTTGATTAGTAAATATTTATTGGATGGTGTTAATTGATTCCTTTTGTCTGCTGATAGCATAAACATATCTCACCTATTTCCAGGCTTGGGAAACCCTATGTTATACAGTATACATAGGCTTTAGAGGCATCATGGCAAATTTTCTGTAGAATAGATTTTGATGATATAAAGACCGGAATTCAAGTAGCCAGCCTGACACACACTGGCTGTGGGACCCTGGGCAATTTATTTAACCTCTCAAAGCTTTAGGCAGCAATCCATGACTATGATTTGTAGTGATGGTAATGATCTACATGGGTAGAGGAAGTTCCCTCCTAGAATCTCTATTCACTAGTAGTGTACCATTGAAATGACAGGTTCACTCCTCATCCTTCCCTTGCTTAGACTGAGTCCAATGTTAGGACATAATAAACAGTATTAACTTTTGGGAGAATCTGTCAGTACTATTGGCCTTGAAGACATGGGGGTGGGCTGAAAAGAAGTGCCTTCCCATTTCTGTACTAATGACCTTATCTTCCCATTGTCAGAGAGAGGGAGAGAGAGAGAGACAGAGACAGAGACAGAGACACAGAGAGACACAGAGAGAAAGATAGTTTTCATTCTGGGTAAATGAACAACAGTAAACATGTTGGTTACTAAACATTTATTAGATTGAATTAATTGATTAAATTGAGCAAATAAACATTATTTGCCCTTTTACCTTGTTTGGTAGAGTGCTCTCTATCTCCTCATGGAATTTCTTCTGGGTTTCAGGATGAGTGGCCAAGTTATAAGAGGTGAAGGTGAGGGTTGAGCTTGTAGAACTATAGCCAGCAAGAAGAAAGAAAACCACCTGAGAAACAATCTCCATTTCAGTCAGAGCTTTAGGGAGAGAACCAAGCTATACATGTGAGAAAAAAAATCAATGGCCAGGACTCTGGATAGTACCCAAATTCATAGCCAAAAGAAAATATTTCACTCTGGTCTTGGATGAGAGCAGCATTGGTCATTGACTAATAAAAGCAAAATGTCATGTTAAGTTTACTGTTTCTCTCTAGTCCTTATGAAATGTCCATCTGACATAGATGAAATTAGTTGGAAGCCAAATCCCATTGTGCACAGATATTTTATAAAGTCATTCAGTTGAGTACAGCATTACAATAATTGCCTGGTAAGTATTTTTTTATGGGAGGACAGTATTAAAAAAATTGTAAAACTTTTAATCTGAATGGGACCAACATACCCATTTATAGAGGAAGAGACTGGGGGTCAGAATATTTAAGTAAGTAGTCCAAGGTCACACAGCTACTCATAAATCTAGGATTAGGAACCAAGTCTCTAAACTCTACAGTCCATATTCTTTGGAAAAATTCTTTTGTCTCTGATTTTGTATCAATAATATTTCTTTTGAAATCATGATTTGACTATGATGGACCATCATTAGAATTGTTGAGTTTATGCTTCTGCTGATATTCAGCCACTCTCATTACATCATTGCCTTTTAGAGAGTTACTCCTCTCTTTATATCCAGGTCACTCATAGCCTTGGAATCAATCATTAATAGTAGGAAATCCATCCAATCTTGGGAACAGAGCCAGGTTAAGAAAGGTGAAAATCAGGTGGAAATGACTAAAGTCACATAAGCTACATCATTCTTTTTGTGAACTCCATCTTTTTCTATGGCTTAATCATAAAATTTTCATATTGAAAAGACTGGTAGAAAAGGAGGCCAATATTTCTTAGAGATTTTTAATATGTGATTAAAAAAAAAACCTTGAGAATTCACTAAAACTTCACAGGGAGAGGGTGCTCTCCTCGTCTCTCCCCACCTCCCTAACACATAATAGATTTTCCCAGGTTTGATCCTCTGTTGAGTCATATCCTCATAACACTAACCACACTGAGCTGGCTCTAGGCAAAACCGTTGTAGTGTAGAGAAGTCTTGATTTTCAGCTCCCCTCCTTCTAGTTCCTCTCCAAGACTTCACGCTCTCTTATACAAGTTTTCAAAATATGCTCAACCGACTTTTATGCTGGAAAAGATCGAATGAACTAATTCACGTTGAAGTGTCAACAACTGATTACTCTTCCAAGGAAGGGGTGGTCCAATTGCAAGTGATGAAGTTGAAGAACATGCTCGTAATTTTGTAGCCAGCAAAAAGGAAAGTAATAGCCTGGGCAGAAATCTCCTTTTCAACCATAGTTTTGTGGAGCAAATAATTGAAAAGTGAGAGAAATGCAACCAAGAGGCAGGAGTCTGGACAGCTCTGTTGCTCACATTCAGAAGGCAAAGGAGGAGAAAGGGTAAGAGAACAAGGATTTAGTAAGTGCCTACTATGTGCCAAGGCACTGTACTAAAAGCTTTACAATTATTACTTTTACAAATAGTTCACACTTGGCCTTGAATAGGTTGCAGTTTGACGATGCAGAGTGAAGTGAGGAAAACCAGAAGAATTTCTACTACATATTAGTCTTTCTACTATAACACCAACACTGGAAAAAAATGAACAACCATTAGAGCCTTAAAAACCCTGATCAATGCCATGATCAACCATGATTCTATGTATAGAAAGATACATGTGGTTTTGGACATGGACAATATCAAGATTTGTTCTCTTGGCTGTGAATATTTGTCACAAGGGTTTTTTGTTTTCTTTTTTGTTGTTGTTGTTCCAGTCCAGAGGAAGGAGATAGTAAAAAATTAATTGTTTATTAATCAACAATAGGACAAAACTACTAGCTTAAGAATGAATCTCTAAAGGTGTGATTTTGGATGGCAATAACAGGATCTGAGAAAGGTACTCCTCGTTATTCTCCTCATAAATCATTCCCTAAGAGAATAACTTTGCTAAGTTATTCTCTTATGTTTGCACCTCATGCAAAACCTTGAGATGTGTAGTGAGCCCCAGATATTGAATCAAGACTCTGATTATGAAAAAGACATGGCTGGGATTGGTATCAGGTCTGGAAGGGACTACAAAGGACTTTCAGGACTAATAGTTTAAAGACCTTTCTGTCTCCCTTCTGTCCTTTGCTTTATGCTTCTGACTAGTAGAGTGTTGGAGTGTTAAGTTTAATTGACAGCAGAGTCCAATGAAGAAGATATTCTCTCTCTCTTTCTCTCCCCCGCCCTCTCTCTCTCACACACACACATACACACACACACATGCACACACTCACATATACAGGCACACAAACACATTGCACATAATCATCAGATGTTAAAGTTAGAAAGAGACTTTGGGATAATTTCATTCAATCCCCCACCTCCCCTTTTCCAGATGAGAAAACCAGGCTCCAGAGAAACTAGGTAATTTGCCCAAGGTCACATAGGTAGCTATTTATTGGCAGGATGCAGGACACAACCCAGGTCACCTGACTCCTGTCTTTTACATTGTAAGGCCACCAAAACTACATATACAACCTCAGTTCTTCTAAACTCCAAAACCTAAACAGGTATATGAATGCTGCCTTGAATACCAGATCTGAAATACATTTACTGAATGCCTCCACCACTCTGACATGGGGCAAATCATTTAAATTCACTGCTTCACTTTCCTCAGCTGTAAAAAAAAAAGAGAGAGAAAGAATTAGATTAGATAAATCCTTAGTCTCCTTCAAGCTCTAAAATAAGGATCCTATGAAAAACAAACAAAATTTATTTTTTGACCAGGATATTTTCTCAGGCCTAAATTTCAGCAAAGCTGGATCCATTTACTCTATGGTTAGACCTACCCTGCTGTTGCTTTTTGCCAGCCTGCCACAACATGCCATGTTGCATTCACAAGAAGGTTTGAATATTTTTAGGGAAGAGACATTATTTTTTTTCCAATATAGGCACAAGAGAAGCAACCACCATGAGAGAAAAAGGCAAAAGAAACTTATCAGTATAATATAAAAAGGGAGAAGGAAGCTTTTCAGAGTTCCTTCCTAGGGACAATGATGAGACATGGCGCTGAATAGGAAGTGGGAGAAAACACTAGGGAGATTATTATTATGAGACCAATCCTGGTCCAAATCCAAAGTCATTTAATACTATAGGAGCACAGTATAGAAGAAGAGCAGTGGTTCTGGACCTGGGTTCTAATCTTGCCTCTGATGCTTACTGCCTCTGTGACCTTGGATAACTCATTTTCCCCTTTGGGTTTCAGGTTCTTTTCTGTAAAATGAAGGTGTTGGACTAGATGGCCTTTGTGGTCCCTTCCAGCTCCAAATCCATGATCCTAGAATCCTCTGACTTATGTCAGTATGTATGACTATTAAGAAATCTTTTAATTCCATGAAATTTGGTGAATTACTGGACTGACTTTGAATGAGATACTATTCAATGGAAAAAACATTTATGGTGCCTTTTCCCTGTTAAGCATCTACAGCAGGGGTTCTTAACTTTGTTTGTGTCATGGACCCCTTGGACAGTCCGGTGAAACCTACAAGTCTTTTTCAAAATAATATTTTTAATGTATAAAATTAAAATAAGGGAAACTAATTATATTGAAATGTAGTTATCAATTGTTTTAAATGAAGTCCATGATGCACCTGGTAGGTCAGTGCATAAAGCACTGGGCCTGGAGTCATGAAAATCTGAATTCAAATCCAGCATCACACACAACCCAGATGTGTAACTCTGGGCAAGTCGCTTCACCTCTGATTGTCTGAAAAAAAGGATCCATTGAATCCACTGGAGGAGGAAATGTCAAACCACTCCAGTATCTAAGACAAACAAATCACATGAACAGTTTGTCCATGGGGTCATGAAGAATCAGATATGACTGATTAACTGAACCACAATGACAACAAAGTTCATGGACACCATATGAAGAATTTCTAGTCTATAGGAGTACAAAGAAGAATAAGACATAGCATCTGGACTACTGGAGTAGTCTCCCAATAAGTATTTCCACCTTCATTCTACCTCCCCATCTTCTAATTCATCTTTCCCATTGCTGCTAAGGTAATTTTCCTTGTATCCTGGTCACTCCTCAGCTCAAACCTCTCTAGTGTCTCCCAACTGCTTACAGATTCCAAATCTTCTACCTAACATCTGATGCCCTCCATAATCTGTCACCTATACAGCTTATCTGTTATGCAACTTCCCTCTACAAACCTAATTTACTAACCAAACTAGACTGTTTGCTATCCCCTGAATACACTGTGTGCTATTCCTCCTTTATGTGATTTGCCATGATACCTTGGCTCTGCCTGTAACATCCTGTCTTTTTCCTTCCCTAGTTAAATTCCTATCCACCCATTAAAGTCCAACTCGAATGTTACTTCTTTCAGGAAATCTTTCCTTTTATTCCCAAGCAATAAAAATTGTTCCCTTCAGACCATACATATTACTTTGTTTTATATCTTGTTAGTGATTGTTGTGTTATACTGTATGTGTATCTTATGTCCCAATTAGATGGTAAGTTACATAAAGGCAGGGTAAATAACTCATAGACACTTCAAATGTCCCTCAGAGTCTAGGAGAAAGCCTTATACTACAGGTGCTTAATATGGGAATTGAAATGCACTGAAGAATCTTAAGGGGAGTAGGGGAGATATCAGATTTACAGAAATCACTATAGCTCTAAGTAAAGTATAGCAGTGTGTGTGAGAAGTACAGAGCTCTCAAGAATTCAAAGGGAGACCCTGGTTGAGAAGAATCCCAGTGAAGCTTCTTTACAATGTGCTGATAAGCAAGTACATGATGAGAAAGTGAATGTCGGCTTGGAGTTTAGCAAAGAAAAATGATGGAAGCATGCCTGGGGGTCTCAAGTTTTTAGGCTAAGAGAGACCTAACTGTACCTAAAGAGAAAAAGAAATAACCCTTGGAGAGTTAAGCTAGAGAAGGACAAGGAGTGAAATATTCTATAAGCTTGCAAAATGACTCTATCAGGTTCTAAATGTTAGTGAATCATCATGGTGAGCACTGAATTTGGAATCAGAAAATCCTGACTTTTATTCCTTTGTGTCCTTAGATAACTCATTTCCAGTCCTTGGACCCATTTCCTCATCTATAAAGTGATCCAAGGTCCAGCAGATGATTTTTCCAATGAGCCTATCTACCATCCCCGAATTCTTTCTTTCTCTATATGGGGTATCTCTTCTAAAAGGGAATGATGGTTGCAAAACCATGGCCCTGGTTTTGAGTGGTTTGTGGGTCCAAAGTTCTAGTCAAACTAGCCTGGATTTCAATCCATTTTCTAAATTTTGGCACCCCGTCTCCCACTTCCATGCCCGTATGTCCCTTGGTTCCCAGAATTCACTTCCTCCTCATTTCAATTTCTGAAAATCCTTAGCTTCCTTCAAGGCTCAATTTATATTCCATCTCCTATGTAAATCCTCTTCTGATCACTCTGCCACATGTGTGAGTGGTCTCCCTTGCCTCTCATCATGCATATTCATTCAACAAGCTATTAAGGACCTAAAATAGAGTTTCCTCATCTGTAAAATGAATTGGACAAGGAAATAGCAAACCATTGCCAAGGAAACACCACATGGGGTCACAGAGAGTCAGACATGACTGAAAAATAACAACAGTCCTTTGTAGAATGAAAGTTCCTCGAAGGTAGAGACTTTTTTTGTTTAGTTTGGTTTTGTCCTTATATCCACAACACCTCCCATAGTGCCTTGCACAGTAGACCTTTAATAATGTTTATTAGATTGGATTAATATCCCAATTTGTCAGTCCCAATGTTCTACCAAAATACAGCTTTATAATAATAATAATAGCTAGCAGGTACATAGTGCTTTAAGACTTGCAAAGTACTTTGCATATATTTATCATTTGATTCTCACAATAGCCCTAGGGGCTATTATTGTAACCATTTGTAATGGTAATGTAAATTTGAAGATCCTTCCCACCCATCAATAGGCCAATGTGACCTGCTTATGTCACAGGAAGCCTAAGTCACATACAGTAGGAGGAGCTTGCTGAACAAGTGGAACTGGAAGGGTGGAGCAGGAAATGCTCAGAGCAAGTTAGAACCATGGGAGGAGAAGGCAAAGAGTGAGCTAGGATTTGTGAGGGTTTGTGGGAAGGCCCCAACAGGGGGGAAGGCTAATGGGATGGTGAGGCTCCATGGTGTAATGTTGTGTCTTAAGTTCCTTGCTGTTATGATAAAGTGGACTTACTGGTTTAGGGATTTGGTTCTCTGGTGTCTGAATAAATGTTTTACTTCTTCTATGTTTTATATGGAGAGTCTCTTATATTTTGTCACACAGAACTACACAGGCATATTTACAATTATCATCAATGTTGTGATTATTGCCTTGCTGATACACCATTTTACATAGATGGAAACTTAGGTTGACATACCCAGGTAGTCTGAGTCAGAATTTGAAATCAGTTTTTCTTCACCACAGGTTCAGCACTCTGGTCACTCCACTGAGCCAACCAGCTGGCTCAGGAAATTGAGGATTATTCCCTGACATGAAAAATATATTCTGTCCTTTTTGCTTGGGACAGTGCCCTCAAATGTCTTTAATTTTATTTAAATATTGGAGCATGAAATATAGTCCTTTCCCAATCTTGAGAAATTGATTTATTATTGTGGAATTACAAAAAGCCTAAAGTTGGGAGTGACCACTGATATAGGTGTTTTGATGAGGGATAGATCCTATACATATGCAAAGGGTTCAAAGAGTTGAAAGAGAGCAGTAGTTTCTTCATGTGGATAAGAGAGGAGTCATTGGGGTTGTTAATGGAGTCAATGTCCAAGCCAAAAAAAAGTGGTGGTGATGACATCCAGCCTATAGGCCCCAGAGAACTTCAGAGAGAAAAAGAACTTTGATTAAAAAACCAAAAGTTGGCAGGAATTAAATATTCTCAGATGATCTCTCAAGTTGTTCTTAAGCACTCACTCTATACTCATTTCTGTGCTAGGAACTATGGGAGATAAAAACAAGAGTAACTATTGATGGCTTGATCACAAAATTTATATTGATCCAAAGGGACTAAGAATCAAGAGGCTCAGGTTCCAGTACTAGTTCTGTCACTGTTTAGCTGAGCGGCATTAAAAAAGTCACTTCTCCATTCTGAGCTTGAGTTTCGTAATCTGGAAAATGAGAAGTATAAACTCAATGGTCCTGAGGTTTCCTTCCCATTTTAACTCTGTGTTGCCTAAAGTTTCTTCCATGTCTGACATTCCAGGATTTTATGATTCTGTGATATAGCTTACAAGGTACTATAGATATGTAGAAGAAAAGTAGGAGCTACAATTATTTTGCAGCACCTTAATGACCTAATAATGTAGAAATCACCTGACCACTGGTGGCATAATACTGGAAAGTTAGATAAAATAAAATATCATAAAGCTATGTAAGGACACAGTTAAGCAGTTGGTCTCAACAACCAATTTTTCACCTTGGAGAAGAGTTCCTGAGGGCAGAGCCAAGATGGCAGCTGGAAAGCAGGGACTCGCTTAAGCTCTCCCCCAGGTCCCTCCAAACACCTGGAAAAAATGGCTGAACAAATTCTAGAGCTGCAGAACCCATGAAATAGCAGAGGGAAGCAAGACTCCAGCCCAGGACAGAGTGAATGGTCACTGGGAAGGGTCTATGGCACCATGATGGGAGTGGACCACAGCCCAGCATGGACTGCACCAGGACCAACCAGACCAGAAGTTGGGTGGAGCAGGCTGTAGGGCCGTGAATCACTGAGCCGTGGCAATTGCCAGACTTCTAAACCTACAGACACCAAAGACAATGGAGAAAGTTAGTGGGAAAACTGCTGGAATTGGAGAAGGAGAGGTGCATGGTCTGGCCCCAGCCCAGGGTGGAGGGGGGGAAGTGGAGGTAGCATGGTGGCAACAGCAGAAAGCTCCTGTGGCTACTTCCAGAGATCCAGTGTCAGCTGCTTCCAGAGGCTCTGGCCCACACAGTGGGAGAAATTGAGTGGCAGATTGGAGCAGGAGTGCAGGGAGCATTTTGCTGGTGCAGAGGCAGGGTTGTCTTGCTTTGCACTGTTTGGATCTGGGTCATGGTCCTGGTTGGCAGTTCTTGTGGGAGGAAGAGTGTGGGTGTGGCACAGCTTGCAGTGACAGTGGAATAGAAGTAGCTCTGAAAAGAGCAGCACAGCCCCTAAAGCTTATTCTTTAGGGACTTGATTTCATCAGTGGATTTTTTTACATTTTTTTTCCATTTTTTTTTCCATTTTTTCTTTTACCTCCCTAATTTGGGTTTTAAAATCCTCCTTTAGCTCTTCCAGTAATGCTTTTTGGGCTTGAGACCAGTTCACACTACCTTTTGAGGTATCAGATGTTGGTATAGTGTCATTGTTATCCTCTTCCAAATTGGTATTTTGATCATGCCTGTCTCCATAAAAAGAATCAATGGTCCTCGGTTTTTGTGTGTGTGTGTGTGTGTGTGTGTGTGTGTGTGTGTGTGTGTGTGTTCTTCATGTTGGTTAGCCTTTTCCTGTCTTTACAATAAATTTCTGCTTTTGGGGTTCAGCGCTCTCTGTCCCAGCTTTCTTATTCTGGGGATTGTGAGTCTAGTTGTTGGCTTTGTGAATTATAGCCTTCAGTTTCCTGAGGTGTGGAGGAGGGGGCCTGGCTGCCCGAAATCTCCTCTTGCCCTGGGGTTGCTCTCCAGCACTGTTGCTCTTCAGCAATGGTCTCAGCTCTGTGTTGTTTGAGCTGGAGTCTGGCCCTTCCCCTGGGGGAGCAAGAGTACATCTGGGCTCCTGGTGTTGACCCCTGCTGGCTCTGCCCCTCTGGGACTCAGGTACTCCCACTACTCAGCCACTGAAGCCTCACTTCTGTCTCCTCTATTCCAGCGTTTTTGTTTTTGTTTTTGTTTTTTTTCTGAGGAATTCTCTGGGTGGGAAGGGGAGGGATTAGAGCCGTTTACCTGGCTATTATGTCTCCTGGAAGTTCAAGAAGCCATGTTTCATACCTTTGGGCTGCAAGCCTCAGGAGTTGATGTCTCACAGCCAGTGGCATTGCTCTGCCTCTCGTTGCTTCCACAAACTGGCATCCTATGTTGGGAGGCTGGGGATCTCCACTGGTTTTGGGCGCCCAGCTGTCTCCCACATGGGTCTTCCTGCCAATCACTCCCGCTTTGGTGCCATCTGGAGCAGCTCCACATGCCAAGCCCTCTCCTAGCCCACAGATTCATTCCTTCGGCCTTTCCGACTCTCCTGGCTGGGAAATGTGCCCCACTCAGACTGCTCGTGGTTTCTAACTCTCTCAAATCTGCTCAAATTCACTTTTTTTATAGGAATCTGACAGAACTTGTGAGAGAGCTCCAGTAAGTTGCAGTTTTTATGTGGCCATCTTGGCTCCGCTCCAGCCCCTAAAGCTTAGGACATAGTACTCTCTACTCTACAAGCAGTCATACCCTGAAAAAAAGCTTAAAGGTCAAATAGTTGTCTGGGAACATGACTAGGCACCAAAAAAGGACTCAGACTCAGATTCAGAGTATAGAATCTTTTTTGGTGCCAAGATCAAAATATACAGCTAGGAGAAGTCAATAAAGTCAAAGAGCCCACATCAAAAGCCTCTAAGAAAAATATGAATTGGTCTCAAGCCATGGAAGAGCTCAAAGAGGATTTGGAAAAGCAAGTAAGAGAAGTAGAGGAAAAGTTGGGAAGAGAAGTGAGAGTGATAAAAGAAAATCATGAAAAACAAGTCAACAACTTGCTAAAGGAGACCTAAAAAATACTGAAATACTAAAAAATACTGAAGAAAATAACACCTTAAAAATAGACTAACTCAAATGGCAAAAGAGCTCCAAAAAACCAATGAGGAGAAGAATGCCTTGAAAGGCAGAATTAGCCAAATGGAAAAGGAGATCCAAAAAACCACTGAAGAAAATGCCACCTTAAAAATTAGATTGGAGCAAGTGGAAGCTAGTGACTTTATGAGAAATTAAGGAATTATAAAACAGAATCAAAGGAATGAAAAATGGAAGACAATGTGAAATATCTCATTGGAAAAACCACTGACCTGGAGAAGGAGAGATAATTTAAAAATTATTGAACTACCTGAAAGCCATCATCAAAAAAAGAGCCTCAACCTCACCTTTCAAGAAATTATCAAGGAAAACAGCTCTAGTATTCTAGAACCAGAGGATAGAATAGAATTGAAAGAATCCACCAATAGCTTCTTGAAAAAGATCCCAAAAAGAAAACTCCTAAGAATATTGTCACCAAATTCCAGAATTCCCAGATTAAGGAGAAAATACTGCAAGTAGCCAGAAAGAAACAATCTGAGTATTGCAGAAACACGATCAGGATGACACAAGGTCTAGCAGCTTCTGCATTAAGGGAGTGAAGGGCTTGGAATATGATATTGCAGAGGTCAAAGGAGCTATAATTAAAACCAAGAATCACCTACCCAGCAAAACTGAGTATAATGAAAAAATAAAAAAACAAACGAAAAAATTTTAAAAACTGAGTATAATGCTTCAAGGCAAAATATGGATTTTCAATAAAAAAGAGGACTTTCAAGCCTTCTCAGTGAAAAGACCAGAGCTGAATAGAAAATTTGACTTTCAAACACAAGAATCAAAAGAAGGATGAAAATGTAAACAAGAAAGAGAAATCATAACGGACACTCAAGTTGAATGTTTTGTTTACATTCATACAAGGAAAGATGATGTTTGTGGTTCATGAGACCTTTCTCAGTATTAGGGTAGTTGAAGGGAATATACATACATACATACATACATATATATATGTATATATATATGTATATATATATATATATATATATATATATATATACAGAGGGCACAGGGTGAGTTGAATATGAAGGGATGATATCTAAATAAAATAAAATTAAGGGATGAGAGAGAAATATATTAAAAGAGGGAGAAAGGGAGAGATAAAATGGGATAAATTATCTCACATAAAAGTGGCAAGAAAAAGCAGTTCTGTTGGAGGGGAAGAGGAGGCAGGTGAGGGGGAATGAGTGAATTTTGCTTTCACCAGATTTGATTTGAGGAGTGAATAACATATACACTCAATTGGGTATCTTACCCCACAGGAAAGTAGGGGGAAGGGGATAAGAAAGGAGGGATGACAGAAGGGAGGGCAGATAGGGGGAGTAGGTAATCAAAAGCAAACACTTTTGAAAAAGGACAGGGTTGAGGGAGAAAATTGAATAAAGGTGGACAGGATAGGATGGAGGGAAATATAGTTAGTCTTTCACAACATTAGCATTGTGGAAGTGGTTTGCATAACGATTCATATGTGGCCTGTGTTGAATTGCTTGCCTTCTTAGGGAGGGTGGGTGGGGAGGGAAGAGGGAAGAGAATTTGGAACTCAAAGTTTTAAAAGTAGATGCTCAAAAAGTTGTCTTTGCATACAACTGGGGAATAAAATATACAGGCAATGGGGTATAGAACTCTATCTTGCCCTACAAGAAAGTAAAGGGACAGGGGATGGGGGGGGGAGTGGGTTGACAGAGGGGAGGGCTGACTGGAGAACAGGGCAATCAGAATATATGCCATCTTGAAGTGGGGGGAGGGTAGAAATGGGGAGAAAATTTGTAACTCAAAATCTTGTGGAAATCGATGTTGAAAACTAAAATTATGAAATAATAAAATATTTTTTTAAAAAAGGAGTTCCTTCACTATTGTAAAAAAAAACCTTCTTCTAGACATGTAAAAGTATTTGTTCTCTTCCTCTTGTCTCCTGCCCTTGAACAAAGGATGTTTTTTTATTCCATTAACAGATCCTGACACACGCATTCCAAATAATCCCTCTTTTCCCCTGGTTGATGCCCCTCTTTCCCTTCCCCTTCTCCTATAAAATGCTGTACTTTTCTTTCCCATGCTGTTACAGAATGTTGCTGATTAGGTGTATATTTCCTTCATAAATGTGTCTTAAATTTCAAGAAATCGATTTGGAGCATATGAATTCATAGCCTTTTAGAGTAATAATAACTGCAGATGAAATTGTTATATTGTTTTAAGGTTTGCAAAGTATATACTATATCTTATCTTATTTGACCCATATGACAACCCTGAAAGTTAGACACTACAAATAATATTATGCCTAATTTACAGGTGGGGAAAGTGAAGTTTAGAGAGGTTAGGTGACTTGTCTAGGGTCACACAACTAGGAATTGTCAGAGAAGTGATTGAAACTCAAACTTATGTCTAGTTTGACTGCAGTCTCAGTGGTCTTTCCACTCCCACTCCAGCCTGTCTATGATATCCATTTCTGCTGGGCCATAAAAAATTCTCTGAAATATACCAAAACATGTCTCTGCTAAAAAGCTTCATTAAGGTGGACATGTTTTTGAGATTGGAATTGTGTAGAGTCACTTGATTTCTAAGACAACCACCCTGTCCTAAGAACCTCCAGGCATGCTCACAGATGAAAATGTTTTCAGTCTTAAAGCTGTGAAAAACCACAAAAAGGGATGCCCTATGTGTTCTTAATCATACTGCTGTGTCCATTCCTGAGAGGAAACAAAAGAAAATTTAAAAAAAAACAGCCACTTTGCTCCATTCTCTGAAGACTGAAAAAGTCTTTGCAAGGATAAGTTTTTTCTGCTACTTGAGGTCAGAGACAACCCTGTTGCCTTGAATATGATGCTGCGCTTAAAAATTCAAAGGCCTGGGTTCAAATTCTAACTCAGACACTGTGTAACTCTGGGCAAGTTACTTGACCTCTATTATGTCTGTCCATTGTAACTCTCTCTGACTCATTTATTAATCTACAAACTATCATGATATGGGGAGTTCCCCATGCCAATAATACAACGAACTTATATTTGCCCATTACTTTACCATTACAAAAATATTTTCACACATCATAAGAATAGCCAGTAATTATATAGCAGCTTGAAGTTTACAAGAAAGGTTCAAAAAGATTTTCTCACAAAAGTCCTGTGAGGTAAAGCATTATTATCATTTTACAGATGAGGAAATGGGATCTTTGATCAATGGAATGACTTGCCCAGAGTCAAACACCCTAAATATAACTGGTCAAATCAGAGTGAAAAACCTTGTCATCCTAACTCCTAGTCAGCCTAACGCTCTTCCTTCTTATGGATCAAATAATGAAGTTGGTCATTTCATGGAATCAAATATTTAGATATATAGCTGAAGGGACTTTAGGAGACACCTAGTCCAGGGTGCTTACCCTTTTGTTTGTGATGAATGTTTTTGGCAGTCTGGTTGAAACTTATAGATCCCAATTTAAAATAATGCTTGTTGCCTTCATTCATAATGCTCATTTTCATAATGGTAAATTTCAGTGGGGCATTAGTGAAAGTAAAAATATAATCATTTTACAGCCACAGTCATGGACCCCTCTAAAGTTAGCCCCAGTCCTCTTAAGGATTCGTGTACACTAGATTAAGAATTACTAACCTAATCCAACCACTTCATTTTAGAAACAAAGAAACCAATGTCCAAAGAAGCCTTGCCAAGGTCACATAGTTAGTAAGTGGGAAGAGTCAGTATTTGAACCTGAAAGTGTAATTTTAGAGCTGTAAGGAGACTCTGGTTTACCTAGTCAAAGCCCAATCTTTCAGTAGATGAAGAATGACTGTTCATAAGTTAGTTGCCTCTTCCAGGCAGATTTCATTCTAATTTGGATCAAAGCCTTAAGTTATAAGATTGAGGGGTTTTAAGTAGAATTTAAGTCAATAAACACAATTTTATGATTATTGGGGGCAGGGGGAGAGTGGAGGATATTGAAGAAGAAATTTGCTAACACAACTGAAAGATCTGATTCATAAGGAAGCCCTGCTTCCAAGCCTTATCACACTTAGTACAAATAATGATGTGGGCTACTGGTGAAATCAGCAGGGATTTTGTAGAAGAGATTGTGGCTAAGTAGGTAGAGGCTTCCCTTACAGCTGAAGTTCCATTATTTTTTTTTTTTTTTGGTAAAGATCTTTATTTGGGCCTAAGTGGACATTTTTTTCCAATGCAAATGGCAACTTTTCTAAATTTTTCCTGGAACATTAGGAGATTAATTAAGGTGCCCAGTGTCACAGAGAAAATATATACGGGGAGCAAGACTTGAACCTATGTCTTCTTGGCACTGCAGCCAGCTTACATCCTTCATGCCATGCTGCCTTCTTTGTAGTTGAGGACAATGATCCTATTATCTCTCACAGTAAAATTCTTCCTAATGTCTTTTTTAAATCCACTCCAATTTAATGTGAACTCTGGGCCTATAGGCTTTGGGTAGTCTACATGTCTAGGGAAAGACATACGTCTGTCTCTATCTCTATGTCTGCCATTCTCTGACTCTCTGTTTCTGTCTCTCTCTCTGTCTCTCTCTCTGTGTCTCTGTCTCTGTCTCTCTCTCTCTCTCTATCTGTCTCTATCTCTGTCTCTCTGTGTGTGTCTCTCTCTCTCTCTCTCTCTCTCTCTCTCTCCTAGACCTAAGACTTCATTGGTGGAGGGAATTCAAATGAGGAAACTCTCTCTACTGACAAATTGTCAATTAGTTGTCTTTGGATATATGAGGTTAAGTGAGTTGTCAAAGGTCATAGAGTCAGTAGACATCAGAGGCAAGATTTGAACCATGGTCTTCATGACTCTGAGGTGGACTTTCTAGACCCATGCCTACATTAGCTTAAACTCTATTTTATTCAAAGAGAAGGGTCTTCAACCTGAATCCCTTAATCTAGCCCACTAAAATCTTGCAATGGCAATTGTTTTGTTTTTTGTTTATGTTTTTTCTTGCAAACCCTGGATGATCATACTTACTCCTTCACACACAGAGACTCATCTTTGGCCACTCTCTTCTTCATGTTTTGTATCAGAACATCTCCACAAAGTCTGATAATAGGAAACATCTGAAAAACTGCCCAAAGTCAACAATCCATAACTACTAGAGTGTACAGTAGGGCACAAAGCTCTGATGATGCTAGGCACTTGGGTTTATCTTGCAATGAATCTGAATTCACTATATTAAAGAAAAGAGAAGTTATTCTTAATAGAATGAGGAAGATGTTTTCATTAATTGTCTTTAAGGACCCAGAAGGCCACCTTTGTTTCAGTTCTTATCCTTACAAATCTCTACAAAAAGTCTAAGTATACTTTCCTGCTGAGACTGCAGCTGTCTACTGCAGTTAAAACCATGAGCAGGCTCACAGTTGTTTCCCAGACCTAAGACAGATTTAGAAAATTACAAAGCTAAGTCTAGAAAGGCGGTGATATGAGGCTCCTTCCTAATTAAGACTACTTAGGGCCTCCTAAATTTTGTGGTTCTCTGACCTGAATTGACCCTGAAATTGTTGAAGAACTGAATACTCAATGTTCTATGGAGGATGGGAAGAAGTGCTGTGGACCCTTGTGGACCTACCCTGTTGGCTTTGCTGCCCAGTCACCCCTCAGGGCTTGGAAGCAGGGGCTGGAGTAGTGTGGGGAGAAGGACACACCCCAAGAAGGAATTTATTTGGACATTTTTGTTTTGGATTGAGGAAGGAGGAGTTGTTTGCTCACCCCCCAAAGATTTTGACCCCCAAAGAATGATGTGATGTTATGTTCTGTATATACCTTTGTGTTTATTTAAGGCCATTCTGGTAATGAGTTGTTATCTATTTTGCAAATGTGAAGTTCATGTTGTATTTATTTTGTGGGAATTATGTTGTGTTTACTTAAGAGATATTAATGCCTATTCAGATACAAGTCGCCTATTTAATGGACATGAAAGATCTTGGGGCTGAATTTACTGTTAATGTGATTGAAGATCTTCCCTGCCTATTAATAGGCCTCATGTAGAGCTCAATAAGGGAAGCTTGATTAGAGAAGGCTTGTTTTGTAGGAAGACTCACACTTTTTGCTGATTTCTAATTAGGCACTGGGTCAGGAGGATTTTGATGCCCTCTGACTCTGAGAAGTGTATACATACTCTGAGGATAGCATTTTGCTTTGGGGCTCACTTGTTAGAAGAGTGTTCATGTAATTTGGCCCGATGAGACTCTGGGTAGTTGTTAAGGAGGACCCCACCACACACAGCTTTGAAAACCTCGATGATGGTGCTTCCCTCTCTGGTAACTATGTCTGCATTGCCTTAGTCAGACAGTTGGATATGTCTGTTGAGCTGTACTAACTTCTCAGACGGATAGAATCCTTGTCTGTTGATATGTTCTATTTTTTCTGTTTGCATTTTTTCTACTTGTAATTTCTGTTTGTATTTTCTCTGAAGTTCAGGGTACTGACTTTTTGCCTGAACTAAGTGAATGATATATATGCTTAATTAAAGTAGATTGTTGACCCCCTTAAAGTGGCTTTCCTTTAGAAAAGCAGATCAAAGAACCTGTGCTAGCAGCCCTTCTGTGTGCTAGTGTTATTGGTCTTACACTTCCACAGCAGCTGCAAGTAGCATTGTTGTTACAAATGCCCAGAGAAAAAAGAAGCAGGTCCTAAATAATATACATCAAAACCATAGTATTCCTTCTGGAAGTGTGCAGAGTCCTAATTCAAGAAATAAATTTGAGTTCTTTACCATATATTGAGCATCTCTTTATCACCCTTATGAATGGGGTCTAGATAAAGAGGTGAGAAAACGGTCAGGGGAGGGCAACCAAACTTCGTTAAGCACATACGATTGGTACTGAGTGTACACCTTTTTCCCCATCTTTTTTTTTTAATGAGAGAGCATGAAGGAAAAAGAGGAAAATGTATAAGAAAATAGAATGGAGGGAAATACACAATAAATGATCATAATTATGAATGTCAATTAGATGAACTCACCCATAAAAAAGAGAATAGGAATAGTAGAATCGAACAATATGTTGTTTACAGAACCACACTTGAAACTTAAAGATTTACTCATAGTTAAAATAAGGAGATAGAGCAAAATCTATTTTGTTTCAGATGAACTAAGAAAAAAGCTGTTGCAGTAAACATGGTCTCAGATGAAGCAGCAATAAAAGCAGACTTGATTAAAAGAGACAGCAGAGTAGTATTATGTTTACAGGTACCATAGAAAATTAATATCAGTACATACACACACATAAACATGCATTTTAGCTGTTTTTCAGTCTTAATGATACCACTTGGGGTTTTCTTGGCAGAGATACTACAATAGTTTGTCATGTCCTTCTCCAGCTTGTTTTTCAGATGATGAAAGTGAGGCAAACAGGGTTAAGTGACTTGCCCGATGGTCTCACAGCCAGTAAGTGTCTGAGGTTAGATTTGAACTCAAAAAAGTGACTCTTCCTGACTCCAGGCTCAGCACTTTGTTCACTGTGCCACCTAGATGATACACACCCACACCCACACCGACCTCACATATATACTGAATGGTGAAATGAAACTAGTTATTGGAAGAAATAGGAAGTAAGAATATAATAATGGGGAACCTAAATGTACTCCTTTCAAAATCAAATAAATCTAACAAAAAATAGACAATAAAGAAATTAAAGACCTCCAAAAAAGCTTTAGAAAAACCAGATATGATAAATTGTGGTGATTACTGAATGGATAAGGAAAAAGGTATACAAATCCTCAGTATTTTATGGTACCCTTATAAAAATTTAGCAGATATTGGGGTGAGGGCCAGTCATAAACAAATGTAGAAAAGCAGAAGCAATAAATAAATCATTTACTGGTCATATTGAAATCAAAATTATATTCAACATAACGCCACTGAGGAAAAAGTTAGAAGTTAATTGGAGACAAAATAACATAATCCTAAAGAATTGGTGGTTAAAAGAACAAATCATAGACACAATAGCTAATTTAATCAAAGATAATGAAAACAATGAGAAAATACAATAATTGGGAGAATTCAGCAAAAGCAGTATTTAGGGGAAATTTTATATTTCTAGATTCTTTTAAAACAAAAGAATAGAAAATGAACAAATTTTAAAATTCCAATAAATACCAAAAATAGAAATTTTTTTCTCTCAGAAGAATCGTTAGAGGTATAGGAGGAGACTAGGTAGTAAGATGGTGGTAGGCAATGATTCTAGGCTTCAACATTTTGAACATAATACTTTAGGGCAGGGGTTTTTCATCTTTGCATGTGTGTCATGTATCAGATAGATAGTCTAGTGAAACCTATGGACCCTTTCCTAGAATACGTAAGATTACAAAGGAAACCAATGACATTGAAATTTATTTTATTTTATTTTAAATTTTATTATTTATTTAATAATTTTAGTTTTCAGCACTGATTTCCACAAAATTTTAAATTACAAATTTTCTCCCCATTTCTACCTTCCCCCCCAACTCCAAGATGGCATATATTCTGATTGCTCTGTTCCCCAGTCAGCCCTCCCTTCTGTCACACCACTCCCTGCATCTCCTTTTCCCTTACTTCCTTGTAGGTCAAGATAGATTCCTATGCCCCATTGCCTATATATCTTATTTCCCAGTTGCATACAAAAACAACTTTTTTTTTGAACATCTGCTTTTAAATCTTTGAGTTCCAAATTCTCCCTCCTCTTCCCTCCCTACCCACCTGCCCTAGGAAAGCAAGCAATTCAACATAGGCCACATGCTTATCATTATGCAAAACCTTTCCACAATACTCATGTTGTAAAAGACTAACTATATTTTGCTCCTTCCTATCCTGTCCCCTTTTATTCAGTTTTCTCCCTTGACTCTGTCCCTTTTCAAAAATGTTTGCTTTTGATCACCTCCTCCCCCTATCTGCCCTCCTTCTATCATCCCCCCATTTTTATCCCCTTCCTCCCTTTTTCCTGTGGGGTAAGATACCCAACTGAGTGTGTATGTTATTCCCTCCTCAAGTCAAATCTCATGAGAGCAAGATTCACTCATTCCCCCTCACCTGCCTCCTCTTCCCTTCCAACAGAACTGCTTTTTCTTGCCACTTTTTTTTCTTCTGAGCATTTTTATTATTTATTTATTTAATATTTTTAGTTTTCCTCATTGATTTTCACAAGAGTTTGAAATACACATTTTTTCCACATTTCGACTCTCCCCCCATTTCTAGATGGCATATATTCTGATTGCCCTATTCCCCAGTCAGCCTTCCCTTCTGTCACCCCACTCCCCTCCATCCCCTTTTCCCTTACTTTCTTGTAGGGCAAGACAGATTTCTATACCCCATTGCCTGTATATCTTATTTTCTAGTTGCACACAAAAACTTTTTTGAACATCTGTTTTTAAAGCTTTGAGTTCCAAATTCTCTCTCCTGTTCCTTCCACACCCACCCTCCCTAAGAAGGCAAGCAATTTAACATAGGCAAAACCCTTCCACAAAACTCATGTTGTGAAAGACTAACTATATTTTGCTCCTTCCTATCCTATCCCTCTTTATTCAATTTTCTCCCTTGACCCTGTCTCTTTTTGAAAGTATTTGCTTTTGATTGCCTCCTCCCCTTATCTGCCCTCCCTTCTATCTCCCCCATTTTTTATATCCTGCCTCCTTCTTTCCTGTGGGGTAAGATACCAAATTGAGTGTGTATGTTATTCGCTCCTCAGGTCAAATCCAATGTGAGCAAGATTCACTCATCCCCCCTCACCTGCCCCCTCTTCCCTTCCTACAGAACTGCTCGTTCTTGCAACTTGTATGTGACATAATGTGCCCCATTCTATCTCTCCCTTTCTCCCTCTCTCAATATATTCCTTTCTCATCCCTTAATTTGATTTTATTTTTTTAGATATCATCCCTTCATATTCAACTTGCCCTGTGCCCTCTGTCTACAAATATTCCCTTCAGCTACCCTAATACTGAGGTCTCATGAATTACACACATCATCTTTCCATGTAGGAATGTAAACAAAACAGTTTAACTTTATTAAGTCCCTTACAAGTTCTCTTTCTTGTTTACCTTTTCATGCTTCTCTTGATTCTTCTGTTTGAAAGTCAAATTTTCTCTTCAGCTCTGGTCATTTCAATGAGAAAGCTTGAAAGTCCTCTATTTTAATTGAAAATCCATATTTTGTCTTGAAGCATGATACTCAGTTTTGCTGGGTAGGTGATTCTTGGTTTTAATCCTAGCTCCATGGACCTCCAGAATATCACATTCCAAGCCTTTCAGTCCCTTAATGTTGAAGCTGCTAGATCTTGTATTATTCTGATTGTGTTTCCACAGTACTCAAATTGTTTCTTTCTGGCTGCTTGCAGTATTTTCTTCTTGATCTGGGAGCTCTGGAATTTGGTGACAATATTCCTAGGAGTTTTCTTTTTGGGATCTTTTTCAGGAGGTGATCTGTGGATTCTTTCAATTTCTATTTTACCCTCATGTTCTAGAATATCAGGGCAGTTTTCCTTAGTAATTTCTTGAAAGATGATGTCTAGGCTCTTTTCTTGATCATGGCTTTCAGGTAGTCCAATAATTTTTAAATTATCTCTCCTGGATCTATTTTCCAGGTCAGTGGATTTTCCCAATGAGATATTTCACATTGTCTTCCACTTTTTCATTCCTTTGGTTCTGTTTTATAATATCTTGATTTCTCATAAAGTCACTGGCTTCCACTTGCTCCGAGCTAATTTTTAAGGTAATATTTTCTTCAGTGGTCTTTTGGATCTCCTTTTCCATTTGACTAATTCTGCCTTTCAAGGCATTCTTCTCCTCATTGGCTTTTTGAAGCTCTTTTGCCATTTGAGTTAGTCTATTTTTTAAGGTGTTATTTTCTTCAGTATTTTTTTGGGTCTCCTTTAGCCAGTCATTGATTTGTTTTTCAAGGTTTTCTTGCATCACTTTCATTTCTCTTCCCAATTTTTCCTCTACTTCTCTAACTTGCTTTTGAAAATTCTTTTTGAGCTCTTCCATGGCCTGAGACCAATTCATATTTTTCTTAGAGGGTTTGATGTAGCCTCTTTGACTGTGTTGCCTTCTTCTGGCTCTATGTTTTGATCTTCTTTGTCACCAAAAAAAATATTCCGAAGTCTGAGTCTGAATCTCAGACCCTTTTCACTGCCTGGCCGTGTTCCCAGCCAACTACTTGACCCTTAAGCTTTTTGACCAGGTATTACTCCTTGTAGAGTATAGAGTGCTTTGTCCCAAGCTTGAAGGGCTATGCTGCTATTTTCAAAGCTACTTCTACACAGCAAGCTCTGCCACACCAGCACTGCTTCTCCCCCAAGAACTGACAACCAGGATTGTGGCCTAGATGTGGGCAGGGCATAGCTGGCTTTGCATTCCTGCTCTAATCTGCTGCTTAATTCTTCCCACCAGGTGGGCCTGGGGCTGGAAGCAACTGCAGCTCTAGCTCTGGAAGTCACCTCAGAGCTGCACCACTTCTACTGCTGACCACGAACTCCTTTCACTCTGTCCCAGAAGTTTTTCCCATTAACCTGCTCTGTTGTCTCTGGCGTTTGTGGGTTGAAAAGTCTGGTAACTGCCACAGCTCAATGACTCAGGGCCCTATGGCTTGTTCTGCCTGGCTCCTGGTCTGGTCCGCTCCACTCCCAGCTCTGTGCAATAGACCCTTCCCAGTGACCATCCAGGCTATCCTGGGCTGGAGCCTTGCTTCATTGTGCTATTTCATGGGTTCTGCAGCTCTACAATTTTTTCAGAGCTATTTTTATAGGTGTTTGGAGGGACCTTCAGAAAAGCTTAAGCAAGTTCCCATCTTGTCTCTGCCCCCAACATTGAAATTTTTTTTTAAATTCTCTCAAGTCCATTAATCACCTGAAACCTATCAATGCCCCACATACCTTAGGTTAAGAAGCTATTTCCTAAGGTTTCATGTCTTTGTTCTAGGCCTATCCCTCATAGTCACACTGGATAGGGAAGGAGGTTGGGAGGAAGGAAATAGATCTGAAAGTAAAGTTGATTAAAAAACAAAACAAAAAAAAACTCAAAAAATTTTTTCTAAAGAAATCCCCTGAAAGAAAGGCCCAGTTATCAACATAAAAAGGGCCTAGGATATAGAAGGAGGACTGAACTATTGCCAAGAGGACACTTGAACCTGTGAATAAACCTATGAGTAATGATGATGACGATAAATAGATAGATATTTATGTAGGCTTTAAGGTTTATACAGCACTTTACATTCTTCATCTTATTTAAAACTCTCACCAAACCTTGGGTTTTAAGGATCATCCTTGGATATAAATTTTTAACATTGTATGCAACCCCCATTTTACAGATGAGAAAAGGGCAGCAAGATGGTACAGGGGATAGAATACTGAGCATGGTATCAGGAAGACTCATCTTTCTGAGTTCAAATCTAGCCTCAGACACTTACTAGCTGTGTGACCCTGGGCAAGTCACTTAAGCCTGTTTGCCTCAGTTCCTCATCTGTAAAATGAGCTAGCAAAGGAAAGGGCAAACCACTGCAGTCTCTTTGGCAACAAAACCCAAATGGGGTCACAAAGAGTCAGACGTGACTGAAAGACTGAAAAAGAGATGAGGAAACAGGTGCTGAAAGGAGAAAAGTGACACTTACAATCACACTACTAGAGTTCTGGGTAGGACTTAAGACTGGCTCTTTCTTGACTGCAAGTCTGATGATCTTTCCACTACACCACACAGCCTTTCAAAAAATATGAATAAGATTTATCTTTTCGTCTTATCATAGGGATACCCATTAGATTGTAAGTTCCTCGAGAGTAGGTACTGTCTTTTGCCTTTCTTTGTATCCCCAGTGGTTAGCAAGGAGACTAATACTCAGAAGGCAACTTAAAAATGCTTATTGACAGACTCATAAACATCCAATTAGAATGAGTCTTGAATGACTTTTTCTAATCTCCTTTGCTGATCATGCCTCCTCCCACTCCCAAACCCTGCCAATTACCATGAGTTTCCATTGTATATATTTAAATGTAAACACGTTGTTTCCCCCATATAATAGCTGCTCCTTGAGGCCAGGAAATGGTTAAATTTTGTTTTTGTATCCTTGGCAGTCAGGAAATAGTGAGTGTTCAGTTAATGCTTATTGATGCAGTTTGAAAACCATCAAGTATCTCGTTATCTTTAACATATATCTGACTTTAATTTTGTAGGACAATTTACATTGTTATAAGAGTTTCCAGTATCCCCGGATATTCGAATGTTCTTTCCACCATTGCAATGTAGACTTAGTATAACTATCTCCGTTGGACAAAACTGAGACAGAGAGAGATTATATAAGTGTCCAAAGGTCTCAAAGAGCAGAGACAGAAACACAGGTTTCCTGACTCCCACCCAGCATTCTTTTCACTGGACCACAAGGAAGACAGCTGAGCAAAAAACTGATAAATTTTGCATGGGTTAAACTCTCTAGAAAATAATTCAGCATCCAAAATTTTTCAAAGTCTGTTTAATGTTTCTATCACATGTAGGGCTGGCCCAGGGCAAAATTACAAAGTACAGAAAATTTTCTCTGTAGTACCTTCCTCACTCTCAACTCAGTATTCTTCTCTCCCTCAGGCACTGATACTCTGTCCAATTTCTACTGGGTCTTTATTTTAGCTAGCTGCCAATCAATCCTCAATAAGTTATTAACTGATATGGCTTCAGGTATTCCACTGTTCCAGCAGCAGTTTGTGAATCTTAATAGAGACCCTCTGGAAAATGGAAAGGCCTTCAAGACCAGAAGGAAATAATCATAAATCATAAATGATAGAATGTTGGACATTGATGTAGGAGGCATGAGGAAAGATATTCAGTAAATGGGAGAAGATAACCTTCCTGGTGCCCAACAGACTATGATATATGGGTACTATGTCTTGAAGAGCATCATGGGTAGAATGACTTAACAACACTTGTGTTGTGGCATAAGTACTTGGACAAGGGTCAATTTTTATCTTTTAAAAAGTGATGACGCCTTGGCCATGGAACCCTCACATTAAGCTGATTCAATTGTGTTACCTTTATCATGTAACCTGCTCTAGTCAGTAGAAGTCGTTATTTTCACCAAAATACTGACATTCTTTCCATACCTGAATATTGTTTTGTAATATAGATATAAGGACATGCTTTACTTTCTAAAAATTTGCTAGTTCCCAAATGCTGCTGCACAAGCTCTAATTCTGGCTTCCTTTTAAAGTATTTGGCCATGTTCTTTATGGTGGATCAAGCCACTAGAGTAAGATATAACTGTTTAGAAAGGACTTTGATAATTGATCCCTTCAGTCACCCAAGACCATGATCAGTCTTTACTCTTTAAGTAATGCAGCCAACACAATAAAAAAAGAAGATTTTGAAGCAAAGTCACCAAGGTTTCACTAAGAATTCGAAAACAGGCTAGAGGGTTTTTGAATGACATCAAGCCCAGAAGCATCCAGATGTACCTCTGCCCACTAGTAACTTACCCAATGGTTAGTAAAGAGTGTGCAAAACTCTTTCACTAGAACTATTTTGATGAAAACTGAATCGAGAATGGCTAAGATTGGCAGTCTGCCATCATAAAGCCTACTGAGAGCATCAAGATAGAAAAAAATTAAAAGTTTATTTCAGAGATCTGCACAGAAAGAGGGCTTCTTAAGTCAACAGATCACAATATCTACCTTTGGAATGCTCAATCCCCTTGGAGCTAGATGATAAAATAGCTACCACCACTACCCTTTCCCTCCCCTTCCTCCTTTCTACCCCAGTCCCAGTATGTATTTTACGATCATAGTTCTAGAGCTAGAAATAAACTCAGAAAAAGGCCATCTAATCTAATCCCCTGAATTTTATGAATGAAGAAATTCAGGCAAAGATATATTAATTGACTTCCTGAAGCCAAAGAAGTAGTATGCTTCAAAGGCAGGAGTGGAAACCAGATCCTCTGAATTCTCTGAAGCCAGTTCTCTTTCCACTGTACACAATGTCTCCATACTGTAATGATAATAATTCAACTAATCTTCATCATTATGTGAAGGTAACTCTAGGCTCCTGACAAATTGTACTACTAGCAACATGCAGGCACTGTCAAATCCCCTTTGTAGTTAAGTTGGCTGTTTATAATAGTCAAAATGACTTAGTCATCCAAAGTTGTTCATAAAACAGTATTGTTGTTACCGTTGTTATCTGTTACCAAAGAACTGGCTATCAGGTGATGATTTTTTTCATCCAGGGCAACTCTAACACACTAGAATGGACTAATAAACTACAAACTGTAGACCAAGACTTCTTAAATATTTTCTACTTGTAACCCCTTCAGTTCTTGCTGAACTGTGGTGCTTGAAGTCTAGACTACAAATGCTCGGCGATAGTCATCAGCAGAAGGAGTCCATAACTCATAGTCCCTGATTCAATTCTGTTTCCATGACCACACATGTTGACCTCTAAACCAAAGGGTTTTTAACCTAAGTTCTGTTAATTTGTTTTTTTTTAATATTTTCATATTTTAAAATTTTTCAGTATTTCAGTATAATTGTATTCCTTTGCAATCCATGCATTTTATTTTATGCATTTAAAAATGTTTTTATGAGAAAAGGTTCATAGGCTTTACCAGACTGCTAAAGGGGTCCATGGGAAAAAAAGGCTAAGAACCCTCTACTCTAAGAGAAAAATAGCTCTCATTCCCATAGTCCTTTAAGGTTTCAAAAAAACAAAAAAGGCCTGAACATAAGAGTAACAAGACTTGAATTCAAATCTCATCTCTGATGATACTAGTTGTATGATCTTTGGCAAGTGGATCCTCATTTGTAAAATTAGTAAGTTGGACTAGATAACCTATAAGGTCTCTCCTGGCTCTAAATCTATGATTTCATGAAGCCTGTGAAGTAGGTGATTAAAGCTCTAATATTCCTATTTTCCAGATGAAGAAATTAGGGTGCAAAATGGAAAGGGACTTGTTCATGGCTCACTTTACTAGTAAGAGTTAGAGCCTGGACTCCCCCACTGCTTATAAAGGATATGCCAAAGATGGAGGTGGTGCCCTCAAATTGATGACACAGAAGGAGTGTTTGAACTTAAGTCAGGGGATTAACCTAGGTTCAAATTCTGACTCTAACACTAATTAGCTGTGTTACTTTGTGCAAGTTACTTAACCTCTCTGGGTCTGTTTTGTCATCTGTAAAATGAAGAGATTGGACCAGATAAGCTCTGAGAATCATTCCAATTTCAAGTCTATTAACCTAAAATTGATAAAAATGTAAGTTCTCAAAGGCAGGGGTTACAATTCCTGTTTTTTGGTTGTTTTCTCCAGTGCCTGGCACATAGTGGGGACCTGATAAATGCTTGTTGATTAATTGAGTGATCCTATTAAAAATTACCATGACTCCAGAGGGTATTTCAGAGGTAATCAGGTAGCCTGGAAAATATCTAGGACCATAGCTAGCTGGTGCTTTTTATTCTTATTGTCTGTTTCTGCCATAAGTTTGCACTCTTTGACCTCCGGTTACATGCACTTCTCAGCACACATCTCTGAAAATTTACTCTAGCTTTGAAGATATTTTATTTTCTCTGTACAGGGAGCTATAGAAAATGTACATTCCATCAGCAAAGGCAACACAACCAAAGGCAGGCTGATGATATGGAGCTATAGTCAAAGTGTAATCATTTTTTAAAAGATAAAAACTGGCCTTTGCTGAAATATTTGTGTTCCAGTCAAAGTGGTGGTTCTCAGTAAGGGCTCCTCACTTGTTGGCATAACTAATGGCATCTCTCCTCATCTCTGCCTGGAGCCCTTCCTTCTTCCACAGTGCATTTTGCTTGGCCTTCCATAACATGGTAGAAGAGGAAAAAAAGGGTGATCGTATATGAAATTGCAAATCTATTATGTACAACTTGCTATTCCTTTTAAATTTATAATAAAATTACCATGTAACTTGCTTCCCTCCCCTTTTTGTTCCCCCAGCCCTGGAAATGGCTACCATTGGACAAAAATATGGATATGTATGTATGTGTGTATACGTACACGCACACACACACACACACACGCCCGCGCGTGCTTCTATTTATCAGTACTTTCTCTAGAAGCAGATGACTTCCTTCATCTGTCCTTTGTAGTTAATTTGGCGGTTTGTAATAATCACAATGATTTAGTCATTCAAACTTCTTCATAAAACAGTATTGTTGCTACTGTCTACAATGTTTTCTCTTGGTTCTGCTTTTTTGCTCTTTATGATTTAGTGCAAGTGTATCCATATTTTTCTAAGATTATCGAGCTTATCATTTCTTATGACACAGTAGCATTCCATCACAATCATATACTAAAACTTGTTCAGCTATTCCTCTGTCGGAAGGCATCCTCACAATTTCCAGTTCTTTGAAACCAGAAAGAGAGCTACTATAAATCTTTTAAAATATAGCGGTTCTTTTCCTTTATTCCTAATCATCTTAGGAAACAGGCTTAGTAGTGATACTGCTGGGTCAAAGGGTATAGGCAATTTGATAATTCTTTAGGCACAATTCCAGATTGTTTTCCAAAATGGTTGGATCAGTTCACAGTTCCACCAACAGTGAATTAGTGTCCCAATTTTTCCACATTCCCTCCAACATTTGTCATTTTCCCCTTCAATCATATTAGAAAATCTGATAGGTATAAAAATGTATCTCAAAGTAGTTTTCATTTGCATTTCTCTAATCAATAATGAATTAGAACATTTTTATGTGATTAAAAATTATTTTGATTTCTTCCTTAGAAAACTACTCATTCCTATCCTTTGATCATTTATCAATTGGGTAATGACTTATATTCTCATAGATTTGACAAAGTTCTTTATATTTGAGATACAAAACCATAATCTGAGAGTTTGTCTACAAAATTTCCCCCCATTTTCTGCTTTCCTTCTGATTTTGATTACATTTATTTTATTTTTAAAAAAGCTTTTGAATTTAATGTAATTGAAATTATTCATTTTATACATCACACTTCTTTCTGTCTCATGTATATTCATAAATTGTTTGCCTGTCCATAAGTCTGATAGGTAATATATTCCTTTTTCTTCAAATTTTCTTGTAATATCTCTTTTTATCTCTAGGTCATATATTCCTTTTATCTTATTTGATAAATGGTTTAAGATATTGTCAAATGCCTAATTTCTACCAGACTGCTTTCCAGTTTTCTCAATAAGTTTTACCAAATAATGAATTGTTATCCCCAAAACGTTATTCTTTACATTTGTCAAATGCAAGGTTATTTTGTTAATTTACTGCTATAAATTGTATTTCTACTCTGTTCCACTGATCAACCTTACTATTTCTTAGCAAGTATCAGATAGTTTTGATAATTGCAGCCCTATATTATAGTTTAAAATTCAAAACTGCCAAACCTCCTTCCTTCATTTTTTTTATTTTTCCTTTTATATTTTTGACTTTTAGTTTTTCTAAATTAATTTTTTTTTCTAATTCAGTAAAATTTTGTATATATTAATTGGTATGGCATTGAACATGTAAATTCATTTAGGTAAAATTGTCATTTGTATTATATTCACCCTGCCTACCTATGAACATTTAATATTGTTCCAATTATTTTAATCTGATTTTATTTGAATAAAAGACCTTTTTTTATAATTTTCTTCATGTCACTCCTGGGTTTCTTTTGGAAGGTGTACTCCCAAATAATCTTGAGAGTTATTTCAAAATGGTATCTCTTACTATTTCTTTTTGCAAGATTTTGTTTGTGATATATAGATATGTTGATGATTTGTATGGATTTACTTTATATCATGCTACTTTGCTAAAATTATTAATTGTTTCATCTAATGTTTCAGTTGATTCTTTGGGACTTTTTAAGTATATTATCATACTGTCTTCAAAAAGAGAGAATTTTATTACCTCATTCCCTATTCGATGCCTTCTATTTCTATTAATTGCTATTGCTAAGATTTCCAAAACACTATTGAATAAGATCAGTGCCACTAGGCCTTGTTTTCCACCTGATCATACTTGGAAGGCTTCTAGCTTATCCCCATTACAAATAATACTTGCTTATGGTTTTAGGTATATACTTTTGATTAATGTAATGAAAAATCCATTTATACCAAAAACTTTAAGGTGCTTTTCTAAATAAAAATGAGTGCTATACTTACTCAAATTTTTTTTCTGCATCTATGGATATAATCATATGATTTTTATTATTGATATAATCAATTAGGTTAATAGTTTTCTCTATGTCAAATCATCCCTGCATAAATCCCACTTGATCATAATGCATAATATTTACAATATATTGTTGTAATCTTTCAGTTAGTATTTGATTTAGGATTTTGGCATCCATATTTGTTAATGAAATTGGTCTATAATCTTCTTTTTCTGTTTTTACTCTTCCTGGTTTAGGTATCAGTATCATATTTGTTTCATGAAAAGAGTTGGGTACAATCCCTTTTTTACCTATTATTCCAAATAATTGGTTTAATATTGGAATTAGTTGATCATTAAATGTTTGATGAAATAAATTTGTAAATCCATCTGTTCCTTGTCCTTTTCTCTTAGGAAGCTCATTGATGGTCAGTTCAATTTCTTTTTCTAAAATAGGTCTATTTAGATATTCTATTTCTTCTGCTAATCTAGGCAATTTATAATTTTTATAAATAATCTTTCATTTCACTTAAATTTTTACATATATTGGCATATAATTTGGCAGAATAACTCAATTGCTTTAGTTTCTTGTTCATTAATAGTATATTAAGGTTTTCTCTATGTAATACAACTGACTTGTTTTTCTTCTCTCTCCCTTTTTTAATCAAATTAATTAATGGTGTATCTATTTTTGTGTTTTTCTTCATAAAACCAACTCTTAGATTTATTTATTAGTTCGATATTTTTACAATAAATTTTATTAATCTCCCCTTTAATTTCTAAGATTTACAACTTAGTTCAAAATTGGAGATTTTAAGTATTTTTTCTAGTTTTTTTAAAACTGCATACTCAATTCATTGGTCTAGCTTTCATTATTTTATTGATGTAAACGTTTAGAGACATAGATATTCCTCTGATGGCTGTTTTTGCTGTATCCCATAGCTTTTGATGTATTCTCTTATTGTTGTCATTCTCTTTAATGAAGTTATTGATTGTTTCTATGATTTGTTGTTTTATCCACTAATTCTTTAAGATTAGGTTGTTAAATCTGTATTTAATTTTTAATCTGTGTTCTGTGGTCCCTTATTAAACATATATTTTTTGCATTGTGATCTGAAAAGGGTGCTTTAAATATTTCTGCTTTTAACTATAAAATTCTTAAGCCCTAACATATGATCAATCTTTGTAAACTACTGTAAACCACTGGGAAAAAATGGTATTTTTTCTAATCCTATTCAATTCTCTCAAAATATCTATCATAACTAGCTTATTTAAAATTCTATTCGCTTCTGTGACTTTTTTCTAATTTTTAGTTAGATTTATCTAGTTCTGAGAGGGGAAGATTAAAGTCTCTTACTAATATAGAAATACTCTCTGTCTCCACCTGTAACATATAAGTCAGGGATGTCCAACCTTAGGTTTTTATTGAAACAATAGACAGTATATTTTGGTTTGCCATTTTAGTGAGAGCTTTGCGGTAGCTCAGCTTGTTTACTAAAGCATTTATGTAAATTTCTATGCTTGTAGGCAAGCCACAAATTACACCGTGGGCCGCATGCATCATGCAGGCCACATTTTGGACAGCCCTGATATAAGTCATAGGATTTAGCAATGGATGGGTTCTCAGAGAGAATCTAGTCAAACTCTCTTATTTTACAGAGCAGGAAACTGAGGCCTAGTGAGAGTAAATGACTGTTCACTTATCCATGGTCATGCAGGCAATGAGACATAGAGCTGGGATTCAAACCAAGGGCCTGACTTCAAATCCAGTGCTTTTTCAACAATGCCATTCTATAGCTGCATAATCTGTTTATTGAATTCCTTCTTATCTCTTAAGGAGAAACCAAAATATCACCTTTTCCTTGCCTTCCTGCCAACCTATAAAAACCACAACATGTCTCCTTGTCTTTCACACAGTGCTGTCTGTGTGACTCTCCAGTGAATTTAGACAGTAATATTGTGTTAGATTTTTATCTCTGTTTACATCTTAGATGTGAACCCTATGAGGACAGGGGCTATCTTTTATATTTATAATTACCCCCACATTTTGACATATTTCTTGAAAGATTTCTGGTCAAACTCAAAAAATTCCCTGAAGAATAATTAGAACAAATCAGACAATGGGAAGGATACAGATTTACTGCACTGGCACCATGAGCATCATACCAAGGGCACCAGAAATGCTTAGCTGTAGCTGTTATCTGGTCTAACAACATTGCTCTATATGAGATGGGGAGAACACTCAAGGAAAAGCATTCTAAGCTCACTGGGCTCTTCATAAATGCCTTCAGCGGGAAACGGGGGAAGAAGTCAAAGAGAACTGTCTTACTCATTTCTCATCTAGCATAGAATTTGTATTTCTTTTTTTTAAATTTCTTTAATAACAAGTTTTTAAATTTTTTTCTGTCCCATTCATACCCTCCTCCCAATAAGCAAATTGAAAAATAAAATAGCCTCAATACATACCTACATAGTTCAGCAAAACAAATTCCCACATTATCCATCACAAAGGATAAAGTGATGAAATCGACTTAGGGATCATCTGGGCCAGGGGTTCTTAACCTGGGGTCCATGAATTTGTTTTTAAAAGTATTTAATAATTGTTTCTAATATAATTGATTTTCCTTTCTTATCCGATATATTTTAATCTATGAATTTTAAAACAATATTGTGAGGAGGAAACAATTCATCAGATTGCCAAAGGGATCCAAGACATAAAAAAATAATTAAGAATTCCTTGTTTAGGCTAACCCCTTAATTTTACTGAGAGGGACAACTATCCATGTTTTATGTAGGGTCTTATAATGAATAACATTGGTTCAGAATAAAAATGGCCAGTTTAACCTCTAAATGGACAGAAGCCAGCAACAGAAATATCATTGCAGAGATGAATGCAAAATCAGTATCTGTGCCCAGCACAAAGGGTCCAGAATGTATCAGATGTATATTGTAGTGAATAGAGGGACAGTCTCCCTGTAGTTCCAGCTGCCTGGTCTCCCTTTCCAGCAGCATAAAGTTCAGGACATTCCCCTAGTTACATCCTCCCATCTTGGGATAACCATTTCTTCTTCTAAAGCCCTTCTACCTCTAAATAGAGATCTTATACCTTATGATCCTGTTCGTGATGCCAAATCATGTATAATAACAATGTAGATGATAATTGTCAAAATGGCTATATAGTTCTGAATCTCAAATTATACAAGACTCTCCATATAGAAAGTAGAAGAATAAACCATTTATTCAGACATCAGAGAACCATATTCCATAACCAAATGTTCAGATCCCACAGCCAGTTAGCCTACTTTATCATAACATCAAGGAACTTAAAACATGATATTACAACATGGAGCCTCACAATCCCAAAACCTCTCCAACCCTCTGCTGTGATCTTCCCAAAAACAAACTCACAGTATAGCTAAGTCAGCCTCTTCGGCTCTAACTATCACGACGGCAGCCATTGGCTGCTATTAGCAGCCATAACTGCTGTCTCTTTCTCTCTCTCTTCATTTCCTGTTACATAACTTCCTTTTCCTGTCAGGAAGCTCCTCCCACCACACATGACAGGCTTCCTGTGATGTAAGCAGGTCACATGGGCTATTAATGGGTGGGAAAGATCTTCAAATCTAAATTGCTACTTGTTTCAACAATTTGGCTAGCAGCTGCTGTTGGGGTGAAAAACCAACACAAGCCCAAAAACAAGAACACTGCCAGCACAGGTTCTTTTGATCTGCTTTACTAAGGAAAGCAACATTAAGGGGTTGACAGACTTATTTCAATCGAACATACAAACAAATTACAACCATCAACAGATTGACCTTGTCTGATTTCAAATCTCAATTCATAGTTACCAGGGTTTAACAAAGTCCAAACATCCAGGTTTACAAGCTGGGGGGCTCTTAACTACAGCTGCCTAGAGTTTCCACATCAGTACTCCTCCAAGAGTGAGAGCCCCCAGGGAGAATGCCAACCTCTGGGTTTGTATATCTTGTTCAGGGTCAAAGGTGAGTCACACATGCCACTCACCCACATGACCTAAAAGCATCACAAAAATGCAACTTAAACCCACGTGGTCTAAAAGCCCCTGATGTCACAAACATGTCACTCAAACCCATGTAAACTAGGCTTTCCCTTGAGGCAAGGAGGTCATCAAAGACTCCTAATTTAATCAAGGAAACAAAGGCCAAACTCTTTAAGGGCACTTGATTGAATAAGTGCTAAAATCCCTCCTTAATTACCAATACACTACTACATTCAGCCCCAAGATCTTTCTTATCCATTACATAGGACAATGGGAATTTTGGGATAACTGGTATCAACAGAACTTTACACAACAATATAACGGTGACAACACAAGAAAAGTATATAACACAATGTCAATATTTTAGTTTAATTATAACATTAACCTGCTTCTTTAGGAAAAGCTAGCCCTAACTGCTAAGCCATATCAAAAGAGATAGTCTCTTCAGTCTAGGTTACCTATAGATTTAGTGAATGGATTGAGATGTTATCACTTAGTAGCAGATAATTTAGAAGAATAAAATAATTGTAAGGTTATGTTTTTTTTGAAAGGCCAAGTTTCTCTTTCTAGCAGAAAGCAGGGTTGACTAGAGGCCAAGTTCCCCTTTCTGGAAGCTGGAGGAAAGGCAGTTCCTCTTCCCAGTCTTAGTGGATCAGCTCCCTTTTTTTTCTTGTGCTAGAGTCCAAGTTGAGTAATGGAATATTCTAAGGAAGATGGAAGGTGACTACTAATTACTGATAACAAGTTCATCTTTCCCAAAATGCTTTCTGTTTACAAAAAAGCACCAGTTGTAAGGCTAGGATTTAGAAAGCCGGGAGAAGGGCGGAGCCAAGATGGCGGCTGGTAAGCACGGACTAGAGTGAGCTCCGTACCCGAGTCCCTCCAAAAACCTATAAAAATGGCTCTGAACCAATTCTAGAACGGCAGAACCCACAGAACAGCAGAGGGAAGCAGGGCTCCAGCCCAGGACAGCCCGGATGGTCTCTGGGTGAGCTCTATTCCACACGGAGCTGGGAGCTGGGAGCTGGGAACGGAGTGGAGCAGAGCCCAGCCTGAGCGGCGTGGACGATCCAGACCGGAAGCCGGGCGGAGGGGGCCCTAGCGCCCTGAATACGTGAGCAGTTACCAGACCCCTCGACCCACAAACACCAAAGACTGCGGAGAAGGTTAGTGGGAAAAGCTGCGGGAGTGGAAGGAGTTCGGGGTTCGGCTTCCAGCCCCGGGGGCAGCGGAGGTGGGGCAGCTACAGCTGTTGTTACTTCCGGCTCCAGGCCCACCTGGTGGGGGGAATTAAGTGGTGGATCACAGCAGGGGTGCACAGCCTGCCGAAGATCTGAGCCCAGTCTGGACTGGGGGTCCTTGGGGAAGGAGGAGTGCGGCTCTGACAGAGCTGGCACCTCCCCCCCAAACGTAGAACATAGAACTCTGTAATCTACAAGCAGTCATACCCCACTGAAAAGCTCAAGGGTCAAGTTAGTTGGTTGGGAATATGGCCAGGACGCGAAAACGCGCCCAGATCCAGTCTCAGACTTTGGATTCTTTCTTTGGTGACAAAGAAGACCAAAACATACAGCCTAAAGAAGACAGCAAAGTCATAGAGCCTACAACCAAAGCCTCCAAGAAAAACATGAACTGGCCCCAGACCATAGAAGAACTCAAAAAGGATTTGGAAAAGCAAGTTAGAGAAGTAGAGGAAAAATTGGGAAGAGAAATGAGAAGGATGCGAGAAAACCATGAAAAACAAGTCAATGACTTGCTAAAGGAGACCCAAAAAAATACTGAAAAATACACTGAAGAAAACAACACCTTACAAAATAGACTAACTCAAATGGCAAAAGAGCTCCAAAAAGCCAATGAGGAGAAGAATTCCTTGAAAGGCAGAATTAGCCAAATGGAAAAGGAGGTCCAAAAGACCACTGAAGAAAATACTACTTTAAAAATTAGATTGGAGCAAGTGGAAGCTAGTGACTTTATGAGAAATCAGGATATTATAAAACAGAACCAGAGGAATGAAAAAATGGAAGACAATGTGAAATATCTCCTTGGAAAAACCACTGACCTGGAAAATAGATCCAGGAGAGATAATTTAAAAATTACTGGACTACCTGAAAGCCATGATCAAAAAAAGAGCCTAGATACCATCTTTCAGGAAATTATCAAGGAGAACTGCCCTGATATTCTAGAGCCACAGGGCAAAATAGAAATTGAAAGAATCCATCGATCGCCTCCGCAAATAGATCCCAAAAAGAAATCTCCTAGGAATATTGTTGCCAAATTCCAGAGCTCCCAGATCAAGGAGAAAATACTGCAAGCAGCCAGAAAGAAACAATTTGAATATTGTGGAAACCCAATCAGAATAACCCAAGACCTGGCAGCTTCTACATTAAGAGATCGAAGGGCGTGGAATGCGATATTCCAGAGGTCAATGGAGCTAGGATTAAAACCTAGAATCACCTACCCAGCAAAACTGAGTATCATGTTCCAAGGCAAAATATGGACTTTCAATAAAATGGAGGACTTTCAAGCTTTCTCAGTGAAAAGACCAGAACTGAATAGAAAATTTGACTTTCAAACACAAGAATCAAGAGAAGCATGAAAAGGTAATCAAGAAACGGAAATTGCAAGGGACTTACTAAAGTTGAACTGTTTTGTTTACATTCCTACATGGAAAGATGATGAGTATGATTCATGAGACCTCAGTATTAGGGTAGTTGAAGGGAATATGCATATATATATATGCATATATATATGTTTATGTATATATATAAGTGAATGTGTATGTATGCATGTATCTATGTGTATATGTATGTATGTGTATATATATATATATATATGTAAAAGAAAGAGAGCAGACACAGGGTGAGTTGAGGATGAAGGGAAGATAGCTAAAAGAAATAAAATGAAATTAAGGGATGAGAGAGTAACTTACTGAGAGAGGGAGATAGGGAGAGATAGAATGGGGTGGATTATCTCCCATAAAGGTGGCAAGAGGAAGCAGTTCTAGGAGAGGAGGGGAGTGGGCAGGTGAGGGGGGAATGAGTGAACCTTGCTCTCATCAGATTTGGCCTGAGGGGGAATACCATACATACTCAGTTGGGTATCTTACCCCACAGGAAAGAAGAGGGAGGAAGATAAAAAAAAAAATAAAAGGCAGGGGGATGATGGAGTGGAGGGCAGATGGGGGTGGAGGTAATCAAAACAAACACTTTGGAAAGGGGACAGGGTCAAGGAAGAAAATTCAATAAAGCGGGATGGGTTGGGAAGGAGCAAAATGTAGTTAGCCTTTCACAACATGAATATTGTGGAAGGGTTATACATAATAATACATGTGTGGCCTAGGTTGAATTGCTCAACTTCTTAGGGAGGGTGGGTGGGAAGGGAAGAGGGAAGGGAATTTGGAACTCAAAGTTTTAAAATCAGATGTTCAAAAACAAAAAAACTTTTTGTATGCAACTAAAAAATAAGATACACAGGCAATGGGGCGTAGAAATTTATCTTGCCCTACAAGAAAGGAAGGGAAAAGGGGATGAGAGGGGAGGGGGGTGATAGAGGGGAGGGCTGACTGGGGAACAGGGCAACCAGAATATACGCCATCTTGGAGTGGGGGGGAGGGCAGAAATGGGGAGAAAATTTGTAATTCAAACTGTTGTGAAAATCAATGCTGAAAACCAAATATGTTAAATAAATAAATTGCATTAAAAAAAAAAAAAAAAGAAAGCCGGGAGAAGCTAATTAGACACGTTACCTGCCCTGTCCAGTTGAATTGCATTTCTGTATTTTTTATTACTCTTTTTTGTTTTAAAAATCAACTCTGCAAATCACTCCTTGTCACTGACCTCTGAGGAATCAGGTGACCTGATTTAATATGCTAGTGTATATTTGCATATTTGCAAATTAAATCATAGATGGCTTGGTAACTTTGTGCTGGGTTTCCTTTTTATTTCAGTTAATTATTTTTGACATTTTCTCTAACCATCCTTTTTTTCTTCTTCCATCTCTCATATTAAGATATCTCAAGCTCCATTGTTCTTATTAATTTTCAGTCATTTTTCAATCATGTCTGACTCTCCATGACCCCTTTTCAGGTTTTCTTGGCAAACATATGGGAATGATTTGCCATTTCTTTCTCTAGAAAATTTTACAGATGAGGCAAACAGGGTTCAAATGGATTGCCCAGGGTCACATAGCTAGTAAGTGACCGAGGTCAGATTTGAACTCTCGTCTTCCTGACTCCAGGCCAGCCCTCCAGTGCTAAATGATTTTTCCACTACCACCAGCAAAAATAAAACCAAAACAAAACCAAAGATTCTGACCTCATTAAGTAAATAGCATGCTGCAATGTAAAATGCACTGGCTCCGGAGCCCGAGGATCTGGGTTCAAATGTTACTTTTGATGTTTACTATTTGTATGATCATGCCCAGTCACTTAAATTTCCTGCACTCTAGTTTCCTCAACTGTAAATGAGTGATCCTAGGGTGAAAGGACTAAAGTTGGAAAGCACCTCAGAAGCCATCTAGTCCAAACCCTTCATTTTAGAGATGGGGAAACTGAGGCAGTTGATGAAGATTAAATAACTTGACTAGGGTCACACAGGTAGAAAACTTTGGAAGAAAGATTGACCTCCAGTCCTCTGACCTAAGGTAGGGATAAGGGATTAGATTAGATGACCTAAGAGGTCTCTCCTACCTTTCGAGCTAGAAACCTATGGCTTCAGGTCTCCTCAAGACCCTCATTCCATTAGTTTATGGTTTCTTAAGCTGGGGTCTGTGAATTTGATTTTGTAAAATGTTTTGATAAGTATATTTCTGTATAAATGTTTTACATTTGAAGCCTATGTATTTTATTTTATGCATTTAAAAGCAACATTCTGAGAAGTGTTCATTATTTTGCCAAAAGGAACCATAACACATAAAAAGGTTAAAGACCCTTGCGTTAGTTACTCCCTCTATTTCTTGCATCTTCAATCCTTATGTCTCCACTAGCTTCATAACAGTACTACTATCAATAAAATTAGACATTTATACTGCCCTTTTAAGGTCTGCAAAGCACTTTACATACATTATCTAAATGTGCTCAAGTCTCTGATATCCTAAAACAAACTTCTTTTAATACTACTAATCCTCTGAACCACACACCCTCTCACCCCTTCTTATTGTCCATCTGCTTACTTACTCTCTTCCTAGTGTCCTGCCCATAATGACAACTTCAACCACCATGTCCAAGCTCAATAATGACAAAAGCGGAATGAGATCCCCATCTCCTGACTCTATGATTAGTGCTTTATTCCCATTACATAGGCTGCCTTAACCCAAACTCCTCTCTCCAAGATCAAGGCTGACCCCACTGATTAAATGGATCTTTTTTTAATCCCTTATTCTTTTTTTTCAGTAGCATTTGACAACTGTTGGCCACCCCTTTCCTGAAACACTTGATTGCCTTGGCTTTCATTATATAATCCTCATCTTTTTTTTTTCCCAATCCAACACCAAAAAAAAAAAAATGCTGTGCCAAGCACTTGTTATAGACTAGGCACTCTACTAGGAACTGGGGGGGAAAGACTGATTATAAAATAAACAAAATTCCCTTCCCTCAAGGAACTTACATTTTCCTGGACAGAAATAATCAATATGCAAATAAATACACAATAATTTCCTACATTTCTGAACAAATTTCCTGTCTCCAATGGTTTCTCATCCCTTTGAGCATCCCCAAAAGCTTTGTCCTCTTGTCTTCTCAATATATACTTATAATGAACTCACATACACTTATGGCTTCAAATATATAGGATCATATGGTTGAGATAGCTAGGTGGTTCAATGGATGGAACAGCAGACCTGGAGTCAAGGAGACCCAAGTTCAAATCCTGCCTCAGAAGCTAGCTGTGTGACCCTATGTGTGTCACTTAATCCATGTTTCCCTCAGTTTCCTCAACTGTAAAATGGGCATAATAATGACACCTATCTCCCAGGGTTGTTGTGAGGATTAAATGAGACAATGTTTGTCTCAAGCATTTAGCACAGTGCCTGGCACATAGTGTGGAATGGGACAGCAGGTAGAGAAAGATTAGTTTGTGTTTTGTTAATGAATAGTTAGGTAGAGATATTCATTGTTGTTTAATTGTTTTTCAGTTGTGTTTCAATCTTTGTGACCCTATTTGGGGTTTTCTTAGCAAAGACACTTGATTGGTTTGCCATTTCCTTCTCTAAGTCATTTTACAGATGAGGAAACTGAGGTAAGCAAGGTTAGACTTGCCCAGGGTCACATAGCTAGTAAGTGTCTGAGAGCAGATTTGAATTCAGGTCTCTCCAGCTATAGTAATGAGCATTGGTTAAGAAATCGCCTTGTGTCAGGCACTGTGCTAAACACTGCATAGACAAATATAGGCAAAAAGAAAGATAATCTTGCTTTCAGGGAGTTTACATTCTAATATGAGAAGCCAACACTCCAAGAGAGCTGAAAAGTGGGAATGAGAGAGAAGGAATGTATCTAGTGTAAGGACAAGGAAAAGCCTGAGTGAATAAAGGTAGTCTGGTCTGAGATTATAAAAAAAAATGGAGGCTCTAGAAAGAATTTGTCTATGGGAGAAAGGGGAATAAGGCTTGTGGAAGAATATGCTAGGTTGTATAGGTTGCAGAGGTGGGAGACTCTTCCAGGGAAAAAATTCATTAAGCTCTTTGAGAAGTTTAAGATTAGCTAGCAGTAGAGAGCCATGATTTTGAAATCAGACAGGGCCAGGTGGAGAATGGAAACTACAGTAAAATACTAAATTTAGGATTAGTTTTTTCTCTTTTATTTTACACACACATATTTATAGAATAAAACAAGCACTTCTATAACATAGTACAATAAAAAAGATAATTGTATATGAAGCTGCTAATCTACTAAGCACAACTTGCTATTCCTTTCAAATATGTAGCAAAATTATCATTTACATTTTCTTCTTTTTTTCTACTGTTCCCAACCCCGAACTAGAGATGACTACCATTAGACATAAATAGGTGTGTGTGTGTGTATGTGTTTGTAAAATTATCTTTTTATCAGTTTTCCTCTGGATGCAGTTGGAGTCTTTCATCAGATGTCCTTTATAGTTAATTTGTGTGTTTATAATAGTCAAGATAATGTATTCACTCAAAGTCATTCTTAAAACAATATTGCTATTACTGTATACGATGTTCTCTTGGTTCTGCTCATTTTGCTCTTCCTCATTTCATGCAAGTCTTAGAATGTTTTTCTAAGATCACTGAGTTCATTCTTTCTTGTAGCACAGTAATATTCTATCACTATTATATACCACAATGTATTCAGTTGTTTCCCAATTGATGAACATCTCTGCAATTTCTGGTTTATTGCCACCAGAAAGAATGCTGCTATAGTAAATTTAGAACATACTGGTTCTTTTCTTTTTTTCCTAATCATCTTTGAAAATAGACTAAGTAGTGGTATTGATGTGTTGGGGTCCTTACCACCCCAAATCCCAGGCCTTTGTCCAGCAAAGGCCCGATCTCACGGACAATGAATGAGGCGGGAGGCAAGATGGTGAACAACTCTGTTTATTCAGGTTAGTAGCAAAACTTTTATATCTTTGGTTACATAGGCACTAGGGCCTCCCTGGTTCCTCCTACTCTCCTCCCTTTTCCTTCCCACACTCTCCCATGATTCCCTTCTGATCAGGCAAGTCTGGACAAAGACCCAGAACTGCCACGTTGTCAACAAAGGCAAGACCCTTCCTCCTAGTACCATCTTGTCCCACCCTTACCTCAGAGCCCTGAGTTTACCTCAGCAGGCCCTGGACACGGAGGTCCAGTGAGGGCAGAGGTTGGCTCTAACTCACCCCGTTACATTAATGGGTCAAAGGACAGTTTAATAACTCTTGGGGAATAATTCCAGATTGCTCTCCAAAATGGTTGGGTCAGTTCACAATTTCACCAATGACTAATTAGTGTGCCAATTTTTTCACATCCTCTTCATTCCCCTTCTATCATTTTAGCCAGTCTGGTAGGTATAAAATGATATCTCAAGATTGTTTTAATTTACATTTCTTTAATCAATAAGGATTTAGAGCATTTTCATATGTTTATAAATTGTTTTGAATTCTTCACTGGAAAACAGCCTATTCATATCCATTGACCATTTATCAATTGGGGAATGACTTGTATTCTTATAGATTTGACAATGTTCTTTATATATTTGAGATAGAAGACCTTTATCTAAGAAACTACCTATAAATTTTCCCTAATTTTCTGTTTTCCTTCTGATCTTAACTACACTGTTTTCTTTACACAAAATCTTTTAATTTAATGTAATTGAAATTATCTATTTTGCCCCAAACTTTGCTTTCTCTCTTGTAATGAGTAATATATTCTATATTCTTCTAATTTTCTTGTAAAATCTCTCATCTCTCTTTAAATCTAGGTCACGTATCCATTTTTACCTTATCTTGGTGCATAGCATAAGATATTGTGCTAGACTCAGTTTTTGCCATACAGCTTTCCAGTTTTCCCAACAATTTTTACCAAATAATGATTTTTTATCCCCAAATTTTATGTCTTTACACTTGATAAATACAAGGTTTCTTTGCTGCTGTAAATCATATGTCTACTCTATTTCACTGATCTACCTTTTTGTTTCTTAACCAGTACCAGGTAGTTGTGACAATTACTACCTTATAGTATAGTTTGAGGTCTGGTACTGCTAAATCTTTTCCTTTACATTTTTTCCATTATTTTTTATATTCTTGATTTTTTGTTTTTCTGAATTAATTTTGTTATTTTTTTCTAATACAGCAAAAATGGTAATTTAATTGAAATGTCATTGAATATACAAATTAGTTTAAGTAAAATTCTCATTTTTATTCTATTGGCCCTGTGTATTCATGAACAATTAATATTTCTCCAGTTATTTAAATCTGATTTTATTGGTATAATTTTTTTCTATACTTTTGTTCCTGGATTTGCTGTGGCAAGTGTATTCCCAGGTATTTTATATTGTCAAGAGTTATTTTAAATAGGGTATCTCTTTCTATCTCTTCTTGAAGAGATTTTTGGGATGTGCTGATGATTTATGTAGATTTACTTTATATCCTGCTACTTTGCTAAAATGATCGGTTGTTTTGACCAACTTTTTTGTCATCAAAGTAAGATTCTATGGTCTGTTTTTTTCCTGCTGTTTGCTCATTTTCCCGGTTTATTACTTGACTACTTAATTCTTTATTACAGTAGGTCTCTGCCTCCAGTGTGGAGGGTGCACTGTCCCAAGCTTCAGGGGTTTTGTGCAGCTGTTTTCAGAGACACTTCTAGGGCAATGTAATTTTCAGTTCTTCCAAGGTAGTATAATCAAGGAGAGGTGTTTACTCCTCTCCTGGTCTGTGCTCTGGTCTGTGAGTGACCACAGGCACTCTTTTCTGCCTTGGAACTGTGAGGGGGATTCCTTCTCCACTGCCACCACAAGCTCCCTCACACTAGTTCTCCTCCTCACTTCTGGACTGCCACCCAGGATTTTGACCCAGATCCAAGCACAGGAAAAGCAAGAGAATACTACCTCAATGCCAAAAACTCAATCCATGCAATCCCCCTCTGATCAGCCACTTGATCCCACCACCATCTATAGACTGAGAGCTCCAGAGGCAGCCTCTGCTGCTGCTGCTGCTGCTGCTGCCACTGCCGCCACCACCATGGAGCTAGGGCCAGGCTGCACTACTCTCTGACCCATGTCTGACAGCTCTTTCCTACTGACCTTCTAAGTTGTCTTTGGTGTTTGTGGGTTGAGAAGCCTGGAAACCATCCCAGCTGCCAGTGATTCAGTCCCCCAAGGCCTGCTTTGGGTTCAAGTTTTGCAGTGCACTGTACTCCTCCCTCATCCTGGTGCAACAGACCTTTCCTGTCAACATTCCAGGTTGTCTTGGGCCGGAAATTTGTTTCACTTTGTCATTCTGCTGCTCTAGACTTTGTTTAGAGTCATTTTTTGCAGGTATTTGGAGGGATTTGGGGGAGATCTCAAGCAAGTCCTTGATTTTACTCCTCCATCTTGGCTCTGCTTCTTGGATTACTTTTATTTGATTTTTTAAATTACCTGTCTCTTGCTCTTCTCTCTCTGTAAAACAAGCTTAAAAAATTTATTCATTTGAGTTATAGGATCATTCCCCCACCCTCTGATTTTGTAAATGAGGAAATTGAGCCCTAGGAAATTTAAGTGATTTGTACAAGGTCATACAAGTGGTTAAGAATCAGAGGTGGAATTGGAATTCTGGTCCTCTAACTCCAAAAGCACTTTCTTTTATAGAAATGTCAAGATAAAGACATCCATAGCTTTAGGGTAAGGAAGTCTCACCATTTCTCCTCTCCCTTCATTTATCTGGGTCACCAATCAACCATTTGACCAGGTGAGTAAAATGACTATGCAGTTGCCATGGGACTTTTCAAGGACCAAGATTCACAGTGGAGGGAGTCACAGAGAAACACAAAGGATTCCCATGTGTTGCATTCTTCAGGACCAAGTCTTTAAAGAACAGACTGCTTTTTCATAGTGTTACTGTGTCTGGTCTCTCCTAATCATTTCGGAATCCTGTGTAGAGTTTGTCCCAACCTTACTCTCTGATGTATAGACATATATGTAATTTTTATCTTTCAGGTCAGGTATGAAAATCCAAATTAAGAGAGAGTGGCATTAATCAATATTGTTGAGCACACAGGCTGTTCAAGGTGCTGAGTGCTGATCACTGTGGAAGAGGCCTGACAAAAGACCTTTGACCTACTAGCAGGAATTTACAAGTTAAGTAAGGTAAGATTGGATAGAAATGCATAAAGACTTTAGAAGTTAGCATGTTTTAGACTGATCTTTGGGATGGGATTGGATGGGTTAAGGCAGTTGGTTAGAATTCTCCCCACTATTATTTTACATAGTTCTGGAAAAGATAATGACAACAGTAAGACAATAGAATTGAGTTAAAAGCATAAACATTGACAAAGAAGAGATAAAATTTCCCCTATTGTGTGAACAATAAGATGGCTTACATAGAAAATCCTAGACAATCTGTAGTTGGCCAATAGGAAGAGTTGAAGTCTTAAAATTCTGGCTTGCCTTTTGTGTTTATATGCTTTGGGGAAAGGAAGAATGGAGAGGAAGGTGCCCAAAGACTAAAGATAGAATTTGGGATACAATAATAGGCTCTCTTCACCCTGCCATGATCATGTGATTTCTAATGCTACTGCGAAAAAATGGTCAATTATCTACACATTGCCACATTTGAACTTTGCAAAAGCTTTGTGATGTGTCTATTACAGATATCATTATTCCCTCTTTACAGTGAGAAAACTGAGTCTTGGAGGAGTTGTGAGTTGTAGGTGATCACATAGCTAGTAAGTGTGAGGCAGGATTTGAGCACAGCATTCTATGCACTGTGTCACATGGCCTCTCAAACAGAATATATTTCATATGCATTTTCACAGAAATTTTCCAATCCTTATTCTTTTTTTTAAGAGGCTGGAGGAGTAATGAGTGAGAGAGGGCGAGTGAGGAGTCTTTTTTGCCACCAAGTCCTTGGTTTCTATTCCTCAGCATCAAGGGTTTTAGGCACAAGTTTCAGAATGATTGGCTTCTTGGGCTTCATCAAACCCCTATTGTCTACTTCCAAGGGAATCTGTAGAGGAAAACAAATGGAATGTACTGAATTACTTGATTCATTCAACAAGCATTTATTAAATGCTTACCAACAATATGCAAGGCACTATGGATGCTAGGATATGCTGGGAGCTAGGGAATGCAAAAACCAAAACTTAACCATCCATGCCCTCAAGGAGTTTACATTCTATTGAAGGGAAAATATGTTCAGAAATAAGTGTGTATATACATATATATACATATATGTGCATGTGTATGTCTGCGTGTCTGTGTCTATGCGTGTCTCTGCACATGTGTGTATGCATATTTGTTTGTGGACATTCAGAAAGAATATATAAAGTGATTTCAGTGGTGAGGAGGACACAAAAGCTTGAGAAGGAGGATTAGAAATGCCCTCAAGTAGGAATAGCATTTGAAATAAACCTTGAAAGAATCTAGAGATTTCAAGAGGTAAAACTGAAGAGGTTGTGCATTCAGGGATGAGAAATAGCACATGTATGATAAGCCTGGGTGAAGGTGAGTGGAGCCAGATCTCACTGGCTCTGATGATTGTGAAATTTTCACTGTGGAACTTACACCTCAGAAATCAGCAATTGCTATCAATCAGGATTTAATTTATTGTTTTGGTGATGGTCTAGACTTAAGAGAGTATTCATAATGCAGACTAAACCAAAATACATTCTGCTTCCCATGACCACCCAGTTATTAAGCATTTCCCAGTATGCCCCTCAATTGCTATATAAATGTGGCTTGAGTCGGCAGCATTCAGTAGAGGACTCGGAGAATGAAGTCATCACCAGATTGGAGGCCTGGTGACTATAGGACAACTACAGGAGAAATAACAATTATTATGTCAATCATATGCTGTTATACATTATCTATTGCATATGTAATAATGATGATTATAAGTGCCATTTACATAGCATTTTAAGGTTTGCAAAATGCTTTACAACTATCCTCTCATTTGAGTTTCATGACATCCTTGCCTATGATTCCTTCTACTTCTGAACCAGTGTGTTTAAATTCAAATAAAAACTGGGGGTCACTAAACCATACATAAGGATACTTGGTGGCAGCATATTGACTTAGTTTCAAGCTATAATGTTGTCTATGCATTACTGCATTTTTCTTATTTTGCTAAATATTTCAGAAATATATTTTAATCTGTGGCACATGTACACATATATACATAGACATATATGTGTATGTGTATATACATACATACATATACACATATATAATTTATTTTGCTGAATATTTCCCACTTACAGTTTAATCTGGGGTTTTTATATATTTTATTTATTTTGTTAAATATTTCCCAAGTACATTCTAATATGGAATTCAAAAAGAACGTTGCAGGTTGCATGGACCTTGTGTTTGACACTTATGCTCTTAAGCACTCTATAACTTGAATACTGCTCTCCACAGCTAATTGAGCCCAGCTTGGGGGCTCTGAAAAAGAACAAGAGAAGGTTTTCTGTGAAAAATCCATTCCAAAGGTCCCGTGTAGTTCTAAATTTCTATTCAATTCAATCTGACAAATATTTATTTATTTATTTGGGTGCCTACTACGCATATGGCACAGTGCTGGGCACTTATGTGGAACCCAAAGATGATGATCACTCCTTCTCTCCATCAAGAACGTATCATCCAGTACACAGGATAGGGCAGTTACAAAAACATTGCTCCAAGAGAGTGTAGGATATTTGCCATAAGAGCAATAGAAACAAAATTTTTAGTGTGTATATGTGTGCATGTGTGTGTGTGTGTAGGTAAGGTAGGGTGTGGTTATCAGGGAATGCTTCATAAAAGAGGTAACTAATTAAGAAGCTTTGAAATATTGGTGCCATTTCAACAGATGGGACTTCAGGGCAGGTGGCCAGGAGAAGGGAATTCCAGGTAAAATGGATGGCATAAGCCAAGACACAGGGGTGGGAGAACACAGAAGAGTTTGGAAATGTCGATCAATCACATTTGGTTTCAGTGTGTAGGTGCAGTGGGAGATAAGTCTGGAAAGATAGAATGAGGCCACATTGGGGGCCTTGAAGATCAGGCCAAGGAAGACTCAGTTTAGTAGGCAGTGGAGAAGCATCAAAGATTTTCAAGGAAAGGATTTGCTATTGACCATTAAACAATAGCTCTAATAACTCCTACAACTTAGAATATAAAATAAGGAGAAATAAGGTGTAGGATCCCTTCCAATCAACAATAAGTCAATTGAATGGTGAGTGATTATAAAGACCAAGAGAAAAACACTTCCCTCCTTCCACTGAAAAGTGGGAAGCTATAGGTATGGAATGTTGCATACATGTTCAGATGTGACTGATGTCAGTGTTTTTGCTGAATTTCTTTTCCTCAACCTTCAGTCTTTGGTACAAAGGAATGCTCAATAATGGTGGGGTATATTTGGAGATGAATGCAATATAAAACAAAAGTCATCAATATATGGGAGAAAATTGGATACATACTAAATTTAAACAGTAGATTCATATGTCTCTGGAGGAGCATGCATCACTTGCTAATAGGCTTAGCCTATTAAATACTAAGTCCAGAGATCCTGAGTTACAATTCCTTAAAACTCCATATGCAAAGAGAGATCAAGATTTCTCTAACCAAGGTCTCTTTGCAGGGTGCCAAGGGGAAATTCTATGAGATCTTGACTGGAGCAGTCTTCATGATCAGCATAGCAAACCTCCTTACCATGCAGTTCTATGACCCCAAATACAGATAGAGATGAGACGCTGTGCATCCCAGGGATGAGAAATAGCACATGTGTGATAGGCCTGGGTGAAGGCTTATCAGCTCTACCAGTTCCAAACTGAAGGAATACATATAGGTAAATGCATTTTCTCCCCTCTCGATCAAAACTGTACCCAAAGAACAAGTTGAAGAGAAAGGCCAAGAGAAGTTGAAAACCTACTTCATCTTGCAATTGGGTACAAACTTTATGGATTTTCTTCTTTTTTGTTCCCTCTTTCTCTTTTCCATTCCCCTTCACATTTAGAGGACCCATCAACCATACCTAGACCCATGTTATGAGAAATGGAAGTTTACTGAGAATCCAAGCTTGAAATAATGTTCACCCAAGGCAGCAAGTATAAGACTAGTTTATGTGATGATTAATTTATAGGAAGATTGGATGCTGAGCTTGGGAGGCTTCAGGGTCTAAGTATGGAGTGAGAAAAATCAAATTGGGCCACAAGTGTGGACAAGATCAGTTTCAGCATTCTTGTTCCAAGGAAAATGAATAAAAGGGGAGAAAGCTGTTGGGCTCTCAGTCTAAATACGCCAAATTTTAATTCCCAATAAAAATTAATTCCCAATTTCACAATCAAGATACCACATATTTAGTAGTCATATATACATAGATCATAGGATGTGAGAGCTGGGATGGAACTTACAGGTCATCCAGTCCAAACTCCTCATTTTACAGAGGATGAAACTGAGCCCCCTGCCCCCAGAGTTAAATGTCTTGTCCAAGGTCATACATCTTGTAAGTGAAAGAGCCTGGATTTGAACACACCAAACCCAACATTCTTTTCATTTTACAATGGATTGTGTTCAGAAGAGGTTCCTGGGGTCACAAAAGCATGAAGTTCCATGGATTATTTTTAGTGAGGAGAGCAGAAAACAACCAGCTCTCCCTCCAGAACAGGCAATCTCTGTAATTGCAGACAGGAATGTCGATGGTGAAACTTTTTTAAAACAGGTGAAAATTGGGCTAAAATGAACATCAGAGAAATCTTGAAGGAGAGAAGGCATTGGTACTACACAGAGTTTAAGGGGAAGAGGAAGGGATGCAAAATTTATAAAAGACATGGAGTCATTGTTTCCAGGCAACCAGAAAGCAGACTCTTGTCCCCACCCTTTTAAATATGGCCATATATATATAAAAGCACTGCAGATCTTTCTTAGCACCAGCTGGTGGCACTACCTCCTTCTCTAAATCTTGTGGTCTCCCTGTAGTTCCAGCTGCCTGGTCTCCCTTTTCAGCAGCATAAAGTTCAGGACAATTCCCCTAATTGCATACCATAGGGAAGGCACTCAATGTCATTGCCACCTGTCATAATGCAACCTGGGTTAGTTCTAGGTATAGACTTGACTGTTAAACAGAGGGAAGTGGGTCATGATTCAGTTGTCTCAGGAGGCCAGAATTCCTTTCAGAATTTGCTATGCACAAAGGCTATGCTGTTTATTTATTCCCCTATGAATGTATTGGATGAAAACCTCTGTTTGAGGGAAACACAGGCTGATTTGTAAAGCTAATTTAAAAACAGCTCTGGGTTTGGAATCAGAACAGCTAGGTTCAAATCCCAGTTCTTCCTTTCACTAATTTATAACAACAGGAATGGCAACTTTATTGTTATTATTATTGTTATTATTAACCAGCTTCCCATGACAAATAGAGAGCTGGCTTCAGCAAGACCAGGTGAAAGTTGCTCTTCTCACACACTGGTTATATGACTGAGCAAGTTTTTTTTTAACATCTCAAAGCTCTAGGCACTCTAAGACATTAAATTTCAGAGATGATGCTTACTTGCATTAGTAGAGGCAGTTCTTCATACCAATGAAATCATAGGTCCAGTCCTCATCCTTACTATCATCATAATCACTACTGTTAACATGTGGATTTGTACAAAGAAGATACCAACCTTTGCCCAACCTTGAGGGCTTGTCCCTGACTGAAGTTGCACTTAATACTACTGCTACAACCCACACCTGGGCCTTCTAAATCTTGGTCAACTCCCTGACGCCAGAGTCTCTAAAGCCATCACTGGTTCCTGCCTCATTTGTCAGGTTTTGACCCCACAATGATGCCAGAATAAGACTTGCTCATAACCACAGCTGGGAAATTACATTTTATTTTCAACACATCTTTATCCTTCTTGTTGCTGATTTGCCTGGCCCTGGGCCAGTATCCCCATGGCTCTGGTTTTAATATCTGGCTATAAACCCTCCCAGTGTTACAACTACTTGAAGCTGGTCCCATTGTCATTGTCTTCGATGCAGTTAATTAAATTCCATGCACAGTATATGGCCCCACATCATAAAGACTCCCTGCCTGGAGATGCTGAGGCTAACTGTCTATGGTCCATGTCCCATAGAAGCATCCTGATTACCTTTTCCTGACAGTCTCAACAAGTGGCCCTCTAAAGTTAACCAGCCCATTGCCTTCCCTTCACACACCTTTCAGGATAGAAATCTTTAGGTTCTCTGCATCATGATGCAGAACATGTAGAGGGATCATCACCACTGTCCCCTTGGGAATGGTTGTAACAATGATCTCACCAGTTTTCTCACAGGTCCTCTCCAAATATCCTCCCAGGGGGAAGAGCCTGAGTGTCTCATTCACCATCATGTCCAGATACTGCATCTGGAAGATGGTATCGTGGGTGGGGGCTGCCTAAGGAAAGAAGTCAATATTTGCAGAAATGAAATCCATCTGCAAATATCTATCAGATGCTTACTACATGCAAACCAGTGCTTTAAGAACAATGGTGGGCACCCAACAGATTAATCCAGTGTGATAATTTTAAATAATGATTCATTTGGCAGCTAGGTGGTACAGTCAAAACAGTCCTAGACCTAGAATCAGGAAGATATGAGTTCAAATCCATACTCAGACACCTACCAGCAAATCACTACACCTCTATATGCCTCAGTTTCCTCATTTGAAAAATGAGGATGGAAATGGCATCAACCTCCTACATTGTCATGAGGATAAAATGACATAATGTTTCTAAGGCATTTTGCACACTTAAAGTGCTATATAGATGACTCTTTATGGAAGCAAGAGCCAACCATGGGCTCAGGCCTGGGGACCATGTTTTGGGAGATAATAAGACCTTCAAAACACAGTTCCAGCACATAAAGAATTAATAGTTTATAATCATTCCCGAATTAGTGGAATTAGTGCTAAGTACTAGCCTGTCACTGCTAGAATAGATATTTTCTTCCTACCTCAATGCAGGTATAATAGCACATAATGAATATGAATCCAATGAGATGTTCATCCATTCATCATTCATTCATTCATACCTCTCTTATTGCTTCATTGGCTATGCACATATTCTTCTACTTTAGTCAAAAGAAAAACATTGAGTATTTCTGTGGGTGGAGAAATGATGAGATTCTGAAATCATTCATTCAATCAGCTTTGAGGGAATGTTTTTGCAATATCTTGCTAGCTTTGAGCAACTGTACTTTAAAATGTCATAAGTTCAGATACAATTAATTTGGAGTTCGTGATACTTTGGACAAAGTGGGAAGATAGCTTATCTGAGCATTGTCTGTGAAAGAAGGGGTTGCTAAACAAATGAATGGTGTAAAAGAGTTTACAAGCAAAATATTTGAAAAGGCAGGAAAGAATAAACAGTTTTTAAGTAATTTAGAAGACCTCATTTGCTTACAATTGCTGTGGTAATTATATCATTATTTAGTCATCAAACATTCCCTCCTAGGACCTTCACTGGACAACGCTGCTAGCTTATTAGCAGTTACTACGTACATTGCAAAGGAATATAGCTAATACTTCTTGGAAAATAGGCACTCAGATTGATTTTGCACCCCTTGGTCTAAATCAGTAAGGCTTTACTGCTTTGGGTTAAGTAGACAACACTGATACTACACATTTGCTATGGCAGATAGTATTGCATTGGGTGGTTCTCATTTGGTGCACAAGAGAGCTTTTGGCTGATTCCTCTATCTTTCTCACAGCAATTTCCGGGAAATATTATATATCAGGAATAAGTTTGCTTTATTTCCAGCACATGCTGTATCACCCCCCACCCTCTGTGGGTTCATATATTCTGTAGTCTGTGTAATGTCACTTAGTCCTAGGTTAGCAATAGTCTTGAACTGTGCCATTCTTTGTTTCTCTCACCATTTCTGATCCATAGCGGCCTTCAATAAATACTTCTTGGTTACTAAATGTTTATTAGATGGAGTTAATTGATTTCTTTTGTCTGATGATAGCATAAACATATCTTATCTATTTCTAACTTTGGGAAACCCTGTGTTATACAACATACTTAGATTTCAGAGGCATCATGTTCAAGTGGCTGTGAAACAGATTTTGAAACTACAAAAATCTGAGGTCAAGTCTCCACCCTGAAACCCACTGGCTGTAGGACCCTGAGCAATTTATTTAACCTCTCAGAACTTTAGGCAGCTCTCTATAACTATGATTTGTATGAAGGTACTGATCTACATGGGCAAAAGAAGTTCCTCCATAGGATCTCTATTCACTAGTAGTACACCACTGAAATGACAGGTTCACTCTTTTTCCTTCCCCTGCTTAGACTCAATTCAATTTTAAGACTTAATAAGAAGTATTAACCTTTGGGAGAATCTGATAGTACTACTGGCCTTGAAGGCAAGGTAATGGGCAGAGAAGAGGCACCTTCCAATATCTATATGTTGCTGACCTTATCTTCCCATTGTCAGAGGGAGGGAAGAAGGGAGAGAGGGAGAGAGAGAGAGAGAGAGGGGGAGAGGGGGCGAGAGAGAGAGAGAGAGAGAGAGAGAGAGAGAGAGAGAGAGAGAGAGGGAGAGAGAGAGAGAGAGTTTTCCATTCTGGGTAAATAAACAATAAACACATTTTCACTTTTTAGTTACTAGATGTTTATTAGATTGAGTAAATTGATTAAACTAAATAAGCATTACTTGCCTTTTTTTACCTTTTGGGGTTGAGTACTTTCTATTTCCTCATGGAGTTTCTTCTGGATTTCAGGATGAGTGGCTAAGATGTAAACTGTAAAGGTGAGGGCTGAGCCAGGAAGAAGAAAAAACACTTGAGAAACCATCTCCACTTCAGTCAGAGCCTTAGGGAGAGAATCAAGTTATGAATGTGAGAGAAACTCAGCCCACCATTAGAACCCTGGATTGTACCTGAATTCCTAGTCAAAAGGAAATATTTCAGTCTGGATCTTGGATGGGTACAGCTTTGCTCATTGATTAATCAGAGCAAAGTGTCATGTAAAATTTATTGTTTCTCTCAAGTCCTTGTGAAATGTTCATTTGCCATAGATGAAATTAATTCAAAGTTGAATCTTACTAGGTTCTGATGGAGGCTTTACGAAGCCATTCAGCCAAGTACAAGAGTACAATAATTATATTGTAAAGAATTTTGTAATGGGAGGACAATAGTAAAACAAAAATCATAGAATAATGGAATTCTGAAGTGGAAGGGATCTTAGAGATCATATACTTCAACATACTCATTTATAAAGAAAGAGATTGAGGATCTGAATAGTTAAGTGAGTTTGCCCAAGGTCACACAGCTACTAATAGATACAGGACTAGGATCCAGGTCTCCAAATTCTAAAGTCCATACTCCTCGAAAAAATTCTTTTGATGCCTGATTTTGCATCAATAATACTTCCTTTGAAATCATGATTGAACTATAATGGAGCATCGTTGAAATTGTTGCGTTTATATTTATGTTCCTATTCAGTGACTCTCATCATGACGTTACCTTTTGGAGAGTTAGTTATTCATCTTTTTAGATCCAGGGTCATTTGTGGCTTGGGAATCAATCATTAATTGTAGGAAATCCATCCAATCCTGGTAACAGAGATAGGTTAAGAAAGCAGAAAAACAGGTTGAAATGACTAAAGTCATATAAGCTGCATTATTCTTTCATGGACTCCATCTTTTTTCTGTGGCCTAATCATAAAACTTTCATATTGAAAAGACTGGTAGAAAAGAAGGCCAATGTTTCTTAGAGATTTCCAATATGTGTTTTACTTTAGAATTCACTAAAACTTGACAGGAAGAGGGTGCTTTTCTTGTCTCCCCAGCACCCCATCTAGATTTCCCTGGTTTGATCCTCTGGCCATCTGTGCCCTCACAACACTAACCTCACAGAGTTGGCTATATGCAAAACCATGGTGTAGGTAAGGCTTGTTTTTCAGATCCGATCCTTCTAGTTCCTCTCCAAGCCTACCACATGCCCTCATACCATCTCCTGCACATCTTTTCTAAATAAACTCAACCTACTTTCGTGACGAAAAAGATAAAATGAACTAATTCATATTAAAAAGTTAGCTACTGATCGCTCCTTCAAGGAATAGGTGGCCAAGTTACAAGTAAAGTTCAGGATCATGCATATAATTTTAAAGCCAGCAAAAAATAAAAATAACAGCCTGGATAGAAATCCCCATTTAAACAATGATTTTCAGGAGAATTTAAATTTAAATTCTAAATTTTAATTTTAATTAAAATCTAAATTTAAAACAGAGAAATGCAGCTGACAGGCAGGACCCTGGCTATCTCCATTGCTCCCAACCAAAAGGGAAAGAGAAAGAAAGGCAAGAGAACAAAGATTTGTTATATGCCTACTATGTGCCAAGACACTGTACTAAGAGCTTTACAAATGATATCTTTACAAATATTTTTTGTGAAAAAAAAACACTGGGTCTTCAATTGGTTGCAGTTTAAATTGTGTGAATTGATATGGAATGAAGTGAGGAAAATCAGAAGAATCTCTACTGTCTATTAGTATTTCTAGTATAACACCAACACTGCAAAAATGAACAACCATTAGAGGCCTAAAAACCAATATCAATAGAATAATCAACTATGATTCCATGTGCAGTAGAGATGTGGTTTTGGATATGACCAATATAGAGATTTGTTTTCTTGACTATGAATATTTGTCATAGTGGTTTCTTTTTTCCAGTGAAGAAGGAGAGGGTAAAAATTTAAATGCTTATTAACTGAAAAAATTAATTTTAAATTTTAATGGAAAAAAAACTCTTAGCTTAAGAATGAAACTCTACAGGAGTGATTTTTGATGGCAGTAACAGGATGCAAGTGAGATATTCTTCATAGTACTCCTCCAAGTCATGCTCCAGCATGGCATAGCTTTCCTAAGAGAATCTTCTCCATCTTCACCCTGTGTAAAACCTTAAAATGTGTAGGGAATCCTAGATATTGAATCAAGACTTGGATTATGAAAAAGACATAACTGGGATTGGTAGCAGGCACAAAAGGGACTCCAAAGGATTATCAGGATTCTGTCCCCTGCTTTATGCTAGCAACTAGTAAACTATGAGAGCTTTAAGGATTATGACAGCAGAGTCTATTGAAGAAGATACTCTGTCTTTGTCTCCCTCTCTCTCTCTCTCTCTCTCTCTCTCTCTCTCTCTCTCTCTCTCTCTCTCTCACACACACACACACACACACACACACACACAGGATGTTAGAGTTAGAGAAAAGCATAATTACATACTACCCTGCCTCATTTTCCAGAAAAACCAGGCTCTAGAGAAGGTTGGTAACTTGCCTGAAGTCACATAGGTAATTAATTATTGGCAGGATGCAGAACAGAACCCAAGTCTCTTGACTCCCAGGCATCTACGAACACTCCATTTTCTTTTACATTATAAAATCACCCAAAACTGAATATGCCTCCTCAGTTCTTTTCAGTTCCATAAGCTGAGCAGGCATGTTGATGCTGCCTTAATACCAGATCTGAAATAGATTTATTGGATGTTTCTACCACATTGGACAAATATTTAAATTCTTTGTGCCTCAGTTTCCTCAGCTGTAAATAAGAGAATTTGATTAGATAACCTCTCAATTTCCTTCCAGCTCTAAACCTAGGATCTTATCAAAAAACAAACAAAAGTACATCTTTTCACCAAAATGTTTTCCCAGACCCAAATTTCAGCAAAGCTGCCTCCATATACTCTAGGGATACACCTACCCTGCTGTTGCTCTTTTGCCAGTCTGCCACAATATGCCATATTGCATTCACAAGAAAGTTTGAATGTCTTTTAGAGAAGAAACATACATTCATTTTTTTCAAATATGGGCATAACACAAGGAAGCACCACTAGTGAAAATGGCAAAAGAAACCCATTAGTATAATATGAAAAAGTAAGAAAGAGGCTTTTCAGAGATAATTTATAGTGACAATGATGAGACATGTGGCTAAGTAGGAAAAATAAGAGGAGACATTAGGGAGGTCATTATTTTGAGATCAATCTTAGTTCCAACTCAAGTCATTTAATACTATAGGAATATAGTCTAAAAGAACATTGCTTCCGGACCTGGGTTATACTTTTGTCTCTAATGCTTACTACCTGTGTGACCTTGGACAAGTCACTTCCTCTCTTTAGGTTTCAGGTTCTTTTTCTGTAAAATGAAGGCATTTTATTAAATGATCTTTGAGGTCTCTTCCAGGTGTAAATCTATGATCCTGCAATCCTCTGACTTTTTTCAATGATCTGTCTATATGATTATTAAGAACAGATTCTAATTCCATGAAATTTGGTGAATTGTTGGACTAATGGACATAGTGAATGAGACAGAATTCAATGGAATAGATGTTTTTTGTGTGTGCAAAAGTCTATGTTAAGCGTATAGAGCAGAGGTTCTCAACCTTGTTAGAATCATGGACCCCTTGGACAGGCTGGTGAAGCCTATAGGTATTTCTCAGAGTAATAGTTTTAAACACATAAAATAAAGTTAAAGGGAATCAATTATATTGTAATTTAGTTATCAAAAAGGTTTCTTTTTTAAGTTCATGAGGCAGCTGGAGTCTCAGTGGACCTCACGAACTGCCCAGAATCTGGGCAAGTCACTTACCCTCTGTTTGTCTGGAAAGAGAAAAGGATCTACTACATCCACTGGAGAAAGAAAAGACAAATGACTCCAGTATCTTTGCCAGGAAAACCACATGGACACTTTGTCCATGGGGTCATGAAGTATCAGACATGGCTGATTGACTGAATAACAACAACAAAGTTCATAGACCTCAGATTAAGAATATCTAGTCCATAGTAGTCTATAGGAGTCAGGACTATTTCGATGTTCTCCTAATAAGTATTCCCACCTTCTCTCTCCCTCCTCACCTTCTAATTCATCCTTCCTACTGCTACAAAGGTAAAGTCCTTGCACTTCTAGTCACTCCTCAGCTCAAACCTCTGTAGTGGCTCCGTACTGCTTACAGAGTAGTATTCCAACTCTTCTACTTAATATCCAGTGCCCTCCAAAATCTATTATTTAATTCCTCTCTAAAAAACTCAATTTACTAGCCAAACTGGACTGCTTTTTATCAACTGAATACACCATGTGCTATTCCTCCTTTATGTGACTTGCCAAGTTGCCCTGGCTCTGCCTTTAACATCCTGCATTTTTCCTTCCCTAGTTAAATTCCTATTCATCCATTAAAGTCCAATTCAAATGTTACTTCCTTCAGAAATTCATTCCTTTTATTTCCAAGTAATAAGAATTGTTCCCTTCAGACCATAGATACTACTTCATTTTATATCTTGTTAAAGTGCTTGTTGTGTTATACTGTATGTGTATCTTATGTCTGAATCAGATGGTAAGTTACATGAAGGCAAGAACAGTAAGTCACAGACACTTCAAATGTCCCTCAAAGTCTAGGAGAAAGCCTTATGCTTTAGGTGCTTAATATGAGAACTGAAATGCATTGGAGGATCAAGGGGGCGTGGAGCCAAGATGGTGACTGGAAAACAGGGATTGGTTTAAGCTCTCCCCCAAATCCCTCCAAACACCTGTAAAAAATTGCTCTGAAAAAATTCTAGAGCTACAGAACCCATGAAATAACAGAGGGAAACAAGTCTCCAACCCAAGACAGGCTGCATGGTCACTGGGAAGGGTCTATCACACTGTGCTGGGAGACCGCAGCCCAGCATGGGCCATGCCAGGACCAACCAGATGAGGAGTGAGGCAGAGCAGGACTTAGGGCCCTGAATCACTGAGCTGTGGCAGTTACCAGACTTCTCAACCCACCAACACCAAAAGCAACTGGGCAGGTCAGTGGGAAAACTGCTAGATCAGTGTGAGAGAAGTGCACTATCAGGCCCCAGCCCCAGGGAAGTGGAGGTGGTATGGCCAACAGGAATTTCCCATGGCTGCTTCCAGAGCTCCAGCTGTGGCTGCTCTTCTGGCCTCAGGCCCACCTGGTGGGAGGAATCAAAGGGCAGATAAGAACAGGAGTGCAGGGATTGCTTTGCTAGCACAGAGGCAGGGTTCTCTTGCTTTTCCCTGCTTAGGTCTGGGTCTCAGTCCTGGTTGGTGGTTGTTGGGGGAGGAGGAGCGCTGGTGTAACAAAGCATGCAGTGAAGTAGCTCTGAAAACAGCAGTGCAAGGCCCCTAAAGCTTGGGGCAAAGTAGTCTCCATGCTAAAGGCAGTCATACCTTGACAAAAAGCTCAAGAGTCAAGTAGTTGCCTGGGACTCAGACTCAGACTATAGAATCTTTTTTGATTACAAAGAAGATCAAAACATACAGCCAGAAGAAGTCAGTAAAGTCAAAGAGCCTACATCAGAAACCTCCAAGAAAAATATGAATTGGTCTCAGGCCGTGGAAGAGCTCACAATGAATTTGGAAAAGCAAGTAAGAGAAGTAGAAGAAAAATTGGGAACAGAAATGACAGTGATGCAAGAAAGTCTTGAAAAACAAGTCAACGACTTGCTAAAGGAGACCCAAAAAAACTGAGGAAAATAACACATTAAAAAATAGACTAACCCAAATGGCAAAAGAGCTCCAAAAAACCAATGAGGAGAAGAATGCCTTGAAAGGTGGAATTACCTAAATGAAAAAGGAGGTCCAAAAGACCACTGAAGAAAATACTACTTTAAAAATTAGAATGGAGCAAGTGGAAGCTAGTGATTTTGTGAGAAATCAAGAAATTATAAACAGAACCAAAAGAATGAAAAAAATGGAAGACAATGTAAAATATCTCATTGGAAAAACCACTGACCTGGAGAATAGATCCAGGAGAGATAATTTAAAAATTATTGGACTACCTGAAAGCCATGATCAAAAAAAGAGCCTTGACATCATCTTTCAAGAAATTGTCAAGGAAAACTGCCCTGATATTCTAGAACCAGAGTGTAAAATAGAAATGGAAAGAATCCACCAATTGCCTCTTGAAAAAGATCCCAAAAAGAAAACTCCTAGGAATATTGTAGCCAAATTCCAGAGTTTCCAGGTCAAGAAGAAAATATTTGTTTGAATAATCCAGGGTAGCAGTTTCTGTGGGGGTATAAGATTCACCCACATCCAGCACCCAGAAAGCTGCCAACAGCACAGGTTCTTTTGCTCTGCTTAATTAAGGAAAGCAAGGTGAAGGGGTTGACGAGCTTACTTTTAATTCAGCATTCAAATATCATTCATTTAGCTCAGGGGAAAAGGCCAGCACCCTGAACTTCAAAACAAAATGCAAACAAATTACAAACATCAAGTCTGATTCAATCCCAACACATAGTTACCAGAGTTCAACAAAGTTTCAGCATCTGGGTTTACAAGCTGGAGGGCTCCTTAGCTACAGCTGCCCGGAGTCTCCTCATCAACACCATCTCCAGAGCACTGCACAAATGGTTCTGCCCTCCCTTCTTATAGGGCTTCAGACATCAAACATCATCTGAACCACCAGAGCTCAGGCTCTGGTGATTGGTTCTTGAGTTGGCCCCTCACCTTAGGACCCTGGGAGGTTCACATCCACATGGATTACGTTAACACATAATGGGGTTTGGGCCTGGGGCTAAGCACCTAGTAAGGCTCACTGAGATAAATTAAGTCACTCAAAGAAAACAAAGGCCATTCTGGTTACAATATTGCAAGTAATCAGTAAGAAACAATTTGAGTATAGTGGAAACACAATCAGGATAATACAATTTCTAACAGCTTCTACATTAAGGGATTGAAGGGCTTGGAATATGATATTCTGGAGGTCAATGGAGCTAGGATTAAAACCAAGAATCACTTACCCAGCAAAACTGAGTAAAATATTCCAAGGCAAATTATGGATTTTCAATAAAATAGAGGGCTTTCAAGCTTTCTTGATGAAAAGACCAGAGCTGAATAGAAAATTTGACTTTCAAATACAAGAATCAAGAGAAGCATGAAAAGTTTCCTGGGAATGGCTTGGGGAAGACCACGGACAATTGCTACCAAACAGAGTGAGAATATATTCACTACCATGCAGCAACAAGTAGGGAACATCTTGTAGCTGGCATCCATGGCCTGGCTCATGGTATCATTGGTGGATTGACTAGTATAGTAACCTCAATGGTAGAAGGTGTGAAAACTGATGGGGGAGTCAGTGGTTTTATATCTGGCCTTGGAAAAGGCCTCATTGGCATGGTGACCAAGCCAGTGGCAGGCACTCCAGATTTTGCATCAGAAACAGCTCAGGCAGTGAGAGACACAGCAACACTCAGTGGCCCCAGCATGGAAACCCAGCTGCTGTACAGGGCCCCAAGAGCTGGTTCCTAGGTACTCAAAGAGCCAGACTGATGGACAGGAGCAGTTATTCAGATTGACTGACAACATTCAAGATGAGTTCTTCATAGCTGTAGAGAACATCGACAGCTACTGCATCCTCATCTCCTCCAGAGCTGTTTACTTCCTCAAAAGTGGAGACTACGTCAATTGAGAGGTCATCGTTCTGGAAGTCTGCTATGACAACTTCTACCACTGCCTTGTCTCCAAAGACCACGGGAAGGTGTATGTGCATCTGACCAAGAAAGCAGTGAAAACAAGTAGTAGAGTCATGATTCCTGGACCTTCCCATCAGAAACCAATGGTCCACATGAAATCAGAGGTGCTTACAGTCAAATTACCCCAAGAAATAAACTATGTCAAAAGCCTTTACTATGAGCAACAACTTATGTTGAGACTCAGTGAGAATCAAGAGCAGTTGGAGCTGGACTCCTGAAGAAACCCTCCTGCCTGAAAGAGAAAGAGAGTGAGAGTGAGCAAGAGAGAGTGAACGAGAGAGAGAGAGAGAGAGAGAGAGAGAGAGAGAGAGAGAGAGAGAGTGGCCATCAGACACCAGCCCCAGAGCCGTTGGGCTGAAGAAGCCCATTCTGTTGGCCAAATAAATCGGTCAAGAACCATGCGGACAAACTATTCTTGAGAAACAAGAGAAAGTGAGCCATGTTGAGAAGAAAAATTCAAATGGAAATCCACATTCAATATTTGGGGGGACTTTAAGATTATGGGAAAATAATTTTTTAAAAAGCTGTTGGTTGAATAGCATCAAAAATACGCATCTGAAACAAGCTTAGCTTTCAGATGGCCCTGTATTTTGTTAACATGTATATATGTACAACTGTATGCTTGTAAATATATGAGAAAGTTTCAGAGCAGGACCTGTAGTGTGTATAAAGGTTTGTTTACTGTAAAGAAATTAAAATTATATCGAATATTCAAAAAAAGAAAGAAAGAAATGCACTGGAGAATCTTAAGGGGAGCATGGGAGATATCGGATTTACAGAAGTCACTATAGCTCTAAGTCAAATAAAGTATAGAAATATCTGTGAGAAGGGCAGAGCTCTCAAGAATTCAAAAGGAAATCCTGGTTGAGAAAAATTCCAATGAAGCCTCTTTGCAATGTGCTGATAAGCAAGTGTATGATGAGAAAGTGAATATCAGCTTGGAGTTTAGAAAAGAAAAATGATGGAAGCTTGCCTGGGGGTCTCAAGTTTTTAGGCTAAGAGAGACCTAACAATACCTAAATAGAAAAGGGAAAGAGTCCTTGGAGAGCCAAGCAGAGTGAAATATTCTATAACCTTGGAAAACGAGTCTATCAGGCCCTAAATGTTACTGAATCATCACAGTGAACACTGAACTTGGAATCAGAAAATCCTAGCTCTTCTTCCTCTGTGTCCTTAGGTAAGTCATTGTTATTACTTGGACCCATTTTCACTGAATTTAGAGTCAGAAAATCCTGAATTTTCTTCCTCTGTGTCTTTAGGTAGGTCGTTTCCCCTCCTTGGACCCATGTCTGCATTTCAAAAATAATGATTTGCAACCCTGAATCCAAGGATTCAATAGATGATTTTTAATGAGCCTGTCTCCCATGCCAGAATTTTTTCATTCTCTATGTAATGATGCCTTTTCTAAATGGAAACAATGGTGGCAAAAACCATGGCCCTGGCGGGTGGTTTATGGCTCCTACATTCTAGTCAAACTAGCCTAGCTTTCAATCCATTCCCTGAATTTGGCCCTCCATCTCTCACCTCCATGCCTATATATCCCTTGGTTCCCAGAATTCATTTCCTCCTCATTTCATTTTCTGAAAATCCTTGGTTTCCTTCAAGGCTCAGTTTATGTTCCATCTCCTACAGAAGGCCATGTTTGATCACTCTGCCATGCATGTGTGTGAGTGATTTCTCTTTTCTCTCGTCATGTGTATTCATTCAACAAACTATTAAGTACCAACAAAATACACAAAGACCATAAAATGTTAGGGATACGGATAAAAAAGAAAAACTGTGCTTGCCTTCAAGAAGCTGACATTCTATTGGTAGAAAAACCATATACACAGATATTTAAATGTAAAATGTGAACAAAGTACATACAAAATTTGTATGTTGCGTCTCCTGTAAAAGGTCAGCTACATTGCACAGTGGATAGGGCAATGGTCCTGGAGATGGAAGACCTGAGTTCAAATCCAGCCTCAGACAATTACCAGCTGAATGACCCTGGGCAAGTTAATTAATCCTTGTTGCCTTGGTTTCCTCATCTGTAAAATGAATTGGACAAGGAAATGGCAAACAAAACCAGTATCTTTGCCAAGGAAACTCCAAACGGAGTAATGGAGAGTCAGACATGACTGAAATGACTGAACAACAATGGTGATACCAATCCCTTATGGAAAATAAGTTCCTTGAAGGTAGAGACTCTTTTGTTTGGTTTGGTTTTGTCTTTATATCCAAAGCATATTCCACCATGCCTTGCACAGCAGACCTTTAATAAATCCCTTTTAGATTGGATCGATTTCCCAATTTGTCCGTCCAAATGTTCTGCCAAAATACAACGTCATAGTGATAATGACAGCCAGCACATATATAGTGCTTAAAGATTTGCAAAGCATTTTGCACATATTATCTCATTTGAGTCTCACAACAGCCCTATGAGGTAGGGGCTATTATTGTAACCATTTTATAGAGAGCTTAGGCCAACTTACCCAGCTAGTCTGAACCAAGGCTTGAAATCAGTTCTTTCTCACTCCAAGTACATCATTCTAGCCACTAAGCCACCCAGGTGGCTCAGGAAATTAAGGATTTTTCACTGACATGAGAAATGCATTCTATGCTTTGTGCCTGGAACAGTGCTATCAAGTGTCTTTAATTTTACTTGAATATTGGATTATTCTCCTACTCTGAGAAATTGACTTACTCTTGTGGAACTATACAAAGCCTGAAGTTGGGAGTAAGCAGAGTGTCTTTAATGCAGTTGATGTCCAGGCCAAAAAAAAATGCTGGTGATGACATCCAGGCTGTAGGCCCCAGAGATACTGTAGAGAGAAAAAAAAAACTTTGAATAAAAAAAAGAAATCCAAACCGGATGGACTTCCAAGAGCCAAGTTGGCAGAGTAAGCAGTAAGTTGTTTTCATTCTCCTTTACTGACCTTGAAAAACCCAGAAAATACCACCCTGGCAAAAATCCTGGAACAGTGAAGGCATCAGACAGACAGGGTGCAGCAGGATTTTTTTAGCTCAGGAGACTAGGGGGATGAACAGAAAAGGTCACTCTTGCTGTGGCTGAAAGGAAAAAGTACAGGACGGGAGGCATCCAGGAAAGCCAGCAGCAAATCCCACCTCAGCAAACCAGCAGGAGATCCTGAGCCCCAGGGTGGTAAAGCAGGCAAGTGCCAACACTAGGACCACCCACATGCCTTCACACAACCAGGGGAATTGGCAGACACCAGCACAGAGAACCACCAGGATGGGCATCCACCAGCAATGGAGCCTACCCATGCCTTAGCATGGCCCTTGGGGAGAGCTCCTATGGCCAGACCACCCCTCCCCCAACACCTCACACTGTGTGTGTCAGAATAACCCCAGGAAAATGCAGAAAAACTTTACCTAGCCTCAGCACACACCAGCTAGCTGGAGCTCAGCACTAGGTAAGCTATAGCATTATACAGCTTCCAGCTGCCAGAACTGGAAACCCTAGCACAAAAAGCCAGTAACCAGGCCCCTAGCCTCCAGCACAAGAAGCATGAGACAGAGCTCCCTGTGCCCCAGAAGCAGAGGGCCACTTTAAAAGCCAGGAAAAAGGCAAACACAATGAGCAAGGACCATAGATTCTTAATATGGGAACAGGGAAGATCAAAATACGAATTTAGAAGAGGAAAGCATTGTCACTATACCCACATCTGAAACCTCAAAGGGGAATATGAACTGGTCCCAACACCAAAAAGCCTTCTTGGATGAATTCAATAAGGATTTTAAAAGTCAGATTAGAGTGGTATAAGAAACATTGAACAATCCGTTTAAAAATACAATTGACAAAATGGGAAAAAAATCATTGAAGAAAGGAACTCCTTAAAAAAATAAAATTGGCAAAATGGAAAAGGGAATACAAAAGCTAACTGAAGAAAACAACTCCTTAAAAAGTAAAATTGGCCAAATGGAAAAGGAGGTACAAAAGTTAACTGAAGAAAACAACTCTGTAAAAATTGAATTGGGCAAGTAGAAGCTAATGACTCCATGAGGTGTCAAGAATCAGTCAAACAAAATCAAAAGAATGAAAAAATAGAATAAAACATAAGATACTTCATTGGAAAAACACCTGACCTGGAAAATACATCCAGGAGAGATAATTTAAGAATTATTGATCTGCCGGAAAGCCATGATGAGAAAAAGAACCTGGACAGTATTTTTCAAGAAATCATCAAGGAAAACTTCCCCAGAGTCCTAGAAGTAAAGAGCAAAATATTCATCCATAGAATCCACTAATTAACCCCTGAAATAGATTTCAAATTGAAAACACTAAAGAATATTGTAGCCAAATTCCAGAATCATCAGGTCAAAGAAGAAATGCTTCAAGCAGCCAGAATGAAACAATTCAAATATTGTGGGATGACAGTGAGGATCACAAAGGCCCTTGAAGCTTCTACGTTAAAAGATCAGAGGGCTTGGGATATGATGTTCTGTAAGGCAAAGAAGCTTGGATTACAATCAAGAATAAACTACCCAGGAAAATTGAGCATAAACTTTTATGCAAAGAGATGGATATTCAATGAAATAGGGGACTTCTAGACCTTTCTGATGAAAAGACCAGAGCTCAATAGAAAGTTTGATCTTCAAATATAAGACTCAAGAGAGGTGTAAAAAGGTAAATAGGAAGGAAAAAAAAGTTATTCAAAAAGAGCAAATTGTTTACACCTCTATGTGGGAAGAGGATACTTGTAAATTTTGAGAATTGTATCTTTATTACGACATTTAAAAGGAATATTCACAGACAGAAGGTGTGGGTATAATTACAAAACCTTCATTAAGGGGTGCAAAGGGATTGTAATGGGAGAAGAGGAAAGGAGGAGGCAAAAAAAGGCAAATTTCATCACATGAAGAGGCACAAAAACATATTATAGTAGAGGGAAAGAATGGAGGGAGATAAGCATTGTCTGAAATTTACTCTCATCGGATTTGATTCAAGGAGGGAACAATATACTCATTTACGTATAGAAATCTAACTTGTCCTACATGCAGTAGGAGGGGAAAGGGAAAAGAAAAGGGAGAGGATGATTAGAAGGGAGGAAATAAGTAGTAAGGGAAAAAGAAAAGAAAAGAGAGGGGGACTGATAGAAGGGAGGGAAGATTGAGGGGCAGTGGTCAAAAGCAAAACTCTTTTGGGGAGAAAATGGGAGAAGGGAGAAATAAAAGCATACATGGGGGTGGGGGATAATAAGATGGAGAAAAAAAAAACAGATAGTAATCATAATTGTGAATGGGATGAACTCTCCCATAAAATGAAAGCAGATAGCAGAACGGATTAAACACCATAATCCTAAAATATGTTGTTTACAAGAAACATTTGAAACAGGGGGACACACAGAGGGTAAAGGTAAAAGGCTGGAGTAGAATATATTATGCTTCAGTTGAAGTAGAAAAAGCAAGGGTAGCAATCCTCATCTCAGACATAACAAAATCAACAATGGATCTAATTAAAAGAGATAAGGAAGGAAACTATATCCTGCTAAAAGGCACTATACACAATGAAGTAATATAATTACTAAACATATATGCACCAAGTAGTATAGAATCCACATTCTTAGAGGAAAAATTAAGGTACTTGCAGGGAGAAATAGACAGCAAAACTATGCTAGTGTGGCACCTCAGCCTCCCCTTCTCTGAACTTGATAAATCTAACCTCAAAGTAAACAAGAAAGAAGTTAAGGAAGTGAATAGAAATTTAGAAAACGTAGATATGATAGACCTCTGGAGAAAACTGAAATGAGATAGAAGGGAATATACCTATTTCTCAGCAGTACATGGCACATACACAAAACCTGATCATGTACTAGGACATAAAAACCTCACAATCCAATGCAGAAAGTCAGAGATAGTCAATGCATCCTCTTCAGATCATGATGCAATAAAAATTATTTGTAATAAAGGACCATGGAAAGATAGACTAAAAATTAATTGGAAACTAAATAATCTAATACTAAAGAATGAGTGGGTCAAACAAGTCATAGAAACAATCAATAACTTCACTCAAGATAAGGACAATAATGAAACAACATATGAAAACTTATGGGATGCAGCAAAAGCAGTTCTTAGGGGAAGTTTATATCTCTGAATGCTTACATGAATAAACTAGAAAAAGAGGAGATCAATGAATTGGGCATGCAACTGAAAAAGCTAGAAGAAGAACAAATTGAAAATCCCCAATTAAACACCAAATTAGAAATACTGAAAACCAAAGGAGAGATTAAGAAAATTGAAATTGAGAAAACTGTTGAAGTAATAAATTAAACTAAGAGCTGGTTTTATGAAAAAAATAATAAAATAAACCATTGGTAAATTTGATTCAAAAAAGAAAGAAGAAAAATGAATTACCAATATTAAAGATGAAAAGGGTGAATTCACCACCAATGAAGAGGAAATTAAACCAATAATTAAAAACTATTTTGCCGAACAGTCTGCCAACAGATTTTGCAATTTTAGTGAAATGGATGAATATTAACAAAAATATAAATTGTCCAGATTAACAGAAGAGGAATTAAAATACTTAAATAACCCCATCTCAGAAAAAGAATTTGAACAAGCCATCAATGAATGTCCTAGGAAAAAATTTCCAAGGCAAGATGGATTTACAAGCAAATTCTATCAAACATTTAAAGAACAATTAATTCCAACACTATATAGATATTTGGGGAAATAGGTGAAGAAGGGGTACTACCAAATTCTTTTTATGATACAAATATGGTACTGAAACCTAAACTGGGAAAAGCCAAAACAGAGAAAGAAAATTATAGACCAATTTCCCTAATGAAGATGGATGAAAAAATTTTAAATAAAAATATTACCAAAAAGATTACAGCAATTTATCATGAAAATAATACACTTTAATCAGGTAGGATTTATACCAGGAATCCAGGGTTGGTTCAATATTAGGAAAACTATCAGCATAATTGGTCATATCAACAACAAAACTAGCAGACACCACATGATTATCTCAATGGACGCTGAAAAAGCTTTTGACAAAATACAACACCCATTCCTATTAAAAACACTAGAGAGCATAGGACTAAATGGAGCCTTCCTTAAAATGATAAGTAGCAGCTACCTCAAAACATCAGCAAGCATTATATGTAATGAGGATAAGCTAGATGCATTTCCACTAAGATGGAGGGTGAAACAAGAATGTCCATTATCACCCCTGTTATTGAATATGGTACTAGAAACATTAGCTTTAGCAATAAGAGAAGAAAAAGAAACTGAAAGAATTATAATAGGCAAAGAAGAAAGTAAGTTATCACTCTTTGAAAACGGTATGATGATATGCTTAGAGAATACTAGAGAATCAAGTAAAAAAGTACTTGAAATAATAAACTTTAGCAAAGTCTCAGGATATAAAATAAACCCACATAAATCCTCAGCATTCTTATATATTGCTAACAAATCCCAAGAGCAAGAGATAGAAAGAAAAATTCCATTTAAAGTTACTGTAGACATTATAAAATATTTAGGAGTCTACCTGCCAAAACAAACCCAGGAACTATATGAACATAATTACAGAACACTTTTCACACAAATAAAGTCAGACCTAAAGAATTGGAAAAACATCAGTTGCTCATGGGTGGGCTGAACTAAAATAATAAAAATGATAATTCTACCTAAATTAATTTACTTATTCAGTGCCATACCAATCAAACTACAAAACAATTATTTTAAAGAGCTAGAAAAAATAATATCAAAATTCATCTGGAAGGACAAAAGGTCCAGAGTATCAAGGTAATTAATGAAAAGAAATGCTAGGGAAGTTGGCCTACTCAAAACAGACCTTAAATTGTATAATAAAGCAGCAACCACCAAAACTACTTGGTACTGGCTAAGAAATAGAAAGGTAGATCAGTGTAATAGGTTAGGTACCCAAGACACAGTGGTCAATGATTATAGCAATCTGCTGTTTGATAAACCCAAAGACCCCAGCTTCTGGGATAAGAAATTACTATTTGACAAAAACTTCTGGGAAAACTGAAAAATAGTATGGCAGAAACTGGGCATAAATCAACATCTGACACTATATACCAAAATAAAGTCCAAATGGGTACATGATTTAAATATAAAGGCTGATACTATAAACAAATTAGGGAAGCAAGGAATAGTTTATCTTTCAGATTTAAGGAGAATGCAAGAATTTATCATCAAACAAGTGAAAGAGAACATTATGAAGTGCAAAATGGATAATTTTGATTACATTAAATTGGCAAGTTTTTACACAAACAAACCAATGCAGCCAAGATTAGGGAAGGGAAGCAAGGAGGGAAGCAGAAAACTGGGAAAGATTTTTTACAACCAGTGTCTCTTATAAAGGCCTCTTTTCTAAAATACATAGAGAATTGAGTCAAATTTATAAGAATACAAGTCATTCCTCAACTGAGAAATGGTGAAAGGATATGAACAGGCAGTTTTCAGGGGAAGAAACTAAAGCTATCTATAGTCAAATAGAAAATGCTCTTTAATCACTATTGTTTAGAGAATTGTAAACCAGAACAACTCTGAGGTGCCACATCATACCTATCAGATTGGCTAACATGACAAAACAGGAAAATGATGAATGTTGGAGATGTGGGAAAATTGGAACACTACTTCATTGTTGGTGGTGTTGTGAACTGATCCAACCATTCTGGAGAGCAATTTGGAACTATGCCCAAAGGGTATAAAAATGCACATACCCTTTCTCCCAGCAATACCCCTTCTAGGACTGTATCCCAAATGTTATAAAAATGGGAAAAAGACCCATCTGTACAAAAATTTTTATAGCAGCTCCTTTTGTGGTGGCAAAGAACTGGAAAGTGAGGGGAAGCCCATTAATTGGGAAATGGCTGAACAAGTTGTGGCATATGAATGTAATGAAATATTATTGTGCTATGAGAAATGATGAGCAGACAGACTTCAGAAATCCTGGAAAGACTTATATGAACTGATGCTGAGTGAAGTAAGCAAAAGCAGGAGAACATTGTACACAGTAACAGCCAGAATGTGTGATGACTGACTTTGATAGACTTAGCATTTCTCAGCCATGCAAGGACCTAAGGCAATTCCAAAAGACTCGTGATGGAAAATGCCATCTACATCCAGAGAAAGAAATATGGAGCCTGAATGCTGATAGTAGCAGACTATTTTCTTTTTTGTTTTGTTTTGTTTTTTTCTTTTTCATGGTTTCTCCTATTTTTTTCTAATTCTTCTATACTATACGACTAATGTGAAAATATGTTTAATGGGAATGTATATGTAGAGCCTATATCTTGGGGAGAGGACGGGAGAGAGAGGGAGAAAATTCAAAACTTAAGGAAGTGAATGTTGAAAACAAAAAATAGAAAGTCAACTTATTATTAAAAAATAAAAGTTTAATCCAGTTATGACTTCCAAATATTTCATGATTTTGTGATATGGTATGCAAAGTACTATATAAGTGTGGAAGAAAAGTAGGAGCTACAAATATTTTGCAGCATCTTAATGATGTAACAAAGTAGAAATCTCCCAACCAAGGCACTCAGTTAAGCAGATAGTTTCATCCACTGTTGTAATAACCACTTACATTCTTTGGAAAAGAGTTACTTCAGGTTTTGTCCAAAAAAACACTTCTTTTAGAATTGTAAAATTATTTGGTCTCTTCCTCTTATCTCCTGCCCTTGAACAAAGAATGCTTTCTTATTCCATTAACAGATCCTGATACTTGCATTCCAAATAATCTCTCTTTCACCCTTGGCTGATGCCCCTCTTTCTATTTCCCTTCTCCTGTAAAATGCTATACTTTTCTTTCTGATGCTGCTATACGTTGTTGCTGATTGGCTGTATATTTCTTCCAGCAGGCAGTACAGTACACTTAGTAAATGTTTCTAAAATTATAACACATTGGAGCCTTTTGGAGTAATAATAAACACAGCTGAAATTTTTATATTGCTTTAAGATCTGCAAAGTTCATACTATGTCTTATCTTATTTGACCCATATGGCAACCCTGAAAGTTAGACACTACAAATATTATTATGCCTAATTTGCAGATAGGAAAAGTGAGATTTAGAGAGGTTAGGTGACTTGTCTAGGGTCACACAACTAGTAAATGTCAGAGAAGGGATTGAAACTCAAATTATGTCTCACTTGACTGCAAGCCCAGTGCTCTTTCCACTCCCACTCTAGACTGCCTATGATAGTCATCTATGCTGGGCCATAAGAAAAATGCTCTGAAATATAGCAAAACATGTCCCTGATACAAAACTCCATTAAGGGAGACATGTTTTTGAGATTGGAATTGTGTAGAGTCACTTGATTTCTAAGACAACCACCTTGTCCTAAGAACCTCCAAGCAGGCTAAGAGACGAAAATGTTTTTAGTCTTAAAGCTGGAAAAAACCACACAATAGACTGCCCTATGTGTCCTTAATAATCTAACTGCTGCGTCCATTCCTGAAAGAAAACAAAAGAAAATTAAAACCAAAACCAGTCACTTTGTCCCATACCCTGAAGACCAGAAAAATCTTTGCAAGAATATATATATTTTTCCTGCTACTAAATTTAAGGCCAGAGACAGCCCTGGTGCCATGGATAGGATGCTGGGCTTGGAAATCCAAAGACCTAGATTCAAATCCTAACACAGACACTGTGTAACTCTGGGCAAGTTACTTTACCTCTATGTGTCTGCTCACTGTAACTCTCTACAACTCATTTGCTAAGTCACTGACTATCATGATAGGGGGAGTTCTCCATGCCAATAACATCACCAACTCATGTTTGCCTGGTGCTTTACCATTACAAAAATGTTTTCACACATGATAAAAGTAGCCAACAATTATATGGCAGCTGGAAGATTACAAGGAAAGTTCAAGAGGATTTTCTCACAACAATCCTATGAGGGAAAGCATTATCATCATTTTATAGATGAGGAAATGGGAATTTTGATCAATGGAATAAGACCCCCTGGACTAGGTGACCCCTAAAATCCCTTCTAGCTCTATCTAAATCTTTGATTCCATTAAATGTCTGACTTCATCATTAGATCCACAAGCAGAAAGAGTATTAGGCTGACCAGGAGTTAGGACAACAAGGTTTTTCATTCTAACTTGACCAGTCATATTTAGGTGTTTGACCCCTTGAAAATTAGCCTCAAGAGGCAGAGCCAAGATGGTGGAGTGAAAGCAGGGACATATATGAGCTCTCTCACAAATTCTTTCAGATACCTCTTAAAAAGTGAATCTCAACAAATTTGAGAGAGGTAGAATCCACTAGGAGACAGAGTGTGGCAGATTTCCAACCCGGGAGAGTCCAGAAAGTCAACGAGAAGGATCTGTTGCACAGGGCTGGGAAAGCACTGAATGCACAGAACTACACCCTACTATACCAGAGCACCGTACTGGAATGAGAGCAGACCCAGCCCACAGGCTGCAATGGTGATCCCCAGGCCTCTCAATGCAAGATGCTGGTCTGTTAGAGTTAGGTGAGACTGAAGCACAGAGCCTGTGGCAGCAGCAGCTCACGGTCTAAAGGTTTGAATCTTACCTTCCTGAACTTCTGGTAACCACAATATCTGAGTAAACTCTAAGAGCTCCCATCCCGCCCTTGAATAACCCAGAGAATACTGCCCCAGGAAGAATCCTGGAATAGAGAAGCCAGAAGTAGAGGTACTAGGAAACAGGACCCTCTTACAGTGACAGGAGACCAGTACAGGAAGGGAGGCAACCCAGCAAACCCCACTTCAGTAGACCAGTGGGAGTCCCTGAGCCCCAGGGGGTTGGAGTCAGCAAGTGCCAACAGCAGAAGCCCAGGCATGCCCTCTCACAGACAGGGGAATTGGTACACACCAGCACAGAGCAATGGCTGAGGCCACCCATGCGATATAGCACAGCCCTAGGGGAAGAGGAGACTTCCAGCAGCCAGACCACTCCCCCTCCACACACCACACAGGGAGCATCAGGGTAACCCTGGGGAAACTGAGAAAGACTTCACCAACCTAGACCTTGGCACACACAAGCCAGCTCCAGCTTAGCACCAAGGGAGCTGTAGCATTATATAACCTCTAGCAGATAAAACCAGAGGCCACAGCACAAAAAGCCAGTAACCAGACCCCTAGCTCCCAACACAAGAAGCTTGGGACAGAACCCCCTGGGCCCCAGAAGCAGAGATCCACCTAAAAAGCCAGGAAAAAAGGCAACCACCATGAAGAAGCAAACTAGAAAAGTAACAAAGACCATTGAATCATATTATGGGGACAGAGAAAATCAAAATACTAATTCAGAAGAGGATAGGATTGACACCATACCCACATCTGAAACCTCAAAAGGGAATATGATCTGGCCTCAAGCCCAAAAAGTATTCCTGGAAGAGCTCAAGGAGGATTTTAAAATCCAAATTAGAGAGGTGAACAAAAAATTACAGAACCTAACAGGAAAAAAATGTCTCCTTGAAAAGTAAAATTGGCCAAATGGAAAGAGAGATGCAGAAGCTATATGAAGAAAAAAAATTGTTAAAAATTAGAATTGGGCAAGTCAAGAATCAGTCAAACAAAATCTAAAGAATGAGAAAATGGAAGAAAACATAAAATATCTCGTTGGAAAAAACAACTGACCTGGAAAATTGATCTAGGAGAGATAATCTAAGAATTTTTGGTCTTTCATAAAGCCATGATGAAAAAAAGAGCCTGGCCAGTATCTTCCAAGAAATCATCAAGAAAAACTACCCTGAGGTCCTAGAGACAGAGAGTAAAATAGTCATCAATAGAGTCTATCAATCACCTCCTGAAAGAGATCCCAAATTGAAAACTCCAAGGAATATTGTAGCCACATTCCAAAATTATTGGGTCAAGGAGAAAATACTACAAGCAGCCAGAAAGAAACAATTCAAATATCATGGAACTGCAGTCAGGATCACATAGGACCTTGCAGATTCTATATTAAAAGATTGGAGGGATTGGAATATGATATTTCAAAAGGCAAAGGAGTTTGGACTACAACCAAGGATCAACTATCCAGCAAAATTGACCATAATATTTCAGGTGAGGAGATGGACATTCAATGAAATAAGGAATTAGATACCTTCCTGAAGACCAGAGCTCAGTGGAAAGTTTGATCTTTAAATACAAGACCCAAGAGGGGCATTAAAAGGTAAGTAGGGAGGAAAGAAAGAAAAACAAAAACTTGTTATTCAACAAGGACAAATTGTTTACATCCTTATATGGGAGGACGATATATGTTAATCTTGAGGATGGCATGGTTGGTATGACATCTAACAGGGATATACATAAACATAAGGTATGGGTGTAATTTAACTGATGTGATGATAAAAAACTTAAAGGATGTAAATGGATTATAATGAGGGAAGAGGTAAAAAGGAGGCAGAAAAGGGTAAATTACATTACATGAAAAGGCACAAAAACACAGGGAGAAGAGCAGTGTTTGACCTTTACTCTCATCAGATTTGATTCAAGGAGGGAATAACATACTCTGTTAAGTATAGAAATCAAATTTGGCCTAAAGACAGTAGGAGGGTAAATGGGAAAGAAAAGGGAGGGGTTGTAAAAGCAATTTAGATCCAAAGATCTTTCCCACCCATTAATATTATTGCCTTACTCATATAGGGGAGGTTAGAAGGGAGGGAAGAAGTAGGAAGGGAAAAGGGTGAGATAAGGGGGGGAGGGGCGAGTTGACAAAGAGTGAATATTGAGTGAGGTGGTGGTCAAGAGCAAAACTCTTTTGAGGAGGGAAAGAGAGAAGGGAGAAATAAAAGCATAAATGGGGGGGGGGAATAGGATGGAAAAATGTGAATGGGATGAACTCTCCCACAAAACAGAGGCAAATAGCAGAATGGAATGAAAATCAAAATCTTACAATATGTTTTTACAAGAAGCACATTTGAAATAGGGGGCTACACACAGAGTAAAGGTAAAAGGCTGAAGTAGAATATATTATGCTTCAGCTGAAGTTAAAAAAAAGCAGGGGTAGCAATCCTAATCTCAGACAAAGCAGAAGCAATAATAGATCTTCTTAAAAGAGATAAGGAAGCAAACTATATTCTGCTAAAAGGCACCATAGACAATGAAGTAAAATAGTTACTTAATATATATGCACCAAGTGGTATAGCATCCAAATTCTTAAGAGGAGAGGTTAAGGGAGTTACAGAAAGAAATAGACAGCAAAACTACACTAGTGGGGGGCCTCAACCTTCCCCTCTCTGATCTTGATAAATCTAACCTCAAAATAAACAAGAAAGAAGTTAAGGAGCTGAATAGAAATTTAGAAAGGGTAGATATGATAGACCTCTGGAGAAAACTGAAATGGAATAGAAAGGAATATACCTTCTTCTCAGTGGTCCATGGCACATACACAAAAACTGACCATGTACTAGGACATTAAAACCTCACAATCCAGTGAAGAAAGTCAGAAATAGTCAATGCATCCTTTTCAGATCATGATGCAATAAAAATTATTTGTACTAAAGGATCATGGAAAAATAAACTAAAGATTAATTGGAAACTAAATCTAATCTTAAAGAATGAGCGAGTCTAACAGAAAATCATAGAAACAATCAATAACTTCATTCAAGAGAATGACAATAATGAGACAACATATCAAAACTTGTGGGATGCAGCAAAAGCAGTTCTTAGGGGAAGTTTTATATCTCTGAGTGCTTAAATGAAAAAAAATAGATCAATGAATTGGGCATGCAACTGAAAAAGCTAGACAAAGAACAAATTGAAAATCCCCAATTAAATACCAAATTAGAAATACTGAAAAGCAAAGGAGAGATTAATAAAACTGAAATCAAGAAAACTGTTGAACTAATAAATAAAATTAAGAGCTGGTTTTATGAAAAAATTTTTCCAACTATATGTCGTGCAGCCAACAAGTTAAATAAAATGAATGAATATTTGGAAAACTATTGAATTCGCAGATAAACAGAACAAAAAGTCAAGAGTTTAAATGAACTAGTTTTGAAGGGGAAATGAACAATCCACAAATGAAGTTTCAAAGAAAAAATCCTGGAAAGGTTTGGGTTTAGAAGTGAATTCTGTAAAACATCTAAAGAACAATTAATGGCAATATCATAAAAAAAATTGTTTGCAGAAATAAGAAAGTCAAATTTATTTTATGTTATAAGGTCTTGAAACATAATATTACCAAAATCTTGCTACCTAAACTATGGAAAGACAAAACAGAGAAGGAAAACTATAAAGGAATATCCATTATGAATACCAATGCAAAAATTATAATTAAAATGTAAGTAAATAGGCTATAGCACATATCAAGAGGATCATATACCAGGATGTGTTGGCAACCAAAAATGGGCTCCTTAGCACTTAGTCAACAAGTGCCCTTGACTAGTTTGGCTTTTTCCCCTGAACTGAATGCTGTTTGTATGTTGGACTGGAGTAAGCTTGTCGGCCCCTTCACCTTGCTTCCCTTGCTTAAGCTGATGGAAAGAACCTGTGCTTTCCCAGTCAACCCCTTCACCTTGCTTAAGCAGATTGAAAGAACCTGTGCTTTCCCCGGCGTACCTTACACCCCCGCAGAAGCCGGATGGTTAAAAGCAGCTCCCGTTGGAGCCAGAGGCTGCTATAGCCACAGCCACAGCCACAGCTGAAGCAGGAGCTGCCAGTGGCAGAGCTGACCTATGGGAGGAAGCTGAACAAAGACTTCAGGCCAGTGGGTAATCTTTTTACCATAGAGGGGGAAGCATGATTTTGCTTTATGCAGTCATGCTTCTCTGTAGCCTCCTGGTTACTCTTTCCAGGCGTACTTATTGGGCCTGGAAGCTTTTGATCAATATATCAAAATGGGGTTGCTGGTTCATGGGTTGGTTACTGTGGAGCCTAAATATATGTTTTGATTCTTCTGCCTTCTACTTTGAGAGTTTCTTATATCCAGCGGTTCCGAACCTTTCAGACATGTTTATGATCCTCTTTGAGATTATAAACTCTGCCCTCCTAATACATTTGGCAACGAGGATGGGATTGCTAGGTATAAGATCTCTATTTAGAAGCAGAACAATTTCAGAGGAAGAGATGAATATCCCAGGATGGGAGGATCCATTTTATTCCTCCCTAGCAAAAGAATTGGCTAAAAAAGCTGGACCCTGTGAAAACTGGGAACCAAGGCTACGGAGAGGAGATCCTAGGGATTTGGAAAAGTGTTTACAAGAAGTTGGGATTCAGTCAGGGGCATCACTATCTAGGCAAAGCTGGATAGTGTTATCAGCCTACTGGCTAGTATACGAAAGATTGAGATTAAGTGAAAGACATGGGGGCACTCCTACCCCACAGCAAGAAGGGGAATCTCAGATAGCAGGAGACCAAACTGACTCAAATGAGAACTTTTCTATTAATGTGGCTAGGAGCAACAGGAGACCAAATAAGCCAAGAGTGCATTCCAACCCAGCCCAGAAAGTGCCTGACTGCCTGCTTCGTCCTAGCCATGGTGGCAGAGGAAGTGAGTGGGGGGAAAATGAGACAATGTTAGGGGCTGAGGCACAAAACACTACTGGGGTTCAGGATGTCCCTCACACAGAGAATAGGAGATGGTTAAATGAATAGACAAGGGCTCGACCCATACAAAGGAGGAAGACAGAAACCCGAGGTGAAGATTCAGTTACAAGGGAAATTCAGGAAGATTTCTCACTGCAAGAGGTCACAGATATTTTGAGTAGATTCAGCCAAAGAATAGGAGAACCATTAATATCTTGGATGGTAAGACTCAGTGATCAAGGGGCCAGTGGAATATCAGTAGATAGGACAGACTGTATGAGATTCATAGGTATCAGCCATGATCCTCTAGTTCAACAAGCTTTTAGGGAACATCATCAGCAAGGAGATGGTGATAGCAGGACTACTCTGTTGGTGTTAGCCGCTGTGGGATGCAATAAGAGATATGCTACTGATTCTATGTGGCCCACTGAGCACAGACCCTGGTATTCACTTAGAGATCATGAGACTAAAGGAGGAGGTGATGAAGACTGCCATTATGATAAGAACCGCAGACAAATATTACAATGATCCAATGGGACTGCCTCATAGGAATTTAATAATTAGGACAGCTCCCCCTGCTTATAAACAACTAATTTTGAATTTATTACTTGGAGAAGTAGGGAGCCGTCTTACAACAGTGATAAATAAGATTTTACAGTTACATGACTTAGGTGACTGGGGAAGGGATAGATCTCCTCGAGAGAGAAGGGTGAATAACCAGCAAACTTGGCGCCAAAGGAGAGTAACAAGGAAAGAAATGTTTACTGCTCTATTGAGAGCAGGGGTATGTTTTGAAATGATAGATGGCATTCCAACCAATGAATTATACAGAATGTATAGAGATAAAGGACTTGATAACAGGAGAGATAGGGAAATAAGAACTGCTCCTGCAAATGCTACAGATGTTGAACCTTCAAACCCAAGTGAATCACATGAAAGGGAATACTAGGGAACAGGCCGAGCCCCAGTCCAAATTAAGGAAATACACAGGCTGGATTGCAGACCTCACATTAACTTGACCATATATTGGAAAAATGGGTCAAGTACGGTAACTGAGGCATTAATAGATACTGGGGCCGAGGCCACCCTTATTTATGGAAATCCAGACAAGTTCAGCCATGGAACTCCTATTACCATTACAGGACTAGGAGGGACTGAAATATCAGCCAGGCAAGTTAAATTAATGATGAAAATTGGACAGTTGCCCAAGAAAGAATATAGTGTGGTTATTGTGCCTATTCCCGAATACATCATTGGAATAGATATATTGAAGGGTATGACCTTAAATTTACCCGAAGGGAAATACCAATTTGCTGTGAGGAAAATGGGCATTAATGCAGTCTTAGTGGGGAAAATCAAGATGGATCCAATCACTTTGCCCGAACCTTCTAAAATAATTACTTTGAGGCAATATCGTGTGCCAGGTGGGCAAGATGAAATTGCCAACACACAGGATCAGATTGTATTTGTACTAGGAATTCAGGGTTCATTCTATTTTAGGAGAACTGTGAACATAAAAGGCCATATTAATAAGAACAACAAAATGTCATATGATTTTATCAATAGCCAAAAAACTTTTTTGACAAAATACAGCATCTATTGTTGTTTAAAAAAACACTAGAAACATAGGAATAAATGGACCTTCCCTTAATATCTATGTAAAACCAATAGCCATCATAATATTTAGTAGGGATAAACCAGAGACTTTTCCAATAGTATCAGGGTAAGGCAAGGGCTTCTATTAAAAACATAATTTGAGGGAGTAACTATAAACAAAGAGGAAATAAAATTATTGCTTTTTGCAGATGCCAGGCTGTTTTTTTTTAAATTGAAACAATAACTTCAGCAAAACAGCAGGTTATGAAGTAAATCCATGTGCATCATCAGCATTTCTGTATATTACCAACAAAACCCATCCAGAGGAGATAAAAAGAGAAATTCAATTGAAAATAGCTACTGAATGCAGCCATTCCCCAATAGATAAGTGATCAAAGGATATGAACAAAAGGTTTTCAAAAGAAGGATTACAAAGTATTCACAACCACATGAAAAATTGTTCCAAATTTCTAAGAAAAATGTAAATCAAAATAACCCTGAGATCTTAACTCACAAAGTACGAATTTGCAAAAAAAAAAAAAATGGCAAGTAAATGTTTAAGGGATTGTGCAAGGATATACCAAAATATTGGTGGAGGTGTGAAATGGTACTAACATTTTGGAAAGCAATCTGCAATTATGTAAATAAAGTGACTGAAATGTCCACATTTTGAACCAAAGATTCTGTTACTGGGTTTATATGCCCTAGGGAATCCATAGATAAGAATAAAATCCCCACACATTTTCAGCAGCACTTTTTGTGACAGCAAAGAATTGGAAACAAAGTAAATACCTGTCAGTTGGGGAATGGCTGAATGAATTTGTGATGTGTATGCAATGGGATATTATTGGGCTGCAAGAAATGATGTGTACAGTGAATAGAGAAACATGGAAAGACCTATATGAATGAACTGATACAGAGTGAAGCAAACAGAGCCAATACACACACACACACACACACACACAGAGAGAGAGAGAGAGAGAGAGAGAGAGAGAGAGAGAGAGAGAGAGACAGAGACAGAGACAGAGACAGAGACAGAGAGAGAAGAAATATCAGAGGACACCCATAACCCAATTTAGTCATGGGAGTGGGAGGTCCACAAATGTTATACACGGCACATGTTTTTGGACATTTTCAATGTGTCTTGTAGTTTATTGATTCTTTTTTCTTCTCAAAAATGCTATTTGTTATATAAGTTCGTTCTCTAAAAAAGGAGGGGGGAGAAATACTTGGGACAAATATGATGATATAAGAAAGAAAAGACATCAATAAAAACTTTTTAAAAAATAACTACAGACCCTATAAAATACTTTGCAATTAACCTATCAATATACATAATGGAACTATATGAATACAACTACAAATCATATGTTCTTCATGGAAATAAGTCTAACCCTAAATAGAGAAATATTAATTGCTCGTGAGTACACCAAGACAGTAAAATAAATGACAAAACTATCTAAATTAATTTATGTATTCAGTTTCATACTAATCAAACTATTGAAGGATCTCTTTATATAGCTGGAAATAATGAAATTCATCTGGAGAAAAAAGGTCAAGCATCTCAAGTGAAGTAATGAAAAAAATAGTGGAAAGAGAAAGGGCCTAGCAGTACCAGATCTCAAACTATACTACAAAGCTGTAATCATCAAAACTATGTAATACAAGCTAAGAAATAGATCTTTCAGTGGAGCAAAATAAAATACAATATACAGAAGTAAACAAGAGTAGTCTAGCATTTGATTGAACTCAAAGATTCCAGATATTGGGGTAAGGGTTCACTGCTCAAAAACAACAACAACAACAACAAATTGGTGGGAAAACTAAAGAGTCTAAAAGCAATTAAGACCGGCATCACATATTGTAAACCAAGAGTAGCCCTCTCATGACTTAGATATAAAGAGTGACATAATGAACAAATTAGATAAGCAAATAAGAAGTTATGTTTCATATCTATGACTAGGAAAATAGTTTTTGAGCAAACATGGAAATTATAGATCACAGAAAATGAAATGGACAACTGCAATCACATAAAATTTAAAAAGCTTTGTATAATTTAACTAAATGTAGTTAAAAAGAGAAGGGAAACAGGTCACCAGGGAAAACTCTTGGCAGCGAGTTTCTCTGAAGAAGGTCTCGTTTCCAAGATACATATTGAAATGATTCAAATTTACAAGAGCAAGAGTCATTCTTCAATTGATAAACAAAGGCTATGATAAGTCGATGATTATGAGCAAGCGATTTTTAAATGAAGAAATCCAAGCTGACTACAATCGTATGAAGAAAAATATTCCAAATTGCTTATAATTAAAGAAATGCAAATTAAAGTAACCCTGAGGTTCATATTGGCAAAAATGCCAAAAAAATGAAGTGATAACCATTAGGAAGGACTGGCAGAAAGCTTGTACACTAACACTTATGGAGGAGGTGTAAATTTGTACAACTATTCTTAAACCAATTTAGAGACATCCCAAAAGTCACTAAATTGCAACTCTTTGACACAACAATATTACTACTAGGCTTATACCTCAAAAAGTTCAAACAAGAAGAAAAGGACAAGAACTGGAAAATAAGGTGATGCCCATCCATGTATTGGGAATTGCTCAACAAATTATGGTAATTGAAAATAATGTAATGTTATTTCAGCATAAGAAATTAATTACAAAAGACACAGTTTCATAAAAATCTGGGAAGACATTTATGGATTGATAGACTAGACTTCCAAATTGTGTGACCAATAAGATGGAGGACTAGACATTTTCTCTTATCATCACAACCTCTCAAATCTTTCAGAAGTAGGATCTATGCACAAGAAATAAAGCTTTTTCAGCTGTCTCTAGGCTAAGAAATCAAGAACCCTAATGAGATCATAATTCGATGTCTAGCAGAGAAGGTTAACCTCTGATCCCTAACATAAACACTGACCTACAGACTTGCAACAGAATTGAAATCTCCTCCCAACTCTCCCACCCTATGACAACAGAAGTTACAGGAAAATAGGAAGCTTGTTCTACTTGAGCTGGTAGTTTAGTAGAGTGCTGTGTTATAATAGTTCTCAGTCAGAGAATCGAGGAACAGAGGGTACTGTGATAGAACATCAGTGCTTATGTCTTTACCAGATCTGGGAAAAAAAAGTGTGTGTGTGTGTGTGTGTGTGTGTGTGTGTGTGTGTGTGTGTGAATTTTTGTCTAGCTGTGGCCAATTCTATCCACTCAGAAGTCACTTGAGGCAGAAACTGAGGGTTAATGACAAATAAATTTCCAAGAATGAAAGGAGGCAAAGTCGGTTTTGAAGTAGACTCACCAGGGAAAACAGCACCAAAGGGGTAAGTAGTCAGAAACTGTTCAATAGAGAAATATAACAGGAAGATAATATTAAAATTACCAAAGATTTCAGGAGGAAACAGTTAAAAATCTTGATTGCAAGCAAATAAACCAGGAGGGAAAATATTAATAACAAAAGGGAATAAGATCTCCAGATTATCTAAATGAGTCAAAACATCTCTGAATAAATATTGTCAGAAAAGGAATATTAATCATACCTGATGAGGCAGAGACCCTGTAGATAATCAAGAGAGCAAGGAAAGTCAGCAGAATGTTTATGACTAGTTCAAAAAATAAATAAGAATCATGAAAGCTGAGTTTATGGCCTGTACAGCAGAATTTAAAAAAAAAAATAGAAGAGAAAAAACTTGAATTGATGGGGGAAAATCTCAGGAAAGAAACAAAAGAGAGGACAGATTGTCAATGACAATACACAGAAGTGACTGCTAATCTTGACAAGGAGAAGCATCGTGCAATAATATTAAAAGAAAATATCATAGAAAATAAATAGAACAATTTTTATAACAATATGCTAAAGATAAACAACTTAGAAAGACTTAAGAACTCTGATCATTTCAGTGACCAAGTATAATTAGAAAGAATTGATGACACCGCCCCCCACTGCCTAACAGAAGTATTGACTCAAGATTCAGACTACGAGGTACATTTGGGGATATCATTAATGTGGAATATGGTTTTGTTCAATTTTGCATATTTGAAACAAGAATTTTTTTTCTTTTTTTAATGGATAGTGGCGGAGTGAGAAAATCTTTAAAATGGTTTTGTTGTTTATTTTTTTAAAGAAACAACGAAGTACTATGATCTTGACGACTGAGATACAGATGTTCAGTCTTAAAACCTCTCATCTACTAAGGAATATAGAATCACAAAATTCAAAAGTAAAAAGCACCTTTGAGATTACCCAGTAATTCCCTCCCCACTGTTCTATACATCATAATACCAAGACCCAAAGTTGTCAAGTGATTTAACCCAGATTATATAGATAGCAAGCATCTGAACTGGGAGATGAACCCAGGTCCTCTGACATGAAATCCCTTTCCAACTACATCATGCTGCCTCTCAAGTTAAAATTGCCTGGCCAGAAAGTAGGAACCGTTTAGAACTTGTTACATGTTATCAGGCTATTCCTCCAGAATAGTGAATGGATTGACAGTACCATCAGAAATGTATATGTGCCTATTTCCTTCATCTTTGTTAAGAATGGATTTGACAATTATTTATTTTTGCAACTTGAAGTGTATAATTGTGATATGGCTGGACTGGAAAACTTAACATTAATCCTTTCACTACTTCTCACACTCTGTTTCTTCTTTCTCTCCCATACCCCCTTGCTTCATAGGAAGGGTTGGAAACTGATGGGGGTGATGTTTCCAGTAAAGCCTCACATGCTTCATACCCACTATCACTGCCAAAGAGAATCTTTTCCTATCCTTTCTAGAAAGAAATAGATATTCTATGACAAAGGAAGCCTCTTCCACATGTGGGCCTATGTCCATATGGTATCCTATCTACCACTGACTAGAGAATATGCCCAACATAGTAGAAAGAGTGCCAACCTTGAAGCCAGAAAGACCTTGATCCAAGTCTTGCATACAGGCTGTGCAACTCTGGACAAATTACTAAGCAAATCTTTAAGTTGCTAAGAATGGACCAAGCTGCATTGATGGAGGGAGCTTCCTCACCTTGGAGTTCCTTATATCAATGGAATCACAAGTCTAGCTCCTATCTCCTATGCTGCCATGATGTATCAGTAAGGCAAGATTCATGATATTGATGGTGACCATGAATATGCCCGTATAGTTCAGAATCACAAAGTATAAAAGATTCTCTACGCAGAAGGCAGAAGAAGTAAAACATTTATTCAGACACCAGGGGATCTAATCCCAAAACCAATAATTCCAATTCTACATAGCAACAATTTGTATTCCAAAACCAGTAATTCCACCTCAATGTAACAGCAAGGAGATTAAAACACAGTATCACAGCAAAGAGCCAAGCCATCCTGTAACCTTCCCTTCTTCTGGGGCCTTCCTGTAAACACTTACAAATCCTAACTGTCTACTTGCCTGGTCCTCTCCTCCCCCAGTTCCGAAAGCCCTTACAGTTCTCAGAGCCCTTCCAGTTCTCTCTCACACAGGTTCCTCTTCTTCTTGAAGTTCTATATTCTTTGCAGCTTTCTTGTTCATCTCCTAACACCTAGCATTAGCACCTAGGAGCAAATGTGTGTAGGCCTGGGGCTTAGTGCTTAATAGCAAAAGGGTGTGGACCTGCCTACAAGCAAGCCTCTCCTAATCAAGCTTCCCTTAACTAGCTCCACCTGGGGCCTATTGAATGGGTGAGGAAGATCTTTGATCACATTAGCATCACACATGGGAAGAAATGTGAAATCCCTCCCTGGGATCATTCAAGAAGCTTTCTCCTACACTGAGAGGCCTAAATGTCATTGCTCTTTCTCCAGCTTCTCAGGCCTTCCTTAAGAGGAGAATCCACAGAACCATGTGGTTTCTGTTGAATTTGTACTCATTGTTTAAAGACCAACTCAAAATGTGACTTTCTTCAGGAAACTTTCCCTAAGTTAGTACTTTAATTTGCATCCTCTAATTCACATATCTTTTATTATGTATCATGGTTGTCTACTAGTTTTTAACTCCCTAGGAGTAGAAACTGTCTTTTCTAAGCTTAGAGGCCATAGGGAAAAAAAATGAATAGCATAAGCTCTGAATTGGAGTCAAAAAGACCCAACTCAGCCACTTACTAGCCATGTGACCCTAAGTAAGTGACTTAATCTCTCTGCTCCTCAGTTTCCTCATCTATAACATGAAAAGAGTGCACTCAATGGCCAGTAGAGGTCTCTTTCAACTCTAAATCAATGATGCTATGTGACACTGTGCCCTTTGCTAATCTTCTGCACACAGATGGTATTCGATATAATATTTGTTAAACTGACTCAATAGAAGGTTGGAAGGAGGGTTTAGGCACAGAGTCAAAAATGATGGGGTTGAAACTAATGCATTGCTAGTGGAGCTGTGAACTATTACAACCATTCCAGAAAGCACCCAGCTGTACTGATGACACTATTAGGTCAGAAACATCTAAGAAGATCACTCCTCCCTTCCCTTCACTTTGCACCCTTCCCTTCTTTTTTTCTTTCTTTCTGACATGGCTAATGTGCACATCTGTTTTTCATGCCTATACATATTTGTGATACATTTTGCTTTCCTTGCCTTTTCAAGGGGGAAGAGTGGTAAGGAGAGAATTCAGAAGTGAAAGTAAAATAAAACTGAATTTAAAACAAAAAAAGAAGGGGCAACTAGGAGGTGCAGTGAGTAGAGCACCAGCCCTGGAGTCAGGAGGACTCAAATCTAGCCTCAGACACTTGACACATGTACTAGCTGTGTGACCTTGGGCAAATCACTTAACCCCAATTGCCCAACACCCCCCCAAAAAAAAACAACAAAAAAAAGAATAGTGGCGTTGTGGACAACAATGATGCCAAAATAATATTTTTTAAAAAATAGTTCTACACCACTGCTGACTCTATCCCTTTTGCTTAAATTAGCTAATTTAGAAAGGTTTTGACTCTTTCCCATTTACACATATTCGGGGAAGGTAGATTTACAAAAAGTAAATGGTGACTAGGATCAATATTCTTGAGAAGTCAGAACCAGAAGCTTAATATTATTGGCAGCAGGAAGGAAAGGAAAAAAGACCAGGGAAATACGGATGGAAATCTGAATGTGAACAGACAGAGGCCATAAGGGATCTGACCCAGTCATCGTCAATCTTTGTGAATACTGAATATCCTTATGATTCCAACAATCTTTGAGCCCCTAATCATCACTGGCTAAGCTTTGGCTACAGACTGAACTGTACCTACCTCTTTGAGTTTCTCACTGGTAAATGTTGGGGAAGTGATGGCCCAGATACACTTCCATTCCTCTCCTTTAGCATTGGAGATGGAAGAATCCAAAAGAATTAAATCAAAATCCAAAGTAAATAGAACCAGGAACCAACTGAGTTGGATGGAGGAAGTTGTGAGATTTTTCCAAGTAAGGATTAAGTTATATTGACACTGATAACAAGCTATGTTGTTCCTCTCAGAAGAATCTTTAGAGATACAGGAGGAGACTGGGTAGCATGATGGTGGTAGGCAACAATTCTAGGCTTTAATATTTTGTACTTGAACATAATAATGTAGGGCAAGAGTTTTTAACCATTGTGTTTGTGTCATAGATCCCTCAGGCACTCTAGTGAAACGTATGGCCCCTTTCCCTGAGTAATGTTTTTAAATGTATTAAATACATAGGATTACAAAGGAAACCAATTATTTTGAAATAAAAATTAATTTTTTTCTCATTCAATTTCATGGATCCCCTGAAATCTATCCATGGACTCAGGACAACAGGTTAAAAATCTGTATCTTAAGGTCTCATGTATTTCATATAGGCCTATCCTTCACAGTCACACTGGCTATGGAAGGAGGGTGGGAGGAGGAAGATAGATCCAACGATGAAGTTGATGAAAAAGCAAAATAAATCCATAAAATATTTTATAAATAGCTCCTCTCAGAAAAAGGCCCCATTCACTTCTTAGCATAAATGGTGGGGATAGAAGGAAGACTGAACTATTACCAGGAAGGACACTTGAACCTGTTAGTGATGATGATGATGATGATGATGATGATGATGATGATGGTGGTGGTGATGATGATGACCATAGAGCATTTTATGTTTCTGATCTTATTTGAACCTCTCAGCAAAACCTTGATTCTTAAGGATGAACCCTGAATATTATTCTGAACATTGTAAGCAAGCCCAATTTTACAAATGAGGAAAGGGGCAGCTAGGTGGCGCAGTGGGTAGACTGCTGAGTATGGAGTCAAGAAGATGAGTCATCCTGAGTTCAAATCCAGCATCAGACATTTACTAGCTGTGTTGCCCTGGGCAAGTCACTTGACCCTTTTTGCTTCAGTTCCTCATCTTTAAAATGAACTGGAGAAGGAAGGGCAAACCACACCAGTGTCTTCGCCAAGAAAACCCCAAGTAGGGTAATGAGGAGTTGGGGTGATGAAGAGCTGGACACAACAGAAATGTCTGAACAACAGATGAGGAAACAAAGACTCAAAGGAGAAAAGCGACTTGTTCACAATCACACTACTAGAGTTGTGGATAGGACTTGAGATTGGATCTTTCTTGACTGCAGGTCCAATTATCCTTCCTCTATACCACACAACATTCCCAAAAATGCAAATAAGGTTTACCTTTTAGTCTTATCATAGTGAGACCTATTAGCCTGAGTTCCTTCAGTACAGAGATTCTCTTTTACCTTTCTTTGCACCCCCAGAAGTTAGCAAGGAGCCTTACACATAGAAAGCAATCAAAAAATATTTATTGACTGACTGACTGACACTCTATCAAAATGAGGATGGGTTAGCTTCAAGAAAATTGCTCAGTTATTTAGAACCAAATGTCTGTAGACTAGGTTGAAGGTTTTATTTTTTATGGACCAGAAACAACCTGGTGTCATGAGTGAGTAAACAGCTGGCCTTAGAACCAGCAAGAGCAGGGCTCAAGTCCTACCTTTGACAGATACTAGTTATGCAACCATAGGCAAGTCAATCAAAACTCTTAATACCCCAGGCAACCCTAAAACTTTGAGTTTCTGACTAGCATTAGTAGAAGAAGTTTGGGGTAGTAGTCAGGAGTCAGGAAGACTCATCCTCCAGAAACCAAATTCAGCCCCAGAAACTAGCTGTGTGACCCTGGGCAAGTCACTTAACCCTGCTTTCCTCAATTCCTCATTTGTAAAATGAGCTGGAGAAGGAAATAGCAAACCACTACAGTATTTTTGCCAAGAAAGTCCCAAATGGGGTTATGATGAGTTAGACACAATTGAAATGACTGAACAGTAACAAGGAAGTATCCATACTGATGAGATTGCAGATCTAGAAAACAAAAAAAGGGAAGGTGGAGGGAAATTGGCAGTTAGTTTTATTCTTGTTTTCCCTAATTACCCTTACTAAACATTTGCCAAAGCCCTGCCATAAGGCACCACATGAGAAAAATTTGTTGGCAATAATGCCTTCCTGGGGCTTTTATAAAGCTAAGAAGGATTAGGTCACAGCTCTCACAACAACTGCTTCAATTATCCTTAAAGTGCAGTATAATAGAAAGAGCGCTGGACTTGGCAGTCATAAAAAGATGTGATCTTAAGCTCTGAATAAGCCTGAGTTTCCTTCTCTATAAAATGGAGGCAATAAGACGGCCCTATGATTCTTGCAGGTGTGTTGTGAGGATGGAATGGGGTGTGGGATTTCATCTCCAGCCTCCATGTCTTTGAGTAGGCTGTCCCCCATGTCTGACCTCTATTAGAATCCTTAGTTTCCTTCCATTTTCAGCCCAAACTCCAACTCTTATATTAGACTTTTTCTGATCTCCTTTGCTGGTAGTGCCTCGCCCCACTCCCACATCCTGCCAATTACCTTGCATTTACTTTGTATATATGCATATGGATACATGTCATCTTCCCCAGTAGAACAGAAGTTCTTCGAGACCAGGTACTGGTTGATTTTCATATATGTATGCTTGGCAGCCAAAAAATATTAAATGTTCAATTAATGCTTGTTGATGGAGTTTGAAAACCTGAGTTTTTAGAAGAATTAACTATCTAATTAGATTTTGCATGTACATAGATATAGATCTACATTTATGTAAATATATATATATATATATACATAACTTACTTTTAATTTTGTAGAACAATTTACATTTCTATAAGAGCTTCCAATCTCATTGGATTTTCTTTCTACCACTGCAATGTAGGCTAAGCATGACTATCCACAATGGATAAAACTGAGAGAGATTATATTGTAAGTGGCCAAAGGTCTCACAGAACAAGGACAGAAACCCAGGTTTCCTGATGCCTACTTCAGCATTCTTTTCACTAGACCACAAGGAAGAGAGCTGAGCAGAAAACTAATATATTTTGCAGGGTGTATCGACAAGGCAATAATAAAAATATAGATGATAATTGTCAAAATGCCTGTGGTTCTGTATCACAAAATATACAAGACTCTACGCATAGAAGGTACAAGAAGTAAACCATTTATTCAGACACCAGAGAACCATATCCCATAAGCCATCTGCCCAATCCATCAGCAGCAAGCATTTGATACATAATATCACAGCATGGAGATTCACCATCCCAAAACCTCTCTACCCTTTGTTGGGGCCTTCCCACAAAATAATCAAAACTTACAGTACAGCTACTACAGGTCAACTCCCTTTCTCTTAGTTCTAACTGTTGTTAACTGACCTAAAGGCTCTCTCAGCATTTCCTGTGATACAACTTCCTTTTCCTCTCAGCAAGTTCCTCCCACCACATGTGACTTAGGTTTCTTGTGATGTAAGCAGGTCACATGATCTATTAATGGGTGGGAAAGATCTTCAAATCTTAACTGCTATTACATTCAGTCCCAAGCTCTTTCTTATCCATTACTTAGGGCAATGGGAATTTTAGGATAACTGGTGTCAACAGAACTTCACACAATAATCTAACATGGATGACACAAGAAAACATATAAAACAATGTCATCATTCCCCCCTTAAACAAATGGGGCTCAAAATTTTGGGGTAAGGGGTGAAGGTCTCATCTTCCATAGCTTCTTCCTGATGAAATTGGACATAGAGCTATCCCTGCCCAAAGAAGTAAAGAGTCATGTTCAAGAGGTCTTTTCTTTAGCAAACTGGCAACCAGAACTCAGCTGATGCCAGGTCCAGGGATGACACACCACAGTCGTGGACAGGTCCAGAGATGACATATCACAGTCATGGACAGGTCCAGAGGTGACATCTGAACATATCAGAGGGTGACATCTGGCTTAAGCAATCAGGCATTTGCAGGTGGATGGTACTAAGTCTGCAGGAAACAAATTTCACAAACAGATTTAGCAGACAAAAGCCAAAAAGAAACAAAGAGACTATCATAGCCTCATTCACAATAGAATACATGAGTTAAGGATACAGTTTCATAATCATTTTTTCTTGGGTAAACCACTGTTACAATGTTATCTTTCCCATGTGCTATAATTTCTGCAGCCTTCATCGTCCAGCTTCCATTTTACCCATACTTTAGCTCCAAATTTTATTCTATCAGTAGAATCAAACCCTTCTTTTCCTCTGCTAGTTATTTTGGTAGGAGGATCAGTTTTCAGAAGGAGTATTTGTTTCACAAGGAATAATAATCAATCAAACTATTCTATCATTTTTACAAAACTGTATAGGTTCTTCACTCAAATTCTGGAATGTTACAATAATTTCTCCCCTAGAATCTATTGTTCCAGCCAATACACATATTTCCTGAGCTGCTAATCCTGGTTTAGGTAATATCCATCCAAAACAATTCTTAGGGATTCTCATACAGATCCCAGTAGAGATTTTTCTTATCTCTTTTCTATCCAACCAAAAGTCCTCTAAACAATGTAAATCATATCCTGCCGAACGAGGTATTCCTGGATACAGTGGTGGGACATCTTCCCTCACAGTCCAGCACTCAATATGGTAGATCTTATGTGTTTGCTGTTTTCTAATTTGGAGATTTGGGGTCATCATTCTGGTTAGAGGTGTACTTCCTCCCAATGGTCTATTATTCAAATTACATAAAGCAGTGAATAAATTATCCTTCCAATGTTGATATGAATTATTAGAACTTAACTGTTCTTTCAACAATCCATTCATTCTTTCTCTCAACCCAGATGCTTGTGGATAATATGGAATATGATACATCCCCCCTATATTGTTTAATGTACAATATCTCTTCATCTCATTACCTTTGAAATGTGACCCACTGTCACTTTGAATCTGCATTGGGGTTCTATAATATAGAATTATAATATCTAGAGTTTTACAAGTGTTTTCCTGGGTTGCATTCTTATAATGACAAACCACTAGTACACCTCAACAGGTGTCAACACAAGTACATATAAATTTGCATCCTTTATCTTGGAGAAGTGGTCCAATATAATCTAGCTGCCAAATTTGGAATGGAACTTTTCCCATTGCTATTTCCCCAGTTACTACTTGAGGAACAGTTCATTCCTTTTCCAATTGATGCATATGACATTCTTGCTTTAATGACGAATGAGAGATACTAATGCCTTGATCTTGTGCCCACTGGTGTGTGGCCTCGACCCCTAAATGGCCAGCCATTTGGTGGACCCATTTTGTCAGTATTGGATCATCAGTTGGTGTCAAAGTACGGAGAATACGTGCAGTAGCGATCTTTGCTAGTCGATCAGTGTGTGCATTGTACTCACATTCTGGCATAGTGAGGGCCACGTAAGTTTCTACCTGAAAAATGGACAAATTGGTAACCAAAGACTTGTCCCATATATCTTCCCATACTTCTTTGCCCCAAACTTGTTTACCATGAATTTCCCAATTTTGATTTTTCCACATTGGCCTCCATATAGCTAACCCATTAGCTACCGCCCATGAATCAGTGAATATATGACACTGCCCTCCTTTCTCTGTTTTAATAGCTTGATATACTGCCATAAGTTCAGCATATTGACTACTTCCACCTATCCTAGTACTTTCCAAAGTTCTCTTCATACATGGGTTATAGGCTACTGCTTTGCAATGTCTTTTATGGCTCAAATATTTTGCTGTCCCATCAGTAAACTATATATGTTTCTTCTGTTCTTCAGTCAATTCATCATATCCTTCATTCCATTTTGCCAAGGATTGTACCAACTGTTGCCTTGGTTCAGAGGGTTTGTCATTTCCATTAATGTCGATGCTTGCAATGGATTCAAGTAGAGCAGAAACTTCCCTTTTGCTTGTTTGGGATCTATTCTAAATATAGCATTTCCATTTAATTATGCTAGCCTCTTGTGCATGTCCAGTTCTGTGAGATGCTGGGGTACTCTTTACCCAAGTCATAATCGGGATTCCAGGTTTTAATATCATTTCATGGCCCAGGGTCAGTTGTTCAGTCTCTACCCAAGCCCAATATGCAGCTAACAACTGCTTTTCAAAAGGTGTATACTGTATTCCAGACCAAAATCCTAAAGGTACATTTCAGCTTTGTTGTTTCTGCCATAAATTCCAATTCACATAGTCATCCTGTACAGTCACTTATAATTCCACTGGACCACTTTGCGTAGGCCATAAATCTAGAGCCAATTGTATAGTAGCTTTGGTTTCTTCAAAAGCTTTACTCTTTTCAAGTCCCCCATCAAATTCATATTTTTTCCTGGTAACTTTATATAAGGGTTTCAAAATCTGTCCAAGATGTGGAATGTGGTATCTCCAATATCCAAACACTCCTATGAACTTTTGGGCCTCTTTCTTATTAGTGGGGATAGGAAAATCTTGAATATTTCATCAGGCTTATGGGAGAATTTCTTGCAGTTCTTTATTCCACTGTATACCCAAAAACTTTACAGTTTGAGCTTGTCCTTGAATCTTTGCAAGATTAATTTCCCATCTTGTTTTTCATATGCTCAGTTAAAAGTATCAAACTCTTCTCCACTTCTTTTACATTTTCTCCCTGTATCATAATATCATCTATGTAGTGGGTAAGCTGTACACAAAGTAATTTTAATTCATCCAAATGTTCAGCCACAATCCTATGACAAAAAGTTCGGCTATGCAGATATCCTTGTGGCAAGCATGTAAAACTATATTGTCGGCCCTGCCACATGAAAGCAAACTGGTCCCATTGTTTGGAGTCTATGGGGATCATAAACAAAGCATTGACCAAATCAATAACTGCGTACCAAGTCCCATCATATTTCTGGATCTTTTCTATTAAGGTAACAGTATCTGGAACAGCAGCATACAAGGAAGGAGTCACTTTATTCAGTTTTATATAATCCACTGTCATTCTCCCTGTTCCATTTGACTTTCATACTGGCCATACAAGATTATTCCGTCGAATGGTTGTAGGGACTAACATTCTTCCTTCAACTTATTCCTTTATAGTATCGGCAATTTCATCTTGCCAACCTGGCACATGATACTACTTCAAAGCAATTACTTTAGAAGGTTCAGGTAAAGTGATAGGGTCCATTTTTATTTTTCCCACTAAAACTATATTAATTCCTATCTTCCTTACTGCAAATTGATATCTTCCCTCAAGCAAATTCAGAGTCATACCTTTCAACATATCTATTTCAATGATGCATTCACGGTATATTCTTTCTCAAGCAATTGTCCAATTTTCATCATCAGTTTGACTTGTTTGGCTGATATTTCAGCTTCTCCTAGTTCTGTGATGATAATGGGAGTTTCATGCTTAAATTTGTCTGGGTTTCCAAATATCAAAGTGGCCTCTGCCCCAGTGTTGATCAATGCCCTAGTAATAGTATTTGACCCATTTTTCCAATATATAGTCAAATTAATATGGGGTATGTAATCCTGTCTGTGTGTTTCTTTAATCTGAGCTGGGGCTTGGGCTATTTCCCATTCTTCCTGAAGGTGTAACTCACTTGGATAACAAGGGTTCAAGATCTGTAGGATTTGTAGGGTCAGTTCTTACTTCTCCATCCCATCTGTTATTAAGCCCCTTATCTTGCTACATTTTGTATAGCTCATTAGTTGGAATACCATCTATTCTTCCAATATCTACCCTTGCTCTCAATAGAGTAATAAACATTTCTTTTCTTGTCACTCTATTCCAACGTTGAATCCGCTAGCTATTCCCCCTTCTGTCTTGAGGAAATTTATCTTTTCCCCAGTCTCCTAAGTCACTTAATGATGAAATCCTATCCAGCACCTCTGAAAGAGGGTTCTCTACTTCTGTAATTAGCAGAGTCAGAATTAGGTGTTTATAAGTGGGGGGTGCCATTTCTACGATGATATTTCTATGAGAGACTCCCAGGGGAATGTCATAGTATGTATCTGTGTTTCCCATCATAATGGAAAGTCTTCATTACCTCCTCCTTTAACTTTCTCATACAGTCCCTAAGTGAATACCAGGGTCTATCTGCAGTAGGCCACATAGTATCAGCAGGATATTATCTTTTACAACTGGTTGCAGCTAAAGCTAACAGATTGGTTGTTTGGTTACCTGCTTGCAAATGATAATCCCTAAAAACTTGCTACACAAAAGGATTCTAATACTTACGAATATCATACAATCCACAGTATCTACAAATACTCCTGAGATCCCTTCATCACCAATTCTTACCATCCAAGATATTAACGATTCTTCCACTCTCTGAGTGAACCTACTTAAGATATCTGTGACTTTCTGCTGTGCAAAATCCTTCAACATCTCTCTGAACACTGTATTATTATCTTGGGTTTCTTTCCTCCTTCTCTATATGGGGTGCACTTCTGGTTGAGGATCTAACAATACCTCATTCTCTGTGTGAGGAGCACCATGTAACAAAGTATCATCTGGTGTCTCAACTTCTGATGCTCTATCATCTTCTCTAGATTCTCTCCCCCTGTCACCATGGTAACCAGAACGGCTGCTAGACTTAACCTAGACAGAATTGAAATGCACTCTTGACCTCCTTGGCTCCCTCTGCCTTCTAGCTGAATTTATAGCAAAATCAGTAGATTCTGAACAATAACCTGTTGTTCTAATACCTGAGATTCCCCATCTTGCTTTGGTATAGAAGAAATATTCTCATTTGAGTTAGATGTTTCTGTAACTGTCTGAGTCTTCTTTCTTTCTGGTAACAGTCTGTCAAATATAATATGATACACTGTAAATAAAATCCAGCCTCTCCTAGAGATTGCTACTGGCAATTTTTGGTAACTTTTGGTAACTTCTATCACACATCTTTCCAAATCTCTACATTCTCCCCTCTGTAGCTTCTGTTTCCAGTCTTCACACAAACGAGTGCCTTTAGACCATTCCCTTCCTAGGGAGGAGCAAGTTACATCATCCCATCCTGGGATAACCATTTCTTCCTCTAAAGCCCTTCTTCCTCCAAACAGAGATCTTACACCTTTTTATCTCATCCTACTCATTGCCAAATAATGTATTACTAAGGCAGTAATAACAATATAGATGATAATTGTCAAAATGCTTATGTGGTTCTGTATCGCAAAATATACAAAGCTCTCCACATAGAAGGCAGAAGAAGTAAACCATTTATTCAGACACCAGAGAACCATATCCCATAAGCCATCTGCCCGATCCATCACAACAGCAAAGCATTCGATACACAATATCACAGCATGGAGACTCGCCATCCCAAAACCTCTCCACCCCCTGCTGGGGCCTTCCCACAAAACAATCAAAATTTACAGTACAGCTATAACAGGTTGACTCTCTTTCCCTCATTTCTGTCATTAACTGCCATAACAACTCTCTCAGATTTCCTGTGACACAACTTCTTTTTCTCTCAGTAAGCTCCTCCTACCACATGTGACTTAGGCCTTCTGTGATGTAAGCAGGTCACATGGCCTATTAATGGGTGGGAAAGATCTTCAAATCTAAATTGCTATTAAAATAATTCAATATCGAAAATGTTTCAAAGTCTATTTAATGTTTATATCACATGTAAGGCTGGCCCAGGACAAAATTACAAAGTAGAGAAAGTTTTCCCTATAGTACCTTCCTCACTCTTATCTCAGTATCCTTCTCTCCCTCAGGCAATAATCCTGTGTCCCATTTCTACTGGATCTCCATTTTAGCTAGCCACCAATGAATCCTCAATAAGGTATTAGATAATATGGCTTCAGGTATTCCCTTCTCCTTGCAGTAGTTTGTGCATCTTAATAGGGGTCTCTGGAAAATGGAAAAGGCTTCAAGACTAGAGGGAAATAATTGTAGTGGAATTTTAGACACTGAGGTTGAAGGCAGGGGAGAAGATATTCTGGAGTGGGGGGGCAGGTAACCTTCCTGGTGCCCAGCACATTATGATACATGAGTAATTTGTCTTGATGGGTTTCATGGGTAGAATCACCTATCAACACTTGTGCTGTGGCATAAGTATTTTGACAAGGGTCGATTTTTATCTTTTAAAAAATGATGACAGTTTGGCCATGGAAACCTCACATTTGTCTGCTTCAATTGTATTACCTTTATCACTTAATCTGTTCTAGTCAATAGAAGTTATTATTGTCACCAAAATCCTGACGTCCTTTCTATACTGGAATACTGTTTTGGAATACAGACATAAAGTCATGCTTTACTTTCTGAACAGCACTGCGACCTCCCAAGTGTTGGTACAAAAGCCCTAATTCTGGCTTTCTTTTAAAGTTTCTTGCCATATTCTTCATGATGGATCAAGCCACTAGACTACAGCAAGATATAACTGTTTAGAAAGGGCCTTGTACATGTTATTTGATAAATGATCACTTCAGCCACCCAAGACCATGATCATTCTTCAGTCTTAGGGAATTCAGCCAATATAGCAAGAAAAGATTTTGAAGTAAAGTCACCAATATTTCCTGCAGAATTAGAAAGCTTAAGTTAGAATGTTTGAATGGCATCAAGCAAAGAAGCATCCTGGTGCACCTCTGGCCAACAGTAACTTACCCAACAGTTGGTGAAGAGTGTGTAAAACTCTTTCATTATAACTATTTTAATGAAGGCTGGATCTAGAACGGCTAAGATAGGCAAGTCTGGCATCATAAAGCCTACTGAGAGTATCAAGATAGAAAAAATTAAAAATTTATTTCAGAGATCTGCACAGAAAGATGACTTCTTAAGTCAACAACTCATCATATCTGCCTTTGGAAAGCTCAATAGCCTTGGAGCTAGATGATAAAATAGCCACCACCACTACCCTTTTCTTACCCTTCCTCCCTCCAACCCAAGTTTCAGTATGTATTTCACAATCATAGGTTTAGAGGTAGGAGGAACATCAGAGAAAGGCCAACTAATTTAAACCTTTGGTTATACAAATGAAGAAATTTGGCAAAGAGATATTAACTGACTTGAGTAAGGTCAAACCAATGGTATGCATCAAAGGTAGGAGTGGAAACCAGATTCCCTGACTTCACAACCAGTTCTCTTTCCAGTGTATCAAAATGTCTCCATACTGTAATTATAATTCAACCAATCTTCATCATGGAGGTAACCCTAGGCTCTTGAAAACTATACTAGCAATATTCAAGCAATATCAAATCCCCTACCAAGCTAGAAAATCTCTGGGTGCTGTTCTGGCTACAAACTATGAGTCTGTCATCCAAAGATGATCCTGAATCAGTTTGGAGAGACCTATCACCAAAGAACTGGATATCAGGTGATGATATTTTCACCCAAGGGAACTCTAGAAGACAAATGTTTGGTAATAGTCATCAGTGGAAAGAGTCCATAATTCATAATTCAATGCTGTTTCTGTGACTACACATGTTGACCTCTAAACCAGGGGGTTCTTAACTTAAGTTCTGTGAACTTCTTTTTTTTAAAATATTTTGATATTTTTAAAAAATCGGTATAATTGGATTCCTTTGTAATCCATGTGTTTTGTTTTATGTATTTAAAAATATTATCATGAGAAAGACTCCATAGGCTTGACCAGACTGCCAAAGGGGTACATGAAACAAAAAAAAATTATGAAGGACTCTCTGCTCTAAGAGAAAAATAGCTCTCATTCCCATGGTCCTTCAAGGTTTACAAAACAAGAGTCCTGAACTTGAGAGTCACAAGACTTGAATTAAAATCTTACTTCTAATGAAACTACTTGTATAATCTTTTGGAAGTGAATTCTCATCTATAAAATTAGTGGGTTGGATTAGATGACCTCTAAGGTCTTTCATGGCTCTAAATCCAGGATCTCATGAACCTTGTGAAATAGTTGATGAATGCACTAATATTCCTATTTTCCAGATGAAGAAACTAGGGCACGAAATGAAAAAGGACTTGTTCATAGCTCACATTTCTAGTAAGAGTTAGAGCCTGGACTCAAACCATGAATCTCCTAAGCCCAGAACCTTTTGTCCACACTGTCTATAAAGGAGATGCCAAAGATGGAGGTGGTGCCCTCAAATTGATGACACAGTAGAAGTCCATGATTTTAAGTCAGAGGACTGACCTGGGTTCAAATTCTGACTCTGAGACTAATTAACTCTGTTATTTTGGGCAAGCTGTTTAACCTCTCTAGGTCTGTTTCCTCACCTGAAAAATGAAGACATTGGATGAGGTTAGCTCTGACATCCCTTCCAATTCCAACTCTGTTAACTTAAAATTGATAAAAATATAAGTTCTTTAAGGGCAGAGATTGTCATTCTAGTTTTATTTCCCCAGTGTCTCGCACATAGTAGAGACCTAATAAATACTTGGTTATTAATTGGGTGATCCTATTAAAAATTACTATGACTCCAAAGGGCATTTCAGAGGTAATTGTGTGGCCTGGAAAATACCTACCACCGTGGATAGCTATATCTTTTTATTCCTATTGTCTGTTTTTGCCACAAGTTCATACTTTTTGTCCTCTGGTTACATGCATTTTCAGCAAGTATCTCTGAAAATTATTAACTCTAGGTTTGAAGTTGTTTTGTTTTCTCTGTACAAGGGGCTATAGAAAATGTACCTTCCAACAGCAAAAGTAACAAAACCAAAGCCAGACAGATGATATGGAGCTATGGTCAATCTGTATTCATTTTTTTAAAGATAAAACTGACCTTTGCTGAAACATTTGTGTCCCAGCCTAAGTGCTGGTTCTCAGTAAGGCCTGGGCTCCTCACTTGCTGATGTCACTGATGGTATCTGTCTTCATCTCAACACAGAACCCTCCCTTCTTCCTTAATATGCCGTATTCTTGGCCTCATATCCTTACCTGTAGCTATAATTGTCTTGTTATTATTTATTTTATTTTATTTATTTTTATTTTATTTTATTATTTTATTCTGAACTTAAGAAATAAAACAAATATTTGCATAACATGGTAGAAGAGGAAAAAAAAGATAATTGTACATCAGACTGCAAAGGCATTATGTACAACTTGCTATTCCTTTTAAATATATAATAAAGTTATCAGGTAACTTGCTTTCCCCCCTCCTTTTCTCTCTCCCCCAACCCTATAGATGGCTACCATTAGACAAAAATGTGTTTGTGTGTGTGTGTGTGTATGTGTGTGTGTGTGTGTGTGTGTGTGTGTGTGTGTCTGTTGTAAAGCCATTCTATACATACTTTGATTTATCAGTCCTTTCTCTGGAAGCAGACAACATCTTCCTTCATATGTCTTTTGCGGTTAATTAGGATATTTATAATAATCAAAATGTCTTAGTTGCTCAAAGTTGTTCATAAAACAGTATTGTTGTGACTATATACAACATTCTACTGGTTCTGCTCATTCTGCTCTTTATCATTTAGTGCAAATCTATCCATATTTTTCTAAGACCATTGAGCTCATCATTTCTTATGGCAGAGTAGTATTCCATCACAATCATTTGATCAGCCATTCCCCAATTGACAGACAGGCATACCTACAATTTCCAGTTCTTTGCAACCACAAAGAGAGCTGCTATAAATATTTTAAAACACGAAGATTCTTTTCCTCTTTTCCTAATCATCTTGGGAAACGAAACAGACCTAGTAGAGGCATTGCTGTGTCAAAAGATAAGGACAATTTAATAACTCTTTGATTAATTTTTAGTTTGATTATAAGATTAAGCTCCCTTCTCTAAGAAAAGCTAGCCATAACCACTAAGCTAAGCCAGAGTAGCATAGATAGTCTCTTCAGTCTAGGTTACCTGTAGATTTAGAGAATAGATTGAGAAGATGTTATCATTTAGTAGCAGACAATTTGGAAGAGTAAAGTGATCATAAGATTATAAGGTTTTCTGAAAGGCTGAGTTTCTCTTTCTAGCAGAAAGGGTAGTTGACCAGAGGCTAATTTTCCCTTTCTGGAAGCTGGAGAAAGATTAGCCATAGGTTAAGTTCCTGTTTCACATCTTAGTGAATCAGCTCTCTTCTTTTCTTGAGCTAGAGCAGAACTGAACAACTTGGCAGTAGGTAGGGGCCAAAATTAAAATAGACTAAACTTCTTTGGGCTACAGATAGGTTTTTAGTGGCTCACTTTCCAAGTAAAGGTAGAATTAATGATTAAACTATTTTGCAAATAAGCCATATTTTTAAAAAGGAAAAGTTCAATTAAAATCAATTAATTACATTTATTAAGATTTTTGTTTATCATGAAATCACATTAATATTTTAAAAATTAATTTGCTAAATGGTACAAGTTTTAATATATTTTTTCAGGTTTTCTTACAGTTTACATTTAGTTAATGGGACATATTATACTTCTTGTCAGCAATCAGTTTATCACATATTCCACAATCATATTTAAAATAAATTTCTTTAGAAATCTGAAAATTAACCTTAGAAGTCACCTCATTGTATCAGTAAGGCAAGATTCATGACCTCAAGGATGTCCATGAATATGCCTATATGGTTCAGAATCACAAAGTATGAAAAACTCTCTAGGTAGAAGGCAGAGGAAGTATAATATTTATTTAGACACCAGAATGTCAAATCCCAAGACCAACAACTCGAATTCAGTATAGCAGTAATTATATTCCAAAACCAGTAAGGCCACCTCAAGGTAGCAAATTTATAGGAGGAAATTATTGTAGGAAATTATAACCCAGTATTATAGCAAGGAACCAAGTCATCCCATAACCTTCTCCCCTACTAGGGCCTTCCCGTAAATGATCACCACAAATCCTAACTGTCTGCTTGCTTTCATCCTCTCCTGCAGCTCTGAAAGCCCTTGTAGTTCTCAGAGTCCTTGTAGTCCCCTGGATTCTCTGGTTTCTCAGTTCTCCAATTTCTCAATGTTGTAGATTCTCAGCTCTTTGATCTCTGCATCTCTCTGGTCTGCACTCTCCACTCTGCAGTCTCTCTTGATGCTGGCTCTCTCTCAATGTCTGCTCTTCAGTGCCCCCTTGCTGTCTGCTCCCTCAATGTCTTCTTCATGTCTGCTTTTCAATTCTGCTTCTCTTACACTCTGGGCTCTCCTTATATACAGTTCTAGCTGACATTTGATTGGCTAGAACTCAGTGCACATACAATTGGCTCTGGTCTCAGCACCTCTCCTTGGGGCCCTGAGGGCTTCACACCTCTTGTGACCTAATTAGCAAAAAGGTGTGGGTCTGGGGCCTCATGCCTAGTTAGTGAAAGGGTGTAGGCCTGGAGCTTCACACCTAGTAAGTAAAGGGTACAGGCCCTATTGAATGGGCAGGGAAGATCTCTAATCATATTAATACCATATTCATTTCCTGAGTTTACTTTCTTGAAAAAAACATTGTTCTCCACTGAGATTTTTCAACAATTTGGACACTTTAATTTGGTTTTCATTGGTGTCCAATTTGCTAAAGTCAGGATGTTTTGATTCAAAGTGGCAAGGAAGATTGTGTTCCTTTGGAATATTACTTCTTGGCAAACAGGGCACAATATTTTGTCTCATGTATAAATAAACAAGTATGGAGCATAATTCCTTTGAACTCCTGTATAGAAGGCCCTTCCTAACCTCTGACATCCTTGTAGACCCAGAATAGCATTTGATCACCCAATTTGCAACTCAGCTAGGAGCTGTCAGGAATGCTCTAAACAAATATGCCAACAAGTATCTTCCAAAACCTCTTGGCAATGAAGAGGAGTGTCCTGCTGCAGTACAACCTGGAGATTGGGTCTATTTAAAATTATGGAAAACACAAAAGGGAGAACAAGTAGATGTCAACTGGAAGGGACCCTATCGAGTAATATTCACCACTCCAACAGCAGTAAACTTCGAGGGCCTCCCCAGCTGGAGTCATAATTCTAGGATTAAACCAGTGTCACTTCTTGCTTTCCCCCAAGTGACTCCAGAATATACCTGTGAACATTTGGAGGACCTCAAGCTACTGTTTAGAAAAGATCTAGACCCCTCTAGTGAATAGATGGATAAAAAGAAGTGAAATGAAGTGCCACCAGATGTCAAGACCCCAGAACTATTGTCTTAGCCATCCAATGCTTAACGCTTTACAAGGACTTTAGGGTGTGCACCCTCAGATTTTTAGCAACCCCCCTTCTCCAGTTTCAATGCCACATTGCCCAGGGTCACTAACTTAAAAAGGAAAAAAGCATGGATTCTGGGGAAATGTCCTCTATTTCTTTAAAAAGGGGACAGTGTCTCATGCCCTGGTATGGTCACCTACAACATAAACTCATTCTCTCTAACCTTACAGAGACCATCACCAGTTGACAAACGAAACAGCTTATGGTCTTTGGAAATCCAGTAATCTTTGGATTCCCTAGCAAAGGTGGTTCTAGATAATAGAATAGCACTAGACTACATGCTTGCCTCTAGCAGGGGTGTATGTGCTCTAGCAAACACATCCTGTTGTATGTACATCAACAATTCTGGGCAGGTAGAGGTTCATACTGAATGTATTTTGGAAAAGCCTGGTTGTATGCCAGCAATCCATAAAATTATCTTCATGGAAATCCTGGCTCTTCTCTGTACTTGCCGCTGTTCTTATTCCCCTATTGTTTATATTCCTCTTATACCTGTTTGTTCTTTGTTTGCTTAGCATCCTTGCCAGGTTTGTCTCCTCCAGGGTCTGAGCTATCAACTTCCAGATGACTGCTCAGGCTATATACCAACCTCCAACTGAATCCAAGGTCTCCAGCCCACTGGACATGGCATCAGCCAGGTTCTGAAGTCTGACCCCCTGAATGAAGTCTGACTCCTTGAATGAGAGTTCAAGAGAGGCAGGGTCAACTCTACACCCTTTGCCAAAATGAAGCAGTTTCAGAAGCCAAGACCTTCATTCCTTACCCCAAAAGAATTTGAGTCCCATTTGTCCACAGGCCCTGGAAAACCCCACCTTGAACTCTCCTTGAATCTTCCCACTTGAACTGGCTTTTCATGCCCAAATCTGTTACCCTTAACATAGCCTAGCCCTCCATTGTCTGTTATGTCCAGGTAGACTTCAGCTACTTCATACATTACATCTTTAACTTTCTTTTAAGTCCTTTATATTTTTCATGGGCCACCTGAAATCCTTTGGTGGGTAGCAAGCAGCCCACAGGCTGTATGTTGTGTGGGCCTGAGTTAGAGTCTAAGTTGAGTAATAGAGTCTTCCAAGGAAGATGGAGAGTGACTGCAAAATACTGACAAGAAGTTCTTCTTTCCCAACATGCTTTCTGGTTACAAAAGGCACCACTTCTAAGGAAAAGACTTCGGTGTAGGATTAAGAAAGTCTGGGAGAGGGACGGAACCAAGATAGTGGCTGAAAAGCAGGGACTTCCCTAAAGCCCTCCCCAGAACCATCAAACACCTATTAAAAATGGCTCTGAACAAATTTTAGAACTGCAGAATCCATGAAAGGGCAGAGAGAAGCAGAGCTCCAGCCCAGGACAGCCTGGATGGTTCCTGGGTAAGGTCTATCACATGGAGCTGGGAGCAGAGCAGAGCCCAGCACAGGACGTGCCAGGACCAACCAGACCAGGAGCCGGGCAGAAGAGGACTTAGTGCCCTGAATCACTGAGCTGTGGCAGTTACAAGACTTCTCAATCCGTAAACACCAAAGACAACAGGGAAGGTTAGTGGGAAAAAACTGCTGGGACAGAGTGAAAGGAGTTGACAGTTTGGCCACAGCCCCAGGGGGCAGCAAAGGTGGTGCAGCTACAGAACTACAGCTTCAGTGGCTTCTGGCCGCAGGCCCACCTGGTGGGAAGAATTAAGTGGCAGAACTGAGCTGGAGTGCAGAGACTGCTCAGATCTGAGTCGCAGTCCGGGTTGGTGGTTCTTGGGGCAGGAGGAGCACTGGTGTAGCAGAGCTTGCTGTGTAGAAGTAGCTCTGAAAACAACAGCCCAGCCCCTCAGGCTTGGGACAAAGTACTTTATACTTTACAAGCAGCCATACACTGCTGAAAAACTCAAGGGTCAAGTATTTGGCTGGGAACATGGCCAGGCAGAGAAAAGAGACTCAGATTCAGACTCAGACTTTGGAATCTTTCTTAGGTGACAAAAAAGACCAAAACATACTGCCAGGAGAAGTCAACAAATTCAAAGAGCCTACATCAAAAGCCTCCAAGAAAAACATGAACTCGTCTCAGGCCATGGAAGAGCTCAAAAAGGATTTGGAAAAGCAAGTTAGAGAAGTAGAGGAAAAATTGGGAAGAGAAATGGGAAGGATGTGAGAAAACTGTGAAAAATAAGTCAATGACTTGCTACAGGAGACCCAAAAAAATACTGAAGAAAATAACACCTTAAAAATAACTAACACAAATGGTAAAGGAGCTCTAAAAAGCCAATGAGGAGAAGAATGCCTTGAAAGGCAGAATTAGGCAAATGGAAAAGAATGTCCAAAACGCCACTGAAGAAAATACTACCTTAAAAATTAGATTGGAACAAGTGGAAGCTAGTGACTTTATGAGAAATCAAGAGATTATAAAACAGAACCAAAGGAATGAAAAAGTGGAAGACAATGTCAAATGTCTAATTAGAAAAACCACTGACCTGGAAAATAGATCCAGGAGAGATAATTTAAAAATTATTGGACTACCTGAAAGCCACGATCAAAAAAAGAGCCTAGATATCATCTTTCAAGAAATTATCAAGGAGAATTGCCCTGATATTCTAGAGCCAGAGGGTAAAATAGAAATAGAAAGAATCCACAGATCGCCTCCTCAAATAGATCCCCAAAAGAAAACTAGGAATATTGTTGCCAAATTCCAGAGCTTCCAGATCAAGGAGAAAATACTGTAAGCAGCCAGAAAGAAACAATTTGAGTACTGTGGAAACACAATCAGGAGAATACAAGATCTCATGCCTTCTACATTAAGGAATCAAAGGGCTTGGAATATGATATCCCGAAGGTCAATGGAGCTAGGATTAAAACCAAGAATCACCTACCCAGCAAAACTGAGTAACATGCTCCAAGGCAAAATATGGATTTTCAATAAAATAGAGGAGTTTCAAGCTTTCTCAGTGAAAAGACCAGAGCTGAATAGAAAATTTGACTTCCAAACACAAGAATCAAGAGAAGCATGAAAAGGTAAACAAGAAAGAGAAATCATAAGGGAATTACAAAAGTTGAACTGTCATGTTTACATTCCTTCTTGGAAAGATGATAAGATGATGTGTATAATTCATGAGACCCCAGTATTAGGGTAGCTGAAGGGAAAATATATATATATATATATATATATATATATGTGTGTGTGTGTGTGTGTGTGTGTGTGTGTGTGTGTGTGTGTAGACAGAGGGCACAGGGTGAGTTGAATATGAAGGGATGATATCTAAGAAAAATCAAATTAAGGGATGAGAGAGGAAAATATTGAGAGAGGGAGAAAGGGAGAGATAGAATGGGGTAAATTATCTCACATTAAAGTGGCAAGAAAAAGCAGTTCTGTAGAAAGGGAAGAGGGGGCAGGTGAGGGGGAATGAGTGAATCTTGCTCTCATCAGATTTGACCCAAGGAGGGAATAAGATACACAATCAACTGAGTATCTTACCCCACAGGAAAGAAGGAGGAAGGAGATAAAAAAGGGGGGACAATAGAAGGGAGGGCAGATAGGGGGAGGAGGTAATCAAAAGCAAACACTTTCGAAAAGGGACAGGGTCAAGGGAGAAAATTGAATAAAGGATGAGAGGATAGGAAGGAGCAAAATATAGTTAGTCTTTTACAACATGAGGAAGGTTTTTGCATAATGATACACATGTGGCCTATGTTGAATTGCTTGCCTTCTTGGGGAGGGTGAGTGGGGAGTGAAGAGGGGAGAGAATTTGGAACTCAAAGTTTTAAAAGCAGATGTTCAAAAAAAAGTTCTTGCATACAACTGGAAAATAAGATATACAGGCAATGGTGCATAGAAATCTATTTTGTCCCACAAGAAAGTAAGGGAAAAGGGGATGGGAGGGGGAGTGGGGTGACAGAAGGGAGGGTTGACTGGGGAATGGGGCAATCAGAATAGATGCCATCTTGGAGCAGGGGGAGGGTAGAAATGGGGAGAAAATTTATAATTCAAACTCTTGTGAAAATCAATGCTGAAAACTAAAATATTAAACAAATTTTTAAAAAAAGAAAGCTAAGTAGTCGGATGACTGGCCTTGTCCAATTGAATTGTGCTTCTGCATTCTTTTTTAATTACACTTTTTTATTATAAAAATCAGCTCTGTAAATCACTCTTTGCCTTTAACCTCTGAGGAAGCAGGTGAACTGGTTTGATATGCAAATACTAGCTTTGCAAATTAAATCATAGACAGCTTGGTAACTTGGCAATCGGTTTACTTTTTATTTCTGATAATTAATTTTAACAGTCCCTCTACCCGTCTTTTTCTCTTCTTCCATTTCTCATATTAAGATGTCTCAAGCTCCATTTTTCTTATTTTTGTTCAGTCACTTTTTAGTCATGTCTGACTCTCCACAGTCCCTTTTGGGGTTTTCTTGACAAATATATGGGAGCAGTTTGCCATTTCCTTCTCTAGAAAATTTTACAGATGAGGAAACTGAAACAAACAGGGGTCAAGTGACTTGCCCAGGGTCACATAGCTAGTAAGTGTCTGAGATCAGATTTGAATTCTGGTATTCCTGACTTCAGGTTTGGTGCTCAATCCACTGAGCCACCTAGCTGCCCCTCTACTTTCTTGCCAGTGCTAGTTGAGTTCCCCACCACCAGCAGCAGCAACAAAAATAAAATCAAAACGAAACCAAAGGTCCTGATCTCATTAAGTAAACAGCATGCTACCATGGAAAATGCACTGGCTCTGGAGCCAGAGAATCTGGGTTCAAATTTTATTTTTGTTGTTTACTATTTATAAGACCTTGGGCAAATCACTTAAATTCCCTGAACTCTAGTTTCCTCAACTGTAAATGAATGATCATAGGATTAAAGGACTAGAGTTGGAAAGATCTTCATAGGCCATCTAGCCCAACCCCTTCATTTCAGACATAAGGAAACTGAGGCATAGGAAGAAGGTTAAGTGAATTAACTATGGTCACACAGGTAGAAAACTTTGGAAGAAAAATTGACCTCCAGTCCTATGTCCAAGGTATGGATAAGGGGTTGGATTAGATCACCTATGAGGTCTTTCCTAGCTTTAGATCTATAAACTTATGGCTTCAGGTCTCCTCAAGAACTTCATTCCATTAGTTTAAGGTTTCTTAACCTGAAGTCTGTGAACTTGATTTTGTAAAATGTTTTGACAACTGTATTTCCATATAACTGGTTTACTTTAGAAGCTTATGTATTATAATTTTGTATTATATATATTGTATATATATAATTTTGTATAATTATGTATTATTTATGCATTTAAAAGCAACATTCTAAGAAGTGTTCACTATTTTGCCAAAAGGAACCATAACACATAAAAAAAGGTTAAGGACCCCTCTATTAGTTACTCCCTCTATTTCTTGCATCTTCAATCTCTATGTCTCCACTAGATTCATACTCCTACTACTATCAATAAAACTAGACATTTATACTGCCCTTTTAAAGTTTGCAAAGCACTTTACATACATTACCTAAATGTGCTTAAGTCTCTGATATCCTAAAACAAACTTCTTTTAATGCTGCTAACCCTGTGAACCACCACACCCTCTCTCCCTCCCCTCTTGTAGCCAGTCTGCTTACTTACTGTCTTCCTGATGTCCTTCCTGGCCGTGCCAACAACCTCAGCTACCAAATCCAAGCTCAGTGATGGCAAAAGCAGAATAAGAATCCCCATCACCTGATTCTCTGGTTAGTACCTTTTTTCCTGTTACACAGGCTGCCTTCACCCAAACTCCTCTCTCCAAGATCAAGGTTGACCCCACTGACTAAAAGGTCTTTTTTTAATCCCCTATTCCTTTTGATCTTTCAGCAGCATTTGGCACTATTGGCCACCCCTTCCTTGAAATTCTCAATTGCCTTGGCTTGCATTACTCTTTCATTATTCTTTCATCTGATGTTTTCTCAATCCAACTAAAAAAAGTACATTCACTTTGGGCAGAGCACATCTCAGGTAGGGGTTGTGATATCCTTATTTTCATTTTTTTTTCTCTTTAGGACCAGCCTTAACCCCAAATCACTCTGGTTCCAGGACAAACCCTACTTGGTCACTGTTTGGGCCTCGAATGACTCAGAACGAATATAAATGACAACTGTTTCTGTTTTAGCCAGAAGCCCTGAGGGTCTTCCCCTCCCAGAACTATTTTTAAGGCCATTTTTTGCCTCATTTTTATTAAGCCTTAGTCACTGAATGGGAGCTGCCTCAGTCAAACTGAGACCTGTTAAGGACCTTAGCTTGAAAAAGCCAAGATCTTCCAATACATCCTGGACCATCTCCAGTCATTCTGATCTATATCTGACCACCGGACCCAGATGGCTCCAGAGGAGAAAGTGAGGCTGGCAACTGCACAGCCCTTTCTCATTTAAATCCAATTCACTGGCACATCATGGCAGGACCTCCTTGATGTCATGGTCCTCTTCAAGAATGAAGGACAAACAGCAACAGCAATCCAACTAAAAAAAGATATACCAAGCACTTGCTATGGACCCAGTGCTCCAGCAAGAACTGGGGAAAAAAGACCCTTTATAAAATAAATAAAATTCCCTGACCTCAAGGAACTTACGTTTTCCTGGAGAGGAATAATCAATACCCAAGTAAATACAAAATAATTAATTACATTTCTGAATGAATTTCCCATCTCTAGTGGTTTCTCATCTCTTTGAGTATCCCCAAAAGTTTTACCCTCTTGTCTTCTCAATATGTACTTATGATGACCTCACCTACACTTATGGCTTCAAATATATAGGATCATATGGTTGAGGTAGTTAGGTGGCTCAGTGGACGGAACACCAGACCTCGAGTCAAGGAGACCCAAGTTCAAATTCTGCCTCAGAAGCTAACTGTGTGACTCTGTGTGTGTCACTTAATCTATGTTTCCCTCAGTTTTCTCAACTGTAAAATGGGCATAATAATGACACCAATCTCCCGGGGTTGCTATGAGGATGAAATGAGATAATATTTCTCAAGCACTTAGCACAGTGTCTGGCACATACTGTGAGGTGGGACAGGAGGGAGAGAAAGATTAGTTTGTATTTTGTTGATGAATAGTTAGGTTAAGATGTTCAGTGTTGTTTAATTGTTTCTCAGCTACGTCTGACACTATTTGTGAAAACCTGTATTTGGGGTTCTCATGGCAAAAACACTTGATTAGTTTGCCATTTCTTCCTCCAGCTCACTTTATAGATGAGGAAACTGAGGTGATCAGGGTTAAGTGACTTGTCCAGGGTCACATAGCTACTTTGTGTCTGAGGCTGGATTTGAACTCAGATCTTTCCAGGCCCAGGGCTCCTTCCACTGCACCACCTAGCTGAATGAAATATTAAGTACACCATTGCGAATTCAGGGCAGGAAATAAAGACTGGAGAAATTGGGAGTTTATTCCATTTAATGGAGGTAAAGGATGGCATCACAATGCAGTGGCAAGAACAAATGCTTGTTTCCTTCCTTATTTTGCAGATCTAGGCCTGGAAGGGACTTCAGAGATTATTGTATACCTACCCCCTAATTTTATAGATAAGGAAATGAAGAGATCTGCCCAAGGTCGAACAGTTAGTAAACATCAGAAGTGAGATATGGAGTCTTAGGCATCGAGATCTTTTGCCACCATGCACTGATTCCATCCCTTACCTGGTTAAATTCCCAATTTCTCTAGCCTTTATATCCAGTACTGAAATTGGCTATGGTGACCCTGGGCAAATCACTTAACCCTGTTTGCCCCGGGTTTCTCATCTGTAAAATGAGCTGGAAAAGGAAATTACAAAACATTCTAGTGTCTTTGCCAAGAAAACTCTAACGGGATCATGAAGAATTGGGCACAACTGAAAATGATTGAACAACAATCATAAACTGAACACTTTTACCAAGCTACTCCATCAACAAAACACAAACCAGTCTTTCTCTCCCAGCTACCTCACCCCAGACAGGCCTTGTTCAGCCTTCCATTCGCTCTATTTCTGCCTATGGCACCAACAATCTCATATCCAGGCTGGAAAGCTTAGTCACCTCTTTTGCTCCCCCACCCCACCCCATCCACTCAAGCTCAATATCATTCAAATCCATCCCTTTTCCAGTCCCACTCCATTTCATTGTACATAACAGAGAATTCCACCTCAATCCCTTTTCTTCTATTTTCTTCTTTTATATTCTTCCCAACACTTCATTCTTTATTTAACCTTGGAAAGAACATGGCTTAAAAGATCCAAAGTTAGAAAATATATTTAATAAAGGCTTGTTGACCGATTGATTGAAGGACTTTTACTTCTTTTACTTTTGTGTTTGCATGTCCAGAGCCTAGCATGGTGTCTGGCACATGCTTACTAAATGTTTGTTGATCAACTGACTGTGGCTCTCAGCAACTCCCTCAGACTCAGTTTCCTCTTTTGTAAAATGGGAATAATCATACCACCTGGAGTTTAATAGAATTAGAAGAAATGATGAATGGAAAAGCTTTGAAGTGCTACGCAAGTACTGGGCTTTTACTACTAATGCCTTTATTAATACAGCCCTCCTTCTCTCATGTCTCCCTGTGGAACGGAGGAGACCACTGGGTTGTTGAAAGCTAAATTAATGGAGCTCAGCTTTGGCAATTCCTAGGAAGTTGGAAAAGCTATGAGTCCAACCTTGTAACGAGTCCATCTGATGCTCAAGTTCCAGCCCAGCCAAGTTTGAAGATATTCATCACAAAGTTGGCATCAGGGGGATGAATTTTTTGGTCACAGTCACTCATGATGACCATTTAATGGGCCAGAAAGTGATTGTGGTCTGTCATGGTCAAGGAAAGCCCCAGGCCAATGAAATCATACTCAGTTTAATATTAAAGCATGAAGAGATATTGCTACTAATAGGATCTGTTTTAACTGTCCCACAAGAAAGCAAATTCCCATAGGTTTTTACTAAATGTTTAACAGAACTGATCACACTTGAAGATTACTAGAAGACATTCAAAGACACTTGAATGGGGAGTGCTGGCCTTCTCACTAAGGGTCATAATTTTAGCTCAAACCTTAGAAATCATCTAGTCCAATACCTTTATTTTACCTGAAGTGACCAAAATCACAAAGCTAGTGACAGATTCAGGACTAGCTACTAGTTGCTTTCCTTAGAAAAGCAGATCAAAGAATCTGTGCTAACAGCCCTCCTGTGTGCTGGTGTTATTGGTCTTACACAGCCACAGTAGCTGCAAGTGACATTGTTGTTACAAGCCCCTAGAAGTATCTCTGAAAATAGCTGCACAAAGCCCCTGAAGCTGGGAACAGTGAACCCTCCACCCTGAAAACAGAGCCCTACTTTAACAAAGACTTAAAAGTCAACTAATAGGCTGGGATAAAGAGCAAACAATGGGAAAAAATTTGACTATAGAAATTTACTATGGTGATAAGGTGACATACTCAGAAGAAGACAACAAAGTCAAAGTTCCTACATTCAAAGCCTCCTAGAAAAATATGAATTGGTCTCAGGCCATGGAAGAGCTCAAAAAGATATTGAAAATCAAGTAAGAAAGGTAGAGGAAAAATTTGGAAGAGAAATAATAGTGAAGCAAAAATATCATGAAAAAAGAGTCAACAGTTTGGTAAAGGAGACACAAAAAACCATATTTTTAACACCTTAAAAAACAGACTAGGGCAAATGAAAAAAAAGATCCAAAAGGCCAGTGAGGAGAAGAATGCCTTTAAAAGGAGAACTGGTCAAACGGAAAAAGAGGCACACAAATTCACTGAAGGAAAAAAAAAACTCCTTAAAAAGTAGAATTGGCCAAATGGGAAAGGAGGTACGAAAGCTCAATGAAGAAAATAATTCCTTAAAAATTAGAATGGAAGAAATGTAAGTTAACGGCTTTATAAGAAATCAAGAAACAATAAAATAAAACCAAAAGAATGAAAAAATAGAAGAAAATGTGAAATATCTCATTGGAAAAACAATGGACCTAGAAAATAGATCCAGGAGAGAGAATTTAAAAATTATTGGACTACCTGAAAGCCATGATCAAAGAAAGAGCCTAGATATCATCTTTCAAGAAATTATCAAGGAAAACTGTCCTATTATTCTAGAACCAGAGGATAAAATAGAAAGGGAAAGAATCCACTGATCACTTCCTGAAAGAGATCCCAAAAGGAAAACTGCCAGGAATATCATAGCCAAATTCCAGAGTTCCCAGGTCAAAGAAAAAATATTGTAAGCAGTCAGAAAGAAATAATCCAAGTATTGTGGAGCCACAGTCAGGATAACACAAGATTTAGCAGCTTCTACATTAAAAGATCAGAGGGATTGGAATATGATATTCTGGAGACAAGGAGCTGGGATTACAACCAAGAATCACCTACCCAGAAAAACTTAGTATAATCCTTCAGGGGAAAAAAAGATATTCAATGAAACAGATGACTTTCAAGCATTCTTGATGAAAAGACCAGAGTTGAATAGAAAATTTGACTTTTAAATACAAATACGAAACACAAAAGGTGAAAAGACAAGTGAAATCATAAGGGATTTAAGGTTAAACTGTTTACTTTCCCAGGTGGGAAGATAATATTTGTAACTCATAAGACCTTTCTCATTATTAGAGTAGTCAAAAGGAGTATTTATAGACAGAGGTCACTGGTGTGTGTTGAATATGAAGGAATGATATCTAAAAAATAAAATTAATGGGTAAGAAAAAGGAATGTACTGGGAGAAAGGAAAAGGGAGGGATAGAAGGGGGTAAGTTATCTCACATAAAAGAAAGAAGAAAAAGCTTTTACAGTGGAGGAGAAGAGGGGGGAGGTGAGAGGGATTGAGTGAACCTTGCTCTAATCGGAGTTGGCTCAAAGAGGGAATAACATACACACTAAATTGAGTATAAAAATCTATCTTAACCTATAGGAAAGTATGAGGTGAAGGGGATAAGAGAAAGAGGAATGATAGAAGGGAGGGCAGATTGGGAGGGTGTAGTCAGAAGCAAAACACTTTTGCGAAGGGGCAGGGTGAAATTGGGGGAATAGAATGGAGGGAAATACATTTAGCAACAGTAATCCCAAAAACTTTTGAAGCAAGTTTCTCTGATAATAGCCTAGTTTCTCAAACACATAGAGAACTGAGTCAAATTTGTAAAAATAGGATCCATTCCCCAATTGACAAATGATCAAAACATGCAATCAGTTTTCAGATGAAATAATCAAAGCTATCTATAGCCATATGAAAAAATACTCTAACTCACTAGGGATTAGAGAAATGCAAATTAAAGTAATTCTGAGGTACTATCTCATATCTGTTTGATTGGCTAATAGGATAAAAATGGTAAATCACAAATGTTAGAGGGGATGTGGAGAAAATGAGATATTAATGCTCTGTTGGTAGAGTTGTGAACTGATTCAACCTATAAAGCAATTTGGAACTATGCCCAAAGGGCTATACAACCACACATGCCCTTTGACCTAGAAATACCACTACTAGGTCTGTATCTCAAGAAAAGATAAAAAAATAAAAAGGAAAAGGACCTACATGCACAAAAATATTTATAGCAGCTCTTTTCAGGAGGCAAAGCATTAGAAACTTATGGGATGCCCATCAGTTGGGGAATGGCTAAACAAGTTGTGGTATATGATTATGATGGAATACTACTGTACTATAAAAAATGACGAGCAGGATGCTCTCAGAAAATCCTGGAAAGACTTACAGAATCTGATACAAAGTGAAATGTACTGTTTACAAAGTAATAGTCATATTGTAAGATGATCAGCTGTGAAAGACTTAGCTATTCTCAGCAATACAATCATCCAAGGCAACTCTGAAGGACTTATGATGAAAAATGCTATCCATCCCCATAGAAATAACTGATGGTGTTTGAATACAGAGTGAAGCATACTTTTTTTTACTTTCTTTATTTTTCTTGAGGTTTTTTTGTCTATATTTTCTTTCACAACATGACTATTATGTTTTGCATGACTCCACATGTATAACCTATATTGAATTGTTTGTCTTTTCAATGAGAGGCCTGGGGAGGGAGGGAGGGAGTGAATTTGAAATTCAAAGTTTTAAATATGAATGTTAAAATTGTACTGAAATGCTAAATTAAAAAAAATAAATGTTTAGGTTTTTTCTGAAACCATCCTGGCTTGCCATTTCTTACAGCACAATAGTATTTCATCACAACAATATGCTACACCTTATTCCACCCATTCCCTAATTGATGGGCATTCTGTTGATTTCCATGTCTTTGTCTCTACATAAAAAGCTGCTATAAATATTTTTGTATAAATAGGTCCTTTACCCTTTTCTTTAATCTCTTTAGGAAGCAGACCTAGTAGTGGTATTGCTGAGCCTGAGTATGTACAGTTTTATAGGCCTTAGTTCATGGTTCAAAATTGTTCTCCAGAATGCTTGGGTTAGTTCACAATTCTACCAACAGTGACTTAGTGTCCCAATATTTCCACATCCCCTCCAGCATTTGTCATTTTCTTTTTCTGTCAGTCAATCTGGTAGGTATGAAGTGGTTCTTCAGCACTGTTTTAATTTGCATTTCTCTAATCAGTGATGATTTGGAGCATTTTTCACATGATTACCTCTGATAGCCTTGATTCTTTTTTCTGAAAACTACTTCTTCAGATCTTTTGACTATTTATGAACAGGTGAACAATCTTAATTTTTATAAATTTGACTCAATTCCCTATATACTTGAGAGATGAGGACCTTAGAGAAATTTGCTGTAAAATGTTTTCCCCATTAGTTTTTTGTGCATTTTTTAATTTCATGTAATCAAAATTATTTATTTTACTTCCCATGATCCTCTCTATCTCTTTTTTGGTTGTAAACTTATCCATAGATCTTATCCATAAGAGGTACATCTGAGAGGTACATTTTTTCATGCTTCCTTAATTTACTTTATGACTAAAGTTACTTTATGTCATAAGTTTATGACTAAAGTTACTTTTATGACTAAACCATTTATCCATTTTTAACTTATCTTACCATATGGCATGAGAAGTAGTTTCTCCCAAACTGCTTTCCAGTTTTCCCAGCAATTTTTGTCAACTGTTGAGTTCTTATCCCAAAAGCTTGAATATTTGGGTTTATCAAACATTAGATTACTACGGTCATTTCCTATTATGCATTGTGTATCTAATCTATTCGACAGATTCATCACTGTATTTCCTAGCCAGGATCAGATTGTTTTGCTAATTACTGCTTTGTAATATAGTTAAAAATCTGGTCCTGGAAGGCCACCTGCCTTCACATTTTTTCCCTTGATATTCTTTAACTTTGTATCGATTCTTGACAAAATTCAGTGTACGTAATTGTGACCCCTAAGCGATGACCCTTAAACATTCTTTAAAAGTCTATATAGGCTCTGTGTCCACCGCCTGCGTTGTTGCCTCCTGTCTCTAAATCACATTCATGTCTTTGAGGATGTTTTCTTCTTTAGTGGGTCAATTTCCAGTCACTATTAACCCAGGATGGCTCAGATCAGAAGTTTCACTTACATAGTGGGTGCTTAATCAGTGGTGGTAGCTAACCTTGATGCATGTTCATCTTCATCGAAAGCATTTGACAACATGGCTGAAAACATCGTGCTAAAAAACATGGGAGCAAGCACAGAGCCTTGTTTCATTCCACCGGTGACTGGGGAGGCACGAGAGAATTGTCCATTATCTAGAACATAGACAAACAAGCCATCATGAACTTGACGTATAATGCTGATGAACTTCTCCGGGCAACCAAATTTTGACTTAATTTTCCATAAGCCCTCATGAGTAACAGTATCAAAGGCCTTGGTCAGACCTACAAACATTGTGTACAGACCTCTGTTCTGTTCCTGGCGTTTATCCTTGAGTAGTCGGGCAGCAAAGACCATATCAACTGTTCCTTGGCCCTTTCTGAAGCCACACTGGCTCTCAGATAGATGACCATCTTCCAAGTGAAGGATCAGCCTATAAAAGAGGTCTCTAGCAAGAATCTTGTCAGCAATGACTAAGAGTGAGGCCCCCTGTGATTGTCACAGGACAATCTATTTCTTTTACCTTTATAGAGATGGACAATGGAGGCATCCTTGAACTCCTGGGGGATAACCTCTTCTTGCCATGTAACCTGGAAAATTTCAGTCAGCTTTTTGAAATCTTATAGCCAAGAATTAGAAATCAGAGGGATGTCCATCTATTGGGGAATGGCTGAACAAGCTGTGGTATATGAAGGTAATGGAATACTATTGTGCCATAAGAAATGGGGATGATACGGACTTCATAACAACCTGGAAAAACCTACACGACATAATTCTGAGTGAGAGGAGCAGAGCCAGGAGAACATTATACACGACCACAGATATATGGATTCTGTGAGGACCAACCCTGACAGACTTTGCTCTTCTCAGCAACACAAGGTACAAAGACAACTCCAAAGGACTCACGATGGAGAATGCTGTCTACATCCAGAGAAAGAACTATGAAGAATGAATGCAAATTGAGGCACACTTCATGCTAGCCTCCCCCCTCCTTTTTTTTTCTTTTCTCTCTTTTGTTTTTGTTTCTGGGTTGTTTTTTTTGGTCCTGTCTCTTCTCTCGCATGATTCATTTCATTGATCACAGTTCTTCTCCATAACTCGACTAGTGTGTAAATTAATTCAATGCGAAGTTATACATGAAAGCTATACGGGACTCCATGCTGTCTTGGGGAGGGATGTGGGGGGGGAAGAAAATCCGGAACTCAAAATTATGTAGAACCAAATGTTGTAAAATGAAAATTAAAATTAAAAAAAAAGAATTAGCACCACATGTTTGTGACATGAAAGGAGACTAATGGCATTCAACTTGAAAAGGCTACAAGCCAAGACCAAAGTGGACAGAGAGTTGGTACATGATTTTCTGTGTGCAGATGATTGTGCACTCAGTGCAGCCTCTGAAGCTGAGATGCAACAAAGTATGGATAAATTCTCTTCTGCTTGTGCTAATTTTGGCCTAACAACACCAAGAAAACACAGGGTCTCCATCAGCCACCACCACACCATCCATATGTGGAACCATCAATTACAGCAAATGGAGAAGTTTTGTTTACTGTGGATAAGTTCACTTACCTTGGTAGTGTACCTTCTAGGGATGTACACATTGATAATGAGGTTGACCCATGCATTGCCAGAGCTAGCTTACTGTTTGTTAGTCTCCAGAGGAAAATATGACAGAGAAGAGGTATTAAACTTACTACCACTGAAGGTCTACAGAGCTGTGGTGCTGACCTCATTGTTGTATGCCTGTGAAACCTGGGCAGTCTACCAGTGTCATGCCAGGAAACTCAATTGCTTCCATTTGATTTGCCTTAAGCAAGATTCTAAAGATCACCTGGCAGGATAAGGTACCAGGCCCTGAGGTCTTTACTTGAACTAAACTGCCAGGCATTTAAACTCTGCTTCAGAGAGTGCAACGCCTTAGGGCTGGCCACGTTGTTTGAATGCAAAATTTACACTTGCCAAAAAGACCATTTTGTGGAGGACTCACATAGGGCAAGAGTTCACACGGTGGTCAGAAGAAGTGATACAAGGACACCCTTAAGATCTCTCTCAAAAGCTTTGGAATTGATTGTGTGACATGGGATTGTGTGACTGCTCAGCATGGCATGCCCACATCAGAGAAGGTGCTGTGCTCTATGAGCAAAGCAGAATTGAAACAGCTCAAAGGAAATGCATGATGCTCAAATTTAGAGTACCCACCCCAAATAGAGTACTATTTGTACCCAACCTGTGGTAGAGCATTCCGAGCTCATATCGGTCTGATCAGGCACAGTCAGACACATTGAGACTTGACTCTAGCATAGTGGTGTCGTTTTGGTCCTCTTGGAGAACAAAGGACAACTAACCAACCAACCAGCCAAGGTGCTTAATAAAAGCTTCTTGAACTTTGAGAGATTTAAGACCTCTAATCAATGCTGTGACCAGACACAATTCCAGAGGACCTATGATACAACATGCTACACCCCTCCATACCCATAGGGGATAGATTCAGGTGCAGAATGAAACTTTTTTTTACATGGCCAACGTAGAATTAGTTTTTCTTGACTATGCATATCTGCTAGGAGAATTTTTTTTTATTTTTTGGTGTGGTGGAGAGGAAATAAGAGGGAGAGAAAATAGATTTTTGTTGGTGTCCAGCTTTTGATTAAATACCACAAGTGAGGTGGTAGTCACCACCTTCTATTCCAACTTTGGGGAGATCTCTAATTGTTTGGAAGACTCTCCTTCCTTCCTTCCTCCTTCCCTCCCCCCTTCCTTCCTTCCTTCCTTCCTTCCTTCCCTCCTTCCTTCCTTTCTTCCTTCTTTCTTTCCTTTCTACCTGTGTGACCCTGGATCAGGCACTTAACCTCTGTTTGCCTGTTATTCCCATCTATGAAATGGAGATAATAATAGCACCTACCTCAAAGGGTTGTTGTAAGGATCAAATGAGATAATAATCAGAAAAGTGCTTAGCACAGTGTGACACAGGTAGGTTCTATACAAATGTTTAGCTATTACCATCATCATCAACAACACCAACAACCTCTCTGAGTCCAAGTTTTCTCATCTGTAAAATAGTGATCATGGTATCTGGTTGTTTTGAGGTGATGCTTTTTGGTTTGTTTGTTTGGTTGGTTTGGTTTGGTTTGGCTTTATTTGTTTGGTTTGGTTTGTTTGTTTTTCCCCAAAAGGAGACAGTGGGTTAGGGCAGGACCAGTGAATTCGTCAGTATAATGAGAAAACTCCCTTTGCCAATCCAAGAAAGAAACTTTGGCAACTTTTAGTCTTGGAGAGTTGCCTGGGACATAAACATTTAAGTGACCTGTTCAGGGTCTCATAGCCAGAAGATGTCCAAAGAAGGATGTGAATGCCAGTCTGACTCAAAGGCTGGTTCTTTCTCTACTACTCATGATGCCTTTCATTGCAAAGTATTGTGAGCCTTAAACATAATAATGTATTGCTTTATCTTTTTTCATGATTCCACTTTTGCCCCTGCTTAACAACCTTTAACTCTGTTCTTCTTCACCTCAGCATGACCTCCAAACCCTCCACTCCTCAGATCTTCCCAGGTCACCCATCACTCCTGCTCTGGTACATTCTCTTCCTCTGTTGACCGCTTGGTGAATAGTTCAGCTTTAGGCTGTCTTCTACAACTGAGACCCTTGCTCCCTAGATTACTTTAATCATCAACTGCCTTTGCTTTTATTTATAAGCAGCTTAAGTGGAGTTAGAGGAAACTACAAAATTGTGTTGACTGGGTACAGTACAAATTTATTCTCTATAATCTCGATTGGGCCCTAACTGAAACAACACAATCCTTATGCACCTTCCTAATGATTTCACTACCCCAATTACCACAATGACTTTTCCAAGCCTTTCATTCCTCCTCAGACCTCCTATCACTTCTCCCTTCTCATCTTCTCAGTATAAAACCTTACCCTATGCTTCTTCAAAGAAAACTGAAGCTATTCAGGAGAACTCTCTCTTCTCCCTTCTTCATCTCACATCATTCTAATGTCTTCCTCTTATATCTACCCATTCATCCCCCTTAATCTCTCTCTCTCTCTCTCTCTCTCTCTCTCTCTCTCTCTCTCTCTCTCTCACACACACACACACACACACACACACACACTCTCTCTCTCTCTCTCCCTCTCTTCCTCCTCCTTCTCCTCCTCCTCCTCCTCCTCTAGTTTCTCCTTATCTATTGGCTCCTTTCCAACCAGCTAGAAACATGCTTATGTTCCCCATCCTTTAAAAATCCTAATTTGATCAAACCAATCCAGCTTTTAACATATATCTCTTCTTTTCATGACTTAACTCCTTGAGAAAACCTATTTCTGGTGCTTCCACTTCCTTTCCTATCCCTTCTTTCTAAACCCTTAGCAATCTAGCTTCTGACCCCATTATTTACCTGAAAATTTCCTCACCAAAATTACCATTGCTCTGTTAATGGCCCAATCTTATGGCCTTTTCTCAATCCCACTACTCTGAACTCTGCTGTCTTTGAAGCTGTTGATTAACTCCTCTCCAGATTTTCTTCCAACAGTGTTTTATCTTGTTTCTCCTACCTTATTATTCTTTCTCATTCTTCTCTGCTGGATCTTCATCCAGGTCAACTTCACTAAATGAATTTATTGTATATTTTGTATGCATTTAATAAACAATATAAATTTAATATGTATTTGCAGTTTAATGTACAATCCCCTTTTTCGGGAAACTAGGCATTGAGCCTGGAGCAAGGAAGTTCTGAGTTCAAATTTGGCCTCAGACACTTACTAGCTCTGTGACCCTGGACAAGTGACATAACCTCTGTCAACTGTAAATGGTTTTAATAATAGCATTAACTTCCAGGGTTTTGTGAGGATCTAATGAGATAAAATTTGTTAAGAACTTAGCACTGTGCCTGACATGTAGTTGTCTTTCATTCTCAAAGAAGACCATGACATCAGGGAGATGATGACATGACTTGCAATTGACTTTTATTTGAGTGAGGGAGGACTCTGTAAGCTCAGAAGCCCCACTTTCTCCTCCAGTCCCAGAACAACTGCAACTGCTCAGGAGTAAGAGAAGCTGAGTTCAAATCACACGTCTTACTACCTGGGTGACTCTGGGCAAGTTACTTACCCTCCCATCTCTTCTTGCAGTTTTGTTTGTGGATGCTGACGATTTATGTGGATTTACTTCAGATCCTACTACTTTGCTAAAATTATCATTTCAACTACCTTTTTAATGGATTATTTGGGATTCTTAAAATATATCAGCATATCATCTGCAAACCTCCTTCCCTATTCTGATTCCTCTTATTTCTTTTTCTTCGGCTATTGCTATTGCTAGGATTTCCAATACAGTACTGAATGATATTGATGACAGTGGGTATCCTCGTTGCACATCTGATCGTACTGGAAAGACTTCTGGTTTATCCTCCTTATAAATAATGTTTCTGCTTTTAGATAAGTGTGGCATTTTTTTAATCAATTTGAGGAAAAATCCATTTATACCAATACTTTCAAGTGTCTTTAATAAAATGGGTGTTGAATTTTATCAAAAGTTTTTTCTACATCTATTGCTATAATCATATGATTTTTTAAACTTTTATAATTGATGTAATCAATTATGCTAACAGTTTTCCTTATGTTAAACCATCTTGCATTCCTGGCATAAATCCAACTTGAAAATAATGTTTAATCTTTATAATATATTGTTGTAATCTTTTAGCTAGTATTTGATTTATGATTTTTGCATCCATGTTCATTAATGAAATTGTTCATATTCTGTTTTTACTCTTCCTGGTTTAGGAATCAGTATCATATTTGTTTCATAGAAGGAATTTGGTAGGATCCCTTCTTTAGCTATTACTCCAAATAATTAATTTAAAGTTGGAATTAATTGATTTTTAAATGTTTGATAATTGTAAATCCATTTCCTCCTAGTGATTTTCTCTTAGGAAAAACATTTATGACCTGTTCAACTTCTCTATCTAAATTAAGTCTATTTAGATATTTTATTTCCTCTTCTGCTAATCTAGGTAATTTTTAGATTTTTTCTTAAGGTATTCTTCCATTTCACTTCAATTGTCAAGTTTATTGGCATATACTTCCAGAAAAATAACTTCTAATAATGGCTTTAATTTCATCTTCATTAGTGGTATATTCAGCCTTTTCAGTTTTTATACAAGTGATTTGATTTTCTTCTCTCTTTTTTAAATTTTTTTTTTCATAAAACCAACTCACAGTTTTATTTATTAATCTAATGAGTGTTTTTTAACTCTCAGTTTTATTCATTTCACCTCTAATTTTTAGGATTTCCAATTTAGTGTTTAATTGGTGATTTTAATTTTTTTAACTGCATATCCAATACATTAGTCTGCTCTTTCTCTCTTTTATTTATATAAGCTTTAAGAGATAGTCACTGCTTTTACTGTATCTCTTTTGGTTTTGATGTTCTGTCTCATTACTGTCATTCTTTTTAATGAAATTGTTGTTTCTTTGATTTCTTCTTTAACCCATTCATTCTTTAAGATTAAGTTGTTTAATCTCCAATTTATTTTTAATCTATATTTCCTTGGTCCCTTATTAAATATAATTTTTATTGAATTAGGATCTAAAAAGTATAATTTTAATATTTCTGCTTTTCTACTTCTAACTATAAAATTTTTATGAACTAACATGGTCAGTCTTTAAAAAAGGTACCATGAACTATGTGGTGGGGGAGGGGAGTGTATTCCTGCCTGTTTCCATTCAGTTTTCTCCAGATATCTATCATATCAAGTTTAACAAAAATTCTATTCAATTCCTTAACTTATTTCTAATTTACTTTTAGTTAAATTTATCTAATTCTGAGAGGGGAAGATTAAAGTCTTCAACTATTATAATACTACTATCTTTTTTTTTATTTGTGCAAATATAAATCTTTTATTTAAGCTGCTTTAATACCAATAGTCTAGATCTACATTCTGATCATGGCAGGTTGATTCCAACTCTATTTTCTATTTTATTTATTTATTTATTTTATTATTTTTTTAATATTTTAGTTTTCAACATTGATATACACAAGATTTTGAGTTACAAATTCCCCCCCATTTCTACCCTCCCCCCAATCCAAGATGGCATATATTCTGATTGCCCCATTCCCTAGTCAACCCTCCTTTCTGTCACCCCACCCCCACCCCCATTCTCTTTCACCTTACTTTCTTGTAGGGCAGATTAGATTTCCATGCCCCATTCCCTATATATCTTATTGCTCAGTTGCATACAAGAACAACTTTTTCTTTTGAGGATGTGCTTTTAAAACTTTGAGTTTCAAATTCTCTCTCCTCTTCCCTTCCCATCCACCCTCCCTAAGAAGGCAAGCAATTCAACATAGGCCACACATGTATCATTATGCAAACCATTTCCACAATGCTAATGTTGTGAAAGACTAACTATATTTCCCTCCATCCTATCCTGTCCCTCTTTATTCAATTTTCTCCCTTGACCCTGTCCCTTTTCAAATGTGTTTGCTTTTGATTACCTCCTCCCCCTATCTGCCTTCCCTTCTATTGTTCCCCCTTTTTTATCTCCTTTCTCCTTACTTCCTGTGGGGTAAGATACCCAATTGAGTGTGTATGTTATTCCCTCCGCAAGTCAAATTCAATGAGAGCAAGATTAACTCATTCCCCCTCATCTGATCCCTCTTCCCTTCCAACAGAACTGCTTTTTCTTGCCACTTTTATGTGACATAATTTACCCCATTCTATCTCTCCTTTTCTCCCTCTTTCAATATATTCCTCTCTCATCCCTTACTTTTATTTTATTTTATTTTTTTAGGTATCATCCCTTCATATTCAACTTACCCTGTGCCCTCTAACTATCTATCTATCTATCTATCTATCTATCTATCTATCTATCTCTCTCTATATATATACATATGTGTGTGTGTGTGTGTGTGTGTGTGTGTGTGTGTGTATTCCCTTCAACTACTCTAATACTGAGAAAGGTTTCATGAATTACAAACATCATCTTTCCATGTAGGAATGTGAATAAAACAGTTCAACTTTAGTAAGTCCCTTGTGCTTTCTCTTTCTTGTTTACCTTTTCAAGTTTCTCTTGATTCTTGTGTTTGAAAGTATTTTCACTGAAAAAACTTGAAAGTCCTCTATTTTACTGAAAATCCATATTTTGCCTTGGAGCATTATGCTCAGTTTTGCTGCAAAGGTGATTCTTGGTTTTAATCCTAGATCCTTTGACCTCTGGAATATCATATTCCATAGCCCTTTGATGCCTTAATGTAGAAGCTGCTAGATCTTGTTTTATCCTGATTGTGTTTCCACAATACTCACATTGTTTCTTTCTGGCTGCTTGAAGTATTTTCTCCTTGATCTGGGAACTCTGGAATTTGCCAGCAATATTCCTAGGAGTTTTCTTTTTGGGATCTTTTTCAAGAGGAGATCAGTGGATTCTTTCAATTTCTATTTTACCCTCTAGCTCTAGAATATCATGGCAATTTTCCTTGATAATGTCTTGAAAGATGATGTCTAGGCTCTTTTTTTGATCATGGCTTTCAGGTAGTCCAATAATTTTTAAATTATCTCTCCTGGATCTATTTTCCAGGTCAGTGATTTTTCCAATGAGATATTTCACATTGTCTTCCATTTTTCATTCCTTTGGTTCTGTTTTATAATATCTTGATTTCTCATAAGGTCACTAGCTTCCACTTGCTCCAATCTAATTTTTAAGGTAGTATTTTCTTCAGTGGTCTTTTGGACCTCCTTTTCCATTTGACTAATTCTGCCTTTCAAGGTATTCTTCTCCTCGTTGGCTTTTGGGAGCTCTTTTGCCATTTGAGTTAGTATATTTTTTAAGGTGTTGTTTTCTTCAGTACTTTTTTCTGTATTTTTTGGGGTTTCCTTTAGCAAGTCATTGACTTGTTTTTCATCGTTTTCTTGCATCACTCTCATTTCTCTTCCCAATTTTTCCTCTACTGCTCTTACTTGCTTTTCCAAATCCTTTTTGAGCTCTTCCATGGCCTGAGACCAGTTCATGTTTTACTTGGAGGCTTTTGATATAGGTTCTTTGACTTTGTTGACTTCTTCTGGTTACAGGTTTTGATCTTCTTTGTCACCAAAAAAGATTCTAGGTTCTGAGTCTGAGTCTGAGTCCTTTTGTGCTGCCTGGCCATGTTCCCAGCCAACTACTTGATGTTTGAGCTTTTTGTCAGGGTATGACTGCTTGTAGAGTAGAGAGTGCTTTGTCCCAAGCTTTAGGGGTTTTATGCTGCTGTTTTCAGGGCTGCTTCTACTCCACTGTCACCACAAGCTCAGCCACAGCAGCCCTCCTCCTCCCCCAAGAAACGCCAACCAGGATTGTGACCCAGATCTAAGCAGGGCAAAGCAAGCCCTGCCCTCCCACTCTAGTCTGCTGCTTGATGTCTCCCACTATGTGAGCAAGAGACTCAGGAATCAGCTGATGCTGGAGCTCTGGAAGCATCCACAAGAGGCTCCTGCTGCTGCTTTCATCACCACCCATCACCTCTGCTACCCCCAGGGCTGGGGCCTGACTGCTTTCTAAGCTAATCTAGCAGTTTTCCCACTAACCTGCAATGTTGTCTTTGGCCTTCGTGGGTTGAGAAGTCTGATAACTGCCACAGTTCAACGATTAATGGCCCTAAGGCCTATTCCAGGTGACCCCCTGGTCTGTCCTGGTATGGGCCACGCTCAGCTGTGCTCCACACACCAGCACCATGTGATAGATCCTTCTCTGCCACCATCCAGGCCATCCTGGGCTGGAAACTTGCTTCCCTCTGCTATTTCCTGAGTTCTGCAGCTCTAGAATTTGTTCAGAGACATTTTTACAGGTGTTTGGAGGGATTTGGGGGAAAGCTGAAGCAAGTCCCTTCTTTCCAGCCGCCATCTTGACTCTCCCCCCACCATGATAAGACTACTATGTATTTCCACCTGTATTTCATTTAACTTCTCTTTTAAAAATTTAGATGCTATACTATTTGGTGCATATGGGTTCAGTATTGATATTGCTTCATTTTCTTTGGTACCTTTTTTCTCAAAATGAAGTTATCCTGTTTATGATTTTTAATTAAATCTATTTTAGGTAGCTTTGTCTAAGTTCATAATTGCTACCTCTGCCTTTTTTACATCAGCTGTTGCATAATAAATTCTACTCTAACCGTCCATTTTGTCTCAGTGTGTATCTCTCATTCCTAAATGTGTTTCTTGTAAACAATATACTGTAGGATTCTGATTTTTAATCCTTTCTCCTATCTATTTCCATTTTATGGGTGAGTTCATCCCATTCACATTCAAAGTTATAATTACTATTTGTGAATTTCCTTTCCATCTTATTTTTACTCACTATTTTCCTACTCGGTCTCTCTTTTTACCCTATTCCTGTTACCATATCTTCTCCCCTTATCCTTTTGTTCTTTATTTTACTCACCCCCTTAAAAGCCTCTCCCTTATGACTTTCCCCACCCTCTTAATGTTCATCTACACATCTTTCTAAAAGTTCCTCTCCCACCCTACCCCCAGTTTTCTCACCTCTCCAGAAGTTCAGAAGACCTCTAAACCTCTCAAGATGTACGCTTTGTTTCCTCCTCAACCCATGTGAGAGTAAGGTTCCCAACATTAGCAGCCCTCCACCCCCACCTGTTTTCTCTGTATTAGTTCTTCCTTTCATGTCCCGATTTTATGAGATAATTAATCCTTTTTACCTTTTCCTACCCAATTTTGTTTTTTTGAATCACTATCATACACAACTCAGCCCCAACTTTTCTTTCAAACTATCTTAGTAATGATAACAATTTTAAGCATTCTTCTCAAATAAAATACTTTTTAAATAAATAAAATACTTAAGTATATTCATATATCATAAGTAAACAATTTGGCCTTTATCAGTGCCTTATAATTAGACTTCAATGATTTCTTTATACTTCTTCTAGATGTTTTGTATCCAATTTTCCCTTGACTTCTGGTCTTTTTGTTACAAATACCTGAAAGTCTTTCAATTCAGCCAATTTCCTGTTTTTATCATTCAGGATTATACTCAACTTTGCTGTGCAAGTTATTCTTGGATGCAACCCCAGCTCCTTTGCTTTATGGAATATATTGTTCCAACAACTATTATCTTTTAATGTAGAAACTGCTAGGTGTTGTGATATCCTGACTACATTTCTGTTTCTTCTTGTTGCTTGCAATATTTTCCCTTTAATATGGGAATTTTGAAACTTGGCTATGATATTCCTATAAGTTTTCTTTCTGTAACATCTTTTAGGTGGTGAACAGAAGATTTTTTTCTATTTATACTTTACACTCTAGTTCTAGCACTTCAGGGCAATTTTCCTTAATAGTTTTTTTGTAATATTGTACCATGATTCTTTTTTTGATCATAACTTTCAGGTGGTTCAAGAATTATTATAAAGTCTCTCCTTGACCTGTTCTCCATGTCACTTGTTTTTCCAATGAGATGTTTCAGATTCTCTTCTATTTTTTCTGGTTTCATAATTTCTTGGTCGTTTGATTCCACTTGCCCAAGTCTACTTTTTAATAAGTTATTTTCTTCCTTAAGAATTCGTATCTCTGAAGGCAGAGCCAAGATGGTAAAGTCAGGGACTCACATAAGCTCTCCCCTAAGCCCTTCAAAATAACTTTAAATATTTGCTCTAAAAAAGTCTAGAGCAATACAACCCACAAAAAGAAGGGATGAAACAATTTTCCAGCCCAAGACATCATATAAGTTCAGCAGGAAAGGTCTGTTGCACCACGGTGAGAAAGGAGCACAGTCCAACACAGGCCATGCCAGCTCAGACTTGGGCCCAGCAAATTAAGAGCAAGCCTCAGCGTAAATGAATTGCTGGTGACAGTGGCAGTTTTCAGAACTCTCAGCTCACAGAGGCCAAGACAACTTAAAAGGTCAGCAGGAAAGGTCTGTTGCACATAGGTGAGAGTGGAACACAGTCCAACATAGGCTTTGCCAGTACAGCCCCAGCCCCAGCCAACCAGGAGCAGGACTTAGAAGCCACTGAAATAGTAGTGCCAGCAGCTGCTTCCAGGGACCTCTGACCTCCTCTTTCAAGCATTCTTGATGAAAAGACCAAATCTGAAAAGAAAATGTGATTTTCAGATACAAGACTCAAGAGAAACATAAAAAGGGAAATCGTAAGGAACGTAATAACGTTAAACTAGATAGGAAGATGATACTTGTAACTTTCTCATTAGGGCACGGAGAAAGAATATATATTGACAGAGGTCAAAGGTGTGAGTTGATTATAAAGGGATGATATCTTTAATAAATAAAATTAAGGGATGAGAGAGGAATGTACTGGGAGAAAGGGAAAGGAAGAGGTAGAATGGGGTAAGTTATATCACATAAAAGAGGCAAGAAAAATCTTTTACTGCTCAGGGAAGAGGTAAGAGGTAAGAGGGAGTGAGTGAACCTTACTCTCATCAGAACTGGCTCAAAGAGACTCTCCTGCTGTTTTTGGAGGTCAGACTTGGCAGAGCTGAGCAGATGATCCCAGGCTGTGGCTGTGGCTGTGGGTAGGGGAAAGGAGGCAGCACCTGTTTAACTCCTGGTTGTGGTGCTGTAGGAAGCAAGAACAAGTTCCATACAGCATGGATAGAGCCCTAACTGTGACTTAAGGGAGGAAGAATTGCTGAGGTTGAGGTAGGGTTGTGAACTGATTCAACCTAGTCTGTAGAGCAATTAGGAACTATGCCCAAAGGGCTATAAAACCACGCATAGCATTTGACCTAGCAATCCCACTACTAGGACTATATCCCAAAAGAAATGAAAAACATCAAAAAGGAAAAGGACCTATATGTACAAAAATATTCATAGCAGCTCTTTTGTGTAGCAATCAATCGAATGTCAATGGCATGCCCATCAAATGGGGAATGGCTGAACAAGTTGTGGTACGCGATTGTGATGGAATGCTTTTGTGCTGCAGGAAATGATGAGCAGGATGCTCTCAGAAAAGCTTGGAGAGACTTGCATGAGTTGGTGCAAAGTGAAATATACTATGTACAAAGTAACAGCAATATTGTAGGAAGATGATTAGCTGTGAATGACTTGGCTAATCTCAGCAATACAATGAAGGACTTGTGATGAAAAATGTCTTTCATTCCCAGAGGAAGAATGGATGGTGTCTGAATACAGACTGAAGCACATTTTTTTACATTATTTTTCTGGAGATTTTTTTGTTTGTTTGCTTTTGCTCTACGTTTCCTTTCCCAATATGACTATTATGAAAGTATTATGCTAGACTTCACATGTATAACCTCAAAAGCATATTGTTAAACATAATTTGTACTTGCATCTGACCTCATGAATCCAAATGATGTATATTTAAAGTTTCTACATGAAAAAAATGTATCTCTTTTTCCAATTGGTTAACTTTCTTTTCATATTTTTCTTGCATTGTTTTATTTCATTTTTGAATTTATTTTTAGGTTCTTCCAATAGTTCTCTTCGGGCTTGTGACCACTTGGTGTTACTCTTTGGTGTAAAATTGGCTTTTTTAAGCTCACTAGCACCCTCTGAAGATGAACCAAGATCTTTTTTAACACCAAAGTAGCTATCTGCAGTCGGGGTCTTTTCCCTTTGATTACTCATTTTTATTTGGTTTTATTTTATTTTTAGCAGCTAATTATTACTATTCTAATCAAGTTGCAATCCCTAGTTGTTGCCCTAGGTTTCTGATCCTATTTACTGTTTTTTTTCCTCAATTCTGTTCCTGGACTCAACCTCGGGGACTCCTCTCCTCTTCCCTTATGCCGCAGTTAGGGCTCCATGCATGCTATCCAAAAAATGTTCTTGCTTCCTGCAGCACCATACACACCTGCTTTCCCCACCCCAACCTCCTGCCCTCAGCCACAGCCACAGCCTGGGATCATCTCCTCAGCTCTGCCAGGCCCAACCTCCAGAACCGGTAAGGGAATCCCTCAATCTTCCCCCCAACAAGCCATCTGCTGTTCCGTAGATGAAAATTCATGAAGTAAAAGTTCCTGAAGTACAAGTTCCTTTGGTGAAATTTCATGAGGCCTAGTCTACTTCCCTATGAGACTACTGTTTGTCAATTCAGTGGAGTGGTCAGGGGTTGTTTACACTTCACTCAGGCCAGACCTCAGCCCATGGAGTCTTATCTGAGTTTTCTTAAGATGTATCAGGAGAACTAGTGCTTTACCCCTTTATTTTTGCTGCTCGATGTTCATTTTGTGTTGATTTTCTGTTTGTGGAGGAAATCTGGAGAGCCTGGAAATTTCTGACTCACATTAACATCTTTCTAGAATGTCACTCTTAATTTTCTTTATCATAAGGTTTTTCTTTTTATCTGCTCCTGCCTATATACCTGGCCTCTTGTGATTGGCAGGTACCTTACTTAAAATTATTGTAATACATCTTAGAAACCAATTTTATGGCCTACTTTTCTCTTGTTCTTCTCCCTCTGTAAGACAAGCCTTAAAAATAGTCATTTGAGTCATAGGAACATAATCCAATCCTTTGGTTTTGTTTTTTTTAATTTTTTGGCAGTTAAGTGACTTGCCCAAGGTCACACAGCTAGGACATGTGTTAAGGGACTGAGGCTGGATTTGAACTCAGGTCCTGGTCCTCCTGACTCCAGGGCTGGAACTCTACTCATTGTGCCACCTAGCTGCTCCAACCCTTTGGTTTTGTAAATATGGAAATTGAGGCCTAGAAAGTTTAAATGATTTGCACAAGGTCATACTAGAGGTAAGAACCAGAGGTGGAATTTGAATTCTGGTCCTTTAACTCCAAAAGCACTTTCCTTTGTAGAAAAGTCAAATGAAAGGTATCTATAGGTGTAGTGTAAGGAAGCCTCACCATTTGTCCTCTCCCTTCATTTATCTGGGTCACCTATTTGGCAAGGTGATTAAAACTTACTATGGAGCTGCCATGGGGTCTTTCAAGGACCAAGATTCATAGTGGAGGGTCACAAAGAAGCACAAAGGATTCCCATGTGTTGCATTGTGCCAGGACAGAGTCTTTACAGAGTAGACTGTCTTTGCATCATGTTAATGTGTCTGGCCTCTCTTTTGCAATCCTGTGTAGAGTTTGTCCCAGCCTTACTGTCTGACATGTAGATATAGATATAATTTTTATAATTCAATCAGGTATCAAAATACAAATTAAGAGAGGGTGACATTAATCACTATTAGCATTAACTGATATTATTGTGCACACAGGATATTTAAGGTGCTGAGCACTGAGCAATGTGTAGGAGGCCTGACAAAAGACACTTGGTCTACCAGAAGGAATTTACAGGTAAGGTAAGGTAAAATTGGATAGAAAAGCAAAAGAGATGAGAAGTTAGTATGTTTTAGACTGTTCTTGGAGATGGGATGGGCTGAGACAGTAGGTTAGAATTTTCCCCAGTAGTAAATTATTTCACATAAAACAGGCAATAAAAAGCTATTACAATGAGGGGAAGAGGGGAGAGGTGAGAGGGAATGAGTGGACCTTACTCTCATTGGATTTGGCTTAAGGAAGGAATAACATACACACTTAATTGGGTATCTCACCTTACAGGAGAGTAGGGAGGGAAGGGGATAAGAGAAAGGGGGAAATGATAGAAGGGAGAGCAGATTGGGGGAGGAGTAGTTAGAAGCAAAGGCTTTTGAAAAGGGACAGGGTCAAAGGACAGAATAGAATAAATGGGGACAGGATAAGAGGGAGGGAAAAACAGTCTTTCACAACATGACTATTATGAAAGTGTTTTGCATAATGACACATGTATAACCTATATTGAATTGCTTGCCTTCTCAATGAGTGTGGGTGAGGAGGGAAGACAGGAGAGAATATGGAACTCAAAGTTTTAAAAACAAATGTTAAAAATCATTTTTACATGAAACTGGGAGATAAGATATACAGGCAAAGGGGTAAAGAAATCTGTATTGTCCTATGAGAAAGTAAGGGGGAAGGGGTGGTGAAGGTTGATAGAAGGGAGGGCAGACTGGGGGAAGTGGCAATCAGAATTCATGCCATCTTGGGGTAGGAGGGAGGGGAGAGATAGGGAGAAAATTTGTAACTCGAAATCTTGTGGAAATGAATGTTGAAAACTAAAAATAAATTATTTAAAAAAAGAATTCTCCCCAGTATTATTTTCCATGATGCTGGAAAGGCTAATGATAGCAATAAAACAATAGAATTGAGTTAAAAGCATAAACATTGACATAAAGGAGATAAAATGGTCCCTATTTTGCAAATACTATGATGGCTTACCCAGAAAAACATAGACAATCTACAGCTGGCCAATGGAAAGAGTTGAAATCTTAAAATTCTGGATTGCCTTTTGTCTTCATATGGTTTGGGGAAAGGGAAGATGTAGAAAAAGGTACCCAAAGACTGAAGACAAAATCTGGGGTAGTATAATAGGCTCTCTACACCCTGCCATGATCATGTGATTTCTAATGCTACTGTGAAAAAAGGGCAATTTTCGACACATTGCCACATTTGAGCTTCAAAAAAGCCTTGTGAAGTGTGCTCTACAGGTGTTGGCACTCCCATTTTACAATGAGAAAACTGAATCTTTGGGAAGTTGGGAGTTGCACATGATCACATAGTAAGTGTGAGAGGCAGGATTTGAACACAGCATTCTATGCATTATATAACATGGCCTCTCTAACAGAATATATTTCACATGCATTTTCATAGACAATTTTTATTCTTTTTCTTTATATTTGAAAGGAGTTAGGAGAGTGATGAGAGGGTGAAGTAGAGTTAAGGGTCTTCTTTCTGTGCATTCAAGTCCTTGTTTTCTATTGCTCCGCATTAAGGCTTGTTCTAGGAACAAGCTTCAGCACAACTGGCTTCTTGGGCTTCATAAAACCCTTTGTGTCTAATTCCAAGGGAATCTGTAGAGGAAAACAAATGGAATGTACTGAATTACTTGATTCATTCAACAAGCATTTATTAAGTGCTTACCAACTATATGTAAGGAACTAGAGAAGCTAAGGATGTGTTTCAACAATCCGGCTAGCAGCTGCTGTGGGGGTGTAAAACCAACAACAACCAGGACACAGAATGCTGCAAAAGCCCAGTTCCTTTTGATCTGCTTTACTAAGGAAAGCAACATTAAGGGGTTAACAATCTTACTTTTATCCAGCATACAAATATCATTCACTTCGTTCAGGGGAAAAATCCAGCATCCTGAACTTCAGAGAAAATACAATCAAATTACAAACAGACCAAATACAATTCATAGTTACCAACATCTGAGTTCAGCCGGGGAGCATGACAATGGCTGGCTCAGAGTCACGCATCACTACTGCTACAGCTCAGAGCCATGAAAAAAGAAAGCCAACCCCTGGTTTTATATATCTTGTTCAGGGTCAAAGGTGAGTCACACATGCGACTCACCCGCGTGACCTAAAATCATCACAAAAATGCGACTTATACCCATGTGGTCTAAAAGCCTCTGATGTCACAAACATGTCACTCAAACCCATTTTGATTGCCAATACAATATGCTAGCATATGTGAGGAGCTAGGAAATGCAAAGACCAAAACTTAACAATCCCTGCCCTCAAGGAGTTTACATTCTATACATGTTCATAGAAAGATAAATAGATATGTACATATATACATATATATATACACATACACACATATACATAATACATATATGTGGGGAGAGAGACAAAGATATATATATATATGTATACAGACACATACGTGTGTGTTTATGGACACACGGAAAAAAATATGAAGTGATGTCAGTGGTGAGGACACAAATAACTGGAGGAGGGGGATTAGGAATGCCCTCAAGTAGGAATAGTATTTGTGATAAACCTGGAAAGAATCTAGGGAGGTAGAAGTGAAGAGGTTGTACATCCCAGGAATAAAAAATAGCACGTGTGACAGACCTGGGTAAAGGTATGTGGTACCATTTCTCACTGGCTCTGACGTGAAATTTTCAGAATTTATACCTCAGAAATCATCAATCAGGAATTGATTTATTGTTTTGGTGATGTTCTAGACTTAAGAAAGTGTTATTAATGTGGTCTAAACTTAAATGCTTTCTGCCTCCCTTGCCCACCCAGTTATTAAACATTTCAGAGCACGCTGCTCTGTTACTATACAAGGTGTCCCTAAAGTCTGGACACATAGGCAAAAATGCATATTTTGAAATATTTGGAATATTAACAGACCTTACCCTCCTTGGCTTCTTTTTCTGGGGTATGCTAAAGGAAAAGGTGTACTCAATGAAAATCACAGATGCAACATGATTGAACCCATGAAGAGTGAATGTGCTAAAATTGAGGGCAATGTGGAGTTACTGCATCACGTTCATGTAAATCTTGCAAAGTGCATCAACCTTTGCATCACAAATAATGGAAATCATATTGAAGATGTTATTTGTTAACATTCCAATTAAATAAAATGTTGAAAATTTCATTCATTTCATGTCTTGAAAATATGCATTTTTGCCTGTGTGTCCAGACTTTAGGAACACCCTATACAAACACGGCTTGAGTAAGCTGCATGCAGTAGAGGACTCAGGGAATGAAGCCATTACCAGGTTGGAGACTATAGGCTAATTACAATAACAATAACAATTATGATGACAATTATACGTTGTTATATATTATATATTGCATTTATAATAATGACAATTAGAACTGACATTTACATAGCATTTCAAGGTTTGCGAAATGCTTTACAAACATCCTTTCATTTGAGTCTAATGACACCCTTGCCTGTATGGTTCCTTCTACCTCTGAACCAATGTGTTCAAATTCAAATAGAAACTGGGGGCTACTAAACCACATATGAGGATACCTGGTGGCTGCATATAGACTTACGTTTCAAGCTATAATGTGATCCAAGCTTTATTGAATTTTTATTCCTTTTGCTAAATGTTTCACAGCTATGCTTTAATCTGAGCTATATATACATATATAACTATGCACATATATATATATAACTATGCACATATATATAAGTGTATGTGTATACATATATACATGTATGTGTATATGCACACATATATACATATAAATATATACAAATTCATTTTGTTAAATATTTCCTAAGTACATTCTAATCTTGCATTCAAAAAGAGCATTATGGGTTGCATGGACCCTGTGTTTGATACCTATGCTCTTAACCCCTCTGACTTGAACACTATTCTCCCCAGACAAGAGAGCCCAGCTGCTAGGAAAAAAAACCTTCAAGAGAAGGTTTCTTGTGAACAATCTATGACTATGGTGTTATAGGTCCTCTCCAGTTCTAAATTTCTATTCAATTCAATCTGACAAATATTTTTTTTATTCAGCTGAATACCTACTATACATATGGCACAGTACTAGGCACTTATGGGGAACCCAAAGATGATGATTACTCCTTCTCTCCATCAAGAGCTTATTATCTAGTGCACAGGATAAGACAAGTACAAAAACTTTGCTCTAAGAGAGTATGGGATATTTGCCATGAAAGCAAAACAAACAAAATTATTAGTGTGTGTATATGTGTGTGTGTGTGTGTGTGTAGGTAGGGTAGAGTGTGGTTATCAGGGAAGGTTTCATGAAGGAGGTAACTGGTTAAGAAGCCTTGAAATATTGGTGCCATTTCAACAGATGGGGCCTCAGAGGAGGGAACCAGGAGAAAGGAATTCCAGGTAAAAAGCTTGGCATAAGCAAATACACAGAGGTGGGAAAACACAGGAGGGGTCTCAAGAATGTCGATTAATCACATTTGACTTCAGTATAGAGGAGTAGTGAGGGATAAGTCTGGAAAGACAGAATGATGCTAGATTGGGGGCCTTGAAGGTCAGACCAAGGAATTTAGACTCAGTTTAGTAAGCAGTGGAGAGCCATCAAAGTTTTTCAAAGAGGGAATTTGCTATTGACCATTTAACAAGAGCCTTAATAGCTCTAACAACTCAGAATAAGAAGTAAGGAGAAATAGGGTGTAGGGGTCCCTTCCAACCAACAATGAGACAATTGATGGTGAGTAATTATAATGACCAAGAGAAAAGCACCTGCCTTCATCCACTGGAAAGGCTGCAAGCTGTAAGTATGGAACGTTGCATATATGGTCAGAGGTGATTGATGTCAGTGTTTGTGCTAAATTGTTTTCCCTGACCTTCAATCTTTGCTACAAAGGAATGTTCACTGGATGGTGGGGTATATTTGGAGATGAATTCAATATAAAACAAAAGGCATCAATAAATATGGAAGCATTGAGTACATAAAATAGGGGAACTAAATGTCCCTAAAGGAGCGTGCATCACTTGCTATATTGACTTAGCCTATCGAATACTAAGTCCAGAGATCCTGAATTAAAACCCCTTAAAAATCTATTTGCAAAAAGAGATCAAGATTTCCCTCACCGGGGTTTCTTTGCAGGGCTGCAAAGTGAAATTCTGTAAGAGCATGACCAGGGCAGTCTTCATGGTCAGCATTGCAAACCTCATTCCAATGCAATTCCGAGGACCAGCTCCAAAAGGAAGGAATACATATGGGTCAATGGATTTTCTTCCTTCTCGATCAAACCTGGTCCCAAAGAATAAGGTGAAGACAAAGGCTAAGAGAAGGTAAAAACCTACTTGGTCTTCAAATTGGATCCAAACTCCATGGACGTTTCCTTTGATATTCTCTCTTTCCCTTCCCCTCCACATTTAGAGGATTCATCAACCATACCAAGACCCATCTGGAAATGATGTTTACCCAAGACTAGCAGATGTGGTCTTTCATTTGTAGGAAGACTGGACCCTGAGCTTGGGAAGCTTTAGGGCCTAAGAGTGGAGAACATAGGATGACAGAGCTGCAAGGGACCTTACACCTTACCGTGGTCTAACAACCTCATTTTACGGAGGATGAAACTAAGCCCCTCACGCCCAGAGCTAAATGACTTGTCCAAGGTTATACACCCAGTAGGTGACAGAGCCTAGATTCAAATCTAGATCTTCCAACTCCAAACCCAAGATTCTTTCCATTTTACCATGGACTATATGCGTAAGAAGTTCTTGGGGTCACATAAGAATGAAGTTCCCTGGATTGATATTGGTGAGGAGAGCAGGATACCACAGCTCTCCCTCCAGGACAGGCAATCTCTATGATTGCTGACAGGAATATCCATGGTTTAAAAAAATTTAAAAACAGGGGAAATTTGGATTAAAGCAAACATCAAAGCAATTTTGAAGGAGAGAAGGCATTGGTACTACATGGAGCTTGAGCGGAAGGGGAAGGGATGCACACTTTTGTCCCCACCCTTTCAAATATAGCCATATATATAAAAGAATCTAAGGTCTTTCTTGATACCAGCTTGTGGAACTACCTCCTTCTCTAAATCTTGTGGTCTCCCTGCAGTTCTAGCTGCCTGGTCTCCCTTTTCAGCAGCATAAAGCTCAGGACAATTCCCCTAGTTACATACTGTAGGGAAGGCTCTCAAAACCATTGTCCCCTGTCACAATGCAACCTGGGTTAGTTTTAGGTATAGACTTGGCTGTTAAGCACAGGGAGGTGAGTCCTGATTCAGCTATCTCATGAAAGGCCAGAATTCCTGGCTGTGCTGTTTATTTATCCAATATGAATGTACTCGGTGAAAACCTGTTTGAAGGAAACATAGGCACATTTATAAGGCAAGTTTTATAATATCTCTGGACTGGGAATCAGCCTACCTAGATTCAATTTCCAGTTCTTCCTTTTACTAATTAATAATAATAACAACATATTACTATTATTATTATTGTCAACATAGCATAGAGAAAAGAGAGAACCTCAGAACCAGGAAGACCCAGGTGTATGTTGCTCTTCTCACGCACTGGTTGTATGACTGAGCAAGTCTTTTAACATCTCAAAGCTCTAGGCACTCTAATACATTAAATTTCTGAGAAGATGCCTACCTGCATTTAGTAAAGGCAGTTCTTTATACCAGTGAAATCATAGGTCCAGTCCTCATCCTTACTATCATCATGATCAGTATTGTTAACATGTGGATTTGTACAGAGAAGATACTGACCTTTGCCCAATCATGAGGGCTTGTCCCTGACTGAAGCTACACTTAATACCACTGCTACAACACACACCTGAGGCTTCTAAATCTTGCTCAGCTCCCTGCTGCCAGGATCTCTATTGTCATCACTGGTTCCTGCCTCATTTGTCAGGTTTTGACCCCACACTGATATCAGAATAAGACTTTCTCACAACCATATATGGGAAATTACATTTTATTTTCAACACATCTTTACCCTTCTTGTTGATGATTTGCCTGGCCTTGGGCCAGTATCCCCATGGCTCTGGTTTTAATATCATGCTCTAAACCCCTCTGTGTTACAGCTGCACAAAGCCAGTCTCATTGTTTTCTTCAATGCAGTTAATTAAATTCCATGCACAGTATATGGCCCTATATCAAAAAGGATCCCTGGCTGGAGATGCTGGGGTTAACCATGCATGATCCACATTTCATAGAAGTATCCAGATTACCTTTTCCTGATAGTCTCAACAAGTGGCCCTCTAAAGTTAACCATCCCCTTGTTTCCCCTTCATGTACCTTTCAGGACGGAACTCTTCAGGTTCTGGCCAGTACTCTGGGTCATGATGCAAAATATGGACAGGGACCATCACTACTGTCCCCTTGGGAATGGTTATCCCATTGATCTCAGCAGTTTTCTCACAAACTCTCTCCAGGCGTCCTCCCAGGGGGAAGAGCCTGAGTGTCTCATTCACAACCATGTCCAGATACTCCATCTGGAGGATGGTATCATAGGCGGGGACTGCCTAAGGGAAGAAGTCAATATTTGTAGAAATTAAATCCATCTGCAAATATCTATCAGATGCTTACTACATGCAAGACAGTGCTCTAAGAACAATGATGGGCACCCAATGGATTAATCTAGTCTGATTATTTTAATAAATAAGGACTCATTTGGCAGCTAGGTGGTATAGTCAAAAGAGTCTTGGACTTCAAGTCAAAAAGATTTGAGTTCAAATCCAGCCTCAGACACCTACTAGCAAAGCACTAAATCTCTATATGCCTCATTTTCCTCATTTGAAAAATGAGGATGAAAATGGCATCAACCTCCCACATTGTCATGAGGATAAAATGACATACTGTTTGTAAGGCATTTGGCAAACCTTAAAGTGCTACATAAATGGCTCTTTATGGAAGCAAGAGCCAACCATGGTTTCAAGCCTGGGGCTCCTGCTTTGGGAGATACTAAGTATCTGAAAATATAGTTCAAACCCATAAGGAATTAATAGTGTATGATCATTCCTAAATGAGTGGCATTCATGCTAAATACTAGCCTGTCACTGTTAGAATAGATATTTGCTTCCAACCTCAGTGCAGTCATAATAGCACATCATGGATATGGTGGTTGGATCCAATATGACTTTCTTTCATTCATAATTCTCATATTGATTCATTGACCTTCCATTCATTCTTGTCTTTTCCTTTGATCAAAACACAAACCTTGAGTATATTCGTGGCTGGAGAGATGATGAAATTCTGAAATCATCCATTCTATCAGCTTTGAGGGAATGTTTTTTGCAACCTCTTGCTATATTTGAATAAATGTACCTTAAAAGGTCATCAGTTCAGACACAACTAACTTGGAAATTGTAATACTTTGGACAAAGAGTAAAGACAGTGCTTACCTGTGCAATTTCTATGAAGGAATGAGTTGCTAAGCAAATGAATGGTGTAAAGAATTTTAAGGAAAATGTTTGAAATCGCTGGAGAGAACAAATAATTTTCAAATAATTTAGAAGCACTAATTTACTTACAATTGCTGTGCTAATTATGAATCACTATCTGGTTATTAAATATTCCCTCCTAGGACCTTCACTGGACAACACTGCTAGCTTATTAGTAATTAATACATACATTGCAAAGAAATAAAATTAATACTTCTTGGAAAATAGGCACTCAGATTGATTTTGCACCCCTTGGTCTGCATCAGTAAGGCTTTAGTGCTTTGAGTTAAGCAGACAACACTGATACTACACATTTGCTATGGCAGATAGGATTGCATTGGGTGGTTCTCATTTGGAGCACAAGAGAACTTTTGGCTTATTTCTCTATCTCTTTTGCATCAATTTCTAGGAAACATGCTTTTGTTTGTTTGGGGGGGTTGTTTTGGGTTTTTTTTGTTTTGTTTGTTTTCTTTTTTCCCCAGGAAGGACTTTGCTTTCTTTCCAGCACATGCTAGATACCCTCCACCCTCTGTGGCTTCATATCTTCTGTAGTCTTTGTAATGTCACTTAGTCCTCGGTTAGCAATACACTTGAACTGTGTAATTCCTTATTTCCCTCACCAGGCCTGGTTCATAGTGGCCTTCAATAAACAGTCCTTTGTTACTAAATGTTTATTGGATACAGTTAATTGATTTCTTTTGTCCACTGACAGGATAAACATGTCTTCTCCATTGCTAGTCTTGGGAAACTCTATGTTATACAGCATACTTAGAGGCTTGAGAGGCATCATATAAAAGTAGCCGTAGACTAGATTTTGAATCTACAAAAACTTGAGTTCAAGTCTCCACCCTGACACATACTGGCTGTGGGACCCTGGGCAATTTATTTAACCTCTCAGGCAGCTCTCTGTGACTATAGTTTGTAGTGAACGTACTGACCTACATGGGCAGAGGAAGTTCCTCCCTAGAATCTCTATTCACTAGTAATATACCATTGAAATGAGAGGTTCAATGCTTATCCTTCCCCTGCTTAGACTGAGTTCAATTTTAAGACACAATAAGAATTATTAACCTTGGGAGAATCTGTCAATACTACTAGCCTAGAAGGCAAGGGAGTGAGGGAGAAGAGGTGTCTTTGCATTCCTATGTTATTGACCTTTTCATCCTATTGTATTTAAGAGGACAGAGGGAGGAAGAGATAGACAGACAGACAGACAGAGACAGAGTGATAGCTGTTCCCCCATTCTGGTTAAATAAACAAACAATATACCCTTATTGCATACAAGATACTTCTCAAATTGAGTCAATTAATTAAATTCAGTAAATAAACGTTATTTGTCCTTTTTACCTTGCTGGGTAGAGTACTGTCTATCTCTTCATGCAGTTTCTTCTGGATTTCAGGATGGGTGGCCAAGTTATAAGAAATGAAGGTGAGGGTTGTGCTTGTAGTTTCATAGCCAGCAAGAAGAAAGGTAATGGCCTGAGCCATAATCTCCATTTCAGTCAGAGCTTTAGAGAGAGAACCAAATTATAAATGTGAGAGAAAAGCAGTCAATGGTCAGGACCCTGGATAGTACCCAAATTCATAGACAAATGGAAATATTTCACTCTAGGTCAAGGGTGGGTGCAGCTTTGGTCATTGACTGGTCAAAACAAAATGTCATATTAAATTTATTGTGCCTCCCTAGTCCTTGTAAAATGTCCATCTGACATCCAAATTGTAAGCTGAATCTTATTGGTTGCTGATGGAGGCTTTATGAACTCATTCAGCTGAATGCAATAGTATAACAATGATCTGGTGAGGATTTCTGTAATGGGAGGAAAACAACAAAAATTCATAGAATTCTGAAGCTGCATGGGGTCAACATCCCCAATTATTACAGGAATAGATTGTGGGTCAGTCTAGTGAGTTTGCCCAGAGTTACACAGCTACTAATAAATCCAAAACTAGGATTAAGATCTCCAGACTCTAAAGCCCATATTCTTTAGAAAAAAATCTTTTGGCCTTAAATTTTGCATCAATAATACTTATTTTGAAATGACGAATTGACTATGATGGACTATTATTAGAAACACTGAGCTTATCCTTCTGTTCATATTCAGAAACTCTTATCATGACATTACCCTTTGGAGAGTTATTTATCTCCTTAGATCCAGGGTCATTTGTGGCCTGAGAATCCATCATTAATTGCAGGAAGTCCATGTGATCCTGGGAACAGAGATAGGTTCAAAAAAGTGAAAATCATATTGAAGTGACTAAAGTCATGTAAGCTATATCATTCTTTCTATGAGCACCATCTTTTTGTGTGACCCAATCATAAAACTTTTATATTGAAAAGGTTGATAGAAGAAAAGACCTGTGTTTCTTAGAGATTTCCAATACATGATATACCTGAGGATTCACTAAATCTTGACAAGGAGAAGACACTCCCCTTGCCCCACCCTCCCCTCAACATCACATTTATATTTTCCCTGGTGCAGTCCTCTCTCTATCCATACCCTAATAGAACTTAGCCACACAGTGCTGGCTCAAGGCAAAGCCATAGTGTGAATAAGGTTTGTTTCTCAGCTCCCATCCCTCTAGCTCATCTTCAAGCCCTTCACATGCCTTACACTCTTTCCTATACATCTTTATCAAAATATACACTTAACCTACTTTCATGCTGGAAAAGATCAAACAAACTAATTCATGTTTAAGTGTTAACAGCTAATCACTCCTTCAAGGAATGGGTAGCCAAGTTAGAAGAGATGAAGATGAGGATCATACTTGTAATTTGGTAGCCAGCAAAAAGAAAAATAACAGCCTTGGTGGAAATCTCAATTTCAACCAGGGTTTTCAGGAGAAAGCAATTAAAAAGTGAGAGAAATGTAGCCAATAGGAGGACCTTGGAGAGCCCCCTTGTTCACAGTCAGAAGGAAAGGGGGAAGAAAGGGTAAGAGAACAAGAATTTATTAAGTGTCTACTATGTGCCAAGGCACTGTGCTGAGATTTACAAATATTATCTTAACAAATATTTCATTTGGCGTCTTTCATGTATTACAGTTTGAATCATGTTAATTGATGCAGAGTGAAGTAAAGAAAACCAGAAGAATTTCTACTATGTATAAGTACTTCTACTAAAATACCAAACACTGAAAAAGTGAAAAACTTTCCAAGGTTTAAGATCCGTAATCAGTAAAATGACCAACCATGATTCCATGTGTATAAAGAGATGTAGTTTTGAACATGGCCCATACGGGGATTTGTCTTCTTGCCTATGCATGTTTGTTATGAGGTTTTTCTATTTCAAGTGGGGAGAAAAAGAGGGTAAAAATCGAAAGCTTATTATTTGAAAAATATTTTAAAAATTATTAACACAAAGTTGTAAGTTAAAGAATGAATCTCGAAAGGAATGATTTTGGATGGCAGTAACAAGATGTAAGTGTGGTATTCTTCCTAGTTCTCCTCACAACTCATGCCCCAGCATGGCATAACTTTCCTAAGAGAATCTTCTCCATTTTCACCTCATGCAAAACCTTGAGATGTGTAGGGAAGCACAGATATTGAATTAAAACTCTGATTATGAAAAAGACATGGCTGGGATTGGTAGCAGGCCCAGATGGGACTCCTAAGGACTTTCAGGACTAATAATTTCCTTTCTGCCTCCCCTCTGTCCTTTGCTTTATGCTACTGACTAGTACAGTATGAGAGTTACGTTTGATTGACAGCAGAGTCTAATGAAGATTTTCTCTGTCTCTGTCTCTGTCTCTCTCACAGACACACACTCACACATGCACACGCACACACGCACACACACACACACACACACACATACATACACACATGACACACAATCATAGCTCTGGAGAAGATAGGTAACCTGCCCAAGATCACATAGGTATTTAGTTATTAGCAGCTTGCAGAACAGAACCCCGGTCTCTTTACTCCCAGGCATACTTGAACACTCCATTTTCTTTTACATCATAAGACTACCCAAACTGAACATGCCTCCTCAGTTCTTTTCAACTCCATAACCTGAGCAGCCATGTTGATGCTTCCCTAAATACCAGATCTGAAACGCATTAATTAAATGGTTCTACCACCCTAGGCAAATCATTTTAAATTCTTGGTGCCTCAGTTTTCTTATCTGTAAAATAAGATAATCGGATTACATAAACTCTAAATTTAGGATCCTATATAAAAAAAAAAACAAAAAAGCATCGTTTGACAATGATGCGTATTAAGGCCAAAATTTCAGCAAAACTGATTTTATATACTCTAGAGTTGGACCTACCTTTCCGTTGCTCTTTTGCCGATCTGCCATGATATGTCGCATTGCATTCACAAGAAAGTCCAGACTTTCTTTAGATAAAAGACTCACATTCATTTTTGCCAATATGGGCACAAGAGAAGGAAACACCACTAGAGAAAATGTCAAAAGAAACCAATCAGTATAATATCAAAAAGGGGAGAAGAGGGCTTTGCAGAGACCCTTTCTAGTGACCATGATGAGACACAGGGTTGAGCAGGAAAAGTGGGAGAAAACACTAGGAAGATCAATATACTGATATCGATCTTAGTTCCAATTCAAGTTATTTAATACTATAGGATCATGGTATAGAAGAACACTGGTTCTGAACCTGAGTTCTAATCCCACCTCTAATACTTCCTATCTCTGTCACCTTAGACAAGTCACTCCCTCTCTTTGAGTTTCAGGTTCTTTGTCTTTTAAGTAAGGGGATTGAGCTAGAAGGCCTTTGAGGTCCCTTCCAGTTATAAATTTATGATGCTAGAATCCTTTGACTTAGGCCAATGAACTGTCTGTATTACTATTAAAAATAACTTCTAATTCCACAAATTTTTCGAATAGTTGGACTGACATTTCATGAGATACAATTCAATGGAAAAAGTATTTATTGTGCAAAACTTTGTGTTAAGCATCTAGAATAAGGGTAACTTTTTATCATATACCCCTTGGACAGCCTGCACAAAACAAAATATAAAGGAAACTAATTACATTGAAATGTAGTAATCAAAAAGTTTTTTAAACTAAGTTCATGAAGCATCTGGTGGCTCAGTGGATATAGCACTAGGCCTGGAGTCAGAAAGACACTAGTTCAAATCCAGCCATAGACACTTTCTAGCTATATGACCCTGGGCAAGTCACTTAACCCCAGATTGCCTGACAAAAAGATCCACTGAATCGCCTGAAGGAAACGACAGACCACTCCAACATCTTTACCAAGAAAACCATGAGGATAGTTGGTCCTTGAGGTTACATTGGACATTACTGATCAACTAAACGGAAGCAAAGTTCATTGACCCCAGATTAAGAATTGCCAGTTTATAGGAGTACTAAGAAGAATAAGACATAGCATCTGGACTACTGCAATAGCCTCCTAATAGGTATTCCCACCTTCCTTCTACCTCCCTATCTTCTAATTCATCTTTTTCACTGCTGTTAAGGTAATTTTCTTTGTATGCTGGTTACTTCTCAGCTCAAACCTCTATAGTTGCTCCCTACCACTTACAGAGTAGTATTCTAACACCTCTATCATATAATGCCCTCCATAATCTGGCACCACCTTACCTATAGAGCTGTTTTTTTTTTTATCTAACTCTCCTCTACAAACTCAACTCACTAGCAAATCTGGACTGCTTTCTATCCCCTGAACATAACATGTGCTATTCCTCTTTTATGTGATTTGCCATGATGCCCTAGTTCTGCCTCTAACATCCTGTCTTTTTCCTTCCCTAGTTAAATTCCTATCCACCCATTAAAGTCCTACTCAAATATTACTTCTCTCAGGAAATCTTTCCTTCTATTCCCAACCAATAAGAATTTTTCCCTTCAGACCATACATACTACTTTGTTTTGTATCTTGTTAGTGCTTGTTGTATTATACTGTATGTGTATCTTATGTCCCAATTAGATGGTAAGTTACATGAAGGCAGGGCCAGTAACTCATAGACACTTCAAATGTCCCTCAGAGTCTAGGAGAAAGACTTATACTATAGGTGCTTAATATGGGAATTGAAATGCACTGAAGAATCTGAAAGGCAATAGGGGAGATATCAGATTTATAGAAATCAAGATAGCTCTAAGTAGAGTACAGCAGTGTCTGTGAGAAGTACAGAGCTCTCAAGAATTCAAAGGGAGATCCTGGTTGAGAAGAATCACAATGAATCGTCTTTGCAATGTTCTGATAAGCAAGTGCATGATGAGAAAGTGAATGTTGGCTTGGAGTTTAGCAAAGAAAAATCATGGAAGCATGCATGGGGGTCTCAAGTTTTTAGGCTAACAGAGACCTAACCATACCTACAGAGAGAAGGGAAAGAGTCCATGAAGAGCCAAGGGCCAAGAGTAAAATATTCTATAAGTTTGGAAAATGAATCTATCAGGCCCTAAATGTTAGTGAATTATCACAGTGAACACTGAATTTGGAGTCAGAAAATCCCAGTTCTTCTTCATCTGTGTCCTTAGGTGAGTCATTTCCGTTCCTTGGCCCATTTTCACATTTCTAAAATGATGATTTCTAGCCCTAAATCCAAGGATCCAATAGATGATTTTTCTAATGAGCCTATCTCCAACCCCAGAATTCTTACTTTCTCTATATGGTGATACCTCTTCTACATGGAAATGACGGTTGCAAAAGCCATGGCCCTGGTCTTGGGTGGTTTATGGGTCCTAAGTTCTAGCCAAATTAGCCTGGCTTTCAATCCATTCCCTGAATTTGGCACTCTCTTTCCCACCTTCATGCCTGTATGTTCCTTGGTTCCCATAATTCACTTCCTCCTCATTTCAATTTCTGAAAATCCTTAACTTCCTGCAAGGCTCAGTTTATGTTACATCCGCTTCAGAAAGCCTCTTCTGGTTACTTTGCCATGTATGTGAGTGATCTCCCTTTCCTCTCATCATCCATATTTATTCATTTAGGAAGCCACTAAGTGCCTGCAATGTAAAAAACTCTATAAAATGCTGGGGACACAGAGACAAAAACAAAACTGTACTTACCTTCAAGAATCTTCTTTTCTATTGGTAGAAATCAACATACACACAGATATTTGACTGGAAAATGTGTACAAAGTAGGTACAAAATGTATATGTTGTACCCCCTGTAAAAGGCAACTAAGTGGCACGGTGAATAGAGGGCTGGTGCTAGAGTCAGTAAGATCTGAGTTCAAATCTGGCCTCAGACACATTCGCTGTGTGTCCCTGGGAAAGTCACTTAACCCTGTTTGCCTCAGTTTCCTCATCTGGAAAATGAGCAGGAGAAGGAAATAGCAAACCATTCCAGTATCTTTGCAAAGAAAACCACAAATATGGTCATAGAATTGGACACAACTAAAATGACTGAACAAAAACATTCCCTTGTAAGATATAAGTTCCCTGAAGGTAGAGACTTGGTTTTGACTTGGTTTTGTTCTTATATCCACAGCACCTCCCACAGTATCTTGCAAAGTAGACCTTTAATAAATCCCTATTAGGTTGTTTTGATTTCCCAATTTGTCAGTCCAAATGTTCTGCCGAAATGCAACTCCACAGAAGTAATGAAAGCTAGCATGTGTACAGTGCTTTATGATCTATGAAGCACTTTGCATATATTATCTCATTTGATTCGCACAACATCCCTATGAGTTAAGGGCTATTCTTGTCCCAATGTAACAGGCTGACTTGACCTAGTCTAAGTCGGGATTTGAAATCAGTTTTTCCTGACTCCAGGTTCAGCACTCTAGCCACTGAACCACCTAGCTGGCTCAGGAAATTGAGGATTGTTCTGTGACATGAGAAGTGTATTCTATTTTTTGTTCTTGGGACACTGCTCTCAAAGGTCTTTAGTTTTACTTGAATACTGGGGCATGAAATACGGCCCTTTCCAACTCTTGAGAAACTTAGTTACTATTGTGGAGCTACAAAAACCCTCAGGTTGGGAGTGAGCACTGCTCTACATGTTTTGATGAGGAATCAATTCCATACCTATTAAAAGGAGCAGAGGGTTTAGAAAGGTGGAAGAGAACAGCTTCTTGATGTGCACAAGGAAGGGGTCATTGGGGTTGTTAATGGAGTCAATGTCCACACCAAAAGAAGTGCTGGTGATGACATCCAAGCTGTAGGCCCCATAGAAACTGCAGAGAGAAAAAGATCTTTTATTTAAAAAAAACAGCTGGTAGGAATTCAAGATTCTCAGATGATCTTTCAAGCTTTTCTTAAGCACCCATACTGTACTAGGGATTTTGTGCTAGGAATTATGCAAGATAGTGAACAAGTATAGCTACTGATGGCTTGAATGCCATGTATACATACACATACGCACATACATGTCTATGTATTAATATACGTGAGTATGTACACACACAAAAACATTTATGTATGTTGATCCAAGGAGGCTAAGAGTCAAGAGGGGTCGGGTTCTACTTACAGTTCTGTCACTATTTAGCTGAATGTCATTAGATAAGCCATTTAACCTTTCTGGGCCTCAGTTTCTTAATCTAGAAAATGAGAAGTATGGACTCAGTGGTCCCTAAGTTCTCTTCTAGTTCTAACTCTATGACCTCATGTCACCGAAAGTTTCTTCCAGGTCTGACATTCTACGATTTTATAATTCTGTGACATGGCATACAAGGTACTATAGATGTGTGAAAGAAAAGTGGAATCTACAATTATTTTGCAGCATCTAAATTATATAAAGATGTAGAAATCCCCACCACTTGGTGGCCTAAGAGTGGAATGTAAAGTGAAATAAAATATTTGAAAGTTATACAAAGATATAGTTGAGTAGATGGTCTTAACTGTTGTAACAGCAACTTACTCTCCTTGGAGAAGAGTTCTTTCACTTTTGTCAAAAAAGACTTCTTTTAGAATTGTAAAACTATTTTCTCTCTGTACTTGAACAGGGAACATTTTTTTATTCCAATAATAGATCCTGATGCTTGCATTCCAAACAATCCTTTTTTCTCCCTTGACCCATGCTCTTCTTCCTCCACCCCTTCTCCCCTTAGTTGCTACAGGATGTTGCTGAGTGGCCGTACATTTCCTCCAATGGGGAGCACAGTACACTTACTAAATGTTTCTTCAATTTAAAAAAATGTGAACTGGATCACATAGATTCATACAGCCTTTTGAAATAATAATAATAGCTGACATTTTTATGTTGCTTTAAGGTCTGCAAAGGACATGCTATGTCTGATCACATTTGACCCATACAAAAACCCTGAAAATTAGATACTACAGGTATTATTATACCTATTTCACAGATGGGGAAAGTGAGGATTAGCGATATAAGGTGACTGGTCTAGGGTCACCAAACTAGTACATGTCAGATGAGGGATTAAAACTTAAATTATGTCTAGCATGATTGTAAGCCCAGTGCTCTTTCTACTCTACTCCAAATTGCCTAAGATAGTCATCTGTGGTGGGCCATAAGAAAAGTGCTCTGAAATATACCAAAATATGTCCCTTACGCAAAGCTTCATAAAAGGAGACAGGTTTTACAGATTAGAATTATGTAGAGTCACTTCAGACACCTGCTCTGTCATTAGAACCTCCGAGCATGCTTACAGATGGAAATGTTTTCACTCTTAAAGCTGGGAAAAAAAAACATAAAAAGGGCTGTCCTATGTATCCTTAATCATCTAACTGGTGTGTCCATTCCTGAGAGAAAACAAAAGAAAATAACAAAACCAGTCACTTTGTCCCATTCCCTGAAGACTGGAATAGTCTTTGCAAGGAAGTATATTTTTCTGCTACTAATGTTAAGGTCAGAGAGAGTCCTGGTGCCATACATAGAACGCTGAGCTTGGAAAACCAAAGACTTAGGTTCAAATTCTACCTCAGACACTGTGTAAGTCACTTGACCTTTATATGTCTATCCATTGTAACTCTCTACAACTCATTCACTAACTCACAGATCATCATGACGGGGAAGGGGGAGTTCCCATGGCAGTAATAGTACCAACTTATATTTACCTGATGTTTTACCATTAAAAAAGTGTTTTCACACATAAAGAGAATAGCCAACAACTACCTCACACCTGCAAGTTTACAAGGGTGGTTTGAAGAGAATTTTCTCAGAACAATCTTGTGAAGTAAAGGATTATTATCATCGTATTACAGAGGAGGAAACAGAGATTTTAATCAATGGAATGACTTGCCTGGAGTCAAACAAGAAATCCTGCTCTTGGGTCTAATGATAAAGTTGGTCATTTCATGGGAGCAAAGACTTAGAACTGTAGGGGACTTAGAGGCCAGGAGTTCTTAACCTTTCGTGGGTCAGGAACCCTTTTGGCAGTCTGGTGAAATCGATGGATCCGATTCAGAATAACACTTGTTGTCTTCATTCATAACGCTCATTTTCATAATGCTGAATTTCAGTTGGACAGTAGTGAAAATAAAAACATAATCATTTTACATCCATAGTCATGGGCCCCTTGAAATTTAGCCCCAGTCCTCTTAAGGGCTCCTGAAAGCCAAGCTAAGAATTCCTGAACTAGTCCTACCACTTCATTATAGGAACCGACTGAGGTCCAAATGGGGCTTGCCAAACTAGTAAGTGGGCAGAGCCAGTATTTGAACCTGAAAGAGCAGTAAGGAAATTTGAAGGTTATCTAGTCCAAGCCCAATCATTTAGCAGATGAGGAAACTGAAGGGTGGAGTCATTAGGGGATTTGTCCAAGGTCATATAAATAGTTAATACCAGGACTTTGGACTTCAAATTCAGCACTCATTCTACTGCACCACAATACCCTTAGCCTCAGTTCTGTATCACTCTCAGCCATTCCTAACTTCTCAGTCACCCAGAGCCTTTCTCTGAAGCAAAATTTGCTCTGGGACCTACTCTGAGAAATGACTGTTCATAAGTTAGGTGTCTCTTCCAGGCACATTTGCATTCTAATATGGATCAAAGCCTTAAGTTATAAGAATGAAGGGCTTTAAGTAGAATTTAAATCAAAAAAGCACAATTTCAGGATTACTGGAGACAGGGTGAGATGGGAGACATTGAAGAGGAAATTTCCTAACACAACTGAAAGATGTGATTCATAAGGAAGCCCTGTTTCCAAGTCTCACCAAACTTGGTACAGATCAGGAAGGGCTACTGGGGAAGTCATGGGGGATTTTGTAGAAGAGATTCCTGCTATCTAGATGAGACTTCCTTTACAGCTGAAGTTCTATTAAAAACTTTTGGTAAAGTTCTTTCATTTGGGGCTAAATAAACTTTTTCTTCCAAAGCAAAATAGCAACTCTTCTAAAACTTACCTGGGACATTGGGAGTTTAATTAAGGCACCTAGCATCTCAGAGAAAGCATATATAAGGGGCAAGATTTGAACCTATGTCTTTTTGACACTGCAGTCAGCTTTCTATTTTTTATGTCATACTTCCTTCTTTGTAGTTGAGGCCAATGATCCTATTACATTTCAAAGCAAAATCCTCCATCTTTTTTATCTACTCCAATTTAATGGGCTTTGGGCCTATAAGTTTGGGGTAATCTACTTGTCTAGGCAAAGACAAATGTCTGTCTCCATGTCTCTGTCTCTCAGTCTCTGTCTCTGTGTCTCTCTCTGTCTCTGTCTCTCTGTCTCTCTGTCTCTGTCTGCCTGCTTGCCTGTCTGTCTGTCTCAATCTCTCTCTCTCTCTCTCTCTCTCTCTCTCAATTAGACCTATGACTTCACTCATAGAGGAAATTCGAATGAAGAAAGTCCATCTACTAATAACAGATTGTGAATTAGTTGTCTTGGGATATGTGAAATTAACTGAGTTGGCAGGGGTCACATAGCCAGTCAGCATCAGAGGCAGGACTTGAACCCTGCTTTTTAAGACTCTGAAACTGACTCTCTAGGCCCAGGATCACATTACCTTGAACTCTATTTTATTCAGTGAGAAGAGTCTCCATTCTGAATTATCTAATCAAGCTTGCCCCAATCTTGCAAAGGCAATTGGTTTTCCTTGCAAACCCTGGATGGTCATACTTACTCCTTCATATTCACAGACTCATCCTTGGCCATTCTCTTCTCAATGTTTTGCACCAGAACATCTCCATGGTGTTTGATAATGTGAAACATCTGAAACACAGCCCAAGGTCAATCAGTTCACAGTTGCTAGAATGTCCAACAGGATATATACCTCTAGTTACACTAGGTACTTGGTTTCATATAACATAAAATCTTAATTCCTCATATTAAAGAGAAGGGAAGTTTTTTTTTTAATTGAATGATGACAAAGTAGTTTTCATTAATTGGTTTTAAGGTTCACCCAGAAGGCCATCTTTGTTTCAGCCCTTATCCTTACAAAGCTCCACAAAACATGCTTTCCTGCTGAAACTGCAACTGTCTACTGGAACTAAAACCATGAGTACGCTGACAGTTGTGTTTCCTAGACTTAAAATAGATTCAGAAAATTACCAAACTAAGTCTAGAAAGGCAGCGATCAGAGACTCCATTCTAGTTAATGCTACTTAGGACCTGATAAAAGGTTGTAGTTCCCTGACATGAATTGATCCAGAAATCCTTAAAAAACTGAGTACTCAATGCCCAGAGAAAAAAGAAGCAGGTCCCACATAATACAAAACAAAACTATAGTATTCCTTCTGGAAGTATGCAGAGTCTGACCCTAACATAAAGTCTTAATTCAAGAAATAGCTTTGGACTCTTTACCATATATTGGGCATCTCTTTATCACCTTTGTGAATGAGGCCTACATGAGGAGATGAGAAGAGGGTTGGGGAAGAGAAAGCAAACTTGATTACATACAGACAACGGGCACTGCGCATACACCATCTTTCTCACTATCTGTTCTTTTCTTCTCTCATTGGGGAGGATGAAGTCAAAGAGAAGAAAAAGTTTAAGAACAGAGGGAAATATAAAATTCATGATGATAACTGTGAATATGAATGAGATGAATTCACCCATTAAACAACAGAAGAGACCAGAATGGATTCAATAGTAGAATTTACCAAAAAAAAGCACTTGAAACATAAAGATTCACATCAAATAAAATAAGGAAACAGAGTAAAATCTATTCTGCTTCAGTGAAAAAGTTGGGGTAGTAAACATGGTCTCAGACAAAGCAGCAATGAAAATGGATTTGATTAAAAGAGCAGAGAAATACTATGTTTTCAGGTGACAATTAATATCAATATACAATTTTTGTTCGGTTGTTTTTCAGTTGTGTCCAACTCTTCATCACAACATTTGAGAGGTTTTCTTAGCAGAGATAATGGAGTGGTTTGCCATTTCCTTCTCCAGCTCACTTTACAGATGAGGAAACTGAGGCATACATGGTTACTTTACTTGCCTAGGGGTCATACAGCCATACAGGTCATACAGTCTGAGAACAAGAAGATGAGTCTTCCTGACTACAGGCCAGCACTCTATCCACTATACCACCTAGCTGATTTTACACACACACACACACACACATGCATACATGCATGTGTATGAATATATGTATATGTATGCATATATGTACATATACACAAAATCAAAATGTGTATATATGTATGTAGTTGTATGTGTGTATACATATATATATATGTGTGTGTACATCCATGTATGCATGCACACATACATAGAGAAACAGAACATTGAAATTAAACTTGTTATTGAGAGAAATGAGAATTAAAACTACAATAATGAGGAATCGCAATGTACTCCCATTCAAAACCAAACAAATCTAACAAAAAAAAGACAATAAAGAAGTTAAGGACTTCAAAGGAACTCCAGATAAATTATATAAGATAGATAGTGGTGATTACTGAATGGATAAGAAAAAGGCTTTATATACATACATATATATTTGTCACTATTTGACCTCAGCAATACATGGCACCTTTACAAAAATTTGCCAGATATTGGCTGGGGGGGCCTGGGCAGGGGGGCAGTCTATGATGAGAAGATTGATAAACAAAGGCAGAAAAGGAGTGATAAATATATCATTTACTCACCACAATGCAATAAAAATTATATTCCTTAAAGAGCTACCTAAGAAAGAGTTAAAAGTACATTGGATCTTCTGGTAGCCAAAATAGGGGAGTACACAGTAAATTGCTGTAGCTCTCCCATATTCACCTCCAAACAACCAGAAAATAGCATCCCAGAATAAATTCTAGAACAGAGCCAGCAGAAAGACAGAATAGAGAGGTCTTTTAGCCCGGGAGACTTGGAGGTTGGACAAGAAAGGTCCATCTCAGGTAAAAGGGGAGATTGTTCCAGGACAGGAAGTGTCCCAGCGAGCCTGCAACAAGCCCTACCTCAGCAAATCAGCAGGAGATCCTCAGTCCCAGTATGGTAGAGCAGGCAAACACAGATACCAGGACCCCCACATACCTTAGCTTAGCCAAGGGAACCGGCAGACTCCAACTCCAAGAACCACCACATGCTTCAGCATAGCCCAGGTCAAACAGGGAGCCTCCTCGTGTCAGGCCTCCTTGTGCTTCAGTATAGCCATGGGGAAATGCAGAAACACTCCACTTGACCTCAGGCACATGCCAGATAACACCACTAGGACCCCAGATCAGCACCAAGGTAAGCTGCCAGACCCCTACAACCTCCAGTAGTGCCAGCCAACACACACCCCAACCTTCAACACAGCACCAGAAACAAGGCTCTCCTGTGGGCCTCAGGGCAGCATCAGTGCAGCACCAGGTAAACATTCAGGGCCTGCAGTCAATGGCACAAGAAACCTGAGACACAGCCCCTTCTACCCTGGGAATAGAGATAAAACTTAAAAGAAAGGGAAAAGGCCCCAAAATTAGCAATAAAAAAACAGAGAAGAAGAAGAAGAAGAAGAAGAAGAAGAAGAAGAAGAAGAAGAAGAAGAAGAAGAAGAGAAGAAGAAGAAGAAGAAGAAGAAGAAGAAGAAGAAGAAGAAGAAGAAGAAGAAGAAGAAGAAGAAGAAGAAGAAGAAGAAGAAGAAGAAGAAGAAGAAGAAGAAGAAGAAGAAGAAGAAGAAGAAGAAGAAGAAGAAGAAGAAGAAGAAGAAGAAGAAGAAGAAGAAGAAGAAGAAGAAGAAGAAGAGAAGAAGAAGAAGAAGAAGAAGAAGAAGAAGAAGAAGAAGAAGAAGAGAAGAAGAAGAAGAAGAAGAAGAAGAAGAAGAAGAAGAAGAAGAAGAAGAAGAAGAAGAAGAAGAAGAAGAAGAAGAAGAAGAAGAAGAAGAAGAAGAAGAAGAAGAAAGAATCTGACCATAGAAAGTTATTATGGTGACAGGGAAGATCAAAACACAAACTTGGAAGAGGACAACAATGTCAAAATACCTATGGGCAAAGCCCAAAGAAAAATGGAAAGTGGTCTCAAGCTTAGAAAGAACTCATGGAAGAGCTCAAAAAGGAGCTTAAAAATCATATGAGTGGAAAAAGAAAAAAATGAGAAAGGAAATGAGAGTGATGCAAGAAAATTATGAAACAAGATTCAACAGCTTGGAAAACTGCTTAAAAAGTAGAATTGCCAAATCAGGGGTGGGGAACTTATGGCCTCCAGGCCACATGTGGCCCTCTAGGTCCTCAAGTGCAGCCTTCAACTAAATCCAAATCCTTTTGGGATTTGTTTGTGAAGTTTGGATTCATTCAAAGAGCCACACTTGAGGACCTAGAGACATGTGACCTTGAGGCTGCAAGTTCTCCACCCCTTGGCCAAAAGGCAAAAGAGATACAAAAATCCACTGAAGAATATGACTCCTTAAAGAATATAATTGTCCAAATGGAAAAGAAAATACAAAACTAACTGAGGAAAAAAGCACCTTTTAAGTTAGAATTGGACAAGTGGAAGCTAATGACTCTATAAGACATCATGAATCAATCAAGCAAATTCCAAGGAATGGAATAATGGAATAAAATGTAAAATGGTCATGGCCAAAACAACTGGCCTGGAAAATAGATCCAGGAGAAACAATATCAGAATCATTGGGCTACCTGAAAGCCATAATCAAAAGGAGGACCTCGAAAGCATCTTTCAAGAAATTATCAAGAAAAATTGCCCTGATGTCCTGAGACCAGAGGGAGAATAGTTATTGAAAGAATCTACAGATCACTTCAGGAAAGAAATCTCAAAATAAAAACCCCAAGAAACACTATAGTTTAATTTCAGAACTATTGGGTCAAGGAAAAAATACTACAATTAGCCAGAAATAAACAATTCAAATATTTGGGGAGTCATAATTAGGATCACACAGGACTTGGCAGATGTAACATTAAAAGATCAGAAGTTGGGGCAGCTAGGTACGCAGTGAATAGAGCACCAGCCCTGAAGTCAGGAGGACTTGATTTCAAATCTGACTTCAGATGCTTGATACAATTACTAGCTCTGTGACCTTGGGCAAGTCAATTAACCCCAATTGCCCTGCCTTCCCCCCTCCAAAAAGGAAGAAAAAGAAAGAAAAGGATCAGAGGTCATGGAACATGATATTCTGGAGTGCAAAGGAGCTAGGACTACAACCAAGAATCACTTACCTGGCAAAACAAATAATACCTCAAGGGAAAAATGGACATTCAATGACAAAGAAGGATTTCAAGCCTTCATAAGGAGATGAACAAATTAAACCAAAACTTTGACCTCCAATATCAAGACCCAAGAGAAGTATTAAACAGTTACAAAGGGAAAAGAAAACATAAGAGATTTAATAGAGCTAAATTGTTTGCATCCCTCCCTGGGAAGACAATACCAGTAACTTAAAAATTATTTCACTAACAGTACATGTAGAAAGAATGTACATAGACAGAGGGTATGGGTATAAAGTGGATTTCAAGGAATGACATCAAAAAAAACTAAGGAATGAGAAAGAGGAATACAATGGGTACAGAAGAAAGGGAGAAGTGGAATCAGGTATATTATCTCACAGGAAGAGGTGAGAAGAACCTATTACAATGGAGGGGAGTTGGGAGGGTAGTAGACAAGGACGGCTTGAATCTTACTCCCATCAGAATTGTCTCAAAGAGGGATTCATATACACAATCAGTTGAATGCAGGAATGTATCTAGCCTGACAGGGAAGTAAGAGGGAGGAGATTAAGTAAAGGGGAAAGGGAGGTGAGACTGACAAAAGGGAGGGCAGATCAGGGGAGGTGGTACTGGTAAGATGGAAAAGGGTGAAAGAAGAGGACAGACAGGAGGAAGAATAAGATGGACGGAAATACATAGGTGGTAATCATAACTGTAATGTGAATGGGATGAACTCTCCAATAAATGAGAAGCAATTAGCAGAGTGGATAAAATACCAGAATCCTATAATAATATGTTGCTTACAAGAAACACACTTGAAGCAGAGAGGCACACACAGAGTAAAGGCAAGGCACTGGACCAGAATCTATTATGCTTTACCTGAAGTAAAAAAAAGCAGGGGTAGCAATCCTGATGTCAGGCAAAATAAGAGCAAAAACAGACCTAATTACAGAGATAAGAAAAGAAACTACATCTTGCTAAAAGGTACCATAGACAATAAAACAATCAAATTGGAAGGGCAAGAAATAGTCTACCTCTCAGATCTATGGGGAGGGGAAAAATTCATGACCAAACAAGAGAAAGAGAGCATTACAAAATGTAGAAGAGATAATTATGATCATATTAAATTCAAAAGCTTTTATACAAACAAAACCAATGAAACCAGCTTTAGAAGGAAAGCAGAAAGCTGAATCAGCAAATGACTCCTATAAAGACCTCATTTCTCAAATATATGGAAAACTAAGGGAAATTTGTGAGAATACAAGCCACTCCTCAATTGATAAATGGTCAAAAGACATAAACAAGCAATTTTCAGATGAAAAAATCAAAGCTATCTATAGGCATATGAAGAAGTGCTCTAAATCACTTTTGATTAGAGAAATACAAGTTAAAGCAACTCTGAAATATCACCTCAAACCAATCAGATTGGCTAATAATGACAAAAAAGGAAAATGATAAATGTTGGAGAAGATGTGGGAAAATTGGGACACTATTGCACTGTTAGGGAGCTTGGGAATTAACCTAAACATTCTGGAGAACAATGTGGAACTATGTTCAAAGGCAACCAAACTGTGCATACTGTTTGATCCAGCAATATCACTACTAGGTTTGTATCCCAAAGAGATCATAAAAAGAAGGAAAGTCCCATATATGCAAAAATATTTATAGCAGAACTATTCGTGGTGTCAATATTGGAAACTGAGGGTATGCCCAACAATTGGGGAATAGTTGCACAAACTGATATATATTAATGTAATGGAATGCTGTTGTGAAATAAGAAATGATGAATAAACACATTTCAGAAAAACCCTGGAAAGACTTGTACAAACTGACAAAAAGTGAAATGAGCAGAACCAGGGAAAAAACTGTATGCAGTATCACCAATATCATATGATGATCAACTATAAATGACTCGGCTTTTCTCAGCAACACGATGATCCAAGACGAGTACAAAGGACCCATAAAGGAAAATTCTATCGATATGCAGATAAAGAACTGATGGACTCTGAATGCAGAGTGAAGTATATTTTATTCTTTCTCATGATTTTTATTCCTTTTGTTTCTTCTTCCACAACTGTAATAAATATGGAAATGTGTTTTATATGATAGCATATATCAAACTGCCTACCATTTTCAGAACAGAGGAGGGGAAGGAGAAAAAAATTCAGAACTCAAAATCTTGTAAAAATGAATGTTAAAATTATTCTTGATATGTAATTGTGGGGAAAAAATAAAATACTCTTTACAGCAAAAAAAAGTTAATTGGAGATAAAATGATGAGCCTAAAGAACTGGTGAGTCAAAGAATAAATCATAGACACAATAGTTAATTTCATCAAAAATAATGAAAACAATAAGCAACATAAAAAAATTGGGGGAATGCAGCAAAAGCAGAATTTAAGGGAAACTTTATTTCTCTAAATTCTTTTATCAACAAAAAATAGAAAACCAAAAAATTGAAAATTTCAATAAATACAAAATAGAAATTCTGAAAGTGAAAAAGAGAATAACAAATGACAATGACAACAATGAATTAATAAAAGTAGGAGCTGATTTTTGTGAAAAAAATTAAGTAAACCATTAGCTACTCTGAGACTTTTTTAAAAAAGAAAGCGAAGTCATATGAACAACATAAAAAAGAAAAACATTTCATTTTTATGAAACATTCAAAGTAACAAATAAACTATTTGCAAAAATAAGAAAAGATGAGACTCTAGCAAATTCATTTGTGATATAAGGTCTTGAAACTTAAACTATGGAGAGACAAAACAGAGAAGGAAAACTATAAAGGAATATCCCTTATGAGTATGAATGCAAAAAGTTTAAGTAAAATATAATAGGCTATAGCACATATGAAAATGATTTTTCATCACGATCAGATTGGATTTATACTGGGGATTCAGGGTTCATTCTATTTTAGGAAAATTAGGAACACAAAAAACCACATTAATCAGAACAGCAAAATGTCATATGATTATACCGATAGACGAAGTGAAAGCTTTTGACAAAGCACATCTATTTCTGTTACAAACACTAGAAACAGAGGAATAAATGGATCTTCCCTTAATATCTATCTAAAACTAGTTGCCATTATTATATGTAGTAGGGATAAACCACTTTTCCAATAGGATCGGGATAAAGCAAGGGCTTCTATTTAAAAAAAATTGAAGGAATAACCATAGCCATCAGCATTTCAGTATATCTCCAACAAAATCCATTAGAAAGTAAAAGGAGAAATTCCATTTAAAGTAACTACTGAATGTGACCATTGCTCAACAGATAAGTGATTGAAGGATATGAACAAAAAGTTCTCAAAAGAAGGATTATAAATTAGTCACAACCACATGAAAAAGTGTTCCATATCACTAATAAGATAAATGCAAATCAAAAGATCAAAAGTGAGCTTTCACCTCACCCAATGTAAATTTGCCAAAATTACCCCCAAAAATGGCAAGTCAATGCTGAAGTGATTTTTGGAAGGATAGACACACTAATACATTGTTGGTGGAGGTGTGAAATAGTACAATCATTTTAGACAGCAACTTGCAAGTATGCAATTAAAATGACTAAAATGCCCATATCCTTCGATGCAGAAGCTCTGTTACTGCACGTGTACCCCAAGGAAGCCATAGATAAGAAGAAAGTCCCCACATACACCAAAATATTTGCAGTAGCACTTTTTGTGACAGCAAAGAATTGGAAACAAAGTAAATGCCTGTGAATTGAAATGAATAAACAAATTATGACATGATCATAATGGGATATTACTGTGCTGTAAGAAATGATGTGTGTGATGAATCCAGAGAAGCATGGAAAGTTCTACATGAACTGATAAAGAGTGGAGGAAACAGAGCCTATATAGTTACACATCTACATATGTAGACATATGCACATACAGTAACTTGCAACAATATAAATGGAAGAAAAAAACAACCACCACAAACCAAAAACAAAAGCAAAAACAAAATTAATGTAACAAAATTCCCTTCACCTCCCTTCCCTTCATTTTTCTTCCCTTTCCTCTTTTTTTCTTTCTTTTCTTCTTTCTTTCTGATATGATAAATGTGGAAATTTGTTTTATATGACGATACATATTTGTAATGTATTTTGTTTTTCTTGCCTTCAGGGAAGGGTGTAGAGAGGGAGAGAATTCACAAATGAAAATAAAATCAAATAGAATTTAAACAAAAAAAATAGAAGAGTGGGATTATGAGAAACAATGTTATCAATGTTACATTTTTCAAGCAGTTCTGCACTACTACTCCCTCTGTCCATTTTGCTTAAATAAGCTAATTTAGAAAAATTTAGACTCTTTCTTTCCTATTAATATATATTCATGGTAGCTAGACAGTATACCCCAGTTTACATAAAGTAAACGTTGACTATGATCAGTTAGTATCCTCAAGATGTCAGAAATCAGAAGCCTAATATTATTGGCAGGAGGAAGGAAAGGGGAAAAAAAAACAGGGAAAGGAGCAGGAAAATCTTAATGTGAGCAGAGGGAGGTTATAATGGAATTTGACCCAGTCATCCTCAATCTTTGTGAATACTGTCTATCCCTATGATTCCAACATTCTTTGAGCCCTTAATCATCACTGTCTAAGCTTTGACAACAGACTGAATCATACTTACCTCCTTGAGTTTGCCACTGGTGAATGTTGGAGAGATAATAGCCCGGATCCACTTCCATTTCTCTCCTTTAACAACGGAGATGCTAGACTTCAAAACTCCATTTAAACCAAAAACCTAAATAAGTAGAACCAGGAGACAACTGAGTTAGAGGAAATTGTTGTAAAGTTTTTCCAAGTAAGGATTAAGTCATATTGACAGTGATAACAAGCTATGTTAGTCCTCTCAGAAAAATCTTTAGAGATACAGGAGGAGGCTGGGTAGTAAGAAGGTGGTAGACAATGATTCTAAGCTTCGATATTTTAGACTTCAATATAATAATTTAGGGCACAGGCTTTTAATTTTTGTATGTGTGTCATAGATCCCTCAGGCAATCTGGTGAAACCTATGGACCCCTTCCCTGAATAATGCATTTTTTATTTTAATTAATACATTTTAAATATATCAAATACATAGGATTACAAAGGAAATCAATTATGTGGAAATAAAAATGTAATTTTTTCCCCACTGAAGTTCATGAATCTCCTGAAACTTATCAATGGGCATGGACATGGACTCTAGGTTAAAAACCTGTCTTAAGGTCTCCTGTCTTTGGTGTAGGCCTCTCTCTGATAGGCACACTGGATAGGGAAGAGAATTAGGGAGAGGAAGGTAGATCTGGAAATAAAGTTGATTTAAAAAATAACAAAAGAAATCAATAAAAATTAGATTTATATAAAGAAAATGCCCTAAGAGAAAGGCCTAGTTCACTTTTTAACATGAATCAGCCTGGTGGATAGAAGGAGAGTGGAACTATTGCCAGGAAGGACATATGAACATATTAGTAATGAGAATGATGAGGATGAGGATGATAGACATTTATATAGGCTTTATGGTTTGTACAGCACTTTACATTCTTGATCTTATTTGAGCTTTTTGCCAAAACCTTGGATTTTGAGGATCATCCTTGGATATCTGTTGTGACCACTGTAAGCAACCCAGTGGTGGGATTCAAATAAATTAACTGGGTTCTCCATGGAACCAAGCCAACACTGCCACCACGTGGCAGGTGCAGGGCCCCGCTAACACCTCATTCACCCAACTCAACCTAAAATTAGGTAGTGGTTCTACTGAACTGGTGTGAACCAGCTGAATACCACCACTGTAAGCAACCCCATTTTACAGATAAGGAAAGAGGCTCAAAAGAGAAAAGTGACTTGCCCATGGGTGGGAATTGAGTCATGGGTGGGAATTAAGACTGCAGGTCCAATGGTCTTTTCACTGTACCACACAGCCTTTCAAAAATGTAAATAAGATTTTCCTTCTGGTCTTATCATAGTGATACCCATTAGACTATGAAAGTTCCTTGAGAGCAGGGATTCTCCTTTACCTTTCTTTTCATTCCAGTGGTTAGCCTAACACAAAGAAGGTAATTTTAAAATGTTTATTGACTGACTGACTGACACCCACTTAGAATGCATCCAGACTGACTTCAAGAAAACTGGATGATTCAAAAGAGATTATTCATAGCTACACTTGGCTCAGTTATTTAGAAACAAATGTCAGTGGACCAAGTTCAAGGCTTTGATCTTTTTATAGACCAGAGACAGGTTGGTATAGTGACCAAACAGTAGACATTGGAGACAGGAGACCTGGGTTCAGGTTCTGTCTTTGACATAGACTAGCTATGCAACTGTAAGCAGGTCACTTATCCTGTCAATGTCCCAGGCAGCTCTAAGACAGTGAGTTTCTGATTTGCCTTAGTGGAGGAAGTTTGGGTTACCTATGGTACTAGGTGGATATTGGAGTCAAGAAAACTGATCTTCCTTAGTTTGAATCTGGCCTCAGATACTAGCTGTATGGCCCTGGGCAAGTCACTTAACCCTGTTTGCCTCAGTTTACTCATCTGTAAAATGAGCTGGAGAAGGAAATGGCAAACCACTCCAGTATCTTTATTAAGAAAACTACAAATTGGGGTCATGAAGAATTAATAACAAGGGAGTATCAACAATAAGAATTTCCATACTAATGAAATAATAGACCTAGACAACAGGAAAAGGAAGAGGGAAGGCAAATGACCTTTAATTTCTCTTAACTACCCTGACCAACCATTTGCAAAGCCCTGTCAACAGGCACCAAGTGAAAAAAACATGTTGGCTTGGTTTCAATTTTATTAATCTCTCCTTTGATTCTCAGAATTTCTAATTTGGTATTTGGGGATTTTCAATTTGCTCTTTTACTAGCTTTTTCAGCTGTATGCCAAGATCATTTATCTCCTTTTTCCCTATTTTATTCATGTAAGCGTTTAGGGATATAAAACTTCCCCTAAGAACTGCTTTTGCTGCATCCCATAAGTTTTGGTATATTGTTTCATTATTGTCATTCTCTTGAATGAATGTTTCTCTGATTTGTTCTTTGGCCCACTCATTCTTTAGAATTAGATTACTTAGTTTCCAATTAGTTTTTAGCTTATTTTTCCATGGTTCTTCATTAAAAATGATTCTTATTGCATCATGATCTGAAAAGGATGCGACTACTTCTGCCTTTCTGCACTGGATTGTGAAGTTTTTATGCCCTAGTACATGGTCAATTTTTGAGTATGTGCCATGTACTGCTGAGAAGAAAGTATATTACTTTTTATAAGGAATGGGGATGATACAGACTTCATAACAACCTGGAAAAACCTATACGACATAATGCTGAGTGAGTAGAGCAGAGCCAGGAGAACACGGTACACAACCACAGATATATGGATTCTGTGAGGACCAACCCTGACAGACTTCGCTCTTCTCAGCAACACAAGGTGCAGGCACAACTGCAAAGGACTCACGATGGAGAATGCTATCTACATCCAGAGAAAGAACTATGAAGTTTGAATGCAGATTGAGGCACACTTCATGCTCGCCTTTTTCTCTTCTCTTTTGTTTTTGTTTCTGGGTTGTTGGTTTTTTTTTTTTGGTTCTGTTTCTTCTTTGTCATTATTCTTTCCATTGATCGTAATTCTTCTCCGCAACTTGACTAGTGTAAAAAATTAATTCAATGCGAAGTCATTCGTGGTAGTTATATGAGATTCTATGCCATCTTGGGGAGGGAGGAGAGAAAATCTGGAACTCAAAATTATGTAGAACTGTCTGTTGTAAACTAAAAATAAAAATATATTAAAAACAAAAAAAACATGTTGGCAACACTGCCTTCCTCTCCCTTTTGCAAAGCTGAGAATGATTAGACCACAGATGTCATAGCAATTGCTTTAACCATCCTTAAAGTATAATATTAGTATAATTAGTATAATATTAATTAATTGATTAGTATAATACTAATAATAGAGAGAGCACTGGACTTGGCAGTCGTAAAAAGACACAGGTATGTGGCTGAGCTCCACATGCTGAATCTGTGATCTTAAGCTGTGAATGAGCCTTATTCTCCTCCTCTAAATAAAAGAAGCAATAACAAAGGCACCATGATCCATACAGGGATGTTGTGAGGATGAATGAGAAGTGGGACTTCATCTCCAGCCTCCATGTCTTTGTACTGGTTGTCCCCCATGCCTGGAATACTCTTCCTCCTCATCTCTCTCTTTTGGAATAACTGGTTTCCTTCAAGACTCAGCTCAAACACCACTTTCTGAAGGACTTTCTAGATCCCTGCTGTTGCTAACCCATCCCCCTCCAAAGTTAACATCTATTTACTTTCTGAGCATATACATATACACGTGTAAACATACATGTACCTTTCTAAGTGTGTATATTCATAGATAGAAAGTATGCATATGTAAGCATAAAATATACCTAAGTATTTATAAGTTGACTCTTCCATTTGAATATAAGTTCCTTGAGAACAGGAACCATGTTCACCTTTCTTTAAGTTCCCAGCTCTCAGCACAGTGCCTGACAGCCAGTATGTGCTGAATGTTGGCTTATTTGCTGAATATACTCTGTAGACCGTAATGTGATTTATAAATGACAGCTGTCTTTATAAAGGTAACAGATTATACAGAACTGTACCACTCTCCAGTGGAAATGGTTTTTTTGGTGCTTCTTTTTTTATTAAATTTTATTTTACCAGAACACGAATACAAAATAGAGAAAAGAAACAAAAATATATCATGAATTTAAATATTGAAACTTAAATATAAAGAAAGAAAAAAGCACGTTACGTGCATAGCAGAACATAGGAGAGAATTCAAAATATGTAACAATAAATTTTCATTTCAAAAAAGCCTATATGATAAATAATACACCTTGCATTGAGAATTGTCCATCTTTTCTCTGCTTTCTCGTGTTTCCTTTTGTTCCTGCTGTGCACTTTTTAACTTTGTTCTATTTTCCCCTCCCCCACCTCCCCCAGAAGGCTACAATATAATTTAGATATTTCTTGATACATACATATACATACAGATAGACACATACACTTATACCTATATACATGCGTATATAGACATATACTTTCCCAAACATAATCTGCTCCTGATCTTTGTTTTTTATGTTTGTAAATATCTTCTGTTTCCTATCCTTCCTGCCTCATCCACTTTACTTCTACCCACTACATTGCCTTCCTATTACTTCCCTACCCCCCTCCTCCACCAACCACCCGGTCCTTACATTACTTGCCTTCCCCCCTCTAAAAATCCCTCCCTTGTCCTAATCCCTTCCTTGTCCTCTCCCCCCTCACTAAACCCCTACCATTTTATTTCTTCTAAATTTAAAAGACTTTTATACTTTTCTAAATATACATGTATTGTTCCCTCTTAAACCCATTCCCGATGAAAGTAGGTTTATCAGAACTACCAGCCCTCCTCTCCGTCTAACTCCTCTGTATCTTTTCTTCTTTTTGCACCTCTCTTGTATAAAAGTTACTCTTTTTAGCTGTTTCTAAATAGTTTTGATTTTTAAATTCATATCATAGTCAGATTTATCCCCCTCTATTTTTATTTAATTTATTTAATATATTTAGTTTTCAGCACCGATTTTCACAAGAGTTTGAATTACAAATTTTCTCCCCAGTTCTACCCTCCCCTCGCACTGCAAGATGGTGTATATTCTGGTTTCCCCATTCCCCAGTCAGCTCCCCCTTCTGTCACCCCACTCCCCTACCATCCCCTTTTCCCTTCCTTACTTGTAGGGCAAGATAAATTCCTACACCCATTTGCCTGTGTATCTTATTTCCTAGTTACATGCAAAAACTTTTTTTTGGTTTTCAAACATCTGTTTTTAAAACTTTGAGCTCCAAATTCTCTCCCCTCTTCCCTCCCTAACTACCCTCCCCTAAGAGCGCAAGCAATCCAACATAAGCCACATGTATATCAGTATGTAAAACCCTTCCACAATACTCATGTTGTGAAAGACTAACTATATTTTGCTCCTTCCTAACCTATCCCCCTTTATTGAATTTGCTCCCTTGACCCTGACCCTTTTTGAAAGTGTTTGTTTTTGATTACCTCCTCCCCTTAACTGCCCTCCCTTCTACCATCCCCTCCTTTTTTGTCTTCTTCCTCCTTCTTTCCTGTGGGGTAAGATACCCAATTGAGTGTGTATGATATTCCCTCCTCAGGTCAAATCCAATGAGAACAAGATTCACTCATTCCCCCTCACCTGCCCCCTCTTCCCTTCCTACAGAACTGCTTTTTCTTGCCACTTTTATATGAGATAATTTGCCCCGTTCTATCTCTTTCTTTCTTCCTCTCTCAATATATTCCTCTCTCATCCCTTAATTTTTTTAGATATCATCCCTTCGTATTCAACTTACCCTGTGCCCTCTGTCTATACACACACACACACACACACACACACACACACACACACACATATACGTATACACACATACATATATACATACCTACGTACACATATATATACATATACACACATACACACACACACACACATATATATATATGTATATATATATATATATATATGCATATTCCCTTCAGCTACGCTAATACTGAGGTCTCATGAATCATACACATCATCTTTCCAAGTAGTAATGTAAACAAAACAGTTCAAATTTAGTAAGTCCCTTATGATTTCTCTTTCTTGTTTACCTTTTCATCCTTCTCTTGATTCTTGTGTTTGAAAGTCAAATTTTCTATTCAGCTCTGGTCTTTTCACTGGGAAAGCTTGAAAGTCCTCTATTTTATTGAAAATCCATATTTTGCCTTGGAACGTGATACTCAGTTTTGCTGGGTAGGTGATTCTTGGTTTTAATCCTAGCTCCATTGACCTCCGGAATATCGTATTCCAAGCCCTTCGATCTCTTAATGTAGAAGCTGCCAGATTTTGGGTTATTCTGATTGTGTTTCTACAATACTCAAATTATTTCTTTCTGGCTGCTTGTAGTATTTTCTCCTTGACCTGGGAGCTCTGGAATTTGGCAACAATATTCCTAGGAGATTTCTTTTTGGGATCTATTTCAGGAGGTGATCGATGGATTCTTTCAATTTCTATTTTGCCCTGTGGCTCTAGAATATCAGGGCAGTTCTCCTTGATCATTTCTTGAAAGATGATATCTAGGCTCTTTTTTTGATCATGGCTTTCAGGTAGTCCAATAATTTTTAAATTATCTCTCCTGGATCTATTTTCCAGGTCAGTGGTTTTTCCAATGAGATCTTTGACATTGTCTACCAGTTTTTCATTCCTTTGGTTCTGTTTTATAATAACTTGATTTCTCCTAAAGTCACTAGCTTCCACTTGCTCCAATATAATTTTTAAGGTAGTATTTTCTTCAGTGGTCTTTTGGACCTCCTTTTCCATTTGGCTAATTCTGCCTTTCAAGGCATTCTTCTCCTCATTGGCTTTTTGGAGTTCTTTTGCCATTTGAGTTACTCTATTTTTTAAGGGGTTGCTTTCTTCAGTATTTTCTTCAGTTTTTTTGGTTCTCCTTCAGCAAGTCATTGACTTGTTTTTCATGGTTTTCTCGCATCATTCTCATTTCTCTTCCCAATTTTTCCTCTACTTCTCTAACTTGCTTTTCCAAATCCTTTTTGAGCTCTTCCATGGCCTGAGACCAGTTCATGTTTTTCTTGGAGGCTTTTGTTGTAGGCTCTTTGACTTTATTGACTTCTTCTGGCTATATGTTTTGGTCTTCTTTGTCACCAAAGAAAGATTCCAAAGTCTGAGACTGAATCTGAGTGCGTTTTCACTGCCTGGACATTTTCCCAGCCAACTTACTTGACTCGAGTTTTTCATTGGGGTATGACTGCTTGTAGAGTAAAGAGTACTATCCTCCAAGGTTGAGGGGATGCGCCGCCACACCAGCACTCCTCCTTCCCCAAGAACCCCCAACCCGGACTGGACTTAGATCTTCAGCAGGCTCTGCACTCCTGCTCTGATTTGCCACTTAATTCCTCCCACCAATTGGACCTGGGGCCAGAAGCAACTGCAGCTGTACTTCAGTAACTGCACCACCTCTGCTGTCCCCAGGGCAGTGGCTGAACCATGAACTCCTTCCACTCTGTCCCCGCAGCTTTTCCCACTAACCTTCTCTGTTGTCTTTGGTGTTTGTGGGTTGAGAAATCTGGTAACTGTCACAGCTCACTGATTCAGGGCGCTAGGGCCCATTCCGCCCAGCTCCTGGTTTGGTCTGGTTGGTCCTGCCGCTGCTCCCTTTGGGCTCTGCTCCACTCCACTCCCAGCTCCATGTGTGATAGACCTCGCCCAGTGACCATCCAGGTTATCCTAGGCTGGAGCCCTGCTTGCCTCTGCTGTTTTGTGGGTTCGGCAGTTCTAGAATTTGTTCAGAGCCATTTCTTTATAGGTTTTTGGAGGGACCTGGCGGGGAGCTCAAGCAAGTCCCTGCTTTCCAGCCACTATCTTGGCTGCATCCCCCTATCTCCCTCTTTCTTATAAGCTCTACAATTATTAATAGGAATGTTAGACATACATTTTACATTTTATGTTATATAAAAAGTAAGCAGTTTGTTCTTGTAAATCCCTTATAGTCAATCTTTGGTATGTGCCTAATGTGTCTCTTAGTTCTTGTATGTTGAATCTTCTATTAAGTTGAGGATTTTTTTTTTACAAAGTCTTGAAAGTCTGGGACTTTGTCAAATGTCCATGTTTTCATTAAAGATAATAATGAAATTTGAAGGGTATGATATATTCAGCTGGAGCCCCAAGTCTTTTTTACTTCGATATATTGTGTTCCAAGACCTGCGGTCCTTTAATGTCTCTGCTGCTAGGTCTTGTGTAATTCTCATTGTGACACCATCATATTTAAATTGTTTTAAGCTTGATACTTTTAATATTTTATCCTTGATATGGGGATTTTGTAATTTGACTATGATGTTCCTATGAGTTTTCCTCATAGGATCTCTTTTAAGTGGTGTTTGATGCATTTTCTCTTTTTCCACTTCCTTATCTTGTTCTAATGCTGCAGGACAATTTTCTTTAATTATTTCTTGTATTATTGTATCCAGATTTTTTTGATAATAACTTTCAGTTACTCTGATTATTTTTATATTTTCTCTTCTTGATTTATTCCACAAATCTGTCATTTTTCTTATAAGATGTTTCACTTTCTCTTCTATTTTTTCATAATTCATGTTCTGTTTATTTCTTGATCTCTTATAATTTCAGTGGCTTCACTTTGCCCAATTCTAATTTTCAAAGTGTCATTGTCCTCCTTGAGATTGGGAATCTCCTTTTTGATTTTCCTTTCATCACCTTCTTGTTTTTCTTGGATTATTTTTATTTTTTTATTTTTTAGTTTTTCCTCCATCTCTTCTCATTTGATTTTTAAAAGTCTTTTTTTTAAGATCTATTCTTCTTTTTGGACAAGTGACCACTTAACGTTGCTCTTTGGGATCACTTTACTTCAATGTCCTTCTCTGAAGGTGAACCCAGGTCATCTCTACTCCCTTAATAGGTTTCTATGGTTAGATTCTTTCTCCTTCGCCTATGCATTTTTTATGATAATAACTTGATTTTTAATCACCTCTAGCCCTGGGGTACAGGAAATGGTGCCTCTTGCCACAGATCTTCAGTTCCCTCTACCGTGGAACCAAAGTCAAACCTCCAACCTCCTGTAAGTGCCCACAACCAGGGGCTTTCTGCCCCACTGCTTCTACGCTTACCTGGCGTGTGTTGATTCTTTCTCACCCCCACTACTCTTCACAGAACAGCTGGGTCTGGCATTCCTTATCAGTAGAGGTTCCTGCAATCTTCCTGGGCCCAAATGCGTGACTCCCCTCAGTATCCTGGGGTAAAAAGTTCAAGTAACTAGGGCTGAGGCAGTCTCCGAAACCAACTAACCCCAGGGCTTGCCGCTTGTTCTTAAAACAGAACCTACCCTGGAGGTGTTTACTACTCACCAGAACCAAACCCAGTCCTGGGGTTCTTCTTCAGATCTTCTCAGACTATCCCTGGAAGATCCTGGTTGGGCCCCTATTCTTCTTTGTCTCCACACCATTTTGTTCACCCTAAAGTACTATTTTAACTCTTTTGTGGGGGAAAATCTTGAAAGCTTGGAATTTTCTGACCTACTCTGCCATCTTCCCAGAATCCTCGCAGAAATGGTTTTATCAAGGTCAGGTAGTCCTTGAACTGGTAAGGGCGGCACCATCCTTCCCCATGGGTTCACAGAGTCATCTTCAACTCCTGATACTCTCTCATCTTCCTATCCAACCAGTTATCCAGTCTTGCAGATTCCATTTCCATATCTTTCCCCTTTTTCCCCTTTAGCTCTTTCATAAAACCACCACTCCAGTTCTGGCCCTGCATTACCTCTTACAGGACAGGAGTATTATAATAATCTCATCATTGGTCTCCCTCTCTCAGATGTCGCCTCTCTCCAATCCATCATCCACCCAACTTCCAAAGGGATAGTCCTAAAGCACAGGTCTGAATGTGTAACTCTTCTGCTTAATAAATTTCAATAAATAAATTCCCTATTATGTCTAAGATTCAAATGAACCCTTCTGCTTGGCATTCAATGCCCTTTACAAATTGACCCCAACTAACCTTTACAATTTTATCATTCATTGCCTCTCTTCACAATAAATGGACATCCCGGGTCCTTGAACCTTCCCTGATCATGCCTTTGCACAGATGGTCCCTCATGCCTGATATGCACTCCTTCCTTACCACTATCAGAATCGTGAGCATCCTTCCAAGATCAGCCCAAACTCTACTTCTTAGATTAGACTTATTCTGATCTCCTTTGCTGATAGGGCCTCAAACTTCCCACATCCTGCTAATTACCTTGCATTTATTTTGTATACACTTATACACATACATGTCATTTCCCCCAATAGAATGGGAGCTCCTTGAGGCCAGGGACTGGTTAATTTTTGTCTATGTATCCTTGGCAGCCAGCAAAAGGTAAGTGGTCAATTAATGCTTATTGATGGAGTTTGAAAACCTGAGTTTTTAGAAGCATTAACTATCTAGCTGGCTTTAACATGCATATCTTTGGCATATATAGATATTAGTCATATTGTCAAGAGAGAAACTGAACAAAAGGAAAAAATTATGAAAAAATAAAGTGAAAAATAGTGTGCTTCAATCTGCACTTAGACTCCATCAGTTCTTTCTCTGGATATGGATAGCATTTTCCATCATGAACCTTTTAGAATTGTCTTGGATCATTGTACTGCTGAGAAGAACTAACTCAATCAGAGTTGATCATCACACAGTGTTCCTGTTACTGCATACAATTTTACATATCTTACTTTAATTTTTTACTGCTACTTAGATTTTTATAATAATTTTCGATCTCACTGGATAGTCTTTGCATCATTGCAATGCAGGCTAAGTATATCTATCTCCGTTGGACAAAACTAAGAAGAGAAAGATTATATAAGTGGCCAAAGGTCTCACAGAGCAGGGACAGAAACCCAGGTTTCCTGACTCCCACCACAGCATTCTTTTCACTGGACCACAAGGAAGACAGCTGACCAGTAATGTGATAAATCATGCATGGGTTAAATTCTCTAGAAAATAATTCAGCATCCAAAATATTTCAAAGCCCATTTAATGTTTATATTACTTGTAGGGCTGGGCCAGGGCAAAATTACAAATTAGGGAAAGTTTTCTCTGTAGTATCTTCCTCATTCTCAACTCAGTATCCTTCTCTCCCAAACCCTGATCCTGCGTCCAATTTCTATTGGGTCTCCATTTTAGCTAGCTGCACATTAATCCCCAAAATGGTATTAGCTGATATGGCTTCAGGTATTTCCCTCTCCCAGCAGCAGTTTGTATGTCTTAATAGAAGCATTCTGGAAAATGGAAAAGCCTTCAAGACCGGAGGGAAATAATCATAAATCATAAATGGTAGAATTTTAGACACTGAGGTAGGAGGCATGGGGAAATATATTCTGGAATGGGGAGAAGGTTACCTTCCTGGTGCCCAGCAGACTATGATACATGGGTACTATGTCTTGGGTTCACAGGCAGATTCATGAGTAGAATCACCTATTGACACTTGTGGTGTGGCACAGGTGTTTTGGCGAGGGTCAATTTTTATCTTTTAAAAAATGATGACACTTTGGCCATGGCACTCTCACACTGAGCTGCCTCAATTGTGTTACCTTCATCATGCAACCTGCTCTAGTCAATAGAAGTTATTATTGTCACCAAAATCCTGGCTTTTGTTCCATATCTGAATATTGTTTTGTAATACAGACATAAGACCATGCTTTATTTTCTGAAAAGCAATGGCAGTTCCCAGGTGCCACTAAACATGCTCTAATTCTGGCTTCCTTTTAAAGTTTCTGGCTATGTTCTTCATGATGGATCAAGTCACTAGAGCAAAATATAACTATTTAGAAAGGGCTTTGTACATGTTATTTAATAAATGATCACTTCAGCCCCTCTAGAACATGATCAATCTTCAATCTTAGGGAAAGTAGCCAACATAGTAACAAAAGAAGATTTTGAAGCAAAGATGCCAAGGTTTCCTGAGAACTGGAAAGCTTAGGTTAGAGCGCTGAATGGCATTGAGCCAAGAAGAATCCTGATGTATCTCTATCTACCAATAACTTACCCGATGGTTAGTGAAGAGTGTGTAAAACTCTTTCACTAGAACTATTTTGATGAAGGCTGGATCCAGAGTGGCTAAGATAGGCAGTCTGCCATCATAAAACCTATAAAGAGCATTAAGATAGAGAAAATTAAATTTTTTTTCCAGAGATCTGCACAGAAAGTTGGCTTCTTAAGTCAACAAATCAATATATCTGCCTTTGGAATGTTCGATCTCCTTGAAGCTAGATGGTAAAATATTCACCACCACTACCCTTTCCCTCCCCTTCCTCCCTCCTACCCCAGTTACAATATGTATTTTACAGTCATAGATAAAGAGATAGAAGGAACCTCAGAGAAAGTCCATCTAATCTAATCCCCTGATTTTATGAATGACGAAACTCGGGTAAAGAAATATTAAGGGACTTGCCTAAGATCAAACCAGTACCATGCATCAAAGGCAGGATTGGAAACCAGATTCTCTGACTTCATAGCCAGTTCTCTTTCTATTGAACCACACAGTCTCCATGCTGTAATGGCTACAATTCAACAAAACTTCATCATTATGTAGAAATACTCAATCACTGTCAAATCCCCTATCAAGCTAGGAAAACCTTTGAGTCTGGCTATAAATTATGGGTCTGCTATGCAAGGATGAGCCTGGCTTAGCTTGGAGAGACCCATCACTAAAGAGTTGGCTACCAGTTGATGATTTTTTCATCCAGGGAAATTCTAGAGACCATACAAGACTGATAAACAACAAAACCCGAGACTACAAATGTGTGGTGATAATTGTCAGTGGAAGGAGTCCATAACTCATAGTCCCTGATTCAATGCTATTCCAATGACCACATATGTTGACCTCTAAACCAAAGGGTTCTTAACCTAAATTTTATGAATTTATTTTTTTAAATACTTTGATATTTTAAAATTTTCAGTATTTCAGTATAATTAGATTCTTTTATAATCCATGCATTTTATTTTATTTATTTAAAAATGTTATTATGAGGAACAGTCCATAGGCTTTGCCACACTACCATAGGGATCCATAAAGCCTAAAAGGAGGCTAAGAACTCTCTGCTCCAAGAGAAAAATAGTTCCCATTCCCATAGTCCTTTAAGGTTTCCAAAAGTGGCCTGAACTTGTGAATCACAATACTTTAATTCAAATCTCACCTCTGATTCTATTAGCCATATGATCTTTGCCAAGTGGATCCTCATCTATAAAATTAATGTGTCAAGACTAGATGAGCTACAAGGTCTCTCCTGGCTCTAAATCTAAGATCTCATGAACCCTGTAAAGTAGGTGGTGAAAGCTGTCCATAAGGGATATGCCAAAGATGGAGGTAGTGCCCTCAAATTCATGACACAGTGGAAGGATTCCTTGATTTTAAATCATTGGACCTGGATTCAAATTCTGACTCTGACACTAATGAGCTGTCTCAGGCAAGTTACTTAAGCTCTCTGGGTCTGTTTCCTCATCTTTAAAATGAAGAATTGGACTAGATAACCTCTGAGATCCCTTCCAATAATTTAATTAAAGAGAAATACAATAATGAGAAAACATATAAAAACCTAGGAGATATAGCAAAAGCAGTAATCAGAAGAAATTTAAATGCTCATTTCAATAAAATAGAGATGGAGCAGACCAATGAATTGGGCATGAAATTTAAAAAATCTATAAAAAGAACAAACCTAAAAACCCCCAACTAAAAACTAACTTGGAAATCCTAAAAATTAAACATGAAACTAATAAAATTAAGTGGAAAAAACATTAAATTAATAAAAAAATTAGGAGTTAGTTTTATGAAGAAAAAACAATGAAATAAACTACTACTTAATACAATTTTAAAAAGAGAAGAAAACCAAATCACTAGTATTAAAAATGAACAGGATGGATATACCAATGATGATGATAAAAAAGGAATTATAAGGAGTTGTTTTGCCTAATTATACACCAACGAATTTAAAAGTTTAAGTGAAATATAAACGACCTAGAAAAGCAGAAGAGGAAATAGAATATCTAAATAGAACAATTTTAGAAAAGGGAATTGAAGAGGCCATAAATGAGCTTCCTAAGAAAAATGCACCAGGATCATATGGATTTACAAGTGAATTCTATCAAACATTTAAACACCAACTAATTTCAATATAAAATAAATTATTTTGACTAATAGGCAAAGAAGGGGTCCTACCAAATTCCTTTTATGAAACTACTATGATACTGACACCTAAACCAGGAAGACTAAAGGGGAGAAAGAAAATTGTAGACCAATTTCATTAATGAATATGGATACAAAAATTCTAAATTGAATACTAGCTAAAAGATTACAACAATATATTGCAAAGATTATTCATCATGCCAAAGCAGAATTTATAACAGGAATGCAGAGATTGTTTAATATAAGCAAAATTATTCACATAATTGTTATCATTATATTGTCAACATGGTATTATGTTAACATATTATTGTGCTATTAATATAATTATTATCAATAATAGAGGAATAAAAATAATATGGTCATATCAATAGATGCAGAAAAAGCTTTTGATGAAGTTCAACACTGATTTCCATTAAAATTCTTGAAAGTGTGGGTATAATGGGTATTTTCCCTTAAACTGATAAAAAGTTATTCATCTAAAACTACCAGCAAGCATTATTTGTAATGGGGATGAATTAGAAGCATTCCAGTAAGACCAAGTGTGAAATTAGAATGACCACTATCACCAATATTATTCACTAATGTAGTGGAAATCCTAACAATAGTAATAAAAGAATAGAAGAAATCAGAATAAGAATCAGAAAGAATCACCTTTTGCAGATGATATGATGATATACTTGGAAAATCCTAAAGACTCAACTAGAAAGTTAGTTGAAACAATAAATAATTTTAAGAAAGTATCAGGATATAAAGTAAATATAATATATATGTAAATATATATAAAGTAAATCCATATAAGTCATCAGAATTGCTATATATCACAAACTAAACCCTACAAGAAGAAATAGTAAGAGATGCCCCGCTTAAAGTACCTCTAGATATTATAAAATACCTGAGAGTCTACCTGCCAAAACAAACCAGGGAACAATAGGAACAAAATTATAAAAAAAATTATACAAATAAAATAAGATTTAAATAATTGGAGATGTATCAATTATCCCTGGGTAGAAAGGGCCAACAGAATAAAAAAAAGACAAGTTTACCTATATTAATTCATATATTCAATAACACCCCAGCTAAAGTACTCAAAATTTTTTTTACTGAATTAGAAAATATAATAGCAAGATTTATTTGGAAGAACAAAAGGTCAAAAATATTAAAGGAACTAATCACAAAAAATATAAAGAAAGAAATCCTAGATCTTAAGCTGTATTATAAGGCTGGGATTATCAAAACCATCTGGTACTGGCCCAGAAATAGAAAGGTAGATCAGTAGAACAGAGTAGGCATATAATTTATTACAGCAAATACATATAGTAACCTTGTGTTTAACAAGTATAAAGACAAGTTGGAAAATAAGAATTTATTGGGTAAAAACTGTTCAGAAAGCTGGAAAGCAGTCTGGCAGAAACTGAGCATAGACCAATATTTTACACTATTTACCAAGATATGGTCAAAATGGATACATGACCTATATATAGAGAGATTTCAAGGAAATGTTGAGAAAAAGGAACATATTACCTATTAGACTAATGGATGGATGAATAATTTATGAAAAAAGCAATATAGGTGTAAAATGGATAATTTTGATTACACTAAAGTAAAAAGATTTTGTCCAAATAAAACAAATGCAACCAAGATCAAAAACTTGTCAAATCTATAAAAATACTAGTCATTTCCCAAATGATAAATGGTCAGAGGCTATGAACCAGAAATTTTCCAATGATTTATAGTCAAATGAAAAAAAGCTCTAAGTCCCTATTGATTAAATAAATGCAAAATAAAATAACCTTGAGATATCATTTTATCCCTTCCACATCGGCTAAAAAAAGATTGAAAGAGGAAGTGACTAACATTGGAGGGGAAATGGAAAAATTGAGACACTAATTCACTGTTGGTGAAACTGTGAACTGATCCAAAAATTTTGGAATTATACCCAAAGAATTATTAAACTATCTATACCCTTAGACCCAGCAACACCACTGTTAGGTCTGTTTCCCAAGATGATTGGGGGCAAAGGAAAAGAGCCTATATATTCTGAAACATTTATAGCAGCTCTCTTTGTGGTGGCAAAGAACTGGAAATTGAAGGGATGCCTGTCAATTGGGCAATGGCTGAACAAGTTCTGGTATATGATCCCCTGATGGAATACTACTGTGCTATAAGAAATGATAACACATACACATACACATGCACATGCACATGAACATGCACGTGCACATGCACATACACATACACATACATATTTGTGTCTAATGGTAACCATCTCCAGGGTGAGGGAAGGAGAGGAAAGAAAAAAGGAAAAAAGTTGTATGATAACTTTATTATATATTTAACACATAATATATTAGCAATCTCAAGTACCAAAAAAAAAAAGGAAAAACTGGCCTTTGCTGAAACAATTGTGCCCCAGCCTAAGCGGTGGTTTTCAACAAGGATTCTGCTCCTCACTTGCTGGTATAACTGATGACATCTGTCCTCATCTCTACACAGAGCCCTCCCTTCTCCCTCAGGATACAGTGTGCTTGGAGTCATATCCTTAGTTGTAGCTGTTAATTGTCTCATTATTATAGGATCATAGGATCATAGGATTCAGAGATGGACAGGTGATCAGAGATTATCTATTCAACCTCTCTTATTTTACAGAGCTGGAAACTGAGGCCTGAGGAGGGAAAGTGACTATCTGACTGTCCACAATCATGCAGGCAATGAGACACAGGGCTGGGATTCAAACCCAGGGCCCAACTTCAAATCCAGTGCTATTTCCACAATGCCATTCTACAGCCACATCACCTGTTTATTGAATTCCTTCTTATCTTTTAAGGAGAAACACAAACATCACCTCTTCCTTGCCTTCCTGCCAAACTTAACAAACAACCTTTCCTGTTGTCCCTCACACAGAACTTGCCATGTAACTCTCCAATGAATTTAGACAGTAACATAGTGTCAGACATATCTGTGTTTGTATCTTAGATTATGAGCTCTATGTGGGTAGGGACTATCTTTTATACTCACCCCCACATTTTGCCATATTTCTTAAAACATTTCTGGTCAAACTTGAAAATTCCCTGAAAAACAATTAGAGCAGATTAGACAATGGGAAGGATACAGATTCACTGCACTGGCACAATGAGCATTATATCAAGGGCACCAGAAATGCTTGAGCCGGAGTCGTCATCTGGTCTAACAACCTTGTTACCTAGAGAGGGGGGAACACTCAAGGAAAAACATTCTAAGTTCCCCAGGATCTTCATAAATGGCTTCAGTAGGAAATGAGAGAGGAAGTCAAGAACTGCCTTACTCGTTTCTCGCCTAGCATAGGATTTGATTTTTTAATTTTTTTTTTAAAATGGTCTTCAACAACAAGTTTTTTTTTAATTTATCTGTCCTACTCACTACCTCGTCCCACTGAGAAAATTGAAAAAAAATTGACTGAATAAATATTTACATACTTCAGCAAAAGAGATTCCCACCTTAGCCATAAAAAAGGATTTAAAAATGAAATGGGCTTACAGATCATCTAGGTCAGGGGTTCTTAATGTGGGGTACATGAATTTGTATTAAAAATATTTGATAATTGCTTTTTAATATAATTGGTTTCCATTCTAATATCATATATTTTATTTTCTGTCTTTAGACACAGTATTCTGAGGATGAAGCTACAGACTTCACCAGATTGCCAAAAAGGACCATCACACAGACACACACACACACAAATTAAGAATCCCTGGTTTAGACTAACCTCTTAATTTTACTGAGGGAGGCAAGAACCCATGTATTTCTGTGGGGCCCTGTAATGATTAGCATTGGTACAGAATACAAACGGCCAGTTTAATCCACAAATGGACACATGTCAGCAATGGAAAGATCATTAGAGAGATAAGTGCTAAGTCAGATCTGTGCCCAGCACAGAGGGTCCAGAATGTAGCAGGTATATATAGTAGTAAACCGAGGAACAGTCTCTGAGTGAGGAAGCCCTGGATTCAAGTCCCACCTCTGACACAAACTGATTGGGTGGCCCAAGAAAAGTGTACTCTTCATCTCAGTGCCCTGGGAAACTCACTGAAACTGAATTTGGAGAGTGGATATGGATCTGCGTTAATAGAGGGCGTTTTTCCCAAGGAGCTCCTTATGCCAATAAAATCACAGTTCTGGTCTCCTACTCAAAAATCTAAAAAGCTTAGAGGATAGAAAGTATAACACAGTGTACTAAAAAGCAGGAATTCAGAGGTTCTTTGCTTTACCTCCATTTGATAGTGGGAGCTCTGAGATATCTTTATCCATGTGGATGACTGAGAAGATGATGAAGGAAGAAAGAATGATAGGATCAGATGTTTGGAGCTACAAGGGACCTCAGAGGCCATCAAGTCCAACTTCTCATTTTACAAATGAGGAAAGAGAGGCACAAGGTCACACAAGTATTAAGAGTCTGGGGAGAAATCTGAACCAAGATTTTATTGACTCCAAGCCCAATTATCTCCAACAACTGTCCACATTCATATTCTGCTTTAAGTTTTATAAATTTACTTTACTATTGTAAATTTCACTCCATGTTATGGAGAGGTAAAGAGTGAAAAGCATTTTATCATTGCATTTCATAGGTGAGCAAGGAGAGAATAAGAGAGGTTACAGTGACTGACTTTTTTTTGGTCTATTAGTCACATCCGACTCTTCACAACTCCATTTGAGATTTTCTTGGCAAAGATACTGGAGTCGTTTACCATTTCCTTCCCCAACTCATTTCACAGATGAGAAAACAGAGGCAAACAGGGTTAAATGGTTTACTCATTCATGGTCACACAGTAAGTATCTGAGGCTGAATTTGAACTTGCTTCATCCTGACTCCAGGAGCAGCAGTATTCCATCTATCTGCTATCTATCTGCCCTTTGGTACTGATTGGCTTAGGGCTAAAAAGCCAGCATGAGGCAGAGTCATATACCACTTCTACCATTATACCATGCTGACTCCAGATAATCAAATGCTGGTGTGGGTCAAGAAATTAGCCTTCCAATATTGCCTCTGGTTTGGATTGGGTTTTTTGTTTGTTTTGTTGAGTTTTTATTTTTTGTTTTGTTTTGGTTTTTTGTGAGATTCCTGCCTCCCTATCTCCCTGCTGCCAAATCTTCCTTTTCAAGGTTGTACAAAATAAAATGCTGGTTAAGAGATATAAAAAGTAAAGAAACAGCAGAATGGGCCCCACAATCACAACACTGATAAGGAAGGAGTTTCTTCTGTACATTTATACTCACTTTACGATATTCAAGAAATGTCCCAATGAACGGAAGAGGCCTTGGCCCAGGAATGCCCAGCTTCTTAAAAAAGCTGTATGGCCAGATTCCGTATCTGTGAGGGAAAAAAAGTTAACAAACACAGATAAATAATAATAATAGCTAGCTTTGGTTTATATTATATATGAAATGTCATTAAGTATACTATGTATGTATATAACATATAATTTATATAGGATTTCAAAATTTGCAAAGTCCTTTACAAATGCTGTCTCATTTTATCCTCACAACAGCACTGGTAGATAAATGCCAATACTATCCTCATTTTACAGTTGAAGAAATTGAGGCAGAGAAAGATTAAGAGTTGTCTAGGGTCATTAGCTTGTAAATATCTAAAGCTGGAATTTAACTCAAATGTTTCTGACTCCAGGTTCAGAGCCCTCTCTATCCACTGTGACAGCTAGCTGCCTTGTCTTTATAAACAAATTCAATAATCAAATTGCTTTTTCTTTCTTTTTTTTAAAATCTGTCATCATCTACTATGCACTGTTATTGGGGAAGTTTGGATTTTTAGTGGAATGTTTAGGTTGAAGAAAATGTTATTAAATTATAGACTTTTGAAAAATATTGAGCACAAATAAATGGTCTGTATATTTGTGTCAGGGCATGATTTCATTAATGATTGCAACTCAAGTGTAAATCCTTGGGATTAAAATTTCAACAAACTCCTAGATTGCCTTCTCTCCTTTTTCAAGTCCAGTAGAAGATTTATAGTCTTCTTCTCTACCTCAAACCCTATACCTATCTTTAGGGAATGCAATTTACATGTTGATATCTCCACAAATACATGTTACCCAGTTCATCAACCTCCTCAACACTTATGATCTTAGCTTCTCTTAGCTCTGCATGGATGTATGGGGATGGTCAGCATCACCCACAAGTACTCCTTTTCTTTTTTTAAAAAAAATATTTAATTATTTTTAGTTTTTAACATTCACTTCCACAAGATTTTGAGTTTTGAATTTTCTCTCCCACCCTCTCCTCCCCCCACCCCAAGATGGCATGCAATCTGACATAGGCTCTACTTTTACATTCACATTAAACATATTTTCACATTAGTCATGATGTACAGAAGAGTTAGAAATAATGGGAGGAACCATGAGAAAGAAGAAACAAAACAAAACAACAAAAGAAAAGGAGAGCAAATAGTATGCTTCCATACTCATTCTGACTCCAAAGTTCTTTCTCTGGATATGGATAGCATTTTCCATCCTGAGTCTTTTGGAACTAGTTTTCTTAGATCCTTGCATTGCTGAGAAGAGCTAAGTCTGTCAAGGTCACTCATCGCACAGTGTGGCCATTACTATGTACAATGTTCTCCTGGTTCTGCTCATTTCACTCTGCATCAGTTCACGTAAGTCTTTCCAGGTTTTTCTGAAGTCCCCCTGATCATCATTTCTTATAGTCCAATAGTATTCCATTACATTCATATACTACGACTTGTTCAGCCATTCCCCAATTGATGGACATCCCTTCATTTTCCAATTCTTGGCCACCACAAAAAGATCTACTTTAAATATTTTTGTACATGTGGGTCCTTGTCGCATTTACATGATCTCTCTGGAATGCAGACGTAGAAGTGGTATTGCTAGGTCAAAGGGTATGCACATTTTATAGCCATGGGACATAGTTCCAAATTGTTCTCCAGAATGATTAGATCAGATCACAACTCCACCAACAATGTGTTAGTGTTCAAATTTTCCCTCATCTTCTCCAACATTTAACATTTTCCTGTTTTGTCATGTTAGCCAATCTGATAGGTACCAGAGTTGTTTTAATTTCCATTTCTCCAATCAATACTGATTTAGAGCACTTTTCCATATGTGTATAAGGAGCTTTTAATTTCTTCATCTGAAAACTGCCTGTTCATACCCTTTGATCATTTATCAATTGGGGAATGACTTGTGTTCTTATAGATTTGACTCAGTTCTCCGTATTTTTTAGAAATGATGTCTTTACCAACATTGTCTCTACTTTCTAACCTCCCATGCACATCCTCTGGTAATTTGGATTCTGAATCTACTACTAAATTTGAACTATTCTCTCCAAGTCACAAATGATTCCGTTATTGCTAAATCCAATGGTCTTTTCTCAGTTATCATCTTTCTAGGTTTCCTCAGCATTTTACACAGTTGACCACTCCCTCCTTCTAGGCGCACTCCTGCCCAGATTTTCATGAAATTTTTGTGGTCCCTCTCCTACCAATCTGGCTGATACTTCTCAGTTTCCACTGCAAAATGATCATCCATGTCCCTCTGCTTATAAATGGGTAAAACTCAGATTTTAGTTTGCACTGTCTTCTTTTTTCTGAATTCTCTCTCTCTCTCTCTCTCTCTCTCTCTCTCTCTCTGTTATTTCTTTTTTTATTAAGATTTTTTATTTTTAGTTTACAACACTCAGTTCCGCACGATCCTGAGTTCCAGATTTTCTTCTCCCGCCCAACATAGCATGGAATTCGATATATCTTCTACTTATAACTTCACATTGAACTTATTTACACAATAGTCAAGTTGAAAAAAGAATTACTACCAATGGAATGAATCATGAGAAAGAAAAAACAAAACCAAAAAAAAAAAAACAGAAACAAAAGAGAGAAAAAAAAAAACAAAGGAAAAAAAAAAGAAAGCAAACAGTTTGCTTCAATCTACATTCAGTCTCCATAGTTCTTTCTCCAGATGTAGATATCTCTCTCCCTCATAGGTCCTTTGGAGTTGTCTTTGAACCTTGTATTGCTGAGAAGAGCTAAATCTATCAAGGTTAGTCATCACAGAATCCATGTATCTGTGGTTATGTATAGTGTTCTCCTAGTTCTGCTCCACTCACTCAGCCTTATATCGTGTAGGTTCTCTTGGTTATTTCAACAACTTCCATGATACAGCCATCATCTCTGTGTCGATTAATCCCAAGTATACCTATCTAGCTCTCATTTCTCTCAAGATCTCATCTCGCACATGAGCCCTAGACCCATAACTACGGCTGACTGCTGGACATTTCCATAGACCTATCAATCAAAACATTTGCCAAACTGGTATAGTGGGTGGGGCTGGGGTGGGGAGTGTGATTCAGAAAGTCCTAGCTTTGAATCCTTCCTTAGACACTTATTAGTCTTAAGATCCTGAAGAAATGACTCAACTTCCTTGGCCCTCAGTTTCCTCATCTCTAAAAAGAGGGAGATGGTCTAAATGACCTCTAACATTCCTTCTAGCTTTAAATCAATGATTCTATGATCTTTATGCCTAACCTCACCCCCTCCCCTCTTAACTTTCCTTTTTCTGCTGATGGAATCACCATTTTTCTAGTGACCTATGTTGTCAACCTAGTAGTCATTCCTGACTCTCTCCTCATGCTCTCCACCTTCCCTGTATCCAATCAGCTGCAAAGACATGTCAATTCTATCTTTATAACATATTTCCTTTGCATCACTTCCTCCTCACCTGCACCATAACAACTTGTTTTAACAATCTGACTAGCAGCTTCTGTGGGGGTATAAGATTCACCCACAGCCAGCACCCAGAAAGCTGACAACAGCACAGGTTCTTCTGATCTGCTTAATTAAGGGAAGCAAGGTGAAGGGGTTGACAAGCTTACTTTTAATTCAGCATTCAAATATCATTCAGTTAGTTCAATGGAAAAATCCAGCACCCTGAACTTCAAAACAAAATGCAAACAAATTACAAACATCAACAGACAGACCTTGTCTGATTCAAATCCCAACACATAGTTACCAGAGTTCAACAAAGTCTCAGCATCCGGGTTTACAAGCTGGAGGGCTCCTTAGCTACAGCTGCCTGGAGTCTCCTCATCAACACCATCTCCAGAGCCCTGCACAAATGGCTCTGTCCTCCCTTCTTATAGGGCTTCAGACATCATCAAACATCATCTGAATCACCAGAGCTCAGGCTCTGGTGATTGGTTCTTGAGTTGGCACCTCCCCTTAAGACCCTGGGAGGTTCATATCCACATGGATTATGTTAACACCTAATGGGGTTTGGGCCTGGGGCTTATCACCTAGTAAAGCTCACTGAGATAAATTGAGTCACTCAAAGAAAACAAAGGCCATTCTGGTTACACTCCACCCTTTGTTCTAGGATACAAAATCTAATCAGTCATGTATCCTAGAACATACATTGTGATCCAATTACAACGGAAACTAAAACATATCATTCATAATAAAGCAAAACATATCATTCAGTCACACTCCCAAATATTGGTTTACAATTCAGATGTGACCCACCCCTCTGTCCCAGCAAGATAATTTCTTCAATCAATCATTCCCAAAATAATTGATAACTATTCAAGTGTCCACCCCTAGGTCACAGCAAGTCAATCTCTTAAGCTCATAAAGTGTCCAAATAAAGTGCTTCTTCAGCAGCACACCGCCATGGCATGCTTTTTCCCAGTACCCTGAGGCACGGGCATGCTTCAGTTAGTAAAGTCCTAAAGCAAACAGACAAACAAATAGAGTTCTCTTGGGGATGTCTGCTCCCCAAACTGCCATTGCAGGCTTCCACGTGGCACCCAAGGTCCCAATTTCAAAGACAGAGTCCAAACAAAGTTCTTGTAGGGTCTGTTCTCCCCATTAAGTTCCAGTCCCTGGTTTCAAGTCCTGAGGATCCGCTGGGCAATAAAGCCAATAGGGTGGGGTCCCTGGGGGTCCAAGGCACTTCCCCCACCCCAACAAAACAAATCCATGCCTCCCTCCTGGATCCCAAGCAGCCCAAGCTGAAGGCACTAAAAAGGCAGACTCAGTGCCTTGCTGTAATGTTTCCATCTTGCCCAGGGCTGGACTTCAGACTCCTGGGTTCCAACTCCAGCTTGCCTCACCTGGATTCTTCTGAAATCCCGATGTAGGTGGTTCCCCATCTTTGTGCTCACCTCCCCAAAGTCAGCTGGAAAGCAGCTAACTGCTCTCACCTTTCCAAAGTTCTCATGCAGGCAGTCTATTGGATCAATATTTTGGCAGCCACTGTCTGCTTCTTCTTTCTCCTCACCAGCCCATCCTGCCAAATCTGTAGGAAGGCCATTCTCCAACTCTCCAAGGCCATTCTCCACTCCTGTTTCAAAACTCCATATACAATATAATCTCAAGACATTCACCCTTTCAGCACAGTCCTCCTGGGCCAGGCTTATCAGCTTAAGCCCTGGGAAGAAGGGATTGTCTCCTGCTCTGGGCCCCTGGGAAACCATGCCCAGCACTTCCAGGGGCCAGTTTTCCTTCAGTACTTTGGTGCTCTAGGCTGCACAGAACCATAGCCACTCCAAGTATAAAGAGCAATCCAAAAACTGGGAAACATTCAACCAATCCAGTACCCCAACACCCCATGCTTCCTTGTTAAAGCCAGATCCTGCCAACTACTCCATTTGTTTCAACAATCCCGCTACCAGCTTCTGTGGGGGTATAAGGTTCACCCACAGCCAGCACCCAGAAAGCTGACAACAGCACAGGTTCTTCTGATCTGCTTAATTAAGGAAAGCAAGGTGAAGGGGTTGACAAGCTTACTTTTAATTCAGCATTCAAATATCATTCAGTTAGTTCAAGGGAAAAAGCCAGCACCCTGAACTTCAAAACAAAATGCAAACAAATTACAAACATCAACAGACAGACCTTGTCTGATTCAAATCCCAACACATAGTTACCAGAGTTCAACAAAGTCTCAGCATTTGGGTTTACAAGCTGGAGGGCTCCTTAGCTACAGCTGCCCGGAGTCTCCTCATCAACACCATCTCCAGAGCCCCACACAAATGGCTCTGTCCTCCCTTTTTATAGGGCTTCAAACATCATCAAACATCATCTGAATCACCAGAGCTCAGGCTAATGGGGTTTGGGCCTGGGGCTTAGCACCTAGTAAAGCTCACTGAGATAAATTGAGTCACTCAAAGAAAACAAAGGCCATTCTGGTTACACAACTATAGGTCAGCACTTCTTGTTTGGACAACTCTACCAGCCTTCTCATGGATCTCCACTAATAGACCTGCGAAATAGGTACTGGGGAGAATGCACTAGCTCTGGAGAAGCAGGATCTGGGCTCAAATGCCAGCTCTGGTATTTACTGCCTGTGTGACCTTAGGCAAATTACTGGATCTCTCTCTACTGCAGTTTCCTTACCTATAAAACAAGCTTCCTTTCAAGTAGGGTTTGGTTCATTTTTCTCGTTGTATTCCTAGACCTGGCACAGTGCCTGGCACATAGCAGGTGCTTAATTGATCAATTCTGAAATCTCTTTCAACTCTATATTTATGAACTATGGAAGAATGGGTAGAAAGTGAGAAAGAGCAAATTCCAAGCACTGGGAACAGTGTTAGAAAAGGTAGATACAGATATTGGGCACATTTGAGGACAAAGAGCAGTATGAAATAAGGCTGGAAAGGTAGGGTTATCAATGCCAGGTTGTGAAGGGCCTTGAATACTAAGCAAAGGAGTTTGAACTTATTCCAGAAGTAGTAGGGAACCAATGAAGATTTTTTCAGGAGGAGTGCCATAACCAACTTATGTATAAGGAAGACTTTTCTGGAAGAGGTATGAAGAATGGGTGCAGTTGGGGAATAGAACTGGGAAAGACTCTGTGAAGGCTATTACTGTCCAAGTGAGTAGTAATTAGAGATGGTCCAAGGTAGTGGCAGTGGGAATACAGAGAATGGGATGGATGGATGGATGGATAGATTGAGAAGAGGCAGAAATGACAGGACTTGCCAACTTATCGCATTTGAGAGGTGAGACAGAAGAATGAAAATTAACACAATATCCTTAGACTCCCATTCTATTCCCAAACTTCATCCTCATCCCTATGCCCCTGCCCCCACTCAGGCAGATAATTTGCCTTTCTGATTTTCTGATCTCTAGGCCATCCAATATTAATTATTTTTTCATTTTCCTCTCACTAAATTCCTCAAAATTGCTACTTCTCTCCATCCATCTTCTTTTTCTTCTTCCATTTCTCTGAGTAATATGCCTCTAGCTCCTTTCTTGTTGTTGTCATTCATGTCTGACTCTCTGTGACCATTTTAGGGCCTTTCTTGGCAAAGATAGTGGAGTGGTTTGCCTTGTCTTTCTCAACCTCATTTTATAGATGAGGAAACTAAAGCAAATAGGGATCACGTGACTTGCCCACGGTCACATACCAGGTAAATGTCCAAGATCAGATGTGAATTCATGTCTTCCTGACTGCAAACCTGGCTCTAAATCCATTGAGTCACCTACCTGCCTCCATGCTTCCTTGCCAATGCTAACTGAGTTCCCATACCCTCAAACCAAATGAAACCAATGGAGTTGATCTCAGTAAGTGGATAGCATTATACAGGGGAAAATGCACTTGCTCTGAAGCTAGAGGATATGGGTTCAAATTTCATTTTTAATGTTTACTACTTGTATGATGTTGGACAAATCATTTAACTTCCCTGCAATCTAGTTTTCTCAGCTGTAAAATGAGAGATCATAGAATCATAGGACCAAAGTTGGAAAGGACCTCAAAGTCCCCTTCATTTTAGAGATGAGGAAATTGAGGCATAGGCAAGTTAAGTGACTTGACTAGGGTCACATGGGCAGAAAACTTTGGAAGAGGGATTGGAAACCAGGATTAAGGTAGGGGGAATTAGATGACCTAGGAGGTACCTCCTAGCTTTGGATCTATAAACCTATGGCTTCAGGTTTCCTCAAGAACTCATTCTAATAGTTGTAGAAGTTCTTAATCTGGGGTTTGTGAACTTGATTTTGTAAAATATTTTAATAACTATGTTTCATATAACTAGTTTACCTTAGAAGTTTATGTATTTCATTTTATGCATTTAAAAGCAACATTCTGAGAAGTGTTCACTATTTTGCCAAAAAGAACCATCAAAAGGTTAAGGACCCCTACATTAGTTACTCCCTCTATTTCTTGCATCTTCAATCCCTATATCTCCACTAGTTTCACAATCCTACTACTATCAATAAAACTAGACATTTATATTGCCCTTTAAAGTCTACAAAGCACTTTACAAGACCCTCTATAAAATAAATAAAATTCCCTTTCCTCAAGGAACTTACATTTTCCTGGAGCGAAACAATCAATATGCAAGTAAATGCAAAATAATTTTCTATATTTCTGAATGAACCCCCTGTCTCCATTGTTTTCTCTCTTCTTTTAGCATAATGACCTCACCTACACTTATGACTTCAGTTACATAGGATCCTATGGTTGAGGTTGAGGTAGCTGTGTGGTACAGTGGATGGAACATCAGACCTGGAGTCAGGGAGCCCCTGTTCAAATCCTGCCTCAGAAGCTAGCTGAGTCACCCTGGGTGTGTCACTTAACCTATGCTTCCCTCAGCTTCCTCATCTGTAAAATGTGTATAATAATGACGCCTGTCTCCCAGGGTTGCTGTGAGGAGTAAATGAGATATTTGTTAAGCATTTAGCACAGTGCCTGGCACATAGCATGGGGAGGGACAGCAGGGAGAGAAAGATCAGTTGGTGTTGTGTTGAAGGAGTAATTAGGTAGAGATGTTCACTGCTGCTCATTAGTCATACTAGAGTAGTTCGCCATTTACTTCTCTGTCTCATTTTACAGATGAAGAAACTGAGGCAAAAAGGGTTAAGTGACTTGCCCAAGGTCACACAGCTAGTCAGTATCTGAGGCTAGATTTGAATTCAGGTCTTCCTGATTCCAGGCCCAGTCCTCTATCCACTGTACCACCTAGCTACCCAGGAGATGTTCTATACACTATAGCAAATCCAGAACTAAGATAAGGGCTAGGGAAATTGGGAATTTATTCATGTAAGTAAAGGACGGCATCAGGTTATGACGGCAAGAATAAATGCTTAAGAGTACGTATTAGCCTGTGTGCCAGTGTCCTCGATACCCACTGCCCCAACCCTCCACTCTGTCATGGATGCCTACAAACTGGTGCTGATCCAGCATGGAGAGAGTGCCTGGAACCTGGAGAACCACTTCAGTGGGTGGTACAACGTGAATCTGAGCCCCGCCGGGCACAAGGAGGCCAAGTACGGCAGCCAAGCACTGCAAGATGCTGGCTAAGAATTTAATATCTTCTTCACCTCTGTCCAGAAGACAGCAACTCATACCCTTCAGACAGTACTAGATGCCATTGACCAGATGTGGTTGCTGTAGTGAGGACTTGGCACCTCAATGAGCAACACTATGGAGGTCTGACAGGCATCAACAAAGCAGAGACAGCTGCTAAGCATGGTGAGGCCCAGGTGAAGATCTGACAACAATCCTACAACATCCCACCACCTCCAATGGAGCCTGACCACCCTTCTATAGCAACATCAGCAAAGACTGCTGCTATGCAGATTTGACAGAGAATCAGCTGCCTTCCTGTGAGAAACCTGAAAGAAACCATTGCCCAGGACTCTACCCTTCTGGAATAAGGAAACCATCCCCCAGATCAAGGAAGGAAAATGTGTTCTGACTGCAGCCCATGGCAATTATCTTTGAGGGAGTCAAACATCTTGAGGATCTGTCTGAAGAAGCAATCATGGAGCTGAATTTGCCTACTGGCATTCTCATTGTGTATGAGTTGGACAAGAATCTGAAGCCCATCAAGCCCATGCAGTTCCTTGAGGGTGAAGAGACCATGGGCAAAGCTATGGAGGCTGTGGCGGCCCAAGGCAAGGACAAGAAGTGAAATCAGGCTACCAGCATGTGTCAGCAGTAGCCAGGCCCTTCCCTTTCACTGTCCCCACCACATTTATCCCCTGCCTGCTCCATACACTGACCATCGTCTTAGGGATCACAAAACAGCTGCAGGTGGGGGACTGATGGTTTTTTTTCTCATTTCCTCCATATTTCAGACCAATTCTTTTCTCTCATTGCCCTTCCCCTCAACCATGTTAGTCAGAATGCCTCCAGAGAGGTTTGGCTCAGAAAAGACCTGGTAAGGGATTAGGGATGGGAACATAATAAGAAATGACCAATGTGGGGAGTTGAAAGAAGAAATTCTTCCATTTATTCCTATTTTCCAGTCCTGCCAGTAGAGCAGCCCTCTCAGAGGCTGTCGTAGGAAGCTGCCTATAACCCAAGTGGTCATTTAACAAATCATGAAAATCTTTACTTCCTCCCTAATCCAAGAACAATGGATCTGCGAGATTGAGATTATATCCTAATGTTTACTTGTTGCATTTGCTTTCACAAAAAGACCTTTCTAGGTTCCTTATGTGGAAAATATTATACTATTTTATATCATTTTTTGTAATTTCAATAAGACTCAGGGCCTGAACTACTTAACCAGAAGAAAAGCCTGATCCTAACAGTCTCTTTGTTCTCTGAGTAAGCTCAGAGATATCTCTATCTTATATCAACAAAATCCAGATGGATCATTCCTTGCTCTGTCCATGGCCATTAAGGGTGAAAACCTTGACCCCAGACACTATCTTGAATTATGTGACTTTTCCTTATCTTAATATTTTATGGGCATATACTATGTTGTGGAATGTTAATGGCAAATTAAACACAGAGATCCTGGGGTAGTAATTCCAATTGACACTCTGTCAACTATCTAATTTGTTGTATTTACAATCTATTCCATTAAGGAAAATCCTCTTCTTGTGTCATGGTTAAACATACATGGGGGTCATAAAAATGAGGTCATACAGGCTTGCTAGCTCTGCTAAAATAATGTATATAAGTTTTCTCATTGCTTTGTTCAGGCAGCCAGAGTTTATATTCTGACTCCTTGTACGTACAAGTAAGCTAGCTCTGCTATGCTTTAAGAGAAAATAATAAACAACATGGATTTTTCTATCACCTAGCTCTGTTGTTTCCTTCAACCAAATTTTCAGGTTTAACACTTATTAGTGGCTTTTGAAATTAAACTGTCCCACTTGGTAGTCATCAGAGATCTCAAGCTGTCAGAAATGGGAGAGTTCCATGATTTCTAAGGGGTGGATGAGTACATCCCATTGTGTGTTTTATAGCCCCTGTTCTGTTCTGTGGCAGTGAAATGCCCCAAGATCATATTGAAATGTGTCTCAGTGTCCCATTGCCTTGCACCTTATGTCCAGTCACCTCAGTCCTCATCAGTTTTAGCATAACTATACTAACCCTGCCCCCCTTTTCTTCGTTGTTCACTATAATAAAGGAGTGATGTGCAATAAAAAAAGAATAAATGCTTAATAAGCACTTGTTTCCTTCCTTCCTTTGTAGATCTAGAAATGGAAGAGACTTGAAAGATTCTCCTACAGCTACCCCTTAATTTTATAGATAAAGAAATTGAGACCCAAGCAAACAAAGACATATGCCCAAGATCAAACAGCTAGTAAATATCAGAGGAGGGTTATGGAGTCTTCTGACTGAGGGATCAAGGTCTCTTGCCACTATGCTCTCATACCATTCCTTACCTCCATGGTTAAATTCCCAATTTCTCTAGCCCTTATCCCCAGTCCATAATTGCATATGATGACCCTGGGCAAGTCATTTAACCCTGTTTGCCACAGTTTCATCATCTGTAAAGTGAGCTAGAGAAGGAAATTAGAAACCATCCTGGTAACTTTGCCAAGAAAATCCCAAACGTGATCCTGAAGAGTTGGGCACAATTGAAAATTATTGAACAACAACATAAAACTGAACACCTTTAACAAACTTCTCCACCAAGAAAACACAAACCAGAAGTGGAGCCAAGATGGCAGAGTAAGAGCAGGAACTTATTTGGGCTCTCCCCGAAATCCCTCCAAACACCTGTAAAAAAAATAGCTCTAGACAAATTCTAGAGCTACAGAACCCAAAAAACGACAAAATGAAACAAGTCTCCAGCCCAAGACAGCCTGGAAGGTCGAAGGGAAGGGTCTAATGTACCGTAGTGGGAGCAGAGCATGGGCCGCGGCTGCACAAACTGGCAGGAGCAGACCAGGCAGAGCAGGCCTCAGGGCACTGAATCACTGGCAACTGAGGTGCTCTCCAGACTTCTCAACCCACAAGCAAATAAGACAGCTTCTCAGGTTAGTGGGAAAACTCTGTTGCACCTGGGTGAGAGAAGGACGTGGTCCAGCTCTAGCCCCTGGGCCCCAAAGGTGGCAGTGGCGGTGGCAGCAGCAATAGCAGCAAGTGCTTCCAGAGCCTCAGGCCCACAGACAGTGGGGGGATTAAGCTACTGATCAGAGTAGGAGTGCAGGAATCTCTTTGCTGGCACTGAGGCATGATTCTCTTACTTTGCCCTGCTTGGATCTGGGTCATAGTCGGGGTTGGTGGTCCTGGGGTGAGAAGGAGCACTGGTGTGGCAGGGCTTGTGGTGGCTATAGAGGGGGAGTCCTACCTGCAGTTCCAGGGCAAAAAAGAGTGCTTGGGGTCACTCAAAGAACAGAACACAGGCCAGAAGAGGAGTGAACATGTCTCCTTGGATCATACCACCTCAGAAGAACTGAAAATTTACAGGTGCCTAGAAGTAGCTCTGAAAACAGCTACACAAGATCCTTGAAGCTTAGGACAAAGCACTCTCCATTCTGGAAGCCCTCATACCTTGACGAAGAGTTCAAAAGTCAAATAATTGGCTGGGAAAATGAGCAGACAGCATGAAAAAAGTCAAGACTATAGAATCTTACTTTGGTGACATAGATCAAAATATACAACAAGAAGATGACAACAAAGTCAAAGATCCTGCATCAAAAGTCTCCAAGAAATATATGAATTGGTCACAGGCCATGGAAGAGCTCAAAAAGGATTTTGGAAAAAATAGGGAAGAGGAATGAGAGCATTGCAAGAAAATCATGAAAACCCAGTCAACAGCTTGCTAAAGGCAACCAAAAAATACTGAAGAAAATAACACCTTAAAAGTAGACTAACACAAATGGAAAAAGAGGCCCAAAAAGACAATGAGGAGAAGAATGCCTTGAAAGGCAAAATTAGCCAAATGGAAAAGGAGGTACAAAAGCTCACTGAAGAAAACAATTCCTTCAAAACTAGAATGGAGCAAGTGGAAGCTAATGACTTATGAGAAATCAAGAAATTATAAAACAGAACCAAAAGAATGAAAAAATAGAAGACAATGTGAAATGTCTCATTATAAAAACCACTGACCTGGAAAATAGATCCAGGAGAAATAATTTAAAAATTATTGGACTACCTGCAAGCCATGATCAAAAAAAGAGTCTAGACATCATTTATCAAGAAATTATCCAGAAAAACTACCTTGATATTCTAGAACCAGAGGGTAAAATAGAAATAGAAAGAATTCACCAATTGCCTCTTGAAAAAGATACCAAAAGGGAAACTCCTAGGAATATTGCAGCCAAATTACAGAGTTCCCAGGTCAAGGAGAAAATATTGCAAGCAGTCAGAAAGAAACAATTTGAGTATTGTGGAAACACAATGAGGATAACACAAGATCTAGCAGCTTCTACCTTAAGAGATCAAAGGGCTTAGAATATGATATTCTAGAGGCCAAAGGAACTGGGATTAAAACCAGGAATCACCTACCCAGAAAAACTGAGTATATAAGTTCAGGGGGAAAAAAATGAATATTCAATGAACTAGAGAACTTTCAAGAATCTTGATGAAAAGACCAGAGCTGAATAGAAAAATTGACTTTCAAAAACAAGAATCAAGAGAAGTATGAAAAGGTAAACAGGAAAGAGAAATCATAAGGGACTTATTATTTCCTACATGGAAAGATGATATTTGTAACTCATGGGACCTTTCTCAGTATTGGGGTAGTTGAAGGGAATATATGTGTATATGGACGCAAGGCACAAGGTGAGTTGAATACGAAAGGATGATATCTAAAAAATAAAATTAAGGAATGAGAGAGGAATATATTGGGAGAAGGAGAAAAGGAGAGATAGAATGGAGTAAATTATCCCACATAAAAGAGGCAAGAAAAAGCTGTTATAACGGAAGGGAAGAGGGGGAAGGTGAAAGGGCATGAGTTGAACCTTACTCTCATTGAATTTGGCTTAAGGAATAGCATACACACTCAATTGGACATCTTACCCTACAGGAAAGTAAGGGGGAAGGAGAGAAGGGGGGGATGATAGAAGGGAAGACAGATTTGGGGAGGGCGTAGTCAGCAGCAAACCCTTTTGAAAAGGGACAGGGTCAAAGGAGAAAATAGAATAAATGGGGGGGTGGGATAGGATGAAGAGAAATATAGTTGGTCTTTCACAACATGACTATTATGGAAGCATTTTGCATAATGGCACATGTATAACTTGTATTGAATGGCTTGCCTTCTGAAGGAGGGGGTGGAGGGGAGGGAAGAAGAGAGAGAATTTGGAACTCAAAGTTTTAAAAACGAATTTTAAAAATTGTTTTTACATGCAACTGGGAAATAAGATATACAGGCAATGGGGTATAGAAACCTATCTTGCCCTATAAGAAAGAAAGGGGGAAGAAGATGGGGTGGGTGATAAAAAGGAGGCCGAACTGGGGAAATGGGTAATCACAATGCATGCCATCTTGTGTGGGGGAGGGGAGGGATGGGGAGAAAATTTGTAACTCAAAATCTTGTGGAAATTAATCCTGAAAACTAAAAATAAATTAATTAATCTAGAAAAACAAAAACAAAAAAAAAAAAGAAAACACAAACCAATTTTTCTCTCCTTGCAATCCCATCCCAAATAGCCCTTGCTCAGCCCTCCATCTTCCCTATTTCTGCTTATGGCACCAACATTCTCACACACAATCGGGAAACCTTGGGCTTCTCTTCCCCCACCCCCACTACAACCCATCTATTCAAGCTCAATATTATTTAAATCCATCCCTTTTTCCATTCCCACTCTATTTCATTTTACATAGGAGAGAATTTCACCTAAATCCCTTTTCTTCTGTTGTCTCCCAGAGCTTCCTTCTGTATTTAACCTTGTTAAGAACACTTGGCTTAAAAGATCCAAAGTTAGAAAATGTATTTAATAAAGACTTGCTGGTTAGTTGATTCAAGGAATTTTACTTTTGTATTTGTATGTCCAGAGCCTAGCATAGTGTCTGGCACATGCTTATTAAATATTTCTCCATCGATTGACTGTGGCCCTGAGCAACTGCCTTCATCTCTCTCAGACTCAATTTCCTCATTTGTAAAATGGGAATAATCATACCTTCTGGTGTGCAATGGAGTTAGAGGAAATGATGAATGGGATAGCTCTGAAGTGTTATACAAGTGCCAGGCTTTTACTACTGCTACCTTTATTAATAAAGCCCTCCTCCTCTCATGTCTCACTGCGAAGATAGAGGTGACCCTTGGATTCTTGAAGGCTAAGTTAATGGAGATCAGCTTTGGCAATTCCTAGGAAGCTGGAAAAGCTGTGAGTCCAATCCTATAATGAAACCATCTGATTCTCAGGTTCCAGCCCAGACAAGTTGGAAGGAGTTCATCACAAAGTCGGCTGCAGGGGGACAACGTTTTTGGCCACTCTTGATTACCCTTTAATGTGCCAGAAAGAGGGTTATTGTGGGCAAGGAAAGCCCCACACTAATGAAATCACAGCTTGTTTAAATATTAAAGCATGAAGAGACATTGTTATTAACAGCATATGTTCTATCTGTCCCACAGCAAAGCAAATTCCCATAGGTTTTTACTAAATGATTAACAGAATTAAATAAGGTACTCAAAGACACTTGAATGGGGACTGCCTGCCCTCTCACTAAGGATCATAATTTTAGCTCAAACCTTACAAGTTATCTAGTCCAGCCCGTCTATTTTACCTCTCTGAAGCCCATAAATGACTTGACCAAGGTCACAGATTCAGGATTTGAACTTGGGTCCTCTGATTTCAAATCCAGGGTGCTCTCCACTAAGGCACCAATTTGCTTTAAGTTCTTTTCTTACAAAAACAAAACTGCAAGGTTGGTAGGACAAATATTATTACCATCCCTCTCTTACAGATGAAGAAACTGAGGCTCAGAGAACTAAAGCCACTTACCCAGTATCAGATCATCTGGTAATCTGAATTCAGTTCACCTGACTTCACCTAAATTTAATGACCTGACACCAAACCAGAGGCTCCCAAGTCCAGTTCCCAATTACCTATCAGGGGTGCCCCACTCTGCCCCTTAATCCTTCCTACTTGGCCTTCCACGAAAATACTTGGCCCATGATTAGACTTTTTTTTTCAAACGATCATTTATTCTAAATTTTGAGTTCCAAATTCTCTCCCTCATTCCAACCCCACCCCCACCCATTGAGAAGGCAAGCAATACGATACCCATCATACATATAAAATCATGCAAAACAATACAATATTAGCCATTTTATTAACCTTTAGACTTTGGACTCCTTATGAGCAAGGACTTTCTTTGTATTCTCAGCACCTGGCACAGTGCCTACTGCATAGTATATGCTTAATAATAATAATGCTTTTTAAATTGACTGGTGTCTTCCTCCCCACTAAGAAACTTTGAAGATAGACAGTTCACAAGTCCTACATGCTAAGGGTCCTTAGTTTTTAGGTGGTGACGACAGCATGGTTCAGTAGAGAGAGCACCAATTCTAAAACTAGAGGAGATGGATGCAAATCCAGCCTCTTGCCACTTATCACTTATCTGACCTTGGATAAGCCTTTAACCTTTCTGGCTTCAGTTTCCTCAGTGATAAAAAGAGAGCCAGACTAGACAACCGAAGGTCCCTTCCATCTCTAATGTAAGAAGAGGGCCCTGGACTTGGAGACAAAGAATATATGGCTTCACATCTGATCTAAGACATTTATAAGCTGTGTGGTCCAGGGCAAATCCTTGAACTTCTCTGGGCCTGTTTCCTCCCTGGTTAAAATGAGGGAGTTGGACTAGATAACTGAAGGTCCCTTTCATCTCTACTATAAGAACAGGACACTGGATCTGGAGGCAAGAATACATGGGTTCACATGTGATGTTGCCATGGACAAGTCTCTTAACCTCTCTGGGCTACAGTTTTCTCATCTGTAAAATGAGGGATTTGGAATCTATGACCCTTCCAGATCTAAATCTATGATCCCATGGGGTAAAAAGAGGAAAGAGAAAATACATGCTTGTTATGATGTAAATTCTCCTAGCTCTGTACTTCCTCATTCCTCTCTGTGAAAGAGAAATTGAGATTGTCTTCCTCTCTTTCCTTCTCTTCTACCCTCCATCCCTTCCTCCTTCGAAAATACTTCTCTCCTTGCAAAGAGATAATTCCCCAAAAGAGTACTAATCCTTGGGAGAGGCAGGAATCCTGATCCGTTCAGAGCACAATGTGCTCTCTCTCACAGGACAACAAATTCCCAGGGTAGCAATTGCTGGGTTTTGTCACTTTCTTAACCCAAACCCAAACCTTGGAACAGAAATAAAGGAAGACTAGACTTACAATATCAGCAGAGTGCCACAAGCCACTAGTAAAGTCCAGGTCTCCACGGATAGGTTGGTTAGGAAAGCCATGCCTCTGATTACTGACCCAGGCGCAGAAGCTTCTGCTGTTGCTGGGGAAGGAAGGCAGGTGTAAGCTAGAAATATTTGTCTATGGGTTTATCTGGTTTCTGCTGCTGGTCACATGGTGGCATCCCTGACACTTCCTGCATCTGTTTGTTGATTTCTCACAGCCTTTGCCTCCAAAAGGAAAGACAAGACAGCTTTCCTGTCTCTTTCAACAATCCGGCTAGCAGCTACTGTGGGGGTATAAGATTCACCCACAGCCAGCACCCAGAAAGCTGACAACAGCACAGGTTCTTCTGATCTGCTTAATTAAGGAAAGCAAGGTGAAGGGGTTGACAAGCTTACTTTTAATTCAGCATTCAAATATCATTCAGTTAGTTCAAGGGAAAAAGCCAGCACCCTGAACTTCAAAACAAAATGCAAACAAATTACAAACATCAACAGACAGACCTTGTCTGATTCAAATCCCAACACATAGTTACCAGAGTTCAACAAAGTCTCAGCATCTGGGTTTACAAGCTGGAGGGCTCCTTAGCTACAGCTGCCTGGAGTCTCCTCATCAACACCATCTCCAGAGCCCTGCACAAATAGCTCTGTCCTCCCTTCTTATAGGGCTTCAGACATCATCAAACATCATCTGAATCACCAGAGCTCAGGCTCTGGTGATTGGTTCTTGAGTTGGCACCTCCCCTTAGGACCCTGCAAGGTTCACATCCACATGGATTATGTTAACACCTAATGGGGTTTGGGCCTGGGGCTTAGCACCTAGTAAAGCTCACTGAGATAAATTGAGTCACTCAAAGAAAACAAAGGCCATTCTGGTTACACTCCACCCCTTATTCTAGGATACATAATCTAATCAGTCATGTATCCTAGAACATAAGTTGTGATCCAATTACAAAGGAAACTAAAATATATCATTCATAATAAAGCAAAATATATCATTCAGTCACATTCCCAAATATTGGCTTACAATTCAAATGTGACCCATCCCTAGGTCCCAGTAAGATAATTTCTTCAATCAATCATTCCCAAAATAATTGATAACTATTCAAATGTCCACCCCTAGGTCAAAGCAAGTTAATCCCTTAAGCTCATAAAGTGTCCAAATAAAGTGCTTCTTCAGCAGCACACTGCCATGGCAGGCTTTTTCCCAGTACCCTGAGGCACGGGCATGCTTTAGTTAGTAAAGTCCTAAAGCAAACAGACAAACAAATAGAGTTCTCTTGGGGATATCTCCTCCCCAAACTGCCATTGCAGGCTTCCACGTGGCACCCAAAGTCCCAATTTCAAAGAAAGAGTCCAAACAAAGTTCTTGTACGGTCTGCTCTCCCCATTAAATTCCAGTCCCGGGTTCCAAGCTCCGAGGGTCCACTGGGCAATAAAGCCAAAAGGTGGGGTCCCTGGGGGTCTGAGGCACTTCCCCCACCCCAACAAAAACCAATCCATGCCTCCCTCCTGGATCCCAAGCAGCTCAAGCTGAAGGCACCAAAAAGGCAGACTCACTGCCTTGCTGCAAAGTTTTCATCTTGCCCCAGGGCTGGACCTCAGGCTCCTGGGTTCCAACTCCAGCTGGCCTCACCCAGCTTCTTCTGGTATCCCGATGTATGTGGTTCCCCATCTTTGTGCTCACCTCACCAAAGTCAGCTGGAAAGCAGCAAACTCTCACCTTTCCAAAGTTCTCATGCAGGCAGTCTTCTGCTCTGTCTGGGTCAATATTTTGGCAGCTGCAGCCCACTTCTTTTTTCTCACCAGTCCCTCCTGCCAAATCTGTAGGAAGGCCATTCTCCAACTCTCCAAGGCCATTCTCCACTCCTGTTTCAAAACTCCATATACAATATAATCTCAAGACTTTCACCCTTCAGCACAGTCCTCCTGGGCCAGGCTTATCAGCTTAAGCCCTGGGAAGAAGGGATTATCTCCTGCTCTGGGCCCCTGGGAAACCACACCCAGCACTTCCACTGGCCTGTTCTCCTTCAGGATTTTGTTGCTCCTGAGGCTGCACAGAACCATAGGCACTCCAAGTACAAAGAGCAATCCAAAAACTGGGAAACATTCAACCAACCCAGTACCCCAACACAAAATGCTTCCTTGTTAAAGCCAGATCCTGCCAACTACGCCATTTGTTTCAACAATCCCGCTACCAGCTTCTGTGGGGATATAAGATTCACCCACAGCCAGCACCCAGAAAGCTGACAACAGCACAGGTTCTTCTGATCTGCTTAATTAAGGGAAGCAAGGTGAAGGGGTTGACAAGCTTACTTTTAATTCAGCATCCAAATATCATTCAGTTAGTTCAGGGGAAAAAGCCAGCACCCTGAACTTCAAAACAAAATGCATACAACTTACAAACATCAACAGATAGACTTTGTCTGATTCAAATCCCAACATAGTTACTAGAGTTCAACAAAGTCTCAGCATCCGGGTTTACAAGTTGGAAGGCTCCTTAGCTACACCTGCCCAGAGTCTGCTCATCAACACCATCTCCAGAGCCCTGCACAAATGGCTCTGTCCTCCCTTCTTATAGGGCTTCAGACATCATCAAACATCATCTGAATCACCAGAGCTCAGGCTCTGGTGATTGGTTCTTGAGTTGGCCCCTCCCCTTAGGACCCTGTGAGGTTCACATCCACATGGATTACATTAACACCTAATGGGGTTTGGCCCGGGGCTTTACACTCAAAGAAAACAAAGGCCATTCTGGTTACACTGTCTCAAACCAGGGCTGGTAGATTTAGCAGTGGAAGTGACTTCAGAGGTCGGTTTCAAGTTATTGGTCAGCAACAAGCCTAGGTCAGGCAACTTGTCCAAAGTTACATGGATAGAAAGCAGCAAAGGTAGGATTTGAGTCCCTGGTCCTCTCACTACAAATCCCAGATTCTTTCTACTGCATCCTAAAACTTTAGCTTGTTTTCCTTTGGAAGCCCTACCTTAACTCCAATAACCCTGGAATTCCCCTTGTTTGCCTTTCAGAAGATGTAGAACCAGTTCCCTTAAAACCCCTCCTCCCTCTACACTGTCCCTAGAATGTCTGTCTGCTCCTAAAATTACAGACCAGACCAGCCTGCAGAGGACCTCAAGGACCTCAGGGCCAGTCAGTGGGGTTTCTAAATGTAACCCACAGAGATAGAACAGTAAGTACCTTGGAAGACACAAGGTGGTGACTACTGCTAGCAAAATATGGTCTCTGGGTTTTGAGGTTAGTCACTCAGGAGCCAAAGGTTGAAAAGAAAGGCTGAGTGTGTGTACATTTACTCTTTTTATTTTTGCAATAATGCAAAATTTTAAATAAAGAAGCCAATTTTTAAAGTGAAGACTTAATAGTAATACTTACAGTTGTAGTCACCAAATGCATATGATACACTGGCTGTGATATAAAGAAGAGTTTTTTGTTTCTCTTTTTTTCATGCAAAATATTTCTGTACTAGCCATGTCACAGAACTAAACAGAAACCAAAAACCTAGAAAAGTAGAGAAAATTTAAAAGTGTGCTTCAGTATGCATTTCAAGTTCACCAGTTCTCTCATTGAAAGTAGATAAAATTTTTCTTTGTGTATCCTTTGTCTTGGATCATGCCTTGATCAGAGTAGTTAAGTCTTTCATAGTTTATTATCCTTACAATATTGTGGTTCCCATGTATAATGTTCTCTTCATTCTGTTCACTTCACTCAGCATCAGTTCATATAAGGCTTAACAACAAGAACCCAGGTTTTTCTGAAACCATCGTGTTCGCCATGTCTTATAGCACAATAGTATTTTAGCACTATAACATGCCACAATTTGTTCAGCCACTCCCCAATTGATGGGCATCCTGTTCAGTTGTAGGCTGTCTTCTACACATGAGACCCTTGCTCCCTAGGTTACTCTCACCATCCATTGTCTTTGTTCTTATTTATAGGCAGCTTAAATGGAGTTAGAGGAAATCACAAAACTGTGCTGACTGGGTACACTACAAACGTGTTCTCCATAATCTCAACTGGACCCTAACTAAAACAATACAATCCTTATGCACCTCCCTAATGATTTCACTACCCCAATCACCACAATGACTTTTCCAAGCTTTTCATTCCTCCTCAGACCTCCTATCACTTCCACCTTCTCCTCACCTTCTCGGTCTAGAACCTTATCCTATGCTTCTTCAAAGAAAACTGAAGCTATTCGGGAGAATTCTCTCTTCTCCCTTTCTCATTTCACATCACTCTGATGTCTTCCTCCTGTATTTTCCTCTTCTCCCCTATCTCACAGGAAGATGTGGCTTTTTCCTAGCTAATGAAAACCTTGATCCTATTTTATCCCTTCTCCAGATGACTTGCTCTCTTCTAATCTCTCTCAGTCTCTGTCTCTGGCTCTATCTCTCTGTCTGTCTCTGTGTCTGTCTGTCTGTCTCTCTCTCTCTCTCTTTGTCTCTCCAATTGCTCCCTATTGGCTCCTTTCCAGCTGCCTAGAAACATGCTTATGCTCCCCATCTTTTAAAAAAATCCTAACTTTATCACACCAGTCCCACTCCCATCATATATGTCTACTTCTTTTCATGTCTTAAGTCCTTGAGGAACCTATTACTGTAGCTTTCACCTCCTTTGCTCTTACTGTCTTCTAAACTCTTGCTAATTTGGTTTCTGATCCCATCATTCATCAAAACTTTCCTCTTCAAAGTTACCATTGTTCTGTTAATTGCCCATCTTTTGGCCTATTCTAAATCCCAATCTTCCTTGAGCTCTCTGCAGTACTTGAAACTGTTGATTACTCTTTTTTCTTGGATACTCTATCCTTTCCAGGTTTTCTGTTAACCATGTTTTCTCTTGGGTTCTCCTCTTACCTGTCTCATTACTCTTTCTCAGTCTCCTTTGCTGGATCTTCCTCCAGGTCAAAGCCACTAATTGGTGCTTTACCTCCATGGCTTTGTCCTGGGCTCCTCTTTTCTACTCCCTCTTATACTATCTCATTTCACGATTTCACACTCTTGCTGGCCTCCAGGGCCATCTCCAGTCTTTCTGATCTATATATCTTGCCACTGGACTCAGATGGTTCTGAAGGAGAGAATGAAGCTGGTGACTTTGCACAGCCTCCCTCACTTAAAGTCATGGCATCACCTTTCTGATGTCATGGTCCTCTTAGAAAATGAAAGTCAAATCATAACTTGTGAGTAATAGTAGCTGCCTCAGTGGGGACCCAATTGGCTAGTTCCAATTGGATGATCCAGTTCTCTTCCTTCTGAAGAGGTTTTTGTAAAGGATGATTGTAAGGGAACCACAGGTTTCTAGGGTTGACTGCCGCGGCCCCAAAATACCTACACGCCGGGTCCTGCCGAAAGAATTCAACTCAATCCTTCTCAGCCAAGGGAAAAGAGAAAGTTTATTAGGGATTCACCATAATGGGCTGTCTTAAGAAATCCCCCCCCTTTGTGACGCCTGTTTCCACAAGCGGGCCAGATTCAACCTACTGAATTAGATTGAATCTGAGCACCTTCATGGAGGCAAGATGGAGATTATATACACAAAGATTGTAGGAGGCATTGAGGGGTGGTCTGGGGTAATTGGAGGAGGGGTTTAGGGAGGGTCTTGAGGGGAAGTCTAAGGATGACCAGGTGAGGTCAGAGTTCAAGAACCAAGAGAATGGAATTAAGGGCAGGAAGTTCCTGAAGGAATGTCAAAGGTTGGGAAGTAACTGAAGGCATTCATATCTAAAGTAACAATAGAGGGAGAGATTTGAGCCTAATGATAATGTGAGGCTTGTGGCCTTAGGGGAAGGCCAGATCTAGTTGGAAGATTCAAGGGGGCTCCCAGAGACTGTATTCCAGATTCAAGGGGGTTCCCAGAGACTGTGCCCTCATCATTCCCCCCTCAAACAAATAGGACCCAAATTCTTTTGGGGTCAGGGACGAAGGTCTCAGCTTCTGAAACTGCTTCCTGCTGGCAAAGGGTGTAGATCTGTTCCCGGCTCGATGGGTCCAGTTCAAGGGGTGCACAGTCATCTGGAAGTTGATGGCTTGGAGCCTGGAGGAGACAAACCTGGCAAAGAGGTTAAGCAAACAACCAAACAGACAGTATAGGATTATAGAGAAAGGACAATTTCCCTGGAGGTTATTAAAGATGATTATTTCATACCTAGCTCCCCTAATCACTTGTTCTGTGTACCACACTGCTTCGGGGTTCATGAGTGTGTAGCACATCCAAACTAGGTCGGGGATATCTAAGAGCAAGATTTGATGTTTGTTGAGCCTGTGCTTAGCCAGGCACTGGTGGCCTTCTGCTTCCATGGTGCTCTGGCAAGTCAGAGCTTCTAGGGGCTGGTCTGCTAGAGGCTTAAAAGCTTCCTCAGTTGGAATGGCTGTAGCAGCCAGAGAATCTAATTGTTTTGGAAAACAGGGGTCAGATCCTAAGGACTGGATTAGGATTCCCAAAGCCTGTCCTCTCCTTTCATCAGCAGAGTGAGTGAAAGGTTTTTCTAGATTAGGTAAAGCTAATGCTGGAGTGATGGTCAGTTTAGTTTTCAAAACTAAAGTCCCAAAAGCTTGTGCTGGGTGGGGGGCCCCACTCTAGAGGGAGTGAGTCAGGGACTTGAGTGGCAATTAATGGTTGCAGTCCCTCCCAAGCCTTGGGCTTAATTGGATATTGAAGGCAATGGAGGGGAACTATGGCTGGGGTGGCAGAAGTAGCTTGCCCAGGAATTCCCTGATCCCAAACAATAGGCTCAACCCTCTCCCACACCTCTGAGGGAACATGGGGAGGTCTGGAAAACAGAGGGAAAAGGGAGTTATGAGGTTTAACTAGAGAAAATTGGCTTCCCAATTTCACCATCAGGTCCCTTCCCAACAAGGGGGCAGGGCCAGAGAAGGAGTGTTCAGACAACAGATCCTTGATGCCCATGACCTGATGGGTCGAGGGGCATGTGGGGCCAGAGCAATTAGTTAAAACAAGAGAACATAGCTGTGATAAAGTGGGTAACCTTACCTTCTGCCTCGATTTCGCCCAGGGCTCCGTAAGAGAGATGGAGAAAGTGGGAGCACTACCAAGCCCCAGGCTTTCCCCTCCTTCCGAGTCTTGAGAAGACTGGAGGAGAGGGTACTGGGAGGAGGCTCTATCACTTTTCTAACTTCGGGGACAATCCTTCCTCCAACGTCCCTCCTGGTTACATGCTGGTCACAGTCCTGGAGGCCTGGATCCTGGAGGGTTCTTCCAGGGGGGCGCCCTAGAGGGGCACTCCTTGGACCAGTGACCCTCCTTGTGGCATCTAAAGCAGGTTTCCCAACTGCCCGAGCCAATGGGCTTCCAAGGGGGATCCCTGGAGGGGCACTCCTTGGGTCTTTTCCTGGCCATGGCAGCAGCCAAGAATTGAGCATGTTCTCTGTCTCTAGCTCTTTCCCTGCATTTTCTTTCATCTGCTGCAACTAGGTCTCTATTGCTGAAGACTCCAAAGGCCGTCTCCAGCAATTGGACCTGAGGTGTTTGGGGTCCCATTGCCAATTTCTGCAGTTTCCTCCTAATATCTGGGGCAGACTGATTAATGAAATACATGTTAACTATTGCCGCCCCTTCAATAGAATCAGGATCCAAATTTGTATATTTCTTAATAGCTTCTACTAGCCGGGCCTGGAAAAGAGCAGGGTTTTCCTTTTCTCCCTGAGTAACTTCCCTGATTTTTTGAAAATTTATTTGCTTTTGAAATGCAGTTCTTAGGCCTTTTAACAGGCAAATTACTGTATGGTCTCTCTTTCCTCTATCTTCTCTCTTTTGGTAATCCCATCCTGGGTCACTATTGGGAACAGCAGCTGTTCCTGAGGAGTATTTTACGGGGTCATTGCTAGCCAAATGATTCCCAAATTTTGGGGCATGTTCCCATATTCTCCTCTTCTCCTCAGTGGTACAGCAGGTAGAGAAAAGGATATGCAAATCACACCAAGAAAGTTCAAACTGCGGGGACAGATCCCTAAAACCCTCAATAAACTTAGTGGGATCTTCTGAGTATCTCCTCAGTTTTTCTTTAATTTGGATGAGATCTGAAATGGAGAATGGAACATGCACTCTCCTTGTCCCAGCAGGGGAGGCAGGCGTTTCCCTCAGGGGAAAAAGCCTTGAAGGCGATGTGGGACCTGGAGCTTGGGGAGGGATATAGGAAGTCCCGCTTCTGGTGAGGGAGAGGCTGGGAGCTGCCGGCTGACCCAGATTAGACTGCAAGGCCAGGGCATCTGCCTGGCAAGGGAGATCAGCTAGTACCTGAGGAGGGGTAGGGGTCAGAGAGGGAGATAGCAAAGAGACCTGAGTGGGAGCCACCTCAGAGAGAGGGGCCAAGGGAGGACGTACTGCCTTGGGGGCAGGGCCCGAGACTGGAACCTGAGTAGGGGTCCCTTCAGGGGAAGGGGCCACAGAAGGAGGCACCTCAACAAGACCCTTGGCTGGGACCTGAGCAGGGGTCGCCAGGGGGGGTGGGGCCATGGGAGGAGATGCAGGGCAGGAGATTTGGACCGTGAAGGAGGCAGGGAGAGAGAAGGGTTGCACTACAGGAAACCAAGAGAAAGAGGGGATGGCCATGGAAGGGGGAGCACAGGAAACAAGGGTGCTCCAGGGAGGTTGGGGAGCAGGAGGAGGGGCTGGGGCTGAAGCCCTGGGGGCTATAAGGAGGGGGTTACCCAAAATGTCCTGTTGACCCCCATTGCTCCTTTGTCGCGGGGCTCTAGCTATGAGCATCTTACAATCTTTTCTGAGAACGGGGTTCCGAGAGAGCTCCACGAAGGTCATTATGTAAGGAATTTCTGTCCATTTTCTTTCTCGCTGACAATATAATTCTAACTGTAAAAGAGTATTATATTGTAAAGTCCCAAAAACAGGCCAATCTTCATGGCTCTAGGCGATATTGTGGTCAAGAAGTATTGCAAAGGTATACCAGCTTTTTCCTTTAAAGTTCTTTAGAGAACTTAATTTTTTTCCAATTTTGTAAAAGACAGCCTAAGGGTAAATTTGGGGGATTGAGGAGAATTGACCCATTGTGAGCCCAGGGGGCTGGAAGTCCCTTCCTCTGCAAGGAAGATCTGGGAGTAAGCCTCAAAAAAGGAACAAAGCCAGACAGGAAAAAACAAACACAAAAAGGTACCTGAGATTTTCCCATTCCCTAGAGCTGAGAGAATTAGGAAAATTGGGGGCGCACTTCCGGATAGGGCATCTGTCCTTGTCCTCTATGCTTCAGGAGGTGTGCCCAGGTCCATGGCCTCAAACATAAACCACTGGACTGAGAACCTGAGAGCGTCAGGCTGAGTCCAAGACAGTGAGCAACTGTCTGACTTACTGGGGACCTGGGGAGTCAGGCCTGAAAAGCACTTCCAAAATGCTTGGAGAGCGAGAAGGGGTTTGGGATAGGGAGAGACTTACCTTCCAGTCTTGGCTGGAGAAAAACTTCAGATGAGCAGTATTCCCGGTGCCAGGGAATCAAAAATGAAGAGGTTTTTTTGTAGGGAAGGGAAAAGAGAAAGTTTATTAGGGATTCACCACAGTGGGCTGTCTTAAGAAATCCCCCCCTTTGTGACGCCTGTTTCTACAAGTGGTCCAGATTCAACCTACTGAATTAGATTGAATCTGAGCACCTTCATGGAGGCAAGATGGAGATTATATACACAAAGATTGTAGGAGGGATTGAGCGGTGATCTGGGGTGACTAGAGGAGGGGTTTAGGGAGGGTCTTGAGGGGAAGTCTAAGGAGGACCAGGTGAGGTCAGAGTCCAGGAACCAAGAGAATGGAATTAAGGGCAGGAAGTTCCTGAAGGAATATCAAAGGTTGGGAAGTAACTGAAGGCATGCATATCTAAAGTAACAATAGAGGGAGAGATTTGGGCCTAATGATAATGTGAGGCTTGTGGCCTTAGGGGAAGGCCAGATTTAGTTGGAAGATTCAAGGGGGCTCCCAGAGACTGTATTCCAGATTCAAGGGGGTTCCCAGAGACTGTGCCCTCATCACTTCCTTCCTTCCCTCTTCTTCTTCTGTCCATACAGGATATCATGCCCTTTCCTGTGGGTACTCTGCTAAAAGGAATATAAATTTTGATCAGTGAAACCTTGCAAGATATTTTGGAGTTTATAGACTAGATTTCTTTCTTAATGTAAGAAATGGGAGGAGGAGTTTTGTTTCCACAGAACTAAAGGTGTCCTTCCCCGACCTCCCCCACCCCAGCTTTAGCAGAGACCAGGCCTCAAGGTCAGTCAGGTGAGAGGTCAGAGGCTTGTAAGCATGTGCATGCTTTTTGAGAAGGCAGTCTGGGGAATTAGAGAGACCAAACCCATTTGAACCTGTTCAAGCTTATCTAGGGTCTGGTCTTGGTCAAGAATCCAGGCCTACTGATTTGCATCATTTGCATATGTTAAAGAGGGAAAGTAGGGGAAGTAAAAGAATATAGTTTAATCCTAAACTAACACAAGGAAAATCTACTTAACTTCACTTTTGCTTCTGTATCTTATTATCCTATTTATATAAACTGTATAACCTAGGAAAACTATGTAAAAAACAAAGATTGTAAACTAACCATGACTCTAGCAGGAGTGGAGGGAATGGTTACCCCTGCTCCTGCAGCTGTATCAGCGGGAGTGTTCTCGTGAGCACTACACCCCCACTCTCTCTCGGGGAGCGTAATAAAATGCCTTCCTCTACCCACTCTGGTCCTGAGTTCTTTGGGTGTGAATGGGCAAATCACATGGATTTTCCTAGGGTCAAGTGAAGGGAAGCAACAGGCAGCGGAAGCTCGCCAGGCTTACTCCTGGATCTTGTCTTGGGGTGTCCTGGGATCCCCACTGCGGTGTTAAGAGGGCTACCACTCTGGATTCCCTTGGGGAACCCTGTGGTCTGCACAGCCTTCTTAAGGGGACATCACTTGGGACTTCCGGCCCTGTTTCGGGAGCCTTGTGATCTTATTGCAGTCCTAAGGGGCCATCGCTTGGGTCTTCCTTAGGGTCTGACCCCTAGGAGGCCCTGTGATCCCCACAGATTAAGGGATGGCTACCACTTGGTCTTCCTCTGGGAGTCCTGTGGTCTGTACAGCCTTCCCTAGGGATTATCACAGGGTTCATCCTCAGGAATTTGGCCCTGCCTAGGAAGTCCAGTGATCCCCAAAACCATGTTTCTCACATTAAGGACCATGCCTTAAAGCCAAATCACTCTGACTCTTATTGATTGGCTGATAATAGGTACCAGCCCAAGATTCACTTAGTCATTGTTTGGGTCTTGATGGCTCAGAGTGTATTGAGCAATTGTTTCTGTTTTGGCCAGAAACACTGAGAGTCTTTCCCTCTCAAATTGATTTTTTTACCTAGGTAAAAGAAGGCATACCTAGCCTTAATCACTAAGTTGACACTGCCTCAGTCAAACTGAGACCTAGGAAAGACCTTAGCTTAAAAGGCAAGGATGCCACTGTACCCAGGGCCATCTCCATTAGTTTCCTCTATATGTTACCACTGGATCCAAATGGCTCAGGAGAGATGAGGCTGTTGACTTTGCCCTGTGTCACTTAAATCCAATTCATTTGCAAGTCGTGGTATCCCCTCCCAGATGTCATGGCCCTCTTTGAGAACGAAGTACAAAGGAAAGTCATGATCTCAGTCTTCCAGATTCAATTATCTCTATGCAAATGATTCTCAGATCTATTTATCCAGCTCTAAGCTCTCTCCTGACCTCCAGTTTCACATCATGCATTGCATCTGGAACCTCTTAAACTGGATTGCTATGGACATTTTAAACTCAACATGTTCCAAACAAAACTCAATTTTGCCTATAACTTCCCTCTCCTCTTCTAAATCTATTACTGTTTTTGTCTTTCAGTCATTTTTTCCCTGGCCTCATTTGCTGTTTTCTTGGCAAAGATACTGGAGTGGTTTTCCACTTCCCTCTCCAGCTCATTTTACAGATGAGGAAACTGAGGGGACACACAGCTAGTAAGTCTGACATCAGATTTGAAATCAGGAAGATCACTCTTCCTGATTCCAATCCCAGTGCTTTATCCACTGTACCACCTAGCTGCCTCCATCATGTGGCCTGCCTACAAGCATTGAAATTTACACAAATGCTTTAGTAAATGAAGCTCAGCTACTGCAGAGCTCTCACTAAAATGACAAATCAAAATATATTGTCTATTGTTTCAATAAAAGCCTAAGGTTGGACAGCCCTGGTCTAGGGGACTACCATTCTAATAGTTATCCAGGCTCACAACTTCAATGTCTTCCTCAGCTCCTCTTGTACTTACCCCATACATTCAATCTCTTGCAGTTTCTGCTTTTTCAGTCTCTCTCATTTATACTTCCTTCACAGTTGCCACCCTTGTGCAGACCCTCATTACCTCATGCCAGGAACTTTTGCAATAGCCTTCTGGTTGGTCTCTCTCTTCACTCCAATCCTGTACTCAGCAGTCAGTGATCTCTCTAAAGCTCAGATCTGACCAAGTCATCTTCTTACTGAATAAACTCCAGTGGTTCCCTATTACCCCCAAGATGTTGACTTAAAACCCTTCAAATTTTGTCTCTTCATACCCTTCCAGCCTCTTTACACTTGACTCCCACTCCACATCTTCTACCATCCACCAACATGATCTTCTCCCTCTTCCTCAGACACAACCCTGCATCTCTTGTCTCAATGTTCTCTCACTTGCTAACCTTCTATGCATGGAATGCTTTTCCTTCTCACTTCCATCTCTTGGCTTCCTTTCATTTCCTTAACATTTCATTTCCTTAACATTTGATTTTAGAACTTTGAGTTCCAGATTCTCTCTCTTCTTCCCTCCCCACCCACCCTCAATGAGAAGGCAAGCAATTCAATATAGGTTATACGTGTATCATTATGCAAAACATTTCTATAATAATCATATTGTGAAAGACTATGTTTTCCTCCATCCCATCCCACCCCTCCCCATTTATTTTATTTTCTCCTTTGATTCTGTCACTTTTCAAAAGTGTTTGCTTCTGACTACTCCCTCCACCAGTCTGTCTTCCCTTCTATCATCCCCACCTTCTCTCCTTCCTCCCTACTTTCCTGTAGGGTAAGATATCCAATTGGGTATGTATGTTATTCCCTCCTTAAGCCAAATCCAATGAGAGTAAGATTCACTCATTCACCTTTGCCTCCCCCCTCTTCCCTTCCATTTTAACAGCTTTTTCTTGCCACTTTTATGTGAGATAATTTACCCCATTCTATCTCTCCCTTTCTCTTCTCCCAATATACTCCTCTCTCATTCCTTAATTTTATTTTTTAGATATCATCACTTCATATTCAACTCACCCTGTGCCCTCTGTCTATATATACATATATATATGTATATATATACATATATAGATATATATATGTATGTATATATATATATATATGTATATTCCCTTCAATTCTTCTAATACTGAGAAAAGTCTCATGAGTTACAAATATCATCTTTCTATGTAGGAATGTAAACACTTCTACTTTAATAGTCCCTTATTATTTCTCTTTCCTGTTTACTTTTCATGCTTCTCTTGATTCTTATATTTGAAAGTCCAAGTTTTCTATTCAGCTCTGGACTTTTTCATCAAGAATGCTTGCAATACTGTAATTCATTGAAAATTCTTTTTTTTTTTTGTCCTGAAGTATTATGCTCAGTTTTGTTGGGTAGGTGGTTCTTGGTTTAATCCTAGATCCTTTGGCGGCCAGAATATTTTATTCCAAGCCCTTCAATCCCTTAATGTAGAAGCTGCTAGATCTCGTATTATTCTGATTGTGTTTCCATAATACTCAAATTCTTTCTTTCTGGCTGCTTGAAATATTTTCTCTTTGACCTGGGAACTCTGGAATTTGGCTATAATATGCCTAGTTTTCCTTTTGGTATCTATTTCAAGAGGCAGTTGGTGGATTCTTTCCATTTGTATTTTACCCTCTGGTTCTAGAATATCAAGATAGTTTTTCCTTGATAATTTCTTGAAAGATGATGTCTAGGCTCTTTTTTTGATCCTGGCTTTCAGGTGGTCCAGTAATTTTTAAATTCTCTTTCCTGGATCTATCCTTCAGGTCAATGGTTTTCCAATGAGATATTTCACATTGACTTCTATTTTTTCATCGTTTCGGTTCTGTTTATAATTCTTGATTCTCATAAAGTCATTAGCTTCCATTTGCTTCATTCTAATTTTGAAGGAATTGTTTTCTTCAGTGAGCTTTTGGACATCTTTTTCCATTTGGCCAATTCTACTTTTTAAGACATTCTTCTCCTCACTGTCTTTTCGTACCTCTTTTCCATTTGGGTTAGTCTATTTTAAGGTGTTATTTTCTGCTGTATTGGGGGGGGTCTCCTTAGCAAGCTGTTTACTCATTTTTCATGATTTTCTTGCACCCCTCTCATTTTCCCCCAATTTTTCATCTACTTCTCATACTCGATTTTCCAAGTCCCTTTTTGAGCTCTCCCGTGGCCTGTGACCAATAATATTTTTCTTGGAGGCATTTGTTGTAGGATCTTTGACTTTGTTGTCTTTTTCTGGCTGTATGTTTTGATCTTCTTTGTCACCAAAGTAAGATTCTATAGTCCTGAGATTTTTTATGCTGTCCTGCTCATTTTCCTACTCAATTATGTGACTTTTGAGCTCTTTGTCAAGGTATGACTCTGCTTCCAGCATGAGGAGTACTCTGTCTCAAGCTTCAGGGGTTTTGTGTAGCTATTTTCAAAGCTGCTTCTAGGGCATCTGTAAATTTTCAGTTCTTTTGAGGTGGTATGATACAAGGAGAGGTGTTTATTCTTCTACTGGACTGTGCTCTGGTCTATGAGTGAACTCAAGCACTCTTTTCTGCCATGTAACTAGCAGGAGGACTCCCTCTCCACAACCACCACAAGCTCTGCCACACCAATGCTCCTCCTCAACCCAAGACCCCCAACTAGGACTGTGACCCAGATCCAAGCAGAGCAAAGAAAGAGAATCCTGCCTCAGTGGTAGCAAAGAGATCCCTGCATTCCTGCTCTGATCAGATGCTTGATTCCCCTATGTGGGCCTAAGAGCTCCAGAAGCAGCCACTGCTGGTGCTGCTGCTGCAGCCACCTCTGTCTCCCAAGGGCTGGGGCCAGACCATGCCCTTCTCTCACCCAGGTCCACCAGAATTTTCCTATTGACCTGCTAAGTTGTCTTTGGTGTTTGTGGACTGAGAAGTCTGGAAACTGGCACAACACGGCAATTCACTGCCCTAAGGCCTGCTCCCCATGGTTTGCTCTAGCCTAGTCTGTAGCGGTGCTCCTGTGCTTGGCTGCCAGCATGTCCAATAGACCATTCCCAGCAACCATTCAGGCCACCTTGGGCTGGAGACTTGTTTCAATCTGTCATTCTGTGCGTTCTGTAGCTCTAGAATTTGTTTAGAGTCATTTTTACAGGTGTTTGGAGGGATTTGGAGGAGAGCTCAAGCAAGTCCCCTGCTTTTACTTGGTCGTCTTGGCCCCACCCCAGAAAAAAAAACTCTGACAATAAAAAGTTACTATGGTGACAAGGAAGATCAAAACATACACTTAGAAGATAAAGTCAAAGCTCCTACATACTAAGTCTCCAAGAAAAACATGAATTGGTCTCAGGCCATGGAATAGCTCAAAAAGGAATTTGAAAATCAAGTAAGAGAGACTGAGGAAAAATTGGGAAGAGAAATGATAGAAAATGCCAGAGAATCATGAAAAACAAGTCAACAACTTGGTAAAGGAGACACAAAATATACTTAAGAAATAACACCTTTAAAAAAGTAGTCCAAATGGTAAAGAAGTCCAAAAAGCCAATGAAGAGTAGAATACCTTAAAAAAGACATATATGTGTGTGTGCATGTATATATATATATATGCACACACATATATGTATATCTGTATATATACATATATATAAATACATACATATATATATATATATATATATATATACATATGAGAGAGAGAGAGAGAGAGAATGTACTGGTGTGATTTGAATATGAAAGGGTGATATCTATTAAATTTTTAAAGTTTATTTTTATTTTTAACATTCATTTCCACAAGATTTTGAGTTACAAATTTCTCCTCATCTCTACCCTCCCTCTCCACCCCAAGGTGGCATGTATTCTGATTGCCCCTTTCCCCAGTCTGTCGTCTCTTCTATCACCTCCCCCCCCCATCTCTTTTCCCCTTACTTTCTTGTAGGGCAAGATAGATTTCTATACACCACTGGACTGTATATGTTATTTACCAGTTACATGCAAAAATACATTTTTTAACATTTCTTTTTAGAACTTTCAGTTCCAAATTCTCTCCCTTCATCCCTCCCCACCCACCCTCCTTGAGAAGGCAAGCAATTTGATATAGGTTATACATGCACATTTTGCAAAACACTTCCATATCCAAACACCTCCAGTCATGTTGTAAAAGACTAACTATACTTCCCTCCATCCTATCCTGTCCCCCTTTATTCAATTTTCTCCTTTGACCCTGTTCTTTTTCAAAAGTGTTTGCTTTTGACTATCTCCTTCCTGACTCTGCCCTCCCTTCTATTATCCCCCCCTTATCCCCTTTCCCCCTACTTTCCTGTAGGGTGAGATACTTAATTGACTGTGTGTGTTATTCCCTCCTTAAGCCAAATCTAATGAGAGCAAGATTCAGGCATTCCCTTTCACCTACCCCTCTTCCCTTCCAGTACAACACCTTTTTCTTGCCACTTTTATGTGAGATAATCTACCCCATTCTATCTCTTCCTTTCCCTTTTTCCCAATGTGTTCCTCTCTCACCTCTCAATTTTATTTTTTAGACATCATACTTTAATATTCAGCTCACCCTGTGCCCTCTGTCTACATATATATATATATATATATATATATATATATATATATATATTGTGTGTGTGTGTGTGTTGGTGTGTGTGTGTGTATATATATATATATACATGTATATGTATATATATTCCCTTCAACTACCCTAATACTGAGAAAGGTCTCATGAGTTACAAATATCTTTCCATGTAGGAATGTAAACAAAAGAGATCAAATTTATTAAGTTGATACCTTTTCATGCTTCTCTTGATTCTTGTATTTGAAAGTCAAATTTTCTATTCCACTCTGTTTTTTCCATCAAGAATGCTTGAAAGTCCTCTATTTTATTGAAAATCCATATTTTGCCTTGGAGCATTGTACTCAGTTTTGCTGGGTAGGTGATTCTTGGTTTTAATCCTAGCTCCTTTGACCTCTGTAATATCATATTCCAACCCTTCAATCCCTTAATATAGAAGCTGCTACATCTTGTGGTATCCTGTTTGTGTTTCCACAATATTCAAGCTGTTTCTTTTTGACTCCTTGCAAGATTTTCTCCTTACCTGGGAAATCTGGAATTTGACAACAATATTCCTAGGAGTTTTAATTTTGGTATGTTGTTCAAGAAGTACTTGGTGGATTCTCTCCATTTCTATTTTGCCCTCTGGTTCTAGAATATCAAGGTAGTTTTTCCTTGATAATTTTTGAAAGATGATATCTAGGCTCTTTTTTAATGATGCAGTTCAGGTAATCCAATATTTTAAATTACCTCTCCTGGTTTTGTTTTCCAGGTCAGTGGTTTTTTCCAGTGATATATTTCACATTGTCTTCCATTTTCATTCTTTTGGTACTGTTTTATAATGTCTTGATTTCTCATAAAGTCACTAGCTTCCACTTGCTCCATTCTAATTTTTAAGGCAGTGTTTTTCTTTGCTGGTAATTTGAGCCTCCTTTTCCATCTGGCTAATTCTGCCTTTTAAGGCATTCTTCTCCTCATGGCTTTTTGGAGCTCTTTTGACATTTGAGGTAGTCTATTTTGGAGGTCTACTTTAGCAAGTTATTAACTCGCTTTTCATGATTTTCTTGCATCACTCTCATTTCTCTTCCAATTTTTCCTCTACTTCTCTTACTTGATTTTCCAAATCCTTCTTGAGCTCTTCCATGGCCTGAGACCAATTTATATTTTTCTTGGAGGCTTTTGATGTAGGATCTCTGACTTTGTTGACTTTTTCGGACTGTGTGTTTTGATCTTTGTCACCAAAGAAAGATTCTATAGTCTGAGTCCTTTACACTGCTTGCTCATTTCCCAGCCAATTACTTGACTTTTGAGCTCTTTATTGGGGTATGACTGCTTTCGGAGTAGAGAGTGCTATGTCCCAAGCTTGAGTGGTTTGTGTTGCTCTTTTCAGAGCTACTTCTATTCTGAGGTGTATCATACTCCTCTTCTGGCCTGTGCTCTGATCTGTGAGTGAAAGCACTCCTTTCTGCCATGTAACTACTAGGAGGATGCCCTCTCCACCTCCACCACAAGCTCTGCCATACCAGTGCTCCTCCTCCCCCATGAACCACCAACCAGGACTTAGAGCCAGATCCAAGCAGGGTAAAGCTAGAGAATGTTGCCTCAATCCCAGCAAAGAGATCCCTGCACCCCTGCTCTGATCAGCTGCTTGATTCCCCCCACCATCTGTGTACTTGGAGCTGCAGAAGCATCCCCTGCCACTGCTGCTGCTGTTGCTGCTGCCACAGCCACTTCTGCTACCCCAGGGCAGGGGCTAGACCAAGCACTTTCTCACCCAGGTCTAACACTTTCCCACCGACCTGCTCAGTTGAGTTTGGCATTTGTGGGTTGAGAAGTGTGGAAACTGCCCTAAGTCCTTCTCTGTCAGGTGTACTCTGGCCTGGTCTCTTCTGGTGCAGCCCACACTGGGCTGTGCTCCACCCAAGAACAGTGCAATAGATAATTCTCAGCAACCATCAAGCCCATCTTGGGCTGGAGACTTGTTTCACTCTATCATTGTGTGGCTTCTGTAGCTCTAGAATTTGTTTAGAGTCATTTTTACAGGTGTTTGGAGGGATTGGGGAAGAGCTCAAGCCAGTCCCTGTTTTCATGCCACCATCTTGGCTCCACCCTTGAAGGGGTGATATCTAAAAAATAAAATCAAGGGGTGAGAGAGGAATGTACTGAGACAAAGGAAAAGGAGAGATAGAATGGGGCAAATTATTTCATGTAAAAGAGGCAAGAAAGCCTATTAGTGTGCAAGTAAAGAGGGGAGGTGAGGGAGACTGAGTGAACCTTATTTTCATCAGAATTGACTTGAAAAGAGGTAATAACAAACACACGCTATTGAGTATAGAAATCTATCTTACCCTACTAGAAAGTAGGAAGTGAAGGGGATAAGAAAGGTGGGGGGTGGTAGAAGGGAGGGCCGATTGGGGGAAAGGGTAGTCAGAAGCAAAGCACTTTTGAGGAGAGACAGGGTGCAAGGACACAGAGAATAGAGTAAATGGGAGCACGGATAGGATGGAGGGAAATACAGTTAGGAAATAGTAAGTTTCTCTGATAAAGGTTTCATTTCTCAAATGTACAGAGAACTGAGTCAAATTTGTAAAAGTAAGAGCCATTCCCCATTTGAGAAATGATGAAAAGGTATGATCAGTTTTCAGATGAAATAGTCAAAGCCATATGCGAAGGTACACTCACTCACTACTGATTGGAGAAATACAAATTGAACAGTTTGTGAAGTATTACCTCATACCTATTAGATTGGTTGATAGGAAAGAAGGTGTGAATGACAAATTTGGAGGGGATGTAGGAAGACAAGACACTGATGCAGTGCTGGTGGAGTTGTGCACTGATTCAACCATTCTGTAGAGCAATTTAGAACTCTGCCAAAAGTGTTATAAAACCCTTTGACCTAGCAATATCACTACTAAGTCTGTATCCTAAAAGAGGAAAAGGGTCTATATGTACAAGAATATTTATAGTAGCTCATTTCTGGGGACAAAGAATTAAATTAAGAGGATATCCATCAAGGGGAGAATGGCTGAACAAGTTGCGGAATGTGATTATGTTAGATACTATTGTACTATAAGAAATGATGAGCAGGATGCTCTCAGAAAAAACCTGGAAAGACTTGCATGGGCTGATGCAAAGTGAAATGTACTGTATATAAAGTAATGGCAATATTGTAAAATGATCAGCTGAGAATGACTTGCTATTCTCAGCAATACAATGATCCAAGGCAACTCTGAAGGACTCATGATGAAAAATGCTAGCCATCCCCAGAGAAAGAACTGATGGTGCCTCAATATAGACTGAAACATACTTCTTTTTAACTTTATTTTTCTTGAATTTTTTGGTGTGTTTTCTTTTACAACAGACTATTGTGGATATGTTTTGCATGACTATAAATGTATAACCTAAATCAAATTGCTTGCCTTCTTAATGCAGAGAGGGCAGAGTGGGAGGAAGGGAGAGAATTTGGAACTCAAAGTTTCAAAAACGAATGTTAAAAATTGTTCTTACATGTAAGTGGGGAAAAAATAAAATACTAAAACAAAGGTTATAATTATGTGTAAATATGGTCATTGTTCCAACCAATGGAAATATTAAATAAAAATTCAAAAAAGTATGTATTCTCTCCCCCTTAATTTGAATTGTCTCAGACATTGAGGGAAGTAGTTTGGAACCATGCCTCAAAGTCACTAAACTATGCATAACCTTTGATGCAACGCTACAGCTACTAAGATATGATGATGTTAATGATGATGATGATGACAAAGATAATGGCAGCTAGATGGTACAGTGGATAGATTTAAAGTCAGGGAAATACTAGTTAAATCTTTCCTCTGAATTTTACTAGCTGTGTGACCCTGGGCAAATTACTTAACCTCTCTGTGCCTCATTTTTGTCATCTCTAAAATGGGGGATAATAGTGACATCTACTTCACAGGGTTGTAATGAGAATCGAATGAGTTAATATACTCAAAATGCTTTGTAAGCTTTACATTACTATGCAAATGCTATAGTGATAATAATAATACGCCATGGAGATCAAAAAAAGAAGAAAAAGACCCACATGCACAAAAATATTTATGAATTTTTGTGGTGTCAAAGAGCTGGGAAACTAATGGGGTATCCTTTAATTAGGAACTACTGAGCATTGTATCTAATGAATGTAATATAATTTGTTGTTGCTCAGTCATTTCAGTCATATCCAACTCTTCCTGACCCATTGGGGTTTTCTTGGCAAAGATACTGGAGAGGTTTGCATTTCCTCCTCCAGCTCGTTTTACAGATGAGGAAATTGAGGCAAACAAGGCTAAGTGACTTGTGCAGCGTCACATAGTAAGTGTGGCAAGATTTGAACTCATAAAAATGTGTCTTCCCAACTCCAAGTCTGGCCCTCTATCTGCTGTAGAAACAACAAAAAGGTTGGTTTCTTAGAAACCTGGGAAAATAGGTATGAACCGATGCAAAATAAAGTAAACAGATCCTGGAGAACATTTTACAAATAAAAATAAGATGGTAGAGGAAAAAAACCTTCGAAAGCCTGAAGATCTCTAATTAATGAAAAAACCAATGATAACACCAGATAGTGCAGCCTGAGACCTTTGGGCACAGAGATAATGGCCTTACAATAAAGACATTGAAAATGTGGAGATTTATTATCAGACGTGGCCAATGTGGGGGGGTGTTGCTTGATGTTGCGTATATATTAAAAGCGTTTCCTTTTTCATTTTCCTCTTTTTTGTTTTTTAGGAGTGATGAGGGGTGGTAGGAATGAGGAAAGGACTAAGGAAAAAGTAGCCACAAAATGAGAGAAATTCAAGGAAAACAAGAAAACAGTCAGTGAATTTTTTTAAATGCGCAGAGAACAAAATAAAGAATTGAAAAAAAATCACAGATAAGCAAGACAACTTTGAAAGTTGCATTTGAATGTATTATATATTTATATAGATTTAAAAGACAAGATCTGCATGATAGATATTTGCAGGTTAATGTACAATCCTCTTTTGTAGGCAGCTTGTTGGCAAGCCTAGAGCAAGACCTGAGATCAAAATCATTCTCAGACACTTAATAGCTGTGTGACCCCAGGCAAGTTACTTAAGCTCTGTCTGACTCAGTTTCCTTGACTATAAATGATAACAATAATAGCATTTACCTCCTAGGGTTGTTTTAAGGATCAAATGAGATACTTAGCAAAGCACCTGGCACATAGTAGGTACTTAATAAATGCTTGTTCCTTTCCTCTCCCTTTCCTTTACTGGGTACATGCAAGTGAAATTTTCTTTGATGGGTAAGTTTAGAAAAAAAAAAATTTTAAAAAAGAAATTACGACAACTCCAGAAGTAAAAGAATCTGGGGTCACATCACACCTCTTACTACCTGGATGACTATGGGCAAGTCATTTACCCTTCCTATCCTCTCGATATCCTCATCTACAAAATGAGGATTTTGGCTTCTACAGGCTTCAAGGTGCCCTTCCAGCTTTAGATCTATGGTTTTGCAGATTACAGATTGAGGAGTCCTTTCATAAGCACTCTTCTGCCTTGGAGTCTCAGCTTAGTGATAAGAACTCCAAGAGACATCACAAAGCCCTTTCACAGATGAGGAAACTGAGCCTGAAAGAGTATAAACAACTTGTTGAAACTCATATAACAGGCAAGTGTTCCAGGGGGGATTCGAATCTACATCTGCTGGGTTCCAAGTCCAGTTTTCTATCCAGGTTTCTATCTATATACCTTTGGCCCTGCAACAAGATAGTGTTATGAGGCTCAGATGAGATAAAATAAGAAAAGAACTTTCCAAAGTCTGAAGTATCAAGCGATTATTTCCTACCTGTGTGCAAACATTCCTAGTTATGGTTCTGAGGATACTGGGGGTAAAGTTGGGTGTGTTTGCCCTCTGGTGCGTAATTGGCCTTTGAGTCTCTTGAGGCAGCTGTTACTCTAAGGATCTGTCCTTTGCTCTTCAGGCAAGCATTATGGCCTGAAGCAAAGTTCTTTGGATATGATTATAGCCACTGAGCAACTGAGTCAACTTTAGGCAGCTTAGTAACCCATTTTGGGGTCTCCTGTTGCAGGAAGCTGGGCGTGTTATAAAGTAATGTGATCACACTAGGGACTTTCCCAGCAGCCAGGATTCACAGAAATGAAGCATCACCAGATTGGGTTTGCTGGAGTTGGACCCACTCACGGCATCAGACATGAGATACCAGGGCTGGAAATAAGTTTGCTCCATAGCCCTGCACTGGGGAGTGGGTGACTCAGAACTGACCTTCCTTCATAAGGGCCTCGTGAAGGAAAGAACACATTTTTAGAATCAGGTCACTTTGATGACTAATTTCAGAGCTAGAAAGATCCTTGAGAAATCATCTGCTGCTCCTCATACCTATAACTCCACTTCCTAACTTTCTGCTTTTACAATGACCGTCCTCCATACTGGGAATATACCTATTCCCTACCCACAAGTGCCAGAGAGCTTTTCTGATGTTCTTTGCTGCTAGTGTTCTTTTACCTCGCCCCCTTCAAAAACAGCAGCAGCAGCAGCAGCAACAACCACCCCTCATATTAATTCTGCATCTATTCTGAACATAGGAAAGGCTACTTGGCATAGTATATTGAGTTATCCTGAAACTGGGAACACCTGGATCCAGGTGCTAGCTCCCTCACATCCTGGTTGTGTGACCCTGGACGAATCACCTAAGGTCTCAGTGCTCTAGGCCAGAGCCTGCCACAACACTCCAGAATTCCATTAAAATTAGCTTAAAATATTCCTGGGAAATATTTACAAACTCAGTAAAAAATACAATAAAACATAGATAATGGTAATATGTGACTTTCTAAGTCAATAGGCCACCCACAGATATCGTTATGTTAATTTTAATGGCTCTCATTTCTATTTGGGTTTGCCATCACTGCTCTAGGCACCTCTAACATAATAACTTGAAGAGGAGGTGCAGACCTGAAATAGTGGGGGGCAGGTCTCACCTGTAACTTCCCTAATAAAATGAATCATAGGTTGAATCCTTATCCCTATATTTTGCATGTAGTAATAGCAATAATGATAATAGTTAATGTTCATGTACAGCCTACTGTGTGTCAGCCACTCTGCTAGGTGCTTTGCAAAATTTACCTCATTTTGATATTATTTCTCCTGTAGAATGTAATTAGCTGCTTGAGGGCAGGCACTGTTTCATTTCTGTATTTGTAGCCCCAGCCCCTAATCAATAGGCCTAGAACATGATGGCAATATTTAAAAGTTTGTTGACTGATTAATTCATTGATCTGGTCCATCCCCTCACTTGACATGAGAAGAAACTGGGGCACAGAGGGAAGTAACTGACCCAAGGTCACACAGCTAATCAGTGGCAGAATTGGAACTCGAACCCAGGTCTCCGAAGACAAGTGCCCAGTGGCTTAGAAACTTGCTGACTTTGTATTGGAAGTCTTCATTTGACATCACACAGGCACAGGAGGAGGTTTTTGCAGGCCAGCAAGTTTCTTATTTAAAGAAAAAAAAGATCCCTTAATTTCACCAGCATCAGGAAAAGAGACTTTCAAAAGGGGTACTTTGGTTATCTTGGAGTCTCAAAGCCAGAGCCAGGAAAAAGTTTGAAAGTCAGTCATATTGTCCATACTCCTAGGGACAGGAATATCCTCCAAGTTTTTTCCTTTATTTGTTCTGGCTGCTTTTAGGTTACTTGTCACCTCCTTGACACTTTCTCTTCTTTCCTTCCCTTTGTATCTTTCACATCTTTCTATTTACAGAAAAGATGCAAATCTTGTGTCTTGGGAGCAGAGAAGAGGGGAGAGGGGAAAGAGACTGTCTCACTGATCAAATCCACTACCTCCTCTTTCTTCTGGCTTCCTCTTAGATGGACAGACCATGACAATCCAGGCCATGGCAGAATCCAGCCCTGAGCCTCAGGGCATGGGGAAATCTCCTCTGAAAGCCCTGATTGGAGAAGGGAAGAATAAGAGATTTTCATAGAAACTCCTCCTTTCGGCCCATAAAGCCTATATTCTGGCAATAGTCTGCCTCTCAGGTTTATCAAGTATTATTTTCTGTCAATCAAACTAGCTTACTTGGTGTTACACCCATACATTGTGCCCTCATTTCTTTCTTTGCCTGGGTGGTTCCACGTGCCTGGAATGCTATTCCTTTATCACCTCTGCCTCTTAAAAATCATTTCTTTTTAAAAAAAAAAATTTTATTTTCTCTCTATTATAAGTAAAAGCAATTTTTAGCATTGATTTTTAAATTTTGTGGATTATTCATATCCATATTTATTTATGTGGATTTACTTCATAGCCAGCTACTTTGCTAAAATTATTGTTTCAACTACCTTTTTAATGGATTATTTGGGATTCTTAAAATATATCAGCATACCATCTGCAAACCTCCTTCCCTATTCTGATTCCTTCTATTTCTTTTTCTTCGGCTATTGCTATTGCTAGGATTTCCAATACAGTACTGAATGATATTGATGACAGTGGGTATCCTTGTTTCACATTTGATCATACTGGAAGGCTTCTGGTTATCCTCCTTAAAAATAATGTTTCTGGTTTAGATAAATGTGGCATTTTTTAATCAATTTAAGGAAAAATCCATTTATACCAATACTTCCAAGTGTCTTTAATAAAAATGGGTGTTGAATTTTATCAAAAGTTTTTTCTGCATCTATTGGTATAATCGCATGATTTTTTAAAACTTTTATTATTGATGTATCAATTATGCTAATAGTTTTCCTTATGTTAAACCATCTTGCATTCCTGGCATAAATCCAACTTGAAGATAATGTTTAATCTTTGTAATATATTGCTGTAATCTTTTAGCTAGTATTTGATTTATGATTTTTGCATCCATGTTCATTAATGAAATTGTTCTATAATTTTCATATTCTGTTTTTACTCTTCCTGGTTTAGGAATCAGTATCATATTTGTTTCATAGAAGGAATTTGGTAGGATCCCTTCTTTAGCTATTATTCCAAATAATTAATTTAATGTTGGAATTAATTGATTTTTAAATGTTTGATAATTGTAATCCATTTCCTCTAAGAGCTTTCTCTTAGGAAAAGCACTTATGGCCTGTTCAACTTCTCTATCTAAATTAAGTCTATTTAGATATTTTATTTCCTCTTCTGGTAATCTAGGCAATTTATAGGTTTTTTTGTTAAAGTATTCTTCCATTTCACTTCAATTGTCAAATTTATTGGCATATACTTCCAGAAAAATAACTTCTAATAATTGCTTTAATTTCATCTTCATTAGTGGTATATTCAGCCTTTTCAGTTTTGTACTAGTGATTGATTTTCTTCTCTCTTTTTTAAATCTTTTATTTTTTTCATAAAACCAACTCATAGTTTTATTATTAATCTAATGAGTGTTTTTTAACTCTCAGTTTTATTCATTTCACCTCTATTTTTAGGATTTCCAATTTAGTGTGTAATTGGTGTATAAATTATTTAATTTTTTAACTGCATACCCAATACATTAGTCTGCTCTTTCTCTCTTTTATTTATATAAGCTTTCAGAGATAATCACTGCTTTACTGTATCTCTTTTGGTTTTGATGTTCTGTTCATTACTGTCATTCTTTTTAATGAAATTGTTGTTTCTATGCTTTCTTCTTTAACCCATTCATTCTTTAAGATTAAGTTGTTTAATCTCCAATTTATTTTTAATCTATATTTCCTTGGTCCCTTATTAAATATAATTTTTATCGAATTAGGATCTAAAAAGGATAATTTTTAATATTTCTGCTTTTCTACTTCTAAAATTTTGATGAACGAACATGGTCAGTCTTTAAAAAAACTACCATGAAATATGTGGAGGGTGGGGAGTGTATTCCTGTGTGTTTGCATTCAGTTTTCTCCAGATATCTATCATATCAAGTTTAACAAAATTCAATTCATTTCCTTAACTTATTTCTAATTTACTTTAGTTAAATTTATCTAATTCTGAGAGGGAAGATTAAAGTCCTCAACTATTATAATACTACTATCTGTTTTTTTTATTTGTGCAAATATAAATCTTTTATTAAAGCTGCCTTAATACCAATAGTCAAGATCTACATTCTGATCATGGCAAATTGATTCCAACTCTATTTTCTTTTTATTTATTTATTTATTAAATATTTTAGTTTTCAACATTGATATACACAAGATTTTAGTTACAATTCCCCCCCCATTTCTACCCTCCCCCCAATCCAAGATGGCATATATTCTGATTGCCCCATTCCCTAGTCAGCCCTCCCTTCGTCACCCCACTCCCACCCCATTCTCTTTCCCCATACTTTCTTGTAGGGCAGGTTAAATTTCTATGCCCCATTCCCTATATATCTTATTGATCAATTGCATGCAAGAACAACTTTTTCTTTTGAGCGTGTGCTTTTAAAACTTCGAGTTTCAAATTCTCTCTCCTCTTCCCTTCCCATCGACCCTCCCCAAGAAGGCAAGCAATTCAACCTAGGCCACACATGTATCATTATGTAAACCACTTCCACAATACTAAAGTTGTAAAAGACTAACTATATTTCCCTCCATCCTATCCTGTCCCCCTTTATTCAATTTTCTCCCGTGACCCTGTCCCTTTTCAAAAGTGTTTGCTTTACGTTGCCTCCACCGCCTATCTATCCTCCCTTCTGTTGTCCCCCCCTTTTTATCCCCTTCCCCCTACTTTCCTGTGGGGTAAGATACCCAATTGAGTGTGTATGTTATTCCCTCCGCAAGTCAAATTCAATGAGAGCAAGATTCACTCATTCCCCCTCATCTGCTCCCTCTTCCCTTCCAACGGAATTGCTTTTCTTGCCACTTTTATGTGACATAATTTATCCCATTCTATCTCTCCTTTTCTCCCTCTCTCATATATTCTTCTCTCATCCCTTAATTTTATTTTATTTTTTTAGGTATCATCCCTTCATATTCAACTTACCCAATGCTCTCTGTCTATATATATGTATATAGATTGATAGATAGATAGATATGTATGTATGTATATTCCCTTCAAATACCCTAATACTGAGAAAGGTTCCATGAATTATGCATATCATCTTTCCATGTAGGAATGTGAACAAAATTGTTCACTTTAGTAAGTCCCTTGTGCTTCTCTTTCTTGTTCACCTTTCCAAGTTTCTCTTGATTCTTGTGTTTGAAACTCCATTTTCCTATTCAGTTCTGGTCTTTTCACTGAAAAAGCTTGAAAGTCCTCTATTTCATAGAAAATCCATATTTTGCTTTGAAGCATTATGCTCAGTTTTTGCTGCGTAGGTGATTCTTGGTTTTAACACTAGCTCCTTTGACCTCTGGAACATCATATGCCACAGCCCTTTGATCCCTTAATGTAGAAGCTGCTACATCTTGTGTTATTCTGATTGTGCTTCCACAATACTCAATTGTTTTTTCTGGCTGCTTGAAGTATTATCTCCTTGATCTTGGAGCTCTGGAATTTGGCAACAATATTCCTCGGAGTTTTCTTTTGGGATCTTTTTTCAAGAGGCGATCAGTGGATTCTTTCAATTCCTATTTTACCCTCTGGCTCTAGAATGCCAGGGCAGTTTTCCTTGATAATTTGTTGAAAGATGATGTCTAGGCTCTTTTTTGGATCAGGTAGTCCAATAATTTTTAAATTATCTCTCCTGGATCTATTTCGCAGGTCACTGGTTTTTCCAATGAGATATTTCACATTGTCTTCCATTTTTTCATTCCTTTGGTTCTGTTTTATAATATCTTGATTTCTCCTAAAGTCACTAGCTTCCACTTGCTCCAATCTAACTTTTAAGGCAGTATTTCTTCAGTGGTCTTTTGGATGTCCTTTTCCACTTGGCTAATTCTGCCTTTCAAGGCATTCTTCTCCTTATTGGCTTTTTGGAGCTCTTTTGCCATTTGAGTGACTCCTATTTTTAAGGCGTTGTTTCTTCAGTACTTTTTTTTCATAGTTTTTTGGGTCCCCTTTAGCAAGTCATTGACTTGTTTTTCATTGTTTTCTTGCATCACCCTCATTTCTCTTCCCAATTTTTCCTGTACTGCTCTTACTTGCTTTTCCAATTCCTTTTTGAGCTCTTCTGTGGCCTGAGACCAGTTCATGTTTTCCTAGGAGGCTTTTTTTTTTTTTATTCAGGGAAACTTTATTTGATAAAATGTTTCAAAAGTCAGTGTGAATTTGGTTGGCTCTTGCCATTTTAACAGGGGTGATTTAGTGGAGACATGGAGAAAGTTTTCATTTGGATGTTCCATAAAACAAAGTGTAAAATGGAATAAAACTGTTGCCCATGAGTGCTGCTTTGTCAAGGTCAGCAGTTACATAGGAAAGTGTCAAGTTATCCCAGGTTTAGTGCACAACACGCAGCACTGAGTTTATGTCTAAACAGAAGATTGAGGTGTCTCAGAAAGACCCTTAAAACAAATATTTTTAGGGAAAAACAGCTTAAGTTATGATTAAGATACGTTGGAGAGAACCTTTAGGTTTTCCCTCATCTTTTAGTTAGAACGTATTTTAAACCTACTATGTACAATATTTTAACATATTCCAAACAAGCATCATAGCATGTAAGCAGACATCTCCACAGGGACATTATCCTGGCTTAGCCACAGTATGTCACCTGAAAATAAAGAAAATAACTATGCAGAACAGGCTGACGCTGAAAATATTCACATTTTGGGACATCTAGTCACAGCTGGAATCTTCTAAGAATGTTCAGTTCTACTAGTCATCAACAAAAGGTCAACAAATGAGTCAGACGTTGGGGAGCCATCGGAAGAAGAGCTGGTTTTTTCCCTCAGCCATCTGTGATCTTTAATGTCATGCTGCAACCACGGAATGAGCCCCCAGAAGCAGGCTACCAAAGCCTGCATCTCCATAGCTACCTGAGAGCAGGGGTCTGGCACTTTGTCAAAGAAATATGTGGCATCCCTAAGCTTTAAATTGGCAGTGCATTCCTTTTCAAGGCTTGCCTGGGCATTTATTTGTTGACTAGAAAACTAAAGCAAAGGTTGTAGAAGAAGCCTTCATTTGCTAGTGGGCAAATTGGGGGTGGCCAGAAAACAGTACATTTAAAAACGGAGAGCAAGCTCGTCAAAGAAAAGTCTTGATTTTACCCATGACTAATTCATTTGCAAACTGGTAGCCATAGGAAAATACAGCTGAGAATTTCTAGTTTATCACCTCAAAGATGTCTATGATTCCAGTTTCCAGTACCAAATCAGTAGCAAAATGTAAGATTTCCTCAAAGATAAAAAGTATTTTCTTTAGCAAACATCACTATTAAAAAGTTTCATTTTAGATTCCGGGCAGTAAAAAGTTTTTCTTTCTTGGAATTGTTATGTATTGCATATTTCCACTGGAAGGAGTCTTCTTCAAAAACAAGTTGTACATAAACAGGCTGCTGTGTCGGGGAGCTGAGGATCCAGAGAGCTTGGTTTGAATTAGTGCCTTGCAATTATTAAGATTAAAGCCATTTACTTCTGCTAACTCTTCAGTCTCTTTCAGGTTAGAATCTTCCAGAACATCATTCTTACCTCCTGAAAGATCTTTTTGAGCAGCATCTATTCCAAGAACAAGTAAGAAATTGTCTTGGCAATGAGATTTACTCCAGAGGCATTTTGAAGTTGATGTGCCATCTTCATCTTGGAGAATCCTCCACAGTTTTCGGGACTCAGAGCAAAATTGCTTCTTTACAGGTTTGCAACTAGTATTTTCTTCATTATGTTTTTCTAGAAAATGGTGTAAGGTGCAAATATCCTCAGTCATTTGTTGTACTGGTACTTCTTGAAAGACAAGCTTAAAAATATTCTCATAGCTGAGATTGGCCTGAATGTGTGCAGCCGCAGCAGCTTCGCTCACCCTGGGTAAGCTGTCAGGCTGCAGGCAGCCACAGGAGGTTGGGGGCGCATCATTTAAGTCCGGATCCCTTTCCCGCGCCCCCGGGGCAGCCCAGCGCTCCAGAACGTCCAGGCTGCTGAAGGTGTCGGACTTGTCCGCAGCCTCGCTGAAGCCCTCGAAGTCCCCCCAGGAGCTGTTGTGCTCTGCCAAAGGCCAGCCGCCGCCGTCCGGGGTGCCAGGGTCCCAGGCGGGGGCCGATCCCGCCGCACTCCGAGCTCTGCTCTCCAAACGCTGCGGCCCAGGGGGGGCCGCCCCCTCATCGCAGCCCCTGCCCCCGGGTCCATAAGCTCCCGCGTTCCCTTCGGGGGGCTCGCGGACCGAAGCCCTTCCACCGCCTCCACCAGGTCGCCGAGGGAGGCCCCCCTGGAGAGCTCCTGGCCTCCGGGGCGCTGGTCCTGCATCTTCAGCGAGGGGATTCTTCGGGGGAATTAAAACAACAAACAAACAGAAACACCAAACCCGACTGGGGCCGAAGAAGCGAGCGCGGAGCGTCCCGGGGGCCATTCACTTCTTCCTTTGCCTCCAAGGAAGGAGCCGCAGCCGCCGCGGCTCGGTCGTTGCCCAGCTCGGGGGCGCTCGGCCTTTCCATTCAGGGACCTGCCCGGGGGCACGCTTCCAGGCGGGGCACCAAGCGTCGCGGGCTGCGCCGTCGCTCGGCGTCCACCAGCAACCCTGGCCATGGGGAGAGCCGGGCCGGGCCGGGCCGGGGTGGGGGCTGGAATGGATGCTTAGTGGGCCGGCCCGCGCCCGCTGCCCCAGAGATGGAGCGCGGCCGCCCCGCGGACATCCCCAGCCGGGCCGGCTGGCTGTGACAGGCGCTGTCCCTAGGAGGCTTTTGATGTAGGCTCCTTTGACTTTGTTGACTTCTTCTGGCTATATGTTTTGATCTTCTTTGTCACCAAAAAAAGGATTCTAGAGTCTGAGTCTGAGTCCTTTTGTGCTGCCTGGCCATATTCCCAGCCAACTATTTGACCTTTGAGCTTTTTGTCAGGGTATGACTGCTTGTAGAGTAGAGAGTGCTTTGTCCCAAGCTTTAGGGGTTTTGTGCTGCTGTTTTCAGAGCTACTTCTACTCCACTGTCACCACAAGTTTGGCCACAGCAGCCCTCCTCCTCCCCCAAGAACCGCCAACCAGCATTGTGACCCAGATCCAAGCAGGGCAAAGCAAGCCCTGCCCTCCCACTCTGGTCTGCTGTTTGATGCCTCCCACTGTGTGAGTCAGAGACTCAGGAAGCAGCTGATGCTGGAGCTCTGGAAGCAGCCACAAGAGGTTCCTGCCACTGCTTTCATCACCGCCTATCACCTCTGCCACCCCCAGGGCTGGGGCCTTACTGCTTTCCAGCTGATCTAGCAGTTTTCCCCACTAACCTGCAATGTTGTCTTTGGCTTTTGTGGGTTGAGAAGTCTGGTAACTACCACAGCTCAATGATTCATGGCCCTACGGCCTATTCCAGGCTGACCCCCGGTCTGGTCTGTCCTGGCATGGCCCACACTCAGCTGCGCTCCACTCCTAGCACAATGTGATAGACCCTTCCCTGCCACCATCCAGGCCATCCTGGGATGGAAACCTGCTTCCCTCTGCTATTTCCTGGGTTCTGGCAGCTCTAGAATTGTTCAGAGCCATTTTTACAGGTGTTTGGAGGGATTGGGGGAAAGCTTAAGCAAGTCCCTGCTTCCAGCCACCATCTTGACTCTGCCCCCCACCATGATAAGACTACTATCTATTTTCCACCTGTATTTCATTTAACTTCTTTTTTAAAAATTTAGATGCTATAGTACTTGGCGCATATGGATTCAGTATTGATATTACTTCATTTTCTGTTGCACCTTTTCCCAAAATGAAGTTATCCTGCTTATGTCTTTTAATTAAATCTATTTTAGATACCTTTGTCTGAGACCATAATTGCTACCTCTGCCTTTTTTACATCAGCTGTTGCATAATAAATTCTACTCCAACCATCCATTTTAGCTCAGTGTGTATCTCTCATTCCTAAATGTGTTTCTTGTAAACAATATACTGTAAGGATTCTGATTTTTAATCCTTTCTCCTATCCATTTCCATTTTATGGGTGAATTCAATCCCATTCACATTCAAAGTTATAATTACTATTTGTGAATTTCCTTTCCATCTTATTTTTACTCACTATTTTCCTACTCGGTCTCTCTTTTTACCCTATCCCTGTTACCATATCTTCTCCCTTTACCCTCTTGTCCCTTATTTTACCCAACCCCTTAAAAGCCTCTCCCTTATCTCTTTCCCCACCCTCTTAATCTTCATCTACACATCCTTCTAAAAGTTCCTCTCCCACCCTACCCCCAGTTTTCTCACCTCTCTAGAAGTTCAGAAGACCTCTAAACCTCTCCAGATGTACACTTTGTTTCCTCTTCAACCCAGTGAGACTAAAGTTCCCAACATTAGCAGCCCTCCACCCCTGCCTGTTTTCTCTGCATTAGTTCTTCCTTTCATGACCCAATTTAATGAGATAATTAATCCTTTTTACCTTTTCCTACCCAATTTTGTTTTTTTGAATCACTATCATACACAACTCAGCCCCAACTATTCTTTCAAACTATCTTAGTAATGATTACCATTTTAAGTATTCTTCTTCAATAAAATACTTTTTAAGTAAATGACAACTTTAAATACTTTTTAAATAAATACAATACTTTAGTATTTTCATATATCGTAAGTAAACAATTTGACCTTTATCAGTGCCTTATAATTAGATTTCAATGATTTCTTTATATTTCTTCTAGATGTTTTATATCCAATTTGCATTGACTTCTCGGACTTTGTGTTACAAATACCTGAAAGTCTTTCAATTCAGCCAATGTTCCTTTTTTTATCATTCAGGATTATACTCAACTTTGCTGTGCAAGTTATTCTTGGATGCAACCCCAGCTCCTTTACTTTATGCAATATAATGTTCCAACACCTATTATCTTTTAATATAGAAACTGCTAGGTGTTGTGATATCCTGACTATTTTTCTGCAGTATTTAAATTGTTTTTTCTTGTTGCTTGCAATATTTTCCTTTTAACATGGGAATTTTGAAACTTGGCTATGATATTCCTATAAGTTTTCTTTCTGTAACATCTTTTAGGTGGTGAACAGAAGATTTTTTCTATTTCTACTTTACACTCTAGTTCTAGCACTTCAGGGCAATTTTCCTTAATACTTTTTTTTGTAATATTGTACCATGATTTTTGTTTTATCATGACTTTCAGGTAGTTCAAGATTATTATATAGTCCTCTCCTTGACCTGTTCTCCATGTCAGTTGTTTTTCACTGAGATGTTTCAGATTCTCTTCTATTTTTTCTGGTTTCATCATTTCTTGGTCATTTGATGTCATTTGATTCCACTTGCCCAAGTCTACTTTTTAATAAGTTCTTTTCTTCCTTAAGAATTTGTATTTCTCAAGGCAGAGCCAAGATGGCGGAGTAAAGTCAGGGACTCACATGAGCTCTCCCCCAAACCCTTCAAAATAATTTTAAATATTTACTGTAAAAATTTCTAGAGCAGTATGACCCACAAAAAGAAGGGATGAAACAATTTTCCAGCCCAATTCATCATAGAAGGTTGGCAGGAAAGGTCTGTTGCATCAGGGTGAGAAAGGAGCACAGTCCAACACAGGCCATGCCAGCTCAGACTTGGGCCCAGCAAATCAAGAGCAGGCCTCAGGGTAAATGAATTGCTGGCAACAGTGGCAGTTTCCAGAACTCTCAGCTCACAGAGGCCAAAGACAACTTAAAAGGTCAGCAAAAAAGGTCTGTTGCACCTAGGTGAGAGTGGGGCACAGTCCAAGATAGGCTATACCAGTACAGCTCCAGACCCAGCCAACCAGGAGCAGGCATAGAAGCCACTGAAACAGTAGTGCCAGCAGCTGCTTCCAGAGACCTCTGCCCTCCTCTTTCAATCATTCTTTTTTTTTAAATTTATTTATTTAACATATTTAGATTTCAGCACTGATTTTCACAAGAGTTTGAATTACAAATTTTCTCCCCATTTCTACCCTCCCCCCCACTCCAAGATGGCATATATTCTGGTTACCCTGTTCCCCAGTCAGCCCTCCCTTCTGTCACCCCACTCCCCTCCCATCCCCTTTTCCCTTTCTTTCTTGTAGGGCAAGATAAATTTCTACCCCCATTGTCTGTGTATCTTATTTTCTAGTTGCATGCAAAAATTTTTTCTTTAATTTAAGTTATTTATTTAACATATTTAGTTTTCAGCATTGGTTTTCACAAGAGTTTGAATTACAAATTTTCTCCCCATTTCTGCCCTCCCCCCCACTCCAAGATGGCGTATATTCTGGTTGCCCTGTTCCCCAGTCAGCACCCCCTTCTGTCACCACACTCCCCTCCCATCCCCTTTTCCCTTCCTGTTTTGTAGGGCAAGCTAAATTTCTACTCCCCATTGCCTGTGTATCTTATTTTCTAGTTGCATGCAAAATTTTTTTTTTGTTTTTGAACATCTGTTTTTAAAACTTTGAGTTCCAAATTCTCCCCCCTCCTCCCTTCCCACCCACCCTCCCCAAGAAGTCAAGCAATTCAACATAGGCCACATGTGTATCATTATGTATAACCCTTCTACAATACTCATGTTGTGAAAGACTAACTATATTTTGCTCCTTCCAAACCCATCCCGCTTTATTGAATTTTCTCCCTTGACCCTGTCCCCTTTTGAGAGTGTTTGTTTTTGATTGCTTCCACCCCCATCTGCCCTCTGCTGCATCATCCCCCCCTTTTTTTATCTTCTTCCCTCTTCTTTCCTGTGGGGTAAGTTACCCAATTGGGTATGTATGGTATTCCCTCCTCAGGCCAAATCTGATGAGAGCAAGATTCACTCATTCCTGCCTCACCTGCCCTCTCCCCTCCTCCCACAGAACTGCTTCCTCTTGGGACCTTTATGCGAGATAATCCACACCATTCTATCTCTCCCTATCTCCCTCTCTCAATATGTTCCTCTCTCATCCCTTAATTTGATTTTATTTCTTTTAGATATCTTCCCTTCATCTTCCACTCACCCTGTGTCCACTCTCTCTCTCTCTATCTCTCTCTCTCTCTCTCTCTCTCTCTCTATATATATATATATATATATATACACACACACACATAGATATATACATACATACACATTCACTTATATACATATACACATAAACATATACACATGTATGCATATTCCCTTCAGCTACCCCAATACTGAGGTCTCATGAATCATACATGTCATCTTTTCATGTAGGAATGTAAACAAAACAGTTCAACTTTAGTAAGTCCCTTGCAATTTCTTTTTCTTGTTCTTTTTCTTCATTACCTTTTCATACTTCTCTTGATTCTTGTGTTTGAAAGTCAAATTTTCTATTCAGTTCTGATCTTTGCACTGAGAAATCTTGAAAGTCCTCTATTTTATTAAAAATCCATATTTTGCCTTGGAGCATGATTCTTAATTTTGCTGGGTAGGTGATTCTTGGTTTTAATCCTAGCTCCATTGACCTCCGGAATATCATATTCCAAGCCCTTCGATCTCTTAATGTAGAAGCTGCCAGATTTTGGATTATTCTGATTATGTTTCTACAATACTCAAATTGTTTCTTTCTGGTTGCTTGTAGTATTTTCTTCTTGATCTGGGAGCTCTGGAATTTGGCGACAATATTCCTAGGAGATTTCTTTTTGCGATCTATTTCAGGAGGTGATCCATGGATTCTTTCAATTTCTATTTTGCCCTGTGGCTCTAGAATATCAGGGCAGTTCTCCTTGATCATTTCTTGAAAGATGATATCTAGGCTCTTTTTTTGATCATGGCTTTCAGGTAGTCCAATAATTTTTAAATTATCTCTCCTGGATCTATTTTTCAGGTCAGTGGTTTTTCCAATGATATATTTCACATTGTCTTCCATTTTTTCATTCCTTTGGTTCTGTTTTATAATATCTTGATTTCTCATAAAGTCACCAGCTTCCACTTGCTCCAATCTAATTTTAAAGTAGTATTTCTTCAGTGGTCTTTTGGATCTCCTTTTCCATTTGGCTAATTCTGCCTTTCAAGGCACTCTTCTACTCATTGGCTTTTGGGAGGTCTTTTGCCATTTGAGTTAGTCTATTTTTTAAGGTGTTGTTTTCTTCATTGTATTTTTCAGTATTTTTTGGGTTTCCTTTAGCAAGTCATAGACTTGTTTTTCATGGTTTTCTCACATCCTTCTCATTTCTCTTCCCAATTTTTCCTCTACTTCTCTAACTTGCTTTTCCAAATCCTTTTTGAGCTCTTCCATGGCCTGGGACCAGTTCATGTTTTCTTGGAGGTTTCTGTTGTAGGCTCTTTGACTTTGTTGACTTCTTTAGGCTGTATGTTTTGGTCTTCTTTGTCACCAAAGAAAGAATCCAAAATCTGAGACTGAATCTGGGTGCGTTTTCGCTGCCTGGCCATATTCCCATCCAACAAACTTGACCCTTGAGTTTTTCAGCAGGGTATCACTGCTTGTACACTAACAAGTTCTATATTCCACCTTTGGGGGGGATGTGCCAGCTCTGCCACACCAGCACTCCTCCCTCCCCAAGAACCCCCAACCCGGACTGAACTTAGGTCTTCAGCAGGCTGTGCACTCCTGCTCTGATCCGCCACTTAATTCCTCCCACCAGGTGGGCCTGGGGCTGGAAGCAACAACAGCTGTAGCTGCCCCACTTCTGCTGCCCCCGGGGCTGGTAGCCAAACTGGAAACTCCTTCCACTCCCGCAGCTTTTCCCCCTAACCTTCTCCGCTGTCTTTGGTGTTTGTGGGTTGAGAAGTCTGGTAATTGCTGCAGCTCACTGATTCAGGGCGCTAGGGCCTGCTCCGCCCAGCTCCTGGTCTGGTTGGTCCAGGGGCGACTCACACTGGGCTCTGGTCTGCTCCCAGCTCCCAGCTCCCAGCTCCGTGTGGGATAGACCTCACCCAGAGACCATCCAGGCTGTCCTGGGATGGAACCCTGCTTCACTCTGCTGTTTTGTGGGTTCTGCAGTTCTAGAATTGGTTCAGAGCCATTTTTTACAGGTTTTTGGAGGGACTCGGCAGGGAGGTCATGCTAGTCCCTGCTTTCCAGCTGCCATCTTGGCTCCACCCCCTCAATCATTCTTGATGAAAAGACCAGAGCTGAAAAGAAAATGTGATTTTCAGATACAAGACTCAAGAGAAACATAAAAAGGGAAACAGGAAAGGGAAATCATAAAGAACGTAATAAGGTTAAACTGTTTACCTTCCTACATGGGAAGATGATACTTGTAATTTTCTCATTAGGGCAGAGAGAAAGAATATATATTGACAGAGGTCGCAGGTGTGAGTTGGTTGCAAAGGGATGATATCTTTAAGAAGTAAAATTAAGGGATGAGAGAGGAATGTACTGGGAGAAAGGGAAACGGAGAGGTAGAATGGGGTAAGTTATATCACATAAAAGAGGCAAGAAAAATCTTTTACTGCTCAGGGAAGAGGTGAGAGGTAAGAGGGATGTGAGGTGAACATTACTCTCATCAGAACTGGCTCAAAGAGAATCTCCTGCTGTTTTTGGAGGTCAGGCTTGGCAGAGCTGAGCAGATGATCCCAGGCTGTGGCTGTGGCTGTGGCTGTGGCTGTGGCTGTGGCTGTGGGTAGGGGAAAAGAGGCAGCACCTGTGTAACTGCTGGTTGTGGTGCTGTAGGAAGCAAGAAGATTTTCCATACAGCATGGATAGAGCCCTAACTGTGACTTAAGGGAGGAAGAATCGCTGAGATTGAGGTAGTGTTCTGAACTGATTCAACCTAGTCTGCAGCACAATTGGGAACTATGCCCAAGGGCTATAAAACTATGCATAACATTTGACCTAGCAATCCCACTACTAGGACTGTATCCCAAAAGAAATGAAAAACATCAAAAAGGAAAAGGACCTATATGTACAAAAATATTCATAGCAGCTCTTTTGTGTAGCAATCAATCGGATATCAATGGCATGCCCATCAAATGGGGAATGGCTGAACAAGTTGTGGTATGCGACTGTGATGGAATGCTTTTGTGCTATAGGAAATGATGAGCAGGATGCTCTCAGAAAAGCTTGGAGAGACTTGCATGAGTTGGTGCAAAGTGAAATATACTATGTACAAAGTAACAGCAATATTGTAGTAAGATGATCAGCTGTGAATGACTTGGCTAATCTCAGCAATACAATGAAGGACTTGTGATGAAAAATGCCTTTCATTCCCAGAGGAAGAATGGATGGTGTCTGAATACAGACTGAAGCACATTTTTTTACATTATTTTTCTTGAGATTTTTTTGTTTGTTTGCTTTTGGTCTATGTTTCCTTTCTCAATATGACTATTATGAAAATATTATGCTTGACTTCACATGTATAACCTAAAAAGCATATTGTTAAACATAATTTGTACTTGCATCTGACATCATGAATCCAAATGATGTATATTTAAAGTTTCTACATGAAAAAAATGTATCTCTTTTTCCAATTGGTTACCTGTTTTCATATTTTTCTAGGATTGTTTTATTTTATTTTTCAATTTCGTTTTAAGTTCTTCCAATAGTTCTCTTCGGGCTTGTGACCACTTGGTGTTACTCTTTGGTGTAAAATTGGCTTTTTTAAGCTCACTAGCTTCCTCTGAAGATGAACCAAGATCTTCTTTAACACCAAAGTAGCTATCTGCAGTCGGGGTCTTTTCCCTTTTACTCATTTTTATTTGGTTTTATTTTATTTTTAGCAGCTGATTATTATTATTCTAATCAAGTTTTAATCCCTAGTTGTTGCCCTAGGTTTCTAATCCTATTTACTGTTTTTCTTCTCAATTCTGTCCCAGGACTCAACCTCGGGGACTCTTCTCCTCTTCCCTTACGCCACAGTTAGGGCTCCATCCATGCTATCCAAAAAATGTTCTTGCTTCCGGCAGCACCATACCCACCAGGTACACACCTGCTGTCCCTACCTCAACCTCCTGCCCACGGCCACAGCCACAGCATGGGATCATCTCCTCAGCTCTGCCAGGCCCAACCTCCAGAAATTGTAAGGGAATCCTTCAATCTTCCCCCAACCAGCCATCTGCTGCTCCGTAGATGAAAGTTCATGAAGTAAAAGTTCCTGAAGTACAAGTTCCTTTGGTGAAATTTCATGAGACCTAGTCTACTTCCCTAGGAGACTACCGTTTGTTAATTCAGAGGAGTGGTCAGGAGGTGTCTACACTTCACTCAGGCCAGACCTCAGCCCATGGAGTCTTCTCTGAGTTTTCTTAAGATGTATCAGGAGAACTAGTTTTTTTTGCTGCTCTATGTTCATTTTGTGTCGATTTTCTGTTTGTGGAGGAAATTTGGAGAGCCTGGAATTTTCTGACTTACATTAACATCCTTCTAGAATATCACTCTTAATTTTCTTTATCATAAGGTTTTTTTATCTGCTCCTGCCTATATGCCTGGCCTCTTATGATTGGCAGGTACCTTACTTAAAATTATTGTAATATATCTTAGAAATGAATTTTATGACCTTCTTTTCTCTTGCTCTTCTCCCTCTGTAAAACAAGCCTTAAAAATATTCATTTGAGTCATAGGAACATAATCCAATCCTTTGGTTTTGTTTTATTAATTTTTTGGCAGTGAAGTGACTTGCCCAAGGTCACACAGCTGGGACATGTGTCAAGTGTCCGAGGCTGGATTTGAACTCAGGTCCTGCTCCTTTTGACTCCAGGGCTGGTACTCTACTCACTGTGCCACCTAGCTGCCCCAACCCTTTGGTTTTGTAAATGAGGAAATTGAGGCCCCGAAAGTTTAAATGATTTGCACAAGGTCATACAAGTGGTAAGAACCAGAGGTGGAATTTGAATTCTGGTCCTTTAACTCCAAAAGCACTTTCCTTTGCAGAAAAGTCAAAAGAAAGGCATTTATACCTGTAGTATGAGGAAGCTTCACCATTTGTCCTCTCCCTTCATTTATCTGGGTCACCTATTTGGCAAGGTCAGTAAAATTTACTGTGGAGCTGCCATGGGGTCTTTCAAGGACCAAGATTCATAGTGGAGGGTCACAAAGAAGGACAAAGGATTCCCATGTGTTGCATTGTGCCAGAACTGAGTCTTTACAGAGTAGACTGTCTTTGCATCATGTTAATGTGTCTGGCCTCTCTTTTGCAATCCTGTGTAGAGTTTGTCCCAGCCTTACTGTCTGACATGTAGATATAGATATAATTTTTATAATTCAACCAGGTATCAAAATACAAATTAAGAGAGGGTGACATTAATCACTATTAGCATTAACTGATATTATTGTGCACACAGGATATTCAAGGTGCTGAGCACTGAGCACTGTGTAGGAGGCCTGACAAAAGACCCTTGGTCTACCAGAAGGAATTTACAGGTAAAGTAAGGTAAAATCGGATAGAAAAGCAAAAGAGCTTAGAAGTTAGTATGTTTTAGACTGATCTTGGAGATGGGATAGGTTGAAACAGTTGGTTAGAATTTTCCCTAGTAGTAAATTATTTCACATAAAACAGGCAATAAAAAGCTATTACAATGGAGGGGAAGAGGGCAGAGGTAAGAGGGAATGAGTGGACCTTACTCTCATTGGATTTGGCTTAAGGAAGGAATAACATACACACTTAATTGTATCTTACCTTACAGGAGATTAGGGGGGAAAGGGATAAGAGAAAGGGGGAAATGATAGAAGGGAAGGCAGATTGGGGGAAGAGTAGTCAGAAGCAAAGCCTTTTGAAAAGGGGCAGGGTCAAAGGAGAGAACAGAACAAATGGGGACAGGATAGGAGGGAGGGAAAAATTGTTAGTCTTTCACAACATGACTACTATGAAAGTGTTTTGCATAATGACACATGTATAACCTATATTGAATTGCTTGCCTTCTCAATGAGTGTGGGTGAGGAGGGAAGACAGGAGAGAATTTAGAACTCAAAGTTTTAAAAACAAATGTTAAAAATCATTTTTACATGAAACTGGGAAATAAGATATACAGGCAAAGGTGTAGAGAAATCTATATTGCCCTACGAGAAAGTAGGGGGAATGAGATGGTGAAGGTTGATAGAAGGGAGGACAGACTGGTGGAAGGGGCAATCAAAATACATGCCATCTTGGGGTGAGGGGAGGGGAGAGATAGGAAGAAAATTTGTAACTCAAAATCTTGTGGAAATGAATTTTGAAAACTAAAAATAAATTATTTCAAAAAAAGAATTCTCCCCAGTATTATTTTACATGATGCTGGAAAGGCTAATGATAGCAATAAAACAATAGAATTGAGTTAAAGCATAAACATTGACATAAAGGAGATAAAAATGATCCTTATTTTGCAGATAATATGATGGCTTACCCAGAAAACCATAGACAATCTACAGCTGGCCAACAGAAAGAATTGAAATCTTAAAATTCTGTAATGCCTTTTCTCTTTATATGGTTTGGGGAAAGGGAAGATGGAGAGAAAGGTGCCCAAAGACTGAGGACAGAATCTGGGATAGGATAGTAGGAGCCATGATCATGTGATTTCTAAGACTACTGTGAAAAAATGGCCAATTATCGACGCATTGCCACATTTGAACTTCAAAAAAGCCTTATGAAATGTACTTTACAGGTGTTGTTAATCCCATTTTACAGTGAGAAAACTGAGTCTTTGGGAAGTTGGGAGTTGCACGTGATCACATAGTACATGTGAACGCAGGATTCGAACACAGCATTCTATGCATTATATCACATGGCCTCTCTGATGGAATATATTTTCACATGCATTTTCATAGAAATTTTCCAACTTTTATTTGTTTTCTTTATTTTTGAAAGGAGTTGGATGAGTGATGAGAGGGTAAGGTAGAGTTAAGGGTCTTCTTTCTGTGCCATCAAGTCCTCAGTTTCTATTGCTTAGCATTAAGGCTTGTTCTAGGAACAAGCTTCAGAATGATTGGCTTCTTGGGCTTTACAAAACTCTTTGTGTCTAATTCCAAGGGAATCTGTAGAGGAAAACAAATGGAATGTACTGAATTACTTGATTGATTCAACAAGCATTTATTAAGTGCTTACCAACTATATGCAAGGCACTAGAGACTCTAGGGATGTGTTTCAACAAATCAGCTAACAGCTGCTGTGGGGGTGTAAAACCAACAACAACCAGTACACAGAATGCTGCAAAAGTCCAGGTCCTTTTGATCTGCTTTACTAAGGAAAATAACATTAAGGGGTTAAAAATCTTACTTTAATCCAGCATACAAATATCATTCACTTAGTTCAGGGGAAAAAGCCAGCACCCTGAACTTCAGAGCAAATACAATCAAATTACAAACAGACCAAATATAATTCATAGTTACCAACATCTGAGTTCAGCCGGGGAGCTCAACAACAGCTGGCTCAGAGTCATACATCACTACTGTTACAGCTGAGAGCTCCGAAAAAAGAATGCCAACCCCTGGTTTTATATATCTTGTTCAGGGTCAAAGGTGAGTCACACATGCGACTCACCCACATGACCTAAAATCATCACAAAAATGTGACTTAAACCCATGTGGTCTAAAAGCCTCTGATGTCACAAACATGTCACTCAAACCCATTTTGATTGCCAATACAGTATGCTAGCATATGTGAGGAGCTAGGAAATGCAAAGACCAAAACTTAACAATCCTTGCCCTCAAGGAGTTTGCATTCTATACATGTTCATAGATAGATAGATATGCACATATATACATATATATATAAACATACATATATATATAAACATACACATGTATACATAATACATACATGTAGGGAGAGAGAGAAAGAGATAGATAGATATGTACACACATATGTGTGTGCGTGTGTTTATGTGTTTATGGACACATAGAAAAAAATATGAAGTGATTTCAGTAGTGAGGAGGACACAAATAACTGGAGGAGGGGGATTAGGAATGCCCTCAAGTAGGAACAGTATTTGTGATAAACCTGGAAAGAATCTAGGGATTTCAGGCAGTAGAGGTGAAGAGGTTGTACATCCCAGAAATGAAAAATAGCACATGTGATAGACCTGGGTAAAGGTATGTGGTGGCATTTCTCACTGACTCTGATGTGAAATTTTCAGAAATTTTACCTCAGAAATCGTCAATCAGGACTTGATTTATTTTGGTGTTCTGCACTTAAGAAAGTGTTAATAATGCAGACTAAACTTAAATACTTTCTGACTCCCTTGCCCACCCAGTTATTAAACATTTCATAGCATGCTGCTCTGTTACTATACAGGGTGTTTCTAAAGTCTAGACACATAGGCAAAAATGCATATTTTGAAATATTTGGAGTATTAACAGACCTTACCCTCCTTGACTTCTTTTCCTGGGGTATGCTAAAGGAAAAGGTGTACTCAATGAAAATCACAGATGCAACTTGATTGAACCCATAAAGAGTGAATGTGCTAAAATTGATGCAATGTGGAGTTACTGCATCACGTTCGTGTGAATCTTGCAAAGTGCATCAACCTTTGCATCACAAATAATGGAAATCATATTGAAGATGTTATTTGTTAACATTCCAATTAAATAAAATGTTGAAAATTTCATTCATTTCATGTCTTGAAAATATGTATTTTTGCCTGTGTGTCCAGACTTTAGGAACACCCTATATAAACACGGCTTGAGTAAGCTGCATTCAGTAGAGGACTCAGGGAATGAAGCCATTACCAGGTTGGAGACCTGGTGACTATAGACTAATTACAATAATAATAACAATTATGATGACAATTATATGTTGTTATATATTATATATTGCATTTATATTAACGATAATTAGAACTGACATTTACATAGCATTTCAAGGTTTGCAAAATGCTTTACAATCATCCTTTCATTTCAGTCTAATGACACCCTTGCCTATATGGTTCCTTCTACCTCTGAACCAATGTGTTCAAATTCAAATAGAAACTGGGGGCTACTAAACCACATATGAGGATACCTGGTGGCTGCATACAGACTTACGTTTCAAGCTATAATGTGATCTATGCTTTATTGCATTTGTATTCCTTTTGCTAAATATTTCACAGGTATGCTTTAATCTGAGCTATATATCATATATAACTATGCACATATACATATAAGTGTATGTGTATACAAATATATGTGTATGTGTATATGCATACATATATACATATAAATATATACAAATTCATTTTGTTAAATATTTCCTAAGTACATTCTAATCTTGAATTCAAAAAGAGCATTATGGGTTGCATGGACCCTGTGTTTGATACCTATGCTCTTAACCCCTCTGACTTGAACACTATTCTCCCCAGACAATAGAGCCCAGCTGCTAGGAAAAAAAACCTTCAAGAGAAGGTTTTCTGTGAACAATCTATGACTGTGGTTTTACGGGTCCTCTCCAGTTCTAAATTTCTATTCAATTCAATCTGACAATTTTTTTTTATTCAGCTGAATGCCTACTATGCATATGGCACAGTACTAGGCACTTATAGGGAACCCAAAGATGATGATTACTCCTTCTCTCCATCAAGAACTTATTATCTAGTGCACAGAATAAGACAAGTAGAAAAACATTGCTCTAAGAGAGTATGGGATATTTGCCATAAAAGCAAAACAAACAAAATTATTAGTGTCTGTATATGTGTATATGTCTGTGTAGGTAGGGTAGAGTGTGGTTATCAGGGAAGGTTTCATGAAGGAGGTAACTGGTTAAGAAGCCTTGATTGGTGCCATTTCAACAGATGGGGCCTCAGGGCAGGGGACGAGGAGAAAGGAATTCCAGGTAAAAAGCATGGCATAAGCAAAGACATGGAGGTGAGAAAACACAGGAGGGGGCTCAAGAATGTTGATTAATCACATTTGACTTCAGTATAGAGGAGTAGTGAGAGTTAAGTCTGGAAAGACAGAATGATGCCAGATTGGGGGCCTTGAAGGTCAGACCAAGGAATTTAGACTCAGTTTAGTAGCCAGGGGAGAGCCATCAAAGTTTTTCAAGGAGGGAATTTGCTATCGAACATTTAACAATAGCCTTAATAGCTCCAACAACTCAGAATAAGAAGTAAGGAGAAATAGGGTGCAGGGGTCCCTTCCAACCAACAATGAGACAATTGATGGTGAGTAATTATAATGACCAAGAGAAAAGCACCTGCCTTCATCCACTGGAAAGGCTGCAAGCTGGAAGTATGGAACGTTGCATATATGGTCAGAGGTGATGGATGTCAGCGTTTGTGCTGAATTGTTTTCCCTGACCTTCAATCTTTGCTACAAAGGAATGTTCACTGGATGGTGGGGTATATTTGGAGATGAATTCAATATAAAACAAAAGGCATCAATAAATATGGAAGAATTGAATACATAAAATAGGGGAACTAAACGTTCCTAAAGGAGCATGCATCACTTGCTATATTGACTTAGCCTGTTGAATACTAAGTCCAGAGATCCTGAATTAAAACCCCTTAAAAACCTATTTGCAAAAAGAGATCAAGATTTGTCTCACCGGAGTCTCTTTGCAGGGCTGCAAGGTGAAACTCTGTAAGAGCATGACCAGGGCAGTCTTCATGGTCAGCATTGCAAACCTCATTCCAATGCAATTCCGAGGACCAGCTCCAAAAGGAAGGAATACATATGGATCAATGGATTTTCTTCCTTCTCGATCAAACCTGGTCCCAAAGAATAAGGTGAAGACAAAGGCTAAGAGAAGGTAAAAACCTACTTGGTTTTCGAATTGGATCCAAACTCTGTGGATGTTTCTTTTGTTATTCTCTCTTTCCCTTCCCCTCCACATTTAGAGGATTCATCAACCATACCAAGACCCATCTGGAAATGATGTTCACCCAAGACTAGCAGGTGTGGTCTTTCATTTGTAGGAAGACTGGACCCAGAGCTTGGGAAGCTTTAGGGCCTAAGAGTGGAGAACATAGGATGTCAGAGCTGCAAGGGACCTTACACCTTACAGTGGTCCAACAAACTCATTTTATAGTGGATGGAACTAAGGCCTTCACACCCAGAGCTAAATGACTTGTCCAAGGCTATATACCCAGTAAGTGACAAAGCCTGGATTCAAATCTAGATCTTCCAACTCCAAACCCAAGATTCTTTCCATTTTACCATGGACTATATTCACAAGAAGTTCTTGGGGTCACACAAGAATGAAGTTCCCTGGATTGATATTGGTGAGGACAGCAGGATACCCTCAGCTATCCCTACAGGACAGGCAATCTCTATGATTGCTGACAGGAATATCCATGGTTTAAAAAATTTTAAAACAGGTGAAATTTGGATTAAAACAAACATCAAAGCAATTTTGAAGGAGAGAAGGCATTGGTACTACATGGAACTTGAGGGGAAAGGGAAGGGATGCACACTTTTGTACCCACCCTTTTAAATATGGCCATATATATAAAAGCACCTTAGGGCTTTTTTGATACCAGCTGGTGGCACTACCTCCTTCTCTAAATCTTGTGGTCTCCCTGCAGTTCTAGCTACCTCGTCTCCATTTTCAGCAGCATAAAGCTCAGGACAATTCCCCTAGTTACATACTGTAGGGAAGGCTCTCAAAACCATTGTCACCTGTCATAATGCAACCTGGGTTAGCTCTAGGTATAGACTTGGCTGTTAAGCAGAGGGAGCTGGGTCATGATTCGTCTGTCTCAGAAAAGCCAGAATTCCTGGCTGTGCTGTTTATTTATCCCCTATGAATGTACTGGGTGAAAACCTGTTTGAGGGAAACATAGGCACATTTATAAAGCAAGTTTTACAATATCTCTGGACTGGGAATCAGCCCAACTAGGTTCAATTTCCAGTTCTTCCTTTTACTAATTATTAATAATAACAACATATTACTATTATTATTATTGTCAACATGGCATAAAGAAGAGAGAGCTGGCCTCAGAACCAGGAAGACCCAGGTGTATGTTGCTCTTCTCACACACTGGTTGTATGACTGAGCAAGTCTTTTAACATCTCAAAGCTCTAGGCACTCTAATATATGAAATTTCAGAGAAGATGCCTACCTGCATTTAGTAGAGGCAGTTACTATCATCATGATCAGTATTGTTAACATATGGATATGTACAGAAAAGATACTGACTTTTGCCCAACCTTGAGGGCTTGTCCTTGACTGAAGTTACACTTAATACTACTGCTACAACTCACACCTGGGGTTTCTAAACCTTGCTCAGCTCCCTGCTGCCAGAATCTCTAATGCCATCACTGGTTCCTGCCTCATTTGTCAGGTTTTGACCCCACATTGACATCAGAATAAGACTTGCTCACAACCATAGATGGGAAATTACATTTTATTTTCAACACATCTTTACCCTTCTTGTTGCTGATTTGCCTGGGCCTGGGCCAGTATCCCCATGGCCCTGGTTTTAATATCATTCTCTAAACCCCTCTGTGTTACAGCTGCACAAAGCCAGTCTCATTGTTTTCTTCAATTCAGTTAATTAAATTCCATGCACAGTATATGGCCCCATATCATAAAGGCTCCCTGGCTGGAGATGCTGGGGTTAACCATGTATGATCCACGTCCCATGGAAGCATCCTGATTACGTTTTCCTGACAGTCTCAACAAGTGGCTCTCTAAATTCAACCAACCCATTGTCTCCCCTTCATGTACCTTTCAGGACGGAACTCTTCAGGTTCTGGCCAGTACTCTGGGTCATGATGCAGAACATGGAGAGGCACCATCACTACTGTCCCCTTGGGAATGGTTATCCCATTGATCTCAGCAGTTTTCTCACACACTCTCTCCAGGCGTCCTCCCAGGGGGAAGAGCCTGAGTGTCTCATTCACAACCATGTCCAGATACTCCATCTGGAAGATGGTATCATATGTGGGGACTGCCTAAGGGAAGAAGTCAATATTTGTAGAAATTAAATCCATCTGCAAATATCTATCAGATGCTTACTACATGCAAGACAGTGCTCTAAGAACAATGATGGGCACCCAACGGATTAATCCAGTCTGATTATTTTAATAAATAAGGACTCATTTGGCAGCTAGGTGGTATAGTCAAAAGAGTCTTGGACTTCAAGTCAAAAAGATTTGAGTTCAAATCCAGCCTCAGACACCTACTAGCAAAGCACTAAATCTCTATATGCTTCAGTTTCCTCATTTGAAAAATGAGGATGAAAACGGCATCAACCTCCCACACTGTCATGAGGATAAAATGACATACGGTTTGTAAGCCATTTGGCAAACCTTAAAGTGCTACATAAATGGCTCTTTATGGAAGCAAGAGCCAACCATGGGTTTAAGCCTGGGGCTACTGCTTTGGAAGATACTAAATATCTGAAAATATAGTTCAAGCCCATAAGGAATTCATAGTGTATGATCATTCCTAAATGAGTGGCATTCATGCTAAGTACTAGCCTGTCACTGTTAGAATAGATATTTACTTCCAACCTCAGTGCAGCCATAATAGCACATCATGGATATGGTAGTTGGATCCAATAAGACTTTTATTCATTCATAATTCTATTGATTCATTAACCTTCCATTCATTCTTGTCTTTTCCTTTGATCAAAAGATAAACCTTGAGTATATTTGTGTCTAGAGAGATGATGAAATTCTGAAATCATCCATTCTATCAGCTTTGAGGGAATGTTTTTTGCAACATCTTGCTATATTTGAGTAAATGTACCTTAAAATATCATCAGTTCAGATACAACTAATTTGGAGATTGTAATACTTTGGACAAAGGGTAAAGACAGAGCTTACTTGTGCAATTTCTATGAAGGAATGGGTTGCTAAGCAAATGAATGGTGTAAAGAATTTTAAGGAAAATGTTTGAAATGGCTGGAGAGAACAAATAATTTTCAAGTAATTTAGAAGCACTAAGTTACTTACAATTGCTGTGCTAATTATGAATCACTATCTGGTTATTAAATATTCCCTCCTAGGACCTTCACTGGACAACACTGCTAGCTTATTAGTAATTAATACATACATTGCAAAGAAATAAAATTAATACTTTTTGGAAAATAGGCACTCAGATTGATTTTGCACCCCTTTGTTGGTAAGCAAATGGGCTCCTTAACACTTAGTTGACCAAGTGCCCTTGAAGAGTTTGTCCTTCGTTTCCTTTGAGTAATTCAGTGTATTTCATTGAGCCTTACTAGGTGCTAAGCCCCAGGCCCAAACCCCTATTAGGTGTGGAACCTATGTGGATGTGGACTGGTGACAGGGTGGGACCCAAGGTGGGGCTGGCTAAGGGGAGGTGCTAACTCCAGAGCCATGCCCTCTTAAATCTTACTAAGTAATAAGCCCCAGGCTCTAACCCCTATTAGGTGTTAACCTAACCTATGTGGGTGTGAACCTCCCAGGGTCCTAAGGGGAAGGGCTAACTCAAGAGCCAATCATAGCAGCCTAAGTTCTGGTCATTCAGATGATGTTTGATGATGTCTGAAGCCCTATAAGAAGAGACGACAGGACCATTTATGTAGGAGCTCTTACCCACAGCAGTGGTGGCACACATGACTCTGGGCCAGCCCTTGTTCTGAGCTCCCGGCTGAACCTATATGTTGGTAACTATGAATCTGTTTGTAATTTGATGTTTGTAATTTGTTTGTAATTTGCTCTGAAGTTCAGTGTGCTGATCTCTTCCCCTGAACTAAGTGAATGATATTTCTATGCTGAATTAAAGTAAGCTTACCAACCCCTTCACCTAGCTTTCCTTAGTTAAGTAGATCAAAAGAACCTGTGCTTTTGCAGTGTGCTGGTAGCATTTTTGTTGTTGGGCTTTCACCCCCACAACAGCTGCTAGCCAGATTGTTGAAACAACCCCTTGGTCTGAATCAGTAAGTCTTGACTGCTTTGGGTTAAGTAGACAACACTGATACTACACATTTGCTATGGCAGATAGTATTGCATTGGGTGGTTCTCATTTGGAGCACAAGAGAAATTTTGGCTGATTTGTCTATCTCTGTTGCATCAATTACTAGGAAACATGCTTTTGTTTGTTTGTTTGGGGGGTTGTTTTGTTTTTTGTTTTGTTTTGTTTTTGCCCCAGGAATGACTTTGCTTTATTCCCAGCACATGCTAGATACTCTCCACCCTCTGTGGCTTCATGTCTTCTGTCGTCTTTGTAATGTCACTTAGTCCTTGGTTAGCTATACTCTTGAACTGTGTAATTCCTTGTTTCTCTCACCAGTCCTGGTTCATAGTGGCCTTCAATAAACACTCCTTTGTTACTAAATGTTTATTGGATAGAGTTAATTGATTTCTTTGTCCACTGACAGGATAAACATGTCTTCTCCATTGCTAGTCTTGGGAAACTCTATGTTATACAGCATACTTAGAGGCTTGAGAGGCATCATGTAAAAGTAGCTGTAGAATATATTTAGAATCTACAAAAACTTGAGTTCAAGTGTCCACCCTGACACATACTGGCTGTGGGACCCTGGGCAATTTATTTAACCTCTCAGGCAGCTCTCTGTGACTATAATTTGTAGTGAACGTACTGACCTACATGGGCAGAGGAAGTTCCTCCCTAGAATCTCTATTCACTAGTAATATACCATTGAAATGAGAGGTTCAATGCTTATCCTTCCCCTGCTTAGACTGAGTTCAATTTTAAGACACAATAAGAATTATTAACCTTGGGACAATCTGTCAGTACTACTGGTCTAGAAGGCAAGGGAGTGAGGGAGAAGAGGTGTCTTTGCATTCCTATGTTATTGACCTTTTCTTCCTATTGTATTTAAGAGGATAGAGAAAGAGACAGACAGACAGACAGAGACAGAGTGATAGCTTTTCCCCCATTCTGGGTAAATAAACACACAATAAACCCTTATTGCATACAAGATACTTATCAAATTGAGTTAATTAATTAAATTGAGTAAATAAACATTATTTGTCCTTTTTACCTTGCTGGGTAGAGTACTGTCTATCTCTTCATGCAGTTTCTTCTGGATTTCAGGATGGGTGGCCAAGTTATAAGAAATGAAGGTGAGGGTTGTACTTATAGTTTCATAGCCAGCAAAAAGAAAGGTAATGGCCTGAGCCATAATCTCTATTTCAGTCAGAGCTTTAGAGAGAGAACCAAGTTATAAATGTGAGAGAAAAGCTGTCAATGATCAGGAAACTGGATAGTACCCAAATTCATAGACAAATGGAAATATTTCACTCTAGGTCATGGGCGGGTACAGCTTTGGTCATTGACTGGTCAAAACAAAATGTCATATTAAATTTATTGTGCCTCCCTAGTCCTTGTAAAATGTCCATCTGACATCCAAATTGTAAGCTGAATCTTATTGGTTGCTGATGGAGGCTTTATGAACTCATTCAGCTGAATACAATAGTATAAAAATGATCTGGTGAGGATTTCTGTAATGGGAGGAAAACAACAAAAATTCATAGAATTCTGAAGCTGCATGAGGTCAACATCCCCAATTATTACAGGAATAGATTGTGGGTCAGACTAGTGAGTTTGCCCAGGGTTACACAGCTACTAATAAATCCAAAACTAGGATTAAGATCTCCAGACTCTAAAGCCCATATTCTTTAGAAAAAAATCTTTTGGCCTTAAATTTTGCATCAATAATACTTATTTTGAAATGACGAATTGACTATGATGGACTATTATTAGAAACACTGAGCTTATCCTTCTGTTCATATTCAGAAACTCGTATCATGACATTACCCTTTGGAGAGTTATTTATCTCCTTAGATCCAGGGTCATTTGTGGCCTGAGAATCCATCATTAATTGCAGGAAGTCCACGCGATCCTGGGAACAGAGATAGGTTCAAAAAAGTGAAAATCAGATTGAAATGACTAAAGTCATATAAGCTGTATCATTCTTTCTATGAACACCATCCTTTTGTGTGGCCAAGTCATAAAACTTTTATATCAAAAAGGATGATAGAAGAAAAGGCCTGTTTTTCTTAGAGATTTCCAATATGTGATAGACCTGAGGATTCACTAAATCTTGACAAGGAGAAGACACTTCCCTTGCCCCACCCTCCTCTCACATTTATATTTTCCCTGGTGCAGTCCTCTATCTATCCATATCCTTAGCCACACAGAGCTCATTCAAGGCAAAGCCATGGTGTGAATAAGGCTTGTTTCTCAGCTCCCATCCCCCTAGCTCTCCTCCAAGCCCTTCACATGCCTTACACTCTTTCCTATACATCTTTATCAAAATATACACTTAACTTACTTTCATGCTGAAAAAGATCAAACAAACTAATTCATGTTTAAGTGTTAACAACTGATCACTCCCTCAAGGAATGGGTAGCCAAGTTAGAAGAGATAAAGATGAGGATCATACTTGCAGTTTTGTAGCCAGCAAAAAGAAAAATGACAGCCTTGGTACAAATCTCAATTTCAACCAGAGTTTTCAGGAGAAAGCAATTAAAAAGTGAGAGAAATGTAGCCAATAGGAGGACCTTGGATAGCCCCCTTATTCACAGTCAGAGGGAAAGGGGGGAGAAAGGGTAAGAGAACAAGAATTTATTGTGTCTACTATGTGCCAAGGCACTGTGCTGAGACTTACAAATATTATCTTAACAAATATTTCATTCGGGGTCTTTCATGTGTTACAGTTTGAATCATGTGAATCGATGCAGAGTGAAATAAAGAAAACCAGAAGAATTTCTACTATGTATAAGTACTTCTACTAAAATACCAAACACTGAAAAAGTGAAAAACTTTCCAAGGTTTAAGATCCATAATCAGTAAAATGACCAACCATGATTCCATGGGTATAAAGAGATGTGGTTTTGGACATGGCCAATATGGGGATTTGTCTTCTTGCCTATGCATGTTTGTTATGGGGTTTTTCTATTTCCAGTGGGGAGAAAAAAAGGGTAAAAATCAAATGCTTATTAATTGAAAAAAATTTAAAAATTAATAACAAAGCTGTAAGTTAAAGAATGAATCTCGAAAGGAATGATTTTGGATGGCAGTAATAGGATGTGAGTGAGGTATTCTTCCTAGTTCTCCTCACAACTCATGCCCCAGCATGGCATAACTTTCCTAAGAGAATCTTCTCCATTTTCACCTCATGCAAAACCTTGAGATGTGTGGGGAACCCCGGATATTGAATTAAGACTCTGATTATTAAAAAGATATGGCTGGGATTGGTAGCAGGCCCAGATGGGACTCCTAAGGACTTTCAGGAATAATAATTCAAAGACTTTTCTGCCTCCCCTCTGTCCTCTGCTTTATGCTACTGACTAGTACAGTGTGAGAGTTACGTTTGATTGACAGCAGTCTAATGAAGATTTTCTCTGTCTCTGTCTCTCTCACAGACACACATTCACACACATACACACACACACACACACACACACACAAACACACACAATCATAGTTCTAGAGAAGATAGGTAACCTGCCCAAGATCGCATAGGTATTTAGTCATTGACAGCATGCAGAACAAAACCCAGGTCTCTTTACTCCCAGGCGTACTTGAAAACTCCATTTTCTTTTACATCATAAGACTACCCAAACTGAACATGCCTCCTCAGTTCTTTTCAACTCCATAACCTGAGCAGCCATGTCGAGGCTTCCCACAATACCAGATCTGAAATGCATTTATTGAATGGTTCTACTACCCTGTGCAAATCATTTTAAATTCTTGGTGCCTCAGTTTTCTTATCTGTAAAACAATATAATTGGATTATATAAACTCAAATTTAGGATCCTATATAAAAAAAACAAAAAAAGCATCCTTTGACAATGATGCATATTAAGGCTGAAATTTCAGCAAAAATAACTTTATATACTCTAAGGTTGGACCTACCCTTCTGTTGCTCTTTTGCCGATCTGCCATGATATGTCGCGTTGCATTCACGAGAAAGTCAATAACATCTTTAGGTAGAAAACTCACATTCATTTTTTTCAATATTGGCACAAGAGAAGGAAACACCGCTAGAGAAAATGTCAAAAGAAACTGATCAGTATAATATAAAAAAGGGGAGAAGGGGGCTTTGCAGTGACCATTTCTAGGGACATTGATGAGACATGTGATGGAACAGGAGAAGTGGGAGAAAACACTAGGAAGATCATTATACTGATATCAATCCTAGTTCCAATTCAAACTATTTAATACTATAGGATCATGGTATAGAAGAACACAGGTTCTGAACCTGAGTTCTAATCCCACCTCTAATACTTTCTATCTGTATGACCTTAGACAAGTCACTTCCTCTCTTTGAGTTTCAGGTTCTTTGGCTTTTAAATAAGGGGGTTGAGCTAGAAAGCCTTTGAGGTCCCTTCCAGCTATAAATTTATGATCCTAGAATCCTTTGATTTAGGTCAATGATCTGTCTGTATTACTATTAAAAAAAACTTCTAATTCCACAAATTTTTTGAATAGTTGGACTGATATTTCATGAGATACAATTCCATGGAAAAAGTATTCCTTGTGCAAAACTTTGTGTTAAGCATCTAGAATAAGGGTAACTTCTTATCTTGTACCCCTTCAACAGGCTGCACAAAACAAAATATAAAGGAAACCAATTACATTGAAATGTAGTAATCAAAAAGGTTTTTTTTAAACTAACTTCATGAAGCACCTGGTGGCTCAGTGGATATAGCACTAGGCCTGGAGTCAGAAAGACACTAGTTCAAATCCAGCCGTAGACACTTTCTAGCTATGTGACCCTGGGCAAGTCACTTAACCCCAGATTGCCTGACAAAAAGATCCACTGAATCGCCTGAAGGAAATGACAAACCACTCCAATATCTTTGCCAAGAAAACCATGAGGATAGTTGGTCCATGAGGTCACATTGGACATTACTGATCAACTAAATGAAAACAAAGTTCATGGACCCCAGATTAAGAATTGCCAGTTGATAGGAGTACTAAGAAGAATAAGACATAGCATCTGGACTACTGCAGTAGTCTCCTAATACGTATTCCCACCTTCATTCTACCTCCCTATCTTCTAATTCATCTTTTCCACTGCTGCTAAGGTAATTTTCCTTCTATCATGGTTACTTCTCAGCTCAAACTTCTATAGTGGCTCCCTACCACTTACAGAGTAGTATTCCAACACTTCTATCATAATCTGGCACCACCTTACCTACAGAGCTGTTTTTTATTTAACTCTCCTCTACAAAATCAACTTAGTAGCAAATCTGGACTGCTTTCTATCCCCTGAACATAACATGTGCTATTCCTCTTTTATGTGATTTGCCATGATGCCTTGGTTCTGCCTGTAACATCCTGTCTTTTTCCTTCCCTAGTTAAATTCCTATCCATCCATCAAAGTTCAATTCAAATGTTACTTCTTTCAGGAAATCTTTCCTTCTATTCCCAACCAATAAGAATTTTTCCCTTCAGACCATACATACTACTTTGTTTTATATCTTGCTAGTGCTTGTTGTATTATACTGTATGTGTATCTTATGTCCCAATTAGATGGTAAGTTACATGAAGGCAGGGCCAGTAACTCATAGACACTTCAAATGTCCCTCAGAGTCTAGGAGAAAGCCTTATACTATAGGTGCTTAATATGGGAATTGAAATGCACTGGAGAATCTTAAGGGGAGTAGGGGAGATACCAGATTTACAGAAATCACTGTAGCTCTAAGTATAGCAGTGTCTGTGAGAAGTACAGAGCTCTCAAGCATTCAAAGGGAGATCCTGGTTGAGAAGAATCCCAGTGAATCCTCTTTGCAATGTGCTGATAAGCAAGTACATGATGAGAAAGTGAATGTCAGCTTGGAGTTTAGTGAAGAAAAAATAATGGAAGCATGCATGGGAGTCTCAAGTTTTTAGGCTAGGTGAGACCTAACCATACCTACTGAGAGAAGGGAAAGAGTCCATGAAGAGCCAAGGGCCAGGAGTAAAATATGCTATAAGTTTGGAAAATGAGTCTATCAGGCCCTAAATGTTAGTGAATTATCACAGTGAACACTGAATTTGGAGTCAGAAAATCCCAGCTCTTCTTCATCTGTGTCCTTAGGTGAGTCATTTCCATTCCTTGGCCCATTTTCACATTTCTAAAATGATGATTTCTAGCCCTAAATCCAAGGATCCAATAGATGATTTTTCTAATGAGCCTATCTCCAGCCCCAGAATTCTTACTTTCTCTATATGGTGATACCTCTTCTACATGGAAATGACGGTTGCAAAAACCATGGCCCTGGTTTTGGTTGGCTCATGGGTCCTAAGTTCTAGCCAAATTAGCCTGGCTTTCAATCCATTCCCTGAATTTGGCACTCTATTTCCCACCTTCATGCCTGTATGTTCCTTGGTTCCCATAATTCATTTCTTCCTCATTTCAATTTCTGAAAATCCTTAACTTCCTTCAAGGCTCAGTTTATGTTCCATCCCCTTTGGAAAGCCTCTTCTGGTTACTTTGCCATGTATGTGAATGATCTCCCTTTCCTCTCATCGTGCATATTCATTCATTTAACAAGCTACTAAATGCCTGCAATATACAAAACTCTACAAAACACTGGGGGCACAGAGACAAAAACAGAACTGTACTTACCTTCAAGAATCTTCCTTTCTATTGGTAGAAATCAACATACACACAGATATTTGACTGGAAAATGTGTACAAAGTAGGTAAAAAATGTATATGTTGTGCCCCTTGTGAAATGCAACTAAGTGGCACAGTGAATAGAGGGCTGAACCTAGAGTCAGGAAGATCTGAGTTCAAATCTGGCCTCAGACACATTCGCTGTGTGTCCCTGGGAAAGTCACTTAACCCTGTTTGTCTCAGTTTCCTCATGTGGAAAATGAGGAGGAGAAGGAAATAGCAAACCATTCTAGTATCTTTGCAAAGAAAACCACAAATAGGGTCACAGAGTTGGACACAACTAAAATGACTGAACAAAAACAATCTCTTGTAAGATGTAAGTTCCCTGAAGGTAGAGACTTCATTTTTTGGCTTGGTTTTGTCCTTATATCCACAGCACCTCCCACAGTGCCTTGCAAAGTAGACCTTTAATAAATGCCTATTATGTTGGATTGATTTCCCAATTTGTCAGTCCAAATGTTCTGCCAAAATGCAACTCCATAGAAATAATGAAAGCTAGCATGTATACAGTACTTTATGATCTATGAAGCACTTTGCATATACTATCTCATTTGATTCGCACAACATGCCTATGAGGTAACGGCTATTCTTGTCCCAATGTAACAGGCTGACTTGACCTAGTCTAAGTCAGGATTTGAAATCAGTTTTTCCCAACTCCAGGTTCAGCACTCTAGCCACTGAACCATCTAGCTGGCTCAGGAAACTGAGGATTCTTCTGTGACATGAGAAATGTGTTCTATTCTTTGTTCTTGGGACACTGCTCTCAAAGGTCTTTAGTTTTACTTGAATACTGGGGCATGAAATACGGCCCTTTCCAACTCTTGAGAAACTTAGTCACTATCGTGGAGCTACAAAACCCCTCAGGTTGAGAGTGAGCACTGCTGTATATGTTTTGATGAGGAATCAATTCCATACCTATTAAAAGAAGCAGAGGGTTTAAAAAGGAGAAAGCAAGCAGTTTCTTGACGTGCACAAGGAAGGGGTCATTGGGCTTGTTAATGGAGTCAATGTCCACACCAAAAGAAGTGCTGGTGATGACATCCAGGCTGTAGGCCCCAAAGAAACTGCAGAGAGAAAAAGATTTTTGATTTAAAAAAAAACAGCTGGTAGGAATTCTCAGATGATCTTTCAAGCTTTTCTTAAGCACCCATACTGTACTAGGGATTTTGTGCTAGGAATTATGCAAGATAGTGAACAAGTATAGCTACTGATGGCTTGAATGCCATGTATACATACACATACGCACATACATGTCTATGTATTAATATACATGAGTATGTACACACACATACACATACACACACAAAAACATTTATGTATGTTGATCCAAGGAGGCTAAGAGTCAAGAGGGGTCGGGTTCTACTTACAGTTCTGTCACTATTTAGCTGAATGTCATTAGATAAACCATTTAACCTTTCTGGGCCTCAGTTTCTTAATCCAGAAAATGAGAAGTATGGACTCAGTGGTCCCTAAGTTCTCTTCTAGTTCTAACTCTATGACCTCATGTCACCGAAAGTTTCTTCCAGGTCTGATATTCTAGGATTTTATAATTCTGTGACATGGCATACAAGGTACTATAGATGTGTGAAAGAAAAGTGGAATCTACAATTATTTTGCAGCATCTTAATTATCTAAAGATGTAGAAATCCCCACCACTTGGTGGCCTAAGAGTGGAATGTAAAGTGAAATAAAATATTTGAAAGTTATACAAACACATAGTTGAGTAGATGGTCTTAACTGTTGTAACAGCCACTTACTCTCCTTGGAGAAGAGTTCTTTCACTTTTGTCAAAAAAGACCTCTTTTAGAACCGTAAAAATATTTTCTCTCTGTACTTGAAGAGGGAACATTTTTTTATTCCAATAATGGATCCTGATGCTTGCATTCCAAACAATCCTTTTTTCTCCCTTGACCCATGCTCTTCTTCCTCCACCCCTTCTCCCCTAAGTTGCTACAGGATGTTGCTGAGTGACCGTACATTTCCTCCAATGGGGAGCACAGTACACTTACTAAATGTTTCTTCAATTTAAAAAAATGTGAACTGGATCACATAGATTCATACAGCCTTTTGAAATAATAATAATAGCTGACATTTTTATGTTGCTTTAAGGTCTGCAAAGGGCATGCTATGTCTGATCACATTTGACCCATACAAAAACCCTGAAAATTAGATACTACAGGTATTATTATACCTATTTCACAGATGGGGAAAGTGAGGATTAGCGATATAAGGTGACTGGTCTAGGGTCACCAAACTAGTACATGTCAGATGAGGGATTAAAACTCAAATTATGTCTAGCATGATTGTAAGCCCAGTGCTCTTTCTACTCTACTCCAAATTGCCTAAGATAGTCATCTGTGGTGGGCCATAAGAAAAATGCTCTGAAATATACCAAAATATGTCCCTTACGCAAAGCTTCATAAAAGGAGACAGGTTTTACAGATTAGAATTATGTAGAGTCACTTCAGACACCTGCTCTGTCATTAGAACCTCCGAGCATGCTTACAGATGGAAATGTTTTCACTCTTAAAGCTGGGAAAATAAAAAACATAAAAAGGGCTGTCCTATGTATCCTTAATCATCTAACTGGTGTGTCCATTCCTGAGAGAAAACAAAAGAAAATAACAAAACCAGTTACTTTGACTCATAACCTGAATACTGGAAAAGCCTTTGCAAGGAAATATATTTTTCTGCTACTAATTTTAAGCTCAAAGAGAGTCCTGGTGCCATAGATAGAATGCTGAGCTTGGCAAACCAAAGACCTAGGTTCAAATCCTACCTCAGACACTGTGTAAGTCACTTGACCTTTATATGTCTGTCCATTGTAACTCTCTACAACTCATTTACTAAATCACAGATCATCATGATGAGGGGAGGGGGAGTTCGCATGGCAGTAATATTACCAACTTATGTTTGCCTGATGTTTTACCATTAAAAAAGTGTTTTCATGCATAAAGAGAATAGCCAACAATTATCTCACACCTGCAAGTTTACAAGGATGATTTGAAGAGAATTTTCTCAGAACAATCTTGTGAGGTAAAGGATTATTATCATCATATTACAGAGGAGGAAACTGAGATTTTAATCAATGGAATGACTTGCCTGGAGTCAAACAAGAAATCCTGCTCTCGGGTCTAATGATAAAGTTGGTCATTTCATGGGAGCAAAGACTTAGAACTGTAAGGGACTTAGGGGCCAGGAGTTCTTAACCTTTCATGGGTAAGGAACCCTTTTGGTAGACTGGTGAAATCTATGGATCCGATTCAGAATAATACTTGTTGCCTTCATTCATAATGCTCATTTTCATAATGCTAAATTTCAGTTGAACATTAGCGAAAATAAAAACATAATCATTTTACATCCGTAGTCATGGGCCCCTTGAAATTTAGCCCCAGTCCTCTTAAGGGCTCCTGAAAGCCAAGCTAAGAACTCCTGACCTAGTCCTACCACTTCATTATAGGAACAAAGACTGAGGTCCAAAGGGGGTTTGCCAAGTTAGTAAGTGGGCAGAGCCAGTATTTGAACATGAAAGAGCAGTAAGGAAATTTGAAGGTTATCTAGTCCAAGCCCAATCATTTAGCAGACGAGGAAACTGAAGGGTGGAGTCATTAGGGGATTTGTCCAAGGTCATATAAATAGTTAATACCAGGACTTTGGACTTCAAATTCAGCACTCATTCTACTGCACCACAACACCCTTAGCCTCAGTTCTATATCACTCTCAGCCATTCCTAACTTCTCAGTCACCCAGAGCCTCTTTTCTCTGAAACAAAATTTGCTCTGGGAACTACTCTGAGAAATGACTGTTTCATAAGTTAGTTGTCTCTTCCAGGCAGATTTGCATTCTAATATGGATCAAAGCCTTAAGTTATAAGAATGAAGGACTTTAAGTAGAATTTAAGTCAAAAAAGCACAATTCCAGCATTACTGGAGACAGGGTGAGATGGGAGACATTGAAGAGGAAACTTCCTAACACAACTAAAAGATGTGATTCATAAGGAAGCCCTGTTTCCAAGTCTCGCCAAACTTGGTACAGATCAGAAAGGGCTGCTGGGGAAGCCATCAGAGATTTTGTAGAAGAGATTCCTGCTATCTAGATGAGACTTCCTTTACAGCTGAAGTTCTATTAAAAACTTTTGGTGAAGTTCTTTTATTTGGGGCTAATTAAACTTTTTCAACCAAAATAGCAACTCTTCTAAAACCTGCCTGGGACATTGGGAGTTTAATTAAGGCACCTAGCATCTCAGACAAAGCATATATAAGGGGCAAGATTTGAACCTATATCTATATGACACTGCAGTTAGCTTTCTAGTTTTTTATGTCATACTGCCTTCTTTGTAGTTGATCCCAATGATCCTATAACATTTTAAAGCAAAATACTTCATCTTTTTTATCTACTCCAACTTAATGTGGGCTTTGGGCGTATAGGCTTGGGGTAATCTATTTGTCTAGGCAAAGACAAATGTCTGTCTCCATGTCTCTGTCTCTCAATCTCTGTCTCTGTCTCTGTCTTTGTCTCTGTCTCTCTGTCTCTCTCTCTCTTTCTCTCTCTCTCAATTAGACCTATGACTTCACTAGTAGAGGAAATTCAAATGAAGAAAGTCCATCTACTAATAACAGATTGTGAATTAGTTGTCTTGGGATATGTGAAGTTAAGTGAGTTGTCAGGGGTCACATAGCCAGTCAGCATCAGAGGCAGGATGTGAACCCTACTTTTTAAGACTCTGAAACTGACTCTCTAGGCCCAGGATCACATTACCTTGAACTGTTATTTTATTCAGTGAGAACAGTCTCCATTCTGAATTCTCTAATCAAGCTTGCCCCAATCTTGCCCAGGCAATTGGTTTTCCTTGCAAACCCTGGATGGTCATACTTACTCCTTCATATTCACAGACTCATCCTTGGCCATTCTCTTCTCAATGTGTTGCACCAGAACATCTCCACGGTGTTTGATAATGTGAAACATCTGAAACACATCCCTAAGTCAATCAGTTCACAATTGCTAGAATGTACAACAGGATATATATCTCCAGTTATACTAAGTACTTGGGTTTATATAACATAGAATCTTAATTCCTCATATTAAAGAGAAGGGAAGTTTTTTTGATTGAATGACGACAAAGTAGTTTTCATTAATTGGCTTTAAGGTTCACCCAGAAGGCCATCTTTGTTTCAGCCCTTATCCTTACAAAGCTCCACAAAACATGCTTTCCTGCTGAAACTGCAACTGTCTACTGGAACTGAAACCATGAGTAAGCTGACGGTTGTGTTTCCTAGACCTAAAATAGATTCAGAAAATTACCAAACTAAGTCTAGAAAGGCAGGGATCAGAGACTGCATTCTAGTGAATACTATTTAGGACCTGCTAAAAGGTTATGGTTTCCTGACATGAATTGACACAGAAATCCTTAAAGAACTGAGTATTCAATGCCCAGAGAAAAAAGAAGCAGGTTCCACTTAATATATAACAAAACTATAGTATTCCTTCTGGAAGTATGCAGAGTCTGACCCTAACATAAAGTCCTAATTCAAGAAATAACGTTGAACTCTTTACCATATATTGGGCATCTCTTTATCAACTTTGTGAATGAAGTCTACATGAGGAGATGAGAAGAGGGTTGGGGAAGAGAAAGCAAACTTGATTACATACAGACAACGGGCACTGCATGTACACCATCTTTCTCACTATCTGATTTTTTTCTTCTCTCATTGGGCAGGATGAAGTCAAAGAGAAGAAAAAGTTTAAGAACAGAGGGAAATATAAAATTCGTGATGATAACTGCGAATGTGAATGAGATGAACTCACCCATTAAGCAACAGAAGAGAACAGAATGGATTCAATGGTAGAATTTACAAGAAACACACTTGAAACATAAAGATTCACATCAAATAAAATAAGGAGATAGAGTAAAATTTATTCTGCTTCAATAAAAAAGTTGGGTAGTAAACATGGTCTCAGACAAAGCAGCAATGAAAATGGATTTGATTAAAAGAGCAGAAAAATATTATGTTTTCAGGTGACAATTAATATCAATACACAATATTTGTTCAGTTGTTTTTCAATTGTGTCCAATTCTTCATCACAACATTTGAGGTTTTCTTAGCAGAGATAATGGAATGGTTTGCCATTTCCTTCTCCAGCTCACTTTACAGATGAGGAAACTGAGGAACACATGGTTACTTTGCTTGCCTAGGGGTCATACAGCCATACAGGTCATACAGTCTGAGAACAAGACGATGAATCTTCCTGACTACAGGCCAGCACTCTATCCACTATGCCACCTAGCTCATTTTACACACACATGCATACATGCATGTGTATGTATATATGTATATGTATGCACATATGTACATATATACACAAAATCAAAATGTGTATATATGTATGTAGTTGTATGTATGTATACATATATATATTTATGTATGTACATCCATGTATGCATGCACATATACATAGAGAAATAGAATGGTGAAATGAAACTAATTATTGAGAGAAATAAGAAATAGAACTACAATAATGAGGAATCTCAAGGTACTCCCATTCAAAACCAAACAAATCTAACAAAAAAAGACAATAAAGAAGTTAAGGACTTCAAAGGAACTCCAGATAAATTAGATAAGATAGATTGTGGTGATTACTGAATGTATAAGAAAAGGGTTTTACATATATATGTGTATATGTATATGTGTATGTATACGTATACGTATATGTATATATACTCAGCAATACATGGCACCTTTACAAAAATTTACCAGATACTGGCTGGGGCGGCCTGGGCTGGGGGAGGGGTGCAGTCTGTGATGAGAAGATGGATAAACAAAGGCAGAAAAGGAGTGATAAATGTGTCATTTACTCACCACAGTGCAATAAAAATTATACTCAATAAACAGTCACTGAAGTAAGAGTTAAAAGTTCATTGGAACTTCTGGTAGCCAAGATAGTGGAGTAAACAGTAAATTTCTGTAGTTCTCCCATATTCACCTCCAAACAACCAGAAAATAGCACCCCAGAATGAATTCTAGAACATCAGAGCCAGCAGAAAGACGATAGAGAGGTCTTTTAGCCCAGGAGACTTGGAGGTTGGACAAGAAAGGTCCATCACAGGTAAAAGGGGAGATTGTTCCAGGACAGGAAGTGTCCCAGAGAAGAAGGAGGAGAAGGAGGAGGGGGAGAAGGAGAAGGAGAAGAGGAATAAGAAGAAGAAGAAGAAGAAGAAGAAGAAGAAGAAGAAGAAGAAGAAGAAGAAGAAGAAGAAGAAGAAGAAGAAGAAGAAGAAGAAGAAGAAGAAGAAGAAGAAGAAGAAGAAGAAGAAGAAGAAGAAGAAGAAGAAGAAGAAGAAGAAGAAGAAAAGAGAAGAAGAAGTAGAAGAAGGAGGAGGAGGAGGAGAAGAAGAAGAAGAATCTGACCATAGAAAGTTATTATGGTGACAGGGAAGACCAAAACACAAACTTGGAAGAGGACAACAATGTCAAAATACCTGTAGGCAAAACCCCAGAGAAAAATGGAAAGTGGTCTCAAGCTTAGAAAGAATTCATGGAAGAGCTCATAAAGGACCTTAATAATCATATGAGTGGTAAAAGAAAAAAATGGGAAAGGAAATGAGAGAGATGCAAGAAAATTATGAAAAAAGACTCAACAGCTTGGAAAACTACTTAAAAAGTAGAATTAGCCAAATCAGGGGTGGGGAACTTATAGCCTCCAGGCCATATGTCGCCCTCTAGGTCCTCAAGTGCAGCCTTTGATTGAATCCAAATCCTTATGGGATTTGTTCTGTGCAGTTTGAATCCATTCAAAGAGCCACATATGAGGACCTAGAGCACCACATGTGACCTCAAGGCTGAAAGTTCCCCAACCCTTGGCCAAATGGCAAAGGAGATACAAAAATGCACTGAAGAAAACAACTCCTTAAAGAATATAATTGTCCAAATGAAAAAGAAAATACAAAGCTAGTTGAGGAAAACAGCACCTTTTAAGTTAGAATTGGGCAAGTGGAAGCTAATGACTCTGTGAGACATCATGAATCAATCAAGCAAATTCCAAAGAGTGAAATAATGGAATAAAATGTAAAATGGTTCATGGCCAAAACAACTGACCTGGAAAATAGATCCAGGAGAGACAATATCAGAATCATTGGACTACCTGAAAGCCATAATCAAAAGGAGGACCTGGAAAGCATCTTTCAAGAAATTATCAAGAAAAATTGCCCTGATGTCCTGAAACCAGAGACAGAATAGTTATTGAAAGAATCTACTGATCACTTCAGGAAAGAAGTCTCAAAATAAAAACCCCAAGAAACACTATAGCTTAATTTCAGAACTATTGGGTAAAGGAAAAAATACTACAAGTGGCTGGAAAGAAACAATTCAAATATTTGGGGAGTCACAATCAGGATCACACAGGACTTGGCAGATGTAACATTAAAAGATCAGAGGTTGGGGCAGCTAGGTGGCACAGTGAGTGGAACACCAGCCCTGAAGTCAGGAGGACCTGAGTTCAAATTTGACCTCAGACACTTGACACAATTACTAGCTGTGTGACCTTGGGCAAGTCAACCCCAATTGCCCTGCCTTCTCCCCTCCAAAAAGGAAAAAAAAGAAAGAAAAGGATCAGAGGTCATGGAACATGATATTCTGGAGGGCAAAGGAGCTAGGACTACAACCAAGAATCACTTACCTGGCAAAACAAATAATACATCAAGGGAAAAATGGTCATTCGAGGACAAAGAAGGATTTCAAGCCTTCATAAGGAGATGAACAAAATAAAACCAAAAATTTGACCTCCAATATCAAGACCCAAGAGAAGTATTAAACAGTTAAAAAGGGAAAAGAAAATATAAGAGATTCAGTGTAGCTAAATTTTTTGCAACCCTCCCTGGGAAGACAATACTAGTAATATAAAAATTATTTCACTAACAGTACATGTAGAAATAATATACATAGACAGAGGGTATGGGTATAAGGTGGATTTCAAGGAATGACATTAAAAAAATTAAGGATTAAGAAAGAGGAGTACAATGGGTACAGAAGAAAGGGAGAAGTGGAATGAGGTAAATCATCTCACATGAAGAGGTGAGAAAGACCTATTACAATGGAGGGGAGTTGGGAGGGTAGGAGACAAGCACAGCTTGAATCTTACTCTCATCAGTATTGTCTCAAAGAGGGATTCATATACACAATCAGTTGAATGCAGAAATGTATCTTGCCTGACAGGGAAGTAAGAGGGGAGGAGATTAAGTAAAGGGGGAAGGGAGGGGGGACTGACAGATGGGAGGGCAGATCAGGGGAAGCGGTAGACAGAAGCAAAATACTGGTGAGGTGGAGAAGGGTGAAAAGAGAGGACAGAAAGGAGGAAGAATAAGATGGAGAGAAATACATAGGTAGTAATCATAACTGTAATGTGAATGGGATGAACTCTCCAATAAAAGAGAAGCAATTAGCAGAGTAGATAAAATACCACAATCCTACAACATGTTGCTTACAAGAAACACACTTGAAGCAGAGAGACACACACAGAGTAAAGGCAAGGGACTGGACCAGAATCTATTATGCTTTACCTGAAGTAAAAAAAAAAGCAGGGGTAGCAATCCTGATGTCAGGCAAAATAAGAGCAAAAATAGACCTAATTAAAAGAGATAAGGAAGGAAACTACATCTTGCTAAAAGGTACCATACACAATAAAACAATCCAATTAGAAGACCAAGAAATAGTCTGCCTCTCAGATCTATGGGGAGGGGAAAAATTCATGACCAAACAAGAGAAAGAGAGCATTACAAAATGTAGAAGAGATAATTATGATCATATTAAATTCAAAAGCTTTTATACAAACAAAACCAATGAAACCAGCTTTAGAAGGAAAACAGAAAGCTGAATCAGAATGTCTCTCATAAAGGCCTCATTTCTCAAATATATGGAAACTGAATGAAATTTATGAGAATACAAGCCACTCCTCAATTGATAAATGGTCAAAGGACATAAACAAGCAGATTTCAGATGAAAAAATCAAAGCTATCTATAGGCATACGAAGAAGTGCTCTAAATCACTTTCGATTAGAGAAATACAAGTTAAAGCAACTCTAAAATATCACCTCAAGCCAATAAGACTGGCTAATATGACAAAAAAGGAAAATGATAAATGTTGGAGAAGATGTGGGAACATTGGGACACTAATGCACTGCTAGCAGGATTGAGAATTGATCTAAACATTCTGGAGAACAATGTGGAACTATGTTCAAAGGCAACCAAACTGTGCATACTGTTTGATCCAGCAATATCACTACTAGGTCTGTAGTGTCAGTGGGACAGGAAGTGTCCCAGCGAGCCTGCAACAAGCCCCACCTCAGCAAATCAGCAAGAGATCCTGAGCCCCAGTGTGGTAGAGTATGCAAACACTGATACCAAGACCCCCATGTGCTTAGCTTAGCCAAGGGAACCGGCAGACTCCAACTCCAAGAACCACCACATGCTTCAGCACAGCCCAGGTCAAACAGGGGAGCCTCCTTGTGTCAGACCTCCTCGTGCTTCAGTGTAGCCATGGGGAAATGCAGAAACACTCCACTTGACCTCAGGCACATGCCAGATAACACCACTAGGACCCCAGATCAGCACCAAGGTAAGCTGCCAGACCCCTATAACCTCCAGTAGTGCCAGCCAACACCCACCCCACCCCTCAACACAACATCAGAAACAAGGGTCTCCTGTGGGCCTCAGGGCAGCATCAGTGCAGCACCAGGTAAACATCCAGGGCCTGCAGCCACTGGCACAAGAAACCTGAGACAGAGCCCCTTCTACCCTGGGAATGGAGATAAAACTTAAAAGAAAGGGAAAAGGCCCCAAAATTAGCAAAAAAAAAAACAGCGAAGAAGGAGAAGAAGAAGAAGGAGGAGGAGGAGGAGGAGGAGGAGGAGGAGGAGGAGGAGGAGAATCTGACCATAGAAAGTTATTATGGTGACAGGGAAGACCAAAAAACAAACTTGAAAGAGGACATAAACAAGCAGTTTTCAGATGAAGAAACCAAAGCTATCTAAAGGCATATGAAGAAGTGCTCTAAATCACTTTTGACTAGAGAAATACAAGTTAAAGCAACTCTGAAATATCACCTCAAACCAATCAGATTGGATAATATGACAAAAAAGGAAAATGATAAATGTTGAAGAACATGTGGGAAAATTGGGACACTAATGCACTGCTAGCAGGGTTGAGAATTGATCTAAACATTCTGGAGAACAACAGAACTATGTTCAAAGGCAACCAAACTGTGCATACTGTTTGATCCAGCTATATCACTACTTGGTCTGTATCCCAAAGAGATCATAAAAAGGAGGAAAGACTCACATACGCAAAAATATTTATAGCAGAACTATTCATTGTGTCAATGTTGGAAACTGAGGGTATGCCCAACAATTGGGGAATAGTTGAACAAACTGAGATATATTAATGTAATGGAATGCTGTTGTAAAATAAGAATTGATGAATAGACACATTTCAGAAAAACCCTGGAAAGACTTGTACAAACTGACAAAAAGTGAAATGAGCAGAACCAGGGAAAAAACTGCATGCAGTATCACCAATATCATATGATGATCAACTATAAATGACTCAGCTTTTCTCAGCAACACGATGATCCAAGACAAGTACAAAGGACCCATATAGGAAAATTCTATCGATATGCAGATAAAGAACTGATGGACTCTGAATGCAGATTGAAGCATATTTTATACTTTCTCATAATTTTTATTCCTTTTGATTTGTTTCTTCTTCCACAACTGTAATAAATATGGAAATATGTTTTATATGATAACATATGTATAAACTATATCAAACTGCCTAAAATTTTCAGAACAGAGGAGGGGAAGGAGAAAAAAATTCAGAACTCAAAATCTTGTAAAAATGAATGTTAAAAATTTTCTTGATATGTAATTGTGGGGAAAAAATACAATACTCTTTGAAGAAAAAAAAGTTAGTTGGAGATAAAATGATGAGCCTAAAGAACTGGTGAGTCAAAGAATAAATCATAGACACAATAGTTAATTTCATCAAAAACACTGAAAACAATGAGACAACATAAAAAATTGGAGGAATGCAGCAAAAGCAGAATTTAAGGGAAACTTTATTTCTCTAAATTCGTTTATCAACAAAAGAATAGAAAACCAAAAAATTGAAAATTTCAATAAATAAAAAATAGAAATTGTGAAAGTGAAAAAGAGAATAACAAATGACAGTGACAACAATGAATTAATAAAAGTAGGAGCTGATTTTGTGAAAAAAAATTAAATAAACCATTAGCTAGTCTGACTTTTTAAAAAAGAAAGCAAAGTCATATGAACAACATAAAAATGAAAAATACTTCATTTTTATGAAACATTCAAAGCAACAAATAAACCATTTGCAAAAACAAGAAAAGATGGGACTCTACCAAATTCATTTTGTGATATAAGGTCTTGAAACTTAAACTATGGAGAGACAAAACAGAGAAGGAAAACTATAAAGGAATATCCCTTATGAGTATGAATGCAAAAAGTTTAAGTAAAACACAATAGGCTATAGCACATATGAAAATGATTTTTCATCATGATCAGATTTGATTTATACTGGGGATTCAGGGTTCACTCTATTTTAGGAAAATTATGAACACAAAAAACCACATTAATCAGAACAACAAAACGTCATATGATTACACCGATAGACGAAGAAAAAGCTTTTGACCAAGCACATCTATTTCTGTTATAAACACTAGAAACAGAGGAATAAATGGATCTTCTCTTAATATCTGTGTAAAGGGGGGGCGGAGCCAAGATGGCGGCTGGTAAGCAGGAACTAGTATGAGCTCTGTACCAAGTCCCTCCAAAAACCTATAAAAAATGGCTCTGAACCAATTCTAGAACGGCAGAACCCACAAAACAGCCTGGATGGTCTCTGGGTGAGGTCTATCCCACACGGAGCTGGGAGCTGGGAACGGAGTGGAGCAGAACCCAGCCTGAGCGGCGTGGACCATCCAGACCAGAAGCCGGCCGGAGGGGGCCCTAGCGCCCTGAATCAGTGAGCTGCAGCAGTTACCAGACTCCTTAACCCACAAACACTAAAGACTGCGGAGAAGGTTAGTGGGAAAAACTACAGGAGTAGAAAGAGTTCGCAGTTCAGCTTCCAGCCCCGGGGGCAGCGGAGGTGGGGCAGCTACAGCTGTTGTTACTTCCAGCTCCAGGCCCACCAGGTGGGAGGAATTAAGTGGTGGATCAGAGCAGGAGTGCACAGCCTGCTGAAGATCTAAGCCCAGTCCGGGTTGGGGGTTGGGTAAGGAGCAGTGCTGGTGTGGCAGAGCTGGCACCTCCCCCCCAAACGTGGAACATAGAACTCTCTAGTCTACAAGCAGTCATACCCCACTGAAAAACTCAAAGGTCAAGTTAGTTGGCTGGGAATATGGCCAGGCAGCAAAAACGCACCAAGATTCAGTCTCAGACTTTGCATTCTTATTCTTTCTTTGCTGACAAAGAAGACCAAAACATACAGCCAGAAGAAGTCAATAAAGTGCAAAAGCCTACACCAACAGCCTCCAAGAACAACATGAACTGGTCCCAGGCCATGGAAGAGCTCAAAAAGGATTTGGAAAAGCAAGTTAGAGAAGTAGAGGAAAAATTGGGAAGAGAAATGAGAAGGATGCAAGAAAACCATGAAAAACAAGTCAATGACTTGCTAAAGGAGACCCAAAAAAATACCGAAAAATACACAGACTAACTCAAATGGCAAAAGAGCTCCAAAAAGCCAATGAGGAGAAGAAAGCCTTGAAAGGCAGAATTAGCCAAATGGAAAAGGAGGTCCAAAAGACCACTGAAGAAAATACTACTTTAAAAATTAGATTGGAGCAAGTGGAAGCTAGTGATTTTATGAGAAATCAAGATATTATAAAACAGAACCAAAGGAATGAAAAAATGGAAGATAATGTGAAATATCTTATTGGAAAAACCACTGACCTGGAAAATAGATCCAGGAGAGATAATTTAAAAATTATTGGACTCCCTGAAAGCCATGATCAAAAAAAGAGCCTAGATATAATCTTTCAAGAAATTATCAAGGAGAACTGCCCTGATATTCTAGAGCCACAGGGCAAAATAGAAATTGAAAGAATCCATTGATTGCCTCCTCAAGTAGATCCCAAAAAGAAATCTCCCAGGAATATTGTTGCCAAATTCCAGAGCTCCCAGATCAAGGAGAAAATACTGCAAGCAGCCAGAAAGAAACAATTTGAGTATTGTGGAAACCCAATCAGAATAACCCCAGATCTGGCAGCCTCTACATTAAGAGATCGAAGGGCTTGGAATACGATATTCTGGAGGTCAATGGAGCTAGGATTAAAACCTAGAATCACCTACCCAGCAAAACTGAGTATCATGCTCCAAGGCAAAATATGGATTTTCAATAAAATAGAGGACTTTCAAGCTTTCTCAGTGAAAAAACCAGAACTGAATAGAAAATTTGACTTTCAAACACAAGAATCAAGAGAAGCATGAAAAGGTAATCAAGAAAAAGAACAAGTAAAAGAAATTGCAAGGGACTTACTAAGGGTGAACTGTTGTGTTGACATTCCTACATGGAAAGATGATGTGTATGATTCATGAGACCTCAGTATTAGGGTAGCTGAAGGGAATATGCATACATATATGTTTATGTATATATATGGGTGAATGTGTATGTATGTATATATCTATATGTGTATGTATATATATATATATATATACATATATATATATATAGAGAGAGAGAGAGAGAGAGGGAGAGAGGGAGAGAGCAGACACAGGGTGAGTTGAAGATGAAGGGAAGATATCTAAAAGAAATAAAATCAAGGGATGAGAGAGGAACATACTGAGAGAGGGAGATAAGGAGAGATAGAATGGGATGGATTATCTCCCATAAAGGTGGCAAGAGGAAGCAGTTCTGTGGGAGGAGGGGAGAGGGCGGATGAGGGGGGAATGAGTGAACATTGCTCTCATCAGATTTGGCCTAAGGAGGGAATACTATACATACCCAATTGGGGATCTTACCCCACAGGAAAAAAGAGGGAAGAAGATAAAAAAAAATGGGGGGGGAATGATGGAGGGGAGGGCAGATGGGGGTGGAGGTAGTCAAAAACAAACACTTTTGAAAGGGGACAGGGTCAAGGGAGGAAATTCAATAAAGGGGGATGGGTTGGGAAGGAGCAAAATATAGTTAGTCTTTCACAACATGGGTATTGTGGAAGGGTTATACATAATGATACACATGTGGCCTATGTTGAATTGCTTGACTTCTTAGGGAGGGTGGGTGGGAAGGGAAGAGGGGAGAGGATTTGGAACTCAAAGTTCTAAAAACAGATGTTCAAAAACAAACAAAAATGTTTTTGCATGCAACAAGAAAATAAGATACACAGGCAATGGGGCGTAAAAATTTATCTTGCCCTACAAGAAAGGAAGGGAAAAGGGGATGGGAGGGGAGTGGGGTAACAGAGGGGAGGGCTGACTGGGGAACAGGGCAACCAGAATATATGCTATCTTGGAGTGGGGGGGAGGGTAGAAATGGGGAGAAAATTTGTAATCCAAACTCTTGTGAAAATCAATGCTGAAAACTAAATATGTTAAATAATTTTTAAAAAAAATTGAAAAAATAAAATAAAATAAAACACTAAAAAAAAAATCTGTCTAAAACCAGTAGCCATCATTATATGCAGTAGGGATAAAGCAGAGACTTTTCAAATAGGATTGGGATAAAGCAAGTGCTTCCATGTAAAAAAATTGAAGGAATAACCACAGCATTTCTGTATATCTCCAACAAAATCCATTAGAACATAAAAGGAGAAATTCCGTTTAAAGTAACTACTGAATGTGACCGTTCCTCAACAGATAAGTGATTGAAGGATATGAACAAAAAGTTCTCAAAAGAAGGATTATAAATTATTCACAACCACATGAAAAATTGTTCCATATCACTAACAAGATAAATGCAAATCAAAAGATCAAAAGTGAGCTTTCACCTCACCTAATGTAAATTTGCCAAAATTACCCAAAAAATGGCAAGTCAATGTTGAAGGGATTTTTGGAAGAATAGACACACTAATACATTGTTGGTGGAGGTGTGAAATAGTACAATCATTTTAGACAGCAATTTGCAAGTATGCAGTTAAAATGACTAAAATGTCCATACCCTTTGACACTGAAGCTCTGTTATTGGATGTATACCCCAAGGAAGCCATAGATAAAATATTTGCAGTAGCACTTTTTGTGACAGCAAAGAATTGGAAACAAAGTAAATGCCTGTGAACTGAGAAATGACTAAACAAATTATGACATGATCATAATGGGATATTACTGTGCTATAAGAATTGATGTGTGTGATGAATCCAGAGAAGCATGGAAAGTTCTACATGAACCGATAAAGAGTGGAGGAAACAGAGCCTATATATTTACACATCTACATAGATAGGTATATGAACATACAGTAACTTGCAACAATGTAAATGGAAGAAAAAAACAACCACCACAAACCAAAAACAAAAGCAAAAACAAAATTAATGTAACAAAATTCCCTTCACCTCCCTTCCCTTCATTTTCCTTCCCTTTCCTCTTTTTTTCTTTCTTTTCTTCTTTCTTTCTGACATGATAAATGTGGAAATTTGTTTTGTATGACAATACATATTTGTAATGTATTTTGTTTTTCTTGCCTTCAGGGAAGGGTGTAGAGAGGGAGAGAATTCACAAATGAAAATAAAATCAAATAGAATTTAAACAAAAAACAATAGAAGAGTGGGATTATAGAAAACAATGTTATCAATGTTACATTTTTCAAGTAGTTCTGCACCACCACTCCCTCTGTCCATTTTGCTTAAATAAGCTAATTTAGAAAAATTTTGACTCATTCTTTCCTATTAATACATATTCATGGTAGCTAGACAGTATACCGCAGTTTACATAAAGTAAATGTTGACTATGATCAGTTAGTATCCTTAAGATGTCAGAATCAGAAGCCTAATATTATTGGCAGGAGGAAGGAAAGGGAAAAAAAAAAACAGGGAAAGGAGCAGGAAAATCTTAATGTGAGCAGAGGGAGGTTATAATGGAATTTGACCCAGTCATCCTCAATCTTTGTGAATACTGTCTGTCCTTATGATTCCAACATTCTTTGAGCCCTTGATCATCACTGTCTAAGCTTTGACAACAGACTGAATCATACTTACCTCCTTGAGTTTGCCACTGGTGAATGTTGGAGAGATAATAGCCCGGATCCACTTCCATTTCTCTCCTTTAACAATGGTGATGGCAGACTCCAAAAGTCCATTTAAACCAAAATCCTAAATAAATAGAACCAGGAGACAACTGAGTTAGAGGGAATTGTTGTAAAGTTTTTCCAAGTAAGGATTAAGTCACATTGACAGTGATAACAAGCTATGTTAGTCCTCTCAGAAAAATCTTTAGAGATACAGGAGGAGGCTGGGTGGTAAGAAGGTGGTAGACAATGATTCTAAGCTTACATATTTTAGACTTGAATATAACAATTTAGGACAGGTGCTTTTAATTTTTGTGTGTGTGTCATAGATCCCTCAGGCAGTCTGGTGAAACCTATGGACCCCTTCCCTGAATAATGTATTTTTTTTTATTTTAATTAATACATTTTAAATATGTTAAATATATAGGATTACAAAGGAAACCAATTATGTGGAAATAAAAATGTAACTTTTTCCCCATTGAAGTTCATGAATCTCCTGAAACCTATCCATGGACATGGCCATGGACTCTAGGTTAAAAACCTATCTTAAGGTCTCCTGTCTTTGGTGTAGGCCTCTCTCTGATAGGCACACTGGATAGGGAAGAGAATTAGGGGGAGGAAGATAGATCTGGAAATAAAGTTGATTTAAAAAATAACAAAAGAAATCAATAAAAATGAGATTTTTAAAAAGAAACGCCCTTAGAGAAAGGCCTAGTTAACTTTTTAACATGAATCAGCCTGATGGATAGAAAGAGAGTGGAACTACAGCCAGGAAGGACATATGAACATATTAGTAATAAGAATGATGAGGATGAGGATGATAGACATTTATATAGGCTTTAAGGTTTGTACAGCACTTTACATTCTTGATCTTATTTGAGCTTTTTGCCAAAACCTTGGGTTTCGAGGATCATCCTTGGATATCTGTTGTGACCACTGTAAGCAACCCAGTGGTGGGATACAAATAAATTAACAATTGGGTTCTCCACGGAACCAAGCCGACACTGCCACCACACGGCAGGTGCAGGGCCCACTCCACTAACACCTGATTCACCCAACTCAACCTAAAATTAGGTACTGGTTCTACTGAACCGGTATGAACCAGCTGAATCCCACCACTGTAAGCAACCCCATTTTACAGATGAGGAAAGAGGCTCAAAAGAGAAAAGTGACTTGCCCACAATCACACTACTAGAATCATGGGTGGGAATTGAAACTGCAGATCCAATGTTCTTTTCATTGTACCACACAGCCTTTCAAAACTGTCAATAAGATTTACCTTCTGGTCTTATCGTAGTGACATCCATTAGACTATGAAAGTTCCTTGAGAGCAGGGATTCTCCTTTACCTTTCTTTTCATCCCTGTGGTTAGCCTAACACAAAGCAGGTCATTTTAAAATGTTTATTGATTGACTGACTGACACCCAATTAGAATGAGCCCAGACTGGCTTCAAGAAAACTGGATGATTCAAAAGAGATTATTCGTAGCTACACTTGGCTCAGTTATTTAGAAACAAATGTCAGTGGACAAAGTTCAAGGCTTTGATCTTTTTATAGACCAGAGACAGGCTGGTATAGTGAGCAAATAGTAGGCATTGGAGACAGGAGACCTAGGTTCAAGTTCTGTCTTTGACATAGACTAGTTATGCAAGGTCACTTATCCTATCAATGTCCTAAGCAACTCTAAGTTGAGTGAGTTTCTGATTTGCATTAGTGTAGGAAGGTTGGGTTAGCTAAGTAGCAGGAGGATATTGGAGTCAGGAAGACTGATATTCCTTAGTTTGAATTTGGCCTCAGATACTAGCTGTGTGGCCCTGGGCAAGTCATTTAACCCTGTTTATCTCAGTTTCCTCATCTATAAAATGAGCTGGAGAAGGAAATGGCAAACCGCTCCAGTATCTTTGTTAAGAAAACTACAAATTGGGGTCATGAAGAATTAATAACAAGGGAGTATCGACAATAAGAATTTCCATACTAATGAAATAATAGACCTAGACAACAGGAAAAGGAAGAGGGAAGGCAAATGACCTTTAATTTCTCTTAACTACCCTGAGCAACCATTTGCAAAGCCCTGTCAACAGGCACCAAGTGAAAAAAACATGTTAGCAGCACTGCCTTCCTCTGCCTTTTGCAAAGCTGAGAAAGATTAGACCACAGATCTCATAGCAACTGCTTTAACCATCGTTAAAGTATAATATTAGTATAATTCGTATAATATTAATTAATTGATTGATTAGTATAATACTAATGGTATAATAGAGACAGCACTGGACTTGGCAGTCATAAAAAGACACAGGTATGTGGTTGAGCTCCACATGCTGAATCTGTGATCTTAAGCTGTGAATGAGCCTTAGTCTCCTCCTCTAAATAAAAGAAGCAATAACAAAGGCACCACGATCCTTACAGGGATGTTGTGAGGATGAATGAGAAGTGGGACTTCATCTCCAGCCTCCATGTCTTTGTACTGGTTGTCCCCCATGCCTGGAATACCCTTCTTCCTCATTTCTCTCTTTTAGAATAACTGGTTTCCTTCAAGACTCAGCTCAAACACCACTTTCTGAAGGACTTTCCAGATCTCTGCTGTTGCTAACCCATCCCCCTCCAAAGTTAACATCTATCTACTTTGTGAGTATATACATATACACATGTGTACACATACATGTACCTTTCTAAGTGTGTATATACGTAGACAGAAAGTATGTATATGTAAGCATAAAATATGCCTAATTGTTTATAAGTTGACTCCTCTATTTGAATATAAGTTCCTTGAGAGCAGGAACCATGTTCACCTTTCTTTAAGTTCCCAGCTCTCAGCACAGTGCCTGACAGCTAGTAAGTATTTGCTGAATGTTTGCTTATTTACTGAATATACTCTGTAGACTGTAATGTGCTTTATAAATGACAGCTGTCTTTATAAAGGTAACAGATTACACAGAATTGCACCATTCTCCAATGGAAATGGTTTTTTTGGTGCTTCTTTTTTTTATTAAAATTTGTTTTACCAGAACACAAATACAAAATAGAGAAAAGAAACAAAAATACATCATGAACTTAAATATTAAGAAAGAAAAAAGCATGTTATGTGCATAGTAGAACATATGACAGGATTCAAAATATGTAACAATAAATTTTCATTTCAAGAAAGCCTGTACGATAAATAATACATCTCACATTGAGAATTTTCCATCTTTTCTCTGCTTTCTCATGTTTTCTTTTGTTCTCTGCTGTGCACTTTTTAACTTTGTTCTTTTTTCCCGTTCCCCACCTCCCCCAGAAGGCTACAATATAATTTAGATATTTCTTGTTACATACATACACATACAGATATATACATACACTTATACTTATATACATGCGTATATAGACATATACTTTCCCAAACATAATCTACTCCTAATCTTTGTTTTTTATGTTTGTACTTATCTTTTGTTTCCTATCCCTCCTGCCTCTTCTACTTTACTTCTACCCACTACATCGCCTTCCTATTACTTGCCTACCCCCCTCTTCCACCAGCCACCCAGCCCTTCTATTATTTGCCTTCCACCCTCTAAGGATCCCTCCCTTATCCTCCCATTCCCATTAATCTAAACTCCCTTTACCTATTTCCTCATTCTCCCCTCTAAAAATCCCACCCTTGTCCTAATCCTTCTCTTGTCCTCTCCCCCCTCACTAAACCTACCATTTTATTTCTTCTAAATTTAGAAGACTTTTATACTCTTCTAAATATGTGTGTATTGTTCCCTCTTAAACCCATTCCCAATGAAAGTAGGTTTATCAGAACTACCAGCCTTCCTCCCCCATCTAACTCCTCTGTATCCTTTCTTCTTCTTGCACCTCTCTTGTATAAAATACTTACTCTTTTTACCTGTTTCTAAATGGTTTTACTTTTTTAAATTCATATCATAGTCAGGTTTATCCCTCTCTTTCTTATAAGCTTGACAGTTATTAATATTACATTTTATGTTATATAAAAGGTAAGCAGTCTGTTCTTGTAAATCCCTTATAGTCAGTCTTTTATATGTACCTTATGTGTCTCTTAGTTCTTTTATGTTGTGTCTTCTATTAAGTTGAGGATTTTTTTAACACAGTCTTGAAAGTCTAGGGGTTTGTCAAATATCCATTTTTTTCATTCAAGAAAATACTGAAATCTGAAGGGTATGAGATATTCAGCTGGAGTCCCAAGTCTTTTGTGCTTCGATGTATTGTGTTCCAAGACCTGTGGTCCTTTAATGTCTCCGCTGCTAGGTCTTGTGTAATTCTCATTGTGGCACCATCATATTTAAATTGTTTTAATTTAACCTTGATCTGGGGATTTCGTAATTTGGCTATGATACTCCTATGAGTTTTTCTCATAGGATCTCTTTTAAGTGGTATTCAATGGATTTTTTTTTCTATTTCTATTTCCCTGCCTTGTTCTAATGGTTTCAGACAATTTTCTTTAATTATTTCTTGTATTAATTGTATCCAGATTCTTTTTTTGATCATAACTTTCAGTTACTCTGATTATTTTTATATTTTCTCTTATTGGTCTACTCTCCAAATCTGTTGTTTTCTTATAAGATGTTTCACTTTCTCTTCTATTTTTTCATTATTCATGTTTTGTTTAATTATTTCTTGATCTCTTATAATTTCACTGGCTTCACTTTGTCCAATTCTAATTTCCAAGGTGTCATTTTCCTCCTTCAGCTTCTGGATCTCCTTTTCTAATTGGTTGACTTTCTTTTCATAACCTTCTTGTTTTTCTTGGATTTTTTTTTTTTAGTTTTTCTTCCATCTCTGTCATTTGATTTTTAAAGTCTTTTTTAAGATCTCCTATTCTTCTTTTTGGGCAAGTGACCATTTGACGTTGCTCTTTGGGGATTTCTTTACTTCAGTATCCTCCTCTGAAGATGAACCCAGGTCATCTCTATTCTCATAACAGGTTTCTATGGTTAGATTTTTTCTCCTTTACCTATGCATTTTTTGTGGTAATAACTTGGTTTTTTTATCACCTCTAGACGTGGGGTATGGGAAATGGTGCCTCTTGCCGCAGATCTTCAGTTCCCTCTAGCCTGGAACCAAAGTCAAACCTCCAACCTCCTGTAAGTGCCCACAGCCAGGGACTTTCTGACCCACTGCTTCGGCACTTACCTGGCATGTGTTGGTTCTTTCTCGCCCCCCACCGCTCTTCACAGCACAGCTGGGTCTGGCATTCCTCATCAGGAGAGGTTCCTGCAATCTTCGTGGGCTCAAATGCATGACTCCCCTCACTATCCTGGGGCAAAAAGTTCCAGTAGCTAGGGCTGAGGCAGCCTCTGCAACCAACTAACCCCAGAGCTTGCTGCTTGTTGTTAAAACGGAACCTACCCTGGAGGTGTTTGCTACTCACCTGGACCAAACCCAGTCCTGGGGTTCTTCTTCAGATCTTCTCAGACTGTCCCTGGAAGATCCTGGTTGGGCCCCTATTCTTCTTTGTCTCCAATCCACTTTGTTCACCCTAAAGTACTATTTTAACTCTTTTGCAGGGGAAAATCTTGAGAGCTTGGAATTTTCTGACCTACTCTGCCATCTTCCCAGGATCCTCTCGAAAAAGGTTTTATCAAGGTCAGGTAGTCCTTGAACTGGTAAGGGTGGCACTATCCCTCCTCATGGGTTCACAGAGTCATCTTCAACCCCTTATACTCTCTCATCTTCCTAGCCAACCAGTTATCCAGTCTTGAAGATTCCATTTCCATATCATTCCCCTCTCTCCCCTTTAGCTCTTTCATAAAACCACCACTCCAGTTCTGGCCCTGCATTACCTCTTACACGGAAGGAGTATTATAATAATCTCATCATTGGTCTCCCTCTCTCAGATGTCACCTCTCTCTAATCCATCATCCACCCAACTTCCAAAGAGATAGTCCTAAAGCATAGATCTGACTATGTAACTCTCCTGCTAAACAAATTTCAGGAGCTCCCTATTACGTCTAAGATTCAAATGAACCCTTCTGCTTGGCAGTCAATGCCCTTTATAAATTGACCCCAACCAACCTTTACAATTTTATTATTGATTTGCCTCTCTTCACAACAAATGGATATTCTTGGTCCTTGTACCTTCCCTGTCCATGCCTTTGCACAGATGGTCCCTCATGCCTGATATGCACTCCTTCCTTACCTCTATTAGAATCCTGAGCATTCTTCCAAGATCAGCCCAAACTCTACTTCTTAGATTAGCCTTTTTCTGATCTCCTTTTCTGATAGGGCCTCCCACTTCCCACACCCTGCCAATTACCTCACATTTATTTTGTATACACTTATACACATACATGTCATTTTCCCCAATAGAATGGGAGCTCCTTGAGGCCAGGGACTGGTTAATTTTTGTCTATGTATCCTTGGCAGCCAGCAAAAAGAAAGTGGTCAATTAATGCTTATTGATAGAGTTTGAAAACTTGAGTTTTTAGAAGCATTAACTATCTAGCTGGCTTTAACATGCATATCTTTTGCATATATAGATATTAGTCACACTGTCAAGAAAGAAACTGAACAAAAGGAAAAAAATAATGAAAAAATAAAGTGAAAAATAGTGTGCTTCAATCTGTACTCAGACTCCATCAGTTCTTTCTCTGGATATGGATAGCATTTTCCATCACGAATCTTTTAGAGTTGTCTTAGATCATTGTACTGCTGAGAAGAGCTAAATCAATCAGAGTTGATCATCACACAGTGTTCCTGTTACTGCATACAATTTTACATATCTTACTATAATTTTGTACAGCAACTTAGATTTTTATAATAATTTTCAATCTCACTGGATAGTCTTGCCATCATTGCAATGCAGGCTAAGTATATCTATCTCCGTTGGACAAAACTAACAAGAGAACAATTATATTAGTGGCCAAAGGTCTCACAGAGCAGGGACAGAAACCCAGGTTTCCTGACTCCCACCCAGCATTCTTTTCACTGGACCACAAGGAAGACAGCTGAGCAGAAAGCTGATAAATCGTGCATGGGCTAAACTCTCTAGAAAATAATTCAGCATCTGAAATATTCCAAAGTCTATTTAATGTTTCTATAACCTGTAGGGCTGGCCCAGGGCAAAATTACAAAGTAGGGAAAGTTTTCTCTGTAGTTATCTTCCTCATTCTCAACTCAGTACCCTTCTCTCCCTCAGGCACTGATCCTGCATCCAATTTCTATTGGGTCTCCATTTTAGCTAGCTGTACATTAATCCCCAGTAAGGTATTAGCTGATATGGCTTCAGGTATTCCCCCCTCCCAGCAGCAGTTTGTATGTCTTCATAGAAACCCTCTGGAAAATGGAAAAGCCTTCAAGAGCAGATGGAAATAATCATAAATCATAAACGGTAGAATTTTAGACACTGAGATAGGAGGCATGGGGAAATATATTCTGGAATGGGGAGACGGTAACCTTCCTGGTGCCCAGCAGACTATGATACATGAGTACTATGTCTTGGGTTCATGTGCAGATTCATGAGTAGAATCACCTATCGACACTTGTGCTATGCCACAAGTGTTTTGGCAAGGATCAATTTTTTATCTTTTATAAAATGATGACACTTTGGCCATGGCACTCTCACATTGAGCTGCTTCAATTGTGTTACCTTCATCATGTAAACTGCTCTAGTCAATAGAAGCTATTATTGTCACCAAAATCCTGACTTTCGTTCCATATCTGAATATTGTTTTGTAATACAGACATAAGGGCATGCTTTATTTTCTGAAAAGCAATGGCAGTTCCCAGGTGCCACTAAACATACTCTAATTCTGGCTTCCTTTTAAAGTTTCTGGCTATGTTCTTCATGATGGATCAAGCCACTAGAGCAAAATATAACTATTTAGAAAGGGCTTTGTCCATGTTATTTAATAAATGATCACTTCAGCCCCTCTAGAACATGATCAATCTTCAATCTTAGGGAAAGTAGCCAACATAGTAAGACAAGAAGATTTTGAAGCAAAGACACCAAGGTTTCCTGAGAAGTGGAAAACTTAGATAAGAGTGCTGAATGCCTTCGAGCCAAGAAGAATCCTGATGTATCTCTATCTACCAATAACTTACCCGACGGTTAGTGAAGAGTGTGAAAAACTCTTTCACTAGAACTATTTTGATGAAGGCTGGATCCAGAGTGGCTAAGATAGGCAGTCTGCCATCATAAAACCTATAAAGAGCATCAAGATAGAGAAAATTAATTTTTTTTTCAAAGATCCACACAGAAAGTTAGCTTCCTAAGTCAACAAATCACTATATCTGCCTTTGGAATGTTCAATCTCCTTGAAATTAGATGGTAAAATAGTCACCACCACTATACTTTCCCTCCCCTTCCTCCCTCCTACCCCAGTTTCAGTATGTATTTTACAGTCATAGATATAGAGATAGAAGGAACCTCAGAGAAAGTCCATCTAATCTAATCCCCTGATTTTATGAAGAAACTCAGGTAAAGAAATATTAAGTGTCTTGCCTAAGGTTAAACCAGTGCCATGCATCAAAGGTAGGATTGGAAACCAGATTCTCTGACTTCACAGTCAGTTCTCTTTCTATTGAACCACACAGTCTCCATGCCGTAAGGGCTACAGTTCAACAAAACTTCATCATTATGTGGGTCACCTTAGAAATACTCAATCACTGTCAAATCCCCTATCAAGCTAGAAAAATCTTCGAGTACTAGTCTGGTTATAAATTATGAGTCTGCCATGCAAGGTTGAGCCTGGCTTAGCTTGGAGAGACCCATCACTAAAGAGCTGGCTACCAGGTGATTATTTTTTCATCCAGGGAAACTCTAGAAGACCATACTGGACTAATAAACAATAAATCCTAGACTACAAATGTTTGGTGATAATCGTCAGTGGAAGGAGTCCATAACTCATAGTCCCTGATTCAATGCTATTCCCATGACCACATGTGTTGACCTCTAAACCAAAGGGTTCTTAACCTAAGTTTTATGAATTTATTTTTTCAAAATACTTTGATATTTTAAAATTTTCAGTATTTCAATATAATTAGATTCTTTTATAATCCATGCATTTTATTTTATTCATTTAAAAATGTTATTATGAGAAACAGTCCATAGGTTTTGACACACTACCATAGGGATCTATAAAGCCTAAAAGGAGGCTAAGAACTCTCTGCTCTAAGAGAAAAATAGTTCTCATTCCCATAGTCCTTTAAGGTTTACGAAAGTGGCCTGAACTTGTGAATCACAATACTTGAATTCAAATCTCACCTCTGATTCCACTAGCCATATGATCTTTGGCAAGTGGATCCTCATCTGTAAAATTAATGTGTCAAGACTAGATGAGCTACAAGGTCTCTCCTGGCTCTAAAACTATGATCTCACAAACCCTGTAAAGTAGGTGATGAAAGCAATAATATTCCTGTTTTCCAGATGAAGAAACTAGGGCAGAAAACGGTAAAGGGACCTGTTCATAACTCACATTACTAGTAAGAATTAGAGCCTGCACTTAGACTCTGGATCTCCTATATCCAGAACTTTTTTCCCCACTATCTATAAGGGATATGCCAAAGATGGAGGTGGTACCATCAAATTCATGACATAGTGGAAGGAATCCTTGATTTTAAGTCAGAGGACCTGGATTCAAATTCTGACTCTTAACACTAATGAGCTGTCTCGAGCAAGTTACTTAACCTCTCTGGGTCTGTTTCCTCATCTTTAAAATGAAGAATTGGACTAGATAACCTCTGAGATCCCTTCCAATGCTAACTCCATTAACTTAAAATTGATAAACATAAGTTACTCAAGGGCAGGAATTATAATTCCAATTTTTGTTCCTCAGTGCCTGGCACATAGTATAAACACTTGTTGATTAATTGAGTAATCCTATGAAAACTTACCATGATTCCAGAAGGCATTTCAGAGGTAATCAGGTAGCCTGTAAAATATCTACTCCCCATGACTAGCTGCTGCTTTATATTCCCTTGTTGGTTTCTGCCATAAATTCATACTCTTTGGCCTCTGGTTACATGTATTTCTCAGCAGGCAGCTCTGAAAATTATTAACCCCAGCTTTGAAGATGTTTTGTTTTCTATATACAGGGACTATAAAAAATGTATCTTACAACAGCAAAGGTAACACAACCAGAGGCAAGCTGATTTAGGGAGCTATGAACAAAGTCTAATCATTTTTTTAAAGATAAAAACTGGGTGAAAGGGATTATGGGAAGATTGCAGAGTAGGTCAGAAAATTCCAGGCTCCCCAAAATTCCTCCACAACAGATAGAACAAAATGAACATGCAGTGGCACAAATAAAGGGGTAAAGCAGTTGTCCTCCTAAGACAATTTGAGAGGACCTCAGGAAAAACAGGACTTCCGGGGACTAAGGTTTGGCTTTAGTAAAGTACAAACACCTACATATTAACTCCACTGAATCAACATACAAGTCCTGGGGGTGGCTTGTTGCCAAGCAGGCTAGGCTGCAATAACTTTCATCTTAAGGCCCCAGGAACTTTCACTTCAAGAACCTTCACCTCATTAATTTTTAGTGTGGAGATCAGACAGCTGAATACGGAAATATTGAAAGACCCTCTGCTGTCTCTGGGCACCAGTCATAATGGTGTTGACCAGATGTGATCCCAGGCTGTGGCTGTGGGCAAGGAGGAGCAAGCACACACTTGGTGATCTCAGTACCACAGGGAGCAAGAGCATTTTGCAGAAAGTATGGTTGGGTGCCTTAGCTGTGGCTTAGTGGAGGAGAGGAGTACCTGAGATTGGACCCTTGGACAAAATTCAGAAAATAAGAGTAAAGAGGAACTGAGGCCTGAGACACCATTACCCAAAACTCAGGATTAAAACCTGATTATAACAATAAGCTGCTAAAAATAAAACAAAACAAAACAAAAATGAGCAAGCATAGGAGAAAGAATCCAATCATAGATATCTACTATGGTGTAAAAAAATATCTAAGTTCACAGTCAGAGGAAGATAGTGAGGTTAAAAAAAGCCCCTCCTATCCCAAAGAACAACATCACATCATCACAAGCCCAAAAGGATTTATTGGAAAAAATTAGAAAGGACTTCAAAAATCAAGTAAGAGAGTTCTTGGAAGAACTTAAGATTTTAAACATCAAATAAGAGTGATTAAGAGAAAATTGCAGTGGAGGCATTGGGGGGAATGTAATCCAAGAAAATCAAGAACATTATAAAAAGAAAGTCAATAAATTGGGAAAAGACATCCAAAATCTTAAGGAAGAAAATAAGTCCTTAAAAACTAGAGTTGGGCAAGAGCAAGCAAATTATGTTATAAAATACCAAGAAATAATAAAACAAAATTGATAACGGGGGACTTTAGAAATTTAATTAATTTATGGAAACAGCTGACCAGATGACATCCTATATTGTGTCCATTTCTCTGTTCTCCTGGCTTCATGAATGTTTTCTTCCCCACACCTGACTGACAACATTTTTGGTAAGGGAGAGGTCATGAATTCCACAAACCTATGAGCACCAAATACTAAGGCATCTAAATTTTTAAAAGAAAAGTTAAACGAATTACAGTTGGAAATAGATAGTACTATAACAGTGAGGGACTTTAAAATTACCCTCTTAGAGCTACGTAAATCTAACCAAAAAAAAATAAATAAGAAAAAGTCAAGGAACTGAATAAAATTTTAGCTAAGTAGATATGATACATATCAGGAGAAAACTGAATGGTAATAGAAAGGAATACACCTTTTTTCTCAGAGGTTAATGGTACCTTTACAAAGACTGACCATATATTAGGGCATAAAAATTTCATAATTACAAGCTGAAAAGAAAAAAATATTAAAAGCCTCCTTTTAAGATCACAAGGCAACAAAAAATATATATATTTAAAAGGGACCATGGAAACATAGGTTAAAAATTAATTGGAGACTAAACTACCTAATCTTAAAGAAAGAATGGATTAAAGAATAAATTATAGAAACAATCAATAATTTTATTAAGGAGAAAGACAATAATGAGAAAGCATATAAAAACCTATGAGATATAGCAAAAGCAATGACCAGAAGAAATTTAAATGCTCATTTCAATAAAATAGAGAAAGAGCAGACAAATGAATTGGGCATGCAATTTAAAAAATCTAGAAAAAGGACAAACCTAAAAACCCCCAACTAAAAACTAACTTGGAAATCCTAAAAATTAAACATGAAACAAATAAAATTAAGTGAAAAAAAATTAAATTAATAAAAAAATTAGGAGTCGGTTTTATGAAGAAAAAACAATGAAATAAACCACTACTTAATCAATTTTAAAAAGAGAAGAAAACCAAATCACTAGTTTTTAAAAATGAAAAGGATGGATATACCAATGATGAAGATAAAAAAAAAGAATTATAAGGAGTTGTATTGCCTAATTTAACAAATTTAACCGCCAACAAATTTAACAGTTTAAGTGAAATATAAACTATAAATGTAAGCAGAAGAGGAAATGAAGTATCTAAATAGAAGTATTTTAGAAAAGGGAATTGAACAGGCCATAAATGAGCTTCCTAAAAAAATGCACCAGGAACATATGGATTTACAAGTGAATTCTATCAAACATTTAAAGACCAACTAATTTCAATATAAAATAAATTATTTTGACTAATAGGCAAAAAAGGGGTTCTACCAAATTCCTTTTATGAAACAAATATAATACTGATACCTAAACCAGGAAGAGTAAAAGGGGAGAAAGAAAATTATAGACCAATTTCATTAATGAATATGGATATGAAAATTCTAAATCAAATACTAGCTAAAAGATTACAACAATATATTGCAAAGATTATTCAGCATGCCCAAGCAGAATTTATAACAGGAATGCAGAGATTGTTTAATATAAGGAAAATTATTCACGTCATTGTTATCATTGTATTATTAACATGTTATTATGTTAACATATTATTGTGTTATTAACATAATTATTATCAATAATAAAGGAACAAAAATAATATGGTTATATCAATAGATGCAGAAAAAGGTTTTGATGAAGTTCAATAATGATTCCTATTAAAATTCTTTAAAGTGTGGGTATAATGGGCATTTTCCCTTAAACTGATGAAAAGTTATTCATCTAAAACTACCAGCAAGCATTATTTGTAATGGGGATGAATTAGAAGCATTCCAGTAAGACCAGGTATGAAATCAGAATGACCATTATCACCAATATTATTCACTAATGTAGTGGAAATCCTAACAATAGTAATAAAGGAATAGAAGAAATCAGAATAAGAATCAGAAAGAATCACCTTTTGCAGATGATATGATGATATACTTGGAAAATCCTAAAGACTCAACTAGAAAGTTAGTTGAAACAATAAATAATTTTAAAGAAGTATCAGGATATAAAGTAAATATAATATATATGTAAATATATATAAAGTAAATCCATATAAGTCATCAGAATTGCTATATATCACAAACTAAACCCTACAAGAAGAAATAGTAAGAGATGCCCCATTTAAAATGACTCTAGATATTATAAAATACCTGAGAGTCCACCTGCCAAAACAAACCAGAGAACAATAGGGACAAAAGTATAAAAAAAATGATACAAATAAAATCAGATTAAAATAATTAGAGATATATCAATTATCCCTGGGTAGAAAGGGCCAACAGAATAAAAAAAGACAAGTTTACCTAAATTAATTCATATATTCAATAACACCCCAGCTAAATTCCCTCCCAAAAAAATTTATTGAATTAGAAAAAGTAATAACAAAATTTATTTGGAAGAACAAAAGGTCAAGAATATCAAAGGAACTAATGACAAAAATATAAAGAAAGAAATCCTAGATCTTAAGCTGTATTATAAGGCCATGATTATCAACACCATCTGGTACTGGCCCAAAAATAGAAAGGTAGATCAGTAGAACAGAGTAGGCATATAATTTACTGCAGGAAATAAATAAGATAACCTTGTGTTTGGCAAGTATAAAGATGAGTTTGGATATAAGAATTTATTTCATAAAAACTGTTCAGAAAGCTGGAAAGCAGTCTGGCAGAAACTGAGCACAGACCAATATCTTACACTATTTACCAAGATATGGTCAAAATGGACACATGACCTATATATAGAGAGATTTCAAGGAAATGTTAAGAAAAAGGAACATATTACCTATTAGACTAATGGATGGATGAATAATTTATGAAAAAAGCAATGTGAGGTGTAAAATGGATAATTTTGATTACACTAAAGTAAAAAGATTTTGTACAAATAAAACAAATATAATGAAGATCAAAAACTTTGTCAAATCTATAAAAATAGTAGTCATTTCCCAAATGATAAATGATCAAAGGCTATGAACCAGAAATTTTTCAATGAAGAAATCAAAATGATTTATAGTCATATGAAAAAAGCTCTAAATCACTATTGATTAAATAAATGCAAATTAAAATAACCTTGAGATATCATTTTATCCCTACCACATTGACTAAAAAGAGATTGAAGGAGGAAGTGACAAATGTTGGAGGGGATATGGAAAAATTGAGTCACTAATTCACTGTTGGTGGAACTGTGAACTGATCCAATAATTTTGGAATTATACCCAAAGAATTATTAAACTGTCTATACTCTTTGACCCAGCAACGCCACTGTTAGGTCTGTTTCCCAAGATGATTGGGGGCAAAGGAAAAGAGCCTATATATTCTGAAACATTTATAGCAGCTCTCTTTGTGGTGGCAAAGAACTGTAAATTGAAGGGATGCCTGTCAATTGGGCAATGGCTGAACAAGTTCTGGTATATGATCCCCTGATGGAATACTACTGTGCTATAAGAAATGATAAACTTGATGATATTAGAAAACCGTGGATAGATTGGCACAAAATAAATGAAGTGCAAAAGAAGCAGAACCAAGAGAAGGTTGTATATCAGCAACAGGAATATTGTTTTAAGAACAACTTTGAGCAACTAAGTCATTTTGACTATTACAAACATCTAAGTAATACAAAAGACTTATAAAGAAAGATGCTATTGGCATCTAGAGAAAGAACTGGCAAATAGATGTGTAGAACGATTTTATATATACACATACATATACACATACACATACACATGCACATGCACATGCACATACACATACACATGCACATACACAGACATATACATATACATATTTGTGTCTAATGGTAACCATCTCCAGCGTGAGGGTGAGGAAAGAAAAAAAGGAAAAAAATTACATGATAACTTTATTATATATTCAATATATAATATATTAGCTATCCCAAGTACCAAAAAGAGGAAAAACTGGCCTTTGCTGAAACAATTGTGCCCCAGCCTAAGCGGTGGTTTTCAATAAGGGTTCTGCTCCTCACTTGCTGGTATAACTGATGACATCTGTCCTCATCTCTACACAGAGCCCTCCCTTCTCCCTCAGAATAGTGTGCTTGGAGTCATATCCTTAGTTGTAGCTGTTAATTGTCTCATTATTGTAGGATCATAGGATTCAGAGATGGACAAGTGATCAGAGAGTATCTATTCAAACTCTCATATTTTACAGAGCTGGAAACTGAGGCCTGAGTGAGGGAAAGTGGCTATCTGACTGTCCACAATCATGCAGGCAATGAGACACAGGGCTGGGATTCAAACCCAGGGCCCAACTTCAAATCCAGTGCTATTTCCACAATGCCATTCTACAGCCATTTATTGAATTCCTTATTATCTTTTAAGGAGAAACCCAAACATCACCTCTTCCTTGCCTTCCTGCCAAACTTAACAAACAATCTTTCCCCTTGTCTCTCACACAGAGCTTGCCATGTAACTCTCCGATGAATTTAGACAGTAACATAGTGTCAGACCTATCTGTGTTTATATCTTAGATTTTGAGCTCTATGTGGGTAGGGACTATCTTTTATACTCACCCCCACATTCTGCCATATTTCTTAAAACATTTCTGGTCAAACTCGAGAATTCCCTGAAAAACAATTAGAGCAGATTAGACAATGGGAAGGATACAGATTCACTGCACTGGCACCATGAGCATTATATCAAGGGCACCAGAAATGCTTGAGCTGGAGCTGTCATCTGGTCTAACAACCTTGTTACATGGAGGGGGAGAACACTCAAGGAAAAGCATTCTAAGCTCCCTGGGATGTTCATAAATGGCTTCAGTAGGAAATGAGAGAGGCAGTCAAGAACTGCCTTACTCGTTTCTCACCTGGCATAGGATTTGATTTTTAAATTTTTTTTTAAAAAAGTCTTCAATAACAAGTTTTTTTTTTTAAATTTATCTGTCCTCGTCCCATTGAGCAAATTGAAAAAAAAAATTGCCTCAATAAATATCTACATACTTCAGCAAAAGAGATTCCCACATCAGCCATAAAAAAGGATTCAAAAATGAAATGGGCTTAGAGATCATCTAGGCCAGGGGTTCTTAATGTGGGGTACATGAATTTGTTTTAAAAGATATTTGATAATTGCTTTTTAATATAATTGGTTTCCATTCTAATACCATATATTTTATTTTCTGTGTTCAGACACAATATTCTGAGGATGAATCTACAGACTTCACCAGATGGCCAAAGAGGACCATCACACACACACACACACACACACACACACACACACACACACGCACACACACATTAAGAATCCCTGGTTTAAACTAGCCTCTTAATTTTACTGAGGGGGGCAAGCACTCATGTATTTCCGTAGCATTGGTACAGAATACAAATGGCCAGTTTAACCCATAAATGGACACAAGTCAGCAACAGAAAGATCATTAGAGAGATGAGTGCTAAGTCAGTATCTGTGCCCAGCACACAGGGTCCAGAATGTAGCAGGTATATATAGTAGTGAACCGAGGGACAGTCTTGAGTGAGGAAGGCCTGGATTCCAGTCCCACCTCTGACACAAACTGGTTGGGTGGCCCAAGAAAAGTATACTCTTCATCTCAGTGCCCTGGTAAGCTCCCTGAAACTGAATTTGGAGAGTGGATATGGATCTGCATTAATAGAGGGAGTTTCTTCCCAAGGAGCTCCTTATGCCAATAAAATCACAGTTCTGGTCTCCTATTGAAAAATCTAAAAAGCTCAGGGCATAGAGAGTATAACACAGTGTACTAAAAAGCAGGAATTTGGAGGTTCTTTGTTTTGCCTCCGTTTGATAGTGGGAGCTCTGAGATATTATTATCCATGTGGATGACTGAGGAGGAGATGATGAAGATGAAGGAAGAAAGAATGATAGGATCAGATGTTTGGAGCTACAAGGGACCTTAGAGGCCATCAAGTCCAACCTCTCATGTTACAAATGAGGAAAGAGAGGCACAAGGTCACACAAGTATTAAGAGTCTGAGGAGAAATCTGAACCAAGATTTTCAAGCCCAATAATCTCCAATAACTGTCCACATTTATATCTGCTTTAAGTTTTATAGATTTACTTTGCTACTGTAAATTTCACTCCACATTATGGAAAGGTAAAGAGTGAAAAGTATTTTATCATTGCATTTCATAGGTGAACAAAGAGAGAATAAGAGAGGTTCAGTGACTGACTTTTTTTTTGGTCTATTAGTCACATCCAACTCTTCACAACTCCATTTGAAGTTTTCTTGGCAAAGATACTGGAGTGGTTTACCATTTCCTTCCCCAACTCATTTTATAGATGAGAAAACAGAGGCAAACAGGGTTAAATGGTTTAGTCATTCATGGTCACACAGTAAGTATCTGAGGCTGAATTTGAACTCGATTCATCCTGACTCCAGGAGCAGCAGTACTCCATCTATCTGCTATCTGTCTGCCCTTTAGTACTGATTGGCTTAGGGCTAAACAGCCAGTATGAGGCAGAGTCAGGACTCAAACCTAGGGCTTCTGACTCCAATACCACTTCTACCATTATACCATGCTGACTCCAGATAACCAAACGCTAGCTTGGGTGCAAGAAATTAGCCTTCCAACCTTGCCTCTGGTTTGGGTTGGGTTTTTTGTTTGTTTATTTTATTGAGTTTTTGTTTTTTGTTTTGTTTTGGTTTTTTTGTGAGATTCCTGCCTCCCTATCTCCCTGCTGCCAAATCTTCCTTTTCAAGGTTGTACAAAATATAGTGGTGGTTCAGAGATGTAAATAGTAAAGAAATAGCAGAATGGGCCCCACAATCACAACACTGATAAGGAAGAAGTTTCTTCTGTACATTCATACTCACTTTACGATATTCAAGAAATGTCCCAACGAACGGAAGAGGCCTTGGCCCAGGAATGCCGAGCTTCTTAAAAAAGCTATATGGCCAGATTCCATATCTGTGAGGGAAAAAAAGTTAATAAACACAGATAAATAATAATAATGTCTAGTTTGTTATATATTGTTTATGAAATGTCATTAAGTATACTATGTATATATGATATTGCATATAATTTATATAAGATTTCAAAATTTTCAAAGTCCTTTACAAATATTGTCTCATTTAACCTCACAACAGCACTGGTAGATATAGGCCAATGCTATCCTCATTTTACAGTTGAAGAAATTGAGGCAGAGAAAGATTAAGAGTTGTCCAGGGTCATTAGCTTGTAAATATCTAAAGCTGGAATTTAACTCAAATGTTTCTGACTCCAGGGTCAGAACCCTCTCTATCCACTGTGACACCTAGCTGCCTCATCATTAAACAAATTCAATAACCGAATTGTTTTTTCTTTCTGTTTTTTTAAATCTATCATCATCTACATTGTGGAAGTTTGGATTTTTAGTGGAACTATTAGATTGAAGAAAATGTTATTAAATTACAGGCTTTGGAAAAATATTGAGCACAAATAAATGGTCTATATATTTGTGTCAGGGTATAATTTCATTAATGATTGCAACTCAAGTGGGATTAAAACTTCAACAAACTCCCAGGTTGTTTTCTCTCCCTTTTCAAGTCCAGTAGAAGATTTATAGTCTTCTTCTCTACCTCAAACCCTATACCTATATTTAGGGAACTCAATTTACACGTTGATATCTCCTCAAATACATGTTACCCAGTTCAGCAACCTCCTCAAATCTTATGATCTTAGCTTCACTTAGCTCTGCATGGATGTATGGGGATGGTCAGCATTACCCACAAGTACTCCTTTTCTTTTTAAAAAAAATATTTATTTATTTTTAGTTTTTAACATTCACTTCCATAAGATTTTGAGTTTTGAATTTTCTCTCCCACCCTCTCCTCCCCCCACCCCAAGATGGCGTGCAATCTGACATAGGCTCTACTTTTACATTCACATTAAACATATTTTCACATTAGTCATGATGTATAGAAGAGTTAGAAATAATGGGAGGAACCATGAGAAAGAAAAAATAAAACAAAACAACAAAAGAAAAGGAGAGCAAATAGTATGCTTCCATACTCATTCTGACTCCAAAGTTCTTTCTCTGGATACGGATAGCATTTTCCATCATGAGTCTTTTGGAACTAGTTGTCTTAGATCTTTGCATTGCTGAGAAGGGCTAAGTCTGTCAAGGTCACTCATCGCACAGTGTGGCCATTACTATGTACAATGTTCTCCTGGTTCTGCTCATTTCACTCTGCATCAGTTCACGTAAGTCTTTCCAGGTTTTTCTGAAGTCCCCCTGATCATCATTTCTTATAGTCCAATAGTATTCCATTACATTCATATACTACAACTAGTTCAGCCATTCCCCAATTGATGGACATCCCTTCATTTTCCAATTCTTGGCCACCACAAAAAGATCTACTTTAAATATTTTTGTGCATGTGGGTCCTTGTCCCATTTGTATGATCTCTCTGGGATGCAGACCTAGAAGTGGTTTGCTGGGTCAAAAGGTATGCACATTTTTATAGTCATTGGGGCATAGTTCCCAATTGTTCTCCAGAATGATTAGATCAGCTCACAACTCCACCAACCATGTGTCAGTGTTCAAATTTTCCCTCATCTTTTCCAACATTTAGCATTTTCCTGTTTTGTCATGTGAGCCAATCTGATAGGTGCAATGTGATACCACAGAGTTGTTTTAATTTGCATTTCTCCAATCAATAGTGATTTAGAGCATTTTTCCATATGTGTATAAGAAGCTTTTAATTTCTTCATCTGAAAACTGCCTGTTCGTACCCTTTGAGCATTTATCAATTGGGGAATGACTTGTGTTCATATAAATTTGACTCAGTTCTCTGTACTTTTTAGAAATGATGTCTTTATCAACATTGTCTCTACTTTCTAACCTCCCATGCACATCCTGTAGTAATTTGGATTCTGAATCTACTACTACTGAATCTACTACTAAGTCACAAATGATTCCTTTATTGCTAAATCCAGTGGTCTTTTCTCGGTTATCATCCTTCTAGGTTTCTTCAGCATTTTCCAGTTGACCACTCCCTCCTTCTAGACACTCTCCTGCCCAGATTTTCATGAAACTTCCCTGGTCCCTCTCCTGCCAATCTGGCTGATACTTCTCAGTCTCCATTGCAAAATGATCATCCATGTCCCTCTGCTTATAAATGGGTAAAACTCAGATTTTAGTTTGCACTGTCTTCTTTTTTTCTGAATTCTCTCTCTCTCTCTCTCTCTCTCTCTCTCTCTCTCTCTCTCTCTCTCTCTCTTTCTCTCTCTTTCTCTCTTTCTGTTATTTCCTTTTTTAATTAAGATTTTTTATTTTTACTTTACAACACTCAATTCCGCATGATCCTGAGTTCCAGATTTTCTTCCCCTCCTCCCCCCTCCCTCCCCAAGATGGCATGGAATCTGAAATATCTTCTACTTACACCTTCACATTGAACTTATTTACACAATAGTCAAGTTGTAAAGAAGAATTATTGCCAATGGAATGAATCATGAGAAAGAAGAAACAAAACCATAAAAAAGAGAGAGAAAAAATAAACAAAAGAAAAAAAAGGAGAGCAAACAGTTTGCCTCAATCTGCATTCAGTCTCCATAGTTCTTTCTCTGGATGTAAGTATCTCTCTCTCACATAAATCCTTTGGAGTTCTTTGAACCGTGTATTTCTGAGAAGAGCTAGGTCTACCAAGGTTAGTCATCACAGAATCTATGTATCTGTGGTTGTGTATAGTGTTCTCCTAGTTCTGCTCCACTCACTCAGCCTTATATCATGTAGGTTCTCTTGGTTATTTCAACAACTTCCATGATACAGCCATCATCTCTGTGTAGATTACTCCCAATTATACTTATCTAGCTCTCATTTCTCTCAAGACCTCATCTCTCACATGAGCCCTAGACCCATAACTACAGCTGACTGCTGGACATTTCCATAGGCCTATCAATCTAAACATTTGCCAAACTAGTATAGTGGGTGGGGCTGGGGTGGGGAGGGTGATTCAGAAAGTCCTAGGTTTGAATCCTTCCCTAGACACTTATTAGTCTTAAGATCCTCAAGAAGTGACTCAACTTCCTTGGCCCTCAGTTTCCTCATCTCTAAAAAGAGGGGGTTGGTCTAAATGACCTCTAACATCCCTTCTAGCTTTAAATCTATGATTCTATGATCTTTATGCCCAACCTCACCTCCTCCCCTCTTAACTTTCCTTTCTCTGCTGATGGAATCACCATTTTTCCAGTGACCTAAGTTATTAACCTAGTAGTCAGTCCTGACTCTCTCCTCATGCTCTTCAACTTCCCTGTATCCAATCAGCTGCAAAAACATGTCAATTCTATCTTTATAACATCTTTCCTTTGCATCACTTCCTCCTCACCTGCACCATAACAACTCTAGGTCTGTCCTTCTCATTTGGACAACTCTACCAGCCTTCTCATTGATCTCCACTAATAGACCTGGGGAATAGGTACTGAGGAGAATGCACTATCTCTGGAGAAGGAGGATCTGGGCTCAAATGCCAGCTCTAGTACTTACTGCCTGTGTGACCTTAGGCAAATTACTGGATCTCTCTGTACTGCAGTTTCCTTACCTATAAAACAAGCTTCCTTTCAAGTAGGTTTGGTTCATTTTTCTCCTTGTATTCCTAGACCTGGCACAGTGCCTGGCACATAGCAGGTGCTTAATTGATCAATTCTGAAAACTCCTTCAGCTCTATATTTATGAATTATGGAAGAATAGGTAGAAAGGGAGAAAGAGAAAATTCCAAGCACTGGGAACGGTGTTAGAAAAGGTAGATACAGATACTGGGCACATTTAAGAACAAAAGGCAGTATGAAATAAGGCTAGAAAGGTAGGGTGATCAATGCCAGGTTGTGGAGGGCCTTGAATACTAAGCAAAGGAGTTTGAACTTATTCCAGAAGTAGTAGGGAGCCAATGAATATTTTTTCAGGAGGAGTGCCATAACCAACTTATGTATAAGGAAGACTTTTCTGGAAGAAATATGTCATCCTCCCCACTAAGAAACATTGAAGATAGACAGTTCACAAGTCCTACATGCTAAGGGTCCTTAAAGATCAGTTTTTAGGTGGTGGCGCTAGCATGGTTCAGTAGAGAAAGCACCAATTCTAGAACTAGAGGAGATGGATTCAAATCCAGCCTCTTGCCACTTATCACTTATCTGACCTTGGGTAAGCCTTTAACCTTTCTGGCTTCAGTTTCCTCAGCGATAAAAAGAGAGCCAGACTAGACAACCGAAGGTCCCTTCCATCTCTAATACAAGAAGAGGGCACTGGACTTGGAGACAAAGAATATATGGCTTCATATCTGACCTTAAGGCACTTATAAGCTGTGTGGTCCAGGGCAAGTCCTTGCACTTCTCTGGTCCTGTTTCCTCCCTGGTTAAAATGAGGGAGTTGGACTAGATAACTGAAGGTCCCTTCCATCTCTAGTATAAGAACAGGACACTGGATTTGGAGGCAAGAATACATGGGTTCATATGTGATGTTGCCATGGACAAGTCTCTTAACCTCTCTGGGCTTCAGTTTTCTCATCTGTAAAATGAGGGATTTGGAATCTATGACCCTTCCAGATCTAAATCTATGATGCCATGGTGTAAGAAGAGGAAAGAGAAAATTCATGCTTGTTATGATGTAAATTCTCCTATCTCTGTACATCCTCATTCCTCTCTGTGAGAGAGAATTGGAGCTTGTCTTCCTCTCTTTCTTTCTTTTCTACCCTCCATCTCTTCCTTCTTCCAAAATACTTCTCTCCTTGCCAAGGGATAATTCTCCAAACGAGTGCTAATCCTTGGGAGAGGCAGGAATCCTGATCCATTCAGAGCACAATGTGCTCTCTCTCACAAGACAACAAATTCCCAAGCTAGGAATGGCTGCATTTTGTCACTTTCTTAACCTAAACCCAAACCCTGGAACGGAAATAAAGGGAGACTAGACTTACAATATCAGCAGAGTGCCACAAGCCAATAGTAAAGTCCAGGTTTCCACGGATAGGCTGGTAAGGAAAGCCATCCCTCTGATTAGTGACCCAGGCTCAGAGGCTTCTGCTGTTGCTGGGGAAGGAAGGCAGGCGTAATCTAGAAATACTTCTCTATGGGTGCATCTGGTTTCCGCTGCTGGTCACATGGTGGCATCCCTGATGTTTCCTGCATCTGTTTGTTGATTTCTCACAGCCTTTGCCTCCAAAAGGAAAGACAAGATAGCTTTCCTGTCTCAACCCAGGGCTGGTAGATTTAGCAATGGAAGTGACTTCAGAGGTCAGTTTCAGGTTATTGATCAGCAACAAGCCTAGGTCAGGCGACTTGTCCAAAGTTACAGGGATAGAAAGCAGGAAAGGTAGAATTTCAGTCCCTGGTCCTCTCACTCCAAATCCCGGACTCTTTCTACTGCATCCTAAAACTTTAGCTTGTTTTCCTTTGGAAGCCCTACCTTAACTCCAGTAACCCTGGAATTCCCCTTGCCTTGCCTTTCAGAAGATGTAGAACCAGTTCTCTTAAACCCTCTCCACCCTCTACACTGTCCCTAGAATGTCTGTCTGCTTCTGAAATTACTGACCAGACCAGCCTGCAGAGGACCTCAAGGACCTCAGGGCCAGTCAGTGGGGTTTCCAAATGTAGCCCACAGAGCTAGAACAGTAAGTACCTTGGAAGACACAAGGTGGTGACTACTGCTAGCAAAATATGGTCTCTGGGTTTTGAGGTTAGTCAACCAGGAGCCAAAGGTTGAAAAGAAAGGCTGAGTGTGTGTATATTCACTCTTTTTATTTTTGCAAAAATGCAAAATTTTAAATAGAGATGCCAATTTTTAAAGTGAAGACTTAATAGTAATACTTACAGTTGTAGTCACCAAACGCATCTGACAGACTGGCTGTGACATAAGGAAGGGTGTTTTGTTTGGTTTTTTTTTTTTTCATGCAGAACATTTCTGTGCTAGCCATGTCATAGAACAAAACAGAAAACAAAAAACCTAGAAAGGTAAAGAAAATGTAAAAGTGTGCTTCAGTCTGCATTTCAAGTTCATTAGTTCTCTCTTTGAAAGTAGATAAAATTTTTCTTCATGTATCCTTTGTAATTGTCTTGGATCATGCCTTGATCAGAGTAGTTAAGTCTTTCATAGTTTATTATCCTTACAATATTGTGTTTGCCATGTACAATGTTATCTTGGTTTTGTTCACTTCACTCAGCGTCAGTTCATATAAGGCTTAACAACAAGAACCCAGGTTTTTCTGAAACCATTGTGTTTGCCATGTCTTATAGCACAATAGAATTTTAGCACCATAACATGCCACAATTTGTTCAGCCACTCCCCAATTGATGGGCATCCTGTTCAGTTGTAGGCTGTCTTCTACACATGAGACCCTTGCTCCCTAGGTTACCGTCACCATCCATTGTCTTTGCTCTTATTTATAGGCAGCTTAAATGGAGTTAGAGGAAATTACAAAGCTGTGCCGACTGGGTACACTACAAATGTGTTCTCCATAATCTCAATTGGACCCTAACTAAAACAATACAATCCTTATGCACCTCCCTAATGAATTCACTACCCCAATCACCACAATGGCTTTTCCAAGCTTTTCATTCCTCCTCAGACCTCCTATCACTTCCACCTTCTCCTCGCCTTCTTAGTCTAGAACCTTACCCTATGCTTCTTCAAATAAAACTGAAGCTATTCAGGAGAGTTCTCTCTTCTCCCTTCCTCATTTCACATCACTCTGATGTCTTCCTCTTGTATTTTCCCCTTCTCCCCTATCTCACAGGAAGACAGTGGCTTTTTCCTAGCTAATGAAGCCCTTGATCCTATTTTATCCCTTCTCCAGATGATTGCTCTCTTCTAATCTCTTTCACTCTCTGTCTCTGTCTCTATCTCTCTGTCTGTCTCTGTGTCTGTCTGTGTCTGTCTGTCTGTCTGTCTGTCTCCCTCTCTCTCTCTCTCTCTCTCTCTCGCTCTCTGTTTGTCTCTCCAATTGCTCCCTATTGGCTCCTTCTCAGCTGCCTAGAAACATGCTTATGCTCCCCATCTTTTAAAAAAATCCTAACTTTATCAAACCAGTCCCATTCCCATCACATATGTCTTCTTCTTTTCATGTCTTAAGTCCTTGAGGAACCTATTACTGTAGGTTCCACCTCCTTTCCTCTCACTGTCTTCTAAACTCTTGGTAATCTGGTTTCTGATCCCATCATCCATCAAAACTTTCCTCTTCAAAGTTACCATTGTTCTGTTAATTGCCCATCTTTTGGCCTATTCTAAATCCCAATCCTCCTTGAACTCTCTGCAGTATTTGAAACTGTTGATTACTCTTTTTTCTTGGATACTCTATCCTTTCCAGGTTTTCCGTTAACCATGTTTGCTCTTGGGTTCTCCTCTTACCTATCTTATTACTGTTTCTCAGTCTCCTTTGCTGGATCTTCCTCCAGGTCAAAGCCACTAATTGGTGCTTTACCTCCATGGCTTTGTCCTGGGCTCCTCTTTTCTACTCCCTCTTATACTATCTCATTTCATGATTTCACACTCTTGCTGGCCTCCAGGGCCACCTCCAGTCTTCCTGATCTATATATCTTGCCACTGGACCCAGACTGTTCTGAAGGAGAGAATGAAGCTGGTGACTTTGCACAGCCCTCCCTCACTTAAAGTCATGGCATCACCTTCCTGATGTCATGGTTCTCTTAGAAAATGAAAGACAAATCATAACTTGTGAGTAATAGTAGCTACCTCAATGGGGACCCAATGGGCTAGTTCCAGTTGGACAATCCAGTTCCCTTCCTTCCTTCCTTCCTTCCCTCTTCTTCTTCTGTCCCTACAGGATATCATGCCCTTTCCTGTGGGTACTCTGCTAAAATGAATATAAATTTTGATCACTGAAACCTTGCAAGATATTTTGGGGTTTATGGACTAGATTTCTTTCTTAAGGACCATGCCTTAAAGCCAAATCACTCTGGCTCTTATTGATTGGCCAATAATAGGTCCCAGCCCAAGATCCACTTAGTCATTGTTTGGGTCTTGATGGCTCAGAGTGTATTGAGCAATTGTTTCTGTTTTGGCCAGAAACACTGAGAGTCTTTCCCTCTCAAATTGATTTTTTTAACTAGGTAAAAGAAGGCATGCCTAGCCTTAATCACTAAGTGGACACTGCCTCAGTCAAACTGAGACCTAGGAAAGACCTTAGCTTAAAAAGGTCAAGGTTGCCCATTATACCCAGGGCCATCTCTGTTAGTTTCCTCTGTATGTTACCACTGAACCCAAATGGCTCAGGAGAGAATGAAGCTGTTGACTTTGCCCTGTGTCACTTAAATCCAATTCATTTGCAAGTCATGGTATCACCTCCCAGATGTCATGGCCCTCTTTGAGAACAAAGGACAAAGAAAAGTCATGATCTCAGTCTTCCAGATTCAGTTATCTCTATGCAAATGATTCTCAGATCTATTTATCCAGCTCTAAGCTCTCTCCTGACCTCCAGTTTCACATCATGAACTGCATCTGGAACCTCTTAAACTGGATTGCTATGGGCATTTCAAACTCAACATGTTCCAAACAAAACTCAATTTTCCCTCTAACTTCCCTCTCCTCTTCTAAATCTATTACTGTTTTTGTCGTTCAATCATTTTTCCCTGGCCTCATTTGCTGTTTTCTTGGCAAAGATACTGGAGTGGTTTTCCATTTCCCTCTCCAGCTCATTTTACAGATGAGGAAACTGAGGCAGGGTTAAGTGGCTTGCCCAGGGTCACACAGCTAGTAAGTGTCTGACATCAGATTTGAAATCAGGAAGATCACTCCTCCTAATTGCCACCCCAGTGCTTTATCCACTGTACCACCTAGCTGCCTCCATCATGGTCTAGGGCAGAGCTGTACAAAATTGTGGCCCACGGGCCTCATGCAGCCTGCCTACAAACACTGAAATTTACATAAATGCTTTAGTAAATGAAGCTCAGCTACTGCAGAGCTCTTACTAAAATGGCAAATCAAAATATATTGTCTATTGTTTCAATAAAAACCTAAGGTTGGACAGCCCTGGTCTAGGGGACTACCATTCTAATAGTCATCCAGGCTCACAACTTCAATGTCTTCTTCAACTCTTTTTGTACTTACCCCATCCAATCTCTTACATCCAATCTCTGGCAGTTTCTGCTTTTTCAGTCTCTCTCATTTATACTTCCTTCACAGTTGCCACCCTTGTGCAGACCCTCATTACCTCATGCCAGGACTTTTGCAATAGCCTTCTGGTTGGTCTCTCTCTTCACTCCAATCCTGTACTCAACAGTCAGTGATCTCTCTAAAGCTCAGATCTGACCATGTCATCTTCTTACTGGATAAACTCCAGTGGTTCCCTATAACCCCCAAGATGTTTGACTTTTAAAACCCTTCGCAATCTTGTCTCTTCATACCCTTCCAGTCTCTTTACACTTGACTCCCCTCCACATCCTCTCCCATCCACCAACATTGGTCTTCTCCCTCTTCCTCAGACACAACACTACATCTCTTGTCTCATTGTTCTTTCACTTGCTAACTTTCTATGCATGGAATGCTTTCCCTTCTCACTTTCATCTCCAGACTTCCTTTCAGACTCAGTTCAAAACCCAAATTTGCAGTCCCCGCCGCCATCTTACTAGTTTCCTCTCTCTTAGATTATACCTTCTTGTATATATCGTATCTGCACATCATTGTTTGCGTGTTGTCTCCCTTATTAGAATGTGAGCAACTTGAGGGTAGAAGCAGTAATTTTGTCCTTCCTTGTATACCCATGACTTAGAACAATTCCTGGCATATAGTAAGCATCTAATAAATGCTGTTTTTGAGCAAATAAGTCATTTTGGCTATGCATACCTAAATTTACTACAGAGGACTTTGGAAGGAAGACATTATCTGCATTCAGAGAAAGCATTGATAAATAGAAGTACGTATAGAATGATTTCACACACACATACCCACATATACATGTTTGTGTCTAAAGGTAGTCATGTCTAGGGTAGGGGGAAGAAAAAAATAAATTTACATGATAATTTCATTATATATTTAAAAGAAACAATAAGTTGAACATAACAGATTTGCAGTTTTGTGTGCAATCATCTTTTTTTATTATATCATGTTATATGGAAATGCTTTATTTCATAAATTAAAAATTAAAATAAATAAATAAATTTTAAAATAAATAAATAATTTCTGTTGACCGATGTGTGTAAAATGCTTTGCCAACTTTAATGATTCTATAAATGTCATTTTATAAGAAGCAGTTTAGCATAGTGAAAGAGAGTCAGCCTTGAAGCCATAAAGATCTGGGTTGAAGTCCCACCTCTGACACCTATTGCCTGTGTAAACATGAGCAAGTTATTTTACTTCTCAGTGCCCAGGCCAACTTTCTAAGACTATAATTTGTAGAGAAGGTGTCAGCCTTGCATTGGTAAGGGGCAATTTCCTAAACCAGGGAGTTCCCTATGCTAACTAAATCATGAGTCCAGCCCCAAACCCTATAAATGTCATTATCTCATTTATGTGGCTATTCCTTCCAAAGTTGGGTAACACAAGCCATCCATGACCATGACCTTTCATCCTGCATAACTGGTCCATGCCCTCCGGGAAGTCCTTAATGGTAGGGCAGGGTTGATGAGGGAAAGGGAGGGAGAGAATCACAAAATTTGAGACAGGATTTCAGCAGCCATCTAGTCTAACCCATGGTGTTGTTTAGTTGTTTCAGTCATGTCAGACTCTTTGTGACCCCGTTTGGGGTTTTCCTGGCAAAGATACTGGAGTCGTTTGCCATTTCCTTCTCCAGTTCATTTTACAGATGAGGAAACTGAAGCATTGTGCCACCTAGCTGACCTGCTTAACCCATACACGAGGGCAATTCCTCCTGTAACAGATGTACAACAATTGAGTCCATCTCAATGGCTCGTGAGGACTGTGAACAAGTCAGTAATCCCTTGCTCGTGTTCCATTCTTGCACCACCTATTCCAGTAATAGCAATTCTCTCATGACGTCCTTCACAATGCTTCTCTTGAGCAATTCTTCCTCTTTGTTGGTATGCAAAATCATGCTGACATCTATTACATTCCTCCCTATTTCCTCATGGGTGATTTCCCAACTTTAAATCAAGTTTAAACTATCCCCTGCAACTTTCATTGCTTCCAACCTCTGGGACTAGGCAGAACAAGTCAAACCTGTCAGAACAAGTCTCCTTCCCTCCTTTTCCGGTTATACATGTCCTGCTTCTTCTTACACACAAGTCCACAATACACCAGCCTGCTTACACCCACCATTCATACTTCTAATCCTTTCTAGCCCACAGTAGTCACAATTGTTCTGAGATCATAGTGTCCTTTGAGACACACTCAGAGAGCATTCATGGGAAAGTATTGGTGTTAAAGAGGTCTTTTGGAGTAGCAGGTGGCTTGTGCTCCTTCTTCAAAGAAATGTTTAGCAAACATTTCTCCTTTCCTTCAGCAGAGAGGCAGAGAACCTGGGGGCAGAATATTATTTGCATTGTCAGAAATGGTTGGCTTATGGTTGCTTTTGTTTGGTTTCTTTACTGCTGGGAGGACAGAATGTGAAAGCTGGGTATAGCACAGAAATGACTGTGATGGAGAAACAAAGGATATCAATATAATTAATTTTTTTTTTCAAAAAGAAAGTTTCACCAAAGTGTTTGCTTGCAGAGTAACCAAGGCTGACATGAACTGTCTCCATTCTTGTTCTGTGGGCTGACTAGCTCATCAGCCTTTCACCAAGATGAAAAGTTGGAGATTCCCAAAGGGCCATATATAACACCCTACTCCCTCTTGGAGTCCTGGTGATAACAGTTTAGAAATCTTTAAGATTTTTGATCAATGCCATGACAATAATGATTCCTGAGGACCAATGTCGATGAAGCATGCTCCTTATCCTCCTGAAAGAGAGGAAATAGACTCAGTATGCAGAATTGAGGCATATATTTTTAGCCAATGTAGGAATTTCTTTTTCTTGGTGATGTATATTTATTACAAAGATTCTCTGTGTGTATGTGTGTGTGTGTGTGTGTACACATGTGTGTGTTTCAGTGTATGTTGGGGGGAGGTGTAACCAGAATGGCCTTTATTTTCTTTGAGTGACTCAATTTATCTCAGTGAGCTTTACTAGGTGCTAAGCCCCAAGCCCAAACCCCATTAGGTGTTAACATAATCCATGTGGATGTGAACCTTGCAGGGTCCTAAGGGGAGGGGCCAACTCAAGAACCAATCACCAGAGCCTGAGCTCTGGTGATTCAGATGATGTTTGATGATGTCTGAAGTCCTACAAGAAGGGAGGACAGAGCCAATTTGTGCGGGGCTCTGGAGATGGTGTTCATGAGCAGACTCCAGGCAGCTGTAGCTAAGGAGCCCTCCAGCTTGTAAACCCGGATGCTGAGACTTTGTTGAACTCTGGTAACTATGTGCTGGGATTTGAATCTGACAAAGTCTGTTGATGTTTGTAATTTGTTTGCATTTTGTTTTGAAGGTCATGGTGCTGGCTTTTTCCCTTGAACTAAGTGAATGATATTGGTATGCTGAATTAAAAGTAAGCTTGTCAACCCCTTCACCTTGCTTTCCTTAATTAAGCAGATCAAAAGAACCTGTGCTGTTGGCAGCTTTCTGGGTGCTGGCTGTGGGTGAATCTTATACCCCCACAGAAGCTGCCAACCAGGTTGTTCAAACAAATGGCATAGTCGGCAGGATCTGGCTTTAACAAGGAAGCATGGCATGTTGGGGTACTGGGTTGGTCGAATGTTTCCCAGTTTTTGGATTGCTCTTTGTACTTGGATTGGCTATGGTTCTGTGCAGCCTCAGGAACAACAAAGTCCTGAAGGAAAACAGGCCCTCGGAAGTGCTGGGCATGGTTTCCCAGGGGCCCAGAGCAGGAGATAATCCCTTCTTCCCAGGGCTTAAGCTGATAAGCCTGGCCCTGGAGGACTGCGCTGAAAGGGTGAAAGTCTTGAGATTATATTGTATATGGAGTTTTGAAACAGGAGTGGAGAATGGCCTTGGAGAGTTGGCCATTGCCTTCCTACAGATTTGGCAGGAGGGGCTGGTGAGAAAAAAGAAGCAGACTGCAGCTGCCAAAATACTGACCCAGACAGAGCAGAAGACTGCCTGCATGAGAACTTTGGACAGGTAAGAGCAGTGAGCTGCTTTCCAGCTGACTTTGGTGAGGTGAGCACAAAGATGGGGAACCATCTACATCGGGATTTCAGAAGAAGCCGAGTGAGGCCAGATGGAGTTGGAACCCAGGAGCCTGAAGTCCAGCCCTAGGGCAAGATGGAAACTTTGCAGCAAGGCACTGAGTCTGCCTTTTTGGTGCCTTCAGCTTGAGCTGCTTGGGATCCAGGAGGGAGGCATGGATTTGTTTTTGTTGGGGTGGGGGAAGTGCCTTGGACCCCCAGGGACCCCACCCTGTTGGCTTTATTGCCCAGCGGACCCTCGGGACTTGGAACCGGGGACTGGAACTTAATGGGGAGAACAGACCCTACAAGAACTTTGTTTGGACTCTTTCTTTGAAATTGGGACTTTGGGTGCCACGTGGAAGCCTACAGTGGCAGTTTGGGGAGGAGACATCCCCAAGAGAACTCTATTTGTTTGTCTGTTTGCTTTAGGACTTTACTAACTAAAGCATGCCCAGTGCCTCAGGGTACTGGGAAAAAGCCTGCGAAGGCAGTGTGCTACTGAAGAAGCACTTTATTTGGACACTTTATGAGCTTAAGAGATTAACTTGCTTTGACCTAGGGGTGGACATTTGAATAGTTAACAATTATTTTGGGAATGATTGATTGAAGAAATTATCTTGCTGGGACCTAGGGGTGGGTCACATTTGAATTGTAAACCAATATTTGGGAATGTGACTGAATGATATGTTTTGCTTTATTATGAATGATATGTTTTAGTTTCCTTTGTAATTGGATCACAATGTATGTTCTAGGATACATGACTGATTAGATTATGTATCCTAGAACAAAGGGTGGAGTGTAACCAGAATGGCCTTTGTTTTCTTTGAGTGACTCAATTTATCTCAGTGAGCTTTACTAGGTGCTAAGCCCCAAGCCCAAACCCCATTAGGTGTTAACATAATCCATGTGGATGTGAACCTTGCAGGGTCCTAAGGGGAGGGGCCAACTCAAGAACCAATCACCAGAGCCTGAGCTCTGGTGATTCAGATGATGTTTGATGATGTCTGAAGTCCTACAAGAAGGGAGGACAGAGCCATTTGTGCGGGGCTCTGGAGATGGTGTTCATGAGCAGACTCCAGGCAGCTGTAGCTAAGGAGCCCTCCAGCTTGTAAACCCGGATGCTGAGACTTTGTTGAACTCTGGTAACTATGTGCTGGGATTTGAGTCTGACAAAGTCTGTTGATGTTTGTAATTTGTTTGCATTTTGTTTTGAAGGTCATGGTGCTGGCTTTTTCCCTTGAACTAAGTGAATGATATTGGTATGCTGAATTAAAAGTAAGCTTGTCAACCCCTTCACCTTGCTTTCCTTAATTAAGCAGATCAAAAGAACCTGTGCTGTTGGCAGCTTTCTGGGTGCTGGCTATGGGTGAATCTTATACCCTCACAGAAGCTGCCAGCCAGATTGTTAAAACAGGAGGGGAGTTGGAGGGAGGGAGAATTTTATTTTTAAAAAGAGATGCTCAGGGTGGAGTCAAGATGGCAGAGTAAAGACAGGGATTTACCAGAGCTCTCCCCCAAACCCATCCAAATATCTTTAAAAATTACTCTAAACAAATTCTAGAGTAGCAGAACCCACAAAAAGATGGAGTGAAATAAATCTCCAGTGCAAGAAAACTTGGAAGGTTGGCAGGAAATGTCTCTTACACCAGGATGAGAGCAGAGCACAGTTGAGCCCTAATGCACCAGCACAAACGAGGCCCCAGCAAACTCATAGAGGCCTTGGGGTGACTAAATCACTGGCAGCAGTGGCAGTTTCCAGACTTCTCAGTTAATAGACTTCAGAGACAATTTAGAAGGTCAGCAGGAAGGGTCTGTCATACCTGGGTGAGAGAGGAGCACAGTCCAGCACAGGCTACGTCAGCACAGCTCTGGCCGTAGCAAATCAGGAGCAGGCCTTGGAAGCCACTGAATCAGCAGCAGCAATCTGCTGATTCCAGAACTCTCAGCCCACAGACGGCAAGGGGGTTCAAAGGAGATTAGAGGGGTCTTTTTGCTAGCACTGAGGAAGGACTTGTTTTGCCTATACTCAGATCCAGTCTGCATTCCAGAGTCATAGTTCCAGAGTGAGGAGGAGCACTTGCATAGCAGAACTTGTAGTCACAGTGGAGTGGGCGGGGGCCCTCCTCACAGTTCCTGGGCAGAACAGAGTGCTTCTGGTCACTCACAAACCAGACCACAGGTCAGTAGAATAATAAACACCTCTCCTTAGATCAGACCAGCACAAACTGTGGCCTGCCAAAGGATTTCGTGCAGCCCACGAGAAATGTAGAGGAAAATCCTTTGGCAGGACCACAGGCTGTAAGCAGCCCATGAGCCTCAGGTTGTACAGCCATGCCTTAGATTATACCACCTTGGAAAAACTGAAAACGTACAGTCCCTAGAAATATCTCTGAAAGCAGCGACACAAAACCCCTGAAATTTGGGACAGTGTATCCTCCATGCTGGAAGCAGAGCCCTACTTTAACAAAAAGCTAAAAACGAAGTAGTAGACAGGAAACATGCTCAAACAACAGAAAAAAATCTTTTTTTAATTTTTAAGATTAATTTATTTATTTTCAGTTTTCAACATTCATTTCCACAAAATTTTGAGTTACCAATTTTCTCCCCATCTCTTCTCTCCTCCCCACCCCAAGATGGCATGCATCCTGATTGCCCCTTTCCCCAATCTGCCCTCCCTTTCTCATCCCATTCCCCTGCCCATCCCCTTTCCCCTTACTTTCTTGTAGGGCAAGATAGATTTCTATACCCCATTGCTTGTATATCTTATTTCCTAGTTGCATGTAAAAACAATTTTTAACATTTGTTTTAAGAACTTTGAGCTCCAAATTCTCTCTCTTCTTACCTCCCCACCCACCCTCCTATAGAAGGCATGTAATTCAATATAGGTTATACATGTATCATTATGCGAAACACTTCCATAATAGTCATGTCGTGAAGGAGTAACTATGTTTCCCTCCATCCCATCCCACCCATCCCCATTTATTTTATTTTCTCCTTTGACCCCGTCCCTTTTCAAAAGGGTTTGCTTCTGACTACTCCCTCCCCCAATCTGTCTTCCCTTCTATCATCCCTTCCTTCTCTCCTTCCTCCCTACTTTCCTGTAGGGTAAGATATCCAGTTGGGTGTGTATGTTATTCCCTCCTTAAGCCAAATCTAATGAGAGTAAGATTCACTCATTCACCTTCACCTCCCCCCTCTTCCCTTCCATTATAACAGCTTTTTCTTGTCACTTTTATGTGAGATAATTTACCCCATTCTATCTCTCCCTTTCTCCTTCTCCCAATATACTCCTTTCTCATTTCTTAATTTTATTTTTTAGGTATCATTACTTCATATTCAACTCACCCTGTGCCCTCTGTCGATATGTGTGTGAGTGTGTGTGTGTGTGTGTGTGTGTGTGTGTGTGTGTGTGTGTCTGTGTATACGAATATTCCCTTCCACTATTCTAATACTGGGAAAGGTCTCATGAGTTACAAATATCATCTTACCATGTAGGAATGTAAACAGTTCTACTTTAATAAGTCCCTTATTATTTCTCTTTCCTGTTTACTGTTTCATGATTTTCCCGATTCTTATATTTGAAAGTCAAATTTTCTATTCAGCTCTGGTCTTTTCATCAAGAATGCTTGCAAGTCCTGTAATTCATTGAAAATTCTTTTTTTGCCCTGAAATATTATACTGAGTTTCGCTGGGTAGGTGATTCTTGGTTTTAATTCAAGCTCCTTTGGCCTCCAGAATATCGTATTCCAAGCCCTTCAATCCCCTAATGTGGAAACTGCAAGATCTTGTATTATTCTGATTGTGTTTCGACAATACTCAAATTGTTTTTTTCTGGCTGCTTGCAATATTTTCTTTTTGACCTGGGAACTCTGGAATTTGGCTATAATATGCCTAGGAGTTCTCTTTTTGGCATCTTTTTCAAGAGGCAATCAGTGGATTCTTTCAATTTCTATTTTACCTTCAGGTTCTAGAATATCAAGGTAGTTTTTCCTTGATAATTTCTTGAAAGGTGGTGTCTAGGCTCTTTTTTTGATCATGGCCTTCAGGTAGTCCAATAAATTTTAAATTCTCTTTCCTGGATCTATTCTCCATGTCAGTGGTTTTTCCAATGAGAAATTTCACATTGAGTTCTATTTTTTTTTCATTCTTTTGTTTCTGTTTTATAATTTCTTGATTTCTCATAAAGTCATTAGCTTCCATTTGCTCCATTCTAATTTTGAAGGAATTGTTTTCTTCAGTGAGCTTTTGGACCTCCTTTTCCATTTGGCCAATTCTATTTTTTTTATTTAATTTATTTAATATATTTAGTTTTCAGCATTGATTTTCACAAGAGTTTGAATTATGAATTTTCTCCCCATTTCTACCCTCCCACCCACTCCAAGATGGCATATATTCTGGTTGCCCTGTTCCCCAGACCGCCCTCCCTTCTGTCATCCCACTCCCCTCCCATCCCCCTTTCCCTTCTTCTCTTGTAGGGCAAGATAAATTTCTATGCCCCATTGCCTGTGCATCTTATTTCCTAGTTGCATGCAAAAACTTTTTTTTTTGTTTTTGAACATCTGTTTTAAAAACTTTGAGTTCCAAATTCTCTCCCCTCTTGCCTCCCCACCTACCTAAGAAGGCAAGCAATTCAACACAGGCCCCATGCGTGTCATTATGTAAAACCCTTCCACAATACTCATGTTGTGAAAGATTGACTATGTTTTGCTCCTTCCTAACCTATCCCTCTTTATTGAATTTGCTCCCTTGAGCCTGACCATTTTCGAAAGTGTTTGTGCTTGTTTACCTCCTCCACCTGTCTGCCCTCCCTTCTATTATTCCCCCTTTTTTATCTTCTTCCTCCTTCTTTCCTGTGGGGTAAGATTCCCAATTGAGTGTGTATGGTACTCACTCCTCAGGTCAAATCCAATGAGAGCAAGATTTACTCATTCTTCCTCACCTTTCCTACAGAACCACTTTTTCTTATCACTTTTATGCGAGATAATTTGCCCCATTCTATCTCTCCCTTTCTCCCTCTCTCAATATATTCCTCTCTTATCCCTTAATTTGATTTTCTTTTTTTAGATATCAACCCTTCATATTCAACTCACCCTGTGCCCTCTGTCTATATATATACACCTACATGTATACATACATAGACACATACATATGTGTATATATATATATATATACATATGCATACACATATATGTGCATATTCCTTTCAGCACCTATGACACTGAGATCTCATGAATCATACACATCATCTTTCCACGTAGGAATGCAAACAGAACAGTTCAACTTCAGTAAGTCCCTTACAATATCTCTTTCTTGTTTACCTTTTCATGCTTTCCTTGGTTCTTGTGTTTGAAAGTCAAATTTTCTATTCAGCTCTGGTCTTTTCACGGAGAAAGCTTGAAAGTCCTCTATTTTATTGAAAATCCATATTTTGCCTTGGAAAGTGATACTCAGTTTTTCTGGGTAGGTGATTCTTGGTTTTAATCCTAGCTCCATTGACCTCCGGAATATCGTATTCCAAGCCCTTCAGTCCCTTAGTGCAGAAGCTCCTAGATCCTGTGTTATCCTGATTGCTTTTCCACAATACTCAAACTGTTTCTTTCTAGCTGCTTGCAGTATTTTCTCCTTGACCTGGGAGCTCTGGAATTTGGCGACAATATTTCTAGGAGTTTTCTTTTTGGGATCTTTTTGAGGAGGTGATCTGTGGATTCTTTCAATTTCTATTTTACCCTCTGGCTCTAGAATATCAGGACAGTTCTCCTTGATAATTTCCTAAAATATGATATCTAGGCTCTTTTTTTGATCATGGCTTTCAGGTAGCCCAATAATTTTTAAATTATCTCTCCTGGATCTATTTTCCAGATCAGTGGTTTTTCCAATGAGATAGTTCACATTGTCTTCCACTTTTTCATTCCTTTGGTTCTGTTTTATAATATCTTGATTACTCAACAAGTCACTAGCTTCCACTTGCTCTAATCTAATTTTTAAGGTAGTATTTTCTTCAGAGGTCTTTTGGACCTCCTTTTCCATTTGGGTAATTCTGCCTTTCAAGGCATTCTTCTCCTCATTGGCTTTTTGGAGCTCTTTTGCCATTTGAGTTAGTCTATTTTTGAGGTGTTGTTTTCTTCAATATTTTTTTCAGTATTTTTGGGGGTCTTCTTTAGCAATTCATTGACTTGTTTTTCATGGTTTTCTCGCATTATTCTCATTTCTCGCCCCAATTTTTCCTCTACTTCCCTAACTTCCTTTTCCAAATCCTTTTTGAGCTCTTCCATGGCCTCAGATCAGTTCATGTTTTTCTTGGAGGCTTTTGATGTAGGCTCTTTGACTTTTTTGAGATCTTCTGGCTGTATGTTTTGGTCTTCTTTGTCACCAAAGAAAGATTCCAAAGTCCGAGACTGAATCTGAGTGTGTTTTTGCTGCCTGGCCATGTTGCCAGCCAACTTACTTGACCCTTGAGTTTTTCAGCAGGATATAACTTGTAGAGTAAAGAGTACTTTGCTCCAAGCTTGAGGGGATGCGCTGTTGATTTCAGAGTTATTTCCATACAGCCAGCTCTGCCACACCAGCACTCCTCCTTCCCCAAGAACCACCTACCTGGACCTGACTCAAATCTTAAGCAGGCTCTGCACTCCTGCTCTGATCCGCCACTTGATTCCTCCCACCAGGTGGGGCTGGGGCTGGAAGCAACTGCAGCTCTAGTTCTGTAGCTGCACCTCTGAGTTTTTTTTTTATGCTATCGACTCACATTCCTAGCCAATTACTTGACTTTTGAACTCTTTGTCAAGGTATGACTCTGCTTCCAGAGTAGGGAGTGCTCTGCCTCAAGCTTCAGGGGTTTTGTGTAGCTATTTTCAAAGCTACTTCTAGGAATCCATAAATTTTCAGTTCTTCTGAGGTGGAATAATCCAAGGAGAGGTGTTTATTCTTCTACTGGACTGTGCTCTGGTCTATGAGCGAACTCAAGCACTCTTTTCTGCCATGCAACTACCAGGAGGAAGCCCTCTCCACAGCCACCACAAGTGCTGCCACACCAATGTTCCTCCTCACACCAAGACCCCCAACTAGGACTGTGACCCAGATCCAAGCAGAGCAAAGAAAGAGAATCCTGCCTCAGTGGCAGCAAAGAGATCCCTACATTCCTGCTCTGATCAGATGCTTGATTCCCCTATGTGGGCCTAGAGCTCCTTCTGGAGCTGCTGCTGCTACAACCACCTCTGCCTCCCAGGGGCTGGGGACAGACCAGGCCCTTCTCTCACCCAGGTCCACCAGAGTTTTCCTACTGACCTGCTAAGTTGTCTTTGGTGTTTGTGGGCTGAGAAGTCTGGAAACAGTCACAGCTCAGTGATATATATATATATATATATACAAATTTTCTCCCCATCTCTACCCTCCCCCCCACCCCAAGGTGGCATGTATTCTGATTGTCCCTTTCCCCAGTCTGTCCTCTCTTCTATCACCTCCCCCCATCTCCTTTCCCCTTACTTTCTTGTAGGGCAAGATAGATTTCTATACACCACTGGACTGTATATCTTATTTCCCAGTTACACATAAAAACAAATTTTTTAACATTTGTTTTTAGAACTTTCAGTTCCAAATTCTCTCCCCTCTTCCCTCCCCACCCACCCTCCTTGAGAAGGCAAGCAATTCAATATAAGTTATACATGTATCATTATGCAAAACACTTCCATATCCAAACACCTCCAGTCTTGTTGTGAAAGACTAACTATACTTCCCTCCATCCTATCCTGTCCCCCTTTATTCAATTTTCTCCTTTGACCCTGTCCCTTTTCAAAAGTGTTTGCTTTTGGCTGTCTCCTCTCTGACTCTGCTCTCCCTTCTATCATCCGCCCCCCTTATCCCCTTCCCCCCTACTTTCCTGTAGGATAAGATACTCAGTTGAATGTGTATGTTATTCCCTCCTTAAGCCAAATCTGATGAGAGCAAGATCCAGTCATTCCCTTTCACCTACCCCCCCCCTTCCCTTCCATTACAACACCTTTTTCTTGCCACTTTTATGTGAGATAATCTACCCCATTCTATCTCTCCCTTTGTCTTTCTCCCAATATATTCCTCACTTACCTCTCAATTTTATTTTTTAGACATCATCCTTTCATATTCAACTCACCTTGTGCCCTCTGTCTATATATATGTATATTCCCTTCAACTACCCTAATACTGAGAAAGGTCTTCTGAGTTAACAAATATCATCTTTCCATGTAGGAATGTAAACAAAACAGTTCAAATTTATTAAGCTGAATCATGTCCCTTATGATTTCTCTTTCCTATTTACCTTTTCATGTTTCTCTTGATTCTGTTATTTGAAAGTCAAATTTTCTATTCAACTCTGGTTTTTTCATCAAAAATGCTTGAAAGCCCTCTATTTCATTGAAAATCCATATTTTGGCCTGCAGTATTATACTCAGTTTTGCTGGGTAGGTGATTCTTGGTTTTAACCCTAGCTCCTTTGGCCTCCAGAACATCATACCCCAAGCCCTTCAGTCCCTTAATGTAGAAGCTCCTAGGTCTTGTGTTATCCTGATTGTGTTTCCACGACACTCAAATTGTTTCTTTCTGGCTTCTTGCAATAGTTTCTCCTTAACCTGGGAACTCTGGAATTTGGTGACAATATTCCTAGGAGTTTTCCTTTTGGTATCTTTTTTAAGAAGCAATTTCTGGATTCTTTCCATTTCTATTTTATGCTCTGGTTCTAGAATATCAAGGCAGTTTTTCCTTGAAAATTTCTTGAAAGATGATATCTAGGCTCTTTTTTTGATCATGGCTTTCAGGTAACCCAATAATTTTTAAATTCTCTTTCCTGGTTCTGTTCTCTAGGTCAGTGGTTTTTGCAGAGAAATATTTCACATTGTCTTCCATGTTTTCATTCTTTTGGTTCTGTTTTGTAATTTCTTGATTTCTCATAAAGTCACTAGCTTCCATTTGCTCCATTCTAATTTTTAAGGCAGTATTTTCTTTAGTGGTCTTTTGAACCTCCTTTTCTTGGCTAATTCTGCCTTTTAAGGCATCCTTCTCCTCATTGGCTTTTTGGAGCTCTTTTGACATTTGAGTTAATCTATTTTTAAAGTGTTATTTTCTTCAGTATTTTGGGGGCCTACTTTAGCAAATTATTAACTTGCTTTTCATGATAACTCTTGCCTCACTAGCATTTCTCTTCCCAATTTTTCCTCTACTTCTCTTATTTGATTTTCCAAATCCTTTTTGAGCTCCTCCATGGCCTGAGACCAATTTATATTTTTCTTGGAGGCTTTTGATGTAGGATGTTTTATCTCGTTGACTTTTTCTGGCTGTATGCTTTGACCTTTGTCACCAAAGAAAGTTTCTATAGTCTGAGTCCTTTTACATTGCTTGTTCATTTTCCCAGCCAATTACTTGACTTTTGAGCTCTTTATTGGGGTATGACTGCTTTCACAGTAGAGAGTGCTATGTCCCAAGTTTGAGGGGTTTGTGCTGCTCTTTTCAGAGCTACTTATATTCTGAGGTGGTATGATACTCCTCTCCTGGCCTGTGCTCTGGTCTGTGAGTACAAGCACTCTTTTCTGCCATGTAACTACCAGGAGGACTCTCTCTCCACATTTACCACAAGCTCTGCCATACCGGTGATCCTCCTTCCCCAAGGACCACCAACCAGGACTTTGACCCAAATCCAAGCAAGGTAAAGCAAGAGAACATTGCCTCAGTGCCAGCAAAGAGATCCCTGCACTCCTTCTCTGATCAGCTGCTTGATTCCCCCTACCATCTGTGCACATGGAGCTGCAGAAGCAGCCCCCACTGCTGCTGCTGCTGCTGCTGCTGCCACAGCCATTTCTGCCACCCCAGGGCTGGGGCAGAACCAAGCACTTCTCTTGCCCAGGTCCAACGGTTTTCCCACTGACCTGCTCAGTTGTCTTTGGCATTTGTGGGTTGAGAAGTCTGGAAACTGCCACAGCTGCCAGTGATTCAGTGCCCGGAGGCCTGCTCCATCAGGTGTTCTCTGGCCTCCTCTCTTCTGGTGCAGCCCTTGCTGGGCTGTGCTCCATTCCAGAATGGTGCAATAGACCCTTCTCAGCAACCATCAAGGCCATCTTGGGCTGGGGAGACTTGTTTCACTCTATCATTTTGTGGGTTCTGTAGCTCTTGAATTTGTTTAGAGTCATTTTTACAGGTGTTTGGAGGGATTTGGGGGAGAGCTCAAGCCAGTCCCTGTTTTCATTCTGCCATCTTGGCTCCACCCTTGAAAGGGTGATATCTAAAAAATAAAATTAAAGAGTAAGAGAGGAAATGTACTGAGAGAAAGGAAAGGGGAGAGATAGAATGGGGTAAATTATCTCACATAAAATAGGCAAGAAAAATCTTTTAGTGTGCAAGGAAAGGGGGGAGGTGAGGGAGACTGAATGAACCTTATTTTCATCAGAATTGACTCAAAGAAGGAATAACATAACCACTCTGTTGAATATAGAAATCTATCTTACCCTCCTAGAAAGTAGGAAGTGAAGGGGATAAAAAAGGTGGGGGGTGGTAGAAGGGAAGGCAGCTTGGGGGAAAGGGTAGTCAGAAGCAAAGCACTTCTGAGGAGAGACAGTGTGAAAGGACACAGAGAATAGAATACATGGGAGCATGGATAGGATGGAGGGAAATACAGTTAGAAATAGTAAGTTCCTCTGATAAAGCTTTCATTTCTCAAATGTACAGAGAACTGAGTCAAATTTGTAAAAGTAAGAGCCATTCCCCAATTGAGAAATGATGAAAAGATATGATCAGTTTTCAGATGAAATAATCAAAGCCATATGAGAAGGTATTCTCACTCAGTACTGATTGGAGAAATACAAATTTGAGCAGTTCTGAAGTATTACCTCATACCTATTAGATTGGTTGATAGTAAAGAAGGTGTGAATGACAAATTTGGAGGGGATGTGGGAAAGATGAGACACTGATGCCGTGCTGGTGGAGTTGTGCACTGATTCAACCATTCTGTAGAGCAATTTAGAACTCTGCCAAAAGTGTTATAAAACCCTTTGACCTAGCAATATCACTACTAAGTCTGTATCCTAAAAGAGGAAAAGGGTCTATATGTACAAGAATATTTATAGTAGCTCTTTTCTAGGGACAAAGAATTAGAAATTAAGAGGATATCCATCAAGGGGAGAATGGCTGAACAAGTTGCGGAATGTGATTATGTTAGAATACTATTGTACTATAAGAAATGATGAGCAGGATGCTCTCAGAAAAACCCGGAAAGACTTGCATGGGCTGATGCAAAGTGAAATGTACTGTATACAAAGGAATGGCAATATTGCAAGATGATCAGCTGAGAATGACTTTGCTATTCTCAGCAATACAATGATCCAAGGCAACTCTGAAGGACTTATGATGAAAAATGCTAGCCATCCCCAGAGAAAGAACTGATGGTGCCTCAATATAGATTGGAACATACTTCTTTTTAACTTTATTTTTCTTGAATTTTTTGGTCTGTTTTCTTTTACAACATGACTATTGTGGATATGTTTTGCATGACTACAAATGTATAACTTATATCAAATTGCTTGCCCTCTTAATGAGAGAGGGCAGAGTGGGAGAAAGGGAGAGAATTTGGAACTCAAAGTTTTAAAAACAAATGTCAAAAATTGTTTTTACATGTAAGTGGGGGAAAAAATAAAATACTAAAACAAAGGTTATAATTATGTGTAAAATATGGTCATTGTTTCCAACCAATGGAAACATTAAATAAAAATTCAAACAAAAAAGTACTCTCTCCCCCTTAATTTCAACTGACTCAGACATTGGGAGAAAGTAGTTTGGAACCATGCCCTCAAAGTCACTAAACTATGCATAACCTTTGATGCAACGCTGCAGCTACTAAGATATGATGATGTTGATGATGATGACGATGACGAAGATAATGGCAGCTGGATGATACAGTGGATAGACTTAGAGTCAGGAAAATACTAGTTAAAATCCTTCCTCTGAATTTTACTAGCTGTGAGACCCTGGGCAAATTACTTAACCTCTCTGTGCCTCATTTTCCTCATCTCTAAAATGGGGATAATATTGACACCTACTTCACAGGGTTGTAATGAGAATCAAATGAGTTAGTATACTCAAAATGCTTTGTAAGCTTTACATTACTATGCCAATGCTATAGTGATAATAATAATAATACCCATGGAGATCCAAAAAAGAAGAAAAAGATCCACAGGCACAAAAATATTTATGAATTTTTGTGGTGTCAAAGAGCTGGGAAACTAATGGGATATCCTTTAATTAGGGAATGACTGAATATTGTATCTAAATGAATGTAATATAATTTGTTGTTGCTCAGTCATTTCAGTCATATCCAACTCTTCCTGACCCCATTTGGGGTTTTCTTGGCAAAGATACTGGAGTAGTTTGCCATTTTTTTCTCCAGCTCATTTCACAGATGAGGAAATTGAGGCAAACAGGCTATGTGACTTGTGCAGGGTCACATAGTAAGTGTTTGAGGCCAGATTTGAACTCACAAAAATGTGTCTTCCTGACTCCAAGTCTGGCCCTCTATCCACTGTAGAAACAACAAAAAAGGTTGGTTTTTAGAAACCTGGGAAAATATGTATGAACTGATGCAAAATAAAGTAAACAGATCCTGGAGAACATTTTATACAATAACAATAAGATGGTAGAGGAAAAAAAAACTTTGGAAGACTGAAGATCTGTAATTAATGAAATAACCAATGATAACACCAGATGGTGCAGCCTGAGACCTTTGGCACAAAGGTAATGGCCTTACAATAAAGACATTGAAAATGTGGAGATTTATTATCAGATGTGGCCAATGGGAGGGGGGTTGTTTGCTTGATGTTACGTATATATTAAAAGCGTTTCCTTTTTCATTTTCTCTTTTTTTTTGTTTTTTTTTAGGAGTGATGAGGGGTGGGTAGGAATGAGGAAAGGACTAAGGAAAAAGTAGCCACAACATGAGAGAAATTCAAGGAAAACAAGAAAACAGTCAGTGAATTTTTTTAAATGCGCAGAGAACAAAAGAAAGAATCAAAAAAAAATCACAGATAAGCAAGACAACTTTGAAAGTTGCATTTGAATGTATTATATATTTAATATAGATTTAAAAGACAAGATCTGCATGATAGATATTTGCAGGTTAATGTACAATCCTCTTTTGTAGGCAGCTTGTTGGCAAGCCTAGAGCAAGACCGAGTTCAAAGGAAGAAAACATGCAAATCTTGTATCTTGGGAGCAGGCAAGAGGGGAGAGGGTAAAGAGACTGTCTCACTGATCAAATCCACTACCTCCTCTTTCTTCTGGCTTCCTCTTAGATGGACAGACCATGACAATCCAGGCCATGGCAGAATCCAGCCCTGAGCCTCAGGGCATTGGGAAGTCTGCTCTGAAAGCCCTGATTGGAGAAGGGAAGAATAAGAGATTTTCATAGAAACTCCTCCTTTCGGCCCATAAAGCCTATATTCTGGCGTTAGTCTGCCTCTTGAGGTTTATCAAGTATTATTTTCTATCAATCAAACTAGCTTACTTGGTGTTAAACCCATACATTCTGCCCTCATTTCTTTCTTTGCCTGGGTGGTTCCACATGCCTGGAATGCTATCCCTTTATCACCTCTGCCTTTAAAAATCACTTGTTTTTAAAAACATTTTTTTTTAATTTTCCCCCAATTGGATGTAAAAGCAATTTTTAGAATTCATTTTTAAAATTTTTTGAGCTCCAAATTCTCTCCCTTCCTCCCTCCCTCTTAATGGAGAAGGCAAGCAATTTGATACAGGTTACACATGTGGAGTCATGAAAACATATTCCCATATTAGTCTTGTGAAAGAAAGCACAAATCAAGAAAAAACCCACAAAAATAGTTTTTAAAAAGTATGCTTTTATCTTCATTCAGACTCCATCAGTTCTTCCTCTGGAGTTAGATAGCATTTTTCATCATAACTCCTTTAGAAATGTCTTGGATCATTGTACTGCTGAGAATAGCTAAGTTATTTACAGTTGATTATCATATAATCATATCATATAATATTGCTGTAACTGTATATAATGTTCTCCTGGTTCTGCTCCTTTCACTTTACATCAGTTCATGTAGGGCTTTCCAGGTTTTTTGGAGAGCATCCTGCTTGTCTTTTCTTATACCACAATAGTATTGTTTCACAGTCATATACAACAACTTGTTCAGCCATTTCCCAATTGATGGACATCTCCTCAATTTCCAATTCTTTGCCACTACTAAAAATGTTGCTCTCTCTTTCTCTCTCTCTCTCTCCCTCCATATATATGTATATGTGTATGTATATGTATGGGTATATGTATATGTATATATACATATATATATATATTTTACAGATAGGTCCTTTTCCTCTTTTTTTTCTCTTCGGGATATAGACCTAGTACTGGTATTGCTTGGTCAAAGACTATGTGTGGTTTTATAGCCCTTTGGGCATACGGTTATCTCTTCCATATCATGGGGGTTAGGATGGGGTGCCCCCACAATCTGGAAAATCTGCATAAATTTTTTGGCCCTCCCTTCCTACCAGGGAAGAATTATTAATATTTTTCTTTTTTTCTTTTATAGGGTCCTTAGAGAACCTTATTGCAAAATTCGGGTTAAATATTTGGTCATGGGCTTTGTGTCATCTTCTGGCCTTCACATGTCATCTGTGGCTTCCACAGAAATCCTGCAAAATTATCTTTATGCCAAGCCATGATATATTAAAACTACAATGGAAAAAGTTGTGATGCAGAAGGGATAATAGTAGTTCTAAATTGCTCTACAGAATGGTGGAACTAGCATACAAGTTCACGAATAGTGAAATAGTGTCTCAATTTTCCCACATTCCCTCCAATGTTTGCCATTTTCCTTTTCATATTAGCCAACCTGATAGGTGTGAGGCAGTACCTTAGAATTGTTTCAATTTGCGTTTCCCCAATCAATAGTGATTTTCAGGATTTATTCATGACTAGATAGCTTTGATTACTTCATCTAAAAACCACTTGTTCATATCCTTTGACCATTTATCAATTGAGGAGTCACAGTCTTATTTCCATAAATTTGATTTAGTTCTCTATACATTTGAGAAATGAGGTCTTTATCAGGGAAGCTTGCTGTAAGATTTTTTCACAGTTATGGTTACTATATATTTCATTCCATCCTATTTTCCCCCTGTTTATCCCACTCTCTCTCTCCTTTCACCCTGTCAATTCTCAAAATGCTTTGCTTCTGACTTTTACCTCCCCTAATCTGCCCTCCCTTCCATCAGCCTGCCCCTTCTCTTATCCCCTTCCCATCCTACTTCCTCTAGGCTTAGATTCCTATAAACACAACTGATTGTGTATGTTATTCTCTCTTTGAGCCACTTCTGAAGGGAGTAAAGTTCATGTGTTCCCTGCCACCTCATGCCCCAACTTCCCTGATCTTCTTCTCCCCTGTAAAAGCTCTTTTGTGCCTCTTATATGTCAAATAATTTCCCCATTCTAGCTCTACCTTTCCCCTTCTCCCAGTACATTCCTCTTTCTCACCCCTTAATTTGATTTTTTTAGATAATCCTCCCATTATGTTCAACTCACACATGAGCCCTTGTCTATGTATGTATACTCCTTCTAACTGCCCTAATAATGAGAAAGTTTTTAAGGAGTTACAAGTATCTTTTTCCGATGTAGTAATGTAAACAGTTTGACCTTATTGAATCCTGTATGATTTCTCTTTCCTGTTCTTTTTTTATGCTTCTCTTGAGTCTTGTATTTGAAAGTCAAATTTTCTATTCCACTCTGGTCTTTCCATCAGAAATGCTTAAAAGTCTTCTATTTCATTAAAAGTCCATTCCCCACCCCACTCCCAACCCCAAAGGATTATACTGTTTGGCTGGGGTGGGGTGTGATTCTCGGTTGTAATCCGAGATGTTTTGCCTTCCAGAATATCATATTTCAAGCCCTTAGACTCTTCAGTGTGGTAGCCACTAAATCTTGTGTTATCCTGAGTGTGGCTCCACAATATTTGAATTGTATCTGTCTGGCTACTTGCAATATTTTCTCCTTGACCTGGGAACTCTGGAATTAAGTATAATATTCCTGGGAGTTTTCATTTTGGGATCTCTTTCAGAAGGTGATCAATGGATTCTTTCAATTTCTATTTTACCCTCTGGTTCTAGAATACTAGGGCAGTTTTCCTTGATAATTTCTTGAAGGATGATGTCTAAGCTTTTTTGTTCATGGTTTTCAGGTAGTTCAATAAGATTTAAATTCTCTCTCTTGGTTGGTTGGGGGAGGGGGTGCCACAGAGCCAAGATGGCAGCTGGAAAGCAGTGACTCACTTAAACTATCCCCCAGGTCCTTCCAAACACCTGTAAAAAATGGCTCTGAACAAATTCTAGAGCTGCAGAACCCACAATATAGCAGAGGGAAGCAGGGCTCCAGCCCAGGACAGCCTGGATGGTCGCTGGAAAGGGTCTAACCCATGGTGCTGGGAGCATAGCACAGCCCAGCATGGGCTGCACCAGGACCAATCAGACCAGGAGTTGGGCAGAACAGGCTGTAGGGCCCTGAATCATTGAGCTGTGGAAGTTACCAGACTTCTTAACCCACAAATGCCAAAGACAATAAAGTAGGTTAGTGGAAAAACTGCTGGATCAGAGTGAGAGGAGTGGGAGGTCACCCCAGCCCTGGGAGCACAGAGGTGGTGCAGCTCTGCAGCTGCTTCCAGAGCTCCAGCTGCAGTTGCTTCTAGCCCCAGGTCCATCTGGTGGCAGGAATTAAGTGGTGGATCAGAGCGAGAGTGGAGAGTCTGCTTTGTCCTGCTTGGATCTGGGTCAAGGTCCTAGTTGGCAGTTCTTGGGGGAGGAGGAACACGACTGTGGCAGAGTTTGCTATGTAGAAGTAGCTCTGAAAACAGCAGCACAGCCCCTAAATCTTGGGACAAAGTACTCTCTACTCTACAAGCAGTCATATCCTGACAAAAAGCTCAGGGGTTAAGTAGTTGGCTGGGAACATGAACAGGCAGTGAAAACGGATTCAAACTCAGACTCAAGAATCTTTTTTTGGTGACAAAGAAGATCAAAATGTTCAGCTAGAAGAAGTCAACAAAGTCAAAGAGCCTGCATCAAAAGCCTCCAAGAAAAACATGAACTGGTCTCAGGCCATGGAAGAGCTCAAAAAGGATTTGGAAAAGCAAGTTAGAGAAGTAGAGAGAAATTGGGAAGAGAAATGAGAATGATGCAATAAAACCATGAAGAATAAGTCAATGACTTTCTAAAGGAGACCCAAGAAAATACTGAAGAAAGTAACACCTCAAAAAATAGACTAACCCAAATGGCAAAAGAGCTCCAAAAAGCAAATGAGGAGAAGAATGCCTTGAAAGGCAGAATTACCCAAATGGAAAAGGAGGTCCAAAAGACCTCTGAAGAAAATACTACCTTAAAGATTATATTGAAGCAAGTGGAAGCTAGTGACTTTATGAGAAATCAAGATATTATAAAACAGAACCAAAGGAATGAAAAAAATGGAAGACAATGCGACTGACCTAGAAAATAGATCCAGGAGAGATAATTTAAAAATTATTGTACTACCTGAAAGCCATGATCAAGAAAAGAGCCTAGATATCATCTTTCAAGAAATTATCAAGAAGAACTGCCCTGATATTCTAGAGCCAGAGGGTAAAATAGAAATTGAGAGAATCCACCAATTGCCTCCTGACAAAGATCCCAAAAAGAAAACTCTGAGGAATATTGTCGCTAAGTTCCAGAGTTGTCAGGTCACGGAGAAAATACTGCAAGCAGCCAGAAAGAAACAATTTGAGTATTGTGGAAACACAATCAGGATAACCCAAGATCTAGCAGTTTCTACATTAAGGAATTGAAGGGCTTGGAATATGATATTCTGGAGGTCAAAGGAGCTAGGATTAAAACCAAGAATCACCTACCCAGCAAAACTGAGTATAATGCTCCAAGGTGAAATATGGATTTTCAATAAAATAGAGGACTTTCAAGCTTTCTCAGTGGAAAGACCAGAGCTGAATAGAAAATTTGACTTACAAACACAAGACTCAAGAGAAGTATGAAAAGGTAAACAAGAAAGAGAAATCATAAGGGACTTACTAAAGTTGAACTCTTTTGTTTACATGCCTACATGGAAAGATGATGTTGGTAGTTCATGAGACCTTTCTCAGTGTTAGAATAGTTGAAGGGAATATACATATACATGGACAGAGGGCACAGGGTGCGTTAAATATGAAGGGATGATATCTAAAAATAAAATAAAATTAAGGGGTGAGAGGAATATATTGGGAGAAGGAGAAAGGGAGAGATAGAATGGGTTAAATTATCTCACATAAAAGTGGCAAGAAAAAGTGGTTCTGTTGGAAGGGAAGAGGGGCAGGTGATGGGGAATGAGTGAATCTTGCTTTCAGCAGATTTGACTTGAGGAGGGAAAAACATACATGCTCAATTGGGTGTCTTACCCCACAGGAAAATAGGGGAAGGGGATAAAAAAGGGGGGATGATAGAAGGGAGGGCAGATGGGGGAGGAGGTAATCAAAAGCAAATACTTTTGAAAAGAGACAGGGTCAAGGGAGAAAATTGAATAAAGGGGGACAGGATAGGATGGAAGGAAATATAGTTAGTCTTTTACAACATGACTGTTATGGAAGTGTTTTGCATAATGATACATGTGTTGCCTATGTTGGACTGCTTGCCTTCTTAGGGAGGGTGGGTGGGAAGAGAAGAGGGGAGAAATTGGAACTCAAAGTTTTAAAAGCACTGGGAAATAAGATATACAGGCAATGGGGCATAGAAATCTATCTTGCCCCACAAGAAAGTAAGGGGAATGGAGATGAGAGGAGAGTGGGGTGACAGAAGGGAAGTTTGAATGGGGAACAGGGCAATCAGAATATATGCCATCTTGGAGTTGGGGGGAGGGTAGAAATAGGGAGGAAATTTGTGACTCAAAATCTTGTGGAAATCAATGCTGAAAACTAAAAAGTATTAAATAATAAAATAAAGAATTCAAAAAAATAAATTCTCTCTCCTTCATCTATTTTCCATGTCCATTGTTTTTCCAATGAGATATTTCACATTTTCTTCGATTTTTTCATTTTTTAAATTTTGTTTCTTGATATCGTGAAGTCATTAGCTCCTACTTGCCTAATTCTAAGTTTTAAGGAATTATTTTCTTCAGTGTGCTTTTGTAACTCCTTTTCCATTTGGCCAATTCTAATTTTAAGGAGTTCTTTTCTTCACTAAATTTTTGTGGCCCTTTTCCTATTTGGTCATTCTTTTCAATGAATTTTTTTGTCTCTTTTACTATTTGGCCTATTATGATTTTTAAGGTGTTATTTTTTTCAGTGTTTTTTGTGCCTCCTTTAACCAGACTTTTTTCCCATTATTTTCTTACCTCAGTTTCATTTTTCTTCTCATTTTTTTCCTTTGCTTCTCTTACTTGATTTTTGAAACCCTTTTTGAACTCTTCTGTGGCATGAGACCAATTCATATTTTTCTTTGAGGCTTTGGATGCAACAGGTTTGATTTTATTGTCTTCTTCTGAGTTTGTGTTTTGATCTTTTCTGTCACTATAGAAAACTTTCTGTGGTCAGGATCTTTTTCTACTCTTTGCTCATTTTTCTAATCTATTTTTTGACTTTCCAGTCTGCTATAGTGGGGTACTGATTCCAGAGTGGAGTGGGCACTGTCTCAAGAGTCAGGTTTTTTTGTGCAACTGTTTTCAGAGATACTTCTGGGGACCTGTAAGTTTTTGGTTTTTCCAAGGTGGTATGATCTAGGGAGAAGTGTGTTTACTCCTCTCCTAGTCCGTACTCTGCTCTGTGAGAGACTGCAAGCACTCTTTTCCACACTGGAACTTTGACCAGGGTCCCAGCTCTCCTGTGGCCACAAACTCTGGTGTGCTAGTGCTTCTCCTCACCTTGGTACTATGACCAGGATCTGCAAGTTGGCAATGCAACAGAGCCTTGCCGCTAGTGCCAGCAAAGGGAGCCCTGAAATCTCCTAACTAGTGTTCTGATCTCCTTTTACCATCCATGGGTTGAGAGACCTGGAAGACACCACTGCCACCACTGATTCAGTCACCCCTAAGGTCTACTGCCAATTTGCTGAGGCACAACCTGTGACCTGCACTGGACTGCACCTCACTCTTACTCCAGTGCTACAGACCTTTCCTGTGTAGTATTAATCTGACCAAAGATCTTCCCCACCCATTCAATAGGAATCAGGTGGGCCTAGGTGGGAAAGCCTGATTATATCTTTGTAAGTGGGCCTCCAGCCCCTACTTACTAGGTGCTAAGCCAATATGGGCCTAAAGCCCTCAGAGTCCTAAGTGAGTTGCTAAGACCAGAGCCAATGGTATGTGAGCTGAGTTCAAGTCAATCAGATGACAGCTAGGACTGTATAAAAAGAGAGCCCAGAACTGGGAGCAACAGAGCGGAGAACAGCAGGATTCAGAAGCAGAGAGACAGCATTGAGACAGTGCAGAGCACAGAGTGCTGAACAAGAGAGAGTTGTGGAGATCAAGGAACTCAGAGTCAGCAGAGCCATGAGAGAGTGCTGAGTGGAGAGTTAATTTGTGAGTGGAAGTCCCTAGCATTGAGGGGAAGCTACAGTATGGCTTCGTTCCTTACTATAATATTTTGATATAATTTCCTTGTTACTACAGTGAAGTGGGCTTATCAGATTTGGAATATTAGTGCCACAATATCAAATTGGGGGCATTGGTCCTTGAATCTGATCTTCTGGAGTCTAAATAGATGTTATATTTCCTCTGCCTTCTATCTAGGGAATTCCTTATACTTCACGATTCCGAACCATTCAGGCATTCCCATGGTCCTCTCTGAGGTTATGAATGTTGTTTTACTGCTGTATCCTGCCAACCTTCTAAGTTGTCTTGGGCTAGAAAATTGTTTCACCCCATCCTTTTGTGCATTCTGCTGTGCCAGAATTTGTTTTAAGGCTTTCTTTGAAAGGGTTTGGAAGGGTTTGAAGGAGAACTCAGGTGAGTCCCTGCCTTTTCTCTACCATCTTGGCTCTGCCCCTCTTAAAATCACTTCAAGCTCAACTTAATTGCTACCTGCTACATGAGGACTTTTTTCAAACTTCCAAGTGCAAGATGACTCCCCTTCCCCCATCCCTTTGTATTTACTTTGCATATGTTTTGCATATGATTATATGTGTACATGTTGCTTCTCTCAGAGAGTACATGCTCTTTGAGGACAGGGATGACTTCATTTTTGTCTCTGTATGACAACTTTGTGCAGCTTGGCTTCACTTAAATCGAATTCACATGCAAATCAAGACATCACCCTAGTGATGTCATTGGTCCTCTTTGAGGATGAAGGATGAACAAGGACAATAACATAATAGGGACTTAAGAAATTGGGATTGACTGATAGGTGCTAGGGCAGACTTTACAACGATGAAAGCTTTGCTTCTTTCAGGACATTCTAAAGTACCCTGCACTTAGGTACCAAAAAAGATGATCATGACTGACCACACTGTATGGAGATCACTATGAGGGAGCTCCTGACCTAATTTCTTTCCAGTGTAAATGTGCCTGCCCAGTTGCCTCAGGCTCAATTAGTCAACAATAAGCATTTATGAAACAGACCTGGGGGTAGGCAACACTTGGGATAGAAAGGAAAAAAAAAATCCTGACCTCAAGGAGTTTATAGTTTATCTATAACATGATTTGTTGTTGTTGTTCAATGGCGTCCAACTCTTCATGACCCCATTTAGGGTTTTCTTGGCAAAGACACTGGAGTGCTTTGCTATTTCCTTCTTCAGCTCATTTTACAGATGAGGAATTGAGAGAAATAGGGTTAAATGACTTGTAAGTGTCTGAGGCTGGATTTGAACTCAAGAAGATGAGTCCCATTGAGCCACTTAGTTGCCCTATAACATTATTTATTGAGTACCTATTCTAGATGCAGCGCTGTCCTTGGGCCCATAGGATGTATAAAAGAAAAGAACCATACCTCTAGCGCTCATAATCCAATTAAGGAGACAAAGCACCCATTAAACAATTAGAGGACAACTAATGAGGCATTTCTACAGTGTAAACAGAAATATTCATTTCCTTTGGTGTTTAAGTTCAGAAGAAAAATAAATACAATTAATTTGGAGGAACCAAAAGCAGAAGCACTAATGAAGAAGTCACTGTAAGTACTGACCCATAGGGAGTTCAAAGAAGGAAGATTTCATTTTCAGCTTGTTGTGGTCCAAAAGGACCTGAGTTCAAATCCCAGCTCTGCTACTTCCTATATGACATCAGATTAGTCATTTGACATCTCTGAACCACAGCTTCCATATCTTCAAAATAAGGTGGTTAGCCTAGATCACAGGATCTTAACTTTTTTATATGTCTCAAACCCGGGTTGGCACCTAAGTGGATAGAGCTCTAGCCCTGTACTCAGGAGGACCTGAGTACAAATTTAACCTCAGATACTTACTAGCTGTGTGACCCTGGTTAAGTGACTTAACTCTGCCTCAGTTTCCACATCTATAAACTGAGCTGGAGAGGGAAATAGAAAACCACCCTGGTATCTTTGCCAAGAAAACTCCAAACGGGGTCATGGAGAGTTGGACAAAACTAAAATGACTAAAGTTAACAACCTAGGTATCATCCTCCACTCCTCACTCTCTCTCACTCTCCAAATCCAATCCATTGCCAAGCCTTGTCAATTTTACTTCATACCATCTCTTCTCTCACTGCTACTAGCCAGGAATAGGCCCTCATTACCACCACGACACCCCACACACACACACAGTCTGCTGGCTATGGCACCAGTCTCTGCCACATTTCCTCTACCCTCTACAATGCATCCTTCACTCATCTGACAAATTAATCTTCCTAAAGTGCAGATCTGACCATGTAACCCTCTATTCGTGTAACCACCTTCCCATGGCTCCCCATTATTTCTTGGATCAAATATCAAATCCTCTGTTTGGCATTCCAAGCCTTCAACAACTTGGTGCCCTCCTACATATTCCCCCTCCCATACTCTTGGATCCAGTGACACCAGTCTCCTGCCTTTTCCTATAACAAGACATTCTATCTCCTGATTCCAGGCATTTTCTGTGGCTGGCCCCCATGTCTGGAATGCTCCCCGTCCTCATCTCCCCGTCCTGGCCTCCTTGGCTTCCTTCAAATTCCAGCTAAAATTCACCTTCTATAGGATGCCTTTTCCAGTCCCCCCTCCCATTCTAGTATCTCTCTTCTGTTAATTATTTCCAATCTATCCTATGTTTGCATGGTTGCTTGCATGCTGTCTCCCCCATTAGACTGTGATTTCCTTGAGAGCAGGAACTATGTTTTGTTTTTCTTTGTATCCTAAGCACTAAGCATAACACCTAGAAGTATCAATAAATACTTAATAAATTAATTGGGCAGCTATGTGGCACAGTGGATAGAGTGCTGGACATAGAGTCAGGAAGATCATCTTTGTCAGTTCAAATCAGGCCTTAGGCACTTATTAGCTGTGTGACCCTGAGCGTCTCAGTTTTCTCACCTGTAAAATGAGCTGGAAGAGGAAATGAGAAACCGCTCCAGTATCTTTGCCAAGAAAAGCTCCCCAAAAAGATGTCACAAAGAGCCAGAAACAATTGAAACAACTGAACAACGAATTCATAATCAATTGTATTAATTTTATTTTTATTAATAAATTATTATAGTAACTTAATAAATGTTTATTGATTGAGTGAATCCCTTTAGCAGTCTGATGAAGCCTGTGGACTCCTCAGAATACTGTTTTTAAATGCATAAAATCAAATACTTTGGATTAAAAAAGACACCGATTATATTGCAGTTGTTATCAAAATACTAAAAAAAAATTCCCAGACTTTTTCAAATCTGGTCCATGGAATTCAAGTTAAGGATCTCTGGACTATGTGATTTCTTCCAGCTCCCATTTATCATGTCGATTCAGATGATTGTCAGAGCTATTTGTCTCGCTCTAATGTTTTTCCTGACTTCCAGTCTCACGGCTCTATTAGGCATTTCAAGTTTGTCCTTTGCTAAGTTTGTCCTTAGAGTAGGCAACAGTGGTGGATTTGGAGGATGGTGGTAATTGGATCAGGAGAGTAGAGATCATATCCAAACCCCCCCCCCCATTTCTTATTCACTTGTTTTCCATATAAACTTGGGCAAGTCACAACCTTTCTGTGCTTCAGTTTCCTTAATTATAAAATAAGAGGGGGATGAACTAGATCAGTCGTGTCAAACTCAAATATTGACTTGGAAAACCACAGACTAGTGTTATCTATGCTTTACTGTATTTTTATACAAATATGGGAGAGCTAGGTGGCATAGTGGGTAGAATGGTGGGCCTCAAGTCAAGAATACCTGGGAGCCTGAGTTCAAATTCAGCTTTGGGCACCTAATAGCTGTGTGGCCTTAGACTAGTCACTTAACCTCTGTTTGTCTCTTTCAAGACAGCTCAGACTTTTCCAAACCCCCTTAGCCACATGAGCCTTGCCCTCTAAGGTCACTTTCCTTCTGCTGGGTATCTGTCCTCCATGCCCCTATTTATTTACATATCATTTCCCTCATTCTTATGGAAGGTAGTAGCATTCCAGGGCTGGGATATAGATAGTGCAGAAGTACTGAGATGGGAGATGGAATGTTGTATAAGAAGCTCAGTGGCAAATGGATTAAGTGCTAGATGTGGAGTCAGAAAGACCTGAGTTCAAATCTAGCCTCAGCAATTCCTAGCTGTGTGACCCTGAGAACTCATTTAATCTCTATCTGCCTCAGTTCCTTATCTGTAAAATGGGAATATTAACGGCACTTACCTCTGAGGGATGTTGTCAGGATAAAATAAAATAATGCTGGAGAAGCGCTTTGCAAACCTTAAGGCAGTATATAAATGCCAGCTGTTATCTTTATTACAAACAGCAAGTAAGCTAGTATTATTACGCCATAGATTGAGTGGAGGGGAGTGGACTAGAAAGGCAGAACAGGACCAGGCTGTGCCAGAGGACTTTTCTGTTTGATAGTGGAGGCAATAGGCAGCCTCGAGTTTATTGAGAAGGCAAATGACATCAAGCCTACACTATGGCAACAATCACTTTGGTGCCTACATGGGGTACGGGTTCTAGAGGGATGATGCTTGAAGCAGAGAAGCCAATTAGGAGGTTATTGCTGGGCTGAGAGGCACCGGCATGGCTGCTGTGTGATATTAAGGGATTTGCTTGTGTGCAGGATCATAGGATCAAAGACTTGGAGTTGGAAGGGTCTTTAGAGGCCATTGAATCCAACACCTCCCTCCCCCTATTTTTACAGATGAGGAAACTGAAGCACAGAGAGTGTGACTTGATGGGGATCGCATAGTTAGTGTTATGAGCTGGGATTCAAACCCAGGTCTATCCTGACTCCAAGACCAGTGCGCTATCCATTCTACCATGGTTCTCCATCACTAGTACTTTATAAATAACACACTGCCTTCTACCACTTTTTGTGAATCTCTTCTTTGATCATGAAAATGTTTGTTTGCTGGGAATCACCTTATCCCTCTTTTCTTTTCACTTGAATTCAGCTAGGATTAGAATTTCAGGCAAAAGGAACCTCTTCCCTGCAAGGTCTCCTTGCGAGGTGCCACTGGTACCCATAATGAGGAGAGGCTCTGGTCTGGATTGGACAAATCCCTTTAACGACACTCCCTTCATCTCTGTGTGTTCACACAAACTCACACCTCACTCTCAATTTCTCTTTTGTGCCTAACCCTTCTTAAGGCTCCTTCTAAGACTCCAACTCTTTCAAAACTCAAACCCAGGGCCACCTCCTCCATGAAGTCTTCTGTTATCTATACTTTTATTAGGATAATATCCCTCCTTCTTGTACTATGTTTATTTGTGTACTTGTATTTACTGACTGTCCCTTCCTCTTCAATAGTACTTTACCAGTAATAGGTGTTTAAAGAATGTTTATTATAGAGGCTGCCAGCTTCTGCTCCCTCTTTGCTAACTCCAAAGATCAGGTCTTTAGGATTGTGCCAGGACTATTGTGTGTCAGGAGTGGGGGAACCTCCAACTTGTAGCTCCTCCATAAGGTTCCTGGATTGATCCAGGTCCACCCCAGAAATGTATAGCATGTCAGCCTTGGTGTCGGGAAGACCTAGATTCAAATCCTGCCTCTTGTACTTACTAGCTATGTGACCATGGACAAGTCAATTAACTTCACTGTGCCTCCATTTCCTTTTCTTGTAAAAAGAAGAGCTTGAACTAGTTGACTTTCAAAGTCTTTTTCAGCTCTAAATCTGTTATCCAATGATTATTCATGTGAAATTGGACCTATATGAATTAAGAACAGGTCTCAGAGTCTGTGATAGATCTAGACCCCCAAATCTCTTGTCCCCAGACACTTAAACTCACAGAGAGGTCCAGTGCCCAACTCAGCCTACTGAGTACTTTGTGAACCATCAAGATGGTCCCTGACAAGTTCTGCATCATATCAACCCCCTAACTAACTTTAATAGAAATCTGTGCTTCCAGATCATCTAAGTATGCCATGGCCCAGATTGGGGCATCCAGTTTAGAGAGTCAATCAGCCTGACCCTTGGGGTCAGCAAAGGGGGAGGAGAAACTGGCAGCCTCTACAACAGGTGAGCCATGTATCTCAAGGGCTGCACCTTCTCCAGTGGGGCATCTCCTCCCCAAAGGCCCTCTGACACGCACAGGAAAGGAAGCCTCTTGCTGCTGCTGGAGAGAGGCTGTGAGCCCCCCAACAAAGCGAGGGATTAGCTGAAATCCATATTGGTTCATTTTCAAGCTGCTTTTATCTCCCCCGCTCTTCCATCGTTTCATGGTGTTTTCACCTCATTTCTATTAGACAACATAATGGAGTGTTTTTTGCACTGTGCTAAATGGTTGTCTTTAGCAGCTTCTTTCATTGACACAGAGTGTGTTGTGGACAAAAGCAAATCCAGTGTATGTTTTTATGCCATATTAACTGATTAGAAATGGGGAAACAGTGAACAACCCCTCTCCTTTATCTCTATCCCCCCACCTCACCTGGTCACCCCAGCCTCCCAGGGCTTCTGGTTCCATGGTAATAGTTATAAGCACCCCGTTCATACCAACGGTTAATTCTCTGGACTAATACATTAATGCAGTTTCTTATACATTGGCCTGGATGAGGAAAATGTGAAGTTTTGGCTTTTAAATCCAGGATGCGTCTGTGGGTTGAGGAGGCAGCAAAGATGATGGAGAGGCGAGGATAGAAGGGAAAGAGGGAAATGGGGCTTAGCCTTATTTTTGGCCAATCCAGTGGGCCCCAGGGCCTACCCTGTAATAGCAGTGACTGCTTCCAACGCTGGTACGACTTTCCCTCTTCCCTGTTTTCATACTAATTGTGACATCCTGGAGTGTGTTTCCATCTGGCAACTAGGAATCAGTTTCTTGGAAGCAAGAAATGTTCTCGAAGTGACACAGTGCCCTCTCCTGGCGTCTCATTGGCACTACGGCAGCATATGCTGCCGGGAGACATTCCCAGGGATTACGGAACGATGCCGGGCAGTTTTTGTCCGGTTAACACAATTCTCGGGGAAGCAAACAGTAAGTAGATTTGAGAGCACATTCATCCTAAGGGAGAAAAGGCAATTTACATTTATTGAGTACCTATGATGTGCAGGGCACTATTATAGATTGAAGCCTCCACTCCCATTCCTCTTCTCTCCCTCCCAGCTCTGGATTCCATTCTGTGATGTTCATTTTGGAATTAAATTGCTACAGATCCCTGTCACCAAGGGTCTGGTATATTTCAACGACAGCTCGCCTGAATGGCGACGAGATAGGCCTTCAGTGGCCAAAAGGCCAAGAGTTCTTAGGGGATTTGGGTAACAGGCTGTTTGATAGCGAGTTGCATAGCTGGGGCCAGAGGACTAATTTGTAAGCAGCATTTGAAATCAATGAAAGCTTGACTACAGAATAATTTGGAAGATTGGATATTCACATTGACACCTGCCTCCCGGCCCTTGAGGACTTTCACTATAATACAAATTTTGTAAAGGGTCATTTTGATATTTTCTAGTATAGTCAGAACTTAACTATCAGAGCTGGAGGCAGGTTTGGAGATTAGCTAGTCCAATTTACTGATTTTTACTGAGGAAGGGAACAAGAAGACAAGTCCAAGATCACAATGGTAGATATGGGTCAAGTTTGGGTTTTGAAAAGGCCGCAATTGCCCCCACTGTAGTTGGAGACAATACGCTCCTCCTTGTCATGTTATCAGAATGTTTCATAACCAAGGTAAAGTTGTTCCCCATGGCTCACAAAGACTCTTGGCCCAAATGGGTGCATGCTGCTTGAAGAAAACCACAAGAATTTAAGGAAAAACAAATTTTATTAAAATTGTACCCATAGCACCTCTCTGTCTTCCTATAGATTAGTTTTGCGGAGTGGTGGGGGGGTGTGTGTGTGTGTGTGTGTTTGTTTGTTTAACAAGATCTGGTTTTCTGCACAACCACAGGGAACACTGCAGTGAAACCTTTATAAATTTCTCTCTTAATTTCCAGATTGATTTTAAGCTATTCATGAATGGGGAGAGGATGGGAGATACATGGTAGGCCTAGGAATGAAAAGTAACTGAACTACTTGCCACTGGGATTGACTAGCTCAGCTGAAAAGCTTTACATTGTTCCCACCTTTTGACCGAGTTCACACTACAGAAATGAGGTAACAGTTAATGAAGAACCACATTTAAATACATGGATTGTGAGTTGGGAGAATAACCACACTGTGTACTAAGAACTTTTAAGAAATGAAAATCATGCTATAAATCATTGGTGCAAAAACCATGCTACGGTCCAATCATAGCCAAGTACAAGCACAGCATTAAAAAAGTTTACAAAATGAGCACACGTATCTGGTGGCATTTATGTGAATGCTTCCATGACAGTGGGCTGTGTGCTTTCACAGGCCTCTCTTATTCATTAGTTATTAGGACTAGACTCCTGGATTGCCCACCATCCTATACTCTTTTGATATGATATTGAATAGATTTGTTTTAAAGACAGTGAAATCAGATAAGTTGAAGGAAAGGGTGGAACTGTTTGGTTTAGTTAGCTCAGTTGGCTTGAAATTAGTGCTAGGGACCAAGGTTACATGTTCAATCTCTAAGGGCACCAAGAAATTTGGTGCTGATAAAACTCTTCTGTGGTCCTAGATCATATTTCTAACTCTAGCTATCTATCAGGCAAACCTGCATCAAATAAGGGGAACCAGGTGGGAAAATACAGATGACTGAGTGCATAGGTATCTCTGTTCCTAGAAAAACAGCTAAGAGTTCATGTCTTCTTGATGGTGAGTAGCATAATCTTCGTGTACGAAGGACACATCCTATTGGATGTTAACAAATCCTAAAATAAGGTCATTTGAGGTCTTTATTGGGGAGAGTTCATTTCTACTGACAAACATGATATTTTCTAGCATTACAGAAGAATGTGAGAAGGAAACACTTCCTCAATCTTTGTTCATAAAATTCTTTTTTTTTCTTTTTTTAGAGTAAAGCATTAAACCCACCATCCATCCCTCTTGAGTAATAGTCATTTTCTGCTTTTCTAATACAGACAGCTGAGAGTGACCACTTCTTAGTGACCACATTGCTCTGAGAATTTCTATCCTAAGTTGGGGCTGATTCTATCCACTGGGCATAGCTGACCCTTCTGGATCATAAAACCTGTTTCTAATCCATGGTCCCCCAAAGTGGTCAAGTCATGTGCAGACACTAATATCCTGAAAGTGATCACAGCGCCAAGGCAGCTACATTGTACAAACAATTCTATACAAAAAAAAGTTTACTAAAAATAGATAAGATACAAGAAATATCATGAACCCAAAAACAACCTGTTATATTATTTTCACGGAATTTTTTTTAAATCCAACCAAATCATCCCCAAACTAAGACAATTCAAACTTTTATTTTCTTTGTTCATTAATTAAAGCAATGTCCATATGGCTTAAGAGAGCAGTCAAAGTGCACAAAAGGCAGTGGTTTTGTCCACGTTCTCTATGTATTCATCTTCAAAAGAATTTCGAGTTGTCTTGTGGTTTGTCTTGTGGTTGTCTTGTGGCCACCAGTGGGCCAGAAAGGACCCAGGACCTTGTAGACAGTGAACTGTGGGTAGTTATCTCATGTTGAAAAGCCTTTGGACAGACCTTTTAGGATTTTTGGTTTAGAGTTTAGAATTTTTGCTCCTCAGCCCCCAAAACTTTCACTTAAAAGTGTTTCCTTCCCTTCGCTATACCCTTTCCCCTCTCTCAGCCCAACTTAGAATAATTAAAAAAGGACTTTACCCAAACCAAAAATTTTTTTCCCCCATCAGTGCTTTCTACAGCAACTGGTGGCCAGCCCTGAAGGTCAAAACCTTCATTTAGTTAAAGTAGTCCCTCCTGCTCCAGAGAGGCAGGGAAAGGGTTACAAGCCATGAGTTTTTCCACATGGGGTGAGAATAACTGCTCCCTGGTAGTGCCAGACACTGTCCAGTTATTCAGTGTGCCCTCAAGGCAGGGCAGTGGTATATGACTGGTGAATAAAAGTTTTCTCATCAGTTCTGGATCTGCCTTTAAGGGACACTGACAGCCCACAGGAGTTTTCTTAGCTCTGTTTCCTGGTCCTTCTCTCTAGGGGCCTTCCAGGAGCCCAGGTAATTCTAATCTTGCTGGTGCCCAGTGGCCAGGGAGGGTCACATACACATACACACACACACACACAGACACAGACACACACACACACACTCACACATTCACTTAGTTGCTGGAAATGAGGAAGTGACAACATTCAGGCTAGTGCTAGGATAGAAACCAACAGGCAACATATTGTTCTGTGGTTTTCAGACACCTGTCTGAAAAAATAAGCTGATACGATCCTAAATGAGCTAGGAGTTTTTCCTAGTAGCTCCAGAATAGGGGAGGAACAACTAGAACCACAATTACAAAAACAAAAACACACAACTCCCCCCCCCCAAAAAAAAACAAAAAAAACCCTTAATAACCATTCTTAATAGGTTGAGAGCTGACCTTGGTTCTTTGAGGAACTGACAGCAGCTCCAGAGGTCAAGAAGGCAGAGAATATAAAACAAATGAAAAGCAAATTCTTACTTAAAAAAAAAGACAACAACAAAGGATTAGAGCTGGAGTGCACCAAAGGAGCCTTAAAATGTGCAGGAGGTAATTCACAACCTTGCTTTTTTCAAAAGCTGTTTTGCTTTATTTGGAGACACACTAGCTTTTCCATGTACAAAGCTGAACAATTAAGAAAAAGGCACCTGGAAACACCAAAGACTCACTCATTTAGTGTGACATATAAAAAAAAAAAGGTTTTTAAAAAACCCTCTTGGACTCCTCCTCAAGTCCCAGGCAATTCTGGAAATGTTGTCTTTCTGCCTGGTTTAGCAAGGGAAGGCTGCATACTTTTTGCCTCTGTGGGATGGAAGCAGTTTCATAAGCTCCCATGATTGGGTGGTTACCAACCAACCTCAGGTCATGTTTCCCATACCATTATGTGGCCTTTGTTTGCTTGTTTGTTAAATTACCACTGGGATGGCCCATGCAGGGGAGGACCTGACCCACAACAGGGCCAAAATGATACCACCTTGGAATGACTTTCCATTTGTATTATCTCATGCCAGGAACAGAGCTTTCAAATGTTTTCTCTGCTAGAAACTGCCAAGTGCAAGTATTTTAGGAATGGATGGGGTTAGGGAGGGGAGAAAGGAATGTCAAAAGTGAGCACAGAGAAAATATTCATTATCAAAACACCAAGAGTGAACCAAGGTTGTCGTACCATGGAGAATCATGTGAACAGGCTTCTTCTCCTACAGAGGAGGTAGAAAGGAGAAAGCAGTAGGCTAGGAGTCCATCCTAATATTTCACACACAGCTCCATCCTCTTTTCACACTTCATCATTCCTACCTGGCCTTTAAGATGGAGAAATGGAAAGTTTTTAAATCTTTTGAAGTCTCAAAGGTGCCAAGCCACTGCACCAATGAAATATGCCTTCTCTTAAAAAGAAAAGAAAAAAAAAAAGAAAAGGAAAAGGCAGCTGCTTCTTGCAGTGGTATTACAAAAAGCAACAAAAAAACCTTCCAACTGAAATCCTACTATTCACAAGTGCTTAAAGTCGTCACTTATCAGAAATTGTTTTTAAACGAAACTTCAGCTCTGTTGTCGGAGTTGATTGTCTTCAAAAAAATAGACTTATTAACGTTCGCATCCATTCTACCCTGATAGAGAAATTTACCCACAGTTCACTGCACCAGCCACCCACCCAGATGTTGTGCTGGGTCACCCCAATGTTGGCGGGAGTTCCCACTGTGCTGTACGTAGCCTTTAGAGTGTCAGACGAATGAAGAGAAACCTGTAACTGGAGTCCGAGAACCTGGGGCCTGTTGTCCTGTTGGGGTGTACACACCCCCTGCACTCTGTGTGGTGATGACAGTCTGGAAGTAGGGTTCAGTCTCATTGGCTGCACACTCTTCATATCTGTATGCAGCAGGGTGCTTTACCCCCTTCGTCTGGCGCTTCCAGGAGTTATAGTAGGTAGGGTCGCTCATGTAATGGTTAACAAAGGAATGCTTCGGCAGTTCGTCTTCATAATCGGAGTCTGTGGCCTGTAGCAGGGGAAGAAAAATAGCTGTGAGCATCTGTGACATACAAGAAAGCAGCTGTTAGCATCTGGCTCATATCAGCCATGGAAAGGAGTACTATCCCATGTGCTTAGAGCCTGACAGAAATCAGGTAAGTAGGGCTTAAGGGAAATGGAATATCTTCTGCTGCTTCTTGCTTGGGTTTTCCTCCAAACATATGGTGTTTCTTGGTAAGGGGGCCCACAGATTCTTTGTGCATGCCACTCGTCTGCTCAAAGGCTTCCATTGGCACCCAAGGCCTTCTACAATCTGGATTCAACTTTATTTTTGACTTCTTTCGTACGTGCATTCTCTGCTCCAATCAAAGGGGATTTCTCATTGTCCCATTGGCGTGTTATGTTCATTTGTGCCCGTGAGCTTTTGCCAACAGTGACATATCCCTCCTCTCTCATGGCCATTATTTTCTATACCACCTCATACATTCTTACATCATTTATTGAGCATCTGCTACCTGCCAGGTGTTATACTACTAATTTGACACTTATCACCTGCTGTCTCATATTGCTGTTTATACATGTATGTCCTGTCTCACCAACCAGACTATAATAAACCTTTAAGGGATGAAACTATGCCTTTGCTTTTGTGAGAGCCCAGCACCTACCATAATCCTTATACTTGGTAAACAGTTACTGATATTGTTAGTGACAAGCATAACTATAACAATGACAGTAACAATAAACATCTCACATTTATATAATGCCTTTATTTTTAAGAAGCACTTTCTAAATAAAAGCCCTGTAGATAATTATCCCCATTTTACAGATCAATAAACCAAGGCACAGAAAGCATAGGCGAAGCTGGTGACCCATGACCACACAGCTAATAATAGAGTAATGATGTTTTGCTGTGTGTAGTTGGATGCTTATGATAGGAAGATCAGGGAGAAAGGGCAAATTCAGTTCAATTCAGCAAACATTCAGATTGTGTAACGGATAAAGTGCTGAATCTGTAGTCAGAAAGACTTGGATTTAAAATCCACCCCTGACTTTTACTGTGTATCCTTATACGAATCATTTTACCTCTCTGTGTCGCAGCTGCCTCATCTGGAACATGACGGGGTGTGACTAGATGGCCTTGGAGGTGCCTTCCATTGCTAAATCTATGATCCCATGAATAAACACCTACCAAGTACAAGGCAGCATCTAGGATACTGTGGATGAATAAGACACAGACTCTGTGTGTGAGGGCATTTATAGTCTAGTTGGACCAAGAAGACATCGCACACACACATAACTCTAACATATACTTAAAGATAAGTATACAGGAAGGGTAACACGGTGTGCTATTGGAGAGGGGAAGAAGAAGAGACCCTTCCTGTTAAAAGACAGATAAGGGAACAGTGGCAGCTAGCTGCCCACTGGGGTCAAAGCATGGGCCAAAGGGAGAGTCATTGCCCAATTGCATTTGAAAACACTGTGAGGCTGACTTAGCTCACTTCTTTCCATGTAAAGCAACAGACACCAAAGGCCTGCAATCTAAATGGATTTGAAAAAAAAATTATCTTTAAGCACAGGATCGTCAGCTGGGCAAGACCCAACATTCACATCCAGCCTACCTCTGCCTCTTCAGGCAAAATAAATTATTCCTGTGTACAATTCTTGGGAATCAAGTCAGGTTACCTCCTAAAATTCATTAGAACATTACTCCCTCCCCACCTCAACCTTCCCAAATGACTAAAGAAAATGGCAGAAGGAGGGAGGCCTATGTGGAAAGGTTATAAATAAATAAAATCAACGTTTAGTCTATTCGCTATAGGGTGTACAGAATTGGCCTCCCTCAGCTTTTATTTTTGCCTTTTCTGTTTTGCCATCCTTGAAATAGAAATTTTCTCAGTATCTAAATCATTTCTGAACACATCTGTATTTTCTAGAGTCCTTGAAGACCTGGTGGCTCCAGTCATGTACACCAAAGAAAAGGGACAGAGGAGCACATCGTCAATGGAAAGTCAAGTGCCACTAAGAGTGCAAATATGACTTTCTGAAGAGTTTAGCAGCTTGAATCAAACAACCATTGGCTCTACCCCAGGTCCAAGTCCACTCCAAATGGCTCAAACAATAATAGAGTAAGTGGAAGTTGAAAAGGACTTTTTGTGGTGGTGGTATTAGTCTTAGGATCCTCATCAGGGACCACATCCAAGTTCATTTTCCAGCTGTTCTTGTTCTGCCAAACAGTTTGGCCTGGAAGAAGTTACAGAAATTCATTGCCTGCTGGGGGACAAAGAGGGGAGCCAGGCTGGCAAGCCTTCATAAGGTACCAGGGTCATGGTCAAAAGATAATAGCTGTCCTTGTGTGAGTCCTCCTCTGCCCTCCCCACATGGCAGATGGTGACCCAAGAGGAGGGGTCATAGGAGGAATGGCCAGACTGCTGTTTGTGGGCCTTGGTCCCAGTAATCAGGCAAGCACTTTGAACCTGTTGTCTTTCCTGATAGAATGGAGTTCCTTAAAGGTAGAAGCTATTTTATTTTTGTCCACATATACCCAGTGCCTAGCATAGTGCTTCACACATAGTAAGCCTGTACTGAATGCTTGTTGATCGCCACATTGACTGCTGGTTTGCTGGGGCCTATGATAAGCTCCAAGGGCTCATGAAAACAAAACAGAAGCATTCATGCTCCCTTGGCATGTTAGAGAGATAAATCACCATTATCCTTAATATTGACATCTTTGTGGCTAGAAAAAACTGGAATGGACCAACTTAGGTGTTTTTAAAGTGACATACAAATTCCAAAAAAAGTAATTCTCCCCTTCCCTCCCTAATCCTACTTTAAGCTTTTGTAAAGTTTCTTTTCCCAGAATTTCAGAGTAAGATTGACCTTAAAAGTAGGTGCTTACTTTTCCAGTATAAGGAAAGATACTTTAGAATTGGGCAAGGGTCCATGTTGTCTCAATTTTCAAAAAAGGAAAGTGAATGGAGTCCGCAAACCATAGGCGAGTGAAATTGACTTAAATGCCTTGTAAAACTCTACAATATATTTCCACAGGGATGGTTAATGAATGTCTAGAAAAGACCCAGCAGTTCCAAACCAGCTTCACTTTGTATCACAGTACCTATCATTACACAGAAATTCATTGCTTGGGGTTCCTCCTCTGCTAAAATATAAATGCTCCTGGAAAGCAGAGCATTGAACTACTTCATGTTAAAGTATTCATGACTCATAAGAGTCACTCTGGGATGGAGAACACAAGGGTACGGGGGAGATGGAGGCACTATAGAAATAGAGGGTTAAGGAAGATAAACTTCACATACTTTTAAATTTTACCTTGTCCAGACGAGTACTCTGTATAAATGATCAAATCTGTTAGCCATAAGAAGGGTGAAAAGCATTCTCATTTTATAGGGAAGCCTTGGGCAAAGAAAGGTAATTTAACATGACCAACATCACATAGTGATTTAATGGGAAAATCAATGGGTTCTGGTTTATACAATAACACTGTCATAAACTTAAGGAGTTTAATATTTATGGAAACATAGAAGAAAATCATAGAATTGGAGTGAAATGGACATTAGAGATCAACTTAATTCAATGCCTTCATTTTATAGAGGAAATTGAAGCTCAGTGAGGTTAGGTCATATGTTTCTGTTTTCTCTGCCAAGAAGAATGAAGTTTGAACTGGAAAGGACAAATAAATAGCTAATAGGGAATTTATAACCCAGGCCTACGTGAATTACATTCAAGGATACTGGAAGAAATAGCATATCCGACTTTTGAGATACTGTCAGTCATCTTTGGAAAGTCACATAGAATAGGAAAGGTACTGCAGAATTGAGCAAGAGCCCATGTTGTTTCAATTTTCAAAAAAGCAAAGTAAATGGAGTCAGCAAACAACAGGCCAGAAAATTTAACTTTAATGTCTTGCAGATTTCTACAAGATATTATTAAAGGGGTGGCTAATGAATATCTAGAAAGGGAAGCAGTGATCACAAAGATCTGGAATGGCTTCATCAAAAATAAGGCATAAAGGATTAACTTCATTTACTTTTGCGACAGTGGTATTAGACTAGTAGGTCAGGGGAATGCTGTAGCTATAGTTTACCGAGATTTTAGCAAAATTTTTCATATTTGTTGAAAAGGTGGAAAGAATAAGCTAGAATATGGTATAGTTAGGTGAATTTGGTATTCAGTGAGTGTCAGGACCCAAAGAATTATCATTAATGATTCTACCTCAATTTGGAATGAGCTCTCTAGTAGGGTACCCCCCTCCCTCCCTCCCCCCCCTCTGAGATCTGGGTTTGGTCCTATGCTGGTTCTTTGAACTTTAAAAAAAACATGACCTGCATAAAGGAATAGCTGGCCTGTGTACATACATATATACATAATGTCACTATAAAGACAAAAACTTTGAAAGACTCAAGAATTCTGATCAACACTGATCATCCACAAGTCTAGGGGAATGATGGTGAAATGTGCTACTCACTTCCTGACAGAGAGGCAATGGATTTAGGGTGCAAAATGAGACATCTTTTAGACATGGCCAATGAGGGAATTTGTTTTGCTTAACTGCATATTTGTTGTGAACTTTGGATTCATATTTTTCTTTTCTTTTCCAATAAAAAAGGTAGGAAATAGAGAAAATAGATTTTAGTTCATTCATTTAAAAAATTAGAAATATTTAAATTTCTTTCCTTATGAAATAGTAAGCCTTCAGCACCTAAGAACATCTGTGGTACCTTTGAAAGTTAAACTTAGTGAATTCAATTCTAAAAGTAACACTACATTTTCCCAATAGCATACCAAACTGGGAAAACATCTTCACAACCTTTTCACTAGCCTGGACTTTAAATCCACACTGTTCCTCCCCATTATTTTTATTTACTTATTCAGAATTTATAAACCCACCTACTTCCCAGAAAACTTATGGTGGGTTACAAGTTAAAATGCAGTGCAAAATGAGGAATATTAGGGAGGAAACAGATCTCAGATCATCCATCTAAAGGGAGTGGTGAGAACAGATGCTCCCAGGCAGGCACTTGAGTTGAGCGGATTCCAGCTGGGCATTGAATGTAGCTTTAAGTTTCTGGCAACAAAGGCAAAAAGGAACACAAGTTTTGTTTTCTGACAAGGGAAAGCATACAAATTCATCTTCAGAGACAACATTTGTCCTGGAACTAAACTCAAGCAAGAATTTATCACTTGGGTCCTTGTATAAGGGACATTGAGTAACAAATTGGACAATATCTTCAACTAAGGTTTTACAAGATACAGGGACGCTGTTCAACAGGATAGCTTTTGTATCGATCCTCTATACAGGCAGAGGGCAAAGCACAAAATTGTAAGTCAGCAGAGACATTTCCTTTCCATTAAGACTCCTTGTTAATATTAGGAATCTAGGAGGCAAAAAGTGGACAGTTTTAGCTGATTCTACCCTGCTATCCTTTCATTCTCACCTCTGCAGGCATCTTAGGTGGCCTTCCCTAAGACTGGGAAACTGGCCTGCAGGAATAGGGTCCTCCAATGTGAGAGGATCTTGTAGGTGTAAAAATTTCCCAGCAAGTAGGTGGAGAGTGGGACTTGTAAACCCCTGGCTCAGAACTCTAGGATATCATCTAACCCAATGGCTTGCTAATAAAACTAATCATAGTTTCAATTAAGAACTAAGGCTCATGAGCCCTGGCTTCCTTTCTTTGTGAGTCATTGAGCAAGGTATTTAAAAAAAGCTATTCTCCTCAGTGCTACCCATTCTGTAGATTCCTTATGTGACATTATTATTTTTAATGGGGATATATTTTAGTGAGTCAGAATTATTGACAAAATGAAAATGCTGCAGGGTTGGCATTTTTTTCCTGCATGGTGTGAAGTAGCAATGTGTGTTTGTTACCTAGGAAACTGTAGAGGGATGGCATGTGATTGGCTCTGCCACCAGATTGGCTGTCAGAGTTTCTAAAGGTACACAGATGCCTGTGAAGCAACTAATAGAGAAAATGCCTGACAATTTTGGTACTTTATTGGCAAGATGAAAGCCTCAAACATTATTAGGGAATGAATTAGGTACCGTGGGTGCGTCTCGTCAGTTGGTATGGGAGGGAATTTGAAAACCATTTTGAATGTTGAAAAGGATTTTTCAAACTATGATTTGTGAGGTAATATTAATATAAATTCATAAGCAGCAGTGCTGAAAAACAGCATTTGTGGATGGAACTTATTATTTCTAACTACAGCAACATAAATAGATACAGCATGTGTTATGTGACACTTGGAGTACAATAGCCTGCAGCATGAGTCAGTGAGCACTCTGTGATCCTGGGACGGGATTCTTGGAATTATTACTTTGGGAATCATATCTCTGAGGATGGTTGAGAAAGGGAGAGAAACGATGGCACCACCATTTCTTCAGTGAAAAATTCCTACTCTAAAGAGCCCTTTCAACCAAAGTCCCCTTAGAGCTTCTCATTGCCATCTGTAGAGGAAGAATGATGTGGGGGTGGGGAAGGAGCCCCCTGCCTTTCCCCTTCCAGTAGCATTGTCCTTCTCGCCTCCCTCCTGAGCAGATGGTTATGTCAAAACATTAACTTGGGCCTAGGTCTAGCCTCCAGGTATGTTATAAATAGATCAGATCTTAGAAATTAGTTTTTGTCCTTGGCTGTCTTAATCTGGAAGCTGCCTCAAGACCTTTTGTTAGTAGGTGGGGTACAAATCTTAAACAAATATAAATTCATATCACTCATTGGATATTCCTAATGATGATGGTGACATCACCTAAGTAGTTTTGAGCTCTGATATTCAGTTGTTTCTTCTTCTTCTTCTTTTCTTTTTCTTCTTCCTTCCTTCCTTTCTCTTTCTTCTTCTGCTTCTGCTACTTCCTAGAGCGCTCTATCCTGCCCCATTGGAAGTGTAATGGCAACTCATTGAGCCAAATCTCATTGCTATTCATCATGGGAGCTTTGACCTTCTCTGTCTTCAACCTGTTCTGTTTTGTCTCTCTTTAGGTAGGTTAGTGGCTCCCTTTTCCCAAAGGCTCGCCATATTGATACAGGACTCAGTGCAGACACCTGATTGGCTTTGGCCACTGAAGCTCAAAGCTCCTGAGCTCAAGAGATCCACCAAGTCCAACCGACCCAGTAACATAGACAACAAGTGTTGTCACACTTGTTACAACAGTAACAAGAGATAATAACAACCCCACATACAATGCTTCGGTTTCTTCTTGTTGGGAAGAGCAGTGTGGCACGTGGAACCCACTTAGAAAATTTCAGTTCTGTTGAAAGGAATTTCTCTACATTTCAATATCTTTTTTTTCCATTTCTAACATTTTAGAGTTGAAGGTTAAAACAGGAAATCACTGCTCCATTATATGTATTGAGATCAACCAGAGACCGAAAGAGAACACAGGAAAGGTCATTATCAACGAAAGCCTCCGAGCTTTTGAAATAAACTTGCTGTAACTGGCCTGGATTCCTTTCCTCCTGAACTTTACGTAATGAAATATATAATTGTTCTTCAAGAAAACTTAAAAAGAAAAGTTTGGAGAAAACAAAGTTCGTCCTTTCCTAAGCACTGTGAGAACATAAACCAAAGGAGGATAAGAAGCAGAAAGAGAATAGATGAAAGACCTGAGGAGATTACAAAACAGAAGTGGTCAAAACTCTAACTGAACTTCACAGTATCTCAAGTGGCACTTCCAAGATGATCAAAAAGCCAGTGTCCCCACTGATACCTCTGTTGGGAGCCCATTAACACTTCCTGTCTAGAAGTCCCCCAAACAAGTCAACATCAAAGTCTGGATGCAGCAGGATTACATATCAAAGAACTCAAGAGAAAAGGAGATGTGGCACATTTTATCCACACAGAAAACCTCACGGTGCCCAGAAAACTTAGAATAACTCAAATACCTAGACACATCTCACATGCAGAAAGAGGTCCTACTAGATAATTCTGAAATAATGCTACCTAAATAACGACACCATTGTGTTATCATTACATATTATATTATAATAATTATACAAAAATAACAGTAAAAGGGCCCCACTAGATAATTCTGAGGGATGTTTTTCAAGAAAACACAGCTCCAAATCCATTACCTTGCAAAGTAGGATTAATCTGCCTTGCGCCTACCACCTAGTCACCCCTAGACATCTAGGTAGTGCAGCGAGTAGACCGTTAGACCTGGAGTCAGGGAGGCCCGAGTTCAAATCTGACCTTTGTGTGATGCTAAGCAAGTTACTTAACCTCTGTCTTTCTCTGTTTCCTCAACTGTAAAATGGGCACACTAATAGCCCCTACCTCCAAAGGTTGTTGCGAGGATCAATGATGTAATATTGTAAAGGGCAGAATGTCTGACGTAAATCAGGCACTTAATAGACATTTATTTTTTCCTTCCTTTCTTCCTGCCCCTATCCCAGCTCACAGCCACAAACACCACAGAGTTAAACAGAAGGGAAAGCTTATCAATCACACTGCTGGGATTACCAAATGGAGGAGGTACCGAAAGACGGAAAATAATGCAAAGGAGTAATTTTGCTTAGGGTAACTAATGAGGGCCAACAGCACGGTACCAGAGAGTCCAAAATCTAGTGTTAGGTACAGAAATGCTTTGGGTAAAAACTGGTTTCCTCCTTTACTTTCTGCTGCCGCTGCGATGTTTGCTTCACTGTTTCCTTCCTAGAGAAGTACAGTGAGGCTTCTGTAGCATTTCACTTGACAACCTTCAGTTTGAGACACAAGCAAAGCCTTTGGCCCCTCCTGAAGGTCTAATACAGCTCTTGGCCATGATGATAGACAGTGCACTCAGTGTAAATAGAACTGGCGGAAAAAGCAAAGGGTGGTGATCTGGGAATATCATGTACTGTCCCAACTAACCTGGAGTTCATAACCTGAATAAACAACTCTTTCAAAGAAGTCATTGGACTTAACCCTTGGGTTCAATCAGCCCTGGATAAAGAAAAGTTCAAAGGTGGAGCTATTCTAAGACTAAATATTGATTTAGAGTATGAGTGTTAGGGGGTGGAATATCCCGAGCATGTATCATATTGGGCACCTGCCTTCCAGGCCAGTAGTCCTGAGAGAAAAACTTTGAACATGCTGTTTCAAGAATCTGGCTAGCAGCTGCTGTGGGGGTGTAAAACCAACAACAACTGGCTCACAGAATGCTGCAAGCCCAGGTTATTTTGATCTGCTTTACTAAGGAAAGAAACATTAAGGGGTTAACAATCTCACTTTAATCTAGCATACAAATACCATTCACTTAGTTCAGGGGAAAAAGTCAGCACCCTGAACTTCAGAGCAAATACAAACAAACTGCAAACATACATTTACAAACAGACCAAATACAATTCACAGTTACCAATATCTGAGTTTAGCCAGGGAGCTCGACAATGGCTGGCTCAGAGTCACGCATCACTACTGCTGCAGCTCAGAGCTCTGAAAAAAGAAAGTCAACCTCTGGTTTTATATATCTTGTTCAGGGTCAAAGGTGAGTCACACATGCAACTCATCCACATGACCTAAAATTGTCACAATAATGCAACTTAAACCCACGTGGTCTAAAAGCCTCTGAGTTACAAACATGTCACACAAACTCATGTAAACTAGGCTTTCCCTTGAGGCAAGGAGGTCACCAAAGACTCCTAATTTAGTCAAGCAAACAAAGGCCAAACTCTTCAAGGGCACTTGGTTGAACACGTGCTAAGAGCCCATCGTGATCCCCAATACACATGCTGACCTGCTAACCAGAGTAGTCTTAACTCTAAGAGTTCCTTCATCTGAAAAACAGGCATACTCTGAGGATCAAAAGAGATTATGAATAGTGATTTTTTTTAATAACTGGAGGTTGCCATAGGAATGTGAATCATTTTTATGTATTAATAGGATTTAGAAGTGGACAGTATCTTAGCAATCACCTTGTCTAACCCCCTTGTTTTTCAAATCAGGAAACCAAGGCCCAGGGAAGGTAAGTGGTGACCTGAGGTCATAAAGGTGGTAGAGCCAGTTTTGAATCTTGGTCTTTTGATTCTAAAGCCAGGGCCCTGTTCACTACCTCACCATTCTTTCACTGCATTCATCCTAAGAAATTCTACATTCATTTTAGATTTCATTCATTCAACAAATATCTGTTACCACACTGTGCTAGGCAGTATGGGAGATAAAAAAATATAAAGACCATATTTTCCTCCTTCAAGAAACATAGTTTAAGTATGGCCAAGGAAGGACCCTTTCCACTGCTAACATTTTATGAATTTATGAGAATACACAAATACAGGGTGTCGCTAAAGTCTTAGTATAGTTTTAAGCTTTAGTAGCTCAAAACTACTAATACTTTTGGGAGACCTTTTGGGAGACAACTCCTTGAGGAGAGGGGCTCTCCTTATTCTCTTTGTATCCCTGGAGCCTAGAACTGTGCCTTGCACACAGTAGGTCCTTAATAAGTGCTTGATGAAATGAATGAATCATAAATGAATGCAAAGGAGCACGTAGTAAGTGTCATGAAAGTAATATAAACAAAATGCTACAGAATTTCAGAAGATGAAGAGTTCTCCATAGGATTAGGAGGGTTGGAGGTCAAGGAAGTCTTCTTATTAGAGGGGCTGGCATTAAGCCTTTGAAAACGCTTTCAATAAGCACCCTCTTCTCTTCTCCCTTTATGCTATTTTACTTCAGCTCCCATAGATTCAATTATAATCATTATGCAGATGATTTTTAGATCTATTAATCCATCCCTAACCTTTCTTCTTATCTTGTGTCTTGTATCTCCAAATGTCTATTGGACATCTCAAACTGGGTTTTGCATGGACATCTTAAACTCAATATGTCTGAGACTGAACTAATTATCTTTGTCCCCAAACCCTGCCCTCTTCTTACTTTCTTATTACTGTCAAGGATACCACCATCCTCTCAACCTGTGTATCATCTGTGAACCCTCACTCTCTCTTACTCCTACCCTCCAATTCAATCTGTTTGCAAGTCCTGCTAATTCTACCTTTGCAGCATCTCCCATATATGTTTCTCTTTCTCTCTTGTGACACTGCCACCACCGTGGTACAGCCCTTTGCCTCATTCCTGGACTACTGCAAAAATTTCTCATTCATCTCCCTTCCTCAAGTCTTTTCTCACTCCAGGCTACCCTCCACTCAGCTATCAAAATAATCTTCTTAAGGGGGGCGGAGCCAAGATGGCGGCTGGAAAGCAGGGACCAGCCTGAGCTCCCTGCCGAGCCCCTCCAAAAACCTATAAAAAATGGCTCTGAACCAATTCTAGAACGGCAGAACCCACAGAACAGCAGAGGGAAGCAGGGCTCCAGCCCAGGACAGCCTGGATGGTCTCTGGGTGAGGTCTATTCCACACGGAGCTGGGAGCTGGGAACGGAGTGGAGCAGAGCCCAGCCTGAGCGACTTGGACCATCCAGACCAGAAGCCGGGCGGAGGGGGCCCTAGCGCCCTGATTCAGTGAGCTGCAGCAGTTATGAGACTTCTCAACCCACAAACACCAAAGACTGCTGAGAAGGTTAGTGGGAAAAGCTGCGGGAGTGGAAGGAGTTCGCGGTTCAGCTTCCAGCCCCTGGGGCAGCGGAGGTGGGGCAGCTACGGCTGCTGCTGCTTCCGGCTCCAGGCCCACCTGGTGGGAGGAATTAAGTGGCGGATCAGAGCAGGGGTGCACAGCCTGCCGAAGATCTGAGCCCAGTTCGGGTTGGGGGTCCTTGGGGAAGGAGCAGTGCTGGTGCGGCAGAGCTGGCACCTCCCCCCCAAACGTGGAACATAGAACTCTGTAGTCTACAAGCAGTCATACCCCACTGAAAAACTCAAAGGTCAAGTTAGTTGGCTGGGATTATGGCCAGGCAGCGAAAACGCACCGAGATTCAGTCTCAGACTCTGCATTCTTTCTTTGCTGACAAAGAAGACCAAAACATACAGACAGAAGAAATTAATAAAGTCAAAGAGCCTACAACAGAAACCTCCAAGAAAAACATGAACTGGTCCCAGGCCATGGAAGAGCTCAAAAAGGATTTGGAAAAGCAACTTAGAGAAGTAGAGGAAAAATTGGGAAGAGAAATGAGAAGGATGCAAGAAAACCATGAAAAACAGGTCAATGACTTGCTAAAGGAGACCCAAAAAAATACTGAAAAATACACTGAAGAAAACAACACCTTAAAAAACAGATTAACTCAAATGGCAAAAGAGCTCCAAAAAGCCAATGAGGAGAAGAATGCCTTGAAAGGCAGAATTAGCCAAATGGAAAAGGAGGTCCAAAAGACCACTGAAGAAAATACTACTTTAAAAATTAGATTGGAGCAAGTGGAAGCTAGTGACTTTATGAGAAACCAGGATATTATAAAACAGAACCAAAGAAATGAAAAAATGGAAGACAATGTGAAATATCTCCTTGGAAAAACCACTGACCTGGAAAATAGATCCAGGAGAGATAATTTAAAAATAATTGGACTACCTGAAAGCCATGATCAAAAAAAGAGCCTAGATATCATCTTTCAAGAAATGATCAAGGAGAACTGCCCTGATATTCTAGAGCCACGGGGCAAAATAGAAATTGAAAGAATCCATCGATCGCCTCCTCAAATAGATCCAAAAAAGAAATCTCCTAGGAATATTGTCGCCAAATTCCAGAGCTCCCAGAACAAGGAGAAAATACTGCAAGCAGCCAGAAAGAAACAATTTGATTATTGTGGAAACCCAATCAGAATAACCCAGGATCTGGCAGCTTCTACATTAAGAGATCGAAGGGCTTGGAATGCGATATTCCAGAGGTCAATAGAGCTAGGATTAAAACCTCGAATCACCTACCCAGCAAAACTGAGTATCATGCTCCAAGGCAAAATATGGATTTTCAATAAAATAGAGGACTTTCAAGCTTTCTCAGTGAAACGACCAGAACTGAATAGAAAATTTGACTTTCAAACATAAGAATCAAGAGAAGCATGAAAAGGTAATCAAGAAACAGAAATTGCAAGGGACTTACTAAAGGTGAACTGTTTTGTTTACATTCCTACATGGAAAGAGGACATGGATGATTCATGAGACCTCAGTATTAGGGTAGCTGAAGGGAATATGCATATATATATATGTTTATGTATATATATAAGTGAATGTGTATGTATGTATATATCTATGTGTATATATATGTGTGACACAGGGTAAGTTGAAGATGAAGGGAAGATATGTAAAGGAAATAAAATGAAATTAAGGGATGAGAGAGCATCGTACTGAGAGAGGGAGATGGGGAGAGATGGAGTGGGGTGGATTGTCTCTCATAGGGGTGGCAAGAGGAAGGAGTTCTGTGGGAGGAGGGGAGAGGGCAGGTGAGGGGGGAATGAGTGAACCTTGCGCTCACCGGATTTGGCCTGAGGAGGGAATACCATACATACCCAGTTGTGTATCTTACCCCACAGGAAAGAAGAGGGAGGAAGAAAAAAAAAATAAAAGGGGGGGGGATGATGGAGGGGAGGGCAGATGGGGGTGAAGGTAATCAAAAACAAACACTTTGGAAAGGGGACAGGGTCAAGGGAGAAAATTCAATAAAGCAGGATGGATTGGGAAGGAGCAAAATGTAGTTAGTCTTTCACAACGTGAGTATTATGGAAGGGTTATACATAATGATACACATGTGGCCTAGGTTGAATTGCTCGACTTCTTGGGGAGGTTGGGTGGGAAGGGAGGAGGGGAGAGAATTTGGAACTCAAAGTTTTAAATCAGATGTTCAAAAACAAACAAAGAAAGTTTTTGCATGCAATTAAAAAATAAGATACACAGGCAATGGGGCGTAGAAATTTATCTTGCCCTACAAGAAAGGAAGGTAAAAGGAGATGAGAGGGGAGGGGGGTGATAGAGGGGAGGGCTGACTGGGGAACAGGGCAACCAGAATATACGCCATCTTGGAGTGGGGGGGGAGGGTGGAAATGGGGAGAAAATTTGTAATTCAAACTTGTGAAAATCAATGCTGAAAACTAAATATGACAAATAAATAAATTTAAATTAAAAAAAAATCTTCTTAAAGCTCAGGTCTGAACTGACCTTTTATATATCACCCTCTTATTCAATAAGCTCCCTATTATCTCTAGGATCATCTACATAATCATCTGTTTGGATTTTAAAGACCTTTATAATCTGACCCCTTCTTACTTTTCCAATCTTCTTATACCTTGATCCCCTTGATATGCTCTAACATCCAGAGATATTGACCTCTTTGCTGTTCCTTGACTAAGACAACTCCCAGCTCTGTGCACTTTTACTCCTTCTTCACCTCTGTCTCTTGGAATCCCTGACTTTCTTTGAGACTTAGATAAAATCCTGTCTTTTGTAAGAAGTTTTGCTGGTTCCCCTTAGTCTCCAATTTGTTCTGTCTATATCGTATTTGTGCATAATTGATTTCATACTGTTTCACCCATCAGATTGTGAACTCCTTGAAGGCAAGGGATGGTTTTTTTTTTCATTTCTTTGTATCTCCAGTGCTTAAAATAGAGCTTGCTGATTTGAATAGATGGCTTGTTGACTTTAATTTTTATACTCTCTCACAGTGACTCAGATTCTACTCACAAGGTTCATAACTAATAAAGATCTCTCTATTAACTGATGTTCCTGTTCAAGTTGTGGCATAAACTTTTGGTACAAACTCTAGCTAGGATAAAATGGAGATAATCAACAAGGGAAGGTAGCATCAAGGAGTATTAGGAAAGGCTCCTCAAAGAAGGTGGGACCTAAGTTGGGACTTGAAGGAAGCCACTAGAGCTTGCTTTTACCAGTAGAGCTGGAACTTGAAAGTGTCTTCTGGATATAAATGCAATGGACTTTCTCCATTATTCTATGCTGCCCTGGATTTCACATACTTGGGTTTGGACACTATCAGTGCAGGGCGAGCTGAAACCTGGGGAAAGATCCATGCTGCCATATGGGAAAGGAGGTATAGAAGGTCATTTGTGTAACTAGGAACCAGGGTAGGCAAGACCTACAGGAGGCAAGGGAAAACAGAATGGAAATACCGTACATTTCCTGGGGTCAAAGGGATGATAACCTATGTATCAAGATAAGACCAGCAGGTTTAGGGTAGTAAGGGTTGAGACTCTGACCAGACCAAGAAGTGGTGGTAACCGAAATTTGCCTCATGAGAGATGTTTAAGTATTTTTCCTTTGTTCAGTACTGAGTAAATTCATTGCAGCATGGAATGAATACTGTCTTCTGAGAGGTGATGTTGGCAGATTCAAGCTCTAGAAGGTCCTACCAAGCTTCCACATCAAGTATGAGCCTAGCAACTGACTCATAGGATTAACATAAGACCTAGGTAAAAGCTTGTTTCCAAAAAGTATCAAGTATTCCAGAAATAAAAGGAATCTTTACATTTATATTATTGTAATAGTAATTAAGGTGGGACTTTTTGCTGTTGACCTTTAATGATTCTGGCCTTTGTTTCTATGGGGCAAATAAAGTGGGATGTTTTTGTATTTCTCAGCACTGAGACAATTGGGAGCCATTGATCTGTATCTGATATGATATTAGGAGTGGGGAACTTCTCCACACCCAGCCTGGGTGAGGTCAGGGCCCTGAACAGGATTTATAAGTGCAGAGGTTAGTGTTCTCGCTCAGAGCTCTGAGCCACAGCAGAAGTGGTGTGTGACTCTGGGCCAGCCATTCTAATGAGCTCCCCAGCTGTACACCCAGATGTTGGAAACTACAAACTGTATTTTATCTGTAATTCAGGGTGCTGGCTTTTTCCCCTGAACTAGGTGGATGTTATTTGTATGTTGGATTAAAGTAAGATTGTTAACCCCTTAACATTGCTTTCCTTAAGTAAAGCAGATCAAAAGCACCTGTGTTGGCAGCTTTCTGGGTGCTGGTTGTTGGTGGATCTTACACCCCCACAGAAGCTGCTAGCTGGATTGTTGATACAGCTGTTAGTCAGAGGACGTTTGCATTCTTTAATAAAAATTGCACCTACTGCTAGAGAAATGCACTCACCTCAGATTCAGATGCATCTACAGATTTCTCCTTCAAATTCGCACTCTCAGTTAGCACTGCTCCATTGTACTTGTTGCAGATATCCTCGTCAGAATAATGTAGACCGCCAGGACTTGGTCGAGGAGGGGATCTAGGAGTAGGAAGAGAGGGGGAGGGGCATGTAATAAATGACATTGTATGAAGGGCAGCACTGAACATAAAATGACTTTCATTTTGAGTTTTCCAATGTGCCAATTGGAATATACTAAACTTCATCACAGGTATATACTGAAGAAAGGGGCACATGCAGACTTGGACTCTGATCTCCAACCTTCAACCACACGTCACCAAATTCAATTAGTTGCCTTTAGTTTCTTTCCCAAGGGTCAACTTGACGTCTTCATAATCACTGATGTTGAATAAACATCTAGCACCTCTAAATTGGGGGCTTTAGCTTTGTAAGACAGGTACTGAGGCCACTTGGAAAAAGCCTATCAAACTTACTCTATAAGTCACAAAGCTAGGCTTTCAGAGGCCAATGGCCCTCTCTTACCCTAAAGCATGCCCTGATTAATTTGAATCAGGAGTCAGCAGTGCAAGTGGCACTTTGAGAGACCCTGTTGGGGTTTAATTAGGTAGCAAGAGCCAACATCAAGGTGATAGGACCCCCATCATCTTCCATCTGCAAAGGTTTGATACTTACTCAGTGTGATTAGCCCTGGAATCCTGGTAATTAGGACTTTGGCTTTTGACACCAAGGCACTGAGTGGTTCTGGGTGGAGGGGAGGCAGCTTCTGAAGCATTTATTCTGTAGCTGCCTGGACTAGGTTATGTAGTTACTAAGGGAAAAGCCTGCTTTCACATGGAGAAATTTTGAAAGTGAGAAAATTCTGCTGAGATTACCTACGATTTTTTTGTATTACCTACTATTTATAATGTTTATATCATGTATGTATATAGCTATTTACAAGTGTCTTTACTCACTAGAATGTCAGCTTCTTGAAGACAGGTACTGTTTTTACCTTAGCACAATGCCTGGAACATAGTAAGCGATTAATAAATATATGTTAACTTGCTTTCTCAGTACCATGATAGAATCAATCTATCAACAAATATTTATTGAGTACTGTATCCCAGGATTTGGCAGGAAAAGCACAATTGTGGTCCACCACCTAGCTAGTCCCCTAGTCAGAATAGCAATTAGATCCCACTTTTCCTGCTTTCTTCTAGGATAGTTCTTGGCTAAGGAACAGACATGTATTTTCATTGTACTGAAATCTGTATGTTTACAGGATAAATGTAGCCTACCTTTCTTTCTCAAGGGGAGATTTATGGGAAATCATATGTAGATGTTGTTGGCCAGGAATATGTTTATTTTTAAAGGTTCCTATAGAAAGAATGGGAACTGGAGGGATAGACCTTTTGACCTTCTAAGCCCAGGCAAAGGACCTATACAGTGTCTCAGAGTACTCAGAGACTCTGGTTCCCCAGAAGAACTGTTAATTTGTCTAGGTAAAAAGTCACCCCCAAAATAAAAGACTTTGATTTTCACACCAATGGTCACTTATTATTTTCTTTTAAGAATGATCTGTCATCTAAACATTTGGGTCCAATCTTTTTAGTCTAAGAAGCTGAATTGATGCCTAGCTCACAAATAAATCATAAAATATTCAAATGCAATAAATGCAGAGAGAAATAAATCAACTAGGCACATATTGTAAAGCGCCAGTAAATGATGCTAGTCTATAACTGCCAAAGGATTGTAATTGTATGGAGAACCAGAAATTCAACACAACCACAAGCCTACGTCTCCAACGCCTTAAGAGCCATTTTTCAAAGCTCAATTTAGTTACTAACAAATGCTGGGAAGTAGCCTTAGTAGAAGAGTACAGTTTCATAAAAAAGCTAAGGTGGAGAAAAGTACTAACTTTTTCCTTGGTCTTTTGCCCTCAAGCTCAGTAAATGGGAGCTACAGATCAATTAGCTCTCACAACTCTGAAATGGAGGCCAGTCCTGGCCTAAACTCAGTTTAACAGAAAGCATCACAAAGAAAGGCATAAGCTACTTATAAAGAGGAAGCTTATAGATAAGTTCCGTTGACAGTTTCTATGTCTATCTCTTAGTTTAAAAGTATTTATTCACAGAAACATCATCTTTCCTGATAGAATATAAACTTCCTAAAGGCAAGGACTGTGATTTTTTTTGTCTGTGTATCCCCAGTGATTAACACACACTAGGTGATTCAAAAATTGTTATTGTTGATTGACATATGTTTGTCCAAGTCAACTAAAAGTGGTAGTAGAGAGGAGATGTATGAATTTAAACACAGGGCTGTTTAGAAAGAGAGCTTGCAGCACCTTGACTCTCTATCTTTTGACCCTTGATGCTTCCTGTGGACCCTCACATGCCCCCATTTACTTCTGCCTCCCTACGATGTTGCTAATTCCAAACTGCTCAGTGTCAGTGATCATCTACTTCGTGATATAAAATTTGCCAGTCTGGTGCAATCCACCAATGTAACACTGACCTTCAGTGATGTTGCATCATGTCTCTTGAAGTTATACAGCATATATAGGGCCCAAAATGTCTTCTAATGTAATAATAATTATGTCTTCTCAATTTTTTCTTTCTATCCCCAGCAGTTAGCATAGTGCCATGCACATAGTAAGTACTTAATAAATGCTTTCTTCATTCAATTCATTCACTCTAACATACTATTTGTTCAAGTTCACCAAATGAGGGCCCCTGTCAGGGGGCCAAATCATAAAATATTAAGTGGCAAGCACTGGTCAGAGTTAAAATGCTGTACCTGGTGCCATTCTTCTTGGAGAAAGTGCTCTTGACATTGAGATGGCGGCTGTTTAGCTCCAGGGCAGCAAATCCTCCATTATCCAGAGTAACTGATTCCTCCATATTGGAGATGCTTTTTCCTGTAGAAAATAAGTATGTGGACAATAAAAAGATCTGCTTGTTTTGTTCATTAATAAGTATCTATCTATTCAGTAGAACCAACAGACCAGATCAATCCACAAGTATTGACAGAACCTCGATTATGTACCTAATCTTGTACTAGGAACAGTGATGACCAATGAGACAAAGACGTTGCCTTCATGGAGCTTACAATCTAGTTGAACACACACATACATTAAATGTTAATTAATAATAGAAGGTTATTCCAAAACAGTAAGCCAAACGAATGGCTTTAGAAGTTTAGAGGGAAGAAGAGCTCACTGTAAGCTGTAGAGATCAAAAAGGGTTGACTCCCTGAAGGGAGGAAGTGGACTTTGAAGAATGGGCAGAAATGCATTGGTAAAGAGGGGTGAGGAAGGCATTCTAGGCGAAGGAACAGAGTAAGCAAAGGCATGGAGGCAGTGATTTGTTTGGCATATGGAGGGTGACCATAAAGAAAAGACTGGCCTGACTAGTGCAGTTTGGAATCTCTCTTTCTTCTCCTAGAGGTCCATTTCTATTTCTACACCTCCTAAATGCTACCTATGAATATCAGCATGCAAAGGTTATGGGGATGAGAGAGTGAGACAGGGCAACTAGAGACAGTGGTAGGCGAGAAAAAGCAATAGAGGATCCAGTGGAAGAAAGAAAACAGGAAAATCTAACAAATAGAAATGGGGAGGGGGAAGCAAATGAGAGGATAAGGTAAGGTGAGGGTAAATAAATCTGACGGAATGAGGAATCAGTAGGGAAAAAGACAAAAAGAAGGGACTGGAAACCAGGAACTGGACAGAGGAAGGACAACAAGACAGAAAAGGTTTTGAATGATGCCACAAACCCAAGGGCTTCAATTCTGCTTGTCTCTCAGGCAGAAATGGTAGACACTCTGGTAGACAAGTATTTTTCCTAAGCTTCAATTATGATGTTACATTAATACTCCAGGGCGAGTCTGAATATCAGAAGCTGCAGGTCGTGTCGGTCTTTTCATGTCTGTTTTCCAGACGGAGAGGAAGAGTGAAAAGGGGGACATTTTCTATGCGCCAGGCATAGGGTTCTGTAATAGCATTAGCTCAGTAAAATGCCATGCCATTCATACATTTTAAATCCCACAGGAATAAAATCTGATTTACTAACACTTGTTAGAAGTGAATTTATACAGAATAAAATAAATCCTTTCTTTGGGGGATGAATTGCTTAACTTCACAAACGGAAATGGCAAGCTTTTTACAGTGCCTTGTATTATATTAACCCTTTAGGACTGAATGCCCTGCTACCTTGATGCAGAGTTAATGGTAACAGTCTATGTGCTGCTCAGTATATCAGCAGGACCAGGCTCCAAGTGGTTAAGAGTTAAAGTGGTTCTATTACATATGGGCAAGAGAACCTTACTAGCACTCAACATTTCTAAGATCAAAAGGCAAGCAGAATTTGAAAGCTCCAAACTATGGAGCTAGCTTTGTAAAGGGCTCTGTTTCAACTATTTTTGATAGTTCTGGTCAAATTCTATTACAATAGATGCCTAGGTACTAACCCCAGTCTCTTGCCCTACTGGAATTATGTGCAGAACATAACCTGAAATAAGCAGGCCTTTAGCGAGAGCTTGTAAATCCTTTTGTTATGCAAAGGTTTTGACATATTGGGGTGTGTGTGTGTGTGTGTATGTATGTGTGTGTAGTTGAAGAATTTTCCATGCATGAAATATTTTTCTAATGACTTTTGAAGATTCTGGATTTAGAATGAAGGCAAACACGTATGCAGTAAAGTACAAGCCTTGATCAATTTTTTTTGCATAACTTTCACAGTCTAAACCCAAATGTTTATATATATGTGTGTGTGTGTGTATGTATGTGTATACATAGATATAGATATCTATATAGAAATACATATCTATATATCTATATATGTATGTATGTATATGTGTGTATATATGCATGTGTGCATGTATTTGTGTATATGTGCATGTGTATATGTATATGTGTGCGTGTGTGCATGTGTGTGCATGTGTGTGTGTGTATGTATCTCAACTCAGTAGATAGCACACTGGGCCTAGAATCAAAACAGACTTGAGTTCACATCCAGCCTCAGACAATTAATTGTGGGACCCTGGGCAAGTCACTAAACCTCTGTCTGCCTCATCTGTAAAGTGGGAATAAAAATAACATCTACCTCCCAGGGTTGTGGTGAAAACGAAAAAGTTTCATAAAGATGTTACCCAGGATGACGACAATTCGCATTATATTTAATAATACTTCTTTGTAGAGAACTTTCTGCTTTTTCACAGTCCTTTTGCATATTTTATTTGGCCTTCAAAACAACACTTTGAGATACATTATCATCTTCATTTTACACGTGAGGAAACTGAATCTCAGAATGGGTAAGGGACTTGCTGAAAGATCACTTGGCTAGCTAGTGGCAAGCCTGGGACTGGAAGCCAAGTCATCTGAAAGAACACAATGTCTCTCCCGTTACTTTACAATGCCTTCAAGAAAATAAATCTGTTTGGTCTGTTTTTACCCTCCCCTGCAAATAGGCAGAATAACAAAGTCTTTGGTATGGCCTTGAATATAGGGAAAGAAACCATAATATCTAAACTCTTCAGCTTAAGAGAATCCAGCCAGGGCATGAAAATAGGAGAAATGAAACCTGAACTCTCACCTGTGTTGCAGTTCCTGTACTTCTTATTCTGCCCGTGCAAGACCAAGGCAAACACAATGAGCAGGATGAGTATCAGACTTGAAAGGGCCATCACCAGAAGAAACCACCACTCCTCATAGAATGGAGTTTCCGATTGGGCTAAAGGAAAAAGAAACAAATGATGGTGAGAGAAGCCCCTGATGGTATTCATATAAGGCTCCAAAAGAAGTGTCTTTTTAAACAGCTTATTTCAGTAAGGAAAAAGCATCTATCTTGGCATTCTAAAGAATGTCAACATCACCAACAAACATTTACTGGGCTTCTATACTCTGCTAGGTGCTGGGGATATTAAAATATGGTCTCTGCCCTCAGAGCTTACAATCTAGTTGGAGAACACACAGCCAAGATGAACAACAAAAGATAGACAAGGCTAGGTGCCCAATGAATGATGCAGACAGTAAATGCTATAGGAATTCAGAGGAAGCAGGGATCCCTGTAGGTTGAGGTCAAAGAATTATAGGTGAACAAGTTTAGAGATAGAATTGAACATACAGGTCATCTAGTCCAACCCCCTCATTTTGTAGATAAGGAAATTGAGGCCCAGAGAAGAAGTGACTTCTCCAAAGTAACTCAGCTAGTAAATGGCTAAGATAGGAATTAAACCCAGGTCCTCCTCTACTCTCAATCTAGTACTTTATCCACTGTATCAAGCCAGGAAAGACTTCAGAGAGCTTATGGGACATGAGTCCGACCTTGAAGCAAGGATAAGAAACTATCTTCTGCATAGTAAGTCCTCAGTAAATGTTGACTTGCTATGCAGAGAAGTGGGACTGGGGCCATTTCAGGACCGGGAAACAGTTTAAACAGAAGCAGGAAGGTGAGACTGTGCATAGCATTTTAGGGGGAATTTGGAACAGCTTGAGAAATCTACATTTTGCTAAAGACAACACATGTTGGGACTAAAGCCACATTAAGAGTCAATTCATTGTTGCCTTCATGGTGTCATTTTTTTCAGCTATGGGAATTTATGCCAAATCAGAGGATTAGTGGGACAGCAGTCTTGGCCATCTGCTTTATCATGTATTCAAGCATCCTTTAAAAGGATGATGACATTCTCTTACCAACAGTCCTATACTATACACTATTCTGTTTATTATTAAAAATATATGTGTAGGGGCAGCTAGGTGGCACAGTGAATAGAGCACCAGCCCTGGAGTCAGGAGGACCTGAGTTCAAATGCGGCCTCAGACGCTTGACATATGTACTAGCTGTGTGACCTTGGGCAAGTCACTTAACCCCAATTGCCCTGCCAAAAAGCAAAAAAAAAAAAACCAAAAAACAAATAAACTATCAAAAAATATATGTGTAGGAGGAGGTAAGAGGGAGAAGGGGAGTAGAGATAGGTTTGCCCCCCAAAAAAGGTAGTGAGGGAAGAGAATATAAGGAGGGTCAGAAGAAATTTCAGACAAGCAGAACAACTGAGAGTTACCTAATCAATTTATTATGTTCTTAAAAACAAAAATAAACTCTACATAAGAGATTCACGGTTTCATAGTTTCATATACAACTGTCTCCTTTTCTAATATATATATATGGAAATGCTCACTGTATTTGGTGTTTGTTAAATTCAGAAAAGCAAAAAAGAAAAACCAAGAAATAGGCTTACTTCATAATTATCAAAGAACTAGCAGAGAAATTAGATAGGGCTGTGTCCCTGGTATTCCTAGGCCAGAAGTAGCATTGTAACTTCAGCTTCTTTACCTCCTTTTCCATTCCCAGTCTTTACTTTCTCACAGGGGACTATGGTCAAGGTTTGGGCTTACTCACCTAGAAGCATCTTATAGTTATGGCAGTTTGAAACTCCTTATCTGGGCTCACTTATGCTCTCAGGACTCTATAGCTTCAGTCAATAGGCATGGGGAAGAAAGTAACACTAAGAAGGCTGTATGTACATCAGAATATAAAAGATCAGGGGGACTAAGGCTGGCTGCCTGACAATAACCTCTTTTCTTTTCCACTTTCATAGCACCACTGTGTTGCCACACTGCTCTTAGGATCACAAGATCAGAGACTGAGGACTGGAAGGACCCCCTGAGTCTATCTAGTCCAAACCCTTCATTTCACAAATGAGGAAACAGCCATCTAGAGTGGTGATGTACAGTGGCCCACGGTCACACAGGGAGGAAGTGGCAAAGACTCAAAAGGATTTGAACCCAGGTCTTTTGATCAAGTCCTCTGACTCCAAATCACTTTTCCAAAGTATGATTTTGCATTCCTTTATCTTTTTAAACTGATTTTACTTGTGTGTGTCACACACACACACGCACACATGCACACACACACACACAGATATGTTGTAATGTTTTGTTGTTCAGTCATGTCTGACTTTTCATGACCCCATTTTGAGGTTTTCTTGGCAAAGATATATTGGAGTGGTTTATCATTTCCTTTCCCAGCTCATTTCACAGATGAGGAAACTGAGGCAAACAAGGGTTAAGTGACTTGCACAGGGTCACATAGCTAGTAAGTGTCTGAGGCAGAATTTGAGCTTATGAAGCTGAGTCTCTCAGATTCCAAGCTCAGTGCTCTATCCACTGTACCACCTAACTGCCCCATGTACAGGGTATCCCTAAAGTCTGGACACATAGGCAAAAATGCATATTTTGAAATATTTGGAATAGTAACAGACCTTAGCCCCCTTGACTTCTTTTTTTGGTGTATGCTAAAGGAGAGGGTGTACTCAATGGAAATCACCGATGCAACACACTTGATTGAATGCATAAAGAGTGAATGTGCTAAAATTGACAGCAATGTGGAGCTATTGCATTGAGTTCGCATAAATCTTGTAAAGCACATCAACCTTTGAATCACAAATGATGGAAATCATATTGTAGATGCTATTTGTTAATATTCCAATTAAATAAAGTGTTGAAAACTTCATTCATTTCATTTCTGAAAATATGCATTTTTGCCTATGTGTCCAAACTTTAGGAACACCCTGTATGTATATTGTGTATGCATGTGTGTACATACAAATGTATGCATGTGTAAATATATATATATGTGTATATATGCATGTGTGTATGTGTGTATACACATAAACACCCTTCCTTCTTTTCTAATCAACATCTAACCTCAGGAAGATTTCTTCATTTCCCTGCCCCCTCCCCCAATCCGTTATTGACTCACTGGCTTTAATAGCCACATCCTTGGCATGGATTTGAGATATAAAATATTATATATGTATATATGTGTGCATACACACATATATATGTACACATACATAATATACTCTTATACAACCCTATATATACATATATAAATATATACATATAAAGAAATTTTTCCATCAAGATATGTCTTGTTTATGAGAATCATATCTTGAATAAAATTCAAAGGAGGGCAATGATCTTAACTAATATCAGAAATAGCAGGAATTTTCTCACAGTAAGTGTCCTGAGGGGGCCACCCCACATTATTGATCAGTGTCTCCCATTCACGCTATGGTGAATTATGTTTGTGGTACCTTGGAAGCCTGGAATTGATCAGGAATCTCATCTATTGACGCAATGCACAGGCTCAAAATGGAGTTCCAAGAATGCTTGCAAAATAAACTCCACATCTGACTTTGAGGAAAATGTTTTGCTCGAAAAGTGGAAAATGTGTTCACTCCAGGAATAAGTGGGGTGAATTTGCTTCAGATAATGTGGCACCACAGGGTTTCTCAGGAGATGACAGGATTTTGATTCCAAAAGATATAAACAGGTCTTCATGCTCCACATTAAACACTCCATCTAACAAGTCCAAACAAATCCCAGACCTCTTGCCCAGAAGTAGCAGAGACAGGCTTTGTGATGGTAAGAAAAGGTCTGAGTGGTTCTATTAGAAATATCTCAGTAGGACACAACATCACCTAATTTTGAGCTGCCTGGGTATGGAAAAAATGCCATTGGGTACCGATCCATTTACTTTCCTAAAGGATATAATAACACACACTCCAGCTGGCAAGCTAAAACTTGTATTTTGGACCCAATGGGATTTCAGGAAAGCATTTAAGCCACATTACTCCATGAACTAGAAAAGGAAGGGAGTTATGTTGTTAAACGACTTAGAGAACAAGGGACTAACTTAAAGCAAACACATGTGCTTGTAATTAACAGTAAAGGGGAAAATACACACATATACACACACACAGACAAATATTAAAACTTATTCCATTCACACATATTCAATACAAAAGAAGTGTTTTCATGGGAGAATGGTACATTCATCAATTCCTTGCTTACACTTAAAGTCATTTGGTTGACTTAAAGTCACCCATTAAATCTTTGGCTTTGTAGTTATTTTGGTTTACAAAGTACAAATTGAACACTCTGCCTCCCCTCAAAAAGTTTATAAATCAGTGAGGGAAACAGGATGGATAAATGAATACGCTCATGTCTATCCATCCATAAATACCTTTATTCAACCCAACCATCACTTCAAGACCTTTATCTCTTCTCCCTAGAAGATGCCTAGAAAGATTATTCTACACATCCTGCCTCCAATGCCAATACTCTTTACAATTTGGCTTTTGACACCTCCTTCCCCCAACTCTATTGAAACTGTTCTCTCAATTAATAAATCACAGAATCTTGGAGCCAGAAGAAACCTTACAGATGATTGAGTCCAATCTCTAGATGAATAAAAATCCCCTCTACGACATACCTAATGAGTAATCTGTCACCCAAACTTTGTCTGAAAGTGTCTAGAGAAGGGAAATTCACTAAGTCCCAGCAATGGTCTACTGTCCTTTTTAATAGCTCCAGTAGGAAGGAGCTTCTCAAATCAAGTTGAAATTTGCCTCTAGCCATTCTTCTTCATTCTCTATAGAGGCCAATTATAGTAAGATGAATTTGTCTTCCATGGGATAGCCCTTCAAATTTTTGAAGGCAGCTTCATGTTTGCCCTAATCTTCTCTTCCAAAGGCTAATCATTCCTAGATCCTTCAACCAATCCTTCTATATGACATGACCTACAGGTCCTTCACCATCCTGGTTTCTTCCTCAAGATGCCAAATCAGTGCTTGTCAATGGCCATCCTAATATCTGGTACCCAGAAATGAAGAGAAAACTAGAGATGTAATTTGACCACGGCAAGTATAATGGAACTATTATATCCCTGGTCCTGGACACCAGCTCACTCTGAATATATCTAGAAATCATATTAACAGTTTTGGCTATTATATCATAATCTTGACTTATATTGAACTTGTAGTCCACTCCACTTATTTTTCAGAAAAATTACTCTCTAGTCACATTTCTGTCATCTTGTACTGTACTTATGAAGTTGATTTTTTAAACCTAATTCAGTCCAAATATTTTAGCCTGTCAAAATCTATTTGGATCTTGATTCTACAATCTAGGGTGTTAGAGGTTAGATCTCCAAGTTTCCCATGTATCCCTCCAAGTTGGTGTCATCTGCAAATTTGATTAGTATGCTATCAATGCCTTTACCCAAGTAATTGCTAAAATGGCTAATAGCGTGGGACCAAGTATAAGCATTTGGAGCACTCTGCTTAGGGACCCCCCTTCCACACTGGCATCAAACCATTAATAATTAATTACTCTTTGGATCAAATTATTTAATTCATTCCAAATCTACTTGATTGCTCTACTATCTAATCCACACTTCTCCATCTCACTCATAAAAAATAGTATGAAAGATTGTCAAATTTTTTTGCTAACATCTAGGTATCTATATCCATAACATTCTCATGACCTATTAGTATTGTAACCCTTTCAAAAAGGAAAATCTGTCATGATCTGTTTTGATAAAATCATTCTGGTTATCTGGTTATAAAATCATTCTGGTTACCAATGTTTCCTCTTCCAGTTGTTCATTATCCATTCCTTTTAATAATACTTTCTAGAATCTTGTGTGGAATTAAAGCAAATTCACTGACCTATCACCCAGATTCATTCTCTTCCTTTTTTTTGAAAATTGGGACATTTACTCTTCTCGAAGCTTTTTTAATCTTCCATGATTTTTCTTTTTTTAAATTATTGATTATTTATATTTATTTTCAACATTCACTTTTATAGGATTTTAAGTTCTAAATTAATGATTTTTCAAAGATTACTGAAAATAGCTTAGCTATCACATCTACAATGCTTTCAGTAACCTCAGTCGTAGTTCGCCTGAGCCTAGTAACTTCAATACAAAAAGGGGAACTAGGCACTCTCTTACTAACTCCCTTCTTATCTGGGCTTCAGTTCCCTCTTAGCCATTTTCATTGTCTTTTCCAATCCAAAACTCATTCTCCTTGGCAGAGAAACAGAAGTAAATTAAGCATGGTGAAGTTCTGACCTGGGTCTGTTTTCATTCTGTCCAACCTGAGAAGTAGTCCTACCCCTTAATCCCTTTTGAAATAGAGCTTTTTTAAAAAAAAAATCTTTTTTTATTGCCCTTAGATTTTCTCCAACAGCCTCAGAGCTTTAGCATGCTGATACTGCTCCTATCTTGCTACACCCTTCTACTCATCCTATTACTTGCCCTTATTTTTATCTTTTGTATATGTCATTTAAAACATCTAAGTTGGTAATATGATAATATATTTTGCATGATTGAACATGTATAACCTATATCAAATTGTTTATTGTCTCAGAGGGGGGAAGATGAGGGAGGAAGAGAGAAAATTTGGAACTCAATTTTTTTAAATGAATGTTTACAATTGTCTTCCCATGTAACTGGGGGCAAATACAAGATTATTAAGAAAACAAATCTAAGTTGGTTGGTCATTCCCCTCATCCTCTAATGGGAATCAATTTCTTCAGACAATGCCTACTCTTCATTCTCATTTGAATTGTTTCTCTTCCTGTCTTGAGAAGTTCAGTTCCATGCCAACCAGGTGAATGTTTGCTTTAGGATTTTAGTCCAGCTGGTCCTGCCTATTCTTTCTCTGAATCTTTTGATCTTCAAAAATCTGGGTGTTTATGTTTGGATTTTTCTCTCCTTTATTCCAAAGTCTTAAGTGAAGATATACTTCCTCCCCCAAATCCTTGTTATATCCATCCTAGCAACCATATCCTTTTTAATAGTTCCTCCACCTTTGAATTTTATCTAAGTAGAAGTTTCTCTTACTGGCTCTTCCCTGCTTTTAAAGGATGAAATCGTTAAAGCAAGCAAATAATTTATCACCCTTCTGCTTTTGGCAGAAAGAACTCCAGAAGACTCCAGATAATTGAAATCCTGCTTCTCTACTATATCACAGCTTTGTGCCAGGCTGTGTAGATCTGTTTGCCAAACTGCTCATTTATTCTCCCTTTGTGTTCAGGTGTTCTCCTATATACTCCAATGACAACACTGCTTCCATTCATCTCCACCCAACTGCTCTTCACCACACTTTTGTCCTCCTCTTCTTGGATTTGTTCACATGATGTCTCCTTGAAATAGAATTTTACTTTGCCTTCCCCCTTCCCAGTACACACACACACACACACACACACACACACACACACACACACACACACACTTGTTTTAAACTTATATCATTTTTGCTGAATAAAGTCTATCCCCCCATGGCCATATCACAGTCATGAGTCTCAACTCAGTGAGGTCAAATTTCCCCGTGTCTCAATCCTTTGTTGTTCTTGCTAGCAGTTCCCACTACAGAAATGGACTGACAAAAAAGCTATTAGGCGTCTGCTGCAGAGCTGTTACCTCCTTTTCACCATTGTTAGCATCTTGATAGCCATATCTGACTTTCTTTCCCTTCTCTTACTATCATTTTATTTTTTATACTCACAAGTCTGACTTGTCTTACCAACTTCTGTCTTCTCTGCTAATTCTCCTCTTCCTCCTTGGGTTCATTGTCTCTTGGAGCTCAAGCCTTTCTCCTTCTGCTCCCCCTCTCTCTGTCCTCCTCCTCCTTTTTGTCAGGTTCTTTTCTTCCTTCAGCTCTAACCCTTTCCTTTCAGTTTGAATCCTCTTTCTCCTCCCAAAGTCTTCCTCTAAATCAATTTATGGCCTCCTTCACATTTCTGAAACTTTCCAAATTCCCTTTACAATTCTCTCTCTTCATATTTATATAAACAAAAATACCTATATACATCTCTATACGTGCATATATACACATATGTATATATTGTATACACACACACACACACACACACACACAAATTACTTCTCCCAGCCATAGTCTCTACCCTGAAATTATATCTTGCCTGTCACATCTCTAACTACTTACTGAACATCATCAGGACCTCACTAGTACCTCCAATTCAACATGTCCGAAACTGAATTGATTATCTTCTCCCCTTAACCCCATTACCTGATATAGCTACAGAGGGACTGCTAGGCTCTCCATAGCCAAAATCATTTACTGCCACCACTCGGAATTCATAAGTCACCCCCTGCCGGAGTTTGTCCAAGCTGACAGTGTAGGATGTAGCACTTCGGGGGATATCCTTCACAAACATATCCCATAGTCCTTCATCTGGAAAGGAAACAAGAAAAATAAAATAGTTATTCTTCATCTTCCCCTCAAATCTCCAACCCTATGGAATTATTCAATTGTAAATGGTTGTCATTTCTGGCTTCAGTGAGGACTGATGCTTGTGCTAATAGTAATACATATTTATTCAAGAATGGATTATCTTTGCATTCTTCCTCTGGACCAATGTCGTTTTGAGACTTGGGGCATGAGATAGAACAATAGAGGAACCTTATAAAATCAGATGAGATACTACTTGTAAAGCATTAGCACAGTGCCTGGGACATGGTAGGCTCTGTACAAATGCTTAATAAATGTTTGCTCCCTTGCCTCCCTTTTTCCTTCATATCCATTCTTAAATCTCACACTGACAAGACATCATATCAATACTCCAATATTACTTGGGGGTTCTATGGCTAACATGTTCATCACTAAATGCCAGCCAACGGATGGTGAGCCCTTTTTCACTTAGACTGGTCTTTGGAGAGCAAATCCAATGAGACCACACTCAAAATCTTTCCAGGAAAGTAGAATCTAAAAAAGCATACCCTCCCTTGGCACAGTACTTAGGAACTCAGGATCATCTTCAGATGGAAAAATGAAGCATTAGAGTAAGTTTTTACGGAGGGCACACATTGGATTAGGAATTTTGTCCTTAAGCCACCCCTTGGTTATGCAAAGTTATGTGTATATGGTATTTCACCTGATTCCTCTTTTCCCTAAAGTGCCCAATTCTCCAGATCCAGACTTTCCTAAATTTGACTCATTCAATCAAAAATATTTCCTTGTCTCCCTCTCCTTCATGATCCTTGATCTCTCAATGTTTTCCTTTTCAAAATGCTGTAAATCACTATTGATTAAAGAAATGCAAATCAAAACAACTCTGAGGTGCCACATCACACTTATAAAATTGACTGACATGACAAAACAGGAAAATTATAAATGTTGGAGAAGATGTGGGAAAATTGGAACACTAATGAATTGTTGGTAGAGTTGTGAACTGATCCAACCATTCTGGAGAACAATTTGAACTATGCTCAAAGGGATATAAAAATGTGTCTACCCTTTGACCCAGCAATACCACTTTTAGGTTTGCATTCCAAAGAGATCATACAAATTGGAAAAGTATCCACATGTACAAAAATATTTATAGCAGCTCTTTTTGTGGTGGCCAAGAACTGGAAATTGAGGGGATGCCCATCAGTTGGGGCATGGCTGAACAAGTTGTAGTATACGAATGTAATGGAGTACTATTATGCTATAAGAAATGAGCAGGGGGACTTCAGAAAAACCTGGAAAGATTTATATGAAATGATGCTGAATGAAGTGAGAAGAACCAGGAAAGCATTGTACACAGTAACAGCTACTTTGTACAATGATTAACTTTGATAGATTTATTTCTTCTTACCAATGCAAGGATAGAAGACAACTCCAAAGACTCATGATGGAAAATGCCATCCATATTCAGAAAAATAACTATGGAGTCTGAATGCAGATCAAAGCATATTATTTGCTGTTTCTCTTTTTTTATTTTTGTTTCTATTTTCTTGTGGTTTCTCCCATTGGTTCCAGTTCTTTACAACACGACTAATGTAAAAGTAGGTTTAATATGAATGTATATGTAGAGCCTATATAAAATTGCATGCTATCTTGGGGTGGGGGGAGGGGAGAGATGGGGAGAAAATTTGGAAATCAAAATCTTACAGAAATAAATGTTGAAAACTGAAAATAAGTAAATAAAATTTTGAAAAAATGTTTTCCTTTTCAAAAGCCAATTCAATAGCCTTCTTCTGGAGATATAAACAAATGTTTTTCTGATGGCAGAAATTTAGGTACTGTGATAGGCTGGAGAAGTGGATCTATTCCCCAACAAATACTGTACAGGCAGTCACCCATTTTTTTTGCCTAGACTCAAGTTCAATATCCTGATATTACATTTGTGTAATCCCATTAGGCCTCCACAAAGTTCAGTGATAAATTCTGTCACTGTACTTAAATATTATATACTTTTCTGAACTAGATAAGTTCACCAGGTAAGTGTTGTCTAAGGAGATTTTTTAAAGTAATGTGTGAGAAGAGAATGTCAAAAGGAAGGATACAACATGTAAATGGAGAAGTACATATGTCATAATTTGAGTATACACATACTAAATGTCTACAAAATGAGTGTAGACCAAATGATCTCTAAGGTCTTTTCCAGCTCTGACTTCCTATGATTTGATTATCAGTAAGGTTTCTTATTTTAGCATGAGGCTTTCTTCAGAGTTAACTCTGAATGACAACATACAGGGTGTTCCAAAGTCTTAATAAAGTTTAAAACTTTACCTGTTTAAGCATAAATGTTTGAAAAATGTATTTAATGGCTATTAAAGCTATCAAAATCTAAAACTTCACTACGACTTTTGGGACATTCTGCATATTGAAATCTCTAAGAGAAGTATTTGTTGGGTCATTTCAGTTGTGTCCAACTTTTTGTGACGCATTTGGGGTTTTCTTGGCAAAGATACAAGAGGGTTTGCCATTTCCTTCTCCAGCTCATTTAACAGAGGAGAAAACTGAGGCAAAAAGGATTAATCGATTTGTCCAAGGTCACTCAGCTAGTAAGGGTCTGAAGCTGGATTTGAACTCAGAAAGATGAGTCTTCCTGACTCCAGGCCCAGAACTCTATCAACTGCAACAACTAGCTGCTCCTCTAAGAGAGACAGTTTGCTGGCAAACTGTATAATGTATCCAAGGTATCTATTTCTTTTATGTAGAATATATACATACATATATATGCATATATATGTATGCATATATCTACACATAAATATGTCTGTATATATACATATATCAAACATTTACTAGGCTTATGACTTTAAATTTTAAATATGAAATTAATGAATTAAATTTTAAATATGAAAAATTCTTTAATAAAATTTTTATTGAGCAAAATGTCTATACCAAAATATCTACTTCAAATCATGAGTAATTACTAATTATATACATCTATGCTTATGTGTATATACATATGTATATTATACACACATGGATATTTCTATCCTTTCTACATGTGGATCTTGGAAAGGGGGAAAAGATTTTTTGAAAGGAGAAAAATATTTACATATACAGGTGCCTATGACCCTGACAGCTTTATAGGAAGACCTGCAATATACCTAAATCATTATTATCCTATACTGCAAAACACCAGATATGTTCAAATGGATTTTCCCAACAGTAAATAATAATGAAATTTCTGGCATATATGTCTATACTTGCCTGGGATTTATAGGCCACTAAAGCCTTACTGCACTATTTAAGTTCCTATATTCATATACTGAATGAGGTAATGTATGTGAAAGTGTTTTGAAGAGTATAAAGCCCTGTTCAAGTGTAAGGCATTATTACTATCGCTATATATCCACTTATATCTAGGTTCATTTTTCAGAGACATTGTCATTACTGCAGTAAACTCAAAATGGCAATGTTTAGCCTAGGCCTATCTATTCTAAAGCATTTATATGCAACACTGGAAGAGACTCAGAGATGGCGGAGCTAAAAGGGACCTTAAGAGAGCATCTCACTTAACTCCTTCATTTTATTTATAAGGGAGTTCATGCCTCAAGAGGTTGATTGCTACATGAGGTTCATTTGAAGGAATAGGGGATATCTCCTTGTTTTCCTGACTCCATGCTTTTGCTTACACTGCCACCTAACAGGTTTCCCCTTCACCCTACTACCTAACCAGGTCCCCTCTATAACAACAATGTTGCTAGCAGCTACTGTGGCTGTGTAAGACCAACAAGAGCAGACAGGAGGGCTGCAAGCACAGGTTCTTTGGTCTGCTTTTATAAGGAAAGCAACTTTGAGGAGTTAACAATCTCAGTTTACGTAAACATACATATATCATTCACTTAGATCGGGGGAAAAGATCAGCCCCCTGAACTTCAGAGCAAATACAAACAGAAATTACAAGCATATATTATAAACAGAGCAAGTAACACAAAGCAGTCTATCCATAGCAATACATAGTTACCAGAGAAGCACTAACATCTGAGTTATCAAAGCCGGGGGGGCTGTTTCAACGGCTTGCCCAGAGTCTTGTCACCTACACTCTCTCAATGAGTGTGCCCCCAAAAGTCAAGTTAACCTTCCAGTACATATACAGCTGTTCAGGGCCTTAGGGGCTCGAGGCTCACTGTCCAGGGTGTGGAAAACCAGGGTGTGGGAAAGTTCCTCAACCATCAGCACCACATCATATACAAATCAATGACTCTCAACTGCCCCAGTGCTAAGAAGCATTCCAAGACAAAAGATCTCACTTTACTTGCCCTATTCAAACAAAGGCCAGACTCACTAAAGTTACTTTGTTGCCTTAGCATCCCAAAAGAGAAGAATAGCAAAAAAAAAAAAAAAATCCTGCCCTGATTACACCCTCTCACATGTTTTTAAAAAATATTGTATACTTTATTTTTATTTTTTCCTACTTAATAGTATATTTTTCCAATTACATGTCAAGATAGTTTTCAAAATCCACTTTTATAAGATTTTTGAGATTTTGAGATTTTCTCCCTCCCTCCATTCCCCCCTGCCAAGATTGCAAGCAATCTGATATTGGTTAGACATTTATAATCATATTAAACATTTCCACATTAGTCATGTTTTGAAACAAGAATCAGAACAAAAGGGAAAAACTAGGAGAAAGAAAAAACAAAAAACAAAAAAATTCCTGAAAATAGTATGCTTCAATCTGCATTCAGACTCCATAGTTGTTTCTCTGGTTGTGGATGGTATTTTTCATCAGGAGTCTTTTGGAATTGTCTTGGATCACTGTATTGCTGAGAAGAGCTAAGTCTATCATACTTGATCCTCACATAATGCTGCTGTTACTTGTGTATGCTGTTTTCCTGCTTTTGCTCACTTCACTCAACATCAGTTCATGTAAGTCTTTCCAGGTTTTTCAAAAATCCACCTGCTCATCATGTGTTATAGCACAATAGTATTCTATTACATTCATATATCACAACTTGTTCAGCCATTCCCCAATTGATGGACATCCACCTCAGTTTCCAATTCTTTGCCGCCAGAAAAAAGCTGCTATAAATATTTTTTGTACATTTGGGTCCATTTCCCTTTTTTGTGATCTCTTTGAATCCTAGTAGTGGTATTGCTGGATCAAAGAGTATGCACAAATGGCTAAACAAGTTGTGATATACAAATGTAATAGAATACTATTGTGCTATAAGAAATAGGGGAGATACAGATTTCATAATAACCTGGAAAGACCTACATGATCTGATGTTGAGTGAGGGGAGCAGAACCAGGAGAACACTGTGCACAACCACAGACATATTGCTTCTATGATGACTAACTTTGACAGACTTGGCTCTTCTCAGCTATATAAGGTTCAAAGACAGTTCAAAGGACTCATGATGGAAAGAGCTTTCTATATCCAAAGAAAGAACTACAGAGTCTGAATGCAGATTGAGGCAAACTGTTTGCTCTTTTTTTTCTTTTCTCCTTTTTATTGGTTTTGTTTCCTCTTTCTCATGATTCATTTCATTGGTCATAATTCTTCTTTACAACTTGACTATTATAAGTTTAATGCAAAAGTAAATGAAAAACGTATATCGGACTCCATACCATCTTGGAGGGGAAGGGGCAGGGGAGGGCAGGGAAGAAAATTGGAACTCAAAAGTTTGTGGAGCTGAGTGCTATAAACTAAAAACTAAAACTCTAATTTATAAAAACAAAGAGTATGCACAGTTTTATAGCCCTTTGAACATAGTTCCAAATTGTTCTCCAGAATGGTTGGATCAGTTTACAACTCCACTAACAAGGAATTGGTATTCCAATTTTCCCACATCTTCTCCAACATTTATCATCTCCCTTTTCTGTCATACTAGCCAATCTGATACAAGGGAGTTGGTACCCCAGAGTAGTTTTAATTTACACTTGTCTAATTAATAGTGATTTAGAGCATTTTATATCACCATAGATGGCTTTAATTTCATCTAAAAACTGCCTGTTTATATCCTTTGACCATTTATCAATTGTGAGTGGCTTGTATTCTTATAAACTTGATTCAGTTCTCTATATATTTGAGAAATGAGACTTTTATCAGAAACACTGGCTATAAAAATTGTTTCCCAGTTTCCTGCTTTCCTTCTAATCTTGGTTACACTGGTCTTGGGCAAAACCTTTATAATTTAATCAAAAGTATCCATTTTGCATTTCACAATGTTCTCTATCTCTTGTTTGGTCATAAATTCTTCCCTTCTCCATAGATCTGATATTCCTTGATATCCTAATCTGCTTATGGTATCACCCTTATGTCTAAATCATATACGAATTTTGACCTTGTCTTGGTGTACGGTGTGAGATGTTAGTCTATACCTAGTTACTGCCATACTATTTTCCAGCTTTCCCAGAAGTTTTTGTCAAATAGTGAGTTCTTATCTCAGAAGCTGGAGTCCTTGGGTTTATCAAACAGTAGATTACTATAGTCATTTACTACTGTGTCTTATGTACCTAATCTATTTCACTCATCCATCACTCTGTTTCTTTGCCAGTACCAAATAGTTTTGATGACTGCCACTTTATAATAAGTTTTAGATTTGGCGTGCCTAGGCCACCTTTCTTTTATTTTTTTTTCATTAATTCCCTTGACAGTCTTGACTTTTTGTTCTTCTAGGTGAATTTTGCTATTTTTTTAGCTCTATAAAATATTTTTGTTAGTTTGGCATGACACTTAATAAGTAAATTAATTTAGGTAGATTTTATTATATTAGCTCAGCCTCCCCATGAGCAATTGGTATTTTTCCAATTGTTTAGATCTGACTTTATTTGTGTGAAAAGTGTTTTATAATTGTGTCGATATAGTTCCTGGGTTTGTTTTGACAGGTAGACTCCCAAATATGTTATACTATCTACAGTTATTTTAAATGGAATTTCTCTTGCTGCTTTGTTGGTAATATGTAAAAATCCAGATGATTTCTGTTGGTTTATTTTATATCCTGCAACTTTGCTAAAGTTATTAATTATTTAGAGTAGTTTTTTCAGTTGATTCTCTAGAATTTTCTAAACCAACCATTATATCATTTGCAAAGAGTGATAGTTTATCTCCTCATTGCCTAGTCTAAACCCTTTAATTTCCTTTTCTTCTCTTATTGCTAAAGCTGACATTTCTAGTAACATACTGAATAATAGTGGTGATAATGGGCATCCTTGGTTCACCCCTGATCTTAATGGGAAAGCTTCGAGCTTATCCCCATAATAGATAATGCTTGCTGCTGGTTTTAGGTAGAAACTACTTTAGGTAGAATCTACCATTTTAAGGAAAATTCCATTTATTCCTATGTTCTCTATTGCTTTTAATAGGAATGGGTGCTATATTTTTCAAAAGCTTTTTCTGCATTTATTGGGAAAGTTATATGATTTCTGTTAGTTCTGTTATTGATATGGTCAATTATGCTGATAGTTTTCCTAATATTGAACCAGCCCTGCATCCCTGGTAAAAAAAAAAAAAAATCCCACCTGGTCATAGTATATTATCCTGATGACAAATCACTGTAATCTCTTTGCTAATATTTTTAATTTTTGCATCAATATTCATTAGGGAAATTGGTCTCTAATTTTCTTTCTCTGTTTTAGTTCTTCTTGGTTTAGATACCAGCACCATATTTCTGTCATAAAAGGAATTTGTTAGGATTCTTTCTTTGCCTGTTTTTCCAAATGGTTTATATAGTATTGGAATCAATTGTTCTTTAAATATTTGGCAGAATTTGCTTGTAAATCCATCTGACCCTGGAGATTTTCAGAATTTCTCATTTGGTATTCAATTGGGTATTTTTAAGTTGTTCTTTTTCTAGTTTTTTTTAGCTGTATGCCTAATTCATTGATCTGCTCTTTCTCTATTTTTTTTCATGTAAGCATTTAGAGATATAATATTTCCCCTAAGTACTACTTCGGCTACATTCCCCAAAATTTTGGTATGTTGTCTCATTATCATGGTTCTCTTTAATGAAATTATTGATTGTTTCTCACATCTCTTTCTACTGATGCTCTTCATTCCTTTCAAATCCCACCTCAGATGTCATCTGTTCCATGAAGCCTTCCCTGAATACTACCTGGCCACTGTAAGGGCAAGTTATCTATTTATAGATTTTTCTTAGAACTTTGTCTGCATCTTCCCTTTGCATTTTCATTATTAGCATATTTATTTATGTAGTTGTCATCCTATAATTAGATAATAGAAACAATAAATATTTCTTTGAATGGATAAGAGAAGATTTGAAGGATGTGGGGGGGAAGGGTAGGTAACATAGCTGACTTCATGTGTTGATTTTTGCATTGGAAGAGACTTTAGTGACCATATAGTCCAATCAATACCTGAAGAAAAACAATCCCTATTATAACACACTCATCAAGTGATAGTTCAACTTCTGCTAAACCTCTCTGATAAATCTAATTGTTAAAAGTTTTTTTTTTCCTTAGAGAAAGTCTAGATTTCCTTCTTGCAACTGGAACCCATTGCTCCTACTTCTGTCCTCTGGCAAGCACTTGAAGACAGCTGCCATGTTTCCCCGAGCATCTTTCATCAACCTAATCATTCCTCATCCTTCAACAAAGGCTTTATATAGGAAGTGGCTCCAAGATGACATTTGAAAGAAGGGAAGGACATCAACAGAAAGAGATGTGAGGGGGAACCTATCTCAAATATACATGACAGTATGAGCAAAGACACGGAATCAGGAGAGCAAGGTGGCATCCCCAGCTCCCTCAGCCGAGCTTCACATAGTCTCATATGACATGGTCTCTAAGCATTTCACTCTTTCGAATGCTCTCCAGCTCATCAATATCTTTCCTAAAATGTCTGACCAGGGTAGAGTGCAACAATAGAACTGGCTTCCTTTTTTAATCCTATGCATTTAATTTTATGCATTTAAATGGCTTGTTATAAGAAGTGGTCCATAGGCTTTACCAGATTGTCAATAGGGTCAAATTCAAAAAAGGGTTAAGAAGCCCTATAATCCTAGACACTATGTCAGAGCACAGCAGAATTTTTGCCTTGTTATTCATGAAACCCAGGTGTCTCAGGTAGTCCAAGATCACATTAGCCTTTTTTGGCTGCCATGTTACATGACTAACTTCTTTTTCAGATAAACTGCTGTCTGATGATGTCTTTTCTAGCTTGTTGGACAGACGCATCCAATCCAAAATGCCATGTCTCTTTTTATTCTGAGAATACAAAGAACAAAAACAAAACCACTATGACTTTAAAAAGTGAAGCTATGATGTCCAGTTAACAACCTCTTGACATTAAGGGTCTAGTATGATGATTTGAGGCAGATAAAAAGTAGGCAAACTTTCTTAAGTTAGTTCTGTGCATGTCCTTTGCATTCATGTTTGCATAATGCTTTTCTACTATAGAAAAAATATGAATATTTCACCCCTAGCCCCAAAGGACATATTTTATTTTAAGCACACTGTCATAGCTCCAAGAATTGTGTGGGTTTTTCATAAAAACATTTTAAAATATTGATACAGCCCCTCAACATAGAACGATTTATTTGGCAATCCATTTACATTGAGAAATGCTTGGGAAGAAAAAAGTCACGAGAGAGTTTTCTCCTGAATTAAGGAGAAGAAAACCCTCACATTTTATTTTTCCTAATTCTGCCTCAAAAAGAATTAACATATGGAATATTTTAAATACAAGTTTTCCTTCACCAGGCAATTTATCCCACTAAATATTTACATCAAAATGATGTTTAGAAAAGCAAGTGAAGAGTGTCTTGGCAGCTCTGAAACTGGCCTCTCAATTTCTTGACTATGGATTGTTTTTCTCATTTATGTTATGCTGTGAAATATCTCAATAAATCAATGATGGAGAAAACTATTCCCACAAATTAGTAAAATATAACATTACAGAACCATCAGCAATAATGAAATTTGTACAACTTATTTCCCAGGCACCATGCTAATCCCTAATCCTTTGATTTTTGTCTTAATTAACACTTGAGAAGGTGGCAGGGTCACATTTTTTTAAATGAGTAATAATCTTTACAAGTGAGATCCACTCAACCCTCAATTATTGAGATGTGGATTATTCACTACATATGCTTAGATTTTCAGAATTCTCTTCATCAACCAGCAGATTTTAGTTACCTTGTCTCACTTTCAGGCACTGTACATTCAGAGAAGGAAAATCCTTTTTGGATTTTAATAAAATCCTAAGCCAAACAGGAAGGGAAAAAAATCTACTGCTATGAAAGGCAACCACGGTCAATTACAAATCAAAATATAAGGAACTTTGTGGATCTCTTCCATTGCTCCCCCTCCATTATTGTTGATTGTTGACAGTTACAACTGATAATTAAAAGATATAAAAGTTGTTCCTTTCCAATTTTTAAAACAAGTGATGCTAGAAATGATATTCTGAACTGCAGGCTTGGACATTCGGTTTGGGGTCTCATGAGATGTTGTAATTTGAAACTACATCTCTACTTTCTCAGTCCCATAGAATGGCGGTAAGGAAGACAGCCTAAGAATTATATAAACTTAGACACTAAGATTCTCTTTATGGCACAGGTTTGGGAGGTGATCTGGACCATGTAACCTAACTCTAATGTCTTGCTTTATGCATTTGCAAATAAATTCATTAAGAAAAAGTTATGTGAAGGACTTGAATGTCAACCACTATGGAGAAGCTAAATTGCAATACTGTGGAGTTGGGGCCCAGGGTGGGGGGGGGGGTGATGGTATAGACACAAATTTAACATGGCTGATTGAACTACCCTTTCTCACCTGGTTCTCCCACAGGATACCTTGGGGAACTCTGAAATTCAATGGAATTGCTGGCAAAGATGCCATTGGCAAGGCACAAGTTCAGGAAAATCACTATGAAATCAAAGTGTATATATAACCTATTCATCACAAAATCATGTTCCAGTCGGTCTTAGATTACTGATCACTGGGAATAAGCACATCTGTCAAGGAACCTCTGTAGTACAGCTGCTTTTCTGGGTCTGAACTAGATAATCCTTAGAGTCTAGTTTCAGCTTAAAAATCTCATAGGAGACGTAAATAATAAAATAAATAACAATAATAAATAGCAAATAATAGAAACATTTTTCTCCTCTCCCTTTAATACTTATTTACCAGAAAACACAAAATGGCTTAATGATCAAGGTCCTTAGGATCAACAATCTCTTTTTTGTCTTTCTAGTATATTTTCTGATATCAATGACCAGCTTCATGCCTTGCTAACATAACGAATCGACTTTCGTTTTTCATCCTAAAATTTGTCCCTCCAGGGAATCAAAAGCATGTGCAAGCAGAAGCAATGTCCCAATAAGCCTGGAAACAATAATGGCTCTTTTCCAAATTCAGCTTGAGCCCAGTTCAGGTATATTCGTGGTCCTTGTGCTCAATTTATCCCTCAAACACACTGAACAGAACTGTGCACTGCAGGCATTAGAGCAGACATGGCGCCAACACAAAAGTTTGATTTCATGGACAATTAAACAGGGTCTCCATGCTGAATGAAACTGTCATTCACTACCAGAGACTTCAGGTTCTGCTAACACAGAAGAACCAGCAAATGACTGTCAGCCCGGAGCTCTGAGGAGATGGAAACCTGTCAATGACTTATGTCTTAAACACTGACATTTTTCTTTGAGTAACAGGGCAAACCCCACTATCAACTTAACTGAAATGCATAGGCAGATAGACAAGGGCCAAATTGTGGGATAAATACATCTGATAAAAAAAAAAGATTGATTGATTTCATCTTGTAATTCCAGAAAGGAAGAAAACTTAACAGAATGCCAGAAGAGGAAGTGGGGGAAAAAACCCTCAGGATTTTATAAAAAATAACTCAAGTCCTTACTGTAATGTGGTATGGTTGACAAGCTGTCAACCAATGTGGTTAAAAGGAGAAAAAAAAAATAATAAGAAAAGCCAATGGTATAAGTTTAGAACTATAGCTGTAGCCTTCCTTCTGAATCTGCTGACTTGGGAAGCTTTTAGGGCATGCTAACATTTCAAAAGATGTGGAATTTCTCCTTTGTTCTGTTGAGAACTGGAAGCCAATCACAAGAAAAGTGAGCAAGTGAATCCAAAGGGAGGTGGGAGGTTTCTATAGGGGAACAGACATTCTAAATCCAGGGCAGGGGGGAATGTAACAGTCTCCATGCACTGAGGCAGCCACCCAAGCATCTATTCTCATCAGATCCAATTTCTGGGCTAAATGCCTTATTTGGAGGGGGTGGGGGAAAACAATACCTTGTCTGCCTGTATTGTATACATCCTAAATATGTATTTCATGGCTGCTTTGGAGGGGAAAATATATTTATAGCTCCTTTAGTGCCATTCCAGTCTATTGTGTAAATATGTAAATTAGGCTGTGTGATCTACACAGTAAAATGCCTTGGAATAATTTGTGTAAATAAATCATCTGCATATGCGCAGTGCACAGTTTTCAAACTTGAAATTTTCCATTGCCTTTCAGGGAGCTTTTCAGAAACTGTTTCAAAGGAAACTTACACATGCCTAGAAAATGAATACGTTGAAGAGGAAGGGCATGATAGAAATCAGATTGAGGTTTTCTCTGCACCATACACCCACTGGCTGCCATTTTCTAGGAATAATAGGGAATTTTTTATCCTAGGCAGACACTAATTTTATCAAATGTTCCATTCTGTGCGCCTGTGTCATAGCAGCAACCAATTCTACTGGGTCCCATTTGTGGAGTGTTAGAACACGAGTGAGGAAGAGAGGGAGGACACTCTACTGTTGAGCTCTAAACTCCATTTCCACCCTTTTCTGTGCTAGAAGCACTGTGGATAAGCTGCTTTGTTTTCTGGGTGCCAGAGGTGTTATGTTGGGATTGATGGGAAGACATCAGGTCAGGCAGGCGGCACAGGGCCAGAGGGGTAGCTGAGAGAAGGAGCTGATCTACTTAGAAATAAGGAAAATACTGAAATGGTAGAACACATTAAAACAAACAAAAAAGCTTAGGGCAGTGGCAAGGGTGGGGCCATACTAAAGTCACTAAGTCACTACCCTGCCTGGAGAGAGTCTTGCCAGAGAGCTTCAGTGGAGAAAATGAGATGATACAGCGTTTAATGTTTTGTGTAATGAGGCCTGTAATAGATGACAGCTGAGATCCAAAACCCTAAGGTAATGGCAAGGTGTTTAAATATTGACAACCCATAAAAGCTTTTCATTTGACTATTAGATACTGCTGCTCTTAGCCACAGAAGGAAGGGGGAGGAGGGTTCTTCTTGGCTTTGAACAGGAAGACTTAAAGTCAAGCAGTTTGCTTAGGTTCAGTTCTAAAAGTGAAAATCATTGGCAACCCTCATTCTGACATTCAGTAACAAAATGGGGTGTGAAAGCACAATCTTTGGCTTTCATTTAGGAAGGCAGCATTTTATGGGTCAGCTCCCTGTCATATTCGATATCCCTATGGGTCAGTTACTCATTCCTCAGTGGTCCCCTGTTGAGTTCAGGCCTCCTACTGGCTTCAAAGGAGCCTCCACATCTGGATAAACTTCTTCCATGGTGTGAAATTAACCAAAAAACTAGCTCCAGTACTCCAATTAGTCCTTCTTATTCACATATCTTTTCTGACTCCCTGAAGCTACACAAAGATCAACATAGGAACTCTTGCTTCCTTCATTACAGCTGTATGGACAGGTATAAGATAATTTGAGGAGAAATTAAATGGCTCCCCAGGAAAGGCAGAGAATCAATACTTTATTATTTCTTGAGAAGCCTGCGTAACATGTTAACATTCTGAATCCGTGCACATCTGTCTGGTTGGTGGTGCATTTACATTCTTGACAGGGTGATCTCTGACATGAAGATGCTCATTTTAAAGTCACACTGGTGCACTCCACTGGGCAGGGTTAAGAGTCTCTTCACAGGACTGTAAATTCTGTTTTTAAGGAGAGAGTCATGAAGGATACCATTCATGTGTGCATGTGTATCTGTATGTGTCTGTGTGTTGGAGAGAGGTGGATGGAGACAGGGAAAGAATAACTGAATACAGCTGCTCTGTAATTAGAGAGCACTTCAGGACCATGGAGCCCAAAGCACTACGTCTATGTACTCAGTGAGGATGATGGAATAAGACAGGATACTCTTCTAGCCACTTTTGCCCTCATAAATTCACTTTCCTCCTCTATACTATCCTACCAACAAAGTGAATAAGCTACTGTGTTTTCCTAGGTGCCAGAGATACAGGATGAGACGAATGGGAAGACATCAGGTCAGGTAGATGGCGCAAGGCCACAGGTGGAGCTGGGAGGAAAAAACAGATCGCCTTAGGCTTGAGGAAGTAATCAAGGAAGAGTGGTTAAATCACTCCTATCCTTCACAGGGACTTGACATAGTGAATGTTCACAAAGTAACATTTTTCTTTGCATAAATGACCTTTGCAATAAATTCCATTTCTTATGCTTCTAGGTGGTGGAACTTGGGATTCTCCACCTTTTGTTCAGTTCAGTGCAATGAACATTTATTAGGTGTTGTACTAGGCATGGGATAAAAAGTGATGTAGTCCTTGTTCTTAAGGAACTTATATTCTATGGCAGGAGTTGGAGAGAGAGGATATATATGAGGTGTATACATACATATATGCATTCATATGAGAGAGAGAGAGAGAGAGAGAGAGAAATGGAAAAGGGAGAAGAGGAAGAGAGGAAAGAGATGGGAAGGAGACAGAAAGAGAGGAGAAAGAGAGAAAGGAGAGAGATTGAGATGGAGGGAAAGACAGAGACGGAGAGCAGAGAGACAGAGAAAGAGAGAGAGAGTAAGAGACAGACAGAGAAGCATATACAAGGAAGTGATGGTGGCAAAGGAGAGATCCAGAGAAAGTGGTCTAGGAAAATTTGAAGCAGGAGAAAATACTTTTAGATGAAGTGGTGCCTGAGATGAGGCTTGAAGGAAAATAAGGATTCAGAAAGGTAGAGATTAGGAAGCAATGGGGATAGGGGAGATAGCTTATGAAATTGCAAAATGGCCAGGAAGGAAGGAATCCGGTTTGGGATAAAGCCTGAGCACTGGAGTAATATAAAATAAAGCTGGAAAGGAAGATTGGAAAGAACCTGTGAGAAGGCCTTGAATGTTAGGCTAAGGAGTTTGTCTTTGACCCGATAGGCAATAGGGAGCTTCTGAAGGATTTTGAGCAGTGCTGTGACATGTTAAGATCTGTGCCTTAGGAAAACAGGACTGTCATTTGTGCAAAAGGTAGATCACCCAAGTGGAGTGACTAGGAGGTAGGGAGACAAACTAAGGAGACTATTATAGGAGATTGGTAACTGAATACAAATCTACAAAAAAAAAACCAAACCCATTTCCCTCTCTGCCAACCTAACTCCAAGCCTCTGCTTTTACCTCCATGACCCTATGCTTTCCAAATTCTACACTCATTGTCACCTAGGACCCTTATTCACAAGCAGGCACCAATCCTTGCAGACTGGACTTCCTTTAAAGTACTCTGAACACAGGGCTGACCATATTAGGTCCCAGTGTTCCCAGGTACAATAAGATAATTAAATGATCACAGTAGATCACTAACACCTGGTAAATCTTACCTTTTCTAAACCCAGACAAGCTTTAATGGCAATCCATTTCCTGGCCATGTCCACTGTCTTGATCTAGGGCAGATACTATCGGACACCACTAATCCAACAAATTGTATTTGTCTCAGAGCCTCTAAGCTACAGGATTTTCTCCATTATTTTTTATTCTATCCTGAATATCTGGAGCTATGCCAGAAGTTTCTTGGGTATAATTCTTTCTAGTATTCACAGGAGATCAATAATAGAGGGAAAAAGTAAGTTACATATTGTCAAACACAGACATGCACATAACTTCCAGGGTCTCTCTTATTGCACTTGCTGCTTTACCAATCAGAGCCAAACTCATTCTAGTCGCTATAACTAAATCAATACATAGTGATAGCTCATGTTTACATAGCATTTTATCATTTACAAAAGGCTTTCCTCCCCACAAACCAGTGAGGTACGTGATAACAAACATTACCATTTTATAGAGCAGGAAGCTGAGTCTCAGGGATGTCAAGAGATTCGCTCACAGTTACATAGCTTGTATCAGAAATGTGACTTTTGACTCGTTTAAATATACCGCAGTAATATATTAGTGTCATTAATGACTCCTTTTATGAAATTACCACCAAAATGCTATGTATGTTCACATTCAGAAACTTGATGAAACTCTAACTTACTCTAAACACAATAAAGCCAGTGGAAGAGTACTAGAGGTCCTGGGTTCAAATCCCACCACTGACATTTATGATCCTGGGAAAATTATTTGACTTTGCTGGGCCTCAGTTTCCTCATCTGTAAAATAAAGGGGCTGGATCAGAGGGCCAGAGCTCCTTCCAGCTCTGCAACTATCATCCCTATGACTCCTTTTTCATATACCTCTTCCCATGGCCTTTGACTTAATAAAAAACAAACAAAAAACACTTAACAACTAGGCCCTTTTGGTCCTGGGTTTCTGTGGCTCCTCTTAACAATATATTTTCTTTTTCTTTAATGTTGAATTGAATTTTTATTTATTTTGTTAAACAATTTCCAATAACCTTTTTTTTCCCTTTAGAGGCAATGGGGGCTAAGTGACTTGTCCAGGATCACACATCTAGTATCTGAGGTCTCATTTGAACTCAGGTCCTACTGACTCCAGGGCCAGTACTCCATCCATTGTGCCACCTAGCTGCCCTCTTAAGAGCACATTTTCTATCTAAAACTATACAAACGAAGTTATTAAGCGGGGGATAGCAGGAGAATATAAAATTTTTGGAGGAAGAAGTATATCTTAAATCTTATTTTCCAGTGAGTAAAGATGAAGCAAATGATTTACCAATTTCCACTAATAACACATAAAGTAATCACAAATTGAGTGCATGTATCTTTCAATCAGAGTTTCAGACATTTAGAGCACTGAAAATGGGTCCCTGAAAACAGTCTTTGATCTGAATGATTAGTCTAAAATGTCTTTAAGTCTCCCTGAGTTCTCATGTACAATATTCTAAAACTGACAATAATCATCTTCCTGAGCATGTGGAATGCAGATAAAACTCCATGAAGCTAATGCATGTAAGGTTAATAGCTCAGTAGTGACTACAAAGACTGAAAGTGGGAAAGAAAGGAAAAAAATGGTTTGGAGAGCATGAGAGATGAGTTGCTCATTTCAATCAAGTTCCCCTTCTTTCCTTCGGTGTTCTTGGGGAAGAGCTTAAAATAACAGGCGGTAGTGTCGTTTTGGAAGTTTTCCCTCCAACTGGTTTGAGGTGATGACTTCTCTGCCACTGCCAGTTCTGTGAAGTGGCCTGAAGCCAACTGTGAATGTCTGTCGACTTCTTTGGCCTTCCCTACCTGAAGGTCGTGCCTCTATGATGTAGCCTGTTGTAGGTCTGTCTCCAGAATTTCCCTCTGTCCATTGCAGAGTTAGTTCAGAAGCTGATTTTGTAACCAAAACATCTCGAGGAGAACCAGGAGATCCTGAGGAGTAAAGAAAAAAATATTAGTTGGTACCTGTGAGGAATCACTCACATCTCATATTTCTTTCGCACAAAGTTATACAAATAAAAGGAGCCAAACCTTGGCTAATTGGACAATGATTGAATGAAAAGGTTGAGTTTGGGGAGGAGGGGGCTGGAAAAAGATTCTACCCTTCCACCCTAACTCCCTGATCAACCTTTTTCAAACCTTCTCTTTCCACCTGCCAAGGGAGAGATTTTAGAGGTTTCTTTGTATAGATTTGGGAAGTTAGGGGGGAGGGAGAGTAAAAGTTGTTTCAGAGAGTGTTACACGTCTCAGAAGTGAAAACGCAGAACTAAAACATGCTTTCTGTTCAGTCCAACAAACATTTATTTAATAGCACCCACAATAAGCAGGGCACTGTGCTAAGTGCTCCTAACATGGCTAACCTACTTTACAACTCACTTTCCTCTTTCAAATTTTAGCTCACAGCCTTCAGTTTAATCAAAAGTGATTCCTGTCTTTGTCTGGAGATGGGTATGACGGACAGGACAAAAGCTTCCATTTAGAGATGGAATTATCAAGGCTTCCACAGTCCTGTTCAGGTCAGCATGTTCTACTGTCCTAGTCACAGGACATTCTGGAGAGCAGTGCTCAGAGGGAATGAAGGCATTTGAAGTTACCTGACACTATATTCTCTGCAGAAAGAACTTCAGTTTTAGAGATAGACGCTTTGCTATGTTGTTATACCTTAGGTGTAATAATAAACATGTGGTCAGCTATCTGTTGTTGATTGTTGTTAATGTTTCTCCCTCTCCCTTTTGTTTTGGTCCAGGCCCATGGTTTCATAGGGACAGAGAACTCCTGGTGTGAGAAGTCTTTCCACCAATACATATCTTTACCTCATATCTCCTATGTCATTTCTAACAAAGTCAGTATGACAAAGTGGAGGGTGGAAGGCCATCCATCTGGGTTCAAGGCTTATCTGTGTTACACACTGGCTGTGAACTCTCAATGCCCCAGGCAACCCTCTATGGCATTAAAAAGCATATGTTAAAATAATCTTAATCCTTCCTCAAAGGCAAAAGGCAGGGGAAAAAGCAGAATCCAAGAGGAAAGCAGTTCTGATAGCTATGAGGGAGGAGGTCATGAAAAATGAGGTGAAAAGTAATAATCTTATAAAATAAAAATACTTGGGCACAAAGTGCTTCCCTTGCCACCCCCAGAAGTTGGTAGTACAAGTCTCATTACTGCCATTCTACACATGAGGTTCAGGGGCTTGACTAACATCACATAGCTAGAGGCAGCTAGGTGGCGCAGTGAGTACAGGCCCTGGAGTCAGGAGGACCTGAGTTCAAACCTGACCTCAGACACTTGACACATGTACTGGCTGTGTGACCTTGGGCAAGTCGCTTAATCCCAATTGCCCTGCCCTCCCCGCAAAAAAACCATCACATAGCTAGTCTGTGTCAGAACCAGAATTTGAACCCAGGTCTTGTGACTCCAATTCTCTACTATACTGTACTTATTAAACAAAAAGAAGGAAGGAAAGGAAATGGTTTTGGGGGACCCAAATGAATGAAGCCTAGAGAAGAGTCAGATGCATACTTTTATCATTAACTCCACCAACTGACAAAGATCTATGATTAGATCAAGAGTCATTTGGGCTGAAACCACATTAGTATTTCCATAATGCAACATTTTGCTTGCACTGTAGAAATAATCTGCTTTATGCTATAGAATACAAGGGATGACATGGTTTGTTCCTAAACATTTAGGATAGAATGAAGATAATTATATTGGGCTCAGAAAAAATAATGCCAAACACTGGTATGACACAATGGGCTTATCGATGTTAGTTTCTATTTCTTAAGAGGACCCTTAAAAAGGGTTGGGGGTTTTTTTTGGCTATATTATAAATGAATTATCCAAAATTTGGGTCAAGACTGTGAATCTTTCAGAAGAATCTAGCAGATGTTGTATGATTTATGCAGAACTCATAAATCATAGACAAAAATCCAGCCAATGCAGAACTTTTGGTTTTTAACGCTACAACTCAGTCTTTTTAGGGTTATTGGATCTTATTATTGTCTACTGTATTTCTTGATGTCATTTACCTTCTCTCAAAATGGCATGTATTTTTTTTAAAACCAAAATCAATTGAAATTATTTTTGTTTTGAGAATTTTATGAATGCTCCTTGATATAACTGTACACAGGAGTGTGTACTGGAGCTGCTCATAATGTCTTAGGAGAGCTGGTTGTTAAATTTTCAGTGTGAGCATTTACACCTCAGATATCAGCAAATGCTACAAATTGAGGCTTGATTTAATTACTGTCTAGACTTCAGTGATGGAAAAAATATTAACAATGAAGATTAAACTTAAAAGTGTTTCATGCATGCATTTTTTCCCAGAGTACTGATTGTTAAACACATATTAGTGTACTCCTGACTAGACATATCCTACAATGCCAAAGACAGTCCACAATTAGTGGTCTAAAAGACTAAATAAAACTAGGAGTGACTAAAGAAATGAGAACAGATATCATGAGATTTGGAGTCAGAGAGCCTGGGAATAAATTCTGGCTCTGCCATTTATTGTGTCTCCTTGGACAAGTAACTTTACCTCTTTATGCCTCAGTTTTCTTATCTGTAAAATAATGAGCTTGTACTAAATGACCTCTAAGGTCTTTCTAGCCCTAAATTTATGATTCTATTCTTCTATGATTTTATTTCAGTTTCTCTACTTCTGAAACAAGTATTATAATAATTTCATTTAAAACGGAGGTAAGGAGAGATTAGAAAAGGTTTATAAAATTTTCTATAATCCTCAGAAGACAAACGATTTTAGTTCTTAATTTTTATTCCTCATGGGCAATTAAAAAGATACAGACTAACTTAGAAAAAGCTAAGAAATTTCAGACACAAATTTTATAATATCCTGATTTCCAAGTAATAGTGAAAACGGTCCAAGTTAATGGTAGGGTCAAAGTTTTTATTTTATTTTATTTTTTATTTTCTAGTTCCTATTTCAAACATTGATTTTTTTTAATCTGCTATAGTTCTGCAAGCTGATGTCAACACATGGAAATATTAAATATATCCATATTTACTTGAATGCATTTTGAAGTGGCAATGTGAAAAGAGTGCTGGATATGGAGTGGAGAGACCTGGGTTTGAATCCTGCCTTATCAGCAGTGTGACCTTGGGCAAGTCACTTAACTTCTCAGTACCTCAATGAACTCATCTCTAAAACGGTGATAACAACATTTATACCACCCACCTCATAGAGGCTTTGCAATGAAGCACTTTGCCAAACTTCAAAAGCTAAATAAATGTGATTTTTTAAAATTGTTGTGACTATAGAAGATCATTCTAACACATGCTTTTGGAAACATTATTTTGTTTAAACGTTATTTATTTTAATTTATTAATTTTTAATTTATTAAACATTAAACATTATTTATATTGTTGAAATGTCCTTGAGAAATGGACAGACCCAACTTCCCATGGTTTGTTCCCGTCTTATGGGCAGAAAAAATGAACCAAAGGAGAAAAGGTACCCATGACAATAGTTCAGCTCTGTGTCTGAACAAATATGCTGCTACCTACTTTGGTACTACCATTGGTGACTGGAGTTCTACCTACCCTCTGCCGGGCCAGCTGTGATGTTGGCCTGTAGTCCAGGTCCATAGGCGATGGTGCGCGCCTGCACTCGGAAGAAGTAGGTTACTCCTTTTGTGAGATCCCTCACCTTCAACCAGCGTTGCCAATTTCCTTTAATGTCCACAGTCACCACTTTGCTTACTCCTAAAATAATGGTTCGAATGTAGAGTACAGAAAGGTCTCAACAAAACGAAGCAACAGAGTGTAGTTTATTGTGTCGAGATAACAAGTAAAATTATCTCACAGTTTGCTAAGAAAGTATTTCTTACAATTAGCAGGAGTTTAAGTAGTGATAATAGCCAATTTTCAGCACAGATAAGTGTAATTAGAGTTTAAGCTTGATAAGTGGGTACTGACAAGGAGAAAAACCTTACAACACAACTGGGAAATTATCAGGAGACTGCACGCAACCTCACTAATTACACTGGGAAGGGAGGAGGGGGAAAACAAAGTGAATCTGTGAGTGTTGTGTGAGACTGTACTCTGTGCCCTCTCTCCTGTGGCCAGGCATCTTGCTGGAGCATCCTGGGAAAGGTGCCCTTCCTTTGTAAGTCTAATAGAGTGAGAGCTACATTTCACCATTTCTTATCACCTAAATAGGCTAACATTTCCATTCTTCTGATTCAATCAAAAGTTAGCAAGTGAAGGAAAAGGATGAAATGACATCTGAAGTAGAAATATAGACCTTGGCAAAAATGGAAATACCTTAGCAGATACTAGATCCCTGTTAACTATGGAATAGAATTAAGTGTAAAGAATATTCATCTTGAGCCCCATCCAAGCAGGTTTGGTTATTGAAGTATGAAATAATTTACTTAGAAGGTTCTTCCTACAATGTGGTACTCATCATAAACCAAATCTTTTTAGCCCCAGTGGCTCTTCGGAGTTTGAAACAAACAAGAAGAAAAAAACTACCATTACAAAGTGTATTGATTCCATGGCTGAAAGTCATATTATGTCCTTAGAATGACCTAAACTTTTACAACATAGAAGCAGATAAGGTTATTCTCGCCAGGAGATCCACAACTTCAATGAGTATGGAATGAATACAAATGACTACGTAGGTGGATAATGTAAGTATTTTTCAGTTCTATTAGAGTTTAGCATTTTGTTGAGTGTGGGGGGGGGGTGGGGAAGCTTTGATTCTTGCACATTCTCAATGACATGGTGAATTATGACCACGTTAGCTGTTACCACAATCAGTAAAGCAGGGTAGTTCAGCTGTAGGCATAGACAGCAGTACCTGCCAATAGCCCTGATGAAGGTACCAGTCTTTCTATCATGCTAAGACTAGCTTTAGGCAGTATGTAAGACCAATGAGAACCCAGGTCTTTGGGCTGATATTTAATAAACAACTAATTTTTATACTTCTCTTGTAAAGCTGATAATATTGGCCACAATGATAGGAGACAGCTTTCCCCAGAAAAGCAATACAGTTCTTGGGAGCCTATATACCTATACTGCTTTCCATGCACATCTACTTTTGTCTCCCTTTGGGAGAAAATCTTACTCATTGAGCTGTAGAGTAAGCTGCCTGAGGTTTCAGAAACAGTATATAAACACACACATGCATGCACATACATACACACACATCTCAAAGGGCTGGGTTATAGTGATGAAGTACCACATATAAAACTGGGCCCTGGAAAGCATCCTCTGAACTCTTCCATTAGTTTCTTAGTTGTGCTGAGGTCATGGGACCCTAGCAGTCTAAAGCCACAAAAGACTGATTTTGGCTACTTTTGGCTTAGATTCAATCCAGAATTGTAGTGAGGCTTCAATATATGTATTACTTCTTATGTTCTACGTATAAATAGCTAGGTCAGTCATGAAAAATCTGCAGAGCCATTTAGGCCTATTTAAAACTTTTAGGATTGTTAATCTTAATCCAAAATTGAAATATTTCACAAGTACTTTCACTAAAAAAAACCAGTCTTTTGTCAATGACATAGAAAATTCTGACTCCTATCATTGGGAAGACAAAAACAAATATGCAGGAAAAGTCACTCAAGTAACTAGATTCTACAGAGCCCCATTGATATATCACTAAAATGTTTCTTACTCTGAGAGTAAACTCTACATTCAGTGTGACCAATATTTATTAAGTATCCCCTTTGCTCATTGTTGCATTTATTCTGCTTATCTTGAGTCAGGAATAACTTTATACATGCATTGCTAATTTTCTTCTTTCAAAATCTGTTGATATTGATCCTTAGAGCTTACTGAATAAGTCCTGAATAAACCTTTTTGTTTGTTTTTGTCAGTTTCCTCATCTGTTAGAAGAAGGAGTTGAAGTGGACAGTCTCTACAAGCCTTTTCAGCTTATGATCAAAGAATTATGATATATGAAAGGGCCTTGTAGATTATTTAGCCCAGCCTTGACATGTTATAGATCAGGACCCTGAGGCCCAAAGAAGGCACTGACTTGCCCCAAGTCACAGACCTAGGCAGGACTATATCCAGAGTGAGAACATAGGTTTCCTATCTCTTGGTTCAGTACTCCTTCCACTTTGCCACACTGCCTCCTCAGACTTAGAAAATGGTTGAATTTGGAATAAGAAGTCTCAATTACAAACTCGGTTCTGTATTTACTCTGTGTGTGACTTTGAGCAAATTACTTAACTGTTTTGAGTCTTAGGTCTTCTTCTGTGGAATGACAAGGTTGGAGCAGATGACCTCTAAGGTCTTCTCCATCTCTAAATCTATGATCATATGATCTGCCTCCCTTAGTTCTGAATATCTCTAAATGGATCTACAAAATGGGAGAAAGCTGATGTGGTCATTTGCACGCAGGCACACTGCAAATGAGCACATTTACATTACATACACATTGCTCAGCAACATCATCTTAGGCATGACCATATTTGCCTACTGCTGTTTCTATCATCAATTACTAGACTGGATTCTTCTGAATGTAAAGTTATTTTGGATGGCAATTCCTTTTCTTTTTTAATTCTTCCTTCCTACTCCTCTTCCTCCTCCTTGTTCTCAGAGCAATAACATACCCCATGCATAGTTTTTGTGAGCTCTATCCCACTATGTGGTAATGCTAGTCAGGCCTTCCCCGTCTCTGAATGTCAGAATTTTATTTATTTAGTCAATTTTTAAACTGTGCCCTACACTACAAAGCCTCAGGGTGCAGTCACATAAAAATACTACCGTTTAAAACATTTTAAGAAACATAAAAATAGCTGTGCCATAAAGTCAGGCTGCCAACAACACTGCTAGACTCTATGGATAACTCAAGCAGTCCTTAAGTTGTCCATGTGAGGAACATGGGTTGTGCTTCTCCAGGTGAAGTAAAGAGCTGAGGGGAGGCTATGTTCCAGATGGGGTGTTCACAATAACCGCATTCACCAGATAACTGCCCAACTCTCTATTTCACTCCAACTATTCACTCTGCCTAAAGTGTCCTAGATCTGGAGGTTCCAAGGCTTCCTTAGCTCAGCCATCTTGGGGAACATCATAGTCAACAACTACTCCCTTCCAGTTCTTTGAAGGGAAAGGGTATAGAGGAACTTATTCCTTCCTTATTTGCCCCCTAACTGAAGAGAAGTAGTCCCCAGCTGGTTACAGATTGAGGGAGTAGCTTTTTATTCTGAATAGGGTGAGACCTCTTTGATTCAAAAGTGTTCCCTCCTGTGGCATAATTGAGAGGGCAGTGCCTCTGGAGTCAAAAGACCCGGGTTCAAAACACATCCGATGCTTGGTTACTTGTGTGACCCTGGACCAGTCAGTTAACCTCTCTGAGCCTCAGTTTCCTCATCTGTAAAATAATGACGTTGAACTAGAAGGCCCTGGAGTTCCCTTTCAGTTCTAAATCGATGATCCTTGGAAAAGGGACGGTGCATCCGGTGACCTACAGAGTTGTCAGAGTTCAGAATGAAGGTCACATATATTACCCAACATTTAGGGGAGAAGCTGAGGAGAGGCTTTGCATTTCAGAGCTAGAAGCATGTGACTTCACTGACCAATGGAGATAGGCAAAACTTTAAGACCTAGAGTTTCTTTAGTTTTTCTCCTGACCTTGCCCTCTTTTCTTGTGGTCGACCAGGAAAGCGGCAGCTCCTTGGTTCTGTGGCATTTAAAGCTCTTCATAACCTGCCCCCTTCCTAACTTTGGAATCTTCTTACCCTTTAGATTCCTTTCCAACCAGCTACACTGAACTACTGGCAGTTCCTCACACACAACACTCCATCCCCTCCTCTACGTCTCTGTATCTGCTACCCCTCAGAAACCCTCCCTTCTTCCTCTTAATTTTCTTGAATTTTTTTAAGACTCAATTGCAATTCTACTTTCTTCAGGAATTTTTTTCCTAGTCCCTCAAGCTGCTAATGGCTTCCCCCTCAAATTACTTAGATCTATTCAGTGTATATCTTATATGTATGTACACATTGTCTGATCCATTAGAATGTATGCTCCCTACAGGTAAGGATGATTTTTTGCCTTTCTTTGTATCCTCGGTTTCTGGAATATGGTATGCACTTCATAAATGCCAATGGATTTGATTTGATTGATATGGGTCTTTTGTCTCCTTCTTTGTATTTGTATTTTAAATTGTGTTATACCCATGAATATGTTTTATCTTTTCTATTAGATTAGAAGATCCTTGAGGGAAGGAATGATGACATATTCATCTTTGTTATTATCCACAGAACCTTGCACATAGTTGTTTTTCATTAGATGTTTGTTGAATTGAATGGTACCCAATGTTCTATAGTTTTCTCATTAGCTAGAGCTACTAGCTTACTCCCCTGAGAGAATAAACCATATAGGATGGGAGAGAAGGGGAGACATATGGCAAAAGCAAGCCTTGGCTGGCTGGCTCTGGGCAATCAAAGCAGGAGGCTGAAAGATGACTTTTGTCCCTGACTGAGGCAAGGTCAGAGATCCCAGGATTTCCTAATAGAGTATGCACTCTCTTGGTAGACATGTTTTCTAGACCTAATAGTTATTTTAATAGGTTCTTCTGCTCTAACATGGTAACAGCTCTAACTCTTGGAGAAAGCAGTCACAGTTGCCTATAATACATTTGATTGGTTATAGCATTATACAGTGCTCTTTATAAGGATACTTCTTACACAAGTGTTTTCTAATCACCCATTTATGGAATGCATTGGCATGAAGAAAATTTTGATTAGTTTGCAATTCTTAGTAGCAAATGTCCTTACTTCTTAAATCTTAGTAACGTAAAAAACTTCTCCTCCCTATATCTGCTCTTCTCATCCCTAGATCCTTCCTTCTCCCCTACTCCTGGTCCCAGCCCATTGAGAACCCTCTAAGCTGAAGTTATAGAGGATCAGAATGGCACATGGTATAAAATATAGATATTTTACCTGTCTACAGAAAATTTTGTGTTAGGAAGCACGATTCTACCTTACTGTACTAATCTATCAGCTTATTTGACTGCGGGATGAGAAATCTCCTGAGCTGATAAGGACCAGAAACATAATATACTGCTGCAACATCCTTCTCAAAGGTACAACATGGGGGCAAACACATGAATGAATAAATATTGGTAAAACCTGAAAATCTCCATATTTCAGATGCCAAAAAACCCTTTGGATTTGGGTCACCTATTCTTCCTGATTACATGGAGGTCCAAAGATACTGTTTATGCTAAGAGGCTGCCAAAAGAGAAAGCAAAACAGTCATTTTCCCTATTACTTTCATTTCAGAACACAGTGTGCTGGATGCAAAAGCCAAGAAAATTCAGGCTAACAAAAACCAACTCCCTCTCCATACAAAAGAGACAATGCTTGTGATCGATGTCCTTATTACACGTGAAAAGAGTTGAAAATGGTGACAGCTGAAATGCCTCCACCTGATGTCATTCTGCCCAAGCTGGACATTCAAATGTATAACCAGCAATCTTCCTGGAATATAAAATCTCTAAGTAAGCCTCTCAACTTGTCTTTGTGAAGCCCATTTTTAAATGGCTTCAAATTCCTCCCAGGTTTTCTTGATGGATTGTTTGCTAGTTTAGTGTATTTGTAGTTGCTATCTGCAGTTTGGTGAGTGGGGACAGAGAGGGTGGGGAGAAGGTGGAAAATTGTATCTAGTAGGAACTTGGAAATGCCATTGAAAAAGTGGAATATATGATATTTAATACCAAAATCTTTAATTTGACATTCAACTTTCCAAATCGTTGTTATTTTTCACGACACATACATAACATCTTGCCACCACACTGATAACACAAGTACAACTAGACATACTGGGTCATCTCCCTGGGAGACTGAGTGGAGGGTCTTTTGTAGTAATCTAGCAGAAATTCTGGTAGTGTCAAAGTGCAGGAAAAGAATAGCACAAAACCCATCCAGTTTCCTAAACTCTCCATTGCTGATCAGGTAATGATGGAGGGTAATGGCCTTGCCTGGTGTGCAAACATTTATTTTTTTCAAGGCTGAGACCAAGGTTAAAAGAAAGATCCCTACGCTTCTATGGGATTCAATTTCCAGAAGGTTTTCGTAAAACTAAAAAATAATGCAAATCCAGCTTTATGGAATCCTTGGTCACAGATCCAGTCCTTTACTTCCATCAGGATGGGGTGCAAGAGTCATGGGTAGATGTCACATGTAAAAACCACTTGCATGTTTCAATTGTAGCTTTTGGAATTGTTTTATATTCTGGTTGTAACTGTCTAATGCCCTCACAACCATTTAGCTGTGTAAGCTCACAAAGTTCCCCTCAACATTCCCATATATGTATGATCTTATCAAGGTGGGTATATTGGCTGTGGGTGCAATATTGTGCCCTCATGGAGACTTTAGACGTCTTTGATAACTTTTGTTAATGATTCATTATTGAATAAGCAGGACCAGCAGAACTGTCCCTGGAAAGTCACTCTCAGGACTGTAGGGTCTTGGAAGTCTAATGCTTAGAGGCACTAAAGCAGGAAGTTGTTCCATGAAACACTATGTACTTAGTTCACAATAGTACACAACAATCATAGCAGCTCCAAGCCTACAGGGCAAAGCAATTCTTATAATTCTTGGAGACTTTCAGAAGTTGGAGGACACTTACTATAAGCCACGGTTTTGCTAGCTCAGGTCAAACGAAGCCAATAATATATATTTATAGAGCACCTACTATATGCTGGGTACTGTGGGGGACAGAAAAGTAAATACTCCCTCAAGGGACTTACAGTCTAAGGGAGGAAACAAACATAAATGTGAAATAAGACAATAATACAAGAGAAAAATAATGTAACAGGGAAGTACATGATGATTCAACAAAGAAGTGGTACAGATAATGTCACAAAAGACACAGAAAATTATTATAGCTAAACTTATGATGCTCATTTAACCACTAATTATGATGTGGAAACAGCTCAACTCAGATTTTTTTTTCTTTCAGTTTTCCTTTTAATTGGCCAACATTTCTCTAAATTGTTCCAGCAAGTGCAGTTCACTGAGATTGCCACTGGAAACTAATTCCCATTTAGAGAGGGAAAGAGAGGGAAGTCAGGTCTTCCAGAGAAGCTAGTCATTTTCTCTAGGGCTGCTCTTACCTTGGACAGGTGCTAAGGGCTCATAAACCACTCGATAACCCTGTAGGACACCATTTGCTGCTACTGGCTCTCCCCAAGAAATGTTAAGAGTAGTAGAAGTTATTTCTGAGAATGCCAGGAAACTGGGAGCACCAGGTGCTGAAAGAAAGTTAAGCAAAATGACTTTTATGGATGATAGTTTATATATGTACATACATAAGATAGATACAAACCAAATCTACATCTACATATACATATATGCCCCTGAAAATTAAGAATGTTTTTACCACCCAGTAAAATTCTAAATATCATAAGATGAAAAATAGGATTTATTGATCACAATAGTCCTTCCTATGATCAATCAGAAACACAAAACCTTTAAAGAGGAGCAAAGAGAAAATGACAGTGTTAAAACACAAAAGAGTTTGAGAGAAAATGACAAAAGCATAAAAATGAATAATAGATAGAAAGAGAATATGAAATTTCCAAGAGAGCTTCATTTCCTAGAGACTGAGAATTTCTGAGAATTTCATTTCTACCATTCCAGGTGGGGGTGGGGGTGGAGAAAAGAGCACTGCTTAAGCATTAGTGATGGATGAACAGCAAACAGTTAAGTGATTTAGGTCTTGTGGTTTGTATGCTCACCCTGATCCCTCCTCACTTGCAGTGGGGTTGAAAATCTCAAGACAACAAAGGGACTCAGCACTAACTCCCAATACTCCCTAGTTTCCACTCGATCAGAAATATCACAAGAACAAATGGGCCTGTCTCCTGCCATATTAGAGTGTTTCCACTTCTGTCCAGAGAGATAGAAAGAAAATAAGGGAACCATTTCCATGTTTCAGGGATTTCTGAACTTGTGGTAGATGGGATGGGGGCAGTCCTCTCAACCCCCAAAAGAGAAGTGGTAAGAGGGATAGGTGAAAGTCCTGAGCAAAATGAAATAGTAGGTTTTGTCTTTAAGTTCTCACCCATCACATTTTTTTTTTCTTCTCTGAGTCCTTCCTTTTCCCCCTGGTGCCTGGTATGTTCACGCTTCCCCAAAGCCACCACTGTAGCACTCCCAAAAGGCATTTCGTCTGCTAGGGTCCAAACTATCCTTCATTTTCTTCATCTCCTACTACCTAAAGTCAGACTCACTGCTTAATGTTGTAGGGGGGGAGTTAGAAAGAAATTCATCTGATCATCTAACCAAAGTAATTCTCATTTAAGTGTGAATGACTGATTTCTAGGAGATAATTACATTTTGAAAGGAAAGCTCTAAGTCCTCTGATGCATTGTCCAGATGATGTTTTTCTGAGGAAGGAGGTAGGTTTCACAGAACATTAGACTTGGAAAGTGCCTCTGGTATCAAATCAAACTGTACCTAAATGAAGAATCCCCCTGCCCCCTGCAATATCACCAACAAATGATTCCCACCCTTTCCTGGAGGAATTCTATTTAAAGGGAAGCCACTCCCTCCAAAAGAAGTCCATTCCACTTCTAGATTGCCCTAACTAATGTCATGATTTCTTTCTATCAGGCCTCCATCAGGCTCTTTGTAGTTGTCACCATGGTGTTGCTCTCAAATGGAACAAGCCAAATCCTTTTTCCAAATGAGAACTCTTCATATACTTTAAGTTAGCATGCCATCCCCAAGTCGTCTCTTCTACCTGACCTTAGCAGGATCTCAAGGCTCTTTGAGGTCCTCATTGCCAACTTCTGGATACTTATTAAATCCCTCCTCAAAAGTGGCCTCCAGATCACTGATTTTGATAGACTTAGCTTTTCTCAGCAATGCAAGGATCTAAGACAACTCCAAAAGATTCATGATGGAAAATGCTGTCCACATCTAGAGAAAGAACTTTGGAATTTGAATGCAGATGGAAGCATAGCATTTGCTCTCTTTTCCTTTTGTTGTTTTGTTTTTTCTTTCTCATGCTTCCAATTCTTCTTTACATCATGATTAATGTGAAAATATGTGTAATATGAATGTATATGTAGAGCCTATATCAGATTGTATGCTGTCTTAGGGAGGGGGAGGAAAAGAAAGGGGAGAAAAGTTGAAACTCAAAATCTTATAAAGGTAAATGTTGAAAACTAAAAATAAATAATTTTTTTAAAAAAGTGGCCTCCAGATGTGGTCTGACCAGGTTGGGGTACAACAGGAATACTGCCTCCCTGGTTTGAGATGTTACCTCTTTTGGCTGCCATATCACACTGCTGACTCACAGAGATTGCAAACCACTGCCAGATGAACAGTCATCATTAGCTTCTTTTATTTTTCAAAATTCTGATCATGCTTTTTCCACAAAATGTCTTGTTAGTTCCTAATTTTTTTGAAGTTTTAAGTGAGATATGCCAAAGGTTTACCATAGCATGCCAATATTGCCATGGAGTTTTCCTGGCAAAGATACTGGAGTGGTTTGCCATTTCCTTCTCCAGTGGATTAAGGCAAACAGAGGTTAAGTGACTCACCCAGAGTCACACAACTAGTACATGTCTAATGTTACAGCATATTTAAACTCAGGTCTACCTGACTTCAGGCACAGTGTTCTATCCACTGAGTCACCTAGCTTCCTTTTTTAGGTACATTAGGGTATACCTAATACACTTGTACATCAGGTACAAGACAAGGTAGAGTCTTATAGCTAAAGTCATTGTTATTCAGAAGCTGAGAGGTCATCTTGGAAGAAGGGAAAAGGAGTTGCCCAAACCAATAGTCAATAAAAAGAGGAAAATTAGGATTATTGGGTCAGAAGCAAGCACAGAACAATGTAAAGTTGAAGGTCAGGGATGCCTACTAAAAGAGCCCTCAAAGGCAGTTGATACAGACAGTGTCCTTACAGGTCTTTAAAGGGAGCCATTGAGGCCAGGTTCTGGCATCTTACTAAAGAGTAACTCAATACTCTCAAATTGTTAATGTGGCAGATATGAAAATGAGTGCTAGTTTCAGTGCCTACGGCCTAAAAGAAAACAGGGTACGCTTAGGGAATTGTGAACTAGGCCTAACCAAACACATGTACCTTTCCTCCCATTTTGTAGTCCCCTTTTGTAGTTTGGAAAGAAATGTAAATTGTCCTGGAACTGAATTTTTAATGTAGACAGTCTTACTGGGGAAATTGTGGGAAGGAAAGGGAATGAAGAAGAGAAATAAGAATGGTATTAGGAAACAAGGGTGGGAGGATGGGTTAGAATAGCATACGTGCTACAGATCAAATAGCATTTTTGTCAACTTTGAGGGATGTGGGATTCAGGTTTCCCCAGAAACGGTTAAAGGGGGTTGGGACAGTTAGATCAAGATATCTGAACATAGTCTGAGAGAGAGAGAGAGAGAGGGAGAGAGAGAGAGAGAGAAAGAGAGAGAGAGAGAGAGAAACTGACTCTAATGTTAATCTGATGTTAAGTCATTCAAGGGAAGTGGTGAGCCACAATGGTTACCTTGAACTAATGGAAACACATGCCTTTGTCTGGGAACTGGCTATAATATGACTTCTCAAGAGCCAGAAAATGAGGTAAATGGAAGTTAGTCAGAAAGAAATTGATGGTCCAAACATAAAAATTGAAATGAAAATATAACAGAGTTAGAGGAGCTAGGTTTCCTACGTGATTGAGAGGAAATAGATAGTTCTTAAACATCTGGAAAAACAGATTATTTCTTAAACACCTAGAAGATTCACTCTGAGAGATCAGGTAAGAATACAGGACCAGGCTGAGTCAGAACATAAATAACACAATTGTCAAACAGGAATACACTACCTATTGTCATTAATTGATTTGATGAAAATGCCTCCCACTTTTAGGCAGAGGTAGGGGTTGGGTGGGGCATGGGGGGAGACTAAGGATATAGAGTGTTATATACACTGTCAGACATTAATATTGGGTCAGTTTGTTTTGCTTAACTGTTTCCCTTAATTACAGGAAAGCTCATTAATTGAGGATAGAATATATTCAGAAATGACTATGGTGTAAAAGGGAAAGACATTAATAAAAAACCTTTTTTAAAAAAGGAAAAAAATATACATTATAGAGAGGCAATTAGTTCCACAGGAATAATGTTAGAAATGAATGCCTTGAAACAAAATTCCCCAATACATTTCTAAATCAAAATTATGAAAAGGAGAGTAGTGAGACAATGTTACAGCATAGCTTGGTTATAATGTATTAGGTATGTTATTGGGAAATAGCATTGGTCAAGGTATTTATATTAATAGTTTTCTTTTGTTGCATGCTTCATTAGAGAACTGTGAGGTACAGGCTAAGTTCTTACCCAAGCATTCTTCCTCTGTCTAACCTGCTTCTCAAGGTTGCCAAGTAATATTTACAGGTTCACAGTACCTGTCCAAAGCTATATGAACATACCTAAAAACCCACCCCACAAATTCACACAAAGATGATATAGGATCATCCTCTCCAAATGTTCTATCCAAGCTTCTCAAGAAGGAATATGCCCTCCTACCAGCTTGCTGTGTTCTCCCCTGTCTGGGTTCGCTCTTGGGCCCATCTCCAGCTGCATTGAAGGCAGATATGCTGACCAGGTATTTGGTGTGACTAGTCAGGTTTTTCAGCTTGACCATTGTCTCTGGGAGAAAAAGGACCTTCATGTTTTCAGTTTCATTCCGACTGTCTGCCTCCCAGTAATATATCTGTTAGGAAAAGAAAGAATGGGTAAAAGAGAGTTTGAAGAGAAGGCTGAACTAATCTGCCTCTCACTTCATAGTAAAAGGGGATATACTTTATATATTTCCCTCTCATCTCCTCCACCAGACCTATGATTTCATTAGCATAAAATACTCCTGAGAAGGAAATTCCTCATACTATTGCAGATCAACATATGCTCTACATGTTGTATATGGCCTTAGGAAGTTACCTGGGGTTGTACAGCCCTCATATGTCAGAGACAGAACTAGAACCAAGGTCTTCCTAACTCTGAAGCTTTACACTGCTTTATAACAGTGAGGTACAGGAATATGGACTAGACCTGTGATTTCACTGCAAAGGGAACTCACTGGTAAAGTGAAATGTCCAGGGTCACCCAGAAGTATGTGACAGAGGTGGGATTTGAATCCAGGTTTTCCTGGCTCCTGGCCTGGCACATTAGTAGACACTGAATTGTTGAACATATGTGACCAGATCTTGCTGTAAGAACTACTGATTCCCAAATAAAAATGATCCAGAAATAAATAAAAGGCTATTCTATTGAGAATTCTCAGCACTTGAGATGCTCCCTGGTCTGGATGTCTCCCCGAAGGAACTCTGCCACACATGATCAAGTAGGGCTGTTTGTGTCAGGACTTGAGGATCACATGGCCATAAAACAGGCAGGAACACTCATGAGAAAACATGTTACCCACCTCCTAATAGCAGGATGTTGGACTCAGAGTGCAGATTGAGGCAAATATTTTTTTTTGGATATCACTAATGTGGGAATTTGTTTTGCTTGATTTTATATTTGTTACAAGGACTTTTTTTTTCCTTTTTTTTTCCATTGGGGTTGTATGGGGAGGGGAGGTATGGAGGTGTGGTGTAGGAAAGGTAGATTTTCATTAATTGTAAGAAAAACTAAGTTAAAAATCTGGGAAGATGTAAATGAATTGATGCAGAATTAAGTGACTATAACTAGAATAATGATAACACTATAAAGACAAACAAATTTAAGACTCAAGAACACTGATTGATGCAATAACCAACCATGATTCCAGAGGACCTATGATGAACCATGCTACCCTCCTCTTAACAGGTGATAGACTTGGGTCTATCTCGGGACTGAGACATATATTCTGGGTCTGCCTAATCGTATACATACTTGTTACGAGAGGTTTGTTTTTCTTCTTTTCTGGAATGGGGGAAGGTGGAAGAGAAAAGGGATTTTGAATTTAAAAGTTAAATTTTTAAAAGGCAGTAAGGCTACTACTGAGTTCCTGCAACTTGTTATTGGCATTAATGCCCATAGAACCAAAGGGAATTATTTATTTACATTTCTAAATAATTTAGAATTTGAGATTTTCTTAATTTAAAGGGCAAGGCATTTCATCCTCAGGGGTTAATTTTTTGATGGGAGATGTGCATTTACTTAGATTAACAAGATTGTTATATTTTAGCTAAAAAGACCTGGCTTAAAAAGAGATTGCTGTTTCTTATATAATTAAATGCTCTTTATCATTAATTTCTTCCATGATCTTTTCCAGAGAAAGGGACTAGCTCTGCCCAGCATCCAAACACGTAAGTGGTGGACGGACCTTTTGGATTTCTTTTGAACTGTCTTTTAACTCTTGCCTGAATCTTCTAATCTTGGGTAAAACATCTAGCCTCTCTCTCAGCTTTGTCTTTTATTAAAGGTTATCTCCATTTCAATTACCCTTCTCAAAACAATTGAGACCAAAATAGCATGGAGGAAGAACCAGAGCTCAAGTACTAATGTGGGAAAAATTCCAGTCTTTCCCCTGTATACCACTGCCTCTTTACAGCCTTCATTTGATCATGATCAACCAAACACCCAAGGAAGGAAGTTCAGAGAGGATACTGCCACAACTGGTGCAATGGTACTCCATAGACTCTATTGGCTAGAAAATGTTCACTCTTAGCCAATTCTAACTGGGATATTTGAAGGCAAGGCCAATCCCAAACTTCACCTTGGCTTCATGAATTCAAACTCAAGCCAGATTATCAAAGCAGCTACCCACATACTAAAGAAAACTGCCAAGCAGGAATATCAGAATGTTCCTATTGGGTTAGCTTTTTCTTGCTTAGCATATAGACATGTCGGGCGAGAGGGCAAGGCAGAAGCATCCATTGTCAAACTAGGATTCCTTATTTCTACCCTGTGCCTTGCAGTCTAGAGCTTTCTCAGTGACCTGACCAAATGGGGTGCCTTTGTAGTGTAAGGCTCTCTAACTCAAGATCAATATTCAGGTTCAATGTCTTTCTCATTAAGGAAATTAGAAGCATATTTTGCACATACATAAATAGCACCTTTCCTCCAAACACAAAGCTCAAAGTACTTTGTTGTACATTACCTCATTAATCATCTTAACAGCTCTGTGATGGAGGAAGGTATTAATTTTCATAAAACACCTACGAAAATCATTTTAAATGGACATTTAATTGGCCCAATATTCATTAGGGTAGGCTAGCTCACAGATTCTTGTGGCTGATACAATAGGTCTCCAATGAACCAGAAGAGGATATTAATTCTAGAACTGGAGAATTTGTCTATTTCTTTCTTTTTTCTCTTCCTACAGAAAATGCCTGGGCATTTGTTTCCTGAAGTCAAAATCTTGACACTTTCATTAGAGCCAGAATAGTTGATCTAGAGGAATCGTGTACTCTCAGTCTTAAAATGTGGAATAACTTTATTAGTTCTTTCTACTATCTGAATTAGCTAATAAAAATAATTAACAATAACAATAATAGTTAGCATTCATGTAACATTTTAAGGTTTGCAATGCACTTTAGAAATGCTATCTCATTAGACCCTCACAATGACCTTAGGAGGCAACTGAGGCAGAAAGAAATTAAGTGACTTGTCCAGAGTCACACAGCTAGTTAGTAAGTGTCTAAGGCCAGATTTGAACTCTGGTTTTCCTGACTCCATGTTCAGCAAATACTCCAGTTTGTTTGGTTTGTATGGTGAGTGGGGAGGGACTTCTCTCTTTTACTCCAATTAGGCAGTATCTAGTAAATGCCAAATTAAAGAACTTTAAGGCCAGCCCTATTCCAACCCTCTCATTTTACAAATGAAGCTCAGGGACACAAAGTAACTTGTTCAAGATCACAAAGTTTGTTAGCAGAACACCTGGAATGAGAACTCAGGTGTCCACTCCTCCACATATCCATGCCCCCTTCTCTAGCACCCTCAGTGAAGCCCCTTGATGATCCTCCCAAGGGGAGCAGCATCAACGGTTCTCTATCCCATCCCATGGGCATTTGAGATAGTAGTGCCTTAGGTTTTCTTTGGGCAATTGCTTCCTTGCCATGGGACTATCCTGGGGAAGCAATACATGTTATCTGGATCTATTATTCTATTCTAATTTGGGGGTAACCTAGAAAATGCTTCCCAGTTTGTTTCAGAATTTTAACAGGAAAACAAAATGACAACAACAACAAAAACTCCCTAGGGGATGAGCTAACGGTAGTATTATACCCCAGTTTTTTGATGAGAAAACAAGCAGAAAATAGTAAACCAAGGTGACCATAGCCATAAACAGGGGCCAGAGTTCAACCACTATAATCTTCTGGGTCATTTATGGATAAAGGAAATGAATACAACCATTTCTGGGAGGTGGGGGACAATCAAAGGAGGTATTGCCTTGTATCCTTGTATGATCCCATTTTGACTCTCCACAGGAGGTGGGTCCCATGTGACTTCCAGCTGACTTGCTGTGAGAGGGTTCACTTGTATGTTCTGTGGAGCCATTGCTGGTGCTAGGAAAATAACAAGAAATAAGGAGAATTAAAGGAGAAATGTAATCGGACACAGAACCATAAAAGAGGCTACTCCTCCATTCATGTGTGTGTGTAGATTCCTACTGGAAAGCTAATCAGCTTTGAAATGATCTCACCCTCCCATACAGAAATCCCAGATAAATGCACAATACAGGCTGAATGAACATGGGTTACATTTCTCTGAAGCCCATGTTCTCAGTTCTATCTAGATAAGGCCAGAGAGGATGCAAAACAATCCAGTCCATCAGGAAGACAATGGTAGAAATAAACCTCCAAATTCCTTTCCTTTCAGACTTCAGAGCTAATCATTTAAAATTTCCCTCTGGGGGCCAGTTTTGGTTTCTAATTTCTGGAGACAAATTCATTCTTCTAACTCCCTACTCTGCCACCCTGGGGGAGGAGGCTGTTGGAATATTGTTTTTATGTCACTAGGGCTGAATTTCCCATGCAAAAATGAAGAGGTGATTGATTGAAAGAGAATCAGGAGCAAATCACCTCACAACCATTCTAAAGCACAAACCAATCACCATAAAATGGGAAGTAAATGGATTTATGTTTTTAAAGAATTTTTCTTCTCATTACATTTTGCTAATACAGGCAAAGTTCTATTCTAGGCTCTTTCATTTCAGATAACTCTCCTTTCTTTGGTCTTATTTGCTTGTGCCACTCGCAACTGCATGTAATCTTTACTTCCACCTGGGCCCCACAAAAACACTCCTTCCTGCCCAAATAAAATCCATTCCTGAGATGAGCAACTGATGACTGTGGGCACTGAATGTCTTTCTTTGCAGCCTTCAGCGCCCTTCCAGAAGGAAAAGTTCAGGATCCCTCCTACTATTCCCCAGACCGGCACTGGAAAGGCTAGGCAAAAAGCAGCACCGCTCTACTTCTTCCTCTTGCAGCCTCTGTCCCCAGTGCCTATGAAAGCTGCCTTTTTATTCTGTGCCTGTTTATAGATTGTAAATAGAAGCGATAAAACATTCACTGGCCAAGGGAGATAGCCCTGCTTATCTGTTTCTCTGGAGAGGCTTTCTCTGGAGAGAATGACCTTCATAAGTCACTCTCCCCACAACCTCCCCCCAAAAAAAATCTTTTTAGCTCCCCCCCAGGTTATAAAATAAAATAGTAATTAACACCCACTCAGCCTGACACCAACTATTTATTTTGTTCTAACTGTGTGCTTTCCATATTATCACTGCCCACCCTGCCGTTAATGGAAATGTTAATAACCCGCGCCAGGTTGTTGTGACAGATGCTCAAGCTCATTATCAAAAATTCTTATTTACCGCTCCATTAAACAACAGAATCGCACAAAAAAACAATTCAATCAAAACTAACTGGAGGAATTTTAACAGCCACATTAATAATCCAAAACATAAATAAAGTTAATGTCTTTTGCATGTTTGCCATCGGCAACTCTATCGCAAAATTACTGTTGTACAATTAAAATGTGAAAGGCAAAATTGAACATGGCCATTACCCGAGTACTCTGTTAAAACTGTTTGCGCATTATTTTGTCTAAAGTTCTCCTTCAATGACGCTGCCAAATGTGTGAGATGGGTCTGGAGCAAGGAAAACCAGAATTGGACTTTTCTTTGGAGGTATTGGAATGAACTCCATCTCCTCGCTGGGAAGCAGGCACTAGCTGGTCCTCTTAGGGACCTATAGATGATCCCGTGGAAGCCCCCTGGTGTTTGTCTCCAAGTTGCATCTGCCTCAGCAGGGCTGCCTCTGAGCTGACAGCTCCCAGCTCTGGAGAGTCAGGCTGAATCAGAGCCTTTCAGAGCTACCATAAAACTGGGGCAGGTGACAAGGATTTTTTGGATGATGGCACAAGTTGGGAAAAGAAATATGCATGAAAAGAGAGAAAAGTTTGTCAGCTTTGAGATTTATTAGTTGGATTGTGAAAACTGCCAGTTTCCTGCCCTGACAGGAGGACAGGCAGAACTGTGCTCTAAAGAAGGCACCACTATTTACAGCTCCAAATGCCGTCCTTGTTTAGTGGTAAATTGTGTTTAGTTTAGAATTGATAAAGTGTTCTATGAGTCATAATCTCTTTGTTCTATTGACTTAACATTTGTTGTGCAAGGAACACAAATATCAGCTTGAAATGCTTTTTAAAATGCATGAAATTATTTTTTAAAAGCATCTCAGTTCAAGAATCATTGACAAATGCAGATTTGGAGATTGCACGAAAACTGCTTTTCAAGGTGAAATGAAAAGGTTAAGGTTCAAGAGTGAAACCTTGGCTGAATGCCTCATATCACAGTTGAGCCTATCCCACGAACGGCATTACTTACAATATCTTGGCCTTAAGTCATTCATGTCTCCTAGCAGCAGGCTATCTAACCCAAAAAGGAAGTCTTGTCAAGTAGAAACAGCTCCTGAACGATGTTGCGCAAGAAACCTGGCTTCACAATAATGTTATTAATATGTTAAAACCAAACCTCATCATAATGTTGTAAGATCCTATTAAACTAAACTTTGACCAACACATTCATTCAATAATCGTTTATTAAATGCCTCTATTTGCCTGGCACAATGCTAGGTTAACCTAAGACACATAGTGAAGATTCTAGCTTTGGTACTTAAAGGTCCCCTAAAGCAGCATGGGTGCAGTGGTAAATGTGATAGATTTGGTATTAGAGGAACTGAGTTCAAATTTGAGATCCTGTGCCTGTGCGACCTTGGGCAAGTTGCTTAACTTTTCTGAGTCTCAGTCCCTCCATCTCTAAAATGAAGGGGTTAGGCTAGATGGCCTCTGACAAGCTTTCTAGCTCTAAATCTATTATGCTATGAATAATGTTTTGTCAAAGATGTGTTTTTGCAGAGATAATACTGTTATGGTATACACAGAATTGAAAGAGAAATGAATTTTACTTTAAAAAACAGCTACTTCTCACTTAATACAAATTCATTTAATGCGATCTCAAATTTAAAGAGTGCACAGAATTACTCCACCTAAAATTACTGAATAGTTGGAGGGATCTAGCTATGAATGCTTCTTTATGTCCCAAATTTTGTGGTAGTCCTTCTGTCCTGTCCTGGACTGTCAGACTCCCTAACTCCCATTCCTATATATGTTTTGACTAGGCTATGGTAAAAGGTTTGATTGAATTAGTATTTTTCCAGCCTCAACCCAAACCATTTTAATATATTAACAGCCCCTGGTGAGGAAATCAGCTATGAGTTAAACAAATAATTCATTTGGTTGGAAACAGAAACTAATATAAATTAGTTCATTGACTGTTGTTGGATATTAGCTGGTTATTGGAAGACATTTCACAGCAGAACATAGGTATGAACCCCAATTGCTAAGAAAGGAACAGGTAGATCCTTCCATCCTTTGCTTTATATGTGCTTCCCATCTAAGGATCCCATTTTTCAAAAATAAAGTACATGTTTATGGAGTAAGGTTATCAAGAGGATGGCCAAGAAATTTAAGTTATGGGGAAACTGCCATCTGCCTTCTCCCCTCTCACACCAAATAAAAATGCTATCTCAGCTGTAAAGTTGGATGTGGTACATCAAGCTGAGGTAGAACAGCGAAAAGTTAGCCAAACTGCTGGTGCTTCAGGCATGGCAACATCTACAGCATGGAAGAGATGAGCTCACCCATCATCAGTGTCTACTCTAATGGGAGATTTTATGGACAATGAACTCTCTGTCCCCATCCCCATTCCCCTCCCTCTCCTCCTCCTCCTCCTCCTCTTCCTCACCTTCTTTCTCTTCCACCACTATCACAAAGTATGGAAGAAAGAAGAAGTAATTCCATGATACATTCATAACATGTAAAGTTTGTGCCCGCTACTATACAAGCAAATCACTATGCTAGATACTACAGGAAACACAAAGACAATGACAACAAGGTCCCTTTTTTCAAGGGGCTTATGATTTAGCAAGAGTGGGGAACCTGTGGCCTCAAGGCCACATGTGGCCCTCTAGGTCCTCAAGAGTGGCCCTTTGACTGAATCTAAACTTCACAGAACAAATCCTGTTAATAAAAAGATTTGTTCTATAAAACCTGGACTCAGTAAGAAGGGCACACCCAAGGCCCTAGAAGGCCACATATGCCCTCGGGCCACAGGTCCCCCACCTGTGAAAAGAGAAATAAGACACGGAAACCTACAAAGGAGAATGTGATAAGTACCACAAAGAGAGGTACAAAACACAATATAATATGCTCCAAGAAAGGAGAGAGAGGGGGAGAGAGAGAGAGACAGAGAGAGAGAGAGAGCGATCTTAGTTTGTGGGATAATTCAAAGGCTTCATGGAAGATGGGTCCCTTGAGGAGCAAATAGTATTTTGTTAGGCAAAGAAGCAGGGAGATACCATTAATGTGCATGAAAAAAGGTACAAAGGTGAGGCAGTGTGGAACATGTAAGGCACATTTTCTGGTTATTAGCATCACAAGTTTCAAGTACTCTGTTAAAATTTCATTTTCAATATTTTTATTTTGTGATTTTGATTTGGACACTTCATATTATTACTAATATTTTGGCATTATTGTTAATATTTTATATGTATTGATGGACAAGCTCTGTAGGTTATTCAGACAATGTACAAAATCAGCATTCTTGATTTTTCCTGTTAGTTTCCATAGTTAGGCTAAATTCATTAAGGAGGCTCTGTAGTGTTCCAGGCCTTGATACAAGCATATCATCTGCAAACACGAATACTGAAAGCAGAGGTATCAAGCGCATGGTCTCAAAGTTGCACACAGTCCATGATACTCCTAAATTTTTTTTGGAGGGGGGAAGGCAGGACAATTAGGGTTAAGTGACTTGCCCAAGGTCACACAGCTAGTGCATCAAGTGTCTGAGGCCGCATTTGAACTCAGATCCTCCTAACTCCAGGGCCAGTGCTCTACTCACTGTGCCACCTGGCTGACCCCCCATCTCACATTTCTTTAAAGCTACTGCAATTCTGCTTTACTCATAGAGCACAGCACTTTCTTTGATGTGGGCACACCATGCTAGGTGGTCCTTTGCCAGTGTCTCTCATATCCCACAATCAATTCCAAAGTTCTTCAGAAAGATCTTGAGAGTGTCCTTGTATCACTTCTTCTGACTTTCGTAAAAGCACTTGCCTTGTGTGAGTTCTCTGTAAAATAGTCTTTTAGGCAAACATACATTTGGCATTTTAACAATGTAGCCAACCCTTTGGAGTAGCGCTCTCTGTAGTGGAGCTCCAAAAAAGACTTCAGTGTATGGTACCTTATCCTGCCAGGTGATCTTCAGAATCTTCCTAAGACAATTCAAATGGAAGCGATTCAGTTTCCTGGCATGGTGCTGGTAGACTGTCCAGATTTCACAGGCATACAACAATGACGTCAGCACTACAGCTTGATAGACCTTCAGTTTAATAGGCAGCCTAATACCTCTTCTCTCTCATATTTTTCTTCAAAGCCTCCCAAACACTGAGCTAGCTCTGGCGATGTGGCCAGCAACCTCACCAACTATGTGTACATCCCCAGGACATATAATGCCAAAGTCAGTGAACTCCATAGCGTTCAAATCTCTCCATTTGCTGTATGTGTTGGTAAGCAAAATGGGCTCCTTAGCACTTAGTTAAACAAGTGCCCTTGAGGAGTTTGGCTTTTGCTTGCTTTGAGTAATTCAGTGTATTTCATTGAGTCTTACTAAGTGCTAAGCCCCAGGCTCTAACCCCTATTAGGTGTTAACCTAACCTATGTGGCTGTGGATTGGTAACTAAGGTGGGGCCCAAGGTGGGGCTAATTCAGGGGAGGGCCTAGTTTTACATATGAGTTTGAGTGATAGGTTTGGGACATCAGAGGCTCTTAGACCACATGGGTTTAAGTCCCCTCTTTGTGACGATTCTAGGTCACGTGGGTGAGTCGCATGTGTGACTCACCCCTGATGCTAAAAAAGATATAAAATCAGGGGTTGGCCTTCTCTTCTCTGGAGCTCTCTTACCCACAGCAGTGGTGGCACATGTGACTCTGGGCCAGCCCTTGTTCTGAGCTCCCAGGCTGAACCTAGATGTTGGTAAACTATGAATCTGTATTTGGTCCGTCTGTTGATGTTCGTAATTTGTTTGTAATTTGCTCTGAAGTTCAGTGTGCTGGTCTCTTCCCCTGAACTAAGTGAATGATATTTGTATGTTGAATTAAAGTAAGCTTGTCAAACCCCTTCACCTTGCTTTCCTTAGTTAAACAGATCAAAAGAATCTGTGCTGTTGGCAGCTTTCTGGGTGCTGGTTGTGGGTGGATCTTACATCCCCACTGAAGCTGCTAACTGGATTGTGGAAACACTGTATACCTGATGGTTCCACATACAAATATGCTGCTGACTGGTGGAGAACCTCTGTCTTCTCGGTGTTAATTGTCAGGCCAAAATGATTATAAGTGGCAGAGAATAGATACATACTCTGTTGCATCTCAGGCATTGAGTGCACCATTATCTTTGAATAAAGCTACACAACAACTATCTCTCCACTTTACTGTTGGCTTGTAGTCTTTCCAAGTTAAATAATTTACCATCAGTGTGACACCTGACCTTGATGCCATTTTCATTCTCATCGAAGGTATCTGACACCATTAGTGAAAACATCATGCTAAAAAGCATGGAATCAAGCACAGCAGCCCTGATCCACTCTTCTGGTGACTGGGAAAGTGTGAGAGCCCTCCAGAGCTCACGCAAGCATGCTATCATGGAACTGGCATACAATACTGATGAACTTATCTGGGCAACCAAATTTAGCACGATCTTCCACAAGCCCTCATGACGGACAGTATCAAAGGCTTTGGTCAGATAAACAAATGTTGTGTAGAGACCTCTATTCTGCTCTTGGCATTTCTCCTGGAGTTCTCAGGAAGCAAACACCACATCAACCATTCCTTGGTCCTTTCTGAACCCACATTGGCTTTTGGACAGATGACTACCTTTCAGGTGAAGAAGGATCAGCTTATTAAGGGGGACTCTGGCAAGAATCTTTGTGGCAATGATTAAGACAGAGATCCCCTATGATTGTCACAGAACAACCTACTTCCTCTTCCTTTAAAGAGATAGACAATGGAAGCATGCTTGGATTCCTAGGAGATAACCTTCTCTTGCCATATAATTCAGAAAATTTCTGTCAGCTTTTCTATGAGCAGTGGACCCTTGCCTTGTAAATCTCAGCTGGAGTAGAATTGGTACCAGGCGCTTTGCAAAATTAGAGGAGCCTAATAGCATTCAAAACCTCATCTTCAGTTGGAAGTCCAGCTAGAGAGGATTGACTTCAAACTGAAGTATATAGTCAATGTCTTCAGCACTGGTTGATGCTGGTCTGTTAAGAACACTATGGAAGGGTTCAGCCCATCTCTTCAGGGTCATATCCTTATCACTGATCAATGTGTCTCCATCAGCACTGGTAGTTGAGATGCATGATAGGTCTTTGGCCCATAAATAGCTTTCAGGGCATCATAAAAAGTGTTTGGAATTGTTACTATATTTGGATTTCATATGCCTTCTTACTGAGCCAAGAATCATGCATCTCTCTAAGTTTTGCTTGGAGTTAAATACTGCCTTCTTAGAGAAGGATGAACTATACTGCTGGTAAATCCTGTAGAGTTCTAATTTTTGTTTAGCATCTCCTGAATTTCTTCATCTTTTTTTGTCAAATTAACCTTGATATTAGCAGGTGCTCTGGCCCAGATGAGTAAATGTGGTGCTGTACACCAAATCTCTGAAAGCTGCCCCCTCCTTTTCTGCTCCACTGTTGCCAACCATATGTTGGCTCAGCTTCCCTTCCAAGTTAGCCGTGAACTGTTCACACTTGAAGAAGTGCTCTAATCTGTTGACATTAAGTCTTCTCATAGTCATCTTGCCTTGGGGCCACTGCTTTTGTTGAATGCAAATGTTTAGCTTGGAGAGGATAAGTCTGTGATCAGTCCAGCACTTTGTATCACACATCACTTTCATTAAGTCTGTCTCTTCTCCTTTCAGTGACATAGTCTATTAAATGCCAATGTTTGCTGCAAGGGTGCATCCACTAAGTTTTATTTCATTTAGGTAAATAGAAGACAGTATTGGTGATAAAGTCATGAGACACCAAGTCTTCAGTAGTAAGTAACCATTGCTGTTGCTGTTTCTATCTCCATTCCTCCCAAGGACTCCCTGCAAAGCCTGATAGTCTGTCACTATTCTGGCATTAAAGTCATCCAGAATTATAAGCTTGTCCTCTTTTGGCACACTGATAATAAAGGTCTCTAGGCCTTCATAAAATTCTTCTTTGACCTTGTCAGGCTTCATCCTGGTGGGAGCACAGGCACTGATGAAGGCAGCATGGTGGCAATCCCATTATCATGAGTTTGTCATTCACTCCTTGGGGAGGAATACAAGCTCGTCGACTACATTAGTTTTGATTGTGAAAACTATGCTAGCTCCCCATTACTGCAGCCACTCCAGAAAAATATGTATCCAGCTCTGACTTAGGTAAACTAGTCTTCTTTTGCCAGCCTTGTTTCACTCAGGGCTGCTATTTGGATGTGGTACCTGCTGAGTTCTCTGACAACAAAAACTGTTCATCTTTTAGGTCTACTGGATTTCATATTGTCCGTAAGCATGCACACATTCCATGTACCACTGGTGAGTAGAATCATCTTTGCAAGCTTTTGTATATTTTTTTGTGTTTTGACCACAAGGTAGGATCCCTGCCTGCTGTGGTAAGCAGTCCAGGTTTAGGTTGGGTGGAGCAGACAATTTTTAGGGCACCTTTTCTAGCCCCTTCCTCATGCCAGGAAGTGAACAGTGTGGCCCTTATAAAAAGGCTGTTCAGACACCCAGGGGGCTACTGAATTCCATGGCTGTTTCAGTCCAGTGAGAAGACAACCTTGTGGCCTGGGCTGCCTGTATACAGCACTGTGACTATAGTTCCCAGTGTATCTGCACCTGCTACTTTGTCACTTGCTTGCTGCTATAGGATTTAACGCAGATAAAAATGGTAAAATGGTATGGGTGACATCTTTCGATTTACACATAAATTGGATTTAAGTGAAGCACATTTGCCCGAAGTCACCAGCCTCTTTCTGTCTTCCAGAGTCATCAGAGTCCAGGGGCAAGACAAAAGTCAAGATAACTGGTGATGGCCCAGGATGCAGATGACCTTGGCATCTTCAATATCTAACCAAGCTTTAAGTACTACACAGTGTCTACTTCAGCTGTCTTCATGGCCGTTGTAGCAAATTGTTTTCATTCACCCATTCCACCAGGGTAAGTCCTCACGTGCTTGGAGTATACCTCCCACCAACTCATTGATAGGTTTGAGACCCCTCAGTTACCCTCAACCTGGTTTAGCCTATCTGCAGGGAAGGTTTACCAGGATCTGACCATTGCACATGCTATAGCTTTCCGGAGAAACCGGTGAGAGTTGGGTGGCAAGTGGACACCAAAGACGGATGAGCAGCCCTGAAAAGGGCTTGGCAACCCTCACACCAAAGGACCTAGTCCTCCCTGAACCCTTGCATGACACACTATGCATTGTAGATAGACACTGAAAATGGACAAGACCCAGAACTAAATAAGAAGAAGTGAATGGGCTGGATGTATTTGGAAAAAATTATACAGGGCTCTTTATGACCTCAAATTTTTCTAAATTTGAAGCATCAGTTTAATTCCAGTGATGCTCTATGTCCTTGAAACATAGTCTCTAAAAATTTTAAAATGTGATTCATCTAAAGGGCAATGGAGACACCCAGGGTGGGTATAAATAAATTTAAGTACACACACACACACACACACACACACACGTATGTGTATATATATATACATATATATATAAAATATAAACACACATATATACATATATATGTAATTATCTAAGAGGGCAATAAGCATTATATAGCACCCACTATATGCCAAGCACTGTGATAAGCACTTCAGAAATATTACCTCATTTGATGCTCACAACAACCCTGTAACTTAGGTGCAATTCCCAATTACAGACGAGGAAACTGAAGCAAACAGAGATTAAGAGACCTGCATAGCATCACCCAGCTAGTGTCTAAGGCTGGATTTGAACTCCTGGTTTTCCTAACTCCAGGTCCAGCACTCTATTCATTATACCACTTAACTGCCTCTCATTATTATTAACACAGAATTGAATGCAAAAAATATAAAAGATGTACAAATGGAAATGAAGCTAGGCTGAGTATGTAGTATGAGTATTAGATAAGATAGACAACTTCCATGTTCCACTGGTACCCACACTATCCAAAAGGTCTAAGATATTTGTGTTGAGTGAGTCACTGATGGAGGCTTTACATAGGAAGACATGGAAAAGAAAAGTTTTGATCTATATCATTGGAGGGAGCAACCAATCACCAGATCTATGATTTAAGACCATAGATACATAAAAAAGAATACATGGCTTATTTTTTAAATCAAATAGATTTTTCCCCTTATGTGATAAAAAAAAATCCTCCTTCAGGATAATTTAATTATATACTATCCTAATTGTACAGAAGAACATGTAAGATTTTACCATTGAAATCTAGAGGAAAAAATAATTCACTCACAGAATCTGCTCCTCGCAGCAGCTTTGCCAGCACATATTTGTTCCATTACGGTAATGCATATCAACACAAGTACCTCAGGTCTATGTAATTATTTAGACTCTGCAGCTCTTTGAATAAATAAAGGTGCTTTAAGTGTGTAATTTTGTTACGACTCATTTGGGTTCAAATAAAAACAAAAAATGGAGCAGATGAGATAGCAACAATGTCAAAAGAGTAATGCGGGGACAGAATCTTAAGAGACAGTGGGTGGACAGGAAAACACAAGGACTTTGGCCTCCGCACAACTTTTTTCAATTCCTAATAACAAAAGCTTCCTTAACAGAATCACTTGATCATGGTCATAAGCATACATACGTGCCCAGGTTATATAAAACAAGATGTACAGCTATTAACCCTGCCCTCCACAAGTTTATTTTCTAAATGCCATCCACCCACATACATTAAAAAGCAAAGTGTTGGGTCATTTTTCTTTCCTAAAACACTTGAAAAATCATTCCAATTGCATAATATCATCTTTTATATATGTGATTGAGTCAGGGACACAGACATGTATGATACTGAATTATCCATTTGAGGAATCTTTCATCTTCAGATCCTTGGCAAGTGGGAGCTCCCAGTCATCCTCTCCTGCCTGTGGTGGCTTGCTGAGGAGATTTAACCACAAAGGTGAGAATAACGACAGAAGCCACAGGAGTGGTTCTGTGGTTTTCATGTGAGAGCCAGGGGAAGGAAGGAAGGAAGGGAGGGAGGGAGGGAGGAAGGAAGGAAAAAGAAAGAAAGAAAGAAAGAAAGAAAGAAAGAAAGAAAGAAAGAAAGAAAGAAAGAAAGAAAGGAAGAAAGAGAAAGAAAAGAAAGAAAGAGAAAGAAAGACAGACAGACAGAAAGAAAGAAAGAAAGAAAGAAAGAAAGAAAGAAAGAAAGAAAGAAAGAAAAGAAGGAAGGAAGGAAGGAAGGAAGAAGAAGGAACAAAGAAAACAAAATAGAGAGAGAAAGAATGAAAAGAGAGAGAGAGAAAAGGATAAGGAGGAGGAGGAGGAGGAAAGGAGGAGAGGAGAGGAGAGGAAGGAAGGAATTGTTAACTTCCTAAAAGCATGTTTTTAAAAAAGCCCAATAACCACAGCAAAAAATACTATATTTTAAATGCTCAATCCAATCTATAAATGTTTCAGTAATTCCATATGTGATTTTAGGAGGCAAGCTCTCTTTGTCAGAGATCCACAAACATTTTTGGAGTGCTATTACTTTTCATTTCCTCTATATTTTGAGATCTCAGGGGAGGAAAAGGCAGATGGGAACAGACAGTTCATTGACAGTAACATTCCTAAATACAGTAAGCACTGATAATGGCTGAACTCCTCTCTTCCTTAGAATCCCAATACCCAATGAGAATGAGGAGGTATGGCAAAAGTAACTGGTTTGGGGATATACAAGGAAGAGCCTATGATCTCCTGATAGATCCTGACTCACGGGCTGAGGACCACTACCCTGTATCATCAAGAAAGGTATCTTTTTATCTTACAACTGGAATATCCCCTACCTTAAGCTCTGCTTTAGTGAGTGTTCAACTGTTATGTATTGAGTTGACTGTTTTTGGTGAGTGTTATAGCTTACCAATAACAACCAAGCACCCAGGGGGTATTTATTGAAAGCCTGAGTCCCAAGTATTGTGAGACTAAAGAATAGTCTTCAGTTTTGTTGGGGACACAGACCTTTACACACTAGAAACATTGCAGAATAATTCATGTCCTCAGTTATGTGTATTTTACACCAGAAATGTCAGAAGCTCAGACAAAGAAAAATGGCAAAATCTTGTTCAGATTAGGGTTGTGCTGCCTGGCTTCTGCGTTTCCCCCCAGTTTCAAGTATTTATAATCAGTGTGAAGGATTGCCAATATTTTTAAACATAGGAGCAGAAAGTTTTGTGATCATAGTGGGGAGAGAGTTAGAAGGTTTAGGGGTAGATTAAGCAAAAATTGTAGGGAAGTGAGAATGAGCATGGCAGCTTCAGTTGACATAATGACGGCAATCTGATTGGAGAATGGGTTTGTGTTAAGGCATGGTGAGAAGTACATCTCTATTGGTAAATCAGGGTAGGATTACTTGAGGGGAATGAATCTACTTTCCTCCCTTCTGAGTAGAGGTGGAGAACAATGCCTGTCAGAAATGGTCAATGTCTTGGTCAGTGTTACTGAACTGCTTCCTCTCCCTGCCCACCTTTGTTTGTTTGAATCTCTGATATAAGGGATGGCTTGTTGAGTAAGTGAAGGGGAGGGATATTCAGAATGGATGTGATTAAAGCAAAAGGCATCAATAAAAATTTTAAAAGTAAAAAAAAAAAATTATAGGCCGTGAGTATTAGGCAGTAAAGCACATTAGGAAAAGTATGGACTTGGAGTCCAAAACTGAGCTCTGGTCCCAGTTCTGCCACCTACTGACCATGTGATCATAGGTAAGTCAAAGTCTCTCTGATCCTCCATTTTCTCTTTGTAAGAGGGAGATAATTATATTTTCCCTGCTCCTCTCAAAGGATTGTTGTAAGGCTCCAATAAGATATGTTTGAAAGTGTTTGGAAACTATAAAGCTGTATACAAATGTGAGGGATTATCATTATCATTATTATAATTATCCTATAGATAATAAGAAACCACTATAAGTTTATCAGCAGGGGGATGATGAAAGTAGTATTTTAGGAAGATTAATCTGTCAGTGATGAGTAAGTTGGCTTAAACCACTGGCTTTAAATTATTCAAAGCCTATATAACCCTTTCAGTTTTGATTCTGACTCCAGAGGATACCTACTAAAGACTTTATTCTGGTTAATGTAGAGATAGCTGCCTATAATGAAATGGTTATTTCCATGTATCAGGCTGTGTACTAGACTGGAGTGGGGATGGGGGCACAGGTTAGAAGGTCTTGGTTCTAACCCTTGGCTTTATACTAATTAGCTATGTGACCTTGGAAAAATCTCTTTAGCTCTCTTGGTTTCCATTTCTTCAGGGGTAAAAATGAAAGGGTTAAACTAGATTAACTCATTCAACAGTTCAGCAACAATTGAACTGGACAGCAGACAAACAAACACATATGCATGCATGTATGTGTGCGTGTATGTGCGTGTGTGTGTGTGTGTGTATGTGTGCGTAGACCAGCTAAAGCTGTCCATCCAGTGGCATATCATTGTCTGAATAATAGATTTTTTTTCCTTTGTCCACTTACTTTTTCCTTTGTGTATGGTTAGGTTTAACTCTTTTGAGTGATTATGGGTCTTACAGGAGGCTCATCAAAGTTCTGAGTCTCAATGTAGTGTGTATAACACGATCTACAAAAAAACAGCCTATGGATGACCTCACGATCAGTTGGGCAACCCTCTTCCATATTGCCTCTGCATCGGTTGTCTTGCACAACAGTGGCAAACAGCTTTGGTAAGCACGTAGCTCCCTGTTTCATACCTGATTTGATATACGCTTTAGATGTTTGACATCATTTCTTGAATCGTCTAATTGTATTTAACCTAATCTAACTCCTTCATTTTTTGTTATTATTCGGTCCCTTCAGTAGCGTCTGACTCTTCATGACCCCATTTGGGGTTTTCTCGGCAAAGATACTGGAGTGCTCTGCCATTTCCTTCTCCAGCTCATTTTACTGAAGAAGAAACAAGTCAAACAGTGTTAAAGTAACTTGTCCAAGGTCATACAGCCAGTAAATATCTGAGGCTGGATTTGAACTCAGATCTTCCTGACTCCAGGCTCTGTGCCACCTAGATGCCTACCACCTTCATTTTAGCCACAAAGAAACTGAAGGCAGGAGAAATAGAGTTCACACAGCTAGTCAGTCAGTCACATAGCTAAGGTTACACAGTTAGTAGGTAGACAAGCAAGGGCTAGAACCCAAGCCTTCTGACCCCCAGTCTAGTACACAGTCTGACATGTGGAAATAACTATTTCATTACAGGCACCTGTCTCTACAATAACCACAACATAATTTTTAGTAAATAGTCCCTGGAGTCAGAATCAAAACTGAAAGGGTTTTATATATAATTTGAATAATTTAAAGCTAGAGGTTATTAAATATATACATATACATATACTGTGTGTTTATATCATAGATACTGCAGGTGCCCAGAATTTAATAGGATGAAGAAAACAGGTTGGATTGCATTTAGTAAAATGTACATAGCTTTTTTTTTTAGTGATTCCAAACTTCTCCCCAAAATAAATAACCATCTTCTTAGTACCAATATTCTTCCAGAGATGTTATATGGCTAAATATCATAGAATACCACAGTGGTGGGTCATAAAGGACAATGGAGGGATTTGGGGTGGGGGTGTCTAAGCTTCAAAATATTGCCAACAAACAACTGCCTATCAAAAGTAGTTTAAAGAGTATCATCAAGGAGATGGATGATGGGAAGAGGTGGGCCATTCTTGTAGCAAGAGTAAGGAATGAGAGATGAATAGTCCATGTGCTTCCCTGGTACCCATTCAATCTTGAAAGCCCTAGAAAAAGGTCCCTGACTCACTGGGTGAACTCTCTCTACAGTAATTTCTAAGAGGACATGGAGAAGTATCACAAATGATGAATTGTGGACAGATCTGCACCGCTGGAGGGAATAGTTGCATCAGTGTATTGTAGGGAATACAAAGTTGAATAAGACAAGATTTCTGTCCTTAAGACGCCTATAATTTAGTAGGGGAGAAAAGATATGTACAAATGCAATTATAATAATTAATATTATGTATACACATGTAATACAAAAGAAAGCCATCATAAAGATTAAGGTACAAAGTACAATGGGGGTATAGAAGAGGAAAAAATTACTTCTAGGTGAGAGGTTCAGGAAAAGTTTCCTGGAAGAGGTTAACATTTAAGTTAGGTCTTCGAAGATTAGTAGACAAACAGAATAAATAGGGACAAGAAAAGAAGGAATATTCTAAGAAAAAAGAAGAGCACAAGCAAATTCTTACATTTTGAAAAAGGCAGGGTTCTTTTATTTGTGTGTGGTTGTTGTTGTTTTGGAAACGGCAAGTTATCTAGTTTAGCCAGAATATAGGGAGATGAAGGGGAGTAGAAGGAACTAAAGACAGAAATGTGGGAAGGGTCCTGAATGCCAAGCTGAGGAGGGTGCATTTTATTCTGAAGGTAACTGGGGGTCACTGAAGATTTTTAGTATTAATACAATCAGAGCTGTGCTATATATGCCAGGAGATGGGTAATAAGGTTATGAAGTAGGATGTGGAAGTATGCATGGAAAGGTGAGGACAGATGGTCGAGACCTTGTAGAAGCAGAGATTTATAGAATTTGGCAATTTATTGGATGTTTGGATACCTGGATTATGGAGAAGGAAGAGTTAAAGATGGCACTGGGGTTTCAAACCTAGGTGATTGAGAAGATGGTGGTACCATTAGCAAAAATAAAGAAATCATGGGGGCAATAGAGAAGGTAATGAACTTGGTTTTGGATAAGTTAAATTTGACATTTGGAAATGCAGGTCCACATTTTAGAAGGGAATTATACTAGAAAAATGTAATTGAGAGTGACAGAGAGGTGAGAGTTGAGCTTGTGGGAGTGAGATCACTAAGAAATAAGAATATTGGGATAGAGGAGAAAAGAGCCAAGATTTGAACTTTTGGAAATACTTTATTTTAAAGTTCCTTTTCAACTTTAAAGTTTTATGATTCAATGAAAACATAAACTTACTCCAAAATGTCAAGGTCCTATGATCTCTGATACAGGAATGTCTGAGAGAATATGGAAGGGCTCAGAAGGTTTTACTAAGGTCACAGATGTTGCAGACCTTGTAACATAGTCATCAACAAGCAAAACCTTAAGAGTTTTCTGTTCCAAAGACTTCAAGCAGTGCACAATATAGCCCCATGTACACACTTTGTGATTATAAGACCTTAGAGTAAGAAGGGTCTTCTCTAAGGAATTAAGAATGGAACACAAAGAAACATAAGACAAGCCACCTGAAATCTCCTGAAGTTACAGTACCCTGCCTTGAAGAGGCGCCACTCAGCTTTCTTGTACCCCCTGTAAACACAGCCAGCTCTGCAATCATGGTTTTAGGGGCCATTTTAGGAATACTGGCCCAGAGACTCTGGCTTTCCCTCATTTTTTCAATCTAGCGCTTGCAAACAGCCTCAGATTGGGAAAGTGGCTGAAACCCTCATTAAGGGTATGGCAAAAATGACTGCCTTCCTGTTTCCACAACTCATCTGCCCAGCCTCCCTAATTGCAGTAGTACAAAAGAGAATTACAGTGGTTCAAATAGTTAAACCATCTGCCATTTCCAAATACAGGGATTTTTTTTTTCAGAACCCTGGTGATCTCCCACTTAACCTTAGGGTTCCAAGAAAGAAAGTTTAAAAATGTATAAACAAATAAGGTCCAATTGGGCCATAAAAATAGGAAATCCTATAACAAGCAGGTTAGGAATTTTAATCCAAATGAAAAACATCTTCCCTGGTCTGCAAATCAGTACTGATGGTCCATGTAAACAGACTGAGAGGTGGAGTAGATTTGGACCTTTCAACTGAACTTTGGCTGGGCTGGGCTATTTCCAAAGGCTCTTTTTAAATTTTTTTTTGTGTTGGGGTTCCAATAAGCAGCTGGGCAGGATCAGATCTATGTGGCTTTTTTCACTTTGCAGGGGAATTTTTCCTCTTACACTCTTAACAAGGAGAAAACATCACACGATTCCAGTCTCAAACACAAGCTCAGCTGGAGCTGCCAGTGATGGAGAAGCGCTGTTTCCTCAATTATCCAGTACCAAGAACCTTAGTACTGGATAATTGTGGCCTCTGGGTTATTCTGGCATTAGTTCAAGTGAGTGACTCTGAGTGGTAGGCAACCTGCCATTCACTGGAATTATCCACAAAGAAGCTGGCCAGGAAACATGTCCATCCTGAAAGTCATCAGGTTAACAATGTTTTCATCATGTTCCCTTTTAGGTCAAGAATATAGGCTCCTGACTGTCTATGGGATCTGGTCCAGATTCCTTGGCCTGTCATTTAAGGTCCTCTATAATCTTTCTACATTCAGCCTATCCTCCCAAAGCCTCTACTGAAGGAGTGTGCCTGGGAGGACCATCTCTTCATTTCCAATCCAGCTGTACTTGTTTGGACTCCTCTATCACATCCCCTTACATGATACCTACCCACTCCTGCTTTTTAGCTTCCTTCTGTGTGCTGTCTTCCCCATTAGACTGTAAGCTCCTTAAGGGTGGGGATTGTCTTTCTTATTCATATCTGAATCTCCAGCACTTAGCACAGTGGTTGGCACATTGCAGACATTTAAGAAATATTTATTGACTGACTATCCAACATGAATTCACAATTCCCCTGTTCAGTAAGTATGGAAACTTATTTTCTGATAATCAAAATCCTACTCTTTCTTCAAGGCCTAGCTCAAGCCCCACCAAAGGGTTCAAGTCCCACCCCTACCACTTGGAACCTGTGTAACTCAGCTTCTCTGGGTCCTTTCTCTGTAAAACGAATAGGTTTGACTCAGTGGCTTCTGAGGTTTTTTCCAGCTCTTAATCTATGATCCTATACTTTAAGTAAGCTTTCCTCAACGACTTCTGCCCATCCTGATCTCTCCTCTCCCAGAACTAAATACATGTTTTAAACCATAACATTTCATACCGGATCACATATGCCCTGTATGGATCATTGCTTTCTAATTATTTCATGAATCTAGTTTGTCTCCCTAACAAGACAATAAGTTGTTTAAGTACACGGACTGTCTAACATTTTTCTGTATTCCAACAACACCTAGTGCAATGCTATCTACAGAGAAGAAGCTCAATAAATACATGCTGATTAACTGATAATAGGGCCTAGTAAAATTAAGTGAGCTAAAAGTTTTAAAATCAATCTGTGGGGATAACAAGTAGGTACAAAGCACTTTGCATGCATAATATTTGATTTCATAAGTCATGTGACCTGGATAGTCCAGGAAATTAATAATAATAATGATAATAATATTATAATTATTGTTTTACAAGTGAGGAAACTGAGACTCAGAGAAGTGCCCAAGGCCACAAAGTTAGGTAGCAAAATACTGTAGCAGAGCGGGATTTGGACCAAATTGACAAGATGACATAAACCTAGAAGTGGGTGGTTGGGATAGTGAGAGGATTCAAATTCATGTCCTTTAAAGAATGGACAAAGGGACTGGGGATATTTGTCTTAGAGAAGAGAAGGCTCATGGGAGGAATAATTGGATTATATGCAGTAGTGTATAGAGAGCCAGCCTTAGAGAGGAAGATTCAGGTTCAAGTCTTGCCGTAGACACAAGGCCCCAAGGCTGGTGCTGTTTGTACTCTGCCAATGCAATGTAATATAGTATATGGTATTTGGGGTTCTCTTCATAGAGAGGCAGATAAAGTATTTATTAAGTATTGACTATGTGCCTCAGTTATGCTCATCCATTACCATCCATGAAGCCTGTCTGTGTTCATGGTATTCACTCTATTTTTCTTCCCCAATCAATGAAAATTAGTAAGATGAATAATATCATAAAACTCTTTTTAGGTATGAAGGTGAGACTTCTACTTCTACTACTAATCCAACTGCTTCCTGTCACTTCTAGTGCTTATAAAGCAATCTGAAACTCCTGGCAAATACTCTATCGCAGTCCAGACTTTCCATTTCCATAGCAACAGCAGTTATATTGCTTCTTGGGGAACCCTTTCCTACTCTGGAAACTTGGTTCTGGGGAATATCTCTTTAATTCTGTTGTTTCACTTGTTCCTATGACTCCTTCCTTTAAAAATACTTTCCTTTAAGCAGATGTAAACCTTAATTAATTTAATTATTTGGGGCAACTAGGTAGTGCAGGGCGTCAGGCCTAGAGTCAGGGAGACTCATCTTCCTGAGTTCAAATCTGGCCTCACACACTTACCAGCTGTGTGATCCTAGGCAAGTCATTTCACCCTGTTTGCCTCAGTTTCCTCATCTGCAAAATGAGCTGGAGGAGGAAAGAGCAAATTATCCAGAGCTCCACTATCTTTGCCAAGAAACCTCCAAATGGAATCATGGAGAGTCCCTAATAAAAAAAAAGTACATAGTTGCTTTATTTGCCTCATTCCTTGTGTGTGGCTCACCAGTAAGATATCCTTGGTGCTTAGGGTTGTGTCAGAACTGCAAATAAATTGAGAAATCAAGTGCTTAGGTGGGGCAATGCTGGAGTTCTGGGTTGTTTTACATCTTCTCTCAGTGCCTGGAGGAGGCCCAGGACTTACGGCAAGAGAAATTCTGGGTCTAACCTTCTTGGCAGCGACTTACTAGTATTAGGGCACTAAGTGATCATTAGCATACGTACATTAGCTTCAGAGGAGCATGAAAGTTCAGATGTCATCTTGATTCTGCATGTTTGTATCACTTCTCATCGGGAGCAGTGGGTGAATAGCCCGAAAAACTCTTTTAAGTCTCCTGCTGTTTTCATGACTTCATTATTAATCTTATGTTACAATAATACATTACTGAAATATCCCACTGAATGGCACTGATGAGGGATTGCAACCCTATGAAACTCAGAAGGGCAAAATTAATTTTTCTTTAATTACTGTCATTTACTCTTCATTATAAACTTATGTTTTCAAACTCATGCAGATCCAGATCCTTGCTAATGCCATTTAATAGGCTCTTAGCTTGGCATTAATTGTCACTAGGGGGAGCTAAAACAGCTAGAAACTTTGCAGCTCTTTTCATTGTTCCAACAAACAGTAAGTAATTAAAACATTATTTTGGGGGGTGAAATGAAGCAGAAATCTACATTCTACAAGCTTTTCCTTTTCTTCCTTTCATTTATATTTTTTTCAGCAGATGAGTCTGTTCTCTTTCATTATTCCACTAAGGATCACTATAAAAACAAATTCCAAAACACCCCCCCAGCACAAAAATAAAGAGAGTCCTGGACCAGGAATTAGGAGGCCTGTGTCCTAATCAAAGCTTTGCCAGTAATGCCTTATTGTTACCTTGGGAGAGTTATAGAGTTTCTCTCTATAAAAAGCAGGAGGTTTGGACTGGATGGTATCCAAAGTCCATCCCAGCTTTTAGTTTTTGTGATTCTCAGATGCTAAAAGTCCAAATCCTACCACTTGCAGTTGAAATACTGAAAATAACAATATAAGTTTATATTCCTTTATGATTTTCCTCATTTAGTGAAAGTTGTGGGATTAAAGAAGAAAATCCTATACGTTTATCAGGCCACCTTCCTCTTCCCTCCTTTAGTCTGGCTCTGGGAGTCCTAGGGAAGGCCATCTCTGAAGCCTAACCTGTGTTGAGTGGAGATTAATGGTGACACTTTCTCTTGTGTTGTCATTTAACATGTCTAAGAGTTCAGGATTAAGCTTTAGTATCAGATGCTAATCTTAGGATGTTTTCAAGGTTCTGTGGCCAAGCTAGATAGAAGTATGTTGCACTTTAAAAGGAGGAGGAGGAAGAGGAGGAGGAGGAAGACAAAGAAACTGACCTCCCCCCACCAAAAGATACTTGCAGTACTGTAGTCCCAGAGGTTGACTATGAAGCCCCACCCAGCAGCAGCTGCTACCAAAATCCCCCACCTAGCAGCAGCTGTTACCAAAATCCAAATCAATCTACTATGGGTCAGGTCCTATGCTATAAGTATTAGGGATACAAGTACAAAGAATGAAACAATCCCTGCTTGGAAGGATTATACCTTCTAATGAGAAGATAAGTACACGTATATATGTACAGCATAAATAAAAAGTTAAGAAATCTATGTATGATTATATCCACAAGAGTGTGTGTGTGTGTGTGTGTGTGTGTGTGTGTGTACACATTAGTGTAATGCAAGGTAGTTTGGGAGGGAGAGCACTAGCAGTTGGGGAAATCAGGAAAGACTTCCTGAACAAGATGGTTCTTTGAGCTACATTTTAAAGGAAGATCAGGATTCTTTGAGATGGAAGGAAGGAGGGAATGCATTCTAGGAATGAAGGATGGTCAGTGCAAAGGAGGTAGGAGATAGAGTGATGTATGTGAGGAAAAGAAAGCAGACCAGTTTGGCTAGATCACAAATTACGGGAGGAAATTAATATCCACTGAGGCTGGAAAGATAGTTTGGGGCAAGACTGTGAAGGATTTTAAAAGCTAAACAGAAGAATTTATAGTTTATACTAGAGGTAATAGCAAACCATTGGAGTTGATTGAATAGGAAGGAAAGAAGGAAGGAAGGAAGGAACAAAGGAAGGAAGGAAATAAGTACTTATGAAGTACCTCCTATGTGCCAGTAACTGCTAAGTGCTTTATAAATATTGTCTAATTTAATCCTCACAACAACTCTAGGAGGTAGGTGTTATTATTATCCCTATTTTACAAATGAGGAAACTGAGGCAGAGAGAAGTTTAAGTGATTCTGTGTGCCCAGGGCTATGCTCAGACAGGTAGTAAGTATCTGGGTTTTCCTGACTCCAAGCCCAGAGAAACAGAGAGAGAGAGAGCAAGATAGAGACAGACAGAGACAGAAGGGAGAAAGAGAAAGATAGGGAAAGGCAGATAGAGAATGACTGAAGATGCAGTCTTGGGGAGAAGATAGAAGGGGGTGCTATCAATTGTACATTTAGAAGGTTGGCCTTGACAAAAAGGGCTACCTCTCTCTTAGAGACTAGGAGAAGGAGTAAGAGAGTGGGAGATGATGTCAAAGGCTTTTGAGATTAGGAGAATGGTAGAAGAGCAAGCTCACGTCAGGTGGCCTCAGTTGTCTCGGGGAAGCAAGGTCCTTAGCTGGGGAGGAGTAGGTGTGGTAGGCTGGAGGAGGGAAGATGAGGTTTGGAATAGGACTACCTCGAAGCACCTAGGGCCCAACTACTGAGAACTTGATGCTACAAATTTGTAATTTACCCAGTCAACATGATTGTGAGACATCCTACGGCTTTATTCAACAGCTGGTTAGTAGTAAAAAAAAAAAAAAAAAAAGGTAGCTGGTAATAGTCATCAAGGACTGGGGCATAGGGAAGTTAGGGAGTTGGAGAGAGAATCTGTGAAAATGTGTGGCTTCTGGGAACCTAACCAACCACCTAATTGCCTGTTACAGACAAAAAAATGTCTATACATGCCACCTGCCTGCTGATTTCAACCCAGGATTGTATTTGAAATTGTTGCCACAAGACACTGATGAACATCAAATTAAACACCTAAAGTATATAAAATTCTATGCTAAGTTCTCGGAGAGATACAAGGTTTAGATAGAAAACAGTCACTGGCCTCATGAAGCTTAAAGTTTTGTAAGAAATTACACCACAGAAGATGCATATAAAACTTCTAATGATGTCTTGAGTCTGGTGAAAGGTTAAGAGGGTTGAAAATAAGAGGGATGGCATAGAGGAGTGGAAAGAACAGTCATCTGGGAATCAGAGGACCTGGGCATAAATCCTACCTCTGAAGACTCTGCTTGGCCTTGGGCAAGTCGTCTGACTTCCACAGGCCACAGTTTCCTCAACTGTAAATAAGAGGGTTGGAATAGATGGCTTCCAACATTGCAGCTAGAGAGTTAGGATCCAGTAAGATTTTCCTATTTGTAAGTTCCATGAGGACAAAAATCTGTCTCATTCATCTCTGTACCCCACAAAGTTTCTTGCGTAGTACCTCGTACATAGGACACACTCAATAAAAGTTCATCAAATTGGATGCTTCTGCAATGAAGAAAGTCACAGGGCTTATTTGTGATAGGGAGCTACAGGGATGCCCAGGTATTGTCAGGAAGCCCTGATGGGTATAAATAGTAGACTAGGTATAGCAGTGGATAGAATGCTGGGCCTGCAGTCAGGAAGACCTGAGTTCAAATATGGTCTCAGACACGTAGTAGATGGGTGAATGCTAGGCAAGTCACTTAACCCTATTTGCCTCAGTTTCCTCAACTGTAAAATGAGCTGGAGAAGGAAATGGCAAACCAGTTCAGTACCTTTGCCAAGAACCCCCCCAAAAAAAGAGTCACAAAGAGTAAGAGATGACAAAAATGGCTATACAGTAACAACAAACACAAAGTATTCTTCATCTTGCTTATTTTGTGTGGCACTGAATTAGAAGCTTCATGGTCTGGGTTAAGCCCTATTTTTACTAAAGATCTTTATTAATGATCTGGAAGAGAGGGTAAACAGCACATTAATTACATTCACACATATTAAATTGGAAGGTGCTGTGAACCACTTACAAGAGGAGAGAAATAATATCAAGCAGCCAGGCTTAATAAAGAGGTTGGCTTACTGCCTTCTTGGCTTTGGGACATGTGTGATCATAACAAGTACTTAACACCTAAATGGTGTTTTGTATTTTTAAAGTGTTCGACAGTCATGATTGTGATCTGCACTGTTAGAGATTTGTGTATAAAAAAAAAACAGAAATCATTATTCAGCATACTCTTTCAGAATTTGGGGCAAGGAAATAGGCCCTAAGGCCAAAGGCCTGGGAATGAGAGACAGTAACCACTGTAGATCAAATTACCCCTTCATGACTGGCTAATATAAGGATAAGTGGATATTTGGTCTCAGCTATCCCTCAAGGAAAGTAATCTAGGGTTGAGTATTTACATATCCTGGCCCCCTCTACCCCAGACAAAGTATGAAGAATGTAGAAGGAAAGGTGTTGGCTACCTCAGTGGGGGAAAAGGAGCTTTCAAGTATCAATTAGTCTGCTTTCACATTTAGATCATGGCTAAATGATACTCATAGTTAAGACTATTGACACAACTATCTCCATATCCTTTCGAAAGCCAAATCTTCGAAATATTTTTAAGTGTCTACATAAGAATCTTTGTTCTTGTTGAGGGAGAAGGGATTTAAAGGGATTTCATTTATTTTTGTCTTAAGTCCTTTGGAAATACCTATCTGTCCTCTGACAGAAATCAGAGCCATTCAAAGACATGGGACACTCTCTTGCTCCTGAAGCCACATAACTAGCTAGCAAGGGAGACAAAATTATAATCGTCATCACTGTCTGTGACTGATTAAGGGAACGATGGGGTCCTAAACAAACTGCCTTGAAGTCATAGCTATAAAGGTCAAGTCAGGTGCAAGGGGTCCGCTGGTTTATTCTGATATGATGTTAGTCCCCCTCTAGATTCCCTGGAAGTTTTCTCAGAGAGATTGTGTATGCTGTTAGCGAATTTCCTTTGGATTAGAAAGCTTTGTTTTGCCATGTTTGGTAGCTGGCCATGTTCAGTGAGTGTGTGTGTGTGTGTGTGTGTGTGTGTGTGTGTGCGCTAGCGCGTGCCCTCACACGTGTGTGTGGGGGGGGGGGGGGGGAGAGGCATGTGTGTCTTCACTTTCTTACAAGCAGTTTCTATCTTTTCTGTACCCTTCATAGATGGTGTTTCCTCATGCAATTCCTCCATTTGGGGAAGAGGAAAACTGCCAGCTATTCTAGGGCTGATCATGGAACTGACCTGAAAGGGAAAGACTGCAAAGGGCTATGAAACTGTACATACCCTAGGACCCAACAATACCATTACTAGGTCTGTACCCCAAAGAGATCAAAGAAAAAAGGAAAAAAGACTTAAGTACAAAACCATTTATAGCAGAGCTTTTTGTGGTGGCAAAGAATTGAAAACTGAAGGGATGCCTATTGATTGGCAATGACTGAACAAGTTGTGGTAAATTATTTTGATGGAATACTATTGAGCTATAAGAAATGACAATGGGCATTGTTTCACAGAAAAAAAACCAGGGGAAGACTTATATGATCCGATGCAAAGTGAAGTGAGCACAATAGGAGAACATTGCACACAGTAACAGCATTATAGTAACAATAATCAACTGTGAAAGACTTAGCTACTCTGATCAATAGAATGGTGATGATCCATGACAATTTACAGGACTCATGAGGGAAACTGCTATCCACTTTCAGAGAGAGTACTGATGAACTACGAGTGCAGATTAAAGCATATTTTCATTCACTTTATTTTTCTTGCTTTTTACCACCTTTCACAACATGGCTAACACAAAAATATGTTTTGCAAGACTTCATATGTATAATGAGTATTTTATTCTTTTGGCTTTTCAATATGTGGGAAAGTGCTGGGAAGGAGGGAGAGAATTCAGAATTGAAAATAATTTTTTTAAAATTAAAGAATAAGGGAAGGGCTGCATGCCAGTGTTTGCTTTGGCTTAACGTGTTTAAGTCCCTACCTATATTTCCCATTACAGCAAAGGTTCTTAACCTTTTTTGTGTCATGGATCCCTTTAGTCATCTGGGAAGCTTAAAGATTCCTCAGAATAATGCTTTTAAAAGTGTAAAATAAAATACATAGGCTTTCAGGAGAAGTCAAATTTATTGAATTATCATTATGAAAACATTTAAAAATCCAAATATATGGTCCCCAGGTTATAAACCCTTGCAACTAAAGGATACAACCCAGGATATATGCCTTGTATACCCATATTCTGTATTCTATTTTCAAGAAAGAGGATCTGTGACTTGTAAGGGGTTGTACATTTGATCATGAGAGGCGATAGTGTAGTAGATAGGCAGCTGGCCTTGGAGTCAGCTGATAAATCATATCCTGGCTGTATGACTGGCCAAGTCACTTTGTCCTATGCAAGAATATAGACTGCAAAGCAGATGTTAAACTGCACTGGCAGAAGACATTTCTTCTTTTGGAGGTCCTGATACCAAAGAAATCACAAGTCTAGTCCTATATAGATATACATACACACACACACATATATACACTCACATACATATGCATATACATATGTCTATCTCTCCCTATAATTTCTCTCTTCCTTCCCCCTTTCCTCCTTCCCTTTCTACTTCCCTTCCCCCTTCCCTCCCTCTTTTTTGGCTATAGCGAGGTGGCGGAGTAGATGGAGTGCTGAACCTGGATTGAGGAAGATCCGAGTTCAAATCCAGCATCAGACACTTGCTAGTTATAGTGACTGGGGAAGTCACTTAACTACTGACTGTCTCAGGTTCCTCAACTATAAAATGGGGGTAATAACAGTGCCTACGTCGCAGGGTTGTTTTGAAGATCAAATGAGAAAATATTTGTAAAGCACCTAGCACAGTGCCTGGTACATAGTAGGTGCCATATAAATGCTTCTCTCTCTCTCTCTCTCTCTCTCTCTCTCTCTCTCTCTCTCTCTCTGTGTGTGTGTGTGTGTGTGTGTGTGTGTATGTGTGTGTAAGCTATCTATCTATCTATCTATCTATCTATCTATCTATCTATCTATCTATCATATCTCTATCATCTAACCATCACATGCCTATCTTTGCCTACCCTGTAGGCAATTTGTGGATAAAGAAGTAGACTTGAAGTCAGGAGGACCTCACTTCATTCTATCCTCAGACACTTAACAGCTGTGTGACCCTGGGCGAGTCTCTTAACTGCTGCCTGCCTCAGTTTCCTCATCTGTAAAATGGGAATAATAATAGCACCTATTTCCTGGGTGTATTGTTGTAAGGATAAAATAAGAAAATATTTTGTAAGGCTTTTCATGAACCTTAAAAAAACACATAAATGCTAGCTATTATTATTATCTTTTGAAGGACTCTCTTGGCTGTAGCCTCAGCATCCTTCATATTATGTCCACAACATAAAGCTCAATAAAGTCTATTACAGAATCCCCATCTATCTTTGAAGGACCATCAAAAGTGTTACATCATCCAATTTTGCAATTTGTGTCAGAAAGTAATAGGAACTATAGTCTCGTAGACATAACGGGAAGAATTCAGAATGTGGGATGAACCCATCTGATACATTTAGACACAAGTATAACAAAAACCAAAACCACCAAACAAAACAAAATCTTATGTTTCTTTTTCCACCCACAATGTAACTTGCCTTGACAGTAGGATAACATCCGCAGATTTAGGCTTTTTTGGTCTTGACATTGTAATGCTGTCTCCACAGGCTTGCGCCAATCTGTTTCTGACATCTTCACATTAGATCATTTCTTCCAAGGATTTACTTGGACATTGTTTTATTTCAGCTGCCAAGATCTGCCAAGATAAGCTCAGCTCTACAGATAAAAGGTTTCAAATTTGGGGGCTTATTCAATTAAAGCAGTATTCGCCTCTAAAATTAGGCTCAACACTTAAACTTGGCAAAGAAATTGAGACAGGTGCAATGGAAAGGGAGGAATGAGCTGTGGTCCAGGAATAGCTGGATTTTGTGATTGTCCTTGAAGTTTAATGAAAAAAGATAGTATTCTACCAAACTGCAGAAACAAGAATATTCAAGATTCTATAAACCCATGTGGCTAAATTTAAAAAAAAAAGTTTGGTTTGGTTTGGTTTTTAACATATTGGGACGCAGGATCGTTTCACATGATCACCTTTTTTTGGTTGTCAACCAGTGGGGAATGGCAGCATGGAAAAAGAAACTATGGCAGCAGAAGTACTTTGAGTTATCTCCTCAAAGAACTTCTTATATGTAGCATTATAGAACTGGAGGAGCCCTAAGAGGTCGTTTAGTCTAATTTCTTCGTTTTATAGGTGAGGAAACTGACGATCAACGCCCAAAGCACAATGATTTGCCAAAGGTCACGTGATCAGGTAGTGGTAGAGTGATACGTGCTTAGCCCTGTGCCAGGTGCTGTGAAAAAAGTATGACGTGGTTGTTGACCTAAAGCTTACTATCCAATTACTGAGATGAGAAATAATAATAAATAAAAATAATAGCTGCACAAAAGAAAAATGCTTTACAAATATTATTTTGTTTTATCCTCACACCAACCCTGTGAGCTAAGTGCTGTTGTGATCCCTATTTTACAGAGGAGGACATTGATGTTAGGGGAGGTTAAGTGACTTTCCCAGGGACAAAAAAGCTAGTAAGTTGCTGAGGCAGAGTTTGAAATCACATTATGTTGACTCCAAATCCAGTGCTCTGCCAACTAAGCCGGTTAGCTGCACAGGACAGATCTTATGATACATATAAATAATAGTACGGCACTCTGTGACTAAATGCCCAAGCAATATGTCTCACAGGCTATTCGGGGAAGGAGAGATCACTAAGGGCTGTTGTAATCATGGAGGGCTTCATGGGATGGGATGACTTGGAGTTTGAAGTGGATATTAGATAGGGGGAAGATATGGTATGAATGGCATGTAGGGAAGGAAGAAGCAAATGTATGACTGGGGGAAGAATGATCTGCTAGAATGGAGAGTTTATACGGACAGCCAGAGAAAATGCCCAGAGCTGAGAGATGGAGTGTGTTTGTGGAACAGAAAGGAGGCCAGAATCATTAGGTCAAGGTCAAAGAGTAAGTGGTGGGGAGTAAGATATAAGAAGACTGGAAAGGTAGGAAGAGGATAAGTTCTAAAGGGCTTTGAATGCCAAACAGATGATTTTGTATTTAATTCTGGAGGTGATAGCCACTGGAGTTTACTGAGTAGGGGTTATATGACATGATCAGAACTGGGCTTTAGGAAAACCACCTTGGAGGCTGAATAGAGAATGGATTGGAATAGGAAGAGACTTGAGGAGGGCAGACCCTTGATAGGGCGTAGGACCTGGAAGTAGAAAGATCTGAGTTCAAATCCTGCTTAAGCCACTTGCTGGTGATATGATCCCAGGCAAATCCCTTAACCTCTGTTCACCTCAGTTGCCTCAACTGTAAAATGAAGGTAATAATAGCTCCTACCTCCCAGTTGTGAGGATCAAATTAGATAAATTTGTACATCACTTTGAAAACCTTCAAGAGTTATCTGAATGCTAACCAGCCATTAGAATTACAATAATAATAATAATAATTGTTGTAATGCGAAGGCTTGTGCTAGATGCGGGAAAGATGAAGAGATGAGAAGGATACTACCCTTGACCTTAAGAAGCTTACAGCCCAGTAAGGGAGATAAAACAGATATACAAATATCTGTAATATTAGATAGTATATGGTAGAAACTTAGGAGAATATGAAATACCAATATAACAAACATAATCAATTTCCTAATCAAACCAAACCAAACGCAGTATATGTTTATTTTCCTAAACTAATAAAGTGACTTGAGATCAGGCTAAGACATAACATTACAAGTTTTACATATATATACGTGTGTGTATGTGTATGTATATGTGTATATATATATATATATATATGAATAAAATGTCAATTTTTCCCAAACTCTACATGCATAGGCACACATGCACACACAAACACATACAAACACACACACACACTCAAAACCTGCAGTTTCTTGATTTCAAGAATTTTACATCGTAAGTTCATACCGACAGAATGTCTGTTGGTACTTTGTGGGTGAGTAGGGAAGAAGGGACATGAGGCGAGAGGAAGGAACAATAAAGTTCCAGTACTCCTTTAAGTCAGAAGTAACTAAACAGTCCCCTGAGTAGAAGCTGAGCTCTTGATGCAACCTCGTCATTAATCTCCCGATTCCAGTTTCTTCCTCTACCACACCATCTTTCATACAGATGAAAAAAACAATCTCATCTGCATCTGCCTAATACACACATCTGATCTTATCATGTGTCCATTCAAAAACTTTCAATGAATCCTAGTTACCTATAGGATAAAATCCCTACCTTGGCATCTCTGGCCTTCCACAATCTGGCTCCCATCTACCTACATGGCCTTATTTTAAATGACTTCTCTTTACATACTCCATGTTCTAGCTAAAGTGAACAAGTCCCTAAAGTTGACATGGGATTTTCTGCTTCTGTTCATAGGCTTCTGTCCCCCATGCTTGGAAAGGACTCCTTTCCTATGTCTGCCTTCAGGAATACCTAGCTTGATTCAAAGTTTAGCTTAGGTATTGTCTTCTCTATGTGGCTTTCCCTAATCTCCCAGATCAAGTTTCCCTCCTGAAGTAGACAGAGACAGTCTGTTCTTTCCTTCAGCCCTTCACTATCTACCTTATATTATACTTTTCTGTGTACACGTCATATTTCTCCCCTCTGCCCCCATTGTAATGTAAACTTCCTGAGGGCAGAAAATAGGAAGTTAAATTCCTTTTGTCTCTGTCTCCTCAGCACTAAGCAAAGTATATTGCACCTAAGAGGCAACTAACAAATGTTTGCTGAATTTATATTTCTCATAGACTTCCCAGCCTACAGTGATCATGTCTCCCTCCTCTGAACTCTTAGTACTGATTGTCTGTACAAGTCATTTGGCAATTAATCATGTATTGTCTTATGACAATTCTTGTGTTGTTGACTTGTGTTATTTAACTTTTATAGCATTTAGACCTATGTAAGCATAGGCCTGAGCAATATATTTCATTATGGTGAGCACCCAAGGAATTTTATTTATTTCAAAAGGTCATTGATTTACTGTCAGAAGGAATTTAAAGGTGAACATTTATAGAATACTTCAGAAGAAACTGAGACAACTAAATTTAAGCATAATAATTCTGTATATATCTCCTTCATTAGCATATAAGCTCCTTGTGCATAGGGACTATCTCATTCATTGCATTTGTACCCCCAGAATTTAGCACAATGCTGGTCACTTAGGAGACACTTAATAAATACTTGTTGATTAATTGATACAATAATCTATACTTTGAAAATGTGTAGCATGCAATTAAATTAAAATGCAAATTGACTTTGTCGCCCACTACTCTGTTATACATGTTTATGAGGTCTTGTCTTCCCATTTAGATTGTAAGTCACTTGAGAACTAGGGAACATGTCTTGTACTTTCATGCACTGTGGAAGAAGTACTTAATTACGTATTAAAATTGTTTGAACCTGCTTTTACATGGCTAGAAATTATCTACCATATGTTCCCAAAGTGGGTGATACCGCCCCTTGGGGGGGCACTGCAATGATCCAGCGGGGTGATAGTAGTCTTGGGGGCATGGGGGGGTGTTAATAAAAATACAACCCCATGGGGGAGATGAGTAATTTTTTTTAAAAAGAGGCAGTAGGCCAAATAAGTTTGGGGACCTCTGGAATCCAAAGTATATTATAGGTCATGCTGACCTCAGAGACTTCCAGGGAAACTGGTTGCAAAGAATGCTTGGACCCCCAACTAGTTCTTGTTTTGGGTCCACCCAGGTCTTGGGGCCACTCAAAGCACTTGTGCTTTTGGTCTGCCCACCCAAGACTAGGGTCTACTCAAAAAACTTGTACTTTGGATCCCACCTCCTACCCTCCACAGCTTTTGGCTTCTTCTGAATTTTATTCAAAACGTACCTGTTATATACATTTCAAGCAACCTACTTAAATGGAGGCTACTCAGCTTGTACCCTTGTTTGAACTTTACATAATGTAAACTTAACAGAAGTGAGAGGGAACCACACCTTTTTCCAGTTCTCTGCTGAACTGAATTAATGAAATTCTTTCAAAATAAGGTTTTTAGGTTTTGGGGTTTGTTCTTGACTGATAACATCCCTCATTTTGTCTAGCACAGTAGATGATGCAATACATATATATATATATATATCTTTGCCTGAATGTATGTGAAGCATCTGCCAAAACACACTATTATCTAATTAAAGGATGTTAAATGTCAAGCTGAGGACTTAGGACTTAATAGGAGTGATTGAATTTTCTTCAGCAGGGGAGTGACTTGTACTTTAGGAAGATTATTTTCACAGATATGTGGAGGATTAATTGGAGAGAGGAGAGGATAGAAGCATTGAACACAATTAGGAGGTGATTGCAATAGTCCAGACATTCTGGAGAATGAAGTCAAGTGGGCCTTAAAAAGCATTGCTAACAATAAGGCTAGCAGAGGTGACAGAATTCCAACTGAGCTATCTAAAATCCTAAAAGATGATGCTGTTAAAGTGTCGTACTCAATGTGCCAGCAAATCTGGAAAACACAACAATGGCCATTGGATTGGAAAAGATCATTTTATGTCCCAATCCTAAAGAAGGGTAAGGTCAAAAAGTATTCAAATTACCAAGCAATTACACTCATTTCACACACCAGCAAGGTTATGTTTCAGACTCTGCAAGCTAGGCTTCAGCAGTAATGTAAAGCAAAAATTACCAGAAGAGCAGGTTGGTTTGTTTGTTTTTTGAGCCAACTGGGGCTAGGTGACTTACCCAGGGTCACACAGCTAGTAAGTGCCAAGTGTCTGAGGCCAGATTATGAATTCAGGTCCTCCTGACTCCGTGGCCAATGCCCTATCCACTCTACCACCTAACTGCCCCATGCAGGCTGGTTTTCAAAGAGGCAGAGGGACTAGAGACCAAATTGCCAACATCTAGCAGATTATAGAGAAAGCAAGGGAATTCCAGAAAAAAACAAAAACAAAAACCATCTACTTCTGCTTCATTGATTATACTAAAGCCTTTCATTGTGTGGAACACAATAAAAGGTGGCAAGTTTTCAAAGAGATCATTTAACTGTCTCCTGAGGGACTCGTATGCAGGCCAAGAAAGAAGCAATCGTTAGAACTGAACATGGAACAATTAACTGGTTTAAGATTGGAAAGGGAGTATGACAAGACTGTATACTGTCATCATATCCATTTAACTTCTAAGCAGAATATATCATGCAAAATGCCAGGCTAGATGAATCAAAAGCTGGAACTAAGGTTGCTGAGAGAAATATCGACAATTTCAGAAATGCAGACAATGCCACTTTGATGGCAGAAAGTGAAGAATTAAGAAGTCTCTTGATGAGGGTGAAAGAAGAGAGTGAAAGCTGACTTGAGGCTTAACACCAAAAAAACTAAGATCTTGGCAACTGGTCCCATCACTTCCTGGCAACCAGAGGGAGAAGAAATGGAAGTAGTGTTAGATTTTATATTCTTGGGCTTAAAGATCCCTGCAGAGAGCAACTACAGCCATGAAATTAAAAGATGCTTGCTCTTTGGAAGGAAAGCTATGGCAAATCTGGACAGCATACTAAAATGCAGAGCATCACATTGCCAACAAAAGTCTGTATAGTCAAAGCTGTGGTTTTTCCAGTAGTAATGTGTGGCTATGAGCTGGACTATAAGTAAAGCTGAGCACTGCAGAATCAACCCTTTCAAATTGTGATCCTAGAGAAGACTTTTGAGAGTCCCTTGGACAGCAGGAAGATCAAATCAGTCAATACTTAATTTAGGTTATTTACTGGAAGGTCAAATACTGAAGCTGAAGCTTATATACTTTGGTCACATAATGAGAAGATGGGACTTGTTGGAAAAGACACTCATGTTGGAAAAGACTGAAGGTAGAAGGAAAAGGGGATAACAGAAGATGAAAAGGATAGACAGTGTCATGGAAGCAACAAGCATGAATTTGGATAGACCTTAAAAGATAGTGGAGGACAGAAGGGCCTGCTGTGCTATGGTCCATGGGGTCATGAAGAGTTGGACATGACCGAACAACAACATGATAGTCCATACGAGAGTTCATAAAGACCTCAACTAGGTTGGGAGTTGTGCAAGTAGAGAAATTGGGGTGGATGTGGAGGTAAAATTGGTAAGACTGTGCAACTGATTAGCAAAGTTGGGGGAGGGAGAGTATAAAAAGTGATTGATTATAATACTGTTAAGCATATCCTGCATATCATTATCTTTCTCACTTTATTACAAGGACTGGGCCTTCCTGTATTTAAAGCCTCCTCAAAGTTCCCATTTTTTCTCTGATATACCTAAGGATTAGCTCAGTTATTAACCCACATCTTCTGAGCAGTTATTTCTTCTTTTACTTTACCACACTGTAGGCCATAGCCATAGGGTCTCATCTAGGATTGGATCAAAATTTAACCAAAATTGACTTTCATTTTTCTTTTCCCAGAAGGGTTATAGAACCTCCTGGAAACTCTACATCAACAGGTTTGCAATACTTTTTATTGTTTAAAAAAGGGGTAGGGGATGACTATACATGTGGGTTCACAAACTGTGTATTCTAACTTGGTGTTAGGTGTCTCAGAGATTTAAATACAGTGCTATAAACCAGAATTAGAATGAAAATGTTGAGTTAGAGTCTCCCAGCTCTGCTGGCAGGGTTGAAATTCCAATCTTTGTAGAGCCTTTTTGCATGCATAAACATAATAAATAGAGATGAATACAGAAGTGAAACAGCTAAAAGGCCCAATTGGAATGTGATTGTAACTGCCAGTTCCAATGTGTTGAAATGCTTTTATTGTTCCAGGCCTTTAAGACCCTAAGCAGGCTCTGACTCTGTTTCAAAACCCTGCTGGGAGGGGTTGAAAGGAAAGAATTTATTGCAACTGCAAGTATTCAAGTATCCTGGCTTATCTACTCAGCTAGTTCAGAAGTTAACATTCTAAGATCCCAAAGTTATCAGGACATGGGGGAAATCACCCCCAACAAAATCTGTGGGGAAGAAAATAGCTGAATGACAATCGGGAAGGACATTTTGAAGAGGAGGGCGAAACTGGCACATCAGGGGATGAAAGCAGCTGTGCGATCCATCCGGCATCCTGACATTCAACATGACTCTAGAGAAAGAGGTCTTCATGTAGCAGACCTTCACTCTGGCTTTCATTTCCCTTTTTCTTGCTGAGACTGCCATAGAAGCTCATTATGAAAAAAATTAAAAAGAGGGGAAAAAATCCACTGCATCAGCTCCTTTGAAGCATGAAGGTCGACAATGTCACCATCATTTATGGCGACAGGCATCACTTTCCTCTTCTCCTTCACGCAAGAGAATTTATCACTTTAGTTTAGTGAGAAGCATCTTCTGATGCTTTTTTACCTTGTTCTATTAGTCTCATCCCTTTTCACTTACTCCACACCACCTGCTATGGGAAATTAATTCCAATCACTTTTATCCCAGCTTTTCTGGGTAAGGACGAATCATTAGAATGAATGTTTGGCACAGAATTCATATTGCCGTTCTCTTATCGTTTTTGCACTAAAATGTTTGAGCAGAGGTTTGCTGAGGAGCCAAAAGCTTCTCAGTACATGTTCAAAGCTTCCTCATAGGGTTAAGGCTAAACTGATCCTTAGTCTTGAATACTGGGAATAAACCTTAGTAAATAGGCTTTCAGCTTGACAAGTATTTATTGAGTATGATGTGCCCAATACTGTAATGACTAATGACTTGTTTTGCCCTGATTTTGTACCTAAGCTCCCCAGGGCAAACCACAGTCCAAGGGATTTGTCTTGGGATCTAAAGAGCCAAAGAACATAAGCAAAGTAACAAAGAAATTGGGCCTAATGGATGGGGTTCATTTGATTATTACTTAAAGTTATAAACAATCTAGGTTCTAAGTAGGTAACCAGGAGGTCTGGATAGGGTTGAGATACAGGGATGGAGTGAATGGGGAAATAGGAGGTATATGGGGGCAGGGGGGGAGGGAAAGAAGAGTCTGCCCCTGGATCTGCCAGTGAATAATGAATTGGAGTTAGGAGTCCCATAGGGAAGAGAAACATGAGAAGTTGAATGGAAAGGAGTAAAGGTCAGTACTCTGCCATAGTTTCTAGTCTTTTTTTTTAAAAACTAGAGATAGATGAAAATACCTTAAAATTTCTATTTCCTTTTCACTTTTTTGAAAAGATTATTTAATTGTTCCAAAGAAATTCATCAACCCAAGTTTTGGGTTACTCGTCTAAATAATTAATGTATGAGAAAAGTTACTCTCAAATTGCAAAAGATCACATTGAAAGCTGGAATATCTGTCACATCTTATCCTCTTCGCAACATTACACCTCCTTCCAACAAGTCTGAGTCAACGTCTATGAAATGCTATGAATTTCTTAGAAGAACAATATTACAAAATCCAAGGGAATTCTTATTATCACAAACTTTCCCTTGACCCTGCTTGTCATTCAAACAACCCTCCCATCTCGATCTTCTTCTTCCCTGCCACTTGGAGACTTCATTTCACTTCTAGACTCATTTATGTTCATTAATTCTGTTTGTCTATTATCTACTCATTCCTCCTCTCCCTGTAATCTGGTGTCTATGTGCACCACTCAATTTAAACTGCACTTTCACAGGTACTGCTGTCAAATCCAATGGTGCTTTCTTAGCCTTCACCCTCATTTTCTGCTCTGTTATTATTTGACGATATTGACCAGCCCCCTGTTTCCTGACAATCTCTTTTCTCTTGGTTTCCTCTGGCTTTCATGACAATGCACTCTCATGGTTCTTCTCTTCATTTCTGACCCCTCCACCTCTGGCTCTCCTCCCCTTCCTATCCCTTAAATGCATGACTATCCCCAAGCTTCTGTTCTTGGCCCGCCTTTCTCTCTGTTCTCTCTTCCTTTGATGATTTCATTCACTCCCATGGATTCAACTGATTCATCTATGTGAATAACTACAAAATCTGTATCTCCAGTCCTATATATCCTCTTTCTAAATCTCAGTACTGCATTTTCCAACTGCCCACTAGTTCAACAATACCTCAAGTTCAACATGTTCCAGAATCAAACTTAGCATATTTCCCTCAAAACCTGACCTTCCTCTGAAATGACCAATGTCTGTTAATCAATCAACATACATTTTAAAAACACTTACTATATACCAGCTATTATGCTAAGTGTTGGGTGTACAAAAAAAGGAAAGCAAAAACAATTGATTTTGTTTTTAATTCAAGTTACCCACCATATTAGTTTTCCATTGCAAAAATAACTTGTTTTGTTCCCCTAATTCAAGCAAGTTTCAGTCATCAACTATATTAAGTATTTTCACTTCAGATATTCGAATCTCAGAAACAAAGCCTGATAGCTCACTTCGGCATCAAGGAAATCACAGCTCTCCACAGAGTCAGCCTTTTCCAGCTAGATCTATTTCATTGGAGAAACCACGATTATAAAAAAAAAGCTACTTATTCTCTCAATCTAGTTTACTTAGCTGAGGGAAGGAATATCATAGGTACTGTTATATTTGGTTGGGAAGGGCACAAAATGGCAAAATTTCTCCATTTTTAGCCTCTCCAAAACATGACATTGAATAGGAAATATACCAGGTGCTTACCAGCTTCTCCTACAAAGACTTCCACTGGAGCACCAGCGGGGCTCTCCCCAATGATATTATATGCAGTCATTATCACTTCATAGCGTTTATATTTCTTCAAATCTGCAGAGTTAAAAAAAAAAAGCAGGAGTTAAAAAATATTTTAACACCTATTTCTCAAGACTATTGCCTATTTTAAAAAATATATTCCCTTTTGAACTTCCCAACACATTGAATAGGGGGAAATTTCTTTAGAAGTCCTTCTTGAATGCAGAGTCATTATGAGAATGTATATAAAATCTCAACTAGATCATTAACAGTACTGCCCTTCCTGCTACTAATCATTAATTAAGCAGCTACATTGCAGAAAAGCATCTTATTCTGTATTCAGAGGCAAGCACTGCACCAGATTGTCTTTTCTGCAGCATACTTGGTATATGGATTGCAAAGTGTAGTTTTGGCTTAGATATATTATTGATCCACAATCCTAGTAAGGTGCCTTATACATAGTAGGTGTTTAACAGCAGTCTGTTGGATTTGACTAAAATAAAAGTATGACTAAAGTAATGTGAGAAGGGAGGAGCAAAGAGACCAAAGACTCTAGAGTTATTCATTACCATGTATTGTATCTAAACCTAATTATCTAGGCTGGTTTCCAGAGGAGAAATTTGGCATTTGTCTGATATGCAGAAATACTCAATCAATATATTTTAAAAAGCCCAAAATCATGTTTGAAGACTAAGATTACTTCATCAGTGGGTAGTTGTGGGTTAAGGTCCTACATTTGTGCATGTGCACATGTATACAAAGGTGTGAAGGTTTCGTATTGCTTTCTGCTTAGGAAGAGAGCTATGCTTTCAACTTCCCAACATATCATTAGCTCAATAAATGTTCAATGAATCTGATCCCTTGACATCCTTTCAAATTCACCTTCAAAGAAACATTTACAAGGGTTCTGCTCACATCTCTAAGTCAGGAATCCAGCATCTTTCTTTGGTTTCTGATTCACATTAAATGATACATGTGACACCTCTGGAACTGTGTTACCTTATAAATAATATACAATCAGAAGAAATAGCTTCCTTGACTCAGACTGACTTGTTTTGGGGGTTCAACAATAGAGTACATTCTACTGGCAATCCATGAGAAGGAAGTGAGGCCCAGTCAGGAGGAAAACGGCACATATGTGAGTAAAAATAGGCATGTGGTTTGTGTGGGGTTTGAGCTGAACTTTTTGGCCTGTTTCAGATATGTAATTCAAAAGCCCGGAGCAAGCCCTATCTACTGAACCATCATCACTATACGACAGTTGGCCTTTTAACTTTGTTTATTCATTTTCTAACCCAGTGCCCTTCTCTACCAAAAGCAAATTTTTTGAGTCCCTCCCTAATCCTTCCCTTGCAGCTGGAAAACATCCCTATGCAAGAATTAAAGGAAAAGCAGTATGATTTGGTTAAAATTCAGATGGAATTAGAAAGGAGAGGTTAACAAGTCAGATTTCGCTTACTATTAAAAACCACGAAGACCTAGAAGTCTTTAATTCCTTTCCCCAGTATCAGTTTCTGAATGTTTCCAGGAAACGTTTTGTTTTATTATTATCATTATTATTATTAGCAAATGTTGAAAAGCAGAGAAACCATTAATTCAAGCTAGTTTCTGTCTGGTCCATTGAGAAGGCCAATATCGCTTGCCCAGATTGTACTTTCCACAGTTACAAAGGTTTTGTGCCGAAGGCAGCGTTCACTTACGTGTTAATTCATACGTTGTTAATGCAGAGCTGCTGTTCACTGTCTTGAAGCTGCTTTGGGCTATTCAGGGTAAGCAAAGCAGAAAGCTAGTTACCATGCAGGGAAATAGTTATGGTAAATGATGTACAGCAGAGACAGAGAGAAATGATGCAAACCCCAGACAGCCTCAGTTCTAGCTTTAGCACTGCAACTCAGAGGGTGATAAAATCTACACTGCCTCCCATAACATATCAAACCATCCCATTCGCTAGGGACTACTGCATGCCTTCATAAAATAGAAAGCCGTGCAAATACACGACATGGGGGAAATGTGTTTATTCCTTTGATTAAACGGAACAAATTAGTATTTGACATGACGTAGCATAGAGCCACACTAGAAGAACACGAATCTATTTCTGTTGGCAATTACTTTTCCAATTACTATGTGGTGTGCATCTTTTTCAGCCTGCTCATGCTGAAGTGCAGGGCATTGGTCCTAAAAGGACAGCCCTAAAGCTGAAGGACACTTGAAATCATGGATTTCTACAATATAAATAAAATGATGCAGCATCTGTGCTTGAGGATTAGGCATCTTTAGTATCAACAATGCACTGTTAAAAGACAACACCAACACACATACACACACACACACACACACACACACACGCACGCACACATGCATGCACACACCAAAACAAAACAAAAATACAACAACGACAAAAAATAAACCCAGGGAAATGATCATTGCATGTTGGTAATCAATAAGGGACAGCTAAGGGATATGTTAATATTTCTTTGTGAAGGCAGATGAAGTTTCTCTGAAAAAAATCATTTCCCTTCATCAAATTTCCTGCCCAAATTATAACTGGATTAGCTGATCCTGCATCATTGGTACTAAGCCAACTTTAAACCACAGCAGTGAAACATGAAAAGAAGGAAAACAGCTGCTATTTAAGCAAGGAGGCCTCTGTTTCTACAGATTATTTGGATGAAAAGAACCTGGTCTAAATCAAAGGTTACCACCAGATGAGCTATCAGGAAGCAGGGGGCATGAAAGAAATATAGCAAACAGTGCTGCAGTACATAACCTCAGCCAAAGGAAGGTGAGAGGGCACAATGTAATGTGACCGCCCAAATGTGGCACCCTCATTTTCCCATTGTGTTATAATGTCTAGTTGTTGTTGCTGTGCAATCATATCTGACTCTTAGTGACCCCATTTGGGATTTTCTTGGCAAAGAGACTGGAGCAGTTTGCCATTTCCTTCTCTAGCTCATTTTACAGTTGAGGAAACTGAAGCAAACAAGGTTAAGTGACTTGCCCAGGGTCACACAGTACACACAGCTTTGAACTCAGGTCTTCCTGACCCCAGGCCCAGCACTCTATCCACTGAGCCACCTAGCTGCCCTAATGTCATAGGAGGAATGACTGTTGTTTGTAACATTCCCAGAACCAGAAACTGAAAAAAAATACTAATATTTCCCTAGATTAAGGATGAGATGGAGAGAGAAGCAGACCTTTCAAGACATTTAAGTCTCTGGTATCATCTCATTGTTATTGCAGCTAATCAACATGTGTCCAGGCAGAACTGAGGTTGATGAGGCAGTATATCCAAGATCAGAGCTTATCTCTGATTCCAAATGGTCATAATTCTCCAGAAACTCTTCTGAGCTCTACCCGGAGGTGTTTTAACTGTATCCGACTAGCCATTCAACCTTATGTAAGTCAGGAAGGGAAAGATACTCACTTGTGAGCTCTGCTCTTAGAGCTGAGGGATTTTTGACAGTCTTGGATTCTGTTCCAGGTCCAGCTTCATATTCCAGCTCTCGATAATAAATGCGGTATCCCACAAGAAGGCCATTCAGACTCTCATCCCTTGGTGGCTGCAAAAAGGTCAAATTTACTTAATGAAGGATGGGAATTGAAATAAAATGAGTGGCCTTCTATTCCTGAGCTCAATGTAAATTAGACAAGAGTGATCATAGAATGTGAAGGTACACCTGACTCAATAATATAACAGCATAAATGAATAGGAAAAAATTAGATTTCTCGCAAAACAAGACTTAATGGGACATAGTGACATAAATTCCTGGGCTATGATGCCATTGTGCAAGCTTTTTAGAGCATCAGATTTCTTAATTCCGCAAGACATTTAAGTCTTCTCATGTGTGAGTCTGTGTGTGTATGTGTGCGTGCACATGTGTGTGAAGGCAGACATGTGCAATCTGAATCACTTCACTAAACCAGAAGATAAGGAGACCAAAGTAGTGAATGTCATCCAAAAAAAAAAAGAGTTCAAAGAGGAATCCAAAATGTAGCAGCTCTTGGGCTATAAGTTAGAAGCTATTGGAAATAAGGAACTATGAAAACACAAGGGGCATGGGCATGAGTCTGGAGCATAAATCAAGACCTTCCATAATCTACCTAGATGGTACTTTTCCCTCTGGTCAGATTATCTCCCATCTTTTCTTGTTTTCATTTAAAAATTGCATCCATTTTTATTTAGTTTCATATTGTATAGCAAAGAACTGTGGGTAAGTAGGTGCTAAATAAATTATAAGAATTTAGTTTTGTGGGGCAGAAAGTCATCGCTGTTTGCCAACAGATAGTTCTACCTACAATACAGGTGTCCGATTGTCCATTTGGTATTTCTTGGGGATTCCTTATATCTCTTTTATTAACTTCCCTAGTTTCTTTTAGTATTTGCTTTGGAAATCAGTCAATCAATCGATAAACATTTATTAAACACCTATCGTATGCCAGGCATTGTACTGAGTGCTGGAGATACAGAGAAACTCAAAAGACAAGGAAGTCTTTCTGTTTATATGGATGCTAGAACTGGAAAGTCTTTTGGAGAACATCTTTAAGGATTCTGCTACCTTCCTTCACCACACATGCTTACTCCTAGGCATTTTCCCAGGCCCTAGGTCCTCTATTTAGTTATTGCTTGCCCGTCAGTTAAAGCCTAGCTCAAATCCCACCACTTCCATTAACTTTTCCCTAGTTAGTCCAGCTCACAGTGAGCTCGCCTTTCTCTCGTTTGTACTTTTTGTTCATACCATGAAATTAGCACCATATGTTTTTGGAGGCAGTGTGACACAGTGGACAGAAGCTTGAACTTGGGGTCAGAGGGTCCATTTGATAGTTGCATGAGTTTGAGCAAATCACTTTAGCACAGTGACTTTAGTTTGTGATGGCAGAAATGCTAGGAACTAAAGGGATGTCCATCAATTGAGGAATGGTTGAATAAATCGTGGTGTCTGAATGTGACAGATGTGCTATTGTACTACAACAAATGATGAAGGGAATGATTATATAAACTAATGCAGAATGAAGGGACCAGAACCAGAAGGACAACTTAGATTATAACATCAATATCATAAAAATGAGCAGTTTTGAGGACATTTATAACCTGATGATGAATGGTATGAGTAGATCTAGGAGGCATATATATATATATATATATATATGTATATGTATATATAAATAAAATTAAAATAACACTATAAAAATAGACAACTATGAAAGCCATTTAAACCATCATCAATACAATGACCATCCATGATTCTAGTGGACCAATGATGAAACAGGCTATTCATGGCAAAGAGGGGATGGATTTAAGGTGCACATGTGTTAATATTCATACATACATATATCTATGCATCTACATGTACATGCACACATATACTTATGTTTCTATACACGTTTACATGAATACATGTAGATATACAGTCACTGAAAGAATTTGTTTTGCTTGATTATGCATATTTGTTATAAGAATTTTTTTCTTTTGTTTTTTAATGATGTGGAGATGGCAGGTAGGGAAAACAGATTTCTTTTCATTTTTCAAAAGAGAGAAGTGGAAGGGATGCTACAAATGTGAGATATTGCACGTATTTTCATATGAAGTCATCATATTATTAGTTTTACTTTGTTACAAGGGAACTCTCAGGCAGTGGGAATAATTTTTAAGAGTTTGTAACATAAAAAACAAAACACTTCAATAAAACTTTTAAAAAACGAGGGACCAGACTAGGTGATCTCTAAAATCTACTCCACCTCAAGTTCCTATGATCTATGATGGGATGAAGGTCCATGGTATCTTGGCAGAGTGGACACATGACCAATCTGTCAAAAGTGATTGAATGAATAGCAATAACAATAACTGACATTTATATAGCTTTGAGGTTTGAAACATGCTTTACAAATATTAACTCATTTTATCCTCACAATAACCCTGGGAGGTAGTTATTATTATTATCCCTATTTTACAGATAAGGAAACTGAGGCCCAGAGACAGTTAAGTGACTTGCCCAGGGTCACAAAGCCAGTGTCAGAAGTAGAATTTGAACTCAGGTACTCCTGACTTCAAGCCCAAGCCCTATATACTGTACCACCCAGTTTCCAATGAATATTTATTGAACATTAGCGATGTACAAAGCACTAAGAACAATGAATCTGTCCTTTGGGATTAATTGCTGAGGAAATAGGACTTGAATACAAATAACTGTAACATAAGTAAAAATAAGGTAAATGTTGTTATCAGTGGCACAACATAGGACATGAAAGGCAAAAAAATTGTAGAAGTGACTTGGGACTCTAAAATTCAAGCACCATTTAAGGTTTTCTTCATACTACTCAACTTCTACAGAGACAGAGTTTAGAAGGGCTTTTATTGGTCATCTGGTCAAACCTCTTCATTTTTACAAATGAGAAAACAGACCAGAGAAGTTTGCATCCTTGCCCAGGATGGTACAGAAAGCAGAGTTGGTAGTTGAACCCAGGGCCTTTGGTTGCACATCCAACACTATTTCCACTGAATCATGCTGGCTCCAGAGATTATAAAAAACAGAGAGGCCACTTTCAGGTCATGGGGAATGCTTCATGAGAGGGATTTTGAATGGTAGAACTGAATGTGAAAGTGTGCCAAGTAAATGGAAATAGGAAAGTCTGAGGTATATTTGGGAAATGGTGAATAGACCAGTTTCGACTGGAACATGATGCATGCAGAGTAATAATGAGAGATAAGGCTAGAAAAAAGATCCGGGTTGGATTATATAGACCTTAAATGTCAGTCAGGCTAAGGGAGCTTCTGGAGGTTTGAGTCACTCCCAGATAGCTCTAAGAAATTCCAGGTCCAAAAAAAAAAAAAAAAAGCAATGGGCTTGAGGAACTACATGGTCCTTAGAATTAGGGGTGAGTCAGGACTATATGAGTTCTTTGTAGCAATGTCAAGTAGCAATGCCAATGTCCCCCCACTGAAATCCATGGATTGAACCAGAAATGAAACTGCTTAATGGCCAGACAAATGGCCCCTGAACTCAATGCATTTTACTTCCAGTAACAGTTTCAGTCTCCATGAGGCTCTGATTCAGAAGACCTATGAATATGCCCATATCATAGGATCCAGAGTTAAATTTTAAAAGATTTCCTAGTCCAGAGGCATCACATAGGAGGCCTGGGCAGCCCATAACACCAGCCAAGTGGATCCGGAACCAGAGAAAGATGCATTTGGGAAATATTTAACAAAATTAATATAAACACAGTAAAACATAGATAATGTGACATTTTAAAACTAAGCTAATACGTGGCCCAATGGGAACCTTATTATGGATTGGTGGTCGCTGTTTCTATTTGAGTTTGCCACTATTATTCTAATCTAACATTTTTATTGTACATATGAGGAAACAAGGTCATACAAGTAGTAAGTACCAGAGCTGGTATTCCAACCCAGGTCCTCTGCCTCCAAATCAGTGACCTTTAGCGTATAAGGCTGTTTTCCTCTGAAGTAGTATGCCTGACAGATGAGTTTGTTTGATTTTTTTGTGGGTCACTGAAATAACATATTTTTAAAAAAATTTATGTGTGTATATATATATATATATATATATATATATATATATATGTATACACACATTTATCAATGCTAAAAATTGAAATCAACTTAAAAAAAATACATGGGGCAACTAGGTAGTGCAATGGATAGAGGACTGAGCCTGGAGTCAGGAAGACCTGAGTTCAAATCCGGTTTCAGAAACTTACTAGTTGTGTGATCCTGGACAAGTCACTTAACCAACTTTGCCTCAGTTTTCTCATCTGCAAAATAAGTTGGAGAAGGAAATGCCAAACTAAACCAGTATCTTTGCCAAGAAAACCCCAAATGGGGTCATGAAGAGTCAGACATGTCTGAACAACAAAAATATACATATTTTTGCTGTCAAAGTCTCTGGAGTTTTTCCACATACTAATTACTTGTGTTACTTCATCATAATTTACTTTCTCTTAATAAAGGTTCCAACCATGTTCTGTTCTGGAGTCTAAAGATATTTTTGCCCTGGCCTGAGGCAGAGTGGGGAGGAGGGGTGAGAATCCTCCCAAAACTATGTGTAAACCTATATACCATATTAACAACTAGCTCCTCAGTATCTGACCTAACTTGAAGAGAGAGGGGCAAGGAGAAGGAGACTAGGAAGATGAAGGACTTGAAATTAGGTGTCTTAAGTAATAGTGTAGCTACTTAACCAGAGGGTCAGTCGGTCTTCAAAGCTCTCTCATTGTTTTTCCAGATTGTATACCTACACTTCAGCCTCAGCAGAAAAAGTTTTCAGGAAGCCCTCAGGATTGCCTCCACACAGACTCAAAGGCCCAAAAAGTGATTACGTTTTTGGGGGGGCCTGAAGTGACTCACTTCACCACACAAAGGAACAGACTTTACAGGATGTTTGGACTAAAATGCTTTTTCTGGGGATAAATTGTTATTGTGACGACAGAGCAGGGGAAAAAATATTTCTGATGATTCATCTCACACAAATCTTGGTGCAAAGGCTTGGGGGATCCCAGAGGAATCAGGATATTGATGGTAGCATTACAGAATACTTCTATTCTGGAAGGGCCTCAACAGGATATAGGTATGATACAAAAAAGAACCCAGATACTATGGTTATGTCACATGTATGCTTTCCATTAGCTATGAGGCAACAGCATCCTTCATAATGCAAGAAAGTATGCTGATCATTTTTACCATGAAAAGGAAATATGAAAGGGAAGAATTACTGCGTTGAACATTATTCAACTGGGTATTTTCATTGTTGTGAAACATGTAACAATCAGGGAATGGGACTTCTATTTGCAGGATAAAGAGAGGAGAGATGACAAAATGAGATGATAATGGATGACAAGAAGACAGAACAACTCAGTTTCTATTTTGCTTCTGTTTTCCCTCCCTAGAAGATCTCTTCAGCCAAGGGAACACAGAATTAAAATGGTTAACAGGAAACTGAAGCCCAGGAGAAGTGAAGAGATGGTAAGAAGGCACCTAATGCTCCCAATGAGCTTATTTCCAGCCTAGATTAACCAAATCCTCCAGTACTAATGAAACTGATTGTTGTGCTCACTGAGTTGCTATCAGACATCTTTAACAGTTCACAGATAATAGGAAAGGACAGATGAAATTGGAGATGGGCAAATATTCCAGTTTTCAAAAAGGACAGATTTTAACAAGGGAGATTTAAACAACATCTATAGGCTGGTGAGCATTACAAAATTCTCAATTACATTATTAAAGGGGCAGCTTGTAAATAAATAGAAGAGAATAGGGATCACTACAGCCAGCACAGGTTCATCAAGAATGAAGTCGTGCCAGGCCAACCTGATTTTCTTTACTGACACATTTACTAAACTGAGAGATAAAGGGAATGCCATGAACAAAGTACACCTATATTACAATGTGGCATTTTATGTATTTTACAAAATCACTCACAGTGTCCTTGTGAACAAAGGGGAGAGATGTTAGCTAGGTAATAGTGCAATTGTCTGGCTCTGGAACTGGTTGAATGCCCGGATTTAATGTAGATCAGGCTGTGGCCATGGGGGCAGGAGGGGGTCTTGAGTGCCCTTGGCTTTATTCTGCTCCTCATTTATATCAATGACTTAGGTGAAAGTATGTCGTTGTTCAGTCTTTTCAGTCATGTCCAACCTTCATGACCACATTTGAGGTTTTCTTGGCAAATACTGAAGTAGTTTGCCATTTCTTTCTCCAGCTCATTTTAAAGATATGGAAACTGAGGCAAACAAGGTTAAGTGACTAGTTAAGTCACACAACTAGTAAGTTGTTTGAGTCCAGATTTGAACTCAGGTCTTCCTGACTCTAGGCTTGACTCTTTGTCCACTCACTGTGCCACCTAGCTAGCTACCCCAAATGAAAGTATAGATGACATGCTTATCAAATTTGTGGATGACACAAAACTGGGATGGTTAGCTAACAATTTGGATGATGGAATTAGGAAACAAAAAATGTCATTATAGCTTAGAATGGTTGGCTGAAGATAACATAATGAAATTTAATAAGGATAAACAGAAAGTTTTAAACTCAGGTTCAGAAAATCACCTGCACAAGTAAAAGGTAGTTCATATGAAAAGGATCTGAAGGTCTCAGTAGAACGTAAATTCTATATGACTCAGCATATGAAAAAGCAGTCATAAAAGCTAATTTGATTTTAGATTGCAGTAAAAGGTATATTTTCCATACTGAGGAGGTGATAGTCCCAAGATACTCTGGTCCTATGCCATCTGGATTATTGCATCTCATTTTGGGTACCACATTACAAAAGGGATATTAACAAGTTGGAGTATGTCCAAAGGAGAATGACCGGGATAATGGAAGGACTCATAATTATATTATGATAGGACTGGTTCACAGAATCACAGTTCCAGTACTGAAAAAGACCTCAGATACAGTCTTAATATAGCACTCTCATTTTACAGGTGAGAAAATTGAGACCCAAGGAAATTAAGTGACTTATATAAGGTTAAACAGAGAGTAAACATGTGAGATGGAATTTGCATCCAAGTCCACTGACTCAAGAGTTAGTTCTCTTTGTACTTGAAAGAACAGAATATATTTAACCTGGAAAAGAGAAGACTTATGGGCATAAGGTAGCTGTCTTCAAGTGTCTGAAGGGTTGCCATGTGGAAAAGGAATTTACCCTGTTCTGTTTGGCTGTAGAAAGCAGAGTGAGGAGCAAAGGGTGGAATTTACAAGGAGACAGGTTTTATTGGAAATAAGGAATGACTCCCTAACAGAGTATCCAAAAATGGCATGGGCAGCAAATTCCCCATTAGTGGGAATTTTCAGGAGTAGCATAGAGGATCAGTTGTCAGCAACACTGGAGACAGGATTCATGATGTAGATAGGGGTGGGACTAGATGACCTTCAAAGTCCCTTCTAATTTGGCAATTCTGTGAGTCTATGAAAAATAGCATCTTTAATAATAACTGGTGTTGATAATAACAGTTCATACCTGTATGATATTTTTATGATTTTTTATGAATACAAAGACCTTTCACATCCATTATCTCATTTGATTGTTATAATAACTGTATAAGGAAGTATAGCTATTAATTTTTACAGATGGGGAAACTGAGGTTCAGGGAAATTAAAATACTTGTATGAGGTCGCAGAAATAATAAGTGGTAGAACTGGAACTCAAATCCCTGTTTTCCGGGAGAAAGCACAGCAATCTCTTCTCCTGTATCACATTGGTCTTGTGTATCATTTTAGGATTGAGACTCCAGAGAAAGATATTTGAATTGCTAATAGAGTTGAGCAAAGATTGCTTAGAAATGGGAATGAGACAGTCTGGGTTTCTTAACTTGGCTTGACTGATGGTTGTGATATATCCTTGGATAAGTCACTTGAACCTGTTTTCCATTTGTCAAATAATAATCATTAAATATTTATATCAGTGAGAATAGATCGTAACTGCTGATCTTTTTGATAGTTTTAAAGGAAGGCGCAGTATTAATACAAAGAGCATGGTACCATGGAAAACACTAGTCTAGGAGTCAGGAGACTGGTCTTCTGTGTCTGATCTCCTATTAGTTGTGGTCTCAGCCTAACTACATAACCTCTGAGACCTCAAGTTTCTCCTCTGGAGATTGGCCTATATGAACTTCAAGTTATCCTCCTGCTCTAAGATTCTGTAATTTTATGAATTTGTTGATGTTCTGTGCTAATAGATTAAAGCAAGGGCATGGATAATCCAAAATACAAGTTAATAAAAATGATCTAAATGTGATTTTATAGTGCATCATATGATTTTGTAAAACTATCCTTTAAATTACATTTTAATTACTAAAGATAATTGAGCATTTACTGAATATGGTATGGAGTTATTTTGGAATTTCAAACAATCACAATGTGTTCTCTTGTGTTTTTCTGTCAGTCACTGCAGAATATTCAATTATGCTTAATGAATGGATATTCATTCTGGAGCAAGCTGATGTAGCTACTGAAACCTGCTTTCTTGACTCATATTTGAGATGACTGTTTTTGTTATACAAAGGTAAGAGGCTCATTTGATCAATGTTTTTTTTTAATAAAAATAACAAGTGAGTGGGGCCCCCTCTCCTCAGTATTATAAACCAAGAAATAATCTGGTAGCTTTTCTTCTATATATGATATATTAAAAGTCTAAGTATTTGTAACAGTAAATGTAGGTAGGGGTTAGACTAGATGGCCTTTGAAGTCCCTTGAGATGACAAATGGTTGTGTCTCACTTGAAAACTCTACATTCCTCTACTTGTTCCATTTGCCTAGTTTTCTTAACTCCTCCTCCTCTTCCTCCTTCTTTCATTCCTTGTCCTCAAATCTGTAGTATTTCCTGTGTACAGGACAGTATACTTAGCACTGAGGATAAGGAAAGGCATAAGACATAGAACTCACCTTCAAAGGACTCATACTGTGATTGGAAAGACATGGTCTAAAAAATTAAAAAGCAATTAGCCTTACAAGGCAGTAAGTGCTAAGTGCCAAATCAGTGGCATGGATGATAGTAGTTAATAGCAGGGAGTAGTTGATGAAGGCTGTCAGGGAAAACTTCACGGAAGACATGAGTCTTAAGCTGGACTTTGAAGGTCTCAGGCCAGTGAAAAAGAATGAAGAAGGCATTGTAGGCAAGGGAACACCATGAGTGAAGATACAGAAGCAAGAAAGTAATAGTATAGAGGGGAAAATATACAGAATCCAATGTATGGTCCAGGGACTTAAATACAAACCAAGAAGAATTATAAAATATAGCAAGGTAATTTCTGTTTAAAGCTGATGAATTTAAATTTCTCATTCAAGAATTTTTATAGTTAGTTCCAAGTTCTCTGTATAACACAGAAAATAAAAATAATCAGCAAATCTGAAAACACATGTAAAATGGACACTTTAGTATAGACTTTCTTATACAAACAAAGCCAGAAACAGTCCCAATAAACATATAAAAAAGATAATCAATAATTTCATATAATACTAGTAACTCACTACAGTGCAGGCATTGGCAGGGGGCAGGGGCCTAGGCCTTTAGGTGAAACAGCACCATGACAAAGTCTTCTGTTACTTTCATTGATAAATTATTTTTGGACTAAGTCCAGGAGAGACTAAACCTCATGCTTGATGTCATGCAGGGTCAGCTGTGTGAGTAGGTAGCCATTTTATTGGCTCCACTTCCTCCTTGACTCCTCATTACAACCTGGATTCTGTCACTACCACTCTACAAAAATGGCTACCTCCAACTGCAAATGACTTTCAGATTTAAATATTCAACTCTAGCCTATCCCCTGAGTTTTAGTCCCCCATTTTCAACTGCCTGATGGACAAATATATCTGGTCAAGAACACAAACTCAGTGTATTCAAACCCAGACTCATCAACTGAATATAGGCTAGCAGAAGAGAGGATCAGTAATTCATGGCAGGTAATATCAAAGCAGAGAGCTGGTAAAGGACCCAGATGTCTAGATAGATTTGCACAAAGTATGGCTAACAAATTGAGTCAACTAGAAATTTTAATATAAGGAGGCAATTTTACCTCATAGGTATTATTACTTTGATTGGCAGGATGGAACTTATAACTAGAAAATGGCTCTAGAAGAAGATAACAGTCAAAGGAATAGAACAGACATGAATAGAGGAGAAGCATTGCAGACTAAATATAGATAGAAAGAAATAGAGATAGACATATCTAATATCTATCTATCCATCCTCATATGAGGAAATTCATGAACCCAAGGTGGGGGGCAGGGCGTATGATAGACACCATTTGGATGAGGATCAATGGAAGGAGAAGTGGAAGTAACATTGTCTTAGGGGTCCATTATAGAACACTTAGAAGAAAAATCAGAAAGAAGCTTGGGAAATAGATTCTAAGTCTGCCACAGAAGCTTGAACCTGTAATGATAGGAGACTTCAACTATGCGGATATCTGCTGGAGTTCTCTGCCAAAAGTGGAGTGCTGATAAATTTGTGACTTTCCTGAATGATTTCATCCTTCAGTAGGTAGAGGAAGTGGCAAGGAGAACCGTTCTTCTAGAACCAATTTAGACTAAAAGCAGTAACGGATGACGAGGTGGAAACAATAGGAACTTTGAAGCTAAGTGACCACTCCATTATAGAATTTATTATCAGGAAAAGGAAAGCTAGGAACAGTCTGACCTATACTCATGATTTTGGCGGGGAGAGGATGGACTTCAAATAGTTCAGAGAAAGGATAGGTAGGAGCCAGTGGCTCATTCTTCTGTAGGGGAAGTTGGCCTAAGAAGGATGGGAGGCTCTCAAGAGTGAAATTCTGATGGCAGAAGCAGAAACTAGACCAGTGAGAAGGAAAAGAGGCAGCTGTTTGATGTGGAATTCATTGACAAATGAATTACTCAACTCTTACTTTGTTTCTGTTTACTCTTCCTAGGAAAAAGATTTTAAACGTGGGAGAACATAAGCAGACTGCTTAGCTGGCAGTGAAAACACAAGATAAATGAAGAGATGGTAAGACATCATCAAGCTGTGTTCAGTAAGTTCACAGTACCAGTCCTGGACAAATCAAATATTAGGGTACTGACAGAACTGGCAAAGGATGTTACTAACTCATTGTTAGCAAACTTTGAGAGATCTGAGAAAATGGGAAAGGTGCCATAGGACTGGAGAAAACAGCTGTTCACCAACTTTCAAAAAAAAGGCCCAAAAGAGTGGAATATGAAAATTATAAACCAGTGAGCTTGATTTCTATTCCTGGCAAAATTCTGGAACTCATTATTAAGAGGACAAAGCACTGATCAGTAAAAACCAGCATAATTTTACCAAAAACAGGTAATGCTACACTAACCTCATTTACTTTTCATACAGAGTAACTAAACTCATAGACCAGGGAATGCTACAGACCTCATATACTCAGAATTCAGCAAAGCATTTAACAAAACTATTGTATTCTTATGAAAAAGATAGAGAGATGCGGAATAGATTATAATACTAGGTAAGTAGATATACTGTATGATGGTTTGTACGTTCCTTGAATGACCAAATCCAAAAAAAAAAGCCACAAAAGAATTTATATCTACATTGACAGAGGTCTTTAGAGGGTATATCCCTTGGGAAGCTTTCCTGGGCCCTGTGCTATTCAACATTTTAATCAACGGCTTGGATGAAACCAAAAGCAGCATGCTTTTCAAATCTGTAGATGGCACAGAATTGAGAGTGATGGCTCACACAATGGATGACAATACCAAGAACCAAGATTATCTTGACATTCTAGAACAATGAGCTTTATTGAGTTAGAAAAAAATATGACAATAGATGTGACTATAAACTTCTATGCTTGAATTAAAAAAAAATCAAATTTGTAAGTACAAGATCAGGGTGTGCCTAGCTCATGAAGAAAAGATCTATAATTTTTAGTGGACTCCAAACTCAATATGAGTCATTACTGTGCCAACAGGGCTAATGCAATATATTGTAGACTACATCAAGAGAAGCATAGCGTGCAGAATGAAGGAGAAAGTACTTCCACTATACTCTGCCCAAGTCAAGCTCCATATGGAGAACTGTGTTCAGTTGAGTGTATCATTTAAAAAAAAAAACCTAAAGTTTAAGTAAAATTTATTGACGTAGTTTGTTTTTCTATCACAGTCATTCCATCCCTATCAGAATTGAACCCTCCCTTATCACAACAACCAACAACAGTAACAAATAGTTAAGCACAAGCAACTGATACAGCAGCCACATCAACAAACAACTAGGGAGGGAGAGAAAGAGAATAAACTTTTATATGGTGCCTACTAGGTGCCAGACACTGTGCTAACTGCTTTTTACAACCTTGGGAAGATAGGTGCTATTATCATACTGATTTTACTGTTGAATAAACTGTGGCAAACAGTTTAAGTGACTTGGCCAGGGTCACACAGCTACTCTGAGGCCACATTTCAATTCAGGTCTTCCTGACTACAAGCTCAGCTCTCTACCAATTTCTAATTACATTGAATAGGTATATTGGTTTTCCCTCATTTCTCAGAAGTACAGAAAAAAAAAATCTTTACCTACATTTGGTTTGATATAACCTATAACTCTTTAATCCAAACAATATATCCTAGTATACGTTTGTTGATAAGCCCTGATACTGTTTTAACTTACAATATTTTAGCTGACGGACACATTTGGGCAATTCAGAAATCAAGATAAATGCATAGGGTTGTTTGGTTATTTTTTTTAAGTTCTTGACTGTTTCCTATTCATTATAACTGACTTAGTTATTTATTAACCACCAGGTATGTGTTCAGTATTGGGCCAAGTCCTTTGGAGGGTACTTTATGATGCTTAATGATAATTACAGTGATCATTGAAATAAATCTAATTCATGGTTATTCTAATTTTATTTTTACTAAGTGTTGGGGCATAGTCACTTAAATGAAGTGCAGTCAGGTTTTGCTGTTGTCAGAAAGGTAAAAGGACTGTTCCTTTTAAGGACTGATGACTTAGTGTTTCATTTTCTTTGTTCTGTGTTGCATTTCTGTCTCATCTATTCAATATGATTTTGGACAGAAACTTCAGTTCAACAAACGAACTCAACAACAACAAAAAGATGTATGCAACATTCTGCCCTAGTAGTATCCTCCCTCTTTGCTGAAAGAGATATGTGGTTCATTACCTGTTCTCCAAGATCAAGATTGGTTATTGTAATTAGTCAGAGAGAGGCCTACTTTTAGCATTTTTTTTATTTATGCTCTTATAGTCATGGTATATACAAGGTGTCCCAAAAGTCTTGCTGCAGTTTTAAGCTACTAAAACTTAAAACGATGTACTTAAAACAGGGAGCTAAGTGTTGCAGTAAACAGAACATTGGGCCTGGAGTAAAGACCTGAGTTCAAATCCAGTCTCAGACACTTACTATCTCCTTGCCCCAGGCAAGTCACATAATCTCTATCTGCCATTTTATAGATAAGGTGAAGAATAATAGCACCTACCTCCCTGGGTTGTTGTGAGAATAAAATAAGATATTTGTAAAGTACTCTACAATCTTAAAGCACTAAAAAAAAAGTAAGGTATTATTATTACACTAAGGCTTTGGGGACACTCAGTATACCTCCTCTGGTTCTGTTTACTCTGAATCAGTTTAGACAAACTTTCCCATGTTTCTCTGAATTTGTCACGTTTGGAACTTCTTAATGCACAATGATATTCCATTCTAGTAAAAATACAACAGTTTGTTGTTTGTTCAGCCATTTCCAAGTGATGATGAGTGCCACATTTTAAGAATGACACAGACCTCACCTTTGGTTAGCCCTTCATAGTCTCTTATCTGGACTATTGCAACAGTTTTCTAATACATCTCTTTGCCTCAGGCCACTCTTCTTTGAAACACATCCTCCACACAGTTGTTGGGGTGATTTTCATAAAGCAGAGATCTGATAATATCATTCCCCTATCAATAAATACCAGAGGTTCCTTATTACCTCTAGAATAATACACAAGCTCTTCTGCATGCTATTTGAAACTCTTTATAACCTAGCTCTAATCTTTTTTGGCCTCCCCACCATTACTCTTCTTCACACACACTTCAATCAGCCAAATTGGACCTCTTCCTGTTCCTTACATACGCTCCTCCCTCCTTGTCTCATCTTTCTACCTTTGCAGCTGCTGTTTCCCATGACTGTGATGCACGGCCTCCTAAACTCCACCTTACAGAATCTCTCTCTTCTTTCAAGACTCAGCTGAAACATCACTTTCTACCTGAAGCCTTTCTTAATTCCTAACTGCCAGTGCCTTCCCTCTTTAAACAATCTTGTATTTATTCTGCACATGCTTATATATGTACACATTACTGCTCCTAATAGAATGTAAAATCCATGAGAAAAGGGAATGTTTCAATTTTGACCTTGTATTCCCAGCACCTAGCACATAGTAGGCACTTAATAAATACTTGCTGATTGCTCCAGGAGGTAGAACAAGGAGCAATGAGGACAGGTTGTAGAGGGGCAGAATATCTTCCAATTAATTAGCCCTGCCCCAAAGTGGATTTGGGCTGTCAATGGGACACTGGATGATCAGTTGTTGGAAGTATTGTTAAAAGTATTTGGGGTCACATATGCCCTGGACTAAATGTACTTTGAAATCCCTTTCAATGCTTAAATTCTGTAATTATCTCCCTCAATTTCACTGCTCCTACCAACTTCCATATTTTTCCCAAATACACTATCACTTTCCCAGTCATCTAGGCTTTTAACCTTGAAGCCTCATTTGACTCTTTTTCACCTTTACCTCTACATATGATGAGATGATTAGTCTTGTTAGTTCTGCTTTTACAATCTCTCTTTCATTTATTTGCCCCCTCTTTTCTACTCACGGTTCCATGTTTCTAGTTCAGATCCTCATTACCCCTAACCTGGAATTTGGCAATTTCTGTCTAATGGGTCTCCTTGCCACTGTGCTCTCTTCTTTTCAATCTACCATTAGTGTTAAGACTAATCTAATTTTCTTATTGTGTTATAGGTAAAATAATGACTGACACCTACTTGGTATACAACCTTCACTGGTTCCCCATTATTTATAGAATATAATAAAAAAATTCTTAATCTGGCCTTTAAGGCTCTCCATAATCCAGCTCCAACCTGTCTTTACAGCCTTATTTCATACCTCTCCCCTTCACGTTTCAGTGACACCAGATTCCTCCAACACTGATACCTACTGAAATTCTGCTGTAAGGTGAGGCTGATGCCACTTCCTCCATGAAGCATTGCCTGGCCTCGCCACATTGAAGTGATCGCTTCCTCATCAAGTCTTTCAAGACGCTGTGATTTCTTATCAGAGAATTTTATCATATTCTAACCTCAAGTTCTTTGTGTATATTTTTATTGCTCATATTAGGTTGCAATCTCCTTAAGAATAAGGACTGTTTCATTCAATTGTTTCATCCCCAGTAACTAGCATAGCAGGCAATTAATAATACGTGTTGAATTGAATTTAATAGAGTAAGCTTTGAAATCTCTCTGTCATCTGTCATGTTCCTGAAATTCCATCATTAATTAGTCAATTTTTTTTTTGAGAGACCCTGAAAGTTTTTCACCCTGAGAGTCTTGGGATATTATTACTGGAGGAAACTTTAGAGATGCTCTAATCTAATCCCCACATTTTACAAATGTGGTAGCCAAATCTCAGAGAGGTTAAGCAAGTTGTACAAGGCCACATGGCCAATTAATGGCAGAATTGTGACCAGAGCTCAAATTTCTTTTCTTCTTAACCTAGTACTTATTTTACTATTCTGCACTGCCTGTTAACTTCAGAAGTTTGGATCATATAATATTTCATGATAGATGAAACCATTGTTCAGTGATCTTCCATCAATGTCAAACATAAAAGGAGAAGTAAGCTTGCTAAATAATCCTCTGTCATGAAGAATGAAGAATCCAAATGGAAGAGGGATTCTCTGTGAATGAAGAAATCTTCCAGATGCTCCTGTCTGCTGATAATACCATACTAATTACACTAAATCTTCAAATACTCCAAAACCTCCTCAAAAAGTTGTATGACCAATTAAAAGAGATCAACCTAACTTTGCACACAGGGAAAAAAACAACAACGATCCACAAACAAATGGATGAAGAACGTTTATCATCTAGACTATGATAAGAAGTTGGATGGACAGTCCAATGAGTTTATCCATTGCTATATGTGTCTTGGACAGGTACTATAGACAGACAATGACCCAGAACTAGAACCAAAGAGGTTAGAATGTCCTCATAGCCTCATAATATAGTTATGTTGTTTTTATATTACATTTATTTTCTATAAGTTCTGCTATAGTTACATATGTACACTATACTTATATATGTACCTATTGTCTCTCATAGAGAATGTAAACTCCTTAAGAGCACCAACTTTTACTTTTTCAGTGCCTAGCACAATGTTAGGTACTTAATAGTAGGTGTTTAAGAAATGCTTCTTATTTGAACAATTCAGGAAAGAGAACAGCACTTTCAATGATCCTAAGGCACCCAAAAAAAAAATCTTTTTATACAAATGTCCTCCTGATGATGCTTTATGGCTACAAATCATGGAACATCACAATATTCACAGAATTAGGATTGCAGCTGACCCAAAGGGCAATAGTGGCCATAAGAAGTAGCATAAAAGATACTGTCCAAGCAATGTACGATCAGAAAAGGAGGCAGGACAGCCAGATAGTGAGAGATGGGATTATTAGATGGAGAGTCTCAGGTCCATTGATAGCTCTAGAATGGTAAAGGATCTAGAGAAATGCCTTCAACATGTTGGGAATCTCCTCTGGGGAAGATTTATGGGAGGATACAGACAAGAGTTGGCTAAGAAAAGAAGGCATGGATGGACTATGATCTGGTGCACCAATCAGTGTAATCACAGATGCATTGATGTATTTACTCAGGTTAGGCAGGATTCTGGCAGTTATCTGGGAAAAAAGGAACGAGTCATAGATAGTTCCTCTGGGGAAGAAGAGATGGCAGAAGTAGAGAGAAAGGCACTGAAAGAGACACTGGGACCCACCATAGATACATATTGAGGAATTAATTTACCTAAGGACAGTATTCTAGGTACTTCATCAATTTCACATGTCCATTCAACGAGTCTCTAGTTTCTAGATTATATTACATTATATTATATAATATCTTATTTCATATTATTGTTCATAGTATATTCTCAAGTATTTCTAGTTTTTAGTTTACATTCCTCTATATTTTAATACCCTTTTCTTTTGGACTTTTGAAGAAATGTATTAATAGGCCTAGATACCTTCCCCTAGGCAGGAAACTATACTGTTCTTCTGAAGGAAGTGTCTAATGGTGAAATAGGATGACTTTTCCTTTTGTAAGGACTTCGCTGATGGTTAGATCAAGATTTTTTATTTAGCCAAAGAACAGACAGAGGCTATTCAGAAAAATCTCCTTTTCCATGTGGGGAAATGGCTGAGTGACAGCTTGTAGGATCCATCAGAAGCTAAAGAAAAATTTTGTGATCAATTTGAAAATATTAATAGCGATTGTGGGGATATATTCAGTTTGAATACAATGGTGCTACTGTCTATAATGTAGAACTGGCTTCCAAAGAAAGGACTGATTATAGCACCATTAAGACTTAAAACCATCAGGTTACTTGAGGGGCCATATTTAAATGGGTCAGCATCATTTAAATTACAGACTGCGCTTGCATTTTTAAACAAATTAGTTAAGAAGTTTACTCTTGATGTATTCCATTTTGAATGCAGATCTATATTTAAACATATTTTCTTTGTTCTTTTCACTCCAGTTTAGTAAATTACTTTTATTTTTAATTATACATGAATTGCCAGCCAGTTGACAAGCATTTATTTCTATAATACATCATATTTACCACCTCCTGTTTCTTTCCTTCTTTCAATTAATTCCCCCTACTCTGATCTAAAGGGGGACAGATGATGGACACATATGCCAGTTCCTCTGGCGAGATCACTCACCACTTCATGGATTTGTTCAACATGTAGCTGAGAGTGGCTCATAGTATTTATTCTGTTTGAACACAAGACTACTCCTTCATTTGACTGCTGCTTGTTTAGGACAATTTAACTTCATAGCTAGGAATAGACTCTTGTGTATATTAAAAAATGCTTGTATATAACATCCGTGAGGGGGTTGGTCTAGATAGCTTCTGAGGTACTTTCCAGCTGAAAAACTGTGATCCTATGATACGCTTCTTTTTGTCCTTTATTCCATTCCATTGTTACTAGGACTTTTCTGTTCTGACAGAGAAAGAAAATGTAGGTCGCTATATATGGTAGGTTTCTTTATTCTTTTATTTATAAGTCAGTAAGCCAATAAGCATTTGTTAAATACCTTCAATATGCCAGACAATGTGCTAAGTAAGATAAGAGACAGTTCCTGCCCCAAAAAGCTCACACTAATGAGGGGGAAAAACATGCAAACCACTATGTACAAACAAGTTATAGACACGATTAATGGGAGATAATCAATAGAGGGAAGCCAATAGCTTTAAGGGGCATCAGGAAAGGCTTCTCAGAAGATATTTTATCTTGGACAGGAGGTGAAGATGAGGAAAGAAAGTATTCTAAGCGTATGGAACAGCCAATGAAAATGCCTGGAGCCAAGAGATGGAGTGTCTTGAGTGAGGAAAAGCCAGGAGGCCAGTGCCACTGGATCACAGAATACATGGAATGGACTAAGCTGTAAGAAGACTGGCAAGGTAGGATAGGTCTAGGTTGTGAAGGGCTTTGAATGCCAGAGGATTTTATATTTGACTCTTGAGGTGATAGGGAGCCACTGGAGTTCATTGAATAGGGGGTGACATAGCCATATCTAAGCTTGAGAAAGATCAGTTTGACAACTGAGTGAAGAATGGACTGGAGTGGGGAGAGAATTGTGGCAGGAAGACCAACGGGCAGACTATGGAAAAAAGTCCAGGTGTGTGATTACGAGGGCATGCCCCAGGGTGGTGACAATGTCAGAAGGAGAGAAGGGGTCATATATAAGAGATACTCTGAAGGAAAAACCAACATGACGTGGCAATGGATTAAATATATGGGGTGAGAGAGCGAGGATAACACCTGGGTTGAGAGCCTGGGTGACTTGGAGGATGGTGGTGTCCTTGACAGCAATAGGGGACTTCAGAAGTGGGGAGCTCTTGTGGGGGTGGGAGGCAGAGAACAAGTTCAGTTTTAGATATGTTGTATTTCAGATACATAGGGAACATCTGGTTGGAGATGATTAATAGGCAGCTGGAGATGCATGTTTGAAGGTTAGGAGAGAGGATAGTAATTATGGTAATTATGCTGTTTTTTAATTTTTAGAATATTGAAGACTAGTACCCCAATTTTGAGGACTACTGCTTTCATACAGGAGTTAACAAAGAATAACCTGATATATGGTTCTACTGGCCAGGATATTTATTAAATTTCCCCCCTTAAAATTGCTCCTTCTTTTGAGTTCACAATTTCTGTCTGATGCCATGAAATAAAATTCAAACATTTTCCTGACATTCAAAGCTCCACAACTTAATGCTACCCTACCTTTCTAGCCTTGTCTCATATTATTCCCTTTCCCTGTCCTCTTTTTTTTCCTGAACACTCCTTGTGTTTTCCCAGCTCTCATGCCTTTGCTTATGCAGTTTTCTATGCCTGAAGTGACTTATGCCTACCCATCCATTAGTGCTTTAATACTTCAACAAATCTATGATTTCATTGATGTCCTTCTTCTAACAGTAGAGGGCTCAGCCTCTCCATGCCTTTTCATCCTGTGTGACCCTATCCATGCCCTTTCACAAATCTCCCAGAAAGGGCTCACCCAGTACAACAAAACCATGATGCTAGGCTTTCTAACATTCTGTGGATACTCATAATGCACCAGTTGGGCTGGCTATCTGTTGGCACTTGCTCTTGTGTTTCATGACCAACCTATCTACTTTTTAATGTTGAGTTAGGACTCAAAATCCAGTCTCCTTCAAGAAGCCTTCCTTGATCTCCCTAGTCAATATATTATCTTCTGATTTTTTTCTTCTTCCTTATATAGCACTTCATTTTACATCTTTCTAATACATTTATCCTGTACTATTTTGTGTTAAAGTTACATATGTATAGGTCATCATCTCCTTCTACAGAAAGGCATCAAGTTGGCTTTGGAGTCTGGAAATCTTGGGTTTAATCCTTCCTTTGGCACCCACTGGCTGGGTGACCCTGGTCAAGTCACTTAATAGCTTAGTGTTTCAGGCAACTCCCCAAGACTGTCAGTTTCACGTGGTACTCTGCAGTGGTAGATAAAGTTTATTCACTCCAATGTAATTATAGCTCTAGCTAAAAAAAAAAAAAAATCCCCCTAGATTATAAGCTTAGTGAAGGCAGGGACTATCTTGTTTAAACTACTTTGCATCCAATAGGCACTGCTGAATGTTAGCTGAACTACCACATCCTGCCAAAAAAAAAAAATACTGATTTTGAGCGTTTCCCTTCTCTGTATAGTAAATATCCCCTATACACTCTTCTAGGGTATGGAGTCTGGAAAATGACAATTAATAGATTACTAGAACTGTGGAAGAAAAACTAAGAGGGAAGCAGCCATAATAGCACCCTTACTTGAAAACTACCTGAGAATGGGCTGCAGAATCTACCCAGATAATACAGAAATAACATGCTAATAAACAGTATGGGGATCTCCAATCTTTTTTGTGGGTAGGAGTATTTTTTCTGAAACGCTAAGATCTTAGGCCAAAGCAGCAACTTCTATTCACATGATGATTCAATGGAAATACCTGGAGGATTGTAGAAGGAGGGGGCGGTTTGGAGAGAGAGGGAGAGAGGGAGAAAGAGAGAGAGAGAGAGAGAGAGAGAGAGAGAGAGAGAGAGAGAGAGAGAGAGAGAGAGATTTTTATAGTCTTAGGTGGCAGCTATGCACTGGAAAGACAAAATAAAAGCTAACAAGACAGTCCCTACCCTCAAGGAGTTTATGTTCTAAGAAAACACATAAAGTAGAGCTGGAAAGGTGGAGGGATGTGGGGAAGGATGGTAGAGTCCAGAGAGTGAGTTGAGCTGGGGGTGAAGTGAGCATGGCTGGGGCCCTTCATGAAACGGCAGTCTGAGCTACAAACTCACTGATTTAACATGTCAAGTTCCATTATCGACCAGCTGGTTATGATTAACCTGCTGGGGGTCTCTGATCCAGAAGATGTTAAGAACTCCAGCTAAGAGCATGGAGATTTTTAGATGGTAGGTGCTGTAAAAACACCAGATTGCTATCTGCAGGGTTCCTGTAAATTCCTTCCTGATTCACATATCTTGTGAAATGTGGTAATGTGGCATGGAAGAGACCAAAAATATATTTCAATCATCAGAATGCAAAATGGAAACAGGTGGGAAGCTGGAGGGAAAGGGTTCTTGTTCTTTCATGCATGGCTTCACTACCGCTTCTTACACCCAGACTGGAAATGGAGGTGGTATTAGAAAATCTCCTACACCCAAACCCCTCATTACGTATACCTACCACTCCCTGAACACACCTTGATCCTTCCCATCTCCACTTTTGCTTGTGCCAATTCTTCTTCTTGTTCTTCCCCTAACCAAAAACCTACCCACCTTTCAGGGTACAGCTCAGCTGGTGCTTCTTCCATGAAGGCTTCCCCTATCACCACCAACTGGAAATCATCTTTTACTGCTCAGAAGTTGTGCGTTGTTGATACCAAACAAATGCCAATTACCATACAATGACCTGGATAATGGTTTTTCTGTGTCCCTTTCCAAACTAATTGGGATTAACCCATGAGCCTCTGATCTAGAAGATGAAGCTCCACATCTGGGGACTGTGTCCCATACTTTTATCTCTCCTCCACAGCACTTAGGACAGGACAGTGTATATACAAAGTAGGTACTCAATAAACAGGTGGATTTTTTTTTAAACTGGATCTCCATTTGTCAACCAAGCTGGAAATGTAGTGGCCACTCGGATACCGATGGGCAGAGAAGCTTTAACCTGCTCTGGTTTTCCAACCTGGACCAGTTTACCCCTCCTTAAGCATACTGGCGGCCCTCTGCTCCTGGAGGCCCAGCTTTAACGCCATTGTAGCTTAGATCTGAACTCAAGTGATCCAGCAGTCTCAGCCTAGGCAGCACAGGGACTACAGGCATCTGCTACCACACCAAGCTTTCAATAAACACAAGGAAGGAAGGAAGGAAGGAAGGAAGGAAGGAAGGAAGGAAGGAAGGAAGGAAGGAAGGGAGGGAGGGAGGAAGGGAGGAAGGGAGGAAGGAAGTGAGGAATGAAGGAAGGAAGGAAGGAAGGAAGGAAGGAAGGAAGGGAGGAAGGGAGGAAGGAAGAGAGGAAGGAAGGAAGGAAGAGAGGAAGGAAGGAAGAGAGGAAGGAAGGAAGGGAGGAATGAAGGAAGGAAGGAAGGAAGGGAGGGAGGAAGGGAGGAAGGGAGGAAGGGAGGAAGGAAGAGAGGAAGGAAGGAAGGAAGGAAGGAAGGGAGGAAGGAAGGAAGGAAGGAAGGGAGGGAGGAAGGGAGGAAGGGAGGAAGGAAGAGAGGAAGGGAGGAAGGAAGAGAGGAAGGGAGGAAGGGAGGAATGAAGGAAGGAAGAAAGGAAGGAAGGAAGGAGGAAAGAAGGAAGGAAAAAGAAGGGAAAGAGGAATGAAGGTTGACTACTTTTATGAAATATGACAGTTGCTAGTGTACCTTACCTGCCATTGCACCAGAACGGAAGAAGTGGTATGAGGCGTCACTGACACACAACTCGGAGGTTCTCCAGGAACTAGAGATCCATAAGAAGGAGGGAAGCAAACAAAAAGAATGATTATGTTAGTAGTTCATCTTCCTTTCATTATATATTTCCCAGTCCCACCTTCCTTAAACTCATTCCTGCAGGGGCTAGCCTATAGCAAGTAGATGTGGCCTGGGACAGTTCTCAGTAAAACAGTAAGTAAAGACCGCCATGGGTAATCCTCCCCTTCCCAAGACACTTTTCTTCTATGCCCCTCTCCAAAGCCCCTCCGATGCCCCCACCAAAGATTCTTCTGGGCTTCTTCTGCCTTTCATCAAAAATTCCTCTTAGGAAAATATCTGAGACTGAGACTGAGTATTTATAAGGCCTAGGTATAAGGGAATAGGATCTTTTCTTTTTTTCCCCCCCACAAACAAACACAACAGAATTTATGCATCGAAATGAGGGATATGGCTTTCAAAGATGTTCACTTGAGAGGCAATACTTATTTTAATGATGCCGTTATTGCTCAGAGCACATTTAGGAGTGATGTTTGGGAATGGCCTTAAGAACCTACAACATATTCTATGTTATGGTGGGAATCAGAGGACCTGGGTTCTTGGCTACCAGCGTTACTGTGAGTAAATCACTTAACTTCTCTGGGTTTCAGGTGCCTCATTTGTAAAACAAGAAGGTTCAGCTTGACCCTTAACTGCTTTCCAGATGTAAATTTAGCATCTTTGGAACTTATGAATGGTAACAGCAGTGACAATTTCTTTGTCCTGTGATGTTGGATTGGATTTTTAAAGACAACTAAAAAACTGTTCAAAGCAAGGTCTGGGAGATAAGATACATGATCAAGACAAAGAAGTCAGTTTTTGCCATAAAGCAATTCAACTGATTTCTTGTGTGGGTCTCTGAAGGAAATTCCAGAGTCTAAGCGGGGTACGTTGAGACACCTCCCATAGAGCTGGGCCCTTTGGCCCCTTCCTCTGGGAACTTGTGATTTGACCTTGTTAAGAGAGGAGGGTAACCAAGTAAATCCCAATTAATCCCTTGGTGCCTGGGGGTGGGGAGAAGTGGGCAGAGTTAAATCAAAAATGATTGGCCACAGAATCAGAAGGCACTGCTCCCTGCCCCCCATCCTTAGTAGAAAGGCTGTCTCTCTTTTCTGAGATCATTCATAACTTTGGGTCTCTGTTAGCTTTCCCTTGGACTTCCAGGAAGGCGGATGAGAGGGACTTGTCCTCATTTCCTACCTTACCCCCGAGAGAGGAGAGACAGCATTGGATGCAGCCTTTCTATGGTTTTTATAGCCCACCAAGGGAGAAAAGATCTTCCTGACTCTGTGGCCAGCCACCTTTAATGTGAACCTGCTAGAGGGACCAAACAACCCAGGATAATTTGACTGAACATAATCTTTAGCAGGCTGGATCGTAAATCCACACAGAATGGGGTAGGAGTGTATGCCTGGATCCATAGGAAATGCAGCTACAAGAGGAATTCCAAAGACTTCCAGCCTAAGCGGACTACTTTGATGGACAATAATCTGATATAAGTACGTATAAGTATATAAGGATGTATAAGTTCTGAAAAGTAGATTTAAAAGCAAAAATCTCCTTTCTCATTATAGTCACCCTGCTATATATTAATGTGAATGTAAGTCGACTACATGTTCTTTCTCCCAGGCATATTTGTAGTTTAGGCCTCATTTCTAACAGTGGAACAAAAGCCCTTTCTGTTCACCTCTTAATGTGATTTCAAGAGAGCTGGAGGAAGTGTTATCTTCTATCTTTGATAAGGGAGCCTCCCTTTGAAATCACACATCATAGGGAATAGGCCACATGCTGAATTCAGACCTGCCTCAGACACTTATTAGCTATGTAATCAGGGCAAGTCACTAAAAATTTTTGAATCTCAGTTTTCTCATCTATAAAATGGGGATAATAATCGCCCCTGCTTCACAGAGTTGTTGTGAGGATCCCCTGAAATTCTATCCACCTTGTTGTCAGTCTTTCTGACTGATTTTTCATTGATTGATCTATTTGCCTTGCAAAACCTAAAGTGCTATATACACATGAGCTAGGATGAGGAGGCAGTTGGTGGAATGGATAAACAGTTGATCTTGGAACCAGGAAGAGCTGGATTCAAGTCCCACTTCTGATAGGTACTGGTTATGTGGTCTCGGCAAGTCACTTAAACTCAGCCCTCCAGACAACACTCAAAGATTAGAATTTGCTAACCTGCATTCATAGAGTCTCCTCTCTTGAGAGTTCTCTATCAATGGAATCACAGGCCCAGTCTCTATCCCTATTCCTGAGATGATGACAATGCCTTATTAGGGTAGCACTGTGGGTGACTCAAGGAAGAGCCTAGGGATGCAGTGACCAAGAGTCCCAGCTGCAGAATTAGCTTGGAAAGGAAGAAGAATCTAGAATATTTTCCCAGCTTTAGGAATGAGGCAGGGAAAGAAAAGGAAAGGAAACCACTCTATTCCTCTTTGCTTCTGGTGTCCCAAACATAGGTACAGAACCAAGCAGGCTAAGGTGTCAGCAATGCCCCTGTGATCACACAGATTTGTCCCCCACCCCTCTTCTCCCTTTCCCCAAAGCACAGATCTTATTCGGAGAAAGGGAACAGGTAGGCGGAGGCTCCATCAGAGAATAGCTATTTCCTTGGTAGAAGAGGAAGAGAAGACATGACACTCATGTTCCCTTTTATAACTGAGAGGAAGCATGGTATAGTGGTTAGATCATTGGATCTAGAAGCCAGGAAGAGCTGGGTTCAAATCATACTTCAGATAAGTAATATTTTTGTGACCATAAACATCTCACTTAACTTCTATCAGATTCAGTTTTCTCACCTAAAAAATGAGGAGGCGTGATTTGATGATTTTTTAAGGTCCTTTCCCAGTTTTACATCTATGATTCTGTGACCAGGAGGCAGAGCTGTGGGCTGGAAGGGCTGTCCTTAAGCAGCAATGCTGATATTCTTTCTGACCCAACACATCCCTCTTCCCCATCTCAGTTGCCTGGACTATAAAGTCTTTCTACCGTCAGAGGAGCCCCCAATATTAGTTGGTGTTGGTGAAATCACTGGGATTAAAATAAATTGCCCTATGTAATAACCACTATTATTAGAGGGCCACCTCCTTTCTCTCCCATCCACTGTTCAATTTCCAGTATTTCCTATTGAGCATAAAGACAGCTCATCCCGACCCAAGAACAGGGAAACCAAATCTTATCAGAGGCACACAGCCCTCTGCCGTGTAATGCTCTGCTGGGAGCCCTCGGTTTGTTCAGCAAAATAATCTCTGCCCATTGCTAAGGAGTTGAGAAGTTTTTACAGTGTCAAACCCTTTACTGTTCTGTAAGGAGGTCAATGCAGCTGTGGAGTTTGAGAAGCTAAAACTTCTACTTTATAAAACACCAGATTTTAGATTTGGGATCATGGAGTGGGCTGGCTGGAGAGAGTTTGTTTTTCAGATGGCTACCCTGGCACTTTAATTGAAATGATAGCAATTGAGGAAAGGGGGGAGGAGGGGAGGGTCAGAACAAAAGAGGGTCTGAATTATTATTAAGTGCTGCTGAATGTAAGAACTGCTCTGACTTTCATTCGTAGGAACTTAGCTGCCTTCTAATGCATGATACCAATCCTTCTTCTTTGGGCCTAACAGGCCTGCTATCATCACACTGGACATATTTGATGGAGTTGTCTCCCAGTCTCACTTCATGCCTGGCAGGATCATGTCATACAAAATGACAATGAATCTTCAGGCCTAACTCTTCTTATGTGGAGAAAGGGGAAAAAACCCACCTAAAGCTTTTAGAGTCTCATTTTTGTCTTTGAAGCATTTCAATCATTTATCTGTGCTAGAGCTGAAAGTGGACTGTGAATGAAAACAACTGAAGAAATTTCTTCAAACACGGCCCACCCAGCTACATTTATCTTTAATGATTCTCTGTAAATTATTCAACTTCTGGAATGATAATGGATCGTAGAGATTTTGGAAGCCAATCAAAGAAACTTTAATTCCATTTGGAGGCCCTTGAAGGGTTGATTTATGACCACAGGGCACATGAGGATACTCCAAGCTGCCTGTCATTAATTGAATTCAGCTCTTTACCATCTTGTTCCTTATGAAAAGAGCTATGGGAGACCTTTTCCCTGCTCAGGTACAAATAGAATAAAATCCGGAGTAAGTGTTTCAGAGCTCCCAAAAAAGCATCTGGAATGAACGGTAATGATTCCCCTGTAGGGTTTCCAGACAGTGCACTGACCCCAGCTTTCTTACCATCTTGCAAGGTAGTTACTGCCTCTGTCTCAGCACTGAAGTCACTGTCTCCTATGTCGTTGGTTGCTTTCAGGCGGAGCTTGTAGGAGGTGAAGGGATTCAATCTGTATAAAGTTAGCAGAGTCACAGTGAATTCTTGAAGCATCTTCAGACCATTTTTGTTTTGTTTTGTTTTGACTAGGGATCCACCCAAAACAAATCCTATTCAGACATAACTGAAACAGGCATTAATATCTCAGTCCAATCTAGCATTTTATACACTTACTGGCTTGAAGGATAAAAGGATTAGCATGAGGGGAGAAAGGGAGTAGGTCTTAGTCTTTCCTTTGCCTAAAGGTGACCTCCTTAAGTTCTTGATCAGGTGATCGCCATAGAGGAATTATATTTTATATACTTTTTTATAATTCTTAAATTGTGTACTCTCAATGTTTAATTACTGAAATAGTTTTTAAATGGATTTTATGTTTCAGAAGTGGCATGGGGGAGGGAAGGGGGAGACTGGCATTTAAAGAAAAAAAATAACCTTGAACTTGTTAGACTAAGTCAAATTTTGACTTAGCCCACAATAGTTGTAGAGGGAATTTTTGTTCAGACATGGATTGGCCTAGATGGTCTCTGAGGTCCCTCTGCACTTTGAAATTCTGATTCTGTGTCTCTATAAAGAAGACCGAAGCCATCTAAAGTGAAATCCCTTTAACTTCCCTACTCTCCAATTCTATATCTCTATATATTTTTTTCTTCCCTTCCCCCCTTCATTTCTGTCTCAAAGCTAAAGGCACAGGGAGCAAAACCAAGAGTAGAAGCTGGAACCTGATTGAGCTCTCCCCCCCAAACCCCTCAAAATACCTGTAAAAAAATGACTCTAAACAAATTCTAGAGCAGCAGAAGCCACAAGATGACAGAATGAAGCAGATTTCCAGCCCAAGACAATCTAGAAGGCCTACAGCAAGGGTCTATGGTACTGTGCTCAGAGTACAGCACAGCCTAGCCAAGGCCACAACCAGCACAGATGGAACTGGAGCAGGCCTCAGGGCACTGAATCACTGGTAGCTGCAGTGGTTTCCAAACTTCTCAACCCACAAGGACCAAACACAGCTTCAATGGTTAATGGGAAAGCTCTCTCACCTGGGTGAGACAGGAGCTTGGTCCCCTCACAGTCCCAGACCCAGTCCCAGGTTGAGGGCAGCCACTGACACAGCAGCAGCTGCTTCTGGAGGTCTAGGCCTACCGATGGGAGAATCGAGAGGCTGATCTGGGTCAAAGTCTTGGGTGGTGGTTGTGGGGAGAGGAGGAGGCCTGGAATGGCAAAGCTGGTGGCAGCTGTGGAGAGGGAACCCTCCTCACAGTTCCAGGGCAGAAAAGAGTGCTTGTGGTTGCTCACAACCAGAGCATAGGCCAGGAGAGGAGTAAATACCTCTCATTTTATCATACCACTTTGGAAGAACTGAGAATTTACAGGTCCCTAGATGATGAGGGCACAGTCTCTGGGAACCCCTTGAATCCTTGAACTCTCCTTGAATCTTGCCACTCGACCTGGCCTTGGCCTGAGGCTATAACCATTAAGCCCAAATGCCTACCTTGCCCAGTCCTCTATTGTCCAGCTGTTTCCCACCCTTAATCCTGTTTCCTGTACTTAATCCTGATCAAAATATCTATACCCTAGCTCAGCTACCCCAGCCCTTGATGGGTTGTCATTTCCATATAGCCTTCAGCTATTTTCCCCCACCCGGGAGTCTGACCTCATCCTTAAGTCCTTCCCTAGACCCCTCTTCTGGTCACCCCAGACCACCCCTCAATCCCTCCCACAACCTTTGTGTATATAATCTCCATCTTGCCTCCATGAAGGCGGTCAGAACCAATCTAGCTCAGATGGGTCTGGCCCTTTTTCCTTACAGGCGTCGCAAGGGGTGGGATCTCTCGGGGCAGGCTTATTTGGCTAACTCTTAATAAACTTTATCCCTTCCCTTGGCTGAGAAGGCTTGAGTCGAATTCTTTCAGCAGGACCCGGCGTGTTGGTACTTTGGGGTGTCGAGCACCTCTCACCCCAAACCCTCATCATTTATGGTTCCCTGAACCGGGAAGCACTGCTAATCTCAAGTTCTTCTCCAGCCAAGACTGAAGGTATGTGAGCCCCCCCCTCTCCCAATCCCCCTCCTCGCTCTCCAAACATTTTGGATGTGCTTCTCGGGCCTGACCTCAGCAGGTCCCAGTGGGTTGGACAGCTTGGTCCAGTGGTCTCAGTGAGTCGGACAGTCACGCTGTCCTGGTCAACCTGACGCTATCAGGTGGTTCTTGGTCCAGTCGGACAGCTCGGTCCAGTGGTCTCAGTGGGTTGGACAGCCACGTTGTCCTGGTCAACTCAACCTGACGCTATCAGGTGGTTCTCGGTCCAGTGGTCATGTCGAAGGACATGGACGGATGCCCCATCCGGAAGCATGTGCCAGATCCTTTCAATTGTTTCGGCGCTGGGAATTTGGGAAAGTTTCAGGTACCTTCTGTATATTTTGTTTTCTTGTTTTATTTTGTTTGTCTCCCGACAATTACTCCTAACTTCTCCTTTACTAAGGAGGAAGGAATTTCCAGCCGAAGGGACCCCATGCCCTGCCTCTACTGCAGGCCCTGCAACATCTATCACCATGGGCCCTACTCCCAAGGCAATCCCTACTCAGGTTCCAGCCTCGGGCCCTGCCCCCACAGCAATATCTCCTCCCCTAGCCCCTCTCTCTGAGGTAGCACCCACTTGGGTCTCTGGGGTATCTTCCCCTCTGACCTCTACCCCTCCTCAGGTACTAGCTGATCTCCCTTGCCAGGCAGATGCCCTGGCCTTGCAGTCTAATCTACCTCAGCCCCAAGCTCCAGGTCCCACAGTGCCTTCAAGGCCTTTTCCCCTGAGGGAAATGCCTGCCTCCCCTGCTGGGACAAGGAGATTGCATGTTCCATTCTCCATTTCAGATCTCATCCAAATTAAAGAAAAACTGGGCAGATACTCAGAAGATCCCACTAAGTTTACTGAGGGTTTTAGGGATCTGTCCCTGCAATTTGAACTTTCTTGGTGTGATTTGCATATCCTCTTCTCTACCTGTTGTACCACTGAGGAGCAGAGGAGAATATGGGAACACGCTCAAAAATTTGGGGACAGTTTGGCTAGCAATAACCCCATAAACTATCCCCCAGGAACAGCTGCTGTTCCAACTAGTGACCCAGGATGGAATTATCAAAGGAGTGAGGATAGAGAAAAGAGAGACCATATGGAAATTTGCCTGTTAGAAGGCCTAAGAACTGCATTTCAAAAGCAAATAAATTTTCAAAAAATTAGGGAGATTACTCAGGGAGAAAAAGAAAACCTTGTCCTTTTCCAAGCCCGGCTAGTAGAAGCTATTAAGAAGTATACAAATTTGGATCCTGATTCTATTGAAGGGGCGGCAATACTTAACATGTATTTCATTAATCAGTCTGCCCCAGATATTAGGAGGAAACTGCAGAAATTGGCAATGGGACCCCAAACACCTCAGGCCCAATTACTGGAGACAGCATTCGGAGTGTTCAATAATAGAGACTTAGTCCAGGCAGAGGAAAAAGCCAGAGACAGAGAACATGCCCAATTCTTGGCGGCTGCCATGGCCAGGAGATTGCCGGAGGGTGCTTCTGGCAACTTTGGCAAAGGGGAAACCTGCTTTCGATGTCACAAGGAGGGTCACTGGTCTAAGGAGTGCCCCTCTAGGGCACCCCCCTGGAAGAAGCCTCCAGGATCCAGGCCTCTAGGACCGTGCGCAGCATGTAACCAGGAGGGACATTGGAGGTGTCCCCAAGGCTGGAAAAGTGGTAGAGCCTCCTCCCAGCACCCTGTCCTCCAGTCTTCTCAAGACTCGGAAGGAGGGGAAAGCCTGGGGCTTGGCTGTGCTCCCACTTTCACCACCTCTCTCGAGGAGCCCTGGGCAAAAGGTAAGGTTACCCACTTTATCACGGCTATGTTCTCTTGCTTTAACTAGTGGCTCTGGCCCCACATGCCCCTCGACCCATCAGGTCATGGGCATCAAGGATCTGTTGTCTGAACACTCCTTCTCTGGCCCTGCCCTCTTTTGGGGAAGGGACCTGATGGTGAAATTGGGAAGCCAATTTTCTCTAGTTAAACCTCATAACTCCCTTTTCCCTCTGTTTCCCAGACCTCCCCATGTTCCCCCAGAGGCATGGGAGAGGGTTGAGCCAATCGTTTGGGATCAGGGAATTCCTGGGCAAGGTACTTCTGCTACCCCAGCCATAGTTCCCCTCCATTGCCTTCAATATCCAATTAAGTCCAAGGCTTGGGAGGGGCTGCAACCATTAATTGGCACTCAAGGCCCTGACTCACTCCCTCTAGAGTGGGGCCCCTACCCAGCACAAGCTTTTGGGACTTTGAAAACTAAACTGACCACCACTCCAGCATTAGCCTTACCTAATCTAGAAAAACCTTTCATTCACTCTGCTGAAGGAAGGAGAGGACAGGCTTTGGAAATTCTAATCCAGTCCTTAGGATCTGACCCCTGTTTTCCAAAACAATTAGATTCTCTGGCTGCTACAGCCATTCCAATTGAGGAAGCTTCTAAGCCTCTAGCAGACCAGCCCCTAGAAGCTCTGCCTTGCCAGAGCACCCTGGAAGCAGAGGGCCACCAGTGCCTGGCTAACCACAGGCTCACCAAACATCAAAACTTGCTCTTAGATATCCCCGACCTAATTTGGATGTGCTACACACTCCTGAACCCCGAAGCAGAACAAGTGGTTAGGGGAGCTAGGTATGAAATAGTCATCTCTAATTCCCACCAGGGATATTGTCCTTTCTCTGTACTCCTGTACTGTCTGTTTTGTTGTTTGCTTAACTTCCTTGCCAGGTTTGTCTCCTCCAGTCTCCAAGCCATGAACTTCCAGATGACTGTGCACCCCTTGAACTGGACCCATCAAGCCAGCTCTACGCCCCTTGTCAGCAGGAAGCAATTCCAGAAGCTGAGACCTTCGTCCCTGACCCCAAAAGAATTTGGGTCCCATTTGTTTGAGGGGGGAATGATGAGGGCACAGTCTCTGGGAACCCCTTGAATCCTTGAACTCTCCTTGAATCTTGCCACTCGACCTGGCCTTGGCCTGAGGCTATAACCATTAAGCCCAAATGCCTACCTTGCCCAGTCCTCTATTGTCCAGCTGTTTCCCACCCTTAATCCTGTTTCCTGTACTTAATCCTGATCAAAATATCTATACCCTAGCTCAGCTACCCCAGCCCTTGATGGGTTGTCATTTCCATATAGCCTTCAGCTATTTTCCCCCACCCGGGAGTCTGACCTCATCCTTAAGTCCTTCCCTAGACCCCTCTTCTGGTCACCCCAGACCACCCCTCAATCCCTCCCACAACCTTTGTGTATATAATCTCCATCTTGCCTCCATGAAGGCGGTCAGAACCAATCTAGCTCAGATGGGTCTGGCCCTTTTTCCTTACAGGCGTCGCAAGGGGTGGGATCTCTCGGGGCAGGCTTATTTGGCTAACTCTTAATAAACTTTATCCCTTCCCTTGGCTGAGAAGGCTTGAGTTGAATTCTTTCAGCAGGACCCGGCGTGTTGGTACTTTGGGGTGTCGAGCACCTCTCACCCCAAACCCTCATGACCTAGAGATATCTCTGAAAACAGCTGCACAAAACCCCTTGGGGCAGTATACCCTTCACTTAACAAGGAGCTCAAAAGTCAAATAACTGGCTGGGAAAATGAGCAAACAGGGGGAAAAGAATAAGACTATAGAAGGTTACTTTCTTGGTGAAAAGATGTTTTCTCATATCCTTAGTGGCAAGGATGATCAAGCCATGCAGCCAGAGGAAGACAACAAGATCAAGCCTCCTATATCCAAAGCCTCCAAGAAAAATATGAAATGGTCTCAGGCCACGGAAGAGCTCAAAAAGGATTTTGAAAATCAAGTAAGAGAAGTAGAGGAAAAATTGGGAAGAGAAAAGAAAGTGATGCAAGAAAATCATGAAAAATGAGTCAACAGCTTACTAGAGGAGACCCCCCCCCCAAAAAAATGCTGAAGAAAATAACACCTTTAAAAATAGAGTAAACCAAATGGCAAAAGAGGTCCAAAAAGCCAATGAAGAGAAGAATGCCTTGGAAAGCAGAATTGGCCAAAAGGAAAAGGAGATCCAAAAGCTCACTGAAGAAAATAATTCCTTCAAAATTAGAACTGAGCAAACGGAAGCTAATGACTTTATGAGAAATGAAGAAATCATAAAATAAAATCAAAACAATGAAAAAATAGAAGATGTGAAATATCTTATTGGAAAAACATTGAATTACCTCAAATTACTGAACTACCTCAAAGCCATGATTAAAAAAAAAAAAGCCTAGACATCATCTTTCAAGAAATTATCAAGGAAAACTGCCCTGGTATTCTAGAACCAGAGAATAAAATAGAAATTGAAAGAATCCACCCATCACCTCCTAAAAGAGATCCCAAAAGGAAAGCTCTTAGGAATATTGTAGCCAAATTGCAGAGTTCCCAGGTCAAGGAAAAACTATTGCAAGAAGCCAGAAAGAAACTATTGAAGTATTGTGGAAACACAATCAGGATAACAGAAGATTTAGCAGCTTCTACACTAAGGGATCAAAGGGCTTGGAATATGATATTCCAGAGGTCAAAGGACATAGGATTAAAACCAAGAATCACCTACCTAACAAAACTGAGTACAATATTTCAGGAGAAAAGAATGGACATCCAATAAAATAGAGGGCTTCCAAGTATTTTTGTTGAAAAGACTAGAGCTGAATAGAAAAATCTGACTTTCAAATATAAGGATGAAGAGAAACATGAAAAGGTAGATAGGAAAGAGAAGCCATAAGGGACTTATTAAAGTTGAACTATTTACATTCCTACATGGGAAGATGATACTTGCAACTCAAGAGACCTTTCTCAGTACTAGGGTAGTTAGAGGGAACAGATAGATAAATAGATGTATATGTACATGTAGGTATGCACACGTGTATGTGTATATACGTATATGTGTGTACATATATGTATATCTGTGTGTATATGTGCCATCTAAAGATACGATCCTATGATTCCCAAGCAGTTTCCAAGAGACAGAGTACAATAAGTATGATAAGAGGTAGAAGGTGATAGAGGCAGATATGAAGACGGAGTTCTTTGGGAAATTGTGAAGAGAGAAAAGTGATTGTGATGGGGGATGGGATTCAAGCTGGACCCCTAAAAGGAAAAGACCATATCTTTGGGACCTGGACCCCAAAGCCCCTGAGCCCAGATATCTGAGGCACCCCACCCATCCCAGTCAATAATCCTTTTAACAATCAGGTTCACTGGGGCTCTCCTGCCACTTAACTCCTTACATGGTCTTCACCTGGCCCCACCCCAGGCTACTTGCCATTCCTTAATCCCATCCTTATCTTCCCACAGTCTTTCAGTATAAAAGATCAATCTTACCCTCATCAAATGCTCAGATTCTTAAAATCTGGCCTGCTTGTATTGGTGTCACAAATATGGCAGACTCACTAGGAATCTTGTCCATCCCAACTAGTATTTTAATAAACTCACTACTTGGACTGAAAGAAGGCTTGAGTGGCTGAATTCTTTTGAGGCAGACCCATTTCCTTTACCCTTGCATTTTAGGTTCCCAAGACCCCTAGACCACAACAATTGCACAGCTAAATCATGGATGGTCCCAGGAAAGAAGAGGTAGCCAAGATGGAATTTAAATAAAGGAAAAAATATTTGGACAGCCAGAAATGAGGAAAGATTGTATTACAGGGATGGAAGACAACCTATGCAACTTTATGGAGGGTGAAAATTTCAGGCCGAATGGGATCAAGGAGTCCTCCAGGTTGGTTAGCTTCTGTGTGAAGCAGGAAACATGTTGAGAACTGAAAGGCAGGCTGGAGCCAGAGAGGAGGGCCTCCTCCCATTTTAGGCTATGTCTAGTTCTGCAGTCAATAATGAACCACTGATGGTTTATAAAGGGAAAGGCAGGAAGGTCAGACCACATATTAGGAAGGTTATTTGGGCAGCAATTAAGTGTGATCTTTCCTCTGAATCCTCCAATACTTTCAACCTGCATTCCATTTATCACATCTTACTTTGTGCTACATAGCAGAAGTTCTTAACCTTTTTTTTTTAATGTCAGTGTGTATGTCATGGATCCCTCCTCAGAATAATGTGTTTAAATGCAAAAAAATAATAGAATTACAAAGGAAAACAATTATACTGAAATATAATTATCAGATTTTTTTTTAAAGTTCATAGACCCAGGTTAAGAACTCCTATTAAGCTGTGTTTATCTGTATACTTGTCTCTGTGTTCCTATGGCCCAGTCTCCTGGCTTTGTATTCTCCACAGAGTCTAAGCACAATCAATGCCTTGCATATAATAAGCACTTAACAAATATTTGTTGAACTGAGTCAGAATCAAGTGAACAGTTAGAATTGCAATCTACTGTCTGACTGAAAGCAGCCTGGAGTTGGAGATGTGATAAGATTTGTGAACTCAGGGGCCTTCCGAGGAGGGCTAGTTTCTTGCTTTGAAATAAGGCAAGGCAGAAGAGATTCCCTGTGGTGCTCCGGTATGGTCTAGGGCCTGAGGACAAGGAACTTGTAGCTGGACAGTAGGGAGGCTCCCTTTGATCTTCAGTGAAGAACCGAGAGGCTGGTCTCTCCTTAAGGAGAGAGCAGTCATCAACATAATAATGACAAGTAAACACCACCTGACTCAGCTAGGAGATCACTTTTCTCTGAGGAATTTAAGAGTGTTTCAGAAGATCAGCTAATTAAACCAGCCTTAGAACCTCATTCAGTGCCTCAAGGAAGTACCTCCTAAATCTTTGTAATCCAGCCTCTACTGCCCACGCCTCCTCCCCCTCCCCCTGCCCCACCCCGCTAATGAAAATGCGATCTAGGTTAGAGTAATGATCTCCTCCAGGCCAACCTGCTTGGGTTAGGGCTACAAACGACTTTCTCCCTCCTAGGTGCCTTTCTCTTGTTTTTTGCTCCCTCTTCCCTTCTCCTCCTGTCCCCTCCCCTCTCTTCTTTTGTCTTCTTTCTTCTCTGCTCCCTCATTTTTTAAAGTATCTACTATATGTAAGATGTTTTAGGAGCTTCAAGGCATGCCAAACTAGAAAAACCACTACCACACAGTCTTATTCAAAGAGCTTACCTAATGGGGGGGAGAGTGGGAGGGGGCACAAGAGTGAAAATGTAAATAAATATCTATGATGGAATATTATCAAGTGCACAGAAGGCAGAAAGGCAAGAAATAGCGTAGGAGGGATGGGCATCCCAAGGTGGGAGGTTCAGGGCAGGCTTACAGAACAGGTTGCATTAGCATGTCAACATGCAGAGGGAGAGTTTCCATGCAGTACAAATGCTTTAAGGTGGGAAAAGATCGAACAAAACTTAGGAATCATAAGTACTTCAGATTGGCTAGAAAAAGAATATATTACAGAAGAAAAAATACTAATAATATAATATATACTGCATTTTACGCTTAAATCTGCTAGAAACAATTTTATATCAATTTTCTATTATTATACTGTAATACAAGGAAAATTAGGAACCCCTGAGTAACCCCTAGCTACTGACAAGCCCCCCCAGAAAGAATGGATTCAGATATCTTTGGTATTTAGCAAACCCCTGGGACTCCATGGCTCCTTCCTGAAATGTCAATAGATAGGACCATCCCACTGAGAGATAACTTGATGGACCCTTCCTGGGAGATATCCCTGGGACTCTGTGACTCCACCAAGGAATGTAAATGAGATTATCCCACTAGTACGATAACCTGACTGAATCTTTTGATCAGCCAGGACCTTTGTTCCTCTTCCCCCCCTACTCTGTACCCCCATATCCTATATAAGCCAAGCCATCACCCCAACACATTTGCCATTGATTTGTGGTGCCGTACCCCGATGGCCGCCGGCTAATAAATTCTCCACTTAAAACTTATACTCTGTGGTGTGTCTCGCTCGCTTCTGGTACAACAATACAATAATATAGCTAAGCCATTTCTAGCTGAGAGATGTCTAAACTGACATAGTCCCCCTTGCCTTTCAAGATGACTACCCCAAGAAGATTTCAGCTAATATATGTAGTGCAGGAATTGTGAATAAGGAAAAGATCATAATATGTCAAAATACAATTTGAGGTTAATATTCCAGAGTAGTCACCAGTCAGTTCTTTCCTGGATCACTTTACCTTAAGAATTCCTTCTAGAGATCAGTATCTTAACCTTGAATTTCAAAAGAGGACCCACAGTCTAGGAACCAATCAATGCAGGGGGTGTGGAGAAACTCCAGGTTTCATTATTATCTCTACTCCATTTCAAAGCAAGGCCCTATTCATTGTTCTCCCCAGTTCCTAAGGGGAAGGTCTGGAAAGAAAGGTTTTTTTGGCTGAAGAAATAGTACTTCTTAATATTTCTAGAAAAATCAAAAGGAGTTTTTGTTTGTTTTTAAAATATGCTTCCATAACACATAGAAAAATAGAGTACACTCGGACAGGAAAGGTAGCTGGGAGCTAGCTTGTGAGGGGCCTTGAATGCTATGCTAATAAATGTGAATTTTATTTAGTAACTAGTACATATCCATGTAAGGTTTTGAGTAGAGGACAGGATCAGACCTATTATACTAGGAAGATTAATTTAGCAGAGTGAAGTGAAGGAGATATTGTCAAGGAGAGACTGGAGGCAGGGAGATTAGTTAGGAGGCTGTTACAATTGTTCAGGCTAGATAGAGGTAATAAAAATGGTGTCAGTGTGAATGCAGGGAGAGAAGCAGACAGATGTGACAGATATTTTTATTGTAGGTAGAAGAGACCTTAGAAGTCACCAAGTCCAAGCAGTACCTAATAGAAATCCCCTTTAGAGCAAATGATTGTCTAGACCAGGGGTGGAGACCAGGTGAGGACCAAATGTGGCCTTGAGGCTGCAGCTTCCCCACCCTGGTCTAGACACCACTTAGAGAATTCCATTGTTTAGGGAATCCACTCACTACTTAGGCAGCTAATTTAATTTTGGACCACCTCTAACAGTTATTATGACATTTTTAAAATTTACATTGTGTAGAAAAAAAAATTGTCTCCTTACAACTCTACCTGTACTTTCTACTTTTGTTCTCTAAGAACCAGAAAAAAAAGTATGATCTCTCTTCTCCATCATAACCGTTCAAATACTTGAAATAGGGATCATATGTCTCCTTTAGCACAGTCTTCTTTTTTCCATTTCTCACCCCACTCTGTTCACCTTCCTCTGGATGTGCCCCCTGTTTGTCAATGTCCTTCCTTAAAATGGAGTACTCAGATAAGAACTTAACCCTGGGAAAGTCACTTAGCCACTCTCTGCCTTAGTTTCCTCATCTCTCAAATGTGAGTAGTAGTGCCTACCCTCCAGTGTTGGTGGGAGGACAAAATGAAAAAATATTTGTAGAGCACTTTGCAAACCTTAAAGTGCCATATAAATGCTAGTTGCTGCTGCTGCTGCTAGTTCTTCTTCTCCTTATGTCTATAACATATCTAACACAAGGCTACTGACTGAATTTTCCTATGTTTAAAATAAATTTGTGGGCAAGTAAACCCAGAAAATGTTTTCTTTCTTTTCTTAGGCTATTTATAATCATTTACATTAAATTCATTAAAATGTTTTTCATTCAACTATATATATTCAACCGTACATACAAATATATGCATATCTGCATATATTTACATATGTATATATGTCACCTATAGGGTAATTAGTACTATTATGAGGGAGATTTTTTTTTAAGCAAGTACTATATAAACCTTAGTCTCTGCCTTATAGGAACTTGCAATTTTGTCGGGAAGACACAACTAGCACAAATATACAACTGATCAACAGTATATAGTACCTTATTAAACACTCAGTAAATGCTTTTTAAATTGAATTGAATGCAAAGAAATACACAATTAATTGCCCAAATGAATGAATGATATAAATAATTAAAGATGATTTCAACCATTTTCTTAAAAACCTTCAATGTTTTCCCACTACCGAATAAATACTAAACATCTTAACTCGGCATTCAAGGTCTCTTATCATATAGCCCTAACTTTCCCCTTTGTATTTATCTCGTATTCATTCACTAAATCCCTGGTTTCCTTTAAGACTCATCTCTAGTATCTCCTTCTGTATCAGTTTTTCCTGGTCTCCCCTGTCCCCTTCTTTCCCTTCTTCTCCTTCCCCCAGGTTACTTTGTATCTTTTTAGTATATACATATGAGTATTTCACATATACCCATATGTCCATGTTGTGTCTCCTATTGAACTTTATGCTCCTTGAAAGTAGGGACCATTCTGCTTCTGTCTTTGAATTTCCAACACCTAGAACAGTGGGAGGGGGGAGACAAAGGGAACAAGCATTTTTTAAGCACTTATGTGCCAAGCACTGTGCTAAGCACTTTATGAATATGATCTCTTTTGATTCTCAATACAACTCTGGGAGGGAGGTGCTATTTTATTATCCCCATGCTGTTGGTTAGGAAACTGAGGCAAACAGATTTTATAGGGTCATACAGTTAATAAGTGTCTGAGTCCACATTTGAACTCAGATTTTCCTGACTCTAGGCCCCATGCTCTATCCACTGTGCTACCTAGTTACCTGCTAGCAGACAATTAAGAGATGCTTGGTGATTGACAGGTTGATCTTTCATTTCATCCAAACCAGTTCACTCACTGTTCTTCCAACAGGCTCCATACTTCTCTACTTGTACCACGGGTTCATGCAATTCCTTCTTCACTTCCTTGCCTGAATTCTACCCAGCTTTAGGATGCCTCCCCTGATTTTCCCAGCCCTCCACTCTCCCTCACCTGAGCTCCTTAAGCATTTACTGCCCATAACACTCATTTAGCTCTAAACATTTCCCACAAGTTACCATGGGCAGACAGATGGCACAGTGGGTGCTGGGCCTGGAGCCAGGAAAATGCTTCTTCTGGAGTTCAAATCTGGCCTCAGACACTTAGTAGCTGTGTAACCCTGGGCAAGTCATTTAACCCTGTTTTCTCATCTGTAAAATGAGCCAAAGAAGGAAATGGCAAACCACTCCAGTATTTTTGCCAAGAATACCCCAAATAGAGTCATGAAGACTTGGACACAACTGAACAACACTACCACCAGTTATTGTCAATTATCCTCTCACATGTTTCTATCTTATATCTCAAGGGAAGCTTGGGTAGAATTCAGGCAAGGAAGTCAAGAAGGCTAGATTTCAAAGATTACAAGAGCTTGGGTGGGGAAAAAATTTAAATCTTCATTTCAATATAATCAATTTCTTTTGTAATTCTATGCATTTAAAAAGATTTGGACTCATTGGCACCACAAAACCACCAAAAAAGCCACAACCCCTAAAACTAGATTGTAAGTGCTTTGAAAGCAGGGAACATATCTTACATACTGGAGAGACAGTAAAAATTTAGTGATTTAATTATGTACATTCAAAAAATTAAGTATTATGATAAATGTACCTATAAAAAATTAAGTATTATAATAAAAAAATAACTATATAATTATTTATAATAATCACAAAACTTAGATGACATAATATATTCCCATTAATAACAACAATAATAATATCTAAGAGAATGAACATTTTATTTTAAATGATATACATTTCAAAAGCTAAATCTGCACTATATACCTTTCAATGGTTAAACCTGTGATTTTTTTTGTCCACACACTTCATGCAACTCAGGTTGCCTATACAAATAAAGCTAAGAGGCAGGGATTATTAAACATTAAGGGAGATTACACTATATCTGGTTCAAAATATTGCTTTTCCCTGGTTCTGACAGTTAAATGTTTTTTATTGACAGGTAGAGTAAGCATTTGTCCTAGTTCTACCCCATTAGGAAATTGACAACAGTCTCTCTTCCACCAAATTAAACTGTCTGTCTTGAAACATGGACCTTTTGGTTTTCAACATCAAGTCCAAAGCACACAATTAGTCTGTTTGATTTCAGAGGGCTTGACTACAGGCACCACATTTGGGACTTTTTTCAGACAGTTATACAAAAGGGTTAGATTATTTATATCCCTGAGCACACAGCTAATTGAATTAGGTTCCCAAAGTCTCCAGTCCAAGACAATCATATGATTTAAGTTTGGGTAATGAGGTAGTTGTTTATTAAAAAAAAAAAAAAAAGGTTGTGACACTTCTGAGCACCATATTATAAGAATCCTAAGGCCCTTCAGGAGATATATCCACTTCAATGGGATGATGGGATCATGGGGCAAATTCCTTGCTGCAGATGTTGAGTGATTTCAGCTGAAATTACTACAGCGCTCAACGTGACCCCACTCGAAGAGAGTCAGAAGTCCTGGGATCTAGTCTGGGTAGTTCAAAGTATGAGCAGAAATGTGTGAAGAAAAAGTTCAGCAGTTTTGGTTTGATTCTTTTTTTCCCCTTTCACAAATACCCTTAGGGACTTTAGGCAAATCATAGAATTGAGACGTTAATGCTGAAGAGGCTTTAGAGATCATGTAGTCAGACCACTGATTTTTATGGAAGAGGAAATGAGGCTCAGAGAGATGGAGAGGTTTGTCCCTGGTTACACAGCAATTTAGACCCTGAGCCAGAACCTTTCCATATAGCCCAGGTCTTTCAATTTCAAATACAAGGCTCTTTTTGCTATCTCACACTCTAGCACAAGAGCAGAAAATGGATGGCTTCAATGAATTGACTTTTACAGTCTCGGAGAATCCCAGAATTTTTAACCTGCAAAGGACATCAGAGGCAATCCTATCTGGCAAAGGAGCAGAGCATTTTTAGTTTCCTAATCTTGTGAAATGTGGACCATGATGTCTATCCTAACGGTCTCACTGAATTGTTATTAGATTCCAAGGAGAAAACATATGGGGACTTGTCTTGGAAATTACAAAGCACCACATAAATATTCTGCTTCATGGTTTGCTGTGGTCTGGTGGCCAACTTTCTTGTGATGACCCACTCTGAACAGAGCTAGGCTCAAAGAGTTGTCTGGCACTGGGTTCATACTGCAAAGCCTTGCTAGCTTGGTAACTTGCACTGCAGTGGCATAACCTTCTAGAATACAGGGTCACTTTTATACCACAATGAGGCATCAGAGGAGTTTTCTATAAATTATTTCTTCTCCTCCTCCTCCTCCTCCTCCTCCTCCTCCTCCTCCTCCTCCTTCTCCTCTTCCTCCTTCTCCTTCTTCCATCTTTCCACCAATAGGGAACCAGACTTAAAGTCTGAGAAATCTGGGTTCAAGTCCCATCTCTAACACTTACAATCTAGACCCTAGGCAACTGATTTAACCTTTCAGTGCCCCAGGTAACTCCCTAAGACAAATCTTCTGCATTGCTAGAGGAAGTTCGCTATGCCAATGAAATCACAGTTTCTGCCAGCCCCTCTTTCCCCCTCCCCACATAGGGTCCAGAGGGAAGATGTTCAGGTATGAAATCATACTATGCATTTCACTACAATTCCAATTTGCCTGTGAATTGTTTTCATGGGTCATATTAAAGACTATGTGTCTGAAAAATAAATGTTTTCCTGATTATTTGAGATCTTATATTTTCTAAGGGCTAAGTCAACAGGAGCAACAACAAAAATGCCAGAAAATACATGGCAGACAAGAAGTGCTTTACAAAAGCCGATGGTTAATCATTTTAACAAGCCTTTCTACACCAATACCACGCTCTCTCCAACTCCCATCACCTACTACAATGGCACTGAACTTGGGGGTAGGATCACAGGCCTATAGCTCCCTAGCTGAGAGGAGACCTCAGAGACCACATGATCCAGAACCCTTATTTTAAAGAAGGATAAATTGAGACCCAGGGAGGTAAGGTGATTTGCCCAAGGTTATACAGAGTGATGAAGGCAGGATTTGAATACAGGTCCTCTAACTCCAGAGTCAGTAATTTTTGCCCTCTACCCAGGTGCCATCCCAGGATTCATGTTAATCAAATAAACCACTTCGCTTAAATCAGATCCATTTACCATTTTTAAGAGTTGCCCTTGGAAGGTAGTTACCAACATGACTAAACTGATCTGACTCCTTGTGATGCTTTGTGTTACCTTTCAATAACATAAGCTGTGGCCTCGTGGCTGATGGACGAGGAGTACGTTTGCCACTCTCCTCCTGGTAGTTCTCGGATCTGCACTGTGAAATACCGTATTGGTGATGACCCATCACTGCCAGGGACCCACTGGAGTTGTAGGCTCCTAGAGGTCACTTCTGACTGAGGAATCAGAAGATGTCTGGGTGGTGCTGGGCGGTCTGAAATGAAAGCAAAGAATAACTGAGGCAGATCCAGAATCCTTGATCTTGAATCCTTCCCACCTGAAACTGACCTGTTCTGCAGATAACAATTTTTATTCTGTATTGTCCAATATAAGTGTATAGGTCGACTATACGTAGATATAATGAGAGCTACTAAAAATGCTTGCTACTTGCATATGAAACACAGATGACCCCATGCAGTCATCCTTATAACTGACTCTGGAAAGACTACAGCTCTGATGCTGAAATGCTTTGATTAGAAAATACCTGCTTCCCCCTAGAACACTCCATTCTCAACAGAGACAAGCCAGTTACTGGTGGAAAACAGAAGAGAGTCAATAAAAGATTTACCCAACACCAGGACATCAAATACAAGTGACTTTGAGTGACAACGGAGACTGTAAGAAACCTGTCTATATTTCTAATCACCTTCCAGTTATTTTTTTCCTTTTTTTCTCCTCTCTTCCTCCCCCCTCTCTTTTTATTTCCTTCCTTTTTTCCTTCCTCCCTCCCTCCCTTCCTTCCTTTCTTCCTTCCTTCTTTCCTCCCTTCCTTTCTTCCTTCCTTCCTAAAGGTCTGACTATACTATATTCACATCACAGCATTATCTTTGATTCAAATTCCTTAACTTGAACCTAAAGAGTTAAGACAGTTGGTTCCAACAATTGTGTGGAATTCTTCAGGGTAATGGCGTGTTACACCATCTCTCTGGAGATGGAGAATGGGCATGCAGGTGCTGTAGATGCCAGGACATGGTATCTGAATATAGATCTGTTCTCCTGTCACCATGTCTCCTCACCCCATCGATTTCAATAGAGAAACTCAATAGAGTGAGGAATAATTGTTTAATTGTTTATCATGAAGATTATTGATTCTGATTAAAATGGGTGGCATGTAATAAAGCAGCAATTGATTGTCGACACCACTGTGACTTGTCTGTGAGAAGCTATTCGATTCAACTTAATCAGCACTTGTTTCCATAAGCACACACCTCACAGAAACTGATTTCTCTGAAGCTCTGTCTGTATATAGCATTTCATTCTCTCCTTTCCCCCTTTCTCAAAATGCCTACTTGGTGGCTTGGTACTTCTCTCAAATTTTCTCTGGCTGAACCACGAGGGCTAAAAGAATTATATGCAGGAGCCAGAAGTTTCCTTAACATCACCAGGGGTTGGGGGAGGGGAGTGGCTATAACTGCGTAAGCCACCACTCTGTTCTATCAGCATCAGGCAGGTGTTTGTGGATTAGAGTACATCAAAAAGGTCTTAATGTTAATACCTAACACTCAGATATGATTCATTTTAATGCACTTAAGTTTGACTTTAACCCTTTGGCAAAACTCCAATCCCAAGCTCTTGATATGGGTTTCATTTTTTTCTTCCCTAATAGATTACTATGAAAAAATGCTGAGTATTTATAATGATCTATACCAACTCTCAGGGAGATGACGAGTTTTAACCCATAGAAGTGGCACCTAGTTGCAAGCCAATAGAGAGCTTAGTTCCAACCCTTTTGGGTCCTTGCTTATAAGAGAAATGCAGCTATAAGTTCCAAAGAAGATATGGTGTTAGAGCAAGACTTTCACGCTTAACCTATCCCCAAATGCTCAAATAACTGAAAAGCAATACTGTTAGTGCAATGTCTACAAAGGAATTACGTTCTGTGTCTAATGTGTAATCAGTGATAATATACAAGTAACTTTTAAAAATAGAACCAGAAGATGTTAAAGTAGACCCAGTTAATGGGCCAATGAAAAATTGTCCTTGAAAAATCATGTGATATATTATAGAGATAACTTGCAAGGTAATTATGGAACAATTTATGTCCTTGGGTTTGCAATATAATATACACAAATACGTACTGCCTTTTCCTTGTAATTCTTTCTACCTCAAGGTTCAAATTTTTTTTGGTTTTTAGGACAATGATGAATTCTAGATAATTCATATTTTTTATTATTGTATCATAGAAGACAGTAAATTTGTCAGCATGTTGACCCTTCATTTCAAATATTTATTGAGCCTTTACTATGTGCTCACCATCATGCTTCTGATTATAGTGGAAACAAAAGAGGCTTATGATACAATCCTTGCCTTTGAGGAACCTAGAGTCCTATTGGAGAGAGGAGATTTAAATACAGAAAACATTCAGAGAACAATATAAAAAAGAATGCAATGAGGGGTCAGGAAGGAAGAAGAGCTATCAGGATAGGCTAGAATTGCCTGGAAGGCTTCATGGAGGTGACACTAGATGGGTAGGATTTGGATGAGTAAAGAGGAAGGCATGCAGATAGCAAGGCATGAATATGGGCAGAGACTAAGAAATGAGTAGGGTGTATTGAGGGGGCAGTTAGGAGATGAAAAGTTAGGGACTCAGTTGGAGAAATAAAGAAGATAGGGCTGAATTTTGAAGGGCCTTAAATGCCAGGATGAGGAATTTGGACTGAGGAATTAGGTAAAAACTAAACAAAACAAAATAAATCACCAATTATTTCGCTGGGTCCAGCATAAATTAATATCAAGGATAGGATATGGCACCAGTGAAATCTGAGGAAACTACCCACATCCGATTCAGGCTGGTAGCCCCTCTGCAAGTTCCAGTCTTAGAGAGCTGTCCAGGGCATCACTAAGGGTTTGAGTGACTTGCCTAGGATCACTGAGTCAGTATGTGTCAGAAACAGTACTTGAACCCAGGTCTTAGAGACTTGGAGGCCAGCTCTCTGACTGAGGCACCAGTCAAAATTAATATTAGTTGTGCATAAATGATTATGTAAAGGGGTGACTTATTAGCACAGAGTGAAAATGACTCATATTTTTATATAGTTAGGGAAGGAGGAGGACCAAAAAGCCTTAACATTTGAACATTTTCAGAATCTGAAAAGGAAGTTCCCTTCTTTCAAGTACATCTTCCTTTTAAACATAAGCATGCTCTGTAAATATTTTTTCTTCTGAAACCTAACATCTGGTGACTTGAGCCTCTAGTAATGTTTGGATTTGACCTAAACATCTCCAATTGCTTTTTCAAATATATTGGGTTTAGTGCAGTCTCCCCTAACCTTGTAGCTTATAGTGTAAATGGGATCTATATTAATTCACTCATCCTTTTAGATTATCTACCAAAATATTATTTTATAAAATCTATTTGTTCATTGGTTGTGACCAGGAATCTTGATCTTCAATAATAAGAAGTATTAATTTTATGATAGTTCTGGAAAGCTGAAAGGAAATGACTGAGACACCAAGGACAGTTAACGGTTAATGTCCTCATTGCTCACTTTCAGAGGGCTCTAGTTAAGCCTCATTTATAGGATTATAATATAGGTGGAAATGGATAATAGAAACCTGCTTGTAGCATTGTATAACATTTCACTTTGGGAAGATCAGCATTAAGACCAACAGGAAGGACATCTGGGCCAAAGGGCAGACTCTGCTGACCCTTTTAGGGGAGCATATCCAGTACAGGAGACAATGGCAGGACATTCGGGGGGAGGGGAGAGGGGAGCCACAAATAAAGATTTATGGCACCAGTGAAATCTGAGGAAACTACCCACATTGCATTGAACGCTACCTGGTCTGGGTTCGCCATTGTTAGCTGACCTATATGTCAGGAAAACTTACATGAAAAGACAATTGAATGAAAAGACCTGGTAGCAGGTAGCAGTTAGAATAGGATAGAAAGATATGATATAATAGAGAGAGCTAAAGGTTGAATGAGTTCAGGAAAGGAGAGTACAAATCTGCCAAATGTATTCTGTCTATAACTTTGCAACGTGATCTTGTGAGTCTTACCTCTCTTTTCAGTTGTGATGACTGTAGCTTCTAAAGGTTCCCCCCATCCCTGTCTTGTCTTTGCTGATGCCCTGAAGATGTATGCTGACTCTGGAGTTAGATCTGTGGCCGTGAACTGTCTGACAGTAGAGCCAACTTCAACAGTGGTGAACTTGTTGGGGCTGCTGGTTGCAAGACGATATGCAATCTGATACCCTGGATATACATTGGCCAAAGCAGAAAGAGCAAAGGAAAAGATTTAGCTTTGTGGTACAATCTTTCAGTGAAGGGTAATGCTAGATTCCTCATGCATCCCAATTATTTATTGGCAACACAAACAAACCATGTTTTGTTATTCTTTTTATCACTTATCCCTCCCGCCCCCACCGCCCCAACATCTCACATGCAGATATAGTGCATTAAAAGGGAAACTACACACACAGTGATGAATGGAAGGGCCTTTTGAGCACTAATCCACCATGAAACTTGTTTCACTTTTCATCCTTCACAGGAACAAGATGTGAAAACAGTTTCATCTTTCCCAAGTACATTGGTACGCTGAGAGAATGCCACAAGGACCAGCAGAGTCCACACAATTGTTTTTGACAGGGTGAGTCAGTACAGAGAAACTAATCTCCTTTTCCATACCAACACCATCGCCCCTGCCTGTAAACACATACATACCCTTGCAAGGGTGGGGAGCACATCACCATGTTGCTAGACTAGTTTTTAAAATATGCAGTACCTTGACTGCTTAGACAGTACAGCACCCTGGATAGCCACACCACACATCCAGTTGACTCTCACATCTGTTATTCATAGTTTTCCCTTTCATCTTCCCTATCTACTCACAGATGCCCAGCATCCCAAAGCTATAATTGATGGCACAAGCACATTTCTATTTCTTTATGTCAAAAAAGCCTTCCTGTATCTTCTCCTCTCTCTCCCAAGTTGCAACACTTCAGGCAACTCTGAGCTGGGGTGGAGGTGAGGGGGGGAGACAGAGGATGGCAAGTTCTGCTTTGAATAACACCCTTCCTGCCAACAAGCAGGAATGCATTTATTAATCAGTCTGAGGGCTCTGTAGGCTCTAAACTTCCCTCAAAGCAACTTGATTATTAAGAGCTGACGGCTGATCAGACATTATTATTACGCAGATCATTTCAACCAGGCCATCCCAAACCTTCTTATACTGGGGAGACAAATGGCCCCTGAGGAAGAAGTGCCAACTTTTCAATTCTTTTGCCACAAATAGTAGTGACAGGTGCTCTTTTTTTTTTTGAGCTTGCTAAGAACTTGTGGTCCAAATGTTAAATTCCCAAACTGACTACAACCATAGTGGACCAGGGCTTTGTTGTCCTGAAATTAATAAAATTCAAACTTTTCTAATGGGCTTCAAGTTCTTCCAGGGAGAACAGGTAAAGGGGGAAAAAAATCAAGATCCAGCCAGCTGAACTCTGTCTTCACCAGTTTTTGCTAACACTCAGCTCATCCTTTGAACTACAAAGGTTTCTGCAGGGTTCAAATATGAACTCCCAATCCCAGTTATGACTTTGAATACTTGCCTTTCTGCACTGTATCTTATAAGAACAGAAAGCTAAAAGTTTTCGTAGGTAAATATCACAGCCCCTCCAAGGGGGAGGTGATGGAGGAAGGGAAGAGAGATTGAATAGGAAAAGTTAAAGACCTGACATGTAGGTTTAGGAGACATTAGTTATGGGACTGGAAAGTGAAAACTGAGATAGGTCAGATGATGGTGGTTCTTGTGGCAACTAAGGAAGTGACTGGGCAATAAATGGTTAAGAGACCCCTTTATGCTTATTCATCAGTTAATGTAATGCAGTGAAATGCCATAGCATCAGTGTCAGGATGAAGATGAGAGAAGTAACCAGAGTCCTTCAGAACAAGAGGCTGAATAAATTAAACAGAATGGTATAGGACATAACAAAGACAAAAGGGCTCTTTTGAAACCTGCACCAGGCAATTGCTGAATAGTCAAGGCTATACAAATTCCTCTAACAGAAAAGGGGTGAAGTATATGGGGAAGGAAATGGGATAATTAGATGAGTTTAGGGATATGTGTTATAGGGAACAGATCAAAGGCAACTATATACAAGACAAATTAAGAGATTAAGCAAAAAGTCCATTTCTTTAGTGTGTGTGTGTGTGTGTGTGTGTGTGTGCGCACGTGCACATATGTATGTGCTGGTGGCAGCAAACTCTTGTGTTCTTTTCCTATACGCAACAATTGGGGAAGAAAAAGGACACTGAACTATCAGAGATTAAACTCCCATCATACCCAACCTTCTAGAGAGAAAAGGCAGTATCTGTCATTGATCCATGCTGTACTTATCATGCTAGACAATTACTGTGCTGTTAATCCCCTGGTTTCACACCAGCTAGAAGACCAAGAAATGAAAGAGTGAGGCCATTGGCAAAAAGAACTCAATGGTGTCTTCCCAGGGGATTGATAGTTTAGTTAATGCATGGATAGGTAAAGACCTTGGGCATTAACCCCCCTGACTAAGTCAGACTAGGAAACAATTGGCAAGCACAGTGACTACTACATGTTATGGGAAGACAAACATCAAAAGAAATGCTACACAATACTCATAATCATCTTATTGTAATAGTAATTGTTTTGGACCTACATGTATTACTTTATATACCTGTGGTACATGACACTGCACAAATTGCTTTAGGCACATTAAATGCATGAGAGGGTTTCAACAATAAGATTCACAACCACTCAAAGAAGATCAGCCTAGCTATTCACAACAACAACAACAACAACAAAAACAACAAAGTGGATAAAGAATGCTCATTTACTAGATTATGACATATAGTTAGATGGGTGACCCATTTAGTATACCTATTTTGAAAAGACTACTAGTGGTGAACAATGAGCTGGGCCAAGAACTGACTAGAAGGGGGTCAGTATTTCCCATTCAGGAAACCGCACATGTAAACACTCTGCCAGTGAATGCTATACAGCTGAGGCTCATAGAACACCATCATCTCAGAAGAATCACAATTTTAGGTAACAAAGAAAATTGTATGGTTAGTATAAACTACCTGTCACAATAATGACTTTGTGTACAAGAAACGATATAAAAGCCATCATTGAAAAAATGCTGCTGCTGTTGTTGAAATAAATGTTGGGGTTAACTAGATAATGTCTAAGGTCTCTTTCCATTCTTAGTTCTATGCAGGACTGGAAACAGAGATGTACTAGTCACATAATGAAAGTGAGAGATAACAGAAAGGCAGCCTGATTGTTTCATCAGTATGCATGAAATAGTAAAAGGAACAGAAGAAAGCCTAGTATCTTGGATTTAGAGAAGGACATAGTTAAGAACTGTCTGAGGACAGGAAGACATAGGTGTCCGACAACCTGTCCCAGAGAAGGAAGTACCCACATCGATGAGATCATGGATTCTTTGAAGCATCACAGCATTTATTACCAACTGTGAAGAGCAGAGTTTAAATGGACTCCAGATGGCAGTCATTATGTTCAGAATGGGTGCCTTTCCATTTGGTGTCAGTGTCCTTTTGCTTTTATAATATAGATTATAATGAAGTTAATGGCAGCTGGCAATAGTAGGAGACTTAGTGCTAGTATAGACTATAGATCTGACCTCCATATAATTATCATAGTTGGTGTCTCCCATATGTCATGCTAGTGGACATCATTTCATAGCTGGACAAATTACAAAGGGCAGGAGCTGGGAAGGTGCCAAATGGCCTCAGTGGATGTTGGAATCAAAGAAAGAGAAAGAAGACAAAAGGAACTGGTGCTATTTAGCCTGGAGGGAAAAAAATTAAAACAAAAATGACCTGTGGTGGATGTGGAAGCTGTCTGAAGATCTGTCATTTGGAAGAGTGATCAGACTTATTTTGTGTAGTTTCAAAGGGAAGGACTAGAAGACACATTTAATAAACTATTCAAATGAACCAAATTGGAACAATGGGTTGACATCACAAGAAGACAGATTTTAATTCTATTTTCTTTGAGATGTAGTTAGAGATAGAGTAGCGGGGATTTTTGTCCAAGTTTATGGCTCCTTTCCAAATTAGATTCTCTGAACTACAATGAAGAGAGAAAGAGAGAGGGTGAGTGAGAGAGAGAGAGAGAGAGAGAAAGTGTGTGTGTGTGTGTGTGTGTGTGTGTGTATGTGTGTGTACTGGGAAAGGGGAAAGCAAAGTAAAACCCTATTTCAGGAGAGGCTGGTCTAGGAACTGCCTGTGGGAGTGCACAGTCCAACTGCAAGGAAGAGACTCAATGCCATGGGACAGTCCAGGATTAAAGAGAACAGAATCAGGACCTGAGGAGGCTCCTAGGCTGAGACTACTGGGAGATCAAGGGTGTTGGAATATCACCATGCCTGATAGACAAAAGAAAATAAAGCCTTAAGACCCAGGGAGGTTTCTTTGAGAGGTCATTGCACCTAAAGCTAAGGCACTGCTCCTATTAGGGGAGTTAGAAGAGAAGAAGGAGGCTTCTTGTGCAAAGGCCCCTAAGCCCAAAACCTCCCAGCATTGTTTCCAAAAGGAAAGAAAACAAGGTCCTGAGAGACTCTGGCCTAGCTTCAGAAGCTCTGTATCCCTAGAGACTGAAACTAAGCATTCAGATTAAGGAATAAATTATATAGCTGCTGGTAACACGGCAATGGGCAGCTAGGTTACATAGTGGATAAAGCGCCCGGCCTGGAGTCAAGAAGACTGAATTCAAATCTGACCTCTGACACTTACTAGCTGTGTGATCCTGGACAAGTCACTGAACCCTGTTTGTCCAAGTTCCTCATCTGTAAAAGTGAGCTGGAGAAGGAAATGGCTATCAGCTCCAGTATTTTTGCCAAGAAAACCCCAAATGGGTTCAAGAAGAGTCAGACACAACTAAAACAACTGAACAATAAGAACAACAACAATAGTGGAGTACCTGACTGACACCCTTACTCAGAGAGATCTGGGCCCAGGAGAGGGAAGGACAGCTGAAGAATGATGAGGAAGTTCTGACTCTGTGGGAGGGATTGAACCAAGAGCCTGAAGAAATGGTCCAGAGATCTCCAAGATCCTTCCCATACCTGTGGGAGTGGCTTCTTAGAGACCTGGATGTAAAGATGCCACAGCCCAGGGCTGGGAGTCAGGTAGGATACATGGCCATGAGCCTGACAGATTTGAGCTTTACTGATGAAGCTATGAGCTTCTCATAGGAAGAGTGGATCCCAGGCAGAAAGAACTCTACAAGGATTCTAGGAGCATATAGGTACTCTTAGAATCTCTGTTCTGAAATGGAATCTCACTGTCTTAATTGACAGAGGCAAAGAGACCAAGGATGGGCAGCTCTGCTTAGTCAGAGAAGAGCTGATACTGATAGGGGCCAAACCAAACTGTGGGAAGAAGGTCATTATTGAGAATCCTCAAGAGAAAGGACTGCAAGATGGAGATCTCTATGCTATCACCTCCCTTTGAGCCCAGAGCAGAGGGCAAGGAGAGGGGTTTATAAGGAAGATCTGATAACTCCCCATGTCCCCTTTGTTCCTCAGAAAAATCTTGTGGGTGCTACCATACCAGGAAAACTCCCACCTGCAAAAAAGGAGGGGAAAGGGAAATTCTCAACCAACAGAGACCTATCCCAAGTAAGAGAGGCTCTTGGTAAATGGGAGAAGAGTTATTGCTGGAAAGACTATCATCCTTATCCAATATTGCCAAAGGGACTCAAACACTATTGATGAGAAGGCTGTGGAAAAAGCAGCCAATTATCAGTGTCCACTTGTGTTTCACCAAAGAACACAAACAGGAGAAGAATTATTTAAATGCCCTGATTGTATGAAAGATTTTAGCCAAAGGACCAATTTTAACTTCCATCAGAGAGTCCACATAGGGGAGAAGCCCTACATCTTTGCTGACTATGGGAAAGGGTTTAACTACCACACCTTGCTGCACATCCACTGGTGAAACTACATGAAAGAAAAACTGCACAAGTACTGAGTGTGGGAAAGGCTTCAGCCAGACCTTCACATGCACATCCATCAGTGAGGTGGGAAAAGTCCTACATATGTTTTATTTGGGGGAAATGTTTCTCAAACCTCCAGTTCCATGAGAGAGTCTAGAAGGAACCAATGTCTTCTAAGGACCCAAAGTGACACCTAGGAACACTGGGCCCCTCTATATCATTTATTCAACAACCCTTAGATGATAAAGATACAAAGGCAGATGGATCATGGGCCTTGCTATAAAGAAGCTAATGGTCAAATGACATCGAGTCAGAATGATGTAGAAAAAGCTTGCTATATTTTGAGTTAGAGGAGCTAAGTCTAAAACCAATTTCAGCTACTTACTACATATGTGACAGGGAGCTAGTCAATTGTTTCCTCTGACACTCAGTCTTCTCATCTGAGAAATGAAGGGGTTGGCCATAAAGGTAGTTCAGTCAAGTGAAAGAATGACGGAGTTGAAGTCAAAGAACCTGAGTTAAAATCTCGGCTTTGGCACTAACCAATTTTGTGACTTTGGGCAAGTCATTTTCCCTTTCTTGCCCTTAGTTTCTTATCTATAAAATGTACTGGGTGGACCCCAGTTACTGGTCTAAGGACCTAGTGTTTGACAAAAGCTACTGGAAAAACTGGAAAGCAGTTTAGCAAAAATTACATATATATTAACTTCTCACACCAGAAGTGAAAATAAATTTCCATTGGATATATGACTTAGCTATAAAAGGTGATACCATAAGCAAATTAGAGGAGCTAGGAAGAAGTTACTTTTTTATCTATGGATATGGGAAGAGTTCCTGATCAAATAAGAGAAGAAAGAAAAAAGAATGGGCAATTTCGATTATAGCATATAAAATTTAAAAAGTTTTTGCACAGACAAAACCAGTGCATTTAAATTAAGAACAACAAATAGGTGAATGGGAAAATATTTGCAGAATGTTTTCTCTGAGCAAAAGCCTCATTCAAAGATGCATAAGGAACTGACTGAAATTTATAATAAGAGTGATTTCTCAATAGATAAATGGCCAAAGCATACAGGCTGTCAGTTTTCAAAGGGAGAAATCCAAATCATCAACAACCATATGAAAAAAATTCTTCCAATAATTATAGAAATGAAAATTAAAGCAACTCTCAGTATGTGCCTTATACTTCTCAAATTTACAAGGATGACAAAAGAGGTGTTTGAACTGGAATATGTATGTGATGGAATAACTGTGCCATAAACAATGATGAAATGGTCAGTTTCCTAGGAAACTAGGAAGACCTCTATGTACTGATGCAAAGTAAAGTGGGCAAACCAATTTATACAATGAAAACAACATTATAAAGAAAAACAATGTTGAAAGACTTTAGAACTTTGATACAATGGCCAACCATGATTGCAGAAGACCAATAATGATAAAGGATGCTACCCACCTCCTGAGAGGGAAAGAACTCAAAATGCAGGATGAGACCAACATTTTTGGACATGGTCAATAAGAGAATTTGCTTCCATTGACCATGCACGTTTGTCATGAGGATTTTCTTTTTCTTTTGTTGTTGTCCAGTTTGGGAGGGGAGAGAAAGATGAAGAGAAAAATAAATGCTTGCTAGTTGGAAATAATAAAATTAAATAATATATAAGGAAGCTATTTCTAAGGACCAGCAATGTAATGGGCTGCTTTAAGAATATAGGGCTGCCTCATATCAATATCTAAGCAGTGGGTGGATGCCATCTGTCATGATGTGGCAGATGGGATTTTTCCACTGGGTGGAAAGTTAGACTAGATAACTCCTTAGGTCCACTTAGAATGTAAGATACTATGATTCTAAAATATTTTGGAAATGGCAAAATAAAGTGGAGAAAAATCAGCTCACCAGAATTAGAATCAAAAGCATTTTTGTATCTTACATAACGATACAGATCAGAAATATAAACATACAGCATCAGGGGGATATTGCCAACGATTTTTACTAGGCTTATAATCATCTTGGCTGGCATCAATTTCTGCATTGAGGCTAGGCAATTAGTCATGTCAGAATAAGTGCACAGTCTAGTCTTTACAAAAAAAGGATAAGAACAAATTTAAAGATAAGTTTTTCAACATCTGGCCACAAATTTCTTGTGAAGTTTTAGAATGGTGAATGCTGGGATAGCTTAAAAAAGGCATATTGTGCTTGTATAGAAATAATAATACCAGCAGAAAAAGCAATGATATTTATTAACAATAATAATAGATAACATTTAATAACAGTGCTTTAAAGTTTGCAAAGCATTTTGCAAATATTATCTCATTTTAGCCTCACAACAACCCTGGAGCATAGGTGTTATTATTTTCCTCATTTTACAGGTAAGGAAAGTGAGGCGGACAGAGGTTAAATGGCTTGCCTAGGGTCACACAGCTACCAAATGTCTGAGGCAGGATTTAAACTTGGGATTTCCTGACTCCAAGTCTAACAGTCAGGTAGGTGGTGCTAGAGATCTAAACTTGGAAGCAGGAAGACCAGGGTCCAAATTCTGTCTCAAATACTTCCTGCATGACTCTGGGCAAATCAATTAATTTGTCTCAGTTTCCTCATCTGTAAATTGAGGATAATTTGTCTACTACGGTTTGGAGGAAGATAAAAATTAGATAATATCTGTAAAGCGCTTTGCACGTTTTAAAACACTATCCTACCTATTATTATATTGTTCTGCCTCATTATTATGAGAGGCAGCATGGTGTGTATGGTAGATAGAAAGCTGGCCTGAGAGCTGGGAAGACTTGGGTTAGAGTCCCAATAATGGGGTACAGGCTCTGGGAACCCGCTTGAACTCTCCTTGAATCTTCCCACTTGATCTGGCATTCACCTGAGGCCATAAACCTTCCCTTATCCCTAGGCCCAAATTTCTGCTATCCTTAACCTAGCCTAGCCCTCCATTGTCTGTTACCTCTGGATTGACTCCAGCTACTTCCCACCCTTGATCCTATCAAAATCGGATTCTCTTGGTTTCTAGAGTCTGACCTCTAGTCACCCCAGTCCTATCAAGATCCTTCTTAGACTCCTCCTCAAGACCCTTCCTAAATCCCTCTTCCCATCACTCCAGAACCACCCCTACATCCCTCCCACAGTCTTTCGGTATATAAATTTCACCTGGCCTCCAGGAAGGCGCTCAGATTCAATCTGGCCAGCTTGTCAATTTAAGTGTCACAAATGCTCAGATTCCTTAACAGTCTACCCAATTTGGCATATCTTTAATAAACTTTGTTTTTTTTCCTTTAGTTGAAAGAAGGCTTGGGTCAAATTCAATCGGGCAGGACCCAGTGTGTTGATATTTTGGGGTCCTGAGCACCCCTAAACCTCAACACCATCTACTACACAATACTGGCTGTGTGACAAAATGGAAGGCACTTAACCTCTCAATGGTTAAGGTAACTCTATGATCAGAAGCTACAGAAAAAGGTATGGATTGGCACTGGTAGAGAGAGTTTTCTCACCTGGCAGTTCTCCATAGCAATGATACCACAGGTCCAGTCCCTATTCCTATCCCTTGTAGTTCAGTTGTCTCTGACTCTGTGACCCCAATGGGGTTTCCTTGGCAAAGATACCAGAGTGATTTGCTATTTCCTTCTCCAGTTCATTTAACAGATAAGGAAACTGAGGCAGACAGGGTGAAGTGACCTGCTCAGGGTCACACAGCTAGTAAATATCTGAGGCCGGATTTGAACTCATGAAGGTGAGTCTTCCTGACTCCAAACCTGGTGCTCTATCTATGGTAGGACTCTAAATGTGCCACCTAGCTGCCCCATTTCTCTTCCTCATCCCTACTAGACTTAGAAGATAAAGGTCTTCCACCAACAGGTTTTATTTCAGATCTAGGAACTTGCAATTATTGCTCAGTAACTTGTGTTCTGGGAGGAATGAGGGATTTGTAGTCACAGAGTCTGGATGTAAATTCTGGTTCTGGTACCTGCTACTTGCCTGAGTCATTTAATCTTGGCCAAGCATTTAATTTCAGACCTCGATTTCCTTAACTTTAAAATGAGGGGGTTGGACCAGATGACTCTTCCAATTCTAAAAGAACTATGATCTACTTTAAGTACATATTAAAGTTGCCTAAGGGAAAGAGATGTAAAGTCCATAGTTATCAAAAGTTCTGCTTTTGACTCTGAGTTCAGCAGTCTTCATCTAAAGAGAAAAAGTAAACAAGTCAAGGCAGAGACTTAGCATATAACCCAGATGTTTATAGAACCATAAACAGTAATAGGTATGAAAGGAGACTTGGGGAAAACACATTTCCAAATGACCATTAAACGTGATTCAAGCCATGTGCCAAGGAAAACAACATACCTACTTCCATTTTCTATCCTTTATGCACAGTTAATTTTTGATATAAAAATGCTTTAAAAATAAATGCCAAAGTCAGTTAAAATCTTACCAAAGAGACAAAATTAGCAGATATAAACATGACCAATTTTAAAATGAAATATTTAAGAACCACTTAGAACTATGACCCAATTTTAGTAAGCTGCATTTTTTTTTTTTTTGCATAGCGTTTAAGCCTGTCCTAACACCTCATTGCGGCAGGCAGCAAATCTGCAGAGCCAGATGCAAGGCATCTATCTGTATCACCATCATGACAAAGGAGCAAGAGACAAAAGAGCAGGAATGAAAATAATTTAGTTTGTAAATAAATCCACTTTAGGACAATCTTGTAGTATGAAAATAGATAAGGGTTTGGAATGCATCTATTTGTATTGCATTCAATGTAAATAATTCAAACTACTAATTTCAAATTTGCCTATGACTGGGTTGAAGTTTACTTCTTAATGAATATTTTCTTGGTAAGACTGAAGGAGGGAAGGCTTAAATTAGTTGAGAGCTAACAATTTTGAAGTATCCTCAAGCACTTTTGAGATATCTATTCACTACATAGAAACAAATAGGATGTGACTTAGAGTTTATTTTATCTCCCTAATAATTAGATTTTCCTAAAAGTCACCACTAGGCAACACAGGTTTATGGAATTTCATTAGTAGAGACCTTAGAGATGATTGAGCCAGACTCCTATTTCACAAAGATGACTTTGGTACCGAAGTTTAAGTGACTCCCCAGAGGCACCAAAGGTTTAGTTTAGTAAGTGAGTTATATTTGAATCCTTCTGTTTCCAAATCCTATGTGCGTTCTATAGTATGGAAAAACTTTGTACCTGGGAATAACAAAATAGCATATGTCTAATGGTAGCCATATGGGAGGGGAGGGGAAGAAATTTACATGATAATTTTGTTGTATATTTTAAAGGAATAGCAAGTTGTGCATAGTGAATTTGCACTTTCATGTACAATAATCTTTTTTTTATCATACTATGTTAAGGAAATGTTTGTTTTATTCCATAAACTAAAAATAAAATTGAAAATATCTTTAAAAAAAGATCTGCGCCAATGACCTTTAACGTATGACTTTGGACAAGTCACTTAGCCTCTCTGTATCTCACCTTTAATGGCAAGATCTTTAAAGGTTAGACAGATGTTTCTGCCTTATAAGCTGACTTCCTGGGTATAGTTATGCCAATATAAGAATAGTATCAAAGTCAAAAGAACTGAGTTAATAAAGAAATTTCTATGAAAAAAATTACTTATAACTCAGACTTCTTAGTAACTCAGGTTAACCTTCCCTCAAAATGATCTTAACTATTGAGGTCTTACGTATATGCCTAATGCAGTTTTTATTATGGCTAAATTTCATGTCAGTTCTATACTTTTAGAGTTGATTTCTGAGCAGATCTTGTATTAATACTTTGGAAAACCATGTGATAGAATGCAAACAGTTTTCATTGCCCCATAGCACAATGCAACATTTTCACTGAGAATCACAGAGAAATCTTTAAGATTTGATGTGAACATAATTTGTATTCTGAGCTCAACATCTCTCCTCACACAAACGGGCTCTGTTTTTGCCAATGTCTCCATTATTATTAGGCAATATGGAGTAGTAGATGGAGTGTTGAATGTGGGATTAGGAAGACCTAAGTTCAAATCCTGTGCCAGAAACTAGATGTATAATGCTAGGCAAGCCATTCATCCTCTCTGTGCCTCAGTTTCCTCATCTGTAAAGTGAGAAGGTTGTACCTAATGGCCTCTAACATCCCTTCGAACTGAAAATCAATGATACATTTCCCCAGGTTTATCCCAGGTTAAAACCTTGTTTATTTTTGACCTTCTCTTCTCCTCTATACCTTAGATCCAATCTGTGACTAAGTCCTGTTTATTCCTGCTTCAAAACATCTCTTGCATTCTTTCCTTCCTCTCTATTCCTCCTTCTCTTCCAGATTTTTATCACTTCACACCCGGATTACTGCAACAATCTCTTCTGAGCTTCAGGTTCCTTATTCATGGAGTAGGAATGATAATACTTGCACTATCTTCCTGTATCAGGTTATTGGGAAGAAATTGCTTTAGAAATGTTTAAGCACTATAAAATGTGAGCTGTAGGAACAGAGTAAAGTTCACCCTGTGTACGATTCTTTAGTCACTCTTCCTGAAATGTCACTTTCATCATGTTGTTGTTCCATCCTATTGGTCACATCTGACTCTTCATGACCCCATTTGGGGCTTTCTTGGCAGGGATACTGGAGGGGTCTGCCATTTCCTTCCTCAGCTCCTTTTACAGGTTAGGAGACTGAGGCAACCAGGGTTAAATAACTTGCCCAGGGTCACATCACTAGAAAACATCTGAGGCTGGATTTGAACTCAGGACCTCCTGACTCCACTGCATCTTCAGGACACAGAAAAGGGTTAAGTTATTAAGAGTGTGAGGTTGGATTTGAACTCAGGCTTAGTATTCCACCCACTGCATCACCTAACTGCCCTTAAGAATTTATAATGGCTCCTTATCTGATTCCATCTACGCTTGTCAGTCTGTTACAAAAGGTGCTCAATCACCTGGACCTAATCTAACTATCCAATCCTGACTTTTATTACCAACCAGCATGCATACTCCATTGTACCATTGTTAAGACTGGTCTTAAATAGAATCATAGGATCCTTTATCTAGAAAAACTGTTAGTGACCTCAAAAGCCAGTTAGCCCAATCTCTTCATTTTACAGATGAAGAAACTGGGTTCAAAAAGGGTAAGTGACTTACCCAAGGTCACACAGTTGCTGAGTGGGAGTTGGGGGAACAACTTAAAAACTTAGGTCTTCTGACTCCAGAGCTGATATGCTTTCCACTGTGCCATGCTTCCTCCCCTCCCCTCTCCTCCCATTCTGCTCCTACCTTGAACATTTGCTCATGATCTTTCCCCGGAAATGTTCTCTTCTCCTTTTCTGACTATTCACATTCTACCTGTCTGTTGAGTTTCGGCTCACATGTCGTCTCCTCTATGAAACCTTTCTTGACTGCTCCAGCTAACGTTGAATTCTCCTATTCTCTGAATTCTTACAGACCTTCGAGTTTGTTCCACACACATAATCTGGCACTTGAACAAATGTTGTCTTGTAATTTCTATTTGTTTATTGAATTTAATTCTTGTGAGTTCCTTGAGGGCAAGAATTAAGGTGTTATCCTTTTGTATGTTCTTTTGTAAGGTCTGTTTCTTTTGTATTCCCAACACAACACCTAACTTGGTGCTGGCTACATAGCATTCAATAATTAAACATTGTTTTGTTACTTGTTCCTTTTAAAAAGAGAGAGAGAGGGAGAGATTTTGATGAACAAAACAAATAGTTAATAAATTGGAAAACAAGCTACAGAAAGTCCCTCAGGGTGAGATTTTTAAGGTGATTTTAAAAGATCAAAAGTATTTATACAAAAAATGTGGAATTTATAATGCCCATACAGGAATACTACCGGTATAACTCAAATAGAGCAGAAATTCAGGGTGCAGTAGTTGAGTATGGAAAGATTATTTCAGTTTAAAAGAGATCAAAGTAATTTGTTACCCATTTAGTGGAAACTTAGGTCATGATGTTTGAAAGAACAATAACTGGATGAGGAGGTAGATTAAGTGATGGGGTGTAAGGTCAGTGCTGTAAGGGAGCAAGCTTGAACAGACACTACTAAATCAGATATGAAAATATTTTGTAGGACATGCATTATCTTGCAGAAGAAGGTGGAGTGGCTGGTTGGAATCATCTGACCTCGAGATGGGGATGCAACTACAATGCCTGTCAAAAGGGAAGATATGTAGAAAGATTAATAGAACTGGATGTAGGAGTTCTTAGGAATCAAAAAAAATCTTCCCCCAAATAATTTCAATAGCTCATATTAACATGATGTGGTAATGTTTGCAAAATGCTTTACAAAGATCTCATTTAATCCTCATAACAACCCTGCGAGTTAGGTGTTCTTATTGTGCCAATTTCACACATGAAGAAAATGAAGCAGATAGAGGTTAAATGACTTGCCCAGAGTCACAAGGATTTTAAATGTCTAAGACTGGAATTGGAACTGAGATCTCCTCAACTCCAAGTCCATTGCTGTATCCACGAGACCACCCAGCTACCTCAGTATAAAAAGAAAGAAAAAGAAGAGAAGAAGCCTTCTTAGGATCCCATTTCTGAGCTTAGTATGTGAGGCAGTATATTCTAAGTGGTAATATTATATACTAGCTTGAATGACTGGAGGAAGGCTAGCCTTAGAGATAAAGAAGCAAGGTGAATTTTGAATAGTGTGACATATCATCTAGGTCCAGAAGATGGAAACAGGAAGTAGGTGGACATTGTAGAGAGGCAAAGCTAGAATCAACCTAAGGAAAAACCGGTTTTCCACAATAAGAGTTATCCAAAAATGGAGTGAGTTCCCCTTCATTTGAGGTCCTCCAGTATATTACATACCAGTGTTTGGGAATACTGAAATGGGGATTCTTTTCCCTGAATGGGGAGGACTAAATGGCCACTGAGTTCCTTTCCAGCTCTGAAATTCTGCCAATTTACAAGCCAGACTGTGACCAACCCAGATGTGGAGGCATAGCCTTGAATTGAAGGGGGATTGTAAGAAGGAGAAGAAAGAAGATGACGCTACTTCCATTCATTGTGACTCTGGGAAGTCTGACCATACTCCAAATTATTTTCAGGCTCTATGTCCTTGAGGAGGCATGCAATTTCTGCACAAATATTGGGGATGTGGATGGGTCTCCTCTTGGGAGGTCCAGTAGAGATTTGGGATCCCAAATTGAACTGAACCCTGGGACTATTCTGCCTGAACCTCTGGTTTGGCCCTCGAATTATCTCTGTCCCCTAGGTCTTATGGCTAATCTGAGTCCATCTAGGCAGTGCTGGGCCTGGAATAGGAAGATCTGAGTTAAAATCTGACCTCAGACACTTACTAGCCACGGGCAAGTCACTTAACCCTGTTTGCCTCAGTTTTCTCATCTATAAAATGAGGTGGAGAGTGAAATGACAAATCACTCCAGTATCTCTGCCAAGAAAAACCTAAATGGGATCATGGAGAGTCAGACAGGATGGCAGAGCAACAGTCCCTACCTCCAGGACCAGTGTTCTTTTCACCATGCCATGGAATGCCGAGTCCAGGGCATAGCGGCCACTCTGCAGAGTGTGTGGAGGTGAGGGATGTGGAATAAGACTGGAAAGGTAGAGTGAAGCTAGATTTTGGAGGTTTAAAGCACCAGGCTGAAAAGTGTAGATTTTATTCTAGAGATAATGTGGGCTTTTGAGGCAAAGAGTGGCATGGTTAGAACTATGCTTTGACAGGAATGTGGAAGATGGACTGGAGAGGAGGAAGACTGGAAGCAGGAATGCCAATTGGTACAAGAGTAGAAGCCATAATGTGATAAGGGCCTGAACCAGGGAGGTGCCCAAGCAATTTATGAGAATGGGACAAATGTCAGAAATGTGGTGGAGGTATAATCAATAGAGATAGAGAGAAGAGCCTAGGATAGCCCAGAGGGGTAAACATGAATGACTGCAAAGATGGCTTTAATCTCAACAGAAATATGAAGGGAAGTCTAGGGGAGGGGTGGCTTCAAGGAGGATGGTAGAGTTTAGTTTTGGACACAATGAACTTGAGATGTAGAGATTCACACAGAGATATGTGGACTTGAGAGATTAGGGCTGAATTTGAGATTTGAGGCATCTGCATAGAAATGATAATTGACCCTTGGGAACAAATGAAGTCACCAAGGGAGAGAATGTGGAGACAGAAGAGGATCAAAAATAGTGCTTTGAAGGACACTCCCACTTAGGGGACAAGGCAAAGGTGAGGAACCAGCAAAAGAAACTGGGAGAAAAAAAAAGAGGTCAGACATGTAAAAGAACAGAAAGCAAAGCACCAGGGAAGTAAAAGAAGGAGAAAGTGTCTGCGAGAATGGAGAATCATGGGTATCAAAAGTTGCAGAGAGGCCAAGTGCAATGGTAATCAGGGAAGGATTTTTTTGCTGTTCTCTTTTGGGATGCTAAGGCAATCAAGTGCCTTTAATGAGTCTTGGCCTTTGTTTGAATGGGGCAGGTAAAGTGGGATCTTTTGTCTTGGGATGCATCTCAGCACTGGGGCAGTCAATTTGTATATGATGTGGTGCTTTCCCACACCTTGGTTTCCCACATCCTAAATGGTGAGCCTCGAGCCCCCAGAGTCCTGAACAGGGTATATGTACTGGAAGGTTAGCATTTGACTTTTGGGGACACGCTCATTGAAAGAATATGGGTAACGAGACTCTGGGCAAGCTGTTGAAACAGACCCCCTGGCTTTGATAACCCAGACAGATGTTGGTGCTTCTTTGGTAACTATGTATTGCTCATGGATAGACTGGTTTGTCTTATTAGTTCAGTTTATAATGTATGCTTGTAATTTGTGTTTGTATTTGCCTTGAAGTTCAGAGGGCTGATCTTTCCCCCCTGAACTAAGTGAATGATATGTGCATGTTTAATTAAACTGAGATTGTTAACCCCTTCAAGTTGCTTTTTCCTTAGAAAAGCAAATCAAAGAACCATTGTTAGCAGCCCTTCTGCATGCTGGTGCTATTGGTCTTACACAGCCGCAGCAGCTGCGAGCAACATTGCTGTTATACCAAGGCAACTGAGGACCAAGAAAAGGCCACTGGATTTAGCAGTTAAAAGATTATTGGGCACCATCAATAGAGCAGTTTCTGTAGAGAAGTAGGTTCTGAAGACAGATTACAAAGCCACTCCAGATCATGGAAGGAGTGTGAGATTCGTGGGGGGGGGGGGGGGGGAAGGGTTGAAGAGAGAGACAGAGAGAGAATGCTACATCCTAAGTTTCCTCACTTGCAAAATGGGGATACTAATACCTAGAGGGGGAATCTCACAAGGTTTTGGGGTTTTTTTTTGAGGATCAAATGAGATAATACAAGTAAAGTAGTTTTTAGGCCTTAAAGTGCTATGTAAATGTCAGCTGTTATTAATAACGAACTGGGCTGAGAAGGAGGAAGATAGTAGGCTAGATTGCATTTGGGAAACCATGCAGTACTTTTAATGAGCCCAAGTTTCTCCCCGCGACAAAAGTCTATCTTTTTAACTCACATTTTTTTGGTGATACTATAATGGCTAAGAGTCTTGGAGCACCAGGACCTTCGAAGAATCAAAATCATACAATACACAAAGGGAGATGAAGAGATGCACGGTGGATGTGAGTAGGCTGCAGGAGAATCACTATAAATGATGTCATCGGAGAAATGAATGATCAAAAAAGTAAGTGGGACAGGTCTCATGAGAGTAAAGAATGACAGCCCAGATGCTGTCTGCATGATGTCAAGAAATATGGACGAAGGCCTTCTGGGATGGCAGATGGGCTCCTTATAGATGATCTGTGGAAAGCAACAATTAAGAGTTGCATGGGATGAGGGGTGAATTATGATCCAGAGGTTCCCAAACTTATTTGGCTTACCACCCCCATTCAAAAAAAATTACTCAGTGTTCCCTTGGGTTTAGGCTAGGTTAACCCTAATTCTTATTCAACATCCCCCCAATTGTATATGAGGCTGCTATCTACCCCCCTAGATTATTCCAGAACCCCCTAGGGGCTGAGAACCTATGACTATTGGAGGTAGTACTCATGGTGATGAGATAACAGAACCATTGTAGAAGCACTGTTAAATATTATTATTTCTTTTATGTGTGTGTGTGTGTGTGTGTGTGTGTGTGTGTGTGCATACATATATATATGTATATATATATACACATACATATACATAAATCTCAATAGTTTAAATGGATTGTAAGGTCAAGTTAGAGGGCAGTTAGGTAGTAACATAGCGGATCAGTGGATGGAGTGCCAGGTCTGAAGTCAGGAAGACTCATCTTCCTGAGTTCAAACCCAGCCACAGATACTTACTAACTGTGTGACCCTGGGCAAGTCACTTAACCCTGTTTGCCTCAGTTTCTTCATCTGTAAAATGAGCTGGAGAAGGAAAGGGCAAACCACTCCAGTAAACCTCAAATGAGATCGTGAAGAGTCACTGAACAACAGCCAAACAATAACAAAAAGGTCAAATTAAAGGGATTTGTTGTTGTTTTTAAAGGAAGGGGAAGACCTAGGCAAGTTTGTGGTAGTAAACAACGACTGGGAGAGTGAAGATGGGGAGGTGCAGGAAGGGGGGCGGGTAGGAATGATCTACAATGCAGAATCTTAGAAGGTATGGGGAGAGTGAGTGCATCAAGAGCCCAAAGAGTTGGGTTGATCTCGGTAAGAAGGGCCACTTCTTCAGAGACAGGATCAAAGGAAGAGAGGACGGGAGAATATAGACTGGGGTTTTGATGTGTGAGTTACACACATATGAGAGATTATGATGTTTGGAAGAGAAAGAAAATTATGGCAAAAATCTAGGGTCATTCCTCTGTCCCTCAGTTTCTCCATCTGTAAAACATAAAATAGACTAAGTTCCTTGGGGGAGGGTTGTTGCAACAATTCAGCTAGCAGCTGCTGTGGGGGTGAAAGACCAACACAGGCCCAACAACAAGAACACTGCCAGCACAGGTTCTTTGATCTGCTTTACTAAGGAAAGTAGCATTAGGGGGTTAACAATCCTACTTTAATCCAACATATACATATAAACTCACTTAGTTCTGAACTTCAGAGCAAGTACAAACAAATTACAAACATACATTATAAACAAACCAAATACAATTCATAGTTACCAAGAAACCAACATCTGAGTTCAGGAGCCCGGGAACTTATAACAACGGCTGGCCCAGAGTCATGCGCCACTCCTCCTGTGGCTCAGAGACCCAAGCAAATAGCTCTATTCTATCTTTTTATACACTCTTTAGGCATCAAACTGTAATCTGAGGGACCAGAACTTAGGCTCCTACTATTGGCTCTAGTCTTAGCCACTCCCCTTAGGAACCTGAGGGGCTTCACACCCACATAGGCTTAGCACCTAGTAATTAGGGGTTTGGCCCTGGGGCTTTGCACCTAGTAAGGCTCAATTAAAGAGACTTAATTTATCATTCTAAAACAGTAAAAAGGTCCCAATTTAATTGATATTACAAGGGTTTAGCTCATTCTTGTCTTTTTACCCATGGAATGAAGCATAATACCTTATACCTACTGGGTGGTAAAAACTATTTTGTTGAAGTGACCTAAATAGAAGATCTATACCTTATGATCTATGCCTTAGATCCCATATACTTTATGATCCCATATTCAAAACTGAACTCACCTTCCCCTGAAAACCAACTCCTTCCCCTAACTTCCCAATTTCTCTCCATGGCTCCACCATCTTGCCAGTTACTTAGGCTTAAAAGCTTGGAGTCATTGCTGACTTCAACTGCTCTCTCATCTAATGCATCAAATTAATTTCCAAATCCTACTGAATTTTCCACAGATTATCTCTTGTTTATTTTTCTGACACTCAGCTCCCATTGCAACTACCCTTCCCTCATCACTTTGTACTGAGCTTCCTATGTAGACTTCTCACTAGAACAAGGCCTCTTGGTCTTTTTGCCTACATTCTATCCCTCTCTGGTTGATCCTTTCATATTTATTATCTGTATAATCTTATTAATGCATAACTGGTCATTCAGCATCAAAAAATTAGGGGCTGGAAAGGACCTCCGAGATCACCTAGTCCAGTATGTACCTAAATAGGCATCCTTTCTAAAATAAATCCACCAAGACATTAACCACCCCACTTCCCATCTCCCTCTTCAAGACTTCCAGTGAAGGGAAACCTCTGTCATTTCTATTTTCAAAAATCTCCCATGATTCCCCATTGCCCACTCAACAAAATAGAAACCTTGATCCTGGCATTCAAGGCCCTCCACAATCTAGGTTCAATTTACCTTTTCAGGGTTTTCTCATAATACACCCCCTTCATGTAGTCTATATTTATAAAGTTCAGCCAAACTGGACTCCTTTCCATATTCTGCTCTGATCTTACCCTCTCTGGTTTCCACAAATTTTGCTCACATTGTCACCCATACTAGGAATAGATATCTTTCCCTTTTTCCATCTGTTTGGATCACTCTCTTCCTTCAAGGACTGACTTAGGTGCCACGTCCCTATGAGGCCTTCCCTAATCCCTTAGCAAAAGGATATTTTTCTCCTCTTCAAATTACTCTTCCCATGTATGCGTGGTCCTTTTTATTTAAACTAACGGAGAAGCAACATAATATAGTGGCTAGTGTGTCAGATTTGGATTCAGAAACACTTGGGTTTAAATCCCACCTCTGACACATACTGGCTGTGTGACCTTAGGCAAGTTACCTAAACTTCCTGACCTTCAAACTCCTCAGTTGCAAATGGGGACAGTAATATTCTTAGTCGCCTGCCTTGTTGGAAAGCTGTGTGAGACTCAAACAAAACAGGATCTTTCGGATGTTTTAAAGTATATATAAATATCAGTTATTATCATCAAACTCTCCTTGTTTCATGATTTTTATACCTTCCTATGAGATCTTTATTTTATATATTTGAGTCACAACAATATCTGACACAGTGTCTCAAACAACATGAATTTAGTAAATATTTATTGAATGAATAACCTGTTAGCTACACCAGGACCAGGACTGAGTGACTTTGGGCATATCACTTAGCTTTTGTCAAGTCTCTCCTTTCTGTCAATCTTAAAATGAGGATAATGCCATCTGGCTCCCACTTAACTCTAATGCTATAGACCAGGGGAATTAATACTTCCAAATTGCACTGGCATTCCCAAAGGAAAGCCCTATAATCGAAGAAAGATATAAGAAAACCTTTTCCCTCGTATAAATAGGAAAAAGATGATGCAGTCCAAGAGTGGTTCTTGCTGTTGCTGTGAGTAATGGCTAGAGATAGTGTTTAGGGATAAAAAAAATATATATCCTTGAAAAAGACCTAGTTATGTAATTATGGTTAAAGTGAAATCAGAAATATCAGTACATTGAATTTCAGTCAGACAAGGTCGGGGAAAATACGGTATGTGTTAGGTGAAGATGAATGAGCCAAATCAATAGCATGAGTAAAACATGGGAGGGAAAAAGCACATTTTTAAGGTTATGGGTGACTTATGATAATAAATGCACCAAGAGGAAAAAATGAGAAAAAGCCAAATAGTAAGGATTAGAGACACAAAGTATGAAAAATATGATGCAAAGGAAGGCTCGACAGATTCCTGAAAACAGCTTACAGGTTGAGGAAATAGAATCAAAGAAAACCAGAGACAAAGAAGAACCATGCCGTGGTTTAGGACAATGAACAATTTTTTCCCCTGAAGGGTAGAAATCTGATGCTAGTCCAGGAGACAATAGAGTTAGTAAGAGGTAGCAAGAGCTATTTATTGACAAAAGATTTTTCATTAGAGTGGGAGTCTGAATGATCAACCAGAAAGGAGTTTTTTGGGGGGCATTTCAAGCATCTTTGTTCCTTTTGATTCACCTGCAGTTAACTACAGACAGACACTGCAACAATGTACGGGTAGTCATTCCAGGGGAACGTAGTTCATTTTGTAAAAGTTGTACTTATCCTGGCATTAGCATCTTCTAAAATATGTTTTGCACGGCTGCAAGCAATTTCATACATCTTGAGCTTTCTGAATAAACAAAAGGCGGCAGTTTAAGCTGCCTGTTAAATGTGAGGTCATTGTAACACCACCATTCGATTGCCCATAGCAAAGAAGCCAGAAGATTGCCCTCCTCGGTGCATACTAACGCAGCTGCTGACCTACTCACCAGACAAAGCCAACGGCACTGGCTTGTCGGGGCTGTGATGCACCCAAAAGACAAACAATTATTAATTGGTTAGAGAACCTACAAAAAGCTGAATGATATTAGGACGCTCAAGACAGCCTAGCATAGTGGCTGTGTGGTTTGTTGATTTTATAGCTTATCCATTTGAGAGCTGGGAGCATGCAAAGGCAACATTGGATCAAAATATGAATTTGCAAACATGGATTACATTCAATTTAGTTCTTCATTCTCAGAGGAGTTCTCGCACACACTTTTGTAATAAGCTCCAGGTAAATGTTAGCCACATGGAGGCCAGGGGGAATGCTAACTAGGGAATGGAAAGGTGCAGAACCTGGCTGGCCTAGTCAGAGAATACACTTAGGAGCTTGGATGAACAGAGACTCCTAGTAATTCATCACTTTAGTTTGATGGCAGTTAAGCATGTGTAGTGGGTTGGTGAGTGTGGGGAAAAGACAGCCATATTCCAGTGGTTACTACTGCATTCCCCAAAGGAAGGCTCTAAATGCTAAAAGCTCTCCATAGTAAAATATTTAAACAAATAAGCAAGTGGTTCTCCCTGTAGGCTCCTGCTGGTGTGTTTCTTGCTGTTAATCTCTTTTTGAAATGCGAGAGCATGTTTTGATATAGATTACAAAAACACTAGCTGCCAAGGTGCTTGTAGACTCAGAAGGCCAACCCATAAGAGCAGAAACATTGATTGAAGATCTCTGGAGCTAAAGTTAGTCTTGCAAAAAGATGTTTTCTTTTCTCCATGTACGGCTGTCTTGCACCTTTTGAAATTGTTTTTACATATTTCTACCAGCAATTTCTAATTTTGTATGCTGGCTACAGTACCTAGGAAATGTTTATTACAATTATGACTAAATGCCATTACTATAAAAGTAATTCAGATGTGTGCTGTCTTCTGTAGGGAAGATAGCTATGGTGCTAATTTACTTTTTGCCTGTTTTGTCATGGTCTGTGGGGACAAGCTAGAAAGCTGAAGACATTTAAACACTATTTTCCTTTTTGCTCCTCATGCTGTCTCTTGCCTTTTTGTGTAAGCAGGGCTCTATGGTGTTCAAAGGAAGCCCCTGGAATTTATATGGTATGTTCTGCCAATCTTCCCAGGAGCACTCACCATGTGTGGTTCCCTCTTATCATGTACATTTTGGGTTCAGAATCCTACTGGAGATCCACAGTGCCTATAGCATAAAGCCCAAATGCCCCCATCTGGCATTCAAAGTCTTCTGCATCCTAGCTATATCCAATCTTACCTTCCATTAATCACATTTATAGGTCCTCTGTTCCATTTCAACTGGATGAACCAACCAAATCAAATCAACTAATAATTACCAAGTCGATTGTCAACATGGAGCAGTGGAGAGGGAATTAGATTTAGAATCAGAGAAGCTGGATTGGAACTTTGGCTCTGCCTCTTACAACCTACAATATCTTAGACAAAACCCATTATCTGAGCCTCAGTTTCCCTATTTATAGAAGGAGAAAGTTTGACTAAATGACCTCGAAGGTCCCTTCTAGCTCAGAATGCATGATCCTACTCTGTGTAAGGCACTGAGAGTGTTACAGAGGGTAATGATGAAAAATATCAAGTCCCTGCACTGGAGGGGCTTCCAATTTAATTGCAGGGATAATATATAAATATGTGAAATTTTACATAATAATACTTCAATCTTTAAATAATCATTCAAGATGAGAATCGAAGAGATGTTATGAGGCTTGCTGTGATTAATTGTCCTCTGAATTGTACAGACTATAATTGCTGAAGGGGGATTTGAGCACAAAGATGGATGATTTCAGGCTGGAGTGCTTAGGAAAGGTTTTACATAAGCTGTGGGACTTGAAGAATGGTAGATTGGTGAGAAGTTCTATTAACATTTAGCTTTTCTTGTCCAAATTAGACTATATGCCTTTTGAGGGCATGCAGTGTATTTTATTAATTTTGTGTCCCCCATATCACCAGGGCCACAACACAAGACATAGTAAATACTGAGTAAACATTATTAATTTGATCATGATTTCCTGTCATATATTCTAACCATTTAAGTTCTTTCAATGCTCCAGGTGATCCTCACATGGATCACATCCTCACTACGTAGAAGAGTTGTTGATCTCCACCAGTGGAGGAATTTTCCCAGTGGGAGATCCTATCCTGATAAAATCATAGGTTCAGCTTTTTAAAAGATAATCTGAGGACAATTGCCTGCTGGGATTTGTAACAGCTGTTGTTCCCTTGAAATAAATAGCCAGTGGAAGAAAAGACAATGACCTTGTATGAGCAAGGATGAGCCAAAAGAAAAGTGAGTGGAGATCCTTCCTAAGTCCACAATATAGCCTCAGTTGTGAATGCATGAAGAGCACAGAATTTTGGTAGTCATAGATCATAGCTCTGGAGCTGGGAAGGACCTCAGCGGTCTTCTAATTTAACTCCCTCATTTTACAGACGTGGAGACTGAGGCCCAGAGAGATTAAACCAGGAGTGGGGAACCTGCAGCCTCAAGGCCACATGTGGTCTTCTGCGTCCTTGGGTACAGCCTTCTGACTGAGTCCAAGTTTTAAAGAACAAATCCTTTTATTAAGTGGATTTGTTCCGTGAAGTTTGGATTCTAGCCAAAGGGCTGCACTTGAGGACCTAGAGGATCACATGCCTCAAGGCCGCAGGTTCCCCACCCCTGGAATGATTATTGGCAGAACTAGTATTTGAACGCATTCCTACTGTGATCTGAAGCTCATCGCTCTTCCCACTGAGCCATGATGCCTACTTGTTCTCCATCATAAATAGTAGCTCCTTCCTGTAGTCCCTCCTGGGTTAAGAACAACAGAAAGAAGGGGTAAAAGCAAAGCAGGGTTTCTCTGGTTGCAGGGAAGATCTCTGGGAGTATGTGAAACATTGAAAGGAACTACCTATTTGAAGAAATTCTGGGGAACATGTCACATTCCCCTCGTATGTTTAGTGACCCCATCTGATGATTTCCTGTTGCCTCTCTGCCAGATAATAATCTGAAGGCTCTGAGGTCAATGAACACCTAAACAAACCACTTCTAGAACCAATGATTTAGGATTCCGGTAGCAAGAACCTGTGATACAAAAGGTCACCAAACTCAGAGATTCCATAATTACCCCCCCCCCAAAAAAAAAACAACTGAGACTCCATAACTCTCAGGATTACAAGTGAAGGGACAACATCAGAATAAAATGAATATCACAGTCTTTTCATACAGTATTTATAGAAACGTGACAAGTACAAGTTTTGTCTCCAAGTAGGGACTATTAATTTTTAATATAAACAGCCATCTCTAGGGAGTGGAAGCTTTAGGGCTCATCATAAACTGCCTCCCTGGATGGAAAGTCCAAAGCAAATGAATCCACTGGGCTCCAACAGAGTATTCTCTTAAGAAAGATCCTGAAAAGATAATGCACAAGTACTGTACTTCCTGGCAGGTCACAGATGGTGCTGAGACCAGGGGAGCAAGACTGAGTATATATCTTCTGTCAGAAATGAGCAAGTTGCTTATCAAATCCTGGTCCCAACTGTATGCTGAGCTCAAAGCTGAATGGCAAGTTAATTTCAGACAATAGAACAAGTGGTATGGTGTAGAGAACAGTGAATACATAGAGGAAAACAGGACCTACAGCGCCCACAAAATGAACAGTCTGATTTCAGAGAAAACTTAGAGCTTATCCCACAAAAGGATGGAAGAGCTAGACAGCCACACTGTGATCTTTAGTTCTTAGATTTGGCCTACAAATGGAGGTCCTCAGTGAGTTTTCTCAATCTTTCTCAAGCCCTGCTTGTCCATACACTTGTCCATGTCTAGAAATTATTCAATCACAGCCCCCTCTCTTACCCAGAATAATCCCATTCGGTTCCTCTGGTGGTTGCCACACAATCCTCACAGAGGTCAGCCTCACTTCAGGAAACACAAGTCTCACAGGTGGACCTGGAGCTGAAGGAAATAAACCCAACATTTCAATGAGACAGATCTTAGGCACTTAATAGCATCTTTCAGGTACATTATGGGGCAGAAAGGCTTCTATGGGCCAGCCTGGTCACCTCACCAGGGTGCAAGAAGCTGTTTCTACAGGAAAATGTATTCCAAATTAGAAACAACTGACTTGCAAAAAAACAAGCTTTTGGAACACAGTTGGACTATAAAGGGAGTAGCCTGTAACTTGGCATTACTCTATATAAGCCTGAGGAATTTCCTCATTTTATCTTGCATATATTTGAAATGACAGAATCTAAACCTTAGAACATTGAAGAAATACCTAGTGCCTAGCAGAGGGTACAGTACATTGTTAGATATGCTCCCATTATGTATTCTAGAAATCTGTGGAGGGATCATATTTCCCTGCTAAAATGTGAGCTCCATAAGGGCAGAGACTATCTTATCTAAACTTGGCACCTCCCCTAGTGCTTATCACAGTGCTCTGTATACAGTATATATTTAATAAATGTTTTGAATACAATTACTTGTAGAATGAATAGTAAATAGAAAGCTTTGCTAGATTACTATATCACTCACAATATACAAACACACACACAAATCCCACCTTCTACAGAAAGCCATTCCATCTCTCAGCTCCAGGCTTTTCTTTGGCTGTCCCCTATGCCTGGCATGCTCTCCCTCCTGCTCCTTGCCTACTACATTCCCTGGATTTCTTTAAGTCCCAACTAAAATCCCATCTTATAGGAAGCCCTTTCTAACCCCTCTTTATTATTTAATATTTTAGTTTTCAACATTGATTTCCACAAGATTTTGACTTACAAATTTTCTCCCCATTTCTACCCTCCCTCCCCACTCCAAGATGGCATACATTCTGATTGCCCCATTTGCCAGTCAGCCCTCCCTGCTGTCACCCCATCCCCCCCATCCCCTTTCCCCTTACTTTCCTGTAGGGCAGGATAGATTTCTATGCCCCATTCCCTATATATTTTATTTCCCAGTTGCATGCAAAAACCATTTTTCTTTTGAGCAGCTGCTTTTAAAACTTTGAGTTCCAAATTCTCTCTCCTCTTCCCTTCCCACCCACCCTCCCTAAGAAGGCAAGCAATTCAACCACGTATCATTATGTAAAACACTTCCACAATACTCACGTTGTGAAAGACTAACTGTATTTCCCTCCATCCTGTCCTATCCCCCTTTATTCAATTGTTGGCCTTGACCCTGTCCCTTTTCAAAATTGTCTAACCCTTCTTAATTCTAGTGTCTACCCTCTGGTAATTATTTCCTACTATCATATATGTGGCTTGCTTTGTATGTATTTGTTTACATGTTGTCTCCCCCATTAGATTGTAAGATCCTTGAAGGCAAGGACTGTCTTTTGCCTCTTTTTGTATGCCCAGAACAACACAGTGCTTGATATGTAGTGGGCACTTAAATGTTTATCGATTGATGATTGATCAGTACACATGCAAAATGGAAGCAAAGAATTAAATTATCTAAATTTAGATATCAATTTGCTATGCTATCTTTGGCTAATCACCACACCTTCTGTACCTCAGTCAGCTTATTTGAAAAATGGAGATTCAATTAAATTCAATAAGCATTTATTGAGCTCCTTCTGTTTGCCAGATACTGTAGCAGGAACTGAAGATGTCAGGAGCAAAAATATGAAATAGTCCTTTCTCTCACAGAGTTCCCAATCTTCTGGGCAGAGGGGGGAGGTACAGTATATACATGGAGAAATGTACACAAACAGAGGTTAACCACTGGAACCTGCTTAACAGTTATTAAGGACTCTGAAAATTAAAAGCATATTGAAAGCAGAGTCATTAGGGTCATATCTCTTGATTTCTCAGGCACTGATTTCCTGGATTATAGATTATCCAGGTTCCTTCCTTCTCTTCGTTAGCTCTCTCGCTTGATGCCCTTTAACATGTTCAATATTTCCTGACAGTCCCATGAGTGGGTTAGACCTCCAATCTATACTAGTGAACATGTAGGAAAGGGAAAGGAAAAAAAATCAGGTCATTTAATCTCGCTCTGTTTGCCTTTCTAGTTACAAGACCTAGTGGAAGAGGCTAAAATTCTCCTTTGAAATGATTTTTTAAAAATATCACCTGTGATTTTCAATTATCCACACTAATTGAGAGCTGACTAGACACAGATGGCTATCTTGGTTCTTTTGTGTGGTACAAGGGCACCAAGAATCTAGGATGTCAGAGTCCTTGTAAAATATATTTACATGAATGATTAGGCAAATAAGTTGTGTGACCTGTGTAAGAATGATTCCATCATCAAATTTCTTTCTGGTAACTCAGTACCTGATTACATAGTAGGAAAGAAGGCCCCCGGATCTAGTTACACTAAATGAAATACGTTTGTTTCAGCCCCTTCAAATGGCTATGGGTATCAATGTCCCTTTCTCTTCTCCAAGTTTACTCTTAGACCAGCCTTTCTGACTTTGAATATGCATTATGAACACCTGTGTTTGAGCATAATAAGTACACAAATGAGGCCACAAGCACATTAACAGAGACAACTGGCAGTCAAGTCTTCTGTCTCAGGTTCACAAGTTGGTACTAATTTGAAAATGCGTAGGCACTGAAATTGGCCTGTAGCATAAATCCCACCTGTGTTATCATTCTGGCTGATATTTTTAATTAAATTTGAATAGAGAGGGAGACACAACATGTTTATGTTGGGAGTGTTGAGAGAGAACAATCTGTGTCATTTGCCAACGTGTACTTTAGGAGGAAACGACTATAATTGACTCCTACTTGAACAATTTCAACATTTTCCCTATCTCCTTTTGTTTCATGGCATTCAAAAGACTCTCTTTCCCTACTGAGTTTTACAACAAGAATCCTGCCCCCATTTTCCTTCTCACAAAGTGGTCCCACATGTTCCTGAGCTCCTGACTTATGGGAAAAAAATGAACACAACAATTAAGGATTATCATCCTCTTTATCTCGGCAAAACCTCAATCTCTCAGTGTAAGGTGGAGAAAATAGAGCTTTCACTCAGCAGTTCAAACATGTTTGCAGCTAACTTAATTACTTCAATAAAGTTGCTTAAGAAAATTTACAGTTATTTCATTTCTGTTAGGAGCTTTTGATTCCCAAGGTGGATTTTTTTTATTAGGATCAATAATTTTTTTTCCCTTGACATATTCATTATACTCTACTTAATAATGAAAATGTAAAGGAGCTAACCTTTAAGTGTTTGACATCTGCAAAGCGGAAAAAACATATTTACTGATGATTTAAACTTCCATAAAAACAAAGCAGCCAGGACGTACTTGTTATTCAGTACTGCTAATACAGGAATCTGGGGACTTCTCCAAGCCCTTCAAACACATCAAACTGTATATGGGAACTTCTAATTATCTCTGGTAATGCAAACAGTGAAAACTGGAAGAAGCACCAAGAGGATTGAGCATACAGGTCAATAACACATTTTTTTTTTTCCTGGATTTGTATAGACACCAAATAGAATGCCAGTTTTATATCTTTTATAGTCCCAACCCAAGCCAACATTTACTGCTCCTTACTACAGCACTGTCTATTGCAGAGTTATGATTGAAATTCTGCATAGGTTCATAATTAGGCAGTAAAAATTCACTCCAGGCTGAAATTGGCCATATAAATGCTCTGTGACTGAAAAACAACTTTGTTTTGTTTTCATCAACAGAAAAAAAAATTAGTTTGAAAATTAAGCTGAAAATGACAAAAATCTAAACTGTTTTGATTAGAAAGGAAAACCTGGAAAATGAATGGGGAAAGCAAAGGTGCAAATCATAAACTCACCATCATCCTTCGTTCGTTCTAAAATGGGAGGAGAGCTTGGGACTCCATTTCCAATGCGTGTGAATGCCAGCACCTGGAGCTCATAGAGCACGTACTTCCGCAAGCCTGCCAGGAGAACGGACTGTGTGTGGTTCCCTCTCACTACATGGGTTTTGGGTTCGGAGTCCAAATTTTTGGCCTTGAATAGAATCTGAAGCATCAAAAGGCATGAGGGAATAGTTATTATAATGTAACACATCTGTACACAAACCCCAACATGGATGATGTGGACTGTTTTTAAATATAGGCCAAAGATAGGAATGTATTTCTCCTGAAAAAACAACTGTGCATGAGGTTTATGGCTCCAGTTTTTAAAGATGGCATTTGTTTGGGGGGCGGGGTGGGTTGGGGAGGTGAGGGAAGAAGACAGTGTTGGCGAAATCGCAACATTTAGTTTGAAGTATAGCTGTCCGTAACTCGGAACGTTATCTTCCTATTCATTATTCAAAGGGGTTGTGGCTCCCAACTGGAGGGCCACAAACTGTTCCTCCCAACACAAAACCTTGACCACAAAGGGATATAACCTCCTGAGGAAAGGTACAAAGTGCATCACATTCATATAATTCCAAAGGCCAACTTTGTTCATGCCCCTGGAGAATAATGGTTAATCAGAATGGACCTTGTGAAATGAGTCAAGTGGAGCCCCAAAACCATTCACTTACATCTCCATAAGCCATCTCTGGCTTCTGGGCTTTCCAGATGATGTTGCACTACTTTGAAAGACTTCTAGAGCCAGTGAGTGAATCAGAAAGGAAAGTTTAAATGGGAAACTGTGAGCTACTGGTGAAAACCCAAGAAAGGGATCTGGGACTAAGACCACATTGTTTGTCCTCTGAGGATGTCAGTACAATAGGTTGGTACAGCCAAAAAAAAAGGCCAGCAAAATGCAGGACATCATCGGAAACAGTAGTGTAAGCCAGAAAACATCATCCTCCCATTATATAAAACTATCATCCCTCTACCCTTATAATGTGGTGTCTGTGTCACTACATTTTAACAATAGATCTCTACATAACAGATCCACAAAAGGTGAATAAAATGGAAACTAGAGTGATTTCTGGAATGGGAGACTACTATATAAGATCAACCTGGAGAGTCAAAGTTTGACAGGTGACACAATCAAAGGGTGTGGATAGGGTTTAGTTCCAAACTAGAAATACCACAAGCAAGTACCTTTTGTGGGAGAGTATCTCCCACCATACTGGGTGCTATAGGTGATAGAAAAGAAGAGGGAGAGGGGTGGAATAATGGAGCAGTTAATACAGTGCTGGATGTGCAATCAGGAAAACCTTAGTTCAAATCCAGTCTCAAATACTTACTAGCTATAAGACTCCATAAGTCACTTAATCTCTATTTTCCTTAGTTTCAATCAATCAATCAATATTTATTTATTAAATGTTTTCTATGTGCTAGGCCCTGTACAAAGGACCAGGGATATAAATTACAGTCCATGCCCTCAAGAAGTTTATGACCTATTAGGGGAGACAATATGCAAATATACAAATGAGCCATATCCAGGATAGGTAGGGAATAATTAACAGAGGGAAGGCATTAGAATTAAGAGGGGTTGGAAAATGCTTCCTATAAAAGATGGGATTTTGGTTAAGACTTAAAGGAAGCCAGAGAAGGCGTGGGTAGGAGGAGGGAGAACATTCAGGTATGGGGGCTAGCCAGAGAGAAGTCTAGAGCTGAGAGATGGAGCATCTTGTTCTTAGAACAGCCAGGAGACCAGTGTCACTGTATCGAAGAGTACATGTCAGGGACTAAGGTGTGGGAAGACTGGAAAGGTAGGAAGGGGCTAGGTAACAAATGGCTTTTAATGTCTAACAGAGGATTTCGTATTTGATCCTTCAGGTGATAGGAAGGAATTGGAGGTTACTGACTAGGAGGGTGACATGGATAGACCTACAATTTAGGAAAATCACTTTGGTGGCTGAGTGGAGGGTGGAATGGAGGGAGGAGAGACTTGAGGCAGGCAGACCCACCAGGAGGCTACTGCAGGAGTCCAAGTCATGGGAGCCCGAACCAGAAGAGTGGCACTTTCAGATGAGAGAAGGTGGTGTATTCAGATGTTGCAAAGGTGAAATCTACAAGCCTTGGCAACAGCTTGGATATGGGGGAATGGTGAGAGATAGTGAGGAGTCCAGGATAGCCCCTAGGCTGTGAACCTGAGGGGCTGGGAGGATAGAGTTGCCCTCTGAAGTAAGAGGGAATGTAGGAGAGGAGGAGTGTTTGGGGGGGAAGATAATGAGTTACATTCTGGACATGCTGAATTTAAGATGTCTTCCGGACATCCAGTTCAAGATGTCTGAAAGGCAGCTGAAGATGTGAGACTGGAGGTCAGCAGAGAAATTGGGGTTAAATGAGTTTCCTCATTTAACCTCTTTCTGCCTCAGTTTCCTCTGTAAAATGGGGCTGATTATAGGACCTACCTCTGCAGGCTGTTGTGTGGATTAAATAAATAAAATATTTGTAAAGTCCTTTGCAATCCTTTAAGCACTATATAAATCCTAGCTATAAATATTAGCTATCATTAAAAGAAATACCAGCTATAATCCTTCCCCTAAAAGCCTTACAACCCTCAAGTGAAGTATAGAAGAGTAGTACAGTTTGCAGAATGGTGGAGTTGGGAGTCAGGCAGACCAAATTCTTTCACCTCTCTCCGTGTACTCATCTATAAGACGGAGACAATGATACTTGCAGTCCCTACCATTCAGGATTGTTCTAAGATTCAAGTGAGATAATGTTTCCGAAGTGCTTTGCCAGCTGTAAAGTGCTATGCAAATATCAATCGTTTCTATAATAAAAGGGAATCATAATACACACCGCAGGTAACAGGCAATTCCTTTTCCTAGAAAATAAAAATGGACTGAGAAAAGGACTTGGATAAATTTATGAATTACAGAGGCATAAATCAGAGAATCAGAGAATTTCTGAGTTGGAAGAGATCCTCAGTTGGTATCTAGTTCAACCTATGTCTGAGGTTTTTTGGTTTTTTTTTAAATGTCTTCTGTGATATACCCAACAAATGCTCATGTTTCATGTTTCATCTGTGAGTAGACAACCTTCTGGATGGGCCCATTTCTCCATGGGAGAGCTCTCAGTGTTACCAAAGCGCTTCCTTATATGGCTTCTAAGAGAAGCCAATCTAGACTTTCAAGCTGAGGTCGGGAGAAAAAGAAAAACAAGAGCCTTTTACTACATGTCCTTTAGGACCCTGAGCAACAGGACATGGAAGGTCTGATCCTGTAGGACAATTTGCTCTCGCATATTTGTCGATCACCTACAATACTTAAATACTTGGACTATGCTGGGTCCTATAAAGGATTAAAAAAACAAAAAGCAAAAAATGACATGGTCCTTGCCTTTCAGGATCTTGCAGTCTAGATTTGAAGACAAAACAGAAGATAATTACAGAATAATAGAAGCCTATTTAATTCAGTTCTGGTTATATTTAGAGCTAAAAGCTATAGGAGTTCAGCGAAGGAAGAGATCAATGTGGCCTGATCAAAGTCTATGTGAAGACGCTGGGACTTAGATCCTCTGGACCCATGGAGAGATGAGCAAGGCCATGTCAGGCAGGCAGGACAAAATGAACAAAAACTTGAAAGTGGGATTGAGTATGGTGTGTGCAAAAATGAGAACCTCCCTGAAAAAAGGAGTTTGTGTAAGAGAGAAATAGGAAATAAGTTTAATGTAACACATTTTAAACAAATATCAACTTTAAAACCCACAAATATCAAGTTAAAAAAAACAAAAATAGTGTATCCATTTATACCTTATAACCCAGTATGAGTCCATTCTGGTCTTGGTCAGGTACAGAAGCCCATGTCAATAAAATCTGAGTGGAGCTTACGGCCTCAACAGACACATTTTCAGGAGCAGCTGATGGAACTGCAGGGAACAGAAATGAGGAACATCAACGGCCAATCAATGAAACAATTAAGTGCCTACTAGGTGCCAAGCACTGTGCTGAGCTGCTGAGGATACACAATGAAAAACTCCTGTCCCTGAGGAGTTTGTTTCTATTGGGGAAAACAACACGTCCACACAAATAAAAGCAAAGCTTCCACATTGCTTCCACAAATTGTGGAGCAGTTTGCCTGTGAGTACCATTTTATGTTGAATATTAATGATAAAACTGATCTTGAAATTAAAATGTCTTCTGAGCACTTAGGAGTGATCAGAATTAAACCTGTCTTAGAACAATAGAAATATAAATCTCTTCAATATTAGCAATTAATATCAGAAATCCTTAGATACTCAGAAGCTTATTCGTCTTTCCTGAGTGAGTCCAATCAAGAATTTTGTACTGTCACTGCCTTCATTAACTTAATGGAAATAAAGGAAGTTTCTTGTCTCAGAAAAAGTTAGAAAAACTCAGAGAACCACAAGCTAGATCAGATTTCAGAGGCCATCTCATCTTGTCTAGTCCACTCTCTGGTTTTACAGGCGGGGAAACCAAGGTTCCCCAAAGCATTAGAGGCAGGATTCGAACCCAGATACACTGACTAGATCTCCTGCTCTTTCTACTGTAGCATTCAGCTGTCTTAATTCACACCAAAACACAAAGGATTGAGTTCTGGATAAATGGCCGGACTTGAGGTTTTCTGAGGACAATCTACACTGAGACCCAGAGAAGAACTATGAAGCATCAGCATAAGGCCTCACATCTTTCACTTGGTATTTGGGCTTGTTCAATAGAGAAATGGAGAATTGTGAACAAATGGTAGTTTCATTTACACAAATAAGAGTAATGTTACTTTTCCCCTTAAGATTTTTTTTTAATTTAAGAAAACAAAAACCCAGTAATTTAAAAGTAAGTTTACAATTCTTGACCGGTGCCAACAAAAGAATTTCTGTTTTGACAGTTTGCCTTATGTCACTAAATTCTACATGTCATTTTAGGGGGGGCTGTACTTGTGATTTCATGGGTATTGGGAACTCCTTATATAAAAACTCCCTTTCGTATCGCAGACTGGCAACTCATCTGTATGCTGTGTAGATATATAGAGTTGCTTGGAGCCCTAAGAAGTCAAGTGACTTGATCATAGCCATAGCTCATAGCTAAGATGTGTCAGGTGAAGGGCTTGAACCACACTAACCACTACTCCACAGTGCCTCTCAAACAGGCAAAACAAGTGTTTCTTGATATGTTTGAAGCCACTCAGATATAAATAAAGTCCAGAGACCTGAGCTCTCTCTCCCCCAAGATTCCGGGCTTATTATATAGACTAAGCCTAGTCTTAAGATTTCTTAGACAAAGCACAGTGTCTAGTACATAGCAAGCACTATATGTTAGTCATTATTATTGTTGTCATATTATTTTTATTTTGGAGTGATCCACTAGGTTTGCAAGTCTATTTGCAAGTCTAAGTCTATTATATGCGCTATGTAGACCAGAGCTGTCCAAAATGCAGCCCACAGTGTGCTTTATGAGGCCTGCCTACAAGCATAGAAATTTACATAAACGCTTTAGTACATGAAGCCAAGCTACGGCAGAGCTCTCACTAAAATGGCAAATCAAAATATATTTCTATCGTTTCAATAAAAGCCTAAGGTTGGCCAGCCCTGATATAGACTAAGTCTAGTCTTTTCCAATCCAAGTTGGAAAAATACAGTTTAGTTTATATTGAAGTTTCCCTAAATGTGAACAACTGTTCCCTTACAAACACTCCAGGTAACAAATGTAAGTCAGGTATGGTATAGTATTTATTTCACTCCACAGAAAATGCAGAGGATACAAGGGACTCACAGGATCTTAAATACAGGGGAATCAAAAATAAGACACTCAAAGGATGAACAGAAACCCATAAGTAGTTATGGAAAGCACATGAAGTACTCACATAGCTCATAAGTTTCTCTTGGAAGGGAACTGAACTTGGAGTCACTAGTGTGGCAGCTCCTTGTCATTCCTGTGGGTCCCAAATTTCCCATAGGCTAATAATACATAGTATCTCTAAGACTTAAAGTGATTTCTTCAATTTACAATCCTCCTCACCTCTTGGGAAGACAAACACAAACTTGGGGCTCTTACACAGGCAACCTCCTTTCCATCGGCCCAGCAATATTCAAATAAATCTCTCTGATAGCAGAATGTGGAAAGGTCAAGATTCCCTGCTTCCACATATCTTCTTCACTGTTCCTCCACGTATGAGGGCTATGTCAATGATCCTTTTCTTTGTCCAAGAAGCAGGTTGTTCAGGAAATCCCCTTTTCTCTCTCTCAAAGAAGCCAGGTCTCTACATTTTTCAACTTGGGGCTGCCCATGAAGCAACCTCAATATTGATGCTACCTAGGATACCTTCCTTTTCTGGCTAGATTCTGGGTTATCATTACCTAGGAAATCAAAACTGCCCATCCTCTACACAGCAAGAAGTTGGGGTTCAAAACACTATCTATAAACTCCTTCCAGGCCAAGCTGCCCAATATTTCTGAATTCTTCCACATGCTGCTACAGGACCTCTTATTACTATCTCACTTGTTGCATTTTTTAGTTGAGAAATCTCATTCTCAGGTATCCCGTTTTGGACAGGTCCTTGGGAAGCTATAGGTGAGCACAGGTAATTCATGCGCTTTTGCCCCAAGTCTATCTCACATTACTGGAGAGTGGAATGGAAGAAATTACTTCTTCCTTCTTCTCAAGCCCAACTTCCCAAGAGTGCTCCATGGTACTCTAGAAGAAAAGCACCAAGAAAGGCAGAAAGAGAGAGAGAGAGAGAGAGAGAGAGAGAGAGAGAGAGAGAGGGAGGGTGTGTTGGTAATCAAAATGGGCTCCTTAGCACTTAGTTCAACAAGTGCCCTTAAAGAGTTTGGCCTTTGTTTCCTTTGATTAATTCAGTGTCTTTGATTGAGTCTTACTAGGTGCTAAGCCCCAGGCCCAAACCCCTTTTAGGTGTAAAACCTTAGTGGGTGTGGATTGGCAACTAAAGTGAGGCCCAAGGTGGGGCTAACTCCAGGGAGGGCCTACTTTACATGTCTGGGAGAGCAGAGGCTTTTAGACCACATGGGTTTAAGTCCACCTCTTTGTGATGATTCTAGGTCACATGGGTGAGTCACATGTGTGACTCACCCCTGACGCTGAAAAAGATATAAAAACCAGGGGTTGGCTGTCTGTTCTTTGGAGCTCTCTTACTCACAGCAGTGGTGGTGCATGTGACTCTGGGCCAGCCCTTGTTCTGAGCTCCCGGGCTGAACCTAGCTGTTGGTAACTATGAATTGTATTGGGTCTGTCTGTTGATGTCTGCAATTTGTTTGTATTTTGTTCTGAAGTTCAGGGTGCTGGATTTTTCCCCTGAACTAAGTGAATGCTGTCTGTATGCTGAATTAAAGTAAGCTTGTCAACCCCTTCAACCTTGCTTTCCTTATTAAAGCAGATCAAAAGAACCTGTGCTTTCCCAGCGTGCCGGCAGCTTTCTGGGTGCTGGCTGTGGGTGGATCTTACACCCCCACAGAAGCTGCTAGCTGGATTGTTGAAACAGAGGGAGAGACAGAGTGAGAGAGAGAGGAAGAGAGGGAGAGAGAGAGAGAGAGAGACAGAGACAGAGAAAGTGATAAAGAGAGAGGGACAGAGAGGCACAGAGAGAGAGAGAGAGAGAGAGGGAAAAAGAGAGAGAGAGAGAGAGAGAGAGGGAAAGAGAGAGAGAGAGAGAGAGAGAGAGAGAGAGAAACTGAGAAAAGTCTGTTATTCTGTTGTACAGAGGCACAAAAAGATAGATCCTTTGAAAAGAATCTATCCTCCTGAATCTCAGCATCATCTGTTACTGAAAATCAGTCAGGAATCAGGTATGTTCTTGACAAGGTACCAAAGGACACAACCAAAGTGTCTGTGCCTGACACCTGACAAAGGAATGCATCTTGTAACATCATTAAATCGACCGTTTTATTGTTGCAGTCATTCAGTCACGTGTGAGTCTTTGTGACCCTGTGGACCAGACTCTTTGTGGGGTTTTCTTGACAAAGAAACTGGAGAGGTTTGCCATTTCTTTTTCTGGTGGCTTAAGGTAAACAGAAGTGAAGTGACTTGCCCAGGGTCACACAGCTAGTAAGTATCCGAGGCAGGATTTGAAATCAGTTTTTCCTGACTCTAGGCCCAGCACTCTAACCACTGAGTCACTAGCTTCCTCCCAAATTGATCACAGATCCTATCAAATTAACTGAGGGACCCTCCTGACCGATCCCCTTTACATAATATATTTTAAGATATTCACTTTATTACACTTAAATGGGAAAAACTAAACCCACTTCTTTTTCTAATGTTGCTATTACTGTCGAGAATGCCATTTATCTTTCCTAATTCGGGGGCAGTGAGATGGATAGAGAAGAAGTGAGTTTAAATCTGGCCTCAGACACTTACTAGCTAGGTGACCCTGGGCAAGTCACTTAACCTCTTACCCCTCCCTCAGTTTCCTCATCTGTGTAAAGGAGATAACGATAGCACCTAACTCTCAGGGGTGTTGTGAAACCAAACAAGATAACTGCAAAGTGTTTAGCACAGTGTCCAGCACACAGCAAGCACTATATATTAGTTATTATTATTGGTGTTATTTTTATTCTGGAGTGATCCTCTAGGTTTGCAATTTTGGAATGATGCAGCTACACTCATCAACGCACTACACATGTGTTAAATGTGTAAGACTGTGGGATCTTTGTTTGCATTATCCTTGTTGTTATAATCTAGTAAAATAGGGTTGTTTAGGGTTTTTTGTTTATTTATTTTTGTTTGTTTCATTCTATCTGTATCTTTGATTCAAACTCACTAAATCCTGACCCTAATTTTGGGACCAGTGCGCACAGGCCTGGAACAACATGTTGTTCCCTAAGGTGGGATGTGAGCTCTTGATAGGCTAGAATGTTTGGTGTTTGGCTTTGTCTTCCTAGTGCCTAGTATAGTGCCAGGTCATAGTAGGTGCTTAACCTCACCTACCATGTTTGCTGAGTTGAATCGTACATAATATTTTACATCTGATTGGTTTTGCTAACTTTCTATTTGTGTGTTTACCTTTGTACAAGCAGGCAGAGATCAGAGGATCATAGAAGCACAAATATAGGGCTAGAAGAGAGCTCCAAGGTCATTTAGGCCAATGACCTCACATTTTACATAGATATGAAGTGCCTTGCCCAATATCACACAGTTAGAATGTGGCAGTCAGTTATCAATGCCAGGTGTTCCAAATCCAAATCCATCACTCTTCACTTTAGGATACTAATCCTATGGATTAGTAATTAGTAAGTAGATTACTAATCCTATGGACCCAAATAAGCTACTGAAGAAGAAAGAGGAAAATGCCTTGCTTTATTGGTAAATTTTCCAAAAGAAGCCCTCCTTAGTATGGAAGGAATATGTTCTTTCTCCAATGCTTTACTTGTGTTCTAAAGAAAGTAATAACAGTGTACCTTTGAAGTGCTGGACCTAGAAGGCAGAAGGTGGAATGGGCTTGTGAGCATACAACACAAGAGCAAACACTTAAATTTAATTTTTAACTACCCATTAACCTATTAGCCAGAACACAAGCAGAAAGCCTCTGCTTCAGAGTACTGTCTGCAAGGAGTTTCATAAAATCTGATTCTTAAATTTTCCTACACTGACATGATTTTATCTTCTAGATTTATCTTCTTCTTCAAGTATATAATTATGTTAAAGGAAAATAGATTGCCATAAGCCACGGATGTCTATAGAGAGCTACCATAACTTTATCTGGAGATCTTCACCCAGGTACTCTCACATCAATCATTTTTCTAGCTAAAGAGGAAAAACAAAAAAGGTGGATAAAGAGGGGAAGGGGAAGGGAAAACTATAAGAGCTGAGTGAAGGCCAGTTCTCTTTTGAAATATTTACCCATTAAAATTTGAGCCACTTTCTAAGACAAACCTAAGGAAGCCTGAGAAATCTTTCTGGTAGCTAGGGTATAACAATGCACCCCAACCAGGACACAATCAGCAGTATCATTAAGTGACATTTACTGAGCACCTGGTATGTATCCAGAACTGTGCTAGGTATAGCACTATGTGGTGGTCACCATTAGAATGAAAAGTCCTTTCAAATTTCTCCCAGTGCCTTGTATGGCATCCTATGCAGGGCATACTCAATAAATATTGTTGACTGACAGAGAAGGAGAGACATGACAACAGTGTAACAATAAAGATGGGAGTGTTAACTTGTCCATGACCTTAAGAGAGCTATCACTCTCCTGCTCCCCAAGTGAAGATGGCTGTCATATTTTATTTAATTATTTCAGGGAAGGCAGTACTGCCCAGCTAATAGAAAATTTTATCAGAGTGCTCATCAGAAGGAAGATAAATTCGTATTTCATGTGTGAAGGCAGAGGATGAATTTGTGGTTAACCATCTGTGGGTTGTCCATCAAGCCTGAACATTGGAAGCCAGTATTTTTTTTTAAGTCATGGGACTTTAAAAAGTTGAAACATGAACAACAAATACCCATCAGGTGTTGATGGGAATCATTCATAGCAAAGTCTCTTTGGATTACTGATGGAAGCATTGGCAGCTTTCTGGAATGTTTTAGAAACAAAACTGGACCTTGCCTATGTAAATCTCCCTCCACCCTAGAAGAGGGTCCCTGGTTTTGCTTGCTAGGTTTAATTGCAGTTTTATTTGGTCCACTCAAGAGTGAGGACATTTCTATCTCTTGTTGCTGCCCTGAGTCTAAAATGACTTCAGACCACAGCTGCCTTAATATATATCCACATCTGTATTTGTCTCTAGTTCCTTGCACTGTATTTCATAAATTTCACTTTGACATTTACCAGGAAATTGCTTTAAAATATGTTTATCATTTTTTAAAGGGGGTGATGAGCTGGTACCTTAAATCAGCTATGAATTAAAGAAAACTGCCATTTTCATTGATAAAAATAAAAAAAAAACAACATTGATAAGCTTTTATTTTCCCATTTTATCTTAGAAAAGGATGAGAACACCAAATAGACTTTATGTCCAAAATCAAAGTGTTGCGCCCCATTCCGGTCTGTTAAAAAAAAGTGAGTCACCATGGCAACACAGTAAATGCTCTTCTCTACTCCCTAACTGTTTCCTGGAGGTCAGTCTCTAAAAAACACTAAGTACTCAATTCTTACTTCCTATCAGTGAGTAATCACTGATTTTTTTCCCCCCTAAGACCTGGTTATGCACATCCATTCACTGAAGGTACCCTGTGTCCTAGAGAATGAATACAAATGAGTGGTGTGGATCAGGCTAGCTACATGGGCAGGTTGGATGGCTAGATTTCTAAAAACCAGAACATTAAGGAAAAGGAAGTTTCATTTTCAGGTTTTAGCTAGTCAACAGTCATCTCTTTATGGCCTGAAATGATACTAATGCAACAATGACTGGCTAATAGGGGCACAGTCACTCAAGCATACATAGCCTGCTTCTCCTGGTGCCAGATCCATGTGGCTGCTTTCAGAAAAGGAGAATAAAGAGCCATATACTCTTCTTCAGAAAATGTGTATGTATTCTTTAGCTATTTCCTATTGGCTCACTGCATGATTATAGAAAGTTGTTTGTTTGTTTGTTAATTGGATGCTAAGCTGGAACGGAGTGTACATATATACAGAGGAACTCAATCACGAATTCTACAAAGCTGATAGGTGTTGCCCTTCCCCATCACGGCTGGTTCATGAGTGCTCAAGCTCCTAGGCAGGCCTATATCTGGGATGGGGTCATCTCTCTGTGTCTTCTTTCCTGTGGCACAAGGTCTTTTTTGATCTTGGCAGGCCAGAAGAGCAACCAGAGGTCCTGTGGCAGAGCAAGGGAAGGTGACAATCCTGAGGAGCAACGTCCTTGAACCAGACTGGAAGGGAATCTACTTGGCACCCGAGACACTGTGCCCCTAAGGCAAAGCAATGACCTGTTGATCAGCTATACCACACTCGTAAGTCAATTCAGTGGTGAGGAGAATGTTTGTCGCTTCCACGTTAAGACTGAGTCCACTCTCCCTAGGGACTAAGGGAACAGTGTTCACCAGTTCAAAGGGATGTTTTTATACGTTGGTTTTTGCCATCTCTTTACAATAATTATTTCTTTAGTGAAATCAATTTAATCTTAATTGGTTAATCACCATTGAGGAGGAATCGACTGGTTAATTTGATAGTGGGGTGTTAATCATAGGTATCCATGATATTAAGGAGATATTAGCTGGCATCGGGCAATTGGATGGGGATGCATGTGAGAATGGAGGCTCAACCTGAATGGAAGAGGTAGTAAGTAGCTGAGCTCTGGCGATCTGACCTACCAGGACAAAAGGAGCTGAGGCACTAAGTTCAAAGTTTATGTATACTACAAACTCAACAGGTAGAAAAATACCAGTTTTTTCACCTGTTGGCACAGTAAAATCACTTATTTCAAGGCTTATTCAAACTTCTCAACCTGAGTAGCTGTTTCCTGATGTATTTTTATCCATTTTCTCCCTGAATTTCCTCAGCCTCCTCCTAGACTCTCATTCACCTCTATTGCCTTCCAATCTCTATATGTTATACAAAGGCTTATTTACACTTACTACGCATTGTAGGTATCATGAAACCAGTTTAATCCCCTTTCAAAACCTTGCTTAAATTTGGTTCAGAATGTCCTGCTCCATGTAAGAGACATTAGCCCTTCCAGAAAATAGTTTAGGAAGAACTCTTTTACTGAGTTAGTTTGTACAAGTTACAGTACAGTATAAGTTGCTAAATATTGCTAAGACAACTCTCCCCAAGAATCTATTACCTAAGTAACTAAATACTATACAAATGAAACTATAAATCAACTGCTGAAGGGGCATGGTAGAAGAATGGGAGGGTGAGGAGAGGAGAAAAGGCAGACTAAAAGGAATAAAGTAAAAATTTACTTCCTACTCCATTCCTATGTCTCAAGGAGATTCACTTACTTTACCAAAAGCAACTTCTTTAACTACTTCTGAAGGGCAGGGTGGGGAAAGCACACTTTTCCATGAAAAGGGCACATGATTCAACCTCAATACTGGCAAAGATTTTTCTTTTGACCTTCACAAGTTGACTTCTATGACACAATATATGAGACTAGATCTGTAATTTCATAGGTATGGGGAACTGCCAGGTGAGAAGACTCTCTCTACCAATGCATGTTGGAACCTTCTCTGTAACTTTTTAGTCTCAGAGAATTGTCTGACCCTGAGAGCCTAAGTGAATTTTCAGGGTCCCAGAGTCAGTGTATGTCAGAGGCAGGCTGCGGCCACCTCCGTATCCACCATGCCATGCTGCCTCTCTCACACAATGGACCTTGGATCATTCTCAATGTGGATGCTTTCTTCAATGGTATAGATCTTAATCTGTTCTCTTCCTGGGCCCAGGATCACCAAAATAACTTTGCAGTTTCACAAAGACAATAATCCATCTACCTTTTCTCTCCCTGCCAATTCTGAGCTCAATTTACAGTTTATCTGCAGCATCTGCCCAAGGTATATATGCCAATGAATGAGCTCTACAGATTTTCCATCCAACTGTGCATCCCAGTCTAGACTGTGGGCATACCTCATCCCCTTCCTACATGAATACTTAGAATTCTGGTTCATTAGGAAGAAATATCATATACTAAAGTTCTGGGCTGAGTGAGGAATTCTGGGTGATTCTAACCACTAACTTACTTGGACAAGTTACTTCGTTTCCCCTCTGAGATTCAGGTTCCCTATCTACAAAATGAAAGGAGGCAAGGGAGAGATGAAGAGATTAATTAGGGCAGATGACAAATATAATCTTCTTCCTTTGCCCATAGGGTCCCTGGATAAGTTTTGATTGACAATGCTTGTGTATCTCCTCTTCTCGAAACCTTTAGCATGTTGAGATTCTGCATACAAACTGACTTACATATAACTGTGGTATGACATAACTGTCCACAAGAATAAGAACTACAACAAAATTTAAATATAGACTGTGGTTAAGTTGGGCTCCACCATTACACAGGTTTTTATTTTCTTAAAATCTTGTGTTTTCTAAGAAATGTTTAACTACTGTTTATTCTTTTCTTGGATTAGAAGGAGCTTCATTTTGGAAAACTGAGTATCAGATATATGTTTCCTTTTTTAAAAAAAAGGTTTTTCTAAGGCCTTTTAAAAAATCAATAAAACAAAGATATCAAAGAAAATACATCTTTAAAAGTTTCTGCTTTGTGTATGGTCACAGCTTGGTCTAATCTTTCATTTCTGACTTAAAAAAACCTCCACTTTGGAAGCAACCTTGAGGGGTCATCTCACCCATCTTCTCCCCATTTTTAGAAAAGGACACCCTTAAACATTCATCCTATTTTGGAGATTATTAGTAACCCATTCCAGTGGTTTCTAACTCTTATTCAGAAAATTCATCCTCCTCTCTAACCCAAATTACCAATGGTATAGTTTAAGACCATTTCCTCTTATTTTGTCTATAGGAAAGGTAGAGAATAGCTGGTAACTAGCCTATGTAAAAGCTCTTCATGTACTCAAAGACCATTTCAGGCAATCCCTACCTTTAGAAGCAATGTATACCCAAAGACCCCATCTTAAAGTGGATTGTAGTAAGTCAGAATCCTGACTGTGCACGTAGTGTTGCAGTCTGTCTTGGTAATCAAGTTTGGTGTCACTAGGTAGAAACCAGTGAATGGGCATGGACAAGCAGTGAGAAGTGAAGTATAAGTCTTTATTAGGCGGCTTTGAACAAGCAGAGCAGTGAAATGGAAACAGTGAAAAGTGGGGACTGTTGGTATTAAATTGCTCTTCAGCCTTCCTTTCTCAAGGTTCAATAATTCTAGTCTCCCTACCTTTCTTTAAAAACTCCATTTGCCCACCCCTTAATCATCACTGTTGTTCCCTGAATTCTTTCCAAGCTCTGCACGTTCTCTCTGGAGAACCATAATAGGATGTGATATTGTAAGAAGAGTCTGGCTAGCACTGAGTGTGCTAGGAAGTATACCCCAATGTTCCTGTACCTTGTGTATGCCATACAATAGTGAGGCTATTCAACTTATAGATTGGATTCTAAGGAACCACAAATGGTAAACTCAGTGAGATAAGCCAGTTATCTGGATACTTGGGTAGAGATCAAAACAACATGCGTAGTCTGGGCTCTTGTGATACACCAGACAAATTCAAATGGAATGCAAATGAAAATTACTATTTGTAATTACCATTACCAAGTCTGCTTCCTAATGGCTATACTACATATCTGACTCATTGACTACATGAACTAAATAACCACCAGACTCTTTTTTAGCTATAAGCTTCTATGATCAACAGATATTTTCTTTTTTTTTTTAAACCAGATTTCACTTTATCCTGTTATTCAATCTTCTTATTTGCTTTAGGTAACTCTATAAGACTAAGTTGCAGGAGACACGGCTACCTATCTGCACTGGTAAATGGAGTTTCCTATTGGGGAGTTCCTTATACCAATGAAATCACAGGTCTAGTCTCTAGTGTCCATTCCATTTCCTATATTATAGTTGTGTGATTAATTTTTTTTGTCTCAAAGCAAAACCATTTATTGAGATGGCTTCTTAAGAACAATAGTAACTGGTTAAATCACTTAACCTCTCTTTGCCTTAGCTTCTTAATGTGTAACAGTGGGCTAATAATAGTGCCCATCTCCCAGGGTTATCGTGAGGATTAAGTGAGATACTTCTTGTAGAGTGCTTTGCAAACTTTAAAGAACTATAAATATGCTAGCTTGTCATTAGTATTATCATTATCACTGTCATCATCACCATCTTCATTATCAGTAGTATTAGTTGTAGTAACAAAATATTCACACTATAAACCTGGAGTGCATTGTCCCACAACTACAGACAGCATCAGTAGGATGAGTAGGTTCCTAGAATACACCAGGAGAGAAAACTCCCTTTGGGAACACAGGTGGCCATACAACTCATGCTTCTGCAGAACCCCCATTTCATTTCCCAGAATCTGTGTTCAGTTAATTTTTGTGCTACCTTGTACTTGACCTAAAGGAACCTTACTATGCATGTTTCTGATTAATTTGCCAATCCACGAAGGTTACACTGAATTCTGACTTTGTCCTTTATAATATTGGCTATCTCTCTACCCCATTGGTGTCACTGGCAAATTTAAATAATGTGCTGTCTTGTTCCATCACTTTGGTTCTTGGGGGAAATGCTGAATAATATTGGGCTTGGGACCAATGGAACAAGATTTCTATTTTTCGTGTATTGATAATGATAGATGTATATTTTAAAATATAATTATAGTGAAAATTAGTGATGTGAGAAAAGCAGAAGGAAATGAGGACAGCAGGAAATGACAGGTGCAGTTATCACTAAATGAAATGGCTTAACATTTTGCTGCTGCTAATGCTTCAGGGAATAGGGAAAGGTTAGCGCCTGACTTCTAGGTTATCCATGGGCTTCAGAGTCTCTGATTTTCCTACCCCTATTTCTGGAGATAGGGCTAAGGATATTTTTAGGAATATTTTGTCAGCTGGTAGATTTTTGAGAAAGCATTTAGAACATTTTTCTTTAGGAAATAGCTGCTCACCTGTCACCTAGGATAAATTATATTATCTGTAAGACAAATGGAGAAGGCTACTGACCACAGTCCTTTTATCACTGGTACACTTCCACTGAGAAGCAAACTTTTAGTAAGGTTAAACCTCATGGATCTGAATTCAGAAAGTCCCATCTCAATTAGAGACTATTTAAAAAGAAATATAGTCTTACTATTTCCAGGTATATGCAATACGAAGATCAAGCTAATCAAGCCTGCTCAAACAGTTGCACAGCAGAAGGGGCCCGGTCTTAAACAAAAAGTAAGGCAGAAGAAATGCGTCATGAGGACATTAATTCATAGAATTCTAGGATCTCAGAGTCGTAAGGATCTCAGACTTCACCTAGTCCAACAAATACATAAGAATCCTCTTACAATTGGAAGCAGGAGTATACTAATCATACCAGCTCATGACAGCTAATTGTTAAATTTTTTAGTGTGGGCATTTATACTTTAGACATCAGTAAACCCTACAAATCAGGGTTTGATTTGCTGTTTTGTCTTTTGTCTAGACTTAAGAAAGTGATGGAGAAAATGTTAATAATACAGATTCAACTTTAAAATGTATTATGTGTACATCCCCCTCCCCCCAGCTGATTGTTAAACATTTAGCAGCATACCCCTGATTAGCAGCATCCATGAGAGGCTGCTTAATATATAGAAGTTCCCTCTATAATTTTAAAAAATAAATGAATAGATGTTTCTGAAGTGTTCAGGGATTAACTTTCACTATAAAGAATATAATCCACTCAGATAAATTTAAGCCCAAACTCCATGAACACTACCACAATTTCCAAATTGGCATTAATGCAGTTTTACCTAACTGACAAGGTCAATTTTGTGTGTTAGAAAAGATCCTAGTGAGGGTTGGATAAAATAAGGCTAAGGAGATGCCATTAACATAAAGATTAGAGAATTAGGTAAAATGATGAGCTTCTGAAAGTGAGATCAAAAAGAGTGAAATGGCCTCACTTACCAGACTCACGAGTCCGACCTCTCACCACTTCACTCCAAGGCCCTGCCCCGATGGCATTGAATGCCTGCATCTGTAGGTCATATTCAGTCCACTCTTCCAGTTCCTCGATGGTGTATTCTCTCTCCAGTCTGTCGTGGATTACTTGCACCATTACTGAAGACTGAAGGTCAGTTCGCCAGTATTTAATCCTATAGCCCACAGATTCAGGATTGCCATTATACTGTGAATCAGGGAGTGGCTGGAAATGAACAATGACAGAATATAACCCATTCATGACTTTTGGAAATCTCCTGTGATCCAGGTGACATTTTGTACCTATAAGACTAAAAATAACAATGACCTCATGGTGCTGGGTCTGTGTTTTATTTACCTTTATTGATCAAGGAAAATATTTTATTTGGTATATATTTTCCATCCTACTTTCCCCCAATAATTTTCATTTGTTAATTAAATGAAACCAAGTCATTAACTTTGGCTGAGCATAATTTCTTCTAATACATTTTGGCTTTATTTTGCAGGGGAATGCTTTGATTAAATATCAAACTGGCTCTCATACAAATATTGAATATTGGTTCAATGTTGACCTAGCTTAAGGACTTACAGGTCCAGCATGTAACATCATTGCCTTTTCTCAATGAGGAATACCTTTTAGTTCCAAGAAAAGAGAGTATCAATGATTAATAAGGCAGTCTGGGCAGGTCCAAGATCTAAAACTTAATGTAAAATGTAACAGTTTTTGGTTTAATATTGAGATTCATTTGACTAGAAAAAAAAGCATGACAAAAAATTCTAAGCCTCTGATTCATTTTATATATCCTGTTGACCTCAAGGCTGCCTCCTCTCTGTAGTTCATAACTTACCACCCATCGGAGCCAGAGGCTAGTCTCACTTGCAGTTCGAACTGTTACACTTGCAGGTGCAGCATCAGGTGGGGCCTGCAAAGTCTGGATCACACGAGATGACGGACTGAAAGGGCTGGGGCCAACAACGTTCACTTGTCTCATCCTAAACCTAAAGAAAAATCGTGAAGTCAATGGGAGAACAAGGGGAAAAAGAATGCCTCTTTTAAGGGAGGAGTTCAACAGATCCCCAAAGGCTCAAGGTTACCCTTCATGTTTCTCATATATCTCATTTAAAATGTAAATCACTTAGATCCTTTTCTAAGAAGCTTCAAAGGATGGGAAACCAGGCAGAATCAAACAGTTTCACATACCCAAGTGAAAATTATATCTATTAGATATTCAGACACCTATGTTGCAAATTACCACTGGTTGAGTCAAAATTCAGGGAAACACCAGATTCTGGTTCAAGTGGCTATTTCATCTAGTACTAGAATTGGAAAGAGATGTAGAGGTCACCACTCGAAACCCTTCCTGGTGCATTAATTTAATAGGACCGCAGTATCAGCATTATTACAAAATAGCATCTTTTAATGAAAAATTTCTTCTGAGTAATTAAGAGCAATGTGTTTTTTCTTGCTTAGCTCCTGAGGCTCTTAGTTCTAGCTTATCTTTATGTTTTTGTTCACAATAGAAAAGTATTATTATTTCAATTAAAGAAAAAATCTATAGAAATAATCCATATGCATATGTATGTATACACGTATCTATACTTTAAAACACTGCCATGACACTTGAAGCAAACTAAGTACGCAAAGAGTAAATATCAGATGTCTCAAACTATAATAAATAGGTTTCTCAAAATTTTCAGATATTTGGAATAATGATTATAAAAGCAACTCACATTTATACGATGCCTTAATTTTTACAAAGTGCTTGTCCTTCTAACAACTCTGTGAAGTAGGTAGGACTTCCCTTTTATCGATGAGGCCCTGAGCAGTTAGGTGGTCACACAACTAGTAAGGAGTGTCTGACACTTTAGCTTTCAAATATTTAACAATAATTACAGGATTATACACTTCAAGCTAGAAGGTACCTCAGAGGATATCTAGCCCAATCTCCTTATTTCACAGTTGAGGAAACAGAGGGTAAGTGACACTGTAAGTGTCAGAGATGGGATTTGTACCCAGGTGTCCTGAGTCCAGAGACAACCACTCTGACTTTACTGTGGTCCCCAGGCATAATGACTTGATTTATGATAAAGGTTATTTAAAAAAATCAACCATTAGTATGGAACCATGACTGGTCTGTTCTACTTTGGAGAAGTACATTCAAAAGAACACATGTTAAATAAGTAGGACTTCATGACTTGTTCCTTTCAACATTTACATCATGCAAAGAGAATGATTTTGACAGTTTCACCTCTTACTCCCTGTATTAGTAATTCTTATTTCTTTCTTCCCCGAGCTCACAAAATGTATCCGTTCTGGCAGAACAATGACATTATCATACTCAGCATCTGGTGATAACTGGAAAATTCATCTCCTTCAATGATCTTACGGGAAGTTATAACATCTCTAACGGCTTGTGATCACTCTACCCTTTGTTAAAGCCAAGGATTTACTGCCAGGCTAAGTTTCAGGATCAAGTATAATAAGTGGCATCCTGGTAAGAAGAGCCTCTTTGAAAGGCCTTTAATACTTGCAAACAGAAGGATATTTATAGGACAGCTATTATTTGCACGTTGTTCTTTAACAGTCAAAATTGCCCATGGTGTTAAGTGAGAAAAGAGACATGTCTCTAATTGCCCAAGGTTCTTGGTTTTCAATCCTATAACAAAAGAGAAGACATTTCTATAGGGGATGTTGCCATTTAGCAGATGAAAAGAACCTTCCAAATCTGGGATCAGGGTATAATATCCCTTGAAATAATATTCATCTGTGTATTTTATTACCTACTCTTTAAAGCCAGATTTACTATTATTGTTACCTAGAAATTTGAATTTACATACATATAACTGAGTTTTGCTCTCTGCTGACTGAAGCCACCTGCTTACATGTGAATACACTTTTTGCCTGTTGTAGTTTGTCACCTGCTGTTCTCACCTGTAATGAGTGTAGGGAGTGAGGTTTGGTATCTCCAACATCTGGGCATCAGGCTCATTTTCTTCTTCATAGAGACAGCTCCACTCCTCATCATCGCCAATTGCACCAATCTGTTTAGGAGAAGAAGGATGCCAAGTGGGTTTAGCAAATGCTATGGATTTCCAGTCTCCATATGAAACTGACCGTCAAGTTATGAATTCCTACGCTCATCACGAGGCCAGCTATAGCCACCTAACCTTCCTTTGCTTGTGGAAGAAGGGCTAGTTCAGGTGTGGGGAACCTGTGGCCTTGAGGTCACATGTGGCTTTCTAGGTCCTTGGGTATGACCTTTTGACCGAGTCCAAGTTTTACAGAACAAATCCTTTTATTAAGGGGATTTGTTCAATGAAGTTTGGATTCAGTCAAAGGGATAGTTCTTGCCCTCCTGGGTCTAGAGGAGAGGTAAAACTCCTCTAAAAACCTCCTGTTTCTCAGGACCATGCCTTATAAAATGGAGGTACCACCCCCATCAGATGAGAGGATCATCACAGTATTGTTGTAATTGGCTGCCATGCTCCTGTCCCTGCCATACTCTAACCCCTGGATAGTCAGTGTGTCCCTGATGAGAATTGACATGTAGGAGGCAGAGGGTATGCAAGGAGAGAATATCAGTCCAAATAAATAGTGTTGAGATGAGGACAATCCAGGGTCCAGGGCTGTTTAACATTTCATAAATGACTTAGATGATGGAATAGAAAACATGCTCATTAAGTTTGCAGATGGAACCAAGCTGGCAGGTAGCCAGCACTTTGGAAGACAGCAACAGAATTGAAAATGACCTTGGTAAATGGAAGAAGTGGTCAGAAACAAAAGAGAATGAAGTTCAACAAAGACAAGTATAGGATAGTGTACTCAGGGGTGGGGGAAACAAAAGCAAAAACAGACCATTGGATGACTGGATAAAAAGAAATCTGGCAGAAAAAGATCTAGGGGTCAGAGTGTATAATAAGCTGCAGATGAATCAGGAATGCATTATTGTTCTTTTAAAAAGAAAGAAGAATAGAGGAATGCTGAGCCAGAAGTTAAAAAAAAATACAACAAAGGAACTATGAGGATTCTTCCATTATCCTCAGTATTCTTTGGATTCTCTTTGAGGGAGTATGAAAAATAACCAAAGATTTAAGGAAGAGACACAAACATGATTAAGGTGTTAGACAGTAAATCCTTTGGGAAAGGTCAAAGTCACTCGGGCTATTTTGGAGAAGGGAAAGCTGAGCGATACCAAAAGTAGTTTTTTGGCAGAGAGAGAATGGAGAACAAAGAAAGTGGCAATGAGAGGGCTCTAGCTCAAGGGAATTCAGAAGCAGTTGGAGGGCACTGCTAGAAGTACATAAAAATAGAGAGGCCCACGCAGAACAACCAAGTTCTGTAAGTTGAGGAAATTCTGTCAAGATCAACATCTGGTACGCAAACCTCACACCTCCCCGTTTTCCTGCAGTGATCCTTGGATGTATCATATGGTCCTCTTTGTTCTGACTCTGCCCACCTATAGGTGTACAAGCTTTAGAAAGCCCTGTTGTGGGACACAGAGGCCCCTTACAGATGCTGACCTGGGAGAATAACCAGCTAGCCTTCTTGAAACCCTTTGCAGAGGACAGAGCAGACTTGGTCCACAATACATGAAAAGTAGCACAGTGTAGTGAGTTAATGCACTGGACTCAGAGATAAGAGTATCCGGGTTCAAATCCCACCTCAGACACTGACTAGCTGTGTGATTCTGGGCATGTCACTCTATGCCTCGGTTTCCTCATTTATAAAATGAAGAGTTTGGGTTCAATGGTCAGTATGGCTTCTTCTAACTCTAACTCTACAAACCTATAAATGAGAAATAGAAATGACTGGTTTTCATCGGACAGTACACCCAAATAGGTATGTCTCCACATGTGGCTAGATAAGTAATAAAGGACATATGAGGAGAGATGCTATCTGCATCCAAAGAGAGAACAGATAAGTAAGAACTTATAAACAGAAGTATATCTAGGATAATTTTACATATATACATATACATATGTGTATACATTCATATATCTATCTTTATACCTTCCTATTTGTGTCTAAATGGTAGCTATCACTAGGGTGGGGGGGAGAAAAAAGGGGAGAAAAAGAAAATGTACATGTACATGATAACTTTCTGTATATTTAATAAGAATAGTAAGTTGCACATAGTAGATTTACAGCTTCATGTGTAAAAATCTTTTTTATTATACTATGTTATAGAAATGCTTACTTTATCCCATAAATTAAAAATAAAATAAGTTTTAAAAAATAATACTCTTCTGTACTATAGCTTGGTCCCAAAGCACTCATTCAGCTTTAGGCTAGAGGGGAGGGTGGTATAAAGGCTTGCCCAAACTGAACACAATAGAATAGGTCCAGCACATTTTGGAGGTGACCCAGCCAAGGGACCAAAGGGACTGGGGGAACCTAAGAATTTAATAGCACAGGGGCCTAGAACCAAGTTCTTGCCCCTGCCAGTACAGGACATCATCCTACCTGTTCCTTCCTATTGATCTAGGTCTCCCAAGAAGTTTGATGATTCACTATGAGGATGAGACTATGAGATTATGGCTTTTTTCTTTCTTTCTTTCTTTCTTTCTTTCTTTCTTTCTTTCTTTCTTCCTTCCTTCCTTCCTTCCTTCCTTCCTTCCTTCCTTCCTTCCTTTCTTCCTTTCTTTCTCTCTCTCCCTCTCTCCCTTCCTTCTTTCCTTTCTTTCTTTCTTTCTTTCTTTCTTTCTTTCTTTCTTTCTTTCTTTCTTTCTTTCTTCCTTTCTTCCTTTCTTCCTTTCTTTCTTTCTTTCTTTCTTTCTTTCTTTCTTTCTTTCTTTCTTTCTTTCTTTCTCTTTCTTTCTTTCCTTCCTTCCTTCTTTCTTTCTCTATTTCCTTCTTTCTTTCCTTCTTTCTCTCTTTCCTTCAACTGACCAAGGAGTTGCAAGTACCACTATCACTTCAAGTGAAGTTATCATAGAATCTTAATTTTGGAGCTAAGAGAAACCTCAGAGGCCATCCATTTAAGCCAACCCCCTCAATTTTACAGTTAAGAAAATTGAGATATAGGGAAGGTAAGCTACTTGGCCAAGGTTACACAAGTAATAAGCATCAGAGGCAGGATTTATACCTGGGTCCTCTGACACCAGAACCAGAAACTTCTCCATTGTACCACATTGCCTCCTTTTAAAGTGGATGTCATCTGCCTTGGCACTTAAATCATTACAGTTATTTAGTCATAGAAGACAAGGAGGCATGGAGGGGTTGTTATCTACATCACTGAAAGGAACATTGCCATCAATAGGATCACAGTTCCAGTGGCATATCTGAGAGTACACATGTTTCATCCCTCCCTCCAGAAAGCAACATGACATTGTTCATCCGTGTATTTTTTGGATGTTATTTGATCCTTACAACAATGATCTAAGAAGTAAGTACTCTAAGTCTAATAACCTCCATTCACAGGTGAAGAAACTGAGGTTCCTAAAGGTTACCTAAATAACCAACAATTGTCTGAGCCGAGGTAAGAGCATTGGCATTTTTTGACTTTCTGAGCCCAGCATTCTTCCCATTGAACTATGTGGCCTCTTCCAATGAATGGAGTGATGTTATGGAATGTCACAAACTCTGGCAGGATGAGGAAATTTAACACAGTAAAGAATGTAATGAATTTTGAATCAGGAGGCTTGGGTTTTAGTTACAACCCTGCCCCACCTAACTGACTTTGGGCAAGTCATTTGGGCTTCCCGGGTCTCAGTTTCCTCAAGTTAAATATTCTCTAATGTTCCATTGAGCTCTATTATTCTGTGATTGCCTGTCCCACTCTTCCTCCTATATTCCTATTTTAGAGCCAGTAGTCCCTAATGGTTTAGAAATCTGCCTTTTTAATTTATCTTCAATTGCTTTAAGACCTCTAACTTTATAGCTATAATCATTCCTGTGTTTGTTTGTTTGTTTAAAGATTCCCATTACCTGAACTTACTGACCTATTTTTAGACATCTTTACCAGGTGGTACCTATCTGTAATCTCTTGGGTAGAGTATTTGGCTACAAAAGCTTAGCGATAGCCGCTCATCTCAATGTTAGTTCAGATGTTGTCATCCTGTAACCAGCTGTCAGATAACGATCAGCGATATATCCTTCTGTCCCTAACCTGATGGTTTGTGTATTTTACTGAAGATTCCTGTCCTCAGGAGGGGTGGTTAACACATCAAAATGATGTTTGATGAGCTTGCCAAAGTGCTGATCCTTATCAGGTCAAATTGCTACTCCTAGCAAGCAGCTTTCTCAGTTCTGTGATCCTGAATCATCAGCAGGCTGCAGCAATGGTTAAAATGCCAGGCACATAAGGATGACCCAGAACTTCTAAATTCCATGCCATATAAATCATGAATTCTGTAAAGGCAAAATTCTGTGAAGGTAATCTCTATTAGATGAGAAGTGTCCTATATGATGACTGAAGGAGACTTAGGCTTGACTATCTCTGACACTCATTAGCTGTGGAATGACAGGAAAGTAAGTTAACATTGCTGAGTTTCACTTTCCTCATCTGTAAACTGTCAGTCAATCATTACGCATTTATTAAGCACCTACTTCTGTGCCAGGCACTATGCTAAGAGCTGCAGATACAGAAAAATGCCAAAAGCAGTCCCTACCCTCAAGGAGGACTCACAAGGCTGTTCAGCAATTATTCAGTCATGTCTGACTCTTTGTGTCCCAATTTAGGGTTTTCTGGGCAAAGATCCTGGAGTGGTTTGCCATTTCCTTCTTCAGCTCATCTTACAGAAAAGGAAATGGAGGCAGTTTTAAGTGACTTGCTCAGGGTCATACAACTAGTAAATGTCTAAGCCTGAATTTCAATTCATGAATTTGAGTCTTCCTGATTCCAAGCCCAGGGTTCTATCTACTGTATTCCCTAGCTGCCCTAATGGAGGCGACAAACAGTGAAATACATACATACAAGCTATACACAGGATAAAGAGGAAATAATTAACAGAGGGAAAGTACTAGAATTAAGAGGGGTTAGGAAAGGCTTCCTATAGAAGATGGGGTTTTAGTTGGAACTTGAAGGAAGCCAGGGAAGAAGCAGGGAGGCAGAGATGTGGAGGGAGAGCATTCCAAGTATAGGGTATAGCCAGAGAAAATGTCCAGAGCTGAGAGATGGAGTATATTGTTCATGGAAAAGCAAAGAAGCCATTGTCTCTGACTCAAAGAACATGTGGTTGGGAGTAAGATGTAAAAAGACTAGAAAGGTGGGGGAAGACTTGATTATAAAGGGCTTGAATGCCAAATAGACGATTTTGTATTTTATTCTGGAGGCAATAGGGAGCCAATGGAATTTACTGAGTAGGGGAGGGTGACACAATCAGATCTGCATTTTAGGAAAATCACTTTATGAGCTGAATGAACAGATTAGAATAGAGGTTCCCAAACTTATTTGGCCTATCCCCCCTTTTTAAAAATAAATAAATAAAATTACTCAGTGCCCCCCCACCAGAAATCTACTTTCTTTAACCCTTTAACATTTTTAAAAATTTGTGTCACTTCAAAAAAATATAAACTTTTAAAAAAATTATGCATCTTAAATTTAATAATTTATGGTAAATTTGTTTTTTTTCCTGCATTGAAATTTTGATGATGCAATATTGCATCAAACAAGTTATTACACACACATATTCCTACTGATGCATGCTGGACTTCCTGACAACGAGGCACACCTGCCAACATTTGCTTGTTAAGCAAATTAAGTTATAACCACTGATTGGTTATAACTTGCATTTTGTGAATTTAATTGGAAAATAATATAATCCCTATGACTTTAATTCTGTTACACAACATATGAAGCATGTATGAATGGTTTTTCAAAATTCTCTTCTTATGCTTCCATCACCCCCTTATTTTTATTCAATGCCCCCCAATTTCACCTGAGACTACGACTGCCCACCCCCTGGATCATTCCAGCACCCCGCAGGGGGGCAATATGGCCCACTTTAGGAACCTATGGATTACAGTGAAGAAAGATAAGCTGACCCACCAGCAAGCTCTTGAAGTAGTCCTGGCATGAAATGAGAGATTGGGGTGCATTCAAGAGGCATTACACAAGTAAAATCAACAAAGTCTTGACAACACATTGGATATGGGGAGTGAGAGACGGTGAGGAATCCAGGATGACTCCTAGAGTGTAAGCCAAAGGGTCTGAGAGGATGGGAAGGTTAGGAGTGGGGAAAATACATAAGTGGGCAGAAAGATAATGCATTCAGTTAGGTACACCACTGCGTAGACTAATACTTATACTATCTCTCTATCTCATAAGCTCATTGTAGGGAAAATACTATTAAAATTATTGATATTTTTTGCCTTTAAGTCAACTTCATTTCCAGATAGATCTCTTCCCAGAAAATTATCCTTTGTAACAAGGAATTTTTAAAATTAAAAAAGGAAAAATAAAAGCATTTCAACAAAACTAACCATCACATCAAGCAAATCTAAGAGTATATGCAATATTCTATACCCATAGTCCCCCACCTCTGCAAAGGATGGAATGGAGAAGGTTCATTTTCTCCTCTCTTCCTCAGGATCAGGTTGAACACATTTTCTGGCTCATTATTGTTCAGCATTCAGTCATTCACCCCAAGGACATAGCATGTTAACACGGTCCACGAGGTTTTCTTCGCAAAGATACTGGATTTCCTACTCCAGTGGATTTAGGCAAACAGAGGTTACGTGACTTGCCTTAGTTGAGTGTCTGAGGCTGTATTTGAACTCAGTTTTTCTTTACTCCAGGCTTAGCACTATATCTACTACACACCTAGTTGTTTGGCACAGTCCTATATAGCACCATGAAGTGCTATATAGTATTCAAATATTCCAGTACAACTGTGATCTGATCAAGATGGATATTATTTTCAATGATTCAAATAGCAACCCATCTATATCTGTCTATACTGTGAAATTATGGTCTATGTCTTCCTAATGGTCTGCCACAAGGTATCCATCCACCCGATGTGCGGGGAGGGGGGGGCCTTCCAATGTGAAGTACAAGCCTGGTTATATCAACATGAGTTTGCATCATCACTGATGGTTATGAAGACTGATGTATGAAGCCAATGAAGAGGATGGTCTAAATATTTCCAGGTAAATTTGTGGAAGCTTGTACTCAAGCTAATGGTGCTTTAGCTATTTTGAGGATAAAGACATGATCCCTAGTTTCTAGGCCAGTTGATCTAGGACCTTTCACTTACCACACCATCCAATTTTTAAATGCAAAAAAGACACTGAGATTGCAATCAGGATGATAATACTTTACAGCATTAAGTGCCTGGAATGGACACATTTCAGTTTGCATCTGGCAAACCACCATCTGGGAACTTGCCTTGATTATTATCACATTCTGTTATGCCTCTTTTTTCCTGTGTGTGTGTGTGTGTGTGTGTGTGTGTGTGTGTGTGTGTGTGTATGTATGTGTCTTTACAGATGCACAAAATATTTTCATATATTATCAAAATTCTAGAGGCATTCTTGTAGAAACCTTATTCTAGATACCTTTGAAAGTAAATTCCTTCTCTTTTCCTCCATGACCTCTCTGCCCCACTATTTTTGAATCCTCTTGCCTAATCTCCTCCACAAGCACACACACACACACACACACACACACACACACACACACACACACACACACACTATAGCTTAAACAAGAAATAAACAAGCTTGACAAGTGATTTCGGCCCTTGTTGTGATACTACTCCTTTCAGCTCTCTTCTGCCCTTCCTTAGTGGCACTGTCCCTGTGGGCATTAATTCCATCTGTCCAGCTGCTACCCTACTCCCATAAGCATTAATCTGACAGCCTCATTGCTCTCTGGCCCCCATGGACATACATCTGCCTGTTCCCATCACTCAGAGGGGCTGAATGTGCTCTTGGCCACATGCAGTGATGCAGGTTGAGAAAGCATGGCCAAGCAACTCAGCAAGGGAGCTCTTTGGAATTAATGCCAGCAGGGTCAGTGGAGGAAATTGGAGACATTTTATGTTTCTCAGCCTTTTAGTAGTTTTCCACCAGCCACGACCGAGAGAAGTGGAGCAGATCTATCAACATTTCCAATGACTCCAGCAGACAAGAGGCCAAGCAAGGAGCTTGTTTTGGTTTTGGAAGAGCAAGAGATTGTGAAAGATAAGACAATCCCAGATAGTAGGTAACTGGGCATGGGAAGATGTCAGAGAATGGCAGTGTTGCAATAAAAGGATTTGCTCCCCAAGAACATGACTGGATCCTACATTTTGACTAATTCTTGCTGAGAAAAAGTCATGCCTGCAATACCATTAGCAAAAAGTAGGAGAACCTATCATCATGTTATCGGTTGAAGGCTCCATAGAACAATGGATCTCTATTTGGCATTTGAAGAGCAAAATACTAAGCAGCCCTTAAAGGGCAAGCAAAGTCACTCAAGGAGGGACACCTTCTCCGCTGGAGAGGGGTTTGTTTTGTTTACCAAAGGATCAGTGTCTACCTCAGGCCCTCCCAACACTAATGGTGGGGAAGAAGAAAAAGGGGTTGGGGGAAGAGGGTGCTCTTCTGAACAGTCTGCTTAGAGGCCTGGATTTAAATCGGTACTCCCCGTGTGCATGGGTATTGTTTACTTTTTTTAAAATACCTTATCAATGCTTTTACATTAATAATAAATAATAGCTAATATTTATATAGTGTTTGCTATACACCAAACTCTGTGCTAAGCACTCTACGATTATTATCTCAGCTGATCCTCACAACAAGCCTGGGAGGTAGCTGCTGTTATTCTTATTTTACAGATAAGGAAACTGAGTCAAATAGCGTTAAGGGAGTGGCCAGGAGTCATACAGCAGAAAGTATCTGAAGCTGGATTTGAACTCGAGTCTTCTTCACTCTAGACCTAGTACTTTATCCATTGAGTCACCTAAATGACTCAATAACTGTTACTTCCTCATAACTCCATCCTTCCAGCCTCCCAGTACTACTCAATATCTCTCTTGGAACAGAGTTCAGTTCAGCAAAACAAATTAACATGTAGGTAATGTCTGAAAATGAATGCCTCCCTATGCAGCTAGAGTTTATCACCTCTTTGGTAAGAGACACGCCTATCTTTTAAATGATTAAACCTCAGGTTTTGAGGAGCTTAGGTTTTTTTTTGGCTAAGATCCATTGCAGTGCAAAGTTTATTCTGTGATGAGCTGGAGTGGGGCAAAATTTGAAAGGCCCAGAGACAAGTTTTAAAGCTGGATCATTCTAAATGGGATTCTGGAAGCAAATGATTGTGGTAAGAGTAATTTTGTTTTTAGAATTCCAGTAAAGGAATTCAAAATTTCATATAAATCAGAACTTTAAAAAAAATGAACATTTTGGCTTTTTTCTCACAGTTGGACAGATGTTCTCTAGTAAATGTTTACTTTCTTAGAGTCTAAAATCAGATTCAAATGACAGCATGCTAAAGTGTTACAGTACCCTGTGTATTAGCAGACAACGGTCTGTCCACTAATAATCCATAGGCCTGGCAAGGGAGGTAGAAGCTTTCCCCATCCCAATTTCTCATAGGGAGGTAGAATTATGATGGCTTTTTTTCTCCTTTTAATCTTAGAACAGATAAGAGCCCTTTAAAATTTCTGTCATAAGAGCCAAAACTCCACATTTCAAATGCCACCCACCAGTAGGCAGGTCATTAGGACCCATTATGGACCATACCATCCAGTCACTAAAGCAATAGGAATTGGTGAGCAAGTGACATTCAGTCAGGCAGGGGAGGCATCCAACTCTATGCGTCTAAGTAAAGCATGCACTTGGCACCTACTGGCTATGAAGCTGGGTCATTTAGAAACTTACTTGTTAAGTAACTATTCCAGACCCTGCTAGGGCAGCATGAGGTTTCCCTAAAGTGACAGTTTTCTATTCAGAGCAAAGCATTTTTTCATTAGAGAAGGTCCCAAGCAAGTCTGGCACTGAGGGGCATGTGGAAGAGGGGAAGGGAAAGCCTCTCTCTCCAATCAGCTGGGTATCAGGTGCCACATGTTCTGTTTTAGAGCTGCAAAGGCCACTGGTAGGCAGTTACTGCCCACGCAATACACATTACCTCCCTAGGGATCTCTAGAGTGCCAGGAAAGGTGATAATGAGAAGGAAGAGAAATCATAGCAAACTACAGCTCCATCAAAAATCTATGCTTTCATCCAGAACTTCTTTAAAAAAAAAGACAAGAGATTCCAAGAACTCATTCCATGGAAACCTGCCAACCCAGCAGCACCCTGCTTACCCAAAATCCTGGTGTCAGCAGGAAAAGTTGCAAAGAAAGCAACTTCCCCAAATACTAAGTCCCCTTTTGTTCTGAGTGGCTTTCCCCTGTGCATAAGCCAAATGAAGCTTCCCCAAATGAAGATCACTGGAGGGCACAGAGGATGTGCGAACAGATTGGGAACTTATGTAGAGATATATCTCTGGCAGAACTGCAGCCAGACTAGGACAGTACACTCAACTGCATAGCTCTTCTGACAGGCTGGCTATAGCCCTCAAGCAGGTTCAGGGAATAAAATAAATGTGAGCTCCTGTGAACCAAACTGAATTTTTAAAAGGACACTACTAAGTATTTCATTGATCTGGCCTTACTAGAAGAATTCAACTTCAAAACCTGAATCATATTCTCTCTCTTTCTCTGAGTTGGAAAGAAGGTGTTGACCTGCACTGAGGGAATTTCTGACCTGGGAGTCCCTTATACTCAATGAAATCACAGGTCCAGTCCCATTCCTGTCCATAAGAACGATCTCATTGGCATGCAGAAGTCTTATTGACTTCAAGGTTACTGCTCAACCAACTACCCCTAGAAAAGTCTCAACCAACAAGAGAATTAGGATGAAGTATAATTCAACACAAAGGCACACTCCCCCACAAAAGAATGAGACTTTGTTGCTGAAATCATGTTTTATTTGTGTTTTATATAGACACAGGCTTATACTTCTTAAAACAGTCTGTAGTGAATAGTTTCCCTTTAGGGCCACCTCAGGTGTCACTTTCACAGTAGGATTTTCTTTTCATGTCATATTTTGAAAAGCATATACCAGAGCCCAAAGGGATCTGATGGACTAATGAAAAACAAGGCTACCTTGAATCATTAACCTCCTACAGATTTTTTACACTGGTCCAGAAATAAGGGTGAGAAGTCATTGGAAAGGTGTTATTAGTGACAATCTAGCAAACAATCAACATTTTGAAATATCTAAGTATGTATTTCATTTCTACCTATCACCATAGTACCTAAATGTTCTGGCAGAGACATTATAACAGAACAAAAGATGAAGCTGCTTTTGCCCAGATGACCACATTATTATTGGAGAAGCCATTAGAGCCACTGACAACTCTCCTCTTACACAGCAAACTATTCAAAAAAGGTCTCTTTTTCTATTATAAAAAAGAAATTCAACCATAAAGTTGGTTTTATTACAAAGGAAATGCTGATAGACACTTATCAACAGGGCCACAAATGGCCCTAATGTGTAATAGTAATGAAGAAAGGGAGTTTTACAATTAGCTGAAAATTCTTAACTTTGGATATGGAAACATGGGTTAAAAAAATATTTGGTTCATAAACCTGGCAACAGAATGGAAAAGATTACTGTGTAGTCACAGTCTCCAGGGGGTGAAATCAATCAATAAATAATTGACAAATATTAAGTAAACACCTACTCTTTACTAGTCACTGGGGATATGGAGGCAAAAATGAAATCACCTTTGCTCTCAAGAAGCTTAATTCAATTGTGATATGACAGGAGGATGGGCTGGATATTTAAGGGAATCAAATTTGTGAGTTTGAAAAATTCTGTAAAGGTAAAGTTGTAGGCCCATTTCCAAGAACATGATAGATCACATGTGGTTGTTTCTGTGTCTAGGGTAGATCTAGACATGTAGTCAATTACTTGTATTTAAATCTATGCAATCTCTGGTGGAAGATGGCCCCAATTAACTAGACTCTATCACTGACTGCCACACTTAGGGACGTGCATTCTTGTCTTTCATCCCTCCTCCTAGCTTAAGCCACCCTCTACCCACTGACAGATACATGGTAATGCCCTACATGTCTGTTGTTGCCTAGCCCTGATAAGAGACACAATTTAGTGTAGTGGAAAGAACGCTGGCTCTCAAGGGGAGGACCTGGTTTCAAATTTGGTTTCAGGCCCTTAATATATGCATAACCTTGAAGTAAGTCATTTAATCTTCTCTGTTTCAGTTTTCTCATCTGAGAAATGAAGAATTTGTATTAGATGACTTCTAAAGTCCTCTTCAGCCTTAAACCTATAATGGCCCTATGGTGACATGAAGGCTGAAAAAGTAAAATTAAGTCTTGTCCCAAGAAGTTTAGGCCATATAGTATGTTACTGATCATGCAGGAGAAACAGAAAAGGATATCATTAGAGGGACATATGCTAGAAACACAAGTGGGTCAGCCATGTCTTAAGAAGAAGGGATAATGGATAGACAACCTGTGTGCTCCAAGGGAATTCACATAATGTCATGAGATCAAGTTCTCAGCATGATGGATGAATCTTCTTGGCAGATTTTGAGGGAGGATAGGGAAAAGAGTCACAGAAGATATAGGATTATGGACACATTGTGGTCTGTACCAGAGGAAGGTGCACTCAGATACATGAGATACCATAAGTACCAGGTTCATTTAAATGATCAACCTGCAAGTGCCAAACCCTGAGAAGATGGAAAAAGTAGTGAAAAGCCCAGGGACATCCAGACCACAGTTCCTAGTGCCCTCCCTGTCCTGGATCTCAACACATGAGGGTAAGGCGGGTGGTTGGGGTGGGCCCCTAGGTCCCCCTCTCAGACTGGAATCAAAATACCACTTAGGTTGTTGATGTCGTTCATCCTTCATTTTCGAAGAGGACCAATATCATCATGGGTGATGTCTTGACTTACGTGTAAACTGGATTTTAATTTAGAGTTTCCCAAAGTCATGAACCTCATTCTCTCTTCCAGAGTCACTGAAGCCCGGTGGCAGGACAAGTGGCAGACTTGCTATGGCCCAGGATGCAGTGGATGACCTTGACATCTCTAATGCCTGACCACGCTCTGAGTTCTCATGGGCGCTGTAACAAAGTACTCTCATCTGCCCGTGAATTACTGATAACTCATAAGAGCACAGGATCATAGGTTTTGAGTCCATTTCGTCTCTCTCATATTGAAGATAAGCAAACTGAGTTGCAGAGAGTTTAAGTGACTGACTCCAAATCACACAATAAGCACTGAAGCCAGAATTTGGACTCAAGTCTTCTTGACTCCAAAATTACCCACCTCACTATGTTGCCTCTCAAACTTCTAATACGACTTTCCTATCAGTTTGGCTTTGGGTTCACACTGCATTTTGTTTTAATTTTTTTTTAACATAAATGTGAAAAGCCCTTTAACTAGGGAAAGATTGAGAATCCTTGAACCAGACAATTTTTTTTTCAGTATTTAATTCAATTCAATAAAAGTTGAGTGCCTATTATGTGTGAGGCATTGTCCTAAGCATTGAGGATACAAAAAGAGTAAAGAGACAGTTCCTACTTTCAAAGAGCTCACAACAAATGGTGGAAACAACATGCAAATAAATAAATACAAAACAAGGTATATGCAGAATAAACAAGAAATAATTAACAAAAGGAAGGCACTAAAATTAAGAGTGGTTGGGTAAAATTTCCTGTAGGAGGTGGGATTTTAATTGGAATTTAAAGGAAACCAGGGAAGTCTGTAGTTGGAATGGTGGAGGAAGAGCATTTCAGATCTGGGAGATAGCCGGAGGGACCTGATAGATGGAACATCTTGTTTGTGGAATAGCCAGGAGATCCATGTCACTGGATCAGAGTATGTGTTGGGAAATAAGGTGTAAGAAGACTGGAAAGATAGGAGGGGGATGGGTTATAAAGTGCTTTGAATGCCAAATAGAGTATTCTTTATTTGATCCTTGAGGCAATAGGGAACCACTAGAGTTCGTTGAGTAGAGTGGGTGGCATGATCAGATTTGCGATTTAGGAAAATCATTTTAGTGACTGAATGGAGGATAGAATGGAGTGGGAAAAGACTCAAGACAGGAAGATCCACCAGCAGGCCATTGCAGTAATCAAGGCACAAGGTGACATGGGCCTGCACAAGAGTAGTGGCAGTGTCAAAAGGAAGAAGTTGGCATAGTTGAGAGATGTTGCAAAAGTGAAATCTACAGGCCTTAGCAAAACTTGGATATAGGGGCTGAGAGATAGTGAGGAATCCAGGATAGCTCCTAGGCTGTGAGCCTGAAGGACTGGGGGGAAGAGCTTACCCTCTACAGTAAAGGTAAGGTATGTGTATGGGAATGTTTAGGGGAAAGACAATGAATTTTATTTTGCACATAATGAGTATTGTATTTTACTGTTTAAATTGAGTGAATTCTAAATATAGCAATGCTAGAATTCTTAATTAATGTGTCCTAGAAAGCTGATGTCTGTAGACTTAATTAACCTTTTATCTTGATATTTCAATATCAATCTCATACTACTTCCCTTCATATGCTCTCTACATTCTAGCCACACTAGACTAATTTCTATCCCCTGGATTCTAGTCCTACCTTCTCTCTTATCTCCCTGCCTTTGCTCAGACCATCTTCTTTAACTGGAATGGATCTTCCTTTCCCCAACTGAACTTGCTGACATCTCTCCCTCAGTTAAAGGATTAATTCAAGCGTCATCTCCTCCATGAAGCCTTCCTGGTTTCCTCTAGCTGGACAGGCACTCAATCACAGATAACCTCAGAATCCAGTGTTAGGACCACTCCTTTACACTTTTCACATTCAGCCTTATATTCTAGTCAAATGTGATGACATGTGATTTTCCCCATCAAGTTGCAAGTTCTTTGAGTACAGACAGGAACTGCATCTTATTTCATCTTTGTATTACCAGTGCCTTGCACATGGTTGGAAAAAAATACAAGTTTGTTGAATTGAGTAGACAATCTGCCTCTCCCTTTGTTAGGAGCAACCATTCCCATTGGAACTGGAAGGGAGCATCAGTGAAAGAACATAAGTTGGAAAACATAAAAAGTTGAAGGGACATTTCATCTCAATTTATTTGTATACTGTCTCCTTCCCAAAAGACTTGCAGGTGCTCACCAATAAAAGTCCAGTGAAAACTAAAAATGTAATGATAAAAAAGAACAGAGTCTAAGTAAGAGGATCAGAAGGAATATATCCTATCAGGACCTGAATTGAGAATATACTTAATGTATTCATTTGACTCTGAGTTTTCTGGCACTTAAGGCAAAAAAGAGGGGACATTTGGTTACACAGTTTTCATTATCTGGCAAGTAAGATGTCCACACAGACAAAATATTTCCCTGGAACTAACCTCAAGCAGAAATTGATTGAGAGAGCCCGTGAAAAAAAAGACATGTTAGGGAAACATAATATCCTCTGTGTTTAGTTATACATCATAACATGTTACCGAACATGTATATTAGATATTTGAGAACTGATACAAAATCTAAGGTCTTCAGTTGACAACATAAGAGCCAAGAAAATACTGGAGTCAGAGTCACAGGTACTGGGTTAAAGTCCTGTCTCTTCCACTTTTGATATCTCTGGGCCTCAGTTTCCTCATCCATAAAGTGAGGGGACTAGGACTGAACTGCCTTAGAACCTTTCAGTACTGAGGTACTTTCAGTACTGCAGTACTTTTCAGTGCAGAATTTGAGAGCCTGTGATTCTTCTGGGCCTCAGTTCTCACCATCAGGGGCATGGACTACATGAGCTCTCTGATCCCCTCCAGCTCTAAAGCTAAGTTCCTAATGATCCCTATATAAAATCCATAAGAGAGAAAGCCAAAGTTACCTTAAGTCTTTGACTTCCTTTGGGAATGGGCCAAGCTAAACAGAAGGCTCCCAGGGTCCCTTGAGCTCGTGAAAATAGCTTACACGTGGATCTCTCATAGTGACCATTCTGAGTGCTCCATTTCCCTTATTCTTTAGTTATGGAGAGAACAGCACTAAACAGACATGAGGATTATTTTATTAGCACTTTAAGACTCTCTAAAACAATTTCTTTAAAGAAAATGGCTACTCCCATTATGCACAAATAAGCATTAAATGGTGTAGGCCTTTCTTGTTTGTTTTGTTTTTGGTTTTGCATTTTTAGGATGGAAACTGTTCTACTTGTACGCAAAGTACCCAAAGCATTACCACTAACGTCTTCATTAGAGAAAATCCTTTTCAGAGCTGTTTCTTCTGAAGGTTGAATGCTATTCTAGCTATTACAACATAGCAAATGGTTGTAAGCTGCAGGGGTTTGCTGAAGGTACTGAAGCAGGCAACTATAAATGGCAAATGAAAATGTCTAACAGTTGAGTCTAATCCTTTAGCTATACAAATGTGGGAAAAAGCATTTTGCTCACTAAAGAGCCAAAGGTTACTAATTTAGAAGGGCATCAGTGAATAAAAAAATCTCCCTTTTAAAAGCTTCTCTTCCCCTTACCCATGGCTCCCAAACATATACACACACAACCTAGGTGTGCATCAGCTTCTCACTTAGACTTTCAACAGCATGCCACCTGCTACTTGGATTTTTTTTTATCTTCTATAATTCACCAAAGATAAAACTAAACAGTAAAATGTTTCTGGTGCACTTCCAAGAACTTGTCAAAATGTAAAGAAGACTTCTCTATGATGAAAAAGTGGCTAAAAACCTGGATTAAATGGACCAAAAAAGGTAAACTTTATTGCAGTTCTATTGTTATTGTAAGCTCCTTAAATGCATTACACTCTGAACCCTCATTGCATAATTATTCATGGAGTATCAATGCTGGAAGGGACCTACCCAGTTCAATCCCCTGATTCTGCAGATGGCTGAACTAAGCCCAGAGAAAGAGGGGGACTTGCCTGAGGTATAGACTAGAACCCAGGGTTCTCTGACTTTGTGTCCAGTCATGTTTCCACCAGATTACACTATAACATGAAACATGGTCTAGCATAATTCTACCTCATTCTCATTTCAAGAGCAACTTAGATGTTGGAAGTCCCATAAGGTCATGGTTATAATGTGGTTTCATTTACATGTCCCACAGGATTGACAGTATTATAGAAGGAAGGACCAGTAGAGTCATTTGAAGAGCTCCACATTGACTCTACTGTTAAAAGTGAGTATCTCTTTGCCAGTTGTGTGACAAGCCAGCAGGTTTGCATGTCACAATGTACTGGATTGTACTGTGCAATGCTTGGATACTGCTGATAATGTTCATCAGATAAAACCATTAGATTTTTCATGATAAATGGGCACATGATTGAAAACTAGTTCAACTTGCTCATTAAAAAGAATAGATGTCAACACAATTAAAATGGAATGACAGCCTATTGATAAATTTAATCCAGATATTGGAGGACATAAAATATAAATCTTTCATATGTCAGACAGAAATGAAAAGGGACCATATTATAACTAAAGGGAAAAAATTAATCAAGTATGCATATAAAGGCCTCTGACTAAATACTTTGGCACACTATAGAATCCTATAATGCATTTATAATGCAAACCCTTGTATGATGTAATGTATGGCAACTTATCCTATATTTCCTCTTTTGACTGATATTAATACTTCCAATGAAGCTGGGGCAAGAATCTGTCATTTCAATCTAGTGAGATTTAAAATGAATCTTCTTTTTAAGATAAAAGTCCACCAGAAAAAGGTGAACCTCATGCACAGATAGTGTCATTCCTTTTTATTTTCTCTTAAGTAGTCTTAACTTATAAAACACTGCAAGGATAGTTCATTTTTTTTTGCAACAAAAAAATTATAAAGACAATGAAAGCAAATAATCTTTTCCCTTTGGCTTTCACTATAATTTCACAAATGAGTTGGGCAACTCTATAACTGCCTTGCTTGTGGCAGCAAGGTGGGAACAAATGGAAATTCAGAGGTAATATAACATCAGCTGCTTGAGGGAGGCAAATAGCCGATGCCCCAATTTCTCAAAATTAGCTTCTCTCTGAAAGATAGGACCAAGAACTCTCTTCTCTTGCTATTTGCACATCACACTGCCATCAGCAAACACACTTCTCAGCTAGATTAGCAGCCTCTTGAGGGCAAGAACCATGAACAATGGACTGTTTAGAAAAATGCTGAGCATAGACTAGTATGAGATGAATATTTGTTTGCTGATTGATTAGATATGCAAACATCTGCTCTTCACACCTCACCATTACCATAGCAAGATCTGACCAGCTAAGGAACACGTACTTTATATGTTCTCAGAAGAATCCCATTAACACGAATCTTTATAGGATGGTACACTGAATAATTTCCTTGATTTTCTAATTCTGTGTGATGAATTTCCACAGAGTCAACGTGACAAACTCAAGTAGACCTGAAATCATAAAACCCTTGTTCACTGGCAGAGATGACCAAATTTACAGTACAGAAAGAAACTATTTGGAGGGTATAAGAATGGTTGTGGTCTTCCTCCTTTAGTTATTCTTCTTTTTACCTTTTCTTTTCTCAGAAAATAAAACAGTAATAATCTTTCTTTATCTAACTTGGTCAGTTTTCCTGAATTTATATGTATTCTATCATTTATAACTCACAAAAATATTTAGTCTATATGAAAGAATTTAATGATTACTCAGTACACAGGACCCAAATAAATTCCGCAGCTACACAATAGTAGGGAAAATGAGATAAATTTACAGGGCTATGTTAGATTAGTTCTTTGGGCTCGTTTAATTAGTGTAGAATTGGTGGAGAACTACAGCAGTGCTTTCCAAACCAAAATATTCCACAAACAAGTAAGATACCTAAATTCTATACTAACAATATTTCCTCAGCTAAAAGGACACAAACCTAGGAACAAAAAACAACATAGCATAAGAGGAATAGAGCATAGGATGCAAAAAGGGAAGGCAGAGTTAGATTTCTCTTTTTTTTCAGAGTTAGATTTCTCAATGAAAAGTCTGAAGAAACCAAGAGATCTTAAAAATGGAGAGAAGTATTTTTAAGTTATTTTTCCCCTTTTGACTTTAAGAAATAGGACCTTGTTGTTAAAACTTACATATTATAGAACCTAGTATTTCTTCTCCCTGTTACAGTGTCAAATATTACTAATCAGGACCATTTCATATCTCATTTAAAATTTAATACATACCTGTCCCTCTACTATCCATCTGGAGATAGAGGTTTTCCCATCATAACCAGGCCGGAACTGAAGAGTTGCCGATCGAGGACTGATATTGGAAATCACCAGATTGGAAGGGGCTCCAGGAAGTTCTGAAGATGAAATAGAGGGAAAAAAAGACATTAATTTAAGCTGTCGGGTTTCAGATCTATATATGTATTACACAAATCAGTGGTGGTATTCATTATTTCTATAGTAAACATCTTCAGAATATCTATTTAAACAAAAGCATTGATTCACTAATAAGAATCAGAAAGAGTGAAGCTTTACAAGCAATGTCAAGGGGTTATGATTTCTACGATGAAAGAGAGGTCCTAATTATATAATATATAGAAGTCACCCAAAGCCCCACGTACTCTGAAATATCAGTATTTGAAGTTGTTGTTAATATGATCTATGGGATTATAAGCTCCTGGGGGGACAGAGGATATGCCTTAATTTTCTTTGCATCCTTCATAGTGCTCAACATGGTGCCTTGTAGATAGGAGGTTTTTTTTTAAAAAAAAAAAAACTGAGGTAGGTGTGAATTAATGAAGAACATGAGCCTTTCTGGTTCCTCATATGTTGCAGATAGTTGAATACCCCACCTGTTGTCTTACAATTCTACCCAGGTAATATAAATCGGGTGGGAATAAGGGGAGAATACCTGATCAAGCATTGTTTCCAAGACAAAAAGATATAAATAGGCACCATTATCTGTAATGGGGATAAGCTAGAAAACCTCCCAGTAAGATCAGGGGTGAAAGCAAGGATGCCTATTATCACTACTATTATTCAATATTGTTCTACAAGTACTAGCTATATAAATAAGATTAAAAAAAGGGAAATTGAAGGAATCAGAATAACCAATAAGGAAACAAAATTATTAATCTTTGTAGATGATATGATGATATACTTAGGGAAACCTAGACAATCAACTAAAAAAAACTAGCTGAAACAATCAACAACCTCAGCAAAATTGCAGGATATAAAATAAACCCACATAAATCATCAGCATTGTGTGTGTGTGTGTGTGTGTGTGTGTGTGTATTACCAACAAGGTGCAGTAGAAAGAGCTAGCAAGGGAAATCTATTTAAAATAATGGCAAACAATATAAAATACTTAGGAGCCTACCTGATAATATGAACCTAGGAGTTATATAAACACAATTAAAAACACTTTTCACACAAATAAAGTCACATCTAATGAATTGGAGAAATTCTAATTGTTCATGGGGAGGCTAGGCCCATATAATAAAAATGACAATTCCACCTAAATTTAATTTACTTCAGTACCATACCAATCAAATGGTCAAATACAAAAATATAAATATACTATACAAATGATGTTATATATAATATAATATATGATAACATAAAATATTTTTCTAGGACTAGAAAAATGAGAACAAAATTAATCTGGAAGAGCAAAAGGTCAAAAATATCAGGGAAATCAATGTAAAAAAATCTGAAGGAAGGTGACCTAGCAGCACCAGATTTCAAACTGCATTACAAAACAGTAATCATGAAAACAACCTAGTACTGGCTAAGAGAGAGAGTGGTGGATCAGTGTAATTGATTAGGCACACAATACACAGTAGTAAATGACCATGGCAATCTAGTGTTTGACAAACTGAAAGATCCAAGATTTTGGGACAAGAATTTACTATCTCACAAAAATTGCTGGGAAAACTGGAAAGCAGTTTGGCAGAAATGAGGAAAAGACCAATATGTCACAACATATACAAAGATAAGGTCAAAATCGGTACATGATTTAGACATAAAAAGGTAATATCATAAGCAAATTAGGAGAACATGGAATATCTTATCTTTCATATATATGGATAAAGGAAGAATTTATGATTAAACAAGAAATAGGATCCAGGCAAGTAAAATGGATAATTTTGATGACATCAAATTAACAAGCTTATGCACAAATAAAACTAATGCAGTCAAGACTAGAGAAGGAAAGCAGGAAACATGGGAGGGGGGGAAACTTACAGAAATTTCTGTGATAAAGGCTTTATTTCTAAAATATATTGAGAATTGATGCAAATATATAAGAATACAAGTCATTCCTCAAATAATAAATGGTCAAAGGATATGAAGAGGTAGTTTTCAGAAGATGAAATCAAAGCTATCTATAGTCATGAAAAATTCTTTAAATCATTATTGATTAGAGAAATGCAAATTAAAACAGCTCTGAGGTTGGAAGGATTGTGGAAAAACTGGGGCACAAATACACTATTAATGGATTTGTGAAATGAATCAACCATTCTGGAAAGAAGTTTGGAACTATGCCCAAAAGGCTATAAATCTGCAAATACTTTGATTTAGTAATGCTACTACTAGGTCTATACCCCCAAAGAGATCAAAGGAAAAGGAAAAGGACCTATATTTACAAAAATACTTATAACAGCTCTTTTTGTAGTAGCGAATAATTGGAAATTGAGGGGATGCCCATCAAGTGGGGAATGGCTGAACAAGTTGTAGTATATGATTGTGATAAAAGACCATTGTTCTATAAGAAATGACAAAGCAGGATGCTTTCAGGAAAACCTGGGAAGACTTGTATGAACTGATGCAAAGTGAAATGAGCAGAATCAAGAGAACATTGTACATAGTAACAGCAACATTATATGATGATTAAGTGTGAATGACTTCTCTATTCTCAGCAATATAATGATCCAAAACAATTTTGAAGGACTTATGGTGAAAAAAGCTATCCACATCAAGAAAAAGACCTGATGAAGTCTGAATGCAGATTGAAGCATACTTCTCAAACTTAATTGTTCTTATCTTTTTTTTAGTTTTCATTTTATTTTGCAACATGGCTAACATGGAAATGTCTTATATGACTACGCATGTATGATCTATATCAAATTGCTTGTCTTTTCCAGGAAGGGGGATGGGGAATGACAAGAAGGAAGGAAAAAGCCTGGAACTCAAAATTTTTAAAAATGAATACAAAATATTTTGTTTACCTGTAATTGAGAAAAAAATAAAAATAAATTATTTTTTAAAAGATACAAATAGGTGTCCAGAAGTTGAGCTTAGAGCTTCCTGGACCCTATTGTCAGGATAACCAAATCCAGGTAGATGTACAGATCATTTGCACACTTGTCTGTTTGTCTGTGCTGGCAATAAAACTAGGGGAAGATAGTCATGGGCTGTGATTCCAGATATGTGCAATAATTTTTGGTCTAGGACTTACATATAACAACAGTTCTACAGCATAAGCCTCTTTTAAATAGCTAATATCTTACTTGCAGTTACTTGTGACTTTAAAATGAAAGGTTGAAAAAAATGATACTGCCTAAAACCTTAAAAGTAATTCAGGAAAAAAAATGTGCAATGTAAAAGAACCTGGCACAAGGAAATGGGTTAGAATTAAGAAAAAGAAAATACAATCAATTCATGTAGCAGAAAAAGCTATCAGATAGCAACATTTCTGGGGAATACTTCCCCAATTTCTCATTCCTAAGGATATTTAAAAGGAGCCTTCACATGGGAACAATAACATTACTTTGGTGATTGTTCCAATATCAGTATATGTAGGGATGACAGGTTTTCAGGAATTCTTGTCATATCTAATTTTAATGCATTTTGGGCAGAAAATGTTTAAATCAAAGGAAGAAGGATTCTTTTTGAAAAATTTCTCTACATTTCTCAGAGATTCTGGTTCTTTAAAATACTCTTCATCCATTAAATGGATAGAGATTTCAGTCTTAGCAAACAGAATTTAGTGACATCAGCATCATATGACTTTTGCTTTAATCTAATTACTAGAATATGCAATGGCATTTTATGACCTCCCTTCAGTTTCAGGTGATCCACCCGGCAAATATTGTAATAGCAACTCAATAGCCTTCCTTAATCATGGTTATCAACCATTTATTTAATACAGTTGTGCTTCATTTCCTCATATAATTCTCTATTCTGTGCTTCACCAGGTACATTGCCAACCACAAAAATAAAAGGATGAAAGGGTTTTCCAGAGGTCAGCTAGTTCATTTTCCTGCCCCCTGCTAGGATTGTACCTTATGCTATACAATACGTATGCAGGTTAATTTCATTTTACACAATAGATTCGCTCTAAAAATATTATGCACAAACAGGGTAATTTAAGTCATCATTATGTTAATAATAATGGTAGTTTATCTTCTACTAAAGTCTTCCTCTTATGCTTTATTGTGGCATAGTGGTGATCTTTGGTTCTCTAAGGTCATAGCAAAACATTTCCAGTATAGGCTTAGTGATAGAATGCTTGTCTATCTTCTGAGTACTAGCCTGGCTAAATTTAGAGAGGATCATCACCAGAAAGTTTACTAGTCAATCAATAAGCATTTTATTCCTACTATGTGCTAGGCACTATGCTAAACCCTGGGGGAGCAAAGAAAGGTGAAAAACAGTCCCTTTTCTCAAGTAACTCACAGTCTACTCAGGGAGATAATAATAAAACAATTATGTACAACTATGTAAAAACAAGATACAGACAGATGAATTACAGATATTTTAAGAAGGAAGGAGATAAGATGATGAAAGCTTCTGAAAGCTTCTTAAAGGCTTGTTATATAATGTGGAATTTTAGCCAACACTTGAAGGAAGCCCGGGGAAGCAGGAAGCTGAGAGTTGCAGGCATGGGAGACAGACAATGAAAATGCCCAGATTCTGGAGATGGAGTCTCTTATTCAAGGAACAGCAAAGAGGCCAGTGTCAGTGGATTGTACAACACATGGAAAAGAGTAAGGTATAAGAAGACAGGAAAGTTAGGAAGGGGTCAGGTTATGAAGAGCTTTAAAAGCTAAAAAGAACATTTTATATTTGATCTTGGAGGTAATAGGGAGCCACTGGAGTTTATTAAACGGAGGGTTGAAATGGTGGTACCTATGGTTAAAGAAGATCAATTTGACAGTTGAGTAAAGTAATGAAGAGAGACTCGAGGTAGGGAGATCCATCACCACCAGTCTAGTGAGACAGTCTAGGGTAAGGCGATGAGGGTCACTAAGGTTTTTCTTTCCTCTTTGGCTATGGCTACTCATAAATGAACAAATGAATGAATGAAAAAGCATTTATTAAGTGCCTACTATGTGTCAAGCACAGACAACACAAAGCTATAGAGATTTGATTATGGTTCATGATTGCTGAAGGGGGAGGGATGATTGTATTTGTCCTTCATTCTTGAAGAGGAACATGACATCAGGGAAATGATGACATGACTTGCAGCTGACTTTGATTTGAGTGCAGGAGGGTTGTGAAAGGTCACCAGCCTCACTTTCTACTCCAGAGCCATCTGGATCCAGTGACCAGATATTCACCAGGATGATTGGAGATGGCCCAGGATGCATTAGGAAACCTTGGTCCTTTCAGGCTAAGGTCTTTTCAGGTTCTCACTTTGAGTGAGGTAAAGCCCATTCAGTGAATAGGCCTCTTTAAGAAGTTAATCAGGGGAGAGGATTCTGGGAAGATGGAGGAGTAGGCCAGAAAATTCCAAGCTCTCAAGATTTTCCCCCACAATAGAGTTAAAATAGCACCTTAGGGCAAACAAAGTGTAGTTGGAGACAAAGAAGAATAGGGGCACAGCCAGGATCTTCCCAGGACAATTTGAGAAAATCCAAAGAAAAATCCCAGGACCAGGTTTGGTCCCTGCAAAGAGTAAACACCTCCAGGCTAGGTTCCATTTTAGTGGGCAAGCCTCTTCAACAATTAGCAGCTAGCCCTGGGGTTAGTTCATTTAAGAGGCTGCCTCCAAACTTTTCACCCCAGAATAGTGAGGGGAGTTGGGCATTTGAGCCAAGGAAGATTGAGGGAACCTCAGATGATGAGGAATGCCAGACCCAGCTGTGCTGCGAAGAGTGGTGGGGGTGAGAAGGAACCAGCCCACACCCAGTGAGTGCAGAAGTAGTGGGGCAGAAAGCCCTCAGCTGTAGGCACTTGCAGGAGGTTGGAGGTTTGGCTTTGGTTCCAGGCTAGAGGGAAGAACTGAAGATCTGGGGCAAGAGGCACCATTTCCCATAGCCCGATGTAATATCAATTAAGTTGGGTGTCTTTAATTGAGTCTTACTAGGTGCTTAACCTCAGGCCCAAACCCCTATCTACTAGGTACTTAAGCCTATGTGGGTGTGAAGTCCTCAGGGTCCTAAGAGCTGTTGCTAAGACCAGAGCCAATAGTAGGAGCCTGAGTTCTGGTTGCTCAGATGACGTTTGATGATGGCTAAAGAGTGCATAAAAAGAGAGAAGAGAGCTATTTGCCTGGGCGCTCTCACTCTTGGAGGTGTGTTGATGTGGAGACTTGCCAGTTGTAGATAAGAGCCCTCCAGCTTGTAAACCCAGATGTTGGGACTTTGTTAAACCCTGGTAACTATGCATTGAGATTTGAATTGGACAAGGTCTGTCTGTCCATGTTTGTAACTTCTTTGTATTTGCTCTGAAGTTCAGGGTGCTGGCTTTTTCCCTTGAACTAAGTGAATGATATTTGTACGTTCGATTAAACTGAGATTGTTAACACCTTAACATTACTTTCCTTAGTAAAGCAGATCAAAGAATCTGTGTTGGCAGCTTTCTATGTGCTGGTTGTTGGCAGGTCTTACACCCCTTGTTGATACACCCAGGGCTAGAGGTGATTACAAAATCAAGTTATTACCACAAAAATGCACAGGCAAAGGAGAAAGAATCCAACCACAGAAACCTATTTCAGGAATAGAGATGGCTGGGGTTCATTTTCAGAGGAAGATATTGAAGTAAAGAAATCCCCAAAGAGTAATGACAAATGGTCACCTGCACAAAAAGAATTTATAGAAGACCTTAAAAAAGACTTTAAAAATCAAATGACAGAGATGGAAGAGAAACAAAAAAAAAATAATCCAAGAAAAACAAGAAAGTTATAAAAGGAAAGTCAACCAATTAGAAAAGGAGATCCAGAATCTCAAGGAAGAAAATGACACCTTGAAAAATAGAATTGGGCAAAGGGAAGCCAGTGAAGTTATAAGAGATCAAGAAATAATTAAACAAAACATGAATAATGAAAAAATAGAAGAGAAAGTGAAACATCTTATAAGAAAAACAACAGATTTGGAGAATAGACCAAGAAGAGAAAATATAAAAATAATCAGAGTAACTTAAAGTTATGATCAAAAAAAGAATCTGGATACAATAATACGAGAAATAATTAAAGAAAATTGTCCTGAAGCATTAGAACAAGGTGGGGAAGTAGAAATAGAAAAAATCCATCCAACACCACTTAAAAGAGATCCTATGAGGAAAACTCATAGGAATATCACAGTCAAATTCTGAAACCCCCAGCTCAAGGATAAGATATTAAAAGCATCAAGAGTAAAACAATTTAAATATGATGGTGCCACAATTAGAATTACACAAGACCTAGCAGCAGAGACATTAAAGGACCACAGGCCTTGGAATACAATATATGGAAGAACAAAAGACCTGGGGCTCCAGCTGAAAATATCATACCCTGCAAATTTAAGTATCATCTTGAATGAAAAATATGGACATTTGGTAAACTCTCAGACTTTCAAGACTTTCTTTAAAAAAATCCTGAACTTAATAGAACATTCAACATGCAAAAACCAAGAGAAACATTAAGGTACCAATCAATGACTGACGATAAGGGATTCATAAGGACAGACTGTTTGCCTTTCATATAATGTAAAATATAAATTGTATGTCTAAGAGTCTCATTAATAATTGGTGAGCTCATAAGAAAGAGGGAGGTAAACATGACTATGATATGAATTTAAAAAGTAAAACCATTTAGAAATAGCTAAAAGGACTATTTTATACAAATGAGGTACAAGAGGAAGAAAGGAGACAGAGGAATTAGATGGGGGAGGAAGGCTGGTAGTTCTGGTAACCTACTTTCATGGGGAATGGGTTTAAGAGGGAACAATACATATATATGTGTGTGTGTGTGTGTCTGTGTGTGTGTGTGTGTGTGTGTGTGTGTGTGTGTGTATGTATAAGAGCATAAAACTCTTTTAAATTTAGAAGAAATAAAATGGTAGGGGTATAGAGAGGGGGGAGGGGACAAGGGAGGGATTTTTAGAGGGGAGAATGAGGGAATAGGTAAAAGGGGGATATAGAAGGGTGTTTAGATTTATGGGAATGGGAGGATATGGGAGGGATCCTTGGAGGGGTTAGGCAAATAATAGGAGGGCAAGGTAGTTGGTGGAAGTAAAGTAGAGGAATCAGGAGGGACAGGTAACAAGAGATATGCACAAATATAAAAACAAAGATCAGGAGTGGGATATATTTGGGAAAGTATATGTCTATATATGTATGTATATATGTACGTGTGAATGTATACATCTATAGCTATAGAGAAACATATCTAAACTTTATTGTAGCCTTCGGGGGTGGGGTGGGGGGAATGAAAAAAGAACAAAGTAAAAAAGTGCACAGCAGAGAACAAAAGAAAACTCACAAGGAAGCAAAGAAAGATGGACAAAGATGGACAATTCTTAACACAATATGTATTATTTATCATATAGGCTTTCTTGAAATGGAAATCTATTGTTATATATTTTGAATCCTCTCTTACTTTCTGCTATGCACACAACATGCTTTTTTTTCTTACTTTATATTTAAGTTTCAATAATTAAGTTTATGATATGTTTTGTTCCTTTTCTCTATTCTGTATTTATATTCTGGCCCTTGAGTCTAAAATAAAATTAAATTAAAAAAAAAAGTTAATCAAGGGATGGCCCCTTGGGGAGGGATAAAGAGGAAGGGGGAAGCATGAGGGGAATGGGGAAGGGATGCTTAGCAAGGAAATATCAATAGAGTTGTCTTTAGTTGTGCATAGCCCTAGAATGATCTTATCTCTACATCGGTATCCCTCAAGGAAAATAAAATCCCCACCCATGACTTAACAGTGATCTTGCTAGATAAAAGGATTTCCTTTTACTAATGATGTTCATTCTTCTACCATACTCATTTCCCAATACACTGCTCTCATACTTGAATCCTCTCTTGTATCAAGGAAAAAGTTACATAAAACCGACTGACACAGAAACCATGTCTGAGAGTGAACATGACATTCTGGACTCATAACTCACTACATCTGTCCAGAAAAGTTTGTTTCATCATCTGTTCTTCTGGACCAAAATTGGTCGTTACAACTATTCAGAGTTTTACTTCTTTCAGGATTAAAAAAAAAACACCCCGAAAACATCTGTTTCAGTATTTTGTAACCATAGAATAAGGATTTCCTTTCGGTTTAATTGAAATCATGCCCACTTCACTTTAGCTATTTCTCTTCTATTGCTCCACCCAAAGGGTCAAAGTAGGACAACATTAACCCAACTCATAGAGTTATTTTAGGAAAACAAAGCTATCTATGAGATAAGAAGTTATTTTAACTGTACTGCAATGAATTTTACATGTCTGATAGCTGAAAGACTATGATGGTGAAATTTCACTAACCTGGTGGAACTCCAGAAGAAATTGTGGATGAGGTCACCAGTCCAATCCCTGTTGCTGTGACAGCTGCCACTTCAATAGTGTAGGTGGTAAGAGATGACAGTCCTTTAATTTTATATTCATGAGTTGTATTATTTAAAGTAAGTGTAAGACGAGAGTCATTTCTACTGTATACTTCCCAGGAAATCTGATAACCTAAAAAACAACGACAAAACAGCTTGACAATCATAATCATCCCAAGCTTATTTTTTTGCTTCAAGTTCCTTAATTTGCTTTAAAAATATTTAAATGGGTCTGATACTCAATTATATATATATATGGAGAGAGAGAGAGAGAGAGAGAGAGCCAGGTCTGGAGTTAGGAAGACTCATCTTCCTGAATTCAAATATAGGCTCAGATTATTACTAGCCATGTGACCCTGGGCAAGTCACTTAATCCTGCTTGCCTCAGTTTCTTCAACTATAAAATGAGCAGGAGAAGGAAATGGCTATCTATTCTAGCATCTTTGCAAGAAAATCCCAAATGGGTTCATGCAGAGTCAGACACTATTGAAATGACTGAGCAACAACAAAATTAATTATGCATTTTCCCCTCTTTTATCTTCCCTTGCTTCAAATGGTTACAATTATTTATCATTTCTAAATTTCTAAAAGAAAAATTTATTTTGTAAAGTGTTTTGCCTTTAAAAGTTTTTTTTTTCCTGTTTTGATTAATTTGGCTTCTGGTTTTACATATTTTTTGCTGTTGTTTGTTTTTTACCCTTCTCTTTTCTAGTGAAATTTTAATCTCCTATGTACCCCATTCCATCAAACAGTCTAACACAATTTACTTGACTCCAGATATCTTTATGATTTGGGTTCAGAGGCATAAAGGCCTATGTGGCTCTTAAATCAAAACTTTTTATAAGAAAGTTTAATACATCATCACACACATGAGGAAGCTTTAAAAATATCACTTGATGATAGAGACGATGATGAAAGGACCTAGGATGTACAAAGTTGAAGGGAAAAAAACCTCAAGAAAACATATTTTTCCTTACCCTTAGCCAATGATCTTGATGCTAAAAAAGTTATCAGGCATTTTAACCTCCCCAAATGCCATCTCTTTGAGATGGAAAGAATGAAAATGCTTATAGATGTTAATGCACCATGCAGAAACCAAGAATTGGGAGCATTCTATACATCTAGACTAATTCTTAATAGCTTTAAGAAGAAAAAAAAGCAGATTAAAAGTCAGGAACTGCTGTCAGAAAGAACTGCAGTCCTCTCCCTATGCATCTGATTTCAGTTGCCTCCCTATGCAATCCTCTTAGGGCAGGGGTGGGGAACCTGTGGCCGTCAGGCCACATATGGCCTTCTAGGTCCTTGGGTGCTACCTTTTGACTGAGTCCAAATTTTACAGAACAAATCCTTTTATTAAGGGGATTTATTCTGTGAAGTTTGGATTCAGTTAAAGGGTACCACCTGAAGACCTAGAAAGTCCTCAGACTTAAGGAGTCATCTTCAAGGCTTAGCTTCCCCTGGTCTAGGAGTAGAATAAAGGCAGCTAGGGCTAAGGGTTTTTTACTCTAGAGGCCGATGTCTACTTGCTACCACCGTATATCTAAATCATCTAATTTTTTTAGTCATCTTGTCTCATATTTCCTGGTTTCTGACCATTCTTTCATTCAACAAGCATTTATTAAGCACCTAATATATACCAGGCACTGTGTCACAAACTAGGGTTAGAAAGGAAAATAAAACAAAACAGTTCACGCCTTCAAAGAGTTCACATTCTATTGAGGAAGGTGTGAGAAAAAACAATGATCAACACATCAATCAATAAGAATTTTTAAAGTGCCTACTATGTGTCAGGTCCTATGTTCAGTGCCAGGCATACAAAGGCAAAACCGAAGCTTACCTTCTATAGAGGGAACTAACACATACATACCTAACTATATACAAAATACACGCGAAATTAGTACAAGATAAATTTATGGGAGCACAAATTTATAGCAACACCACCATTTGGAGAAATGGATGGGACTAGAAAAGGTTTCACATAGAAGATGGTTGCTTGGATAGTGTCTCAAAGGAAAGAAGAGATCCATAAAAGTCTGGGAAGGTGAAATGTATTCCAAGTTTGGGGGATAGTCAGTGCAAAATCAAGACCTGATAGAGTGGTTGGGAAGAGTGTCAGAAAGGCCAGTGTGACTGGATCATAGAGTTCAGGAAAGGAGAGTACTGCAGAATTGAGTTAGAAAGGTAGGTTGCGGAGAGCTTGAGATAATCAGAGCAGCTTATCCTAGAGCAGATCCTAGGGGAAATAGGGAGCCACAGGAGTTTGTTTGTTTGTTTGGATAGGGGAGTGACATGAATAGATTTGCACCTTAGGAAAATCACTCTGGAAGTTGGGTGGAGAATAGATTGGAAAAGAAAGAAATGGAGAGGAGGAGAGGGAGGGAGGAGGCAGAGAGACCAACTTAGAGGGTATAGATTGCAAAAGTTCAGGTGAGACATGAGTGTCAGAATTAAGACATGAGTAGAGAGAAAGGGGTAGGTAGGAACGATGTCAATGTCGTAAAGGTAGAAAGAACAAGATTTAGTGACTCATTAGATTATGTGTTATGAGGAAGAATGAGGAGTCAAGTATAGCTTCAGGGTTGTAAATTAGAAAGATGATGGTGCCCTTGACAGAAACAGGTAAGATTTGGTTTTAGGGGAAAGATGAGTTAAGTTTTGGACATGAATTTTAGATGCTTATGGAACATTCAGTTTTAAATATGTAATAGAAAATTACTGATAGTGCTTGAGATATATACAGAGAGATACATACACATTAGAGATCTAGAAATAATCTGATTTGAGATGATTATTGAACCCAAAAGAAGTGATTAGATCACCAAGTGAAACTGCAGAGAAAAATAAAAGAGGGTCCAAAATAGAACCTTGAGGCATGCCCAAAGTTAGAGGATGTAATATAGATGAGGAATCAAAAAAAGCAGATTGAAATAGAGTGGCTAGAAAGGCAAGAGGAGAACCAAGAGAGAGCAATGTCATGAAACACCAGAATGGAGAAAGTATTAGAAGTGAGTGTGAGGAGAGAAAATGTAACGGGTATAGACAGTTTTGGAAAAGAGTTATAGGATATTAGTTTGAAGAGATGGTAGAATCTAATTTTTTTTTCAGGATGGGGGAGACTTTGCATCTTTGCAAACAGTAGGGAAAAATCAGGAGATAGGGAGACATTCAAGATCAGACAGATTAGATGACCATGGGGGCAATCTGCTGGAGAAAATAAAAGGGGATGAGATCAAGGGTACATGTAGAGAAGATGATCTTGGTGAAGAGAAGGGTCATCTCTTATCAAAGACTGGAATAAAAGAAGAGAGAATGAAGAATGAGGGCAAGGGGCTTTGCGAAGTAGGGATGAGAAGAAGAGGGAGGTCATGAATGATCTCCATTTTCTTAATAAAGTATAGGGCCAGGGGCGGTAAGTAGAGCAGTGGATAGAGTACTGGCCCTGGAGTCAGGAGGATCTGAGTTCAAATCCAGCCTCAGACCCTTACTAGTTGTATCGCCTTGGGCAAGTCACTTGATCCTGACTGCCTCCAAAATAATAATAATAAGGTCTAGGGCCAGGTCTTCAGCTAAGAGGGTGTAATGTTAATGGAATAGGAAGATCTTACCCCGTCCATTAATAGGTTTATGTGACCACTTGTGTTCAATCACAGCTGTGATACATCCTGAGTCACAGAGAACCCATTAGGGGAGGAACTTACCTATGGAGGATCTTGCTTAGGGGGAGGCTTGCTTGCAGGAAGGCTTTCAAACCTTTTGATACTAAGCAAATTAGGCACTGAGTCAGGAGGGTTGTGATGCCTTCTGGCTCTGAGCCTATTAGTCAAAAGTGAATATATATTCTGAGGTGAGATTTTGCTTTGGGGGCTTGCTCATGAGAAGGACCTTTTGATTCCCTTGACAGGACTCTGAGTAGCCATTTGTTAAGAGCCCCCCAACTACTCAGATATAAATGTTCCCTCAATCTGGTGGTATATGTAGGTGGTTGTATTTCTTTATTCAGAGAGTTGGAGCCCTGTCTGTTGATCTTTGTGCTAATTTCTCCGCTTGTATTTTCTCCACGTTCAGGGTGCTGACCTTTCCCCTGAACTAGTGAATGTAATTAAAAGAAGATTACTGAGCCCTTTCAAAGCGATCTTTCCTTAGAAAAGTAGATCAAAGAACCTGTGCTAGCAGACCATCTTGGGTGTGCTAGGGTGCTTGTTATTACAGAGGGAGGAGATGGTATGGGAGGCTTGAGGGGAGAAATAAAGATCTAGAATGGCCTCTGTGGGAAACAAGATAGAAAACCTGGGGTAGCTAGGAGGCACAGTGGATAGAGCACCGGCCCTGGAGTCAGGAGGACCTGAGTGCAAATCCAGCCTCAGACATTTGACACTTACTAGCTATGTGACCTCGGGCAAGTCACTTAACCCGATTGCTTCACCAAAAAGAAAAAAAATAGAAAGAAAAGGATTGTCTTGCTGCAGTGAGAGTCCACTTTGGTATTAGGAACATAAATTTACATTGGATCTAATCAGGCTGTGTGATTTATTACACATACATGAAATGAATGTAAATATATATATATATATATATATATATATATATATATATATATATATATATATATATATATAAAATAAATACAAAGGAGTAGTAGGAGGGGAGGGAGGACTTACCATTTAGAGCAGTGGCATCTAACTCAAAACAGAAAGAGTAGGGTACTAAATTATAAATAAGGAACTCTGCTCACCACATATTGTTTAAATTAATAAATTAATGTAAATATTATCTATTTTAATTTATTTACTATGTTAAATGTTTCCCAATTACATTTTACTCTGTTTCAGGTAGCAGTGGAGAGTTTTGTGGGTCTTATGAAATCCATGAATAGGGCGTTGATATCTCTGATTTAGGAGATAAGGAAAGGCCTTCTATAGGAAATAGCCCGAACTAGTTGGCCAGATCTTCCTCTATGTGGTACGTGACTTGTCAGCTTGCAATTTTTGCTGCCTGTCCATGCTTGTAAGTAGACTGACCATTCCATTACTAATCTCTATTTTTTTTGGATTGAAGTATCCATTTTCTACTCTATCCAGTGCCTATTGCTAACATCTCTTACCCAAATCACTTACCCATCTGACAGTTGGAGTTGTTGAATACCTATAGTCCAACATAGTATTAAAGGTCTGTAAGCTAGTAACATTATGTTTTATTTAATTCTTTCATATTCAGTCATTCAGTGACTTAGAATGAATTTCTTATTGTTGATGCTCAAGGGTAACTAGAAGACTTCTAAATAACTATTGTGACACATTTCTTCTGGGTATGGACAAGCTTAGAATAATCACCTATGCGTCATCTGAACCAATTCTCTTTATAGTTTAGAATATAATATTGATGTTGCTAAGCCTATTCCATAAAAACCCAGTGTTACATAATGTTGAACCTGTGTGGTAATCAACTTTAGTTGCTCAAAACCATTTACCATCAAAATGCACAAAAAAATGGTGGCACTGGTTGAAAATACTGACCTGGAGCACAAGCACAATGGCAGCCTTTAGTAAGTACTCTAGTTACAGCAATTTAGTATAGAACTGTTATGATCTATTGGCATAAAAGCTGATAAAATTATATACTAAAAATGATAAGGATAACCATGGACATGCCAGTAAAGCCTGATTTAATCAGGCTAGGACAAATAAAAACAAAATTGAGTTGAATGAGCTGGACTAAGAATACTTAATAAAAATTGCATCTAAAGTCCAGTCATACACAGATGGGCAGAACTTTGGGCCATGTGGTGAGCGAAGATGTCCTCTATTTTATAGGCAACTTTTCCAGGGATGTGTCTGGTGGAGTCCAATCAGTCTGGACAGCAAATGTTTCATCTGGCTCTAATGTAAGCAAGAGGAGGGAAGGTGCCACAGACCTTTCCTTCTGTATTGGCACTCTACCTTCTCCATAAATGGTTGCCTAACAGAGACTAACGACCAGCGGAGTTTCAGAAATAATTTTCTGTTGATCTGAAGTAAATTCTCTACAAGAGAGCAGTACATCCAATCACAAACTGTCTGTCTATATCCTGGCCCTCATAAATCAGAGTTTACAGAGAGAGAGAGGAAGATACTGAAATTTACAACGAGAGCAGTGGGTAATTTACTAAGAAGGCTGGCTCTTTCCCCCATTCTTTGTGCCTTTCTCTCATTCTAGACCCTAGAATTAAAAAGAAATCACAGTGAATGGTATCTATGAACCAAAACTAATAAAATAGTAGCTCCTTACCAGGTATATAGACCTTAAAGCAGCATTGTATAAAGCACTAAGCTAATCAGCCTATCAAATAATTCCGGCAGCTGCCTTTAATAGCAATGCACAGCTTTAATAGGAAGTCTCAAAAGGATCATTGGAAGGAATAAAATTTTCCTGGAATTGGAGCCTTGGGTTCTTGTTTCTCTCACTTACATAGATTTTATTTTTGGTTGCATCTCTTTAGGAAACATTCGAACATTTGGCATGAAATAGACCTGTGTGGTGGTACAGTCATGCTCCATTGGAAGTCCAAGTCATTCTTAGAGATGCCAATCTGTCACCAACAGAGCAGCACTCTACAATAGCCAATGCATTATGGCTTGCCTTATTTGGGGCAGGTTACTAATTATTACATTCCTCGGGGAGGTGCCTGAAGCATGGCTGAACAGAGACTAATGAAATAATCACAATGGCTTAGTCTTGTCCCTCTCCAGGACCTTTCTCTCCCACAGAGACAACAAAAGTATGGCCAGGAATTACTTCACTGCGGCTGCTTCCCCACCATCTTTAAGGTGAAATTATTTAATGGCAGCTTGAGATCTAGAGTCTGAAAAAGAGAAGATAGGAGAGGAGGGAAAACAAACAAAGGCAGGCAGCATTTCCATTTTAAGAGCTATAGAATAGAAACTCCTTGAGGACAGAGGGTACTTTTCAGGTCATTTGTTGTTGTTGTTCGTTGGTTTGGTTTGGCATCATGTCAATCAGTCTTTTAATCAGTAAGAATTTTTTAAGTTCCCACTACATACCAAGCATTGTACTAGGTGCTGAGACTACAAATATAAGTGTGAAACACTCCCTACTAACAAGGAGCTCACATTCTATCAGGAAAGACAACAAATATGTGAAGTATGCACACACACACACACACACACACACACACACACACTAGATTGGATGAAGTTAAACTGAAATCAGTCTCTAAGACAACACAATGCTCCAACACAGAAACAGCAATGCAACGAAGACTTCTGTAGGAGAATGTCACTTTTTGTAATACTAGCATTCCTTTCTATAGCAAAAAAGGTAAACCGTGCTGTCATAAACAACAGATTTTGCTTGAAACTAAAGGTATTTATTTAAATAAAATCTTGTAATGAGTTCATTAAATTGTTAGCTAGTTAAAAAAAAACAGATGATCATAAATTGGAAGTATTGGCAGTGGCTGTTCAGCAATAAAAGGTTTGTCCAACTCGAATGATTGTGCCCATGTATTTTTCTTGTTGATCTAAATGGGAATAAAATATGCCATCTTTTCTGAAAGGGTAGGTCAGGTATCTACATCAGGGAGGGACAAATATGTATTTATTTCTTGATTTAAAAAAATGATAGTTCTTTGAGATTAAAACGATCTACTAGGGAAACTTAGCTTGATATCCAATATTTTGTTTACATGTGAAACTTAAAAGCAGACTCTACTGATGTGAATCATATATAGGTCTCATTCAAACTGTCTTCCCTCTGAAATCAATAGTAAATAGGCAGCAAGGAGGAACCAGTAATTAAGGAGAGATGGAAAGAGAGAAAGGAAATAATAGCCAGGACAGTCTACTAGAAGACATTCAAGGGGATGAGATCAAAGGTATATGTTTAGGACTTGGCTTTGGCAAGGACTAGGGCAGTGTCTTCATCAGAGATTGGTGTGAAGGACTTGAGGAGAGATGAGAAGGTTGGAGTAACCATTGTGGAGAGTGGGATAATGCATTGATTTGGAAGGAGTGGAATGATTGACTTGAGATTGTTGCTGCTGTTTAGTCATTTAGGTGTAAGTGACTCTTTGTGATCCCATGGACCACAACAGTCCAGGCCCTTCCATTCTCACTATCTCATGAAGTCTGTCCAAGTTCAAGTTTGTTGTTTTCATGACTATGTATCCATCTCATTCTCAGTCATCCCCCTTTCCTTTTGCCTTCAATCTTTCCCAACATCAGGATCTTTTCTAGTGAGTCCTATCTTCTCATTAGGTGGTCAAAGTATTTAAATTTCAGCCTCAGTATTTGACCTTCCAGTGAATAGCCTGAATCAATTTCTTTGAATATTGACTGATTTGATCTTCTTGCTATCCAAGGGACTCTCAAAAGTCTTCTCCAGCACCATAATTTGAAAGCGTTGATTATACAGCACTCAGCTTTCCATAGAGTTCAACTCTCACAGTCATACATTGCTACTGGAAAAACTATAGCTTTGACTATACAGAACTTTGTCTGCAAGGTGATGTCATTGCTTTTTAGTATACTGTCCAAATCTGCAGAGCTTTCCTTCCAAGGAACAAATGTCTTTTAATTTCATGGTTGCAGTTGCCATCTGTAGTGATCTTTGAGCCCAAGAATATAAAATCTGGCACTGCTTCCATTTCTTCTCCCTCCAGCTCCCAGGAAGTGATGGCACCAGTTGTTGAGATCTTAGTCTTTGGTTGTTTTTTGTTTTTATGTTAAGCTCCAAGCCAGCTTTTATACTCTCCTCTTTTACCGTTATCAAGAGGCCTCTTAATTCTTCACTTTCTGCAATCAGATTGGTATTGTCTTCGTACCTGAGATGACCTACCTGCTGCCATTTTATGGAGTTGATGTTTTCACTCTACAAAATATATCAAGCTAGTAGGCCAAGTTACTGGAAGGAAGGCCCAAAGCAACAGGAATGCTATACAAAGTAGAAGAGTCAGTGCAACTACTGCTACGAATACCAAAGGTATTAATGTTGCTCTTTCAAACAGAAGAGTAGCAATTCCCACGTTTCAAGAAAAATCCCGTCTTTCACATATGACTTTAGTCACAAATGTTCATGACAATTTGGGGTTCATCATGCCACAATTAAAAGTGTTGAATTTGAAATCAGAGGACCTGGGTTCCATTAGTCACTGTCACTTACTACATGTATGACCTTAGGTAAGTCACTTAATCACCTTGGGCTTCAGTTTTCTCAACTCTGATGAGGGGATTAGACAAAATTGGGGTTCTTAATTTTGTGTGTGTGTGTGTGTGTGTGTGTGTGTGTGTATTCATGCACACATGTATATGTTGGACTCCTTTGACAATCTAGTGAAAAGAAAAGCAAATATACTGAAATGCATTTATCAAAAAATAATTTTTTTAAGTTCATAGATTCTAGGTTAAGAACCCTTGGATTCCACAGTTACAAAGATTGTTTCAAGCTGTACAGTATTATGACCAATGAGTGCTCATCCAACTCAAAGAACTCCAGTGTTGGGAAACCATTATGTCCTACTTATTCGCATTAAGTTTTTCAAATGAGCAGCTTAAGCTTGTCAAGTGTTTGAGGCTGGATTTGAACTCAGGTCCTCCTGACTCCAGAGCCAGTGCTCTACTCACTGTGCCACCTAGCTGCCCCAGTCATACAGAATATTAAAGTTGGCAGGGACCTTAAATACTACCTAGCCCAACTCATACATGAACATAAATTTTCCCTACAACATCCCCACAAGTGGTCATCCAGTTTTCAATTTAATAAGCATTTATAAAATGGCCAAGCCTTTACGAAATGGCACTGTGATAGGCATTAGGGATACAAGAAAAAAAATAGTCCTGTCCTCATTTTACTGAAGAGTATATATTTCCTTGAAGGCCTCTAGAGAGGAAGAATTCCACTAGTAATCTTGAACTAGTCCATTTGGACAGTTTAAATTGTTAGGGAGTTTATTATTATCCCAATTTCACAAACATGAAAACTAAGGCTCAAAAAAGTTCAGACAAAGACACAAGGGTTTATATTTGCGGGAGACTTAGCCAACTGGTATCCACGTCCCTGCCTCTCACTCTCCCTCTTGCCTCCCTTTATGGTATTCCTAAACCCAATCCATTGGAGCCACCATCAGTGGCACAGAATGGGGGGAGTTTCCATATTCCACTGCTTACCTGGTAGGGGGATATGACTGTTATGGGAGTTCCTTATGGGGTTCCTAACCCAATCCATTGGAGCCACCATCAGTGACTCATAATGGGAGGTAGGGAGGAGTTTCCATATTTCACTGCTTGCATGGTAGGGAGATATTGGGTAAAGGAGGAGAAACTTATCTCACTATCACAGCTTCAGGCATATGGGTGTTGGGGTGGATATATCTCCTTGAATTTCCATTTAATGCATTTCTCCATGGAAATAGTTATACATGGTACTTACAGTCTCTAGTACTATTAGCATTAGACTTCAGGTACACTATGGGTTAAATAATCTTTTGTGGACTAGGCTGGGAATATTACTATCCTGCACATAATTCTGCTTCTATGGAGAAACACATGCCACATCTGATTTAAACATTAACTTTTGGAACACAACCGTTTGCAAGTTGGGAACTGCCTGTGACTTCACAATTGAAACCCATGTTCAGTTACCTGCATCTGTTGTATGACAGACAGCCAGTGAGGACATGGTTACTCTGCTTTCCTTGTTTCTAGCTATACATGAGTCTGGTAGTAGAGAAGAAAAGGAGAGAGAAACAGATGGAGCTATTTGACCCTCTCAATAAAGGTGGTACATACCTGGAATCCCAAGGGCTCAAAGTAGAGAATGGAGTTTAGTTATTTAGATCATTTGTACCCTAATTTCACATGTGTATGGACTGTAACTAGCAAATTTTGCATATGGGGTGAGTTTGTTATTATAATTTATTATAATAATATAATATACTATAATTAACAAACTCACCCTTAAACCAACTTTGACAACTTTATTGAAAGTGGGAGAGAGATCCCAGGCCTCCAGGAAGCTGGGGACAATGGGAGTTTATAGGGGGTGGGTATGAAGCACCATCTAGTAATTTCCTAATTTAATCAATTGTTCTTGTTAACTATGTAGTAAGTTCATTGTTTCTTTGCTGCGGAAAAATTGTCAAGGTCTTGTAACATTTTTGGGCCTAGGGAAAAGCTTAATCAACCCAACCTAATTATAGCTCTGAGTACGGGAAAGAGGCAACATTACATCTTAAGCTATTGAGAAAGGACAAGTATAGGTCCTATTGTGCCCAAGATTCAAGTACTGTACAACATATTTACGTGTGTATTATATGTGACTACAAAGGAATTTTGCTAATTAAGTGATTGGTATAGGATGGGGCTGTTCAACATTGACCAATTATGAACTCCCACCTTAAATATCTACAAAGGTTTAAAGTTTCCAAAGCATGTTCACGTGTCAGAATAATAATAGGTCATATTTTTACAGTTCTTTCTTCTCAACAAGTCTGTGAAGTAGATGGTATATGGATTCCATCCCTATGTTGCAGATTAGACTAACAGACTACCAGAGGGGTCCATGACATACAGAAAGAGGGAACCAACATCTAGAGAGATCATGCTATTTTCCCAAGACTACACAGCTAGTAAGTGGCAGAGTGGAAATAGGCTGTCTATGCCCTAGGGATGGGAAAACAATCAGATATGTCTGAGTAAGATTCTTCCCCAGGGGCACCTTGAGGAGTGATAGAGAGATGGGTGTGGCCTCAGTATGAGGGCAAGACAGCATCTTTCACATAGATTATGGATCCACTTCCTATTCCTGCCAAGTCCTAAAAAAAGTTGCATCCAAGTTTGGGCCTCTGGTTATCCTTTGCCCTCTGGAGATCCAGTTGTATCTTTGTCTCTTCAGTGATAGTGATAGCAATGTAACCTTGCAAATGACATAATATTTGTAAAGAGGGTTTTTAGCACAGTGCTTGGGACAAAGTAGGCTTATTTCCCCTACTTTTTGCCTTTTCTCTCCCTGTCCCTTGGTGCTCTGCCCAAAGGAAGGTACATTTCGATGGCTGAGTGCTTCCTCCTTAACTCTGGGTTTACTGGCTAGATTTTTTCCTCAAAAACCAAGCCTTAAATCCAATTCACTCTGGAGCTCATCGATTGGACAATAAGTCCCTGCCCTCCTTGCACAGAGTGAATGTAAATACTAAATAGTAACTGTTTCTCTTTTGGCCAGGAACCCTGAAGATCTTCCTCTCCCAGTTTGATTTTTTTTTTTTAAGTTTTGATTAAAGGCTCCATCCCTTGATTCACTTCTCAAAGAGGTTTATTTACTGAATGGGTGTTACCTCCTTAAAGTGAGAACCTGAAAAGGCCTTAGCCTGAAAGGGCCAGGGTCTCCCAATGCATCCTGGGCCAACTCCAGTTGTCCTGGTGAATATCAGGCCACTGGACCCAGATGGCTCTGGAGGAGAAAGTGTGGCTGGTGACCTTGCACAGCCCTCCCTCACTCAAATCAAAGTCAACTGCAAGTTGTGTCATCATTTCCCTGATGTCATGGTCCTCTTTGAGAATGAAGGACAAACACCACAACTCCCTCCTTAGATGCCAAAATTTTAGTATCTTCTCTTGTGTGAGGTAAAATGAACCTATAATAAAATGCTAAACTAATAAAAATTATAAAACTACTTAAATTAACTTACTTATTCAGTGCCATACCAATTAAACCACCAAAGGATTACTTTAGAGAGCTAGGAGAAGAAATTAATTTGCAAGAATAAAGGAGTCAAAGATTCTTAATGGAAATAATGAAAGAAAAAAAGGAAGCAAAAGTGTATAGCAGTACCAAATCTCAAACTATATTAGAAAGTAGTGATTATCAAAACTATTTTATAGTGGCTAAAAGATAAAAATCAATCAATGGAATAGTTTAGGTACACAACATACAGAAGCAAATACAGTTATATAGTGTTTGATAAACTCAAAGACTACAACTAGACTCACCATTCAACAACTGTTAGGAAAACTTGAAAGCAGCCTGGCAGAAATTAGGTTTAGATTAAGACCTCGCACCATATACCACAATAAGTTCCAAATGGATATATAAGATATAAAAGATCGTATCATAAATAAAAGATGGTGCTTTTTAGAATTGTTGCCTTCTATGCTCCCTCTGCCCCACCAAAATGATAATGAACAAGAACAAGGTCTTATGATTGTTTAATATTTCTGTCTTGTGTTTTTACTATTGTTTTCTTTGAAAACTATAGATACCTTTTATTTTTACATCACTTTTATTTCTGAATACATATATACACACACATATATATAGAAGATATATATATACATATGTGTGCATATATGTATATGCAATATTCAACAGTTATAATTTCCTATCTCTCAAAAGAAAGGAAAGAGGTATTATTTCCTCATTTCTTCTCTGAGACCAAACCTGGCCATAATAATTACAAGTTATAAATTTCAATTTGTCATTGCTGTTATTGTTTTTTCCGTCTAGATTTTTATAGGCATTGTGTACAGTTTTTTTTCCTGGTTCTGATCATTACTATTTTTTAAAGTTGTAAACTAAAAATTTATTTAAAATATTTTCCAACAAAAATCATTTAAAAACGGGGGAAAATATGTTTTGCACAAGAGAGATCTGAGCAGGGGTTCTTATTCTGTGTCAACAGGGTCTATAGATAGATTTTGGGTGGTCTGTTTACTTTAATAGGGAAAAAAATCACAACTTTATTTTCAGTAACCTCTAACTGAAATTTAACATGCCCTTCAATGATTTAAAAACATTCTTCTGGGGCAGCTAGGTGGCGCAGTGAATAAAGCACCGGCCCTGGAGTCAGGAGGACCTGAGTTCAAATCCGACCTCAGACACTTGACACATGTACTGGCTGTGTGACTTTGGGCAAGTCACTTAACTCCAATTGCCCTGCCAAAAAAAAAATTAAAAAAAAAACATTCTTCTAAGAAAAGGTCCATAGTTTTCACTAGATTGCCAAAGGGGTCAACCACACAAAAAAGTTAAGAATCCCTGCCTTAGAGCACAAAATTATATATATATGTATATGTATATATACATATATATATATATATGAATATATATAATTATTATTACTAAAGGGAACTTTTATATTTTTATATTCTCTTCTCCTTATACTACTTATAACCAGACTATTCTCAAAGTCTAAGAAATCTAACATTTCCTTTTTTCTCTATGTGTTGTCCACGTTCTCAGGTACAGGTTCACTATCTTGAAATCCTGATTTTCCACATCCCAGAGGTCAAAGAGCCTTGGGAAGGTACATAGAAGAGTAAGAGTAAACTAAGCAAGGGGACAACCAGCTTGATGCCCCAGGATGGAGATAATTTCTAAAAGGCGTGTCACTTCCAGTAGGCGCAATGTTGGGCTTGTGGTAATTGGCCCTTTACCTCCTGCAAAGTGGTCTGGTTGACATTTCAATGACTCTAAAGGGGACACTGAAGTTTGCACCTCCGTAGGTAGCCATGCCTGAATGCTCTACTGTCCAACCATTTTGACTATGGCAGCACAATTTTAAAAGGGAGAAACGTGATACTTGCCTATAATAATGCCATTTTTCTCCACAGGTTCCTGCCAGCTGACCTTGAGAGACGTGTCCAGAATCTCAGTGAAACTCAGGTGTCCCACAGCTCCAGGCTCTAGCAATCAGAAGAGGAAATCTGTTAACAGGGGAGCCCCATTTCCTTTTGATCAGATTCATGGGGCAGGGTTAGGGGCAGGGAATGAAAATGGTGATTCAGGGCCAACAGAAACCTGCAGGAAACGTCAGTAAGAACAGCAGGAGGGGAAGGGAATGCAAGGTGTTAAGAGGTACTCTGGCTATTATCACATAAATTATTTCATCCAGTCTTCATCCCAACTGTGCAGAGAACTAAAGAGACTGGCAGCAGGAAATTTACACACACCTTGTACTCCATCTCTCCCCTTGATCTAATCTAATTAGAACAATCGCTTCTGCTGTTTTCCTCCAACAGTCTCTCAATACCATCTTCCCTGCTTTTACAGGTTCTCAGTTACCACCAGCTCCTATATCTTCAAGAGCTGAAGAAGTTGTGCATTTGCACATAGGATTTCCTTGGTTTCCATTTGTTATAGGGGGTGATGCCTTCGGTCAGGGGATAAGCTCCCTCCCTGGACTGGCATTTCTACCACCTTTGGGTTGAATAACAAAGGTTCAAGCATGAGCTTCAGAAAGCGAGTCAACAGCAATCAATAAAGTTTTTACTGGATCTTTCTCATAGAGAAAAGGCAGCTTCCTCATTCTCACAGACTCAGAATATCAGAGCTAGTAGGGAACTTGGAGATCAACCCATCCAATCCTCCCATTTTATAGAGGAGGGAACTGAAGCCTGTGATGTGATTTGCTCGGAGTCACACGGCATAAGAGACAGAGCAGAGATTTGAACCCAGTCTTCTGGCTTGAGTCCCAGGCTACTTTGTGTCAGGTACTATGCAAGCTTCTGGGGGTACTAAAGTAAAAAAGGAAACCAAAACTTGTTCTGGCTCCCAAAAGATGATATTCTATCAAAATGTTTTAATGTTACTTTGTAGGTAAAATGGGGAGGTAATAGGGAGAAGGGGTCATTGTTCTAGCTATCACCTTGGAAGGCATACATGTAGCAGGGTTCTGGAGGGGATAAGGCACAAGATGAGAATGTTTTTAGTGAGGGAAGGAGGAGAGTTGATCAAGACAGGAACTGAGCTTTTGGAGGTGGAACAGAAATGGACAACCAGAGGGATAATCCTAATGGAATACTTCAGGGAGGAAGTCCCAAATGGCTGTGAGGCATTAAGAGAGAGGGTCCAAGCCAAGGAACTATATGGTTAGTACTGGATGTAACGGGTGGTGACATGGAGTAATTGGGCCTAGTCGGAGGAGGAGCGAGCAAGAGCTGACCCTTCCTTCCACATCTATGTTCCTATTCCTTTCTCCCTAGCTTTTTCTGTGTTGCCTCCACTCTAACCATTGCCCAGATGGCTAGAATGAAGAAAGGAATATAGAAACCACTCTGGAAGCATTTGAAAAAAAATGTAGCTCCATATAAAAGGAATGTCCAGTCAGTGGGACCCTGAAATTCATTCAAAGGGAATAATTTTCAACATCAAAGAAACAAACGCAAAAAGATGGGCATTGCACTGCATTTAGAATAAAAACAGCTATGGCCGCTGCCCTACAGGTCCTTGCAACCTAAATGAAGCAGCATATATATGCCAACATCTATTTTCTCGAAAAGTTAACTTCCTAGCTCTGGTATTTCCCCTTGGTAGGCAGCGAGGGAAACAACTCCAAAGCTCTGGTTGGTTATTAAAAAAAATAACAAAAGCAAAACAAAATAAACCCCTCTTTTTTTTCTACTTTCATTTCTAAGAGAAACAGAGCGGGTAGAAATGTCCAGGTTCTCCAGAAAAGGTATGACGAGCCTAGACCTGCTTTTCTCCCTGTTATTTCTCACAGCCCCATTCCTACCTTGACACTGTCATCTTCCTCTTCAAGGAAGTTTCTCTCTAAGATAAAATGAGGGGAAGAGTTCAGAACGAAAGACAGGAGACAAGGAGACAGAGAAGCTGGCAAAGGAGAAAGGAAAGGGGGAAAAGGCAGGAGATAAAGTGGGAGAAAGATGGAGGCTTTTAAGATGAATGCAAGATCAGTTCCCCAATTGGTATTCGAATAAGTACAACATATAATTAAAAAAAATTGGCAATTGATTCTGAAAATACACATGTCAGGGTGAAGCTTTCAAAAGGTTTTTATGGGTGAACTCAAACACTTTGACAAGCTTTAGCTTTCTAGAGTAGAAGATAGAAAAGTAAGAATGGCTGTCAAGACTATATCATCCTCCCTCAATTTTGATCTTTCAGAGACACATTTTGACTGGTGTTGGATCCAACTCATTCTTCCTTCAATCGATGAGCTAGGGAAGACAGCTTTTTGCTCACTTTATATTCTCTGTGTTTCTACTACCTGGATTGCTGCCCTAACATGCTATCCTCCAGCTCTGTTGAAACCAGTTGGCAATGTCTGGACTGAAAATTTATATTGTGTTTCCTCTACGCTTCTTCTTTGCCCCAAGTTCTCATTCCTCTTGAGCCTTGAAAAAGAAAGCCTGCCACTGGGTTAGCTAACTACAGCAGGGTAAGCCTCAAAAGGTATTGGGTTTTGTTATTCTTTCTCTTAAAGAAAGTACTTCCAATATAGACTGTATATATCATTATATAAATATACATATATATACTTCCAATATAGACTGTATATATCAAATGTATGTATCATTAATTTGTATATCACATTTAATATGGTGTATCTATAGTGTGAATCTGAGACTGCATATCCAAGCCTGCTTGGTTGAGAAAATTCTCAGGGAAGGATTCTTCTTATTCATTCACTGGAGCTCAAATCAGATTTGATTTTCTATTTCCTGGAAACAAAGCTTTATGGACGTTTTCCCAAAAGTGTTTAAAAAAATAAGACAGGGTGGGGAGAGAGAAAAAAACCAAAACCTAACTTTTAATAACTGGCTTTCATCAGGATGATTTCCTCTTTAATTTGAAGAAGCTATCCCTTTGCCACTTTTCAGCACACTAATGTGTCCTGTGAACAGTAAAATGCAATATCCACATAAGTTCTATGTATGACTTTCTGTGATGTTTATTGATCTAAGGAGAAGCACCCAAGGGATGGGGCTCCTTTTTAAAGTAAGCAAAATAGTGAAACACATTCAAATGGAGAAAAAAGACAAGGAAGAAAGTTGGGTAGACAAGCCTGAAAATAGGCTACCCTGAGGCCATGCAAGATAAAGGGCAGTGTATTCACTCATCAGCAGGAAAGAGGCAAGATGCTTCTTTCTCTCCACCACCTTTCTGAGGCGATTGCTATAGATAAATAATTGAATTTTATTCTTTTTCACTTTAAAGATAAGTGGACAGAGTGTTATTTGTTGTTATTTTTTTTCCCTGACATATCTTATGGTTATATTTTGTGAAAACCAGCTGGGTTTGTAGAGTTTTGAAGATTAAGTTCATAAAATCCTTGTGAATAACTGCTTAGGTAGTCAAACACATTTCTGTTGATCAACACAGCATGAGATAATATTAACACTGAATTTTAAAAAACAGTCATCATAAAGAAAGCATATTGATGAAATGTGGGCAAACAGGTGAGACTGCCTGATCTGCTACACCCTGGGTCACTTCTAAGGGATGACATATTTTATGGATTAGTACTAAAGATTTGCCACTTTGGAAAAATGCTGATAACACTGGATGGTACCTTGGGCCTCTCTCTCTGACAGCAGTAACAGGGGGTGTAGGGCACATCTAAGATCATTTTAAAAGATGGGTTCCATTCATATTGTCTGTCTGTCTGTCTGTCTGTCTCCCTCCCTCTCTCTCTCTCTCTCTCTCTCTCTCTCTCACACACACACACACACACACACACACACACACAAAGCCAAGCAGATCAGAAGGGCTTACCAGTTTGCCCCCATTACATGTATAAGATATCTATAATGAAACTTATTAGGTACAGGAATCTTTTTCCTTTAAATATGAGGTCTGATTCTACATATATGGATTCAAGAGCCAGGATGGATTATGGGAGGAACTGTCAAAGTCAGGCTGGATCCTTTTTTTTCATCACTTTGCTATGAGCAACCTTACCCTTTGAGGAGCTGACCCACATTGGGCATTGCACTGTGAATTAGGAAGCTTCAGTTCCTATCTTATCTTGACCACTAACTAGCTAAGTCACCTTGGAGAAATAATTTCTCCCCTTTAGGTTTGTTTTCTAATCTATTAAATGAGGGGAAAGGTTGGACTAGATGACCTCAAAGGTTCCTTCTAGTTTTAACACTATGACTAATTATATGCCATTGTTTTGCAACATAAAGTATTTTAAGTTAAGGCATAAAAATCTACTTCTAATGTACAATGATAAGCGTCTTAGACTGAGTACTTTTTTTGTGTATGTCTTGTCTCTCTAAGCATGGAATTAAAACTCCTAAAAAGACTGCATCTTTTAATTTTTTTGAATTCCACATATGTTGCTTCATTTTGCACATAGTAGGCTATATATATATGTATGCACATATATATATATATATATATATACGTATATCTACATTTATATCTATATCTTTGATTGATGATTAACTGATTGCCAGCCATATACTCACTGTCTTCATGAGTCCAGATGAGTTGGGGTGGGCTCCGAGGGCCATCCCCTGGTGTGGTGAAACATAGAACTGATGTGTAGTAAGCAGTAAACTTCTTCAAGTTAGTTATATACCCATGGTGGATACCATGGAAGTCAGGCGCAATGGTGACAGTGATCAGAGCTTCTGGAACATCCACTGGCCATGCTAAGAGCTAAGAGAGAATAAATTAGCAAAGCTTTAAAAAACTGTATTTCATCACTTTCAATTGAATTGTTGAATATTTGTGGAACATGGAGAGTCATGTAGATTCATACGGATGTCAAGATTAAGGGGACTCCCAATCTTACCATACAACTGCCAATCTAATTTTGGAAACTGTGACCCAACAAAAGACACAAAGCAAATAATGTTGTAATAATAGAATGCTGTGATAACTGGATGACTAGTGAGAAAGATGAAGCTGGAGCTGGAAGGTGAGAAATTGTCAGTGTTTCTACAATACAGTACAAGAGGTGTTCTGATTCTAGACAACTGGCCTTGCTGCTTTAGACAGAAATATCCCTAGGGAAGAGAGAGGTATGAATACATTATGTTATCACTGCTTAACAGAAATAGCTCTTAAGAACACCCAGCTCCCTAATTATGAGTTCACCAGGCAGACTTCTGATCAATCATTTGATCTGAGAGGATGCACCCATCAGGATGGAGTGCCATGTAGATGACCAGTCCTTGTTATTCATTTCACTGGAAATTAAGAATTTTTTTCTGATGTAATCTCATTTTTACTTTAATAAATAGAGTAAATAGGTTCATACAGCAGTTTTAGAACTAGAAGGGAACCCAGACGCCATCTAGTCCAACCACCTCATTTTACAGATGAGGAAACTGAGGACCAAGAAGGTTGAGTGACTTGCTCAAAGTCATACGGCTAGTGAGAGGCAGGTTTTAATCCCAGATCTTGTCTCTGGGGCCAGTGCTCTTTCCAATCATCTGGAGCTGGGTCACCTCTCAGAATTATAAAATAAAATTCCTGAACACAGAAAAGTCATCCTGCACATGCCCTGTAAAGCTCTATCCAAGCCAGCTGCTAACGTTGCATAAGAATGTAAGCTCCTTGGGAAGCTTATTTATATTCCCAGTGCTTAGCACAGTGCTTGGCACATAGTATTTAATGACTATCTTTTATTCATGCATTATAATCATTTCATTTCAAGACAATCAAACAGACTTCTTCCCATCAAAGGCAAGGATTACCTTGTATCCCTGGTTGATGCCGTTGATGAACTGCTGAGGAGGAGGGTTCCATAGGAACTGGATAGTGGTGGAGTTGAGGGCTTCTGTTTGCACATTCTGAGGGGGAGCGGTGGGGACTGTTCCAAGGCAGCCATTGCAGACAGCAAAACAAATGGTGAAAAGGAAAATAAGGAAGAGAGATGAAATAGAAACTCTGGACTGCCATTCATGATTCACAGGAAGTCACAGCAGTGAGAAAAGGAAACCATGATTTATGTTTTTAGAAGCTGACACTGGCATTCAAGAGAAAGGTAATTGGGTTATATCTCATTTTCTGTTGGAGTTTCCCTTAATATATAGGAGGGAAAGTAGGCTGGGTCTTGTTATCATTTGATAAGTGAACCTTTCGTAGAAGCTTGAGAGGCATGGCAAGTCAGTATTTTTTTTTCTCCCTCTCCATTATCCAAAATTTTAAGGTTCACTTAAGAGATTCGTTTGGTTGGACAACGACAATTTACAAATTAAAATATTCTATGTGCTGAAAAAACTAAACACAGGATTACAAATTTAGAGTTAGAAAGGATCTAAGAATTAACTTAGTTCTATCTTATTATTTTAAAGATGAGGAAATTGAGGACTAGACGGGCTACTAGATCATACAGTCATAGATCTGGGGGATGGAAGGGATATTTGAGTGTATCAAGTCAATGCTGCCATTTTACAAAGAAATCAATTGAGGATGAGACCAATTAAGGGACTTGCTCAAAGTCATAGCGGTAGAAAGAAATATTTGCGATTTGAACCCAGATCATCGGACTCCAAATCCACCACTCTTTCTGTTTACCATGCTGGTGACATCATACCCACATAGATCTATTACTATCTATATTTGTATGGCTACTTTTAAATTCAGTTTGGAGGTTAGAATATCTTGTGCATCACTAATTTGAGTCAGCCATTTTTAGATTCTTTTCTGGCCACCAGTCTTTAGCCCACACAGCTCCTAAGGAGATGGAAGAAAGATACTTAACTTTCTAAGAACCAGCTTTCAGGGCAAAAAGGACACCAGCAATTCTCACAGGTTCAGAACTAGAGAGAAAGGAAGGTGCATCCCCTAGATGCACTTTCTTCTCAGGAGGCTCTCTCCTGGTACATGGGATAAAGACTTGGCCAAGGATCTCTATTTAAGAGTTACCACAACCTTCTGGCATTAAAAAAATAATAATTTACTTAAGTAAATCTTTCCTCCCATTTATTTATTCTTATCTCGGAGATATAGTGGTTTGTATGCAAGTGAGCTTTTAACACATACATGTTAGTAGAAATGAGTTAAATTACAAAGTTCTCCTCACAGAAGCCTTATCTTGCTAGACAGAAGGGAAAGATTAATCTTCCTCCAAAATTCCCAGGTTCCTACCAGTAAGATTATTTCTCCAAAGATTCATTGTCTCTGGATCAGCAGTTATACAGAGGTAGTCTCTCTTAGATAGAAGCAAAAAATGTCAAGGTGTAACAACTAAGACAGTTCTTTCATCTTAGGAGAAACACTACCTTCAGCATTCTACTCCTGGAAGCCTTGCCCACTCATCACTGCTGCTGGGTGGGCATCCACCCAAAGGTTACTTTGTAATTAGTGACCTTCTTTTGCTGAGCTACCAGAAAGAAAAAAAAAGTTCAAAGCCATCATCACATATCCAAGTTCCAGCAAAGTGCAGACCAGACTTCTGAAAGCTTTGTCCTTTGCCATAGTACCTAAACGATTGTACGAAAACAACGCATGTTAATTGATGATACCTACTCACAAAATAAATATAATTTTACCCCATAGGTGAAAAATAACCCCCCCAAAAGGGCTATCTAGAATTCTGTGGCTCTCTAGAAATGAAACTGACAAATTCTCTACACAGGTGGGCAGAGAGCTATGCTTTAATGCAGCTTACATAAAAAACGATTGACATCAAAGCTGTAGACTCCAGCTGATTCAGAATAAGGGAACACTAGGACATTTACTCCCCATGATGATTAGCATTTAAAGTGCTGGCCTTTCACTCCCGTGTCCCAAACTTCAGGTCTTTTAGTAGTCTTAGAAGGTAAGAAATGCTATGCTCTTTTCTGGCTTTTTAAGGCTTAAAAAATCAATTTGCACTAGATAATTCCCTCACATTACCAAATGTGTTCTCAGTCTTAAATTTGACATAGCCTAAACCTGCTATATGCTGTATCAATTCTTATGACAAGGGACAACAGTTTTCTTTTCAAAAGCATGGAGAAAACTCTTGGAAAACATAATAATAATACTAAGCCTGTGATAAAAAATTAAACTCTAAAGCCCAGTAATTCTATAGTTGGGAATATATCCTAACTATTATCAAAAACAATAACAACAAAAGCTATGTGTTCAAAGATTTTCATAGTAACATTATATGTAATTGCAGAACACTGGAAGCAAATGGAGTGCTGAACAATTAAATTGTGGTACATTAATGTATTGAGATTCTATAATGTCGAGATTGATAATCACAAAAATAATTCTTCACATTATATAAGACTTTTAAGTAGAAAGTGTCGGAAACGTGGAAAGTTCTTTACATATATTATCTCATCTAAGCATGATGTAGGTGTTATTATCTTCATTTTATAGATATGGAAATGGAAACTCAGAAAGGTTATGTGACAGGTAGGAAAAACATAAGAATATCTAGAAATATCTTTATGAAATAATGAAAACTGAAAAATAGCAGAAACAGGAGAATGAGCCATGCACTGAATATGATCATGTAAGAGGAAAAGTGAAAAAAGAATGAATGGACAAATGAAGCATACTACGGGGAGCTTAGAAAGGATGAATGAAAAATTGTTATGCTGCTTTATAAACTGAAATTAATTTAAGTATAAATAGCTATGAAGCTACTACTATCATTTTTCATGAATCAGCTGTTATAATATATGTGGTTATTTGACCTCTAGTTTATTTTTCTGTAGTTTCTAGAATCAATCCTTTTTCTCTTTATGAAAACTGGGACATTTACCCACCTCTGGTTCTATGATGATTCTTCCCTTCTTCCTGATTTCTGAAAAATTACCCTCAATGGATTCACAATAATTTTTTAAGCTGTTTATGTATCTTGAGAAATAACTTAATAGACTGAGAGATCCACTTAAAATTGTTAAATACTCTCTTACTGTCTTTTCTACTCTCCTGGGTTTCAAGCATTTCTTAAATGGAGTTTATTTTTCCTTTTATGACTTGAAAACAAATCTCATCGATGCAGCAAAAAAGTAAAACAGAATCAATTGCTTGCTCTCCAACACGTTAACTCTACACCAACTAGACTTAAGAATTTATACAGTTGACCTTCAGACAATCAGTAAATAGTAGGGATAGATTCTAGATTATAAAGACTGAAGAGTGAATAGGTATTAGGTGTCAAAAGTAAGTGATTTTTAAAAAGAAATCTAAAGAAATGGAGAAAGATGGGATGGTAACTCAATAGGGTAGAATAGTGGAAGGAATATTATTTTAATATTGAGGAAACCAAAGCACATTTGTGGATAGATGGAAACTATCCAGTCAAAAGGGTGAAGTTGAACTCATATAATTAAAAGGATGACTAATGTCCATGGTTCTTGGAAACCAAGCAGTGGCTATCTTTATTCAAGGACTTCATCTAGGGCCACTCTCTCTTTTCTTTCTAGACTCTCTCACTTGGTGACCTCATTAGTTACCATGTGCTTAATTATCAGCTCTACTCAGATGGCTGCCAGGTTTATATATGCAGCCCAATTTCTCCCATGAGCATCATCACTGGCTCTCTTTTGGCATTCGATGTCCTGTAGGCACTTAAACTCAACAAGTCCAAAATTGAACTCATTTGCTTCCCCTGAAGACACTGCCCTCTTTGAAAATTCCCTGTTTCTGTTGAGGGAATCTTTATCTTTCCAATCAAAACCACAGTACAAAACCTCAATGTCCATTTGAGTGACTTGTCACTCTTACTCACGTACACATTAAATCAATTGCCAGACATTGTCACTCTTACTTCTCCTGCATCTCTTGACCATGGCTTCTCTCAATAACACAGTCACCTACTCTTGTTCAGACCCTTATTATTTACTAGGAGTCCTGATTGTTCTCCCCCTCTCTGGTCTTTCTCTACTCCGAATATAACTTCCACATAGTGACCAAAGTAATTTTCCTAAGGCACAGGTCTCATGGTGGCAATCTCTTAATCAATATACTTCAGTGGCGCCCTCTTACTTATGATATCAAATATATAAACTCTTTGACGTTTAAAGCTCTTTGCAACTTGGCCCAATGCCATCTTTTTAATCTTTTGATATATTACTCCCCTCGTGCACTCTACAATCCAACCAAAACTACCTTTTATTCTTTTAAATTTTCTTTTTTTGAACTAGCAAGCATTTTTATCTATGCCCTCTTTTTCTATCCTCCCCTTCCAACTAATTTAAAAAAAAATCCCAAACAACCTCAAACCCAAAAAACAAAGTCCTCAATACATAGCTGTGGCCTAGGGAAACAAATGCCCATATTAGCCATGTATGAAAATGTATCTCTCTTTTATCATTTTAAGGTCATCACCTCTCTGTCAGAAAGCGAGTGGTGTTTTTCATTTTCATTCTTTTGGATCCATGGTCTATCATTGCATTGATAAGAGTTCTGAAACTTGGAGGGTTGTTTTTCTTTATAATGTTACCATTATATAGATTTTTCTCCTAGTTCTGCTCACTTTGCTCTGCATCACTTAACAGAGGTATTCCCAATTTCCTCCAAAACTATCCATTTCATTATTTCTTGGGGAACAATAATATTCCATTACATTCATATACCACAATTTGTCTAGCCATTCTCCAATCACATACTTTCTTAGTTTCCAATTTGAAGATGTCATGAAAAGAGCTACTATAAATATTTTTGTACATATAGATCCTTTTCTTCTTTCTTTGGGGTATAGCCCTAGGAGTGGCATAGCTGGGTCAAAGGCTATGGATGGTTTGGTAACTTTTGGTGTATAGTTCCAAATTGCTTTCCAAAATGACTGGACCAATTTACAGCCCGACCAACAGTGTACTAGTGTACATGTCAAACTGGCCTTCTCGCTGTTCCTCACACATGATATTTCATCCCCTGGCTCTGTACTAGCCACCCCCGTTGCCTGAAGTGCACTCCCCTTTGCCTATTAGATCTCTTGGAACCCCCAGTTTCTTTCAAACCTTAGTTCTAGTACCTTAAACATGAGGCCTTTCCTGATTCTCCCCAGCTGCTGGTGCTACCTCATCTTTGTTTTGTGTATATCTATACATTGTCATGTTGTTTCCTCAGTTAAAATATACACTTTTTGAGGGCATGGATTGCATCACTTTTGTCTTTGTACATCCAGTGACCAGGACAATTATTTGGTGCACTGTTGCCCTTCGGTAAATGATTGTTGACTTACTGAATGAAGATATAGGGGAATATGGGATAAAGTATATGGCTTCCTCAGAGGGTCAGCTAAGTCCTGCCTTCTGCAATAAGCCTTTCCCAGGCCCCCTTTAATACTTTAATAATATAATGCCTTCCCTGTTTAGCAATGCAGACTGGCAACTGCTTCTTAAGAGTTACCTTGGGGTACTGAGAAGTCAAGTGACTTGCCCAGGGTTCAGACAGCCAATATGTGTTAGAGGCCAGGCTTGAGCTCAGGTCTTCCTCAATTTAAGGCTAGTTTACTATCCAGTACTGCCCCAACTAGTTGGTGAGATAAATAATATCATCTCACAGACTAATGAGAAGTACTATTTATTGTAAAGTTGATTACATAATCAAGAGTAGGTTGATTCCCATAGTCAAAAATGATCTTTCCTTCCTCCAAGTTCTTTGGCCTTGCATACGCTGCTATAATATTTTATTATGCATTACATTGACTCCACATTTAGGCATGAATATGTATATGTAAACATATGTACCTATTTGGATCAGGCCCAAAATATCCTTTGATTTCTAACATAGATTGTGAATTTCCTTTTCTGTGTTTTTCTGAAGGTGCATGATTTCAGGTATGGATGTTCTGAGGGACAAAGGGATAAAATCAAAACACAATGATAATTTTTTGTATTGTTAACATCTGTGGCCCATGCAACCTGACAGATATAAATGCATCTATTTTTCAAAGTAGGAGAAAATTGAGCTCGTTACTTAGCAGAATTATCAGTAGCATATCATTAAGTACATGTATAAACTACAGTCTGTGCATAGTATACAATATTATCCTTAATTCCAAAGTTAACTGCTACGGCCCTGCTTCTTTGCTTCTATGGCAGGCTAGATTCATTGGACTACTTTGACTATACCAGACATTGTTAAGATAAGACATCTTTTACAAATAAGCCACATTATCTGTTATAATTAATTCAGATAAAACATAACCTTAACATTTGAGACATCTGCTTTTCTGTGTGCTTTACAAAACAAGTTTTGGGTTGTTTTTTTTTTTTTTGCTTGAGATGTGCCAGATACCAGGGGAGGGAGGCTCTAGACAGTTTTCATGAAATGGGACGGCACACAGGTGCAAGGCAAGTAAGAGCAAGAACATTTTTTCACCCATTAGCACCTCATTAACCCAGTGCCAACAGAGCCTGGATAGGTTAGTGAAGTGATAATGGAAGAGAGACACAGTTTAGTCGAAGTGGATCCACTCTATTGTTTTTCAAGGATGTTTGAAATATCCTCTTCCAAAACCAGGACCACAGCACGGGGAGTATTTGGAGGCTTTCTGAAAGAGCAGCATCCCCTCCTCACAGAGTGGGGTCCCTCTCTCCCCGCCCAGAGCTCTCTCTCCTCCCTTGTCTTCCGTAGCTCTGAGGATACACATAGCTGGCCTGAACCCAAGTGTAGAAACGTCCTCCGTTAATGAGTTCAGCATGGGCTTAGCTGGCTAGTCAGCTAATATTTTTACAGCAGCTTTGAGGTTTTGGAAGCCCTGTGTCTGTGGTTTCTCATATGATCTTCACAATAAAACCCTAAGGTTTTTGTGTGAGGGTAGGTATTGTTATTATTATCCCCATTTTACAGATGAGGAAACTGAGACTAGGGGAGTATAAATCCAGGGTCACAAAGCTCCTAAGTATCTGAGGCTATACTGGAACTCAGGTCTTCCTCATTTCAATTCAAGCACTCTCTCCACCGTTCCAAATGCAAGGAACCTTGTCAAAGCCAGCATTGCCAGAGGCAGGACTTGAACTCAGCTCATCCTGACACCATGGACGGGTCCATTCATTTGCTTCTCATTTTTATACTGCATCCCTAAAATACTATCATCACATTAAGTCTTCGTATCATATATAAAGAGAATATGTATGGATCCTTCTTTTTTCCAGTGTATCATCGACTAGGATTACAAGACTGCCTAAGGGGTCAGTACCATTTCTGTTCAGTTTGGCGTGCTCCCACTTCGCACTTATGCTCATCCTGTAAGTGTTTTAAACTCATTAGCAAGCCTCATGCATATCACTTTTTATCTGCCAGTACCAGGATCATTGCCTTCATTTAGGTCCGGTGCTACTGCCTCCAGTTATCTAAGATGTTAAGTAGCGTATCATCCGATCCTGCTGTGTCACTTTCATGTAGGTCATTCCATAACTTTCTTTCCCAGGGTGCTATGCAGCTGTTGTTTCTACACTTCTAGCTGGGGTTGGGGTGGGGGTCGGGTCAACATATCTTCCTTAAGAAGAAAGCTGAAGCTTGGCTAATGAGCAGGTCCAGCTCAGATACTAAAATCCAAAAGGAGTTTCAGTGCATGGATTTTATCAAGTGCATATAGAGCTCCCATGTGCAGAGCCATAAGTAGCAATTGCTGCACCTGGGGAAAATTCAGTTGAGTGGGTGGGGGGTGGGGCAGAGATGGAGAGGATAGAGGACATTCTCATCCAGTCGGGAGGAGAGTTAGTCCTCCCCCAAGGGAGACTGACCATTATCCCTCATGGGACTTGGGGGATGTTTACAATGGACATGGGATCTTTGGGGTGGAAACCTGCCCTCTCCAGATGTTGTTGCCCTGGAGCAGAGCTGTGACTAACCCATGTATGTAGATGATTGTGCCAGAATCTTCTCAAGGTTTTAACAGCAATGTAGTAGGGAGAAATGGTAAAAGGAAAACACAGAGCATTTGTGTGAACATAGGGGTTAAATTTGGAGAGAACCAAAAAAGTATTATAAAGGGAAAGGGAAAGGACAAGAGGCATAGATAAGAGATAGGGTGGTACATTGGAAGACATATTAGCTCTGGAGTCAGAAGGCCTGAGTTCAAATCCTGCTTCTGATACTTCCTGTGAGACCTTAGGCAAATCATTTAACTTCTCTGGTCCTCAGTTTCTTCATCTGTAAAATAAGGAGTTTGGACTAGTTGGCTCCTGCTCTAGATCGAGGAGAGGAAGTATCAAGATTGGTTGGACTGTCCCTTTGTCCTCTGGCAGCACTCATGGGGCCATTTATACCTGCACGCAACATAGCTCATCAAAGTTCATTTGTATCTGGGAGACAAGTGACAACAGCATACAAATTTCAGTACTCCAGTGAGTGTGTGATCTCCACCAAGTGAAGGGGGGACGGGGCGGGGGGATGAGGAGCAGGAAGCATCTCCTCCATTAGTGCTGACTGCACCCTACACAGGCCCTTTCCTACAGTCCAATTGTTGTCGTCATCCTATTGAGTGTGATCCACGCCTGGACTTTGTAGTAAAAGACACTGATTTGCAATGGAAGCCTGTGACTACATGTGGCTTTTTAATTCCTCTAGACATTTTCAAGTTTAGCACTTTTCAATGTGATTGAATTCAATGGAGAAAAACACTTAACAAATTCCTATATATACAAGACATTATGTGAGACACTAGGGATACAAAGATAGATATAAGCACAGATCCTGCTCCCAAAGAGTTTACAGTTTAAGATGAGTAAAAGGCATGGACACAAATAACTATGATAAAAAATGTAAAGACCATTTAATGTTCTATGAAAAATGGAAGACAGGATTTCAATTAAGGGATAAAGAGAAAATGATTTATGGTCATGGCAGCCCCTGAGTTGAGTTTTAAAAGAAGGGAAGAACTTCAGTACATGGTGAAGGGCATTCCAGGTATGGGGCCCGTGGGAGCAAAGACATGGTGGCTGGAAAAGGTCATCTCAAACCAAGTATAGAGAGCAATCTAGATTTGCTGGAATGTAGAAAACATATGGAGAAGTGTGAGGTAAGTTGGGAATGTAGGTTAGAACAAGATTAAGGAGGACCTTAAATACCAAGACTGGGAATTTATACTTTATTTGGTAGGAAATGGAGAGTCACTGAAGGTCTATGTTTGTGTGTGTGTGTGTGTGTGTGTGTGTGTGTGTGTATGGTGATACCAACATAATCACTTCCCTTCTCTCTGTACAACAAGTAAAATCTATATCCTAGAATTCCTATTTGACTCCAACAGTGTTTAACCTTCAGGTTGTGGGTGGGAGGCTATGATAAATTCTGCACTTCAAAGGATGCCTTTTGGGGTATGGACAAAAGGTCATTTTTAATACCGTAGCTATGCATCTGTAACTGGATTATTGCCATTTTAGTAAAAAATGAATGAGAAATGCAATCCTAGATTCTCTACCTACTTCTAAATTATATCCAAATTTTAAGCTATTTTCAAAGGAATATAGCTTGGCGTAGTGAAGAAAGGCCAGCCTTGGGGTGCAGTCTTGTCTCTAACACCTACTAGCTGTGTAGCTATGAACAAGTCCCTCCACCTCTCAGTGCCCCAGGCAATATTCTAAGGTTATAAATTACAAATGAGTTGTCCATCTCTATTGGAGAGAGTTTCCATACCAGTTTTCAACACTGGTGGAATTAAAACTCCAGAAAAAAAAAGAAATTACGCTGACTGCTTATATAGACTGCATCTGGAATCTGGAAACAATCTTTTGTACAGTGGAAAACAGCAAGCCACATTTTTCTAAGTTAATACACGGTTAGATTTAAGAACACACCTAATGATGCATCTATCCTATTTCTACTTTTTATTCAGCTCTTTTCTATGACGCTTCAGGAAATAGCGTAGGATGTAGAATATTGCCCTATTCCACAGGTAGAAGCTGAAGCCTTGGAAGTCTTTCACAATTAAGGTATGTGATTTTTGTTCAATGTCATTTGTGCCACAACAAGAATTTCCCAAGAGGATATAAGAATGGCGCTTACAAACAGAGCTCTCATTTATAATCCTTAATCTAGAAAACATTTCTAAGCCCAAGTGAACATTTAGAGACTTTTTACTAATGTTTTAGAAATTTGGATAACCAAATGTTTTTTTTCATTTTGTTTTAAATATGAAATATTTCTCTTTCATTAGAAGGTAATGTTCTGAAACCAGAATAAATCATGATAGCACAAAAATACCTGTTATACAAAGAAAACGATCAAGAAACATGACCAGAAAAAATACAAATATCGCTATGCTCAAAACAATGATTTATGGTATAATTTATCTTTAGACCCTTTATAGAAAATCAACATCTGCATCTTAATGAATACATTGAAGAGATGGATAGCATACGTTTGCTAATGTATGGTGGTTTATTTTGGTGTAGAACCAAAACACATTCAATGTTTGTATTCTAATGGTATAGAACGTTACACCCTCAGCTTCTCTGGTAATCTCCAGTCCAATCCTTCTGTCTGTGATGAAGTTATAGCCTCCCATGAATACCTGGATAGTTTTGAACAAAAATTTGTGAACCTCATACTAAATTTGCATCAGATAGAATGAAATGAGAAGAACCAGAAGAACAATTTAAACAGTAACAAAAATACTGGGGAAAAAAGCCAGCTTTGAAAGATGTAAGAACTCAGATCGATGCAGTTTTCAATCACAGCTCTAGCGGACCAATGATAAAGCATGTGAAGATGTAAGAACTCTGATCGATGCAGTTTTCAATCCCAACTCTAGAGGACCAATGATAAAGCATGTTCCTCACCTCCTAATAGACAGGTGATGGGCTCATGGTACAGAAAAAGATACATACTTTTGGATACAGCAAATAGGTAGATTTCTTTTGCTTGACTATACTTGTTTGTTGAAAAGGTTATATTTTCTTTTCTTTATTTTTTATAATTGGGTATATGTTTGACTAGATTTGAAGGGAGGGAGATGAGAACTAGCAACAGTGTTGCAAAAGAAAAAAGAGGGTCATTGAAGCATTTTTTTTTTAAAAAATGCACAGAAGGAAGTTCAAAAGGAAACAGACAAGTAGGACAGCTTTGAAAATAACATGTTGAATTTATTGTAGACTTTAAAAAAATAAGCTGTATAGAATAGAGACTGGTTTCAGATATAATTCCTTTTCGTGTTCTATTTTACATGTAGGAATACATCTCTTTTTTGTTAAGTTCATAATTAAAATGAAAATTTATTTTCAAAAATTTGCATCAGATCAAAGTTACTGATGGCTTCAAACTAATAATTCTTCACCTCCAAATGATTAGAAAGTTACTGGAGGAGAAATGAAAAGCTTTCTAATTATTTGTCGGGTTTACTTTTGTATAACTTATACTATCCATTCTTTCAACTACAAGAAATCTAAAGTATACTGATTTCAGGAAATGTTTAGAAAGAATTCCCTTAGTAATTTTATGTTATTTTCTATTTGATTTGGGGACCACCATCATGGATATTTGAAAATGGAACTCAGGTTCTAGACATTTTGGAATTTTAGGCCATAGCCATCATGACAGAAGCAACCTTTCCACTCACCCCTGCAAAGTTCACTTGGCTAGAAATGCATGAGAAGTTTGCCTCTTGATTGTAAGTTAATATGTCGCATTTTAAAATGCCTTTAGCAGAAAAGGTCACAGAGGCTCTGTGAATAAAATCTATTAAATGGGGTTGGTAGACAAGATAATGGGCAACAGGAGGGATGGAGGAGGGATTAAGAAAAAGCAAGGAGAGGTATATATGAAATAATTACTGTATGCTTGTAGAAGGGTAAGCTGGTATTTGAAATGTGTGAAGAACTAAAATAGATAAACCATCCATTTTTAATAAGCCTCAATAAGAAATAAGGCCTAAAAGAAAAATGAGGTTTGTGACAAATGAAAGGAAGGTATAAAACCAAATTAATTCAGATGTAAGTATCATACTCTACTGAACACAAGACAGACAAAGGTCTCTTATCTTCCTTTTTGGGTTTTCACTGGAAATAAATCAGAGATTACCAAAATAATTGCATTCTAAGAAAACAAGCCATTGGAAACAGAGTTGAGGGTTGAGACTACACATCAAGATGGTAGAAGTGTATTTGTATTTGTCCCTTTTCCATGCCTGACACTGAGTCGGGTCAGCATTCATTTGTCCTTCAGTCTTCTCACTCTAGGCTAACAATGAATCATTTATAAGTCCTTTGAGGAAGACTCTCTAAGAAGTTGCCTCCCCATCTAACAATAGTATCAATTCCACCATATTTTCTCTGCACCCCAATAAATATCTCATGTAGAACAAAATCAAAAGCCTTTCTAAATTCATGACAAATTAGATCCTACTTCCCTGAAGGATCAGCTCACCACACTCCTGAAAAATCAGACTGGTCCAACAGAATTTATTTTTCTCAAACACATGTCTATTTTTGCATTATTCCCTGGGAGTTAGTAGTTTGCAAAATTATTTTTTAGATACATTCTAATATTTTTCTAGGTTACGTTGACAAATTATTAATTTTGAGTTATTATATTTCTCCTTTTCAAAGACAAGTACGCTAATTGCCCTTTTCTTGTCTTGAAGAATCTAATCAGTCCCCCAGGAGTTTTCTAAGGTGATTGCTAATGGCTCTGTCATACTTTAAATCCACTCAGCTAGAACATCAGACTACAAGGGCTTAGCTGCTCCCCAAGCTTTTCCAGGGTTTAGGAGCCCAGAGGCTAAAAGATGTCCTATAACATCAATCTTTGGGTCAAGATAGCCAAGCTACTTCCTCTCAGGTATTGCTGCTGCATCAAGAGATGCTGCATTGTAAACAAAGCCTAGGACCATATTAAATACTACATTGACATATATGATTTGAATATAAAGGAATGAAACAAATTTTTAAAGTCACTCAGTCAATAAATATTTATTATAAGCCTACTATGTGTCAGACATTGCACAAAGTGCTGACGATGCAGAGAAAGGAAAAAAAAAGATAGTCATTGCTCCTGAGGAGCTCATGGTACTAATTGAGGAGACAATATGAAAACAATTACGTACATATAAAATACATACAGAATACATTGGAGATAATCTCAGAAGGGAGGCATTGGCATTAGAGGGGGTCAGGAAAGACTTCCTACAGAAGGTGGGATTTTAGCTGAGACTTGTAGGAAGCCAGGAAAGCCAAGTGGTAGAGATGAGGAGGGAGACAATACCAGGCTTGGGGAACAACCAGTGAAAGTGCCTTAAATAGATATATGGCGTATCCTGTGGGAGGAGCATCGAAGAGACTGGGTCACTAGATCTCACAGTAAGTAGCAGAGGGGAGTCGGGGAGGGAGTAAGGTAAATGAAAGCTGGAAAGGTAGGAAGGGGCCAGGTTGTGAAGGGATTTGAATGCCAAACAGACTATGATATTTGATCCTGGAGGTGATAAGGAGCCACTGGAATTTACTGAAAAAGTGGGATGGCAAGGTCATATCTGTGCTTTAGTTGACTGGAAAATGGACTGGAGTCAGAATACCAAAACTTAGGACATTTAGAGGATGTTATTCTAGCAATGCTGCCATTAGTTAAAATATGTGGGGGAAGATGGTCCCATTTCCAGATCACCCCTCAGCCCAACAGATATAATCAATGAAATTAAGAGCCAGATTGGGGCAGCTAGGTGGTGCAGTGAGTAGAGCACCAGCCCTGGAGTCAGGAGGACCTGAGTTCAAATCTGGCCTCAGATACTTGACATACTTACTAGCTGTGTGACCTTGGGCAAGTCACTTAACCCCAATTGCCTTGCCTTTCCCCCTCCAAAAATTAAAAAAAAGAAATTAAGGGGTAGATTACAGGTAGACAAGGTGTTAAAGTCTTAAAACATGCTCCAAAGAGAATTCTGTTGCTTGATTATCTCTTTAAGAAGTATGAAAGTTTCTCTGATAGATTAGAAGGGCAGCTGGCTATTAGCTAAAGACTGGCCACACCCTGGGTAGTATTTAAAACTAAGTTTTCACAGTAAAACCAATGACGTTAAGATTAGAAGGGAAACATGAAACTGGGGGTGGGGGGAAGGTTTTGCAGAAAGCTTCTCTATAAAGGTCTCATTTCCAACATTTACAGGTAACTGATCCAAATTTTTAAGAATAAGAGCCACTCCCCAATTCAAATACAAAGAATATAAACAAGTTTTCAAAAAGAAAATAGATAAAATACTCAAAATCATTAATAATTGTAGAAAAGTCAGTTAAAACAACTTTGAGGTTCTACTCACCCCTATCGGATTGGCAAAATTGACAAAAAAAGAGAAAATGGCAAATGTTGGAGGGACTGTAGGAAATCAGGAACTTTAAATCACTGTTAGTGAAGCTATGAATTAATCCACATATTCAGAAAAGCAATTCAGAACCATTCCATACTGAACTGTGTATACCCTTTGACCCAGAAATAGCACTTCTAGGTAAAAAAAAAAGCAAAGAAAGAAGAAAAGGACATGCACATACAAATATTTGTAATAGCTCTTTTTGTAGTAGCAAAGACCTGCAAGATAAGGGGATACTCATTATTTGGGGAAAAGGTGCTCAAATTATGGCATATAAATGGAATAGAATTCTATGGTGCCATAAGAAATGGAAGAAGGGATGATTTCAGAAAAACTTGGAAAGAATTCTATGAACTGATGCAGAATAAAGTGAGCAGAACCAGGAGAATAATTTATAAAATAACAATGTAACAAATGAACAACTCTGAAAAACTTAAGAACTGTGATCAATACAAAGACCAATCACGGATTTTTGAGTACTAATGATGAAGAATGTTCTTCTGACAGCGAAATGATGGACTGTATGTGCAAAATAAGACATAAATTTTTGAATATGGCCATTGTGGGAATTTGTTTTGTTAGACTATGCAAAGGTTTACTAGTTTTTTTTCCCCTCTAACTTCTCAGTGGGGGTAGGGGATAAGGTGGGAGGGAGAGAAAATAAATGCTTGTAAATTTAATAGAAAAAAAATTGAAACCTTGCAGCCTTGGAAGCAGTTATGCAGCATAGGCAAGAATTAGCTACATGGAATCTGACCCCTGTGTCTCTACCAGAGAGCAGGGGAAAGGATCTCTCTGTCTTCTTCCCATCCTCCCCTAATACCTGTGATATTTTGCAACAGAGCAGCTAGTAGGAGTCAACCTATCCAGTAGGGAACATAGGGTGACATAAAAACACAGAAAGTTGGAGACAGGAAGCAGCATGAATGAGTGTGAATCTCTGGCAGCAGTGAAGACAATTACGGATTCAAAAGAGGCTTGGTCCTAGCAGTTGAGAGTTGAGCTTCAGAGAGGAACAAGGCCAGGGAAGCCAGATAAGCACCCCACCCAGCAGGGATATTGAAACCCAGGTGGCAGGTGATAATGTGAGGTCACCAGAGGAAGAAAAAGGACATCAGTGTCCTCCACTGCCAGAAATGTGAGTTGCTTTAGTCACATGTAATCCCTATATGTGCCTCACTACTAGTGTATTCTTATGTCTATACTTACTCTTCTCATTTATGTGATGTGTTTTTGTGGTAGACTACTCCTCAGGATTATGGGGGAATGTTTTATAATTGCCATTCCTTCTTAATAAGTGCCTTTCCTTTGAGATAATTGTGTCTACTGGCTGACTAATAAAAGTGAGCCCACTGGTGGGAACTCAAGCTCTAGTGGTTTTGTTTTTTGCTTTTTTTTCTAAATTAAATTTTTTTATTTTTAGTTTACAATACTCAGTTCTACATATTCTTGAGTTTCAAATTTTCTTCCCTTCCCTCCCCTCCCCTCTTCCCCCCAAGATAGCATGTAGTCTGACATAGATTCTATATAAACCTTCATGTTAAACTTATTTACACAATAGTAAAATTGTAAAGAAGAATTATAACCAATGGAATGAATCATGAGAGAGAAGAAACAAAACCAAAAAAGAAGAGAAAAAAAGAGAGGGAATATCTGCATGAAGGCTTCACAGTTCTTTCTCTATAGATAGCTTTTTCCATCATGAGTCCTTTCGAGCTGTCTTTGAGCTCTGTATTGCTGAGAAGAGCCACGTCTATCAAAGTCAGTTATCACAGAGTCAATATGTCTGTGGTAGTGTACAATGTTCTTCTGGTTCTGTTCCTCTCACTCAGCATCATATCATGTAGGTCTTTCCAGGCTATTATAAAGTCTTCCCATTTCTTATAGCACAGTAGTATTCCATTACATTCACATACCACAACACGTTCAGCCATTTCCCAATTGATGGGCATCCCCTTGATTTCCAATTCTTTGCTACTACAAAAGAGCTGCTATAAATATTTTTGTACATACAGTCCCTTTTCCACTTGTGTGATCTTTTTGGGATATAGCCCTAGGAGTGGTATTGCTTGGTCAAAGGGTATGCACATTTTTATAGCCCTTTGGGTATAGTTCCAAAGTGCTCTCCAAAATGGCTGGATCTGTTCACAACTCCAATAACAATGTATTAATGTTCCAATTTTCCCACATCCTCTCCAGCATTTATCATTTTCCTGTTTTGTCATGTTAGCCTATCTGACTGGAGAGATGTAGTACCTAAGAGTTGTTTTGATTTGCATTTCTCTAATCAATAGTGATTTAGAGCATTTTTCCATATGCCTATAGATATCTTTAATTTCTTCCTCTGAAAACTGTCTGTTCATATCCTTTGACCATTTCTCAATTGGGGAATGGCTTTTATTCCTATAAATTTGGCTCAGTTCCCTGTATATTTTAGAGATGAGGCTTTTATCAGAGACACTAGTTGTAAAGATTTTTCTCCCAACTTTCTGTGTTCCTCCTAATCTTTGTTGCATTGGCTTTGTTGATACAAAACTTTTCAGTTTAACATAATCAAAATTATCCATTTTGCATTTTGTAATGCTCTCTATCTCTTGTTGGGTCATGGATTCTTCCCTTTCCCATAGATCTGATAGGTAAGTTATTCCATGCTCTCCCAAATTGCTTATAGTATCAGCCTTTATTTCTACATCATGAACCCATTTTGACTTTATTTTGGTATATGGTATAAGATATTGGTCTATGTCCAGTTTCTGCCATACCATTTTCCAATTTCCCCAGCAGTTTTTGTGGAATAGTGAATTCCTAGCCCAGAAGCTGGATTCTTTGGGTTTATCAAAGAGTAGACTGCTGTGTCTTGTGTATCAAGGTATAATTTTAAGAGTATAGACTTATAGTAAAATCTTACAACCCAAGGTAGTAGTCACTCCCCTGAGGAGCTAACCTGTAAGCTTGTGGGTATAAGGGTGAGCTGAGGAAAGGTTTGGAATTTCTCCTTGGGAATTGTCCTCAGAGCATGAGTCAAGGGCTTATACTCAAGGCAATTTAACTTTTTAAGTGGGGGGGGGGGCACAGAATTTGACTTTTGGAAACACAAAAGTCATTCAGAGCCATTTATGGTAAGTTGGTTTGTGATCAAGCTATGTAAATGGGACTAACGATGAAAGTCACAGTGAAACACATTTTAGCTCAGTAGCAAGAAAAAAAAATAATAATTGTAGCTAATGAAAATGGTCTTCCTGGGTGGCAATGAATTCCCTATCACTGGAGGTCTTCAAGCAGTTGTAGATGTTTCCAGTAAAAGTAAAAGTAGATTGTCGTTGAGTTCCCTTCAGACTTTATAAATCTATGCTTCTAGAAACATTTCCATATAATAAGTACAAAAATAATGTGTAAATTTTGCTTAGAGTTCACCATATTCAATTCATTCTCATGTATATTCTCTCATTTGAGCCTTATAACAGTGCTATGGTATAAAGGGAAAACAAAACAAAACACAATACTGGCTCTATAGGGAAAAGGCTTTGGGTCAAATCCCCCTTGAAATGTTTATCACTTAGGAGACCTTGGAGAAGTCATTAATCCTCCTGGACCTCAGTTTCCTCATCTGTAAAATGGGAGGGTTGGAATAGATGATCTTTAACGTCCTTTCCAGCTCTACGTCTATGATCCTATGAGGAGAGAGCCTTAAAGAAGTCTTGAATTATCCAAGATTACAGAGGTAAAAATGGCAGAGCAAGGATTAGGCCCCAGGTCTTTAACTTGAAATCCAATGCTCATTGACAATTTTAACAGTATTGTGTTTGTACGTATATACATACTATATGCATATATATTATATATGTACGTATATATAAAATGTGTATATGTACTATATACAGACTAAAATGACATCATTATGTTGGGTCAAGGTGCAATGTGCCCAACTGTGGCTGATCAGACCAGCATGAGTTCAGAAGGCTCTTTCACAAGTCAGGCACAAATAGTCCACAGAAATATTTGGAGTGGCGATGTCTCTAAATTTGCAGATCTCACCTTTCTTTGGAGCTACTGCAATTCCGCTTTGCTCACAGAGCAGAGCACCTTCTTTGATGCAGGCACTCTATGTTGGGTAGTCCTGTGCTAGTGTCTTCCATGTTTCACAATCAATTCCAGGGTTCCAAATACATTGCATAGTCTATAGCATAGCACATATATGTATTTACATATATGTGCATATATATATAAAGTATATATAATATATACATACATACATTTGTCGTGGTTGAGTCATTTCAGTTGTGTCCAACTCTTCGTGACCCTATTTGGAGTTTTCTTGGCAAGGATACTGAAATGGTTTTCCATTTTGTTCTTCAGCTCATTTTATAGATGAGGAACTGAGGCAAACAGGGTTACATATCTAGGAAGTATCTGAGGCCAGATTTGAACCCAAGAAGAGTATTTCTGACTCTAGGTTCAGTGTTCTATCTACTGCACCACCTAGCTGCCCATATACACATGTACATATACACATACACACACACATACACACACACAGAGCTCCGTTTTTATTATTGTGTCCCTAGCTTTTAGTACAGTGCTTGGCACATAAAAGCAACTTAATTAGTGATGGCTGACTGATTATAATCCAAGGTTGGCAAACTATGGCTCACAGGCCAAATCCTTCTCCATGCCTGTTTTTGTATGGTCTCTTAGTTAAAAAAATGCTTTTAAATTTTTAAATAAAATAGAACTTTATTTAAAGACATACAAAGCATTCTCAGCTCAGGATACTTATAAAAATAAGCAGCGAGCTATATTTCACCTGTGGGTCATAGTTTGATGACCCCTGAACCATACATTTACCCCTCTCTCACTGTATTCTCTTTCATTCCTTCACAAATTAATCATGTAACCCCTTTTTCCCTTCCCCTTCCTAATTTTCTTTCTAAAATTTCTAGATTTCTAAATTCTTTTCCAACGGATCAATTTTTTTTAAAATTCAAAATCTAATTACTACTTCTCTCCCTCTAGATTCCTTGACCATTATCACCCTCTCTTCAACCTTGGGTGCTTTTTGCTACATATCTTATTCCCTTATGTTCTTTTCTTTTCTTGGTGCTCCCTTCTTGGTTTTCATTCCATCTCAGATAAAAAAAATTCAAGGACAGAATTAACACCCTTCTTTCATTTGGTTCACCTACAATTTAGTTGACTGGGAGGTTAATGAAAACTGTAATGATAAACACAATATAACTGCACCTCAGAGGAGAAGGCATCACTAAGCCAAGGCCTCATGTTCTTTAGACATGTGCTCCTGCCAGCCATGGGGCCATATTCCATTCTTTACACCAGCTAAATCCAGGAGACATGAAATGAGGTCAATGATACAGAGCAATTCCAAGAAAGAGAGCTGTGGTTAATTCTGTGGTTAGGAAAAAAAAAAAAACCCTTCCTCCACAAAGACATATTCAGAAGTGCCAATACAGAGCAGATTCTGGTTGGGAACTTATCTCCTTGAGGAGCCATATGTGTCATTTGTTAGAATTCAGACATATTACAAAGTTCAATTGAAAGAGCACAAGTTCACTGACTGATCTCTATCAAGGGAAGTGACAATACCCTGCCCACCCCATACCCACTTCCCATCCATAGGATTAAAGCACTTAGACTCATCCATAGGATTAAAAAGAAGCCTAAAATGTTCACGAGGAAAAGCACAATTCCTTTCAAAGAAAATCTGCGGAGAATACCTCCCTCTATAGTGAGATTCTTAGGAAGAATTATTGCTAACTGAAGTGGGAAAGGAGAGACTACCTGTGTATATGCATTAAAAAGAAACAAAGTTTCTATATACATAAAAAAAATCCATGCATGTAAGAGCAAAAATATTCTGAGTATCCTTTACTTGTAGGGTAAAAATATATACATTAAGAACACGTACACTGTAAACTAATGAAAAAATCTAGTTTACATGTACAAAAAAATTCTCCAAGCAGAAATCTTGCCTTAATCCCTGAAAGACACAATCAGGGAAAATGAGACACAGCTGGAAAAACCATGATGCAGATAAGAAGGATGCACATTCAGCATTAGTTGGGAATACAGAAACTTAAGTAGTTTAAAATGTAAAGATTCTGGACCAGCTCCTTACAAAATACTCCTGGAAGTCAAATTCTCACCTGCATTAGATAAATTGACTCTTCCACTATGCCCAGTGTGCTAAACTTTCACTCTCAGGACATCATTTAGCTAGACTGGAGGGGGGCATTCCACTCTGAACTCTCCAAGAGGAAATGGACCTTATGGGCATTTTCTTCTCCTGGATCTTTGGTCTAAGTTTATCTAATCCATCATTAATATTCCTCAAGCCTTCTTCCATAATCTTTCATTGACCTTGTCCCTCAGGATGCACCTCTGAGGAGGGGAACATGTTTGGAAATGAAGATGAATTGAAAACAAAAGAAATCATGGAAACAACTCTGGATTTAGAGGACCTGAATTTAAATCCTGCCTCTGATTCTTATTGCTTGGGTGAACTGGGGCAAATCAACAACCCCTGGCCAGCCTCATTTTCCTCCTCTGTAAAATAAGTGTGTTGGATTTGTTGACCTCTGAGGTCCTTTCTATTTCTAGATCTATGATTCAAGTTTTTAAAAGATGGCTCTTCTTTCCACTCTCACCAGTTACCCCTCTAGTTCATGTACATATCAGTTTTTTGCCTAGAATGCTGTACTAATTGCCTCTCAATTTGTCTCTCCTTGTCTTGCCTCTTTCTTCATTTAGTTTGTCCTGTACATCGCTACCAGAGAAGTCTTCCTAAGCACTGCTTTGATCATGTCATTCCACAGCTCAGAATGCTTTTGTGTCATCCCATTGCCTACTAAATAGTGTCTGAGTTTCTCAGTCTGCCATTCAAGGCTTTACTTAATCTAGCCACTACTTACCTTTCTAGTCTTATCTCAGTTTGTCATCTTCTGGACTCCTGTGCTGTATCAAATCAGATGAGTCTTTGCCCCTTTCCCACCACGGTGCTTTAGCTCATGCATGCCCAAATACCTAGAAAAGCCTTGTCTCAACCTATTCAAATCCTACCCATTCTTTACCAATTCAGAATTCATGTCATTCACATTGCCTTTTCTGATCATTCTAGCCCCTTCCTCTGAGAGCCTAAAGCAATAATTACCCATATAATTCAATTGGTGATTGAGAACTGCCCTGAACATCTATCTGTTCCTTCAATGTCTTGAATTATTATTTACTTTGCAATGTTATTTATCTTTTTATTTGTTTTATCTCCCCAAATGAATGGTAAGTTCCCCTTGGAGAGATGGTGTGGGGGCACCACATCTTCTAGCAGAGAATTTTGGCCATAGTGAATGCCTTAGGATTTGATAAGGGCTGGCTGATGATTTTTTTTAAAAAAATCAACATTTGTATTTATTCATACAAAGGTATTACATTTTGCCATATTTTATCTTCTAAACAAAGGTAAAGGTGTATATTTTCTTTTATTTATAATACAAAAGATATAAACTGATAAGTATTATTTGGGGGATGCCTATCAAGTAACAAGATTAAGTTCTATGAAATGTCTCATTACTTTTTACTTCTCTACCCCTAACTCACATGACAGTTTGCTATTAGTCTGGCTTACACAGAATTATAGGACACAAATGAAAGGGAACTTGAAAGGTCCATTTAATCTAGGTCCATTTAATCCAACATCCTCATTATAGACATGAGTAAATTGAGGTCCAGTAGTAGTCTGCTTAAGATACTTGCGGACTCACAACTCCCTTCTTTCTACTTTCCACACTTATACTTCAGAAATGCATCTGATGATGTTTTAATGGTGTAGTTGATGAGTTTCAAATCTCCACATTATTAACATGAAATTTTGGTGAGTTACGTCCCTCAAAACACAAAGGGATTAAAATAATTCTTTAGGAGAGGATTCAAGGTTCAAATTAATATATCTGGAATAGTGAAATAATAAATTACTGGGACTTCATTATAAAATGGAATTCAATAAAGGACAGATTCAAATTGGAGATTATTTTAGGGAAATTTAGCATTTTTTTGGTCTGGTGGGTCTATGTATTTAAATAAAAAGCTTTATTTGGGTTTGAGAGAATCTTTTAAATAGGACAAATCACTGATTTATTATCAGGATAGAACAACAGACAAGATTATAATGAAGTTACATAGAGCAAGGGCAAAGGAAGTATTGAGGTGGAGTTGAAGAGAGACTTAGGGAAAAGTGGGAGGACCAGAATTGTAGAGCTGGAAGGGATCTCAGAGACCATCCAATTCACTCCATTTTTAAGAAGTGGAAACTGGGATCCAGTGGACTTATGTGATTTGCCAAAGGTCAGGCAGGTAGTAAGAATCCAAGGTGGGATTGGAACTCAGGTCCTGAGGTCTGACTCCAGAACTACTGCTCTGTTGGGCTAATAGTTTTCATAAGATATTATTTCAGTTTCTGGCATTTTCAGCAACCATGAGTTTACAAGTTTACATTGGTTCTGGGGGACAAGTGGCCAAAGGAACTAAAGTGCCTTTAAGTATACTAAGATCTAGATCTAGTGTTCTGTTTATGGTAGGGTGGTGTAGTGGATAGAGGGTAAGCCTTAAAACCAGAAAAACTAGGGTTTGAATCCTACTTCTCACACATGCTGACTCTGTGATCCTGGGCAAGTAAGTCACTTAACTTCTCCATACTTTAGGCATTTCCCTAAAACTCTAAGATGCAGAAAAAGTGCTCACTCACATAGTTAGAAGTTTTCTCTCCCAGGAGTTCCTTATACCACTGCAATCACAAGTTCAATGTCTCTCTCCCCTTCCCCCTCTGCATCCCCCTGCCCCTCCTATCCATCTCCTTTTCCTACCTTCCCTCTCTTCCCCATACTCTTCTCTTTCCCTTTCCCTATTCCCCTCCCTCTTCTTCTCCTTATCCCCTTTCCTATCCTCCTCTCTATTGTTCCTTATTCTTTTCTCAACCTCCTCCCTCTTTTTGCCTTCTTGCTCTTCTTCCTCTCCCTCTTCTTCTCCCTATTTCATCCCTATCCCCATCCCTCTCCCTCTCCCTCTTTCTCTCCCTATCCCATCCTGATTCCCTTAGTGCCTCAATCTAAAGTGCTGTAGATCACAGGAAGTAACACCAGCCACTTCATCTACAATCCAAGCTTACAGAAATTTCACTCAGCCTGATGAAATAGACCAGCAGGAAGCAGAATCTCCCAATCCTCTCCTTCTCCTTTCTCTATCTCTTAGTCTCTTAGGGAGAAGATGACCTCTGCTCCAGATGACCATCTGGACTAGACTACCTTTAGGGTCCTGTCAGTTCTAGCATTATAATTCTATCCCAGACCCCAAAGGAAGGCAATAAATATGAGCTGGACCTTTCCAAGTTCAGGCTAAGCTAGTTCCTTAGTGGAATTTTCAAAGAGGTGGTCTTCATATCATTTTACCACCATGTCACTTACTTTAGAGCAAAGGAGAAAATAATTTTGATTAACAACATTTTAGTGTTAATCCAGTTTAATCCATTTAACAAATGGATTAAAAAAAAACAAACTTTAGACTCTGTAGTTTAGGTGCTATTTCAGATCCTAAGTCAGTATACCTACTTCAATGATTCACTCAGATTCCAAACAAGCTCATTATGAGACAGTCTTGGCTACAGCTTAACATAAAGTGTATAGAGGGCTGAAACCAGAAAAAACAGAAACAAAACAACCCTGGATTCAAGCCCTACTTCAGACACTCAACTAGCTGTGCCCAAACCACTTAACTTCCCTGGGTTTCAATTTTCTCATCTATATAATGGGGGAAAATAATAGTACCCATCTCCAAGGGCTGTGAAGTTCCAAAGAGATAACATATATGAAGCAATGCATAAATGTTAGCTACATGGCTGTCACAGAGCTGGGACCCTGGAGATAGTGTTATATAGGATTCCAGTGCACTTCGAGTGTAATGTAATAAGCGTAGTTAATATCAATACAATATTGTTAATAACCATGCTAGTCATTTAGGCTCTTTCTAAATTTCATTTCATTCTGTTTTTCTGAAACAGACTAACTACACAGAATTGTTCAGGTTTTCAGTTATTTCCTGTTTCAAAGGAGTAATTAAGAACTGTTCGAGGAGGAACAGATTCTCACGGACTAGCTTGCATTCTGAATAGTTCTGCTAGTCAATCTGAATGCAGAACTGACAACGCTTAATTTATAAGGGAGAATTTATAGACTTATATAGGACAACAGACAGCCAATCAATAAAGGATGATAATAACAGCATGTCATATCAAGGAACATTAGGTCTGAGGCATGGTTTGGGGAAAGAAGTGGGCAGTTAGAAACCCTATTATTTGAGAAAGGTCAGGCTACTGTAGTAAAATGCTCAAACAAATAAAATCACACCTGTGAATCAGAAGAGAATACAAATCACTAAATAAAACTAATTTCTGATTCTCCGTGAAAATAAATTCTCTGGGCAAGGATTTGGGTGACTGTAATTTACATAAAGTTGTGTGAACAGAAAGCTTATCTTATCCCTGCTAACATCAGTACAGTAAAATTAATGTATAAGCAACATTTCCTAGGGCGCAGTTAACTTTTTTATTTCTACATGCAAGACCAAAATATTTTAGAAAAAAGTAAAGAAATTTACTACTAAGAAAGTCTTCAAATGTTTGAAGTGAGTCTTGACACATTTCATTTTTATAGATTTTATGAGGTTCTGCTTAGGATTTCTTTTAGTCTCATTTGGTTCTAGTGAAGTCTATGAACTTAAAAAAAAAGAAATCAGAAAGACAGAGAATTGCAATCAAAACAAAGTAAATCCATTATGAACCACATACTATCATCTATGTTATGTGAGATAGATATATCACTGACCAACAACAGATATGCACAATAATAATACCAATGTAAGCAAATCTGATAAAGTCATTCAGTCACTAAACATGTCTCAAACACTATGGGTATTAGGGGAGGTTCAAAGATCAAGGAAAATATGATCCCTACTTCCATGGAGCTTACAATCTAATATAGAGACACACAAATAGCTACGACAGAAAATAAAAACGTGGAAATGAAATGCTATGTGCCGTTTGGGGTTGGCTACGAATGGGGATCCCTCCTGCTGGAGGACAATAGGGAAGGTTTCATAGAGGAGTAAACAGTTGAGCTGGGCTTGATTTCAACAGGTAAAGAAGAATGGGAAGGCATTCTAGGCAGAAAGGCCGGTATGAGGAAATAAAGTCAGGTGGGATGTGTATTGGGGAAGCCAAAGAGCCTACTTTATGGAAGTGGGTAGTGTCGCATGAGCTGGAAACGCAGCATCAATGTCAGGCTCTGGAGAGCTAAAGAGTTTGTATTTTAGATGGTAGATTATAAGGAAACTACTGAAGGGTTTTGAGCAAAAGACTAATATAAAACATATATATATATATATATATATATATATATATATATGTCTGTGTATAGATATATGTGTATTTAGAGAGAGAGAGAGAGAGAGAGAGAGAGAGAGAGAGAGAGAGAGGGAGAGAAAGAGAGATAGAGAGAAAGAGGGGGAGAGAGGGAGAGAGAGAGGGAGAGAGGGAGGGAGAGAAAGAGAGAGAGAGAGAAAAACACTAATCTCACAGGACTGGGAAGGCTGAATTGGCACGGAGAGAGTGTGAAAGGCAAAAAGACGAGTTAGGGAGTTACTGCGCTAGGACCAGTGTTGTGATAGTGGGAATAGAGAAGAGGAAAGAGATGTAAGAGATCCTGAATAAGTAGAAACAAATGAAAATAAGACTGTCCAAAAACTAAACTCAGGAGTGACCATTCTTTTTGCAAAAGAACTCACAGAGGGATTCCTGAGAAAGTTCCTCTTCCATTCTTAAAATTAGAGAATCACTCGATCAGAGAATTAAGGGTTGGAAAGGATCTCAACAGCCACCTAATCCAACCCAAGCCCCAGAGGACTCTCCACAATAGCTTATACAAGGGGTCATTCAGCTTCTGCCTGAAGATTTCCAACGTGGGGGAATCCATCACCTCTCAAAGCAGCCTATTCTGCTTTTGATCAGCTCTAATTCTTGGAAATTTTGTACTCACATAAGGACTAAATTTACCTCTAACTTAACCCTCTCTGTAACTTCTACCCATTCTTCCATTTTTGCCCTGTTGGGCCCAAAAGAGTAAGTCTACTCTCCCTTCCACATGACAACCCTTCAAATATTTGACAGCTACCATGTTCCCACTCAGTTTACTCTTCTCTAGGTTAAACATTCCCAGTTCTTCCAACTGATTCACATATGACATGGACTTAGAGCCCTGCACCATCCTCGTGGCCCTTTTCAGAACACTCTCCACCTCTTCATCGTCCTGCTTGAATCGTGTGATACAGAACTAAACATAATGCTTCACATGTGTTCTGTCCAGGGACTATTACTTCCATATTCATGGAAGATGGACCTCTTTTTTTTTTTGGAGGGGGGAAGGCAGGGCAATTAGGTGTGTCAAGTTGGGACAGCTAGGTGGCACAGTGAGTAGAGCACTGGCCCTGGAGTCAGGAGGACCAGAGTTCAAATATGACCTCAGACACTTGACACACTTACTAGCTGCAAGTCACTTAACCCCAATTGCCTTGCCAAAAAAACAAAAAAAAAAATTTAAAAAAAAGTGTGTCAAGTGTCTGAGGCCACATTTGAACTCTGGTCCTCCTGACTCCAGGGCCAGGGCTCTCTACTCACTGTGCCACCTAGCTTCCCTGATAGACCTCTTTTAAAGCAGCCCAAGATTGCGTTAGTTTTTATGGCTGCCACAATCACTGCTGGTTCATATAGAGCTTGCAGCCTATGAAGATTCAAATATTTTTTCAGATAAATTGCTGTCCAACTGTGCCTCTCTTATTCCATAGTTTCATTGTATGTGCATGTATGTGCGCGCATGCGTATATGTGTGTGTGTGTGTGTGTGTGTGTGTGTGTGTGTGTAATGGTAATCAGGATGGGACTTTTTTTTAACTGTTTTCTCTTTTGGAATGCTGAGGTAATCAAGTGCTTTTGATGAGTCTCACCTTTGTTTCAATCGGAGTCTTTGATTGAATCAAGAGTCTTTGATGACCTGCTTAAGAAACAAGAAAGCCTACCTAGTTCACATGGGTTTGAGTCCCATGGTTGTGATGCTTTCTGACCCTGAAGAAGGTTTAAGTCACAAGAAAGCCTACATCACATGGATTTGACTCACATGGTTGTGATGCCCTCTGACCCTGAGAAGGGTACATATGATCTGAGGTTGGGGTTTGTTTTGGGGCTCTCACTCACTGGAAGAGTGTTATATGATTTGAACAGATGAGACTATGGAGAGCCATCATGATGCCCCTAGCTTTGAAAACCCAGCTGTTGGGGCTTCTCTCTTTGGTAACTGTATGTATTGCTATAGTTAGACAGTTAGAAACCTATCTACTAGTTTGTGTTCATTTGCCCTGTTTATATAATGCATGCTTGTAATTTCTGTTTGTATACTCTCTGAAGTTCAGGGCACTGGCTTTTTTCCCCCTGAACTAAGTGAACAATATATTATGTTTAATTAAAGTAAGATTGTAAACCCCTTAAAGTTGCTTTCCTTAGAAAAGCACATCAAAGAACCTGTGCTAGCAGTCCTCCTGTGTGCTGGTGTTGTTGGCCTTATACCTACACAGCAGCTGCAAACAGCATTGCTGTTACAGTGTGTGTGTGTGTGTGTGTGTGTGTGTGTGTGTGTGTATTTCCTCTAGCAAATTAAAAAATACAGTTGAAAATTGGGATTGTCTTTGTTTGTATCAGAACAATTCATGTCACTTTCCTACTCAATAATCTCCAGTGCCTCCCTACTATTTGTAGGGTCAAATAGAAAATCATCTGTCTGGCTTTTAAAGCCCTTCACAACCTAGCTTCTTCCCAGAATTCTTACACTTTACCTTCTTTCATGTATTCTACGATCCAGTCATACTGGCCTACTTGTGGTTCCACAAATAAGACCTCCATCTTCCAACTTTCCATTTTCACTGATTTTCCCCCATTCCTGAAATGCTCTTCTTCATCACTGCCTCTTAGCCTCCCTGTCTCTGTTCAAGTCTCAGCTAAAATATTACCTTTTGCATGGAGTCTTTCCTTATTCCTCCTTAATGCACTAATGCCTCCCTCTGAGATTATCTTCCATTTATTTTGCCTATATCTTTGTACATAGTTATTTGCACGTTTTCTTCCCCATTCAACTATGAGGTCAAGAACTGTTTTTGTCTTTCTTTGCATCCCCAGAGCTTAGAACAGTAGCTGACACAGAGTAGGAGGGAGAAAATTGCCATTGGCCTCACTTGACTTCTATAGTTTGGGGACAGATTAACTATACAAGAAATATCGATCAGAAAACTCTCTTTACCCTCTTGGCAAATATTTATTAAATTGAATTCAAATATTCATAATCCTCTCTTAGAACTTATAGGGAACCTAAGCTTTAACTGACACTACCAAATTCTGACATCTCATTGACCTTATGTAAAGAAAAGAGTCTACTAAGATTACATTTTGAACGGGGAATCAAGCTCACCTCCTTGTAATGTATATTCTGTCACTTCTCTGCTGAACGTTCCCAGACCAGCTCCATTATAAGCTGCCACTTGAATTTCATATTGGGTCCAGATGATCAGGTCTTTCACCAAGCAATAGTTAATCTCTGGGCTGGTAATGTTCCTGTGCTGGTATTCACCAGGTAGGCCTGCCAAGCGATACCTACAAGTAGAAAAGAAAAGAACAGCAGGCAAGAACAAATTAGAACAAATATGTAGACTAGTAAGGGAATTTCATCAGAGTTTGGTTATTATTGTGCTATTTTATTAGAATTATACAAAATAAAATATTATCTATTTTATTAGAATTGTACAAAGATTGAGGTAAATTTTTTTTAAATCACTGAAACCAAGAAGCTAACTCCCGGTATCCTTCCTGACTGATAAAGGATTTATAAACTGATCCCACTAAGATTATATGCTCAAGGCTAAACAAAATTGGTATTTTATCCTGTTTTATGGCTGCAGAAAAATTACAGCTTTTTAAATGTGACTTGTCTAGTAAATACAATGACTTAGTGCCAAAAATTCCAGACATGATTTTTATCGGGGTATTGCCGTAAATCACTTTGACTAACATTTTCCTGTTAGGACTCTGAAATATGGGGCACAAATATAAAAAGAGGCTAACTGTATAGAATCCTTCATGTTGGGGTCTAAGCAACCATTTATGACCCCTTCTAGTGATTCGAGAGGTAGAGTGGCCGTGGAAATAAATGTGATTTTGAAAGTGCACGAACTCTTTCAGACTAAGGCATTACTTACTGAAGAAATTGCTTTTCTATTAATTAACACTGTTTTAAATACTTAGTATCCATTTGTTAATACTAATAACAATGCTTTTGTATAACATTTTAAATCAGCTACAAAGTCCTTTGTATTTACTATTTTATGATAATAATAGCTAACATTTACGCAGCATTTTGAGGTTTGCTTTGCAAATATTATCCCGTTTTGGAAACTGAGGTTCAGAGAACTTGAATGATTTGCCCAAGGTCACTCAGCTGGAGGAAAGAGGTTTCAAACTCAGGTTTTCTAAGTCCAGTGCTTTTAAAAACATCTTAGGGATCTAAATACAGCTGTTTTCCACTTCAAAAAAATGGTTATGGAAACATAAGCTGATAAAATACAGGAAATGGAGAGCCTCTGCTTGTAATAGAAAAAGGCCTTTACAGGGTTACTTGACAATAAGGTACCTCTAGTCCACTTAAAATAATATTAATAATAACAATAATAATTGCTAACATTTATATAGTGCTTACTATGTGCCAGGCACTGTGCTAAACACTTTTCAGTTATTATCTCATTTGATCTTCACAACAATCCTAGAAGGGGAGAACCTATTATTATCCCAGTTTTATAGAAGAAGAAACTAAGGCAAACAGGGTTAAGCGCCTTGCCTAGTGTCACATAGCTAGTAAGTGTCTGAGGCCGGATTGGAACTCAGGTCCTCCTGACTCTAGGCCCAGCTATCAATCCGCTGCACAATAACAGCATACAGCTTTTATTGTTTTAGCTTTTCTCAGGGCTATGATTTGATTTATAAAAATTAATTGGCACACAACTTTTCAGAAACACCATTGTTCAAGAGTAGCACACCTGTACTAAGAGGCAGCATTGCTTAATGTATAAATGGCCAGCTTAAAGTCAGGAAGACCAAGAAGTTGTGCCTCTGATTCAGACTAGTTTATAATCACAGGCAGATTACTTTACCTCTCAAGGCACCAGGCAGCTCTCTAAGATGAGAATTCATTGGTCAGCACTGATGGAGATAACTTCCACACCAGGGAGTTCTCCAAACCAACAAAATAACGGGCCAGAAACAAAATCAATAACACAAAAAAGCCACCTGAATTGTAGCTAAAGAACAACTTGACTGAATAATATCTTAATGTTCTTAAAAGCCTCACTGCTGTTTTCTAAAAGTGCCCAATCTATATCCAGGAAGTTACTTGTGTGCCTGGAGAATGTGGCTTGGCATGAGGGTGAAGCATGATGGGAGAAAGAAATCAAAAAGGTTCACGGTCAGAAGCAAACAGTTAAGGAAGGAACAGAGATATGATGGACAGACATGCTTCCTGATGAAACTGAAGATTGGAAATGGAATGAAATGAAAGCTAGAAGAGGGAAGAAGAGAGATGAGATATTTGTTTGCTGTTGACATGGAAAGCCAGGTTTATCTGGGGATATTCTTTCAACCCTTTCATTAAGGGGTGTTTCCACTTTGTGAGAAATGTTTGCCAGGACAAAATATATTATTAAGAAAAAAAAAAGCAAGCAGCTCTTCAACGGCGTGAGGGTTCAATGAGTCTGTTTCATTTTTTGCCCTCAAGGAAACAAGCTGTACAGTGCCTGCTTACAATATGCTAATCAACACAGAAGAAATAAGTAGACCAAATAATGGAGTGACTTGCAAATGAAGCATTATTATTCTGTGACTTGCAAAAATGAAAATATTTTTATTTAATTTGTTGCCCTGTATTTATGCTTCATACTTCATCAGTTTTTGAAACTCACTAGTATGACATTCCGTCATTGGATTAAGGGATGATCCATGTGAAAACAGCCAGAGCAACTTCCCAAGAGGGCTTGAAGTCCATTTCAATAGTATTGACAAGTTTGAATTATGTGGTAGAATAGGAAGAAAATGTCTTAGCACAGAGTGGCCCAAATGACAGATAAATAAGGAAATATGTAGATCAGGTTACCAATTCCTGCCATTCATTAAAATTTCCACTTAAAGTCCTAGTCAAGGCATTTGTCCTTGCAGATAAGATTGCAAAAATATATACAGCAGAGCATAAAACACAGCGGTAATTGGAAAGCAGATTGGGGAGTGAGGACATCTGGGTCTGACTCCCTGTTTTATCACTTACTAGATGTGTTTCCCTGGTCACACAGGCACTTCCTATCTCTGGAACTCTGTGCCTATTTGTATAATGGACAAGATGATCTCTAAGGTCACATTTGCTGTGGCTTTTTCATTCCTCTTATTAAAAAAATAGCACAGAAAAATTCCCAAAGAGTTGAATGTGTTGCTGTAAATTTGCAAAAGCCAATTCTCACTTCCACAAGCATTTCTGTAAGCACCTACTAGGTTCCAGGCAGTATGACATAGTGGCTAGAGAGCTGGTCTTGGTCAGATAGAACTGTGTTTAAAGTCCTGCATCTGACACATACTAGGTGAATGACCCTAGTAAGTCATTTAACCCATCACTGCCCTTGGTGGGGACCTCTCTAAAACTCTCTAAGTTGCAGAGAAGATGAGCATCTACATAAGTTAGGGAGTTCCTCACTGGGAGGATGAGATCACAAGTCCAGTCCAGAGGAATGTAGTAGGCATTGTGCTAGCATACAAGGCCAAAAATCAGTCTCTTTAGTGAGGGCACCTTGATGAATTAGAGTCTCTTTGTTTTATCTCTTTCCCTATTTGCCCTCAAACTGACGTGCTAATATAATAATAGCTTGGTCATATGGACTAAACGTAGAAAGATGTGCTAATATAATAATAGCTTGGTCATATGGTAGAAGGATAAAAAAAAGATCTGGATAATTTACCACCTAAATGCTTTATAAATATAAATATGTGACTGTGATTTCACAGCTTTAATACAAAAAAATGGGAGCTGTAGGAAAGAAATAAAAGAGATTTTTACAATATGCTAATGGAAAAAATAAAATTTCATTGAAAAAATGAAATAATTTTTAAAAAGAGTAACCTTTCTAGGAGAAGAAAAAGGAACTGATTTTATGACAAAGTTAGCTTTTGAAAAGAAAATAAGGGAAAAGTAATATACTGGCTCATAGTCAAAGCTGTTTAAATTTCATTAACATATACACGATAAGGGGCAGTTAGGTGGCACAGTGAGTAGAGCACTGGCCCTGGAGTCAGGAGGACCTGAGTTCAAATCCAGCCTCAGACACTTGACACACTTACTAGCTGTGTGACCTTGGGCAAGTCACTTAACCCCAATTGCCCTGCCTTCCCCCCTCCAAAAAAAAATAAACCTATACATGATAAGCAGGTACTCTTAGAACAGGCTCATTTAACTTACTCAACTAGCCTTCCCTAACTCAACGTTCAGCAGGTTCTTTCTAGAATTCTACTCTTGCTGCTAGAGAGGATTGTAAAAATACAATTGAATCCTTTGAGTTTTAAGGTGAGCCACGCATGTCCTTCTTCTTCTCAGTTCCCTTTCTATAATTGCTCATTGTATATCATCAAAATCTTTGCAACTGACTTGATTTCCTCCCTGGCCCAGTTGATGAGTACATACTGTCCAGTTGCTCAGGGTGTTTGTGTAAAATTAACAGGATGACTGAAAAGGTCACAATTAATATCTGAAGTGGCAGGATGATTACATTCTTGCTGGTGGGATATGTTGCCCAGGAGACCTTTGCAACCGGCATATGGCAATCTTTTACAAGGAAGTAAATAGTAGAATTTTTTTTTAAAGGACATAACCCCAATTGCTTCTCTCAAAGAGACACCCTCACCATTATTATAAATATTTTATAACTGCACACAAAGCCTAGCTACTTACTATAGCCAGAGTAACAAAGACAAAGTATTTATTTTTATTTTATTCTTCCCTCCTGCTGCTATCCTGTAGGTATGACTTGCTTACAAACATACAAATGATAGTGGGATTATTCAGGAATGCTTCCAAGGAGATTCATTTATGCATAGATTTTTTTTTTCTTACCATAAACTTTGACATGTCTCTGCCTTGTGCAGGGCATACTCACTTCAGGGCTTTCTGGAATAAAGCCACCAGTAACACAGGCACACTGTACTCTAGCACTCAACTCTGCTCACACCATTATGGAAAAGCTTTTTAACAGCAGTAATCCCACCAAAATACAGAAATGTGCAATCTCTGATATAGCCAAGCCACATCACAGAAATTTTATTATTGAACTACACGCCTGCAGTCTAGTTCTGTGATGGTTTTAGTTTTATTCCATAGTTGACAGCTTCAGCCTAAGGAAGCTTTCCCCATCTATTAAAATAGGCCAAGGAAGCTGGACATGACAAATAGGTGAAAGGCTAGCACAAAGAAGACAGGGACCAATTATTTTCATTAGTCAGTGAACACAGAACGAGAAGTAATAGGCTTAAACTGCAACAAAGAACAAGCGAAATGCTAAGAAAACTTTGTCAAACTAGTACAGAGGTCCCAGGGCTTTCTCTTGGAGGGTCAGAAGGCTATGTGACTGAAAGCAATAGAAACTGCCTAAGTTAATTTTGATGGAGATCCAGATACCAGATGCTCCCATTGTTGGCATAGTAGAAGGTCGTCTCGTGTCAGCCTCTTTCCCAAAGGCTCTGGACCTCTCATATGCCTTGTTTTTAGTGGGTAAGAACAGAAAATCACAGAAATCAAAGGCTTCAAAGTAGTTATTTGTCCATTTCTATATCTCTAGGTAGGTCTGCTAAACCCTCTAAGACTAATTGGAGATCTCTCTTATAATTTAAAGGAAATCCGGAAATCTCAAGAAGAAATGTGATAGTACAATTACAAGATGATTCAAATTTGTTTCTTTCAAAACTGCTATTTTGGGGCAGAGCCAGGATGGTGGCTGGAAGGCAGGGACTAGCAGTGAGCTCTCTGCCCAGCCCCTCCAAAAACCTATAAAAAATGGCTCTGAACCAATTCTAGAACTGCAGAACCCAGAAGATAGCAGAGGAAAGCAGGGCTCCAGCCTAGGAGAGCCTGGAGGGTCTCTGGGTGAGGTCTATCCCACATGGAAGTGGGAGCAGAGCAGAACGGAGGGGAACAGAGCCCAGCGTGGGCAGCATGGACCAACCAGACCAGGAGCCAGGTGGAGCGGCCCTAGCTCCCTGAATCAGTGAGCTGCAGCAGTTATGAGACCTCTCAACCCACAAACACCAAAGACAACACAGAAGGTTAGTGGGAAAAGCTGCTGGGGACAGAGTTTAATAAGGAGTTCGAGGTTCAGCCACTGCCCTGGGGGCAGAGAAGGTGGGGCAGCTACAGAACTACAGCTGCAGTTGCTTCCGGCCCCAGGCCCACCTGGTGGGAGGAATTAAGTGGCAGATCAGAGCAGGAGTGCACAGCCTGCTGAAGATCTCAGTCCAGTCTGGGTTGGGGGTACTTGGGGAAGGAGGAGTGCTGGTGTGGCAGAGCTGGAGCATCCCCCCAGGCTTAAACATAGTTCTCTTAACTCTACAAGCAGTCATACCCCGCTGAAAAACTCAAGGGTCAAGCTTGTTGGCTGGGAATATGGCCAGGCAGCAAAAACACACCCAGATTCAGTCTGAGACTCTGGAATCTTTCTTTGGTGACAAAGAAGACCAAAACATACAGCCTAAAGAAGTCAACAAAGTCAAAGAGCCTACAACAAAAGCCTCCAAGAAAAACATGAACTGGTCTCAGGCCATGAAAGAGCTCAAAAAGGATTTGGAAAAGCAAGTTAGAGAAGTAGAGGAAAAATTGGGAAGAGAAATGAGAAGGATGCAAGAAAACCATGAAAAACAAGTCAATGACTTGCTAAAGGGGACCCCCAAAAATATGGAAAAAGGTACTGAAGAAAACAACACCTTAAAAAATAGACTAACTCAAATGGCAAAAGAGCTCCAAAAAGCCAATGAGGAGAAGAATGCCTTGAAAGGCAGAATTAGCCAAATGGAAAAGGAGGTCCAAAAGACCATTGAAGAAAATACTACCTTAAAAATTAGATTGGAGCAAGTGGAAGCTAGTGACTTGATGAGAAATCAAGATATTATAAAACAGAACCAAAGGAATGAAAAAATGGAAGACAATGTGAAATATCTCATTGGAAAAAACCACCGACCTGGAAAACAGATCCAGGGGAGATAATTTAAAAATTACTGGACTACCTGAAAGCCATGTTCAAAAAAAGAGACTAGATATCATCTTTCAAGAAATTATCAAGGAGAACTGCCCTGATATTCTAGAGCCACAGGGCAAGACAGAAATTGAAATAATCCACCAATCGCCTCCTCAAATAGATCCCAAAAAGAAATCTCCTAGGAATATTGTTGCCAAATTCCAGAGCTCCCAGATCAAAGTGAAAACACTGCAAGCAGACAGAAAGAAACAATTTGAGTATTGTGGAAACACAATCAGAATAACTCAAGATCTAGCAGCTTCTACATTAAGAGATCAAAGGCCTTGGAATACGATATTCCGGAGGTCAATGGAGATAGGATTAAAACCAAGAATCACCTGCCCAGCAAAACTGAGCATCATGCTCCAAGGCAAAATATGGATTTTCAATAAAATAGAGGACTTTCAAGCTTTCTCAGTGAAAAGACCAGAGCTGAATAGAAAATATGACTTTCAAACACAAGAATCAAGAGAAACATGAAAAGGTAATCAACAAAAAGAACAAGAAACGGAAATTGCAAGGGACTTACTAAAGTTAAACTGTTTTGTTTACATTCCTACATGGAAAGATGATGTATATGATTCATGAGACCTCAGTATTAGGGTAGCTGAAGGGAATATGCATATATATATATGTTTATGTATATATATATATGTATATGTGAGTGTGTATGTATGTATATATGTATGTGTGTGTATATATATATATGTAGATAGATAGATAGAGAGGGGGGGGGCACAGGGTGAGTTGAAGATGAAGGGAAGATATCTAAAAGAAATAAAATCAAATTAAGGGATGAGAGAGGAATATATTGAGAGAGGGAGATAGGGAGAGATAGAATGGGGTAAATTATCTCGCATAAAAGTGGCAAGAAAAAGCAGTTCTGTAGGAAGAGAAGAGAAGGCAGGTGAGGGGGAATGAGCAAATCTTGCTCTCATCAAATTTGACCTGAGGAGGGAATACCATACATACTCATTTGGGTATCTTACTCCACAGGAAAAAAGGAGGAAGAAGATTAAAAAGGGGGGGATGATAGAAGGGTGGGCAGATGGGGGAGGAGGTAATCAAAAACAAACACTTTCAAAAGGGGACAGGGCCAAGGGAAAAAATTCAATAAAGGGTGATAGGGTAGGAAAGAGCAAAATATAGTTAGTCTTTCACAACATGAGTATTGTGGAAGGGTTATACATAATGATACACATGTGGCCTATGTTGAATTGCTTGACTTCTTAGGGAGGGTGGGTGGGAAGGGAAGAGGGGAGAGAATTTGGAACTCAAAGTTTTAAAAACAGATGTTCAAAAACAAAAAAAAAGTTTTTTTGCATGCAACTAGAAAATAAGATACACAGGCAATGGGGTGTAGAAATTTATCTTGCCCTACAAGAAAGGAAGGGAAAAGGGGATGGGAGGGGAGTGGGGTGACAGAAGGGAGGGCTGACTGGGGAACAGGGCAACCAGAATATATGCCATCTTGGAGTGGGGGGGAGGGTAGAAATGGGGAGAAAATTTGTAATTCAAACTCTTGTGAAAATCAATGCTGAAAACTAAATAAATAAAAAAATAAAAAAACTGCTATTTTATATATATGGCAGTAATAGGTTGACCCAAGAAGCTAGTTAGACTTCACTATATATGTAATTACATAAGTAAATTGATTTTTTCCATTTCCTCTTCTTGTACACCAACAAAAGTTTAATGAGCAAGTATCTAAAAATGAGTAGAATTTTATTAGGCACTTGGAAGTATGGTATTAAGATTCAATATCATCTTTTCCCTTGTGAGGTTTATCCTCTAGCAAGGCAAATAAGACCAACATAAAATTTTACAAAATATGGAACTCTTTTACCAGTAAGAATAGATCTCATTTTTTGCCTTTCATATTCTTCAAGCTTCTTCCTTTGTGTGTCGACAAAACAGTGCAATTATCACCTTCAAAGTAATTTTAAATTCTGCACTAGCTTTGGCAACAAAAGGTGATTTCCTCATTGAAACACTGCCAAATTGTGGTACTGTTCTCTTCAAATACTGCAAAGCATAAGTAACTTCCTGGAGTTGATGATTCTTTTATCCTAATATTAGAATATATCCAATCAAGAGAGGCAGTATAGAAGGCTAGCTTCAAATCCTGCTTCTTACACATACTGGCTGTGTGAAGGTCAGTCCATATTCCTAAAATGACAAGTTACTGAGGAACTGCCATTCTGCATTGGTAGGGAGAATTTATGTATTAGAAGTTCTCCACATTAATGAAATCACTGGTCTACAGATCCCTGTCTCCAAATGTGCAGTTACATGCTATTTACCTGAGGATATAGCCATGGAGAACACCATTATGTTCAGTTTCAGGGGGTGGCTGCCACTGGACCATGATGGATTGATTGGTGCGCCCACTGGCCACAATATTTTTAGGTGGGGCACTAGGAGGTTCTTCGGGTAACATCAGTCTAAACACAAGAGAAGAGGTGAGAGAAAAGAGTTGTCAGGAACCAACCAAAGCATCCACATTTTCATTCTATATTTTCCTGAACAGTGCTTACTTTTAAAAGGTGACAAGAAAGGGAAAAATGCAATGCTGATCAAACGGAGACTACATGCATGAGATAGTTACAACAAATCAACATAATCGAAAATCAGTTAAGCAAGCACAAGGAAGACGGCTGAAGCAACCTTATTCTGTCTGAATCACCCAGGCTCCCTCAGCCCTTTAAAAAGATTACAAGCCTGAATGAGCCAGAGTACAGGGCTAGAATCTGTGACTACTTCTAAATTGTTTTCTTTAGCTCTTTCAATATTTTTCATAACAAACTCCCACATTTTGAAAAAAAAAACCCATTTAGCTATCAACTATTCTGCAATTCAAGCCCATTGAAAGCTCTGATTTTAGGGAGTACATTTGAAATTTGATGAAGCCATCTTTCTTAAGTCTCACCTGAATGAACTTCCGAAGTGGCCTTCCAGTGGTTGGATGAGTGAGAAGGCCATTTTTGAGCTAACCACTATAACTTAAACAGTGGAAATCACTAAGCCTCCCATGCAAAAGCTTGAATATGGTTGACTTTCTGAAGACGTTGGCCTCCGTTCTGCATCATGCTGATAGAATAGCCAAAGGACGTTAAAGGCCAATAGGCTCTTAACTTTATATTGTCACTAGGTTTTTGGATCAAATAGCTTGTTCACACACAATCAGAGCACTGAATTGGAAAACCGGAATGTCTCCTTCATAAACATAGCACGATGGCATTGTTGCTATTTCTGTTAAATTTAAAGCAAGTCTAAAATGCATATGTATTTTCCATTTGTATTCTTATATTCTCATCCCCACCCCACCCCCTGCTTATTTTACACAATTTTTTAGAAAACGTTGCTGGGGATTATCTCCATTATTTTCATTCCCTTTCTAAATCTAAATGTGGGATTTCTTTAAAGACATTTTAAAATTCAGCTACACCAGCTTTGAATTGTTGAGACTAACTTTTACTATACCTGCTTGTTTCAGCACTGTGTTGGCCCTTGCCCACCTGATTGACAGCACATACTCTGAACTGGTAGGTACGAGCTGGAGTGAGGCCACTGACGGAGACACTAGTCATCTCTGGATCAACATTAGATAAATGCACCTTCCATGGAGAATCTAGTAGAATGACCAAACAAAAAACAAAAAAAACCCACAAAGACCATGTAAGTCAATGATTGACTAATAAGCAAGAGAATGTTTAGTAACACAAAAGTAATTTTAATTCAACTGTAATAGTTTAAACTTCCTTTTTTTTCTCCCAATACGTAACAAGAAAAACTTTCCTCTTAACTCACATGGTTAGGCAGATTGCTTATTTGTCTCCTAGAAAGGGATGCTGCACATGTCACTGCATAATAAATAAAAACTATATTCATTAACATTTTAATAAAAGAGGAAATGAGCATGATAAAGACAGATGGGCTGTGTATTTCACAACCCATCTGTTTGGCAGTCCATTATAGCACCACACCCATGAGTGGCTTTGGCTGAAGAGATGTAATGAATTTCATAGATAGTTTGGAATATCTTTCCATCCAGCTTTCAAGCAGGTGTGGAAGAGTGACTCTGTCAGCCAAATCATCTCTTCATTGCATGACTTCAGAAGGTTCTGCTGGGGATTCTCCATCCCTGTATGTTTTCTACAGAGCTCAAGCATACTTTGCAGTCTAATCATTTCTTAGAATGAACAGGACCTGGCAAAACTTCAAGCTCCCACTGTCAGTTCCCATTCTGATTTTCTTTGATGCTTGACATTCATTTTAAAATTATTGGTGAAGAGAAAAGGGGAAAAATGTAGAGAGTGATTACTAAACCTGCTTTTCCATCTTTCTGAGGTGGTACAAAATAATCCCTTTGCCTGTGCAGTGGTCACAGGGAGGGGACATTGGATTTTCGTTATAGCACTGTGGCTATGATTTGAGAAACTTGCTCAGTTTTTAGACCATCCCAGCTGTGTTCATGAACCACACTCAAAATCGCACCCGCTTCTCAAAATAACCTAAAGACCTAACCATGGATTTTCACAACATGTCTATTCTTGTGAGCTCATCAGAAATGCATTTCTGCCCCATACAGGTCAACTAAATGGAGCCACACACTGCTCAAAAATTAAAATGAGACATTTTAAATGCAAAACTCTGTTAAACTTCACACAGAGATATAAATCACTAATTCAGTGTTTGCTAGCTAGATTCTTTGACAAGAATTTAAGTTACTCTGAGGCACGATGCCAATTGAGCTACAAAGGTTGTTATCTTTTTAATTATTCCAAGTAAATTGATTCCCAAAATGGCTTTTGGAGGTGGAATCTTCTGAACTGCCTAGACTTTACAATACTATTTGGCCTTTTGTTTTGAAGATTTTATGGGTAATCCAGTTTTAACTTCCCGATGAAGACTGTTATGGATGCCAATGGAGGGATGAGGCACCGTGTGTGACGTTAGCTTTTATTTTCTTTGATTTTTAAATAGTCTTATTCTTCTTGTGTTCCAAAAATTATATGCTACAAAATAGTTTTGTGCTAGTCATCTGACCATCATATGATAGCCCATTTGTCCTTCACCTATGTACTGACATGGAAAACAACAATCATTAGTGCAACAAGTTAGGGATCCAATCAATGCTAGGCAACCACAGACATCATAACCTTATTCCTGGCCATGATCAATCTACCTGGAAACTTGGGTTCACCTGTGTTTAAAATAGTTGTGCTATAGAATGCGTCATAAATCAGACTATTTTCTAGGTTTCACAAAGAGAAAAAGTTCTGAGATGCTGACAGTCTACAGAGCAAAAACCTACTTTAAATGGATCCAGAATTTTATCAATACATATATTTCCTCCACTGGTATAGATGGTAAACTATTCATTCCTTCTCATGCTGTGAGATTCTTGCCCATATTTTCCAATAGATCTTATAAAACCAAAACAGACCATTTACCAGATGCCTTCCTCCAGTTTTTTCTAAACATTTTTTTGGTGCATACTAGCACAATTCTCAAGCTTGCCATCCTTGAACTTGTTATTTGACTGGCCACCTGGGAAGAGTGGTACCAGATCAAGTGGGTACTAGAGTGAAAGCAGTGAAACATTATTATAAGATGCCAAAGAAAGAGGAAGATTTCAAAAGAAAAGGTAACAGATACAATTACTCCCTTCAAATGGTGATTATGAAAATTTCAATACCTACTAATTCATATATCTATTTCCTCATCTTAAATCTCTATGAGAATAATCTATACATATATTGAGGGCATCTCTGATGAAAATATTGGAACACATAGTCTTTTTTCTGTAAGGATATTTATTTATTTATTTTAAATAATATTTCATTTTCCCTAAATTACATGTAAAGACAATTTTAACATTCATTAAAATGTTTTTCAGTTCCAAATTTTCTCTCTCCTTCCCTCATTCCCCCCTTCTCAGAGATGGTAAGCAGTATGATATAGTTTATACATTTGAAATCATGCAAAATGTATTTCCATATTGGTCATATTGTGAAAGAAGATAGATCCAAAGGGAAAAAAAAACAAAAAAAAATAAAGAGAAAAATAGTATGCTTCAATCTACATTCAGACTCTATCAATTCTTTCTCTGGAGAGGGATAGCATTTTTTCATCATGAGTCCTTTGGAATTGTCTTGGATTATTGTTTTGCAGAAAACAGCTAAGTCATTCAGAGTTGGCTATCATACAATATTGATGTTGCTGTATACAATGTCCTCCTGGTTCTACTCACTTTATTTTGCATCAGTTCATGTAAGTCTTTCTAGGTTTTTCTGAAATCAGCCTGCTCATTATTTCTTATATCATAATAATATTCCATTACAATCATACATCACAACTTGTTTAGCCATTCCCCAACTGATGGGCATCTCCCTAATTTCTAATTCTTTGTCACTACAAAAAGAGTTGCTATAAATATTTTTGTACAAATAGGTCCTTTTCTCTTTTAAAAAAATATCTTTGGAATACACATCTGGTAGTGGTATTGTTTAATCAAAAGGTATACATAGTTTTATAGGCATAGTTCCAAATTGCTCTCCAGAGTGGTTGGATCAGTTCACAACTCCACCAACAATGCTTTGGTAACACATAATCTTTTGCAGATTATTTTCTACAGAAGACTACATATTTATGACAGTCCCACAGTGAAATGAGAAATGTATGCATACAAAATCCCACTGAGTTTATGGTTTATTGAGTGCCAAAAAACACTATTCAGTAAAACAAAATTCAGCCTTAAAGACTCTCCTCCAACAAAGATTCTTTCATGCTTGACAAATGCAACAAAGAGATAACTTTGTTTAATAATCTTCTACTTATTAACAAGGTAGGCATCAAGACATGCAGTTCCCAAAAGTATTCACCACTCTGTGGATCTTGAAAAGGGTCAAAATGAACGAGTCCTTTTCCTACAGATGGTGAGTCCTTCAGATGTTCCTGTTTGGTGATGACACAGTGCTGATTTTATGAAGCCTCAGAACATTACATGGCCTCCTCAATGAGATGAATGATTACATAAAAGAGATCAGCCTAACAATCTATTTGGGAAAAATAAATGGATAGAAATGTTTACTGTCCAGACTATAACACATAATTGAATAAACAATTCATTGAATCAGTAAATCAGTACATAAACCTAGAACAGGAGCTAAACATGAATAGTGTGCTAGCCTTGGAAATGAACAGGAAGAAGAAAGCAGTATGGGATTCTTTTGGGAAGAGTAGTTCTTTAACAATCCCCTGAAGTACCCTTACACATAATTTTTAAAACCAGTGTTCTTCCAGTGATGCTGAATGGTGGTGAAGAGTCAAAGATGCAAATGAACCATAGGGCAACAGAGAGACATGTGGTAGATGCCAATAACTGCAACATATTTCCAAAGATCTAAGTGCAAGAAGTGCCATGTTGAATAACATCCAGGAAATGTATGCTTCCAGTTCAAGTGTATGCTAGGATAAAGTCATTTATTACTCCTGATTCATCTAAAACTAAAATATTTGATAAACTTGTAGAATTGCTGAAAACATATTTATTAACACCATTAGTCCTTATTTGAAGTTGCATTTCAAAAATATAATTAACAGTATTATATATTACATTTATTGCAGAACTATGTCATCTGTGTCAACACTACAACACTGAGAATTTCTTAGATGGCATGTTAAACATTCATTTATGTCAATGACCCTCCCATATATTATGATGAAGTCCTCCAACAATGTTTCCTGAAAGAGCCAAATTAAACATTCATAGTGGTGTAAGGAAAATTTCTATCCAATAAGACTAAATCATTGTCTATTTTATTTTAAAGGCTATGTACGAAAGATAGAAGCAAAAATAGAAAAGTAAATATAAAATAGTTACAGCCCAGTAAAAGTATTCTCAGGAAAACTAAATAAGGCTTAGAATGAAATGAGTGACAATATTATGAAAGACAACAAAATTGGCTTTTTAAAGCTGTGTTGAGGGCAAGAATACTAAGGAAGGTATAGGTCCAATGCCATGGTGAATGGGACAATGACAGCAGAGAGAGTAAAACTATGCAACTTCCATTTGGCTTCTGATTTCTTGATAAAGAAGTCTCTTCAAATTGTAAAGAATAGAATTGAAATCTAAGGTGAAGAGAAAGAAATAATGAGCAAGGTGCCTGCCTCTAAGTCACTCACAGCAAACCTTACTAGTTACTGAAACAACCTGAAGATGCTATCACTGAACACTTTTCAGTGATGTTTGAGGAATGATGAATGATGGCAGAATGATGAACATTCCTCTAATTTTCATAAAAAAAGAGATTCTGCAACCTTTTGGTCAATGATATTGATGTCAATTTTTTAAAAAAATATGAAATGTAGTATTTTTAAAGGGTTTGTGAGAATTTAGAATGGGAAGAGAGAATTAATATGAGTAAACATTAAATTATTAAGCTAAAATTAATTTCATCTCCTTTGTCAAAGGGATATTAAAGAAATACAAACATGGAGTTTAGTATAGTCTTTAACAAAATCCTAAAAGGAATTAAATATGCAGACCCAAAGAGTGCTAGGTTAGATGGTTTAATGGATTTATGTCAAACTCAAGGGAATTCTCAATTGGAATGCCATAAAACTCTGTCCACTGGCTTCATTTCAACATTTTAAGCAGTAGCTTAGATAAAGAGAATAACATGAATGCTTATCAAATTCATGGATGGCATATTGTTGGATATGATAGTTAATAAATCAGGTGACAGAATTAGGTTTTGAAAAGATTAACAGACTGAAACAAGGGGCTTTATATAATAAAGTAAACATTAATAGGGATAATTAGTTAAGACTTACATTCAAGTTCAAAAATCAACTGTGATAATATGGAATGAGACGTGGTTAGAAACCAGCTCATGTGGGAAAAAAGTAGGGTCATAAAGGAGAAAACACTGAATGTGGAATCATAGGGTCTAGGTTCAAGAACTAGTTCTGCTACTTACTACCTGTGAGATATTGGATAAGTCAGTGTATATCTCTGAGTCTCATTTTCCTAATCTATAAAATAAGAGACCTGGATGAAATGACCTCTAAGGGGAAGAAGTAGACTTATTTTACTTGGCTCCAGGGGTCAAAAATAGGACTGATGGATAGAGGCAGATTTTGTCTCCTACCTAAGACAGAACATCCCAATGATTAGAGTAGCACAGAAAATTAAATGGGTGGTTTTGGAGACAATAAATTCTCCATGATTGGAAGTATTCAAGCAGAAGCTGAGATAATTTATTGAAGATGTTGCAAAAAGGATTCATGTTCCAGAAAGAGGTAAAGGGAGATGATTTCTGAGCTCTCTTCCAATAGCAAGATTTTATTATTCTGTTAAAGAGCAGCTCCTGATACTAGTGTGATTGAAAACATCTAGACAAAGAGATCTTGTTAACATGCTCAGTAGAACAGAGTAAATTAATTTATTGGGATCAGCTCAAACACACCAACCTCTGCTCACACCAAAGGAAGTTATACTGATGTTCTCCTTTCAGAATTAAGGATTCAGAGTACATATTTTACAAGAAGAACCACCTTTGGCAGGTATGCCTTTCAAAATCAGCGAGAAAGAAGATGATTTTGAAAGATCAAAGCTCAAGAAGGTCAAAATCTGTTATAATAGTTTCTATCACCTGGTATCAGGTGGTTATAATTATTCATATGACCATAAAGCCCTAGATTTGAATCATATTCAGAGTGTCACTGCCAATATACTTCTGATTACTCCAATATTTGGAAGAGTATTCTTACATAGCCACATGTGCACACTAACACAGTGGTAGTAGAGTTAGCATTGGCCTAGCAATTCTGGGAAACAATTTGGAATTGTACACAAAGGTCACTAAATTGTGCATTTGACCCAGTGATTCCACTAATAGGCAAAAAAACCCAAAGATCAATGAAAGAGGGAAAGGACCCATATGTAAAATACACAAATACACATATATATAGACACACATGTATACACACACATATATATATATATATATATATATATATATATGTGTGTGTCAGTATTTTTTTGTTGTAACAGAGAACTGGAAACTAAGAGAGTTCCCTATCAACTGAGGAATGACTGAAAAAGTTATAGTATATAAGTATAACGAAATATTATTGTAGCTTTAGTGATGACAGGGATAGTTTCAGATAAACTTAGGAAGGCTTCTCTGAATTGATGCAGCTTAAAGAAGAAGCGGGATACTGGTCTATATAACGATGACAATTTTATAAAGAAAAACACCTTTGAAAGACTTAAATAAACAACCATGACTCTATATGACCAATGAAGTATGCTTAACTAAGACTGACATTTTCATCCACTGCCAATATATGGTTTTGTTTTACTTCACTGTGCTTGGTTGTTACAATGTAAGCCTTTTTAAAAAAATGTTTCTTAAAAAAAGGAAATAAAGAAGAGAGTATCATTGAAGCATTTTTAAATTTTTTCAGTTGTTTTTCAGTTGTGGCCAATTCATCATGATCTCATTTGGGGTTTTCTTGGCAAAGATATTACAGTGGTTTGCCATTTCCTTTACCAGCTCTTTTTATAGAAGAAACTGAGGCAAATAGAGTTAAGTGACTTGCCACAGCTAGTAAGTGTTTGGGGCCAGATTTGGACTCAGGAAGATCAGTCTTCCTGACTCCACATCTGGTGCTCTATACGTTTTGCCATGTGACTGCATTTTTTAAATGTATAGAAGAAAATAGAAGGAAATTACAAGGGAAACAAAGATGAGCAGAATGGCTTATCACACTGAACTTAATATATACTTTTAAAAAATCAAGCTGTGCAAAATAGAGATTTTCTGTTTCATATATAATCTTCTTTTTCTGTTCTTTACGTATGGAAATGTTTATGTTTATTAGTATTTGTCAAATTTGAAAGAAGAAAAAATAAAAATTATAAAAGTATAAAAAAACCTCTAAGTGGTCATAAATATAAGATGGAAGCCAAGTCCAACTGTAGTGCTTCATTAATTGATAGATATAGTAATAGAGTCTATAGTCTAGAGACTATTAGAGCTGGAGGAAATTATAGAGTCCAAAGCTTCTTACACAAAAGCAACAAGGCACAGTGGAAAGGACATTGGACTTCAAGTCAAAGGACCTTCATTCAAATCCCATCTTTGCCCTTTTACCAGTGTAACTCTGGGCTAATTACAACCTCGGTTGTAACAGTTTCCTCATCTGTCAAAGGAAAAGGTCGGACTCGATAATCTCTAAAACATAAATTGAATCCACGTTTCCAGACTCCTAGTTCAAGGCTTCTTCTACTGCACAGTGGTGCCCATGTTGCACAATATTTTCCTAAAGGGGCTGGTTGCCAAAGTCATTGAGGTGACCATGCACTCTTCAAGGTAAGGATCATCACACAGTGGACTTACCAGAAGACATATTTTGGCAGTGTGAAATGTACTGTTGGCTCTCTTACTGAGAAGCATCCATGCATCATTAGGAAATAATGCCTTTTAGGAGGGAACCATTTAGAACCATTTAGCTATTTAGAATCTCAATTATGCGCCTTACTGCATGTGTGGATTCAAGTCTCCGGGCTTCAGTTTCCCCATAAGAAAACAGAAAGAGGTGAACTAGTCTCTAAGTTCACACTATCAGAAATCAGAATCCAAGATGTTCATAGTGCTAGAAGGGTTCGTAACTGTGTGCTACAGATATGCTGGCTGTGCTTTTGCTATGGGTGATTTTAAAGGAATACATAAACTATCCCCTGAAGGTTTGTTCATTATTTACCTGTTGTTAACTGACACTGGATATAGGAATCTACTTTTCTTTATGATCCTTTAAAGATAAATAGGAAAGGAGAACATGCTCTATTAACTTGGGAGACACAAATGCATTCTTCACTCATTTTTTTCAGTCTTATAGTCTTACCTTTTTAAGACTCTGAAGGCCTAAAGTTCAATAACTGAACTGACTGGTGTTTTCTAAAACATATTATATATGAATGTGCATACACATATGTGCATATGTAGAAACATATACATACATATACACACATATATACACACACATACATACATGTGTGTGTACAAAAAAACTTTACAAATGTTTAAGACTGAAAAGCCAGTTTATTTAGTCAGCTACCTAGAGCAACTTAATCAAGAAAAGGAAAGAGTAAGACACTAATAAGAACACCTTATATCCCTAAAGGTAGGGCTACTGTTTCCCAAAGTGATTCAATACCATTTGTTTACTGCTAGTGTAAACATCACTTGAGAGTGCTTAATCCAAGTATTTCAATCTAGTGAACAGTTTGATGTGACAACAGGGTCTATTAATCTCCTCTGCACCTTGGAGGCCCTACTCTGTTCTTATGCAGCATCAGTAGAATACTTATTCTTTGTCTTCTCCTACTGGAAGATAAAAGATCTGGCAGGAAGAGAGATTAAACTGAAAACTAATATAAATGAACCCTATTCATCTCCTGGTTGTACATCTCCTGATTTGTACAGAAAAGTAGTTTGGGAAGGATATGCTTGTTCACTAGCCTGGTTTCAGGGAGCTTGTGGAGTATCTTTAAAATTTAAATAGCAAGTCTTCTGACAATCAATAAACAAAACCCTTTAAAAGACTCTACTTTCAGTTCTCACAAAAAAGTCATTCAAGATGTTTGTCTTAGGGGGTAGACTGTAGAGGAACCTTTGATAAAGGAGACCATTCCATAAAAATTTCAACATCTTTCCTTTCTTTCAGGGATTATACTTGCTTCTTTGACCTAGAAAGCCTGGAGAAGTTGCTCAGTAACAAAGATTTTCCAGGTCACACTATTAAATAAAACTTCTCTTACTCAGAAGAGGTAGTGCCAATTTTTCCACTTAGCTCAATCTCCTCAGAACTCATTCTGTGCTCTGATGAGTATTCCACTGTAATTGCTGTTGGTTATAAAAATCCTTCTGGTTGAATATCTTCTTAAATGTCCTGGTAATTTTTCTCAAAAAAAATTAAATTCCATTGCTCCCTCCCTCAATTCAAGATGACTAAGGTGCAAAAAAATGGTGACTAGTTCTAGATACTACAACTGTTTTGTTTTTCAGTATTCTTTTTGATTGTCAAAAGGGTTCTATGTCCATAAACAGGAGTTTCACAAAAGGGTACAACTACACAGAGAAATGTCATCAATCTTCTTTAAAATGAATTAATGCTTATATTAAGTGCAATAGATAATAAAGTATAGTAAGAATAAATGCTAAATACTTAGTATTTGGTAGTGATTTTGTTAGTGGAAAAATGGGTAAATAAATATTGGAATTCCTGGCTTAGAATCTTAATTCTGCTCCTTACTGTATGTGTGGATTCAAGTATCTCACCTTCAATTTCTCCATCAGAAAACAGAAAGTGTTGGACTAGTCTCTGGGATACCCTCTAACCCCAATACACTCAGAGTTCTAACATACTACTTTATCTGATTCAGTCCCAAGAATAGGAGCCTAGACCAGGGAACCCTTAACAATAAAATACAGTCCATCTCAGATCTGAGTCATCTTCCATCTCAGGGAATCCTTTTTCTTATGAATGTAGGCTTTAGAGTTGAAAGGAGGGGGCATAGCCAAAATGACCAAGAGAAGCCAGAAAGTTGCCTGAGGTCTTCCCAGTTTCTTTTGTAAACAATGTTAAATCAAGCCATTAAATGGATTCTGGAGCAAAAGAACACCCAGGAAGATGGAGTGAAACAATTCTGCAGCTTAAGATACACTAGAAAAACTTCAGGAGAGGCCTATCTCACTTGAGTAAATGCGGAACCCAGTCCAGCACAAAAGGGGTCTGGGCAAGCCAGTGGGAGGCTCTTAGCCACAGCACAGATCAGCAACCAAGGACCCTTGGTCCTGGGTCAGCAGACTAGTAGCACAACAGGCCAGCTGTGAGGCCTCCAGCATGAGCACAGAAGGCAAATTGCTAGATGTGGAACTCTGGCACAACAGGTGCAACTAGGCTGGGTGCATTGGTAACTAAGGTGGGGCTCCAGGTGAGGCCAATGAAGGGAGGTCTGATTAAATCTTCACTCCCAAGTAGGCCCAAAACCCCTAGCTACTAGGTGCTAAGCCTATGTGGGTGTGAAGCCCCCAGGGTCCTAAGGGGAGTTGCTAAGACCAGAGCCAATAGTAAGAGCTTAAGTTCTGGTTGCTCAGATGACGTTTGATGATGGCTAAAGAGTGTATAAAAAGAGAGAACAGAGCTATTTGCTTGGGGGTTCTCACTCTTGGAGGTGTGTTGATGTGGAGACTCTTGCCAGCTGTAGTTAAGAGCCCTCCAGCTCCTAAACCTGGATGTTCAGACTTTGTTTAAACCCTGGTAACTATGCATTGAGATTTCAATTAGGCAAGGTCTGTCTGTCCATGTTTGTAATTTGTTTGTATTTGTTCTGAAGTTCAGGATGCTGGTTTTTTCCCATGAACTAAGTGAATGATATTTGTGTGCTGGATTAAAGTAAGATCATTAACCCCTAAACGTTGCTTTCCTTAGTAAAGCAGGTCAAAAGAACATGGGCTTGCAGTGTTCTGTGTGCTGGTCGTTGTTGGTTTTACACAGCCACAGTGGCCACTAGCAAGATTGTTGAAACGCTGGGCAATCCCAGCGCAGTGGGCAAATCATGAGCCCTGGAGGCCCCAGTACAGAAAGACAGTGATCAGGTCCCTGGCCCCCAGCGAAAAAAGCTTGGGACAGCACCTCCTGTGCTCCAGGAGCAGAGCTCAAGTTTAGAAGTCACAAAATAGGCAAGAAATGAGTAAAAAACAAAAAAAGCTCGGATCACAGAAAGCTACTATGGTTACAGGGAAGATCAAAACACAAACTCCGAAGAGGACAACACTGTCAAAATGCCTACATGCAAAGCCTCAAAGGGGAATATAAATTGGTTTCAAGCCCAAAAACCCTTCTTGGAAGAGCTCAAAAAGGATTTTTAAAAATCAAATAAGAGAGGTAGAAGAAAAATTGGGAAAAGAAACAAGAAGTATGAAAGAGAGAGTCAACAGCTTGGAAAAGGAAAGACAAAAATTGACTGAAGAAAATAATTCCTTAAAAAATACAATTGTCCACAGAGGGGGAGGCAATGGAGGTGGCCAAGGCAGCAGAGGTGGCCATACCAGCGACGGCCACGGCTGTGGAGGAGGGGCGATGCTCCTCCGCAGCCCCAAAAGTCCGAGGATCCCGCCGCTCCCCAATTGTCGGTGGCGACCATGACCGAGGTTCCCCAGCACGCTCCCGCTGCACTGCCTGGAGCTCACCAGCTTTGGCGGCTATGACAAAGTGAAGCTGAAGAGCCTTCCGGCTGCCCCTCCAGCCCTGGCCCTGGACAGCCGACCATTCGGGTCCAAGCCTGTGGCCTCAACTTTGCTGACTTCATGATTCGCCAGGAGGCAAAAGACCACCTGCCAGAGGTGCTCTTCATTCCTGGGAAGGAGGGTGCAGGTGTTGTGATTGCAGTGGGAGAGGGAGTCAGCGAGCACCAGGTAGGTGACCGGGTGATAATGCTGGTGCATATTGTGATATGGCAGGAGGAGGTGTCTGTACCAGCTGTCCAAACATTCCCAATGCCAGAAGCCATGTCCTCTGAGGTGGCAGCTGCCTTGCCGGTCAATTACATCACCACCTACATGGTCCTTTTCGACTTTGGCAATCTCCGGCCTGGCCAAAGTGTTCCCGTGCACATGACCGCAGGAGGGGTAGGCTTGGCAGCCATCCAGTTGTGCCAGACAATGGAGAATGTGACCGTGTTTGGGACAGCTTCAGCCAGCAAGCATGAGGTGCTGAAGGAGAAGGGGGTCAGCCACTCCATTGATTACCACACATCCAACTATGTGGATGAAGTCAAAAAAATCTCTCCCAAAGGAGTGGAAATTGTCCTGGATCCACTGGGCGAAGAAGATACCCACAAAGCTTGCAACCTTCCGAAACTAATGGGTAAAGTTATCACCTATGGGACGTCCAACTTGGTGACCGGCCCAAAACGGAACCTGATGGCAATGGTTAAAACCTGGTGGAATCGAGGGGAATCAAGGCATTTGTGGCTTCCACCTCCACTTCCTGGAGAATGAGGTGGAGCTAGTCAACAGGGTGGTGCTGCAGTTGTTGACCCTCTACAAGGAGGGCCACATCAAGCCCCATATTAACTCGGTCTGGCCCTTTGAAAAGGTGGCTGATGCCATGAAGCAAATCCAAGAGAAGAAGAATGTGGGCAAAGTCATCTGTGCTGGTAAGCAAAAAGTTCAACAAGTGCCCTTGAATAGTTTGGCTTTTGTTCCTTTTTGAGTAATTTAGTGTATTTCATTGAGCCTTACTAGGTGCTAAGCCCCAGGCCCAAACCCCTATTAGGTGTGGAACCTATGTGGGTGTGGATTGGTGACTGGGGTGGGGCCCAAGGTGGGGCTGGCTAAGGGGAGGTACTAACTCCAGAGCCGTGCCCTATTAGGTGTTAACCTAATCTATGTGGATGTGAACCTCCCAGGTTCCTAAGGGGAGGGGCCAACTCAAGAACCAATCACCGGAGCCTAAGCTCTGGTCATTCAGACAACGTTTGATGACATCTGAAGCCCTATAAGAAGGGAGGACAGAGCCATTTGTGCAGGGCTCCCGAGGTGGTGTTCTGATGAGGAGACTCCGGGTAGCTGTAGCTAAGGAGCCCTCCAGCTTGTAAACTTGGATGCTGAGACATTGTTGAGCTCTGGTAACTATGTATTGGGATTTGAATCAGACAAGGTCTGTCTGTTGATGTTTGTAATTTGTTTGTATTTTGTTCTGAAGTTCAGGGTACTGCCCTTTTCCCCTGAACTAAGTGAATGCTGTCTGTATGCTGGATTAAAGTAAATTTGTCAACCCCTTCACCTTGCTTTCCTTAGTTAAGCAGATCAAAAGAACCTGTGCTGCTGGCAGCTTTCTGGGTGCTGGCTGTGGGTGGATCTTACACCCCCACAGAAGCTGCTAGCCGGATCGTTGAAACATCATCTTGGTGCCCAATTCAGAGAACAAGAACTAGAAGGGGAGGGTCATGGCAGGGGAGAAAGGTTGGGGGACAGAGAGGAGGAGGGTAAGACTTGGGGGACCTGGAATGGAGAGGTCAGGAAGTCATATTCTTTTGGGTTACTACTGATGTCTCTGCCTTCTTCAGCTCTCCCAAACACACTGCCCTTCCAAGGGTCAGGGATGGTCTCCGTGGTGTGATGACCTCTCTCCAATCATATTCCTTTCCTCTTGGTCAGGGCTGCCTCCCCTCCCTTCTTCTCCCAGAAGGTTAAGAAGTGACCACTTGGATATATGGGCCCTACTGAGTGGGCGGGGACCCATCCAGGGGCCCAGCTGCTTCTTCCCATCCCACCTCTTGTTCCCCTGGGCTTTCTGCCCTATTTGTGCCAAGTTTAACTTCTTCCTCCCTCCCACCCTCCCTGCCCTGTTGTGTATGAGTTGGTCTCTGCTTAATGTTCCCCAATCCTACCCTCCCTTACTTCCCCCAAGAAAACTGAAATGCCAGCTCAGGGTAGGGGGTGAGAGGGGCTGTCCTTGTGAGTCTAGTACATATCCCATCTCAGCTGCACTCCAGATTCCCACTAAGTCTAAATAGCCCCAGAGCTGACCAGTCTCTAAAATGACACATGCAGTGTCTAGGAAGTCTTAGGGCCATTTTAAGTTTGCTTCTGGGACACCCTGTATAAATGTTAGCAATTATTATTAATCAGTAGCTAAGCCCAGTCAACACGCCCATCCTTCTTATTCCTGACTTTATATGCACAACTGGGCCTTTCCTAACACAGGGCTCTTCCACAGTCTTAACCTAGTTTGTGTCTTACACCCTAGGGAAGGAACTAGACTATCCTCACCACTACCTTAGGCTCTGAGGGGGCCTGGAAGGAGTCTCCATGGCTTCCCCTTTTCCACTGAGTTCCTTAGATCTGTTCTCGGTGCCTTAGCATCTGAAAAGTTTCTTGTGCTCATGGGGAGTATAAGCGTACTTTTCCCCCTAGGTTCTCACCCCCAACACTCCACAGGTGCCTTGTTCTGATGGAGCTGGGGTTTCCAGTCCCACTGCGCTGCCAAAAATCTCCTGTGTGTGTCTGAGGGAGTGCGGATGCAGACAGCCTGTAGTCTCGGGCTTGGTGAGAAAAAAAACTTCCCACCCTTTTGCCAGTCTATCTTATCTGTCTGTTTACTGGCTGGGGAGAATCTTTTTTTTCAGCCTAGCAGATAACTGTGGAATTTACCAGCCTGGGCTCTTAGAGACAATTGTGTCCATTTCCAAACTTTGGGACCAAAGTAAAATTCGAAACACATTCCAGCTTGAGCCCTGTAAAGCCCCAACTGACTTGCTCTCCTGAATGTGGGAGGCAATTTTCTTAAACATAGCCCTGGATTTCTTGTTTACATTGGGGAGGGGAGAGGGAAGAGAACAGTAGGGAAATTTGGGCATCTGCCCTTGGGTCCCTGAGCTGGAGGCCAAATGTCAGGATTGTGAGGGTGGGCACTGTCAGCCCCTCTTCCTCCATCTCTCAGTTGAGAATGGGGGATGATGGGCAGGTAGATCACCGCCCTGGCCACTGCCAAATGACCAGTGTGGGGAAGGGGGTGGACATAGCAGATCCCTCCCACATTTTCTAAGCAAGCCTAAAGTGAAATGTGATTTTATGCTCGTATGTTTGTCTCCCCCGTCCACCCACTGCCGAAGCTGCCTTTGTGTTTGTGTCAATAAAGCGCTGTCCCTCTAAAAAAAAAATACAATTAGCCAAATTGGAAAAAAAAATCCAGTGGAGAAAACAACTTCCTAAAAAGTAGAAATGGCCAAACTAAAAAGGAGGTACAAAAGCTAACTGAAGAAAGTAATTCCTTAAAAATTAGAATTGGGCAAGTGGAAGCTCTTACAATATGAGACATCAAGAATCTGTCAAACAAAATCAAAAGACTAAAAACAAAAATAGAAGAAAATATAAAATACCTCACTAGAAAAACAAATTATTTGGAAAATAGATCCAGGAGAGACATTATCAGAATTATTGGGAAAGCCATGATAAAAAAAAAAAGAACCTGGACAGTATCTTTCAAGAAATTATCAAGGAAAATTGCCCTGATATCCTAGAATCAGAAAGCAAACAAGTCATTGAAAGAATCCCCAGATCACTTTCTGAGATACCAAAATGAAAACTCAAAGGAATATTATACCCAAATTGCAGAATTATCAGGTCAAGGAGCAAACACTGCAAGCAGCCAGGAAAAAAAAAAACAATTAAAATATCAAGGAGCCATAGTCAGTATTACACAGGAATTAGTGCTTAGTATATAATATTCTGGAAGGCAAAGGAGCTTGACTACAAACAAGAATCAACTAAACAGCAAAACGGAGCATAATATTTCAGGGAAAAGATGGATATTCAATGAAATAGGGGACTTTCAAAATTTCCTGATGAAGGGACTAGAGCTGAACAGAAATACAAGCCTCAAGAGAAGCATAAAAAGGTAAGGAAAGGAAAAAAAAAAACATGTTATTCAATAAGATTAAACTATTTATATCCCTACATGGTAAGATGATACTTGTAACTCCTGAGAATTGTATATCTATTAAGGCAATTAAAAGTGTACTTAGAGAGTGTGGGTATAAGGTGACTTTGATAAGATAATAAAAAATTTATTAAGGGGTGTAAAAAAAGGATTGTACTGGGAGAAGAGGAAAGAGAGAGGCAGGATAGGGTAAATTAAGTCACATGAAGAGGCATAAAAGACCTATTATATTAGAGGGGGAGAGGGGTAGGGAGTGAGCATTGTTTGAACCTTACTCTCATCAGATTTATCTCAAAGAAGGAATAGCATACACATTCAGTTGCATATAGAAAATTATCTTACTCCATAGGGAAATAGGAGGGGAAGGGCAAAGAAAAGAGAAGGGGGCACTAATAGAAGGAAGGGCAGAAGTAGGAGGGAAAAGGGGAAAGCAATGGGAGAGGAGGCTGCTAGAAGGGAGGGCAGATGGAGGGAGGCAGTGGTTAGAAGCAAAAAAACTGTGAGGAAGAACAGGATGAAAGGGAATGGAAAAGTATAAAGCAGGTGAAAAATAGGATGGAGGGAAACACACAGTAATCAGAACTCTGACATAAAATAGAAGTGGATAGTACAGTGGATTAAAAACCAGAATCCTACAATATGTTGTTTATAAGAAATACATTTGAAGCAGAGGGATACACACAGAGTAAAGGTAAAAGGCTGGAGCAGAATATATTATGCTTCAGCTGAAGAAAAAAAAACTGGGGTAGTAATGCCAATCTCAGACAAAGCAAAAGCAAAAAATAGATCTAATTAAAAGAGATAAGGAAGGAAACTACATCTTGCTAAAAGGTATGCTAAGCAATGAAGTAATACCAGTACTAAACATATAGCCACCAAGTGGTATAGCATCCAGATTCTTAGAGGAGAAGTTAAATGAGTTACAGGAAGAAACAGACAGCAAAACTATACTACTGGGGCACCTCAACCTCCCCTATGAGACCTAGATAAATCTAACCACAAAATAAACAATAAATAAGGAGATGAATGGAATTTTAGAAAAGTTAGATATGATAGACCTCTGGAGAAAAGTGAATGGGGATAGAAAGAAATATATGTTTTTCTCAGTGGTATATGGCACCTAAACAAAAACTGACCATGTATATGGGCATAAAAACTTCACAATCAAATGCAGAAAGGCAGAAATATTAAATGCATCATTTTCAGATCATGATACAATAAAAATTACATGTAATAAAGGGCCATGGAAAGATAGGCTAAAAATTAATTGGAAACTAAGTAATCTAATTATAAAGAATGAGTGGGTCAAACAATTCACAGAAACAATCAATAATTTCATCAAAGAAAACAACAATAATGAGACAACATGCCAAAATTTATGGGACGCAGCCAAAGCAGTTTATAGGGGAAATTTCATATCTCTAATTGCCTACACGAATAAAATAGACAAAAAGGAGATCAATGAATTGGGCATGCAACTAACACTAGGAAAAGAACAAATTAAAAATCCCCAATAAAATGCCAATTAGAAATTCTGAAAATCAAAGGAGAGATTAATAGAATTGAAAGTAAGAAAACTATTGAACTAATAGATGAAAGTAAGCTGGTTTTATGGAAAAAACAATAAAATACATAAACCTTTGGTTAATTTGACTTAAAAGAAGAAGAAAACAATTTACATGCATCAAAAATGAAAAGGGTAAAATCACCAATGAAGAGGATTTTAAAACAATAATTAGGAGCTCTTTTGCCCAACTGTATGCCAATAAATCTGACAACCTAAGAGAAATGGGTGAATATTTACAAAAATATAAATGGCCCAGATTAACAGAAGAAGAAAGAAAATATTTAAATAATGTACTTCAGAAAAAGAAATTGAACAAGCTATCAACAAACTAATGAAGAAAAAATCTCCAGGGCCAGATAGATTTGCAAGTTAATTGTACCAAACATTTAAAGAACAATTAATTTTAATACTATATAAACTATTTGGGAAAAATAGGCAAAGAAGAAGTCCTACTAAATTCCTTTTATGACACAAGTATGGTGTTGACAGTTAAAGAAGAGGCAAAACAGAGAAAGAAAATTATAGACCAATTTCCCTAATGAATGCGGAGGCAAAAATTTTAAGTAAAATATTACCAAAGAGATTACAGGAATTTTTCCATAACCATGATGGGACTTATACCAGGAATGCAGGGCTGGTTTAATATTAGATAAAACTATTAGAATAATTGACCATATTAATAACAAAACAAAAGAATTTTTATGATTATCTCAAACAGTGCAGAAAAAACTTTTTGACAAAATACAGAATCCATTCCTATTAAAAAACACTAGAGAGCATAGGAATAATGGAATTTTCCTTAAAATGATAATTAGTGTCTATCTAAAAACTATCAGCAAGCATTATCTGTTGTGGAAATAAGCTAGAAGCTTTCCCAATAAGATCAGGGGTGAATAAGAATGCCCATTATCACCACTCTTACTCAATATTGTACTAGAAATGTTAGCTTTAGAAATAAATGAAGAGATGACTGATCTTGATAGACTTAGCCCTTCTTAGCAATGCAAGGCCCTAAAACAATTCCAAAGGACTCATGATCAAAAATGCCGTCCATATCTAGAGAAAGAACTATGGTGTCTGAATGCAGAGGGAATCAGACTATTTTCTTTATTTGTTTGTTTTGTTTTGTTTTTCTTTCTCATGGTTCCTCTCATTTGTTCTAATTTTTCTATACAACATGACTAATGAAAATATATTTAATCAGAATGTAAATGTAGAGCCTATATCAGATTGCATGGCCTCTTGGGGAGGGAGAGGGAAAAACATTTAAAACTGATGGAAGTGAATGGTGAAAACTAAAAATAAATAAATTAACTTTTAAAAAAGGCAATAAGTGAAGAAAAGGAAACTGAAGGAATTAGACTAGGTGATGAGGAAACAAAACTATCAGTCTTTGCAGATGATGTGATGGAATACTTAGAGAATCCTAGAGAATCAACTAAAATTTACTTGAAATCATTACCAACTTTAGCAAAGTTGGAGGATTTAAAATAAACCCATATGAATCATCAGTATTTCTATACATTACCAAAAAAACCCAGCAGCAAGACATAGAAAGAGAAATTCTATTTAAAATAACTGTAGACAATATAAAATATTTGGGAGTCTACCTGCCAAGACAAACCCAGGGACTATATGAACACAATTACAAACCACTTTTCACACAAATAAAGTCAGATCTAAACAACTGGAAAATATCAATTGCTCATGGGCAGGCTGAGCTAATACAATAAAAATGATATTTCTACCTAAATTAATTTATTTATTCAGCACCATACCAATCAAACTACCAAAAATTCATTTTTAGAGCCAGAAAAATCATAACAAAACTGAATAACAAAAGGTCAAGAATATCAAGGGAATTAATGAAAAAAAATGAAAAGGAAGGTGGCCTAACTATACCAGCTCTAAAACTATATTATAAAACAGCATTCACAAAAACCATCTGGTACTGGCTAAGAAATAGAGTGGTAGATCAGTAGAGTAGGTTAGGCACACAAAATACAGTAGCAAAGGACTTCAGTAATCTACTGTTTGATAAACCCAAAGACTCCACTTTCTGGGATAAGAACTCACTATTTGACAAAAACTGCTCGGGAAAGTGGAAAATAGTATGGCAGAAACTAAGCATAGATCAACATCTCACACCACATACAAAGACAAGTTCAAAATGGGTACATGATTTCGACATAGAGGGTGATACCATAAGCAAATTAGGAGAGCAAAGAATAGTTTAATTTTGATTAAATTAAATTAAAAAGGTTTTGCACTAACAAAGGTAATGCAACCAAGATTAGAAGGAAAGCAGAAATCTGAGAAACAATTTTTATAGCCAGTTTCTCTGATAAAGGCTTCATTTCTAAAATATATAGAGAAATGAATCAAATTTATAAGAATAAAAGTCATTCACCAATTGATAAATGGTCAAAGGATATGAATAGGCAGTTTTCAGATGAAGAAATTGAAGCTATCTATAGTCATATGAAAAATTGCTAAATCACTATTGATTAGAGAAATGCAAATTAAAACAACTTTGAAGTACCAACTCGTACCTATCAGATTGCTAATATGACAGAAAGGGAAAATGATAAACGCTGGAGATGTGGGAAAATTGGGACATTGATGCATTGTTGGTGGAGTTATGAACTGATCCAACCATTCTGGAGAACAATTTGGAACTATGCCCAAAGGGCTATAAAAATGTGTATACCCTTTGATCCAGCAATACCACTACTAGATCATGAAAAAGGGAAATGGACCCATATGTACAAAAATATTTGTAGCAGTTCTTTTGTGGTAGCAAAGAATTGGTAATTGAAGGATGCCCATCAACTGAGAAATGGCTAAACAAGTTGTGGTATATGAATGTAATGGAATACGAATGGTGAGCAGATAGATTTCAGAAAACCTTGGAAAGACTTATATGAACTTATGCTGAGTGAAGTGAGCAGAACTAGGAGAACATTGTAGACAGTAATAGCAACATTATGTGATGATCAACTATTACAAGTCTTAGCTTTTCTCAGCAATACAATGATGCAAGAAAATTCCAAGACTCATTATGGCAAATGCTACCCACATTCAGAGAAAGAACTATGGAGTCTGAATGCAGATGGAAGCATTCTATTTTCACTTTTTTGTTTTTTTGTTTTTTCTTTCTTGTGATTTTTTTCCCCTTTTGTTCTGATTCTTCTTTCATGACATGACTAATGTGGAAATATGTCTCATATGACTAAAAATGTATAACCTATAACAGATTGCTTGCTGCCTTGGGGAGGGAGAAGAGAGGGAGAAAAATTTGGAACTCAAATGTTGATAAATGTTGAGAATTATCTTTATGTGTAACTGTAAAAATTAAATACTATTAAGTGGAGGAAAAAAGAGTCGAAAGGAAACTTGAAGTTTATTTATCTAGGCCAATCTTCAGTTTATAAATAAGAAAACTGAAACTCAGGAAGGCTAGGAGGCAAACTGAAGGGTCGCACAATAACTTAGCATATTTGGAATGTATATTCAAACCCTCTGATTTCGAATCCAGGGCTCTTTCCACAATGCTGAAGGAAGTTAATGCCATCAAAAGGGGATAATATTATTTGAATGAGCAAGTGAGAAAATGTATGCCATTCAATCAATAAACATTTAAGTGCCTTATGTGCTAGGTAGTGTGCTAAGCACTGGTGATATAAAGAAATGCGAAAAAACTCCCCCCAAAACCCCAACCAGTTCCTGTCCTCAAGGAGCTCCCAATTTAATGGGGGAAGACAACCCAAAACAAAGGGAGAAGGAAGGTATTTAGTGTGGACACATGACAAAGTCTTGGGAAATGATGAGATGGTTGCCATGAACACCTTCCTTAAATGAATGATCTGGGAGGAGTTCACCAATGTCCATCCTCCCCCCTCTCCAATGAGAGGGAGGGATAAAAAAAAATCACAGGTTTAGGGGTACTGAGAGGGTGTTAGTTTCAGAATTGATTTGATCTTGTAGGAAGATGAGTTGCTAGAGACCATGATGAAGTCCTGGAGAGTAATCAGGTGAAAAATGTGTGTGTGTGTGTGTGTGTGTGTGTGTGTGTGTGTGTGTGTGTGTGTGTATGTGCATGTGTGCATGCATGTGTGCATGTGCATGTGTTGTGTGTGTGTGTTTGGGAAATATGAACCAAATAGTTGATGAATGAACTTTGATTCATGTAGACAAAAGAAACTTACCCATATGTCACTCCTTTTGTTCTTTTCACCTGTACCCTGAAATTGCTTAGTATTTAATTCCTGGTGGTAAAGGAGACTTGCATTCATATGCAATGGTGAAGTGGAGGCAGATGCAATTACCCAGGAGGGCAATATTTACTGGATCTATAGAAATACCATTTAAGCAAATGAATACCACTACCAATGACTGGTACCAGACTATACTGTGGATGTACTTTAAAATACCTTAGCAAATGTGGTGTCATTTGCTAGGTTCCATATAAAATGACAATATTTTATTTAATAAATATCCATAAATTGGTCATGTCCATCTACATGCTTTCTTACATATTCACCTTATGACCAATGACAAATGTTTATAAGATGGCTGGATTGGGTAAAATCTAATTGTAATATAGGCAAGCCAGTTCTTCACAAAATGGGAAAAGCCTTTCAAATCAGCTGTGGGATCAATGGAGTCATAAATCTGGTGCCAATTTGAATATGTTAATATCCAATTTGAACACTACACTGCCAAAAGTACGTATTATTGGCAACATGAAGAATCTTGGCTTCATGTAGAAGTATGTGAGCTTACTTCTGTAGTTGCGGTTGGTTTGTGGATGTAAGTGAATTTAAGGCAACATTGCATTTGTTATTTCCAGTGCCAGGCTTCTCACTGGCAGAGGAACTTGGGTTGGACTTATGGTAAGCCACTTGATATCTCCTTGGTCCAGCAGCACTCAGCATGAGACAGATGGAAATGACTTGAATGGCCACTGCCACTAAATGGGATACCCTATGTGTCCTTTTGTTTGGCGATATCTGCTAGGGTGAAGCCTATGTTAATCTACCAGTCCAAATGAGGCTACACATAAACTGGGCAAATTTTTTTTTAATTTTCTCATCAACTACCCCACAGTTAGGTTTAGTTCTCTAAGCAGAGTTCAAGCTATTTAGGGGGTAAACAAAACATTAAAATGCAGTTATTTCAAGGCCGTGCATTTAAGAGAAGCATCCCAGCTACTACCTGAGGTTAAGTGGAAAACAACTGCTCATATTCATATTCCAACACAGATTTCAAGAGGTTATTGGATATGCAAGTGCTGCTGGTTATAGCTCTCTAGCAAATACTTTAAATGTCAGTGTTCTGTAGGGGAAAGAAATTGGACTCTGAGACAGAAGGCATGAGTTCAGGTGCCAGCTCTCACATTTAGTAGCTATGGACCTATGGGTGATTAACTTTACTCCCATGACCCTCAATTTTCTGGTTATTAAAATGTGTCTAATAATGTATACATTCATTTGTTATTCAAAAATCTATTAAGTATTTTTGATGGGTACAGCGCTGTAATTCTAGGTGCCAAGAGAAAGATAAAGTTTAAATAATACATTGTTCCTGCCTCCATGGAGCTTACAGTCTAACAGAACAGGATGCCTGTGAGGAAAATGCTTTGTATACCTTCAAGTTCTACAGAGATGTTAGTGGTTCAGTTAAATTATTAGTTGGTGGTTCAGTTAAATTCAACAAGCACCTACTATGTGCCGAGTACTGTACCAGTCACTGAAGGAAGCCTTGCAGTTTATAATCACCTAACAAAGGCTCGTGCATTGATTAATAACATACCCTTGGCCACGGCCTAGTCTCGAGTATGTAGCCTCTAGGGGTGAGGTAAGGATAACAGAAGATCTGAAGCCAGATACATTTTGTAGACCATGTGCTTTTTTTCTGGAACAAACTATTGCTACTGTGGGAGAGCAGGGCTGCATTAAAGGTATCAGTATTTATTCCTTCGGGATTCTTAGTGCATTTATGAGTGACTTTCACTTAATTAGTTGCATTGACAAATACCAATTTTGAAAGAAATGGAATCAAATTATGGGTTGGAGAATGGTTTCTCTAACAATATAAGTGAGTCTAGTTTGAAAGGATGATTTGCATTTTTTTTTCAGTTAGCTGATTTCTCTTTCACATTCATTATTTATCAGTGGTAACATGTTGCTGCCTTATGTTCACCATAGGTCTTCTCCATTGCCATTTGGGTCATTCACAAATTCACCTGGAGACAGAAGTGTTGCACAATTCATACTCATTCCATCAATAGAAGAATACTGGTACTAAAACCACGAGGTTTTGAATCAGAAAGTGGCTTAGGATCACTGAAAGAGTAGTACCTTTTCCAAAATGTAATCAAACCCTCTCCGTCTCACTTGTTCCTTTCCTGTCCAGTTCATTGTTTATCTCTGGCGCAGTCCATGTACTCGTAGAAAAGTTTAATTGGTTAGCCTTCCAATTGCATATCATATTCTAAACAAGAGGCACTGTTTGCTTATTTTTTCCTGTGTGAATGTTAGGTCAAATCTCTTAAGTTGATTTATAACTAAAGACATAGTTAGGTCCCGAGTGGTATTTACAGAATGTCTTCATGGTCCTATTGACATTTTAAGTAAAATAGATGGATTAGTTAAATGGAAACAACAATAAAATTACCATCTGACTGGTACTTATCCACATGAAAAGTCCAGAAATTAAGATGTTCCTCTCTCAGAACATGGTCAAGGCAGCCCAGACACAGATTACTAATTATTTTCTAATTGTTTCATGTAGATTAGTTTTAAATAATACAATACAAATAATATCAATATGCTAATAATATAATATTAATAATACTATAATAAATAATACTAAAGTTCAAAACTGCACTAAGACTTTGGGGCACCCCTATATCGATGGATCCCTTGTGTAGTGGATAGAAGGCTGGCCTTGGAATAAAGAAAACCTGTATTCAAATCCTGCCACTGACACATAATGCCTACTTTACTACAGTAAGTCCCTTACCCTTTTCATTGTTCTAGTCCACTGTCTAAAATAAGTTCAGATGATTTGTTGATTTGAATTGGCAGGAATAGTTTTAATACTGATAATTCTCCAAACTAATGAAATCACAGATACAGACAAAAAATAACTGAAACTAGTGTAACCCATAATCCAAAATGATAATTCAAAATGAGCAAACTATGTGATGGTCCATATGTTTGGAAACATGTACATCCACAGAGTCCTTTGATATACAGTGACTGTCAGATGAACTAAATGGAAGGATAGGGGAGTTGAAGGATGAGAGATGCTCTTTAAGAGAAGAGATGGGGATAGAGTCATCATGCCAATACAGAGAAAACTTCACATTTGCATTACTGTTCATTTTCTTTCATAATCTTGTTGCCTCTTTTAATGGCCATAATAGTTTAAAAATTATTCTTTATCATTTATTTTCTGTTTCTTAGAGACTCGGACTATTATTTTAGTGATCTTCTAAGTAAGCTATGATGGTTGGGTAGAATGTTCAATATGAACTCTACATAAAAGTTTCCTCAATTTATAGAGTTCATATGAACATTTGCATATAATTACAAAGCTAAAAAAAGTATTTTAAAATGTTATGCACTTAAACTTCTGGTGATATGTCAGCTGAATTACTCAAACTTGGGCAGGAAGAGCCTGACCTTTCAAAGATAGGCATGTCCAAATAGAGATTTTTTTTTTCCTCTGAGCTTATATGGGACCCATTTGACTATTAACGGATAGGTTAACAGAGAAGTTAGTCCCATGAAATGAATATACTCTATTCCCCACAACACATAGAGCAGTACACCAAAACCCTGTGGAACAATCTAGTGTATCAAGTAGGAAATTACTTTTTTAAAGCTACGGGTTATACAGTCCTGGGACTTGAAGCTGTATAAGAGGAATTTACTGCAGAGTATGCAGCTATAATGTTATTAGAGAACAAACCACAATATTAGGAAGTAGCTATGAAGTCATTTAGAGGGACATGGCTTGCATCTTTTAGTATGCCTGAGATGGATGAATGTAAACAGAACTAAGGAAGAACGACAAAAAATCTCCTGACCTGGACCCAACCCCAATCCAATATTGGAAGGATAGTATGAAGTCATCTAGGCAGAGAGGTCTGAAAGGACACTGGGATTTCGTCATGCCCAAAACAGAAAGCAGTCAAAGAATTTCATAAGCTGCCAATGATATAAGAAATAGAAAGTAGGCTGATATTTTCCAAGTTAAAAAGTAGATTTTTAGTTCAACAAAAGATTTCTACCTCTCACCTTGAGAAAATTCTTCCCTATTTGTAGGTCATTGGCTAACATGCACCAAAATTGAAGACAGAAATTTATATCTGGGTTCAGGCTACATGATTGAGTTTGTGTATTTGTTACCTTATTATTCTATGTTATATATGATTGGATAACACAGGAATAATTCCTTTAATAGTACATCTATCTCTTCCCCTTAGAGCTAAAACACAGACAATAATCTGTCTTCAGCAGATATTTTTGATTCATTCATTCTATCTATCTATAATTTTCTTTTGTGGTTTATATCCTGCCTATTTCTCAAAAGAATTTGAGGGAGCACACAAAGATAAAACATATTGAAAAACAGTACAAAGAAACATAGAAATAATATAAAAGCAAAAAAACCACAAAAAGTTAAAAGATGAAAGAAAGAGGTACATTCAACATGTTGGATCAGATAGTTGCACAGTGAATTAGCTCAGATCTTCTAGGCAGCAAAAGAAAAAAGGCAAACACTGTGACTTAGGTACTTTTGTTATGCATTTTTTCATTCTGGATTCTGAATAAGTAACTAAGGTGGAAGAAATATTATTGGAAGCAACATTCAATTTACAAGAATCCAAAGAAAAATAGAATGAAACAAAATATTTCATGGTAATTATAATTAATGATAACACATATGTACATACACATACAGTCTAAGGCACTATTAAAACTGCTTGAAGCATAAAGACCAGTTTCTTTGCTATTTTGTTAAGGAAGCACTATGAAGTCCATCAACTTTTATGCATGTAATAGCAAATAGGAATGAAGATGCTTAACATATCATACTGTGACAATCAAAAATGCCCTTTAAATCTAAGCAAATGCATTCATGGAGTGGATATATGAGACTCCCAATAGATCCTCTACTGGAAAAGACACTTGTTGCACCAAAAAAGGAAAGGCAAGTTGAAATAATTGAAAATGTTCCATGAGAAACAACATGGACTTTGTATCATAAATCCAAGTCATGTAAAGCTAACTGTTCCAACAAGACAAATCACACATCAACATCATTCAGGGCCTACACAGGACATATTAGAAAGCTCTAGGACTCTAGTAACTGAAGAAAAATTCATATCTTTGCTTCCACAAAGATTTACACTGATTTTTCAGTTTGAACTTGTACCAAACACTAATAAGATTCAAGGACTATGCCAGTAAATATAAGGCATAGATTTTATTTAGAGCACTTCATTTGGATATTAGGCGATCATCTCAAACTCATCATGTTTAAGATTAAACCTCTCTATCTTTCCTGCCCCAAATTAAGCCTCCTTCAAGATTTTCATACCACTTTGGAGTCAGAGCTTCAATGTTTCAGATCTGGAAGGGTCCTGTGAAGTCAGCAGGTCCCTGCACTCATTTTACATATTAGGAAATATTTACTCTTTATATGTCAAGTATCTCCTTTCCTAAACCCAGTCACTCACCAATTTCTGCCATTTCTTCATTCATGTTTCTCACATCTGTGCCCATTCTTGACTCATGTTTCTCACATCTGTTCCTTTTGACTTTCACCATCTTAGTTCAGGCCCTGATATGCCTGAAACACTACATAGCCTCTTAACTGATCTTTGTCAGCACCATGGCCAGAGGTCAAAGAACTCTTCCTTATATGTATATATATTTCAGTGTGGGATTGCAAGGTCTTTGACTGTAGGGACTGTCTTGCTTCTGTATTTGTATCCTGGGTGCTTAGCACAGTTATTGACACAGTACTTAATAAATGCTTTTTTCATTCATTTATACAGGCTGTTTCAACCAACAGAATGTAAGCTCCTTTAGTGCAGGGAACATTTTCATTTGTCTTTGTCCCACACCCAATACTGTGGCTGGCACATATAACAGGTTCTTTAAAAATGTTTGTCCAAAATTATTACCCAATTGATATATTGTCAAAGGGATATGAATAGGCAGTTTTCAGATAAAGAAATTAAAGCTATCTCTAGTCATAAGAAAAAATGCGCTAAATCACTATTGATTAGAGAAATGCAAATTAAAACAGCTCTGAGTACCACCTCATACCTATCATACTGGCTAATATAATAAAACAGGAAAATGATAAATGTTGGAGAAAATGTGGGAAATTTGAAACACTAATACATTGCTGGTGGAGTTGTGAACTGATCCAACCATTCTGGAGAACAATTTGGAACTATGTCCAAAAGACTGTGTATACTACTAGGTCTGTATCCCAAAGAGGTTGTAAAAAAGGGAAAAGGACCCACATATACAAAAATAGTTATAACAGCTCTTTTTGTGGTGGCAAAGAATTGGAAACTGAGAGGATGCCTATCAATTGAGGAATGGCTGAAAAAGTTGTGGTATATGAATGTAATGGAATACTATTGTGCTATAAGAAATGATGAGCAGGCAGGTTTCAGAAAAGCCTGGAAAGGCTTGCATGAACTGATGCTGAGTAAAGTGAGCAGAACCAGGAGAACACTGCACACAGTAACAGCAACATTGTGTGATGACTAACTTTGATAGACTTATCTCTGCTCAGCAATGCAAGGATCTAAGATAACTTCAAAAGACTCATGATTGAGAATGCTGTCCACATTGAGAGAAAGAACTATGTAGTCTGAATGAGGATCGAAGCACATTATTTTCCCTCTCTTCCTCTCCTCCTCCCCCCTTTTGTTTTATCTTTCTCATGGTTTTGACCTTTTGTTCTCATTCTTTCACAACATGACTGATGTGGAAATATGGTTTTTTTGTGTTTTTTTGAAATATGTTTAACATGACTGTATATGTATAACTTATATAGGATTGCTTGCTATCTTGGGGAGTGATAGGGGAGTGAAAGAGGGAGAAAAAATTTGGAACTCAAATCTTATAAAAATGAATGTTGAAAACCTATCTTTACATGTAATTGAAAAAAATGAAATAGTGGGGAAAAACAAAAAAAAATCCTTGTCAAATTGAGTTGAATTAAATTGAATTATCCCTACCTTGAATCTTTCATATGTTCTGTGTTGCATTGTCACTTACTGTTCTTAAAAAAGGAAAATCAACATCCAGGGTGAATTGGCTAGTCAATGACAGCCAACAAATATTTATTGACTAGATAGACTAATTTGATGAACTTTTCCTTCCTGCTTCCTTATTAATTTTTTTTATTGAAAAGGTCATAGTCACTCTTCCTCTTCAATCTTTCCAACCTTGTTTTTCTTAACTCTTCTTTTGTGCACTCTAGTCTCAGACAAACTCAGCTACTCAATGTTCTAGCCTCAGATACTTGATAGCTCTGTGACCCTGGACAAGTCACTTAACCACTGTCTGCTTCAGTTTCCTCAACTATAAAATTAAGATAATAACAGCACCTCCCTCTCAGAGTTGTTGTGAGAATCAAGTAAGCTATTATTTGTAAAGTGCCTGGCACAGAAAAGGCACTCAATAAGTGTTTCTTTTCTCCTTCCCTTTTCCCCTAATCTTTCCTGGCTTTTCTGCTGCCCTAGAGCCTTTGTGCGCCACATCCTATAAGACGTGTTCCTGTTCACCTCAGTGACAATTCAGTGAAGATGGGACCAAACTTCACACCTTTGAGATTGCAAAAACACTAAACTTCCAAAATAAAAAGTTTAAAAAGATAAGTCAGCAAAAGTGCTGATAAAGATGATCCCTGCCCATAACTTTTTTTAAAAAAATAATAATACAAGGTTTACATTCATATAAAAAACTAGTTCATGCATCAAATTCCAAATGCAGAAGAAATTCAAGTATTAATCAATTAATCCTATTAAGGCTCTCCTATGTCTGTCGAGGCATCTAGGTTGTGCAGTGGCTAGATGCTGGGAAGACCTGAGTTTGAATCTAACCTCCAATACTTACGAGCTGAATGATCTTGGGCAAGTTATTTAATCTCTGTTTGCTTCAGTTTCCTCAATTGTAAAATGAGGATAACATCACCTACCACTCAGGGTTGTTTTTTAGGTTTTTAGATTTCTGGCATGGTGCTATATAAATGCTTATTCCTTTCTCTTCCCCTCCCCTACCACATGCCACACACCATGATCGGTGCAGTAGTATACAAGTATAGAGGTTGAAATAATTCCTACTTGCAATGAACTAACAATCTAATGAGGGAAGACAACAGGTACACATAGAAAAAAATACATAGCATAAATATCAAGTTAATAAACTCAAACATATACAAAAATGTTAAATACAAGATTGTCTTATAATAGTCATTTTTAACTTGGGATCATTAATTTGTTTTTAATGTTTTGATGATTCTACTTCACTATGATTTGTTTCCTTTTTAATCCCATGAATTTTATTTTATGCATTTAAAAACTTTATTCTGGGAAGAGATTCCTAGGTTTCACTATCCTGCCAAATGGGTCCATGACAGGGGACAATAGTAGTTGGGGGATCGGGTTGTGCAGAAGATGGTCCTTGAGCTGCATCTTAAAGGAAGAAACATGATTACAGGATATCTATAATTTGACTGAGGTGGTCTTGTTTTTTTTTGTTGCTGTTCGTTTTGTTTCGATTTTGTTTTGTTTTTTGGAGGGGCGAAGGGAAGGCAATTGGGGTTAAGTGACTTGCCCAAGGTGACCCAGCTAGTAAGTGTGTCGTCTGAGGCCACATTTGAACTCAGGTTTTCCTGACTCTAGGGCTGGTGGTGTTCTATTCCCTACACCACCTAGCTGCCCCATGAAGTGGTTTTGTTGTACTGTGTATCTGTCCCCTAAATCTTTCTTCCTCTTAATTTCTCTTTTCTCCTCCCAAACAGGCAATGTAACCTCTGAAACACAGTGATGATGATGATGATGGTGATATGATGTAGACAACACTGTATAACATTTAAACATTTACACAGCATTTTATGTTTCACACGCATTGTCTCAGTTGACTATCACACCAACCTAACTCATTTTACAAATGAAGAACCCAAGGCTCATAGAGATTAAGGGCTTGCCCATGTCACATACCTAGTGTCACAGATAAGATATGTCCCATGCCTCTCTTAATTCCAAGAATGGAATTCATTTTTTTACTTTTCATTGGCCTTCATCCCATGATATCCAATCGGTTTGTGAGTCCTGCTAATTCTCCCAACAATATTTCTCATACCTACCCTCTTCAATTCAGTGGGGATCAATTTAGGTACTCATTTCTTCTCCATCTCTGTCACAGCTTAACTGGCATTACAGATGGCCAGATGTCTAAGCCATCCTTTACACAGCTGCCCAATTAATCTTCCTAAAACATTGCTGTTAATCATGACACTTCTGTATTCAACAAGCTTCAGTGGCTCTCTATTGACTACTGGATAAAGTAAAAATGAGAAGCCCTATAATGTAAGGTCTTCAATAATATGCTTCTAGCTTACCTTTCTAGACTTCCCAAATACTGACATATAAGTAAAAGGGAAAGGGAAAATGAAAATTGTCATGAAGTAACTTACAAGGTGAACTATGCCATCCCACATTATTTTCAATTATGAAATATTTATCAACAGCAAACAATTATATGTAGCTTGTTAAGTAAATTGTTTGTAATTTATTATTAGATTAGGAATAATACTGATTTTAAAATTCAAGATTTTTAAATAGGCACATGTAATTTGGTTCTAGGGCAGCTAGGTGGAGCAGTGGACAGAGTACCAGACCTGGAGTCAGGAAGACTCATGTTCCTAATTTCAAAACTGACCTCAGACACTTACTAGCTGTGTGACTCTGGACAAGTAACTTAACCCTGTTTGCCTCAGTTTCCTCTTCTGTAAAATGAACTGGAGAAGGAAATGGCAAACCACTTCAGTATCTTTGCCAAGAAAATCCCAAATAGGGTCACGAAGAGCTGGATATGACTGAAATGACTGAATAACAACAATTTGGTTCTATTATTAGCAAGCATTTATGTAAAAAAAATATTTAATTGTAAGAGTGCCACTGAATTTTTGTTTAAGGGGTTATATCCTTGAAAACATCCAGATTTTTGTTTAAAGGGTTATATCCCTGAAAACATCCAGATTGAGCATTGTGATATAGAGGGAAGGGTATAGGGCCTGGAATTTGATGGCCTGGGTCTGAGTCTTGAGTTTTATGCTCATTAGCTCTTTGACCATGGGAAAGCCACCTGACCACTCCGGGTTCTATTCAGGGCCCTCATATATAAAATGGGGGTCATTATACATGCATTCCCTATCTATTATGACTGTTGTAAGGAAAGTACTTTGCAAGCTTCAAAGAGCTATATATACATGAACTTTGTTACTTATTATTGTTTTTAATAGTTCAATGAAGCCCAGGAGATCATCATCATCATTATAATAATTATTATTATTTAGTACCATCAGCTAGCTATTCATCAGCTCAACTCTCCAAATAGGTTATAGTCAGTTCTCAATTTATCCATGGTAATTGTAGTCATGAATTGCATAGATAAATAAAATCCACAAAAATCCCCTCACACCTCCAAAAGAGGGTTATATTAATGAATAGTTTCAACCTTTAGCAATGTTCTCTTTGTCTCCTTGCTAATTCTTCTGGTATTAAAGGGGGAGCAGAATATGTACAGGAAAACTCCTCAATAGCTCTCATTATCCAGAGCATGCCCGAGGCCCATGATGTTATTTATTTTTTCTTTTTCCTTTCATGGTTTTTACCCATGCCAGGAATTTTTGTTTAGGAAAAACAGAACTGGATAGACGGCAATCCTGCTGGGCCTCAACTCTGTCCATTCTCTGACATCTGTCCCTTCCTGTTATTATTTTCTGTTTCCTTTAACAGGTACTGTGATCTCTTTTTACCTTTTCTTAAGCAGCAACTAGCTTTTAATTCAAGTTTGAATTCAAGGACCTTCAAGTAGAGTAATATCTTGTCCCTTGTTCCTGTGTCTACAGTCTATGGTAAAGGTTAAGGATTTTAAAAGTTCAAAAAGAATTCTGATCATTTTCCAAGATGGCTATTTTTTTTTCTCTACTTACTGTTCTCAGACAGCTCCACAATGTAATAAAGCACAGGACTGTTTCCATCAAAGGGCCGAACCCAGGAGAGCACCACGGTGCGGCTGTGGGAAGAATTCAGGCTAGCCAGGAGGTTTTGAGGTGAATGAGGCAGTTCACTTAAAAAAATGAAAGAAAAAAAACACACACACACAAACATGTCAGAAGCAATGAATTGTTCATTTACCAGCTTAGCTTAGATAGACCTAATATGTCACACTGAAATAAATGGTGCCCATAAATGTATGATACCTTGCCCAAAAAGCAATGCCCCTGTTCATAAATTGCATTATTCACAATTTTATGTTATTTATAAGATAAAACTGGTATTAAAGTTCCTAAAGCAGGCAACAAAACATTTAATGTTACTGTCATTTAATGTGGAAAAAGTCAATATTCCAACAGTATTTTTTAAAATTAATGACCTAGTCAATATTTTTAACACCTAGATTCTAATAACACAACAGCAGCAAACCATACACACACAGCAAAAAACATGGGAGATATGATTTAATGCAAAATTTTTCATACTCAGGTAAGCAGAAAACATGACACTAACCATATAGAGTTGCTCATCAAAATTACCATATTTATTCTTCGGTAACAGAGTTGTTGGATTTATTGACAGATGAGAGGTTATGGTGTCATTGGATGATTTTTTTTTCTCTTGGAAAATGGGAGATTTTGGGAGAAGGACTCAAGTAGAAAATACAGTTAAAAGGCTGGCTGAAACAGTAAACCCACGAGAAATGCTATAAAACTGAAATGCAATTAAAATGCATAAATTCTAAGAATAAATGTTGCTCTTAGGAAAGACTTTCCCTTGGATTTACTGGGGAATGGGTAGCAAACTTCAGCTGTACCCTTTTTATTAGCCACTAGTCTTGTGAGCCCCCAAATCACAACCAGGACAAAAATCATAACCAGTCTAAGACTAGTATTTAACCTTTACATTTTATAAATGTGGGAGCAAGACTCTGTTATAAGGCTCTTCTGGGCTGCTGCATCTTATCTAAATGGTCCCTGCAGTGAGAGTAGAAGGGGTTATCTGGGTCTGACCCATTCCATCTACTAACCAGTCTTTGATTCTCTCCCAGACATCAATTATTGCTGACCCACACAGGTCAGAACAAGAAGCCATAATTACACTTGATTCCTTAATTAAAAATGTACTCATTACCCTTTTAAATTTATTAAGCTGCTACATAGTTAGAGCTACCTAAGAAACACAATACCCTCTAACCCACGTATACTGCTTATGTGGTATTCCATTATAGACTGAGACTTTAATATAATAAAAAATTAAGCTTTAGCTATATTCTTGTTTTTTCCTTTAATCATGAATTGTTTTTAAACCAGAAAAGAGCTATTCTTTCTATTTGAGCTCTTCAATAATCTAATCTCACTTAGATTTCTGGTTAAGCCTAAGGTAAAGAACATGCTAGGATAAAAATATTTATTCTACTTCTCCTGTATTGGATTTTCTATTATTTTCCAATATAAATCGGTCTCATCTTCAACATAACAAAATTAAAATTACTGAAGTAGTAACAGCTGAACCCAAATTAGAAATGAACAAAAAATATATATCCCTGATAAATATATATTGAATAAGAACTTCCCTTAAGCTATGTAACTTGTTGACACCATGAACATCAATTTGATGAAACTAGCAGCTAATCAATGTTCTGGGTCACTGTGTCCGCATAAGAGATGTTTTCACTTCCTGAAGAAGCTGACCAAGTACAGTATATAGTCAGTTTCCTTTACTGTGTAGTATCGTCATCATGAAGAAATAGATAATATTTCGAGACCTAAGCCCTTGGACAGAGATGTATAATCGTGTGTGTAAGTTGGAAGCCTGATCATTTAAATGAGCCTTTAAATATGGAGAAAAAAATGGCAAATGAAAAATGTCCTCACTGAGGAAGAGTAGAAGCAATTTGGATTAACAAACACATTAATGTTTTGTTAGAAAAGCTGTTCAAGAGGGATTATCCCATCACTCTGGTAGTTTGAAAACTCTGTATATGATAGGCTCTCCTTCCAGGGTCCTGCTGCAAAGTCTCTGTGCCTTCTGATCCTGTGGGATTCTTGTCCATATTTTCTCACAAATCCTTTGTATAGAATCTACACAACAAATGCTTTTGTTAATTTAATCTCTTTGAGGTGCCAATGCATTATTTGGGTTGTCTATCAATTGTTTCTCACTCTTAGTACATGACTGGCTCATCTTATTTTTGATCATATAAATTTAAATAATATCTTTAACACTACTTCTCTCATGTCAGTTTTCATAGTTAACATGCACAGCATCAGGCCTTAATTTGTTTCTTTATTCCCTTTGTACCTCACATAGTGGAAATGCTCTAGAAATACTTCTTGAATGAGTTCAATGACATTTGTTCACTCATTCATTCATACATTCATTCAGTCAGGGACAATACCCCCTGCACTGTAGCGTTCAATCTGCTGACTGAATGGATTGTATGAACTTAGTAAAAAAGAATTCACATCTAACATCTCCCCTGTACTCAGTACTATGTTGGGTATCATAAGGGATAGAAAAGTTGGATTTGAGGGAGATCATTAAGGAGGGATAGGATTTGGATACGTAGAAAGAGAGAATTCTAGGGAAGCTGACTAGAGCTCTTTCTGAAACCAAGTTTTTTAAATAGTACCCTGAAATACCTTTCTATTCCACCTACACAAAACAAGTTTGAGGAATTTATGGTCCAAACTAAATGACAAGATGTACAAACATGACAAAGTAATAGTCAGAAGTAGTATATTATCTAGGGCTAACTATGAGTGGTAAAAGAGTTTGGAGCCAGGGGATGAAGTAGCCATGTAGGATCTTGTGAAGGAGATAGGACTGAGCTAGACCTTGAAGGAAGAGCAAGATTTAGTTAAATCAAAGTGAATTCTAAGCAGGAGCTTTAGAACCTTTATAGAACAGTTTTCTATAAAATATAAAGTTCTAGCAAATGTATTATTATTATAATTACTATTGACAACAGTAATAAAATCATGAACAAATTATTGGAGACATAGTAATAAAGACTGTGATAGAATGGAGAGGACTGTCACTTACATTGTCATACTCCCTGGTTAGTGGTATGTTAAACGCCTGCCTGAAATTGCAACAGCTCACAGGACACCAAGGTTAGCCTTCTATCCACATCTCAGAATCCAAAATAAGTCCTTCCCATGGGGGAGGTGTTGACCATACTCCATTCCATAAACATATTTTTAATCTTGAATGACTAAAGAAAACTAGGACCACTACTCAAGCCCTGGGGACCGTAGCAGCAACACACACCATAACTCTGTGCCAGAATATTGTTTGGAACCTTAAAATCATTTCCTTCATCTATATTAAAAGATAAAAAAATGCCGATTTGCTATAACAATAGCAGTAAGGTTGTTGTGAGGATGAGATAGTATTTATTTATAAGGTTGTGAGCATGAGATAACATTTGTAAAGCACTTTGCCAATCTAAAAGCATTATATAAATGCTAGCTCTAATAATGATAATTATTATTATCATTGTGTTATAATTATGGTTTTGGCAGAGAAGATTTAGATAAACAATTCTTACTTTAAAATGTCATCTCTAGGTGCACATAAAAAGTACATTTTGCGGAGAGCAGTGAGGCTGACTCAAATGGAGGTTATTTGGGTTGTGAGTGAACAATAAGAAACAGGACTGTTTGGTACATAGTAGGCACTTAAGTGTTTGTTGACTGATTTATAGGCAGGGTAAAACGGATTATGACATCTGTTTGTTATATCAAGGAGTTCATCAGGTTTCCCATATTACAAATTATAGAGATTGATAGGGGCATTCATAGAAAAATGGAGATTCTGCCTTTGGACCCTGAAATATGAAATCCATAGTTGCGACTAGTACAGTGGTCATAGTTGTGAATCAAGTGATCGGTAGTTATCCATTGAGTGAGTTATTTCAGGTCTAATTCTGATTCTATAACAAGTATTTAACAATCACCTAAGCCAAAAACTGTCAAATTCTTGCACATAAGGCTCAATATAATTTCAGATAATTCTTTTTTTTAGACTAAAAAAAGGCACAATTTGGATTAGAACTGTCCAATTGCATTGATAGTATTGCTGACTTAAAAAAAATAATTTATAGTCTACGTAATAACGTCTATCCATCCAGAGATCATTTACCAGGCAAGTTTGATGATCAGGAATATATGTTTAGAGGCCAAGGGCTTTGCTCATTGGAAAGGCCCTTACACAAATTGGCTAGTCTTCAAAAGTTGGAAGTGACAGAGAAGTGCTACTGAGGACATAATTTGGATCAATAAGGAGGAAATGGTTGCTGAATTAGTAATGATGGGAACCTTGGGAGGAAAGTGGCCATTCTATTTTAGAATATATGATAAAGAAGAAGGCAGTGCACAGCCTGTCACAAATCCTAGATTTTAAGAGAGATAATTTCAAGCAGTTCAGAGAAAGAATAAGTAGAATCCCATGGTATAAAATAAAAACTTCATGGTCTGACATTTAAGACCCTCCACAATATGGTTCCTATCAACACTTCCAACTTATTTTACATTACTCCCTTTCACATACTCTATATCTAAGCCAAACTGGATTGCTGCCTGCTGCTTGGACTCCACATACTATCTCCCCCATCCAGGGAGTCACAGAAGCCATCCTCCACTCTCAGACTACGCTCCCCTCACCTTCACAGCCAGAAACCTTCAAGGCTCAGCCAAGATAGAACCTCTTTCATAAAATCTTCTATTAATGCCCCGATCCCCCCTCCATTCTCAAGTGACCTTGTATTTACATATAGTGGTACATGTTGTACACAGTAGAATAATGCTCTGTGAGGGCTAGAGCTGCTTTGTTTTTAACTTTGTAGAACTTTGAACATAAGAGGAGTTTAACAAATGTTTACTCAATCAAGGTGATTGAAATTGAAATTATGGAGAATAGGAAAGGTTTTTGCAGGATTGGAGAAAGGCAAATGGCTTACTTTGGGATACACTCTGTATACTCAGAGTCGAATATATTCTGTCTCAGTGGGGCAAAATCATGTACTTAGGACATGAACTGGTGCTTATGCTTGCGGAGAAGTGATCAGCTAAACTTTACTTGGAAATGTATTCTTACTCCTGAATCCTATTTTGTACCAAGGATTGATTTTCATATACTTTTATGTATATGTATGTGCTGTTCTCTAATCAGTTTTGTATTTTATTGTGTCTATCACTGATAAAAATATCTAGTACATATTTTGTTAAAGATCCTGTATAGAGTTGGTTTCATGTTATAATTAATCTTAATATACATATATCTTATCATTTAATAATGATAAAGTTATTGAATTATGTGTGTCCCTGCTTAGCTAAAAGCAGGGAAAAAGCCCATCCTTCCTTGGTCTAGGAAACTGCTGAATTACCATTGCAACAAGGAACCTGAACTAGTTGACAGTATCACTGTGGACACTTTTTCCTCTAGTGAAACTATAATAGGTGTTAGCACCAAAGAAAGAAGTAAATCACTCAATTCTGGCCTTTGACCAGAAAGATTAGGAACATTCCCTTTTGGGTTGTAGATTCATGCTTTGTACACCAGAGATCAGTGTTCAGGACCCCGAGTGGGACTACATGGCAGATATGACTTCAAACTCTGTAAAACTTTTTTTTCCTTGCAATTATTAAATTCCTGGCATCTGTGGTGAGCCTCTGAGCAAGAGATCTTTGTTCCCCAAACCCTGAAAGTACCTGCACTCTAGGATATGATCATGATAAATTGAGCTTCTTTCCTTTTTTAAACAGGATTATTAGACTGTAAGATCACAGGATTATTATACATAGTAGATTATCTAGATTCAAGAAAAATATCTCATGGTATACTTTTGGATGGGTAAATTTAAATTGATTCAGAACTGTTTGAATGCCCAGACCCCAAAAGTAATTAGTTGTTAAGGAGCTGATATTAATGCAGTGGTTTCAAGAGAAGAGTTGGCCATGTCCTGATTTTTATCAATGACTTGAGGAAGAGAAGATATCGAATTTGAAGATGACATTAAATTAGGCAAAAATGTCAATATATTTGATCACAGACTTAGGAACCAAGAAAATCTGGATGGACTAGAAAAATGGACCAAATTTACAAGATGAAATTTTAATAGATAAATGTAGAGTCCTTGGGTTCAAATAAATTAATTTTGCAAATAAGGGACATAGGATGGGATAGGCAATAGTTATGTGTAAATGATCTAAAGATTTTGGTAGCCTGCAAGATTAATGGGTCAACTATGTGATACCAAGGCCTCCGCCTAATCCCACCTCCCCAAATATGTTCATATCACATTTGGAATGTGATGTTCAGATCTGAATACTACATTTTAAAAAAGACACAAGCTCAAATGCATGTGGAGAGGGATGATGGGGGAGGGGGAGTGTTTTAGATTATCTCACAGGAAGATCAATTAGAGAAACTTTGGATGTTTAACTGAATAAGAGTAATGGGAGGGTTACAATAGTTGCCTTCAAGTACCTGAAGCACTATTATATGGAAGAATTCAAAATTCTGTTTAGCCTCAGAAGATAGTAAATAACTGGGAGCAATGGGTGGAAGTTACAGAAAGTTAAACTTTAGTTCCATGTAAGAAAAAAAATACTATTGATTAGAGCTCTAGTAAAAGTAGAATAGGCTACCTTGGAAGATTCCTCAGAGTTTGGAGACTAGAATCCTGCTCAGTTACTTGTTGGATTAGATGGCCTTCAAGCTACTTTCCAATTCTGAGATTCTATGGTTAATTTGGTCTCTTTACCAACAGGAGAAAAGTAGTAACAAGTTAAATTGTGGCACAGTGATCCTACTGCAGGCAGGCACAGTACCAAGTGTGGCCGTTAATAGCCTGACAATCAGGAAGGAGAAAGATAGCTATAGAAAACAGATACATGCATCTGAAAAAGCACAGCAGTGGACACTAGGCAAATAATCCTAGACCAGAAGCTCTTAACCTGAGATCTGCAATTTTAAAAATATATATTGTGATAACTATATGCCAATGTGTAATTTTATTTTTTAAAATTTTATCCATTTTGAAACAACATTCTTCTGAGAAGTGTTCCACAAGCTTCACCAAACTACCAAAGGGGTCTATGATACAGAAAAGAACACTTGCTTGTCAATCTATTAATATTCGTTTGACAATTGATAAATGTTTACCAATTAATTGAACAAAAATCACATGGAAACTATTCTGACTATTTTATAATCAAGTTTCCTATTATTACTCACTTAAAATGATGTTTGTAGTGATAATCTTGGTCACACGGTTACCAAGATGATGGAGTAAGAGTATTCCTCATACCTCTCCAACCTTACAGAAGGAGGAGGAGGAGGAGGAGAAGGAGGAGGGGGAAAAAGAAGAAAGCAGGAAGAATTAGAAGAAGAAGAAGAAGAAGAAGAAGAAGAAGAAGACGACAAAGACGACGAAGACGACAATGATGACATTGATTCTGTTCTGCCACAATGTAACAGAAACAACACAACTGTCAAGGGCAGGTATGGGAATGGAAGATATGACAGGATGTAGCCAGTTAGGAAAAGAGGACTAAAAACCTAGTAAGGGATAATCTTTTTCCCACAAAATTTAATCCAGGCAGGCAAACAGCTGGACTCCCATAGTCCCTAAATTAGGAGGCTGAGCATGTCTGGCTGCAGAGGTTGTGCAAGAAAAAGCAGGTCACAGAGATGAAAGGGAAGGGTGGGAACAAAAGGGTGAATAGGAAAGCCAGAGATAAGTTACTGGGAATACAGAAAAAAAATTTAAAAGACACAAAGTTTGAGAAAGTATAGCATCCAAGAAGAAAAACCAACAGTGAAAATCATAACATGAAAGGGTAAAAAGCAGAGTGAAAACTGAGAAAATAATTCAAAAAATACATACTAGTTTAAGTAAATATTATGATAGGAGGAAAAATAAACCAAACACCTTCCATGAAAAGTAAAATTCTGAGAACACAGCACAAGAGACACCAGATTGGTTCTAAGAAATATACTTTTAAGTGAGACATTAAAATGTCAATTAGATTGGAAACCAGAGCTCTTAAATATGAATTAACGAAGACAAACAACAAAGTAGACAACTTCAAATTCACAATGGAAAAAAACTCAAAATATAGAAGTGGACAAAAATTTGGTAGAAGAGAAACAAAGAACAGTATATTTAAATGAATACCAATCCTATACAGGCTGAAGTGCATGATTTTGAAAATGATATGCAAAGGGATAACTTAAAAATTGCCAGTCTCAGAGAAAAAAGATATATTTTTAAAATGAATATTATAGTGAAGGCAAAAGTATAAGAAAAGTACCTGACCTTTTGAACATAAACAATAAAGTTCTTATTGATTGAGTTTACAGATCACTGCCAGAGAAAAAACCCATGCTTGAAACTCCAAGGCATGTAGCTGTTAAATTTTGGAATGTCAATGTCAAACAACATATTTGGGTCAAGGTTTTCAGCTATGAAATAACAATTTGAAAAACCCAAGGCCACTTTTCAGCTATGAGTAATCTATGAAAAGAATGGAATAGTATTTTCATTCCAGTATATTTCAAAAAGGAAAGGAATTCATGATATACCACCCCCTCCCAAGTCCTGCAGTTTTGAGCCTAATCATCCATGAAAAAATTATATTAGGGGTCTTAAGATATTCAGGATTCCAACTCCTTAATTTTACAAATTTAGAAACAGCTTGAGAAAGGTTAAGTGAAGTACTCAGAGCTCTACAAATAGAAGTAACACAAGAAATTTAGTATGTATAACAATCAGATAGGATTTTTTTGTGTATTGATTTTTTTCATGTTTCCAGGCTATCATTTAAAAAAAAAAGAAATTGGGTGAGTACAAGAAAGAACAGAAAGAAATCAACAAGTGACAAAAAGGATCTAAGAAGTAAAAAAAAGTTAAAGGAATCTTAATAATTCAGGAATCAAAGGAATGAGAATTAAATAATATTACATGACCTAAATCCCCTAGAAGCAAATCACTATATTTGAGGGGAGAGGATAACAAAATGGAAAGTTATTCAAGCTGGCTGGGGGTGAGGAGAAGGTCAGAGGAAACCCTTAATTTGCAATCCACTATCTTTCTATCTATCTATTTATCAATATATCAATATCATGAATGGGAGAACAGACTTCAGAATAGATAATAAGGAGATACAATTATAAAGGTGGATAAACTAAAGAAAAACTTCTTGGAAAAGGGCACCATAGAAGAATATTTCTTATGCTAAGGGCTTGGGAAGAAGAGAGGCAAGATTTTGAATTATATAGTTATTTGGATGGGTGAAAGTAAGGTTCAAAGTGGAGAAGGAATTTTAAAATAAAATTTAAAAGGCAAAGTAACAATTTAAGGTAATTCAAGTAATTTGGGATAACAGATAAAAGGGAAGAGATGCGGGAGTCTTGAAACAGATGAACATCAAAATTATGTATGCAAAATTAGTTGTAGAAACCAGATGTTTATTTTAAAAGGGGGGTAAATATCAGAACAAAAGAAATAAATGGAGGAAAAAATGATGGTCTCAAGCCATCAAGAAGAGGTTAAAACTATATTCAATATATTTTTTAGAAGATCCAAAAGCAGGTATTATGTGCTAAATGTTAGTGTATAATATCTATGTTCAAAATAACTAAAATAATATTTTTGGCATATAATGGGGAAGCTTCACTAATGCAAAACAACTTAGTCCTCAAAGATACAAGAAAAATGAAGTGTTGGTCTATATTAAGATGTATTCATTTTGACTTTGAACCAGGAGACTTGGCTGTGAATCTTGACTCTGACACTTTTACTGGCTCTGTGGTGATGAAAAAGTCACTTACCCTCTCTGATCCTTGGTTTTCTCATCTCTAAATTGGGTAGAGAATAATACTTGCACTGCTGCTTTCATAGAGTTGTTGTTGGGAAAGCACTTTGTAAATCTTAAAATACTATATACATGCCAATTGTGATTTCTTACGTAATGCATCTACTTCAGCTAGGCATTCTGCCAGAAAGCCTGAGAGCTGAGAGGAGATAAAAGACTGGGAGAAATACTCATAGAAAGAATGATATATAAAAACATGGTGACAGATGAAGAAGGTTTGAGAGAAAAATGTTAGAAAAAAATTTCCAGCATTGAGTTAGTTTGTACCTGTTAGAGAGAAATATATATCTATATATATATGCCATAAATGATACTATAATATCACATAAACATAAATGACTTATTTCTGAAGGAGAACAAACTAGGTATGTTCAGGAGAAATATTTTTGGAAAAGGCTCAAGAGAAAGTAATTGGTAAAATTGTAGCTGAAGGTGAATTACTATGGCAGGGGAGACACACATTATTTCTATATAAAAAGCTTGCCCCTTTAACTCAAAAAAAAGATGACTTGGTCAAACCTATCTTCTATGTCTTCACTCTGAAGATGATGGGTCAACTCAAGGCCCTGATAACTCTCAAGAAACTACTAAATTGCTTAGCCTTTATTATGGTTTTGTCAGGAGTGGTTTTATTGAAAGGTGTCTTTAAGTCTTCTAACCCCCTTTAAGGGTCAGGGATTTTCAGTAAGGCTTATAATTTAGGCTTTTGATGAATTCCATATACATAGGAATTACTCTTTAAGTCCATAAGAGAAGGTGAAATCTTACATGGGCCTATAAGCAATATGTCAATTAATCAAAAATATTTATTTAGTACTGGGGTGTGCTCAGTTCTGTGCCAAGTACTGTGGGGAATAAAGAAAGAGCACATGTTGTCAAAGTCCCTTACAAACAAAAGCTTACAAATTAGCTAGGGAGATAAGACTAAAATAAACAGGGACTATTCAGATGCTAAATTGTGTGGTAGTAACTATAAGCAAAGCCATAACTAAGACTTCTTGTACCTAAGACAAATTCAGTTTGAGGTTGGGGGTGTCTGTGTTGTAATAGAGTAGGGCAAAGTATAGTGTGAATATGGGCACAGATATGTCAGGAGAGGGGGCATCAGTCCCCTTTGATGTACCAACATATATCTCTAAAAGGGGATAGAAGAAAGAATGACATTAAGAGACTGGACTCTGGGAGTGGGGTGGTCTTGACGTAGTTGTGACACACTGTGGCTTTCTGTAGGACTGTGAAGTGGGGTACAGGGGTGTTAGTTACTGTAAGGAAGAAACAGTCTACCCTCAAATATCTGTACCTGGAGCAAAGCCCTGGTCATTCCATTATAATAACAGCTCTAACTACAAGTATGTTATAACATAATAATTTGGAATTACTGAAATCTCTCCGTTCCAAAGAGATAACTAAAGCTGATCAGCCTCAAATTCCCCTTTCTCTTCTCACTGAGGCAAAATATTCACACTCATTACAATCCCCCAGTGACAGGCCTGTTCAGATAATATAAAAATTTAGGTGAAATGGAAGGTCCTTCATTTGTTTTGAGTTACTATATCAGTTGTAATTTTTATGCTCCACCTCACTTTAGAAATTAAGTAATTTGCAGGTATTTGGTTCTGAGGCACACTGGAGAATTATCCGTTGCCACAGGTGAAATCTTAAATAACAAATGTTATCAGACTTCCCATAAAGTTAGCACACAAAAAATTCTACTATAATATGAAATTTCTGTTTTTAGCCACCTGTGAAATGATATATTTTCTTCTCTTGAGTCTTCATTTGTAGTTTAAAAAGAAATGGAACAAAATAAGATGATCCTAAGTTTGTATAGCTAGAGGTGTAAGGGATCTTACAGGCTCAGCCCCCTAATTTTATACATAAGGAGACTGAGGCTCAGAGGGGTCAGGATTTGAATCCAGTTCTGATTTCTGAGCCATTGAGTGCTCTTTTCACTTTATCTGTACAGCCTCATCATAAATGCCTACTATGAACCCCCAAATAAGGAATAGGCCCATGTAAACTTTTCCTTCCTTGAAGGAAAGTATTCCTCAGGCTTACACAGAGTTGGGGAAATCTGTCCTGACTCCCTGTGAGCATGTCCTACCACCCCAACCTATGGACTACACCTGTGAACACCTCCTGATGTCATTAGGTCACAACTTAGGCTTGTCCCATGTACCCCAATACCCCAAAGGCAGTACAGGCACTCCCTTTGCTGAACCAGCACAGACTTTGGTGACTAGCCTGTCGCACCTATGCCTTTCCAATTAGAAGTTACTTGACTATTATTATGCCACCCTGCACAAACACACACACATATGGATATATGTGTGCTTATATCTGCATATACATACATATATAATACAAACATATGTAATATGTTTATATATATACACATACATGTATGTATTGTGTTGCTGTTTAGTCGTTTTAGTCATACCTGACTCTTCACAACCCTTTTTGGGGGGCTTTTCTTGGCAGAGATACTGGCATAGTTTGCCATTTCCTTCTCCAGCTCATTTTACAGATGGAAAAAATGAAGCAAACAAGGTTAAGTGACTTGCTCAGGGTCACACAGCTAGTCTGAGATCAGATTTGAATTAGGGGTCTTCCTGACTTTAGGGCCGGCACTCTATCCTCTGTACCACCTAGCTGCCCAGCATATATGTGTGTGCATATGTATATATGTATGTATGTATGCATGTATGTGTGTATATGTATACATGCATGTGTGTGTATTTTTTATCAGATTTGTTGCCGCATCAGTGTAAGCAGGTCTCAGTATGGAATTCTGTCTTTCAATGAAGATCTATATCTGCTCTGCATCTTATGTTCTTAGCATTTTCGAGGACTACTGAGAGGTTAAATACCTTGCCTGATAGGTATCAAAGGTAGGGTTTGAACCTAGGTCTTCCTGACTCTGTCTTCTGTGCCATGCTGCTCTTCACATATGAGGTACTTAATAAATGTTTATTGAATTGAATGGAATACTCCCCATGTAACACTCCATGAGGTAAGGGATAATTCTTGGGTATCTTTATACCACCAGCTTATGGAGGGCTGGACAGGAAGAGAGCTGGTCACTATGCCCCATCCTACCCTCACTCGGGGTTTTTGCTCTCTTTTCTACTCTGTATGCTGGCTCTGTATTTTCTGGGTACAATAGAATCACAGTTGTGGCCCCACAGTATAAATAGGCTGGGGTTGATTGACCCCTAAAACCCAGAGATCATGGCCAGCTACATGAGCAACTCTAACTGTGCATTTCACACATGCCAGCATTCTGGTTCAGTCTGGATTTTGTTGTTATTGTTTTTTAACATTCTTTGTGCTGCCACCAGCAGTTGTATCTCTTTGTATGTCAGCCTGACTTGTCATGACTCCTGCTCACCCCTCATCCTGACCCTGTGTAGGTTCCCACTAAAGAAAGGAAATGCTTTCCATTGTTATCCCTTTACACTATTTCTGCCTTTGGCCTCCCAGCTACCTCTGCAAAAAGGAATTCTGGTTGTCTTCTACCTTTTTCATCCATCTGTGGTCAGGACACAGATGCCCCAAAGATCCTGGAATGGCAAGTCCTTTCTGCACCATCCTGTGGTGGTGACTGTTCCCTCTCATAGCTTCAGGGTGCATGTCTCCTGAACAGAGTTGGAACAAGGCATTTGGTGATAGTAGACAAGGCTTGAAAATCAGGTAGGTGGCCTTCACTTGAAAAGTGTAATCTAGGAATTACATGGAACTTCCTCTAGTGCAAAGAGCCCTGGCTTTGAAGTTGGACAAGTGGAGCTCAAATCTGACTCTACCACTTACAAGCCATGTGACCATGAGCAAGCTGCTTCCTCTCTCTGAGCTCTAGGTTCTTCCTTCAAAAAGCTGACAAGGAACTGAGAAATGTATCCTTTATGAAGAAAGGAAAGTGTAAACCCCAAAGTCATGGAGAAATGTGGGTGATAATTAATTACTGCCCACAGGAAGCTTTGATCTTTCCATTTAACACAATGACTTATCATGAAATAATTATCAATCTAGAAGTTTCCCTCCTGGATACAAGAACACATTTCCCTCCCTCCCTTCTTGTCAGAGAGAGTACAAGGAGTGCGGAATCCTGCATATACAATTGGACTTGACCAATGTGTTTGTTAGTTTGGATAAACTGGGTTTTGTTTTGTTTTGTTTTGTTTTTTTGTCTTCCTTTCTTCCTAAATCTTAATTAATGAGTTTCTAAGTAGAGGATTAGGGAGGGATTTATTGAGAAATGGAAATGATAGAAAAAATGACAACAAAAATTTTCGATGTCTTCCTTGAACCCCTCTGTAGCTGAGCTGACCACCCTTCCAGTCCTTTGGAAGGACAAGTAATTAAAGGCAAAGTAGGTAAAATAAAACTCTGTTGGGTTACAGAGCAGGGGGAATCTCATCCTGAGAAACCCTGTGATGTTGAAAGTGTCAGGTTAGGATGAAAAAAACTAAAACCCAAATCCAAACCTCCCCATGTGTCTTCTCACTGGCTTGACACCCCCTGAGCTACAACTCCCTCCTCATTCTTTGTTCTTTTCTTCTTCAAAGATTTTGTACCTTTCAATGTTCTCCATTACTACCCTCCTCCCTCACCAGTCTTCCAGGTTCCTTAAATCCTTTATATTTACAAAGCTTCTGCAGATTCAGAACTCACAGGTCACTACCTCTATCACAATTATTTACCTAAAGGCCAAACTATTTCATAATATCCCAGGCTCATTCCACATTCAGTTATAACGGCATCAGCTTCTACCAAGAAGGAAGGATGAACCACTTCTTTACACCATATATGAATGGAGAATAGGATTACTGGTATCTTTGGTGTGGTCAAAGCAAACAAAATGGGAAGCCAACATATTTCCTGCTTTTTTAAAAAAAGGCTACTTTTGTTACTTTGTAAAATAATGTCTCTATCAGAGTAGTTTTAAGCTGAGGAGAAATAGCAAGAGGAAATAATCTTTGAGGTACCTTAGAAGGATGCCATTTTAGCTGTAAGTCCTTCTCAGGTCTGAAATACGAGATTTTTATTCCTTGTTATTTTCTGAGCAACTCTGCTTTAGCATTTTATACTTGAGCAGATTGTGAAATGTTAGTTATTACTTAGATAATGTAAGGGAAAGTACCATGAACAGTAAAAAATGCTATTATCATTATTATTCCTGATACAGGATGGTTTCAACTGGATTTGGCCAAAAAAATACCCACGTGACGCCCCTAGCCTTCTCAGTTTATTCATGTTTGGGGAACATGGAGGATTTATTAATCTCATAGCACATTAAATAGGATGATGTCACCGTTGTCTTCCAAATCACTCCCGTATCTAAGTAGCCACTAAACTGATTAGCATCTCAAATTTGTAAATATTTCTATATTTAGAGATGAAGTATTTTAGCAATAAAAAGTCTATATTTTTTAGAAACAAACATTTACTAAAAATGTATTTTGCTTAGAAGAAATTGAATAAGCAAATAGCAGGGAGGGTATGTAAATCAGTTGAACATAAAAATATTACTGAGGAAAAGAATGCATTACATTGAAAGTATGCAATTTTGCTTCTGCTGACAGAGTCTTTATGAAATGCTAACACTTATTTATTTGATATCAATGACAGATGATCTGAGATTGTACTGAGGCAGTTTTTTTTAATGAAAAACACCAAACATTGTGTAAACTTACTGCTTGTGCTCCAAGGTGTTAACATAATGGAGAGAAATTTCTAAAGAAGTCGGAAGTAAAATACAGGAGATAAGGTAATAGCTATGAAAAGAGGGGTCCACTCTCAGAAGTATTAGTATGTTCTGGGCAAATGCCCAAAATAGAAAGTAGCCAACAACAAGTGAAGAAACAGAGGAGAGAAAAGGAGTCAGTTATTTTAGTAAATTGAAAGGAAAATATTCCTACTTTTGGTAAAGAGGTGACCCTACAGGGGATGGGCATCACCCCATGGTTAGTGAGTAAAGTGGCAAGACTTTGGTGGAGAACAAGGAGAAAAGCTCCTGGCCTAGGGCATCAGAGCATTTTCATTTCCTCAAAGCTTTGAGCTAACTAACAGTGACAAACAATAAAAACACCGGCTCTAATATTTATATAGTGATTTAAGGTTTGTAAAACCCTTGACATATATTATCTTATCTGATCTTCATATCAAACCTTTGTGCTATTATTGTCCGCACTTTACATAAGAGGAAACTGAGGCAGACTGAAGTTAAGTGACATGCCCAGAGCCACACACTTAGGAAGCATCTGAGGTAGATTTGGCATATGTTATGCCATAACAGACAGACTGGGTTTCATGATCATTTAGCTGGGAATCCCTGTTAATGACAGAAAGACTTTAATATTATCATTGAAAAAGGCAATGTGGTGTATTTTTTAAAAAAATAAAAAACAGTACTGTAGGTAGTTGGTGTGGCAGAATGGTAGCATCAGGAACACTGGATCAGGACCCAAACCATACAATTTATTTGTAAAATGCAAATATTAATACTTTATACAGCCTTTCTCAAAGAGTTGCTGTGAGGAAGATTTGTTCTATAAACCTTGAAGTTCTATAGAAATGTGAATTCTTCTTATTGCTACCACTAGTTCTATGACCATGGACAAATTATTTCATTTCTTTGAGCCTCGGTTTTCTCATCTATAAAATGGGCACAAGAAGGCTTGTGTCTCCTACTTCTCAAGGCTGTCATTGCAGCTAGGTGGCATAGTTCAAATCCAGTCTCAGATAGCCACTACCTGTGTGACCCTGGGCAAGTCATGTAACCCTATTTGCCTTGGTTTACTTATCTGTAAAATGAGCTAGAGAAGGAAATGGCAAAGTACTCCAGTATCTTTGCCAAGAAAACCCCAAATGGGGTCACAAAGAGTTGGACATGACTGAAAAAAGATTGAACAACAGGGTTGTTGCTAAGAAAGTTCTTTGTGAATCTTGAAGTTCTACCTAAGTGTCAGTTAACAGTTGCTGTTGTCATGACCATCAGAATGATGGAGAACAGCTGGGAGACTCCTGTAACATCTTCTTATATCTCATATAGACCTTGAATGAGGAGGGAAGATGCTTTTTATTGTAAGATCCTTCTGTATGGAATTCCTTTCTGATTCAAGGCCCAGCAGAGTCCAGTAAGACTTGTCTTTTTACAGTGGCTTTTCCTAATGGGGTGGCATTTAAAAAATTGAGAGGTGATGGTTTATAATATGCAATTTTGTTTACTGCTGCCCTAATTGCTGCAATGCCATGCTTCATCTATTTTCATGTTTTAATTTTGTACTTGTGCCCTGAAGCAATTCCTAGGAGGGTACAGTTTGTAAAAAAAAGAGCTAATAAATGAATAAAGGACAGAAGAATAGAAGGCTGTACTAGATATTTAAGCTTTATGCCCTAGAAGGGAAGGTTTATGGTGAGAGGAAGGGAGAGGGGAGGCACTAACAAGAAGAAATTGATTAATAGGTTTATAATCAATAAACAAGTCAACTAATATAATAGTGAAACTTCCTAAGCATTTCTTTAAATTGCTTAAGGACCCTTTGTTAGGCATATGGATACTCAGTATGATGGATGGACTAGGAATACTGATCCAGGACACTGGGAATCAATCAATCAATCTACCAAGTACATGTTAGGTGCCTACTATATGCCAGGCATTTTGCAAGCACCTAGGGATACAAATATATAGAATGAAATAAATATTAGTTTATATATATGTATGTAATATATTCATATATTACGTATATGTATAGGTATAGGTATAGGTATATGTATATGTGTATATATTAGTTTTTGCAGTGGCACACTAGCATTAGGGAATCACAAACAGATTCATGAAGAAGGGGGTATTTGAACTGCATCTAAAGCATTAGAGGGACTCTATGAAGCAGAGGTAAGGAGGCTATATTTCTGATTGAGAGGCAGCTGGATGGCTCAGTGGATAGAGTATTGGGCCAGGAGACAGAAAGACCTAAGTTTAAATCCAGCCTCAGACACTCACTATCTCTATGACCTTGGGCAAGTCACTTAACCTCTGTTTGCTTTAGTCTACTGGAGGAGAAAATGGTAAACCACTCTGGTATATTTGCCAAGAAAACCCCATGGATAGTATTGGCAGGCTATGGTCCATAGCGTCACAAGGAGTTGGACACGACTGAACAACAACAAAATCTTACTGACTAGTGGCACTTGGGATGTCCAGTGCAAGGGCATGAAGATGAGAGATAGGAATGTGATGAACAGAGAGAAGGCCAGTTTGACTGGACTACAGAGTTCACAGGAGAGAATATAATGTACAATGAAGTTGGAAAGATAGGTTGAGACCAGGTTGCTATAGGGCTTGAAAAGCTAAACCAAGGATTCTATCTCTGTATCTCTCTATATGTATATGTTTGCATGTGAGAGAGTGCATAAATATATATGTATACATATACACATACATATACATATGTTTATATTCTTTATTTTCTACCTCTGCCCCCAGCAACTTTCTCACCCTGGAGAGTCTGTCATCCCTGTAGCCCCCTCCTCTAATTAGTGAATTTCTATATGGGGCTACCATTTAAAGAAGTCCCCAGTCCATTCCTGCCCACTTCTCTCTTAGTTCTACTCTTAACTCTTTGAACTTTTACGTCTTGCATCCTCTTCCTCTTCCCAGCCACCTCCTTTTAACCAGCTTCTTCTCATGGGTTGTCTTCACCCTAGAATGTAAGCTCCTTGAGGATTTTTCCTTGTATCTGTATTCCCAATGTTTAGCCTCATGTCTGGCACATAGCAAGCTCTCAGTAAATGCTTTATTGGTCTGCTTTATTGGTCACACAGATTGTATGTCTCTGTCGCCTATCCTAGGAAGCCATGGAAGCCGATTGAGTCAAAGAGTCACATAGTCAGATTTGCACTTCAGTAAAATTATCTTGGTAATGAGTGCATAAGATGGGCTGGGGTAGTAACAGACTTGAGGCAGAGGTAAGGAGACCTATTAGGAGGCTGTTGAAATATTCTAATAACTCTATGAGTGGAGTGAAGAGGTATGATGTAAGAAAAGTTGTAAAGGTAGAAGAAACAAGGTTTAGCAACTGATTGTACATGTGGGGAGAAGTATGAAATTAAGTGTTCAAAATAACCGTCATTGTATGTAATAATGCATATCATTAGACAAGAATTAACAAAGCTTAGTAGATCCAATGCTCACATCACTTCCAATCGAGCCATTCTTGAATCATTCCCTCCATCAGAAATAACCTCGCAGGTGTAGTCACCAATGTCACCTGACCACGTCTGACTAATGAGAAGGGAACCGTCTTTTTCTACCACAACTCTAGAACTTGTAGCTGGATTTATGATGATGTTGTCCTTCTTCCAAACATATCTGTAGGTGAAAATGTTTAAAAATATTAATTAGGTCAAACAAGGATCCAACCACAAAACAGCACTTTAAAAGACCAGGAACTGCTCTTACAATTATCACCATTAGTTATCAAAGTAAATTCAAAGACTGCAAAGGACAAAAACAAACAAATAAACAAACAAAGCAAACATACCCCCCATACTAGAATATAAAACTGAGAACACAAAAATTTAATTGCATCTGCTCATTTATTTCAGAAGCAGAAATGAAAAAAGTCATGAGAGCAACTAGACACCCCAAGGTGAAAAACCATAATTCAACTGGTCTGACCTGGGATGACTTCTTAAAAAGCAGATTAATCTTTAGGAAAAGCCACACAAAATACTGTGGATAATTGGGGAAAAATCCCCCAAATAGAACTATGTAAGTCTTGGAGGGAAAAAAATTACATCTCCTAAACCTGCTTTCCTCAAAATCCAACCATTATAGCAAATTGTCCTTAAAATTACATTTCCTTCTCTTTTAATCTTTATCTATGGCAATTTTAGCACGTTTTCTTTTCAAATATAGAGTCAATTAAGAGCCTGTCCAGTCTTCAGATCTCTATGGGTACAGACCAATATGCATTGCCTCATGGGATGAAAGTGCTGTTTTTACTTTTCAAAATTAATTGATTTGATTTCCAAAATATGCCCCATCCTTTAAAGTTTTAACATGCACAGAGCCAGACATTTACAAAACTACTTATCTGAAATTACCCTGAGACATAATGGGCCTGATTCTACCCGAAAGAAATGAGTAAATTGCTCCTTTGGGGAGGAGCTTTCACTTATACCAGTAACTATGGTATCCGAATAAATTAGTTCCTCCAGTGCAATGCAAACCAGTAGCAAGAAAACATTAATGGATGCCCAAAGTGGCTAATTTTCTCCCTTCACATTCATAGGATCAAGCTGGGTATGTTTAATCGCATCCAAAAAGCTATAATAATGTCCTGAAAATCAAAGGGAATTCTCTGCTAACTTTCAGACAAGCAGAAAGACAGACTTAGCCATCCTTATTACTTTCTGAAATCACACCAAAAACATTTTAAACAATTTAATCCTTTTCTTTTCCTGATGCACATTTCTAATAGAGTATCTCAACATCTTCAGAGTAATTTTAAGCTTCTCCTATCTCCTCCTTTATGGTTTCCAACATTTTAAACCATTTTGAATCTAAATTTGATGCATGGTAAGATTTTTTCATGCTGGAAAAAACTGGAGATGGGCAGGCAAGACAAATGAGTAATTTTGTCATATGTTCATTTCTTTCATATTTGTTCAGTTGTCTCATTTGTTCCTCTAGCTAGTTGAGTTCCTATTCCTTTAAATGTAAGACTCAAAGAAACATTTCACTTCCATGGTCCAGAAAAATCTGTTAGCCCTTCTGTCCATTTTCTATCTTGATCAGGGTAATTAGTTGCAAAGAAGAATTATAGAATCTTGGCTCTATTCATTTTGCTACCTATAGCAAGAGAAAATGTGACATAGTATATAGGGGACCAGCTTGGAAGTCAAGAAGACCAAGGTTCAAGTCCTGCTTATGACATGGACAAGCCATTCATTGTCTCAATGCTCCAGATAATTGTCTAAGATTATACGCTGCCAAGGAGTTGCCCATCTTCATTGGTGGAGGACATTTCTTTTTTTTTTCTTTTTAGTGTATTTTCTTTCTTTTTTTTCAATTAACAAACATTTTCTCTCTCTTCAATCTTTCCCCATTAGGAAAAAAAAGAAATAAAAACAAAACTCCTCTAACAAATTTGCATAAAAAAGAAAACAAATTCCTATATTGGCTATGTCCAAAAGTATATGTCTCATTCTGCACCCAGAGTCCATCAGTTTTGTATCATGAGGTGAGTAGCATGCTTCATCATCAGTCCTCTGAAATCATGTTTGCTTATTCTTAAGTCTCTCAAAGTTGTTTTTCTTATAATGCTATTACTTCAAAAATTGTTTTCCTGCTTGTTCTTACTTCACTTTGTATCAGTTCATACAAGTCTCGTCTGGTTTCTCTGAGATGATTATATTCATCATTTCTTATAGCATAGTAGTATCCTATTACATTCACATACCATAATTTGTTCAGTCATTCTACAATGACAGTTCTTTGACATTACAAAAATAGCTGCTAAAAAGATTTTTTTCTACATAAATGTCTTTTTCTACATTCTTTGATATCTTTTGGGAAGTAGTCATATTGCTGAGTCTGAGGGTATGCATAGCTTAAGTAACTTTTTGGATGTAGTTCCAAATTGCTTCCCAGAATGTCTGGACCAATTCATAGCTCCACTCATCCTACAATATTGGGCCTATTTTCTTATACGTCCTCCAACAATTGTCATGTTCTTTTGGGGGGTCAACTTGACAGTCTTATGAGTGTCATGTTGAGCCTCAAAGTTGCTTCAATTTTCATTTCTCTAATTATTGGTGATTTGGAAGATTTTTTTTCATGTGATTATTCATAGCTTGGATTTCTCATTTTGAAAACTGCCTGTTCAGCATATTAATGCACTATTGGTAGAGATATGACTTCACTCAGTCTTAATCATTACACAAATGAAGTCATACAAAACATTTTTGCTTTGGCCATTTTTTTTCTTTATTAATTTATTTATTTTTAGTTTTCAACATTCACTTCCACAAGTTTTAAATTTTCTCCCCCTCCCTCCCACTTCCCTCCCCAAGATGGAATGGAATCTTCTATGGGCTCTATACATACATTTCTATTAAGCACATTTTCCCATTAGTCATGTTGTGTAGAAGAATTATAACAAATGAGAGAAACCGTGAGAAAGAAAAACAAAACAAAACAAAAAAAGAAATCAGTCTGCTTTGCTCTGCACTCCAACTCCATAGTTCTTTCTCTGGATGTGGATGGTATATTCCATCATGAGTCCTTTGGAATTGTTTTAGGTTCTTGCATTTCTGAGAAGGGCTAAGTCTATCAAAATCAGTCATCACACATTGCAGCTGTTACTATGTACAATGTTCTGGTTCTGCTCACTTCACTCAGCATCAGTTCATATAAGTCTTTCCAGGTTTTTCTGAAGTGTGCCTATTCTTCATTTCTTATAGCACAATAATATTACATTACATTCATATACCACAACTTGTTCAGCAATTCCCCAATTGATGGGCATACCCTCAATTTCCAATTGTTGGCCACCACAAAAAGAGCTGCTATAAATATTTTTTTATATGTGGGTCATTGGCCATATTCTTAAAAAAGGAATAAGAAAAAGAAAAAAAATATGCTTCAATCTGCACTCTGAGTCTATCAGTTCTTCATCTGGAGGCAGATAGTATTTTTTATTATGAGTCCTTTGAAATTGTGGTGGATCATTGCATCTATCAGAGTTACTAAGTTCTTCACAGTTGATTATCTTTGTAATTTTGTTTCTGTGTAAATTGCCCTTCTGGCTCTTCTTACTTTGCATCAGTTCATATGTCTTCCCAGGTTTTCAGATCACACTCATATACCATAACTAGTTCAGCCAATTGATGGGCAGTCTTTCCAGTCTTTCATTCAGTCTTTCTAGAAAGCAACATAGACTAATAGATGAGGTATAGGACTTAAGGTTAAGGAAGACTTAAGTTTGAATCCTGGTTTGAATATTTACCACCTCCATGACCCTAGAAGAATCAACTTTGGCTCAACTTTAATTTCCTTATCCATAAAATGGGGACAATAACTTACCTTGTAGTGTTATTATGAGGTTATAATAGGATACAGTACGTAAAGTGTCTGAGGAGCCACAAAGTGCTATAGATATGTCAGGAATTATCAGATGTTTTTGGAAGTAAGAGCAGATTGAAAAAAAAGTTCATAATAATTTTTAGAAATTACTTTCAACGTTGCCCCAACAACATAAAACTATTATGAAGTTCTGTCTTTACTTTTCAAAATTATACAAGTAGTTGTTTATAGTGGAGAAGAGCTTTCTATGGGTAACTATTTGTTTTAATCATTGGACTTTTTTCACCAAGATCATCAAATTTTCAGTCACTACACTCCCAGTGTGAATTCAAAGAAAGATGAAAAACTCCCTATTCCTTAATTCAAGCTACAAGTCATCCAGTTGAAGTTTTTAAATGCCTTTTGTTGTAAATTCATTAGAGAACTGTGATTTCCTTTCTTCTAACTTTCCAGACCTTTCCTCCCCTCATTTTGCTATGAAATATTCCTAGGAGTGCAAGAAGACTCTTCCTGGGTATTCCATAGTCCCAGAGTAAACATTTCTGAAATCCTATTCGATCCCTCTGGATTTTTCTCTCATTAACTATCAGCCTCTGACAAGTCCGTTTTACAGATAGTGTATTAACCTTGGCAGCAAAATCATGAAAAGCTGTATTGAAGTCATGAAGTGGAACATAGCTCACTGTAAATAATACATAAGGCTGAAGGAGAAAATGGGATTTGGGTGATTAATGATACAGCCTACAACCTTAAGATACAGCAATCAGGGGTCTACAACTGTGATCGAGGTTCCTAAAATTCCTCTTCATCTAATGACTTAATTTTATATGCCCACAGAATATTAAAAAAACAACAATATGCAGACAAAAAACCACAAACACAAAAACAAGCAAACCCCAAGAACACCTGACTATACTAACCTGATAGGAATTCTAGGATCATGAATTGCTCCACAGTGCAGGGTGGCTGTAGTTCCCTTAATAACGATTCGGTCCTCAGGAGGGTAGACAATAAAAGTACGATCTAAAAGAAACCACAAGTCACAACTCAGACAAAATTACGAGAGAGTTTCTACCTTCGGTGGTAATCATCTGGTTATCTGGCATTGAGAGTTCTAAGTTCTTTCTTATGTTGGCAAAAAAAAATTATAAATGGAAGATCTTAGAATGTTCTCGGGAAATGAAAGCAGGTGGTAGAATTAAATCATAGAGCTAATGAGTTGTAGAACTTCAAGAGACCTGAGAGTGCTACCAATACCACAACATTAAAGTAAGTTGCATGCACAAGTCAAAAAGGGACAGATCACGGAAAATTAATTTTGGCCCTTTATATATTAGCATATGTGTATTAAAGATCCTATGCAAATGTATTTGTGTAGCTACAGTGTCAAGTACAAACCTACATATTATAGTGGACAGAGCTCTGGCCTTGGAATCAGGAAGAGCTGGGTTCAAAGCCTACCTATGACATTTACAAGATGCATGATCATGGCAAGTCATTTGACCCCTTTGAGCCTCAGCTTCTTCATCTTATCTAAATGAGGAAGTTGGAATAGACAGCCTCTGGGGTCTCTTCCATCTCTAAATGCATGATCCAATGATCTTTTAAATCCTTATCATTGTATATTGTATTTTATAATGCCTTCTTATAGAAATATAGGAGGATGGCCATAACACCTATTGCTCATGTAAAATATATGTGAGAATATAACGTAAATTTTTGAGATGAGCACAATGCTGAATTTCACAAAGAAAGATGAATAGTTCCAGTAAATCTCCTGATCAGTTGGTTATGAGAATTCCCACTTCATGGTCCCAGGATAAACTTTTTTTTTAAGGGGTTAAGCGACTTGCTCAGGATAGCACAGATAATAATTGTCAGAGGAATAGGTGGGGCTTGAACCCAAGTCTTCTTGATTCCAAGGTCAACTCTTTAGCCAATATGTCATATTGCCTCCACAACTTAACTTTCATAAGATGTGGGTTAGAGATGAATATGTGAAATGGCTATCAAAGAGAAGGAAGCCTGGCTTTATTAGCATGAAGAATTGGCCAATTAAGCAGTAGGGAGGTCCCAGGGAGTAAGTTAGAAATTTGATTTTGAGAGATTTTATTTCACTGTATACTTATATAGTATTTTTAAAATGAAAAAGGAGAGTAACAGTTAAACAAGCTTCATACAAAATGTAATGACCTATTTTTTAAAGTGACCTCTAAATAAGTCACAAAGTAAGGTAAACCAATGTGAAATAAACCACGATTCAGCTTTTTAAAGAAATGGATTAGAGTTTTAAAAATATTTATAGAATCACAGAAGGAGCTGAAAGGGAGCTCAGTGATCATGTAGTCCAACTTCCTCATTCTACAGATAAGAAGACTGAGGTTCCGAGAGGTTAAGTAATTTGTCCAAGGTAAGCCAGGTAGTATATACCAGATCTGGGATCCAGGTTCTGTGACTTGCATCCAGTGTTCTATTCATGCAAATTAAAAGTCACTTGAACTGTATAGCTATTTCTATTACAAATTTTGTGAGGTGATTTTTTTTCTGTTTCCTATTAAAAAAAGGAATTTCTCGAGTATATGTGCTTGGACTATAGGCCAGAATGGAGTATAGATACTATATAAAAAATATGAAATCTAAAGAAAGGAATGATTTTCGGTTACACACTCTTCCTCTTGTAGAATTAAAAGTATTTTGAGTTTTAGAAGAGACAATAAAGACAGATGAGAGCTGAAGATGAGTGCTCTTATAATAATTATAGGGAGCTGGTTTTTTGGCTTAGAATCAAGAAACAATAACTGCTTCATTATTTTGCTATATTCCAAAAGTATCTTGCTTGATAATTAGTTGGCATAATGAAGAATATTTTTACAAGTATTTTATTTCTTAATTTAGTTTTCTTAGGTGACTACTGCCCTAAGATTAACCAACAAGTCAATTTTGTGTCATGGCGTGACAGTATGGATAACATTCCTTCTCCACAGTTGTTTCATTAATTTTTTAATCTATATATTCTACTTTTTAGAACCTGAAAATTAAGTTAATTACTCAATAGATTTTAGTAAATTAGTTGTAAAAATAACCATTTTCTTTTGATTAAATGAGAAACGACAAGGGCATAATAATATTTCCTAAGTAAAAATGACACCCTGATTAAGCTGTGATTAATGGAAGATTTCACATAAAGTGTTATCCATACTCCACACAGTCAGCATGGCGAATGCATTTAGAGATCCTTCAGAGTTGACTGCATAGCAGGTGTAGTTGCCAGCATCCTGGAGAAAGACTGGGGTTATCTGCAGGCCTCCAGACTCAAGAAGGATAAATCTAGGAATCTGAACAGAGCCACTGGCCAAAATCTGTTTCCCTGAAAAATGACAGAGAAAAGAAATGAGAATAAGTGAGCCACTACACTTCTAAAATATAGTAACATTTATTGTAACAAAATTCATAGAGCCATCATGTCTCTGGAAAGAGATCTTTTCAAGCTGAAAAGATATCTAGATTTGGTGAATGGTTGCTAGTCTGCTTCAGGGTATATTTAAATTAACTAAGTCAGAATCTCCCATTTTAAAAAGGAAGATAGACACACTTTTAGAAGCTTTAGTAACTCTTTCCAGTCACTAAAAACTCAATTTAGGAAATTAAAAGATTACCCTAGATGTTCTTCCTAAATGCAGTACTTACATTGGGTGCCCAGTAAACACTGAATGGCTTGATAAATAAGGAACCAAAAGAATGTCTGCTCTTGCCTTTGCAGTATACACACTGGTACTACAATCAGTATACAAAGTCTCATTAAGGCTTATCAAGATTAAGCCTTGTCCCCATTTTCCATCCGGGACATTGATCTACAGTGTCCAAATGGTTGTCCCGCTGAAAGTGGAGCCTGAAGGAATTAAGGCAGCTGCCAAAAGTATCTAAGTCGTACTCATACATAGCTCCACAGACATTATTAAGCAATCCGTATTCATTCGTTCAATTTAACAAGTATTTATTGAGCACTTCCTGTGTTAGGCAAATCAATCAATCAATCAAAAAAGATTTATTGATCAAGTACAAGTAATTCATTGAGTACAAAAGAAGTGACCAATAAACAGTTTTCTTTTCTTTTTTTTCATTATTTATTTATTTAATATTTTTAGTTTCCAGCATTAGTTTTCACAAGAGTTTGAATTACAAATTTTCTCCCCATTTCTACCCCCCCACTCCAAGATAGCATATATTCTGATTGCCCTGTTCCCCAAACAGTTTTATTTTCAAAACTATATTAGTTCATAAGCACATATTGTAGGCCTTACTTTATCACAACAATCTTTACACTGAAGATAAGATTTAACACAAATGATACTAATAAGGATCAAAATAATCCTACAGTAGAGATGTATTCACCATCTGTCTCACTCTTACACACATACACTCACATGAGAAAGAAATATTTATGGTGGGACATCTGTGTCTGTGGTTTCATTATGATAGGGAGCCCTGCTTTCATAAACTCTCCCTATTGATACAGATTTGCAACTTCTCTGTAACTTATGGTCTTAGAGAGTTGCTTGGGGGACTGGGAGGTTAAGCAATTTCTGACCATATTACGGGCCTGTATGACCTGAATCCAGGTCTTCCCTAAGGTCAGCCCGCTTTCCACTATGGTACAGTGACTCTCCCTCTTTCCTTCTCTCCTCCCCAACTCCCCGCAAATAAATTAATAAACAAATGAATATTTAGTAAATATATATGACTAAATAAATTAATAAATATATATCTCCTTTTTCTCCACTTTATATGTATGTGTATTATGTATACATTTTTCCTTTTTCTATGTGTATATATAAACATACACATACATATAACTAAATTTTAAATATGTGAGAACAAAAAAGAATTCCCCTGATTTTACACAATCATAGAACATTGTTTCTGGTAGGGATCTTACACAAAGTATTTAGTTTTCTTTTTTTTTTCTTTTTCTTTCATAAAGATACAGCATGGCTCAGTGTGTAGAAAGTGGGCCTCCAAATCAGGAAGGCCTGGCTTAAAATTCTACTTATGTCACATATGAGTTCTGTGAGCTTAGGCAAGTCACTTAACATGTCAGTTTCCCAAGTCCTCTACAATTTTAAGTTATCAGTAGAATCTGTTATCAGTAGAAAGAGTTTCCACCACTTGGGTTCTCTATGCTGATGAAATCACAGCCAGACCCATTCACATACCACCACACCTCCTCTCTACTTCCACTGCCCCAAAAAAGGTGAAAGAGAACTCCAGTTGTAAGAGTACATTGCTCCAGGTCAACATTCATTCACAGTTCATTAAGAGCCTCCTCGTCCAAAGTATGAGGTGCTTAGATGAAGCAGAAAGAGGGTCAATGAAGAGAACAGCCCATTTCCTAAGAGATTACAATCTAGAATGACCAGGTTTATGTGGAATGGTTCTATCTCAATAGGGTCTAGTATCAAACTCCAACACAAATGCAAACACATACCTCTTCTCCATGTGATAGCAGGTTTTGGAGCTCCTGAAACTTCACAGGTGAGCACTGCTGTCATTCCATCTGTAACGGTGGTATCCACTGGACGCCGAGTAAATGTTGGGGCAATATCTTAGAACAAAAGTGAAAACAAGGAACCTCTTTTAGAGATATTCAAGCTACCACTTTGGAGATTCACATCAATTTTTATAGCATGAATCAAAGAAATAGGTATAACCATTAAAACAAAAGGAAAGAAAACTTTGCAGAAGTGACTATAACCTTTGATTATTCATCTCCAAGGAACTGCTCAATTTTGTTTACTTCTTAAGTGAAAATAAAATCTCATGGTACTCATAGATATGAAAATGAGACATTGTAGGAGGTATAAGAATAGTTTAAAATAAATATGAAAGAGAAAAAGGAAAAAAATTTAGATAAACTGAACAAGTTGCTTTAATCTTAAAAAGCTAAGGAAACTTAAAAAAATTTTGCTTTTAAAAGTAAATGTGACTCTCGAACAAATGAGATTCACAAAATATCAGAGGCAGGAGAGACCTTAGAGGTCATCTACTCTTGCTTTTATAAATGGAGAAACAAAGGTCTAAAGAGGCTTGACTCAAGACCACCTGGTAAGCTTAATGGAAGAACACATATTAGGCCCCAGGATTCCTGATTTATATAATAAGCTCTTGTTTATATAGACTCCCATTCAGATCCTCACATAACAATAGCTAGCTAGTGCAGTGGACAGAAAACTGGACTTGGTCAATAAGACTCGAGTGCAAATCTTTACTCACTGTTTGACCCTTAATCTTTCTCATCTTCATTTTCCTCATCTATAAAATGAGGAAATAATAGCTGCTACCTCATAGGGTTGTTGTGACGATGAAACGGGATCACATATGTGAGCCGCTTTGCAAGCTTAAAGCACTATGGAAATGCTAGCAATTATTATTACCTGTCCCTATTATTTCCCACACTTCAAGGGTTGTGATATGGAATAGGCCAGACTCATTTGTCTTAGTCTCAGAGGGCAGAAGTAGGAAGTATGAGCAGGAGTTATGAAAAGGTAAGTTTTAGTCTAACATCAGCTTTCCTTCCCACCCTCTTCCTATTCCAGTGATGCTATGCTGCTAAGAGTCACGGACTCCCCAAAGCTCCAAAGACTCAAAACTGCAGGTGACCCAAAGACCTAGGGGAGGTAGGTAAACAGAAGAAGGCTGTAGTCCAATATTAACAAGGGTGACTCCTGCAGAAGCGTGGTATAAACATCATCAACCAGGAAACGGGTGATCAGGAAAGGAGGGGGCTACTCACATAGCAACACCAAAGGCTAAGAATGGACAGCCTGTGTCTGACACTGGTATCCACAGAATGTTAAAAGACCCTCTAGTGCATTGGGGAGATGCTTTATGGTAGATGTATAGGAGAACACAGACAAGAATAGCACAAGATAAAAAGGCATGGATTCATTGTAATCTGCACCATTGGAGGGTGTACCCACATCAAGGAGATCAAAGACCCATTGAAGTATGAAGCATAGTTTTTTAAGGAACAGTAAGATGACAAATGACTTGAAGGAGATTTAAACAAAAAGCAACTTTTGAAACATGTTGCAGGTCCATTACAGATTCAGTCCAATTTCTATCCCTTCTCTACCCACAGTGTTATGCTCTAATATTTTTACTTCTTAACAGAAACCAACCTTGGGAAGATGCAGCAGCCTATTTACAACCACCATGGATTTCTCTTCATGGCCTTTTTGATCATTTGTGAGCCTGATTCTTCAGGGACTGTAGTATTCCATAATTTAAAGCCACAAAACATTACATAAAAAAATACTGGCATTAAAGAGAAGGGCTTTGTATTAGATAGCTGGCACTGTTGGAAATACTGCAGTTTCCTGAATACCACCCAGCCAACTTTCTTCCTATTCAATTCTGAGATTAGCTTATTCTCTATCTGCACTGCCCGCCAATGACAAATGTGCTGATAAACTAACTCAATGGACTGCTCAACCAGTTGCATTTAGGTGGCAGGCATTCTTTTTTCTGAATGGATTTTAGCCTGATGTCTTTTGAGTTTTGTTAAAGAGGCCATATCATCTGCTCATGGGAGCTCCTGGGGCCCTCATCATCTATAGGGTTTTCCCTTCCCTAAACACATCATAAATACATTCATTTTCTCACCAAGCATTTATTACATGCCTATTATCTGTCAAGCACTGTGCTAGACTCTGGGGATATAAAGACAATGCTCTCAAGAAGTTCATGTTCTGTTGGAAAGGAACAACACAGAATTACAGAGCCATTGACAGACCTAGAGTTAGCAGGGTCCTCGGAGGCCAGCTAGTTCAACTCCATCATTTTACAGATAAAGAAACTGAACACCTTGGGGGCTAAGGGACTTGCCCAAAGTCACACATGTAGTAAGTATCAGAGGCAGGATTTGAAAACACATCTTCTGGCTCCAGAGCCAAAATTCTTCCCACTGTATCATGCTGAACAGAGATAAACAAATATAAACTACATAGAAGGTAGGGGGATAAGGAAAGGCCTCCTATATGACATGAACTTTGAAGGAAGTTAGTGATGGTGCAAAGTGGAGGAGGGAATATATTCTAGTCAACCCAGAAAATCCATGAGAATGAATGGAGAAGGGATATAAATGTGATATGCCAGATATAGCATCAATTCCTTAGTATTAAGAGCATTTTTCCCCACTGTAGGTAGGCCAATTCAGTTAAAATGTAGAGTGTGTGAAGCAGATTAATGTACAATGAACCTGGAAATGTTGAGAAGCTTCTAGACTAGCATAGAGGGATTAAAATGCAAGACAGAGGAATTTGTGTTTTATTTTAGAGGCATCTGGGTAGCTAGGTGGCACAGTAGATAGAGCACCAGGCCTGGAGTCAGGAAGACTCATCTTCCTGAGTTCAATTCTGGCCTCAGACACTTACTGGCTGTGTGACCCTGGGCAACTCTGTTTGCCTTAGTTTCCTCATCTGTAAAATGAGCTGGAGGAGGAAATGGCAAACCACTGCAGTATCTCTGCCAAGAACCCAAATGCAGTTACAAAGAGTTGGACATCACTGAAAATGACTAAACAACAAAATCTGGAAGCTACTGGAGCCTCTGGAGGCAAAAAATGATATGATTGGACCTATCTTTTAAAATATCAATTTAGATAGCTGTGTGGAAAATGGATTAGAGATAAGAGAGACTGGAGGCAGAAGGACCAATTAGGAGGCTATTGCAGTAGTCTAAATGAGAGGTAATAAGGATTTATGTTCATAGTAAAGATCCCAATGCACTGCCGGAACTTGAATATTTTTCACATCATGTAAGAATGATTATCTCCACTGATGTCTTAGTGAATGTAAAGGTTATTTTATTTTATTATAGTAATTTGAAAGTTGTCCATTTAAGGGTAGAAATGGGGAGAAAATTTGTAATTCAAACTCTTGTGAAAATCAGTGCTGAAAACTAAAAATATTAAATAAAGATTTTTAAAAAAAGAAAGTTGTCCATTTAGATATGTTAGAAAAAATCCACAACTTTTTTGTGGGGTGGGGCGGGGAGAAGTGAAGGACTATTTTCATTTACATATCTTGAGATCACTGGAGTCCAGGGGCTGTTGGGAAACGAGTAATAATGAAAGAGGAGCTAAGGAAGAATGGAATTAACAGAAGCATCACAGGATCACAGATGTAGAGCTGGATGGCACTTTAGAGACCATCTAGTCAGATACCTTTCTTTTACAAATGAGGAACTGAGACCCAGAGAGTTTAAGGGACTTGTCTGGAGTCACGAGTGTCTGAGTCCGGATTTGAACCTTGGAATCTTCTGGCTTCTAGGCCAAGCCTTCTCTCCACTAAGTCAAATGCCTGAGTGGAAGTACAATATGTGGCCTGTTGCTTTGTTTCCTACTAGGAATGGGAGCCAAGTGTAGGATGGGGGCAGTGTCACTGAGTGCATGGGCAGAAAACAGTGGAATAGAGTACAATAGTAAGGCCCAAGATCTACAGGCAAAGCCTAGTTTGTTATAGACATTATGTGGGAGGTCAAGGAAATGTGGTGTGGACAGTAACTCTCAGTTAAAGAAAATATTAAAGAAATTGTACCATTTCATTCTCAAACCATGTTTGATAAGTGGAAGAAATATTATACTTATTTTAAGCATTTTCTTGAGAAGTTTTTATTTCCTCCTCCAGATCCTACTTTAGTTTTATTGCAGTAAGGTAGCCTGAGAAGCAGCATGATGGAGTAGAAGGGAGTGTAAGTGGAGGAAAAGGAGGCGGAGGGAGAAAGGTCTCCTGGGGCTTGTCTTTTAACCTCCTGAAGTCTCATTTTCTTCACTTGTAAAAGGATAATGTGAGCATTACCTACTTCACAAGTGGGGGGAAAGCATTTTGTAAACTAGAGTTCTATGTAAATGTGAGCTATTATGAGGAAGACAGAAATGTCAGCTATCAGATAGTGCATTTCTCTGTACTGAATATGTTTTTCCTCACAACTGGTATGCCCTGCTTTAAGAAAATCCAACATGCAAAACATCTGAATTTAGGGGAAAAAAGTAAATTAGAAAGTCACTACTTGCTTATGAAAGATTACTCTTTTATAATAGGCTGTTCATAGGTTCATAAGTCTAGATGTAGAAGGGGCCACAGAGGCCATCTACTTTAATGTCCTTATTTTATAGATTAAGAAACTGAGGCTCAGGGAAGTTAAGTGCTTTGTCTAAGGTCACATAGGTTATAAGTCTTATAAATCTAAATTTAAATGAGTTCATTTGCCAAGATTCAGGCTGCCAAGTTTCTAAGAATCCATTTACAGCTTAAATCTAGATATACTTATATTAGTATCTCATCTTCCAAACTGCGGTAAAAAAAACTGACCTTTGGTCATCTTGACCACCTTTAGTTTGCCAAAATCCACCATAGCCACCCAGTCAATAACCCTTTATAAAGTGCCTACTATGTGCCAGGCACGATGCTAAGCACTGGAGATATGAAAAAGAGACAAAAGACAGTCCCTGCCTTCAAGGAGATCACACTCTAGTGGGAGGTAATATTTATTCTGGTTTGTCTGAAATGCATAGCTAGCCCCGAAACTCACAGCTTTAAGTATTGTTGAACTATTCCTGCAGCTAGGTGGCACAGGGGTTAGAGTGCTGGGCCTGGAGTCAGGAGAATCTGAGTTGAAATTCAGCTTCAGACACTTACTAGCTCTGTGGCCCTAGGCAAGTCACTTAACACTGTTTGGCTCAGTTTCCTCATATATAAAATGAGTTGGAGAAGGAAGTGGCAAACCACTCTGGTATCTTTGCCAAGAAAACCCCAAATGGGGTCATGAAGAATCAGACACAATTGATGTGACTGAACAAAAAACAGTATTCTGTCTGAGGACATACTCAGCCAAGCATTTTGTCTCATGGGGCAAGAGCAAAAGGTGTTATTCAATAATTACCAAGTTCCACTTCATTTTAGAAGAAAAATTTTAATATTATGAGAGCTAAAGATAAACCCTTATGCTTCTATTTTTTCAAAGAAAAATGTACCAAGGCATTTCAGTTAATATGATCATAAAAGAAATTCACAAAAGAACTATAATTGTTCAATAAAACTAAACTAGGGGATGGATATAAAAGAGAGAAAGAAGATCAAGAGACAAAGAACAAGACAGATATTTATTCATTATTAATCCTTCACTTCTTTCTAGTAAGATATTGAGGTTTTGGTTTTTTTATTTTTCTCCCCTTTCCTTTTAAAAAGCTATTCGCAAAAATTGAGTGTGGTCAGTGCTAGAAAACCACAGAGCAGATAATGCCAATCTAAATTTATGTAACAAGTGTATCTTTTCATCTCCTCCAAAGCTATAACAAATATATGAATGTTCAGCTGTCACATACTGAAGTGATGTGAGTCTAAAAGGGTGCATCACTATTGTTTGGTGTTCCTGACATCGCATACTTACTAGTTACATCCAGGTAGGTGTGTGTTTCTATTTCCCCACCTTCATTTTTTGCAAAGCACTGAAAGATCCCAGAGTCATTGGGATGTAGCTTCTGGATTCGCAGACCTCCGCTCACTAGCAATTTATAACGAGAATTCCGGAGCTTGCTGATGGGGACAGAGTCTTTATACCATTCAAGATTAGGGACTGGCACTCCTATGTATAGAAGAAAGAATATTGAAGTTATTTTTTAAACTTTATTTGCTATCAAGAGTAAAAAAAAAAAGTATAATCCTGTGGAAAGAAACCATAACTCTGATCACATACAACGAATTCTTGATTATCTGGGCTAATAGAGGAGAGCAGAGACTCAAATGATTCCAAATGTAGACATTTATTCGTTAATTCAATAAACATTTATTAACTGCCTACCTTGTGCAAGGCACTATACTAGGTATTGAGAAAATACAAAGAAGAATCAGCGATAAACTATGCCTAGCATGGGTCAGATAAAACAGGCACAAACATACCATGATGCAAATTATATTATATGTGCATAAGAGTAGTGCTTAAGGGAAAAGAATCTCTTGCAGCTTCCAGGTGAAATGAACGATACTGAAGTCTATGAGTGAACATTTTCAAGTTTTAGTGACTGACAAGCATTTTAGTATAGTCCGATAATTTGAAAATTGGTAATACATATGTAACATACTTATGCATCCATTCCTTTTTTTTAAGGTACTATTTATTCATTTTCATGAAGTTTTAAGACCCCCATGGGGCAAGTGACTGAGAATTAGGGTGAAAGGGTAGAGTCCTTGAGTAGTAGTTACAAGGCAGCTGGGAGGCACAGTGGAGGCACTAGGCCTGGAGTTAGGAAGACTGGAGTTCAAATCCTGCCCAAGACAATTCACTTAAACTCTGTTTGCCTCAGTTTCCTCAACTGCAACATGAGGATAAGAACAGCATCTGTCTCCTAAGATTGTTGTGAAGATCAAATGAGATAATCTTAGCACAGTGCCTGGTACATAGTAGGCACTATATAAAAGCTCATTTCCTTCCCTCTCCCCTCCCCTCCCCTCCCCTCCCCTCTCCTGTCCTCCTCTCCCTTCCCCTGTATACATTTACAAGTAAATACTGGCCCTGGACTTGGGTGTTATCTTCTGAAAAAAAGCAGCAAAAATTATCAGCTTTTAGAAAGCAGTTTCCTCTCAAGGAACTACAACCTCATGTCAGAGGTATATTGGGGGAAGGCGAACAAACATTTATTAAGTGCTAACCATGGGCCAGGCACTAAGGACTTTACAAATGTTATCGCATTTTATCCTTATAAAAATCCTGTAAGGTAGTTGCTATTATTATCCCCATTTTATAGTTGAGGAAACTGAGGAAGAGATAGGTTAAGCGATCTGCCCAGGGTCACGTAACTAGGAAGTGCCTGAGACTGCACCAGGTCTTCCTAACTCCAGGCCCAGCCCCCTCTCCACTGCACCGCCTAGAAGCTGTAGCAGTGTATCAGTACACATTATAGTATGCATTGATATAGTTACAACTTTATTACTTGCTTTAGTTATAATTTTTTAACAATAAAATCATGTCACTACCTTCAGAAGTAGGTCAGGGCATAAATACGACATAAACGAACAAATCGATATTGAAAGGATGATGGAAACTAAGCTCCGTGAGTTTGAATGGTTTCCATTCATAGATTCTTTTGTTTTGTTTTGTTTTTGGCAGGGCTAGGGAAAGGGTATGGCCGGTTAACCGTGGACTAAACGCTCAGGTATTCGATAGATCTACAAGTCCACAATTTCAGAGATGCCATCTAAAGTTATGGTAGTTCAATACCCCCATTTTATTTACAGATGAGGAAACTGAGGCACAGAGAGAAACTGATTTGCTAAAGGTGAAAAAGCAAATAAATTACAGAACAGGGATTTGAACCCAGGGTGTAGGGTCATAACTCTGAGTTTGAAGAGACCATAGAGGTCATCTGGTCCAATGTCCTTTTAATTAATTAATTAATCAATTATAACAAATAAGGACAGCTAAGCCCAGGGAATGAGCAATGCCTTGCCTAGGGTCACATAGACAGTGAATGACATAAGTAGAATCTGATTCCAAATTTAGCCTTCTTTTTGTACCATGTTACCTTCTGTACAGGGGAGGAATGGTTTTGAGCTTTCAAATGAAAACATTTTTAAACATCTCTAGTACATGGAATTTGAGCAGGGATGGGGAGGTGGAGAATGGTGGTATAGGACTATGCGTATATGTATGTGCACATGTATGTTTGTGTGCATCTGTGCGTGTGTGCATATATATGCATATGTATCAGCGTACTGTGCTCATGTGTACATGCATATATGCATATGTTTGTGTATATATGTGCAAGTACGTATGTGTATACATATGTATACACATACATATACACAGCTAGATGGCTCAGGGGGTAGAGCGCTAGGCCTGGGCTCCAATCTGGCCTCCGACACCTAACAGCTGTGTGACCCTGGGCAAGTCATTTAACCTCTGTTTGCCTTAATTCACCACAGAAGGGAATAGTGAACAACTTCAGTATCTTTCCCAAGAGAACCCCATGGACAGTATGAAGAATAAGACAGGATTAAATGACTGAATAAGAATATATGTGTATTGTGAGTATATATGTACATGCATATATGTATATGCTTATTTATGTGCATATAGGTATGAATATGTATTTATTTTGCATATGTGCATGCACACATTTTAGCTAGGTGGTGCAGTGGATAGAGCACTGGGCCTGGAGTCAGGAAGTTCATCTTCCGGAGTTCAAATCTGGCCTTGGACTCTTACTAGCTGTGTGACCCTGGGCAAGTCCCTTAATGCTGTTTACCTCGGTTTCTTCATCTGCAAAATGAACTGGTGAAAGAAATAGCAAACCACGCTGGTATCTTTGCCAAGAAAACCCCAAATGGAGTCACAAACAGTTGAACACAACTGAAAACCTAGTGAACAAAAATAACAATGCACTTGCATGTGTGTATGTGGATATGTACGTATATTGAGCCTATGTGTGCTATTTGAATATCTAAGTATAGTACTGATTCTGAAAACGTTATCACTTAGTTTGTAATTTTTAATATAAATGAAAATAATTCAAACATAAAGGAGCTTGAAATCTCTAGATATCAGGTCTTCCTCCTCCTCCTATGCTTTTATCAGTGTGGGTACCTCCTGGTGTGGAAGTTTCCACCCTAGGTATAGACTAAGAATTGCCCAAGGCCTGGAGAGGTTAAGGACTTGTCCAAGGTCATGCAGCTAAAGCGTGGAAGAAGTAGGACTGTATCCAAGGCTTTCCATCTTACTGCAGGTTGCCTCTCTCATAAGCTATTCAGCAAGTACAGAAAGTTTTCTTTAATAAACAGTGTCTCAGAATATTTCAAGATAATGGATCGTCGGATCCTTTGCTTTGTTTTAATTATGTTCCCTGTCACTTTTCATTAGATTAGGAAATTTAAGGGAAAAAATACATGTATTTTGAAGGTAAACACGCAACCAATCCATGTAAAACTCTCTAAAAGCAATTACATCATGTTGCTTCCATGAAGAATAACCACTTCCCATGCTACTAGAATTACACTGTCAAAATTAAAAGAAAGCAATAAATTGTATGATAGCAATGCTCTGCTAAAAGCCTGCCTCAATGTATACTATAAGAAGATATCTCCCAGGAGTTTATCCTAAAGAAATTATGTGAAAACAGCATAAGGTCAAGGTCAAGGGGAGAACTTAAGAATGCCATTTATTTGGAGGTAACCATTAAAACATTGAGTGCCTGAGCCATTTCTACATTAGGGCAATTTAAACTCCTGAATAGAAATCTTATCCCCCAAAATATCCCTTAGTATTATCAATTCTCCTTTCAAAATTATGAATACATTAAAATTTTTATATTCTCAGAATCACTGAGTTTTGTTGGCTTTAAAAAGGTGGCATTTACCCAAGAAAAAGAACAAAAAAAAACAATCAGGGAAATGATTCTTTTTTAATACTCATATCCCCTCTCTCGGCAACCACATCCTTATCATTATACTAGAGGTGAACAGATACCAAGGCAGAGAGTTAGAAGCATTCATCTTTTTAAAGAGCTCCAAAGATAATGTGCACCAATCCCTCTCACTTTGAGAATGAAGAAACTGAAGCTCAGAAGGATCGTGACTTGCCCAATGCCATACAAGTTGTTACTGGTACAGCCAAGAGCAGATTGTTTACTCTTCTTGTGGGGTGCTTTCCACTGTCCTGCACTACCCGTATTAGAAGATTTTGAGTTAGCCAGAAGAACAGGGCGCCAGACTGAAGATTGAAATTTAGGGCTAGATGTCATGGCCCACATTTGTACTTCCAGATACTAGAAGAGGTTGAGCTACCAGGGGCTAAGTCAGTGAGCCAATAAACATTTATTAAGCTCCTACTCTGTGCCAGGCACTTTGCTAAGCACTGTGGATACAAACAAAGGCAGAAGACAGTCCCTGCTCTCAAGAAGCTCACTGTCTACTGGAGGGGACAACAAGCTATACACAAGATAGATTGGAGATAAGCAATGAAGAGAAAGCAATGGAATTTTTTAAAAAACCTTAACATATATATTTCTTAAAATATTTAACAGAAGTTCATACTTTCTTGTACAATCCTCCTTCCTGTCCCTTGTATTTTGAAATGTTTGTGTTTGCTGATTACAAGATTCACAGCAACAACAAAGAATGAACAAAAAGTACTATTGCCAAGTACTCCATTTTTGGTTGTGTGGTAGGTAAACCAGTTTATAACGCAGGGAAAATTCAGAACATAGAATGTTTATTACACATGGAAAGGACCTTTGAGACTATTTTAACTCCCCCATTTTATAGATGAAAATAAGGCCCAGAGAAGTTGTGGTTTAAAAGATCCCATTTCTGGGGCAGCTGGGTGGTACAGTGAGTAGAGCACCTGCCTTGGAGTCAGGAGAACCTGAGTTCAAATCCGGCCTCAGACACTTGACACATGTACTAGCTGTGTGACCTTGGGCAAGTCACTTAACCCTAATTGCCCTGCCAAAAACAAAGATCCCATTTCTACAGCACTTTCTTTTATGTTTGCATGGTACTATATCTACATTATCTTATTTGATTCTCACAATAATCCTATGAGTGAGGTGTTATTAATTACTATACCCATTTTGCATATGACAAAACTGAAAGGCAGTAGAATTAAGGGATATAAGGAAAGGCTTCCTGAAGAAGGTGGAATTTTATCTCTAACAAAGTCACAGAAAGGAGGAGGTAGAGATGAGGAGGGTGACAGTGAAAATGTCTAGAGTCTGGTGGAGTGTGTTGTATGGGGAACAACAAAGGCGGCCAATGAAGCTGGACTAGAGAGTATTTAGTTGTTCAGCTGTTTTACAGTCACATCTGATACCTCATGACCCCATCTGGGGTTTTCTTGGCATTAATACTTCAGTGGTTTGCCATTGCCTTCTCCAGCTCATTTTATAGATGAGGAAACTGAGGCAAACAGGGTGAAGTGACTCGCCCAGGGTCACACAGCTACTAAGTCTCCGAGGCCAGATGTGAACTCAGGAAGATAAGTCTTCTTGACTTCAGGCTCAGCTCTATCCACTGTGCCACCAGAGTGTGTAGAGGGGAGTAAAATATGAGAAGATTGGAAAGGTAGAAAAGGACAGAGTGGTAAAAAGGCTTGATTGCTATTCAGAGGACTTTATTTCTGATCTCATAGGAAAAAGGGAGCTGTGGTAGTTTGTTGGGTAAGGAGGTGCCATGGTCAGCATTATGGTAAATAGTGCTGAATGGGATTATTTAGGGCACTAAATTCAGCATTAATATGGTGGGTGAGTCCCCAGGAGCAGATTAGCTGATTGCCCAAGGAGGGGCAAACCAGCAGAGGTAAAAAACAAAGCAGGGTCAAAGCTTCCATGCTAATCAGAGCGTGTGAATGGGCCACTAAATAACCTCTGAAATTCAAATATGGGAGGGGGGAGAAGGGAAAAAGGGGTAGAAGAAGGGAAGGTAAGAGATGGGTGAGGGGAGCAGAAGGAGGGAGGGGGGGGAGCTGATGAAGTGTGCCACTTCATTTTTGCCACACTCACATCCTTTCACAACAGCTCCAAGGAAGCTGGTATTTTGGCTAAGGGTAGTGAGTGCTGTGGCCTGATTTTCTAACCACTTAAGAGAATACCCCTGAAATATGGGGCAGAGTGAACACTCCTTGACAAAGAATATTATTATGGTTCTGCGAAATCATATTGAATGTGGGAAAAGCATTTTGGGCTGACAAAGCATCTAGAAATCAAGGCTATTAATAGAAGAACTCCTATGGGCATCAGATGCTATTATCCAAAGCACAGAGAAGGACACTAAGAAAGGAAATTTTAGTCACATGCTGGTCTCTACACTATTCACTGAAGAAATAATGTCATTCATCATCATCAGAAATGAAGGCTAGTTGTCTGGAAAGATAACAACTTGTGGTTACATGTATTACAAATATCATTAATTTAAAATATTCATCCACGCTCTTGGATTCATAAAGTTAAATTTATCCACTTAAAATGGAATGTATTTATCATCAAAGTGCATACTAGGTCTATATTTAAATTGTTTATTTTTAAAAGAATTTACAGTGCCAGTACTCATTAATGAAATATTCATTAAAAGCTTTACCTAGTCACATCTGAGGAAAACAACAGGAGAAACGGTAATAATGTACAGATGTTGTCCAGCTTGATGTATTGTTAGGTGGTAGACTTAACCTAAATAACATGCAAATGTAGAGCTAGTGTAAATGCTAATGTTGTGAATTTTCACTGTGATTGTAACTCATCTGTCAAAAATCCCCCTGGGCAAATATGAATTATCACTAAGTGATGAAAAAGAGGTTGACATAAAACTGAATGGTTCTCCTTATGCAGACTTGAGGAAGAAAAGTGGTAAGATTTCCTGTTAAAACAATAAAAAATCCATTTTCCTATAGCTTGGATTTGGCAAAGAGCCCCTACCATCCCATTAATGGAAATTTACTATTTTGCCCCAAGTCTTTTATGTTAGGGTCATCCTTTTGTAACATCATAGAACCAGAAAGGACTATAAGAGGACAGAGAATCGGGCCCTCTGACATTATGAAGGGCTATACCTAAACTATTCAAGACTGATGACTGTCTAGTGTATTGTTAAATGCTCTAGGGATGACAGCACCCCTATTTCCCTTCCATGTCAAATGTTTAATCCCCTTTATAATTATCAAGTTCTTCTCCATCTTTTGTAACTTTTTCCTTCCCCAGTTTGAGTTTATTTTGGAGTCAGAGGACCTGGGCCCTTGTTCCAGCTCTGCTACTTATTAACGGTGTGACCTTGGATAAGTCACTTCTCTGGATTTCCACTTCTTCATGTCTAAGATGCTGGGGTTGGATGAGAACAGTGTTGTCAAACTCAAAGAACCACTGACCTGTACGTAAGGATCCCTGTGGGCCACATATTGACTAAGAAAAATCACACACATCTTTAGTTATTTTGTTAAATATTTCCCAATTACAGTTTAATATGGTTTGGGCCACACTCAAGAATTTTACAGACAGAGATGATTCTATGTTTGATACCTCTGGGCTAGATGTTAGCATGAAATCTATAATCCTATACCATGGGTCACCCTGCACTTTGTTCCACAACTGGTATGGAATTTAGGCAGGAAAAAGGGAAAAGGTAAGGAAAAAGAAAGAAAAGGCCAACTGCAAGGCATCAATTGGAGTTTAGTCATACAACACAGAAGAATCCTAGTATATATTAAAGCTGGACAGGACTTTAGAAATTATCTAATACAAGACTTTTATTTTAAAGATATGGAAACTAAAATCCATAGAGACGAAATGGCTTTCCTAAGGTCACACAAAAGTTAATGGCCAAGCTAGATCAAGCATCCAAGCCAAGGTTCTTTCTACTACATCATGTTATTATTCGTCAAATCATACCCCAACTGTCCATAACAGTACCTCCGTGTAATGAGTCTTTGCACATGTCCAGATCAACTAAGATGGAGTCATCTATGTGGAAGACACCAGGAACCTGCTTCTGGAAAAAGACATTCTGCATTCCCCTACCATGTGGGTAGGAACAGCCTTTTGCATCGTCTGCATAACTCAAACTGGCTGAGTCTTTAAAATCACCAGACTGAGAAAGGTTCTCTCTCTTTCCAGTAGGATCCAGGGAATGAAGGTCTTATTCACCCACAGCATGAACACCATGCACCGAGCTGAGTAGGGGGAAGGGCCACTTCTACCCTTTTCCTTTAGGAAGCCTGTCAAATGGCTTGGGGCTTTAGTCTGTTTTGTTTGTTCTTGAAATAAGCACTGGAGTCCCTAGACTGGGAAGCTTGAACCCTGTGAAACTTGGAGCCAGGATTTCAGTTTGGATATTGCTGACAGCCTAGTAGGGATGCCCTGAGAAGCCAAAGTGCTTGGACATGGGCCCATGGGAGCTTTGGACTTGGAACCTGGTGGAACTACGCTCTGTAGGAACTCAGTTAAGCTGTGAACCTAATCCCTATCCCCTTCCCCTCCCCAAAGACTGCATTGCCAAAAGTGCCTTTCTCACAACCCAGGTGTTGAGGTGGGGGGAATATTTGTATGTTCATTCTTACAATACCTTTGAAGTAAACATTCTTTTGTAAAAGCAAAAAGGAAATATTGCTGAGTGTTTGAAATAAAAACCTGGAGCAATGCATTCATTTGCATATTAAATAAGCCTACCCCTAACCCCCCCCTTCCAAAAAAAAAGCAAATCTTACTGTTAAGTGGTTAAATGGAACTAGAGTACTGGAGACCCATAAAATTGGGGGAATACAATCAGTGGAGGCTTGAGCCAATGGTGACACTGGATATCTTCAATCCTTTTAAGGGTACCAGAAAACCTTGGGGGACAGGTATTACTGAAAAATAATACCTGGCCTTCAGGCAGTGGGAGCCAGTATAGGCACTGTTACATCTGGAAAAGTTTTGATGATGCTATTATCTTGTCCCCAGTCCTAGAGTTATAATGGTGTTCCATTATAACAGTGAAAATGTTAACAGCCCCATGCTTCACCCATCACTAGCACACACAGGTCCCAATCTTCACCTATCCTATGCTAGTAGCAAGGGACTAGGAAGTGGGCTCCTGACAAACATGATGCAAATATCAATTAAAGTGTTTCAAAATATAATCAACCTTTAAAACACAGACTTTGAAGAAAAGAGACTATTTGGCCCAATGGATAATGAGTATTCCAATATAAATACCAAACCATATTACTAAAAGCTGCTGCCACTTAGCATGTGACAAAGCAAAACAAACAATTAAACATATTTCCAAAAAGACTGAAGGTCAAAGCTCTGCTTGGCAAGGGGAGACACAGTAAACACATCATTTTTCTTGGTTATACTCTTTTAATAGATTCTTTGAAACTTACCCATTGCTTGACACAAGATATCCACGGTTTTTTCCACTTGGGCTAGAATTCTACTCTCAGGTTCAGCAGTAAAATAGGGAGGCTCTTTAAAACAGAAAGAAAAAAAATCACTAAAGAGGCAGGTGAATCCTTTTTGTTGAAAATCCTTAAAAAAATTAAAACTCAATATTCTTAAAGAGAGTCAATAATAAGTGTAGAGGACAGAGAGATGGCCTCAGAGTCAGAAAGAGCTGGGATCAAATTGTATATTGGCTATATGGCCACAAGCAAGGTGTTTAATCTCTCCAAAACTATAAATTGAAGAACGCATAGCTATCTAGGTGGCAAGTAGGTGGTACAATGGATAGAGCTCAAATACTTACTAGCTATATGATGCAAGATAAGTCACATCATCTAGTGGCCTGGTTCTTCAATGTAAAATGTGGATGATAATTACACCTAACTCCTAGGGAGGCTGTGAGGATCAAATGAGATATCTGAAAAGTATTTAACACAATGGCTGGCACATAGTAGGTGCCTTACAAGTGTTATCTATTGTTGTTATTATCTATACTTTTGGAGAGAGCTCCCTCACCTAGAGTTCTCTGCTCAGATCAAATCACAGATCCAGTACCCAGAAAACCTTAAGATGAGCCTTAAAAAAATAGGTGAAGTATTATTAAAATTGTATCCTTTGTTACTATCATTTACATAAACTGCAAATTCAGAGAGGACAGCCAATGGCCATCTCTACCCAAGATTTCAGCCAGCAAATTAATAGTCATTGAAGAGGCTACTTTTGAGTTCATGAGCTTGAATCATGGAATATCTTAATTCACAGTTTAGAAGGACTTTCCCAAGAGGTTCATAAAGGTTTATATTTACAGCACAGTATTTTATAGGATAGTTTGCTTCAGTATCTACACTAAACACCACCTCATGAAGCATGTCAAATAAAGTGCCATAGCACATCATTGGGCCTATATCAGAGGAGAAGTGCAGCATATTAAAAAATTTTAAATGCCTTAGCAATTCAACTTCGTCAAAACATATTTAATACTTGAATAGGACTCAAAATAACAACAAACTCTCTCCTCTCTCTTCAGAACAACTGGATATGTGCCTGGCAGAACAGTCATACCCTAAGATTAAGAATGCACACTTTGTGGAAATCTACCTGGGAAGCCCAGATGGCCATGTGGAATAAGGCCAGGTGGCTGAGCCCACGTTGATCTGTTTAGCTGCCTGGCCATTGATGTCCTGATGCCTACCCTGGCCAAACTGTTCTCTGTTAGCAAAATAGGCTTTGCAAAGGGAATGAGGGCCTTATAAGATAATCTAAGCTAGGGCTAGAGGAATCGGATTGAGATTGATTTCTATGTACTGTATTTCCCGAAATGAAGTGAAAATGCCACTCTATTGATCATGAAACTTCAGTGGTTTTATACTGCCTTCCTAGAGGATAGAATCTCCTATTAGGCACTTAACCCCCCCCAGAATCTGGCTTCAATCTATCTTTCCAGACTGATTTCACATGACCCTCTCCATATTATCTACATTCCTGCCATACTGGCCTACTTGTTGCTGCTCTCCATTCTGTCTCCATTCCATGACTGCACAGGCTGCCCTCCCCCTCACTCACTCCTCATGCTTTCTCCTCTCTTTCTCCCATCTCCCCTCCTCTACCTATATTTGTAATGTTCTCCTTCCTCAACTCTGCCTTTTAGAATCCCTGGCTCCCTTCAAGGCTTGGCTCAGGTGCTACTTGCCTATATGAGGCCTTTACAACGTCAGGCAAGCAGGCAATAAGCATTTATTACGTGCCTACTATCTGCTGAGCACTGTGCTAAGTGTTGGGGAGATAAAAAAGAGGCAAAAGACAGTTCTTCCTGTTCTCAAGAAGAACAGCCTAATGGGGGAGACAATAAACAAATATGTGCAAGTAGGATAACTAGGAAATAACAGTTGTTAGCATCCCCTACCCTGTATTACTTTACATACATTTTGTATTTACTTATCTCTATATATGTTGCATTTCCTAGTAGAATGAAAGCTTCTCAGGGGCAGGACTGCTTCATTTTTTTTTGGTCTTTTTATCCCCAGAACCTACAATAGTACCTTTCACATAGTAGGCACTTGATAAATACTGAATAGAAACAAAAAAATACTCAAAAAAAGTGTGAACCTCTGTAGCAAAATAAATAAATAAAAATAGATAAATAAATGTTTTATTAAACATGGAATTTCAGAGGAAAGCAAATTGCCATATTAGTCCCAGTTTATTCAGCAGAAACACAACAGTGGCATGATCGGGGTTTCCCCAGGTGTTAAGGTTGTAGTGATTTCATTATCATGATAACAAAAAGCTGTCGAATTCAGTTTCTATGTGATAATTAATTTCTGGGCACTGTCTTCCAAAGCAGTTTATTTTCATTGTAATTTTGTTGAATGCAGATAATATAACTTGGCAGGCTGTCTGTGTATCCTTAAAACAAGAACTTAGTTTAGAGAAAATGGGGAAACAAATACTGAGCATCAGAAAGAAAGAAAAGAAGAAAGAACCTAAAGGTTTTATCTGTAGACAAAATTAAGGAAAGTATTTTACAATTATCTGGATAATTCAAGGATAACAAATTTGCCTGAATTACCCACCCTGGTCATCTCAGTGGTCCCAAATTCATTAGTTAAATGCATAATTCTCCATTTAGCTTTGCTGAATAGAGCTAGCCTAAAGAAATAATGGAAAATATGATTTTCTGGCTGGCTCAAGCTAATCCTCATTGCATACTCATAATTTTGCCATTTGGACATGCCTCTACAATCAATAATAATGATATGAACATTATTTATATTCTAACTATACAACAGCTGTATCCCACGGAGGCCCTTTTACATAGGTCATGCTCCTAGAGTCATTATGAATGTAATCAGTCAATAACCATGACCACAATCCATTTAAAGGGAAGGGAAAATGAAAAACAGACCAAGGTAAAAATCAACAAACTGCCCATGGTTTAGCAAGTTTTAATAATAGCAATGCACATTTATTCTTGAAAACCTAAATAATGACTAGACAGCAAATAATAAGATGTTTGCTAATCACCCTTAAGCAATCACCCTTTGCCTCAGCCTGTATCATGTAGGGTTATTCAGGTGGTTCTCCTAGGTGACAGAGAAGAACTTACTTTGGTAGCAAAGACTATGTTGTCATTTACTGCTTTTCTTCCCCCTAGAAAATTGGGTCTCCCTTTCTTGTCTAAGATTGAAAGTCCCAGGACTACTCATCAACTGGGTCCATAGTCTGATCAGCTGCCAGGTTCTCACTTCTCAACTGAGTCAGTTCTCTATTCCTCAAGGAAATTGACAAACTCCCTCTCTCTCTCCTGGGGTTCAACATATTAATGCTGAACTTAATGGAGACATTTGGTTGGTTCAGTCCACTACAGCTTAGAGCTCCTGAGCTCAAGGGATCTAGGAGCCTCATCCTCTCCAGTAGGTGGGATTAATGGTGTGGCCATCTTGATTGGTTTGTTATTCATTCTTACAAACGGTTAGGACTCTCCATAGCTGGTTAAAGGGTTAACAAAGGAATGGCTTAGGGCAAGGGTTCCTGGGGGTGTGAGTGTGTGAGTGTGTGTGTGTGTGTGTGTGTGTGTGTGTGTGTGTGTGTGTGTGTCATGGACCGGGTAGTTTGCTAGAACCAGCTCATAGTGCCAGGAGAGAGCCAATTGTTAAATTTTCAGTGTGAGCATTTATACCTCACAAATCTGTAAACGTCACAAATCAGGGCTTGATTTACTGTTTTGTTGTTTATCTAGACTTAAGAAAGTGATGGAGAACATTTTAATAATATCAAAAGTTTGTCATGCATACATTTCCTCCCTAGCTCAGAAAGCCAATTGTTAAATATTTAATAGCAAACCCTGCATGGATCCCTTTATCAGTCCTGAGAACAATGCCTTTAAATGCATAGAATAAAATACACAGGACTACAAAGGAAACCAGTTTTATTGAAATACAGTTATCAAACCACTCTTAAGAGACAAATTGTGAAATAGTAACATCTGTTGTTGTTCAGATATGTCCAACTCTTTGTGACCCCATTTAGGACTTCATTGGCAAAGATACAGGGGCAGTTTGCCATTTCCTTCCCTAGCTCATTTTATAGGTAAGGCAACTGAGGCAAAGAAGGCTAAGTGACTTGCCCAGGGTCACACAGCTAGTAAGTGTCTGCGACCACATTTGAATTCAGGTCTTCCTGACTCCAAGCCCAGTGCTCTATCTACTACGCCACCTAGCTGCTTATACTTGATGTAGCAACATAGAGGGTGTCAAGGCAGTTTTCGAGATTTTGTAGCTTAAAACTATACTAAGACTTCTGGGGCATCTAGTATATGCTTATTGACTCAATGAATAATAGGATAATGTAGGCAAATTAATAACAAGATAATGTAGGCAAAGTGTAGGCAAATTAAAAGGCTTGATGATTACAGTAATTTTGAAGTAGTGAGCATAATATTTTGAGAAATCTGCAATAACTATAATATGATTTGAAAATATTTTTAATTCCTATTGGTTACCAAGTTACAGTTACTACTAATATAACTGTGATTTATTGCCTACATTCATAATTGAAGAAAATGCTAAATTTCAATTAGAGGTTACTGAAAATAAAAATGTTATTTTTTTTCCATCCAAGTTCAAATATCCATGGAAATCTATTTCATGGACCCTTTTGGGATCTGAGGATTTCAGCGTAAGAATACCTAGCCCAGAGTCATGGACTGTCAGGCTTTGAAAAAAATCCTTAGAGATCACCTACTTTTCTTTTTCATTTTACAAGTGAGGAAAAAAGGGAGAAGGTTGAGTGATGAGTCATACAAAGTTACATAATGAGTTGGTGACCACTTCAGGGATTGGAAATGGAAGTTAAGAATGAACTGACCTGGTCTAAGAGGCTTTCTCCCTACATACCATTCTTTACTAATTACTTGCTATTGGGTACTAACCAAGACTGTCTATTTGTTCATGAAATTCTCTTCCCTGATTACCATTTGGAAATCATTTCAAGCCTGGGGCAACTTCCTTCTGGGATGAAGGGCAGGATTCCAAGGGTCAGCAAGAACTTTTCTTCTGTTTGAATTATAGTACCTGGGGCAATCATGTTACTAAAAATCAGCAGGCAGTGACCATGGAAAACACACACCTATGGGGAATTCAGTGGGCAGAGGCGGACACATGTAGATGCCAAATGAGCAAAGTATGCTCAGTTACATGGGTCACTAAGGGCTGCTCCTGTGGTAATTCCATTACTTTCTTTTAACTTGTATAGGTTTCATTTTCAGTCATCGTTCATCTCTCATTCTAACCAAACAGAAGAGGTGTTAGGATGATTTTTCTCTCATTCCTCAGCTTATCACATACATCATGTGGTATGATAAAAGATTATATGAAAAATAGTTGTGAAACAACCATTAAAAGATTTTGAGCTAAATCGAAAAAAAATCTGTTTTCATTTAGCCTAGCTGTGCACAAACTCTGAAACACAATCTTCAAATGGTAAGTGGAAATGCAAATGTCGTTTCTAATCAGCAGCAGTTCTTTCTAAATCTGCTATATCATTGACGTATGAACATACTACCCTTTGAAATATTTATAATGGCAGCTAATAAAACCAGAATTTGGAACCATCTCTTTTGTCTTTGTTAAAAGTATATGAAGAAATCAGGAATGGTGTTTCGTCCTCTGTGAAAAATCAAGACTGCAAGAAAAAAAAAAAAAAAAACAACCCACCATGCTCAGGCTTCCTGCACATCTGTCCAGGAGTTATGGTCTACAACTCTTGAACCAATTGTTGGTAACTTAAGAGAATACCAAGCAAATTTCTTATTCCTCAAGCAGTATTAAGAATCATCTGTCAGTGACTCTCAAGGCACTTGAGAACTAGGTTTTCAGGTGTCAGGAGAAACATCGACAAAATGAATTCTGTCTCTACCCTTGTTCCAGGTGCTCCGGGATAGCTGGATGACCAGAAACAGTCATTCAGAGAGAAAACCAGCTTCTGTTTGTCCCCAAAGCTGTCAAAAGTTAAGGTGCCTAGATCTGTTAGAGCTGCAGAACTTAAAGTAGAAAGGGATCTCTGTTGTTTCTGTTTTTGTTCATTATTCCTCCCATGGTGTTGTTAATGGTCAGAAGTCATAAAATAGGATGATCCTAAGGCATTAAGGAGTTGAATGAAGGAGATACAAAAAGAGACAGAATAAGAGATAAAAAGGAAGATAAGAGGGCTCCATTTTATTTTGTGGTTTTTTTTCTCACATCTTCTCTGTCAGTTCTCTTCACCAAGGCTAAACTCCTATTTGCATCCTTATACAATGCTCCTGAAATTGTAGCTAGTTCAGATACCATGGATGGTAAGTGTTAATTGTAATACCACAGGTTTCTCTCATACTTTGCAAACACTGTTCTATAAATTTAACATCTTGTTACTTTCTCAGTTAACTTTGCTCTTTTTTCAACTGGCCTGCAGCTCATTTATATGGCTTTGATAAAATGTCAATAATTAACTTTTGCATTTTTTCCTATAGTTTATTCGTAAGGACAAATGAAACATCTTAAGTGCTTCTCAAATAAACATAAATGAATTATAAGACAGACTCCTGTTAAAAAACACCTGGAGTCAGTGGGATATATCAACAACAGGAATCTTTCCCCTGGGAACTTACTTGCATTTTGCAGGATAATACCTTTCTCTGCCGGTCAGACAATGATTCATTATAAATTTTGAACTTCAAATTTGAACATCAGGGGTTTCGTTAATGAACTAACCTCTCAGACAAGGAAAGCTCTCCAATGATGCAAATTACCACCCATCTGTAACTTAAGGTCCTAAGTAGTTACCTCAGGCTTGGAGAGGGTATGTGACTCACCATGCTAGGAAGGTTCAGAAGTGGGATTTAAACCCAAGTCTTTTTGACTCCAAACTCAGTATTCTATTCTCTATACCAAGTGGCTTCATATCTTTTGACATAAAACTCATAAAAAAGAATAGCAACAGGCAATATTTAGGTTTTGAATAAACACCTGCAACTTGAACATTGTAGTTGTTATTCAGTTGTCTGACTCTTCTTGACCCCATTTGGGGTTTTCTTGGCAAAGATACTGGAGTGGTCTGCCATTTCCTTCTCCAGCTCATTTTACAAATGAGGAAATTGAGGTAAACACAGTTAAGTGATTTGCCCAGGATCACACAGCAAGTTAAGGCTGGATTTGGACTCCTGCCTCCAGGCCCAGTGCTCTATCCACAATTCCACCTATCTGCTCCTATCTAGTCTTATCAGGGTGAAATAAAAGTAAATGGTAGTCAATTTGTCTCTGCTTTCTTTCATTGACTTGTTTATGATGATAGTTCCTTTCACAACTTTACCATAGCTTAGACTGCCAGGGAAGGCATAAGAGTTCTTTAAAGAGACTCCCCTTAATGACTGTTGGATATGGGGGTTACAATCAAACCCACATCTTTGAACTGAGAAAGATAATTTTTTAGGCTATCTGAGGCATAACTTAACAGCAAGCCATAAAATTTCACCTGTCACAATAAAATCTTATGAACAAGAAAAAGAATTAAATCATTGCAATAAATAAATGACATGTATTCCTTCATGTTTTAAAGAGATGACATTGGAAGATGATAATTTTACAAAATTAAAAAAAAACAACAATTTGCTTTGGTATTTGGAAATAACTGCAAAACTGAGGTTTACCTGATAGACCTTAAATATTCAAAAAGAATTGTGATTGAAATTAGCATGCTGGCTTATAGATAAGTTTCTTCTCTTGTTTAAATTAACCTTAAAATGTTTTAATACTATAAAGATTGTCTATTAGAGATTTACAGATTGGAAATTTTAATTTTGGCTCAACTTATAGTGTGCTGTTCTGATATAGCTATAGATCAACTCTGATGAAAAAAATGCCTTTGCCTGGAATGAAAATATAGTATTTATATCAATAGCTAGTGGGTGTGTGAAAACGGCTTCTAAAAGAACCATCTCAGATCTCATGTAGAGACTCAGCAATGATTTATGATTCAAAAGCAGCTGTTTCTCATGCTTTTCAAACTTCCAGCCTTCATTTTAAAGTGATGACAGGTTTGTGTTGTGTCGTATTTAGTTATTTTTCATATGCAATACACTTCTTCCAATGATTTAAGGAAATGAGACGGTACTTAAAAAAAAGGCAAACTGTCTCAAACACTATGTTAATACCAGAAAGTTTGCTTAAACAATTTATTAGAAAATATTAACTTTAAAGAAAACTGTTTTAAGACAAAAAATATTTCATGTGATAATCTACTATTTGGACAATATTCTATTCTCAATACTGCTGTTTCTTGAAGGGATGTGAATAAAGGTCATCAATATTATAGCTAGTCCTCTATTACTATTATATCTCAGTAATCATCTACTTTATTTTGGAGGGAGAGAAGGAGAGACCAGTAGCGGCTTCATATTTGCCATACTATCGCAAAGACAGAAAGCTAAGAAAGAGAAGCAAATTATAAGAAATACCAAATGTAGCAACTTAAATAGGGCTAAAAATATTCAGTAACTGAAAACAAAATCAATTGTCTCACAATTGAATCTAATCTTATCAATATCTAATAATGGACTAAGGATTTCCTTGGTGACCATAGACAACATAGTTATTCAGGTATATATGCATGTGTAGATTCTGCCTAACATTAACAATGGTAGTACTCTATAAACATAAGTGGAGAGAGCTATTTTTCCCCCTTCCTCCCTTATTCTATATTATTAATTAGCCCATTTCCCAGCAAGCATCTCTGTTCTCATTACGCCATTATTAGGCTAGAAAGAAGCAATGTCAAATAGTTCTCCCACAAAATTTTTTCTGGGGGAGGGGAAGGATGTGGGAGAAAGAATGCTGACAATCTTAAAGCCAGAAATACAAATTAGGCTTCACCTCAAGGTTTAATGGCACTAAAAGCCAAGATATGAGAATTGTATGATAAGGATTTTACTACTGTGTTTTATAAGCTTTATGATTAAATTAAAATTTCTTGGGGTATTAGAAATAACATCAGTATGTTGCTATAAAATGTTTAATAGATTTGTATTCATAGAAAAGAATGATTGAATTAATTTGGAAGATAACCCCATTTTACCCCCTCTGTCCCATTTCCTCAGAAGGAGTTGAAGTACAAGGTCAATGAAATGCATATTTAACTTTAATTTCTATTGTACTTCCCATATATTCTTTAGCTCTAAATGGAGATACTGGTAGATAATGCTCCCTGTCACTGGTATTACCTATGATAGAAAGAAAGGCTTTTGTTCTTGCTGGCTCAAAGTCAGTTCCTCTTAATTCAGCCTCACAGATGTACATTCCAATGTCAGAGGACGTTGGGTTGGTGATAGTAAGCCGTCTTCCCAAACTGTGGAGTCCATTAGTAATTTTTACTCCATTTCTCTTCCAAGTCATGCTCAATTCTTCAATAGGTCTGTGAGGACAAAAATCATTACCAATTATCTTTCTGAATTATGTTGACAAGCAATAAGGAATATGTTTCATTCAACATTTGCTTAACAAAGAAAGTACTGCAACAGCATGAACAATGGACATTTGGATATAATTCCCTCATACAATTCAACATTCCTCATGTCATGAAGCAAAGCTACACTTACCTCAAGGGTTATTGAACAAGGATGGGTAATTACTGCAGCAATGGAGCTGAAGTCCTAATGATTTGGTTTGTTATTTTTTTAAGAATATTAAAAAGAAGCATTTCTGCGGAACTCAACTGTACAGGAGGTACTGCCATTAGAACTCAGTCATGGAAATGATATTATTATACAGAGAACACTACTATCAGAGAGGAGAGAAAATCAGCCCTTTGTTAGTAAGGCCTGAACCTCTCTCTTTCCCTAAAATCTACATGTGGGACCTCCATTATAATCTATAGATAGACTGAGAAGTGTATATATCATCCCCATATTTGGGCAAGGAAAAATAATCTTAGTTTCTAAGAGATTCTATATTCATGATGTAGTTAGGCAACAAGATTCTTTATCATTGCAAAAAGAGCAAACTGTCTTGCATTTTTTAAAAGCACTAAAGGAAAAATTAATATAAGGTTCTTATCCCTAATCCCCACAATACCTTGCATTGGCTATGCATTCCAATGTGACTTCACTGGTTCCTGCCACTACACTTGTATTGCCTGGAGGGATGACAATGACAGGAGCCAAGATATCAGGTGTATCAATATCACCTATAAGGGAAAAAGAAAGTAAGCTCATGTAAATGCCTTGAATATTTACTCAAAGAAAATTCGACTTGTCAGTAGAGTAAAAATTCTAGCAAGTCTTTCCAAGTTGGAAAGGCCCAGCTATTGACTTGATAGTTTCTATGTCTGTCTGCATTGGGCCAGCCCAGATAAACCTGAAGCAGCTCATCATTAGAGGGCTGGTCGCCAGGTAATTAATTTCTTTGGACATAGCCATTTGTGATGATTATTTATTGGGTTCCAGAGGGGCTGTCACCTGCTTCTGTAGAGGGCATAACCATGCTGATATACTTTCAGATTTCTGCACTTCTAAACTAACCACTTTGAGGAAAGAAACAGTGATGACTAGAAAATTCCAAATGAAAGATCTTGTCAGAACCGAGCTTTTGTGAAAACTAGGAATCTTGCACTTTCAAAATTATCACGGAGCTTAATTAATCTTCTCATAGGAGATCTTGAGCATGGCCATTTTCAAAGGCTTTCATTATATTATATAAGCAAAGTTCTTAAGTTTACCCAGTCTTCTTTCATTCAGAACACATAGCTCACAAGAATGTTTCCCTAGTGGAGAGAAGAGGCTGTATCCTAATAGAAAGGAAACCTATTATGCAGTCAAGAGGTTTTAAACTGCTGAGCATTTAAAAAATCAAATGCTTACTGCTTTTTTATGATTTAAAGCCCTTCCTGTTGCGTTTCATCTTATGTGCAAGCTATTTTAATAAGAGCTGCTAGTTTTCATATTTAATGCTTAAATTTGGTTCCCTAGGGATAAATATGTTCAATTAACAGAGTTTTATATCAGGGCAGTTTAAAACCCCTTTTCTTATCAGAAAACTAAAAGACTCAATTCTCAGTCTCCTTTGTAAGGCACCAAAACTGTAAATAATTTAGTTCATGTTTTGACAAGACAATGATTAAAAAAATGAAGACTGCTCCCTTAGAGTCTAATACATACATAAAAGCAAAATTATCTACCCTCAGCATATATAACAATTGTTTGGGTTGAACAGAACTACTCATTTTATTCAAATAAGAGACTAAAAAACCATTTCAAAAAACAAAATTTCAATAAAGGAATGTGAATGTATCAAGAAGAGAAATGAAATCACTGGAAATCTAAATGACTTTATCCAATATTTGCTGCTGAGGAGGCTTGCCACCATTTATGGCTGAACTGAAAAGGAAACTGGCAAATGAAAGGCACTGCCCTGCTGGGCCTGAGGCATGATTACAGCCACTGGGAGACCACACTAGGATAAAATACTGGCTTCTTTTCAACACTAATTTCCCACAGCTCTCTGTATTCTTTCTTTCACTGGCAAAGCATATATGCTTTTCATATTAGTGGTTTGCATGCATTTTAAATGAACATGCCAAGGCAGTAATATATTAGCAATACAAATTTTTGTAACTGTAAATTCACATAAAACATATTCCTCCTGGTTACCAGTTCCTCACTCCACCCTCCCACCCCACCATAGCAAGGAGGAATTGGGATGTTCACACTTCCCTCTTCCAAACTATCTGAATCAAACTATCTGTCCTTTGAAACTTCATGCTAAAACACCTTGAAGATTCACATTTTCTACTGATTTTCCTATTGGCACTCTGTTTTTATGAAATGATAAAGCATGATGGACTGGTTATCAGATTTCTAAGGAGAAGTGAAGAGTGATCTTACAGCCATTCACAACAGAGCAAAAAGTGTAAAATGAATGCCAATCAGAAGAACAACCTGCCTGTCACCTGGGAAAGTCACTGATGAGAGGAGATGACCTGAGAAGCTAACATTTGCAAAAAGTTATGTGAGGTGAAGAATAGCAGCAGTGGATGCTAAGAGGTCAGTGAACAAGGCACTAATTTGGCATTAATCACTGTTTAGTGGCAGTGGCAGAGGAAAACTGAGCCTAGCATTTGTCAGTTCCAGGGGAGAATGGTCGTGCAGCCACTCGAAATCCCTCTGTCACATCCCCCCCAAGTGCCATCTAACACTATTGACTTCCTGTTCACCCCTAAGAGTTTTCCTTACAAAGAAGCCTGGCCACTGAACAATTAGGCATCACTCCACATTACACTTTAGCTTCAGTGATCCTCTTCAAGAATGAAGGACAAACAACAAGAATAGCTTCTTCAAAACAAGCCTAACAAAAAGTTAGCATTTACTATTCAAATATTAAACAAAAACAAGGAATAGAAGAACCAGTGCTCACTTTTAGTCATATTATTAGATGTGTAATATTTGGGGAGGGCAGATACAATCCTGTGATTTCATGAATGTAGAGAACTCCCAGTGAGGAAACTCCTTTCACCAATGAATATTAGCAACCACTTTGCAGTTTTTAGTTTTCATTGCCCAGGGTAATGAGGGATTAAGTTATTTATCTAGGATCACCAGCTGTAGGTTTCAAAGGCAGAACTTGAACCTAGGCTTTCCTGACATCATGGCCAGTTCTCAATCCATGATGTCATGCTGTCTCATTATGTATGCAACATATAATACAGCAAATGTACTAAACAAATTATTCAGTAGATTGTAAGGCCATACTACCCTGATTGCACCTGATCTTATCTGATCTTGGAAGCTTAATAGGATTGGGCCTGATTAGTATTTGGGTGGGAAACCACCTGAAAGCAGGAGGTGCTATATGTTTAGAAGACCATAGGGACATAGTAGGAACTCTCCTGTCTTCCATGAAATAATGGATAGATGGCTCATTTTCAGGTTCAGAAACATCTAAGTTCTGCCTTGAATATATGCTGTCTATGTGACTGCTCAATTCATTCAAGCCCCAGGTGACTCTTTAAGACTATAAATTGCAGAATGGATATTGACTTGCATTGGTAGCTGTGTTTCAGCTGTGTTGTAAAGATGAAAGAGCCCTGGATTTGGAGGCAGATACCCTAGGTAAGAATTCTAGATTTGTTATTTATTACCTATATGACATTGGGCAACAAGTTAAGAATCACTTAACCTCTCTGTGTCTCAGTTCATCATCTGAAAAATAAGAGAGTTGGACTACATGATCACTATGGTCTCTTCCAGATCTAAATGTATGATCCTAAGTAGAGGTTTTTGTTGCGTCTTACTCTTTGTGAGCCCATTTGGGTTTTTTTGGCAGAGATACTGGAATGGTTTGCCATTTCCTTCTCCGGCTCATTTAACAGATGAAGAAACTGAGGCAAACAGGATGAAATGACTTTCCTGTAGTCACAGAGTGTCTGAGGCCAGATTTGAACTCAGGAAGATGAGTCTTCCTGACTCTAGATAGGTCACATTATCCACTGTGCCACCTAGCTGCCCTGTGATTTTTCATTAGCAGGAATACCTTACACCAAAGAAATCAGATTTGGACTCCTTCTGTGTCTTTCCCCCCACCCCCATCCCCTGTCCAAATCAAGCTGTCTGAAGATCAAGATCCAATATTATTTTTAGAAGGTGTAGCAGAAAGATATTTAAAAAGGAATCAATTAAGTATTGTTCTTGACATATCTAAACTGCTATAATGAGGATACAGTAAATTCCAAACTCCCTGACTAAAGAATATCTGCTGACTTACCTCCCTACTGGTGTGGCTGTAGGAACTCTCTTCCCTACAGAATTATCCCTTCTCAGTCACTGAAGCTTCTTGGAATGACCCTCTTCTCTCTTTTATCCCCCTTCAACTTTTTTTCCTGCCACCACTGCTACTAAAGACCCGTATCCTTGCTACTTCCTGCCAACCCAGACAACCAACCACCTACTTCCAAAGACTTGAACCTTTCCTAGTGCCAATGCCAAAGATCCAGAATGTTGCCCATGGAAGACCCAGGCTTCCCACCACCTGCTAAAATCTAGATGTCCCCAGGCCAAGATCCCCTTTTCTGTTTTCTGGGATGCCTACATCTTTTGCTCTGGCTTCTGTTGCTAATGCAGAAAGAGAAGGTTGTGAGGGATGCCCAGATGGTCTACAAAGTCCTGAGTTGGAACACAGAATGAGATTTCCCATGAAACACTGTTAAAAATAGTAGTTATGTTTTCTAGTGCTATTAATACAGTAAGAAAGGTGATTGACTGGCTTTGGCACTCTGAAATGGTTGTGATTTCATTGATGTAGATTGGTAGGTACTCTTAGTGCCAATACAAACAGCAGCACTTTAATTTTCCAGAGCTGTGGTTGAAAAATTCAGCATTTAGTGGACAATTTTCTGGCAATGAGTAGCTCCATGCTTAGCTTGTATGAGAGGGCCTGAATTCAAGGCTTTTCCCATTTGATAGGAATTACTGGAGCTCACATTCTACAGCCCTATTCTTGTGAGCGTGGCCACATCCATCACAGCTTATGTAGGCACTGGTGGCTAGTGGGAGCTGAATACTCATAACGTTGATACAATGGGAAAATGTATCACAAGTTCTAAACAAACGACATACAAGCAAACTTTTGGAACACAGGTAATTAGTAAATTGAGGAACACCTGTAATGCACAGACATGTTACTGCTGTTCAATTAAGTATTATTTTACTTGATTTTAATTCAATAAACACTGATGAAGTACCTCATATTGCCAAGGTACCATAAATGAATTTTATTCAAATGTCACAACCATGTTAAGGTACCAGTGCTGCTAGCATCTGAAGTGTACTTTCCCCCCCATTAAAACGTCAAAGTAAGTAGTAATAAAATCTATGTGATATGTCTGAAAACTCTTGAAGAAAGAAAAACAGATGGTAGGTATGCATAGACATGTATCATGAAACCTTAATGAATTAGAATCCAATGATCCATAATCATTAATTAATCAAAATTTTTCCAGAGCAGATTTTAAGGGAGGAGAAAATCGTAAGACAACAATGCACAGCAAGGCTCGCTTATGTTGTTGCAGCTCAGTTTTTTCAGTTGTGTCCAGCGCTTTGTGACCCCATTTGTGACTATCTTGGTGAAGACACTGGAGTGGTTTGCCATTTCCTTCTCCGGCTCATTTTACAGACGAGAAAACTGAGGCCAACATAATTAAGCGACCTACCCTGGGTCACACAACTAGTAAGTGTCTGAGGCCAGTTTTGAACTTCAGGACCAGGGCTCCATCCACTGTACTACCTAGCCACCTTTCCATTTATGTTACATTGAAATAAAGAAACTCAGTATCATCCAAACAAATGATTTATTTAGCAGTGCATGTAGTTGCAAAACAAATTGGGTTCAAGGCTTTCAATAGCCAAGAACCCCAAACTTTGGTCCTTATCCATTTAATATACAGTTTGGAGGAAATGAAAAACAAGATGAAAGGGTGAAGACACCTGGTTACTTATTAAAGGAGGGGATCAGGAGACAATGAGGTGAGATCCAGAGTTGGCTGGAGGGGATAGGGAGGTAACTGGGAGATACTACACAGAGAAGGAAAAAGTAGTTGTTTTGTGACATTCTTCAAGTTAGGTGACTCTTGGGAAGGGAAGTAATCTTGTGACTTCTCCAAACTCAGGTGACTTTGAGACTTAATTTCACAAAATGGTACATAAAGGCAAAATGGAGTCACTAATGCTATTTCAACATTATATTCATTCATTCATTCATTTATTGACTGAACTAAATTTACATTTTCCCTACAATCAAACCAACCAAGAGGGCAGCTCAGTATAGTGGGAAGAACTCTGACTCTGGAGCCATGACAGCAACACCATTCATCTCTGACTCTTAGTACCTGTGTGACCTTGGCAACTTAGTTTTCTCATCTATAAAGTAAAGGGGTAGGACAAGATAGCCTTTGAGGTCCCTTTGAGCTCTAGAAATATGAACTACTAGTGTTGGATATATAATAGATGCTTAATAAATATTTGATGATTGATGTGTTCTTCTCCATAGAATAATGTACAATGAGAAATTAAGTTCAAAATGATGAGCCTGAGGCAGTGCATCTTTGCATTATCAGAAATGCAAGTATTTTCACCATCTTAAAACAAGAAAGTATACTAATATATTTTAGATGGATTTCCAACAAGGGTTGATTTGAAGAAAAAATTCTTGGGTGAAACTCAGTTAACAAAAAATTTAATTAGCTAAGATTCTCCACTGTCCTAGAACTTTCTCAACTAAAGTTTCTCCAAACTGTTTTTCAGTGTATGGTAAGTAGCTTCCAAAGACACTGGATCAAAGCAGGAGCTCTGCAGAAGCCAGCTGCAAAGTGAGACAAGCTAGCATCATAGACAGACGTTTGTTCCTCTGTCAAGGTTTCTTTGTAGTTCTCAGAATAAAGAGTATGTAGCACAGGGAAATAGATTCCTAATCCTAGTCAATTTTCCTCTACATGAACCTCTTTACACACCGAAGAAGGGGAGCAGGGGAAGTTACCTAGATGATATTTAATTAAAAACTGCATTTAAAGAATGTCAAGTTTCACCTACCAAGACAAAAATTCAGAGCTAGAGTTAGCCTGAACCACTGATCTTACAGATCACAGCAAATAGAATGTGATAAAGGAAAATCATGCAGTGGTTTAATCAAATTTATTAAGCTTCATTGCAATGAAACTGTAAGCCTTGTCCTTTTGTCTAAGACAAGGCTCTGATCCTTGGTCAGTTACCTGCTGAGAGTAGAGCACTAACAGCTTTTCCCACAAATGCCAAGTACTGACTCAATACATTCAGGAAGACGTGGCTTACTTAGAGATAATATATGTAAAGTACTTGCAAACCTTAAAGTTCTATATAAATGCTAGCTGTAATAATTATTATTAGTGATTTGTTCCCCTCATAAAAGCAAAAGCCTAATTCAATTCAATAAGCATTTATTAAGTACTTAGTATATGCAAGGCATTGTGCTAAGCAGTGGCACCATACTCATAGAACCAGTCAACTAAACCTTACGGAAGGTTATTGATGAGATATGAGCCCTTGAACACAGTCTAACTCAATGACTATTTACTGAATGCTCACTGTATACAGGGCACTGAACTAAGTGCTAAGTGATATAAAAAGGTGCAGTTCATGAGAAACACAGTCAAAATTCTGCTACTTTATAGGAAAAGAGAGATCGCACTCTGGTTGGGGGCAATAATGAAAGGTTAAATAGAAGAGGTGATCTGAGACTAGACCTCGATATACTGGTAAGATTTCAGATGGGATACTTGTATTATGGCAAATCACTCCAGTATCTTTGCCAAGAAAATTCCAAATGGGGTCATGAAGAGTCAGAGACAACTAAAAAATGACTCCACAACAACAACTTATATTAGGGAGAGGGGACAGAAGCAGGGAAGTGAAGGATATGTTTAAGAAAGTATGGAGTTTAGAGTGCATAGTTGGTGGCAAATTCTTGAAAAGGTCTACCAAGGACTTAATCTGAAACCTTTTCAGATGGATAGCATGGATGGGTTATGATCTGTATTTTTAGAGGGAATGTTCAAATGATGTGATTACAGATCTATTTAACTATTTGAGTATATGAGTTAAGAATCATGATGGTTTTTACCTGTTGATACTGTCAGTGACTAAAATGCAGTAACTGATGCCATAGTCTTTCCCAGGTTCACCTAGTAATAAGTAATAAGGTAAGATTTGGACTTGGGTCTTCAGTCCAGTGCTTTATTCATTCCATCACCTAGTGGCCTGGATAAACACATGCACATACACATATATACACGCACACACACATATACAACACATATAAACATATACAAAACAGTCACTAAGTAACCAGGAAAGATCTCTTGGAGGAGGAGGAGCTTGATCTGAGTCTTGAAGGAAACCATGGATTCCAACAGATGTAGGTGAGAAGAGAAAGCAACCAGTCAGGGAAAGGACAGAAAACTGGGAATTGAAGCACTATGTGCGAGGAATGACAAGTAGGCCAGGATGTCTGGACCTAAAGTGTGTGCAAGGTAGTAATGTATGAGGGAACTGGAAATGTGTGAAGTGGCCAGAGTACAAAGAGCTTTAAATGCCAAACAGGGGAGCCTTGGGAATTGGTTGAGTACTGGGATGACATGGTCAGACCTGAGGTTTAGGAAAACAATTTTGTCAGCTATGTAGGGGATGGGTAGGATGAGGAGAGATGAGGCAGAGGGATCACACAGAAGGCTATTTCAGTAGTTTAGGTGAGAGATGATGAGGACCTGAAGAATAATATCTAGCATATATACATATATATATATATATATGTATATATATATATCACTTTAAGGTTTGCAAAGCACTTTAGATGTTCCACCATTTGGTTCTTTAAAACAAAAAAACCTTGTGAGGTAGATTTTCTTTTTAATTATGCCATTTTGAGAGATGAAGAAACTGAGGCTGAGAGAGGTTAAGTAAATTGCCCATGGTCATATAATTGTCTGAGGCAGGAATCAAATTCAGGCCTTCCTGACTCCAGGTTCACTATTTTATTTCCTATGTCATCTAGCTAACTAACAAGGGTGGTGGATAGCCATTTGAGCAGAAAGGAATGGACATAAGTGAGAGATGATGTGGCAATATTTAACAACTGATTGATATGTGAGGTGAGGGAGAGAGAGAGAGAGAGAGGAGTTGAGGATGATGGGAATGTTAGTGACTGGGAAGAAGGTAGTACCCTTGATAGTTAATAAGGAAACTCTGAAGAGGGTTGAATCACAGAGGAAAAGATAATGAGTTCAGGTGTGGATTAGAGTTTGAGGTGATTACAGGCATCCAGTTCAAAATGATGTTGTTAGTAATGTGGGACTAGAGCTCAGAAGATAGACTATGGCTAGTCATCTGCAAAGAAATAATAATTGAACCTATACAAGGACATGAGATCATCAGATGAGATAGTATAGACTGAAATAGAAAAAGGCCCAGGAGAGAGACCTGGAGGATAGTCAGGATTAGTAGAGATGGCCTGGATGATCACCCAGCAAAGAAGAATGAGGAACGGAGGTCAAACAGGTAGGTGGAGAACCAAGAAACCCAAAGATAAAAAGAATATATAGAAGGGTCAAATGCTGCAGAGAGATCAGGAAGGATAAACATTGAGATCATTAGATTTGGCAATACCTCTTTATTTCATTCCTTGCCTGTTGAAGACTGGACACTGATAGAATATGATTACCTTTGTTATGTCTTTTAAGGAATCTTGAATAATATCTATAGATGGGAGATACTTTGTTATGCTCTTAAGGTGGAACTTGGCTCTACTGATTTACATTCTTATTCATGATCAACAAACAATAACACAGTGGGATTTTATTTTCTTCATCTTTCAGTTAATTGTCTAATGGTAAATACATGGTCCATTATAGAATATTACTTGTGAAAACCTCCTTATTCTCTACTAATCATCTCATCAAGAATGTCCTCAAAGTATAGATGTCTTATAAATTTTTTGTATAGTTGAGAAAGCAGGCCTACAGGCCCATAATTATTTATTTCTTTCAATCACCTTTTTAGGTATTAATAATATATTTTGTACTTTCCTTTGAAAAATGGGAAAAAACGATTTCCATTTATTATATTTATCATAGGCCTTGTCTACATAGTAGAATCTGGATGAATTAGTAAATTAACCAGTAGGCTCAAATGGAATTAGGTTATACCCTGAAGCCCACTGGACAATTTCTCCAAGCCAGGGGTAACAAAAAAAGGAAGGTACTGATTAAGGCATGATAAGCATTCTTTCACCACATCAAATTTAAAACTCTTTAGGAACAGCTGTTTACCTACAATATAGATCACTTAACATTCCTTGGGTTCATTAATTTTGCCATCAATTCAACAAATATTTTTAAAGTTCCTATTACCTTCAAAGAATCATGGAGGATACAAAAAATGCCAGATCTAATATATATCCTCTAGACGTTTATACTTCAGTATCTGATGTATACACAAATAACTTCAAAACAAGGCAGCTGATGATGAGTTCCATGTGACTAATGCAGATGATAAATGCCATAGGAAATCAGAAGAAGGAAAGATTAATTCTGACTGGTGATCAGAGGAAGCTTTGTGGAAAAGTTAACACTTGAAATAGATCTTGAAGAATTAATAGGCCTTTGATAGGCAGAATTGGGAAGTGGGCAGACATTTCAGAAGGAAGGAACATGAAAAAGGTATGAAGGCAGGCAGGGGCAAGATTTCTTCAAAGGGGGAGAAAGCAGACCAGTTTGAATAGAATATACAGCTAGAGTCAACTCACACAAGGCAAGTGCACTCATAGAGAGATCAGAAGAAGTGATACAAGAACACTCTCAAGGTCTCTCTGAAGAACTTTGGAATCAATTATGAGACATGGGAGACACTGGCAAAGGACCATGCAGCATGGCATGCCCACATCAAAGAAAGTGCTGCACCCTATGGGCAAAGCAGAACTGCAGTAACTCAAAAGAAATGAGAGATGTGCAAAAGTAGAGATATCTCCACTCCAAATGTTCATGTGGACTATTTGTGCCTGACCTGTGATAGAGTCTTCCAAGCTTGTATTGGTCTGATCAGCCACAGTTTGACACGCTGTCCCTGAACCCCAATATAGTAGTGTCATTTTGGTCCTTTTCAAGAATGAAGGATAACAACCGGAACCAGAATCGTGGCTAGAGCCAGAGAGCAGCCTCAAGAAATAAACATGCTTCAAATTGTAGGGGACCATGAATGCCAGTTTAAGGACTAGGTACTTTACTTTGTAGGTTTGTGAAATCCTGGAGCTTTTGAATTAATTAAGCAACATTCACTGATATCCTTTATCTTATCTGAATGTGTCCTTACCCAATATTTGTATGGATAGGTTACCCACCACTCACTTCTTATTCTCTCTTTGCTTTCAACCCAGAATCTTCTTCTCCAATCCCCACTGACTCATGTGGCTAACTTCTTATTGATCCCCCAATGTTTCCTCCAGATTCATCTGGTTTCCTCTTGCCATGGAAATGTAATTACTCGCATGGCGTACTGTTGCAGAGGCACGAGCCTTAGCAGGAACAGAACACTACTCATCAATGTTCTGAGCACACATAGCATTTCATATAATTGGCTCATTTAACAAAGATGTAAAGGTTTCATAAAAAAGAACACAGACTTCTTTCTTCAGAAAATATTTGTACATCAAAGAATAGGATTATCCCCAACCCCACCCCAGAATCTCTAGAAGAGAAAATTCTACAGCTATGTTGCCCCTATTAAAAAGACTAGAATTCCCTATATTTCATATGAATGCTCTTAGAAAATCTACTTCAGGAAATCTTGACTGCTGTGATCTTGAATTGGGAAAAGGGTCATGGTGTGCTTCATTAAAGCTGAGACAGTGTCAGGTTTTTCTACTCCTATAGCATGAAATAATGAGGTCAAAGATTGCCCTCTGTTATCCTAATGCCATCTGATATTTCCCCTTACTCACAATACATGTCCAGCTTACATTTGAGTACTGAAAATGAACATGAAATATGTGTAGTCTAGTAATAGATGCCTTCTAGCTTGAGAGATGGATTTGCCAATAGAATGGACGTTATGAAAATTACCACCAATTCAGAGACTAAACTGGGAAAGATCTCCCAGGATCTTGGGTCTTCATTTGAACTTTACAACCTCTCTACGCATTTTTTTTTTCTAAAGACAGGCTCAATATGAAGGGGCTAAGAAATAAAGCTTCACTTCAACCCTTGGAAAAGAGTAACCAGAACATTCTGAGATAGAAAATAAAATATCGGGGTTAGGGGAAGAGGACAGAGATTGTGGATGACATTAAAGCACATACTGAAGAATTTGATATGATAGACCATAATAGGTTTCTGAGTATAGGAGTAAAGTGATTTTTAAAAAGTATTTGATTATTATTATTTTGCAGTGTGTAAGAGCTGGAACCTTAGAGGTCTTCTGGTTCAATCCCTTTATTTAATTTAAGAGTAGAGGAAACAACAGTTTAGATATATGGGTCATCATGAACTTCATTATTGAATATGGAATTGGATAGGAATGAGTTTATTTCTAAGAGAATGCAATGAATGTGAGAAGTAAGGGAGAGGAGGAGAGTTGGAGAAAAATGAAAAATTATGAGCTAAGGAGCCTTGAAGTACAGTGGTGTCTTCAGGAATAACAATGAAATTGTTTAGTGAGAAAGGCAATAAATTCAGTGTTTGATGCATTAAATTTCAGATAACTAAGAGGGGAGATCTCACGTACCTAAAAATGCTAATCTGAAAATTGGGAAAAAAGGAAAGGTTTGTTAAAAAAAAATTCTGAAATGCTTTTATGTGTGAAAAAGAAAATGAAAGAGAACTGGTATTGCAACTGATTCAATAATTTGTAATTAAATGAGTGTCAACAATGTCCCATATATGCTATAGAACAGGCAAATGAAACAGCTCATTCCTTCTAGAAGCTTACATTTCAAGAATATAAAACAGATGTGGTACCCTCCTGGAAGTTATTATTGTTTAAATAGTCAATTATGTTTTGGGAAGGAGGGAATCTTCTCTTTACCCCATGGAGAAGTACCCCTAAGTATATGCCATCAAGATGAAACTGAAGAATGCAAGACAATGAAGGATCAGGTTCCCAGGTAATAAATTTTATTTAAGGAATCTATACATAGTATTATGAAAATTCAATCACCATAAAGTTATATGACTCTCTGTTACCTTTTAGCTGAAGTCAAACAAATAGAATTCTATATGTCCTTTTAAATTTGCCTTCTCACAATTTCTTAGTGAAAATAATAGCTTAGCAGTCCTGTCTCTGTTGTTGATCTTACCTTCCTCAATGCACAGAAAGATCTGGGTTTTGTTCTTTTTTTAAATTTCTGAGGAATATCATCTGACATATCATTAGTGCTTTTAACATTGGGGGAGGGAGGAAGGGAATAGCTCCAAGACATTTTACCTAAAAATACTCTGGTGGCTTTTTATTCCTTCACTTGTTTTAGCAACCAGTCAGAATACTCGATCTTAATCTATTTAATTTAAAAAAGAACAAGTCTAAGGCAGGGCAACAGTCTCCAGTCTCTTCTAGATCTTCAAAGCAAACTTAGAGGCAACAGGTCTGTAGACTCTTTCAAGCAACCAGAAGGGGGAGCTGGAGACTTTAAATCTTCAAAGAGGCAACACCCCCCCCCACCTCCACATTTCTGTTTATTTGTTTATTTGTCAAAGTATCAGTTTATGTTAGATTAAAATAGCAAGATAAAAAACCATATGAACCTATGGATAGCTGAAGAGCTGTTCTAACGTATTTGATTTTGTATATTCAAATTTACTCAAGTGGGTAAATGCAGTAGCTGGAATTATAATTTCTCAGAAATATAAGGCAGTTTTTTGGATGTTAAACTTGTCTATCTTCACTTTCTTTCATGTCTCATAACATTACTGATCCAGGGCTGGAAGGCCCCTCAAAGGCCCAACTTCTTCATTTTACCAACGAGGAAACTGAGACCAAGTGAGGTTAAATGATGCCTAAGGTAACACAGAATTCTTCCCAGGAAGAATATGAATCAATGTTCACTGATTGCAGAGCCACTGGTCTTTCTAGTGTTCCACAAAGTCTGGAGATAAAACTAAAATAGGATATCTCTTTTCCCCTCCCATCCTTACTCTCAGGGCAAGAATGGAAAAGAGCATTAGATTTGCAGTCAGCAGAACTGGACTTAGAACCAAGCTCTGCTATGTCACCTTATGACTCTTATGTCCTGTTGATGGGGTACAGGCTGTGGGAACCCCCTTGAACTCTCCTAGAATCTTCCACTTGATCTGGTATTTGCCTGAGGCTATAAGCCTTTCATTATCACTACACCCAATTCTCTGTTACCCTTAACCTAGCCTAGCCCTCCATTGTCTGTTACCTCTGGATTGCCTCTGGCTACGTCCCACCCTTGATCCCATCAAAATCCTATTCCCTTAGTTCCTGGAGTCTGACCTCCAGTCACTCCAGTCCCATTAAGATCCTCCTTAGACTCCTTCTCAAACCTTCCCTAAACCCCTCCTGCCATCACCCCAGAACCACCCCTAGATCCCTCCGACAGTCTTTCTGTATATAAGATCCATCTTGCCTCCAAGAAGGTGTTCAGATTTTGTCTACCCTGCTTACAAAAGCTCAATGTTCATTCTGGTCTGCTGGCATTATCAATACAAATGCTCAGGCTCCTTAAGAGTCTATCCATTATGGTGAATCTTAAATAAACTTTGTTTTTTCTTTGGCTGAAAGAAGGTTTGGGTTAAATTCATTTGTGCAGGACCTGACGAGTCAGTATTTTGGGGTCCTGAGCACCCCTAAACCTCAACACTTATTCCTAAGAATCCCTTATTAACCACTACAAATTTGATTTCTTGAGCCCGAATTTGTGCAACTGTTCAAGTTTTCTGTCTTAATCATAATCATTTCCTTTTTTGGGGGGGTGTGGTGGTGGCAAACAATTCCATTCTATTTTAAAACAATTCAGTGCTTTAGCTCTGTGAGGCTAGACTCACACCAATACCAAAAGTGATATTTGAGGCAGTGAGAAAGACTAATGAGGGTACAATGGAATGAGGGCAGGAGAAAGGGTGCTATTTGGGCAAAAGCACCTTTACAAAAGCTCTGACTGTTCCCTAAAGAGAGGGCAGCTTACCAGCTGACTCTCCATTCTTCTTGTTTAGTGTCCAATGGAAGGAAGGAAAGAAAAATGAGAGAAAATGTAGCAGTACATACTATTTACAATTTTATCTTTACATGTGCTTCCATTTTTATCTCAATGCACTTCTGGACTTTTTTCCCCCTGACAAGAGACAATAAATAAAATAATATGACAGTTTGACAAACAATCTAGTGGTTTCTTTCCTGCTCATTTATAATATATTTGAAAACTTGCACATTTGGAAATGAATGGAATGTAACAAAGAATGTATTTTCATCTGCTTTTTACTGGGCAGAGAAAAATGAAGGTGACAAAAAGCAACTATACAGTTTGAGTTGTAGAGGATTTTTTTTTAGGTGGTAAACAGAAACTGGGAAACTAAATGAGAAGGACATGAAGTTAGGAAGTACCTGACTGGCTTCCAGAGGAAGACTCCAATATGTGATTCAAAAGCTAGGTTTTCTGGTTGATCTCTTGTTTTTTTGTTATGTTTTGTTTTCCCCCTGCTTAAAGAGATTCATAACATAATGCTTTAATAGTAGGCTAAAATGGGTTGAGTTGAAACACAACCAGGAAAAAAGGTAGCATTGTGTGAGATATGGGGTAATTTGGTAGTTATAAAAAAAAATTCAGTCAGTATTGTGAAGGGACAGGTAATGAATTAACTAGGTACAGCAATGACTGCCTTTAGATTGAACAAGGAAGGCTCTAGCATAATTTTGCCAGACATGTAAATCTGGGAACCCTGCCCAAGCCCAACAAGTGTCAATCGATGCTAATCAAAGGCTGTTAGCAGGGACAATAGAAAACTGCAGGAACCCTTGGCAGAAATTGTAGAGAATTAACCTCTAGGATGCCCTTCCCCCACCTCCACACACACCTCCCCTGCTAAACTGGAGAGGACTCCTAATGCAAAGAAAGGCTTTTCAAAGTTCACATTTAAAGATTTGAAAACCTTGGTAGGGCTCTTACTCTCAACTTTTGGATCGAAATCAGCAATAATAATAATAATAATACTGTGCTTCATAAACCATAATGGAGGAGTCAAAAATATTTTTTATGATAACAATGAAAACAGCATTTTAATCCTAGGGTTAAAAAGAGAGTAGTAAATGTCTCCTCTGGGCTGACTTAACAGCCTCTGGATTAGCAGTTTACATGATAATGTGTATCAGGATCTGGGGACTATTTTCTCACTTTGGGAGCTTGTAGTTGTATTTGTAAGAGAGCAGGGCTGTATAACAGAGACACTGGAAGTGTAGTGAGGAAGTTGCTTTTGATCCCCCTGCAACCCACGCATACAACACTCAGTCATAGTTGCCTGTTCTAAGCAAATTACAAGAGCTGAGCTCCTTCTTCTCCCATTTCTCTGGAATAAATCTTAACCTGGTCTTTATATTTAAAAAAACTATTCTATAGTCAAAAATATACGCAAATGGACCTATGATTCCTTTTATGTGGATGTTTCAAAGAATGATGCCAATCAAAATTCATTTGTACCTGTTCATACTGGGACGCTTAGCAGTGACCTCATAAATCTTCACAGGTGTTCTACTCAAAGTACCAGGGACCAACCCTCCTCACTTTTTCTATTTAAAAATTTGTATTGAAATCTTTCATTTTTACATCACCTTCTTTCCCAGCATATGTTCTACTCTCCCTCACATGGAAAGCCAATCTTACAACAAAAAATAAAGTAAGAAAAAAAAAAAGAGATTTCAAAGGGGCAGCTGGACAGGGAGGTGACATAGTGGGTAGAGCACTGGGCCTGAAGTCAGAAAGACCTGAGCTCAAATCTATATTCAGATACTTACTAGCTGTGCAGCCCTAGGCAAGACACAACTTCTGTTTGGCTCAGTTTTCTAATCTGTAAAAGGGGGATAATGATAATACCTACTCCCAGAGTTGTTGTGAAGACTAAGTGAGATAATAATTGAAAAGTACATAGCACAGTGCATGGAACATAGTAAGCCTATATAAATATTACCTATTATTATTATTAGATTCAAATTCCACCTCAGAAGCTTATTGATTATGGATTTTGGGCAAGTCACTTAACCTCCCTGGATCCCTCTCTTCTCATCTGTAAAATGAAAGTGTGGGATTAGATGATCTCAGAGGTTCCTTCCATGCCTATGAACTATGAAAACTCATCAACATAGCAATTAAATCCAACATTATATTCAGGGTTCTAATTCAATAGCCTCTCTCTCTGCAAAGAAGATGTGCATTATTCTCATCTTTTTCTTCTTCTTGTCAAGCTTCATTTTAAAAATTATATGAGTTTAACTTTGAAGTTTTGATTTGTTTTCATTTTTTAAGTTATTACTCATTGGTTTTCCTGGTTTTGCTTTGTACACTCTGCATTAGTTCTTACCTTCCCATGCTCCCCTATGTTCTTCATATCCATTGTTTCTTATGGCACATTAAGAATATGTACCAATGTCCATTATATTTATGTACCACAATTTGTTCAGTAATTTCCCAATCAATGAGCATCTAATTTGTTTCCATTTATGTGCTATTATACAAATGCTGCTATGAATATTTTGGTGCATATTGAACCTTTCTATCTTTGACCTCCTTAGGGTATAAACTTTTTGTCATAGGTTATGGGTATTTCACTCACTTTCTCAGCATAATTCTTGCTTTTTAGAACGGTTGGACAAAAGTGCATTAGTATGCTTTTCATTCCATAGGTCCTTCAACCTTGACTCTTCCTGTCTTTTGTCATATTTGTCAATTTGATATAAGTGAAGTAAAATAACAGTCTTTCTTATGGTTGCTAATAGTTACAATTTGTTTAAGAAATGTTTGCTTACATCTATCCACCACTTATCCACTAGAAAATGGTTTCTGGAATGACATATTTTTGTCATTTTTCTGTATATTTTGGATAACAGACTCTTATCAGAGATATCTAATGCAAAGCGTTTCCTCCAATTGAGCAGTTCCTTTCAAAAATCTCAGTTGCTTTATTTTTTTAGTGTAAAAGCTTTTCAATTTCAGTGAATCAAAATTATCTATTTTCTCTTTTGTGAACTCGGCTATCCTTTATATGGGTTGAAAAAAAACTCCCAATAGCCAGAGCTATGAAAAGTATATGATCTGGTTTTCTATTATATTTTTATGGTGTGTAAAGCCATTATGAGACTGTAAATCCATTTTGAGTTTATTGTGACATATAGTGTAAGGTGCTGGTCTAGACCTAATTTCTGCCAAACTACTTTCCAATTTTCCCAGGAGTTGTTATCAAATTGGGAATTTTATACTAAATAATTTATGTTTTCAAATTTATTTGAATGCCAAGTTATTTAGTTCAATGGGAGTCTTATTCCTTTTTTTCTACTGATTCATTTTTTCTAATATTTTATCAAATAGTTTTGATGATTACTACTTTACAATACAATGGTTTCTGCAACTATTGCTCTCTGTTCTTTCCTACTTAAAAAAATATTATTTCCTTTGAGATATTAGACCTATTACTCCTACAAATGAATTTTGTTATTATTTTATCTAGCTCTATAAAATATCCTTTGGTACTTTGATTGGTATTATTACTAAGTCTGTAAGATCATATAGATGATATCATTATTTATATTATATTGGAATGGCTCAGTCACACGCAATGAATACTTCCTTACTTTTTCTCAACATCCCAAGGATAATATAGAAGACATGTCCAGTTAGACAGTTATCTAGTTTTATCATCATCAGCCCCTCATCTTTTTTGGTAATACATTTCCTTCATGATATTTTTACTATGGATCTTCTTTGTATTTATTTTTTTGTGTCTAATGAATGAATAAATGAATGAATGAAAAAAAAACTATTAAATACCATGTGCCAGAAGCTGTGCTAAACTTTGGGGATGCAAACACAAAAGCAAGATACTCTCTGCCCTGAAGAAACATATTCCTACAGCAAGCCTTTCCCAATTGTTCTTAATTTTAGTGCCTCCCTTCTACTATTTCCTATTTATCCTGTATATAGCTTGCTTGTACATATTTACTTGCTTGTTGTCTCCCCCTGTTGTGAGCCACTCAAGGGCAATGACTTTCTTTTGCTTTTCTTTGTATCCCCAATAGCACAGTGCCTAGAATGTAGCTTAATAAATTCTTATTGACTGACTAATAGAAAGGAGGGATTTGATTGCCTGGGATGGGTGTTTTTTCTATGAAAGCAGGGATGGTAAGTACCAAAATAGGACAATCCATTAACACAGAGATTGTGCTATTCCATGGCTTGAAGCTACACAACACTAAGAGAATATTAATACAAGGCAGCAAGGTGGCACAGTGGATAGAGTACCAGCCCTGGAATCAGGAAGACCAGAGTTCAAATCTGGCCTCAGACATTTACTAGCTGTGTGACCCTGGGGAAGTCATCTAACCCTAATTGCTTCCCTCCCAAAACAGAAAGAATATTCCTATTTTTCAAATGTGCCTTCATTTCAGGGAGAATGTGGGAGTCATTAAAGGAGCTCTCCAATTTCCCTGAAAATTTTGGAAATTAAAGGTATGACAGTATGCTGGCAATCAAAATGGGCTCTTAGCACTCAGTTCAACCAAGTGCCCTTGAAGATTTTGGCCTTTGTTTCCTTGATTAGATTGGGAGTCCTTGGTGACCTCCTTGCCTCAGGGGAGGGCCTAGTTTACATGGGTTTGAGTGGCATGTTTGGGACATCAGAGGCTTTTAGACCACATGGGTTTAAGTCACCTCTTTGTGACGATTTTAGGTCACTTTGGTGAGTCACATGTGTGACTCACCCTTGACCCTGAAAAAAATATAAAACCAGGGGTTGGCTTTCTCTTTCTGAGAGCTCTGAGCCACAGGAAGAGTGGCTCATGACTCTGGGCCAGCTGTTGTCGAGCTCCCCGGCTCATGAACTCAGATGTTGATGCTTTTTGGTAACTATGAATTGTGATTTGGTCTGTTTCTAATCTATCTTTGTATTTGTATTTGCTCTGAAGTTCAGGGTGCTGGCTTTTCTCCCTGAACTAAGTGAGTGATATTTGTATGCTGGATTAAAGTAAACTTGTCAACCCCTTAATGTTGCTTTCCTTGGTAAAGCAGATCAAAAGAACCTGGGCTTTTGCAGCACTCTTGTTGTTGGACTTGTGTTGGTCTTTCACCCCCACAACAGCTGCTAGCCAAATTGTTGAAACAGACAGTTATGTAATATATCACCAATATGTTCCTTCCCTGTCAGTTTCCCAATTGACCAATGGGCATGAAATCCTGGGCATGGGACTTCTCTTTACATCTTTAGATCAAGAGAAATTGAAGAATGTACATATCCATTCCATATCCATATCCATAGATGGCACTGGTCTATTATAGAACAATGTGTGATAATGGGCACAGCTGCTCAGTAACCCTGATAACACAGGAAATGGTTTAGCTACAGAGAAGCACCTGTCTCATACAGTGTTTGTTGTCTGTTGTTAATTGCATTCTCTCATCATATCATAAGTATTTCTGAAAATTAGCTTTTTTAAAACACTGTATGGGATTTACAAACTAAAATTTATAACTAGAAAAGTATACATTTTAGCTAAAATCAAGAAAGAAGGAACTCAACCCCAAGTTCCTGTAGAAAATAAAATTATATCAACACAATGAATTGAATACATGAAAGAAAAGCGAAAGGTATTAAGATGATGAGAAGTTAGGAAGGGGCTAGAGTCTGCTCAGCAATTCTTCATCCTGAAAATACCAATTATGTCCCTTTAAAAAGAAGAAAAAGGATTTTTAGAAGATTGGATTAAATTGAAGTCATTTTGCCTTGCCACAGAGACCACTCACTGCTCAATCTAAGAACTATAAATTATGGCGACTGAAGCCCAAGGTAAATTGGCATTCTATTTTAAAAGGAAACATCCTTGAGGATATATATTCTATTTTACCCTCAAAAGTCAGTTTCTGCTGAAGACTTTGCCTAATTGGTGCAGAACAAGGAAACCAAAAGCTCACCTTGTCATCTTTTCTTAGATAGCTATCTGAATTAAACATACAATGGCCCCTAAAAGCAATATTTTGGGAGATGCTTTTGGGAAGGCTCAAGTCCTTCCCATGAGGTCCTGAGTTGCCCATCCAAATAACCAGTCAGTCCATGGCACATCCCTACACCCTTTTTCCTCAAAGGAATAAAATCTTTAATAAAACTGGAGCTGTTCAGGTTAGAGATCGAAAAACAAATAAAAATTCTCATTTACATATTTAGTGTTCCATAAAACTGAAGAGCAAAGAGGAGTTATACCCAGAGCTGAGATTTTGTTCAATACAAAGGATTTTCTTCCCTTTTTTAACCCTCCTTAAACAGATATTTGTACAAGTAAATTGATAAACTTTCCCTCTCCAGCATTTGTGGAGAGTCAATCTCTTAGTTATTTTAACCTATAAGCAAATCTTCCTGCCTTACCAAGCCAGAAAAACAGGGTAATTTTTACATCAATAAGAATAAAGCAACTATGAACGCTAACCATATTCCCAAACAGTACACAGTTAGCAAATACCCTTGGCACTAAACCAATTCTCCAAATCTCTTCATTCAAAAATAATTCCACAAATGGATAAGCATTTAATTTCCCAGCATTGGGACAAAAGAGCCTTTCTCTTTCAGATGATGGAATAGATGCTTGTATCTCCTGGTAACTATTTGTATAAATGGAAGTGTTGGATGAATGCTGCACTCTCAGCAAATGGGGCAGGACCTGTAAAAGAAAGCTAAGGGAAAGTTATAGGTTAGGTCTCTTTGTTTATTATTTCCACAGGCTGAGTAGCACCAGCATTGTACAGAGCAAATTATCAGGCTCTGCTGATCTGGCCAGAACATCAGCACAACAGTGCATATTGCACCAATGATCTGTTATCTGGAGCTCTCAGATAAGGCAGGTGTCTCTGGGAATTGGTTAGGGTCATCGTCCTTGATGAGGAACAAAGCAAATGGCCCCATTGTAGGAGCTTGGGCACCTGATGCCTCAACAGGGAAGAATGGGAGCTAATAACTCTCTAAGAATCCCTGCCTCCTCCCCCTCACCCCACATTTCTTTTCTTTTTGTAGGAAGATGCTGTATCAGAATTACCTTCAAGTGTTGCAACAGAGGTAAAATAAATCAGAAAATCTTAAAGGGAGAAAATTCTTATTTTCCTGTCTGCCTCAGCTTCCTTTATATGAATAAATTTATTGAGACTGAGCAAGAACAGAGTAAATATTCAGCCAGTCTAAGATATTTCCTACTATGATCCAAGGTTACCTATTTTTTTTAAAAAACTGGTCCTCTCTCTCTCAATCTGCTATGAAGTAATTGTATATTGGTCAACATTATATTTTAGTCTAAACCAACACCAACAATAAAGCACAGATGATAGGACTAAGAAGGAGAGAATAGTGTGTGTGTGTGTGTGTGTGTGTGTGTGTGTGTGTGTGTGTAAAGTGTCAAGTGTGAAAACTATAACTATAGCTTTCCTTAAGAAACATGCTGATTCAAAATATTATAAAATTTATTGTGATAGGACTAAAATCCTAAGTAGAAATTATTTCCACTTATTAGCCAACACTTATTAAAAGTCTAATTTGCACAAAGTTTTGAACTAGGTACTTGAGATACAAAGTAAAAAATAAATTAAGTCTTTCTTTCAAGAGGTCTATAGTTTCCAGGGAAGGGAAAATAACAAAATATTAAATATATACATATACTATATATATATATATATATATATATATATATATACATTTTTACATATTGAATAAGAAAAAATATTTATGTAAATGTTTGTGATTGGCAAATAAAGTTAATTTAGAAAGAAGCTCGTCAGTATAGGATTATAAGGAAGGGGAAGGTGATTATTTGGAAATTTGAACTCTGTAGTTAACTAATCCAGATGATTTAGTCCTAAATGGAACTTCTTTGATGCCTAAAAACTCTAATGTAGCTGTAGCCAACTCTCATTTCTTCATAGTCACGGACAATATAGCTAGCACAAATGCATGATTTATAGATAACCCAAAGACTGGCAAACAACACATTATTAAAATTCCACACTCAACAAAGCTTTCACCAGAGCTAATAACAAAGTAGAAAACCAATTTGTTTGCTTTATAGTTCTATTTGGTCCCAGTTCTACTCACTGCTCAAACTGTCAATAATTAGTAAATTGCCCAAAAGGCCATCAGGAAGGAGAAAGACTAGAAGCCAAAGGATGAGATGAAACAATATCCTACAGAATGGACTAAAACATAAGCTATCCTGGATGAAGGCAAAGCATAAAAATTCTGAAGCCTTCTGCTTCCTGATAACTAGCAGCATATCCTAACTGGTGTTATAAACATACTGCTTGTTTCTCACCCTTTTTCTATATCCTTTACATTGTAGATGGATTAATATTCTTAATAGGCATACCTCCTTATGTCACTCCTCTGCTCAAAACCCTTTGTTGATTCCCTCCTGCTACCAAACAAAGTCCACAATCCTTGGTTGGGTTATCTAGTTTCTCCATAATATCACATCATCCTACCTTGCCTTCACATATTTCCGCCTGCAGCTTAGCTGCACTACATTTCATCCCCCGTAATCTTTTACTTCTTTGCATTTACTCCTGCAATTCTATGTGGTTCAACTGACCTGGAAAATAGATCTAGGAGAGATAATTTTAAAATTGTTGGACTACATGAAAGCCATGATCAAAAAAAGAGCCTAGACATCATCTTTAGAATGAGATAGTAAAATAGAAATTGAAAGAATCCACCAATCACCTCTTGAAAAAGATCCCAAAAAGAAAACTCCTGGAATATTGTAGCCAAATTCCAGAGTTCTCAGGTCAAGGAGAAAATATTGCAAGCAGACAGAAAGAAACAATTCAAATATTGTGGAAACATAATCAGGATAACACAAGATCTAGCTGTTTCTACATTAAGGGATTGAAGGGTTTGGAACAGGGCTGTCCAAAATGCAAACTGCAGAGCGATTTATGCAGCCCATCTACAAGCACAGAAATTTACACAAATGCTTTAGTAAATGAAGCTAAGCTACCAGAGCTCTCACTAAAATGGCAAATCAAAATATATTGTCTATTGTTTCAATAAAACCCTAAGGTTGGACAGCCGTGGCTTGGAATGTGATATTCCAGAGGTCAAAGGAACTAGGATTGAAACCAAGAATCACCTACCCAGAAAAACTGAGTATAATACTTCAGGGAAAAATATGGATTTTCAATGAAATAGAAGACTTTCAAGCATTCTTGATGAAAAAACCAAAGTTGAATAGAAAATTTGACTTTCAAATACAAGAATCAAGAGAAGCATGAAAAGGTAAACAGGAAAGAGAAATCATAAGAGACTTACTAAAGCTGAAGTGTTTTCTTTACATTCCTACATGGAAAGATAATATTTGTAACTCATGAGCCCTTTCTCAGTATGAGGGTAGTTGAAGGGAATATACATATATATATATATATATATATATATATAGAGAGAGAGAGAGAGAGAGAGAGAGAGAGAGAGAGAGAGAGAGGGCACAGGGTGAGTTGAATATGAAGGGATGATATCTAAAAAAATAAAATTAAGGGGTGAGAGAGGAATATACTGGGAGAAGGAGAAAGGGAGAGGTAGAATGAGGTAAATTATCTCACTTAAAAGTGGCAAGAAAAAAGTTGTTATGGTAGAAGGGAAGAGGAGGTAGGTGAAAGGGAATGAGTGAATCTTGCTCTCATTGGATTTGACTTAAGGAGGGAATAACATACACACCCAATTGGGTATCTTACCCTACAGGAAAGTAGGGGGGAAGGGGATAAGAGGAGGGAATGATAGAAGAGAAGGCAGATTGGGGGAGGAGGTAGTCAAAAGCAAATACTTTTGAAAAGGGACAGGGTCAAAGGAGAAAATTGAATAACGGGGGATTGTGTTAGTAAGCGCATGAGTTTGAGTGATAGGTTTGGAACATCAGAGGCTTTTAGTGTGTTGGTAAGCAAAATCGGCTCCTTATCACTTAGTTCAACCAAGTGCCCTTGAACAGTTTGGCTTTTGTTCCCTTTGAGTAATTCAGTATATTTCATTGAGCTTTACTAGGTGCTAAGCCCCAGGCCCAAACCCCTATTAGGTGTAAAACCTTAGTGGGTGTGGATTGGCAGCTAAGGTGGGGCCCAAGGTGGGGCTAACTCCAGCGAGGGACAGCAGAGGCTTTTAGACCACATGGGTTTAAGTCACCTCTTTGTGACGATTCTAGGTCATGTGGTGAGTCGCATGTGTGACTGAAAAAGATATAAAACTAGGGGTTGGCTGTCTCTTCTTTGGAGCTCTTTCCCGCAGCTGTGGTGGCGCATGTGACTCTGGGCCAGCTCTTGTTCTGAGCTCCCAGGCTGAACCTAGATGTTGTTAACTATGAATCTGTATTTGGTCTGTCTGTTGATGTTTGTAATTTGTTTGCAATTTGCTCTGAAGTTCAGTGTGCTGGTCTCTTCCCCTGAAGTAAGTGAATGATATTTGTATGCTGAATTAAAGTAAGCTTGTCAACCTCTTCACCTTGCTTTCCTTAGTTAAGCAGATCAAAAGAACCTGTGCTGTTGGCAGCTTTCTGGGTGCTGGCTGTGGGTGGATCTTACATCCCCACAGAAGCTGCTAGCCAGATTGTTGAAACAGGGACAGGACAGGATGGAGGGAAATATAATTAGCCTTTCACAACATGACTATTATGAAAGTGTTTTGTATAATGATACATTTATAATCTATATTGAATTGCTTGCCTTCTGAAGGAGGATGGGTGGGGAGGGAAGAAGGGGGTGAATTTGGGACTCAAGTTCTAAAAACAAATGTTAAAAAATTGTTTTTACATGCAACTGGGAAATAAGATATACAGGCAATGGGGTATAGAAATTTATCTTGCCCTACAAGAAAGTAAGGGGAAAAGGGATAAGGGGGGTGGAGTGGGGTGATAGAAGGGAGGGCAGACTGGGGAAAGGGGCAATCGAAATACATGACATGTTGGGGTTGGAGGGTAGAGATGGAGAGAAAATGTGGAAATGAATGTTGAAAACTAAAAATAAATTTTTTTAAAAAAGGAATTCTACATTGTTGGGATGCCTGCTCCCTACATTCAATTTTTACCTTTGGAAATCTTGCCCATCCTTCAAGGGCCAACTCAAATGTTAGCTCTACCATGAAAAACTTCAGAACTCTGATCAATGTAGGGACTAATTATGACTTCAGAAGATTCATAACAAAGATCCTTCTCACCTCCTAGAAGAAAGGCAATGGACTAGAGATATGGAATGAGATATACATTGTTAGACATGAACAATGTGTTGATTTTGTTTTTTTGTTTTTTTTTGCTAGACTATGCTTTCTTGTTACAAGGGAGGGCTTCTGTTGCGGGGGGGAGTGTTAATCAGTAGGTAGTAACAGAGATGCAAAAAAACAAAAACAGAAAGAAGTTCAGTAGGTGTCACAAATAAGCAGGGCAATTTCCTCCTACTAATATGTTAAATCTAATATATGCCTTTAAAAAACACCCTATACCACTACTAGGTCTGTATCCGCCCCCCAGAAAAAAGATTTTAAAAAAAGCAAAAAGGAAAAGGACATATATGTTCAAAAATATTTCTAGCGACTCTTTTCTAGGGGCAAAGATCAGAAATTGAGGAGATGCCCATCAATCGGGGAATTGCTGAATAAGTTGTGGTATGTGATTATGATGGAATACTACCATACTATAAGAAATGATTAGCAAGATACTCTTAGAAAAACCTGGAAAGATTTGCATGGGCTGATGCAAAGTGAAATCTACTGTACAAAGTAACAGCACTATTGTAACTGTGAATGACTTAGCTATTCTCAGCAATACAACAATCCAAGACAACTCTGAAGGACTTAAAAATACTGTCCATCCCCAAAGAAAGAACTAATGGTTTCTGAATCAGAGCATACTTTTTTTTTAACTTGTTTTATTTTTCATGAGTTTTTTTTAATCTATGGTCTTTTTATCCACAACATGACTACTATGGATGTGTTTTGCATGACTACACGTGTATAATCTATATTTAATTGCTTGCTTTCTCAATGAGGGGAGGAAGGGAGAGAATTTGGAACTTAAAGTTTTAAAAATGATTGTTAAAAATCATCTTTACATGTAACTGAGGAAAAATAAAATACTAAATTAAAAAAAACACCCTAAACTATAGAGTGTCCCGAAAATCTTGGTGGAGAAATTACACTGTCTAGAATATGATAGATGTTCATGGTTTCATGTACAATCTTCTTTATTTTGTTTTTCTTTGCATAGTAACATGTTTACTTTGATGTTTAAGTTAAAATAAAGTGAAAACTTTAAATGAACGAATGAGTATAAATGAAAATTCTTTGTAAAACACTATTGGATAACCACATCTACATAAAACACTATGTAATGTAACAAAATGTTAGTAGATATTTCTCATTCTTTTGTGAAAATGTTTTACAGTTTATACATATGTGTATTATATATATATATATATATATATATATACACATATATATTTTATATATTCCAAATTTCTCTTGTAGCTCTAGTAAGATCTAATTTGGCAACTAAATGGCACAGTGGACATAGGGTGTTGGGCCTGGAGTAAGGAAGACCTGAGTTCAAATCCATTTTCAGATTATTATTCAAATTATTATATGTACGTTATATTTCGCAAGTAAGTATATTCAAATTATTAGCTGTGTGATCTTGGGAAGTCATTTAACTTCTGTCTTCCTCAGTTTCCTCAACTATAAAACATGAATAATAATAGTACCTACTTCCTAGGGTTGTTGTGAGAATTAAAGGAGATAATATCTAGTATAGTGCCTGGCACCTAGTAGGTGTTACACAAATGCTAACTGCTATTATTGTTATTAAAAATGATGATGATTTTAAATATAAGGCCCTTGAAGGAAAGTCCTGTGAATGACACAAAGAAATATCAGAACTATTTCCTGCCCTCAGTGAGCTTAATATTCAGTTGAGAAGACAAAATGTATTGATCATGAAAGGATGGTTAGGAGTGCAGGGCACTATGTAATTAAGTGCCCCAAAAGTGACCTAAATGATGATTTTATTAATTTAAGGTAAATAGGCTATCTGACCTTGCCAGGTGGTCTGACAGTCTCAAAAGGATAACCTTAAGACGCAGCATCTACAAGCCCACTGCTAAGAATCCTGAGACTAAATTACCGAGGTGGGCTCTATTATTCTATTTGACTTCATCCAGGGTAGCACATGTTAAATGCTACTGTCAGATTCTAATAGAAAGGGGTTAAATAGGAGAGAGAAACTCTGAAGTTACAGGGGAAAAGGACAGGATACATTTCTATAATCTCCCCACCTCAATAACTAATGAATCGTTTCTGTAGGTAAACATTATTTATGGAGGGAGGAAGCAACAAGAATTCTCTTATGGGTAAATCACATAGGACTAATATATTAAAAAAAATTTAAAAGCATGTCAGGATTGGAGCTATCTCCAACCATGACCTCACCACTCTCCAGTCTGATGTTACTTAAAGAAGGCTTTTACTATGAAAAATGTGACAGCTTTGCCCTAGCCCCAACATTAACTCTAACTCTGACCCTAAACCTAACAAAGTTGTAATGCAATTAAAGAATGTTGGAAACACCCAGATGATGAAGAATACAATGTAACAAACTGAAGAAAATTTTTGTCAGGTTCATGCCTTTGTTGTTTATCTAGAGGGGAGTGGAGAAGAGAAGCCCCACAGCTTAATCCTGGACAACCTTTCTTGGTGTTCTCCTTTGCACTCAATTTTGTCCCTTCTGCGTTAGACACCATTTTTTGCCTCTGGTCTTTCAGTTCAACAACTGCTATTCTAGTTACTAACTGGCTTACCAAACCATGTAGTTGGCTCCAAATTATGCAGGAATTTACTGGTTGTAGCTTTCCTTCAGCACACAGTCTGGGAGGTTTCAACCTGCACCATGGAAACTGATTTGCTTCAGCCTAATTCATATCCTATCCCTAGCCTTGCCCAGACATGGAATTTGAGAAAAGTGCAAGCTCCAGTATTCTTGGCTGGAAAATTTGGGATCATCTTTAATGCATACATCATATATAATCAGTTAGGTTCTATCAAATCTGTATTTCAAGTTTTGGCTCTACTACTTGTGTAATTCACTTCATTTCTGGGTCTTACTTTCCTCATTTGCAAAAGGAGGAGGTTGGATTAGATTTTCTCTTCTTCAGTTCTAAATCTTTTGGTCCTAGGTGTCTCTCATATTTGCCCTCCCATGTCGATTTTTGTTCCATTCTAATCTAGATCTATCTCACACCATACACCAATTACCACAACAGCCTCCCAACTGGCCTTGCTTCCCCCTCTCTAATCTATCTTGCCTGCCAGTGCCAGATAAATGTTGCTTAAAAATATTTACACTATGTCATTGCCTTCATCAAAACTTCATAGTTGAATCCTTTTCTCTACCATATAACATGTCAAAAGGTATCATGGTATACTGGCTAGCTAGCTAGCCCTGGAGTCAGGAGGAAGGTCGAAGACCTGCCTCTGACACATACTGATTGTGTGGCCATGGGCAAGTCACTTAACTTCTCATGCAACTCTCTAAGAGCGTAAGTTGAAGAACACGAGCCACATTGCATCGGTAGCTGGCATTTCCTCAATAGAGTTTCCCTATACCAATGAAATCACGCGCCCATTTTTCTATCTCTATTCTATGATATCTTATTTCCAAAAATGTCCTGTTCTAAAGCCTTATTATAGCATCCAAGTGACCCTGGATTTTGAAAAATTAAGTCCATGAAATACAGCATCCTATTGGTTGGTTTAACTATGCTGAAAAATCAGGTCACATCCTGGTGATGAACTATTATTCTGTTGTTCAAGAATCAGGATAGGTAAATTAGAAGTTCATTGCCAGATGATGGTCATCAGGTGACATTTTTGTTTTTTACCATAGTGGCCCATGAAATGGACAAGAATACAAAATGGTACTTGGTCCTAAGCAGCAACTTTTTGTTTTCATAAAGAAAACCGCTGAGGGGCACAAAACGGGAAGTGGGTGCTAAGAATCAAACAGGTATTCATGTGGAGCTTGTGTTCACTTTTTAGGAGTATTATAGAAGGAATTCTTGGTCAGTTGCAGGTTAGACTGGATGACCCTTGAGGTACCTTATAGTTCTGAGATTCTTTGATTTTGTGACATTCTTTATACAAAAGAAATCAAAAGCCCTAAGGAAGTTGCAACCAATGGAGGGATGACTCTAAGGTTTTCCTCAGAGTGGCAAATAAAATAATTGTAAAAGTGTGTGTGTGTGTGTGTGTGTGTGTGTGTGTGTGTGTGTGTGTTTGTGTGTGTTTATCATAGAGTTCTCAGAGGTAACAAAAAGAAGACTTATACCTGTGCATCATGAATACTTTAAGAGAAGTTGAAAGGCATAGGACTTGGTGAGCCCTGAATAGACTATGTTATATATCTCAGAAGACAGAAAACAACTGGTTGCTGATGTAGCAGTCATTTCAGAATCAACTGTCTGTGCGTCTTTAGCTCATTGCTTGGTTACAGCAAAGGTCAAGGCAAATACCAAATTAGAAGAAGGGATAGAGAAGAAAATACTATGTGATTACAGCCGTTCTAACTTGAGGTATTTAAACAAGCTGTCAACTTCAAAAAATGGAAAATAAACACAATTCATTGACTCTGGTGGCAGCAGGCTCTAATGGAAAGAATGTTGTACTGTCAGGAAACTTAGTTTGGAGTCCTCTAGCTGGTAAGCACTAGTGATATGAGCGCTAAGCAAATCAACCATTCTAAGCCTGAGTTTCTTTATTCTACAAAATGGAAATACTACTTACTCTATCTACCTCACAGGATTGATGTGAGGAAAACACTTTGAGAACCCTAAAGTATTATAGAAATATGGATGATTATTATCATCATCATTTATTAGAGAAATTTTACTGTTGCAAAACATTCGCAATAAGGAAAAAGGCAAAATAGCCTAGAAATTGCCTCGGCTAGCAAACACTTAATTTTCTTGCCAAGCTGAGAGATCAGAAAACCAACCACAACACTAGTTTAAAGCACAAGCTCATTTGCAAGGCATTAAGGAAGAGCTTAACAGAAGATTACGAGCAGGATAGACTCATAAAACCAAAGAAATAAAGAAGAAAACCAGCCTGCAGAGAGGTTGGTACCTGATCCAGGTAATCAGGCTCATCCTGAAGGCATGTGTAGATACAACTAAAAGGACAACAGGCCTCCATAATAGAACAGTGCCAGAAGTTTTTCTAACGCTCCATTTTCATATTTGGATAACTCAATATGATAATAGAATGAAAAGAAATACTTACAGCCTTTGAAATGTGAAGTCAGAAAAGTGTCTGCACCTAGTCAAATAGCAAAAGAAGACATCTGGGATAGAGGTGACATTATTTCAAAGACACTCAAGTACACATTTTCAAGATGTCCCAAAGAAGAAAAGATTTCAAAAGAAGGAAAAAAATTGCTCAAAATGCATTTCTATTGTCAAAGAGTGACCAAGAGACATCAGTAACTATCCACATGTATACCTGACTTCTCATCTCTAAAAAATCTTTATGAGCATAGTAATCTGTGTATTAATCAAAGGGTATCTTTGATGAAGACATGAGAAGGTAATAGGCAGACTTTCACAGAAGATTTTCTCTGAAACCATAACCTCAGTCACAAAACTGATTGAGAGGTGAAAAGATCCTGTTAAGTCTCTTGTTTATTGATCTATTAAAAGCATTTGATTCAAAAGAACCAAAAAACAGCTTTGAAAGTTTTCCTCAAACAAGGTGTCCTTTATGAGTTGTTGTGAATCCTTTGTTTTCAAAGAGGACCAATGACGTCAGCAGGGTGATGTCTTGAGTTGCTCATGAATTGGATTTAAGTGAGGCAGGGCTGTGCAAAGTCTTTAGCCACACTCTCTTTTCTAGGGTCATCCGAGTCCAGTAGCAAGACAAAAATCAACAGATTTCTTTGACAAATATAACTTGGGAGAAAACCAACTGAATGTTGACATTAAGAAAGGTATAAAACAAAGAGACCTATCTCCAGTTAAGATATTCACCAATGCCTAGATGTTGTACAGAGGGTCTAAGTAAAAGAAGGAATCCCTATTGATTGCAAGATTCTCCAAATACTTCTAGTCACAGATGTCAATGTTTTACAGAAGACCTTTGAGCTCTAGAACAGTACAGACACCTCAGTGAAATACATAGTAACATGGTAAAGATTGTATTAACCATTTACAGTGGAAAACCAATATAGATAAAAACATATTGTTCAGACTACGCCATAATGGGGAACTTAATGTGTTGGTCCATTGATGTATATATATTTTAGGCAGGCAGTGTAGACAGATAATAACAGAGTAATAGGAAGAAGTTGGGTTGAGTAATGTTTGTGAAAATGTGCAGAGCTTTTACGGATCCCATATGACAAGCAAAATTATTACAAAAGCCCATTTCTTTGACACTGATATTCACCCAGTGGTCCCATAGGATTTTAAATACAAACAGTAGTAACAATAACAGTAATAATAACAATAATAATGAAAGATGGGGATAACCACGATCTATATGGACGCTTTGAAGATGAGCAAAGCGTTTTACATATATTGTCTATTTTTAACCGCACAATAACCCAGTGAAGTAGGTGTTGTTATTCTTTGCATTCTACAAATGAAAAATCAAAGAAGTTGAGTGACTCACCCAGGATCACACAATTAAGTAAGTATCTCAGCTGTAGGGGGCACTGAGAGATTAAATGGGTAAACCCAGGGTCACGTAGGCAGTATGCATTAGAGACATGGGTCTTTCTGACTCTGAGAGTACCTCTTTATTAATTAGATCATGCTTTCTCTAAGTCAATTAGTAGTGGATTATTAAGGAAGACTAAGATTTGATATGATGAAGAACAGTTATGTCTTCCTACAATATATCATTTGATGTTGCTGTCACAGAGTACTGAAGGGTAAGGACAATGGGTCTGAACCGGTACGGCAGCTTTTTCCTTTTATTATTCAGTGCCTATTCCATGACAAGGGTTCTATTTTTATTGAAAGTTCTATTTTATTGATGACTTGAACTAATGCTACACCTAGATAAAAATGAGCACAGCAATTTCAGATTAAAAAAAAAGTTGCTGCACTGTTTCTTGAAAACCTGAGCTATTTTATGCCACAGTTCAGTGGTTTCCTTATTTTTATTAAAAGGGTTCATCACAATAATCAAATAATATTTGTGCACGTAGGTAAAATGTGCATATGTAATATGGCTTTCAAAATTAATTCATGAAAGGTCTTGGGTTTAGCAGTAGAAGTAAAGATTTTAAAAAAACAACAATACGATTAGCTGTCTAAGAAGTGGACCAAAGATCAGCATGACGTGGTGGATAGAGAGCTGGCCTCAGAATTGGGAGGTTGTGGGTTCAAGTTGTACTTCTGAGATATACCGTCTTGGTGATCCTGTCTTGCTTAATCCTTCAGTTCCACAGACTATTCATTCTCTAAGACTATATAAATTGAAGAGCAGATAGAGGGAGTTTCCCTACCTGGAGCTCCCTATACCAAGGAAATCACTGATTCCCCCATCTGAAAAACAAACAAACAAAAAAGCCCACCAACCAACAGCCTATCATATAATGATCCAGTCCAAAATGCACAGTTGCATTTTAATTGTTCAAATTGTCTTACCTAGTGTAGAACTATATTCCAATTCAGTTTAGCTTTGAGATTCCATTAATTTATCAATACTTTTAAAAATACATATACAAGTATATACACACACACACATTTTATACACACACACACACACACACACACACACACACACACACAATTTACTTAATGACATAGCTTTCCTAGTCTAAGGTCAACTCTCTATCCATTAATAGCATGCTTCCTCTTAGTTAATTAGTGGTAGATTCTTAAGGCAGATTAAGATTTGATGTGATAATGGGTAACCTTGCCCTCCCACAATACATCCTTTATTATATTGTGATGGTTTGGTATGCTAACACAAAGACAATTTACTTAATTTTCTAATTTTTTCTCCCAGCTACAACATCAGCCTTCTTCTAGATATGTGTGTGTCTATGTAGATATATATATATATGTATATATATGTACATATATGTATATATGTGTGATTAAATTTATTCTGTATCATTTTTTATTGATCCTATGGACATTTAATTGATTTTATCCTATAACTGCCTAAATCATGGCTCTTTGTCTCTGAACTTAGTGCAGAAAGTCAGCTGGTCTGTAATGTTAAGTTTAGACATCCAGTTCTCCTGCTTATCACTGTTCTAATTCTTGCCTTAAGGAATTCTGCTGTCCTTGAGGAATGAGAGTGGACATCAAGGAGTTTGATCTAGTATCTTTACACCACCAACCTATTCTTCAAGGATGTCTAGTTTACTGTCCAAAGAAGCTTGGGCCACTATCTTTGCCTCAAACAATGAACATTTCTTAATCATAGGAGCGAAAGAGGGGATTGCTGCTAGCCCCTCATTTCCAACTTCCAACCAGTCATGTTGTCCTCGATGCCTCAACTACATAACCAATCATGTTGTCCTCAATCCTATGGTGTCACCTTCCCTGTTTTGTTCTTTGTTCTAACATTATAAAAACGAGCTAAGTCTTCATCTTGGGATCTGTGCTAAACTGAGGCAAGCCACTGACCCATTCTTTTGGCAGGTGTACCGCTGTTAATAAAATGTTACCTTGCTCAGAGAAAGTGTGCCTTGGTCTATCTTTGTTGAATTTCACCCACACAAACACAAATATGCATACACAAGCAACAAATGTGGCAACAACCAAACAGAGAGAAAATGTTCATAGAAAAATAAACCAGTTAAAGGTGGGAGGAACCTTAGAAATTATCTAATTTGACCTCTTCACTAGGTAGCTAGGTGGCACAGTGGATAAGAGTGATAGATCTGGAGTCATGAAGACCTGAGTTCAAATTTGCTTAGATACTTACTAGCCACGTGACCTTTGTTGAGTCACTTAACTTCTATCTGCCTCAGTTTCCTCTTCTGTAAAATGGGGATGATAATAGCACTTATCTTCCAGGTTGTGTGGATAAATGATATAACATCTGTAACCTTAAAGAGCTACGTAAATGCTAGCCGCTGGGGCTGCTACTACTGTTACTACTACTACTCCTTTTATTTTATAGATATGGAAACTAAGGCCAGGAGACAGGAATTAATTTTGTCATTGGTCAAATAGCAATCACAGTGGCAGAACTGAGACTAGAATTCCTTTTCTATTTTTCCAGCTTAATGTTCTTTCTGAATGCCATAGCCAGTTGGAGTCTTGCATTGTGAAGAACAATCATTGTAACTTAATTAAGACCCCAAGTCATGATTACAACTGTCATTATTTTCAACTATTCAGAGAGCTAAGTCTCTGTAAGGAAATATAAGAAAAGTGAAATACAAGCATATTCTCACTAGACACGGTGATAAGAACTAATGACTTTAATGATTACCAAAACCTAGTTATTATTTAATAAACAAATAGGTAAATTGAAAAAGGAAGCTTAAGATGTTTTTAATTTGATAATTTTAATATTTTTTTATTGCTATACAACAATATGCTGTGGTGGATAGAATTCTGGGATTGAAGTCAGGAAGATGTAGGTCAAAATTCCCATTATGACACTTATTAACTGTGTATACCTGGAAAATTTAGTTAATTTTTTTCCCCCTTGAGTCCTTCCTAGGATTTATCTTAGTACAGTAGAAGGGCCACTGGATGTGGAGTCAGATAGCTGGATTTTGAGACAAACCAGTTCTGTTGTTAGGTGTGTGACTCTAGTCAAACTGCTCAATCTCTATGGGCCTCAGTTTCCTCATCTGTAAAATAAGGTTGGACTAGATGACCTCTAATCTTTCAACACTCCATCTAGGATCTGACACTCTACCAAGTCACATATGGATTATGATCTTTTCCGCTAGAAGAAACTGTCAAACCAAAACTTCCCAAAGTTAAGGATAACAGAAATCTATTGTTCATTCATAGATGGACATTAGCTGAATTTGATTCTTTGTTACGCTATATAAACAAATGCATGTATGAATTGCACAGAATGAGAATGTCATTTTGCAGATGTAGGCTGTAAGATGTAAGGCTGAAAATATATCTATTATAGTTACTATTTAATAAATGCTTGCTGCTTGATTAATTGACCTTGTTCCACTTCCATCATGAAGTATTGGCCTATTTGTTTTGATACTTGAGATAATTTTAAGGCATTGACAAATACCAAGAATATCACATCTTTCCTCAAGCTAAGACAGATCCAGTCCAATAAGCTCTTTGGAGCCAGCACCATGGTGCCCAGAACCTGAGACTTTCCAACTCAAGAGTATATGATTAAGGGCAGGGAAATACTAGAGTGGGGAGGGGTGTTATCCTGGGCAAGTGGTTCTAGGGTTAAGCCTAAAATAAAAGAGCCTTTTATATTTTCTAACCACAAAGTAAACTACGTTAGGTTTTTGTTGTAGACATAATTCCTATATTAGGTGAAAGGTTGGACTAGATGACCTTTAATGTTCCTTCTGGGATTCTATTATTCTGTGATTTTCTATTATTTTTCTCCTGTCTATGTTTTGGGGACACCACTCTCTCTCAGCTTACCTTTTACTACTCTTTCTCAGTATCCTTTGCTGACTCATCATTTATGCTATTCCTACTAAATGGTATACCAAGGTTCTGACCTGGAACCTCTTCTCTTTTTTCTATATTCTTTCTTTCTTTGTGCATTAGCTCCCATTGGTTCAATTACCATATTTTTGAAGATGACTTTCAGATCTATGCATCCAACCAGTCAGTCAACCACGTGCCAGTCACTGTACTAAGTTCTGGGAATACAAAGAAAGGGGAAAAAAATAAAAACAGCTCTGCATCATCAATTGTCTATCATTAAAGTCAAATTAATTATCTCAGAGGCAGCTGAAATTCAACAAAAATATAATTCATTATCTACCATACCAAGTCCATCTCTCTTCCAAATTTTCTCATTGTTGTTAAGGGCAACACCTTTGTTCTAGTCCCTTAAGGTCATAATCTTATTGTCTTAAGCATTCGTTTTTCCAGAAAAGAAGTGGGAGTGGGGAATAACCTGTTTCTGAGAGATATAGTATAAATAAAAGCATAATATTCTTCTATTACTCAGGTAACAATAATTATTTATATTTTCTGTAAATCACAGACAAAAAAACTTACAAAGAGCTCAATATAGGATCTTGAGAGAAACCTTTTCACTAAGAATATTCAAAAGACTCCAACACTTTAGTTTACCTACTTTGCTAACAAGCCAGGAAGGTGGGATCTTGCAAAACACAGGCTGGCCTCCTATTACTTTTTATACCAAAGTCATCCCATTCTTAATATACTGTATGGTTAGCAAAGCAATGAAGAAATAATGCATTCAATAAAGTACGACTGTATGCTCCCATTATTTTCCAATCTGCTCCTGGATTAAATCTGTTTACCTTAGAGACTGGAGATTAATAGTGATAGTTTCTTCTAATGATGGTGGAAATGCCACAGCTCTTGCCAATAACAACTTGAGCGATGAACTTGAATGTGTTGTTTATGCACCACTAACTGCAATTTCTACATAAAACATTTAATATACTTTTTCTCTCCCCTGAGCCAATAACTCACAGGGGCAAGGATTTCCTGCAAAATTATTCTCCTTTACTTTCTCTTGTTTTGGATGTCATCTATGGTGTACCATGGGGTCAAAAATTGTCATGTTTCCAAGAGTTCCCTTTTTGTGAAATTGGGACCTGTATTTTTCCCATTCTGGTGCTCTTACATCTACATGTGACAAAACGGCAAATGAGGCATTAATCCTCCCCTACTAGACTGTAGCAAAACTTCCATGCTCAGAAATGGCTGGCTGAGTAACAGCTATCTTAAAGAGTGGGTTGATTTTGAAACTTCAAACTCTCATGGCTAGATTCTTAGATACTATTGCCACTGGAAAGCTAGACAAGCATGGAAAAATGAATGGCAGTCGATGAAATCAATTGACAAAGGTCAAATTAAGAGGATGAAATTTGTAGGTCTCAGACCACTTGAGAGTCTCTGGTTAACTTCCTTGTATCACTAGGCAGTTTCAAAATTAGAATGGCTATATTAGGAATGAGAAGCTTAAAATACTAAACAAGTGGGTTATTTACAGAAAAAGTTACCTTGCTCACCCTTATTGTATACACAGAAGGGAAAGGAAAAAAAAACTATTATAATGAAAAGGAATTATAGCAGATAGATTAGGGGTAATGGGTGAAGAAGATCATTATTATTGATAACACTATAACATAAACTTGAAAATCAACATGCCAGAAGTGTCCAAATGATCGCCTAAAAGAAAACCACATGCTGATCAAAACGGTTGGGATACCAAGGGTCTGATGTATTGCTTCCTCAGGAAATCTTTCAGAGGGCCCATCATAAATTCTGTGAACTCTGTTTCTAATACATAAGTATATGAAAAATATGGAGACCCTAACATTTTCATAGGGTACAAAAAATTCTTGTCAAGCTTCTCTTTACCTCCTCCTCAGTCTGATGCCTAAATCACACTAGTTCTAAATGAATAACATTACATTACTTGTTTGCTTATAGTTCCAAATGATATCCCTTTAATGTGCCACTCCTTCTGCTAAGGGATTTTTGTTCATTGTATTATCTGACCTGTGCTCTTCTAGAGATCATAGATTTCAAGTTAGAAGAGACCTTGGAAATCATCTCATTGAAAACCTCTATTTTTCAGATGAGGAAACTGAGTCCTACAAAAATGAAGTGACTTGTCTATGATCATACAGGTAGTTAAGTGGTAAATAAAGGATTTGAACCTAGGTCATCTGACTCCTGATACAGAATCCTCTCTACTGGACAGATGTCCCTTCTGACCTGACATATCCTTTTTATCTTTCAACGCCCACCTCAATACATGGCTTCTCCAATGAAGCCTTTTTTGACTAGTCGATCCCAAAGCTGTATCTCTTCATTCTGATATAATGTTTAATATTTGTACTTTTTATATACTTGACATTATCTTTGACATTTCAGTTCAGTTCAATAATCATTTATTGGGTTGTTATTTGGAGGCTACTACTGTGCTAGAAGTGGCAGTTACCAAGACCAAGAGTCCCTGCCTCAGAGCAACTTATATCTTACGTGGTAATGGGGGAGGGGGGCAGCGGATGGGCAGGATAGAGGAATTGGGAAAGGCTGAAGTCTTTCATATATGAAAGAACGAAGCGGCACCCGTGCTGAGCTATGAAGCAAACTGGGGATTCTAGGGGGGAGTTGAGGAAGAAGTACATTCCAGGCATGGTGTGACAGCCTAGGCGGTGGCAGAAGATGGTGGATGGAGTTCAAGGAATAGTTGGCAGGCCAGCTTGGCATGACCGCAACCTAATCAGTTACCAATCCTATCAATTCCATCTCCAAAATTTCTTCCAGATCTATCCTCTCTTCTCTATTCCTACTACTACTATTGCCCTAGTACAAGCCTTTATTTTTTACACAAATGGAATATTGCAGTGGCCTCCCAAAAGAATTTTCCACCTACATTCTTCCACTTTGGAATCTATCCTTTGTATATTATCTTAGTTAAGGATCTGATCATGTCACTCCTCTGCTCAAAGCCCTTCAATGTCTCCTTCTTACCTACCAAGTAAAGTTTAAGGGTCTTTGCCTGGCAATCAAAATGCTCTTCAATTTAATGTCACCCTACTTTCCAGCCTTATTTCATATTAATAATCCTTTCTACATACTTTTTTGCGCTAATCAATTGAAACAACTTTCTCTGGTACCCTACCTGGCATTTTCCTGCCTCCTACTTTTGTTCATGTTGTTTCTAATGCTTGAAATTCACCCTCCCCCAACCACCCCTCTCTCTTGAATTGCTACTCACCCATTAAAGTCCAAATCCAATGTCATCACTTCCAGGAAATCTTTTCCAACCTCCCCTGTTGGTAATGCCTCTGCATCCCCACTCCTCTACTCAAAAATCACTGTTTCTAAATATTTTATGAACTTCTTTTGGAAGGCGGTGGAGCCAGACCTGAGATTTCAATGGTGAAGTGAGTACCCAAGAAAATGCTTTATGCCAATTCAGATCGCTATTGTTCTGCAACTTTTGGTTTTAGAGAGTTGCCGTAGGCACTGAAGGATAGATAGATACATAGATACATAGATAGATACATAGATGGATGGATCAATGGATCGGAGGGATGATAGATGTACTATGTGAAGTGCTGGGAATACAAACACAAGCAAAAAGAAAGACAGTCCTCGCCCTCGAGGAGCTTACAGTCTAGTGGGGAAAGATAACACATAAAAGGAGGTGGGGAGAATGGAGAATGGAAAGATATTTGCATGGGGGCAAAAGGGAAAGGTGGTCTGGAGTATCATGGTTAGCGACTGGAGGAGGCCATAGGGATTTGCCAGAGAAGAAGGCTACTGGGGCAGAGATGGAGAGATGGTCTGGACATCACGGGCTGATTTTATATTATTGTCATTTAATTGTTCACATATGTGTTTTTTCTATCAAGACTGTAATTTTCTTGAACATTTGGGTCATGAATCATATATCTTTTTACCTCTCACAGCACAAGGCCTTGCATATCAAGAATATACTAAATATTTTCTGGATGAATGGATTATAAATGTCAAGAGTATATATTCTTTTCAGAACTATATGCTTAGGGACATCATACATAATTAGCTAACTATCAAGGTCTCAACAACATAAAAATTTGCCACTAGTCAGTGAATCTTTCAAGTCATAGGAAGGTTGAGAGCAAGGCTGCCCATGAGGAATGTCTGTCTCCTCCCTCCAGCTCTTGTAGGGTATTCTTCATTATTATCTGATAGGCAGGGCAGGGATTATTAATTAAAGCAAAATAAGGCCTGATCTATGGCTTCATGGGACCTCACTTCATGGGAAAACATGCCTGAACTTGAGAAAAAAAAACAGCTCAGGCTAGTGGTCCCCTGAACTGTAAGAACAATGATTTCAGTTCCTGTTCCCCATAGCAGCTCTATCTGTAAATTAGTAATAGGCAGAGAGAAAGAAAAGCCCAGATCCCTGATAGCTGGTAGAGTTGTTGAAAGGAATATGAGCCCTAGGCCAGTTTGGGACATCTAATTATGTAAACTGGTTTCCTTTCCTTGTATGTGCTCACGACTATTTATTTTGAATCCTGACAATGACTAGTCTAAAAGATTCTGGTTTCTTTTGTACAGTGACAATGTTAAGCCAATTACTGGAGAATCAGGTTTATTATTATTTTTTTTGGAGGGGGAAGGCAGGGCAATTGGGGTTAAGTGACTTGCCCAAGGTCACACAGCTAGTAAGTGTGTCAAGTGTCTGAGGCCAAATTTGAACTCAGGTCCTCCTGACTCCAGGGCTGGTGCTCTACTCACTGTGCCACCTAGCTGCCCCTCCAGGTTTATTATTATTAATGATAATAATAATGCCATTGTATTTTTTACTCTTCTAAGTACTTTCATCCTGATCTTGTCACCTCCGACATAGACCATGATGCTGGACCTCAGTTTCCTCACCTAGAAAAAGATGGGATTGGAGTACATGAAATCTGAGGTACCTTCCAGCTCTAGATCTAGGATCCTATGAATGAATATTTCATTAACTTATCACAACTATCCTGTTAAGGAAATGAATTCTTATTGTCCCCATTTTACATATGGGGAAACCGAGATGGAGAAGTTACATGACTTGGCTATGGTCACAGCTCCCTAGCAGCAGAGTCAAACATAATCCAGGTAATTAGACTTCAAATTAGTGCTTTTTTCATAGTATTATCATGTTCTTTCACAGATGCTTAGGCTGATTCACTACCACTGCCATAACATACTGACTCGGTCTGATTCCCTAAATCAGAGTACTGAGATCTTGTTTCCCTACATGAATAAAGAAGAGAATAAGAAATAGGCACAGGCAGTTATGGAGCACAGCCAAACCAACTTGGTGGCAAGACTTGTAGAGTATTGGTGTGAAAAACGAACAAGGGGGTGAAAGTAAATTTAAGAAAGGCACAGTTCAGGGCAGCTAGGTGGCGCAGTGAGTAGAGCACCAGCCCTGGAGTCAGGAGGAACTGAATTCAAATCCGGCCTCAGACACTTGACACACTTATTAGCTATGTGACCTTGGGCAAGTCACTTAACCCCAATTGCCCTGCCTGCCCCCCTCAAAAAAAAGAATGGCACAGTTAAATGATGAAGGCACTCAAAACCTCAGAGCAGGAAGAGTATTGAGAGTTAGGAGAGACAGTTATGCTATTGTAATGAATGGTCCATTCATTCTTTGGCTCCTTTCTGAGGTTACCAAAAAGAAAATTGAAACAAAAGTGTTTACCTATTAACAAATGGGCTGAGTCTACAGACTTACTTGATTAAACAATGATTGTTTTCAGCTATGCATAATATAGATCAAATTAAAAATGGCCAGCCTAAGGAGAAATTTTCAGGGAATACTAGATGTGACAGTCAAAAAGCCTACTTCATTATTAGGCTACATTAATAAAAATGTCATGTTTACAATGAGGAAGGGATAGCCCACTGTTCTCTGCGTTGCACAGACCACATTCAGAAAGCTGTGTTCAATTTGAGACATCATATTTTGGGAGGGACAATGACAAACCGGTTCTCATGTGGAGAAAGGTTATCTCAATGGTGAGGGATTTCAAAACCTTAGCACAAAAGGATACCTGGGAGAATTAAGGATATTTAGCCTGAAAAAGAAAACCAGAAGGAATGTGATCACAGTTTTCAAATAACGAAAGTTTTTAAGGTAGTAGTGGGATGACAAGCATTTTGTATAGTCCTGGGGAATAGACCAAAGAGCAGAAGCTTAGGGAAGACAAATTTTGGTTCAACATAAGAGGAAAACTCCTAACAATTAGAGCTGCCCCAAAAGAGAATGGGCCGTCTCAGAATGGAGCAAGCATTCTGTCACTGGAAGTGTTCAACCTGAGAGCTAGATGACTGCTTGTCAAGGAATTTTGAGGAAAGAATTTATGTTTCAAATATCATTTGGATTCTGCAGTCATTTACAGAATTAAGATGTATTCTAAGGAAATCAGAAATTCATGTACCTCACATGATTACTCTTATGACCTTGTGTTATTTTATATATGCATTTTTGTACGTATATGTGTGTATAGTACATGCATATGTTTATATGGGTGTGTATACAGACACACATATACATATGCACACCTTCGAAAGAATAGTCACAAATTATATTGTAGTTATTTATTTGTGTGAGAGGAGGAGTTGGAGCAGAAGTGGTGAGGTGAACAGAATATTTGTTTTTGAGTTTGTGAGCCTCTGTCTACAGAGAAACATCAATATGATTGAATGCCTTCAGGTGTTCTAGAATTTTGGAGTCATGGTAATAGCTTCTATATAGAGAGTATATATCTATACCTATTATCAAGAAATGTTATAGAAAATGTAATCTATCACTTGAGTTTTTTTTCCTACCTTCAGAATGGATGATGAAACATAGAGAATTTTAGAGGGAGCACTGCTAAAATTCTAGTGTATATACAATTGCCTAGTGAATAAAATACTGCTGTATGATCAGGAAACATATTTTTCATATTTATATTTGTGGAAACAATGGCATAATAGAAAGAATTCTGGGCTTGGAGTCAAGAAAACTTGGGTTCATATTTGACCCCTGCTACTAGCTAGGAGATCCCGCAGAATTTACTCAACATCCCATTGTCCCCACACAACTCTCTTAGACTATAATTTAGAGACAAGTGGCCCATTAGCATCAGTGAATAGAGTTTTCATACTGAGAGTTCTCCCAATGTATGCCAGACACAGGTCTTGGCTAAAATAATCAAATAAACAGATAGCTGTCTGAGGCACTAAATGGTTAAGTGACTTGCCCAGGGTCATACAGCTAGGATGTGTCAGGAGAGTTTTGACTTCCAATCTTTCCAACTCTGAAGCCAGTTCTCCATCGATTATGTCATACTGCCTTTCATATCTGTATGCATGTATACATATATAGTCCTTAAATATCCTATGTACAAATATACACATATATGTATACACATATACATATACAATCCTATGTACATATATAGTCCTTAGTGTATGCATGTATGTATGTGTGTATGTATATGTATATCTATATATATCTATATCTATATCTATATCTATCTATCTATCTATCTATCTATATATATATACACACATACATATATACACACACACATACCACAAATTCAGAATCATTTCTGGTAAGCATGGAAGCAAAAACACATATTCAAATAATAATAAACATCACTTTTAAAACCTTTTCCTCATCTTTGACCACATTTTCTTAAAAGTAACCAAATTGGATTTGGATAGAGATTAATGTTTCATCACTACATATGCCTTCTTTCTGATGGGAGCGGTAATAAATAGTGAAATGATCCAAAGGCAGAATTTTTTTTAAGAACCAGAAGAGTCTATAGATTAAATAATCAGTCCTTATAATGTCTGCTTTTAATTTTATAGGTGACCAAATAGGCCTAGCTTTTAATTATGCAAAGTCCCAGTAAAAAGATGTGAATGTAGTTGAATGTATACAAAATGTGAGGTACCATATTTTGCTTTATAAATCCAAGCTAGGCTGATAAAGGGTATTTTGTGAATTTTCATGTCTAAACTAAACTAATGAAAGGAGAGTTGAGAAAATGATCCATGCTTAACAATTAGAACAACAGAATCATAAACTCAGAATTAGAAATTATCTTAGCAGTCCAAATCATACCCAAACCACAATTCCAGCTTATAATATCCCCATCAGATGATTATCTAGCTTCTTCTTGAACACTTCTAGTTCCACTTTGGGGCAAGTATAATTATTAAAATCTTTCAACTTGTGCTGAACCTCGAAGATCTGTCTCCCTGCAACTTCTACTCATGGTCTCCATTCTGCCCTTTGGCAGATTTCCATTATAACAACAAGTCTATTGCATAAACTCCAAGGGTCCTGGTCTTTGTAAAAGTCACTCTGTAGGTCATCATATTTGTAAGGATATAGTAGAGATGCATTCCCCTCATCCCCAAGTCTGTGGGGAACCTCACTGGAGCCAGGGCTGTAGCTGCAGAAGCACTGCAACCCCCCTGGTCCAAACACCCTGATCTTCCTTAAGGTTATATGGAGAGAGAGAGAGGTTGCCCAGCACCAACCTCCTTCCTCAATCCAACACTGCCTACCTAGAATGGAGGCATTTTATCCTATTATCTGTGGGAACCAACAAAACAAAACCAATCTCTTTGTGTCCTTACGAAAAAACTGAAAAACTCTTAGAAGGGAGGATCCATGAAGGTAAGGGGCAGATTTTTAAGAGAAATATCATACACCATCTGAAGGGTGGGCTATAACCTAAGTAATGAAATTTGAATTCATATCATCCTCATGCACATAAAATTTGTTCCGTCTTGCTGGTTATTTAGATAGATATACAAAATACATTCCATTTGTGGAACTTTCTGAAGTCACTGCTAAAAAATAAATTAAAGCAACTGCAAGGTCTCATTTAAATCTTCAAAAGCAAATAAATTAACCAATCAGAATGTACGGACTGTTTCTCAACATTCCATTTAGCTTTTAATTACCCAATAGACTGTAATAGCTCCTTTGGAGCAGTTACACGGTACCGTGTCAATTTGGCTGCCCCCAACGCACAGCACTAAGTCCTCGAGCAAAAAATCATTTGGAAATTATAGCTAGGAAAGGTTACTGTGCATGCGCAATGCCAAGCCTTTGAACTTCTGTGCCTTAGTCATTCAAAATTTTCTTTTTTAAAAATAGCTACAGCAATTAGACCATGTTGGGAAGCAGTCGCAAACATGCCATTTTTGAGTTCCACAAGTATGAAAAGTCTCTAAGCTGGTAATATTATGTTTGCAGTGTCTGCCATAACCTCAGTGTTATTTCATTATAGTTTATCTGTGTACACATATTTATTCATTTCATTTCATTTTGGGGAAAGCATCCTCTGCCCGGAACAGCTCAGAAAGCAGGATATAATATGAACACTTCATACAGTTAGACATAAAACCCATTAGACAAAATAACATAAGGAGAGCAGCAGGAATTTTTTTTAAAAGACAAACACAATAAAAATATAAACAAGCATATTGCAATAGCAACTTGAACCTAATTACAATAAAGAAGGAAAGCAAAGTTTAGGCAACTGCCTGAAACCTAATAGGAAGGAAAGTTGAAAGTAGGTTGGCCCCTTCATGCCCCCTCCTCTTGTATCTCAGGATTTGGGCCCTTTGCAAGTTCATGTTTTCCTGGACCATCTTGTTTGTCTCTCCTCCTTTTTTCTCCCTTCTATCCATATTTCTGTTGACTTCATTACATATATATAGAAAGCAATGAGCTACTGGAAGAGCAGACATTGATAGGAAACAGCATGCCAAGACAGTGAGACAAAAAGCTAAAAAAAAAATGCAAAACTTGGAAGAGGAAAAGCAAATGAAAACAGGGGAAAAGTAAATCTCTTGTCCTCCTCACGGTGCTTAGCCCCTGTCTCTGTCAGTCTCTCTCCCTCTTTCCTTCCACCTCAGCAACTAAATGGTGCTAGATAGAGTTCTGGGCCTAGAATCAGGAAGATCCAAGAGTTCAAATTGGAAACTACCTGTGTGACCCTAAGCAACCTCTCTGTCTGCCTCAGTTTTCCTTAACTGGAAAATGTGGATAATAGCCATGTAACAACAATTTGGCTAGCAGCTGCTGTAGGGGTGTAAGATCCAACAAGACCAGCAACAAAAGCTGCCAGCACAGGTTCTTTGATCTGCTTTACTAAGGAAAGTAACTTTAAGGTGTTAATTCACTTATTTCAGGAGGAAAAGCCAGCAACCTGAACTTCAGAACAAATACAAATAAATTACAAACATCAACAGACAGACATTGGCTGATTCAAATCACAATTCATAGTTACCAGGAAAGCATCAACATCTGGGTTTACAAGCCGGGGGGCTCTTAACGATGGCTGCCCAGAGTCTCTTCAAGTCACAGGACATTCTTCCAGTGAGTGAGAGCCCCAAGAAAAATGCCAACCTCTGAGTTTATATATCCTGTTCAGGGTCAAATGGCATCACAACATGCAACTCAAACCCATGTGACCTAAAAGCGTCACAAACATTGGACTCAAACCCACATGGCCTAAAAACTTCTGGCATCACAAACACGTGACTCAAACCCATGTAAACTAGGCTTTCCCTTGAGGGAAGCAAGTCATCAAAGACTTTCGATCTAATCAAAGAAACAAAGGCCAGACTCATTAAGGGCACTTGATTAAATAAGTGCTAAAAGAGAAAACAGTAAAAGAAAGTAGCACCTTTATTACTGATACAAACCTCACCTACCTCCCAGGATTATTGTAAGCAGCAAATGAGATATTTGTAAAGTACTTAGCACCATGGCTAACACATGGTAGGTGGTTAATAAATGCTTGTTTCTCCACTGCCCCTTCCTTCCTCCCTCTCTTCTCCTATCTCTATCTCTTTCTCTACATGGTTGGCTTTTACCATAAGAAGAGATGACAATAAATATAGCACCAAGGAGCCCAGTATCAAGGCATTTGTTCTAAGAAAGTGTTAGAGCTTAATGAGGAAATGACATTAGTACAAGGGAGATGTGTTGCAGAGGAAAACAGCAAGAAGGAAAAGCCAAAAAGGAATATAGAAGAGAAAGGGAGAGTATGCTTGGAGAAGAATACCAATCAAATCGCAAAATCAGAGGGTTAGGGAATAGGTAGTTTTCTATAGCTTCTTTAGGCCACAGTTCACCCAAAACAATACTTTAAAAAGTCGGGGAGGAAATGTCTCATTATACTTTCATATATACAGCAGTGGAGTGAGAATCAGGAGATCTGTTTTGAGTTAAAAAGCTAGGAGACACAGTGGAAGGTCACTCGCTGAATTTGGAGTGAAAGGACCTAGGCTTAGATCCTAGCTCTGCCACAAAGTGATCTTGAGCAGGTCTTTTAACCTCTTTGGACCTCAGTTTCCTTCTCTGTAAAATGAGGGATTTGAATTACATAGACTTTCATGTCCCTTTTAGCTCTAAATCTATGTTGCAATGATCTCTGTTGACATCAACTTGTTGAGCAACTTTGAGCAAAACACTTAATTCCTCTGTGCCTCAGTTTACTTATTGGCAAAATGAGGAAATTGGCCTGAATGATCTTTGTGGTTTACTCCAGTTCTAAAATTGATTTTTTGATGTTATCTTCCAAATTTTCTGAAGTTATCACTTCTGAAGACATCACTGAAATATTGTGGTTGCTCCATCATGTCTGACTTTTCTTAATCCTGTGGACTATGCATGTGGGGTTTTCTTGGCAAAGATACTGTAGTAGTTTGTCATTTTCTTCTCCATTGGATTAAGGCAAACAGAGGTTAAATGGCTCACCCCAACAGCTAGTAAGTGTCTGAGGCTGGATTTGAACTCAGACTTTCTAACTCCAGACCCAGCATTCTATCCACTGAGACAATTCACTGCCTCCATTGAAATATGCATATTTTCAAAAGTTATCCCAGTTATCTTTTAGTCTTTTATGGCTTTATTTCCTCCAAATAAGAGTTTTATGACCACACAGAATTATTCCTCAACTATACATTATTATTTTTAAAAAGAGAGAGAGAGTGTGTGTATGTGTGTACATGCATGCACACACATGCCTATGGGACAGAGGAGGGAAGTATCGCTAAAGAATATATTTCATTGTAGAAAATTAGAATATTAGAAAAAAAATACTAGATTTCTCATTAATCCTCTTGTCCAACACAACAGACCATTTCAAATCCAAGACAGATACAGTACCTTGCCTATAAAATGAACCAACTATGTGATCTTGGGTTAATTACTTGCCCTCCTTGGGTCCTTTTTTTCGCTTGAAAAATAAGTTAGGTAAATTATATAATCCCAAAATTCCCTTCTAGGAGAGAAGATCAGATCATGACATTTAAAATGTGAATATTACTCTTTTTTTCAACTTGAGCTTCAAAAAAATACCCCTATCATTGTATCATCCAGCATTTACAAAGCACATACAAGAGAAGTTGATAAACAAAGAAATATATATAATTTCAAGAATAGGCAGAGGTAACAGGATAGTAGATAGACTGTTGGACTTAGTGTCAAGAAAGCCTGGGTTTGAATTTAACCTTCAATATTTTTCAACTGTGTGATCTGAGGAAAATAAATTAAGCTCTCTCATACTAGGTTTTCTTATCTGTAAAATGGGAATAACAGTAGCACCTACCTCACAGGTTTCAGACGAGATGATAAGCACCATATAAATGTCAGCTATAATAATAATAATATCAAAATTATTATTATTATCTAATTCTCTTACGTTGATAGAGTTTAGATAGAAATAGTCCTGGAATAAGTCTTAAGCTGCTATTCTACTCTTATACTTAATGTTCATTTAGTTATTAAACAGGTGAATGAAATAACTGGTTTTTGTAATTAATACTAGCTAACTTTTATATAGCACCTATGATGTGCCAGGCACTAAGCTAAGCGATTTACAATTATTATCTCATTTGATTCCCATAGCAACCCTGGAAGGTAGGTGCTGTTATTAACCTTATTTTACAGATGAGCAAACTGAGGCAAACAGAAGTTAAGTATTTGCCCAGTATCACACAGTTGAAGTTGTTTGAGGCTGGATTTGAACTCCGGTCTTCCTGACTTCTGGCTCATTGCTCTATACAATGAGCCACCTAGATTGGTAGGTCACGCAGGCCCCAAACATTTATTAAGTCCTCATTAGATGTCAGACACTGTGTTAAGCACTGGAAAAACGAGGAAAGTTAAAATAGTAGTCCCTGTCCTCAAGAAGCTCACATTTGAGACAGACAACTTCTGGGAGCCACGATGGTGAAGTAAGCAGTAAATTGCCATAACTTTCCCCTATTCACCTCCAAACAACCATAAAATCAGGCCCCAAAACATATCCCAGAACAGCAGAAACAGCAAAAAGATGGGGTGAAACAATGTTTTAGCCCAAGAAACTTGGAAGATTGGCAATCAAGGTCTGTGTCACTCAGGTAAAAGGGGAGCACAGTCCAGAATAGGAAACATCCCAGCAAGCCATCATCAAGCCCCACCTCAGCAAACCAGTGGCAGATCCTGAGCCCCAGTGTGATGGAGCAGGCAAAAGCCAACACCAGGCTCCCCACAAGCCTTGGCATAGCCAGGGAAAAAGGCACACTCCAGCTCTGACAACCTCCACTGGTTCAGCATAGCCATGGGCAAACAGGCAAACTTCACCTGTCAGATCATCATATGCTTTGGTGTAGTACAAACACAGAAACAGCCTCAGCACACACCAGATACGAGCACTAGGACCCTGGCTCACTACCAGGTAATCTGCCAGCCAAGCCCAACTCCACAATCTCAGCAAAACACCAGACACAAGGGTCCCCTGTTGGCCTCAGGGCAATGTCAGTGCAGCACCAAGTAAACAGCCAGAGCCTGCAGCCACTGGCACAAGAAGCCTGAGACAATGTCCCTTCCACTCTGGGAGCAGAGCTCAAATTTAAAAGAAAGGGAAAAGACATAAAAGATGATAAAAAAATAAAGAATCTGACCATAGAAAGCTATTGTGTTGACAGGGAAGACACCAAGACGCAAACTCAGAAGAGGACAACAAGGTTGAAACACCTACAGATAAAACCCCAAAGAAAAATGGGAAGTGGTATCAAGCCCAGAAAGAACTCATGGAAGAGCTCACAAAGGAGCTTAAAAATCATTATAAGGGAGGTAGAAGGAAAACTGGGAAAATAAATGAGAGGGATGTAAGGGAATTATGAAAAAAGTCAAAAGCTTGGAGGAAAAAACAACTGCTTAAAAATTAGAACTGGCCAACTGGAAAAGGAGATAACAAAGATCCAGTGAAGAAAACAACTCCTTAAGAAGTACAATTGTGCAAATGGAAAAAGAAATACAAAAACTAACTGACAAAAACAACTCCTTAAAAGTTAGAATTGGGAAGGTGGAAGCTAATGACCCTATGAGACATCAAGGAAATTCAAAAGAATGAAAAATATAGAAGAAAATGTAAAATACCTCATTGGAAAAAAACTGACCTGGAAAACAGATGCATGAGAGACAATATCAGAATCACTGGACTACCTGAAAGCTATAATCAAAAGGACTTGGACAGCATTTTTCTTCTTTCTTTTTTTAAACATTTTTATTTAAAGTTTTGAGTTTCAAATTCTATCCCTCCCTCCCTTCCCTGAGATGGTAAGCAAACATTTCTGTATTAGTCATTTTGTTCAAGAAGACTCGAATAAAAGAAAAAAGTGAAAGAAAAAAAGAAAGTGAAAACTACCATGCTTCCATCTGTATTCAATCAATATCAGTTCTTTATCTGGAGGTGCATAGTATACTTTATCATTAGTCCTTTGGAATTGTCTTGGATCGTTGTATTGCTGAGAATAGCTAAGTCAGTCACAATTCTTCATTGAACAATAATGTTGTTACTGGGTACAACATTCTTATGGTTCTATTCACTTTACTATGCATCAGTTCATGTAAGTCTTTCCCAGTTTTTCTGAAATCATCCTGCTTGTCATTTCTTACAGCACAATAATATTCCTACTACAATGATATGCCATGACTTGTTTAGCCATTCCCCAATTGATGGGCATCCTTTTGATTTCCATTTCTTAGCCACAGCAAAAAGAGCAGCTATATATTTTTTGTACAAATAAATCCTTTTCCTTTTTATGTTTTTAAGATGTCTTTGGGATACATACCTAGCAGTGGTATTGCTGGATCAAAGGTTGTGCACAGTTTTATAGCCCTTTGTGCATAGTTCCAAATTTTTCTCCAGAATGGTTGGATCAGTTCACAACTCTACCAACAGTGCATTAGTTTCCCAGTTTTCCCACATCCCCCATCCAACATTTTCCTTTTCTGTCATATTAGCCACTCTGATAGTTGTGAGGTGGTACCTCAGAATTGTTTTAATTTGCATTTCTCTCATCAAATAGTGATTTAGAGCATTTTTATATGACTATACATAACTTTGGTTTCTTCATCTGAAAACTGACTGTCTATATCCTTTGACCACTTATCAATTGAGAAATGACTCTTATTTTAATAAATTTGACTCAGTTGTCTTATATTTGAGAAATGAGACCTTTATCAGAGATACTTGTTGCAAAAATTTTTCTCCTAGTTTTCTGCTTTTCTTACAATTTTGGTTTTATTGGTTTTGTTTGTGCAAAACCTTTTAAAATTTTATATAATTAAAATTATCCATTTTATATTTTGTAATGCTCTCTATATCATCTTTGGTCCTAAAACTTCCCCTTATCCATAAATGTGACAAATAAACTATTCCATGCTCTCTTGATTTGTTATGTTATCACCCTTTATGTGTGAGTCATACACCTAGGGCAGCTAAGTGGCACAATGGATAGAGCCCCAGCTCTGGAGTCAGGAGGACCTGAGTTCAAATCCGGCCTCAGACATCTGACAGTTACTAGCTCTGTGACCCTGAGCAAGTCATTTAACCTGACTGCCTCAACAGAACAAAACAAAAATATCATGTACTCATTTTGACCTTATCTTGGTAAACAGTGTAAGATAATTTCTGCCATTCTGTTTTCTAGTTTGCCCAGCAGTTTTTGTCAAAAATGAGTTTTTGTTTCAAAATCTTAGACCTTTGGGTTTATCACAAGTTAGATTACTATGGTGATTTACTATAATATAATTTGTACCTAACCTATTCCACTTCTCTGCCACTCTATTTCTTAGCCAGTATCAGACTGTTTTGATTTTTTTTATATTACAGTTTGAGATATGGCATGGCTAGACCACCTTCTTTTGCACTTTTAAAATTGATTCCCTTGATATCCTTGAGCTTTTGCTAAGACAGTTAATAATTTCAAGTATTTTTTGATTGGTTCTCTAGGATTTTCTAAGTATAACATCATATCATCTGCAAAGAGAGATAGTTTTGATTCTTCATTGCCTATACTAATTCCTTCAATTTCTTTTTCTTCTCTTATTGCTATAGCTAACATTTCTAGTACAATATTAAATAATAGAGGTGATAATGGGCAACCTTGCTTCACTCCTGATTGTATTGGGAAGGCTTCTAGTTTATGCCCGTTTCAGATAATGCTTGCTGGTGGTTTAAGACAAATGTTACTTATCTTTTTAAGGTAAACTCCATTTATTCTTATGCTTTCTAGTGTTTTTAATGGGAATGGGTGCTTTTTTTTGTCAAAGGCTTTTTTTGCATCTATTAAGATAATCATATGATTTCTATTGGTTTTGTTATTGATATAGTAAATTAGGCTGATACTTTTCCTGATATTGAAACAGATCTGCATTCCTTGTATAAATCCCATAGTGTATGATCCTTGTGATATACTGCTGGAATCTCTTTGTTAGTATTTTATTTAAAATTTTTGCATCAATATTCCTCAAGGAAATTGGGCTATACTTTTCTTTCTCTGTTTTGGCTCTTCCTGGTTTGGATATCAGCACTATATTTGGTCATAAAAGGCATTTCGTAAGACTCCTTCTTCACCTATTTTTCCAAATAGTTTCTATAGAACTGGAATTAGTTCTTTAAATGTTTGGTAGAATTTGCTTGTGAATCCATTTGATCCTGGGTTTTTTTCTTAGGAAGTTTGCTGATGGCTTGTTCAATTTTTTTTTCTAAGATTGAGTTATTTGATTATTTTATTTCTTCTGTTAATCTAGGTAATTTATATTTTTGTGGATATTCATTCATTTCATTTAGATTGTCAAATTTATTGGCATATAATTGGGCAAAATGTCTCCTAACAATTGTTTTAATTTCCTTTTCATTGGTGGTCAAATCACCCATTTCATTTCTGTTACCAAGTAATTTAGTTTTCTTCTTTCCTTTTTTAAATCAAATTAACTAATGGTTCAATCTATTTTATTGTTTTCTTTTTCATAAAAAAAAACAACTTCTGGTTTTATTTATTAGTTCAATGGTTTTCTTACTTTCAGTTTCATTCATCTCTCCTTTGATTTTCAGGATTTCAAATTTGTTATTTTTAATCTCTCTTTACATTGTCCATTATTGAATGTGATTTTTATTGCATTATAATCTGAAAAAGATGTGTTTATTACTTCTGCTTTCCTGCCTTTGGTTGTAAGGTTTTTATGTCCCAATACACGGTCACTTTTTGTGTAGGTGCCATGAACTGCTTAGAAAAAGGTATATTCTTTTCTATTCCCATTTAATTTTCTCCAGAGATCTATCATATCTAACTTTTCCAAAATTTTATTCACCTCCTTAATTTCTTTTTTGTTGATTTTTGGGGGTTAGATTTATCTATTTCTAAGAGGGTAAAGTTGAGTTCTCCCACTAGGATAGTTTTATTTTCTATTTCCTCCTGTAACTCATTCAACTTCGTCAGAAATTTAGATGCTATACTATTTGGTGCATATGTTTAGTATTGATATGAGTTCATGTCTATAGTACATTTTAGCAAGATATAGTTTCCTTCTTTATCTCTTACTTAGATCTATTTTTGCTTTTGTTGTGTCTGAGATCATGATTGCTTTTCCTGCTTTCTTTGCTTCAGCTGAAGCATAATAGATTCTGCTGTAGCCCCTTACTTTTACCCTGTGTCTATATATCTCTGCTTCAAATGTATTCCTTGTAAATGACATATTGTAGGATTCTGTTCTTTAATCCATTCTGCTGTCTGCTTCCAATTTTTGGGTGAGTTCATCCCATTCACATTTATATTTATGATAACTAACTGTGTATTTCCCTCTGTGTTAATTTTCTCTTGTTATTCCCCTGTCTTTCTTATATCTCAGCCTTTCCCTCCTCTCAAGTGTTTCTGATCTCTGCCTTCCCCAATATACTCTCCCTTTTATCAGTGACCCCCTCCTCCTTCTATTATCTCCATCCCTTTTTACTTCCTTTTAGGGTAAGATAAATTTCTATATCCAACTGAGTGTGTATGTTATTCCCTTGAATTTTGATGAGAACTAATTTTGCTGAGAGTACCTTGCCTGCCACACCCTCTCCCATCTTCCACTCCATTATAATAGCTCTTTCATGCCTCTTCATGTAGGATAATTTATCCCACTCAATCTCTCCCAACCTTCTTCTTCCAGTGCAATTTCTTGTTTTTTTGGGGGGGTATTATCCCATCAAAATAACTTTATATCCACACCCTCTGTCTACATATAATCCTTCTAATTGCTCTTATAGTAACAAAATTGTTGAGTTACAAATATTATCTTGCCATATAGAAATATCAACAGTCAAACCTTATTGAATTTTTATGTTTCCTCTTTCTTGTTTCTTTTCTACCTTTTTATGTTTCCCTTGAGTCTTATATTTGGAGGTCAGATTTTTTTATTCAGCTCTGGTCTTTTAATTAAAAATTCTTGAGTGCCTTCTATTTTGTTAAATGTCCATTTTTTTCCCCTGAAAGATTTTATTAAATTTTGCTTGGTAAGTGATTCTTGGTTGTAACCCTAACTCCTTTTCCTTCTGGCATATCATATTTCAAGCCCTTCAGTTCTTTAATGTGGAAGTTGCCAAGTCCTGTGTAATCCTGACTGTAGCTCTGTGATATTTGAATTATTTATTTTTGGCTGCTTGCAGTACTTTCTCCTTGATCTATGAGCTCTAGAATTTGGCTGTGATGTTCTTGGGAGTTTTCATTTTGGGATCTCTTTTAAGCAATGATTGGTAGATTCTTTCAATTTCTATTTTGCCCTCTGGTTCTAATATATCAGAGCAGTTTTCTTTGATAATTTCTTGAAAGATGTTGTCCAGGCTTTTTTTTTGGGGGGGGGGGGATCATGGCTTTCTGGTAATCAATAGTCCTTATGATATCCTTCCTGGATAAATTTTCTAGGTCAGTTGTTTTTTCCAATGAGAAATTTCATATTTCATTCTATTTTCTTTTACTTTTTAAAATCTTGTTTTATAGTATCTTGATGTCTCATAGAGTCATTAGTTTCCACTTGCTAGATTCTAATTTTTAAGGAATTATTTTTTTCACTAAGTTGACAAAATAACCAAAGATCACATTTCCAAATTCTCTGCTAGGTATTTTTTCTTTTTCTTTTTTTTTTTAACCAGACCTGCAATTTCATCAGTACAGGGAACTCCTTGTAAAAAGAAATTTCCTTTATTAATGCAAATCAGCACCTAATCTAAATAGTTTTAGAAAACTTTTTGAGACACTAAGACATTAAATGACTTGACCAAGGTCACACAGCTATTATATGCCAGAGAAAGGACTTGTCCCCAGATCTTCCTGATTTTGACATCAGCTCTCTATCCACTATATCTCACTGATGCTAGGTCTCTATATTTTGACAGCTTTTTGTTCCATTTACTTTAAAGACCGACTATTTAGTATGATGAAATCTATTAACATGGCTGTTCTTGAGATTCTTATAGATCAATGTTATATTAGAGCAATTGTGGTCAACATTTCAATATGCAATAATGATCCAGTTTCTGGTTGAGTCCTCAAGTATATTTTGAGGTCTGTATTTGTAACATGGTGATTTGTCATCAGTTAGTATAATTCTGGTCACTATGTCATGCCTTACTAGGTAATCACTAGGTGCTAAAATTTTGCATCCTACAGTGATACGTTACACTGTTTCTACCATTTTTTTTATACAGTCTATATTGGTCTCTAAGTCTGAGCTTATTATTATTGTTGTAGTTAATAATATACATCTGAGGGTCTGCTGGGTCGCTCAGTGGATAGAGTACCAGCTCTGGAGTCAGGAGGACCTAAGTTCAAAGCTAGCCTCAGACATTTACTAGCTGTGTGACTCTGGGCAAGTCACTTAACCCTGATTGCCTCCAAAATAATAATAACACAATAATATAACAATAATACATCAAAGCAATAACTTCCTCAGTTTTTATTTGATAATAGTGAAAAACTTGAAGTCAGAAACCTATAAATGGAATCAGTTTTCAGGACATAGGTCATTTCAACTCCAGATTGCCTGCTGAAACACAGGGGCTATTGTGTATTCCCAAGCTGGGCTACTTCAATCCTAACAACAATTTACTTGCAGGAGAAAGTAAATGAATATATACTTGGAAAGGTACAGTGAAACCAGCACACAGAGAGTTCAGAAAACCAAGAGAGTCATTATGAATTGGAGTGAGAGGCATAGTTAAAAGTCCCACAAAAGATAAACACTACAGCATGGGGGAAGAATCCGGCTGTGCTCCACAGCATGTGTAAAGTTTATGGGATACAATAGGATGTGGATTTTCCAGACTAATTGGGGATTTAACGATCTGGATAATCAATTTTTCCAGATAATTGATCATGACAGATCATGCAGGCAAATGAGTCATGGGCCAGTTAGGCAAAAGGGCCAAAAATTGGTCTTCCAGATGACCTGCATTCAGTAAATTGATGATCTGGTCTACCTACATGTTAATATTGCAGGGAAATAGAGGTATTTATTTCTGCATCTTTCAACTGTAATTGTCGAAATCTCAATATTAAAGAAATGACTACTGGGATAGAAGCCCCTTTTGGGGGCACATGAAGGCTTTCAGACCACTTACTTACCATACCAGGAGAGTGAATTTAATAAGTGCCTCCCTAGTGGTCTAAAAAAGTTCATGTATCTCCAAAAATGATGACATTTTGCTTTAGGCAAAAGATTCCTAGGCTGGAAGGGTCTGGTCCACTGAAGGAATATTCTGAAAACTGCAGGTATTTTCTCAGGATATACAAATTCACTAACAGCACACCTTTAGAAATAAATGATATAGTTTAGTTTGCTTATAATATGGTTTGGAAAATGTTTCTTATGTGAGATAATTATGAATGGACTATTGTGTCAGAATGATGCAGCAATCTAACAGAAGAATCTGTTTGTGCATTGTCCATCTGGGAAAAGCTTGGATTTTCCTTGTTTTTTTTTTTTTTTGCTGCGGTTCTGCATACCAGAGAGTGAAAGAGGCACAGAGCAGTGCACATTCCACAGAAAAATAATGCAGGCTGTTTGCTGATGCAGCAGGGTGCAGGAGCCATTCATACCATTTGTCATTCTTCTACTGCAAAGACCCACAATGATTCCCCATCAGCATCACAGAAAAGTGAACACTTCTTTTGGATGGCTTTTCAATCCAGGAGGCCTTTTATAACATTTTTAAAAAAATGTATTTTAAATGAAGCTTATGCTTGGCCTCTAGCTTGTCCCTGTAAAATATTCATTTCCCTGTGGGCCGTATGTACATAAAAATCTCTACAACTCATTATATTTCAAGGCTGTGCTTCACTCCTGCAGTAGCTAACTTTTATTGATGAGTAATTAATTAGTGTATCCAGGTGTGCCTTACTTCAAGATTTCCCCCTCTCATCTTTTTTAAAGTTGAAACAAAGAAACACAAATTATTTTGTCATACTGTTAAACGACTCCACTTTAAAATGTTGAGCTTCCCTATTTAAATTCTAGTTTCATTTACCAAAAAAAAAAAAAAATTCTACATTTATATACAACTTTACTATCTTATAGAATCATAGGATTTAGACCTAGAAGGGGGACATTAAAGATAATATAGTACAAACCCCTTTTGTTACACATGAGGCCCAGAGAGGTCAAATGAATTTAATTCAATCAAACGTACCTATTAAATACTTTCTCTATGCCAGTTTCTGGTGATAGAAAGACAAAAACAAAACAACCTTTGGTTATAAGGACTGTACATGCTAAGGAGAGGAAATAGCATATACATAGAGAAGTCAATACAAAAGAATTGGGGGTGAGGGTGGGGTGGGGAGACTAACTAGGAGATCATGAAAGAATTCACATACAAAGTGACACTTAACCTGAACCTAGAAGAGATCTAAGGATTCTAAGAGGAGAAGGATGGGAAGATGACACTTAGAGAGGCCTGAGGGACAGAGTGCAAAGGCATGGAGGTGGAAGATAGAGTGTTGTGTGTGGGGTTCAGCAGTAGACTAATTTGGGTGGAACATAGAGCACATGAGAGAGAATAATGTGAAATCAGTCCACAAAGATTGATGCGTTGTGAATTGTAAATGGTTTTAAATTCCAAACAGAAGCGTATTTTATTCTACTGTCAAGAGGGAGCCACTGAAGCTTCCTGAGAAGGGGAGTGAGAGGGTCAGACCAGGGTTTATAAATATTAGTTTATCAGCTGTGTGGTAATGAATTGGAGAGGAGGGAGACTGGTAGGAGGAAAACCAATTATCTGCAATAGAACAGGAAAGGCATGATGACAGGCTGAAGTTGGCTTGTGGAAGGGAGGAAGAGATGAATTTTGAGAGATATTATAGAGGTGGAATCAACAAGACTCAGCAATTAATTGGGTATGGAGGTTAAGGGAGAATGAAAAACCAAGAATAACTCCAAGATTATGAACCTGTGTGAATGGAAAGATGGTAGTGCCCGTAACAGAAATGGAATTTGGGAAATGGAGTGCTTGTGGCAAGAAAATAAAAGAAGAAAAGAAAGCTATCTTAGATTTATAGCATTTTGCTCAAAACATTACAAAGGTCCCTATATTCTTGTCAATAAAAAAAAATTCTTTGCCTAGCATTAATAGTCCTTTATAACCTGGTGCTACCCTGGACCTTTCTAGTTTTCCTATACAATGTTCTTCCATTTATGTGGTCCTATGATAGACTGAAGCAAAACTGTATAGCCTGTTTTCTTTCTGTACATACCTTGCTTCTGTCTTTGGATAGTTTGTTTTCCTATGCCAGGAATGCTTATGCTTGACCTACCTATTGAATTCCTACTCATTATTTATGTATTAAGTCAAATGCTTCTTGTCCCAATTCTCCCCTCCAAAAAATTTCTGTTTGGCATTCAAAGCCCTTCATAACCTATTCCCCCTATACCATCTCCTGGCTCTGGGCACTTTTCCTGGCTGTCCTCGTTCATGGAATGCTCTCCCTCCTCACCTTTATGTCCTGGCTTCACTGGCTTCCTTGAAGTCCCAGCTAAAATTGTACCATCTACATTAATTCTAGTGCTTTACTGTAGTATTAATGTGATCAAAGATCTTCCCCTCCCATTCAATAGGCCTCAGGTGGGGCTAGGTGGGAAAGCTTGATTATATCTTTGTTTGTAAGTAGGCCTAAAGCCTCTACTTACTAGGTACTAAGCCAATTTGGGTGTGAGGCCCTCAGGGCCCTAAGGGGAATTGCTAAAACCAGAGCCAATGGTATATGCACTGAGTTCTAGTCAATCATGAATTCAGCCAATCAGAGACCTGAATTCTAGACAATCAGACTCTGGCTAGGACTGTATATAAGGAGATCCCAGAGCATGAAAGAACTAGAATTGAAGAGAGACAGAACTGAAAGCAGCAGAATTGAGAAGAAGATGTTGAGATAGCAGACATTAAGAGGGTGCTGAAAAGCAGACACAGAGAGAGCCAGTAGGACAGAGCTGCAGAAGAGAGCGCTGGGGCAGAGAGTTAGGATTCCTGAGTGATTGTTTACAGGAAGGCCCTAGCAGGGGGAGAGGTTACAGGATGACTTGGTTCCTCACTATAATACTGTGTTATAATTTCCTTTTTGCTACATTGAGGTACGCTTACTGGTTTTGGAATATAATTACTGCTATATTGAATTGTAATAGCTGGTCTTGGTTGGGATTTTACCCTCTGGAGTCTAAATAAATGTTATACTTCCTCTGTCTTCTACCTAGAGAGTTTTTCATACTTTGGGATTCCAAAGGCATGTTCATGGTCATCCTCAAGGTCATGAATCTTGCCTTACTGATACATTTACCTCCATGGATTATTCTAATTTATTTTGCATATAGCTTGTTTGGACATAGCTTGTTAACATGTTATTTTCCCTATCAAAATACGAATTCCTTGTAAGTGTGAGTAGGTTCTATCTTTTACCTTTCTTTGTATCTCCAGTGCTTGATACTGTGCCTGGCACACTTGAGATTTTATAATATTTATTGTTGTTAGATCAATTCCTCAATAGTAGAAAAATATGTGTATGTACATATGTATGTATATACACATATATGTATATTTGCCTATATGTATACAAGCTGTTTCCCTCAATAGAATGTATGCTCTTGGAGGGCAGTAATTGTCTTATTGTTTGTTATTTTTAATCCAGGGCCTGACACATAGTATATTCCCTTTTGGTTTGTTTTTATTATCTTTATTTTTAATTAAAAACAATTATTTTCAGTTCCAAATTCTCTCCCTCCCTCCAACTCTTTGAGAAGGCAAGAAATATGATACCCATTATACATGTGAAATCATGCAAAACATGTTTGAACATTAGAAGTGGAAAAAAAAGAGAAAACAATGTTTCAATTTGCATTCAGAGTCTACCAATTTTCTATCTATTGGTAGATAGCATCCTACATTATAAGTCCTCTGGAGTTAAGGGAGTTCATTCTACTGACTAATTACTAAGTCTTTCACAGTAGATTACCATTACAATAATGCTGTTACAGTGTATATTGTTCTCCTGGTTTTCCTCACTTCATTTTGCCTCAGTTCATACAAGTCTTCTCAGGTTTTTCTAAAATGACCCCCTTCATCATTTCTTACAGAACAATAATATTCCATCACAATCACATACCACAACTTCTTCAGTCATTGCACAAATGATGGATATTCCCTCAGTTTCCAGTTCTTTGAAACCATAAAAAAGAGCTGCTATAAATATTTTTGTACATATAGGTCCATTTTCTTTTTCTTTTATCTTTATTGCTTGGTCAAAGAATATGCACAGTTTTATTTCCCTTTGAGCATAGTTCCAAATTGTTCTCCAGTATGGTTGGACTAGCTCACAGCTCTGCCAATAGTGCATTTTTCTTCAGTCATTTCATTTGTGTACAACTCTTCATGACCCCCTTTAGGGTTTTCCTGGCAAAGACACTGGAATGGTTTGCCATTTCCTTCTCCAGCTCATTTTACAGATGAGGAACTGAGGCAAACAGAGTGAAGTTACTTGTCCATGGTCATGTAGCTAGTGTCTGATGCTATATTTGAACTCAGGAAGATCAGTCTTCTTGATTTCAGGCCTAGTATTTTATACACTGCACCACCGAGCTGCCCAACAGTACATTAGTGTGCCTACTTTCCTACATCCCCTTTAATCTTTGTCATTTTCCTTTTCTGACATCTTGTTCAATCTGATGAGTGTGAGGAAGTATCCCAGAGTTCTTTTAATTTGCATTTCTCTAATTATTAGTGATTTTGAGCATTTTATCAAATGACATATTGGTAGCTTTGATTTCTTCCTCTGAAATCTGCCTGTTCAGATCTGCTGCTTCTGCTATTGCTATTTAGTTGTTTCAGTAGTGTCTGATTCTTCATGTCCCCATTTGGGATTTTCTTGGCAAAGATACTGGAATGGTTTACCATTTCCTTATCCAGATCATTTTATAGATGAAGAACTGAGGCAGACAGATTAAGTAGTATGCCCAGGGTCACACAGATAATAAATGTCTGAGGCCAGATTTGAACCCACAAAAATGAGTCTTCCAGACTCCAGGCATGAAACTCTATCCACTGTGCCACATTGCTGCCCCTCACATCTTGTGACTACTTACCAATTGGGAAATGGCTCTTATTTTTATAAATTTGGCCCAGTTCCCCATGTATTTCAGAAATGAGACCTTTATCAGAAAAACTTGTATATTTTCCCCCAGTTTTCTCATTTCCTTCTAATTTGGGGTACATTGGTTTTGTTTGTGCAAAGTCTTTTAATTCAAAGAACTAAAAATACATCCATTTTACCTCCTAAAATCCACTCTGTCTCTTGTCTGTTGATAAATTCTTCTTCTATCCATAAATCTGACAGGTAATTTTTCCATGCTCCCCTAATTTGCTTATGATATCACCCTTTATGTCTACATAACGTAACCATTTTGAGCACTATCTGGAATACCATGTGAAATGTTTTCTATGCCAAATTCTGCCAGATTACTTTCTAGTTTTCCTAGGATTCTTTGTCAAATAGTGACTTCTTGCTCCAATGGCAGGGATCTTTGTGTTTATTAAACACTAGGCTAACACTAAGAAACATAGTGCTTGACAAATATGTTTCATCCATCCATTATTAATTATTTTTTTTATTTTTGAAAAACTAGTATCAAATGGTTTTGATGATTACTGCTTTAAAATAAAATTTGAGGTCTCAAAGTGGGAAATACATAAAAATAAAAACAATTAAACTCAGTAATATTTTATTCAATATACTTGAAGACAAATAAATTTGAGAGAAAACTCCATATAAAATAAGAACTGCTGTGAAAACAAATAGAAAATAGATTTATAAAAATACCTCATATCATATACAACAAGAAGTTCAAAATGGATAAGACTTTTAAGAACTTAGATGAGATCAGATATCTCTCATAGTTATGGCTTGGGAAAGAAATTTTAACACTGAAAGAGACATAAGTAATCACAGAAGTTGAAGGGGTAATTTTAATTAAATGACATTGAAAACTGTTTGCATAAACAAAATCAATGCAAGTAAGAAAATATTTGTTAAGAGGAAAATTTTCAACTCGGCAATAAAAGTCTTTGCATGAAATATTTCTGTTGAGGGTCTGATAGCCAAGATAGATGGATAGTACAATTTCAAGAACTTTGTCCATTGGAAAACCAGTCAAAGAATATGAACAAATAGTTCTCAAAAGAATTGCAAATTATTAAGAACCACAAGGAGGAATGATCAAAATAAAAGAGAAATAAAAATTAAAATAACTCTGAAGTTCCACCTCATACCAAGGAATATGGCAAAGATGAAAAAAAGATGGAAATAGTAAATGTTGGAGCAGTTGTGGAAAGATAGTAATACTAATAAAGTGTTGAGGTTGTGAATTAGTCCAGCCTTTCTGGAAAGCAATTTGGGATTACGTGAAAAAAAATTTCTAAAATATACAGTCACCTTCATTTAAAGATAATAGAACAAGATATAAAACTCAAGAAAGTCAGGCAAAAAGACCTATATAAAACAAAATATGCATAAAAGTGCTTTTTTCATTGCAAAAGTCTAGAATAGATAAATCTATTGTCACAAGTGAAGGTATTGGGAAACTGGTATATCATAAGATATGATGAATGGAAACATGGAAACATGGAAAGACAAGAGCTAATATAGAGTGAAGTAATAGCATCAGGAAAACAATGCGCAGAGTAACTATAACAATGTAAATGGAAAGAACAAAAACACACAAATTGATCACTATGCAATTCTAATGATTAAGCCTGGTCCCAGATTAGAGCTGAGAAAATGTACCTCCCCTCTTTGGATAAATGATGGAGGGGGGTGATCTATAAGCATAAAATACTGTATATACTATTAGCTCTAGTTGATATGTTGGATGGTTTTTTTGAGCCACTTTTGTTTATCTTTTCATTTAAATCCTTCTTATAAGAGACTGACTACTGAATAGGAGAGGGGGAATGAAATTTTTGAAAATGATATAAAAACAAAATATATTATTAAAATTAGATTAAAAAATCACAAAAGTGGTCACAACATCCTCAAAGTTTTCTTGTAATCTTGGTGTTTGAACTTAACAGGTTCTATGTTGTGTTACAATAATTTGTATACAGCTTGTTGTTCTGACTCTCACTCCTCGCCACACCCCAATTTCTTACCCACCTTAGATTGAGGAGAGTCTGATTTATTTCATCTTTATATCCCCAGGGAGTAGCACATAGTAGGCATTTCATAGATACTGGTTGGATTGAATTGACCGCTTGGTCCATCTACCTCAAAGGGTTGCAATTAAGATATGCTATGTGAAAACATCCTATAAAACATAAATCACTTTATAAATGTAAGCTATCTTTGTGCTGAAATTTATTAATGACATATAAGGATTATGATATTAAATCTACTTCAGTAAACTCTGCACGTAAAATTTGATATGATATCTTTATCCTAGTAAAGAACTAATTATTTTGATATTTGTAATGGCAAGTAGGGTGAGACATTTTGCTGTTTTTTGTTTTGGAGTGCTTCTTAGGACTCCAAAGTGCTGAGTGCCTTTGAATCTTGCCTTTGTTTCAATCAAGAGTCTTTAATTGAATCAGGAGTCTTTGATGACCTGCTTAAGTCATGGGAAGGCCTAGGTCACATAGGTTTGAGTCACATGGTTGTGATGCCCTCTAAACACAAAGAAGTGTGTATATACTCTGAGGTTAGCATTTTGCTTGGGGCACACTCATTGGAAGAGTGTTGGCTTGGAGACTCTGGGTAGCCATTAAGGAGCCCCAAAGCTTTGAAAACCCAGATGTTGGTGCTTCTCTCTCCGGTATTGCTATGGTCAGACAGAAGCCTATCTGTTGATCTGTTTATATTTTCTCTGTTTGTAATTTTTGTTTGTATTTGCTCTGAAGTTCAGGGTGCTGACTTTTCCGCCTGAACTAAGTGAATGATATGTGTATGTTTAATTAAAGTGAGATTGTAAACCCCTTAAAGTTGCTTTCCTTAGGAAAGCAGATCAAAGAACCTGTGCTAGCAGCCCTCTTCAGTGCTGGTGTTATTGGCCTTGCACCTCCACAGCAGCTGCAAGCAACATTGTTGTTACATTATTTAAGTTATCTAGCCATATTATTTAGCCTATATTATAAACATTGAGATTTTCCAGGGGTGGTAGTGTGGAATGGTAAGGAAGCAATAAAGTTATTAAAATAAAGTAATTGGCTGTATAGTACAAAGAACACTCATTCTGATCTGGTTCAAATGTGGCCTCTGCAATTTATTACCTATATGGCCTTAAGTAAGCCAACTTCCCTAGGCCTCAATATTCGCATCTATATAATAAAAAAGATTTGACTCTATGGCTTCTGAGGTAATATCCAGCTCTAGATCCATAGTCCCAAGATCTTAAATACTGTACTTTTGAGGCAAAGCTGATGACAATACAAAGAGAGTAGACTTCACTGCATTTGAAAATTCAATGCTTTGCTCTTAAAGATCCCAAGCTGGTCCCTGACACAAAAACCCATATTACACTTCTTTTGGAAATTCTGTGTGGTTGAGGATCTTGGACTACCACAGTCTCTATAGAATTAGTACTATGGGTGAACCAAAGGACAAGGAAGAGAGGTATGGTGATTATAACTAAGCTAGACCATATTTCCAAGAAGTGGTGTCAGAGTTATCATTCAGGCAATGGAAAAATCATATATAACTCTATATAACACAGAGACAATTAAAGGACTTCACTGGTACCCTCAAAATCTAAAATTATCAAGAAGGTTACTACAACAATTTGGAGAGATCTGCTATGGGTCTATTGGACACTATTGAGAAGAATTTCATTGAATGGAAAGCCACAGAAAGGATATGATCTGTACTGATGAAGATAGTACCTACATTGATAAGATCAGTGATCTACTGAAAACAGTTACAAATTGGGTCATTGTGGATATTGTAGTACTATTCTAAAATACCATTTTTACTTGCAAAAATATTTTTCTGTTAATTTAATTCAATTCGACAAATAATTTGGAAGTATTTACTATATACTTGAATCTACACTGAGATATGAAAATATGACAAGCCTCTTAAGGGAGTTCTGAATCTAATTATGGAGAAAAGAATGAAGAACTTCTAATTCTCATAAGTATGGGACCCTCAGGAGCCTTTTGAATTCAGGCCATTCTGGAGCTCTGTGATGCCAGTGAGATGATACATCAGAAGCTAAGTCCCAAATCACAATACCTACAGTGGTCATCTTAGCCCAATGAAGGTCAGCAATTTTTTCTTTATATTTTTAATTTTTAATAAAGTTTAAAAATTTATATTTGTAAATTTTAAAAATATATATTTAAAATTAAAATAATAGATGTGATATATTATATGATATGAATAATAAATAAAAATATAAATATTCATAAATTTATAAAATTTGTTATTCTTTTTTAACATTCATTTTAAAAGATTTGATTTCTGAATTCTATCCCTCCCCCTGGCCTCTTCCTCACCCACTGAAATGCAAGAAATGTAATGTTAATTTTACTTGTGAAATCATGAAAAACATTTCCATATGAGCCAGGTTGCAAAAGAAAAAAAAAAAAGAAAAAGAAAAAAATTTAAAAACTATGCTTCAGTCTGCACTCAGACTCCACCAGTTCTCTCTCTTGAGGCAGATAGCATTTTGCTTCATAAGTCCTTCAGAATTGTCTTTGATCATTGTATTTTTTTGTTGTTGTTGTTGTTTACTCATTTCAGTTATGTCTGACTTTCTGACCCCATTTGGAGTTTTCTTGGCAAAGACACTGGAGTGGTTTGCCATTTCTATTTCCAGCTCATTTTATAGTTGAGGAAACTGAGGCAAATTGGGTTAAGTGCCTTGCCCAGGATCACACAGCTTGTAAGTGTCTGAGGCCAGATTTAAACTCAGGTCTTACTGATACTAGGCCTGGCACTCTGTCCACCAAGTTATCTAGCTGCAACATAGCTAAGGCATTCATAATTGATCATTATATGATATTTCTTTCACTGTGTACACTTTTCTGATTCTGCTTACTTCATTTTGTATCAGTTCATATAAATCATCTCAGGTTTTTCTAAAACCATCTTGCTTATCATTTCTTATGGTACAACAGCATTCCTTCACAACCATATACCACAACTTGCTCAGCCATTCCCCAATTGATGGACATTCCCTTGATTTCCAATTCTTTTCCACCAAAAAGAAAAGTTCACATAAATATTTTTGTACAAATAGGTCCTTTTCCTTTTTCTTTGATCTCTTTGGGATATAGACCTAGCAGTGGTATTGCTGAACCAAAGTGTATGTACAGTTTCATAACCCTTTGGGTATAGTTCCAAATTGCCCTCCAGAATGGCTGGATCAGTTCACAATTCTACCAATTTTCCCATCTCCTTCAAAATTTATCTCTTTCCTTTTCAGTCATATTAACCAATCTAAAAAGTGTGAGGTGATACTTTAGAGTCATTTAAATTTGTACTTCTCTAATCAGTGATTTAGAGTATTTTTTATATAACTACAGATAGCTTTGATTTTTTCTGAAAACTGCATGTTCACATCTTTTGACCATTCATCAACTGGGGAATGATACATGTTTTTGATAAATTTTCTTAGTTCTCTATATATTTGAGAAATAAGGCCTTTATCAAAGAAATTTGCTGTAATTTTTTTCCAGTTTCCTGCATTCTTTCTAATCTTTGCTACACTTGTTTTGGTGCAAAACCTTTTTAATTTACTATAATCAAAACTATCCATTTTACTTCCTGTGATCCTCTGTACCTTTTCTTTGGTCATAAATTCTTCCCTTAGCCATATATCTGAAAGGAAAAATTTTCCATGATCCCTCAATTTTCTTATAATATAACCATTTATTTCTAAATCATGTACCTATTTTGACCTTAACTTGGTATATGGTGTGAGATGTTGGTTTATACCTAACTTCAGTCAAACTGTTTTCCAGTTTTCTCAGCAGTTTTTTTCTAATAGCAAATTCTTTTCCCCAAAACTTGGATCTTTGGGTTTATAAAATACTTGATTACTATGGTCATTTACTGCTATGCATTGTGTAACTTTTCTGTTCCATCAATCCATTACTCTGTTTCTCAGCCAGTACCAGATTGTTGTGGGTTTTTTTTGGAGGGGGGAAGGCAAGGCAATTGGGGTTAAGTGACTTGTCCAAGGTCATACAATTAGTAAGTGTCAAGTGTTTAAGGCTGGATTTGAACTCAGGTCCTCCTGACTCCAGGGCTGGTGTTCACATTGTTTTGATGATGACCACTTTGAAATACAGTTTGAAATCTGGTAAAGCTTGGCCAATTCTTGATCAGCCATTATTCAATGATAATAACTCAGATGGAATCAATCAAGAAGAAAAGAACTCTGTAGTTTTCAGTATCAATGGGCAGCTCATAGGTGCCCACCTAGCTGGCAATGTCAGCAAGCAGGTAAAACATAAGTAAAGCTTTGCCTAGATCTTCCTTTCTTCAAATCCAAGAGCTACAGCTTCACAGTTGTAAAACTGAAAATAGTGGCAGGAGCTACAGTCTATTTTTCCTTTTTTAAACCAGAAATCCTACAGTACTGATTTTATAGGTTTGAGTAAGGTGAAGTCAAATATTTCCCTTTTCCTTTCCATAGCAATACCATCTTCAAAAATGTTTCAATGACAACACATGCCATAATTATCCTGTTTGTATATCTTAGAAAGTGAATCATGGACTGTCCTAAGACTACAAACATAAAGATTTTTTAAAAAATACTTTAAAAAAATCATCCCATCTATTCTATGAACATCTAGGCAAGAACTTCATGTGGAAATACATAATCAACTACTTGGCTGACGCTGGAATTGGGGTTTGGGGAAAGTGGGAAGATGTATAAATCTATTATGCTTATGATAGACACCAATCAATTATATTTTATGGCTTTAAAATCCATAACACTATAATTCTTTTTGGCAGAGAATTCAATTGAATAAAGTAGGACAGCCTTGGACCTTAACCCCAAGGGGCCTTAGAAGAACCAGAAGGACCTTGCTATTATGGTGTTTCAACAGAAACGGTCCTAAGACGTGGAGCTCAAAGGCAGCATTAGAGAGAGTTTGGTACATACTATGCTGCTTCATTCATGATTAGCAATAAATATGTTGCCAATTTTAAGTGACAGCAGCACCTAAGCTATGAAGGCGAGTGGGTATGGTTATTAAATTCATCAGGTACAATGCACACTCTGAAGCCATTCCTGATTTAAGGTACAGAGAGAAGTAAATTAAATTTTATGAAAGCTTTGACTTTTAACATTATAGGTAGTATATTAAAATGTTCTGAAGATTATTTATGATATAACTTATTTTACTTGGATCGTTCAACACAAATGATGGGAAGTGGTAAAGGCATCAAACAAAAAGTCCTTTAAACCCTCCTCATATTTAAAAAGGGAAATCATGGGAGATACTGCTAATGAAAATTTTCATATTTTTCAGGGCATTGATTCTTCCATTTTAAAATGTTCTATATTGCCTAAACCATTATTAAATCTTTAAAGTATAGCTGGCAGGCTGTCCTACCTAAGAAAAGTCCCTGAATATAAACTACAGGGTATGGGGTAAAATTGTTCTCTTTTGGTAGAAATACACAGGAACAGCAAATAGAGCACACATCAATCCAGAGTTCCCAATGCACGGCATAAAATTCAGGGAAATCAGTCCCATATACAACAAAATATTCACAACAGAACTTTTTGTGATAGTAAAGGAAAGAACAAAAACCCAAACTGAACACTATGTTATATAGTGTTATATATATATATATATATATATATATATATATATATATATATATAGAAGCAGCATAGTATGTTATATATATATATATAAATTGTCAAACTTGGCCCCAGAGAAGAGTTGAGGAAATGAACCTCCTTCCTTTTTTGGACAGGTTGGGTTTATAAGGATGAAATATTGCATATACTGTCAGACAGAGTTGATATGTTGGATGGTTTTGTTGAACCACTCTTTTTTATCTTTAGATTTATATGTATATTATATACATATATACTCTTTCCATTTAATAATAGCAGCACCTAAACCATGAAAGCTAGTGGGCATAGTTATTAATTTAATCAGGTGTAATGCACTCTTTTTAGAAGAGATGTTTGTTTTGTTGTTCTTTTTGTGCCCTCCATACTTATGTACATCTTGAACATAAAGCTAAGGATATACTTCTTTATAAATACCTGATTTTGAATGGAGAATATTGGAATGAGAGACTCATATTTACATGTGTACACAGGTAGAACTCCTAGTGATACATGGAAGATTACTACACTTTTGAAAAATTACACTTAACACGATCTTATAGCTAAAACATTGTCTGCCCAGAGCTCATCTTGCAGACATAAAGGGAAAACTGAGGTAACATTTCATGCAACATGGGTAAAAGTAGACATTTTGGCCCTTGTTCTCCACTTAGCTTTGCCAATGAAAAACTGGTCTCTGAGCACAAATTGCTGGAAATGAATTAACTCTTTAGGGAACCATTTAGTAAATGACCTCCAGACCATTAAGTGGTGCCCTGATAAGACATTTACCCTCAAGGGAGGAAAATAGTTTATTGAAAATAAAATTAGGACCAATGTTTGTTACAGAGCCTGCAAAATCCTTGGCATTGGAACTTTTCCCTTTAGAAAAGGGTTGCAGCCTCATTACCATTAGGAAAATGATGAATATTGTATAAAAATTTAATTTGTTACATTTCTCGTCATTTCTCATTTTCTTAAAATTTTGACCAGAAAAAAACATATTTGCCCCCCTTGATAATTTCAGGGGCAGAACATGCTCAATACTACTTCCAGGTTTTTTTGGCTATTACTACGAATGGATCGCCTGTGTATAGAAAGTATAAGTACACATCACATATGGTAATCTGAAATATATGAAAAGGTCGATTTGTCTCCCATTTGCCTGAAATTATTGCCTTTACTATTATTCGGTATAGTTAGCTAATGATAAGAGAAAGACTTGAGCAAAACAAAAATGTATTGCATATAGTATAACAACCAGATTGATGATATAGGAACTGGCGCTGGTACAGACAAGCAGCTAGTTTAGGTTAAGGACCTTGCTGGATCAGGATGCTTTCAGATTAAGAAATAAAATGCAGAAAAGCTGAGGTTGGGGTATGTAGCCGGTACCAGGAATACTAGAATGCTATGTGACCAAGATTGTAAATTAACTGGAAACCATATAATGTGAGCAATGTTTGGAGATGGTTAGCATTGAGTGGAAAGTACTTGGGAAAATGACAGCTGTCTTGAAATATTTGAAGAATTGTCCCATGGAAGAGTGATTAGACTTACTTTACATAGCTTCAGGGCATAGTAGAAATAGGATCATTGAAAGTTACAGGAAGGCAGATTATTGCTCAATATAATAAAGAACTTTCTAACAAAAAGAGCCTTCTAGGTGGAGAGTTCCCTGTGGTAAGAGGAATTCAAGGAAATAATCACAGAATTTTAGAGCTGGTGTAGTCCTTGAAGATCATCAAATCGGATGCTTCTATTTTTATTAAAAAAAGATGTTTTATTTTTATATCATCAACATTTCCCAATATAGCCATTGTTTACCCTTTCTTAGAGAACCATTCACTCAATCAAAAAATCAAAACGAGTTTTAGAAAACTTCAAAACTACCCTGGACATCCAAAAAGCCCAAATTAAATGATTACTTTCATATGTTGTCATCCTTGCCAATTTGCTGGTTGTGAGATGAAATCTCAAAGTCATTTTGTTTTGTATTTCTTTTATAATTAGTGGTTTTGAGCAATTTTTCATATGCCAGCCTTTCTATGTTACAGAGGAAGTAACTGAGACACAAAGAAGCTGTATCTTTTCTAAGATCACCGAGAGAGAGCATGATAGGGCTGGGGTTATTGCTGGGTTTCTTGACTTCCAGTCCAGTGTCACATCTATTGCTGCCTTATAGCTGGTTGCCCATCTGTGTAGCATTCTTTTAAGTGGGATATGGATGATCTGGTCCCTAAGGTCCCTTCCCATTGCATGATCCCATACTATGAATCCATGGTAGTGGAACAACTCTTGCATTGTGTGGAAGGCTGTATGAGATGACCTCTACAATACCTTTTTAATGTAAGATTCTATGATTTATGTCTCCCCAATGCCATTTCCACTATATCATGCTGCTAGTTGAGTACCTGATATGAAGTATTATTGAACATAACTGAGTTTCTTTATCTTGACTATGCTGCAGCATATAAATAACAAGAATAATGACCAGAGCCATATTGTTACTTATCAAGATTAGACTCCAGCAGGCATTAGCCCTATGAGCAGGGACATTTTTTTCCTTCTGATAACAGTTCCCATGAGGTATAGTAAAAAGAGCAAAAGACTGAAAGTCAGATGACCAGATCTTTAGTCTCAGCTCTGACTCTGAATAGCTATGTGACCTTGGGCAAATCATTTTTCTGGACCTCATTTTATGTGAAATAAAGTAAGGTGATTGGACTAGATCACTGTTGAAGTTCCTTCCAGTATCTCTAATGTACTATGAAATACTAAGCCAGCTGCTTCTTACAGTAATGATGGTTAACTGGACTGCCAGTTGATCATGTTAAATATATGATTTCTTTGAACCTGTACTGGAAAAAAACAACACCCTACATTGATTCTTAAAAGTGATGTCAGAATTCTGATTAAAAAATTTAATGTCCATATGATACTATTCTAAGTCCAACAGGATATTCAAGGACTCAATTGAACAAACTGTCTGCTCTCAAGAATTATATACCCAATAAAATTGATGGTTTTGATTACATTAAATTAAAAGGGTTTTGTACAAATAAAACAAATGTAGCCAAGATCAGAAGGAAAGCAGAAAATTAGGGGAAAATTATAGACAATTTCTCAGATAAAGGTCTCATATCTCACCTATATGAAGAACTTTGTAAAATCTATAAGAATATGGCTCATTCCCCAATTGATAAATGATCAAAGGATATGAACAGGAAATTTTCAGATGAAGAAATCAAAACAAATTATAGTCATATAAAAAGAATCAAAATCATTATTGATTACAGAAATACACATTAAAACAAACTTGAGATATCACTTTACATCTATCAGATTGGCTAAAATGATTTATGAGGAAAGTGACAAATGTTGGAAGGGATGTGGAAAAATGGGCCACTAATTCATTGTTGGTCGAATGGTGAATTGAGCCAATCATTTTGGAGTTCAATCTGGAATTATGCCCAAAGAGTTTTTAAACTGCCTATACCCTTTGACCCAACAGTATCACTATCAGGTTTATTTCCAAAGATGAATAGGGAAAAAGGAAAAGAGCCTATATTTTCAAAAATATTTATAGCAGCTCTCTTTATGGTGCAAAGAACTAGAAATGGTGGGGATGCCTGTCAATTGGGGAAAGGCTGAACAAGTTGTGGTATATGATTGTGATGGAATCCTACCGTATTATAACAAATGAGGTGCTCAATGATCTTACAAAAACATGGATAGACTTGTACAAGATAATGAAGAGTGAAATGAGCAGAACCAGAGGAACACTGTATACAGTAACAGCAATATTATCTTAAGAACAACTTTGAGTTAATAAGTCATTTGGACTATTAAAATTACCCAAATTAACTACAAAGGATATATGAAGGAAGACACTATCTCCATCCAGAGAAAGAACTGATAAATAGAAATAGTATAGCATGATTATACACACACACACACATACACACACACACACATTTGTGTCTAATGGCAGCTATCTCTAGGATGGGGGACTGGGGAGGGAAGAGGAAAAAAGAGAAAAGAAATTTACATGATAACCTTATTATATATTTAAAAGGAATAGCAAGTTGTACATAACAGATTTGCAGTTTCATGTGCAATCATCTTTCTTTTATTATACTATGTTATGGAAATGCTTGTTTTATTCCATAAACTAAAAGAAAATAAATAAAAATTTTAAAATTAATTTTTAAAAATTTTAAAATTTAAATCTATGCTCAAGTCTAGATTTTGAGGACCTTAATTAAAAAAAAACACTACTGTTTTCAATGCTAATTAGACTCAGAAATCTCTGAGTGCCTACCACATGTTTTAGTGGGCTTACTGAGTTGCCCTGGTGGATAGTAGAAAGTAGGATTCTGCAAGATATCTGAAGTAGCACAAATCCATTTTATTTTGCTTTCAAAATTAATAGCAACAAAAATCATGCTATTTTCTCATCCTACTTTAAAAGTACAAATGATTGTTCTTATGTGTATTTCATTTCATAAATCAGACTGTAGATTCATTTTCTCATACAATAAAAAATTGAGCTGCACATGAGTCTCATAGAATATGTAAAAAAAGGATTAGTCAAAAGATGTGAAAGCCTTTTTAAATTCTGCATCAATAGCTTTTTAATTGTAAAACACTGCCGGCTCACAATATATGCATATTTCCCCAGGATTTCTATGCCTTAGTACAATACAAAAATGAAACCTACTTCTCTACAAATACTGATAATCCCAAATTAGATCTACACTAAAATTCCAAGGTCTCATTCATGTATAATTTATCAAAGTCATTTCCATTGTGGTTAAATTACTATTGTTTTCCAGTGATAAAGTTAACAAAATGCTATTATCTTGGAATTTCACCCAGTGAACAAAGACTAGAGCAGCCGTCTGTTAATTTATCACCATTGATTTATTCCATAATGTGTTCTATACTCTGCTCCACAAAATACAATCAAAAACAAAAAACCCTACCTTTTTGAAATCAAATCTAGTGTCTATATCAGAGTAATTAGCCAATGGAACCTATCCATAGACATGGTTCAGTCTAATTTCAATGTTCCTTTGAGGAGAAGCTATTGCTAATAGTATCCAGGATGCCAGAGACCAGATTGTAGGATGCGACAGTGTTATGAAAACAGCATCAGATAAGTGACGGCTTGTTCTCACTATGAACAAGGAATTATTTCCACAGTTTGCACAACAAATAACTGAATGAAGACAACCTGAGAACAGCTGCAGGGGGACGATTTACTCATATCAAATGGAATCTGTGTGAGAGTCAGTCACAGGCAAGGTACCCATTATTCACTGATGAAAGGAGGGGAAAAAAATCAAACTTCCACCATTCATTTAAGTAAAATACACCTAACGCCTTCCTGGTAAGGGAGCCTCCATTTGGTGGCATCATATAATAAAAATCTGTCTTTTATAAGCCATTCTATTCCCCCAGAGTTAAGGTAGCAGGGGCTGAAAAGTTTTTGTCATCTATTCTGCACACCAATCAGAGAGAAGAAAGCAAATGCAGTGGCAAAAACCAATTAACATCTCAGTATATCAGCTGCTAGAAACAAGTAGCAAGCATATATTTGATAGGCATTTATTGGGTACTTATAAACTACAGATGTTCAAGGAAATACAAAGATGAAGACACTGCTTCTGCTCTCGAGGCACTTACATGGTAGCTTAGTAGGAAAGATGAAATATGTACGCAAATAAATATACCATAGGCTGTGGTAAGTGAATGAGGTCCAAAAGACCTCTATACTTTGAGAATTCAGAGGGACAGATAACTTCTGGCTAAGGAGATCAGAGATGGCTGTATGGGGGTGATGGCATTTGAGTGGGGCTTTAAGGATAGCTATTATTACAATAGGAGTGTGGAGGGAATGCCAAATACTATGGACAAGAGGATCAAAAGTCAGAAAGTGCAGGCTTCCATTCCAACTAGAGTAGAAGGTACATGTGAGTTTCTTAAATAAGAAATGTTGGAGCTAGACTTTTCAGGGCCTTGAGTGACAAGGTCAGGAATTTCAACTTTGTTTAGTAATGAGAAAGGTTTTGGAGAAGTGACATGATAGGACATAGATATTTGAAAGATTAATAGAGAAATTATATGTGATTTGGAATGTGATAGAGAAGAGACTGGGAGGTAGAAGTAGAATCTGATTATGAAACTATTACAACTATCTAAGGAAGAGATAATGAAAGTATGAATTGGAATGGTTTGTGACAGAAAGAAGGAAAATGGGGATGGAATCAGGTTTTGGTGATTGAATGTGAGGGGTAAGAGAGAGGAAGAAGTAAGAAATGACCATAAGATTTTGAGCCTGGGTACGTGTTAAAATGATAGCTTTATTCACAAAAATCTGGAAATCAAGAATATCAGGAAGACATAAAGTACTACTGAACAATAGAAAGTTTTCAATGAAAAGTACATTTTTAAAGACAGTATAAAAGTATTTTTTAAATTAATTTATTTAATATTTTTAGTTTTCAGCATTGATTTTCACAAGAGTTTGAATTACAAATTTTCTCCCCATTTGTACCCTCCCCCCACTCCAAGATGGCATATATTCTGGTTGCCCTGTTTCCCAGTCAGCCCTCCCTTCTGTCACCCCACTCCCCCCCATCCACTTTTCCCTTCCTTTCTTGTAGGGTAAGATAAATTTCTACGCCCCATTGCCTGTGTATCTTATTTTCTAGTTGCATGCAAAAATTTTTGTTTTTGTTTTTGAACATCTGTTTTTAAAACTTTGAGTTCCAAATTCTCTCCCCTCTTCCCTCCCCACCCACCCTCCCTAAGGAGGCAAGCAATTCCACATAGGCTACATGCATATCATTACGTAAAACCCTTCCACAATACTCATGTTGTGACAGACTAACTATATTTTGCTCATTCCTATCCTATCCCCCTTTATTCAATATTCTCCCTTGAACCTGTCCCTTTTCGAAAGTGTTTGCTTTTGATTACCTCTTCCCCATATCTGCCCTCCCTTCTATCGTCCCCCCTTATTTATCTCCTTCCTGCTTCTTTCCTGTGGGGTAAGATATTGAGTGTGTGTGTTATTGAGTGTGTATGCTATTCCCTCCTCAGGTCAAATCTGATGAGAGCAAGATTCACTCATTCCCCCTCACCTGCCCCCTCTTCCTACAGAACCCCTTTTTCTTGCCACTTTTATGCGAGATAATTTACCCCATTCTATCTCTCCCTTTCTCCCTCTCCCAATATATCCCTCTCTCGTCCCTTAATTTGATTATTTTTTAGATATCATCCCTTCATATTCAACTCACCCTGTGCCGTGTGTGTGTATGTGTGTGTGTGTGTGTGTGTGTGTGTCTGTGTGTGTGTGTAGTCCCTTCGGCTACCCTAACACTGAGGTCTCATGTATTATACACATCATCTTTCCATGTAGGAATGTAAACAAAGCAGTTCAACTTTAGTAAGTCCCTTATGATTTCTCTTTCTTGTTTACCTTTTCATGCTTCTCTTGATTCTTGTGTTTGAAAGTCAAATTTTCTATTCAGCTCTGGTCTTTTCACTGAGAAAGCTTGAAAGTCCTCTATTTTATTGAAGATCCATATTTTGCCTTGGAGCATGATACTCAGTTTTGCTGGGTAGGTGATTCTTGGTTTTAACCCTAGCCCCATTGACCTCCAGAATATCATATTCCAAGCCCTTCAATCCCTTAATGTAGAAGGTGCTAGATCTTGTGTTATCCTGATTGTGTTTCTGCAATACTCAAACTGTTTCTTTCTGGCTGCTTGCAGTATTTTCTCCTTGATCTGGGAGCTCTAGAATTTGGCAACAATATTCCTAGGAGTTTTCTTTTTGGGATCTTTTTCAGGAGGCAATAAGTGGATTCTTTCAATTTCTATTTTACCCTCTGGCTCTGGAATATCAGGGCAGTTCTCCCTGATAATTTCTTGAAAGATGATATCTAGGCTCTTTTTTTGATCATAGCTTTCAGGTAGTCCAATAATTTTTAAATTATCTCTCCTGGATCTATTTTCCAGGTCAGTGGTTTTTCCAAGGAGATATTTCACATTGTCTTCCATTTTTTCATTCCTTTGGTTCTGTTTGATAATATCTTGATTTCTCATAAAGTCACTAGCTTCCACTTGCTCCAATATCATTTTTAAGGTAGTATTTTCTTCAGCGGTCTTTTGGACCTCCTTTTCCATTTGGCTAATTCTGCCTTTCAAGGCATTCTTCTCCTCATTGGCTTTCTGGAGCTCTTTTGAGATTTGAGTTAGTGTATTTTTAAGGTGTTATTTTCCTCAGTATTTTTTTGGGTCTCCTTTATCCAGTCATTGACTTGTTTTTCATGGTTTTCTCGCATCCTTCTCATTTCTCTTCCCATTTTTTCCTCTACTTGTCTAACTTGCTTTTCCAAATCCTTTTTGAGCTCTTCCATGGCCTGAGACCAGTTCACATGTTTCTTGGAGCCTTTTAATGTAGGCTCTTTGACTTTGTTGACTTCTTCTGGCTGTATGTTTTGGTCTTGTCACCAAAGAAGGATTCCAAAATCTGAGTCTGAATCTGAGTCCATTTTTGCTGCTTGGCCATGTTCCCAGCCAACTTACTTGACCCTTGAGTTTTTCATCTGGGTATGACTGCTTGTATAGAGTACTTTGTCCCAAGCTTGAGGGGCTGTGCTGTTGTTTTCAGAGCTATTTCTACACAGCAAGCTCTGCCACAGCAGCACTCCTCCTCCCCCAAGAACTACCAACCTGGACCTGACTCAGATCTAAGCTGGATCTGCACTCCTGCTCATATCTCCCACTTAATTCCTCCCACTAGGTGGACCTGGGGCTGCAAGCAACTGCAGCTGTAGCTCTGTAAGCAGCCTCAGACCGGCATCACCTCCACTGCCCCCTGGGGCAGTGGCTGAACGGCCAACTCCTTTCACTCTGTCCCCTGCAGCTCTTCCCACTAACCTTCTCTATTGTCTTCAGTGTTTGTGGGTTGAGAAGTCTGATAACTGCCACAGCTCACTGATTCAGGGTGAGAGGGTCTGTTCTGCCTGGGTGCTAGTCTGGTTGGTCTGGGCTCCGCTCATGCTGGGCTCTGCTCCCCATTCTGTGTGATAGACCTTACCCTATGACCAAGCAGGCTTTCCTGGTCTGGAGCCCAGCTTCGCTCTGCTATTTCATTGGTTCTGCAATTTTAGAATTTGTTCAGTCATTTTTTATAAGTGTTTGGAGGGAACTGGGGGGAGCTCACGCAAGTCCCTGCTTTCCAGCAGCCATCTTGGCTTCGCCCCCCAAGAGTATTTTTTAAAAATGAAACTGATAAGCAGCATAGACTAATTGGATGAGAACTGCATGCCTACTGGAAGATTTATTTCAAGGACACTTAGGGAGGAACTGAATCTAAATTAATGCCAATGAAGACAAAGGAGTCAAGAAGAAACAAGCACAAGTACAAAAAGTTAGGGGGAAAGGTCTAAAGACTTCTCAAATGGAGGTCTTCCATGCTCAGAGACAGGCACAGATGTTGATAATTACAAATTATTGGTAATTACAAATTTACAGCAGACAAAAGTTTATATAACTGAAGGGAGATGGGCTGGGGTAACAGGAAAGGGATAGTAACTATACATGCTTTTGGGTAGTAGTTAATGCTATATAAATTTCTGTGAAGAACAGAGCTGAGGTGATCTGACAGAATGGCTTCACCACTAGATCAGTGAGTGCCAACATAATTATACCAAAAACTTGAATCATAAAGTACTCATATTTATCTGTCTTTTGTGGGAAGGCAGGACAGCATGACTACTAGGAAATATAGCAGAGGTAACAAAGAATATGAGAATGTTTTGAGGTAAGATAGTTCAGTTTTTGTCAAGTTAAGTTTCATGTTACTATTGGATTGAACATCTAAGTGGGGATAAACAACAGGCAAACTGGAAAAGTGGATTGGAAGCTGAGGAGAGAAGGTCGCGCTAAGATTACAGATTTGGAAATCAATGCTATGAAGACAGGTGAAGTTTCTCCCCTCTAAAAAATTGTCTTTGTCTTGAAACATCTGTGAAAATATCTGTGGGTGACTATGACAATTTTCTAAATCAATGAAATTTATTTTTAAGTTAAACCTGGAGGAAGAAGGGGGGGAAAAAGGCTTGATGGACTTTGGGAATATGATGTTATTCAAATAGATTATCCTTATAGTGCTCAGGAGGCAGCAACAGCTCCATGGGAAAATAATAACCCTTTTTTTTGTTGTTGTTAAATAACTAACAAATGAGTTTTATTAGCAGTAGCAACCTTGGCCCAGGGCATTTCTGGGGAATTAATGAGCAACTGACATTTACAGCCCAAGGCAAAATCCTTCCAGCCTCTCAGAAATCCCTAGGAAATGCCCTGGACCTTGATCATTATTGCTTAATTAATATTGCTACTCTATTACTCAATAAAAGGGTTTTCTTTATCCCATTAGTTTCCAACCCCCCCCCCCCAAGAAGTAAGCTAAAAAAAAATAGCAACACCATGTGCCAAGATCCTATGGGGTGGGGGCAGACAGACTAGGCATCTAGGAATTAACCTTTAAGGCAGTCTAGCACATGAGATAGCACCAGGGGCAGGCAGGTATCCAAGACTGCTCATGGTGCTTGTAATGTCTCCCTTCTGCTGATAATTGATATTTCCAAAACTACTTTCGAGTTTGAATTGTGGTGATTCCTAGCTAATCATTCATTCCTCCTGACCTTGGGTAAGCCAGTTAACTATTCCTGAGCCTTTTCCACTTAGGGTTTCTGTTCTCTTTAACTGTTTCACTGTGAAATTCTGTTCTCTATGCTTCCAACTCTAAAGTGGTAATCAGAACCCAACTTGTGATTGCTGGCTTTGACTCACAATTCGGTCTGACTTCCTGTACTGCGGACTGTACTCTGAATGTACTCTGCCCCCTTCATAGTTTTCTCAACTGGTCCCAGGACTTGTGCCTTTTTATGTTCTTTGACTTCTTCTTTCTGAGAAATTTCCTTCCCCTTTCCTTGAAAGGTCAACTTGAGGACTCACTCCTCTTTTGATTTTGTCTCTTCAGGACTCTATTGGGAGGAAAAGGTTCAATAAATATTTAATAATACTACCTATATGAACAAATTTTTCTTTATATTGCCTTTAAAGAAACAAAGGAAAAGCTCTTAGAATTGTTTTAAATTCCCATAAGATGTATTGGGGAGTTAAGGGGAAGGATTCATATCTATGACTTCATTAATATAAGAATTTCTCAATATAGAAATGCTCTTCCTAGAGTTTGAACTTGAAAATATCCCAATCCTAATTCCTGCTGATGAAGGGAGTTTGGGATGATTAAATACAAAGATGCACTTACTCAATTATATAACCTATCTATTCTGAATAATACCAACTCCTTTCCACCAAAATCTTGCCTTGAAAACAGTGTGTTTGCTCTTGAGCTAGAGTACATACAATCAACAGTTGAGTGAAAAAAAACAAAAGCAAAAAAAAGAGCTTGTAAAGGGAAGGAAGCTACATGTGTAGAAATCCTGAGGTACTGTTAAGGGCTTACTATGTTCCTAGCAATGTGTTAGGTGGTGTAAGAGATGCAAAACATAATGTATAGTTACTGCTTTCAAGACAGTAACAGTCTAGTTGCAGAGATTATGTGAAATTTCAAAACAATATGATAGCATATAAATATCCAAGTATTAAGTTATGTGATTTAGACTATAGGAACTATAGAAATGCAAGGAAAAGAGTGGTCATGTAGATTGGGGGTATTTGGGAAGGTTTTAGTGGTAGAGTTGTCGTGGTGGAGCAAGGACAAAGTTAAATTTTTCAGAGAAGGGACAAAGCCATTCCAGGGCAGGGATAAAGCAGAGGGGAACAGCATAAGCAAGGGTGAGTATTAGAATTGGAGTCTAGATGGGATGGAGAGAAAGAAAGGAAGAGTGGGAAGAGAAAAGTAAGGACAATTAATTGCCTAAGGCAGAGGGTTAATATTGGGGAGTAATAGCAGAGGACAGGATGGGTAGGGTAAGGTAAATTGTTGGAGGACTTTAATGTCAGGGTCAGGAGTATAAACTTGGAAAAAAAGCATTGTAAGAAATTATTGTAGGCATTATGAAGTTCAAAAAACAAAGAGCTTTTATTGAAATATCTCTTTTTAAAAAAATCATGATCAGTGACTGAGATTTGTGTTCCCAGATCTCTGTCTCTTCACAAAAGCAAAAGAACTAGCATGACAGAAGTATGTTAAGGCATCTAAGCACTGACAAGAATTTTGTATAATTCTACCTAACTGAATTCTGTACCATACAGAATCCATTTGCTTACATATGTTAATTCACAAAGCAGCCCAGGATAATTCCTGACTTATTTATAGCATGTCTGGTCATCTTGTCTAAATGTCTCTTGAACAGATTTTGTATTTAAATAAAGCAGAAGTTATAAACACTGTGCCAATACAGCAATACAGTGTATTTATTCCCTCAGGCCCCTGTTTTGGAACATCTCTCTTTGCACATTTGTTATTGAATCCCGCACTTGTAACAGTTTGCAAATATAGTATACAGCAAACATTTGCCTTATGGAAAAATGAAAAAAATAAAAAAATCAACAATATAGTACATTCCATCTGTATACTGTAGCAATCCAAACCTTTATTTAAAATGTCTATCAAGCTTGTTAAAATGGTATACTATTTGTACTCTCAAAATACATGATTTGCATTACCATTACAATTTACTTTCATGCTGGCTCTCTGGCTTTTCCAGTTATTTAGAGAGAAATATCCAGGGTTGATGAGGGACATGTTTACTTAATTACGTTGATATGTGATGGTATCTTGTACTTATGTACTGAATTGTCAGTACAAGATTTTAGAAAGATTTTGTGTAGTTTGGGAGTGTCCTCTCCTCATCCCTTCCTCGGTGATTTATAGACAGGAAAATCTGAGGTACTGAAAGATTCTTGACCTTGATTTTTATAGTAACCCCACTTATGAATTTTACATGCTTTGACAAAATGGGACTACTCACCTCTTCCTATCCTTCTCAGCCTCTTTATAATTTTCTAACATTGTCTCTTATTCCCCCTTTTAGCCTATTAAAATCCTTCTCTACCTCCAAAGTCCAGCTCAAGTACCATCTCTTCCATGATGCCTTCTTCTGATTTCTGACCCCTTGTTCAAAGGAATTCTTTTCCTCTGAGTTACTTGAGTGTTTAACCTCTTCTTTACATCCAATAATTTCCTAACCTGCAATACATTTATTTGTGTACATGTTGTTTTCTGCTTGCTAGACCCTTAACTTCTTTAAAAAGAGATGGTTTATTTTAATCTTTGCATCCCCGGCACCTTGTACAGGGCATTGAATATTGTAAGGCCTTATAAATGTTTGTAGAACTGAACTGAATTTATGAAGGTCACCCAGAGAAGATACGGCAAAAATAGCGTAAGAACTGTTTCCTGACTACTGATCCATTTTTCTATTCACTAGACTGTGATGGCTCAAAGGTTGTTTTGTGGAATGAAACATAATGTCATGGGAAAGACTACTGTATTGGTTGGTTGGTTTTCCTAAAATCAGTACAAAGTTTATCAGTCCATCAAGATATACATCTCAGAAAAGTACTGCAGATGCATGATGTGGATCCAGAATTGAGAAGAGAGAAGAGCAAGTAGCCAGGAAGTGGTACAATAATTTCAATGATCCCAGGCTGGCTCCTTGGTGTCATGGCATCCCTTTGAAAAGTCAAGATTCTCACAGTTATGGCATATAACTAAAATATCACAGAACAACACAGTGTCAGAAGAATTAAAAATGTGCATGACTCAATGGGCAATTTAAAGATGTGGAGTATAAATATGTGTAGAATGTCACAAAAAATTACATGTTTGCAAGCAGTGTTTTTATGCTCCTGCCCCATTCTATATTCCAACCAAAATGGCCCATACCCACTATGACATTTGAGTTCTAGCCCTAGCCTCCATGTTTTTTGTACAAGTACTTGCACAATGTCTGTAATGCACATCTTCCTCATCTCCACCTCGAAGAACCCTTCTTTAAAGCACAGTTTAGGTACTGCCTCCTATAAGAGGTCTTTCCCCATCCACCTAGTTATCAGAACCTTCTCAGTCTTGAAATGACTTGTTTAGATTTGGTACCTACTTACTTGCATACAGGCTGCATTGCTTTCCTCCAGCAGAATGCAAGCTCCTTGGGAATAAGAACTATTTTTTTTTTTGCATCGACAGTACCTATAACAGTGCTTTGTATATACCATGCACTTATTAAATGCTTGATGTATCGAACTAAAGTGGCATAAAGGATATTGCTAAGGTAATGTATGATTGAAAAAATGATGGGCTAGTCATGAAGCAAGGATGAGGGAGAGGTGGGTGGTCCAAGTATTGCTATGATCCACAAAATTTTAAAAGGACTATTGGAAGACCTCCAGCAGATTGGGTAAATATTCTATAGAGAATTTATGAAAAGAACTGGAAAAGAATCAGCCACATGGAAAGTCAAGGATGGTTTGTAATCTGAATTACCAGAGGGAGTACCTATGCCAGTGAGATCATGGATCCATCAAACTAGGTAGAAATATGAAAGAACAGGGTTGGCTGAAGTACAAACTAATTAAAATATAAGCAGCAATTATTTCAAGCTTTTCTATTATTAAAATCTTTCACAATGTGCTATTTATGGAGAATAAAAACAACCCTTCTCACACCTCCCCCCATCTAAAGCACATTTGTTTCCTGGCAACAGAAGGCTAGCTCCAAAAATTCCCTTATGGAGGTCTCCACATCCATCAGTCTTACTCTAAGATAACTTACTTATAAGGAAATGCCCAGGAGCTTTGAAGAACTTTTATTAGAGACTCCTGCTTTGTTCTAGAGCTTTAATAAACCTTTCCCCCTCTCCACCTACACTAAAAACTGTTGAACAAAAGTCAAGAGTGAGGAAAGAGAGGAGGGATAGTAGTGATATCTTCTGACATTGTATCTTTGATATCACACTAGTTACAGATTTGCTTATTTCTCAGATCCAAGCTGGATCACAAACAAAAAAACCCCACTGTTTCCTGGCATGTTACCGATCACAGCCTACAGAAGCAAGGTTAACTTGTTATTGAGAACATATACGACACCACAAAAGGTAAGCTGATGACGTAGTGAGAATGAGAGATAATGGATGGATAATCTTAGTGGTACATCAGTAGCCATGAGACATTAAAAGAATAAGAAGCCCTCCAGAATGTTGGGGGGATTGTCTATGGATAATTTATAGGAAAATACTCCTAAGAATCATAGAGGAAAAGAAGATATGGAGGAATTGAGATCTGAATTGGTAGCAGGAATATCACCACTTAAAACTCAATAAAATACCCCCAAAATCTAAGTAAGAACTATGAACTTTTTTGGACTTACATGTTACATATCATTAAGAATAAGATACAGAAAATAAAACTGAAAATATTATCTGCTCTTTGTATAAAATCATAAAAATCACTGATATACAAATAAGGGGGACAGTTCAGTTCACAGAAGGTTTAACAGAACTAAAGATCCAGACAAAGGAAATTTGAAATGAAGAAGGGTACTGGTAACAGCAAACTAAATCTATTAAATCTTTTCAAAATGGAGAGACAAAAGAAATGAAATAATTTATTATATGCCAAGCACTGGGGAAATAAGAAAAGGCAAAAGAGAGTCCCTGCCTTCAAGGAGCCTACAATCTAATGGAGGAGTGGGGAAAAGAAACTAAAACATGGAGGTGGGGAGGCTACCCAGCCTGGGCAGGGGGCACTAAGGAAGTGTGACTTTCAGAGTTGATGTGATCTTGCAGGATGACAAGACTGCAGAAAGCATCATAAAATTACGGTAGTAAATGATGAGATGCCTACCTAGAACTGTTCACCCTCTGCCCTTTCCAATCACAGGGAGAGGAGGGGCAAAAAAGGGAAAGACAGGGAAATATAATTAAAGTTGATAACAACACGAACAATTTGGATAATGGATATGTCCAATCAGAAAAAAAGAGGGATTCTCATATAGGCATAATGAAATACAGACATCCTACATTAGTACATAAGATACTTAAAAATCAAGATGAAGGTTTCTAGTACATTGAATGAATCCTTTATGAAGGTGTGATGGAAAGACAGGGTTTAGATTACAGTTAAAGATAGGTATCAAGAAATATATGAAGTAAAGAAGACAAATTTGTCAACTATATAATGCAGTACTATCAAAACCAAAATTTTGAAAAAGACCACTTGAAACTTGAGGAATGTATTTTATAAGGAAATAAATAAATAATGAAATAATAATAAATAATACATAAATAGAAGGAAATGCTCCTTTACACAGAAGTATAAACTTTATGACTCATTATCCCCAAGAGGTTATATGGTCTGAAAATATTAGTTGTATTACCAAAAAAAAATTATGGATCTCAGATACAAAACAGATTGACAAGGGAAACTCAGATATTTAGGAGGATATTTTATTTTACAGAGGCAATATAATACTGGGTTTGGAGCCTGAATGACCTATATTTTAATTTTGCCTATCACAGTTACTAGCTCTGGGATTATGGGCAGGTCACTTAACTTCTATGTGTCTTTGACAAGTATGGTACAATGGAACTGCAATTAGAAGGCCTATGTTCAAATCCCAACTCAGACACTTAGCTGTATCACTCTTAAGTCATTTAACCTTTCTGTTCTTTAGTTTTCTCACCTAGAAAAATGAGGGGTTTGGACTCAATGGTCCAAAAGGCTCCTTCCACCATGAAATTGATGATTCTATGCTCCTATACAAAGTAAGATAAGTACATTATTGGAGGAAGTTTCCACACTCAGAGTACTCCATACAATTGAATTCATTCTCTAATTTATGAGATTGACATCAAGGCAGGAGGACATTGCAGAAGCTCAAACCAGTTCAAGAGAACTGAATTCTAAATTTTCAATATGAATCTTTATACTCCAGATCTATAACCATGACAAATTTTGCCTTGCTTTACTGTTTTGTTGATTGTCTAGACTTAAGGAAGTGATAAAGAAAGTGTTAATAGTGCAGACTGAACTTAATAGGATGTTGTGCATACATTTTTTTCCTTGTTAAACATTTGCCATCACACCTGTGCATCAAGGAAAATTTCTATCTCCCTCTACAATAGATCTCTTGGTGCCTCTAACAATGTGTCCAGTCAAATGTTTCTGTTTCTCACTATGATTAATTCTATATATTCCTTCCAGCTGACATTGTGGTACAATTTAAAAAGGAGAAGTCTTGTAGTCAAAGGACCCATATTTCAGTCAAGGTTATGGCACTTCTTACTTGTATGATTTTGGAGAAGTGAATTAGCCCTTCTGGGTTTTAATTATTTCATCTGTAAAATAAGGGAGTTGAACTTCAGCATAGAATCACAGAAATTGAGAATCAGAATTAAGATACCAACTGGTACAGAGATTTTTAACCTGCCATCCTCAGATACCCAAGGAGTTTAGGGATAGATTTCAAGAACATAACATGCTAATTTTTACAAAAGTATAATTGAAATTTAGCATTCCCTTCAATTATGAGTAAAATAACAAAAGAAACCCATCATTCAGAAAACGAATCTATAGGTTTCACTAGATTGCCAAAGGGATTAAATGTCACCAAAAACGTTAGGAACCTAGATCAAATCTGATGCCTACACAAAAGGAATCCCCAATATAATATAACTGATAGGGAGTCATTATGAAATCCTAGTTGCTTCCAGCTCTAAATCTATGTTGTTTTGATCCTATGACTTGCTGAACTGTGGAAATGTGGTAAATGTTTCACTGAAAACAATGTTTAATTTGAGGAAACTGATATGCAGAAAAAAATAAGACTAACCTATTAAAGACTGACTTGACACAATAGCCATAAATAAAGCAAGATATTACTAATTGGAATTACTTTAATGTCTCTCTCCTCTGACTTACTCTCCCCATCAAGCACTTACCACATTTGGTCTTATAATTATTGACGTACTTCTTACAAGGTGTTTAAAGGACAAGATTCTTCTTCATCTTTGAATTCCCAAAGCTCCTATCACATTGCCTAGCACATAGAAGAACCTCGACATATGCTGGAGAAATTGTACTGAACTAGGGAGATTGCTATAAATGCACGAAAATCTGAACTGTTGAATATTTTTATTTTTTTATGTTCTCATATTGAATTTAATTAAAGCCATATTAATCATGGTTTCATTTGGGTTCTGTTATCACTTACTAATATCCAAGGCAAATCTAAAAGTTATCACCCCTGACCATAAGAAGTTGTAATGTTTATATCACTTGGATTCTAGAAAATCCTACAAGAAAGAAAAGATTGTCAAATATCATAGATTCAAAGAATTTTATAATTAGAAATTCTATTAAGCAATCTCCTTGCTATTTTTTTTTAATTTAAACATATTTGGTTTTCAGCATTGATTTTCACAATAGTTAGAATTACAAATTTTCTCCCCGTTTCTACCCTCCCCCCCACTCCAAGATGGCTTATATTCTGGTTGCCCTGTTCCCCAGTCAGCTCTCCCCTCTATCACCCCCTCTCCCCTCTCATCCCCTTTTCCCTTCCTTTCTTGTAGGGCAAGATAAATTTCTACGCCCCATTGCCTGTGTATCTTATTTTTTAGTTGCATGCAAAAACTTTTTTTGTTTTTCAACATCTGATTTTAAAACTTTGAGTTCCAAATTCTCTCCCCTCTTCCCTTCCCACCCACACTCCCTAAGAAGTCGAGCAATTCAACCTAGGCCACACATGTATCATTATGTATAACCCTTCCACAATACTCATGTTGTGAAAGGCTAACTACATTTTGCCCCTTCCCAACCCATCCCCCTTTATTGAATTTTCTCCCTTGACCCTGTCCCCTTTCCAAAGTGTTTGTTTTGATTACCTCCACCCCCATCTGCCCTCCCCTCCATCATCCCCCCGCCTTTTATTTTTTTTTTATCTTCCTCCCTCTTCTTTCCTGTGGGGTAAGATACCCAACTGAGTATGTATGGTATTCCCCCTCAGGCCAAATCTGATGAGAGCAAGGTTCACTCATTCCCCCCTCACCTGCCCTCTCCCCTCCTCCCACAGAACTGCTTCCTCTTGACACCTTTATGCGAGATAATCCACCCCATTCTATCTCTCCCTATCTCCCTCTCTCAGTATGATGCTCTCTCATCCCTTAATTTCATTTTATTTCTTTTAGATATCTTCCCTTCATCTTCAACTCACCCTGTGCCTGCTCTCTCTCTTTTACATATATATATATATACATATATAAACACACACATATATATATACACATACACACACACATATACACATAGATATATACATACATACACATTCACTTGTATATATACATAAACATATACATACATATATATGCATATTCCCTTCAACTACCCTAATACTAAGGTTTCAAGAATCATACACATCATCTTTCCATGTAGGAATGTAAACATAACAGTTCAACTTTAGTAAATCCCTTGCAATTTCCGTTTCTTGATTACCTTTTCATGCTTCTCTTGATTCTTGTGTTTGAAAGTCAAATTTTCTATTTAGTTCTGGTCTTTTCACTGAAAAAGCTTGAAAGTCCTCTATTTTATTGAAAATCCATATTTTGCCTTGGAACATAATACTCAGTTTTGCTGGGTAGGTGATTCTAGGTTTTAATCCTAGCTCCATTGACCTCCGGAATATCGCATTCCAAGCCCTTCGATCTCTTAATGTAGAAGCTGCTAGATCTTGGGTTATTCTGATTGGGTTTCCACAATACTCAAATTGTTTCTTTCTGGCAGCTTGCAGTATTTTCTCCTTGATCTGGGAGCTCTGGAATTTGGCAACAATATTCCTAGAAGATTTCTTTTTGGGATCTATTTGAGGAGGCGATCGATGGATTCTTTCAATTTCTATTTTGCCCTGTGGCTCTAGAATATTATGGCAGTTCTCCTTGATAATTTCTTGAAAGATGGTATCTAGGCTCTTTTTTTGATCATGGCTTTCAGGTAGTCCAATAATTTTTAAATTATCTCTCCTGGATCTATTTTCCAGGTCAGTGGTTTTTCCAAGGAGATATTTCACATTGTCTTCCATTTTGTCATTCCTTTGGTTCTGTTTTATAATATCCTGATTTCTCATAAAGTCACTAGCTTCCACTTGCTCCAATCTAATTTTTAAAGTAGTATTTTCTTCAGTGGTCTTTTGGACCTCCTTTTCCATTTGGCTAATTCTGCCTTTCAAGCCATTCTTCTCCTCATTGGCTTTTTACAGCTCTTTTGCCATTTGAGTTAGTCTGTTTTTTAAGGTGTTGTTTTCTTCAGTGTATTTTTCAGTATTTTTTTTGGGTCTCCTTTAGCAAGTCATTGACTTGTTTTTCATGGTTTTCTCGCATCCTTCTCATTTCTCTTCCCAATTTTTCCTCTACTTCTCTAAGCTGCTTTTCCAAATCCTTTTTGAGTTCTTCTATGGCCTGGGGACAGTTCATGTTTTTCTTGGAGGCTTTGGTTGTAGGCTCTATGACTTTGTTGTCTTCTTTAGGCTGTATGTTTTGGTCTTCTTTGTCACCAAAGAAAGAATCCAAAGTCTGAGACTGAATCTGGGCGCGTTTTCGCTGCCCGGCTATATTCCCAACCAACTAACTTGACCCTTGAGTTTTTCAGTGGGGTATGACTGCTTGTAGACTAATGAGTTCTATGTTCCACGTTTGGGGGGGAGGTGCCAGCTCTGTCAGACCCAGACTCCTCCTTTCCCAAGAACCCCCAATCCAGACTGGGCTTAGATCTTCAGCAGGCTGTTGCACTCCTGCTCTGATCCGCCACTTAATTCCTCCCACCAGGTGGGCCTGGAGCCGGAAGTAACAACAGCTGTAGCTGCCCCACCTCCGCTGCCCCCGGGGCTGGAAGCCGAACCACGAACTCCTTCCACTCCCGCAGCTTTTCCCACTAACCTTCTCCACAGTCCTTGGTGTTTGTGGGTCGAGGGGTCTGGCAACCTCCGCAGCTCACATATTCAGGGCGCTAGGGCCCCCTCCGCCCGGCCTCTGGTCTGGATGGTCCACGCCGCTCAGGCTGGGCTCCGCTCCACTCCGTTCCCAGCTCCCAGCTCCCAGCTCTGAGCTCCGTGTGGGATAGACCTCACCCAGAGACCATCCAGGCTGTCCTGGGCTGGAGCCCTGCTTCCCTCTGCTGTTCTGTGGGTTCTGCCATTCTAGAATTGGTTCAGAGCCTTTTTTTATAGGTTTTTGGAGGGACTCGGGTACAGAGTTCACTCTAGTCCCTGCTTACCAGCCGCCATCTTGGCTCCGCCCCCCCTCTCTCCTTCTGTTGAATATTTTTATAAGAAAAACAGTTCTATTATTTCCAGTCTCTCAACCCAACCTATTTGCAAGAAGGGATTCTTCTTTAATAAACAGCTAAGAGTATTTGTACTTAACAGGAGTATGGTCTGCAAATAGTATGTTCACCTTTAAGAACTGTTTGTTCTCTCAGGTAGGTGAACATACACCCCCTTACAATATTACTCATTTTCTAAATTTGCGTAGCTAATCCTTTCTTTGTAGACAATATAAAGGTAAACTGTGTGCTGGTCTAGGTCAAATGATCACAAATTCCAAATGAGTAGAATCCAAATTAGTAAGATTTCATTATAGTTTCAAAGTGATTTACTCAACTAGACCAAGAGTAAGTGAGTAGTAGGTACTAGATTGGATTACTGGAGGATTATGGAACCTATAGTTGGGTTGCAGAGAGAAAGAAAAACAAAAGCTCTGAAAGAAATATAAGCCTGGTGTTCTTTGACAAAAGGAAAAAATATACCTTTTGAAAAAAATTAACCTGGTGGTGGTGGTGGTTGGTTGTTGTTCTTCATTCTTGAAGAAAACCAAAATGGGGTGCAGATCCAAGATGGCGGCTGGAAAGCAGGGACTAGAGTGAGCTCCCCACCAAGTCCTTCCAAAGACCTATGAAAAATGGCTCTGAACCAATTCTAGAACTGCAGAACCCACAAAATAGCAGAGGGAAGCAGGGCTCCAGCTCAGGACAGCCTGGACGGTCGCTGGGTTAGGTCTATCCCACACAGAGCTGGGAGCGGAGCTGAGCGGAGCAGAGCAGAGCCCAGTGTGGGTGGCGCAGACCAACCAATCCAGGAGCTGGGTGGAGCATGCCCTAGCACCCTGAATCAGTGAGCTGCAGCAGTTACCAGACTTCTCAACCCACAAACACCAAAGACAACAGAGAAGGTTAGTGGGAAAAGCTGCAGGGGACAGAGTGAAAGAAGGAGTTCGCCCCAGGGACAGCGAAGGTGGGGCAGCTACAGAACTACAGCTGCAGTTGCTTCCAACCCCAGGCCCACCTGGTGGGAGGAATTAAGTGGCAGATCAGAGCAGGAGTGCAGAGCCTGCTGAAGATCTAAGTCCAGTCCGGGCTGGGGGTTCTTGGGGAAGGAGGAGTGCTGGGGTGGCAGAGCTGGCTATAATAGCTCTGAAATCAACAATGCATCCCCCCAAGCATAGAACATAGTACTCTTTGCTCTACAAACAGTCATACCCTGCTGAAAAACTCAAGGGTCAAGTAACTTGGCTGGGAACATGGCCAGGCAGTGAAAACGCACCCAGATTCAGTCTCAGACTTTGGAATCTTTCTTTGGTGACAAAGAAGACCAAAACATACAAACAGAAGAAGTCAACAAAGTAAAAGAGCCTACCACAAAAGCCTCCAAGAAAAACATGAACTGGTCTCAGGCCATGGAAGAGCTCAAAAAGGATTTGGAAAAGCAAGTTAGAGAAGTAGAGGAAAAATTGGGAAGGGAAATGAGAAGGATGCGAGAAAACCACGAAAAACAAGTCAATGACTTGCTAAAGGAGACCCAAAAAATACTGAAAAATATACTGAAAAAAACAACACCTTAAAAATAGACTAACTCAAATGGCAAAAGAGCTGTAAAAAGCCAATGAGGAGAAGAATGCCTTGAAAGGCAGAATTAGCCAAATGGAAAAGGAGGTTCAAAAAGACCACTGAAGAAAATACTATTTTAAAAATTAGATTGGAGCAAGTGGAAGCTAGTGACTTTATGAGAAATCAAGATATTATCAAACAGAACCAAAGGAATGAAAAAGTGGAAGACAATGTCAAATATCTCAATGGAAAAACCAATGACCTGGAAAATAGATCCAGGAGAGATAATTTAAAAATTATTGGACTACCTGAAAGCCATGATCAAAAAAAGAGCCTAGATAGCATCTTTCAAGAAATTATCAAGGAGAACTGCCATGATATTCTAGAATCACAGGGCAAAATAGAAATCGAAAGAATCCATCAATCGCCTCCTCAAATAGATCCCAAAACGAAATCTCCTAGGAATATTGTTGCCAAATTCCAGAGCTCCCAAATCAAGGAGAAAATACTGCAAGCAGCCAGAAAGAAGCAATTTTGAGTATTGTGGAAACACAATCAGAATAACCCAAGATCTAGCAGCTTCTACATTAAGAGATCGAAGGGCTTGGAATACAATATTCTGGAGGTCAATGGAGCTAGGATTAAAACCAAGAATCACCTACCCAGCAAAACTGAGTATCATCCTCCAAGGCAAAATATGGATTTTCAATAAAATAGAGGACTTTCAAGCTTTCTCAGTGAAAAAAACAGAGCTGAATAGAAAATGTGACTTTCAAACACAAGAATCAAGAGAAGCATGAAAAGGGTAATCAAGAAAAAGAGCAAAAAAAAGAAATTGCAAGGGACTTACTAAAGTTGAACTGTTTTGTTTACATTCCTACATGGAAAGATGTGTATGATTCATGAGACCTCAGTATTAGGGTAACTGAAGGGAATATGCATGCATATATATATATATACATATATATGTAAATATATGTATATATATATATGTGTGTGTGTGTGTGTGTGTATGTATATGTGTGTGTGTATGTGTGTACATATGTATGTGTATATATATATAGAGAGAGAGAGAGTGGATACAGGGTGAGTTGAAGATGAAGGGATGATATCTAAAAGAAATAAAATTGAATTAAGGGAGGAGAGAGGAATATATGGAGAGACAGAGAAAGGGAGAGCTAGAATGGGGTAAATTATCTCGCACAAAAGTGGCAAGAAATAGCAGTTCTGTAGGAAGAGAAGAGAAGGCAGGTGAGGGGGAATGAGTGAATCTTGCTCTCATCAGATTTGACCTGAGGAGGATACTCAATTGGGTATCTTATCCCACAGGAAAGAAGGAGGAAGAAGATAAAAAGGGGGGATGATAGAAGGAAGGGCAGATGGGGGAGGAAGTAATCAAAAACAAACACTTTCAAAAAGGGACTGGGTCAAGGGAGAAAAATGGATAAAGTGGGATAGGTTAGGAAGGAGCAAAATATAGTTAGTCTTTCACAATATGAGTATTATGGAAGGGTTATACATAATGATAAGCATGTTGCCTATGTTAAATTGCTTGACTTCTTAGGGATGGTGGGTGGGAAGGGAAGAGGGGAGAAAATTCGGAACTGAAAGTTTTAAAAACAGATGTTGAAAAACAAAAAAAAAGTTTTTGCATGCAACTAGAAAATAAGATACACAGGCAATGGGGCGTAGAAATTTATCTTACTCTACAAGAAAGGAAGGGAAAAGGGGATGGGAGGGAAGTGGGGTGACAGAAGGGAGGGCTGACTGGGGAACAGGGCAACCAGAATATATGCCATCTTGGAGTGGGGGGGGAGGGTAGAAATGGGGAGAAAATTTGTAATCCAAACTCTTGTGAAAAGCAATGCTGAAAACTAAATATATTAAATAAATAAATAGATAGATAAATAAATAAAAGAAAACCAAAATGATATCACTACGCTAGAGTCAAGTTACAATGTGTCAGACTGTGGCTGATCAGACCAATGAGAGCTTGGGATGTTCTAACACAGGTCAGGCACAAATAGGCCACATTATAGTTTTCAGAGGAAGAAATTAAAGATATCTATAGTCATATGAAAATGCTCTAAATTAATATTGATTTGAGAAATGCAAATCAAAACAACTCTTTGGTACCACATCTCTCCTGTCAGATTGGCTAACATGACAAAACAGGAAAATCATAAATGACGGAGAGGTTGTGGGAAAATTGGAACACTGTTACATTGTTGGTGGAGTTGTGAACTGATCCAGCCATTCAGGAGAGCAATTTGGAACTATGCCCAAAAGGCTATAAAAATGTGCATACCCTTTGACCCAGCAATACCACTTCTAGGGTTGTATTGCAAAGAGATCACACAAGTGGGAAAGGGACCCGTATGTGCAAAAATATTTATTGCAGCTCTTTTTGTTGTGGCAAAGAATTGGAAATCAAGGGGATGCCCAATAATTGGAGAATGGCTGAACAAATTGTGGTATATGAATGTAATGAAATAGAAATATATAAGAAATGAGGAGCAGATGGACTTCATAATAACCTGGAAAGACTTACGTGATCTGATGCTGAGTGAGGGGAGCTGAACCAGGAGAACATTATACATGATTACAGACACATGGTATCTGTGATGACTAACTTTAATAGACTTGGCTATTCTCAGCAATACAAGGTTCGAAGACAGTTCCAAAGGACTCATGATGGAAAAAGCTATCCACATCCAGAGAAAGAATTACGGAGTCTGAATGCAGATTGAGGCAAACTATTTGCTCTCTTTTTTTCCCTTATTTTTTAGTTTTGTTTCTTCTTTCTCATGATTCATTCCATTGGTTATAATTCTTCTTTACAACTTGACTATTGTGTAAATAAGTTTAATAGGAAGGAATACATAGAACCTATATCAGATTGCATGCCATCTTGGGCGGAAGTGGGGAGGAGAGGGAGAGGGAGAAAATTTGGAACTCAAATGGAATTGAGTGTTGTAAACCAAAAATAAAAAATACATTTTAAAAAAAGAGTCCACGTTAAAAAAAAAAAACCTAATCATTTGTTGTTTGGTCAATTAGTCATGTTCAATTCTTTGTGACCCCATTTGGAAGATTGTTGGCAAAGATACTGCAGTGCTTTGTTGTTTCCTTCTCCAGCTCATTTTACAGAGGAGGAAACTGAGGCAAGGTTAAGTGACTTGCCCAGGGTCACACAGCTAGTAAGTGTCCGTGGCCAGATTTGAAGTCATGAAGATGAGTCCTCCTGACTCCAGGCCTGGAATTCTATCCACTGCACCACCTAGCTGCCCCAAACCTAATAACTGAATTATTCAAAGTCACTATTATGTTACTAAGAGACATAGAGGATAGAATGTTGGACCTGGAGTTAAGAAGAGTTGGGCTTATAGCCTTCCTTTTAAACTTAAGAGCTGTGTATGACCATGGGCAAGTTATTCAAGTTATTCAACCTTTTTTGAGCCTCATACAATTCTCTAATATTTCTACTGAGTAATAGAAAAGTTGTGACCTGCATTGATGAATGAATTTTCCACATCAGTGAAACAGCAGATACTTGAAATCTTAAATCATCACCCACAGCCTTCTCTTATCTAGGATAAATACTCTGAGGTCCATGAAGGATCATGGGATCATAGACTGAAAACGATTTCCCTAATTGGTCCTACTTTCCCTTATATTTAATGCAGGTCATAATCACAGCTAGCTAATTAACAAGGTACTAGGGAAATAAGTATTTTTGACTTTTTTTTTAGCTTCTCTGCTTTATCTCTTTTTCCAAGGCTACACCAGCAAAAGCTGCCCGCTCTAGATGACACTTTATGGGCAAAACCAAATGGAAAGGAGGGAGAAGAAAGAATAGTAGGGAAGAGAAGGGTAGAAGGAGAGTAAATAGAGAAATCAGGGTCAGGATGAAAGAAGGGGATACAGGAGGGGGAAAAAAATGGTGGGGGGAGAAAAGCTGGAGCTGCAAACAGACTTCTGCAATTTAGTTCAGGTGCTCTTTAGCCAAAAGGATTTTTGTTTTCACCTGTCTGCATGTTCTTTAAAAATAGTGCATTGTTTTAAATGTCACTGCACATCTGTGCATCACTGCACTTTTGTTGAGATTCTGGCAGTCTTCCAAAAAGCCAAGTCCATGTTAATAGGGGCTGTGTTCCTGCTGCTTTGTCCACCTGCTGACTGCCTGGTGTTGTTCCTTTTTGCTGTGTTGTTCAACTGCTAATCAGTTAGGATGGCCCACTTGCCATCCTCCTCACCTGTTGATGGGCTACTGCTGCACCACATCCTGAATTTTGCAATCACTCACAGCTTCCTAGAGGTAGCCTACTGCCCTGGCCAGCTGTTAAGAATTTATTTGCAATAAGACTAATATTTTGGCTAATCATTTTAACAGGAATCAAGGCATGCCTGACCATTATGAAGCCCCTGTCCAGACTCCTCTCCCCTGAGGTAGGATGGCAGAATCATGTTCATTAAAAAATCCTTTCATAATGGCATCCTTACGATCAAAGGGCACAGAGATGATTGACCTTGGCATCCAGGATTAAGGCAGCATTATTTTTCTTGATTACCGGCAGTCGAATAGAAGGGAAATTATAAAGCCATTGAGAGGATTAATACAACCTTGATCTCTCTCTCCTGGCTCTTTATCTCAAGTGATTAAAATTCTGCTGGAAAAAAAAATGGTCATGTAGCATACGCCTGCTGCCACAGATAGATACAGTATCGGCTCCATGCATCAGCTCGCTGTGACAGCCCGCGCAAAGGTTAATTATGCATGCTGTATATAGTTTTAATCACTTTAATCAGAGCACTGTTCCACTGAAGCCCAGGCTATAACTTTTCTACAAGCAGGGGAAGCACTTCAAGCATGGCAGTGTTTGTATAGGGGGGAAAAAAGAGAAGAAAAACGGTACATTAACCACAGAAAGAAAGATAATGCAAAATCTATTGACTGAACAACAAGATTAAACTGGATGTCCATACTGGAACCCAGAGAGAATAGCTAAGTAAAGCTGGAGAAATGACCTTTTGCAGCATGTTTGATATAATCAGATAGCTGGCTCTTGGGTAAGACTCATAATTAAAAGTCCTAAGCTCAATTTTTGAGTCAGTATGGTGGTGAAGCCAAAAAACCCTGGTTCTAGTTTTGGCCTTGTCACTAGATCATTGGTTATGTGTCTTTTGGCTAATCACCATAATCCCTCTAGACTTCAGTTTCCTTAGCCTCAGAAATGGAAGGCATTGGACTACTTACATATTTAGGATGGACCCTTGCAAGTTCTATGGTACTTCTCATCACAAGTTCTCCAGGGCTACATTCATCTGAGGGCTGTGTAAAAGAGTTATGTACTAATGGCAATAGTTATGAAGCATATTTATGTTTGGCCTTGGAAAACAGGAAGAATGTATATTCAGGTATCTTCTACACACACATTTTTACCTCTAAGAGCTCTGACCCTAATCACTTCTTGGTTCAGCTCAACTCTTAGTATCCCACGCTCCTACTAGATAGAGATGGTATGGGCTACTGCTCATCAGGGCTTCTTAATCTTTTTTGTGTCACAGATCTCTTGTTTTGTCTGGCACGCTCAGAATAATGTCTTTAAATGTACAAAATGAATACGATTATAAAGGAAATCATATACTAAAATACATTTATCAAATTGTAAAAAAAAGACCATAGGTTAATAATCCCTCCTCCAAATAATGTATAAAGAGAAAGCCACCCATAAAAAATCAGAAATTGATTAGCAGATAGACAACAATAACTGCTTAGAACATGAGGAAGACCAATTTGTATATTTCTTTCCAAAAAGACTTTACTACTTTCTTGATGTACATATTATAATCCAAGGTCCTGCACATGAAACAAAGATTTCCAACTTTTAAATTTGGATGTGAATTTTTAATAGGAAATATTGATTAAAATAGACTATATGACTTCAAATATTCACAGAGGAGAATCTGCGATCTTGCCTGTAATTTAAAGAGATGGTCAGTTACCTAAGGAGCTAAGAGGTTAATTAACTTAACTGTAGTCTCACAGCTAATAAGTGCCAAAGTCAGAATTTGAACTAAGGACTTCCTTACTCCAAGTCCACTTCACTATTACATCATATTATTTCTCTATATGAAATAACTCAAATGAGGCAATGCATGCAAAGCATTTTGCAAACCATAAAGTACTATGTAAATGTTGGCTATTATTTTTAAACCATATTTTCAAATAGGGCATACTGATTAAGGGAAAATCAATCATTTAAAAAAGGATTTGATTTATCATAGAATTAACAACAAGAATCCTTTACACAGTAAGCTCTCCCTGGCACATTCGAGTTACAATTCAGTTTTGCCAAAAAAATCAAATTATATATCTTACTGATTACACAAAGTACAGCACATCTGTACAAAGATGCTAAGGTTTTAAAAATATTATAATGATATTATGAACCTGACTTGGAAATTGTACCACTAAAAATTATAACTCGTTCAGAGCTTTCCCTCAACAACAGGTCTATAACTGATCTCATTAAACTAATTATAGAGTTAGAAACTTATACCTAGATCTTATAGAAGAAAAATTTTAACTGAAGTGTTCACATTCCATTTCAACTCTAGGACTCAAATGGTCACTTTTATTGACTAGATGTGCCACTAAATCAAATGCAGAGGTGGGGAAGATCAATACAGAGATGCCCTTTCTCCTCATCTCATAGCCCTATTTCCTAAAAACTCCCATTAAACACCCATGATCTTGTAATACAATGCTAATCTGCTCTGGATAATGAATTGCTTAGAATCTAAAAATCTTAGCAAAATGTAATCTCCTATGACTATAATACTGCATTTTTTTTAATACCAGAAATCAAATTACCTAAAAATCAGTTTCTGAAATGATCCATTTAAATTGGTTTCACATTTTCAGCAATTTGTTCCTCAGTCAGATTTTTCTAGAGTGAAAAAGGTAACCTGTCTCCTTAATCCTAATAAAATGTATCTCGTCAGTGAGATGCTTTGGGTTCTCAAACCAGGCCAGCAGGGCACACACTTTGTCAATTCCTACTCTAACCTAGCTAGAAAGGCTTCAAGAATGAGCTGGGTAAATGACTCTAAGTCTGTTGTCCAAGGACGAGACAGGTTGGCCACAAAGTTGAGTATTTGGGGGCCATGATAACTCTCAAAGACTAGGATCTACAAAGATGTAATGGAGCAAGGTTGGAGGGCTCAGTGGAGGGAGCCTTTCCATACTGAAGGAATCACAGATTTTTGGAAGATGGAAATGCTAAAAGAAGATGAAGGCATACAAGCTCGGCTACCTGGGTTGAAAGAGGGGCAGAGTTACAAAACAGAGTAAAATTGCAATTAGTTAATGCATCAGGATAAATTATATATTGGGAGTATAAGGCTCACAATTTTACAAACCTGTGGAAATTCTACTTCACTCCCCATTCCCCACACCAAAGTAGTATCTTCTTTCAAGTAGCTTAAAAAGCCAATTATAGTAGTATATTTTTCTGAAAGCTGGGGCGAAAAGCTTTGTAGTGACAGTACTTCAGCATTTATCTGCTACTATTTACATCATTTATTACTATTAATGATGTAATGACAGCACTTTGTATTTATAAAAAACTTTCTGCATTGTGCTCAGATAGATGATCCAAAATAAATTCAGAAGGTTTTAAGATGCCCTGCTCAGGGAACAATAAACATCAGGTGGCATTTCTTTCTCATAATATGATTTAAACAGCATTTTCTTTTCCTCCCCTGTGGGAACAAAAGGAACTAATATATTATTTGTTAAAGGTTGCAGACATTGTACTATGCTAGTTTTTTTTTTTAATTTAAGCTTAAACTTTAACACTTAAACAACCCTCTTCCTCTATGAACTAACATAGATTCCTACTCCTATGTGACTGCCTACTGGGGTCAAGATACCCTCAGCTATATGAAGTATCAACATAACATGGGATATCAAGCAATTTTTCTTCCAGAGACCTCAACATGCTTCACTTATTTCTCATGCTTAGTCTTAACAACAACCACATAAAACAGCTGGACAATGGGGAGAAGGTTCTAAGGAGAGTCTGCCTCATGTAATCATTATTACCTGGCCTAGCCCATGGCAGAGTGGCTATGGTACAAAACATGGCCTCCTGGAATACTGGATTTGAAGACAGAAGCCTTATATTTGAATCCTGACTCTGTTTCTTATTATCCACATGGCCTCAGGCACACAGGTGGTAAGTCACTTAACCCTTCTGGGACTAAGCTTCTTCATCTGTCAAATGACGGGGATGTCCTAAAAGAACCCTCAGGTACCTTCCAGCTCTAATTCATAAGAACCTATGACCAAAAAAAGTTCTGAATACATTTGGTACTTAATAATGATTAGATTGAAATGAATTAAATGATCGCTCCCATTAATAGACTGAGAAATCCTGGCATTGATTTAAATGACTGGGCCAATGAAATTCGAAAAGTCAGTAAGACCTCCTGATGACCCACAATACCTGACTTCCAGTTCAGTACTCTCCTTCTGGACATATTCCATTAATCAAATTCTCCATGAGAGAAAGAGAAAAAAGAGGTCTTCCAAAACACTTTCATATTGCATCCATTTCCACTGTTTTTGTGTATGAAGAAATTCTCATTCGGGAACTCTCAAAACATGGGGGGAAAAGAATCAACTCAGAATTAGCATCATTTTGGCCTAATGAGAAATATCAATAGAATTGATATTTCCCTCTCGTATTGTTGCCTTCTAAAAAGTGATATAGTAATTTATTTTTTCTATGGAGTAGATTGATATTGTAAACACCATTTATTCATCCTGGAGCATTAGGTGACAAATACAAGTGGTATAGAGCTGTTCTCATTGGAAGGCAAAGTAGATGATCATAAGTGCCTTATTATTACCAGAGGCTGAGAAACCCTATGGTTCTATATTAAAGTTAAGTAGATACTGGCAAAACCATCACAACTGTATTTAAGTCAAATTTGTTTATTAACATAGTATCACAATAGCATTTAACTCTAACATGTTTCAGTTGAGTTTTTAGATTACATGGGGAAGACCAGGGTTGGCCTTCAGCATCTGAGGATTTTATTTTATCTGGTGTGTGAGGAATGTAATGTATTTCTCATTCATCTAGTAGTAATGTAAATTATGTCTCTAAAAAAAAAGAAAGAGCACAAATTATTAACCAGATGTCATCTAGTCTATAAAGCCAGCTTTGATAAGGCCTCTCTCCTTTTCTTTCTCTTCTTTAATAAAGTTTAGCTGCTCTATACAGACAATTTTAATCTCATTACATCAAGGGTTTGCTTGATGGTATTTAATAACACAGTGCTACCCTGAGACACATCCTCCCCATTTGTATGATACCAGTTAGTGGAATAAATTATACAGTACATTTTTCAGAATCAATGATTGGTGACAGGTTTGTTTATTGTTCATTAATAAACAATAAAGACTATCACTTCTACTGAATAATGCCAAGGTTACTTGATTACATTTCCTTTCAATTTACTAAAGATGACCTATGACTCATCACAGATCTGGGCATTCATTCTGAACTTTACATACAACACCAATGCAATCCTTCATCATGGCAGCTAAATATGTCAGGATTAACATTCTGCTAAACATTCAAACTGAAATTACACTTGAGTTATAAAATTGGTTTTTATGAGAGGTTTTATGCTATCTGTGGGTTTTGATCATCTCCAGGAAGATATAAAGGATAAGTAATGAACTGCCAGGAAATGATTTTTATCTCTTCCATAAGAAAAAAAATCTACCCTGCTAATGCAGTAGAAAACAAGTCATAGAAGCATTGGCTAAAAACAAAACAAAAAAAAAAAAGGTTAAAAAATCTGATCAAAAATCATAAAACATTTGTCAGGAGAGATTTTACATATTGAAACTTGTACTTTTTATTATCCTATTAACAGAGATTGACTTTTCAGGTAGACAAAGATATTCATATTAAAAATATCTAATACAGTGTTTAGGAAAAAAATGAGAGACAGCATGGCATAGAGGTGTTGCAACAATCTGGCTAGCAGCTGCTGTGGGGGTGTAAAACCAACAACAACCAGCTCACAGAATGCTGCGAGCCAGATTCTTTTGATCTGCTTTGCTAAGGAAAGCATCATTAAGGGGTTAACAATCCTACTTTAATCCAGCATACAAATATCATTCACTTAGTTCGGGGGAAAAAGCCAGCATCCTGAACTTCAGAGCAAATACAAACAAATTACAAACAAACCAAATACAATTCACAGTTCCCAAGAAAACCATCAACATCTGACTTCAGCTGGAAGACCCTTAGAGCTGCTGCCCAGACTCCCGTGCCTCCAGGCATGAGAGCCTTAAGCAAATAACTCTGTTCTCTCTTTTTATACAGTTTCAGATGTCATCAAACGTCATCTGAGCAACCAGAACTTAGGCTCTTACTATTGGCTCTGGTGTTAGCACCTCCCTTCATTGGCCCCACCTGGAGCCTCACCTTAGTTACCAATTCATATCCACATAGGCTTAGCAACTATTAGATAGGGGCTTGGGGCCTGGGGTTTAGCACCTAGTAAGGCTCAATCAAAGACACCCAACTTAATTGATATCACAAGAGGATAGAGAGCTAGCCTCAAAGCCAAGAGATACATGTTCAAATTCTGCCTAGGAGACAATAACTTTATCACCCTGGGCAAGTCACTTAACTTCTGAGTGTTTCTGGCAATTATTTATTTATTATATTTAAATAATTTAGTTTTATTTTCAGTTCCAAATTCTCATCCTCTCTCCAACCACTTCCCCATTCATTAAGAAAGCAAGAAATAAAATAGAAATTAGAGAGATGAAGTCATGCAAAACATGTTTCCACATTAGCCACATTGCAAAAAAAAGAAAAAAAAAGGCAAAAAAAATAAAGGAAAAAATGCTTCCATCTGCACTTAAAGTTCATCAGTTCTCTCTCTGGACAGCATTTTTCATCATGAGTCCTATGGACGTCATGGATTTAGTATTGATTAGCAGCTGTGTTTTGCAGTTGATAGTTGTTACAATATTACTGCTGCTGTGTACAATGTTCTCCTAGTTCTAGTCCACTTCTCATCAGTTCATAGAAGTCTTCCCAGGTTTTTCTGAAAGCATCCCCTTCATTATTTCTTACATCACAGTACTATTTCATCACAGTCATATACCAAAACTTGTTCATCCATTGCCCAATTGATGGGCATCCCTTTAGTTACCAATTCTTTGCCACTTCAAGAAAGAGCTGCTCTATTTTTGTGCACATGGGTCCTTTTCCTTTGATCTCTTTGGAATATAGACCTAGTAGTGATATTACTAGGTCAAAGAGTATGCACAGTTTTATAGTCCTTTAGGCATAGTTCTAAATTGTTCTCCAGATCTTGGCAATTCTTATAAACCACAGAGGGATACTGAACCAAATTGACAGAGGGAGTTATCTTTTCTGGGAATTCCCTCTTCAGAGGCGGGGAACCTGTGGTCTTGAGGCAACAGGTCCCCCACCGCTGCATCAATGAAATCACAATTTCATTCCCTATCCCTCAGGGAAGAACAAACAAGCAAGCTTTTTTAACTTGAATACATTCTTTCTTTCCTTCATCAAGAGTAAATATGTTCTTCAGTTATCTGAAAAGAATATTTTTAGGTATGAACAATCTTTCACGAAGACTACAAGAAAAAGTTATTTCAGTATCTGTCTGCTCTCATTAAAATAAGAATACTCAAATGGACCTGAAAGTACCCCAAAATGGTTATACCATCCAATAATGGAGATTCCAATCTATCCATTCTCGTCCATTCTATGTGCAGCTAGGTAGCACAGTAGATGGAGTACTAGCTCTGCAGTCAAGGTCACTTGAATTCAAATCTAGTTCAGACATTTATTAGTGTGATCCTGGGCAAATCACTTAACCTTTGTTTGCTTGTCTTCTCATCTATAAAATGGGAATAATAATAATAACCCCTACCTCTCAGCATTAGTGTAAAGATAAAATGAATTAATACTTGGAAAGTGCTCTGCAAACCTTTAAGCTCTATTTAAGTGCTGTTTGTCATCCTCATCCTCATCATCATCATTATTATTACTGTCATCCCATAAGTTTGCCACAAGGAATAGGATCCAGAAAATTTTTTTAAAAAACCAAACATTTGGACCCCAGACTCCAAATCTTTATTCAGTATTTGCCTATCAAGTTTAACCTTCAAGTCATCATTGGCTCTTTATTCTCCTTTTCTTCTTCTCCTATCTCTAATTAGTTGCCATGTCTTAATAAATCTACCTTCACATCTCTTGTTTCTACTTCACTCCACTCATACAATCACCACTTTAGTGATGCCCTTATCACCCCTAATATGGACTGTTGCAATAGCCTTCTAATTGGTATCCCTGTCTACAGTCTCCCCTCTTTTCAATTCATCCTCCACACAGGTGCTAAAGTCATTTTCAGAAAACACAAGTCTACTCCCTATTGCCCATAGGTAAGAGAGAAACCCTTCTTTCTGGCATTAAAAGCCCCTCACAGACTGGTTCCAGCTTAACTTCTAGGCTTATTACACATTATCTCCCTTCAGGTACTCTACATTCCAGACAAACTAGCCTACTTGTTACCCGTCTCCTTGGCTTTTTACCCAGGTTATCTCCCTAGTCTAAAGCATGCTTATTCCTCTCCTCTATCACTTAGAATCCCTAGCTTCCTTCATGAATGTAACCAAGCGGTGCCTTTCACACGAGGCCATTCCTGACCTACCCCAAGCACCTCCCCTACTTGCTAGGGCCCCTTAAAATTATTTCTTAAATATTCTGTATTTACATGTCTACATTTCCTCTCTCCATTAGAATGTAACCTCCATGAGGGCAAGGAATGTTTTGTTTTTGTCACCCTAGCCCCTAGCACAGTGTTGGGAACATATTAGGCATTTGCTTTTTGAGTCACTGTATTAATATATCATCAGCTGCAGGAAAACACTGTACTTTTATACCTATAGTGTCATTTTCTTTCTGCCACGTTTGTGTAGTAGTATCACAGAATCAGAATGTTACCATTGGAAGGGTCAGTGTCATCATCTAGACCATTGATGCATTGCAGTAGAAGGAGCACTGACTCAAGAGTTCAAATCCAGTTTCTGATGTTACCACCTATATGACTTTGGGGAAATCGCTACTGCCTTGGGCCTCGATTTCTTCATCTGCAAGAGTAAATGGACTTCTAATGACCCTTCCAGGGCTATACCTATAGGCTCCTACCTAAAACATGAATCTGTTCTATAACATTACTGATCAATGGCCATACACTAACCACTGGAAGACCTCGAATGATGGGAAACTCAGTGCCTTGTAAGACAAACTATCGTTTCATCTGCCAGATCTGTTTGAAAGTTCTTATATGGACTTGAAATGTTTTTTTCTATAACTTCTACCAACTAGTCCACCAAATCTAAGAATAAATCCAATTCCTCTCCCATGTAAACACCCTTCAAATATTATAAGACACTGTCCACCCAAGGAGTACAAGAAGAGATGCTGCCCCATGAGAGGAAAAAGAAGCCTTGGACAACAGAGACCATAGGCAGAGACCACGGTACACCATAAAGTCATTATAACAGAGGTTGTCCTCAGGAAAAGGAAGAGAATCATTTGGTAGTTTCCAATTTTTAAGTCTCTTTTCATTTTCATATCATACATTTATCACATAATCTCAGAGTTGGAAGGATCCTCAAACACCAGACTCTATAATTCATATTCCTGGAAATATCTAGATGTGTAATATCTTATATGGATAGTTCTATGTGTGCAACAAACTACACTTTGTGTCATAGTTTATTGCATTGCAGCTAGGTAGTTCCGTGAATAACATGATAGAGTTGAAATCAGGAATACCTGAGTTCAAATCCTGCCTTAGGCATTTACTAGGTCTATGAGTCTGGACAAGTCACAACTTCTCTGGGCCTCAGTTTCTTCTTTTATAATATGAGAATGATAATAGCACCTAACTCCAAGGATTGTTTTACGGATCAAATAAGATAATATGTGTAAAGTGACCTGCCTACAGTCACATATTCTTATCTCCAGGTCCAGTGCCAGGTCTTGTAAAAGCTATGAAAAAAAAATGGTTCCTTTCTTGGAAGGTTTCCATCCTTCACAGTTCAATTACTGATTAGAATCAGATTTGGAACAACAGTTTCTCTCATCACTTCATCTTCTGATAGAAATATACTATACATTTTACATATATAGTATATGATGTATATATTTAGACAAGGTAAAGGATCATAGGCTTTATTTTTAAGAGAGACCAATCTCCATCAGATGTTAAGATGGTTAATGTCTCTCATGATATTTATATCATGTTTATGCCATTTTTGGTATCTGTCATCATTTTCTATAAACAACTAGGAGTCCTCTATTTTACTTATGATATCACTTCTACTTTTCCTTATTTCATTTTTCTCGATGTGCACTCAGGGTCCTGTATCTTCATACTGATTATATCATTCTGAGACAATTGTCACTTTGCTATCTCTTCTATCCTATCTGATCCTTTTAAGCATGGGATACTTTAACCTTTAACACCTGCCATATTCAGTCATGAGTTCCATCCCTCCTAATCTTGTTGATAACAATGAGAACATCATAATTAGGATCCAACTAACTTCTCAAATTAATTTTATTTCCCAAAATTTGTATATTGATGTACAGACACCTGTGACTAATAGTATCATTTGCTGCCCCCTTTCTCAATTATTTTCTCTTATAAATTAGAGGTCCATTCCTTTTCTTTTTTCTCTATCCTGCTCATTGCTCTCCAGGATATCTGATTTATTTCCAGGTACCTTTTCTCTTTCCCTTTTTTAGGTTAAAACTCTTGATGAGATCAGCAAATCTCTAGGAAAATAATTTCTTTTCAGCACTCGTTAGCTACAATTTGTCAATGGCCAAGATTCCATTATGTCTGTACCTTAGGCTATTGTCTAAATAATCTAATCCCATTCTTTTATACCACTTCCTATATGTCACTTTTTATATCCTGCTTTTTCTAAAGTCCCTCCCTTCCTTTGTTCAAGATAGCACCTGTTTTCCCTTAATTTCTGTCCATGTAACTACTACCCAACATCTCTTTTAAAAATAAATATAGCGGGTCAGCTAGGTGGCGCAGTGAGTAGAGCACCGGCCCTGGAGTCAGGAGGACCTGAGTTCAAATTCAGCCTCAGTCACTTGACACACTTACTAGCTGTGTCACCTTGGGCAAGTCAACCCCAATTGCCCTACCTTCCCCCCTCAAAAAATTGATATGGCAATGGAAAAGAGGTGACTGCCAAATCAGATAATATGTAGTGTTGGTCACTTTTAACGATGTGACCATCTCGGTTAGATTGGAACGTTAGCAAAGACGTCAAGACTACGAGACCTTCATGCTTCCTGGAGCCTAAATCATTTCCTACAATAAAAATGGTCAATATTAATTTTCTCAGCCTAGCATTCAAAGCCCTTTATAATCTGGTGCCATCTTCAACCTACCTTACCCATCTCAATGTATTTTTTCACCATCATGCAACATTTATTGGGCATTTATGCTGCACAGAAGGTAGTCCCCCATATTCTTTCTAGCCTCTTTGCTTTTATTCTGTTCCCTCAACCTGAAATTTTCTCTTCTCAGTACTTATTGATAACCTACTCAATGTCCCATTTTCTCATGAAGTATTCCAGGACTGCTATGAATCACAATGATCTCCTCTCTTCTGGTTCTACTGCTTGCACCACTCTTGAGGATATAGATGGAAAGTTTATAGCTTAAGCTACACTTTACTTTGATCTCCATTTGATTCCCTGCATATCAGATATAGTTTTTTGGGTTGGGACATGATAGTAATACCAAAAAGCATGTATGTAGTGCTTTGAGCTTCTCAAAATATTTTACTTACGTCTGATTTGATCCTCATAACAACCTTGCGAAGCAGATATTGTGTTATGATGAGGAAAGTGAGGAAAGAGAAGCTAAGAGATTTGCTTATGGTTATATAGCTCCTAAGTGCCAGATGTGGGATTTAAATCCATTTCTCTTTTAAGTTCCTTTTTGAGCTCTTCCATAAATTCTTTCTGGGCTTGAGATCACTTCCCATTTTTCTTTGGGGTTTTGCCAATAGGTGTTTTGACACTGTCATCCTCTTCTGAGTTTGTGTCTTGTTCTTCCCTGTCACAACCATAACTTTCTATGGTCAGATTCTTTTTGTTGTTATTTTTGCTCATCTTTTTAAAAGTCTTTTTCATTTGATTTCTGCTCCCAGGGTGGAAGGAGCTCTGTCTTAGGCTTCTTGTGCCAGTGCCTGCAGGTCCTGGCTGTTTACCTGGTATGGCATTTTGTTTCCTGAGGCCGACAGGGGACCCTCATATCTAGTGCTGTATTGAGAGGGTGGTGTAGGGGGTGGCTGTCACTGCTGGAGGATGTAGCAGTCTGTCAGCTTACCTGGTGCTGAGTTGAGGTACTGGTGGTGGCATCTGGCATGCACTGAGGCCAGGTAGGGTTTTTCTCCATTTCCCCAGGGCTACACTGAAGCAGGTAGAGGTCTGGCTGGTGGATGATACCTCTGAACCCATTTCTTTTGCTTAAAAGTCCAGTGCTCTTTCTGCTACACCATATTTTTTCTAGACATGTTTCTTTCATATTTTCCTGTTAATGGCCTTAAGACTTCCTTCAAGGCATTTTGATTGTGGATTTTATCTTTGGACTTTTTTTAAAAATGTTCTGGATCATTTAGTTCCTATACTGCTTCACAGAATCATAGAATTTTAGAAGTGGAAAGGACCTCAGTAATGCCCTAGCACAATAATTCCTGAAAAGAAATTCCCATTCTAACATATTTGTTAAGTGGTCATCTAGTTTCTGCTTGAAAACTTCCAAAGAGAGACAATCTACTACCGCCCAAAGCAGGCCATTCCACTTAGGAACAAGTCTAATTGTTGTCCCCCAGATACTTTTCAAATTGCTAACCAACAATGTTTCACCAAATATATAGCCGTAAAATTGATTTTCTCAACCCAAATAGCAGACTTTATATTTTTTTCTTAATAAATTTCATCTTATTAGCTTCAACTCAATATACTACACTACCATGATCTTCTTAGATCCTGACTGTCATCCACAGTATTGGCTTTTTGTCATCTAAAATTTGATGAGAATGCCAACTGCACCTTTATCTAAATTGATGAAATTGTTAAACTACATAGATTCAAGCACAGGTCACAAAATTATTCTACTGGAAACATCCTGCCAAATGACACAGAACTATTAATGACTACTCTAAGTACATCCATTCGAGCACTTTTGAATCCATCAAAGTGTATCATATAGTCCATATCATTCCATCTTCTCCATAAGGAGAAGTATAAAATGATTTATCAAATATCTAGTATCAAGATGATTTATCAAAGTCTAAAAGAACCGTATGGTTTTGGGTCTGTGCTGACCCACAACATACCTCAAAACCGAGTTGGCTAATCTGGGTATCTATGGGTGAACTTCCAGAAGGGAAAGTACCCCAAGTGCCATATATCAATGGTAACCCTGAGTATCAGTTATAGTTTTAATAAGGAAATAGTTTCAATTATGGTGCAAATAAGGAGGAGAAGTAAAATCCACTAGTAATCCAAATTCTCCCTTTCAAATAATACCGCAGATCATTAAGAGTAAACTGTATCTGCAACACTATCTTAGCTAGTTAGGTACCATAAGAAGAAAAGTACTTGAGAAAGGTAATCAGCTTTCTACTCTTAAAAAAGAAAATATAGAGTGATCTTAATAAGGATTTCTTGATTGCACCGGGCCAGAAGAAACTCATAAACCAGAGGCAACTACAGTTTATTTTATTACAATTTATGCCTAACTTCTCCCTCTACATAATGTTTTACACATGAAAACATACAAAGTCCTTTGTTTTATACTGGTTCAATTAAAGCTTGCTAACTAGAGTATACAGTCCATTTAGTATCAAGTCAATCTACTGTATCTTCTTCCAATAGAACCACATTAAGTGCCCATGGTCCACAACGAAACCCCCTGCACTCCTGCAGCTGCTTTGAATTGTTTTTCAAAGCAGATACCCACCTTTACATTGGGAGGGATAAACACAAACTCTTCTAATTCAGTAATCAGGACAGATAATTACATCCCCTTAATTGTTTTCTTTTTTCAGCTTAGGTTCACATTGATGGGAGATGGTAAAATTAGTCCACGAGCCATCTGAAGTTTGCTGCTTGCTGATTAAAGCCTTAATTGATTCAGAATGTTTTACAAATCAATCTCTGTGAATTACTCCAGGCTCACGATGGCATCATTATAAAGAAGTATTCTCTCAAAATAAGGGTCTGAATGATACCAAGTAAACACAAATTCATCCTGGTGAAGACATTCAAGTTCTCTATGGTATGGAAATGAGTGTTGTTTTTTCTTGTTTATGTTCAAATTACTCATTCCATTTTATTTTGGTGGAGTCCAAGCAGTAGGTGGTAAACTAAAATTCTACAGTCTGGGGGAAAACAAAAAGAATCTACATGCTTAAAATCTATCACTATTCTCTTGCTTTACCTAAATTGAAGAAAAACCATAAAATTCCCCAATTTTGCATTAAGACATTGGGTAAACAAATCTATGAAGTCAGATTCAATGAGAATAATAAAAATTAATCATAATTTTAAACACTAGCCTAGATAATTTAAATTTATCAATATTCCTTATGACTCAGGTAGTAATCATTTTTGTCATGGAAGGTGTGTACTATTTTAAAAAAGAATTTATTTTCATGTTTTGCCCAGATCAATTTGGCAGGTACTTCAAAAATATAATGATGAATTATTTTATTTGTGAAAATTAATTAAAGTAAATATTTGTGAAATATTTCACTGGGGTTCGGGGAAAGGGAGGGTGAACCATTTGTAATTCAGCAACCAAGATTATCAGGAATATTTTCCCAAGACCTATTAGAAAGACAATTACTATTAACAAAATCAATAGGTGTTTGTTATATTTAGCCACTAATAGGTATTCTGATTATTTTGTTCAGCATAATCAAATCAACAAATAGTTGTTGAGTAGCTTTTATGGAAAAGTTTTTGTAAAAAAAAATAGGAAATGCATTTAACAAAACCAACTTCAAAATTTTTAACTCTTTCAAAAAATACATCTATTTTATCAACAAAATTTTCATGCCAAATTAATCTGAGCAAAGCATGAAATAAATTCCTTTTTTAAAAAAATAGTACATACCTTCCATGACAAAAATTGACCTCTACCTGAGTCATAAAGAATATTGATAAATTTGAATCTTTTAGACTAGTGTTAAAATTATTATTTATATTTGTTACATTAAATCTGACTTAGATTTATTTACCCAATGCCTTAATGCAAAAATGGGGAATTTTCCATTCTTATTCAGTTTAGGTAAGGTAGGGGAAATAGCTGTAAATTTTAAGCATTGTAGGTTCTTTTTATTTTCCCCCAAACTGCAGACTTTTAGTTTACCACCTATTGCCTTCCTTTTAATCTCCCTGGTGGAAGAGAGGATTTACAATAGAAAATTTCCTTTGCTTTCTGCTATTTTTTCTCTAGTATTTCCTCCCACTTAATCCCAGGTTTTTTCCCTGTTAAATTTGATGGATTTCTATGCCAAATTCTTTGTATGTGTATGGGGAGAAGGGCAAGAGGAGAAGTGTTCAATTCCCCTTTGTCCATTTCAGATAAGAGTGAGGTTCATCAGATGCCCCCTTCTAACCCCTTCCTTCATGATGGTATACTTTTCTTCTCATGCATTTAAATTAGGAGAAATAGCAAGTTCCACCCTTTTCTTTCTCCTTTCTATACTACTGTATTCCTTTTACCCTCCCTTCTCTTTTCCCTCTTCAAACCTTTAGAACAGAACCAGTCTACTCTCAGGACTTCATTTTTTCTTATTTAACTGCCTGTATGCCCTTTGATGAAATTAAAGTTCTAAAAGAATGTTTTTTCTCCGTATCCTATTATAATGTTATCACTACAGTATCATACAACTCCTTCAAATTACTCAAATAAATTTGCTTTTGTACATCTCCCTTACCTTGTGTTTGTATTTTTAAGTTCCTACTCAGTTCTGGTGTTTTCACTGAAAATGTTTGAAAATCCTTTATTTCAATAAAAATCAATCCTCCTCCTCCCACCCCCATAGGATTATACTTTGTTTTTTTTTAAAGTTATTCTTGGTTGCAAGCTTGTATTGTGCCTTTTGGAATATCCTATTCCAAGCCGTCCCCTCATCTATAGTATTAACTTGTAGATCTTATATGGTTATGACTGTGCTTCCTTGGTACTCAAATTGCTTCTTTCTGGATGCTTCTGGCATTTTTTTCTTTGACATGGGAACACTAGATTTTCGCTATGGTATCCTTGGGACTTTTAGGGATTTATTTCCAGACCTTATTAGTGGATTCTGCATCCAACAGATGTAAGCAGTTTTCATTTATGATAGCTTGAAAATAGTTTCCAGACCTTTTATTTTCTGTCTTGGTTTTCATGGAGTCCAATGATTCTTAAACTATTTCTTCTTGTTCTATTTCGCAGATCAATTATTTTTGATATCAGCTATCTTTTATTTTCTTCTATTTTCCTCAATCTTTTTATTTTGTTCTAATGTTTTTAATAGGTCAGCAAGGTAGCACAATGAAGAGAGTATGAAGTCAGGAATTAGGAAGACATCTCCCTGAATTTAAAACTGGCCTCAGATACTTATTACTTGTGTGTGACCCTGGGCAAGTCATTTTACCCTGTTTTCATCAGTTTCCTCATCTGTAAAAATGAGCTGGAGAAGGAATGGCAAACCCCTCCAGTATCTTTGCCAAGAAAACCCAAAATGGGGTAATGAAGAGTCAGATGCAACTAAAATGACTGAACAGTTGATGTTTCTAACATTGTCTTATTTAGTCCTTGATCTCTCTTTGGTTTGTTATAATTTTTAGGGAGTCCATTACTTGGTTATAGATGATCATTTTCTCTTCTAAGCTATTTATTCTTCTTCCAAAACTTATTTCATTTTTAATTTCTTGTTTATTTAAGTATTCACGTGTAGTCTTTATGAAAAATTCATTTTTCCCTTTGAATTTCTGCTTGTAGTTGTTATAGCATACACGCTGTTTCAGAGGAGCTCTACATTTATAGCAATTTTTGATAGTATTTTGATGTTTCAGTTTACTCATCTCTCCAGATTTAGTTACTCAATTGGTTCTTTATGCTAGATCCAGGCTCTTCCCCTTGCTGTACTTTGGGGTGGGATGATCAGCCCTGTTTGGTCTTGCCCTGAGTTTCTGCACTGACTGTCTCCTTCTAAAGTCATGCCTCTGGAATTTCGAGGTCCAGAGTGCTGGGTCTTCAGTCTCTCTATCACATATCAGGACAGAGTGCTAGGGACCTCAAATCCATGGATACCTCAACTGTCTTCATCCAAATGTTGGCCATAGTGTGATGCTGACGAGTTGTTTGCCTGCATTGGTTCTGACTTTGGCAATGGCCTTCTTTGCTATTGCCCATTGGCTTCTGGCTGACATTTTATGCAGTCCAGGGGTAGATGAAGTCACTTAATGTGGCTTCTCATTGGGTTTTTTAATCATTATTTGGATTGAGATGAATTTTAGATTTTTGTTGGAGTAGGTAAGTGAGAGCTGGGCAGTCTGCCTCCTGTTCAGCAAGCCGTCTTGGCTGGGTGTTGCAAGTTATTTTGTCTCTCAATGGCAACTCTCGAAGAATATGAATTGGCAGAGAAAATGCTGGCCTTTATTGGCAGAGGAAGTTTCTTCATCTAGGAGTTCCCTATTATCAATGAAATCACAATCCAAACCCTATTCCTATCCCAAACATGAAAAAAGTAAAATCTCCTGTTGATAGACTAGAAAAGAAATATAAGGTATACTACTTTTTCAATTCTCTCATGGTGTCTGAATTTATAATAATGGACTCTCTACAAGCCCTCAATAATCTCTTTTTAAAAAAATCTGGATATCTTATTAAACAAGCATATTGGACCAGACGATCTCAACAAATTAGCACCTGTTAGCCCTGAAAATGATAACAGATGACATTAAAAGGAAAGATCAGTAGATGTTCATATAATAGTCAACTCTCCTTAAAAATAATTTTTAAAAATAAAATACGCACCATCATAATGATCAGGACTTTCATATTACTATGTATTAAATTTGTATTTAACTGGTTTGATTAAAATTACTATTCTAGTTCCTCATGAATAAATTCACGCAGAAAGACTTACAGAAAGGGATTCTATTTTTTTAAAAAAAACTGAATAGTATTTAAAAGCTTAAAATGACTCATGTTTTCATTAAGATGGTATTTTAAGTAGATTTTAAGACTTTTTTTTAAACAAATGTTCCTCCTCATATTTTGCAAGGCTCATAAAACGGATATGACCATTTCTATGGTTGATGGCAGCAATGCATTCACAGCTGTAACAGCTTCTCAGGGTGAATATTTCTCCATATAGATACAGATTAATTCTTCAGGTATTTCAAACCATCCATCATATAGTACTAATCAAATATGACATCTCTATACAGAATGTTAGCCAAATATGTTTTTAAAGTTTAGGTTTTAAAACTGCTTCAAGTGAGCAAATGATCAAAGGAAAAAGAAGAGTAACTATACTGCTAAGGGCTCATTAAAATGGGTAAATGTGCAACTAAAGGCAAGCCCTATCCTTTTAGTTTAACTTTAACTAAGAGATCAGATTAGAAAGCAGGTCTTAAATACAATGTAAATTTTTCCCCCTCTTTATATAGGTCATTACAATTCTATTCAAATCAACTTTAATACTAAGAACAATTTTTAAGTTCGCTTGTTAGCATTTGGATCATTTAATGTACAGTACAAGTTTGCATCATTTTTTCCTAACAAAAAGAACACTTCTTTGTCTTATTTGTTTTAATCTGACAAACCTCTCGGAATATACCAATTTTTCTGATTAACTCTATTTGAATCATATTGTTTTTATTTTTCTTCTTTCAGTGGGTATGCTTGAAGTAATTGTGAGGTAACATCAGGGCCTTAATACTAAAGCATTTAGCTTTAAAGTCCAGTGTTTTTCCAAAAAACATTTCTCCTCCCAATGGCTGTCTATGCAGGAAGGTTTACTAGTACAGTGTGTATAATCACTCATGAATCTACCGCTATAAATCACATAACTCAAACTGCTTTACACAAGCTAATCTTATGTGATGTTGAAGGTTCTCTTTAAAAAAAGACTGGCAAGTTTTCATGTCAAAATATTACTGATCTAAATTGTAGTTCACTTGGGATTAATATATCCAAAATACAGCTCTATTAAAGAAAATAACTTGTGATAAATAGAGGCTATATAGCTGCAATACAAAGAAGAGCATTGTGTTTCTGGCCTCACAGGAAGACTGAATTATGAAGAAAGTACGAATGGGAACACAGGTAAATTAAGATACTTATGAAAAGATTGTTAGGAGGATGCAATTAATGATTAGTTCCATTTTAAAGGGTGAAACAGGTTAACTCCTTTCTCTAAAATGTAGATGCTACTAGGCAATTGAATTTTTTTTTAAAAAATATGTTTTCATAGGATAATCCCTTTCAAAAGTGTTCTTTATCTGTTTAGAACAAGATTTAAATGCATTTGTGATAGATTATAGTTTTCTTTCTAAACAATCATCTTCTAAAATTTATTGGCTGTTTAATAGACAGCTACCAAAATGTCCAATCTAATTCTGAGTTACTGATAATGCAAATATGAGATTCTGAATTTGTGCATTAAGTTTTGCCAACAAATGTGTCTTGAAATTTCAAGACATTCCTCTATCTCTATGATTTAAAACAGTAAAAATTAACTAGATAATATACCATATTAGAGACCTATTTTTAACTCATTAGATAAAACTCCACTGGGACTAAGAGTAGATCTTGCACTAGTGAGTTATTAGTCACACAAACTTGGGAAACTACATGTTATTATTGCAAACTTCTGAATTCTCTTTCTAGTATAGCAATATTTTACATTGGTGCTAACACTGCCTTCATAATTAAAGTTCTGGCAGCTTTTCCATTATAAACTCCCTATGGGAGTTTTTGGAACAGCCTTTTAAAAAGATTTATTTATGAATTTTGAAAGTTACATAGATAGGTACAAAAAAGGGGGGGAGTGAATAAAAATAGCTCAGCAACCCAATGGAACGTGTGTTACAACACAGGGAATGGCTGGATATCAGTAACATTCCAATCTATTACAAAAATGTACAACCATCTCAGAATCTTCCATCACAATGAATTCTGCATCATACTCTAGATAGAAATTCAGGAGACAGTATAAAGTCCAAAAAGTCTGCCAAATTCATAATATTTCTTTACATTAGTCTCTGGAGCAGAAACTGCCTTCTCCCCATCAGCAAACATAATATCAGATTTCCCATGGTTTTATAAAATTGGATTTCATATTCCCAGTCTCCTTAATGCAATACTGCTTAGTTATTGCAAATGATAATAATATTAATTGTGTTATCAAAACATCAAAGTCACAATTGAAATAGTTTAACCTAGTGACATTTTAAATTACAAAAATTGTGTATGACAATTAAAAAACCCAACCTATTAGGATATGATCCAGTTCCTAAGAAAAACACCTTTTTTTCAAAAGTTTGAAATGAAGATTTAAATTTTTAAATATAAAGCAAGTGCTGATTAACATAGTTGGAGTTCCTATACTATCTATGCTAGTATATTGCATGCAGTAACTTTAATTGGGAGTTAATAATTCTTTATCTTTCTTAAGATACTGTAAACCAACATACTACAGATTCCATCTTATTTTTCTTTACTTTTGGGGGTTGTTGGTGACTGTACTTCCATGCCCAACAAGCTCTTTTTAGAGGTAGTTTATGAAATTAAAATACAATATCATTTATCTTTAACCCAAATTGCTAGTTAATACATTTCTGGATCTCTCTTTTCTCCAACGGTATACATGTAACACTTATTTGTTTCAAATATAGTTACATGTGTGTCAAGAAATAAACTATTCAAGTACCTCAAGTAAAATGAGAAAGGGAAATTAGGGCTATAAACTTGAAATGATTAAATTGGATTTTTTGCAGTGTGCGTATGTGTTAACAGTTCAGCCCATGAAAATTTGATTTCTATTATACTAATTCCAGACCACATGATTTCAATTTCTTAAAAAACTGACAAGTCAGGTATTTTCTAGATATGTCCAGTTATTTTCTGTAACCATTAAAATACACATTTTTGTTAAACTATTCTTTATTCCTCTCAATAAGCAATCTGGATTGTGTTAAATGAATGCTTACTGAAATTTGGATTCCTTTTTCTTCCAATAAACTCAATGATATAAAAGTACCTAGTAGCAACAGATGTGCTTTGAAAAAGTTTTATGTAAACTGAAAACACAAGGGAGTTCACTACTGAAAGAAATCATATGGCAAATTCTCCTATAAAACAATTACCACACAGCTTATCTGTATTAAATTCAAATTCTCATTAGCCAACTACCCTCCTATGTTCTATGAAATATTTAAATATATGAAGTAATCAAATATTATGATTAATAGAACACTACTAAATACCCTCTTCTTTAATAAGGCTTGACTAATGTTCATTTGATTAATGCACGCAGATTGCCTTTATAATATTATTTTGAAGCAAGCCTCTTGGTCAAGCTTATAGCTGTTGATGAGACAGAGAGAGAGAGAGAGAGAGAGAGAGAGAGAGAGAGAGAGAGAGAGAGAGAGAGAGAGAGAGAGAGAGAGAGAGAGAGAGACGGAGGGAGGGAGGGAAGAGTTCTTTGCTTCACAGGCCTTTGGATAAGAGTAAGGTTATAATTAAACAACTATAAACAGAAGGATATTTTGGGGATTTTTTCTTTTATAGCACCATAGGTTAAGAGTTCGAAGAGTTTGTTTTTGCATTGAGTTAAAAGTGTTTGTCTGAATTTTCTATGACTAAAACTGTACCCATTAGTAGGAGAGAGTTGCGCTTCCCAAATCTTAAAGCAATCTGCTGTCACACTTTTCTATACCAAGTCTGCTGTCACACTTTTCGATACCAAGTCATAATGAATTCAAGAAAGCTTTGAGGATACTTAGAAATATATCAGCTTACAAGCTTGATGGTCTCTAATGAGCACAGTATTTTTAAAATAACTTTTAATTTTATGGGTTTAAGTTAATATTAGTCAGTCAAAAAGCTTTTTATTAATCTCTTACTATATGCTGGGTATTAGACTTCAAAGAAAGGCAAAAAAGTCCCTGCCCTTGAGGAGCTTAAAGTCCAATTGGGGGAGAGCCCCAACATGGTAGAATACAAGTATGGAATCCAGCTAAACTCTCCCAACAGTCCCCCCAAAAAACAGCTTTAAAATAATCCCTAAAATAAAATTTTGTAGCTGAGGCAACAAAAGATGAGACAGATACTATAAGCAAATTAGGAGAGCAAGGAAGAAATAGTTTACCTGTCAGATCTATGGAGAAGGGAAAAATGTATGACCAAACAAGAGAAAGAGAACATTGTAAAACGCAAAATGGATAATTTTGATTACATTAAAATTAAAGACGTCTTGCAAAAACAAAGTCAATGCAACCAAGATTAGAAGGAAAGCAGAAAACTAGGAAACAACTTTTGCTGCCAGTGTTTCTGATAAAGGCCTCATTTCTAAACTATATAGAGAACTGAGTCAAATTTATAAGAATACAAGTCATTCTCCAATTGATAAATGGCAAAGAATAAGAACAAACAGTTTTCAGAAGAAGAAATTAAAGCTCTCTGTAGTCATATGAAAAAATGCTCTAAATCATTAGATTTAGATTAGAGATTGTGAGATTAGAGAAATACAAATTAAAACAACTCTGAGGTACCACATCATACCTATTAGATTGGCTAACAGGACAGAAAAGGAAAATGATAAATGTTAGAGAAGATGTGGGAAAATTGGGACACTAATTCATTGTTGGTAGAGTTGTGAACTGATCCAATTACTCTAGAGAGCAATTTGGAACTATGCCCAAAGGGCTATAAAATTGTACATACCCTTTGACCCAGCAATGCCACTACTAGGTCTGTTTCCCAAAGAGATCATAAAAACAGGAAAAGGACCCATATGTACAAAAATATTTATAGCAGTTCTTTTTGTGATGGCAAAGAATTGGAAATTGAGGGGATGCTCATCAATTGTGGAATGGCTAAACAAGTTGTGGTATATGAATGTAATGGAATACTATTGTGCTACAAGAAAGGATAAGCACGTGGATTTCAGAAAAACCTGGGAACACTTACATGAAGTGATCCTGAGTGAAGTGAGCAGAACCAGGAGACCACTGTACACAGTAAGAACAGCACTTTGTATACAAAGACAATTAAGGCTCATGATGGAAAATGCTATCCACATCCAGAGAAAGAGCTATGGAGTCTGAATGTTGATCAAAACCTACTATTTTCACCTTTAAAAAATTCTTTCTTGTAGTTTTTCCCTTTTGTTTTGATTTTTCTTTTACAACATACCTAATGTGGAAATGTGTTTAATATGATGGTACATGTATAACCTATTTAAGAATATTTGCTGTCTTGGGGAGGGCAGAGGGGTGGAAAGGAGAGATAAAAAAATTTGGAACTCAAAATCTTATAAAAACGAATGTTGAAAAAATAATTATTTTTTTAATTTAAATTTAATTTAATTTAAATTTTTTAAGTTAATTTTTTTATTTTAAAAAAGGTCAGACAGAGGTATTTTTCTGGCCTATGACAACTTAGAGGGTCCATAATTAAGGTCTGTAACACAAGGATGGGAACAGGCCCAGAATCAGGTTCACTAGTGGTGGGTGTTCAAGGTATCTGTGACAACAGCAGCAGCAGCTTTGGGGGCACTCAGTCCAGAGATGGCAAGGAGGTCAGACAATTGGACAACTGGTCAGAAAGAGATTACAGGGGACCCTTTGTTGGCACTGGGTACAACTGGAGCTGATTGGCAACTCTATTGCCCATAAGCAGTTCTGGATTGCAGTTCCAGAGTAGAGAGAAGCACTTGTGATTGGTCACAATCAGGGCCCAGAGGAGTGCTAGCACTTGTGGCTATTGGAGAGCACGGAACCTGGTCACAGTTCCAGGGCCAAGAAGAGTACTAGTACTTGAGGCTACAGGAAAGAAGAGGCCTTTCCTGGGTAAAGACAAAAGCACAGACCAGAAGAGCTGTGACCACACCTTGCCCAGGATAACCTCATCTTGGAGGCACTGAAAACTTATAGACCTCCCAGAAGTCCCTCTGAAAACAGCAGTGCAAAAACAAAAAGACATGTATGGGGATAATGCCTCCCCACCCCCATATGAGCAGAGCTAAACTTTAACATAAAGTTCAAAATAAAGAAATACACTGGGAACATGAGCAAAACACACAAAAAAAGAATTTAGCCATAAAAAGCTACTATAGTGGCAGGGAAGACCAAGACTTAAACTCAGAAGACAACAATATAAAAAAAACTACAAGCAAAGCCTCAACGACAAATGCTAATTGGATCCAAGGACTACAAGAATCACTGGAAGACTTAAAGAAAGAAATGAGAATGACAGAGGAAAAATTTGGAAAATAAGTGAAGCAAGAAAATTATGAAAATAGAATTAATACCTTGGCAACAGAGACACAAAAACACTGAAGAAAATAACACCTTAAAGAAAAAAGAATTGGCCTAATGGTAAAGAAAAAAAATTAAAAAGGCACAAAAATTCATTGATGTAGAATAGGCCAATGGAAAAGGAGGTACAAAAGCTCGCCGAAGAAAATAATTCCTAAAAAATTAGAATTGGGCGAGTGGAAGCTAATGACAGGAGACATCAAGAAATAATAATAAGTCAAAAGACTGAAAAAATAAAAAAAAATAAATATCTTATCAAACCCAATTAAAAGAGATGGTCAGGGAAACTATGTTTTGCTAACAGGTACCAAAGACAATGGAAGTATTTTAAAAAAAAAAAAAACTTTATAGCAAGTTTTTCTGATAAAGTCCTCATTTCTCAAATACATAGGGAACTGATCAAATTCATAAAAATAGGGGTCATTCCCCAATTGATAAATGGTCAAAGGATATGAACAGGCAGTTTTCAGAAGAAGAAATAAAAGCTATTTATAGCTATATGAAAAATGCCCTAAATCACTGATCAGAGAAATGCAAACTCTAAGGTACCACCTCATACCTATTAGAAATGACAAATGCTAGAGGAGATGAGGGAAAATAAATATATTAGTGAACTGTTGGTGAAGTAGTGAATTAGTCCAATCATTTTAAACAACAATCTGGAACTATGCCCAAACTATGCAACTATGCTATAAAACTATAAAGCATAGCCTTTGATCCAACAATACCATTCCTAGGTCTGTACACTCAAGGAAATCAAAGAAAAAGGAAAATGAACTGTGTGTATAAAAATATTTATAGTAGCTCTTTTGTGGTGGCAAAAATTGGAAATTGAGGGGATGCTCACAAGTATGGGGAATGACTGAACAAGTAGTGGCATATCACTGTGATGGAGTACTATATGGTGCTATAAGAAATGTTGAAGGGGTTGGTTTCAGAAAAACAAAAGATGGCAAGACCTATATGAACTGATGCAAAGTGAAGTGAGAAGAACCAGAAGATCATTGTTCACAGTAACAGCAATATTGCAATGATGATCAATTGTGAAAGACTCTGATCCATAAAATGGTCCAAGACAATTCCAAAAGACTCATGATGAAAAACTGCTGTCTACCTCAAGAGAGAAAAATGATGAGCACAGAGTGCAAATTGAAGTATAATTTTCTCCTTTTATTTTTTTATAATATGGAAATGTTTTGCCTAATTTCACAGGGATAGTTAATGTCATATTGTCTGCCTTCCAGTGGGTGGGAGAGGGGTAGGAGGAAGGGAGACAGTCTGGAACTCAATTTTTTTTCCTCCCTGTATTTTTAAAAATGTATTTATTTTTAGTTTTCAACACTCACTTCCACAAGCTTTTGAGTTTTAAATTTTCTCTACCTCTCTCTTCTCCCCCCTCCCCAAGATGGCATGCAATCTGATATAGGGTCTACATACACATTCATATTAAATATATTTTCGCATTAGTCATATTGTAGAGAAGAATCAGAATCAATAAGAGGAACCACAAGAAAGAAGAAGCAAAACAAAACAAAAGCAAAAATAAAAAAAAAAGTAAATAGTACTCCTTAATTTGCATTCAGATGCTATAGTTCTTTCTCTGGATGTGGGTAGCATTTTCCATCATGAGTGTTTTGGAGTTGTCTCAGATCCTTGCATTGCTGAGAAGAGCTAAATCTTTCAAAGTCAGTCATCGCACAACGTACACATTGCACTGTGTACAATGTTCTCCTGGTTCTGCTCACTTCATTCAGCATCATTTAATGTAAATCTTTCTAGGTTTTTCTGAAGTCTGCCTGCTCATCATTACTTATAGCACAATAGTATTCTATTACATTCATATACCACAACTTGTTCAGCCATTCCCCAACTGATGGACATCCCTTCAATTTCGAATTCTTGGACACCACAAAAAGAGCTGCTATAAATACTTTTCTACATGTGGGTCCTTTTCCCATTTCTCTTTGGGATACAGCCCTAGTAGTAGTATTGCTGGGTCAAAGGGTATGCACATTTTTACAGCCCTTTGGGCATAGTTGAAACTCAAAATTTAAAAAGTAAAGAATGTTTAAAATAAATAAATAATGAATGGAAAAATCTCTGATGGGGGAGAAAACATGCAAAAATAACCACTTTATACAAACAAGCTGTAGCATGCATAAATATGATACATAGGAAATAATAACAGAGAAAAGGCATTAGCTATAAACAAGCTACATCATATATAAATATGATACAAAGGAAATAATCCTCAGATAGAAGCCACTAAGAAATAAGAGAGATTAGGAAAAGCTTTGTGTAGAAGGTGGGATTGTAGCTGGGACTTGAAGGAAGACAGGAAGTAGAGATGTGGAAGGAGAGCATTCCAGGCTTTGAGGACAGCCAATAAAAATGCCTGGAGTCTGAAGAGAGTGTTTTGTTCAAGGAATAGCAAGGAGGCCAGCATTACTATACTGGAGAGTTAAGCAACATTTGCATGTAGATCATGAATGAATGAATGAATGAATAGGCATTTATTAAGACCTATGTGCCACTATCTGTGCTGTGCTCTGGGCAAACAAACACAAGCAAATAAAACAGACCCTAACCTCGAGGAGCTTAAATTTGTAATGGGGGAAGACAACAGATAAAGAGGAGCCTAGAGGTGGAAGAAGAAAGAGGGGAACCAGCAGGAAGGAAGTAGATGGGCTCCCTAGGAGTAAATAAAATGAAAGCTCGCAGTAGGAGCCTAGAGCTCCAGATGCAGGAGGTCAAGTCAAAAGAAAAAAGTGAGAATGCAGGTGTCTTGGTTTAGGTGAAGTGTTTTTGAAAGGCCTATCACAGACTAATTATGTCCACAAAGATCAAGATAATACTCTGGAACAAAATAGGAAGCTATGTGGCCCAATGGGCCTGGAGCAGGGGTGGGGAAACTGTTGCCTCAAGGCCACATGTGGCCCTGTAGGTCCTCAAGTGCCACCCTTTGACTGAATCCAAACTTGACAGAACAAATCCCCTTAATAAAAGGATTTGTTCTGTAAAACTTAGACTCAGTCAAAAGGCTGTACCCAAGGACTTAGAAGGCCACATGTGGCCTTAAGGCTGCAGATTCCCCACCCCTGTGGTCTGGATTCAGGAAGGGCTGAGCTCAAATCTAACCTCACTCACTAGCAAGTCACTTAACCTCTGTCCTCCTCCGTTTCCTCAACTGTAAAGTGGGGTTCATAATAGCAGCTATTTCACAAGGGCTGTTGTGAGGGTCATATAAGATAATATTTATAAAATGTTCAACATAGTACCTGGCAAATATCAGGCACTTAATAAATGCTTATCCCATACCCTTTCACACCATTCTCATAGGTACTGTTACTGTAATATGACATACTATTCTAGGATTTTTTTGAAAAAAAAATTCTGTTTTCTAATTTAGTGGGCAATCTGGTGGAGGCATGGAAATTAAACTTTTAGCCATACTTGAACAAAAACTTTGTTGTAATAGGGTGTCTCTGACAAGTAATCATTTACTGCCAAATGTAATGTTTTTCTTTATTATTTTATGATGCACAAGGCCCCTTGGATAAGGAATAAGGAATAGGAAAGGCCAAATCTTTGTGGAATGCACAGCTGCTTATTGCTTATATATAATGAATATTTCTTTTAGCAATGAAAATACTGGACCTGGAAAACACCAAGTAATGTCATAATAATGAAATTTATTGTGTTTGAATAGGTAGGAAGCATTTCATTGCTAATGTGGGATTCACTCATGAATCAGTTGTCTGTGTACAGGCCAACGATGAATGTGTTAAATATTAAAACTAATACAAGTTAAAAGAAATAATATAATGAGAAGTGATGTACAACTAAAGAACTCTAAACTGACTGATTTAATTTAATTTAGTAATGTTAAAAATGGGATACGGGTGGAATAAAGAACATTGACAACAATTAGCATACAATTTTCTACAAAGGTTTGGCCAAGTAAACCAATTGCCACAATGAAGAGATGAAAACAGCTTAAATGCTAGCAGAGTCAGTAAACCTGATTTGCTTGCCAGGCAGAGAGAAATGGCACCCAAGGAAAGACACAACCAGTTTAGAATATAAACTTATTTGTAAAATTTTGTGGAGAAGCATGGTGGAAGAAGACCAGTAGCATGATCTCATGAATTAGAAAGAAGCTATAGAAGGTCAAACCAGTTTAAGAAAGTATGGCAAGAGACCCAATTCAACGAAGTCATCCTAAGTACATTTAAGGAAGAAACCAGAAGGAGGACAACAAATGAACAAAAGATAGAAAAGATGTGCAAAAAAAAAATTATGCTAAGCTATTTTTTAAACAATTCAGAGAATATAGCCATTATATTTGGAGTCTAATATAACCATCTCAGATGTGCTCATAGAGGAGACAGTAATGGCATTGAAGAAAATGAAGACAGTAAAAGCAGTTGGACTGGATTAATTGTACATAGAAAAGATGTTTTTTGGAGGAAACAAAATTACAAGAGGACTGAGTCTATAAGTATCTGAAGGAAGAAAAGATAGCAAAGGCATGCCAAAAAAAATCTCACATTGTTACTACCTAAGTTTTCTCATCTACAAAAGAAGAAAAATGCTATTTACTTCACTGGGTTGTTGTGGAGATCTAACGTGACAATATTTGCAAAGTACTTTGAAAACCTTAAAGTTGTTGTTATTGTTATTGTTATTATCATTATTATTATTATATCCCAAAAAAGTGACCAAGAGAACACCTACAACTACCAACCAGTATGTCAAATTTTCTATTTATATGCATTTAATAAGAAAAATCTACTCATTGCTGAGGGAATAGGAAGGATTTTATACATTTCTTTGACGATATTCTCTAAACCAACGGTTTTTTCTAGTTCCTTATTTTTTATGAAATTCAGTATGCTTGTACCCACTATATATTTCTCTGGTACTCTCTCAGTGATATTCACTTTCAGTTCTCCTGAGACTGTAGTACTATATAACTCTCAGCCATGCTGTCAGTAAACATTGTACTGCAGATGTGTGAAAGTGCAAAGCCAACTTTTACTATTTAAGTTCCCTTAAAAAGGTCTACTCCTGTATAAAACTAAACATGATGAAAACTTGTTCTAACACTTGAGATTGAGTGAGATTAAGGTACATTTAAATTGGCGCTTACACAAAGCTAGCTACAGAAGAGTCCAAACAACACTGGGGATGCTGAAGTTTAGCAGCTGGGTGTTGGCACTTTCACAGGAAGAAAGGAAGTTTCTAGCTCAATTTCTCTGCTATGCCCTGGAGGGCTATTAGAAGAAAGTTAGAAATGATTTCTGTTGAGATGGTTCAGTAAAAAGGCTATGTTCCTAAATCCATAGTCTGACCATGTCACTATCATGCTCAAGAATCTTCAGTGGCTCCCTACTGGCTCCAAGATAAATGAAAAATTCACAAGGTTGGCATCTAACGCCCTTTACTATTTGACCGGAACCTGCCTTTTCAGGTTTTCTACAAATATTTCCCCTTCACAAACAATATTCTCATTAAACTGGTCTACTTGTTATTCCCTGAGTTCAACATCCCATTACATTTTTTTTGCTTCTGGACTTCTGGAAGTCTGACAAAGGACACTAAGGAAGGCAAGAAAATGTATACCTCCCAATATCACCATTTCTTCTGCTCCTGCCTTTGAAGAGACTTCCTATCTCCCATATCCCATACATTTTTCTCCCATGCCACACAGTCAGGCCAGACAGCCATTGCCACCTGTTTGTCATTTGTTGCTTGTTGTCACTGACACTGTGGCTTGAGCTTGGTTCAGCAAAAGTCAAACTGGGGGAGATTACGAAGAGCCATAATGGCAAAAGTGGGTGCCCTGAGGTGCAGACAGGCCCGAGTGCCAAGTCAGACCTGAACTGCTGGGTGCGACTGTTATTATGGAAGAGACTAATGTGGCAGCTGCTATGAAATTTTAGCCACTGATGAGAACAGGCTAGGGACTGATCCCAACATCATCTTTCACCCTACTGTTTTGTTCCAATTTTCTTGAGTATCTGCGGAGCCAAACCAAACATGAAGTATTCTTCAATCTTTTCAATGACCTATAGCAGAGGTTCCTAACCTGGATTCCATGAACTTGTTCTTTTTTTTTAAAAAAAGTATTTTGATAACTGTTTTTCAATATAATTAGTTTCTTTTCCAATCTTATTTGTTTTATTTTGTTTATTTAAAAACATTATTCTGAGAAGAGGTCCATAGGCTTCACCAGGCTGCTAAAGTGGTCCATTACACAAAAAAAAGGTTAAAAACCTATGATCTATCTGAGCAGGGACTTCAGGGGATAGAGAACTGTGTGGAAAGATGATCAGGCAAAGTATTTTTTTAAATGATTTTCCTATGTTACAGCTCATATACAGTTTTTCACTTTACTACATTTTAACAAACCATATGGACATTGAAAAGCAAAGCATTTGAGTCACATGAATGATGTTGGTTAATCAAAATCAGATATCCCAAGTATAAAGGTAGAGTAAAAGTGAGAGAAAAAATATTTTTATCAGAATTTTAAAATTTCCATTTAGAGAAATTAATAAATTCATGTGTTTTTTCCTAGACTAAATTTTCAACCTGATTTGTGGGAGTGATTAAACCTGCCCAGCCATGTCCACTGTAAGAAGGTGAATAGCTTGTAGGAAAATGCTTCTTTGTAAACAATGGGGATATTTCAGCTTGTGGGAAAGCATGTGCATGCATACTGAATTCCCAATTATGAAAACACTTAGGTCGTGATTTGAATATATCACCACCTCGTGGACAAATTATGCATTACACTCTCTTGTTGATTAATAACAAATCAGTTTTTTTCTGTAGTCTTGCAAAAAGCCCCAGATAAGACAGCAAGGGGTGGCTACTGCTATGAAGTAACTTATGTGTTACCTGGGACACCAGAGAAGTAAAACAGGCATCCTCATTGTTACATTGGTATAATATTTATATTTTTCCCTAAGACACTACTCTGATAGCTGATTGTGCCATGGAGGCGAACCAGGGTTCTCAAAGGCAATGCCAGTACAGCATGATCTTATAGGTTCTGCTAAAGAAGAAAGGCTTTGAGTAAAGAGAGTTGAGGATGGCCTAATCCATCAAGGAAGGATCAGCTTAGCTAAACTGGAGATCTTCAAATTAGTGATGAGGAAATGAGGGTTATGACCATAAGGACTCTCAAAATCTAACTACTAAGTCACTGGAATATGGCACAGTGAATATTTATATAAAGTCACATACTTTATACTGGTACTTTTAAAAATATAAAATTGCTTTGTTTTGTTAAAACTCTTAACTGCTTAAAAAATTCAATGTGATTGCCTTATTATAAGTCAGGTTCACCTATAATGCAATCCAATGTCATGGATGTCATAGAAATGGAGATGAGTTTTACAATGAGGTCTCAAGTATGTAACAAAATCAATGGGTACCCATTATTATATTGCTTCAATAGCTAATTAATTTTAATCAAAACCATGAGGAAGTAAAAATAAAATATATGAGAAAATACATTAAAACTAATAAAGGAATATCATATACTTTAAAATATTCTGATGTGGCTAATCCTGAAGATGAAGTCCTAAGTCTCACCTTTTCTCTACTCCTTTTAAATAACTGAAGAGAAAATTAGAAATCATTGATAGTCTGTCTTCCTTAAAATTGCAGAGCCAAGATAAAATGTTTAACTCTGCACATACCAAGGTCATGTTGTAGAGAGCTCTGAGGAAAACAGCAGCTAATAACAAGCAAGGAAAGCAAACATTTTCATTTTCTTTTGGGTGGGGCAGAGGGCAAGTTAGTGTGATGTTCAACTATTGTGAATCTATACTGAATCACTTAGCTGAATTAGAGAGCAGGGTAAAGGATTTCAGGGCCTCCAAGGGTCTGGTACTTTCCTACTTAATAAACTCCAGTGGCTCCCAATCATCTCTATCACAGGGGTTTTGTTTTTGTTTTTGTTTTCCAGTGAGGGAGAGGTATAAAAGAGAAAGAAAAACATACCTGTCAATTGAAAAAAATCATTAAAAAAAAGTTAGATTACCCGTCTCTGGTGTGGAGAAAATGGTACTAAGGAGGCATTCTGAATGTCTGGGACAAATACATTGAGGACTTCTCTGTTTTAAAAGAGAGAATAGGATGTGGTAGAAAGACCACAAGCCTTGGAGTCAGAAGATTTGGCTTTCCAGTAGGAGCCCCTTACTAACTGTGTGATCTTAATAAAGTCAATTAACATCTATATGCCTTAGTTTCTTCATCTGTTTAAAAGAAAAAAAAGGACATAATCATATCTGTTCTTCTTTAGTACATGTTCCTTCAAGATCCTTTCATGAAGGGCACAAGGTTATGGCTCCTAAAAGTAAATGGAAATTTATCTGCAACTATTAGGCAAAATTTTGAAGTCCTGCTAACAGAGCATATATGATATATTTAAATGCCAAAATCATGGTATCGAGACAAAAATCATATGTTGGAGGCTAAAATAATTATTTTTTTAAACTGACTGAGTCACAGACTGAGTTATAGAGGCAGTCAAGGGGTATAAGGATTAGAGCTCTGGGCCTGGAGTTAGGAAGACCTGAGCTCAAATCCAGCCTCAGATATATAGTAGCTGTGTGACCCTGGGCAAGTCGCTTAACCTCTGTCTGCCTCAGTGTCCTCAACTGTAAAATGAGGATAATAAGAGCACCTACCTCCTGGGCTTGTTGTGTGGATAGAATGAGACAATATTTATAAAGCATGTAGCACAGTGCCTGGCACATAGTAGGTGCTTAATTTGCCCCATTCCCTTTATTCCTTTATAAACAATGGAACTGAAGTAAACTATCTTTTAGAACATCAAATGACCACTCTAAATAGTATGCACTTTTAATGAAAAACATCAACCGACCTTGCTAGATTGAGCATCTTTTGTGCTATCAGCTAATCTTAAAAACAAATTAAATAATTGAATTATTTCCAAAAGTTAAATTCTATGCTGTTCTTGATTACAATTTTATAAACACGAATGATTAAATGAACACTTCTCCCTCCCCACCCCTTTCCTTAAAAAATAGTCTATACTCCACTCTTTTTTTATGAAACCTCTTTTTTTGTATGATTTACTTTTTGGTTACCTTCTAGACTTAGTGAAAGTTACATTTTCCACCAGAATGAAGAAGTGTGGAACTGTGTCAACTATGTGCAATTAACAAAATAACTACGAGCTGATTCTTGCAGGTGACTTCTGTACGTAAGTCATTCTGATTAATTTAGATGATTCCACAAGTCAGAAGAAATGGAAGGGGAGAGGTTTCAATTCTGGAGCACATTTATGCTGGAAATTTTCCCAAATGAGAGCAAACCTTTGTGCAATTCAACCCTGTCAGAGTTAATAAAACCAGAGAGTGACATTCTGACAGAGAGATATATTAGGCTGTGGAGCAGTCTTTAGAGAAAAGTGAAGAGAATAGTGTATCTTGGGACATTTAATATCAACCTCAAAAAATACATAAGTAAAAGTCTTTCAGGGTCATTTGAAAGGCACTCTTAGAATACCCAAAGTTCCCTTTCTCTATTTCCTTCCTTTTCACCCCCAAAGGACAGGTGGATTCTTCTCTATCCCCACTACTTTAAGCCCATTCTGAGGATGGGAAAGAAAACGGAAAAGCAAGATGCAAAATAAAATTCCTCTTTTTACAGGCAACTTGGATTTGAACTGTAGTTTTGCTACTTACTACCTCTGTGACCTTTGACAAATCAACTTAACCTTTATTGGGCCTCACTTTCTTCTACAAAATGAAGGGTTAGAGCTTAAATCACTTCTAAGGTCCTTTTGAGCTGTAAGTCCTCTGAAATGAAAAATCAGAGACATAGTCTTTGGTTTGTGCTTGATTGCTGCCATCCATACCTGCTACCCAAAGAGTGTCATTGCAACAAACTGCTTTTGCTGTCCCAGTGGTCATTTAAACCTATACATAAGTCAGTTATCATCTCACAAAATTATCTAGAAAATTATCTTTAAAAAAATCTTGAAAATAGCTATAAACTTGAATGCCTTAGGAAAATAACTATGGTGCCATTCAGACTATACTGAAGTACTTAAATCCTAAAATGACTTAAATTTCTGGTAATAATCCAATAGTAACTCTTGTAGCAGGAGTCTATTTTGTGAAATAGCATCTTCCTGGCCATGGCAAATAGAGAAAACTGTATAGGCATAATAACAATTAGGAACAGTAAAGAACCACAAGAGGAAAATAGATTCTAATTACATACCATACAAAAATCTCATAAATTATTAGATATGTTACTGGTCCCTACTACTTCTGGTATTATAAATTCCATTTCATACCCAATGAACAAATTGTTCTTGGCAATGAGGAGTCCAACAATCTGACTTTTGGTAATGGTCTTGAGAGTGGCTAATTATTCTTTCATTTTAACAGACCCTCTCACTGACACTCTTAAGAGTTGATTTAACATTCTCAACCACATTGTAAAGATCTACAATTTTAATTACCCACTGTAATTGCCTTCTCTAATAGCTGAAAGAACATCATTTATAGTGATCAGTAATAAAGCATTATGACTAAGTGGCAAAGGTGGAACTAAGTAGGTACTGTCAAAAGTTTCCCAATTGTTATACTGCATATATAACAATAAATGAGGCTAATTAATCAATCTCAGATGTTGGTATTTTAATTAGTTAAATATTTAGAATAGGTAGAAAGTCAACTCTCCATTATCTACTTCAGTGACACTGACAATCCCAAACTATAGTTATGCATATGTATATACGTGTATGTGTGTGAGTGTATCTTCAACTAAAATCCTTCTCTGATGCCTAATCAAGTCTTGACACAGAGATTGATTGCTATGGATTCTCAAAAGTGATGATGACAGAAGGCAATTTTCGACCAGAGAGAATCAGGTCTTAGCAAACTAGAAAAGAAGTATGGGCCCAGTAACAGCCTGTTGTTTGAGAACCTGATTGGCTAAATTCTGAGGAACTTAGCAGGTTGTTGGCAAGGTTACAATGTATTAGGGCCACAGAGATTGCTGAAGACTGTCTATTGAAAGGTGGAGGGGTTGTGATCTTTATCAGTGGATGAAATATGCACATTAATGAAATTATGATTCCTTGAAATGTTGAAATACATGAATTCATACTCACATACAGATATGGTAGGCAAAGCATTAAAGGAATTTTCAAGCAGCAGGAGCCAAAATTAGGAGCCCTTGGTCAGCAGTAGGCCTAGGCCTAAGCATGAGCTTCCATAATTTTTGAAACAACCTTATTAGCTTACCTTTAATACTTTCTACTCTTATTTTTAATAAGCATTTTGAGAAATATGGATGCAGACACAAAGGCTCCTTGAAGCAGAGGTACAGATAAAACTCAGGGGACAACTATATAAGCTCTTCAGAGTTGGTAGGGATTCCAAATTAGAAGAAATTCTATCAGAATTGCCTGGAAGTCAACTGAGGCACCTAATGAACAAATGCAGTTATGCCCGTTGCTAGGACAACAGAGGAGTCAGCTTCCCAAAGCTTGGCCTGGGCATCTATAGAATTATGCCAACTTAATCACATGACGATGGAACAACAGTTAAAAAAAAGAAACAAAAAAAACCAGAGGTGCATCCTTTTCTATTGTTTAAGTGAACTCCTTTGAATATCACAGTGATGAGAAGACATCTCAGAGGGATATGCTTTGGTGAATACTGAATTACAAGGAGATGAAAGTTTTACCCATGTGTGTTTCAAGCATCCAGCTGGAGCTACATGAGCCAATAAAGAACATGGATTTTATAAATATAAATGGTGTGTGTGGGGGGTGGATTGTCTCTGATTTTTTTTTATTTGAACACATCTCTCCCCCTATAAAGTATAAACAGGTACAGTGGTATCTTGTTGAAAAACCATCTCACAACTGCTGATTGGTTTCTAGGGACTGGGATTCTAACTGATTCCCAGTGATTAAAGCTGACTCCAGCTAATTGGCTAGCTGGGACTCAGGATAATGGCTTCCTGTGCTGGAGTCACTACTTTGCACTGATCTATAAAGGAATGCAATGGACTGTTTTCTGACTCTTTTTTTCATTCCTTTTTTTGCCATTTCCCTCGTGCTTTTCTTCCAGAGTCTGGGAATGTCCTCAAAGGGGTGATGAGTTGGGATATTTCCCTTGTGTTTCTTTCTACTGTTCTCTATTATTTTAAAAGCTGAAATAACTCATAATCTACTACTATCATATATAATATATGTATGTACACACATATGCATATATATATGTGTGTATATATATATATGTTTATATGAGTTACTAATGAGTTTATATTTTAAATCAGTTTTGCCTTGGATACTTTGCCTTCTTTTGCAAGGAGATCAAGTATTTGATTGCAATTGGCCCTTTCAAAAAAGGTTGTAGGAAATAGTGATTATCAAAGTTAATACCTTTACTCTTTTCATTTCTAAAACTTCATCATGGGATTGGGGTTGGTTTGAATTGGTTAAGTTGAAGCTATTGCATTATTTAGTATCATCTTCTCATTCTACATCTAGTTTTATGTTTATCTTGGCCTTTGTTCTAACTAATCAATGGTCTAATTACACAAAGATGACCCTGTTATGATTCCTACCTCATCAACCAATTACTGACTATATCTTAGCAAATAGAAATTTCTTTTTGTGTGTGTGATGTTCTTCAGAACTCAGATGCCATCACCTTTCAAAACTCTTCTGAAAGAAAACATTCATGGTCTATAGATGTGAGGCCTCTGGGTAGTCTATAAATGTTTGGCTATTTTAATTTCTCAAACATCATTCATATTTTCCAACATATTTTTCACCATTTGTTTACAATTTCCTGGCCCACTCTAGCCCCAGGCAACATCTCCATGTCCTCCCCACTGGCACACTGAAGTCTGTCCTAAGTCCCTGAGCTCTGACAGATCAGCTTTTTGCCTTATCTTGTCACGGTCCTGGCCTCTATACTATTTTCTAGCCAGTTCTATACCTCTGTGTACCCTCTCCCTTTTCCAGATCCCCGTTAGGTATGGATTCCCCTAATTAGAATGTAAGCACCTGGTGGGCAGGGACTTTCTTGCCCACTTGTATCCCCAGACTTAACACAGATCATGGCACATAGCAATTACGTAATAAATACCTTATCTATCCTCTTCTGTACCCACCTAAAGTCACTGAATATCAAAGTATATGCTGAATTGGTGTGGAGAACTTTGTCAGATTCTTTACAGGATTTCTCTGCCTCTTCATTCTCCAGGATAAATGTTGGTAAATAACAATTATTTTAATGGTAGACTCTTTGCTTATGACCATCATAAGCAATACACAATGAAATAACCAAGCATCCTGTATCTTTTCTTTAGTCACTTTACGAAATCAATTCCTTTGTTTGTTTCTTTGAAGAGAATCCATGAGCAATGTTTCCATTTAGTTATCTTCTGGTTTTGTTAATTGTGAAAACATCAATATTGATGTGGTTCAGTTCTTTCAATAACATCAATTCTTCGGTAATTAGACAATGATCTCACATTTAAAGTGCCGAGAGTTAAGTTAATGTTCATAGGCATTCTAAAACCTACTGATTTTTAGCATCCTCTGCCTGCTTTTCTGTTACTCACAAGACTGGAGGGACTTTTAAATGTTTTTCTATTTCAGGGGTTGCTGTGGTCCAAGAATTCAGCACCTAGACAACACTCTATTGATGATGTCCCTCTCTGCTCCTGGCTAGGTTGATTCTGACAGCAGATTCCATCTTTCATCAGTACTGTACTAGGTCAAATAAGGTCCGATAATACTTCAGTTAGTATATAATGCAAAAGTTAGTTTTGCTTACAAGGCGATTACTATACTATAAAAAGTTAGTCCCACTGTACCATATTCTCCAATGAATCAGTAAAATACAAATTCTAACTCTGTAGGAGGACAAAAAATTGTGGGAGGACTCACAGAGAATAACAATGTGGATCTTAGAACCTTTGGTTCCTCTGAATGGAGAGAACATGAACAGAAAACAATTGGTCAGCGAGTGCAGAAAACTAGTCAAAAGACCAAAATGAATGCATTTGTAAAATAATGGAAAATATTGGGAAGAGGCAAATGTGTCTGGAGTGGGCTGATAAGTGAGCCTTAAAAATAACAAAGCATAAGCAACCAGGGAGCTTACCAAATTGTGGTAATTTTCTTTTAAAACTATGAAGCTCCAGGCAGGACTATGTTCTGCTAGGCAAAGGTAAAGAGAGAAGATTTGGGGGGTACTTAGTCATTAAAACATTTTTTTTCCAAGTGAAAGAATTGGTACTGTAGTCTCCTTCCAACAAATAACCATTAACTTTGTTCAGCATTTCCCCAGACAGGAAACATAATGGACGTATGTCAGAGTTTATAAAATGATTGCAAGGCAAATTCAATTTTCCATCTCCCTTGTTTGCATTCTCAAAGAATTTCTTATCCTCACATATCAATTATAGTGACAGAGATAAGAGACAAATCATTTCAATGAATGTAATAGCAAAAGTGATTAGAGGTAAAAAGATATTAACTACACATGTAAGCTATAAATAAAATGCTGAGTCATCCTGAATATTGTAAACCTGTAAATGCTATTTCATCTATTGCAAGACTCCTCTGAAATAATCTTAAATTCTCTTTCAACTGAATTCTGACCATTTGGTTTCAGCCAAAATAATCTACCTGGATGTAGGGCCAAGGTAGATTCTCTTTCTTCTCAAAAGGCCTGAGAATCTACCTGGTCATGCTTTGCAGGATTTACTATAATAAAATAGGACAAAGTGATTTCCGTACCTAACTTTCTGGGCGCAATGTTTACAAACATTTATGGGGGAGGGGGTGAAGCTTGGGAAAATGAGTAATTAATGATCATATGCAATTTTATATGCAGTGCTGAATATTGCCTTATATCACTTTCTTCTCTTTTCCAAACACTTTATTTTAATCAAACTGGCTATTTACTGTCCCTAGAATAGACCCAGTACTTTTCAATTTCCAGAGTTTTGTTCTACACTGAGTCTGATGGAAGTGAGATTCCCTAATTTCCTAATGTGCTCTTGCTTAAAAATAACTACTACTGGATGGCCTCAAATCTCAGTATCCTAAAGTAATTCATGAATGAATGAATGAATGAATGAATGTAACAGGATGTGTTAAGAACTTAGTATGTGTCCAGCACTGGAGATAAAAATGCAAAAGTAAAGATAATGCCTGCCCTCCAGGAGCTTACATTCCAACCAGAAAGAGGACATACATAGGGGTGTGGTGGCCAGGGAGAATGATGAGTAGAGTCTGATACACTTCTTCCATGAACAATGGCAGAGTTAATTTGATCCAGTATTCATTGAGCCCTTTAGCCCCAAACCCAGGGAAGTGGAATAAAGTAAAACATGGTTGGGGTGTGAGTATATTAGGCCAAGTGAGGCAGCCACTGATGATGATAATAAGGAGATGAAAAGGTTAAAACCTTCATGGAATGATCACTCGAAAGAGTTTGACATAACCAACAAAGAAAAAAAAATAAAGAATGCTCATTGTCCACACTTAGATACATAGCCCGATAACGATTCTATCTTGGATAAGTACTACAGAAGGACAATGAGCTGGAACCAGAATTGAATAATCGGAAGAATGTCTCATTTAGGAAATTAGATAGCACTTTCAATGAACCCAAATTCCTTGGCACAAAAATCATTTTTTTTAACATCAATCTTATCCTGGTGATTTTGTTACATAGCTTCCAATCATGAAACATCAGAACCTCTGAAGAATTAAAATTGTAAAACATAATAGAGTAATGAAAGTGGACATTCTGAGGCTGCAATGTTACCAAAGATGAGTAATATAGAAGGTATTCGGGAAGTGGATGACTGTAGGAGGAGATAGGCTAGTCATATATTAAGAGTAAGGCATAACAGATGGACAACCTATATTTTACACTCGTATTCATGGAATGCTAAAAGACCTAGCAGTAGACTTTCTGTTCATTGGGTAGATCCTTTGTGGAGAATTTATGGGAGTATAGGTACAAGAGTTACAGAAGATGAAAAGTTGTGGATTGTTGGAGGCAGTACTCACATTGATGTGATCACTGACCAAATGAAATACTGAATCAAGTTCCTGGAATATCCTCTCCTCATCCAAATCACTCTGCTCTTTAGAGACCTACTGTAAACCTCATCAACACCATGATGCCTTATAATTTCTAGCATTTTTGAGTGCTATGTCACTTTTTATCTATAGCATTCACATGTTACTCATGTAGTACACTGTGATATCTCTTGTACTATCTTGCATTGTTCTTCAACTCTGGGACTTAATATTTAATAGATTATGTAAGGTTGTGAGGCAAAGCCCATTAGAGAAATTGAATAATTATTCAATGATTGTAAAGGATGCAAAATTGAGAATGGGCCATTAAGTACTTGTAAAGGAAGTATAAAGAAGCATTTACACTTCTTTGTTAAGGAGGTACGAAGAAGTTCTTTAATAAAACCTGAGGGAATTATAAGGTAGCTAGCCATAGGAGGAAGGAAAGAAGGAAGGAAGGAAAGAAGGAAGGAAGGAAAGAAAGAAAGAAGGAAAGAAAGATGGAAGGAATGAAACCTTTATTAAAACTGCCATGTGCCAAGCACTTTGTTCAGAACCTTACAACTATAACCTCATTTAATCTTCACAATAATGCAGAAGGTAGATGCTATTATTATTCCAACCTTATAGTTAAGGAAATTGAAGCAAACAGGAGTTAAGTGACTTTGCTGAGAATCATAAATCCAGTAAGTACCTGTGGCTCGATTTGAACTCTGGTCTTCTTCACTCCTGGCCCGGGTCTCTGTCCATTGCATCATCTAATTACCCAAGGGCTAGCTGAATGATCAGCCATGCCCTTCGTGGCCTTTAGAAAGCAAGCTAGACAGCTCTGTAATTAGCTGCATAACAGAATTACTTTTGTATTTCTCCAGAGTTGTAGAGAGAAGGCCCAGGGAGTCCAATTGAGCAATTTGTCCTTCAGAAATGCTGCACAAAGGAGGAATAGCATAAAAACACCATGAAAAAAGAAAGGACCCAAGGGCTTTCTTTGCCACATGTATTACCTATGTGTGTGCCCACTATTTCCACTGGGAATGAAGTAAAGTGGACCCCAAGTTCCTGAGGAGAAAATTTTGCTACTACTGTGCTTGATCAATACATGATGTACTACTGTATGTAAGTTCAGTCCATGCTTTTGCTTTGAGGTAACTGTGCTAACTGGCTATTCAAAGTGAACATACTAATAGGGGTTTGTGAACTAGAGTTTTAGGAGTGTAGACTCAAGAGGACCCACCTGTACAAAAATATTTAGAGAATTTCTTTTTATGGTGGCAAAAAACGGAAATTGAGGGGATGCCCATCAACTGGGGAATGGTTGAACAAGTTGTGGTATATGAATGTGATGGAATGCTATTGTGCCATAAGAAATGGTGAGCAGGCAGACTTCAGAAAAATCTGGAAAGACTTATATGAACTGATGCTGAGTGAAGTGAGCAGAAGCAGGAGAACATTGCATACAGTAATAGCAACACTGTGTGATGATCAACTATGACAGACTTAGCTCTTCTCAGCAATGCAATGATCTAAAAAGACTTGTGATGGAAAATTCTAACCACATCCAGAGTCTGAATGCAGATCAAAGCATGCTATTTTCACCTTTTTAAAATTATTTTTTCTTTCTCACGGTTTTTCCATTTTGTTTTCATTCTTCTTTTACAACATGACTAATGTGGAGATACGTTTAACATGATTATACATGTATAGCCTATATCATGCCATCCTAGGCAAGGGAGTAGAGAGGGAGGGAGAAATATTTGGAAAGCAACATCTTACAAAAATGAATGTTGAACACTATCTTTACATGTAATTAGAAAAAAAATAAAATACTATTAGAAAAAAGGAGTGTAGACTCACAAAGTAAAACTAAAACACAGAATGAGTCATATGAATAGTTTGCTTCTGTGCATATGTATTAAAGGTAATCCTCTGGGGCTTTGTGTTTTGTGTTAATAGCTGAGGGATAGGTTTATGAACTAATTCACAGTCACAGAATCTAAAGTCAGCAGAGCCCCTCAGCTGCTGTCCATTCTAATCCATACTCAAAATAAAATCCCCAGTACAACATCAACATCATCATCACCATCATCATCATCATCAATAGCATTTCTCTAGCACTTACTACATGCCAGGCACTGTGCTCAGCCCTTCACAAATATAATGTCATTTCATTGTCACAACAAGCCTGGGAGGTAGGTACTACAATATCCCCATTTTACGGATGAGGAAACTGAGGTGAACACAGAGGTTAAGAGACTTGCCCAAAGTCACATTGCTACTAAGTGTCTGAGGTTGGATTTGAATTCGAGTCCTCCTCACTCCAGACCCAGTGCTTTATCCACTGCACCAACTAGCTGCCCCCATAGCATACATGATTAAATCACCATCTGCTCTTTAACTGAAGACTTCCAGTGACAGGAAACCTGTACCTCTCAGGGTGTGCCACTGTACTCTGGCACTAAGACTTTGTTATACATTCAAATAATGTATTCCCTGCAGAGGAATAAGCTTTGCATATGTACGCAAGGAGTGCCACAAGCAACTGCCATCCCAGGTCCAGTTCTCAATTTTCCCTACCCTTACCCCTGGGTGGGGGCTGGAGGTGGGGAATGATTCTTCAGACAGGAGAAGCCTCTGTTAGAGAAAGACAGGGGAAGAGGCAATGAAGACATTAAAACAATGAAGCACCAACAGAGGGTTGGATGTCATTTTCTTTTTTTTAGTACAGGATCAGCAGAGATGGTTAGTACCATCACAGGGCATCACTTTTCCTCATCTTTTACTTCTATGCCTTTATAGAAGAGAACCTTATTGATACATGAATTCAGTTCTGAATGAACTGCCCCATAGAAGTTAAGTGAGTGTAAAGTCCTCAAAGGAAAGACGAAAAAATGGGTTGGCAGGTTTATAAAGCCTGCCTGAGTTTGACCTCAGAATAGAAATGTCTACTCTCTGGAGAGTTCAGCCCATTCTTTCTCCAGTACGCACCTGAGCTTCAGGAACTAGCTATGAAAAATTCATACAGTGATGCTTCCAACAATCCCACCTATGTCCTTAACATCTGCTGAATGGAAGTCACATTAAAGCTTCAAAGCAAATTCACAATCCTAGTTGGCACCAAATCTTCCTAGTGACTAGGTGAACTGTTAGTTCAGTAGAGTCCTTACCCCTTCCTGACAGGAAATATCTGGCAAAACCTACAGTAATTTATCTTTTATCCATGCAAACATAAAGAAAAATGCTAAGAAATATTATAATCAAGTAAACAGTCACAGAAGCAGCAGGTGGTACCATTATGGTACTGCATTTTATTTCCAATACTTATGCTTGTTCTCCAATTCTCTTTATTCTTTAGTTTCCATAGATGGCAACAGTAGCCAAACATCACAAAAGGACTCATGTGTGTTTTAGCCTTCGAATACATAGTTATGCTTTTTAGAAACATCAGCATCTTTAAAAACCTGAAATGCATCTTCCGTCCTGTTAATTGGGTGATGGTATATCAATTAGGTGACTAAGTTTCTCTTCAAAGCTAACCTAGGTTGTCTACTCCATTCCACCAATGCTGCTGCTGCAGAATAGATGCTTTGTTATTGAACTGGAAGCTAGAGGCAGGACAACATGACACCCTCGTATTTTAAATTAATTACAATATGACCAAACTAGGAGTTTAATTTCCAGGCCCGACTATTTCAATCTTATCCACCACACAAAGGTTTCCTTCTTTTACTCTCTGTGCTAGGGGAAAATTTATCTTCGTTAAATGATAATTGGCTGTATTATCTTTTGACTCTTCAGAAATGCTGGCTGGCAAATTTTTAAAAAAATTTCATCAATCTTGTTTTATGTTTTTACAAAGCTTGCATCAGAAGGAAAAAAAGAGATGTCTAAGTCTGCAGAACACACAATGTCCTGCTAGCATTATGAATAGGTCTTGAGAATATCTAATTTACTAATGAACTTAGTAAGGTGATGCGTACCCTTCAATATTTCATGGCTTAACAAGAGGTCTGGTGGTTGAGGTCTTGGATTTCAGTTTCTATCCTATGGTAGAGCAAATGCATTCCTTCCAGGAAGCACTGCCTCCAAATGGGATGTGGGGCACAAAATGGAAAACTATGATGGCCCATGAAAATTTATCAAGAAATCTGTCTTGTTTTTTTTTTTAATTAATTTATAGTGAGGAGACAAATCCCTACACATTGTCAAATACTGAGCCAAAACCTACAAATGATTAACAAATATATTCTCAGAAATTTGTTCCCCTTCCTTTTTTCTCCTTATTTCCAGCTTTTATTTTTTTTGGACATTTCACTGCTTAGTAACACCTCCTCCAGGTTGTGGGCATATGAAGTATATGAAAATCAAGCACAATTCAAATAATTAAAATATTTATAAGCTGCATCTGGTCTACTTTCTGGTTACTTAGAACATGGAAACTAATGCCTGAAATTAAATGTTTAAATTTCTATAGATTTCAATCAACCCTACTCATTTCCTGATGTTATTATCTTGAGGTGTCAACATATTATTTTTTAATTTAAATTTTTCTTTTATTAATTTGTAGACTTTAGCCATGTAGGAATCGACTAGGCAGTCTAATAACTCTGATATTAACTAGAATCTTCCTAAATTTATTTTCTAGATTTTCTTCTACTGTAATAAGGTCAATCTCTTTTCTCATTTTTCAAAATTTAACCCCTCTTGACTTGTTATCTGTCTGGGTTTTATTCTGTAGCTCTTTCTGAGAACAGCTGGTTAGGTCTAACTAAATAGAACTAATTATTGCATTTGCAGAATCTGAAACTAAATGTCACGAAAATAAACTAGCTTTATATAAGTTTCACTTAATGTAATTAACATCATTTCTTCATTATTATTTAGGGAATTTTTTTCTGCAAATAATAGTAGATTTTAACTTAATTCCACCTTCCTGAATTATTTATACATCTGTATGTCCCACGAAGTAAATTTTGTGAAACAATCAATGGGTTTTTAACTTGAGGCACTTAAAACCCCAGAACCTATAACAAAGAGTTCAAAAGTACCATAAAAGGTCATATTTATGCCCAGACAGGCACATGTTCCTGTTTTCATGATAGTTAGATTGTTTACTATGAATTTTGGGGTTCTGGATATATAATCTTATCAGTGAAAGGAGCTCCCTGAGTGGCTACTGATACAGTGGTCATCATGACTATATATTTGCATTCATCAATTTCCAAGAGATGCCTGAGGCAGGAAGAGCTATCAGGGGCAGGATTTAGACTCAAGACTTCCTGATTCCAATGCCAGTCTTCGTTGTGCCACAGCACACTGCCTCTACTATCATGTTTTAATGTTGTCAGCTCCCCAGGAATTAAGGTGGCCAGGGTAGATGGAGAGGGCACATAAATAGACTACTCTTCAGGACACGCAATGAATAAAACAGGATTGCTAAAATTCATATCTATCAATCCTATCCCTTCTGTCCACATTTTCCCCTCTTGCACAAGCTCCCCAAATAAAATTTAACTTATCTTTGGTAATTTTCCAAAACGAAAGGAAAAATCACTTAAGTAAAAGCTCCTATACAATCATCCCATGAATGAAGCTAGATAATATCCCCTCCAACCAAACGACATAGCTTATTCCTTCCCATTTTTTTTAAGGCTGGCAGTTATAGCTAACTCCTGGGATCTGATCATAATATTGTTAAAGTTTACTATTCAGTATCAGTTTTCCAAATTACATTTATTCAACAACATCAAAGGTATATTTTATACCCTGAAGACACCAAATCTGAACACTAAAAACCAGGATACATAAAAGCTCAGTGACCAATATAATAAGCTTCTTTGATACATAAACAAATCTTAATATCCAAAGTCATACCCAAAGGGCTATGTCAGTATTTAGGATCCTTTTCTTCTCCATAGAAACTAGCTCTCAGCTACTGAGACTAGGCTTATGAGCCTTCTTTTAGAGGTCAAGATTTTAAAGTAAATTTCCTTGATAAAACTAAATTTGCAAATGGAATCCCTTTCATGAATCATGTTGTAGCATAGCTAAGGTGAGTGATGCAAAATATCAGTTTTATCAGGTAGAAAAATGGATTAGTTATTATGTACATTTAATACAGTTTATTTTAGCTCAACTCAGAAATTTTCCTAAGGATTTTCATGCTGGGTCAGACAGAAATAATCATCTTAGCTTCTCTAGTCCCAATTAGGACTCATGAATACAATCCCTGTTAGTTGAAAGACATTTTTAAAAGAAAAAAAAATCACAAATCTATAAAAGCAAAAACATAAAACTGTTCATAAAACTAAAAGAATTTTCATTCACAAACAATATATGTATTTATCAACATTTCCTGGCATAACCAAGTATCATTTTTAAAGAAAGTCATAAGTTAAAAGTTCTACCCGTATGTTTTTGGCATTTGATTAATATAAGAGATAATCAGGTTAATTAAAGAAATGTCCTATTATAACATCATTGTTGATTAAATCGGATTGTTTGTTTTCAACTGCATCATTCAAGCTTTCATTTAGCATTTTAAGACTTACTTTCTATGCTCAAATAAGTGAATGGGCTTGTCTTATTTTCTCCATTTTTTTCATTGACAGCCTGGACGTAGTAACCTCCCGTATCGCTTGAAGTTGTTGCCAAGATCACTAGTTGATTCTCCAGGGTTATGGCTCTGTTTAAGAAAGCAAAGGATAGTATCAATCCACTAAAAAGGGCTTCTCATTTTCTATGCCAAAAGTAAATTTCTAGGTCATCTATACAGGTATATTCAAAAGTTAAAAGGGAGAGGGGGATAAAGAGAGCTTGAGAGATGAAACAAATCTTTGGGCAGGCTTTAAGGAAATTTAGGTTGCTTACCCCTCTCTGTTCAAACTATGATAAATACTTATAGGATAACATACAGCAGATTATAATCAGAGGAAGATAAAAATTAGGAAAAATAATGGAGCCCTTAACATCAAGGGACATTTCAGTGATGTAATAAAATGAATTTCCTTTATGGTGCTCATCTTTCATACTTCTAATAAAGAATCCCCTTTAAATTATTTCTCATTCCTATTTTTATTAGCTAGGTAATAACTATTTAACTTACTTTCTTTATGCAAAACAAAAGTCTTCCCTATAAATCAACACATACAAAAGCTCCTACTTATACCAAAAGACTATATAGTTATCCTTTCATGTTGCAGGGGTTAGAGGTGTGGCACCCCCATGAGCTGGAAAACCCATGTAAAATTTTTTGGCTCTCCCTTCGTACCAGAGAAGAAGTCTGAATTATTATGGTATCAAATGATAAAATATGCTGATATTATATAATGCCGTTGTATTGGCAATCAAAATGGGCTCTTAGCATTTAATTCAACCAAGTGCCCTTGAAGAGTTTGGCTTTTATTTCCTTGATTAAATTAGGAGTCCTTGATGACCTCCTTGCCACAAGGGAAAGCCTAGTTTATATGGGTTTGAGTGACATGTTTGTGACAGGAGAGGCTTTTAGACCATGTGGGTTTAAGTTGCATTTTTTGGTGATGATTTTAGGTCATATGGGTAAGTCGCATGTGTAACTCACCCTTGACCCTGAAAAAGATATAAAACCAGGGGTTGGCTTTCCTTTTTTGAAGCTCTGACCCACAGCAGTAGTGGCACGTGTGACTCTGGGCCAGCCGTTGTTATGAGCTCCCTGGCTGAACTCAGATGTTGGTAACTATGAATTATATTTGGTCTGTCTGTCGATGTTTGTAATTTGTTTGTATTTGCTCTGAAGTTCAGGGTGCTGGCTTTTCCCCCTGAACTAAGTGAATGATATTTGTAGGCTGGATTAAAGTAAGATTGTTAACCCCTTAACATTGCTTTCCTTAGTAAAGCAGATCAAAAGAACCTGGGCTTGCAGCATTCTGTGAGCTGGTTGTTGTTGGTTTTACACCCCCCCACAGCAGCTGCTAGCTGGATTGTTGAAACAACCATACATATATTTCATGCATTTCTGAGCTTCTAAACTTTTGCTGTGTCATCTGCTGGCTTTCATGTGTTGTCTGCAGCTTTCACAAAACTCCCCCAAAAATCCCATTTAATTTCTTATCCTTACCTGCAGCATAGCAAAACAGCGATGGAGAAAGTCAAGACATGGGAGGGATAATGGTATTTTAAATTTAATTCACTAAGTAACTGTTATGCAAAAAGCACTGTGGTGAGTGCTGTGAATGCAAAGACAAAAGTACAACACTGCCTGCGGTCAAGGAGCTTTCACACTCCTAGGGGAAACAACATGCACACAGAGAAGTAAATATAATGTAATTTTACTTGGGCATTAACTAGGATGGGAGGGAATCAATTAAGGCTTCATGGAGGAAGGGACACTGAGCTGAGCCTAAAATGAATGATGATAGAGATTTTGAGATGTAGAGTGGCAAGGAGGGAGTACATTTCATTCAGTAAACATTTATTAAGCACCTACTATGTTCCATATACTGTGCTAAGCGCCAAGGATACAAAAAAGAGGAAAAAGACAGTCTCTACTTTCAAAGAGTTTCCAATCTCTAGACATGGTGCAGAGCTTGTGGGAATTGTAAAAGCAAGAGATGATGCATTGAGTTCAAGAAATAGCTTAGTAATATAATTTGGCTGGAACATAGAGTACATTAAAGGGAATACAGTAATATGAAATAGGTTTAAAAAGATAGGCAGAAGCCTGATAGATTATGGAGGGCTTTAAATACAAGACTGAGGTGTCCACATTTTATTCTGGAAACAATAGTTATCCACTTAAGGTTCTGGAGCCATGGAGTGGTATGGTCGGACCTATGCCTTAGGACAATTATTTTAGGAGCTATGTTGAGCTTGGGTTGGACAGGGAAGAGATAAAAATCATGGAGGACAATTAGGAAGATATTACAAAATGTACATGAGTTAAGTAGTAGCTGTGTGAACAGAATGAAGGGAATGGATACAAGAGATAGTATAGAGGTAGAAACAACAATCTTTGGTAACTGATAAGGAAGAGCAGTGAGGCAATGGAAGATAATTCCAATGTTATGAACCCAAATGACTGGTAAGATACCCTCAAAATAGGTTGGAAAATTGAGAGATAGGGCAAATTTAAGAAGACAGTCAATTCTATTTTAGATACGTTATCTGATGCTGACGAATCATTCAGGTGAAGACACATAACAAGAAGTTGGCAATTTGAGAAGAGAGATCAGGACTATATACATAGATTTGGGAGTCACTAACATGGAGGTTGTCATTAAACCTATGGATGTATATGAGCTCATCAAGCAAAAGATTATGGAGAAAAAAAGGAGGGCCCAAGCTTTAAAGAACACTAATGGTTGGGAAATAGATGATGAAACAGCAAAGAGAGAAGAAAGAATATGGTGATGCGTCAGTGGGTTCATCTCACAGATCCATTTTAGTACTTAAGCATATATACCCTTTATATTTTCAGGATTTCATCATGGCCCCCTTTCATCTGTTCCCCTTTTTCTACTAACATGGACATCACTCTAATGCAAGGCCATTTCACCCCTCACCTAAACTATCGCAATAGCCTCCTAACCAGCCACTCTACCTCCAATTTATATCCTCTTCAATCCATATTTCACAAAGCCATCAGAGAGAAATCACCAAAGAATGAGCTTGAGCATGTCACATCCTTGCTTAAAAAGCTCTAGTGCCTTTCTATTACCTCTAGGAAAAACAGAAACTTCTCACTGGTATTGAAAGTCCTTCCCAATCTAGCTCTAACCTAATTTTCAAAGTATTACATATTACTACCTTTCACACATATTACTCCCCTTCACCAATTACAATCCATTCCAACTGGCCAGCTCACCATCTATCACACACGACATTCAATCTCCAGTCTCTGTGACTCTGCACATGTTATGCTCTATGCCTGTAATGCACTCGCTCCTCAACCCTTGCAATCCTTAGCCTCCTTCAAAGCTCAGTTCAAATGCTGCTTCTCAAATGAGACTTTTCTTGATCCTCTTCAGTTGTTAGTGCCTCCCCTCTGTGAAATTATCAAAGTATATTTTGCACATATTTCACATCTACTTGTGTATGTATATGTTGCTTCTCCAACAGAATGTTAATGTTTTGAAGCCAGGGACTGATTCATTACTGTCTCTGCAACCCTAATATCTAGAATAGTATGTAGCACATAGTAGGTGGTTCAGAAATGTTTGTCAATTTATGTAATAGAAACAAGAAAGTAACATGTATTTCCAAAATAGTATAAGCAAAAACTTGTTTTTTCCCCCTATCATTTTTTTCTTAAATTTAAAACAAATAAACACATAACACATGAAGAACCTCCATATAGAACAGAAATAAAAGAAGGCATTGGGGAACTGTATGAGAGGAAGAAAATGGACTGGTTATGTGATAAGGGTGAAATGGGAAGCCTGAGTGTTCACTGGTATTCTCATGATGTCAAGAGAAAGCAAGTAATGTCATCAGCACATTGAGTGAGCACCATATGGTGTACTTAAGGATTTTGACTAGTCACAAGGAATGAGCAAGCAGAGACAGATTAGGATCTGAACCGTAGGAGGGAACATTCAAATCAGTGAGATCATAGATCCATTTGAGCACCCAAGCAAATAATTCTTTCTATAATTCCAGAATTTCATTATTCTTTCATCTTGCCCCGTACACATGATAACTCCTCTATCCTTGAGTAGATGGACAACCTTCCGGTGCTAAACTTTTCCAAATACATTGTTATCAAGCCTAGACTAAAAATCTTTTTTATCTTTGAAGGATCTAGCAGAGTTTGTGTCCTGCCACCACAGTGTTCATCTAGTAAGTGCTATATAAATGTTATTATTATTATTATTATTAGAGCACTTATTTGGGTATATGTGTATATGTAAAACATTTTCCTTAAATATCAATTATAACAAATAGTTTAATACCATGCATTTGTTCCTGAGCTAAGCCAATGCTTAATTAAATATTAATTTTAATTGTAGGTACTTTCACGAATCTTCCCTATTAGCTTTTATTCTGATACTGAAAAATATTCATCCTTGGTATTCTGGATGTTGTTAGAATTAATACCAATACTATGATCCTGTACCACAGCTAGGTAGCATAGTGGATAGAGTACCAGGCCTGGAGTCAGGAAAATTCATCCTCCTGAGTCCAAATCTGGCTTCAGACACTCACTAGCTGTGTGACCCTGGGCAACTCACCATTTGCCTCATTTTCTTCATCTTTAAAATGAGCTGGAGAGTGGAGCCAAGATGGAGTAAAAGCAGGAACTCACTTGAGCTCTCCCCCAAACCCCTCCAAATACCTGTAAAAATACCTAAACAAATTCTAGAGCAGCAGAACCCACAAAATGACAGAGTGAAACAAATTTCCAGCCCAAAACAACCTAGACAGGAAAGTTCTGCTTCATCAGGCTGAGGGAGGAGTGCACACTGAGGGAAGAGTGCAGTCCAGCACAAAACTCAAACCCAGAGCAGGCCTCAGGGGACTGAATCACTAGCAGCGGTGGCAGTTTCCAGACTTCTCAACCCATAAATGCCAAAGACAACTTAGAAGGTCAGTAGGAAAGGTCTGTCGGACTTGGGTGAGAGAGGAGCCTAGTCCAGCCCCAGCCTGGGGCAGTGGCAGTGTGGTGATGGTGGCTGCTTCTGGAACTTTCAGCCCACAGACATTGGGGAGATCAAGCAGGGATAGCAGGATCTCTTTGCTGGCACTAAGGCAGGATTCTCTTGCTTTGTCCATGCTTGCGTCTGGGTCACAGTCCTGGGGCACAGAGGAGCACTAGCACAGCAGAGCTTGTGACTTCAGTGGAGAGGAAATCCTCTCACAGTTAAAAGGCAGAAGAGAGTACTTGTGGTCACTCATAGACCTGAGCACAGGCCCAAAGAGGAGTAAACACCTCTCCTTTGATCATACCACCTTAGAAGAACTGAAAAATTACAGGTCCCTAGAAGTATCTCTGAAAACAGCTGCACAAAACCCCTGAAGCTTGAGATAGTATACCCTCCACACTGGAAGCAGAGCCCTACCTTAACAAAGAATTAAAAAGTCAAGTAATTGGCTGGGGAAATGAGCAAACAGCAGAAAAACTCAGACTACAATCTTATTTTAGTGACAAAGAAGATCAAAACATACAAGCAGAAGGCAACAAAGTCAAAGTTCCTACATCCAAAGCCTCCAAAAAAATATGAATTGGTCTCAGGCCATGGAAGAGCTCAAAAAGGATTTGGAAAAGCAAGTAAGAGAAGTAGAGGAAAAATTGGGAAGATAAACGAGAGTGATGCAAGAAAATCAAGCAAAACAAGTCAACAGCTTGCTAAAGGAAACCCAAAAAATACTGAAGAAAATAACACCTTAAAAAATAGACTAACCCAAATGGCAAAAGAAGTAGAAAAAGCCAATGAGGAGAATGCCTTAAAACACTGAATTGGTCAAATGGAAAAGGAGGTCCAAAAGCTCACTGAAGAAAATAATTCCTTCAAAATTAGAATGGAGCAAATGGAAGCTACCAGAAATCAAGAAATTATAAAACAAAACCAAAAGAAAGAAAAGATGGAAGACAATGTGAAATATCTCACTGGAAAAACAGTTAATCTGGAAAATAGATGCAGGAGAGACAATTTAAAAATTATTTGACTATCCGAAAGCCATGATCAAAAAAAGAGACTAGATATCATCTTTCAAGAAATTATCAAGTGTTAGCATTCATGGCTCCACCTTCCAATCAGAGGGACAGAGGGTGGTGATGAGGTGGAGTGCTAAGGCTGATGGGATTTTGCAGGTGATAAGGTTTTCCCAATGATGAGCTTTCTAGGGCATGGTGGAAAAGCCAGAGACATCTCGAAGTAGTGCAGGCAGGTGAGAAATGAGGAGTGACCTTAGAGGACATCTAGTCAAATGTCTCATTTTACAGATGGGGAAATGAGTCTAAGAAAGGGTGAGTGACTTGCCAAAGGTCACACTGGTAGTAGGTGCAAAAACTAGGAAGTGAATCCAGGTTCTTTGCCTACAAATCTATCACTATTATGTCTTGCTGCCACAAGGGGATGGGGCTGGAGTGGGAGAGGGTTGCTGAAGGTGGGTGGGTGATGTCATGGTCAAAGTACAAATATTTTGGCAGCTGTGTGGAAAATGGATTATAGCATAAAGACAATGGAAACAGGGAGATCAATCAAGAGGCTACTACAATAATTAATAGGAGAGGTGATGAGGGCCTGAATTAGAGTTTATGTTGTATAAGTAAAGAAAAGAGGACAGATGTGAAAAGAAATGTGGAAGTAGAACCAACTAGACATAGCAATTGAATGGATATGAGGAGAAAAGGGTAGAAGTGTCTAGGATTACATTAAGGTTATAGAGCTGTGTTATTGAGAAAATGCTACCACTGTCATCAGAAAAATACAATGTTTGGAGGAGGGGCAGATATGGGAAAAGATAATAAATTCCATTTTGGATAGTTTGATTTTGAGATGCTCCAGAAATATAAAGGTGGATATGTCTGAAAGGTAATTATAGATGTGCAATGAGTTCTAGGTAGAGGTTAGTAATAAATAAAACAGGAAACTTTCTGCATAAAGACATTAATTGAACCCATGGAAATGAAGGAGGTCCCCAAGGAGGGGAGTATAGAGGAAGAAGATCTATGACAGCATCTGAAGGATAACCACACTCCAGAAGTGGAAGATGGATACTGAACCACCAAAGGAGATGGAGAAAAAGAAGGTATACAGGTAGAAAGAGTATCAGGAAAAAGCAGAGGCATCAAAGTCAAGTTTCTAGAAGAAGGGACCACTTAACAGCTAGTAGAGGCTTAATTTGAACTGAGGTCTTCCTGACTGCAAGCCTAACAATGTGCCCATCAACGTGCCACCTCGCTGCCTCAGTGTGCACCAAGAGGCTGGTAGTTGCTAACTAGTGCAGATGCTGGGCATTCTGCTTGATACAGGAGCCAAGACCAGGTAACATACAGGCTTGCTAAACTAACTGAATACAAGATGAAGTTTCGGTACCAGTCTTTTATCTGTATTGCTCATTCTCTTAGAATGCTGCTCAGTGAAGAGACACAAAAATGCTAGAGCAAGGCTGAGGGCTCATGTCTCAAGAGAAGAGCATGTCTGATCTGGAAGAATCTGGGGCTTTTCCAGGAGAAACTGTAGTTGTCCTGGATGTCCAAGGACATCAACAAGAAGACATTCTAAAACAGGAGACTGACAGACATATTATCAGAAAAGAGCACAGCTGGCCATATGTAGGACAAGAAGTGACAGTGAAGATATTTTAGGATTTGCTGAAAAGCCTCAGCATTATCCTTGACTCCTCATTCTCCTTCACCCAATTTTTCCAATTAGTTTCCATTTGTTCCTCCTCAACACTGCTCACATCCAAACCTTTCTCTCTACTCACACAACTACCATCTTAGTTCAGGTCCCTATCACTTCTTCCCTGGTCCATTATAATGGCCTCTCAAATGGTTTTCACACCTTAAGTCTCTCCCCGCTCCAATCTATCCTCTATATAGCTGCCAAAGAGATTTTCCTTACATGCGGAACCCACCATGTCACTCCCCTGCTGAATAAACTCCAATGGCTCCTTTTTGCCTCTAGGAAGAAATACAAATTCCTCTATCTGGCTTGTAAAGTCCTTTACAACTTGGCACCAATCTATTTTAAAAACTTTCTTATACATTATTCCCTTTCCCACCTACTACAGTCAAGCCAAACTGGGCTTCTCCCTCTTTTCACACACTGCAATCCATCTCCCATGCAGATGCTATCCTCCGTGCCTGCCACGCACTCTGGACTTTGCCAGATTCTCTGCCTCTTCATATTGGATGAAGCCAAAACTCTTCCTTCTACATGAAGATTTTCCTGATCTTCCTACATATTTCTCCTTTTTTTATCTTATATTTTCTACTGTGTATTGATAGATGGATGCATGGATGACAGAGACAGATAAATATAGATATCTGGAACATAATTACATATGTACATGTTTCCTCTCTAGATAAAACGTTACTTGCTGTAAAATGTATATTGGGTGATTTTTCTTTTTTGTGTTTTTAATAAATTTCTTTTGGATACATTGTAACCTACAGGTTGGCAAATGGAGAGTTGGTACCCACTGGAGATTTCCATGGGCTTTTGAAAGAAATATGAAACTCTTAAGAGGTAACCAAGGTCTATATCCAATGGAAGTCTCTGACACATGGCTAATATGAACCCTTGTACTAAATAAAGTTATACAGTTGTCATATTCCTGTAATCTGCATAATTTCCCTTTTTGATATAACTCATCATTTTCTATGCTGAATAGGTGGGTTTGTTATATGTGACATAAAATTGCCCCTGCTTTGAAGGCAAAAGAAGGGGACTGGTGAGTGAAGAGACCCATAAGCAAGCTGTAAACTGCCATAAAAGACTTAACATCTCTACAGTAAATCCTAGTAGTCAGTACAATTTAGCCAGGAAGGGTCACAACCCACATTCACCTTCAGAGTGATCCTTGACTTATTCCTTCTACCCTACATATTTTTAAAAGATTTATTGATACTTTAAAAAATAACTACAGACATTTTCTGACCTCCACTCTCCTTCACAAAACACCCCCATCCCAACACAGATGCTTTGCCAGAAAGAAAAAAGTTGGCAAAAATAACCTGACACAGAGATCCAAGTTTGATAGCAAAGGAAATCTTCAGCACCCCTATGTTCCCTACCTTTCTACTCAAGGAAGGAAGATCCTTCACCTACTTCTTCCTCCATTCAACCAATTATTCTAAAAGCCCATATTAGCAGCAGGGGCCAATGGGAAACAATTAAACACTAAGAAGACACTCAGTGAAGGGCAGCATTGTCAACTGCCATGAAGTTTCTTAGTTGTATTTTACATGTAATATATCAGCTTTACCATAGTCAAAATTTACAAGACAGAGATATAGGAGATGTACATCAACTCACTGGAAATACCATGATGTCAACAAAATTTTATTTATTTTGCTTTATACAGTTTTTCACTTCATTCTTTCTAAGTAGAACCCATTTCTTTAGACATCTTCTACCTTGCTGACAGGTTTTAAACCAAACTCTAGAGTATTTATAAAATTCAAATAATTATACTTCTCATGTGTGAGAAGGGCTCTGTTCATATCTGAATAGAAAGGAGAGAGAATTTTTCTGTTCATATCTCAATAGAAAAACAAATATATGTACCAGGGTTCTAGAGGGCAATCTCATCTTTTATCATCAATCTTCTGAGGAAAGGATGTAGGCAATGCCTTCCACATAATATGATAGACTGGGCCTTGTAATTTGGAGGAGAAAGTGAGGCTGGTGACCTTGCACAGCCAAGTCCACTGCAAGTCATGTCATCATCTCCCTGATGTCATGGTCCTCTTCAAGAACAGAGGACAAACACAAACTGTGAGTAGTCTGAGCTGCCTGAATGGGGACCCAGCCAGCTGGGTAACTCAGCTCTGCCTCTCCTTCTCCAAATGAAGGTAAATTTTGATGGCCAGAAGCTGCCTAGTTTACTTGGGGTTTACTGGCTAGACATTTTTCTCAAAGACCAAGCCTCAAACCCATTTCACCCTGGAGCTCAGGGACAACAATAGGTCTCTGTCCAAGCATCACTTAAAGGCTATTTTTTGAGCCCTCCTGGCTCAGAGTGAATGTCATATGGAACTGTTTCTCTTTTGGCCAGCAACCTTGAGGGTCTTCCCTTCCCAGTTTGATTTCTTTTTACTAAAGGGCCCATCCCTTGACTCACCTCTTAAAGAGGCCTATTCACTGAATGGGCGCTAACTCAGTCAAAGTGAGAACCTGAAAAGGCGTTAGCCTAAAAGTGCCGGGGTCTCCCACTGCATCCTGGGCCATCTCCAGTCCTCTTAATGAATATCTGGCCACTGGACCCAGATGGCTCTGGAGGAGAAAGTGAGGCTGGTGATCCTGCACAGCCCACCCTCACTCAAATCAAAGTCAATTGCAGTCCCTGAGGTCATGGTCCTCTTCGAGAACTAAGGACAAATACACCAACAACAACTGGGAACACTCAGGTAAGGAAACTCCATAGACCAATGAGGACATGCATGTGCCTCACAACTTACAGTCTTACAGCACTGAGGGCTTAAGAGACTTACTCAGGATCAGACAATGAGTTTGTGTCAGAGATATGACCTGAACCCAGCCCTTCTTGGTTTCAAGGCCAGCTTTCTATGCATTGCATCTTTCCACATAATAGGTACATGATAAACTTGTTGAATTGAATCAAATTGAAAGGTTAAGGTAATTTAAGTTGTTTCATCTATACCAGTTCTTAACATTTTGTGTGTCATAAACACCTTGGGCAATCTGATGAAGTAAGCCTGTGTACCCCTTAAGAGAACAATGTTTTAAAATTCATGAAGTAAAATACAAAGTTTTAGAAAATAAACTAGTTTTATTGAAATACAAATAGCAAAATATTTTTTAAAAAAAACAACAAATTACTGAACCCCAGGTTAACAACCTCTGGTTTATCGGAGGAAAAAAAAGGTAAAACATGATGACCACTATCTGCAAGAATGTTCTTTTTTTTAAATGAAGAACACTGATCAATTGTTCTTAAGGCCCAAGAAGGTCCAAACTAAGGGAAATTGGCCTAAATGAAAGCAGCAAATGCACATATTTCAGTTGTATGTAAAAAAAAGGGTAGCCATGAATAGCAGTGACTAGGGCACAGGACTTGGAGTCTGGAAGATGTGACTTCAAATTCTGCCTGAGAAACTTAATAGTGGTGTGTCACTGATCAAGTCACTTAACATCTTAACCTCAGTTTTCTCATCTGTAAAATGAGGACAATAATAGCACCTACTTCACAGATCAAAGGAGACCAATCATGTGGTGCTTTGCAAACTTTAATGTGCTATACAAACGTTAGCCTATTAGAGAAAATTTGAAACTCAAATTTTTTAAAAAATTAATGTTAAAATTGTCTTTACATGTAATTGGAAAAAATAAAATACTATTGAAAAAAAAATGTTTATTATTATGAAGGACAAGCGCTTACATATGTTTGGCACTTCATATTTTCCAAATTACTTTAGCATCTGCTGTCTTGAATTTGTTCCTCACAGCCATCTTGGTAGGAAACGATACCGTTAATATTCTCATTTTATAGAGGAGTAAACTGAGCACAAAGAATTATACGGAAGAGGCTTGCTTCATTCAAAGTCACTATGGACACCAGGCATCTCTGTGGTGGTTGTGGGAAGAAGGGGAAGTTAATGTTGCTACATTGGCTAATGCCCAGGAGACCTCTCTCTCCAATAGCAGTTTTATCATCTCTTATCCAGATTTTACAGTAGTAACTATATATAGTAACTAGAGGACAATGCTAAAGACCTGAAGAGAAAGCAGGCACCATGATGATACTGAGCCAGGCAACTAGGGCAGGGTGTTTTAACCTTGTTGTGTGTGTACTGGACCCCTTGTCCAGATTGATGGTCTATTTTCTTCTCAAAATAACGTTTATGTGCAAAATAAAAGACTGATGATTACAACATGCTCATGAATCCCAAGTTAAGAACTTCTTATAGGGTAAGGAAGATTTCTCATCAAGCCCCTGTGGTAGTTGTCATATGACTGAAGGAAGGAATAATACTAGAGGACCATCAGAAAAATAAATTAGCTCTCTAATGCTTTGACAAAAATGATTTGTCATTTTATTCCTTACATATCTTCAGAGCCTCCTCTGAAAAGACAGAATAAAACTAGTGATCATCATGACTGAATATTATTTGGGGCAACTTTGGAACAAGTAAGAGAAATTTCTTTCACATTGGTATTAATTGTGTGCAACAAATTCTGTGCTTGAGTATCTTTGCAAACAAATTTTCCCTAAAGTCAACTCTTTGCACATAGTATCTAAAAGCATAATTCATTGTAAAAGTAGTTTTGAATAATTTCAATTGACTTTAAAATGTATTTTAAAAATTCAAATTGTGCACAAAATGCTGAACCTTAGTTTCCAAACTATATATTTAATAGACATTTTAAAACTTCTCTTCTTTAATTAAACAACTTTTTAATGACGTTAGTTCGAACATGTAGTGTTCTGAGTATAATCAGGATCCCTAGCTGCTCAGTTTAGAAAGCAAGTTCAATGCAGACAACTTTGAAATTGATGAACTTTCCTTAGTTGTATAATTGTAAGAACTGAAATTACTTCCAAGAAGTTATGGCAATAATGAGTCCCTAGATACTCCATAAATGTTAAGGTCGTAGAGTGACATGTTTATTTAGCTTGATTGTAAAAGCTTGTTACTGTTACTGACCGTTTAATTTGCATATGGCATTGAATTTTTAAAGCAAGTAGATAAACTTCAATCCACAGATTTCTTTAGAAATTTGAAGCTGGAATCTCAAAAAAGCAGAATATTCATGCTTGAGTACTTCATGGATTAGGTGGCAGTTAACTCCTGGCTAAATTGGGATACTGAAATTTCACTTTATTAAACCAGAAAAAAGGTGAAGGCCAGAATTGGGCTGAGAGCTGTGGATATAAAGCCTAGAGATATGAAGATATCAGAAATTCCTGTGTTTTGGAGAAGGTGGAGGGAAGAGAGAAGAGTTGGAAGGGAGAATCTAAAGTCATATTGCAGAGTCCTGATTAAAACAGTAAAAGGATTTAGTCATTATCTTAATCCATTTATTGTCAAATATTTTCAATTCAGTCTATTGAGAGATTTTTTCCACCTTGTACAAAACATATCTCTAATTTCTCCTTTGGGAATCAGTACTGTAGAAAAGAGAGCAGCTGGATGGTGCAGTGATTGTGTACCAGGCCTGGGCCAGGAAGACTCATCTTCCTGAGTTCGAATCTGGCCTTAGACATGTATTAGCTGTGTGATTCTGGGCAACTCACTTAGCCAGTTTGACTCAGTTTCATCATCTGTGAAATAAGCTGGAGAAGGAAATAACAAATCATTCCAGTAACTTTGCCAAGAAAACCCCAAAGAGTCAGTCACTCAGCCTATTGAGGGACTGAACAACAAAATGTAGGAAAGGTGATGAAAAAAAAAATACTGCATGTATTTTCATACATCTAGGGGCATCTATCCAGACTTATTTCACTTTTTAAAGAAATGTCTATAAGTTCTAAGCAATTTGAACTAATAGCTATTCCCTGAATTCATCTCATCATCTTACCTCAACTCTCGTATTTACTACCTCTTGGTGCTAGAATCCACTATCACCTATCAAGAGCCTTTTCGTCCTTCAAGTGAAGCCTTCCCTGATCCTTTTAGCTAAAAAATAAACACTTTGCTAACGTCTCATGGCACTTTTGACCTTTCATTTGCATTAATCACATTCAATCTTATATCATACATAGAATCAGAGGATCATAGAATCATTGATTGGACCTTAGAGGTTATCTGGTCTAACACCTGTCACTTTACAGATGAAGAAATGGAGTCCAGGAAAGGTTGAGTGATTTGTCCAAGGTCACATAAGTATTAAGTTTCAGAACAGAAATTTGACCCAAGTCTTCTGATTCCAAATCTAGCATGTTTTTGTGTATATATTTCCCATGCCCCGCTCCCAAACCCAACAGCCTCTCCAATGGCTAAAAGTTTTGTTTTCCTTATTTATAATGACAGCAGCTAGAATAATGTTCTATATGTAGTAGGTGAAGTGCCTGGGGCACCTAAAAGATGAAAAAAAAGAAGGTCCCATATATATAGACACAGTATCACTTTGACAGCAAAAAGATCTGCCTGTCCTTAAAGAGGCATGAAGGAGCAATATTATTTACATAACTTTTTCTATCTATCTATCTAGATATCTACTTGACTATAGTTATAAAGCAATTATATAGTTATATAAATATATGGTTTTATATATGTGTGTGTATATAGTTTTATATATATATATACACATATATATAGTTATAAAGTAACTACTGTTATATTTGCCTTGTAATCTCTACAACTCTACCCCCATTCCACACAAATGATCTCTAATCAATCAATGTAGGGGATTTCCTCTACAACATAGGAATGACTTAATAGAGAAATCCTAGGGCCATTAGGATATTAGAACTAGAACACATTAGAAGCAAGATTTTGAACCCAGGTCTTTGTGACTCCAAGCCCACCATTCTATTTCCCATGCCAATATACCCATTAATTTCACCGATGCTAGCTGTTCTTACAACAGTATAGGGTATTTATACATCAGATATCCTCAAAGTCTGTCAGATTTAGTGACATAAGCACAAGCCCAATTTAAGTTGAGGATCTCAGAAAATAGTTCTAAATGATTTCTTCCCCTTGTGCCAATAAAGTTACATTGATTATAGTGGTGACACAAACGTGACCTGAGAAAAATTTTAATTTTCATACGATGCTTTTAAAAGTAGCCCAAATTAGAAGGAAGATTTTTTCTTTTTACAAAAAGCAAGAGGAAAAGTGTTTGTTAAATTGAAGAGGCAATGTGATATAGGACCAAGGCTGGGGATGGGAGAAGGAACTGGATTGGCAGTGAAAATATCCAGGTTCAAACACAGGCCCCTCATCACTACCAAGTGACTTGGGCAAGTCACTTAGCATCTCTGAGTATTGATTTCCCTCTCTGTATAATATGGGGGTTGAATGAGAAGTCCTCTACTATTTCTTCAGGTTCGAAATCAATGTTGCTATGATTTGTGGATACCATTTTACGAAATGTGAAACAAATTCTGTATTGCTAGAATACATACAAATTATAAGATTGGCTCATTTAGTATAAAGTGTCTGGTAACAAAGTCATAATAATAATAAAAATGTTCTTTATCCATTGATGTCAAATATTTGCTAGTAGTTTAGTTCAGAGACTGCTGGGTAAACAAATGATGTTGAATTATCAAATTATCAGCATAATATAAAATCAAAACTATAGACTGATCTGGTTCAGTTTCTACTTCAAATAAAGCCAACACAAGCCAGAGTACAACATTTTAGTTAAAAGCCTTAGAAGAAGCCTATTTTCTACCACTGTCATCCAGTTAATACAAACATAAAAGGCTACTTTACAAGACTTTAATGCCAGAAAACTCTCTGGGCTCTTCTAAACTTCTGTTTATGTCTTATAAACCATGTTGATCTGTCTCCTTTAGAACTGATACTTCTTACTAGCGGTCAAGTACAAGAAATGAAGAGATTACAGGGTACCTGTAGATATAATAGCTAAGGGATTACATATAGGATATCTGCTCTGGAGAAAATATCTAACTACATCACAATGAAATAAAGATACCTTCATAACAGCGCTTTGCCCTAAGTTTTCTACTTATTATTGTAAATCATTTTGTCTATTTCTATTTATTCAAGATTTTTTGGTAATATTACCTTATTTTTTCTAGCACTTGGTCAGACTTGAATAATATTTTTTGCTATTATCATGTTCATGATAATGGGATTTATAGGAATGTTGGGCAGACCTTACACTGAAGCATAATAAAGAATATTCATCAATTTTCCAGTCAGCATGGAAAAAAAAAGAGAAAAAGGCACATAAGAACATATGGAAAGTTTTTCTGATAGCAAATTTGTGAAGCTCTGGAACTTGTCATCAAGGTTGTAATCTTTTTTTTTTTAAAGAGATTTTCAAAAAGAAGATGGAGAAAAGCTTAAATGTGTCCTGCTAGGAGGCAGAGAGATTAACTAAATGACCCCTCATGGTTCCTTCCTTTGCTGTTGATTCTCTGATAAGAGGTTCCTAAAATCAGTAAAAAGTGTTTTATTTCATTTTATAAAATTCTATATATAATTCAGTCCAAGATGTTTCAAACAAACATATTTTAAGCTTATACTATATGTAAGGCACTGTACTAGATGCCAGGAAGAGAAAAACAATAATGAAACAATCCCTACCCTCAAAGAATTTACCTTCACATGAGAAAATACAACACGTAAACAAGTTCGGGGAGAAAGTAGGGGGAAGGAGAGAGACAGGTAGAAAGAAAGGGGAATGCAATGTCAAGCAAAGTGGGACTTTTTGTTTTCTTTTGTTTTAGAGTGCTTCTCAGCACTAAGGCAATCAAGTACCTTTGAGTCTTGCCTCTGTTTGAATCAAGAATCACTGATGGGAAGCAATATATATGATGTGGTACTGGTTGAGATTAGAGATCTGGATCTTTCCCACACCCTTTTGCTAAGGAGATGCTAAGCCTCAGGCCTATATCCTTTTGCTATGTAGGTGCTAAGCACCAGGGCCCTAAACAGGGCATATATGCTATGAGGTTAGCATTTTCCTTTGGGGGCTTACTCATGGAAAGAGTATTTGTGTGATATGGCCAGCTAAGACTATGGGTAGCCATTAAGGAGGCCCCCGGCTTTGAAAAACCCCGAGGTTGGTGCTTCTCTCTCTAATAACTATGTATGTAATGTCAGAGAGCTAGAAGCCTGTCTGTTGATTTGTGTTATTTTTCTCTGTTTATATAATTTCTGCCTGTAATTTCTCTGAAGTTCAGGGTGCTGACTTTTCCCCCTGAACTAAGTGAATGATATATGTATGTTTAATTAAAGTGAGATTGTAAATCCCTTAAAGTTGCTTTCCTTAGAAAAGTGTATCAAAGAACCTGTGCTAGTAGCCCTCCTGTGTGGTGTTATTGGTCTTACACCCCCACAGCAGCTGCTAGCAACATTGTTGTTACAGGGAGACAGAGAGTGTGGAAGAGAGGAGGAGAGTACTAGCTTCAAACACTTTGGACAAAAATCACATTCTTTCACAATCTTTTAGTAACTGGCTAACTATAAGCCATTTACAAATACAGTAGAGATCATAGAAGATATTTCTTGACAAATTATAATGAATATCAAAAACATGCCAATGATGGGTTAGCCATATATACACACAAGCAAAGAAAATCAGTGTGTTGCAGACAGAATATAATGTGTTTTCTCTGCCTTACCAAAAGCCAAAAAGTATAGAAGGAATTGCTATATGGATGTTGCTACTGCTATCATATTTTCCACCTGAATCTTCTTTTGCTCATTCTAGGAACTCCACAAGACAGTGTGAGAAAAGCAGAAGCTTTCTCAACCCATGTATAAAAGTCCATTCTTGGAAGGTAGAGACAAGTTGGTGGAGAAAAGCCAGGAAGTTGCCTGAGATCTCCCCAGTTCCCCTTGGAAACAAGGTTAAATTTAGCCTCTAAATGGATTCTGGAGAAACAGAACCTAGAAAAAGTTGCAGTGAAACAATTTTATAGTTTAAGTTAACTTAGAAGGACTTCAGGAAAGCTCAGTCTCACTTTGGTAAAAGGGGAGCACAGCCCAGTGGAGATACTGTCCAGGCAAACCAATGGAAGGCAATTAGCCAGAGCACAGATAAACAACTGAGGCTCCTTGGTCCTGGCTCAATAGGCCAGGAGCACAGCAGGCCAGTCGTGAGGCCTCTAGCCCCAATGCAGAAGGCAAACTGCCAGCCCCGGAACCCAGAGCACAACAGGTGCTAGGCCAAGCAACCCCAGCGCAGTGGCAAGCCAGTAGCACCTGAGGCCCCAGCACAGAAAGCCAGTGATCAGACCTGTGGCTCCCAATGCAAGAAAACTGGGACGGTGCCCCTGTGCCTGAGGAGCAGAACTCAACTTTAAAAGCTATCAGAAAGAAAAATGGGCAAGAAACAGAAAAGAGCCTTGATCATAGAAAGCTATTATAGTGACGGAAGATCAAAACACAAATTCAGAAGAGGACAACAATATTAAAATGCTTACATATGAATCCTCAAAGAGGAATATGAATTGGTCTCAAGCTCAAAAAGCCTTTTTGGAAGAGCTCAAAAAGAATTTTAAAAATCAGAGAGGTAAAAGAAAAATTGGAGAAAGAAATGAGAAGTATGCAAGAGAGAGTCAATAGCATGGAAAAAGGATAAAAATCGATCAAAGAAAATAATTCCTTAAAAATTACAATTGGCCAAATGGCAAAAAAAATCCATTAAAGAAAACAAATGAAAAAGAAGGTACAAAAACTAACTGAAGAAAATAATTCCTTAAAAAATTAGAATTAGGCAAGTGGAAGCTAATGACTCTATAAGACATCAAGAATCAGTCCAACAAATTAGCTCTTCTCAGCAATACAATAGTTTAAGACAATTCCAAAAGATTCATTATGGGAAATGCTATCCACATCCGGTGAAAGAACCATGGAGTCTGCAGATCAAAGCATACTATTTTCTCTATTTTTTTTTGTTTTTTCTTTCTTAAAGTTTTCCCATTTTGTTCTGATTCTTCTTTCAAAACATGCCTAATGTGAAAATATTTTTAATATGATTGCAAATGTATGGCTTATATGAGATTGCTTGCCATCTTGAGGAGGAGGCGCAGGAGGGAGAAAAAAATTTGGAACTCAAAATCTTATAAAAGTAAATGTTGAAAACTATATTCAATGACTTGTATTCTTATAAATTCAACTCAGTTCTCTATATATTTTAGAAATGAGGCCTTTATCAGAGACACTGGCTATAAAAAATGTTTCCCACCTTTCTGCTTCCATTCTAATTTTGGTTGCATTGGCTTTTTTGTGCCCAAACTTTTCAATATCATCAAAATCATCCATTTTGCATTTCATAATGTTATCTATCTCTTGTTTGCTCATAAATTCTTCCCTTCTTCATAGGTCTGACAGGTAAACTGTGAATCAAATTTATAATACAAGTTATTCCCCAATTGATAAATGATCAAAGGATATGAACAGGCAGTTTTCAGAGGAAGAAATTAAAGATATCTATAGTCATATGAAAAAATGCTCTAAATCACTATTGATTAGAGAAATGCAAATTGAAACACCTCTGAGGTACCACCTCAAATCTATCAGATTGGCTAATATGACAAAACAGGAAATGATAAATTCTGGAGAAGATGTGGAAAGACTGGAACACTAGTTCATTGTTGGTGGTGTTGTGAACTGATCTAATCATTCTGGGGAGTAATTTGGAACTCTAGCTGCTTTGCTTTCTCTCCAAGCTCCAACTCACTCCAACCTCCTATTCCGCCTGTTAGGCAATCTCCTCCCACCACAGGCTCATGTGACTCAGGCTTCTATGTGAGTCAAGCAGGTCACTTAGGCCTATTAATGCATGGGAAAGATCTTCCCATTACATTAACATTACAGACAATTCCAGTAGACTGATGATGCAAAATGCTATCCACATCCAGAGAAAGAACTGAGTCTGAATGCAGATGAAAGCACACTATTGTCACTTTTCTGTTTTGTTTTTAGTTTTTCTTTCTCATGGTTTTTCCCTTTTGTTCTGATTCTTCTTTCACAACAAGACTAATGTGGAAATATGTTTAATGTGATTGTATATGTGTAAGCTATATTAGACTGCTTGATGTCTTGGGGAGTTTGGAGGGGAGGAAGAGAGGGAGAAAAATTTGGAACTCAAAATCTTATAAAAATGAATGTTAAAAAAGATCTTAGCATGTAATTGGAAAAAAATAAAATACTATTAAGTGGGAAAAAATAAAAGTTCATTCTCAGGATTCCTTTAAATAGAAACAAAAAAGGCAAAAGAACTAGCTCCTCAAGACTCCAAACAACCAACTAAAGGCTCCAAATTGAGCCAAACAGCTTCTTTCCATATCTTATTTTCTTAAGGATCAACCACTCAGGAGGCTTTCTTCACTACTGTAGAGAAAAGGGTAGTGGGTAGAATACTTGACCCTATCTCAGTATGATATCTTAAACACAGGATTATGTCTTCGTTGCAGGATCAAGCAAAAGGAGAAGCTCTCTTATGAAAAAGAAATCTTGTATTCAAAAGCAAATAATAGCATAGGAATACAGAAAATTACTCACAAAGTAAATTGCTTTTTTAAATGCTCTCCATCTTTCAAGTTTGTCACTGTTTGAGTTCCTCTTTAGAAGGACATAATTATTACAAAAGGTCTCTCGTTTGTTAAACTCTTTCTGATTATTAAGTGACAAAAGCTGTACCCAGCGGTGAGATGGGACTACCTATAATGACCACGGCTTAATCACAGCATTCAAGCATTATCTAACTGAACTACGGTGATGACAGTTCTCCTAGATGTGTTCCTCTAAAATGAGTACTTCCCAAAGTATAAGGAGAGATTTTATGCTCAAGGATAAAGTAGAAAACTCTGCCAGCAACAGAGACAAAAATAAATCTGGAAGTGAAGTCAATTTTCTTTTCAACAATTTTTCTTTAAGAAAATTGCTGTTGTAGACATGGTATTTGTATGTAAACAGGATTCCTACTTTGGGCTCCCTAGTTTGTCACATAAACAACTCACTGAAATCCATTTGTAACAACACTCTGGGACACTATGTACATAGCTAGCAACCATGAAAAGAATAATGGAGAAATGCTTAATAAATGTAAATGAATATTGAAAAACAAAGCTTGGTTGCTGGAAGTCAGTAACATAACTTAAAATCCTAAACCCCCAAGCCGAAATTCCAGAAAAAGGAGCCTCCTCCTTTATTAATCACAAAATAAACAGATCTCCAGTGGAGAAGAACCCCTTCCTCCTGTTTCCTCCCTCACTACCCCTTCATTACCCTTGTAGTCTTGGCATTACTTTTGACCATGCTGGGACTTATTCAAAAGCTGCTAATCCTGTTGAATCCATTAGCTGAGAGTTGGGTGCAGAGACTACTATTTGAATTCTAGTCAAAGGTTTGACCTAATTTTTAAGAATAACTTCAATTAGGGTGAATATGAAGAAATATGACAGAGTGGATGGAATCCTGGTTTTGAAATCAAAAGTCCTAGCTTCTACTACCTACTAGTTATATAACACTGAACAAGTTATTTGCTGTCTAAGATCCTCATATGTAAACTGAGGTAAAAATACCCATTCTCTCTCAGAGTTCTTGTGAAGATAAAATGGAATCCTGTATATGATCCCATTTACCTTTGGATGTGGACTTGGTAAGACTATTACTTTGTTGGACCTGAACTAAGCTAAGTTTTCAACCTAATCTCTCTACCCTAAAACTGATATGTAGTGGTGTAATGGTAATTAAGGTAGGACTTTTTTACTGTTTTCTCTTTTCGAGCACTGAGGTAATCAAGTGCCTTTGACACTCTGGCTTTCGTTTCTTTGATTGAATCAAGAGCCTTTGACCTGCTTAAGAAACCAGAAAGCCTAGTTCACATGGTTTTGAGTCCTATGGTTGTGACGCCCTTTGACCCTGAAGAGCGTTTATAAACTCAGAGGTTAGCACTTTGTTTGGGGCTCTCACTCACTGGAAGTGTCCTGTGTTCTGTGATTTGACCAGATGAGACTCTGCGTAGCCGCTGGCCACCACCCCCCACCCCCACCGAGGCTTTGAAAATCCAGATGTTGGTGCCTGTCTGTTGATAACTGTGTGTGTTTGCTCTGTTTATATTGTCTCTGTAATTTCTGTTTGTATTTGCTCTGAAGTTCAGGGTGCTGGTTTTTCCCCCTGAACTAAGTGAATGATATATGCATGTTTGATTAAAGTGAGAATATGAATCCTACCTCTGACACTAAATTGTTTGGTCAAGGACAAGTCATAAAACTTACTCAGCTCTATAATTTATAAAATGGGGGTAACAGTATTGGTAGTAGCTACATCACAGTGTTGTTTCGAGATTCAAATGGGTATGTTAAATACTTTTCAAATTTTAAAACATGATTTAAATGTCAGCGATTATTATCAGCATCAACATCATTATTTCTGTTGTTACTTTGCAGAATATAACTCCTTTAGTAAAAGTCATGAAGAGCATTTTTTTAAAGGGGAAAGAAGGTTTTGACATGTTGGTACTTTTAGACACTAACGCTCATGTTTAGCTTACTGAATGACCAAAGTTTGAAAAAGCATGGTATTATGTACTACCAGATGGCATAAGAGAAACCATACTTGAAATAATACTTGAATCAAGGAGTTTAAGATGGTCATTTGTAGATAGGTACAGGTAGATCAATCCTGTTCAAATGGAGAAAAGTGTTAAGGGTTGCGAAAAACTACCGATGGAAAGAGAAAGGGTACCACTATATAAAATAATAATAAATTTCACCAGAATACACAAAATTAGAATAATGAATAAAATATATTTACATATGGATATAAATTTAGACAGGTGATATAAAACAAATAAATTAAAGGTATTAAAAAAATATAGACTTGAATTTTCTAATCCAGTCTTGAGAACTAGGCAGCATTGACAAAACGGTCATGGGAGGGGCAGAACCTCTGCCCCTACTGAGATTTAATGAGCTGAGCTGGAGAGAGAAGCAGTAGTTGAGGGGAAGACGGATAAAGAAAAAGGTAGTTAGGAGAGCTGAGCTTTGGCAAAGAGAGGAGAGATCATGTGAGCCATCAGGTATCTGCAGGAGTCGTGGAACAAAGAACCCAGACTGAAGTTACTGTTTACAATCACCTCTTCAATCAATCAATGAGTAAATATTTATAAAGTACCTTCTATATGTAAGGCACAGTGTTAGTGCTTAGTAAACAAAAAGCGTCAAAAGATAGTCCCTGACCTCAAGGAGCTCATAATCTAATGAGGAAGAAAACAAACAAACAAGCTATGTAATGGATAAATAGGAAATAACTACACTAGAATTCAGAGGGGTTGGGAAAATGCTTTCTGTAGAAAATGAGATTTTAGTTGGAACTTAAAGCTAGGGAGGCAGTGGATAGAAATGAGGAGAGCTTTCCAGGCACAGGGGACAGCTGGAGAAAATGCCTGCACCTGAGAGCTGGAGTAAAAAAAAAAATCAATAAAATAGACAAACTGTTGGCTAGTCTGATTTTTAAAAAGGAGAGAGCGAAAGCCAAATTGCCAATATCAAAAAGTGAAAAAAGTAAGAAATCACAACAAATGAAGAGGAAAAGTAGGAAAATATTTGCAACAATTTGCTCAATTTTGTTCAAACTGTATAACAACTAAGCTGATAAATGAAATGGATGAATATTTTAAAAATACAAAATAACAGATTAACAGAAGAAATAGACAATTTAAATAACTTAATTGTAATCTTAATACAATTTGAAGATCTCTCCAGCCCCTTAATAGGTCTATGTGACCTCCTTTGAACCTGAGTCACATGGAAGCATGAGTCACATGAGCCTGAGTCACAAGGGTTGTGATGTCCTCTGGACCTGAAGAAGGGTATATATATACTCTGAGGTTAGCATTTTGCTTTGGGGCTCACTCCTTTGAAGAGTGTTAATGTGATATAGCCAGATGAGACTCTGGGTAGCCATTATGGAGACCCCTGGCTTTGAAAAACCCAGATGCAGGTGCTTCTCTCTCTGGTAACTATGTATGTATTGCTTTTGGTCAGATAGTTGGAAGCCCTGTCTGTTGGTCTTTGCTGTTTGTATTTGCTCTGTTTATGTAATTTCTGCTTGTAATTTTTGTTTATATTTTCTCTGAAGTTACGGTGTTGACTTTTCCTCTGCACTAAGTGAATGATATATATGTATATACATATATATATACACATATATAATATATATATGTGTATATATATATTTGATTAAAGTAAGATTGTTAACCCCTTTAAAGTTGCTTTCCTTCAGAAAAGCAGATCAAAGAACCTGTGCTAGAAGCCCTCCTGTGTGCTGGTATTATTGGTCTTACACCCCCACAGCAGCTGCAAATAGCATTGTTGTTACACCAATGTAAAAAATGGAATGCTGAATTTGGGAAACCACAAAAAGGACATTTGTCTGCAATGGGCAGTGTATAATGGGTAGTGATATGAAAAGGTCAGCTAAAGTCAGATTATGAAGACTTTTGGGTTTGTATTTTACAGTTGAGGCAATAGAGAATAAGGGAAGATTTTTGAGCAAGAAACTGACATGGCCAGACCAGTGCTTTAGGAAGATAATTCTTGCAGTTGTGTGGAGAATGGATTAGAGAGTTGAGAGACTGGAAGCAGGGAGACCAATTAAGAAGCTGACTTCGATATTATTGGTGAGAAAGGTGAGGAGGTCCTGAATTGAAATACACGCAATAAAAATATATATGAAGCTGGAGACTGAAAAATTAAGAACATAAATAGTTATTATAGATTTATAGAGAAAGCCTTTAAATATTAATAAGCAGCATGGTATACACCATTAAAAACTGGTTGTAAGATCTTATAATAACTTAGAGGTAAGTAATCACAAATATCATTCATTGTCGACTTATGATAGAGGAAGCTTAAGTGAAACAACACAGATCAAGATTTTCACAAACAAATGAGCTCATTCTATTTACTCATTATTTAGCCTAGATCCCAGAGAGAGAAGTAAATCTGAAATTAAGTACTTTCTTGGACTCAGAAGAATCATATATTGTCTACTTAAACAGGAGGCCAAAATAGGTAAGGCACATTTATGCTGTTTATATGCCAACCAGTCAGCCAGACCAGATGGTACAGAGATCAGAGACAGCAGCTGGAAAGTGGGAATCTGACAAAATTTATTTTAGCATTTAGATACAAACTTACCCTGACAGTTCTGTTTTCAGAAGGTTAGCACAATGCTGGTGTGGGAAAAAAGGGTTAGGGAGAGTTTGGAGATATAGAACATGAACATTAATTTTGGGTAGTCAGAAATTACTTCAGACTAATGTGGAGATTACTGATTTTAAAGTACAAATACACTGTGCTCACTTGTAGATATATTTGCTTATTATTCGATACAGGAACATCAGGTTTTAATTATGTCTTACTTTCCCATGGTGCTTTACAGTTCAAATACATTATCTTCTCGACTCAAAAGCAGATTTTAAGTGGTGATTAACCATTTTATAAAAGTATTCATCATGAGAGTCCTTTAAGTAGCAAGATTCCCCAGAACAGTTATGTTTCCATTGACAAAAACCTGGCGAGCACAAAATTTTTCTGAAACATATTACATAAATTGTGGTCTACTTTATATGTGACATCTCTAACTTTTAAGGACACTTCACTGGTAACTCTGCTTTGCTTGGTTCAACTATTGCCTTCCTTAAGCTTACAGAAAGGTATATAAGAATTCAATTTCAACGTAAGAATTGTCCAGCAAGGGAAAACAATATCTGAATTGCCCACTGGGTAGTGCTCTATTAGAGTTACCAGCTCAGTAGTGTCAACGATCTCTCTGGTCTTGTCTGAGATACCCTTCCCCAATGACAACTTTGTCCTGATAGCCTCCAGAGGGCACTTATCCCTTCAGCAGCTAAAATATTACTTAGCCCACAGTTTCAGTTTCAATATCAGCTCTAGCTGAGTGAAGTGCAATATTGCCCCAAACATAAAATCTGAAGTCTATATATAGTCCTTGAGCCCCTAGCCCTGGACTTTCCTATCATTGGCCAAAGAGATCCTCTGCTCCTCTCTCTCTCTGTCTCTCTCTCTGTCTCTCTGTCTCTCTCTCTGTCTCTCTCTCTCTCTCACACACACACGTATACATACACAAACATATTATATATAACATTACATATATATATATATATGTACATATATATGTGTGTGTTTGTGTGTGCCATGATAGGACTTAGATACTTAGCATATCAAGATAATATGGTTTATTGAACATAGTGAAAGTTAAAGGACGTAAGTTAAATAAAATAAGTTTAAAAAATTAAAGCTAAGCACTCTCATATGAAGCTCTCTGTCTCCAACCAACTGTTTCCAAATTGTTCTCTCATCTCTTCAGGTAACATCAAAAGGAGCCCCAAAGTCCAGTAAGGGAAGGACTTATGCACAGGACCTTGACTCAGAATCAGGAACAGGGGACCTCAGGGGTAAGAATGGTAAGAGAAATCAGTCACCCTGCAGTTCACCAGCTTGGCGGGGATCACATTAGCTGCCAGTCTTGAATTCAGAACGCTTACCACCATCTCTCCTCCAGCATCTGCACTCCTTCTTCAGGACTGATTTCTAGATACTCTTGATCGTGCCAGTCTATCTCACAGAAGCCCAGAAGACTGAAACCAAGGACAGATGTTGCTGGAGTTCCGTTGCCCACGTGGGAATAAGGAAGTTCAAATATCAAGGGCAATGAAGGAGAAAAAAAGCCCAGGCCAGATGTCAATGTATAGATGTTGTACATCTCTATCCTAACATAAGGCTTCCTGCCAGTTTCAAGTAAAGATTTCATCTGCTCTAACAAGTGACATGTTCAAAGAAGTGACATGATCTTTTTAGATGGGCACAAAGAGAAATCAGATTGTTTTTTCTAGTTTTAAATATCAATGAGTAATTCTGGAAATGCTAGAGTCTCCAAGAAATAAAAGGTTGTGGCTAAAGCCAATTTTGAAGAACCTAAAAAACTACAAAGAAAGTAAAATGATATGATCAGGCACATCTGCAATATTTTACCACAATAGGGCTTTAGCTTTCCACACAGGAATAGTCATTATCTGGTGTTTTACATTTCCAAGCAGGATTATAAACATTAAATACAGTAGATCATCACTTATTATCTACTAATGTAGTTTTTTAAAAAGAGCCGTTCCCCTCTACTTCACAGCAAAGATTTAATATTAACAGTGTCGTGCTTAAGGGAATTTCATAACATGAATATTCTGTTCCACTACACCTCTTACAAAACCTACTATTTGGTACCAAAAAAGCAATTCTGACTTAACTACACTTATCTAAATAAAGATATATAATGCATTTGACTGTGTGTTAGCCTTGCTTTCTACTATCTTGTACATTGGTTAGTATATTCAAATTAAACAATCTGAAATTACCTATCTTGTTATTAGTCAGAATTAATTACAACATTTTGCAAATAAAATCTATTCAAAGTTCTCACACTCAATTGCCAATGTTAATCCATCCTCACAGTATATGCAAGGCAAGCAAAACTGAGAATCACTATCAATTTTTAAAATAAGGAAACTGAGACAGAAATCTGGAAACGTCACTGGAACAGCAATAGACCAGAGGCACTAAAACCTCTTTTCTAACCATTAGATATGGTTTCCTACATTCTATATTAATATATGTCTATAGCAATGGTAACCAAGTAGGTGTATATATCAGTATATAATCCCCTGTTCTAGATATTTGTAAATAGAGGGGTATCGTGCATGTATGTGGTCTATGTGTATCTAGCTGTGTGTATTCCACAAAAGTCCTACTTAATGCCTAAGCATGGATGGAGCTATTCATGGATTCTCAAAGGCTATGTCAATGGGATACAACCTCTGCCAAGTTCTAACATGCTGTAAAGACTTCAAATATATTCTTAGATATACAGATGAGGTATCTGATGACCAGCCTAGATAAGATTCATCACGCCTCTGACCACTACAGGATTAATTCTTTTTTTTTTCTTTTCACATTAGTCATGTTGTATAGAAGAATTAGAACAAATGGCAGTAACCATGAGAAAGAAAAACATAAAACAAAACAAAAGAAAATACTCTGCTTTAATCTGCATTCAGACTCCATATATCTTTTTCTGGATGTGAATGGAATTTTCCATCATGAGTCTTTTGTAATTGTTTTAGGTCCTTTCATTGATGAGGAGAGCTAAGTCTATCAAAGTCAGTCATCTCACACTGTGGCTGTTACTGTGTACAGTGTCCTCCTGGCTCTGCTCACTTCACTCAGCATCAGTTCATATAAGTCTTTACAGGTTTTTCTGAAGTCTGCCTGTTTATCATTTCTTATAGCACAATAGTAAACCATTACATTCACATGCGACAACTTGTTCAGCCATTCCCCAATTGATGAGCATCCCCTCAATTTCCAGTTCTTGGCCACCACAAAAAGAGCTGCTATGAATATTTTTGTACATGTGGATCTTTTCCCCATTTTTATGATCTCTTTGTGATACAGCCCTAGAAGTGGTATTGCTGGGTCAAAGGGTACCCACATTTTTATAGCCCTTTGGGCATAGCTCCAAATTGCTCTCCAGATTGGTTGGATCAGTTCACAATACCACCAACAATGAATTAGTGTTCCAATTTTCTCACATCATCTCCAACACTGGCCCTGTTTTGTCATATTAGCCAATCTGATAGGTGTGATGGGGTACCTCAGAGTTGTTTTGATTTATATTTCTGTAATCAATAGTGATTTAGAGCATTTTTTCACATGACTATAGATAGCTTTAATTTCTTCCTCTGAAAACTGCCTATTCATATATTTTGACCATTTGTCAATTGGGAAATGACTTGTATTTTTCTAAATTTGACTCAATTCTCTATATGTTTTAGAAATGAGGCCTTTATCAGAGACACTAGTTGTAAAAATTCTCTCCCATTTTTCTGCTTCCCTCCTAATCTTGGTTGCATTGGCTTTGTTTGTGCACAAACTTTTCAATTTAATGTAATTGAAATTATCCATTTGGCATTTCATAATGTTCTCTATCTCTTGTTTGATCATAAATTTCTCCATTCTCCATAAATCTGACAGATAAATTATTCCTTGCTCCCCTAATTTGTTTATAGTGTCAGACTTTATATCTAAATCATGTCCCCATTTGGACTTTATTTTGGTTTATGGTGTTAGACACTGGTCTATGCCCAGTTTCTGCCATACTATTTTCCAGTTTTCCCAGCAGTTTTTGTCAAATAGAGAGTTCTTATCCCAGAAGCTGGAGTCTTTGGGTTTATCAAACAGTAGATTGCTATAATCACTGACTACTATGTCTCGTGTACCTAACCTATTCCACTGTTCTACCCCTCTATTTCTTAGCCAGCAAGTAGTTTTGATGATTGCTGTTTTATAATACAATTTAAGATCTGGTATGGCTAGGCCTAAGTGATTAATTCTTTGGACATGGTGAATGTATACAAAGTAGACAAACAAGAATTTTGGGAGAAAAGACACTACCAAATAGAGAAATTGTGTTTGAGTTGAGTTATTTTTCAATCTTGTACTACTCTTTGTGCCCCCATTTGGGGTTTTCTTGGCAAAGATACTAGAGCAGTTTGCTATTTCCTACTCCAGCTCATTTTATAGATGAGGAAACTGAGGCAAACAGGGTAAAATGACTTGCCCAGGGTCACAAACCTAGTAAATATCTGAGGACAGACATGAGTGTTTCTGACTCCAGGTCCAGAGCTCTATCCAATGTACCACCTAAACATTCAAAAAGGAAATTGAACAAAACTTTACAGAGAAGGTAGAACTAGAATTGAGTCTTGTACAAAACTGGAGATTCTAACAGGCCAAGGTGAAGAGGGAGTGAATTGCAGGTATGTTAAAGAACCAGGAGTGCAAAGATACAGAGATTGGAGATGGAGTATCATGAAGGAAGAACCATAAGAAAGACAGTGACCTAGACCATAGAATATGTGAACGGTTGTAATGTATAAGGCTTAGATGTAGGTTGAAGCCAGGTCGTGAAAGGTTTTAAAAATCAAAATGAAGAGTTTATATTTGATCCTAGAGGTGACAAGGAGTCACTGGAGTTTACTGAGTAGGAGAGTGATCTGGTTTTAAGCTGTGTTTTAGGAAAATTACTGGAGACTGTGAAGAGAATGGATTGGAATAGGGAGAGATTTGAGTCAGGGTGACTGTGAGACTATAACAATAGTCCAAGTGAGATGGGATAGGGGCCTTAACTACTTTAGTAAAGACTTCAATGGAGAGAAGGATACAAAAGTGAGAAATGCTGTGGAGATTCAAATGACAAGATTTGGCAACTGACTAGATATCTGGGGTGAGAGAGAGAGTAGGTGGTTTTGGAAAACACAGACTTTACAAACCTGGAATATTGAAATGATAGTGATGTTCTTAATTGAAATCAGGAAGTTTATAGGAAAGGTAATAAGCTCTCTTTTATATATACTGAATATGAGATGTCTATAGGACATCCAGTTTGAAATACCTAAGCAGGTGATAATGGGGAACTTAGCTCAGAGGAAATACAAAGGTAGGAAGGATATTTAGATCTGGAAGTCATCTGCCTCCTGATATAATTAAGCTCATGGGAGCTGATGAGGGCACCAAGTAAGAAAATACAGAAAGAAAAGAAAAGAGGGGTCAGGATAGGGCTTTAGGGAACAGCCACAGTTGGAAGTATAATATGGATGACGATTCAGCAGGGGAGACTGAGAAGCTCTCAGAGAGACAAGAGAAATAAGACAGAAAAGTGTCATAAAAACCCAGAGAAGAAAGTATCCAGAAGGAATGGGTAGTCAGTAGCTTCAAATGTTTCAGAGGTCAAGAAAGATGAACAATGATGAGTTAACACAACACTAGATGAAATGAATCATATAAAAATTGATATCGTACAGCAACAAGGGAAATTGGGATATGAGAAAAGATACAACTAAAAAGGATAGTTCATGGGTTCTCCTTGGAGAGATGAATCCTTGCCTTCACCTCTTAGAATCTATATTTTCTTTCAAAGCTCACATGCCATCTCCTGATACCCCTGGCTGATGATGCCTCACCCATGAAAGTAACCTTGTGTTATCTTATATATAGTTTGTCTTTGCTCATACATTGTATGTTGTTTTCTCCGACAGAAAAAAAGCTGCTTAAAGGTAGCTATATGGTTTTTGTCTTTATATCCCCAATTCCTACTACAGTGTCTCAAATCTAGCAAGCAATTAATGAATGCTTGATTGTAAACAATTCTGTATTCAAAGTCACAAAAAATAATTTTTTTTATGGGACACCTTGTCATCTTACCTTGTGCTTACAGTGAGTAATAGTAAAATAAACAAACGAATGAATGAATGAATGGATGGATGGATGGATGAAAAACCACCATATGGAAGAAATTATAATTTTTATCAATTGTAGAATATGAGGAACTAGAAATCTGTGAGTTTTTTTTTTTAAAAAAGAATCTGCTGTAGAATATAAGGAGTTAGAAACACTCTCCCAAAATCCTAGTAAGCTCTTCCAAGCTGAGTCAACAAATATCTTAATATTTCCTATCTTCTATGCAATGGTAGGCAGAGAGGAAGACGAAGCAAATATGCTACAAAGTGTGGTTAAGGGTTAAATAATGAAAAAAGACTAATGGTTTGTTGACTTACACAGAAAACTCACACGAATATATCAATAGTATTTTTTCACCCTAGGAAAAACCATAAATGATGCACATTGAATAATTTAAATGCAGGGAATGCCATAATCTGGTTGCTGGAGAGTAGTAGAACAAAGAACAGCCTGCTACAATCTTCTCCAACAAGTCTACATGGTTCAAATGGGCCATAATAAGTTTCATGAGAGAAAAAAAGAGTTGAAAGGAATTTTCTAACTGAATCAAAAATGATTTTATATGAGTGACACCAAGTAGCAGAAAGAGGTTAAAAAAAAAGAGTTCAAGGGTTTAAGGGCTTCTCTAGCTAGCTGACTAGCTAGATGTATTTGGCTGAGATCTGAATCATAAAAAAAACTACAGACAGACCAAGGGACTTTAAGGTGATACACTTCCTTCCTCCGCCTCCCTCTGGAAACAAAGGGAAGGAGCTGAAGAAAAGAAGATAGCAGAAAATAATGAAGCCACATACTACCTCACGTAGATTAGTAGCTTAGCAAAGCAATTACACCACTAAAAGACACAGAAAACTTTAGCATCATGGGATATATGTTTCATGATCAAACAAGTTCCTTATATGTGTCTTCTCATACAATGGAAGTACAATAACCTATTGTGGGACATATTTAGGGGCGGATTCTTTCTTGTCACTTATTTCAATATTCTGTTTAATTAAATGTCATATGCTTTAGATAACATAATGTATTAGGAACTCCAGGGCAGGGAAAGGAGGGGAGAGTGTGTGTGTGTGAAATTGTGGGCTCTTGTTTTGAGTGGCACAAAGTGTATGTAACATGGGATATTATTCCGGGGGCCCAAATGTACTATATCACACAAAAATCAAATGGACTATCAAAAGAGGACGTGGGTTCAAATCTATCCCCCCTCCTGATATCTAATGCCTGTGTGACCATGGGCAAATCACTTCATTTCTTTGGACCTAAGTTTCTTTATCTGTAAAATGAGGGATTTATTCCAGATGGCCTCTTAAGTCTCTTGCAGATTTACATTTATGATCCTAGGAATTTTAAATAGAAAGACTGTGTGTAATCAAATGATCAATTTGTTAGAGTAAAGATCAAAATCAACAACAAATTAGAAGAATGATAATTAGAATTAGCAAGAGAATAAGATTTAATTACAAGAGCTCTAATGTGATCTTTTCAAAGAAGCTAATGAAATGGAAAAAATGGGAAATGGAATAAGGAAAAGATATCAACATGGATTATCATCATCATCTACTATAAAGCAATCACTAGAATAATGAGACCAAAAGAGCCCAGAAACTCTCAGTCGAGAAGAACAAATACACTTTCTTTGCCAAAGGAGAGATATTTACTTTTTTAAATTTTTTTAAATTTATTTAACATATTTAGTTTTCAGCACTGATTTTCACAAGAGTTTGGATTACAAATTTTCTCCCCATTTCTACCCTCCCCCCCACTCCAAGATGGCGTATATTCTGGTTGCCCTGTTCCCAAAGGAGAGATATTTGATGGTAGTCTGGGACAACAATGGTTAGAAATCTAAATTCATTTCCAAAGCCTTAGGAAGATGGATGATGGGAGATTACTAGCTTAACCTCTTAAAACAATGAGATGTACTTGAAGGGGAAAGGACTTCACATAAAGATTGGCATGAGATCTAGTCAATCCATATCATCTCCCATATGTTTAAATATTATATTGAAAGAATGACAAACATACATATTGGAATAGACATGTCACCATAGCTATACCAATTTTCTTCAGAATTAAAGATAGTGGAACCACCACATTTGGACCCAAAAAACTTGTTCATGACTGCTAAATGAAATAGTAGAAATGACCTTAAGGATAATGAAGATAGGAAGAGCACTTAGATTAAACCTAGAGTAGGCAGAGGAAATCCATGCTAAAGGCAACAGAATTTTGAAAACAGGGAAGGATTAATTTTCAAGAAATATAAAATATTATTTTGATATAATTACAGAAAATAAAAACTGGGAAAATGGTTCATTATTAAATAAATGTACTTGAAAAATCAGGTAGTATTTTGATGGATAATAGATTTAGAACTCACATGGCATACATTTTAGTGAACTGGACTGTAGAAGACAAAAAAGAATTTTAAACAGATGTAAGAAAGTAGAATAATGGATATATCTTAATTTTATGGCTTCTTCCTCCGAATTCTTGCAGAATTTATGAGGACTAAGATTTAGTATCATAATTACCACCATCAACACCATCACCATCATCATCCTCATCATAATAATTATTTTAAGATCATGGATATAGAACTGGAAGGGCCCTGAGAGATTGTCAGATCTAGAACCCTCATTCTATAACATTCTAAAACAGAGAAAACTATGGGTACTTTCAAGTAGCAGAGTTAGGATTGGAACAAAAGTCTTCTGCTTATAATCCAGTGTTCTTTCTACCATGCCATGTTGTTTACTTAATGCTTACCTCATAGGTATATCAAATCTCCCTCATTAGATTATAAGATTTCAGAGGGCAGGTACTGTGGCTTATACTCTTTTGTATTGCCTGAAAAACTTCACTTTACACATAATATATGCTTAATAAATATTTTTGGATGATTGAAATTTTAAAAATGCAAAGAGTTCCAACATTTAATGTTTTGGTAAAAAGAAAAAAAGAATCAGATATGCAAAATATGTATGCATATAAAAATAACTTTACTGATAAAATATAAGTCTAAAAAAGGGATTGGGGAAACTGTTGTCTATGAAATTTTGTGCAACTCCATTCCCTCTCATTTGTCTTTACTTAATGTGAGAAGCAAGAAATGACTGCTGCCTCTTCATGAATGTGACCCATATTTCTCCACATAATTAAAAAAAAAACATTGCAGGGCCCTTTAAAACATAACAGATCAGTGTGATTATCTTTTGTCATTTCTAACCTCTCAATGTGAAGCTACCACAAAAATCTGTATTTCTACCTATTTGTTGCTGGTTTCAGTTCCATTTAGGAACAAATTATTTTCCATAAGAAGAAATATCCTTTTTACATTGCTATACATTCCATAATTAAATTACACTTGAAAAATAGGTGGGTACGATTCATAGGTTTATATTGCAAATATCAGGGGCAATATTCTTCACTTAATTTTAAAGTATTTGCCATGTAAAAATAAGCAGTATGATTCAGAATTTTACACCTTATTCTGAGGTAAAGACATAATCAGATGACAGAAGCATTCGCTTTCGTTGTCAGATTGTTCTTATAGCCTGAGTTAGAAACAATGTTCTAGATATTACTCAGACAAGTAATATGGAATAATGTGAAAACCTAGGATTCCATTCAAGTCTGTGCTGACAACTGACTTCATAGATTGATCTCTGTACTTGCAGACACTTTTGCTGCAGATGGAGTCAGAATTTGCTTCTGCAAGAGAGCAAAATATGGCAGGTTTTGAATCCCCTAATCTTGAAAAGATGAAATGTTATTACTGAGTTAAGCTGAGTGTATACAAATCCATCAGCAAGCACTGTTAGCCCATGTTATCCACTTTACCATGTCATAAAGACTCCATTTTCACTCACATTGATGCAACAGCACTATTATCCATTTTTTAATACTGCTTTGTGGTTAAAAATCCACAAAATTATCTAGGAAACCATCCTTATTTGTTTCATTGAGGGATAATAAATTGGAATCAGAGTCATAAAAACAGAGTTAGAAGAGACTTTGAAGATTATGTTGGCCAACTCCTCAGTTTTACAGATTAGGAAACTGAGGCCCAAGAAAGTTATGTGATTTTCCTCAGGTTACACAGCAAAGCCAGCAGTTACACAGGTAGGACTAAAACTAAAGTCTTTTCCTAATTTGTTAAAGGGAATTTTTTTGAATAGTTTTACATTCAAGTTCCTTAAGCAAAATTTTTAAGTCAATATAAAATACTGATTTAAAAGAGGAAACTGATTTTTAAAAATACTAAGGAGTTTAATGGCAAAAAATACAAACCTAAATCACAACTTTAAATTATAAGTTAATGAACTATATATACAATCTATTGTATACCAGAAATATTTAAAAGGCAGACATACAATTAAAATGAGAGTCAAACAAAATTTACTATGAATCAGGTGAATGCAAAAAAGCAAGAGTTCCATCATGCTATCAGACAAAGCAAAAATAAAAATTCACATCAACAACATTTGTATAATATATACACATATATGATATATATATATATATATATAATGTAGGTGTGGGTATGTATATACATGTACACACCCATGCACACATATACATATGTATCTACATAATACTATCTATTGATAAAATGAAACAGTCTAATGTTATATAAATACATATAGGACTTCCAAAGGGTCAGATAGCTATTAAATGTCTCAAGGAGTATTAGAATTCAGATCTTCCTGATGCCAGGTCCCACATTCTCTGCACTGAGCTGCCTATCTAGTAATTAATGGAGGAAGCACAAGCAAAGTAAAATATATAAATGGGGATTTAATAATGACATTCAGAACAAAGAATGGGACAAAGAATAAATCATAAAAACAAATACTACATTTACAATGACAAAGATGAGTAACCCGTTGAAATTTTGTGGAGCAGTTGAAATCTACAGGTGTTGTAGAATGATACGCATATCGATGAATTGTAGGTGGAGCTGTGATTTGTCCAGCCATTCTGGAAAGCAATTTGGAATTATGTCTATATCCTTTCACCAACAAATTCTATGACTAGGCACATATGACAAGGAAGTCAATGATTAAAAAGAAAAGTCCCATTTAAACCAAAATATTCATAGAACTTTTTGCAACAGCAAATATTTGGAAACTAAATCCAGTCCATTGATTTGGGGAATGGTCATAGAAGCTGTGGTATATAACCGTAATGGAAAATTACTGTGCTGTCAGTAAAAATGAACAAGATGAATACAAGGAAGCATCTAAGAACTTTATACAAACTGATACATAGTAAAGTAGGCAAGGCCAGGAAAATAAGAAACACAATTACTACAACAATGTAAACTGAAAGAATAAACCACAAGTAAATCAAAATTGAAATCTGTGAAATGATAATGACCAAGATTGGCCCCAAAGTAGAGCTATAGAAAGAGAGCTCTTTCCCTTATTTGAAGAGATGGGAGACTGTAACTATGGAACACTGCACCTAATGACAGTATTTCTTGATGCTTTGGTTAGTTTTTAACTGTTGGGTTGTGTTTTAAATTATTCTTTGTTTTAAGGGATGGCTCTCTGAGAGAAATAGTTAAAACAATACATTGGGGAATTAAGGTAATGTAAATATTCAGAAAAATTTATTTAAAAAATAAACTTATAAAATTGAAAAGAATAATAGTGTAGCCATTTTAAAGTATAATTTATGGTTTTATTATAGTAATACTAGATTTCAAATAAAGTTGTGTCTCAATTATCTGGACATCACTTTTTCAACCTTTTCCAGAACTCGGTCAAGACTAGGAAAGAATTTTTTAAATGGGCTTCAATCAATTAGCAGGCAGTTTTTTTTTACCACTTGTAAAATGCTTCTCTATATATTCAAGAGACAGAAGCAAAAGCAAGAGAGTTCCCCACTCTCAAGGAGATTATATTCCATTTGGGAAGTTATGTGCCTAGGTAATTGTACATGAGCTGAATTGAGGAATGGCCAAAGAGAAAATGGGCGACCGGAAGGGGTATTGAAATTTCTTGAGTAGGGGAATGACATGGTGAAGCCTGAGCTTAGGAAATACCAATTTAGCAGCTGTATTGGGGAGATAGATGAGAGGGAAAAACTTGAGGTTGGAGGAACAGTTAGGTTGAATATTTGTGGTGTGATTGATTGGGTAATTTGCTGCGGGAGGCCCTAGCAGCAGAATGGGCAGAAAAGCCTCTAAGTACAAAGTGGCACTTGAGCTGGACTTTGAAGGAAGGTAGAGATTCTATGAGGTGGAGGTAAGTTGTAGTACAGGCAAGCCGGAAGGCCTATGTAAAGACAGAAAGGCAGGAGGTAGGTAGACTGTTGAATCTGAGGACAATTAAGTGGTCCAATCTGGCTGAATCACAGAGTGCATGAACTGGAGTAAAATGTAGTAAGTCTGGAGCCAGATTGTGAAGAGGTTCATAAGCCAAACAAAAGAGTTTTTATTTCATCCTAGAGGCAAGAGGGAGACAGTGGAGCTGTATGAGCTGGCAAGTAACATGGTTTTTAGCCCTAAAAACTGTGTTTTAGAAATACCACTTAGGCAGCTGTGTGTAAGATGAATTACAGAAGGGGGAGGACTTTAAAACTACTTATATCTACATTTTTTGGTAACAAAAAAACTGAATACAATGTGGATCTACATCAATAGAGGAACAGCTGAACAAACTACCAATCAGGTGCCAAACTGTGTCAAAGCTAACTCCATAATATTTGTCATAACTGTCCTTTATTCGCAACACAAATATTCCAACTTCCTAAATGGCCTCCCGGCCTCAAATCTTTCCTTCTCATCTGTCTTCCCCCACATAGCTGCTAAACTGATATTCCTTAAGAACAGATTTGACCATGTCCCTCCCCTACTCAAGAAGTTTCAATACACCTTCTGACTTGCCTCACATTTTCTCCTGAATAAAACATGAACTCCTTGATTCCAGCCTATCTTTTCAGCCTGGTTATAGATTCAAAGCTACATTACACACACACTACATATTACATTTTAGTCAAACTGGCCTAATTACTGTTCCTTATAAATGCCATTCCATCTACTATGTTGTTATGAAAAATCTGGAAATTCCACCTCTCTCCTCCATTCTATCTCCCACTTAGTGGCTAAACTCATATTTTTGCAACATATGTATGTAATACATTTATTTATGCTAAAATTTAGACCTCATTCTGACAAGTTCTATTTTCTTGCTTCCATGACCACAGCATATGAGATATGGAAAATCAGAAAGGGGCAGAAATGGATAGGCTGATAGATGCAGGCCCACCTCAAACAGCAGAAGTAACAGCTGACAACATACAGTAAAGGGGATGCAAAAAGATAAATCTCAGAATTGGGGTAGGGGGTAGAAACATTTACTATAAGGGTAAACAATTCTAAATATGTCATTAAACTCTCAGGACATCATTCTAACAATGTTCATAATTATGATCCTGAGTCATGAAGGAAAAGTCAACATTGTAAGCCAAAGAAATGCACAATACTTTTATAAAGATTTCCATCAAAAATCTTTTAGTCTTCTTAACACTCTCACACTTCTCACTTTGTTTCAAAACTCTTCTGTCTTTCAAACACCCTTGTCGATCCTTGACCTGATTCTTAGGAGGTGACTTTACTTCCAAATTTATTATGATTTAAGACATATAATGTGAAATCCCTTCATTCCTTTCCTCCACAACTCAAAATGTGTTTGTCTTCACCTCTTTTCTCTTTCTTCCATTTTGTCTCAGAAGAAGTTGCTTTGTGAGGTTAACCTGGGTGATTGATTCCATTCCTTTTAGCCTTCTGAGAGTTGCTGGTCCATCAATCATTCCCATTGCATCTTGAATGAAACTGCCAACAAACATGCTAGGTCACTCAAAAAGCACCTACTATGTGCCACACACTATGCTAAGTACTTGAGGTACAAAGAAAAGCAAAAACTGTCCCAGATGTCAAGGAATTCATACACTAATGGGGAAAATAAAATGTAAATAATTAGGTACATGCAAGACACATACAGAGTAGACAGAAAATAATCTCAGAGGGGAAGATACTAACAGCTGAGAGGACTGATAAAGGTCTTTTGCAAGAGGTGAGATATGAGCTAAGTTTTGAAGGAAGCAAGAGGAATCAGAGTGGAGGATTAGGATGGTAGGCAAGGGAGAACTATTAAAAGTTTTCCCTCAAATTTGTTACTCTCATTCAAGATACTGACCCCTTTCCCTGTCAAACCTCTTAAAATAGTAGTCTAGACTCTCTGCATCTGCTTCCTTACTACCTACTCATTCCAGTACTAGAGAAAATTACATAACTCTCACTCAAAGAATTCCTAGAATAGAAAATGGAGGAAAAATGCTGAGCAGATTGGAATAACTATGAGCCAAAAATCTGTTATAATAGACTATTATATTTAATAATTTGCTAACTTTTAATTGCACTTAAAATTTCAGGAATAACAACATCAAGTGTACCCTTATCTATTTTGATGGCCATGTCAGTTCAAGTATATGACTATATAAGAGAAAATATGTTGAATTTGTGTATATATATATATATATATATATATATATATATATATATATATATCATAACTTTATACCACAGATTCACAGAATTGGAAAGGATATTGAAAGGAGTATTTGGTTCAATTCTTTTTTTGTCTCAACCAACGACTGTATTTTACTGTTCTAAGATAATCTTAATTCATTATTTTTCTCTTTTTTCTTAGTCTCCCTCACACTAAATTAACACAATGCCTGGCACATAGTAAGCACATAATAAAATGTCTATTGGTCGATAGATTGATCTCGCTGAGTCAGCAAATCCCAATGACGTTGTAATAATCTCTTTTAAATCTAACCAGTTGCACATTTGGTCCCAAAGTCTGCATGATCATCTTGGTTATCAAAACAAATAAACAGGAACCAGAGGAGCATTTAATCTAAAGCAGTAATAGCCCAAATAACTCTCATTTTAGGATGTGTTTTTCCACTTAGATTTGAACATGGTTTACTCTTATCTGGAATGGATACTCCAACAACTCTTTCCTTCCTCAGTCTTTTATCTACTTCTGGATCAAAAGTTTTCAGGTCTAAGTGAAATATCTTAAACTCATATCCTTGTTTCATCATTTTTAGAAATTAAATACTTTGTCTATATTTCTTTTTTATTTAAGACTTCAATAGCCTTATTTTCACTAGCTCAACCTCTAGTCCCAATTTCCTTTAGTAGATTTTTCTGTTCTTGTATCCTTTGTGGTTCATTCTTATTTCCACAGATCTCACCAAGATGAACTTTTATTCCTCTGAAAAGAGGGAAAGCCAAATTAATAGTTAAAATGGCCAAGTTAATAGTTGATTTTTGCATGAGAGTTTATGGTGGGAAGTAAACAGGAACAAGTAGGTTGGACAGGAGTTTTTGGCCATCTCTTAGGAAGATTGGGGCTGGAATGAAGGTAGAAGACAGTGATGGACAGAAGGAAAAATGTAAATTTATGAGATATCAAGGATAGAGAGAGCTTTAAGATCTCAGCTAGTTCAGATCATACCTGAGTATGACTTTACTCTACAATAGAAGTTCTTTAGTTGGTATTTTGTGAACCCTCTTTGGCAGTCTGATGAAATTTATGGACTCTTTCTCAGAATAATGTTTTTAAAATGAATAAAATGAAATAAAGAAGATTACAAAGGAAATAAATTGTATTGAAATACAGTAATCAAAAAAATAATAGTTCATAGAGACCAGGTTAAGACCCCCTGCTCTATGATATATCCCTCAATGATGAGAAGCTCACTACATCTAAGGCAGACCTGCACAACTTGGCAGTGGGTAGGGGCCAAAGTTATAATAGTCTAAACTTCTTTGGGCCACAGGTAAGTTTTTAGTGGCTCACTTTCAAGTAAAAGTATAATACTGATTAAACTATTTTACAAACAAACTATATTTTAAAAAGGGAAATTTTAATTAATATTAGTTAATTATACTTAAAGATTTTCATTTATCATGAAATCACATTAATATTAAAAATCACTTTGCTAAGTGGTACAAGTTTTAATACATTTTTCAGATTTTCTTACTGTTTATATTTATTTAATGGGATGTATTATACTTCTTGTCAGTAATCATTCTATCATATTCCAGAATTATGTTTCAAATAGGTTTCTTCAGCAATCTGAAAACTAACCTTAGTTGCCACCTCATTATCTGAGTTTGCTTTCTTGAAAAACTATTGTTCCCCACTGAGATTTTTCAACAATTTGGACACTTTAATTTGTTTTTCATCGGCGTCCAGTTTGCTTAAGTCAGTATGTTTTGATTTGAAATGGCAGTGAAGATAGTATTCCTTTGGAACAGTTACTACTTCTCGGCATACGAGACATATTATTTCATCTCTCATGTAAGTAAACAAGTATCTATTCATCCACTCCAGATTATACACTCCATGTTCTGATTCGATCTTCCATTCCTTTTTATCACCCATGTTACAAAGTCACCCCCAAAACTTTTAATGTTAGAACCAAAAAATCTCCACAACAACTCCTCACATACAAAGAAATACTGAACTGAGTGTTTAACCTTGGAGAGACTACCAGACACTCGTGTAACTTGGAGGGTGGCCACCCAGGGGAGGAGGGGAAGAAGCCCTCCCATTGTTGCTGCTCATCGCATAGCAAGGGTCAGCTGCATTGGTGCATGGCTACACTCACTTTGTCCCTGTTCAACATCAGCAATGACTGAAAACAGAGCAAAAAGATATGACTCTCACTCCTCTTAGACTAGAGACAGACTGATGGTGGTTGGTTGCCATAGATGATGTGACAAACAGGAGAGAGTGCACAGTAGCAACCCACCCACTAAGTTACATGACAGGCACAATAGTGACTTGTGGAAGGCAGGTTAAGTAGGGCACGGACAAAACTCTCTTTACATCTTTACTTTTTTTTTTTACATATTATACATTTTTTTTGCAGGCTATCCAAAATCCTTCAGCAGGCCACAAGTGGCCAATGGGTTATATGTTATACAAACTTGATCTAGGGTAGTCCATTATGCTTTTTGGGTAGCTCTTAATGTTATTCTTTATGTCAAGAGGATATCTGCTTCTCCACTGCTTCTACCCATTGTTCCTAGAGACTCCACAATCTAAAGATCAATGCTTCTATTCTAACTCACAGAATAGCTTCTTATTTTGATGCCCAACCTTTTGAATCTTTTTTCTCATTTCTAGCATTATGTTGGTGTATTTATTTGATTTTGATTCATTATAGGCTCAAAAACACATTTTATGAGACCTAAAGTTTGACTGAACTGTTCTCACTGATTTTATTCTGAATATACCAAGTCTCTTTCACACAAACATACAAATTGGCAACTATACTACTCCTCTGACTTTATTATATGGTGGTATGATGTAGGAAAAAAAACAGGAATACATCTGGTTCCCTTTTAGATGACATGGTTGCACTAGAAAAGGGATAGCATTCAATCTAATATGATGGGGTATTATAATGCAACATGTCATTTGGAAATCTTATCTTAAAATAGAGAAGTGAAGGATAGAAGGATGAGAAAAGAGAAAATGAGACGGGGACTAAATTCTGCAACTGAGAAGGAGGAGAAGAGGACAAAAGTAAAGTGTGATAAATGAAGGAAATAGATCCTTCACCTTTTCCTCTTTAAGCTACTCCTAACTCTTTTCAAGTTAAATTTCTAAAGAAACCTTTCCCCTCTCAGCTATAAACTCATAATGAAGTTGTGAGTCACAATTTTTGCCAGTAGAGTTTTTCCAGTAGCAGACTGGTAGGTACAAGAAGTGTGCTGAACACCAGCTTTCATTCAGATACCAGGTTTAAAAGACATTTTATCTGGCATTCTTGTAGGAAAACAAAGACAAAAATAAAACACCTTACTCCTTATCCCCAAATGGAGAATGGAAATGGACTTGTCTAGTGTTTATAAATACATCTAATTCATAGCAAACTAAATATAACACACTTATGATCAAAAGTAAAGAATGAAACCAAATGCCAGAGGACCTTCTGATGCAAGTTCTGTGAGTTACTCTGACTTCAAATATAAAGGTTGTGCATATAAAGATAACCTATATGCCAAGCAGAAAAGAGCAAAGTGCATGTGAAATCGTTCATCTTGAAATCTCTCATACTAAAATAAAAAGCAGTGTTTTTCAAAATGTGGTCCTTGAAGATCCTGGTCTGTGTGATAGAAATTTGTTGTATCAATGCCTATAACACAAGAATATCTATTCTCATTTGTCTAACCTAATATAATTATTTATATTCAATTAAAATGAACATCTTACTGGCATCTCATTTGGAACAGAGTGACTCTTCTCATTAATGCTTACAAGAGAGTTTGTGATGGTAAGTGAATAGGAATATGTTGGACATGGGCTTTATTGGCCCTCTCTCAAGAAGACTCTGGGGCTGGAATGAAGAAATGTAAAGGATAGTCCCTGCTCCCAAGGAGCTCATAGTCAAATGGAGGAGACAGTAAAACAGCAATGCACAAACAAGCTATATAAAGAATAAATTGGAAGTAATCAACAAAGAGAAGAAACTAGAATTGAGGGGTATCAGAAAAGGCTTCGTATAGAAGATAGATCTTAGCTGGGACTTCCTCCAGGTGAATAAGAAAATGGAGATGAAGAGGGATAGCACTCTAGTCATGGGGAACAGCCAGTAGAAAATGCCCAAATCAGGAGATGGAGTGTGTTGTTCCAAGAACAGCAAGGAGTCCAGTGTCACTGGATTGCAGAAGATGTGGAGTGGTGGGTGTAAGATTTGAGGAAACTGGAAAGGTAGGAGGGGACTCAGGTTATATAAGGCATTGAACACCATAAAGAGTACTTTATATTTGATTCTGGAGGTGATAGGGAGCTAGTGAACTTTACTGAATAGGTGGGGAAGGGAGACAATTTACATGGTCAGTCTTATACTTTCAGAAGTCCACTTTGACAGCTGAATGAAGGATGGACTGAAGTAGATAGAGACTTGTGGCATGCAGACTAATCAAAAGGCTATTGCAATAGTTCTTGCATTAGGCATGAGATGACGAAGGCTTATATCAGGGTGACGGTATCATCAGAAGGGTTAAGGGGGGAGCAGTATTTGAGAGATGTTATAAAGGTAAAATCAATAGATTTTAGCAATAGTTTGGGATTTGGGGAAGGTGGGGAGGACAGAAAGTGAGGAGTTAAGGATGACACCTAGGTTGTGAGCCTCGGTGATTACAATAGTAAATGGTCCCTTTATGCATTGCTGTTTTTGATAATTAATCTTCTTTTCTTGATCCGTACCTGTGACTTTGTCAATGTAGATGCACTCCTGGTATAAAATTTCCCTTTATTCATGCAGACATAATAATGGTACTGAAAAACAAAGGCACCTAACTTCATACTGACAATGAAATCTCTGTTTTAAAATAAATGATTTTTTTTTATTAAACTTGCTACAAAAGAATAAAACCTTGAGTACTGGTGGCAACCTTGCTCTCAGTTACCTGAAACTGAATGCTATAAATAATACTATTCCCCAGGAACCAAAGACTCAAACAATGCTACAGCAATGATTAAAATGCGAATTAAAATAGGAGAATCTTGAGTTAATGACTGGGTTAAAGAATCTTTCATGTAAACTGAAATTATTAATTCATTTATATTTTTGAACTTTTTCACTGGCAATAAGGATTGAACTTTTCTAAGGTTTAAAAGTAGTGGGAAAAGGGGTGGGAGAAGGAAGCATGCTATATAGCCATTACAGAAATGGCACTCTGAATGTCTACCTTCTCATTTAAGCTTTAAACCTTACTTTCAGTAGCTCAGTAAGTGGCAGAAGAGTGAAAGGTTAAAAATGATACAGTTCACAGCTGCCAAAATCTAAAGAAAAACAAGATTGCTGAGTAGCTGACAATAGCTACTGAATCAACAGTCTAGAAAAATACAGAGGCAAAGGGCAGAATTCAAGGGTCTATTTAAAACATTTGCCTGAAGAAAGGTACCCAATGACATCAAAAACTTTCATAAGCCAAATACTGTTATAGTTGTGTGTTGAAATATTCAGTGTTAACCATCTTAAATGCTGTGCAGGCACTTCCTCATAGTCTGTAAGGATGTTAAAATGCATTTCCAACTAATTAAGAATACATCTTTATGAGAGAATATTTACCAGATATTTAGTGTATTGGTATTAACAATAATAATATCAATTCATGTATGAGTGTAAGGGGATTAGATTTTTGTGTAAGAACATTTATGTATAAGAGTTTTTCATAGTGTACAGATCACAAGCCCATAGATTTAGAGCTGAGAGGTCATGTACTCCAGTCACCTCATTTAAAGAAGAAAACATTGAGAAAGTGAAGTGATTTGCCTGACACCACATGGGTAGTGAGCTTCAGAATTGAGAGTGCCTCTAGAACCTCTGACTCTATAACCAGTGTTCTTTCCACTCCATCATACTGCCTCTAGAACCTCAGCTTCAAATTCATTGAATCACTACTCATTTTATTTTTGTTGTTATTTCATTGTTTTTCATTCATGTCCAATTCTTCGTGACCCCATTTGGGATTTTCTTAGTAAAGATAATGGAATGGTTTGCCATTTCCTTCTCCGGCTCATTTTATAGATGAAGAAAGTGAGGCAAACAAGCTTAAGTGACTTGCCTAGGGTCACACAGTTAGGAAGTGTCTGAGAGCTGACTTGAACTCAGGAAGATAAGTGTTCTTGATTCCAGGTCTAGCACTCTATCCACTGCACCACCTAGCTGCCCTCTCATTTATTTAGTAAAATTCAAAATTTTAACTCATTATTCTTTGGATGAATTTGCTGGAGTTTTTAAAAATACAGTAATCAATATATTTTCATAATATTTGTACATTACTCCTTTGATCAAAAATTTTAGGACAGCATTTTTTGGAGGTTCTACCATTTCTAAGCCTTTTCTCATTTTTACCCTAGAGCTCTGATTTAAAATCTTCTACTTCATACTTGAATGGCCTGAATTACTGCACTAATAACATTTCAAAATTCCATAATTTCAGCTCAACATATTTATTAAAATATTTGTTAAAATTAAAAAAAATATGTTCAGCTATACATGAGTATGGTAATAGCTAAGTTAAAAAAAGGTCACAGTGAATCATAAGCTGAACCTACATTTATGGTTAAGTCAACAATCAGGGTTGGGGCCCATTAGAGAAACAATCCAACTAGGGTTATCAAAGCAAGGGACAGCATTTAGGTACCTGATGAAGACATTTAGTTACATGACCCAGGGCAGCATAAAGACTGGCTATGATGATTCAGTCAGCAAGTATTTACTGAGTACTCATTATAGGCTCAGCACCATGCTAGACCCAGGAGGGGAATACAAAAATTTATCAGACATAGTCCTTGTCCTTAGAAACTCACATTCTGTTAAGGACGAGCCATGTCAGTTCTAGGATCCCCTGAGGACTACAAAGTCTTCATACAACAAATCTAGCTTCTGACCTCCTAGATTTTGATCCTCTGACAGGGACTGCAGTTACATTTGTGAGTGGTATCTAATGGCCCTGCACCTTTTATAATAGGAAGTACCTTATAAAAAAGGACTGCACCTTTTTGAGTTCCCTAGAAATCACTGTTCTGATATATAATAGAAATAATGATGACAGCTGGCATTTCTATTGGACCTTTCATACATAATCTTATTTTACCCTGAAAACACCCCTGTGATGTAGGTACTGCAGATATTATCCTCATTTTATAGATGATGAAGCCTGGAGGCTCATAGGTGCCTTGACCATGGTCATATGTCCGAAGTAGAAGTGGAACACAGGTCTTCCTGACTCTACCATGCATAATGCAAACCACAAATGAAAGTATATATAATTGCAAATAATCTAACAATATAATGAATAAGCATTTCCTAGTACCAAACAATTCTAAAAGAGATGTTTCTGGACTAAAGATGACTTTTTTTTCAAGAAAAATTCAATCCCAGTGAGAGATGTCAACAAAAGAATCCAGTGGTCTTGAGGTCACTAGATGTCCATGTAAAGGGAATACTCTGAACCACACAAGGAAATGAGCTAGTGCAAAACATACATATTCTCTTTTTGTTAGCTAGCTCAGCTTCTCAGGAATTTCAGTACCATATTTCTCAACTGACTACATTTTAGACTAACTTGTAACACATAAAGAAAGAACAACACTGATAAAGCCCACATCAAAGGAAAGGTACATCACCTATGGGGACAATGCAGGAAGTTGCTTCAGGGACCTCTGCAATCTGGAAATCCAGGTGGTGATGAATGGAATGTTAGAGGGAAGAAAAAGTGAGGGGAGTTAAAGGTTAATAGCTACTTGATGCCAGTACAAAAGAATTATAAAGAACTCAAGAGTTCAGCCTTTCTCCTAGTCCCCTACCTATGATACAATGCAGTAACATGGTTACATTTCATTATGAGACAGGGAGCAGAAAGAAAAAAAAAGCATTTTTTCAAGATTAGAGAATTCACTGCTACAGGATTCAACGAAGTACCGTGGTTATAAGTGATCCCAAGGGACATGTAATTATTTACTTTGTGATGCAGAGTATCCTTTTCTGATGGTATGCTTTTTTGTATTGAAATTTGTATCTGTGCTCTTGGGGTGGCAGCAATGGTGGTGACATGATAGCATCAAAAGAATCTATTCTGTATAAATAATTTTCACCAAGGCCAAAAAAAACCAAAAAGAAACAAAAAGAAAAACATAACACACACACACACACACACACACACACACGCATACACCATGGAGAAGAGGGTAAAGATTTAGGCAGATAGGATGAAAAACAGCTAGGAAATATATCCCAGCTGGCAAAGAAAGGAATAAAATCGAAAACTCATTTCTCCCTGAAATCTTGCTTGCTACCACTACAGTAAATGTGCATAAAAAGGGGAACACACACACACAAACACACACACACACACACAATCAAAAGTTACTCTGTGTATAAAGAGATAGCAAAAAATGAAATATTTAAAAATAGTTTGTATGTATTCTTGTCTTGACAAATCAGCACTTTCAATTTAAAAACTAAAATAAATAAAATTATGAAAACCATGACTGCTGTGATTGAGAAAATAGTATCAAAAAATTAAGGTTAGTTGTTTAGCATCTTCTATTAATATTTAAGGGCTTTTCTAGGTAGAAATTCCTAGAAGTGACCTTCATTTAATGAGTTAAATAACCTCAGTTACATTAGTTGAATATATGATCAGCTCTCCTGTTAGTGTAATAAAAAGTGTAGTTAGTGTAACTAGAAGTTAGTATAAAAGAAGGTAATCTCATTAGTGAGGAAATTGAAGGATGACTATAACCCAGCTCTAATTAACAGTCTTAGTTAGAGATGAGGCTCAGAAAGATTAAGTAACTCACCAGGGGTCACACACCTTGGGAGAACCATAGACAAAATCCGAACCCAGGCTTTTCAGACTCCAAGTGTAGTACCCTATCCAGCCACACTGTCTTAATGAGTCTAAGTAGCATAAGAAACACATTAAGGTTGTATTCTTTGGAAAGTAAAAGCAGTTCTTTTTTTAAATTTCATTTTTTAAAATTTATTTAATATATTTAGTTTTCAGTATTGATTTTCACAAGAGTTTGAATTACAAATTTTCTCCCCATTTCTACCCTCCCCTTCACTCCAAGATGGCATATATTCTGGTTGCCCTGTTCCCCAGTCAGCCCTCCCTTCTGTCACCCCACTCCCCTCCCATCCTCTTTTCCCTTCCTTTCTTGTAGAGCAAGATAAATTTCTATACCCCATTGCCTATGTATCTTATTTTCTAGTTGCATGCAAAAACTTTTTTTTTGTTTTTGAACATCTGTTTTTAAAGCTTTGAGTTCCAAATTCTCTCCCTTCTTCCCTTCCCACCCACCCTCCCTAAGAAGTCAAGCAATTCAACATAGGCCACATGCGTATCATATCATTATGTATAACCCTTCCACAATACTCATGTTGCGAAAGACTAACTATATTTTGCTCCTTCCTAACCTATCCCCCTTTATCCAATTTTCTCCCTTGACCATGTCCCTTTTCGAAAGTGTTTGTTTTTGATTACCTCCTCCCCCATCTGCCCTTCCTTCTATCATCCCCCCTTTTTTTATCTTCTTCCTCCTTCTTTCCTGTGGGGTAAGATACCCAATGGAGTGTGTATGGTATTCCCTCCTCGGGTCAAATCTGATGAGAGCAAGATTCACTCATTCGCCCTCACCTGCCTTCTCTTCTCTTCCTACAGAACTGCTTTTTCTTGCCACTTTTATGTGAGATAATTTACCACATTCTATCTCTCCCTTTCTCCCTCTCTCAATATATTCCTCTCTCATTCCTTAATTTGATTTTATTTCATTTAGATATCATCCCTCCATCTTCAACTCACCCTGTGCCCTCTGTGTGTGTGTATATATATATACACACATACATACATACATACACACATATACATATATATATATCCATATGTATATGTGTACATATATATATATATATATATGCATATTCCCTTCAGCTACCCTAATACTGAGGTCTCATGAATCGTACACATCATCTTTCCATGTAGGAATGTAAACAAAACAGTTCAACTTTAGTAAGTCCCTTGTGATTTCTCTTTCTTGTTTACCTTCTCATGCTTCTCTTGATTCTTGTGTTTGAAAGTCAAATTTTCCATTCAGCTCTGGTCTTTTCACTGAGAAAGCTTGAAAGTCCTCTATTTTATTGAAAATCCATATTTTGCCTTGGAGCATAATACTCAGTTTTGCTGGGTAGGTGATTCTTGGTTTTAATCCTAGCTCCATTGACCTCCAGAATATTGTATTCCAAGCCCTTCGATCTCTTAATGTAGAAGCTCCTAGATCTTGTGTTATACTTATTATGTTTTCACAATACTCAAATTGTTCCTTTCTGGCTGCTTGTAGTATTTTCTCCTTGATCTGGGAGCTCTGGAATTTGGCAACAATATTCCTAGGAGATTTCTTTTGGGGATCTATTTCAGGAGGTGATCGATGGATTCTTTCCATTTCTATTTTGCCCTGTGGCTCTAGAATATCAGGGCAGTTCTCCTTGATAATTTCTTGAAAGATGATATCTAGGCTCTTTTTTTGATCATGGCTTTCAGGTAGTCCAATAATTTTTAAATTATCTCTCCTGGATCTATTTTCCAGGTCAGTGGTTTTTCCAATGAGATATGTCACATTGTCTTCCACTTTTTCCTTCCTTTGGTTCTGTTTGATAATATCTTGATTTCTCATAAAGTCACTAGCTTCCACTTGCTCCAATCTCATTTTTAAGGTAGTATTTTCTTCAGTGATCTTTTGGACCTCCTTTTCCATTTGGCTAATTCTGCCTTTCAAGGCATTCTTCTCCTCATTGGCTTTTTAGAGCTCTTTTGCCATTTGAGTTAGTATTTTTTAAGGTGTTGTTTTCTTCAGTATATTTTTCAGTATTTTTTTGGGTCTCCTTTAGCAAGTCATTGACTTGTTTTTCATGGTTTTCTCGCATCCTTCTCATTTCTCTTCCCAATTTTTCCTCTACTTCTCTAACTTGCTTTTCCAAATCCTTTTTGAGCTCTTCCATGGACTGAGACCAGTTCATGTTTTTCTTGGAGGCTTTTGTTGTAGGCTGTTTGACTTTGTTGACTTCTTCTGTTTGTATGTTTTGGTGTTCTTTGTCACCAAAGAAAGATTCCAAAGTCTGAGACTGAATCTGGGTGCGTTTTTGCTGCCTGGCCATGTTCCCAGCCAACCTACTTGACCCTTGAGTTTTTCAGTGGGGTATGACTGCTTGTAGAGCAAAAGAGTACTTTGTTCCAAGCTTGGGGGGATGCGCTGTTGATTTCAGAGCTGTTACAGCCAGCTCTGCCACCCCAGCACTACTCCTTCCCCAAGAACCCCCAACCCAGACTGGACTTAGAGCTTCAGCAGGCTCTGTACTCCTGCTCTGATCTGCCACTTAATTCCTCCCACCAGGTGGGCCTGGGGCTGGAAGCAACTGCAACTGTAGTTCTGTAGCTGCCCCACTTCTGCTGCCCCCGGGGCGATGGCTGAACCTCAAACTCTATCCCCCTGTCCTGCAGCTTTTCCCACTAACCTTCTCTGTTGTCTTTGGTGTTTGTGGGTTGAGAAGTCGGGTAAATGCCACAGCTCACTGATTCATGGCGCTAGGGCCTGCTCTGCCCGGCTCCTGGTCTGGTTGGTCTGTGCTGCCCACGCTGGGCTCTGCTCTGTTCTGCTCTGCTCCCAGCTCGGTGCGGGATAGACGTTACCCAGGGACCATCCAGGCTGTCCTGGGCTGGAGGCCTGCTTCCCTCTGCTATTTTGTGGGTTCTGCAGTTCTAGAATTGGCTCAGAGCCATTATTTACAGCTTTTTGGAGGGACTTGGCAGGCAGCTCACACTAGTCCCTGCTTTCCAGCTGCCATCTTGGCTCCACCCCCTCAAAAGCAGTTCTTAATGTACAAAATATTTACATATGAAATACGCACGCACACACACACACACACACACACACACCCCCATATCCCTCCATACCCCACCAGCTCCACACACCCAAGAGGCCTTGCTGTCACTACCATGAAAATAAAAACATAAGAAAGAACAAAAAAGTAAGAAGCTGGGGAAAGGCCAAAGTTGTGAAAAGGAGAAACAGCTTAAGGGATCTGCCTCTAGGAGCAGACTTCAAACAAAGCTACACCAGCTATGTGTCCCTATGCCACTCTTCCCGAAAAATCATGTAAATTTTCTCTTCATTATATATGTATGCATATACATATGTGAATGTGTGCACATGCATATGTATGTATGTTTTAACCAGTCCTTGGATTCTACCAATCAGAGATATTTTGAAGGTTAAAAAGCACTTCCTTTAGAAATGCTTACTCTGTCATATCAAAGGTGAAGCCTCTGAGGGTGAAAGACAATAGGAAGTAAGAGAGAGGTCCATAAAGGTGTGGGGGGGTCATACCCGTACTAGGAAGGTGCCAATCAATCAATCAACAAGCATTTATTCAGTATTTGTTACTTGCCATGCACTGCACTGAGAAAATAAAAAAGGACAAAAATAAAATGACAGTCCCTACTTTCAAGGAGCCAGCATACAATAGGGGAGACAATATATAAACAAATAGGTACATAAACAATACACACACAGTAGAAGAAAAGTAACCTAAGAGGGGAAAGTCAAGTGGCTAGCAGACCAGAAAGGCTGTAGAAGGTGACATTTGAGTTGAGTCTTGAAAGAAGCCCAATATGCCAAAAGGTAGAAGTGAGGAAGGAGAGCAATCCAGGGAAGGGAAATGGCCAGGGCAGAAGGCATGGTGATGGGAGACAGAGTGCCCTATGCAAAAACAGCAGGAAAGCTGGTATTGCTGGACCATAGAAGTTTGAACAATCTAGAAAGGAAGGAAAGGACCAAGTGATGAAGAAACTTAAATACTAAATTGAAGACGTTATATTTAATAATGGAAATAACAAGGAGCCACCAGAGTTGAATGGAAAGGGGATGACACTGTCAGATCCATGCTTTAGGAAAATCAAATTGACACCTGTATATAGAATGGATTGGAGTAGAGAGAGACTTGAGGCAGGGGGACCAATTTGGAGGCTATTGCAATAATTCAGGGGAGAGGCAATGAGGGCCTGAATTTGAGTGGCTGTACGAGTGCAAAGAAGAGATATTGCAAATGTAAAGACAACAAGTTTGGGCAACAGATTTGACATGTGTGGTTGGTGAGAGTAAATAGTTGAGAAAGGCTCCCACATTATAAAACCATTTGGAGACCAAGAGGAAAATGGTTCCTTAATAGCACTAGGGAAGGAATACAAAGTGTAGTGGGCTAGCTTTGGCACCCAACACAAAGAATGTTGTTTCCACAAGGCAGTGCAACTCATGTCTGAGCATTGTGCAGTGGTTACAAGGCCTGGTTAAGAAACCCAGCTCTTCTAATTAATGTCTAACCTTAGGGAAGTGACAACACCTCTCAAGGCTTCAGTAAAATAAACACCTTGGACTACATAATCTTGAAGACTTCTTTTAACATTAAATCTGTCATCTCATTTATTTAAAAAAAACAGTTGTAAATACAACTGATTTTTTATGGTAGAGATTCTCTGTACTATATTTATCCAAATGGATATCCTTCGTTTTGCATAAGGAAATATAGGGCAGGAAATTCCTTCCTTCAAAAAGTCTGCCAGACCTCTTTCTTCCTATAATTTTCAAATTGCTTGACTATGACTGCCTTCTTGTTTTTATTGCCTCCCAATCACCTTATATAATGACTATATCTCTAGATGAGGCTGGCATATTTACAAAATAAAATATGGTGTTTTAAATTGTACTGTATTATTGGCCTCAAAACATCTTTTTATCTCCTTTCTTGAAAAATAGGATGAGAAAAATGCTGTAAATGGCAATCATAAAAAACAGTAGTTGAATTAGAAGAAAATGAGGGTTAAAAAGTAGAGAATAATGAAAAGATACTAAAATATGGGAAACAATAAAACAGAATTATGTATATTAAAGAAATATCTCCAATGTGTAGAGTTGGAAAATTTTTTGGTTTAAAGACAATGTGGATTGTAAGATTTCAATTTTAACTGTTTCAAATTTTTGAGGACATTAAGTTTTTAAAATTTCTTTCTCTATGAGTCACTCACCAATTGATAATTGATCAAAGGATATGAACAGGCAGTTTTCAGAAGAAATCAAAGGTAGCTATAGTCATATAAAATGCTCTAAATCACTATGGATAAGAGAAAAGTAAATTAAAACAATTCTGATGTACCACCCCCATACCTATCAGATCAGTTAAGGTGTCAGAAAAGGAAAATGACAAATGTTGGAGGGGATGTGGAAAAATTGGGACACTAATGCATTGTTGGTGGAGTTGTGAACTGATTTGGAACTATGTCCAAAGGGCTATAAAATCATGCATATTCTTCCAGGGGTGAGGAATGTGGCCTCAAGGCTGCAGGTTGTCCATCCCTGCTTAGACTCATCAATACCACTACTAGTGTCCCAAAGATATAGAAAAAAGGGGAAAGGACCTCCTTGTAAAAAAGAAAATACTCATAACAGTTCTTTTTGTGCCAATAGAGTTGAAAATTGAGGGGATGTTTATCAATTGGGGAATGAATGAACAAGTTGTGGTATATGATTATGATGAAATACTATTGTGCTATAAGAAATGATGAGCAGAAAATTTTCAGAAAAACCTGGGAAGCTTTACATGAGCTGATATAAAGTGAAGTGAGCAAAACCAGGAGAACATTGTACTCAGTGTACAGCAATATAGTACAATAATCAACTGTGAAGTCCTTAGCTATTCTGATTCTTACAATGTCCCAAGACAATTCTGAAGGAATTAGGATAAAAAAAGACACCCACCTCAAGGAAAAAAAAAAAAAACCTGGTGGAGTTTGAGTGCAGATTGAAGCCTAATTTTTTATATATTTTTCTTACTTTTAAATTTTCGCAACATGGCTAATATGAAAACGTTTTTGCATGATTTCATGTGTTTAATTTTTTCAAATTTATAATTGATATCATAATTCTTGTCTTTTCAATGAGTCAGGGAAGGATGGGAGGGAGAATCTGGAACTCAAAAATGTTTTAAAATGGATGCCAAAAATAAATAAATAATTATTTTGAAAATAAATACAATTTCCCTCTTTCCATGTAATCTAATAATAATAGGTAACATTTACATAATACTTTAAAATTAGTGAAGAGTTTTACAAATGTTATCTCATTTTATCCTCACTGTAGCCCTAGGAGGTGGGTGCCATTATTATTCCCATTTACAGATGAAGAACCCTAGGCAGACTGAGATTAAGCAATTTGCCCTGGGCCATAGAGGTAGAGAGTGTCTGAGGTCACATTTGAACTCAAGTCTTCCTGCTTCCAGGTCAAAATTCTACTTAGCTCTGTGAGCTTGGACAAGTCATTTAACTTGAGCGCCTCACTTCTCCTCATTCGTAAAATGGGGACAATTTGTATTTCCCTCACTGGGTTGCTTTGAGGATAAAGAGCTCTGAAAACCTGAAAGTGCTATCTAAATGCTAGCTATAATTATTATAGCTATTATTATGGTCTTCCAGAGCCTGGGAACACAGCTTAGTCTAGTTCCAAGATTAATGTTCAGAGAATTAGGAAACTTCTAATTCTGAATTTACAGCTAATTTGTGTTGGGTAAATGACAAGTTCTTGGCACTCCAGTTTCCTTAGCTTTGAAATCAGGTTTTGGCCTATATTGCAGCTGAGAGTTCTCAAAGCTTTGTCATTTTATGATTCAGTAATTCTATGGTAACACAATATTTATGATGTTAAAGGTAAAATAAGCTATAAAGCTGAACTGAAGAGACTCAATGACTGCACTGATTCCCAAGATAATATTTATTAAAAGTGCTTAGCACAGTGCCTGGCACATAGCAGGCACTACACAGATGTTTATTCCCTTCCCTTCCCTTCTTAAGTTTAGGTCAAAAACATACTTCACTTATTCCTTTTCCCTCATCCCATAAATCTAATCAGTTGCCAAATATAATTAATTCTTACTTTCACAATGTATCTTACATCAATGTTTTTCTCTCCAATAACATTGAAATCACCCCAATTCAGGACCTTATCATTTCTTGCCTGAATTATTTCAATAGGGCCCCAATAGATTTCCCTGAATTCAATCTCTTCCTTCTTTAACCCACCCTTACGTAGGTTGCCAAAGTAATATTCCTGAGGGCTGAACCAAGGTGGTAGAGTAAAATATTTTTTTCCAGCACTCTCTCAACACAACCCTCTAAACAACTTAAGAAAGCATGTCAAACTGAATTCTGAGCACATTAACCAAGAAAAAGTCAGTGAGTCACTTTTCCAGCCTAGGACACCTTAAAAGGAAGAATGGGGAAATTACTTCAGATAAAAGAGCCATATAAGGAAGGTATTTTACAATATGAGGGAAAAGAAGGTTGGGGGGATTGGGCAATTCTTGAACCTCACTCTCACCTGAATTGGTTTAAGGAGGAAAACACACACACACACACACACACACACACACACACACACACACACACACAAAATTGGGTATATAAATTCATCTTACCCAACAGGGAAGTGAGATGAGAAGGCTATAAGTTAAGGAGGTAGTAAAGGAGGAGGTAGTAAAGGGAAAGGCAGATGAAGGGAGGCAGTGGTCAGAAGTAACATAGAATTTTGAGGAGAGAAAAGGGTAAAAAAATAAAGATAAATAAGAGAGATTAGGATAGGGAGAAATACACAGCTAACAGTCATAACTATGAATGTAAATGGGTTGAACTCACCTATAAATGGAAGAAGTTAATAGAATGAATTAGAAACCAGAACTCAAGACTAGTTTATTTATAAGAGACACACTTGAAAAAGGTCACATACACAATAAAAATAAAGAAATGGAATAGAATCTATTATACTACAGCTCAAAAAAAAAGGCAGGGGTAGCAACTATAATCTCAAAGCAACAGCAAAAAATAGAACTAATTAAAAGAGATAATCATGGAAACTATATTTTATTAAAAGGTACCACAGGAAATGAATTAATAGCAATACTGAACATATATGAAACAAATGATACAGCATCCAGATTTTTGAAGGAAAAGTTAAATGAATTACAGGAGAAAATAAATAATAAAACTGAACTAGGGATCAATTTACCCCTTTCAGACCTGGACAAATCTAACCATAAAATAAGCAACAAAGAAGTTAAGGAGAAGATTAAAATTTTAGAAAACTCAGAAATGATAAAACGCTATTGAATTAGAATATTGAATTGGAATAAAAAGGGAAGTGCCTTTCAGTGGTATATGGAAACTTCTCAATAAACGACCATGCATCAGGGCATTAAAAACACAAAGAAATTCAGAAAAGCAGAAATATTAAATGCAACCTTTTTCAAACAATCATACAATGAAAATTGTATTCAATTGTAATAATTTGAAGCACTGTTTGGGGAAGTTAAGTGTTACAGTGGATAAAGTGCTTGGCCTGAAGTCAGAAAGACTGAGCTTCCTGAGTTCAAATCTGGCCTCGCATACCCTAGGCAAGTCACTTAAATCTGATTGCCTCAGTTCCTCACACATAAAATGAACTGGAGAAGGAAATGGCAAACCACTCCAGTATCTTTGCAAACAGAACAAAAACAAAAGCAAAACCCTCAAATGGAGTCAGAAGAGCTGGATATGACTGAAACAACTGAACAAAAACATGAAAAGGTGATTGAAAATGAAGTAATTATTTGGTTTTGATCAATGGATCAAAGAATAAAGTATAGAAATAATCAATAAATCTATATTGCCCTACAAGAAAGTAAGGGGGAAGGGGATGGAGGGGGTAATAGAAGGGAAGACAGACTGAGGGAAGGAGTAATCAGAATGCCATGCCATCTTGGGGTAGGGGGTAGGGAAGAAATGGGGAGAAAATTTAGAACTCAAAAATCTTATGGAAATGAATGTTGAAAACTAAAAATTAATTAACCAAAAAGAAACAATCAATAATTTATTAAAAAGAATGACAACAATGAGACAACATACCAAAATTTGTGGGATGCAGCCAAAGCAATACTTAGGAGAAAATTTATATCTGCAAATGCTCATATCAATATAAGAGAGAAAAGAGCAGATCAATGAACTAAACAAGCAAATTTTAAAAAAACCTAGGTAAACAACAAATTTAAAATTCTCAATTAAACACCAAAATAGAAATCCTGAAAATCAATGGAGAGAATAATAAAAGTGAAAGTGGAAAAAAATTTCACTAGTAAATAAAACCAAGAGCTGGTTTTATGAAAAATCTAATAAAATAAAGAATTGGCTAATCTGACTTAAAGAAAGAAGAAAACCAAATTACTAGTAGTATCAAAAATGAAAAGAGTGACTGCACAACAATAAAGGTGAAATTAAAGCAATTATTAGAAGATATTTTGCTCAACTATATGTCAATAAAATTGACAATATAAATGAAAAGAAATTAATACTTATGAAAATATAAATTTCCCCAATGAACATAAGAAACAGAATACTTAAATAACCTATCTTAGAAAAAGAAACTGAAGCCATGAGTTCCTTAAAAAAAACTCCAAGACCATATGTATTTACGAATTCTACCAAACATATAGGGAACAACTAATTCCAATATTATAGCTGCATTTAAAAAATTAGGCAAAAAAGAAGTCATATAAAATTACTTCTATGACACAAATATGGTTTTGATACCTAAACCAAAAAGAGCAAAAACATAGGAAGAAAACTATAAATCAATTTCCCTATTGAACATTGATGCAAAAAGTTTAAATAAAATACTAGCAAGGAGATTACAGCAATATATCATAATCAATATATCACTATGACCTGGCAGGACTTATACCGGGAAAGCAAAGCCAGTTCAATATTAGGAAAACTATAAGCATAATTCACCAGATCAATAACAGGCACCCAAAACCATATGATTATGTCAATAGATGAAGAAAAAACTTGGCAACATACAACTTCTATTTCTATTAAAAAACAAACGAACTAGAAAACATAGGAATAAAAGGAGCTTTTCTTAAAATGATAGACAGTATCTATCTCAATCCAAAAACAATCATTAATAATTACTGAGATAAACTAGAAGCATATCAATATTATTCAATATTGTACTAGAAATGCTAGTTACAACAATTACATCAGAAAAGAAATTAAAAGTATAGGCATAGGTAACAACAAAACAAAATAACTACTTTTTGCAGATAACAGCATAGTATACATAGAGAAACCTACAGAATTAACTAAAAAAACTGGATGAAATAATTAACAACTTTAATTAGGATTGCAGGATAGAAAATAAACCCATGCAAATTATCAGCAGTTTCATATATATATACACACACACACATATATATACACACACACATATATATACACGCATATATATACACGCATATTTATATATATATATATAAAACCAACGAAAACTAGCAGTAAGTGAAAGAAAGAAAAATTTCATTTAAAATAATTACAGACAATATAAAACATTTGGGAGTCTGCTTGCCAAGACATACACAGAAACTATATGAACACAATTACAAAACATTCTTTATATAAATAAAAACAGATCTAAATAACTAAAGAAATACCAATTGTTCATGGGTAGGCCAAACCAATATAATGCTATGTAAAATAATTTACTAATTCAGTCCCACAACAATCAAACTACTAAAAAATCACTTTATGGATCTAAGAAAAACAAGAACAAAATTTATCTGGAGGTATAAAAGGTCAAGACTATCAAAGGAATCAATTGAGGGGAAAAGTAAGAGAAGGGAGCTCAGGAATATTAGACATTACTATATTATCTGTAATATCTATCTATCTATAATTATCTATAATAAACTATATTACAAAGTGACAAGCAACAAAACAATTTGGTACTGCATAAAAATAGAGTAGTTGTTCAATGGAATAGATAAGATACACTATTTACAGATATAAATGAACCCAAAGCTTAGTGTTTGATAAACCCAAAGATGCCAGCTACTTGGGCAGGAACTCAGTATGTGACAAAAACTGATGCGAAAATTAGAAAGTAATCTGGTAGAAACTAGGCCTAAACCAACATCTCGCACCATATACCAACAAGTTCAAATGGATATATGATTTAGACATCAATGGTGATGAAATAAGCAAAATACAGGAACATGGAAGAAATTACCTTTCAAATTTATGGATAGGGGGAGAGTTGATGACTAAATAAGAGATAAAGAGGTTCACAGGAGGTAGAATAGCTAATTTTGACTACATGAAATAAAAAAGGTTTTATACAAGCAAAACCAATGCAGCCAAAATTATAAGAAAAGCAGGAAAGTAAGAAAAATTTACAACAAGTTTCTAGGATAAAGGTCTCGTTTATTAAATACAGGGAGAACTGAGCCTAATTTATAAAAAATGGAAGCCACTCCTCAATTGATAAACGATCAAAGAATATGAACAGGCAACTTTCAAAGAAAAAAATTAAAGCTCTCATGTTTGACACCAGTAATAATTATAGAAATGCAAATTACAACAACTTTGAAGTACCTACCTCACACCCATCAGACCAGCTAAAATGACAAGAAAGAAAAAGGACAAATGCTAGAGAGGATGTGGGGAAATAAGTACACTAATACACTGTTAGTAGACCTGTGAATTAGTCTACCCATTCTGGAGAACAGTTTGGAACTATGTTAAAAGCAGGAAGGTTTCAGAAAAATCCAGGAAGACTTATATAAACTAACAGAGTGAAGTGAGGAGAACAATTTACACAGTAGTAGCAATATTGTAAAGATAATCAACTGTGAAAGACTTAGTAACTTAGCAACACAATGATCCACCACAATTCCAAAAGACTCACAATATAAAAAGCTATCTATCTCTAGATAGAGAACTCAAGGACTTCAAGTACAAATTGAAGCATACTTCACCCCCCTACCTTTCTTTTTCTTGCTTTTCCCCCAAAACATGGGTAATGCAGAAATATGTTTTGCATGACTAAGGAAACAATGATGATTTTTCTTAGTTACTATTTCCCTTTACTCTTATTAAACTTTGTAACACAAAGGTACCCCTGGGTTCTTTGAAGCTACGTCAGTAGAGCATAAATAAATCCTGGTAGATTCTACACAACGGAAGATTCTTATGTGCAGGAACAAATGCCTGTGTCTACTTTCTGATACCTAGGTCTTAGATACTTCATACCCATCCCTAGAGATACTGGTAGGAATACTCATCACTAGAAGTGTTGGTCACAAAGGCAATGGATTTTTTAATGATAGTGACACACTAAACAAAACAAAAAATCTACATGGTCTGCAGTTTTTGTCCCCCTCTACAGTGACAATGAAGTGGTGCAGGGCAAAGGGTGCCATTAAGTATATAGCTTAGACCATCTACAAATATCAGTATAAGTTTTGGAACTATCAATATGTGGTCTTTTTCTTAGTTGATGTAACAGTAGAAGAATGAAGCCACATTCCTATTGGCATTCTCCTTGTAAAGTTAGAAGATGTGAAGTTGCAGCCAAATGGACGGTCTCAGAAAGGTGAATAAAGGAGTTACCAGAGTTGGTTTCATACGTCCAAAACTGACAGCATTTAATGGGACATTTGTTTATCTCACCTTGCAATACTCATGATGAGCAAACAGACCACTAAGACAATTGAAGCTTCTTGTCAACATATATTGGAAAGAATGAAGAATGAGAGGTATCATCTGTGTAGTGAAAATATACTTTGCCTTGGAATCATAAAGTTTGAATCTTTTCAACATATATTAGGCTATGAAATTTAACCTCTAGAATCTCAGTTTCCTTATCTACAATGTGAAAGGGGTGTTATGAGTTTCATATAAGATAACATATGCAAAGGTTTGGTAAATATTAAAGAATTACATAAACATCAGCTACTTATTATTTGTTTTATGAAAATTCCCCTTAACTAATTATTATATACCTTGATTATATACCAATCATTTCATTGTAAAGGCAGATACAGGATAGGACAACAGAAAATATGTCTGAAAACGATTTGAAATTTTAAAAGCTCAGAGCTTTTAGAGGACTCAATAGTTTTATGCCTACATATCATGAATATTTATTCATGAAGAGTCAAAAGATGCTGGATATGATAATCATCAAACAATCTCACAAAAATTTTAGTTAACTGTACTTCAAAAGTGTGGAAATGACTAGTTATTGATATGGCAGTCACTTCAGAATGATCAGTGTCTATATAGCAATCATCAGCCAATTAGAACAAAAGTCCAAACATGCAAAATTAGAAAGATGGAACTGAGAAGACACTACATGCAATTAAAGCAATTCCAACTTCACTTGTCTAAACATGGCTGTTGACTTCTCCAAGAAGAAAATAAACAAAGTCAAAGACCCTAGACCCACTTCTTAGAAGAGTTTAAATGAAGCAAATAAATGGCTAAATGGTTCAGAAACCACCTGAACCAGAAAAAACTTCCTATTGCTAAGCAGAATCAACGAATGATGATGATGATGATGATGATGATGATGATGATGATGATGATGAATAACTAACATAATTTGCTTTAAGTTTTACAAATCATTTTTCACACACATTGCATCTGAGCTTCACAGCAACTCTTTGATGTAGGTAGTAAAGGAAATATTGCACCCATTTTAGAAATGAAAAAAACTAAGGTTAGTTTCACAGGTAGTAAGTATGAAAACTGAGATTTGGACTATGACTTCAAAACCATTGTTCTTTGCACTAGCCAAAGTAAAATACCCAAGTATGAGCTAATTCACCAAACATTGCAGAGGAAGATGGTAAAGAAGAAGAGCAATTACCATTTTAAGGGAAAAAAAGAAACACACATGAGGGGAACACTACTCTGCTGAGTGAGTTTGGTGATAGACCCAGCTGAGCCCAATCAGTCTAAGATCATTACAGATAAAACTGGATGGAGAGAAACAAAAGAACATGAAACAAAACAAATCAATTGTCATTTTTTTTCTTTTTTGGTGATCTGTTCTCACAGGCAATAAATGTTAAACATACCAGGCACTGTATTTGGGTGCTTGAGAAGAGGAAACAAGAAATAATGGCTTAACCTGACCAAATACATGGAGAAATCCATGTCAGGCATGACAATTTTAAAAACTCACTGGGATCAATTTATAAAATATCTTACAGATGAGGATAACTAGAATGTATATAGCCCTCTAAGATTTACAAAGCATGTTGCACACAATTTCTCATTTGACCCTTAACATAATCTTATAGGGTAAATAATGTTGGTATTATTATCCACATTTTTCATATTAAAAAACTAGGCTCAGAGCTATCAAGTGACTTCACCAAGATCACTCAAGAGTCAAAAGAAAATTGGGAAACCAATTATCTTGACTCCAAGTCTAGTATTTTTTCCCAATCTACTAAAAAGGTTGTCCAGAGTTTATTAAAAATGCAGCTAATTACCAGCCTAGATACCTATAGTCCCATTTCTCTAAAATCTTTTTGTGGATTCTTCTAAACCTAGAAAGAGCAATGAACAAGCAAAGGGCTGGAATGGAATCTATGATATATTAAAAGAAGCCTGCCAAATAAATGACAAGCAGGATTATTTCAGAAAAACCTGGAAAGACTTAAATGAACTGATGCAAAATGAAGTGAGCTGAACCAGGAGAACATTGCACACAGTAACAGCAATATTGTATGATAAAGATCTGTGAATGACATCTATTCTCAGCAATACAATGATCCAAGAGAATCCCAAAGAACTCATGATAAAGTATGTTATCTGACTCCAGAGGAAGAACTGATATTGTCCGAGTAGAGACTAAAGCATACTCTTTTTTCACTTTCTTTCATTTTTTTATTTGAGTCTTCTTGAACAAAATGACTAATAAGGAAATATTTTACATGATTGCACATGGATAACCTATAACAGATTGCTTACTGTCTCAGGAAGAGTGAGAAGAGGAAAGGAGAGATCAATTTTAGAACTCAAAACTTTAAAAAAATGTTTTAAAAGGTTTTAATGTAATTGGGGGAAAATAAAATATTTTTTTAAAAGAAACAAAAAAGAAGGCTATCAGCAATGTACTGAGTGGAGCCTCCATGAAGGATTTAAGGAAATATATAGACAAAAAATGTACAGGATGGGAAAGCATAGAAGAGATGCATCCTGAACCACTAAAATCACAGACTTACCAAAAAATATTTTCCTACATCTTCTTTTCAATTCTTTTTTTGTACTGGACTGCCTTTAATTTCCTTTAAATAATGATTTTTAAGGCTGTATCTTTCTTTCTGCTCACAAAGCAACCACCCTAGTCCAGGCCCTCATCACTTCTCACTTGAACTATTGCAATAGCCTCCTTATCTTCCTTGGTCTCTCTGATCTGAAGTCTCTCCCCACTCTAATTCCTCTTCCACAGAACAGGAAGTTAACTTCTTAAAACATAGGTCTGATCATGTTTTTCTCCTCAATAAACTTCAGTGACTCCTTGTGATCTCGAAGATCAAATATCTTCACAATGTGACTCTTTTTTATCTTCCATATTGTTCCTCTCAATGTACTTTTTGTGGTTCAGGCATATTGGTATACATGCTATTCTTTACACAAATAATCCAATTCACATGCAAGTCAAGACATCATTGGTGCTTTTCAAAAACAAAGGACGAACAACACCACACAACATTCCAACTTTGTTCTTCAGGACTTTGCACTGGCATTAACCCGACCTTAAAATGCTTTCCTTCCTCACCTCTGCATCTTAGCATCCCTGGCTTGCTTCATTCAAGACTCTATTTAAGTGACACTTTTGGCAAAAAGCCTTTCCCAGTCCCCTAAGCTACTAATGCCTTCACATTTATTCTGTATTTGTATAAAACATCTTATATTTGCTTTGCATGTATCTTGTGTTGAACTATGAATGTACACGTTGTTTTGCTCATCAGAATCCAAACTCCTTGAGGCTGGGGGCATTTTTGATCTTTCTTTGTATCCCCAGAACTTAGCACAGTACCTGGCACATAGTAAGCACTTAATAAATGCTAGTTGATTAACATATGATGCTACTTTTGTAAACTAAATTAAAGAAATAAAATCCATACTGAGAAGCTCAACTATTTGCAGTCTGTACTGCATGAATGAATAGCTCATGCTAAAGTAACAGGCAGAACATATTATTTCCCTTGTCATTTCACAGTACTCTATCAAATTTAGTTGGCTATAGTCATATTTGTCAGCATAGATTACTAAACATGCAGGATATTTTGTTTCTGGGACCCAAATCGCTGAGAGAATATCATTTTAAAGACAGAGAAGGCAATTGTTATTATGCTTCTCTCTTCTTCTTCCTCAGCATCATTTATAATTCTGGAAATCTCAACTCAGAAGACAGCTCTGCCTAGCACTCACCCACTCAAGAATGGGAATTTAGTGCAGGCCATTTTTAAACTACTACAGCTCTAATGTAATTGCTTCCTGAAGCCTAAGAGAGACAACTTGGCAAACTGTAGCTCCATATTCATTCAATTCAGAATTTCTTGGACCAGCTTAAGCTGAGATATTTGGTAGTATACATACTACTAAAGACAGTGTGTTTATTTTTATATCAATCAATTTAAAAGAAAACAATTAAAAAGAAACCCTGCAGAATTCCTTGCCAAATGATAAAAAAGGAACATCCATAATTTAATACTGTCTTTGTTAATTTCATTTTACTCTAAGGCATTCAATTAAAGTGTTGTGCAATAAAAGCTGCTGCTACAATGGGATCCCAAATCCTATTAAGTGTCAAGGATGTTAAACCTACAAAACTAACAGATTCTTTAGTCTGAAACCATTTAGTTACTTTATAGTGCTGCCAGCTAACATCCCACCTGAATAGTGTTTTACTGGAAAGGCTTGGTATATAACATGTAATCACTGTAGCACTTTGAAATAATGGACCCCACAGGGCACTTCAACCTTATTCAGTTTACATTAAATAATTATGAACCCATCATTTTCTCTAAGCTTATGTTTAAAGCCAGCCATTTCCCCAAAGTCTATTCAGTTCAGATTAAAATATTTAGGTTTAAGAACTATCCTGAATTCACATTTAAGTTATATGAACATTTAAATAAACTAAAACCTATTTGAAACATATGTAATGTGCCTGACCATGTGGAAGTATGATATGCCTTCAAAGCATAAATATAGATGCATGTGCAGTTTGTCTCAAACAATTTAACTGAGCAATAGCTGGCAGATGAAACAAAAAACATTCTTTGACTATATTTGTCAGATACAAAAAGATAAAAAAATGTGAACTTTAACCTAGTCAGCTGTAGAACTGCACAATGGGCAAAGGGAATTTCTCAAGGAGTCCTTTCATTCAAAGGCCAAAATACTTAGTAGTGTCATTACTTTCAAGATCTAAGCAATGAAGTTTATTTTTCCCTAAACTGCAGACATACTTGACCAGAGAGGGGTTTTGATGATGACATGTATTTTCCTTGGAAAAATATTGCTAAAACTATGTTCTAATGTCAATAAAGAAACATTTGGCTTCAGGTCAACCTTTCTTAATAGTAAAAACAAAAGTGTACTTGAATGTCAGGAAAGGCTTTATCTATGTGCTATTGGTCATTCCTCAAACGGTAATTATAAAGGTGGTATAGAAGCACTGATTTCTATGAACTGAATATTTTCTCTTAAACTATCCATTTGGACTAGAAGGGAGAGAACAGAGAAGAATCTAGAAAAAACTTCTATTACCTATTTATATAAAATGAAGTGTTTGAGAATAAGAAGTTACAAATTTTAAATAGTAATGCCCCTTCTCCCATACTGATCCTACCTCAGCAGGAATCTGGAAGCATTTCCTACATGGAACTGAGAAAACTGAGAAAAATCTTTCATAATTGCAATATATTTTTAGTATTCTTTTAAATTCAACTTTCTTCAGCCTTCTATTGAACCACTAAATGTAAACCGAACATTGAAAAATATACTGACATACGTGACAATGTAAAGTGCTCACAAATTATTAGGTAGTGAGTCAGAAACATTTATTGAATGCCCACTACATAATGACTCTGTAATCCTTGTTAGGTAGATATATACATGAAGTAGATAAGCCTATGCTTGCAAGAGATTAGTCTAGCTGGGAGATGTTGTACCATAGTCAATAGCACAGTCATCTAACAGGTAGGAGACCTGGAGTCTAGTCTTGGCTCTACCACTGGGTTACTGAGGGACTTTAAATCTCTCTGAATTTTCTTTATTTGTAACATGGAGATAATACCACTTGAATTACCTCCCTTATATGGTGAAGATAAAATAAGAGAAAGTATGTGAATACACTGAAAATTATAAAAGTCAAAGCAAGTGTAAGGAATAAAAGGTTTAAGAACACTTAAGTTACACAAATAATTACTAATTATTATATTACCACATGATATAAAGTGACACAAAGTCAATGACTTACTTAATGTTCATAGTTTAGAGAACTGTTTGTTTCATGTTTTGATTTTCTTTGTATTGGTAAAGGATTGAAATGATATAATAACTTTTGCTTCACCTTGACTAAATAAAAAGAAAACAGAGCAAATAATTAATCTGGGAGAGTGAATTCTGAGTTATGTTTTGAAGGAGGTAGCAATGAGCATGATTTTGGCAATGAGATAAATATTCTGGACAGAAATATTACAAAGACAGCCTCTTTGTAAAGTTATAAAGATAAGAATTTTAGGGAAGGCAAGCTAATTTCTTAAGCTATGTCTGAGAGGTCATGTTGATAAGTATTAGTTTATCAGATAACTTTTCTCTCTATTTTGCCATGGCAATCTGATGAAATTTTGGTATCAATACATCAAGAAAAAAACTACTAACCACCATTCTTAGATCTATTGAAAACAACAACAATTTCGAGTAAATATGTGTTGAGTTACCTTTTGTGGACTATTTTTCAAGTTGTTTCATGGGATCACAACTTTTGTTTCTTGCATAATTTTGCCAAAAGGATGTTTTTAAATGGATTTTATGTTTTTTATTTAATTTTTCCTGTGGCTGTGTTCCCAGTTACCCAGCACAGGTGGGCATTTCACAAATATTTTCAGTAATTCTAAACTATGAGCATAATACTTATAGACATTTATATTTATATAGTAATTTATAATTTTCAAAGACTTTTCCTATGCATTATGTCATTTAATTTTCAAAATGATGCTATAATCTTGATCAAGAATGTTTACATAATAAAATTCTTATCAAATGATAGGTATTTTATATTGATTGCCTCATTGGGAAAATGAGACTGATCAAAAATACAAAATGTTAACTGAAATGAAGAAAACTATATACAATTTATCCAGTTAATAATAATGGGAGACTTTATGCAAGCACAGATGAGCAAAGTACCTCATTTTTTAGTATTAAATGGAATCAGGAAGTCTTTATGTGTTTTTATATAGAACACCAGGCTTCCCAGATCAGTTAGTTCTAGAATTCCCTTAGGAGAGAAATACATTGGATTTGGTCCTGAATCACTGAAAAAACTAGGTCAAGATAAAATAATAGTGCTCAAATACAATTAAACATTCTAATGGGAAAGAGAAAACGAATGAAAACTACCATGCATTTATTCAATTTCTGAAGAAACAATTAAGACAAAATATGAGCATTAGTTACAAAAAAAAATGAAAAGCAGTGTTGAGGTTCACAGGAAGTTTGAAGACACTTTAAAAACACCTTATTAGAGATTTACAAAAATATACATAGAGAGAAAATGCCAGAAAACCAGGAATATCTTTGAATTAATATGAAATATGAGTTGATATGATATGAAGTGAGGTGAAGTCAACAGTAGAATAGCTGGGGAGAGGGGGAAGTAAGGCAGCCCAAGAAAGCAGAGTAGAGATACAAGAAATTGTGGCTATTCAGGTACAAATCTGCAGTGAGACAGGGCAAATAAAGAATTCAATAGTAACTTGTAAGGAGCTCCAAAACTAAGAATAAGATATTTAAATGTGTCCTAGGGAAAAAATGGGGTATCAAATAAAAGACATCAATGAATAGTTTAAAAAGAGAGGATATGGGTGTGAACATTGTTTGAAAAACCTATAAAGCTATGTAAATGTATGATATTATTATTGTTATTGGCTGGAACATAGGATATATGATGGGGTATATTAGGAGACAAAGGTGGAAAGATGAAATATCTAAGGCCCATTTTGAACTCAGGAAGATATGTCTTCCTGATTCCAGGTCTGGCACTCTATCCATCCTGTTTCCCAGGATGAAAGCTACAGGGGTGGGACGGTGTTGCTGACACCTTAGGGTTACTTGCTCAAGTAATCCAAGCTGTGTTACCCTGGCAAAGTCGCTTAACCCTGTCTGCCTCAGCTTCTTCATCTGTAAAATGAGCCGGAAAAGGAGATGGCAAACCATTCTAGTATCTTTGCCAAGAAAACCCCAAATGGGGTCACGGAGAGTCAATCAGACACAACTGAAAAGTGACTGAACAACAAGGTGCAAAGCTCTGCATTAAACGCCAATAATACAAAGAGAAAAGCAGAAATAGCTGTTGTTCTTAAGAAATTCACATTCTAATAGGAAGGGAAAGTTTCAGCTTTAAGTCATGTGGAAAGGTTGCAAGGCCCTTAGGTTGCGGTGGTAAAGCAGATGCTTATGGCATGTTTTAATGTCATTTCCACCAATAAAATCATATCTGCTTTTGATGGAAAACTACTTGACAGTATCAAGGGCTCAGGTGACAAGAACTTTCTTTTCTGAGTGTTCAGTAGCTGTGGTTTTATAGGAGATAGGGTCTACAGCACCCGAAGAAGCAGTAGAAATGTCTCATCTCCACAGGAATTGTTTCCCAGGATAATGGCTATGGGGATGGCGTGGTAATAGGATCAGCAATCTGGACTGGGGGGAGGGTACTACTGACAACCTAGGGTTCTTGGGTTACTTGCTCGTTAGTGGCTGTTGGTCAGCAGTTAATGTTTATGAGAAACATGGGTCCCTTCCCCACAGGTTTTGTTCCCTTTAATGATGGGCTGGAAGCAGGACTGATGGTCTGGAGGTCAGTTATCTCCTGGGCTCTTGGCTCCAGGGCACTGGTCTCTCTTCATTAGGCTATGAGAGGACATGGTGATTTAGGTGGTAGCAGTGGTTTGATTTACCTTATACCTACTGCTTCCCATCTCTCCCTCAGGGCACCTAGCTGCATCAGTTAGGTAGGCTCAGCTAATGATGTTATGAATATACCTATGCCTTAGGAAACTTAATCTGGTGGTAAGATGTACATTAGATGAGAAAAGAAAAATATTGGTGATAATCAGCCAATTAGGAGACCATATTTTAATAGTTTTTGCAAGACATAATAAGAACCTGAACCAGGGTGGTGGTGATGCAAACAGTAAGAAGGAAGCTGAATTAATAAAAGTAGTACACAAAGAATGAACAAGACTTAGCAAGGGATTGGATATTGGAGATGAGGTAGGGAGAGAAGTGAGAAATGATCTTAATATTTTAAACATGGGGAGGGAAGCTAAGGCAGTATTATTGCCATTAGCAAAAACAAATAAGTTGTATCTGGTTTTGAGTTGCTGTTATTTTGCTTTGTTTTGTTTGTTTTATTTTAAAGAGGATTTGTATAGTATAATCATGTGTGTGTGCCTCTATGGTTTATCCAGAAATGACTCAATACAGTAAAAAAAAAAACTTTTTAAAAAAAGTCATCAGAAGTAGGACCTTTGTTGGACAAGTTAATTAATTAGCTTGCTTTCTGATATGTTGTATTTGTAGTGCCAGCAGGATCTCCCAGTAGAGCTGTCTAGAAGTTGAAAATTCAGGACGAGAGCCTCAAAGAAAGGTTGGGAGTGTAGATATAAAATTAGGAGACATCTGCACAGAGATGATAACTGAAGCAGTTGGCTTGAGTTAAATCACCCAAGGAGAGATTATAGAAAGATAAAAAGAAGAGGGCTGAAGGCAGATGTGCAGTATAAATTGAATGGGGGTGATGAGGGTGTGGAAATAATGAAGACAGGGAAGCCAGCCGGTAAGTTATAATCCTACCAAGAAGGATAAGCTTCATAATTTGTCAAACAAATGAGTAAAACTAGATGATTTCCATGGTTCCTTTCAACTCTAAATCTAGTGATCTATAATCTAAATATTTAGACCAGGTGGAAGCAGTGGGAATAAAAAGGAAGTGAGTATGAATGCAGAAATAACAGAACTTTGAGACTGATTCTATGAAGAAGAGTCAAAGAAATTTCAAATTTTCAGACTTAGAAGATTCAGAGCATTATGGCTCCATCAACAGAAATAAGGATGGTGCAAAAGGAATAAATTGGGATACATAAATTCAATTTGGGGCATGTTGAGTTCTTTAAAAGTGCTAGTAGACAGCTGTAAATATGTTGAGAATTCATGGTTGATTACATAGATTGGCAAATTCTTATATAAGTACTTGGGGGTGATAATTAAAATCAGGAGTATGCTGGAGCCAGCTCATACTGGCTCTTGAGAATCAATTGTTAAATCTGCAGTGTGAGCACTTACATCTCAGAAATCAGTAACTTACAAATCAGGCCCTATTACCACTATCCCCAAATGTTAGAATCATGTCACGGGGACAGACACTGCAGAAGGATACACTTTACACTGATGGGAACACGAGCAGATCCAGGGCCAAAAAGCATCAGTATCTACATGTGAAGGGGGCCACATCAGATACCATAACTCAGATATCATACTTACACATACTCATCCATGTGGATGAGTTATCAACTTAAAAGTCAAAATGTAGAATTTAAATGTGCATATATATGGCAGGAACCTCCAATGAATGAAAACTTGGCTGATGATCTAAGTAAACATCCTAGAAAATACATTTTTATGTAATAAGTAATGAACTACTAGAGATATTTGGCAATGAGGTCAAAGGGACATTCTGAAATAGGATTTATTCTAATTTGATAAACTATTTTATAAAAGACTTACTGCATGTAAGGTGCTCTGGTCAGTACTGGTGACACAAAGACAAAACCAAAGCAGTATCTACCCTCTCAGAGCCCATATTCCACTGAATGGATACAACTTTCATACAAAAAAGTATAGCATGAAGAGAACTGAGGATAGGGAAATCAAAGGAGGTGGCTAGTATATACCCTGATTAGAGACAAAGCTCATGAAGGTGAATAGCGTGAAACAAGGCTAGAAACACAGGTGAAAGCCAGTGAACGGCTTTCAGTCCCAAGCCAAGGACTGTCATATGATCTCCTAAAGGTGTTTAAGGAGTTAATTCTTGTACCTTAGGAAGATAATCTTGTAGCTGTGTGAGGATTGATTGGAGAGGGAAAAAAATAGAAGCAGAAAGACAAATTAGGAAACTATTATAATAGTCCAAAGAAAAGGAAATTTAGTACCCCAAAAAGGGTACTAGTCATGTGAGTAGAAGAAAAAGGATGGCTATATAGAATGCCACTACAAATGGTATTCTACATATACATGACTTCAGTCACAACAGCATCAATACTATGAAGGTTTATGGACCCACATAGAATGCTGCTTTGTCACCTTTGCACTGCAGGTCTACCAAAAACCTGAGGGGAACCGAAGAGGAAAAGGGAAAGTAGATTGGCTAAGCAATGTGAAAAAATGCAATTCTGTACAAAGGGAAAGGGAAAAGCATATTTTGAGAGAAATGCAATTGAAAGGGACAAAGAACAAGAATTCCAGGATACTCAGGGGCAGATGATTAAGCTTCTAGGAAAATTCTGAGTATGGTATATAGATGAATATCTTTTTCTGTGCATGATGTGTGTTACATAAAATATTGAGTGTATGAAGGCCCTGTGCCAGTATATTTGAACATTTATATAACTCACTCAACAGCTTTGCCCTCCAAAGGCACCAGTCTCCAAGAAGTAAATCTAGACATTTCAACTGTAAAGGCACACTTGGAAGCAACCCTTAAATTATGAGGCATGTCATTTGAAACTCCTGCAGAGCTGAGAAGCAATGAGAAGGTTAATGAAGAAAACTTACCTCTTTGAGGAAGGTAACTTCTATTTTTGCTTCTTTAAAATTGTTGGTTCAGAATAATAGTGAAATATTTTATCAGCATGCTAACTCTTCACTTTATTTATTCACTAGAGTTCTTGTCTTGAGCATCTGTGTTTCTACCCTCTATTTAATATAGAGTAATCCTATTATAATATGCTCTTCTATATTCTCCAGTGTTTCAAAGTAACAGCTTTCCTGTTGAAGCTCCAGAAGGGGGAAAAAGTCTTTTCTGCTGCCTTTCACACCTCTGGCTGTTTTGAGAAGGATGATATTCTCAGCAATGGGAAAGAGGGTTAATAAAATTACAATCTAAAGAGGAGCTGGGACAGTAATGTCCATTATCTCTTTTTTTCTTTTTTCTTTGGCAAGGAATAGTCATTTTGTGATAACCAATGACCTGGAGGAAGGAAAGCTATGAGAATTTTCCAATTCTGCCCAGCTCTCACTTTTCTTTCTTTATGGGCGGTATAATAATTTTAACATTATCTATGAATCCAATTTGCAAGGGGGTGTGGGGCTAGACAGGCAGCATATAGAAGGGGACAGCTTCATGTGGGAGAGGATCTATTCATACATATACTTTACCAATTTTATTCCTTCTGGCGGAGTGGAAGGAGATTGCACTTAGACTCAGAAAACCTAGGCTTATGTCTAACTCTGCCTGCCTACTAGTACTGTGATCTTCAACCAATTATTCAATCACTCAGGTTTTTTTTATTTGCAAATGCAGATAATAATTAATATTCACACTACCTGCTTTATAGGGTTATTAATGGGGATCAAATGAGATAATACATTCAAAAGTAATTTTTTATCTTTGAAATGCTCTATATGAAATTATGTATCTATGAAAAATGTGTATTTCATTTGACAATTTCAAAAGGTTGAAAATAAGCTTAATTCCCTCTATTTTGTTCCAAATTGCCCATGATCTCCCATCCCTTCATCCTTTATCTTGAGGTTATTCACATCCTTTTTCTTTTAAAATAGGAACCTTGAATTGGAAGGAACCCAGGAGATAATCTATTTCAACTTTTACCTAGAATGAGAGTTCTATTATCAACATTCCCCACAAATAACTTACCCACATTTCACTACTTTCCAAGACCACCTATTTCACCATCGAGAGATACAGGGATACTTCTAATTTTAAGAGTGTCTTTCTCTTATATCAATACTAAATTGGCATCTCATAAACTTCTGATTTTGCTTCTAGGTAGGCCCTGTGGAGCCAAACAAAACAAGATGAATCCTTCCATAGGATGGCCTTGCACCTAAACTTAAAGGTTCCATCAAAATATTTTAAAACCCCAAAATGTTCCCTGAGCAGTTAGTTTGAGAAACACTAATATATAACATAATGATGAAGTGTTAGGATCAAAGACAATGCTTTCTTTCCTTTGCCCATATATCAATAAGTCAGGCTTATCTTTTCTCTATGTTGCCTCTTGAATTATATCATCCTACCGAACTTTCACAATCTCCTATACAAGTATAAGACTTCATCATTTGATGTCTGGGTTAATAATTGTTCTTCCTGTTTGGTGGCATTCATTTCAAAACACTCTCTTCCTCAAGGACAGCATCCTGAAGTCAGGAGAACCTGAGTTCAAATACAACCCCACACACTTAATAGCTGTGTGACCCAGGACAAATCACTTAACCTTGATTGCCTCCAAAAAACAAAAGAATATACAATGTAAATGATTTACTGAATATATCATTCTATTCCTGTTCATGCTCTTGACCTAACTGAAACCCTATTCTACCTTGTTTCTGCAAAGTTCAATTCCATTTATTCAACTCAACAAATATGTAAGCATCTATTATATTCCAGAAAAATGTGCTAGGCTCTGGAGATATAAAGCAAAAATAAAGTCCATCCTTTCAAAATGTTGACATTTAGGGGGATGTAGAGAGATACAAAACATGAAAGATAATTAACCATCAATGAGCATTGAATCACCTGCTTAAGAACTCTGATCAGTGACCAACCATGATTCAAGAGGATTGATGGAGAAGCATTCTATCTACCTCTTGATAAAGTGGTAACAAACTAAAGATGCACAATGTGAGATGCATTTTTGGACATGGCCAAAGTAGAAATTTGTTTTGCATATTTGTTACAAGGGTTTCGTTTTTCTTTCTTTCTTTTTTTTATCAGGTGAGGGGTGAGATGGGCAGGAGCAAAAATAAATACTCATTAATTGAAAAAATAAAATAAAAAAGAAAAGTTTTTGTTGTTGTAGTGGGTTGAACTAGGTAAGGAAGGAGGTCACCTATTATTCATCAGAGGTTGGAGTAAAGAAGGAAAGAACTGGGGATGATCTTAAATGGTTTTGAAATGAAGGGGAGAAGGAGCTTACAGTGAATGGCTTCCATACATATTCCCTAGTGATAAGTGTTCTCTGATAAGAGACCTCACCCATATCCACTGGTGGAGATATAGTAATCTCTGGGACAATATAGTCAACATGTGAATGGATGGATATGTTTGTAATTTTATTTTTATAATATTTGATTAAATGTTATTTATTTTGAACTATGGTATACTCTGGCTAGTTTTAAAAAGTAAACGCTTTAATTGGGGCTTGAGAGCCAAGGTTCTGAATAGTCATCAACTCTCAGTGTCTCAAACTTGCAATACCTCTTCTGAAGGTGTGGCAGCATAGTGAGGAAATTGAGGTTCAGTAAGGCTTAGTGATTGGTCACACATCTGGAAAGGGATGGAGCTGGGTCATAAATATAGGCCTTTCAACTCCAAAGGCAGCACTCTTTCCATTCTCAACAATATCTCTCTCCTGTCTATGAAAGCTCTTGGTGTAATCTGTAATACAGTAATTGCTTAATAAATGCATGCCGAATGAAAGCATACTGCAGCAATTTTCAGGATCAGTTTTATTTCAATTTTAATAGTATGCAAATGGCACTGAGATTAGGAGGTTTTTCATGTGACCTCTTGGGATGCTAGCCTACTTTTATGGAGTGTAGATTCTAAAGACAAAACTTAAATTCTCTAAGGATATTTAAGTTGGCTTAGCTATGTATATACAAAAGAGGTTTCTTTTAACTTAAAGTTTTCATTCTTAGCCTTTAATCCTCATGATTCCAGTAATTCCACTGCTGAAAAACCTGTACAGTATTCAATCACTGAGAATATTCACTAAAGCAAAATATATTTCTTTTTGAATTCTTAAATTTCAACACAACCAAAAAGATTTAGTCTGTATTGGTTTTCTATAATCACAGATATTGAAACATTCATACTTACAAATTGAGAGAAAATATTCTCTAAATCAAAGAAAAAACACCTTCAGTGGATACCTGAAGCAGATTTCACTTTAAGATTTCTAAGTTCTGTTAGGAATAGTAAAGGGGGCATCAAAAGAGGGACAGAATGTAAAATGCCATCTGAGATGTTGGACAATGTTTTGGAATATATTTAGTGCAAAGCCCAAACAGAAAAAGGATTCTACAAAAGTTTTGATTGATAGATGACATCATCCCAATTATGTTCAGCCATCCAGCACAACAAACCTCCTCAGTGAAATATACAGCAATATTTAAAAAAGCTCATTAACAACATTGGGAAAACAAAGTAGTTGAAATGGTATAATGCTCAGACTGTGACACTGAGATGGGCAGGCCTCATCACATAGCTTTCTTTGAAGGACCATTGGCTTACCTCACTTTGGCCTCAGTTTCATCATCTATAAAATTAGAAGAGGTCGGTCTACATGACTAGAAGAAATGCAAAAAGACCATAATAATATGTACATATTCGTCAGGCGCTAATGGACAATGAGCTGGGCCTAGAATTGAGTATGAGGAGATCAAGTTGAAAGTTTTTTGGAAAGTGAACATTGCTTTCAATAATCTCAAACTATTCACTGCAAGAGCCTATATTTTTCAACACAAATATCCTCTAGGTAGTGCTACTGAGTTGGAAATTATGTAGCTCCACAATCTTGGTTAGTTGAAAACACACATAAGCACATAGAATCATTGGAAAGACACAAAGTAATTATAAGGAGTGCAGGATGTTAACAAATGTCAATTTGCATATAAGAAGTGACATTAATGATATGGTCAGTGAATGTATGATGCGAAAGAAGTAGATGAGTTAGGTAGCAAGAATGAGAGACAACAGATGGAAGCTTCATGTCATCCACTGCTATTCTTAATATATTCAAAGAATAAAAGGAAGGTCCAAATGTTAAGTAGAACTGCTATGGGAGAATTATGAGAAAATATGGAGAGGAATAGCCTATGATGAGAAGCTGGTGGAAGAAATATTCATATAGATGGAATAATATATTAATTTATGGTCCTGCAATCTTTCAATAGTATTAAAAAGTACACACACATGCTTAAACACTAATCAATGTCCAGAACTTATCAATTATCACTCAGTATTTATTTGCTGCTATCTTAGTAATTAACTGAGGTGGGTCTTTGCACATACCCAGATCACCTAAGAGAGATACATTTGTACTCCCAATGTTTGGCACAGCACTTGGCACATGGCAAACACTTGATAAAAGCCTTTTTCATTCTCTCAGTCATTTATTTACATAAAATTCACTGCCCTTGCCTCCCACACCCAGAAAGAGATGTAAGGGTGCTGTTTTAACCTGCAATTTTCTTTATCATTAAGAGACACAAAAAAGCCAGGAGGCAGAGTAGAAAGGCCTCAAGGCTGTTGTAAAGAGGAGCTGTGGGAGAGCTTTCACCGCTGTACTAAGGAGGACATTTAAAAAGAGCAGATGCCTTTACAACTCTTAGGGCTCCTCTGGGCATTGGCTCTTGCTGTCTTGGATTCCCTGAGGTACTGATGTGACAATGGAAGAAGATGCAGGAATCTGACCAAGTGTTGTCCTGGAGAGAGAATTCTCCTAGGGCTAGCTAGCTCTAGAAAGCACTAAGTAATTTTCCAGGACACAGAGGCCAGGATCAGATTCAGATAGCAAGTGAATAGGAGTTGAATGCAGTTTATACTTAATTCCTAAGACTAAGATGGGGTGATCAGGAGCATCAGGAGATAACTTCCCATCCCCCTCTCCTCCCCACCTGTTTCATATTGAGCACACTTGAAAGTGCTTCCCTACAAAGGTCTCTCAGCAGACAATCTCTGCCTTCCACCCAACAAAATCAACAAGATCTGCTAGAGGAGAAAGAGACAAGGAAAGAGAAGGGACTGAAAACTCTGACATTACTAATGCTGCACATTTTATTTTTATTTTCAATGAAATAAGATCAATTTAATGAGTTCTTTAGGGCCATCATGAGCAAGGGAAAAAACAACAACTGGGGTCCAGTGGGTGAACTCAAGTGAGTTCAATCGATCAAGACAGATTTATTAAATTTCTACTACATGACAGGCATTGTATTGGGTGCTGGGGAGACAATGACCAAAATAAAATTGTCCCGACCTCACAGAACTTAACATTCTAAGTAGGGAGACAGATAAATATTTAAGTATATAGAAAATAATGACAAGGTAATTAATTGAGGGGAGAGGTAGGAGCTGGGCAGTTCAAGAAGGGCCTTAAGTAGGAGGTGGCATTTGAGCTGAGCTTCAAAAAAAACCAGTTATCATAAGAAGGCAACACAGTCCAGGCATGGGAGACAACTTGTGTAAAGGCAAGAAAATTGATGTGTCAAAGGCATGAGGCACCTTTTTAAGGTCAATTTGGCTAAACCATAGAGTGCATTAAGGGGAGTAATGTACAAATAAGCTATGGAATAAAACTGGAGTCATATTGGAAAGAGATTTAAGTGCAAGAGTTTTTATGTGATCCTACAGGTAAATAGAATATTAATATCCTTACATAAGAACCTAGAAAATGCTTGCAAAACACTAGATCTTGTAAAGTCAAATGGTTGTTGCTCTCCATAAGAGCACGGAGTAAAAGAGCTGGTAGTTCAAGGCTGTGGGGCTGATAAAAATCTCTTCCTGTGCCTATTTGAATGAGTCTATGCCACTTGAGCTTACAATGCCCTCTGGTACTTTGCCCAGACAGTCACTCCACACACACATCACTAAGTGGTTGCTGTTGCTCATTCATTCAGTTGTGTCACACTCTGTGTGATTCCATGGACCATAGCACACCAATACAGTCCATGGAGTTTTCTTGGAAAAGATACTGGAGTAGTTTGCCATTTCCTTCTCCAGTGGATTAAGGCAAACGGAGTGACTTAAGTGACTTCTGAGGGTCACATAGCTAGGAAGTATCTGAGGCTGAATTTGAGCTCAGGTCTTTCTGACTCCAGGCCTAAAGCTCTACCCAATGAGCCATCTAGCTGCCTCTCACTAAGTGCTAACAACTGAGAAACATAGCCTTGTGTGGGAGTAAAGGTACTTCACATATATAAGCGCTGGAATTAGAAATCATCAGACCTCACTAATTATCTATGTGACATTAGGTAAGACACTTAATTTCTCTGAACCTCTCATATGCAAAATGAAGATAATGATAATACCATTGCTTACCTAATACCTTGTAAACTACAAAGTGTTACATAAGTATAAGCTATCATGCCAATATGGAACTAGGTGACACAGCGGATAGAGAAGGAGGCTTGGAAATAGGAAGACTCATATTCCTGAGTTCAAGTCTGCCCTCACACACTTACTATCTGTGTGGCCCTAGACAAGTCACCTAAACTTGTTTATCTCAGTTCCTCATCTATAAAATGAGCTAGAGAAGGAAATGGCAAACCACTCCAGTTTCTTTGTCAAGAAACCCCAGCATGGGCTCCTGGAGAGTCAGACACAACTGAAAAACTACTGTACAACAACAGCAATGATGCCGATCCATGTTGCTTTGTGCTATGAAAGAGAAGAGGCAAGGTGAAACAAAATGAAAGGAGGAAAGAAAAAGAGGTGGGTGAGAAAAAGCTCACTGCCAAAAACACAACAGGGTATATATAATGATCTTGTTACAATACTGGTGAAAAGAAGATACACATAAATAGTATGAAGAGGAAAAATGCAACTAAATCTGTAGGACTTCTGAGTCATTTGAACAACAAGATGGCAGATTAGACATTTTCCCCAATCCCCATGACCAATAAAGAAACAACTTAAACCTCTCTAAAACATAAATTATGCTCCAAAGATAAAGCAACTTCAGCTGCCTCCATGGTCTAGGACACCCAGAATCCAAAAGAACTAAACACAAAACCAGGAACTGAAAGTCACTGACCCTTAGCTACTCAGTACCTATCCACCATCTCCCAGGCCAGCGGAAGCAAGGCCGTATTAGGCAACCCAAGGAAACAACACAGGGTTTCATCAAAATCCACACTATATACTCTATTCCTCCCTCCCCCTTTCCAGTACCATAGCTCCAGGCTTCAGAAATTTGCTCAGGCCTTGATAGGCTGCTTGGCCATAGCCCTTAAGGATCAAAAGCCTACCTAATGTGGCACTTAGGAAACACCAGTGCTTTAAAATACTGAATCCCTGTTGCTGGGGAAAACAGACTCTGAACCGTGGGTGCTAGGTGAAAGAATCGAGGAACAGAGGGAGCAAGACAAGTCACCAAAGCAGGACACCATATGTGTGTTGGGAGGATGGGAAGGGAGGCAGTCAGCATTCTACCAAGCCTGAGGAAAAGAGCACAGTATATAGCTCAGGAGGCGGATGCAGTTCTGACCATCCAAAAGTTAGTTGGGGCAGAGACCTAGGCTGCTGAACCATGAATTGCCCTATCTGGGAAGAGGTTGAGACCTTTGACATCTATCGCCCAAGAAAACCACAATCAGGGAGGAAGTCAGGAAATGAGTGATACAGGGGAAAAAAGAATGAAACAAAGATTTCAGGAAGAAGAAAACTCAAAGACCTTGAACATAAAACAGATAAATCACAGGTAAAACAATAACAGAAAGAAATATAACTTCTAGTTATAGTAAACAACTTCAAGTATTTATGAAGAAATACTACAAAATAAAGGAAAATGATTCAATACTTGATGAGACAGAGAACTCTGTGGAATTTGAGAACATGGAACTAATCTTTCTTGAGTTTTTTAAAAAAAGAAATGAGAATTATAAGAGAAGAATTTAAGACCTACACAGAAAAAATAACGAGCAGAATAGAAAAATTCGAATCTGCAATGTCCTCACTAAAGAAGCAAAAGAGAGAACAACAGGTTAGGAACACAACTACATTGGCGTAAAGGAAAACTCAGAAGAAGAGAAGCAAAAAACAATAATAACAAGAGAAAATGTGCTCACTATCCAAGCAAAATATGTTGATCTTGAAGGCAGAATGCACAGAGATACCCTAAGGATCGTAAGTCTCCCAGAAAAAACACAACAGGACAAATATGCTTAACATCATAATAAAGGGAATAATAAAAGAAAACTGCCCAGAACTTTTGAATATGGAAAATGAAGTTCCAATGGAAAGAATTCAGACTGCCTCCCGAAAAACACCTAAGGCTGCAAACTATAAGACACATTGTGGCAAAATTTAATAATTCAATAAAGAAACAACAAGTTCTGCAAGCCATCAGGACAAAAGACTTTCAAACACAAAGGACAGGACATTATAATAAAGTCTTTTCAGGACTTTGCTGCCCCACTGAAAAAGGAAGCAGAAATGGAAGAATTTGTTCCTAAGAGCAATGAAGCTCAGGATGTAGCCCAGGGTGACTTATCCTACAAATCTGAGTGTAACAACGCAGGACAAAAGATGGATACATAATAATAAAGAAGACTTTGAAACATTTTTAGAAAGAGAACCAGAACTAAACAGGTTGTTTGCATCCCAAACACCCCAAACAACAGATATACATATGGGAGGATTGAATGAACATGGACAGCAACAGCAATAGAGTGACAACAGAGACACCAGTAAGAAACCCCTTTCAAAATGTGCCCAAGGAATCATCTGGTAGAGGTAATAATGAAGAAATGGGCAGGGGGTACTATGAACCAGACTTGGCATCATTCTGCATACAAGCGAACCAATACTTAATGGGAGGTGGGGGGAGAGGGGAATAGAGAAGTGTGAGTAATGCACCAGGGTCAAATCAAGAGATAGCAATGAGGAGAAGGTAACCTCTGTGGTCTCAGAAAGAGCCTATGGGATGGTGGATGAGGAGTAGGGAGGAAAGATTTAAAAGGGCATGGAAAGGAACTAGGCCTTACTTTGGGGGTGGGAGAGTGTTCCATTGATGAATTTTCTTCTGTGTGAAGACAGATAGATGGTGAAGGGAAATGAAGACCTTGCACTGGATGAATACTGGAGGATTTGGTGTTTAAAAACTCAATTTGTCCTGGGATGAGGGAGCTGGAACCTTTGGGGGTAAATGGCACCTGGAAAAGGGGGAGAGTACAGACACAGGGAAGAAACTTCCTGGCAAATGTAGGGGAAAAAAGGGTCAACAAGAAGGTAAAGACCAGTGGTGGGCTGCATAATCAGAGATATGTTAGGGGAAGGGCCCTACCATGAGGCTGAGGTGTCTCTGACACCTGCAATAGTTGACACCATTCTGGAAGTGAGGCATAATGGATACCTTGGAAGCTTTGATTGCATGAAGAATATAGGAAAATGAGACCAGATAATTATAATGGTCATGAATCAGAGAATAAGAGTCTAGAGTAAACAGGAAATGAAGATGGATAATGAAGAGAGTGAGAGAAATCCATTTTATTTCAAAACTAATGACCAGGACTACTAAAGGAAGAGGAAATATACTTTACTGACAGGAAAAAAGAAGAGGAAGAAACACAACCAGATCAAAGCAAGATATAAAAAAGGAACTGATAAACAAAATCCTAAAGGGGAAAGGGAATCAAATGAGAACTGAGGATCAGGGATGGGGGAAGAGAGGTGGTGGGAATGGGGCTTACCTTAAAAAAAATTAGAGTTAAGTATCTGCAGTAACTTCTACTATGTTAATATCAGAACAGAGATTGAAACTGAAAGCTTTTTCTGCACAGACAACATTAACGTACCTAGGATAAGAAGGGAAGTAGTTGAATGGGGAGGAGGGGAATCTGTAATAAATTTCTCTGATAAGGGTTTAGTATCCAAGATATATAAAGAATGAGTAAATTTATATTATTAACAACCATTCACAAATAGATAATAAACCGCTTTCAAAAGAACTTCAAAGGGTTCACAGTCAAATGAAAAAGTGTTCCAAATCACATAATAAAAGAAATATATATTAAAACAACCCTGAGGTTTCACCTCACACCGTACAAATTGATCAGAGTGACAAAATTGGCAACAGTCAATGTTGGAGGGGTCATGAAGTGATAGGCATGCTAATACATTATTGGTGGAGCTATGAAATGGTAGAACAGTTTTAGAAAGCAATTTGGAATTATGCAAACAAAATTATTAAAATACTCATACACTTTGAGCTAGAGATTCCATTACTGTGCTGATACCCTTAAGGAATCCATCCATAAGAAAAACATCCCCACATATTCCAAAATATATAAAGCAGCACTTTTTGTGATGGCTAAGAACTGGAAACAAAGTAATGTCTATCAATTAGGGAACAGCTAAACAAATCGTGGTACATGAATATGATGAAATATTACTGAAGTGATGTGTGTTGAATATAAAGAAGCATGAAAGATCTAGAACTGATGCAGTTAAGTAAGCATAGCCAAGCAAACAATATCTACAGTAACTACAACAATGAAAATAGAAAGAATTCCACAGCAAAAAAATCAAAAGTAAATGTAACAAAATTCTAAAATTCAATTGGGACTCAAATGAAGAAAAGAGAAGACAACCCCAAGCTTTTTCTTCCTGGAAGTGGGAGATCCACAGGTGTTATACACTGCACATGTTTCTGGACTTTTTCAACATAATCAGTTGTGCTGGCTTTTTTCCCTCTCCAAGACACACTCTTTCTCATTTGGGATGGGTCTTGGGGAGAGATAGGAGGAGGGACACATATGATGCTATAGTGATGTAATGAGATGAAAACATCAATAAAACCTTATTTTTAAAAATTTCAGAAAATAAATTGGCAGAGAATATAGCTGAGGAAACAATTCCAAAACTAAATCTTGGAAGGAGGCAATAATGTTGGCAAACGGAAAAATACAGAAGCAGTTATTCTCTTTACGCATCTAGTTTTGACCTAACATTATGCCCAATTCACCCTAGTGAAGCTGTTTGGGAGGGTTACTTGTGGTGGGCTAAGTGTAAATTCGTTACAATTCAAAAGCATTCATTAAATACCTATATGCATAAGGTGCTGTTTAGGTATGGTGCAAAGGATATCAAACAAACAAGATCACTTGCCATAGAGAACTTGACAGTTTATAATTTATAACCAGCAGCTAAAACCCTAATATACAAAAATAGTTACATGATGCTTGATTTCAGTAAGTGATAGACAATAAAGCTTAAAAATCCTACCAGCTTAGAACGAAAATGTAATAGGATACCACAATATATCAATAGCATTTTCCATTTGATCTCCTTTGAATATAAAAGTAGTTTTTCCCCCATGTAAACATAGCTAATCCTAAAAAATAAAGTTCATAAAACAAGCTCAACTTTTCATCTCAAATATCTAAAATACAAAAGAGCAAAGAAACAAGAGAACACAGTTTGCAAGTTATGGTATTTAGAGTATGTTCTGAGAATAAAAGATATTGCTGGGGAATGAAGTTGGAAATCAATCAGATCAAGACAGATGGAAAAGCTAGTTTGTTTACTTTATATTAACCATTGCAAATGAACTATCAAGGAGACAAATTGATCTCATATAGCATATATCTATATCTATCATCTCCGTGTGTATGTGTGTTATACATACATACATACATATATGCACATATATAATCAGAACTTAGGTGAGACTCAGATTATAATTCAAGATGTCAATCCTGAAATGTGAAGATTCAATCTATCATTGTAAAGTTTGGCAGGGTTGGCAGAAATGTCAACTCTTATAAATTTGCCATTTTTTTAATAAATGTAATATAGTCATTTAAGCATCGAGTTCTTATAAAAAATTACGTATTTGAACTGCAATATCCTCTGAATTGCAGTGGAGGAGATAAACTACAAAAAAAAGAGAAGCAGTAATTTAAATTTGGTCTAAAATGACAACCAGATTTTAAAAATAACTTTAGCATTTATACTTTTCCTGAAAATAGACAAAATAGCAGGTATTATTTTGAATACACACACATGTATGTACACACATACATACATATGTACAGATAGATAGATGATTGATAGAAAGAAGGATAGGTATACAGAGAAATAGATCTGTGCAACAAATTCTCTGCAATGAAAAGTGCAAGAGACTCAATAGACTAACAATCAAAACTTCTTAGTTTGAGTCCTTGTTCTTCCTTAAGACCTAAGCCAAACTACTTCATCTATGAGTCTCAGTGTTCCCCTCTGTAAAATGGATGTAATAGTTTTGACAATATGTACAGGGTTAGTGTGAGGAAAGCACTCTGTAGACTGTGTAAATGGGTACTATTTAGTAGAATTATTATATAATTGGTAGTCAATTATTTGAAATCCTAAAGTCAAAATAACATAATCATGCTGAGCAAATGCACAGGTACATAATAATATGGTGGCACTTTATAATGTCATTTTGCTAGAAACACCTGTACAAAGAAATTAAACAACTGTCAGAAAACAAGAGTATTTATTTCTGAATCAGTAAGCAAGATGTAAAAAAGCTGTATAATCTACTATTTAAAATCTAGGGAAACATCAAGGACCTTGTTGTTGAGTTGTTTTAGTCATGTCTGACTCTTTGTGGTCCCATTTAGGGTTTTCTTGACAAAGGTAGTGGAATGGTTTGCCATTTCCTTCTACAGCACATTTTACATATGAGTAACTGAGGCAAAGAGTTACTCTTGCTCAGGGTCACACAACTAGTACTTTGGCCAGATTTGAACTAAGGAAGATGAATCTTCCTGATTTCAAGCTCACATCTAAATGTTGATCTCATAGAATTGACATCATTTTTCATATTATTAAACTTCAGTGGTCTAGTGCAACATGATTTAATACTTTAATATTTTACTTTTAAGTATCATTCTTATTGCAATTTCAGTTCAGTTCAAATATTTACTGAGTTCATAGTACATTTAAGGTACTGCATGGGCTACCAAGATAAATAATATAAAGCATATGCTCTTAGGAGTGTATACCATCTAGTAAGGGAGGTAAGATGAGTTCAAGATACACAAAGAACTATAGTATCGGACCTCCTGTGTCAAGATGGCAGAGTTAGGAAGGAACCCTCTGAAACTCCCCCAAATTCCCCTCCAAACAACTAGAAAATTGATCTAGGAGCAGGGAATCAGCTTACCAGCCCAGCAGGAAAGGTCTGTCTCACCAGGGTGAGAGGAGAGTGAGGTCCAATAGCAGCAGCAGCAGCCAACTTCACAGCAGAAGACTTGCAGCAAGGCTCCAAGCCTGGGGCAATCCACTAGTGAGTTCCTGCCCTCCTGCAAGTCAGCACCCCTCTAGGCAAGTGAGCAGTCTGTGCAGCAAAGCAAGGCCCTACCCCAAGGACCCCATACCCATTACAAGCCATCAGCCAGGCTTTGACCCCATTGCTGACCAGTAGTGAAGCCCCTCCACAGGACTAGTCAACAAAGAGATCCCACCCATGGGGCCCACCAGCAGAGAAATCCTATTTCCATAGCAACCCAGCAGCAGGGCCCCACACCAGAGGCAGATCAGCAGCTAAACCCTACACCCAGGGTAGGCCAACAGGGAAAGCCCCCACCCCAAGTACAAGCCATAAGGGAGGCTTACCCTGCACAGAAACCAAGCAGCTAAGCCCCAAAACCCAGTGAAAGCCAGTAGTAAGCCCACAGCCCCAGCACAAAAAGCCTGGAACAGTGCAAGACCAGAGCCCAACTTTCACATGAAAAAAAAGGTCACAAAAAAGTCCAAAGCACAAAGCAAAAAAAAGAGCTTGACTATAGAAAGTTACTATTGGAATAGGGAAAATCAAGGCATAAACTTAGAAGAGGACAATAGTATCAATATGGCTACATGTGAAGTCTCAAAGAAAAATGTAATTTGGTCTCATGGCCATAAAAGAATTCCTGGAAAAGCTTTAAAAAGGATTTAAAAAGCAAATTAGTGAAGTAGAAGAAAAATCAGGAAAAGAAATGAGTAATGTAAGGCAATCATGGAAGAAAGAGTCAATAGTATGGGAAAATATATACAAGAGTTTACTGAGAAAGATAACTCCCTAAAAAATAGAATTGACCAAGTGGAAAAGGAAGCATAAAAGCTCACTGAAGAAAATAATTCCCTAAAAATTAAAATTGAAAAAGTGGAAAACAATGACTCTATGAGACATCAACATACAATAAAACAAAATCAAAAAAGAAAAAATGTGATTTTCTTATTGGAAAAAAAAATGACCTAGAAAATAGATGTAGGAGAGATAATTTAAGAATTATTAGATTACCTGAAAGCCATGATAAAAAAAAGCCTGGACATTATCTCTCAAGAAATTATCAAGGAAAACTGCCCTGATGTATTAGAAGCAGAGAGCAAAAATTAAATTAAAAGAATCCACCCATCACTGGTTGAAAGAGATACCACAATGAAAACTCCCAGGAACATCATATCCAAATTCCAGAGCTCATAGATCAAGGAGAAAGTACTGCAAGTAGCCGAAAAGAAAGGATTCAGATATCATGAAGCTACAGTCAGGATCACACAGGATTTGGCAGCTTCCACATTAAAAAACTGGAGGGCTTGAAATATGATAAACCAAAAGCCATAACGGTTAAGGTTACAATCAAGAATTGCCTACCCAACAAAATGGAATATCATCTTTTGGAGGCGGGGGGGGGGGATGGACATTTAAAAATAGATGACTTTCAAGTATTTCTAATTAAAAGACCAGAGCTGAATAAAAAAATTGATTTCCAAAAACAAGACTCAAGGGAAATACAAAATGTTAGAAACAAGAAAGAGAAAACAAAAAGGTTAAAGGTTAAACTGTTTATGGCAGGATAACATTTTTAACATTTAAAAACTTTATTACTATAAGAGCAATTAGAAGGAGTATATGTAGACAAAGGTGTGGACATAAGGTGACACTGATGGGATGATACACATGCACACACAAAAATAAAGGCCTGAGAAAGAAAAATGAATGGGAAGAATAAGAAGGGAGAGATTGAATGGGGTAAATTATCCCACATTAAAAAAAAAACCCAACAACACGAAAGAATTATTATAATGAAGGGGAAGATGGGGGTAGGGGTGGTGGGCAAAGCTTAAAACTTACTCTTGTCAAAATTGGCTCAAAGAGGGAATAACATACACACTCAGTTGGATATAGAAATCTATTTTACCCTATAAAGAAGAAAACGAAGCTGGCCTAGCCATACCAAATCTCATATGGTATTATAAAGCAGCAATCATCAAAACTACTTCGTACTGGCTAAGAAATAGAGTGGTGGATTAGTAGACTAGGTTAGGTACAGGAGACACAGCAGTTGATGATTACAATAATCTACCATTTAATAAACCCAAAGACCCCAGTTCTGGGATAAGAACTCATTACCTGACAACAACTACTGGGAAAACTGGAAAGTAGTATGGCAGAAACTAGGGATAGACCAACATCTTACACCGTATACCAAAATAAAGTCAAAATGGATACATGATTTAGATATAAAGGCTGATAACTATAAGAAAGCTGGGAGACCAAGTAATAATTTATCTGTCAGATTTAGGCAGAATGGAAGAATTTATGACCAGACAAGAGATAGAGAACAATATGAAATGCAAAATGGATGATTTTTATTACATTAAATTGAAAAGTTTTTGTACGACCAAAGACATGCAACCAAAATTAGGAAGGGAGCAGAAAATTGGGAAAGAATTTTTACAACCAATGTCTCTGATAAAGGCCTCATTTCTAAAATATATAGAGAACTGAGTCAAATTTATAAGAATACAAGTCATTCCTCAAATTGATAAATGGTCAAAGTCATATGAACAGGTAGTTTTCAGAGGAACAAATTAAAGCTCTATAATCACATGAAAAAAATGCTCAAAATCACTATTAGAGAAATGCAAATCAAAACAATGCATATATCACATCATACCAATCAGATTGGCTAACGTGACTAAACAGGAAAATTATGAATTGGGATATGGGAAGATATGGGAAAACTGGAACATTTAATACATTGTTGGTGGAGTTGTGAACTGATCCAACCGTTCTAAAGAGCAATTTGGAACTATGTCCAAAGGGCTATGAAACTATGCATACCTTTTGACCCATCAATACCACTTCTAGGGCTGTATCCCAAAGAAATCATACAAATGGGGAAAAGACCAACATGTACAAAAATATTTATAGCAGCTCTTATTGTAGTGGCCAAGAATTGGAAATTGAGGGGATGCCCATCAATTGGGGAATGGTTGAACATGTTATGGTATATGAATGTAATGAAATACCACTGTGCTATAAGAAATGATGCGCAGGCCAACTTCAGAAAAACCTGTAAAGACATATATGAACTGATGCTGAGTGAAGTGAGCAGAACCAGGAGAACATTGTACACAGTAATAGCTACATTGTACAATGAATAACTTTGATAGGCTGAGCTCTTTTCAGCAATGCAAGGACCTAAGACGACTCCAAAAGACTCATGATGGAAAATGCTATCCACATCCAAAGAAAGAACTATCGAGGCTGAATGCAGATCAAAGCATACTATTGGCTCTCCTTTTCTTTTGTGGTTTGGTTTTTGGTTTCAGTTTTTTTTTGGTTTTTTTTTTTTTGGTTTCTTCTTTCTCATGGTTCCTCCCATTTGTTCTAATTTTTCATTGTTTTTTTTCTTTTTTTATTCTAATTTTTCTTTAGAAAATGAGAAAGGCGAAATTATGTTTAATAAGAATGTATATGTAGAGCCTAAATGAGATTGTATGCCATCTTGGGGGGAGGGGTGAAACAGAGAAAATTTAAAACCCAAAAGCTTATGGAAGTGAATGTTGAAAACTAAAAATAAATTAATTAATTAATTAAAAAATTAATGGAAGGTCTCCAGAAGATGGCGGCTGGTAAGCACGGACTAGAGTGAGCTCCGTACCCGAGTCCCTCCAAAAACCTATAAAAATGGCTCTGAACCAATTCTAGAACGGCAGAACCCACAGAACAGCAGAGGGAAGCAGGGCTCCACCCCAGGACAGCCTGGATGGTCTCTGGGTGAGGTCTATTCCACACGGAGCTGGGAGCTGGGAACGGAGTGGAGCAGAGGCCAGCCTGAGCAGCGTGGACGATCCAGACCAGAAGCCGGGCGGAGCGGGCCCTAGCGCCCTGAATATGTGAGCTGCGGCAGTTACCAGACCCTTCGACCCACAAACACCAAAGACTGCAGAGAAGGTTAGTGGGAAAAGCTGCGGGAGTGGAAGGAGTTCGCGGTTCGGCTTCCAGCCCCGGGGGCAGCGGAGGTGGGGCAGCTACAGCTGTTGTTACTTCCAGCTCCAGGCCCACCTGGTGGGAGGAATTAAGTGGCGGATCAGAGCAGGAGTGCAACAGCCTGCTGAAGATCTAAGCCCAGTCTGGACTGGGGGTCCTTGGGAAAGGAGGAGTGAGGCTCTGACAGAGCTGGCACCTCCCCCCCAAACGTGGAACATAGAACTCGTTAGTCTACAAGCAGTCATACCCCACTGAAAAACTCAAGGGTCAAGTTACTTGGTTGGGAACATGGCCAGGCAGCGAAAACGCGCCCAGATTCAGTCGCAGACTTTGGATTCTTTCTTTGGTGACAAAGAAGACCAAAACATACAGCCTAAAGAAGACAACAAAGTCATAGAGCCTACAACAAAAGCCTCCAAGAAAAACATGAACTGGCCCCAGGCCATAGAAGAACTCAAAAAGGATTTGGAAAAGCAAGTTAGAGAAGTAGAGGAAAAATTGGGAAGAAAAATGAGAAGGATGCGAGAAAACCATGAAAAACAAGTCAATCACTTGCTAAAGGAGACCCAAAAAAAAATACTGAAAAATACACTGAAGAAAACAACACCTTAAAAAACAGACTAACTCAAATGGCAAAAGAGCTCCAAAAAGCCAATGAGGAGAAGAATGCCTTGAAAGGCAGAATTAGCCAAATGGAAAAGGAGGTCCAAAAGACCACTGAAGAAAATACTACTTTAAAAATTAGATTGGAGCAAGTGGAAGCTAGTGACTTTATGAGAAATCAGGATATTATAAAACAGAACCAAAGGAATGACAAAATGGAAGACAATGTGAAATATCTCCTTGGAAAAACCACTGACCTAGAAAATAGATCCAGGAGAGATAATTTAAAAATTACTGGACTACCTGAAAGCCATGATCAAAAAAAGAGCCTAGATACCATCTTTCAGGAAATTATCAAAGAGAACTGCCCTGATATTCTACAGCCACAGGGCAAAATAGAAATTGAAAGAATCCATCGATCGCCTCCTCAAATAGATCCCAAAAAGAAATCTCCTAGGAAGATTGTTGCCAAATTCCAGAGCTCCCAGATCAAGGAGAAAATACTGCAAGCTGCCAGAAAGAAACAATTTGAGTATTGTGGAAACCCAATCAGAATAACCCAAGATCTGGCAGCTTCTACATTAAGAGATCGAAGGGCTTGGAATGCGATATTCCGGAGGTCAATGGAGCTAGGATTAAAACCAAGAATCACCTACCCAGCAAAACTGAGTATCATGTTCCAAGGCAAAATATGGAGTTTCAATAAAATAGAGGACTTTCAAGCTTTCTCAGTGAAAAGACCAGAACTGAATAGAAAATTTGACTTTCAAACACAAGAATCAAGAGAAGCATGAAAAGGTAATCAAGAAACGGAAATTGCAAGGGACTTACTAAAGTTGAACTGTTTTGTTTACATTCCTACATGGAAAGATGATGAGTATGATTCATGAGACCTCAGTATTAGGGTAGTTGAAGGGAATATGCATATATATATATATATATATATATATATATATATATATATATATATATATATATATATGTATATATATGTGTGTGTGTTTATGTATATATATAAGTGAATGTGTATGTATGTATATATCTATGTGTATGTGTATGTGTATGTATGTGTATATATATATATATGTGTGTTTATGTGTGTATATATATATGTAAAAGAGAGAGAGCAGACACAGGGTGAGTTGAAGATGAAGGGAAGATATCTAAAAGAAATAAAATGAAATTAAGGGATGAGAGAGTAACATACTGAGAGAGGGAGATAGAGAGAGATAGAATGGGGTGGATTATCTCGCATAAAGGTGGCAAGAGGAAGCAGTTCTATGGGAGGAGGGGAGAGGGCAGGTGAGGGGGGAATGAGTGAACCTTGCTCTCATCAGATTTGGCCTGAGGGGGAATACCATACATACTCAGTTGGGTATCTTACCCCACAGGAAAGAAGAGGGAGGAAGATAAAAAAAAAATAAAAGGCAGGGGGATGATGGAGGGGAGGGCAGATGGGGGTGGAGGTAATCAAAACAAACACTTTGGAAAGGGGACAGGGTCAAGGGAGAAAATTCAATAAAGCAGGATGGGTTGGGAAGGAGCAAAATGTAGTTAGCCTTTCACAACATGAGTATTGTGGAAGGGTTATACATAATAATACATGTGTGGCCTAGGCTGAATTGCTCAACTTCTTAGGGAGGGTGGGTGGGAAGGGAAGAGGGGAGAGAATTTGGAACTCAAAGTTTTAAAATCAGATGTTCAAAAACCAAAAAAGTTTTTGTATGCAACTAAAAAATAAGATACACAGGCAATGGGGCGTAGAAATTTATCTTGCCCTACAAGAAAGGAAGGGAAAAGGGGATGAGAGGGGAGGGGGGTGATAGAGGGGAGGGCTGACTGGGGAACAGGGCAACCAGAATATAAGCCATCTTGGAGTGGGGGGGAGGGTAGAAATGGGGAGAAAATTTGTAATTCAAAATGTTGTGAAAATCAATGCTGAAAACCAAATATGTTAAATAAATAAATTGCATTTAAAAAAAATTAATGGAAAAAAGAAGCAAAAGGGGATTCGGATAATAGAAGGGGGGGAGAGACTGATAAAAGGGAGAATGTATTGGGGAAAGTTCTGATGCAGAAGTAAAACACTTGTGAGGAGGGAGAGGATGTGGGTCAGAGAGAGGGGTATAAAGAGGCAAAAAAATATTTACAGAAAATTCAATTTCCCTCCAGGGAAATACACAGTTAGTTATCATAACTGTAAGTGGGAATGGGATGAATTCAGCCATAAAATGGAAGTGGATAGCAGAATGAATTAAAAACCGGAATCCTACAATAGGTTCTTTATAAGAAAACACATTTGAAGTAGAGACACACACACAGGGTAGAGATAAGGGACTGGAGCAGACTCTATTATGCTTCAGCCGAAGTAAAGAAATCAGGGTTAGCAATCATGATCTCAGACAAAGCAAAAGCAAAAATAGATCAAATAAAAATAGATACAGAAGGAAACTATATTTTGCTGAAAGGTACCATAGACAATGAAATCACAGCAATACTAAACATATATGGACCAAGTGATATAGCATCCAAATTCTTAGGAGAGAAGTTAAATGAGTTACAGGAGGAAATTAACAGTGAAACTATACTAGTGAAGGGCCTCAAATTTCTCCTCTTAGAACTAGATAAATCTAACCAAAAAATAAACAATAAAGAAGTTAAGGAGGTGAATAAAATTCTGGAAAAGTTAGATATGATAGACCTCTGGGAAAAAAATGTACATGGCACCTACATAAAATTGACCATGTATTAGGACATAAAAACTACGCAAACAAATGCAGAAAAGCAGAAATAGTAAATGCATCCTTTACAGATCATAATGCAATAAAAATTACATTCAATAATGGATAATGGATATAAATATTAAAAACTAATTGGAAATTTATTTTCCAACTCTAAAAAAAAAATAAGTGGGGAAAAAGATAAATCATAGAAACACTAGAAAATTTCATTAAACAAAAGAACAATAATGAGATATCATACCAAAATTCATAAGATGCACAGCAGTAATCAGGAGAAAATTTATATCTCTAATTGCTTACATAAATAAAATAGAGAAAAAGCAAATCAATGACTAGTGCATGCAACTAAAAGATTTAGAAAAAAAAACAAGTCAAAAATATCCCCAATTAAACACCAAATTGATAATCCTGAAAATTAAAGGATAGATTAACAAAATTAAAAGTAAGAAAACCATTGAACTAATAAATAAAACTAGAAACCAGTTCATGAAAAAAACAATAAAATAGGTAACCAATTGGTCAAAATAATTTTTTTTAAAAAGGAAAAAAAAAACCAAATTACAAGTATCAAAAATGAAAGGGATGAATTCAGTGGAGCTAGGACTAAAACCAAGAATCACCTACCCAGCAAAACTGAGTATCATGCTCCAAGGCAAAATATGGATTTTCAATAAAATAGAGGACTTTCAAGCTTTCTCAGTGAAAAGACCAGAGCTGAATAGAAAATCGGACTTTCAAACACAAGAATCAAGAGAAGCATGAAAAGGTAATCAAGAAAAAGAAAACGCAAGGGACTTACTAAAGTTGAACTGTTTTGTTTACATTCCTACATGGAAAGATGATGTGTATGATTCATGAGACTTCAGTATTAGGGTAGCTGAAGGGAATATGCATAAATGTATACATATATATATACATATATATATATATGTGTGTGTGTATGTATGTATATATGTATGTGTATGTGTGTATATATACATATATACACAGAGAGAGAGAGAGAGAGAGGGCACAGGGTGAGTTGAAGATGAAGGGATGATATCTAAAAGAAATAAAATCAAATTAAGGAATGAGAAAGGAATATATTGAGAGAGGGAGAAAGGGAGAGATAGAATGGGGTAAATTATCTCCCATAAAAGTGGCAAGAAAAAGCAGTTCTGTAGGAAGAGAAGAGAAGGCAGGTGAGGGGGAATGAGTGAATCTTGCTCTCATCAGATTTGACCCGAGGAGGGAATATCATACACACTCAATGGGGTATCTTACCCCACAGGAAAGAAGGAGGAAGAAGATAAAAAGGGGGGGATGACAGAAGGGAGGGCAGATGGGGGAGGAGGTAATCAAAAACAAACACTTTCGAAAAGGGACAGGGTCAAGGGAGAAAATTCAATAAAGGGGGATAGGTTAGGAAGGAGCAAAATGTAGTTAGTCTTTCACAACATGAGTATTGTGGAAGGGTTTTACATAATGATATGCATGTGACCTATGTTGAATTGCTTGACTTCTTAGGGAGGGTGGGTGGGAAGGGAAAAGGGGAGAGAATTTGGAACTCAAAGTTTTAAATCAGATGTTCAAAAACAACAAAAAAAAGTTTTTGCATGCAACTAGAAAATAAGATACACAGGCAATGGGGCGTAGAAATTTATCTTGCCCTACAAGAAAGGAAGGGAAAAGGGGATGAGAGGGGAGTGGGGTGACAGAAGGGAGGGATGACTGGGGAACAGGGCAACCAGAATATATGCCATCTTGGAGTGGGGGGAGGGTAGAAATGGGGAGAAATTTTGTAATTCAAACTCTTGTGAAAATCAGTGTTGAAAACTAAGTATATTAAATAAATTAAATAAAAAAAACAAGAAAAAAAAGAAAGGGATGAATTCACCACCTAAGAAGAGGAAATTAAGACAACTGTTTGGAGCTATTTTCCCCAATTACAGGCCATTAAATTTCTAAATGAAATGGATGAATGTCTTTAAAAACATAAAATACCCAGAATAAGAGAAGAAATAAAATATGTAAATAATCTAATCTTTAAAAAAGAGCTTGAACAAGCCACCAATGAACTTCCTACAAAAAAAAATCCCCAAGACCAGATGGATTCACAAGTGAATTCTATCAAACATTCAAAGAACAATTAATCATAACACTATATAAACTATTTGGAAAAATAGGTGAAGCAGTCTTACCAAATTCTTTTTACAACACAAAAATGGTGCTGATATCCAGAACAAGAAGATCCAAAATAGAAAAAGGAAATTATAGATCAATTTCCCTAATGAGTATTGATGGAAACATTTTAAATAAAATACTAGCAAAGAGATCACAGCAATATATCACCAAGATAATACAGTGTAACTAGGCAGGGCTCATTCAATATTAGGAAAACTATCAACATAATTGACCACATCAATAACAAAACCAACAGACATTATATGATTACCTCAATAGATTCAGAAAAAGCCTTTGACAAAATACAGCGCTCATTCCTATTAAAAACACGAGAGAGCATTGGAATAAATGAAGCTTACCTTAAAATGATAAGTAATATTTAAAACCATCAACAAACATTATCTGTAATGGGAATAAGCTAGAAGCCTTCCCAATACAATCAGGGTGAAGCAAGGTTGCCCATTATCACCTCTATTATTTAATATTGTACTAGAAATGTTAGCAAAATCAATAAGAGAAGAAAAAGAAGTTAAAGGAATTAGAACAGGCAATGAGGAAACAAAACTATTACTCTTTGCAGATATATGTTGTTAAACTTAGAAAATCCTAGAAAATCAACTAAAAAATCCTTTGAAATTATTAACAACTTTAGGAGAGTTGCAGGTTACAAAATAAACCCACATAAATCATCAGCATTTCTATCTATTACTAACAAAGCCCAGCAGCAAGAGATAGAAAGAGAAATTTCATTTAAAATAAATGTAGACAATATAAAATACTTGGGAGTCTACCTGCCAAGATAAACCCGGGAACTATATGAACACGATCATAAAACACTTCTCGCACAAATAAAGCCAGATTTAAACATTTGGGAAAAATCAACTGCTCATGGGTAGCCAAGTTGATATAATAAAGTCATAATTTTACCTAAATTAATCTATTTATTTAGTGTTATACAAATCAAACTCCAAAAACTGTTGTATAGAGCTGGAAAAATTAATAACAAAATTCACCTGGAAGAACAAAAGCTCAAGGATATCAAGGGTATCAATAGAGAAAAATGCAAAGAATATGATCTAGCTATACAAGATCTCAAACTGTATAATAAAGTGGCAACAAAATAATCAAAAAAATCTGGTACTGGCTAAGAAATAGGGTGGTGGATCAGTGGAATAGATTAGGTACAAATTACATTATAGTAAATGCCCATAGTAATCGAGTACATGATAAACCCAAAGAGCCAAGCTTTTGAAACAAAAACTCATTATTTGACAAAGACTGCTGGGAAAAATGGAAAACAGTATGACACAAACTAGGTATAGACCAACATCTCACACCATATACCAATATAAGTTCAAAATGGGTACATAATTTACACATAAAGGATGATGCCATAAGGAAATTAAGAGAGCATAGATACTTTATCTGTCAGATTTATGGATAAGGGAAGAATTTAAGACCAAAGAAGATATTGAAAGCATCACAAAATGTAAAATAGATAATTTTGATTATAAAAAATTTAAAAGTTTTTGCACATACAAAACCACTGCAACATAAAGTACCTTAGAAAATCAATGGGGAATGTATAACTTATACATGAATTGCTTGCCTTCTCGATCTGGTGGGCGAGGAGGAGGCAGGGAGAGAATTTGAAACTTGGTGTTTTAAAAACAAATGTTAAAAATTGTTTTTACATGTAACTGGGGGAAAATAAAATACTAAATAAATTTTTAAAAAAAGAAAATCAGTGTGGATCAAAGGAAAATATATTGTGAAGAAAAGTTACTATTAGATCTTATAAAGCAGGTTCAAGTTCAATTATAAAGGAAAAAAGTCAACTTCAGGATGATGGAATAGAACTCTACAGTTTTTATTGCTAGTATCCACCACAAGCACTGGGGTACCATAGAAAGGAGAAAGTTGCTTTTAAAAAGGAATTAGTTAATATCCTACCAATTTTTACATTGCATACTGCATTTTCACAAATTGCATTAGGCAAATTTTCTAACAAGAAGTATTCAAAAACATCACAAAACCAAGTCTTGGCTCACATTACAGAAAATATTACAGAAGTATTACATTATGAATACAGCCTATGTGGGAGGGAAGTGCACAGAAAAAAGTAAAGAAACAATGGGCATAACAAATGAATTCTAAAGAGGAGACCAATGATAGCTCTCTATGCTGCAATTCACTTTCAAAGTCATAAAAAATCTTTTCAACTTGTATTCCCTTAACTAATGCCATCATTATTTCAACACTAGCTGTTCACGGTGAAACAGGTATGATCTTGTCAAATGAGACTTTCTTTCATCATATTGGAGTTATTCACCATGTATTGTTACTATTGACAGGGTTTTTTGGTTGCTTAGAAACCAGGTCATGATGATATTACAGTCAGCAGTCCCTGAATAACTGCATTAGAGAGAGTAGAGTTGTGGAAGGGAAGGGGAAGAGTAAGGAAAAGGGAGGAGCTTAAGGAGGGGGTGGGGAGAGGGAGGGAGGGAGGAAGGGAATGAGAGAGAGAGAGAGAGAGACAGAGAGAGAGAGAGAGAGAGAGAGAGAGAGAGAGAGAGAAGAGAGCACACCAAGAGAAAAGAAAGCAAGCCTCATTAGTAAAAGTTGACATGGTTTGAAGGGGTACAATGAAATTAGGCATGAAAAGCTTCCAAAGTCAGATTAAAATGATTCACTCCACAATAACATAACATATCATGCTTCCTATAAAAACTTTTCTTCCATACTACATCTGAGTTTGCCTGGTTATCTGAACTACGAGGGAAATATTACTAAGTATTAAATTACCTTTTGTAAGATTAAGATAGTCTGACAACAATACAGAACAAAATATGCTGAAGAAAGCAAATTAAGATATCTTCTTAAGTGGAATATTCAATTATGAACTTTAAACAAATCCCTAATGTATCAGCCAAGACAATTGTCTTCAAGAGTTATATGAATTTCTCAGAAAAGGCATTTCAGTTCAGTTGAATAAAAACCTCTATGTGAGCCAACTTCATTAACCGGTATAACATCAAAGATGCCTGGAGTGACAGGCTAATCTAAAACCCCTTTCATCAAGCAATTTCCATATGCCCTAGCCACATATTTTCACAACATTTTGGCAGACATCTTGAAAGGAAGGCTAAAAGCAGCACCCAGAAATATCAACTTTGGAAACTGACGTTTTTCTCTTCTGTAGATCAATAATTCAATTTTCCTTGCATTCTAGTTTTTTGGGGAATTTTTTTTTCTTATTTTGGAATGATGGCATTCTCATAGTTGATCAAATATGTTGGCACCAGAAAAATGAGGACAAGAAATACCTGAAAGGCTCACCTCTCCTCACAAGTCTATGACTGACCTCTTCAAAACAACTGCTCTTTAAAGAACATAGGATTTTCAAATCACAGCAATCTCAACGAATAAATCCACTCTCAAATCTAAGAGAACTACCTCATCCATTTGATTAATACAGTGAATTCCATTATAACAACCTCCCCAGGGATTCAAAATTGCTTTGTTGTAATTGAATTTTGCTATAATAACAAACAGGCCTAGGGGATGGTGGCAGAGAGGTGCTAAGTTGTGCTTCTTACCCTGATAATACCTCTACTATAGTCCAAAAAGGCAGGACACAGCAGCAATAAAATGCAAAACACTTTCTATTGAATCTTCTTTACTCTAAAATGAATGAATTAATTAATATATAATAAATACATAAATAAATCAATAAAAATAAAAGGTTCCTGAACAGTGCGATTTAGTTGTTGGAGGACAGAAGAAATGGGAGGATTTTCTTGGTTTTGTTATTGAGATCCAAAGACATCCCATACCCCTGGTAGAAAGCTCCAAGTTTCACTTACTCTTTTGATCCTGTTTGAGAAACCTGCATTTCTTGTTTCTGCAGTCCTGATTAATGATATTTGTCCTATGCCTCAAAAGCATGTACCAGAATCAAGAAATTAAACTCAGAAAGTAGTGGTAAGAAATTTCAAATTAGTTTTAGTTTCTATTCATCAAGGCTACATAAACTATAGTAAATTGAAATAACAAGAGGGCCATTCAATTCATCACTTCCCCCATATCCTAGAATAGCTATAGAAAAGGTTTATTAATGCCTTTTAATTTAATTTCTGAATATATCCCCTCCATAATCACTGACTCCCCAGCTAACTATCCCTTTTATGCTAGGTATTGCCATAACTATTAAGTTTGCCTTCCTTATGACAAGTTCCTTTACTTTCCTTAAATATCAGATTTTCATTCTTTTTTTTTTACCTCACAGTTCAATTTACCATTTTTAAACAACAGTTTATAAACTGGAGCTGACTAAATTGCCCAGTCTTCTTGTGATAATTAAATTTATTTACTTTTCAGATGTTTCTCTTATGTAGGGTGTTTATAAGGTCTATGTTCTACTCCATCATTAATCATCAATAACCTTCTTACCAGTCTCATATACTTATGACTCTACCCTGGGATTGCTCTCTCTGGCAAGCCCTCAGCAAAGATTACATACCTTGGGGAGCCCCAGCCATGTTTATTCCTAGCTCAACTCAATCTCTAGACTGCTCTGTGTCCTCACCAGTCTTGTCCTCGTGTGGATACTATTTCTGCTTTCTAAATCTCATTTATGTTTTATCTCTCCTTTAGAAAGAAAATTCCTTGTGAATATGGACCATCTTTTTCTTTTGTTTTAGCATCTTGAGCACTAAGCATAGAGCCTAGCACTAGAAACTGCTTAAGAAATATTCTACTATCAATATCTAGGTTTTTGCTTGTTATGCAGTTATGCCTTAAATGATTAAGTTTTTGTTGAAGGTCCATATATTTTCACTGATGATTGAACTTTGAACTATCTGTTATTTTGAGTTACAGCTTTTGCTTTAAGGCTTATTCCGTTCTTTTCTATGATTTCTCATGACTACAAAGTGATCCCAAATAAACTGAATTAGTATTATTTCATAACTGAAGACTTCCTCCTCAACTTCCTGGATATCAGCAAAAATTGTCATTTGGTACTAAAATTGTGAAATTTAATCAACATATTCTTGGAGTTTCATGGAGGTTTTTCATTTGTGAGTGATTCTGTGGAGTAGATTAAGTATAAAGTTTTGAATAGTTCTCATATTATTTCTTACTGTATTATATTCATGGTTTTTTAATTTATCATGATGAGAGATAAATGATCCTTAAGTTATCTCTGCACAACCTATCTTCAAGGTTTGTCACTTAGACTTAAATAGAATTTCTGGGTTCTTTCAAATAATGTTTTTCTTCTTTTCCTCCAGATTTCTTTCTACCTCTGAGTTCTTGAGTTCCAAATCTTTTTTTTTCTTTTTCAGAACCTCTACTTCTTCAGATTCTCTATTGTATATTTGTCAGCTAGGTGACTCAGTGGATAGAGTGATAGGCCTCAGACAATAGTTGTGTGACCCTGGGAAATTTACTTAACCTATCTGCCTCAGTTTCCTCAATTATAAAATTAGGAGCCCCTACCTTACAGGGTTGTTATGAGGATCAAGTGAAATAACATTTATAAAGACAGTACAGTGCCTGGCACAAAGTAGCTATTTAACAAATGCTTCTTCCCTGTCCCCTCTCCTTTCCCCATGTTTGTAGTTATTCATCTTTATTGTTGGTCATTAACAATTCTCATTTGAGACCTCTGACTTCTAATTTCCATCCTGATTTCCTTTAAAAGTTTTCTCTTCATGAAGATGACAGAGTAGAAGCAGGGACCTGATTGAGCTCTCCCCCCAAACTCCTTGAATTACCTGCAAAAATTACTCTAAACAAATTCTAAAACAGCAGAAGCCATAAAATGACAGAGAGAAGCAGATTTCCAGCTCAAGATAATCTGGAAGGCTGACGGGAAGGGTCTATCACACAGTACTCAGAGCAGAGCACAGCCCAGCCCAACTGGGGCCACAAGGCACAGACGAGACTGGAGCAGGCCTCAGAGGACTGCAGTTGTTGGAGTTTCCAGACGTCTCGATCTAAAACACTAAAGCCTTGGGTGAGAGAGGAGTGTGGTCTGGCCATAGTCACAGCCCCAGCCTCAGCCCCAGCCCAAGCCCCATGGTGATGGCAGCCATTGCCACAGCAGGTGCTTCTGGAGCTCTCAGCCTACAGATAGTAGAAAAAACAAATGGCTGATCTGGGTCGCAGTCCTGTGTGGCAGTCCTGGGGAGGAGGAGTGCTAGCTTGGCGGAGCATGTGGTGGCTGTGGAGAGGGACCCCTCTTCACATTTCCAGGGCAGAAAAGAGTGATTTTGTTTGTTCATGAACCAGAGCAGGAGAGGAATAAACACCTCTCTTTTGATCATACCACTTTGGAGGAACTGAGAATTTACAGGTCCCTAGAGATATCTCTGAAAACAGCTGCACAAAACCCCTGAAACTTGGGGCAGTATACCCTCCACTTAACAAGGAGCTCAAAAGTCAAATAGTTGGCTGGGAAAATAAGCAAACAGGGGAAAAAGAGTAAGACTATAGAAGATCATTTTCTTGGTGAAAGGATGCTTTCTTACATGCTTACTGACAAGAAAGATCAAGGAATGCAGCCAAAGGAAGACAACAAGGTCAAAGCTCCTACATCCAAAGCCTCCAAGAAAAATATGAAATGGCCTTAGACCATGGAAGAGCTCAAAGGAGATTTTGAAAATCAAGTAAGAGGTGTGGAGGAAAAATTGGGAAGACAAATGAGAGTAATGCAAAAAAAATCACAAAAAACAAGTCAACTGCTTGCTAAAGGAGATGCTAAAAAATGCTGAAGAAAATAATACCTTTAAAAATAAACTAGACCAAATGGCAAAAGAGTTCCAAAAAACCAATGAGGAGAAGAATGCCTTGGAAAGCAGAATTGGCCAAATAGAGGAGGAGGTCCAAAAGCTCGCTGAAGAAAATAATTCCTTAAAAATTAGAATGGAGCAAATGGAAGCTAATAACATTATGAGAAATCAAGAAATTATACAACAGGGGCACAGCCAAGATGGCAGCTTAAAAACAAGGACTTACTTAAGTTCTCCCCCAAATCCCTCCAACCACTTTTAAAAAATGACTCTAAACAAATTCTAGAGCTACAGAACCCATGAAATAACAGAGGGAAAATAGTCTCTAGCCCGACAGCCTGGATGGTCACTGGGAAGGGTCTATCACACCATGCTGGGAGGAGAGCCCAGCCCAACGTGGGCCAAGCCAGGACAGACCAGGCATGGAGCAGATCAGGCACAGCAGGCTTCAGGGCCCTGAACCACTGAACTGTGGCAGCTACGAGACTTCTCAACCCACAAACACCAAAGACAATGGAGTAGGTTAGTGGGAAAACTTCTGGGTCTGTGTGAGGGAAGTGCATGGTCTGGCCCCAGCCATAGGGGCAGTGGAGGTGGCTGCAGCAGTAGCAGCAGCAGCAGAAAGCTGGTGGCTGCTCCCAGAGCTCCAGCAGGAGTTGCTTCTGGAGTTCCAGGCCCACAGACTGGGGGGAGTAATCAAGTGGCTGATCAGAGCGGGAGCACAGGGATCTCTTTGCTGGCGCTGAGGCAAGGTTCTACTGCTTTGCCCTGATTGGATCTGGGCTGCAGTCCGGGTTGGCAGTTCTTGGAGGAGGAAGATGACTGATGTGGCAGAGCTTTGTGGTGGCTGTGGAGAGGGAGTCATCCTGGTAGGTACATGAAAGGAGTGCTTGCACTCACAGACCAGAGCACAGGCCAGGAGAGGAGCATCATACCGCCTCAGAATAGAAGTAGCTCTGAAAGCAGCAGCACAAAACCCCTGAAACTTGGGACAAACCACTCCACTCCGAAAAGAGTGGACACCCTGACAAAAAGCTCAAAAGTCAAATAATTGACTGGGAACCTGAGCAAGCATTGTAAAAAGACTCAGACTATAGAACCTTTCCTTTGTGACAAAGAAGATCAAAATTTACAGTCAGAAGAAGTCAACAAAGTCAAATAGCCTACATCAAAAGCCTCCAAGAAAAATATTATTTGGTCACAGGCCATGGAAGAGCTCAAAAAGGATTTGGAAAATCAAGTAAGAGAAGTAGAGGAAAAACTGGGAAGAGAAATGAGAGTGACACAAGAAAATCATGAAAAACAAGTCAATGACTTGCTAAAGGAGACATCCCAAAAATACTGAAGAAATAACACCTTAAAAATAGACTATCCCAAATGGAAAAAGACCTCCAAAAAGCCAATGAGGAGAAGAATGCCTTAAAAGGCAGAATTAGCAAAATGGAAAAAGCTGTCCAAAAGACCACTGAAGAAAATACTGCCTTAAAAATTAGAATGGAGCAAGTGGAAGCTAGTGATTTTATGAGAAATCAAGAAATTATAAAACGGAACCAAAAGAATGAAAATGGAAGACAGTGTGAAATATCTCATTGGAAAACCTGGTCTGTAGAATAGATCCAACAGAGATAATTTAAACATCACTGGGCTATCTGAAAGCCATGATCACAAAAAGAGCCTACATATCATCTTTCAAGAAATTATCAAGGAAAATTGACCTGATATTCTAGAACCAGAGGGTAAAATAGAAATTGAAAGAATCCACTGATCACCTCCTGAAAGAGGCCCCAGAAAGAAAACTCCTAGGAACATTGTAGCCAAATTCCAGAGTTCCCAGGTCAAGGACAAAATACTGCAAGCAGACAGAAAGAAACAATTTGAGTATTGTGAAAACGCAGTCAGGATAATACAACATCTAGCAGCTTCTACATTAAGGGATTGAAGGGCTTGGAATATTCCAATTCCAGAGGTCAAGGGAGCTAGGATTAAAACCAAGAATCACCTGCCCAGCAAAATTGAGTACAATACTCCAGGGCAAAATATGGACTTTCAATAAAATAGAAGACTTTTAAGCATTCTCAATGAAAACACCAGAGCTGAATAGAAAATTTGACTTTCAAATTTCAAAGACAAGAATCAAGAGAAGCATGAAAAGGAAAACAGAAAAGAGAAGTCATGAGGGATTTACTAAAGTTGAACCATTTTGTTTACATTCCTACAGGGAAAGATAGTATTTGTATCTCATTAGACCTTTTAGACCTTTCTCAGTATTAGAGTAGTTGAAGGGAATATGAATATGAATATATATATATATATATATATATATATATAAAGGGCACAGGGTAAGTTGCATATGAAAGGATGATATCTAAAAAAAACAAAATTAAGGGGTGAGAGAGGAATATATTGGGAGAAGGAGAAAGGGAAAGATAGAATGGGGTATATTATGTCACATAAAAGTGGCAAGAAAAAGCAGGTATAATGGAAGGGAAGAGGGGCAGGTGAGGGGGAATGAGTGAATCTTGCTCTCATCAGATTTGACTTAAGGAGGGAATAACATACACACTCAATTGGGCATCTTACCCTACAGGAAAGTAGGGGGGAAGGGATAAGGGGGGGTGGGATGATAGAAGGGAGGGCAGATTGGGAGAGGAGGTAGCCAAAAGAAAACACTTTTGAAAAGGGACAGGGTCAAGGAAGAAAATTAAATAAAGGAGGACAGGATAAGATGAAGGGAAATACAGTCGGTCTTTCACAACATGACTATTACAGAAGTGTTTTGCATAATGACACATGTGTAGCCTATGTTGAATTGCTTGCCTTCTCAAGGAGGGTGGGTAGGGAGGGAAGACGGGAGAGAATTTGGAACTCAAAGTTCTAAAAACAAATGCTCAAAAAAGTTGTTTTTACAGGCAACTGGGAAATAAGATCTACAGGCAATGGGGTATAGAAATCTATTTTGCCCTACAAGAAAGTAAGGGGAAAGGAGATGGGGGGGAGTGGGGTGACAGAAGGGAGGGCAGACTGGGCAAAGAAGCAATCAGAATATATGCCATCTTAGGGTGGGGGAGGGTAGAAATAGGGAGAAAATTTGTAACTCAAAATCTTATAAAAATCAAAAATAATAAAGAAAGAAATTATAAAACAAAATCAAAAGAATGAAAAAAAAATAGAAGACAATGTGAAATATCTCATTGGAAAAACAATTGACCTGGAAAACAGATCCAGGAGTGATAATTTAAAAATTATTGGGGTACCTGAAAACCATGACAAAAAAAGCCTAGATATCATCTTTCAAGAAATTATCGAGGAAAACTGCCATAATATTCTAGGACCAGAGGGTAAAATACAATTTGAAAGAATCCATCAATCACCTTCCGAAAGAGATCCCCAAAGGAAAACTTCTAGGAATATTGTAGCCAAATTCCAGAGTTCCGATGTCAAGGAGAAAATATTACAAGCAGCCAGAAAGAAACAATTCAAGTATTGTGGAAACACAAACAGGATAACACAAGATTTAGCAGTTTCCACACTAAGGGACTGGATGGCTTGAAATATGATATTCCAAAGGTCAAAGTAGATAGGATTAAGACCAAGAATCTCCTACCCAGAAAAACTGAGTATAATATTTCAGGGAGGGAAATGGACTTTCAGTGAAATAGGGGACATCCAAGCTGAATTGAAAATTTGACTTTCAAATACAAGAATGAAAACAAACATGAAAACCTAAACAGGAAAGAAAAGCCATAAGGGACTTATTAAAGTTTCGCTGTTTATATTCCTATATGGAAAAATGATATGTGAAACTCAAGAGACCTTTCTCAGTATTAGTGTAGTTAGAGGTAATATATGTGTGTATATGTGTATGTATGTATGTGTGTGTGTGTATATGTATATACATATATATATATATAGTCTGTGTGTGTATACATATATGTGTGTGTTTGTGTGTGTGTGTGTAGACAGAGGGCACAGGGTGAGCTGAATATGAAAGGATGATACCTAAAAAATAAAATTAAGTATTGACAGGAATGTACTTGGAAAAAGAGAAAGGGAGATGTAGAATGTAGTACATCATCTCACATAAAAGAGGCAAGAAAGAGCTTTTACAATGGAGGAGAAGAGCGGGGAGGCAAGAGGGAATAAGTGAGCCATATTCTCATTGGATTTGGCTTGAGGAGGTAATAACATACACACTCAATTGGGTATGAAAATCTATCTTACCCTACAGGAAAGCAGGGGGGAAGGGGATATGAGAGAGAAGATAATAGAAGGGATGGCAGATTGGGGCAAGGGGCAATCAGAAGCAAATACTTTTGTGGAGGGACAGGTCAAAGGAGAGAATAGAATAAATGGAGGGCAGGACAGGATAGAAAGTAATATAGTTAATCTTTCACAACATGACTGTTATAGAAGTGTTTTGCATGACTACACACGTATAACCTATATTAAATTTCTTGCTTTATCAATGAGAGGGGAGGGAGGAAGGGAGAGAGTGTGGAACTGAAGGCTTTAAACATGAATGTTAAAAATTGTTTTTTACATGCAACTGGGAAATAAGATAAAAAGGTAATAGGGTATAGAAACCTATCTTGCCCTACAAGAAAATAGAAGGGAAGGGGATAAGAGAAGGGGTGGAGGACAATAGAAGGGAGGGCAGATTGAAGGAAGGGGTAATCAAAATGTATGCTGTTATGTGGTGGGGGGAGGGAATCTATGGGGAGAAAATTTGGAATTCAGAATCTTATGGAAGTCAATGTTGAAAACTGAAAACAAATTTATATATGTAAAAAACTTTTCTCTTTCATCAATGGAGTTTCTTCTTATTCAATGATGTTTGGGGAGCCTATGGAATCTGCTTTATTGGTGTTTTTTGTTCACTCCATTCATAATATAGTATCTGTTTAATCTATTATGACTTTTTTTTGGATTTTTCCTCATTTTTCTTCCCATCATTATCAATCTCACCATTGGTTTATCTACTTAGAAATTGGGATTGTATCTACCTTTACTGTTTCATATTTTTTTTTTACTTCCAGGCTTTTTATTGCATCCCCAGTAAGTTTTCTCTGGCTTATTGTCTCTTATTGTCCCCTGAATATTAACTGAGATTAGATATCCTTAACCTCCTCAAGTTTGGGGATAAAGGTGTATGCTCTGGGCATATTCTCTGACTGACTCTAGCTGCATTTCAAACACACTTTCCCTCAGACTTTTAGGGTTTCCCTTCTAACTGGCTCTATGCTGTTGTCTTCTGGTAACTGGGGAGGAAGAGAAATAATGATCATATAAGATTTTATGCGAGGGCATTAGAATAAAGGATTCATGATCAGCTATACAAAGAGAAACACCTTTAGCCAACTTCAAGGATGCTATGTGAAGAATAAAAAATAACTTTAATAATGAAAAATAGCAATAAGATATGAGTTTCAAGAACAATCATAGCAAAAGACCATGTCTACTTTAGGATGACCAGTCTAAGTATAGACAGGGCTTTCACCTCTGGCTGGCTACTTGATGAGGAACTATTTGGCCATAGCAACCAATGAAAAAGAAAAATACAAAATCACCCTTAGTCCATCTGTAGTGCCCTTCCGCTTCTCCAATTGTGGTGGCAGGGTATGGGAAATGGGGACAGAAGAAGTTAAGAATCACATAGTTTTTAAGTTACTTATAGACATTAACCTTTCTGCTGGTATTCTAAATAGGCCACCCTTGTCTAGCGACCAACAGGTAGATTAATGGGAGAAATTTGACAAGAGTCAGTGAGGATACAAGGATACAAATTAATTGTGGACTGCATTGTACTCATGAATAAGATCATGAATTCAATGAAGTGTCACAAAAATGAAGATGAAAGAACTCCACAAGCAAATGTTGGACTCAAACTTTAAGCTTCTATAAATTCAGTTTTGAGAGGTATCTTGGGCTCTTTTCTGGAGTCCTTGAACCCTGGAAGAGACTTTAGGATTGAATTTAAATTTACTCCCCAAAGCATAGCAATGCTGAAGCTTCTTTTTCTGAGCATAACCAAAAACCTTGTAGTGCCCCTGTTTTTCTTGTGTTGTTTGTGCATTTAATTCTATTAAAATCTAGAGGTCAGATTATATTTGAAAGTGTTGGTATCTTTTGCAGAATAGTAATTATGTATCGAAGCAAAGTCCTCTGAACTGTGGTGTTCAGAAAATCTATTCAAATTAAAGGGAATCGGAAGAAACAAGACTTTGAAGCTCCAAATGTGCATTAAAGAAAAAAAAAATCTTCTAACCCACTGAATAAGTTTTATGGGAGTTAGGCTAACAAAACTAATTGTAGTTTCTTTAGCCATGTTAAGTTACTACAATAGTCTCACAAAACTATTAGAAATGCTACATGAGGAAAAGTCCACTATATATGTCTAACACTTTAAGCAGTATTTTGGAAAGCTTTTAAACGAGGTAAGTTACCCACAAAAGACTCAGTCTGAAAGTTTAGGTCGTAAAAAGGCAAAAGACATAGTTTTAATGCTGACAGTAGTTTATTTTCTCCTCACCATATTCTAAATTTACCTCCTATGAAATGCTAACTTTAGTCCTGTCCCCATTATTCATGACATTCTTAAAATTAGGTACAATCAAACAAATTTCTCAGCTTAACTAGAAGAAATTGTGATATAAAATATACCAATTATCCCTAAACTTCTATCACGAAGAAATCCAAAGATAAAACTGCTAAGTGAACGTAAGTAGTATAAATATGCTATATGTCTTTGAGGATCCTAAGTTATTTGGGAAGAAGCTTTGCATAGCGGATATGTGCTAGAACCGAAGACAGCAAGATCTGCATTATAACATTTCCTAGCTATGGAGCCACCGGCAAGACCTTTACCCTACTGGATCCTCTTTTTCCTCTTTGCAAAATGGGGGTAGCAATACTCATAATTTTATTATGGGGATCAAATGGAATAATCCATGTACAGTGGTTTACAAATGGTAAAACACCATATAAATGTCAGTTATTATTATTAATTTGTTGGGTAGCTTCAATAGACATTATTCCAGTCATCCTTTTTCTATTGCTTTCAAATCACAATATCATGTTTCTAGTCCAGTTCACATTGATCGGGATAGCTATAAATGAAATGTAAAGTTATTTGAGAAATAGGAGCCTTCAAAAGGAAGCTTTTGTAGCAGCTAAGGAATCTACCCTCAAATTGAAAACATATTACAAAAGTAATCAGAAATGCATATTAACTAGCATTAGGGTTATTGGAAACCTAAACAAAACAATAACACCAAAACTGTTTTTGTGTTTCCTGTCTATTTTGGTCTATGATGTTCCATGAAGTATCTTAAGAAAACAGCAGCACCAATGAATTATGAATACATGGTCTGACTCCAAGGTTTAATAAAAAAAGAAGTAAAGAAGGGCATAATCTGAGCTTTATAACTCTTCTTCATCGATGTCATGAGAAAAACTATCATATCTTCTAAAGATTGAGATACTCATGAAAACCAATGGTTTAAATTTAAGTTTCATTTTAGTGATTCACTAAATGTGCTATAATGTCAGTAGGGCCAGCCTGATGGCTCAGAGCCACAAAGGTTTAAAAAGAAATGCTATAGAGAAATGTTCTTCAGGCTTTAGAGTTTGATTCTTGGCATCATCTGTGACAGCAGTTGCACAGTGAAGCATCAAGTTATTGTGCAGGAAGTAAGAGGGTCTCTTTTTAAAAAAGAAAAATCTCAGAAGGGATTGATGCTGCCCAAGTCAATGTACAATTACAGAAAAGAAAAAAAAGTGTCTATGACAGATAGCTCAGCCTCTCAGTTACCACATCTTGGGTAAATTTAGAATTAGTCTTACTATGTAGATGTAAAAATAGAAGGGTATAAATATGTGAGGGAGGAGAAAAAGAGAGAAATGAGGAGAGAAAACATATTACTATTTCTATCCTGATTAATGAAACTAAATTTCTCTTCTCTGTCTGTCTCTGTGTCTCTGTCTGTCTCTGTCTCTTGGTCTCTCTGTCTCTTTCCTCCTCCTCCTCCTCCTCTCCTTCTCCTCTCTTTGCTCTCTGTCAGTCTCTCTCTGACTCTCACTCTTTTTCTCTGTCAGTTTCTCTTTCTTGGTCTTTATCTCTCTGTCTCTGTCTCTCTCTGTTTCTCTGTCTCTCTTGCCTCCTTCTCTGTCCTCTTTCTCTGTCTCTCTCTGTCAATCACACTATTACTGCCTCTTTGTCTCTCTGTCTCTTTCTATGTCTCTTTCTATGTCTTTGTGTCTTCTGTCAATCTCTCTCTGACTCCCCTTTTTCTGTCTCTGTCTGTGTGTCTCTCTCTGTCTTGATTTTGGATTTGTTTTTGGATTCCAAGCCCTTAGCACAGTGAATGACATAAAGTAATGGTTAATAAATACTTGTTTATATACAGATATAGACAAGTAGATAAAGGTCATATTTTATATATATATATATATATATATATATGTAACACACACACACATATAAAATGCTTGAAGGCTTTTCTACATTCAGAGACAACACTTAACAATGGATGTCAAAAAATTGAAGAATTCTACTTTATTTTTGTCTGTCATTCTCAAGGCAATTAACACCTTTTATGAGTTTTGATGTATAACTAGTCACTCATCAATTTAATCTTAGCAATTTCTTTTTGAAGACGTCTGAAATATTTTCCATAAACTTTGTTCCAAAGACCAAACATATATTACTGGGTAATTCTTAATTTATAGAATGAAAATAGCCATGTATTATTGGAACAAAATACTTTAACATTTTAAAATCTTGCTTAAACAAGTCATATTGAATCTTACTAGATCAAGAACATACTTCTTAGCTCCAGAACCAATTTGACCTTGTCACTTTTAAGACTCACATAAATTTTTCATTTAAGGAAAGTGAAAAATGTTTAGACATAACCTAAAGTTAATATTAAATGGTTTAAATAGCTATTAGTTTTTCTTCCCCCTTGCTGGGGACATGACCTAAAACCAAAAGGAATCTTTAATACCAGGGCCAGCACTTACAACTGGAAGGTGGGAAAAAGGAAAAAGAAGAGCCTCCCTCAGTGAGTCTAGGGCTTTACTCTTACTGAACTAGTGGGGAAATAGCTTTTGAGGTTGCCAACAGCTAAAATGTATTAAAACTGTTACTATTTTATTTTATAGGAGTTTTTCTATGCTTTTTTTCAGATTCAAAGTGGTTTCTTCCTTGATCTTCAGTGACATCACCTTTGTTGTTGTTTAGTTGTTTCAGTCATGTCTAATTCTTCGTGACTCATTTGGGTTTTCTTGGCAAAGATCTGGACTGGCTCTTCATTTTACAGATGAGGAAACTGAGGCAAATAGGGTTCAGTGACTTGCCCAGGGTTACGCAACTAATAAGTGTTGAACTCGGGTCTTCCTGATTCCTAGCACTCTATCTACCGTGCCACCTAGCTGCCCCTCTGTCATTCTTACTCTTATCATATATCAAAATATCATGATTTCTAACAAGTTTCTGTAGTGATAGGGACAGGGAGAGTACTGGGAAGGGAGGGAGACTTCATTTTCTATTTCATTAACAATCTCCAGGATGAGAAACCTCAGAGCACAGTTATACCTTCTCAGAACCTTAGGGTCTTAGAGTTAACTAGAAAAGATGAGTAAACCACTGCCTGGAAGCCCTCATGAACTGATCTAGAACCAGATTAACATGAAATTGGGGAAATTTAACAAAATAAATTAAAATAGAATAAAACATAGATAATACTACATTTTAGAACTAAATCAATATGCAGCCCACAGGAATTCTTACGTATGGATAGCAGTCCCCATTTTTTTAATATGAATTTGTCACCACTTGTGTAGAGCATTGAGAGGTTAAATGCCTTTCCTACTCAGTATGGGTCAGAGGTAGCCCTTGAATTCAGGTGTCCTGGACTCCAAGGCCAGCTCTCTAGGCTACCCTAAAAGACTAAAAGTCAGGGAGGCCATGGAGGAAATGATGGAACTAGAACCGATAAATCAAAAGCATCTGAGTAACACTGATATTCTGAATCATAATCAAAACAAAAGTTCTTACTGGCTGAGATTCCAGGTTATGCATATTAATGGCATGGCTTCAGCAAACATTTTTGAATTATAAGATTTGTTTTTGGTCTCAGCTAAATAAAATAATGAATGAGATTTAAATGTTAACTCACCCAGTGGTTTACTTATGAAAACAGAAGCTAAATTTTACAGTTCAGTACATAAAGTGAATAAGCATAAAGTAACCAAGCAAGTATTACACATTTCTGAGACAACTGTCTCAGGCCAGCTGGTTTCAACCTCTCTCAGAGATACAGATAACAGAATAATATATTTCAAAATATATACATGCACATATACATACATATATACATACATATTATGTGGGGAGGGAGGAGAGAGAGAGAGAGAGAGAGAGAGAGAGAGAGAGAGAGAGAGAGTGAGTCATGGGGTTGCAGAAAGATTCCAAGTTATCATGCAAAGGTACTTGAATATTTATAGAATAAAGTGAAACCATTGACTGGAATTCAAAACTCTTAGCGATGTGGCCTTTACCAACCTCTCCAACTGAATCTCTTATTACAACACTACATTAGCACTTTGTTACACCCTAATTAAAAAATCTCTTCCACATACCACCATGCATATCTCCATCTCCATCACTTTTACTCATTTTCTATGAATAAAATGCATTTTCTATGCATATATAAGGGGCTGACCAACTAGGGTCAATTTCATCATGAAGCATGCACAGATATTCCCTGAGTGGTTTCAGTCCTTGGGGCATGTTCACATATTTTCCTTGCATAGTGCCAGTCAAGTAGAACCTTGTCTAGTTTCAGTCCTAAAGGGAAATTCATTAGGACTCCAACGAGAAAGAAAAGAACTCCCAGGGCCAGAGTCTATGAGATATAGATTGTTGGCCACATATATACTCAACACATGTGTCTTACAACAATTGTACTTTAATTAGAACCCAATCTACCCCGGGGATTTGTGTTGGCAAGAGGAATGTTTATCATTGGTTGGGGCTGGTGGGGTGTTTTGTAACTACTGTTCTTTCAATTTGTTGCTGTTCAGTCATTTCAGTCATGTACAAATCTTCATGACCCGATTTGGGGTTTTCTTGACAGAGAAACGGGTGAGGTTTACCATTTGCTTCTCCAGCTCATTTTCCAGATGAGGAAATTGAGGTAAACAGGGTTAAGTGACTTGTCCAAGTTCACACAGCTAGTAAGTGTCTGAGGCCAGATTTGAGAACAGGCCCCAGCACTCTAGCCAGTACACCACCTAGCTGCTCTAATTCTGTCTGTACCTTCTCAGTAAGAAAATGTCTACATTCCACCTCAGTTACATTCAGAAAAGAATTGCTATAAACTCTTGCCATAAACAAAGGGTACTTGCACTTCCATGTTCACAAACTCTAAACTTCCTTTATCTAATTATAATCTTCTTAACAATCACTGTTACCTCCATTCCCACCAATTTCTGGTTCTTTACCTGGAACTGCCCATGCATTGCCTAGATAGAGAAGAGAGAGAGACATACATAGATAGATAGATAGAGACACACACACATATACATACATATATATATATATATGTGTGTATGTATACGTGTGTGTGTGTGTGTGTATGTGTGTGTGTGTGTGTGTGTGTACACACACACATACAGGGTGTTCTTAAAAGTCTGGACACATAGGCAAAAATGCATATTTTCAAGAAATGAAATGAATGAAATTTTCATGTTTGTTTTTTTCTTTTTTTTCTTTAATATTTTTAGTTTTCAACATTGATTTTGACAAGAGTTTGAATTACAAATTTTCTCCCCATTTCTCCCCTCCTCCCATTCCAAGATAGCATATATTCTGATTGCCCCATTCCCCGATCTGCCCTCCCTTCTGTCACCCACTCCCCCCACTCCCTTTTCCTTTACTTTCTTATATGGCAAGATAGATTTCTATGCCCCATTGCCTGTATATCTTATTTCCTAATTGCATGCAAAAACTTTTTTTTGAACATCTGCTTTTAAAACTTTGAGTTCCAAATTCTCTCCCCTCTTCCCTCCCCAACCACCCTCCCTAAGAAGGCAAGCAATTCAACATAGGCCACATGCTTACCATTATGTAAAACCCTTCTACAATACTCATGTTGTGAAGGACTAACTATATTTTGCTCCTTCCTATCCTAACCCCCTTGTTCAATTTTCTTCCTTGACCCTGTCACTTTTCGAAAGTGGTTGCTTTTGATTACCTCCTCCCCCATCTGCGCTCACTTCTATCATTCCTGCCTTTTTTTGTCTCCTTCCTCGTTCTTTCATGTGGGGTGAGATACCGAATTGAGTGTGTATGTTATTCACTCCTCAGGTCAATTCCAATGAGAGCAAGATTCACTCATTCGCCCTCACCTGCCCCCTCTTCCCTTCCTACAGAACTGCTTTGTCTTGCCACTTTTATGCAAGATAATTTACCCCATTCTGTCTCTTCCTTTCTCCCTCTCTCAATATATTCCTCACTCATCCCTTAATTTGAATTTATTTTTTTAGATATCATCCCTTCATATTCAACTCACCCTGTGTACTCTGTCTATATATATATGTATGTATGTATGTATGTATGCATGTATATTCCCTTCAGCTACCCTAATACTGAGGTCTTATGAATTATACATATCATCTTTCCATGTAGGAATGTAAACAAAACAGTTCAACTTTAGTAAGTCCCTTGTGATTTCTCTTTCTTGTTTACCTTTTCATGCTTCTCTTGAATCTTGTATTTAAAAGTCAAATTTTCTACTCAGCTCTGGTCTTTTCACTGAGAAAGCTTGGAAGTCCCCTATTTTATTGAAAGTATTTTGCCTTGGAACACGATACTTGGTTTTGTTGGGTAGGTGATTCTTGGTTTTAATCCTAGCTCCACTGACCTCCGGAATATTGTATTCCAAGCCCTTTGATCCGTTAATGTAGAAACTGCTAGAGCTTGTGTTATTCTGATTGTGTTTCCACAATACTCAAATTGTTTCTTTCTGGCTGCCTGCAGTATTTTCTCGTTGATCTGGGAGCTCTGGAAATTGGCAACAATGTTCTTAGGAGTTTTCTTTTTGGGATCTTTTTCAGGAGGCAATCAGTGGATGCTTTAATTTCTATTTTACCCTCTGGCTCTAGAATATCATGGCAGTTCTCCTTGATAATTTCTTGAAAGATGATATCTAGGCTATTTTTTTGATCATGGCTTTCAGGTAGACCAATAATTTTTAAATTGTCTCTCCTGGATCAGTTTTCCAGGTCAGTGGTTTTTCCAATGAGATATTTCACATTGTCTTCCATTTTTTCATTCCTTTGTTTCTGTTTTGTACTATCTTGATCTCTCATAAAGTCACTAGGTTCCATTTGCTCGAATCTAATTTTTAAGGTAGTATTTTCTTCAGTCGTCTTTTGGACCTCCTTTCTCATTTGGCTAATTCTGACTTTCAAGGCATTCTTCTCCTCATTGGCTTTTGGAGCTCTTTTGCCATTTGAGTTAGTCTATTTTTTAAGGTGTTATTTTCTTCAGTACTTTTTTGGGTCTCCTTTAGCAAGTCATTGACTTGTTTTTCATGGTTTTCTCACATCATTCTCATTTCTCTTCCCAATTTTTCCTCTACTTCTCTAAGCTGCTTTTCCAAATCCTTTTTCAGCTCTTCCATGGCCTGAGACCAGTTAATGTTTTTCTTGGAGGCTTTTGTTGTAGGCTCTTTGACTTTGATGACTTCTTCTGTCTCTTTGTTTTGGTCTTCTTTGTCACCAAAGAAAGATTCCAAAGTCTGAGTCTGAATCTGAGTCTGTTTTTGCTGCCTGTCCATGTTCCCAGCCCACTACTTGACCCTTGAGTTTTTTGTTGGGGTATGACTGCTTGTAGAGTAGAGAGTACTTTGTCCCAAGCTTGTGGGGCTGTGCTGTTGTTTTCAGAGCTTTTTCTACACAGCAAGCTCTGCCACAGGAGAGTTCCTCCTCCCCAATGAACCACCAACCCAGACTGCAACTGAGATCTGAGCAGGCTCTGCGCTCCTGCTCTGATCTGCCACTTAATTCCTCCCACCAGGTGGGCCTGGGGCCAGAAGCAACTGCAGCTGTACTTCTGTAGCTTCACTACCTCCACTGCCCCTGGGGCATTGGCCATACTGCGAACTCCTTTTACTCTGTCCCCGCAGTTTTTTCCCACTAACCTTTGTTGTCTTTGGTGTTGGTGGGTTGAGAAATTTGGTAACTGCCACAGCTCATTCATTCAGGGCACTAGGGCCTGTTCCACCCAGCTCCTGGTCTGATTGGTCCAGGTGCAGCCCGCTCTGGGCTCTGCTCTGCTCAGCTCCCAGCTCTGTGCAATAGACCTTAGCTAGCGACCATCCAGGCTGTCCTGGACTGGAGCCCTCCTTCCATCTGCTCTTTTGTGTGTTCTGCAGTTCTAGAATTTGTTAAGAGCCATTTTTATAGGTGTCCTGCGGAAGAGCTTTAGGCCAGTCCCTGCTTTCCAGCTGCCATCTTGGCTCTGCCTCTCATGAATGAAATTGTCAACAGAATTTTATTTAATTGGAATATTAATAACATCTTCAATATGATTTCCATCATTTGTGATACAAAGTTTGATGCACTTTGCAAGATTCACTTGAATTCGATGCAGTAACTCCACATTGCCATCAATTTTAGCATATTCACTCTTTATGAATTCAATCAAGTGTGTTGCATCTGTGATTTTCATTGAGTACACCTTCTCCTTTAGCATACCCCAGAAAAAGAAGTCAAGGGGCCTAAGGTCTATTAATATTCCAAATATTTCAAAATACACATTTTTGCCTATGTGTCCAGACTTTAGGGACACTCAGTATATGCACACATACACATATACATTAACACATACACATACATATATATGTGTATGTATATATATGTGTGTATGTGTATGTGTGTGTGTGTGTGTGTGTATTATTTTTTTCTCCCTTCCCTATCTTGTCCTCTCAGTGAACCAAATTAAATATGCTATTCTCCATTCAAATCCTTGTTCTCTTGTTCTATAGTGAAAAATACCTGACCAAAGCCCAATCCTGGTCTACTCCCACCCTTTCAATCATTTTGCAGTTGTGTCCAACTCCTTGTGACCCCGCTTGGGGATTTCTCAGTGAAGATACTGGAGAGGTTTGCCATTTCATTCTCCAGTTCACTTTACAATGAGGAAACTGAGGCAAACAGAGTTAGGTAATTTTCTGAGAGTTATTTTAGCCAGTAAGTGTCTGAGGCCAGATTTGAATTCATGAAGATGATTCTTCCTGAGTCCAGGCCCAACATCCTATCCATTGTGCCATCTAACTTACCCAATCCTGCCCTTAGCCTCCTTAGATTCAATTCACTTGCTCTTAAATAGAGCTTGTGGAAATCATGAAATCATGCTGATTAGGACTACTATGCAATTTTATGTTATTTAAACTCAACTGTGCCCACACTTAGAGCAAGTCTTCCCTTTTACTTATCCTTAATTGATTCACTATCACACTTTCCAAAAATCTTTTCCTAAAACATTTTTATCAATCCTGTAGCCATCCACACCATCCCCTCCTACCACACTGACAGATTAGGACCTTGACTCACACTTTAACAAAAAGTTGAGGCTCTTCACCATGAATTGCACCTTCTCCCTTCCTCATCTCACATCACTCAGACATCTTTGCTCACTATCTTCTCTTTCATTCTTGTATCAGATGAAGAGAAGGGCCTATTTTTTTTGATAGAACCCCTCTACATGTACTATTGATCCCATATGCTTCCATATTTTCCAACAGACTGTCCCCACTATTGCCCTGGCTCTTTAATCTTCAAAATCTACCTACTAACTCCACTAACTCCTCCATTCCAAATGTTCATATGGACTATTTGTGGCCAACTTGTGGTAGAGTCTTCTGAACTCATATTGGTCTGATCGGCCATAGCTGGACACACTGTACCTTGACTCCAATATAGTGATGTCATGTTGTCCCTTCAAGAACAAAGAAAAACAACCAGGGCCAGACTAGCTCCTTCCCTGCTACCTACACATAAGCCTATGTGTCCCCATTCTTAAAAAATCCCTCGGTGGAGCCAAGATGGTGGCTGGAAAGCAGGGACTTGTGTGAGCTCCCTGCCAAGTCCCTCCAAAAACCTATAAAAAATGGCTCTGCACAAATTCTAGAACTGCAGAACCCACAAAATAGCAGGGGGAAACAGGACTCCAGCTCAGGACAGCCTGGATGGTCGCTGGGTGAGGTCTATCGCACATGGACCTGGAAGCAGGAGGGGAGCAGAGCCCAGCGTGGCTCGTGTGGACCAACCAGACCAGGAGCCAGGCACAGCAGGCCCTAGCGCCCTGAATCAGTGAGCTGTGGCAGTTATCACATTAGTCAACCCACAAACACCAAAGACAACAGAGAAGAACAGCAAAACCCACGAAATAGCAGACGGAAGCAGGGCTCCAGTCCAGGACAGCCTGGATGGTCTCTGGGTAAGGTCTACCATGCACGGAGCTGGGAGCAGAGGGGAGCGGAGCAGAGCCCAGTGGGGGCGGCGGCAGGACCAACCAGACCAGGAGCCGGTCGAAGCAGGCCCTAGTGCCCTGAATCAGTGAGCTGTGGCCATTACCAAACTTCTCAACCCGCAAATACCAAAGAAAACAGAGAAGGTTACTGGGAAAAGCTGCTGGGGAGAGAGTGGAAGGAGTTGGCAGTTGGGCCACTGCCCCGGGGGCAGTGGAGGTGGGGCAACTAAAGAACTACAGCTGCAGTTGCTTCTGGCCCCAGGCCCACCTGGTGGGAGGAATTAAGTGGCAGATCAGAGCAGGAGTGCAGAGCCTGCATAAGATCTGTGTCCAGTCCGGGTTGGGGGTTCTTGGGGAAGGAGGAGGGCTGGTACAGCAGAGCTGGCTGCAATAGCTCTGAAAACAACAGCGCATCCCCTCAAGCTTGGAACAAAGTACTTTTTACTCTGCAAGCAGTCATACCCCAACAAAAAACTCAAGAGTCAAGTAAGTTGACTGGGAACATGGCCAGGCAGTGAAAAAGCAATCAGATTCAATCTCAGACTTTGGAATCTTTCCTTGGTGACAAAGAAGACCAAAACATACAGACAGAAGAAGTCAACAAAGTCAAAGACCCTACAACAAAAGCCTCCAAGAAAAACATTAACTGCTCTCAGGCCATGGAAGAGCTGAAAAAGGATTTGGGAAAGCAACTTAGAGAAATAGAGGAAAAATTGGGAAGAGAAATGAGAACAATGTGAGAAAACCATGAAAAAACAAGTCAATGACTTGCTAAAGGAGACCCCAAAAATACTGAAAAAAATACTGAAGAAAACAACACCTTAAAAAATAAACTAACTCAAATGGCAAAAGAGTTCCAAAAAGCCAGCGAGGAGAAGAATGCTTGAAAGGCAGAATTAGCCAAATGGAGAAGGTCCAAAAGACGACTGAAGAAAATACTACCTTAAAAATTAGATTGGAGCAAATGGAACCTAGTGACTTTATGAGAAATCAAGATACTATAAAACAGAATAAAAGGAATGAAAAAGTAGAAGACAATGTGAAACATCTCCTTGGAAAAACCAGTGACCCAGAAAATAGATCCAAGAGAGATAATTTAAAAATTATTGAACTACCTGAAAGCTCTTCAAAAGAAGAGCCTAGATATCATCTTTCAAGAAATCATCAAGGAGAACTGCCATGATATTCTAGAAGCAAAGGGTAAAATAGAAATTGAAAGAATCCACAGGTCACCTCCTCAAATAGATCCCAAAAAGAAAACTCCTAGGAATATTGTCCCCAAATTCCAGAGCTCTCAGATTAAAGAGAAAATACTGCAAGGAAAGAAACAATTTGAGTATTGTGGAAATACAATCAGAATAACACAAGATCTAGCAGCTTCTACATTAAGAGATTGAAGGGCTTGGAATACGATATTCCAGAGGTCAATGGAGCTAGGATTAAAACCAAGAATCACCTACCCAGCAAAACTGAGTATCATGCTCCAAGGCAAAAGGCAGATTTTCAATAAAATAGAGGACTTTCAAGCTTTCTCAGTGAAAAGACCAGAGCTGAATAGAAAATTTGACTTTCAAACACAAGATTCAAGAGAAGCATGAAAAGGTAATCAAGAAAAAGAACAAGAAAAAGAAATCGAAAGGGACTTACCAAAGTTGAGCTGTTTTGTTTACATTCCTACATGGAAAGATGATGTGTATGATTCATGAGACCTCAGTATTAGGGTAGCTGAAGGGAATATGCATATATACATATATATATATATATATATACATATATATATGTGTGTGTGTGTGTGTGTATACACGTTTATATATATATGTGTGTGTGTGTATGTAGGTATATATGTATGTGTATATATATATGTGTGTGTGTGTGTGTGTGTGTGTGTGTGTATTGACAGAGGGCACAGGGTGAGTTGAATATGAAGGGATGATATCTAAAAATAATCAAATTAAGGGATGAAAGAGGAATATATTGAGAGAGGGAGAAAGGGAGAGATAGAATGGGGTAAATTATCTCCCATAAAAGTGGCAAGAAAAAGCAGTTCTGTAGGAAGAGAAGAGAAGGCAGGTGAGGGCGAATGAGTGAATCTTACTCTCATCAGATTTGACCTGAAAAGGAATACCATACACACTCAATCAGGTATCTTACCCCACAGGAAAGAAGGAGGAAGAAGATAAAAAAGGGGGGATAATAGATGGGAGGGCAGATGGCGGTGGAGGTAATCAAAAACAAACACTTTCTAAAAGGGACAGGGTCAAGGGAGAAAATTGAATAAAGGGGGATAGGTTAGGAAGGAACAAAATATAGTTAGTCTTTCACAACATGAGTGTCATGGAAGGGTTTTACAAAATGATATGCATGTAGCCTCTGTTGAATTGTTTGACTTCTTAGGGAGGGTGTGTGGGAAGAGAAGAGAGGAGAGAATTTGGAACTCAAAGTTTTTATAAACAGATGTTCAACAACAAAAAAAGTTTTTGCATGCAACTGGGAAATAAGATACACAGGCAATGGGGCATAGAAATTTATCTTGAAAGGAAGGGAAAAGGGGATGAGAGGGGAATGGGGTGTCAGAAGGGAGGGCTGACTGGGGAATGGGGCAACCAGAATATATGCCATCTTGGAGTGGGGGGAGGGTAGAAACGGAGAGAAAATTCATAATTCAAACTCTTGTGAAAATCAATGCTGAAAACTAAATATATTAAATAAATTAAATTTTAAAAAATCCCTCACTTGATCTTATCAGGCTACTAGCTATCATCCTCTATATTTCCTCCCTTCACAGATGAACTCCTGAGAAAGCCATCTTCACTCAGTACTTTTACTTCCTCTCCTGTCTTGTCTAAACCCTTAGCATTTTTGAGCCTATCCTCCCAATCACCCAGGCTGGCAAATGCTGTCATTCTCAACTGCTCACTCTCTATTACCCCACATATATGATTGGATATGTTGACAAATCTGTTTCCAACTTGACAACATCTCTCATGTGCATTCTACTCTCTCTAGTCATAGAAACCCTAGTTCATTCCATCATTACCACTCACCTATACTACTGCAAAATAATTTTAATTTTTAAATTCTGAAATTAAAAACCAAAAAAAGACATTGCACAGCAGAGAATATGCAAAAAGGATTCTATGTGATACAGAAAATCTGTAATTCACATGTGTTTAGCTTTAAAATTTCCTTTTTTTAGATTTTTACCAATACTCTTTTAATTTTTATTTTTAAAAATTATTTATTTTAAATGCTCTTTTCTTTTTAAATTTTGAGTTCAAATTCTCTCCCTCCCTCCAAATCTATCTTCTACCCACTGAGAAGGCAAGCAATGTGATATCAATAAGCAAGGAAAAAAGAAAGTGAGAAAATTATACTGCAATTTGCACTCAGAGTTCATTCTCAAGAGGTAGATAGCATTTTTTTCATCATGAGTCCATTTGGAACTATCTTAGATCATTTTAATGATCAGAGTAGCTAAGTCTTTCACAATTGATCATCATTACAACATTGCTGTTACTGTACATAATGATCACCAGGTTCTTCTCATTTCACTCTGCAACAATTCATATAGGTTTTACTTTGTTTTTTTTCTGAAATCATCCCCCTTATCAGCTCACTCCATCACAATCATATGCCACAACTTTTTTTAATGCTTCAATCTGTATTCAGACATCATCAGTTCTTTCTCTGGGGATGAATAGCACTTTTCATCATAAGTCCTTCAGAGTTGTCTTGGTTTATTGTATTGCTAAGAATAGCCAAGTCATTCATAGCTGATAATCCTAAAATATTGCTGTTACTGTGTACCCAATGCATTTCACTTTGCATCAGCCCATGTAAGTCTTTGCAGGTTTTCTGAGAGCATCCTGCTCATCATTTCTTATAGCACAATAGCATTCCATCATAATCACATATCACAATTTGTTCAGCCATTCCCTGATTGATGGGTAACAACTCAATTTCCAATTCTTTCCCACCATAAAAGAGTCACTATAAATATTTTTGTACATCTAGGTCATTTTCCTTTTTGTTTTTTATCTCTTTTGGGATACAGACCTGTAATGGTATTGCTATGTCAAAGGGTATGCATGGTTTTATACCCTTTAGGGCATAGTTCCAAATTGCTCTACAGATTGGCTGAATCAGTTCACAACTTCATCAACAATGTATTGATGTCTCTCTTTTCCCACCTCCCTGCCACCATTTTTCATTTGCTTTTTCTGTTCTATTAGCTACTCTAATAGATATGAGGTACTACCTCAAAACTATTTTAATTTGCATTTCTCCAATCAATAGTGAGTTTGAGCATTTTTTAAATGGCCATAGACATCTTTGATTACTTCATCTGAAAACTTCATATGTTTTGATCATTTATCAGTGAGGGAATGACTTTAATTTTTATAAATTTGACTCTGTTCTCTATATGTTCAAGAAATAAGGCCTTTATCAGAGAAACTTGGTTCACATTTTTTTTCACAGTTACTATTGCTAATTTCTCTCCATCCTATTCCACCCCCCATTTATTCTATGTTCTCTCCTTTCACCCTGTCCCTCCTCAAAACGGTTTTGCTTCAGACTACACCCTCCCCCAATCTGCCCTCCCTTCTATCACCCCCTTGCCTCCTCTCTTGTCATTTACCCCTCCTACTTTCCTGTAGGGTAAGATAGATTTTTTTTAAATTTTATTTCACTTTTTAAATTTTTGTTATTAATTAATCTTCTTTAGTTTACAATACTTAGTTTTACAAGTTTTTGAGTTCCAAATTTTCTCACCCTCCCTCTCCTCCTCCTTTCCCCCTCCAAGATGCCATATAATCTGATATAGGTTCTACATATACTTTCGCATTAAACTTATTTTCCCAATAACCAACTTGTAAAGAATAATTATAACCAATGAAGTGAACCATGAGAAAGATGTAAAAAAAAAAACAAAAATATAATAAAATTTAAAAAGGAGAGAGCAAATAGTTTTCTTTAATCTGCATTCAGATTCCATAATTCTTTCTCTGGATGTGGATAGCCTTTTTCATAATGAATTTTTTGGAGTTGTCTTAGAACCTTTCATTATTGAGAAGAGCCAAGTCTATCAAAGTTACTCATTGCAGAAGCAATGTGTCTGTGGTTGTGTACAATGTTCTCCTGGTTCTGCTCCCTTCACTCATCATTAGGTCATATAAGATTCTCCAGGTTTCTATACCCAATACAGTGTGTATGTTCTTCTCTCTTGGAGTGAATTCTGATGAGAGTAAGGTTCACTTACTCCTCCTCATCTCACTCCTCTTCCCCTCCACTGTAAAAGCTTTTTCGTGCCTCTTCATGTGAAATAATTTACCCCATTCTACCTATCCCTTTCCCTTTCTCCCAGTACATTCTTCTCTTACCCATTAATTGTATTGTTTTAGAATCATCCCTTCATATTCAACTCATACCTGTTTCCTCTGTCTATATATACTCCTTATAACTACCCTAATAATGAAAAAGTTTTATCATGTTCCCATGTAGGAATATACACAGTTTAACCTTATTAACACCCTGTAATTTCCCTTTCCTGTTCACTTTTTTATGCTTCTCTGGAGTGTTGTATTTGAAAGCCAAATTTTCTATTGAGCTCTGGTCTTTTCATCAAGAATGCTTGAAAGTCCTCCATTTCATTGAATATCCATTTTCCTTCTGAAGTATTATACTCAGTTTTGCTGGGTAGGTGATTCATGGTTGTAATCCTAGCTCCTTTGCCCTCCATAATATCATATTCTAAGCCTTCCAAACTGTTAATATAGAAGCTACTAAATCTGGTGTCATCCTGATTGTGTCTTCACGATACTTGAATTATTTCTTTCTGGCTACTTGCAATATGTTCTACTTGAACTGGGAACTCTGGAAATTTGGCTATAATATTCCTAGGAGTTTTCATTTTGGGATCTCTTTCAGGAGGTGCTCAGTGGATTCTTTCAATTTCTACTTTACCCTCTGGTTCTAGAATATCAGGGCAGTTTTCCTTGATAATTTCTTGAAGGATCATGTCAAGGCTCTTTTTTTGATCATGGCTTTCAGGTAATCCAATAATTTTTAAATTATCTGTCCTGGATGTATTTTCCAAGTCAGTTGTTTTTCCAATGAGATATTTCCCATTGCCTTCCAGTATTTCATTCTTTTGGTTTTATTATTTCTTGATATCTGATAAAAGCATTAGCTTCCATATGCTCCACTCTAATTTTTAAGGAATTATTTTCCTCAGTGAGAATTTGTACTTCCTTTTCGATTTGGCCAATTCTACTTTTGAGGAGTTTTTCTTCTTCAGTGAATTTTCGCACCTCTCTTTTTGTGCCAATTCTGCTTTTTAAGGAATTCTAACTGGCTTTGTGGACATCTTTTACCATTTCACCTAGTCTGTTTTTTAAGGTGTTATTTTCTTCAGTATTGTGTATATGTGTGTGTACCTCCTTTACCAAGCTATTGACTTGTTTTTGTGATTTTCTTGCATCGCCCTCATTTCTCTTCCAAAGTTTTCCTCTAATTCTCTTATTTGATTTTCAATATCCTTTTTGAGCTCTTCCATGCCTGTAACCAATTCATGTTTTTCTTGGAGGTTTGGGATGTAGGAGCTTTGACTTTGCTATCTTCTTCTGAGTGGTGTTTTGATTTTCTTTGTCACCATAGTAACTCTCTGTGGTCAGAATTTTTCCCTATTGTTTGTTCATTTGCCCAGCCTATTAATTGACTTTTAACTCTTTGTTAAAGTAAGGCTCTGCTTCCAGGGTAGAGGGCACACTGTCCCAAGGTTTAGGGGTTTTGTGCAGTTTTTTTCAGACATCCTTCTATGGATCTGTAAGTTTTCAGTTTTTCTAAGGCAGTGTAATCTAAGGAGAGATGTCTAATACTCTGGTGTATGAGCAACCACAAGCATTCTTTTTTGCCCTGAAACCATGACAACAGTACCCATTCCAGTGTGACTACAAGCTCTTGTGTGCTAGTGCTTCTCCTTGCCCTGGGACTACTACACAGGCCTGATATCCTGATCTGAGTATGGGCAAAGCAACAAAGTCCTCCCTCAGTGCTAGCAAAGAGACCCTTGTAATCTTCTGATGAGTTTTTTGACCCTTTACCTCTGTGAACTGAGAATTCCAGAAGCAGCTACTGTTGTTGCTGATTCAGTGGCTTCCAAGGCCTGCTCCTGATTTGTGTGGGGCTGGTACTGTGCTGGAGGGGCCCTGTGCTGGACTGTCCTCCATTCCCACCCAAGTGCAACAGACCTTTCCTGCTGACCTTCTGAGTTGTCTTGGGCTGGAAAATTGGTTCATTCCATCTTTTTTGTGGGTTCTGCCACTCTAGAAGTTATTTGGAGTCATTATTTAAAGGCATTTGGAGGAGGTCGGGTGGGGTAGCTCAGACTACTCCACCATTTTGTCTCTGCCTCTTCTGGGCCACAACTTGTTAGGCCATTCCTCAATTGATGATTATCCCCATGATTTCCAATTCATTGCCACCACAAAAAGAACTGCGATAAATATTTTTGTACATATAGGTCCTTTTCTCTATTTTTTTTTTATTGCTTTAGGATACAGACCTAGTAGTGGTACTCCTGGGCCAAAGAGTTATGTACAGGTTTATAACTCTTTGGGCATAGTGTCAACTTGTTCTCCAGAATGATTGGACCAGTTCACTATCCCACCAATAGTTCTTAATGTACCTATTTTCCCCTCATTCCCTCCAGCATTTGTCATTTCTGATAGGTGTGAGATGTCACGTCAAAGTTGTTGTAATTTACATTTCTCTGATCAATAATGTTTTAAAGCACTTTCATGTGACTATAGATAGTTTTGATTTCTTCTTCTGAAAACTGCCTGTTTAATTAACCTTTTACCATTTATCAATTGGGGAATGGCTTATTTTAATAAATTTGACTAAACTCTATACTCAGTACGTATTTAAGAAATGAGGCCTTTATCAGAGAAACATGCTATAAAATTTTTTATTTTACTTCATTTGTCTATGGTACCTTTCAGCATAACGTAGTTTCCCTAATTACCTCTTTAAATTAGGTCCATTTTTGCTTTTGCTTTGTCCAAGATCACAATACCACTATATTTTCTACTTCAGCTGAAGCACATTAGATTCTGCTTCAGCCTTTCATTTTAACTCTGTGTTGTTTTAACTCTGTGTCTTTCTTTTTCAAGTATGTCTCTTGTATGCAACATATTGTTGGGTTCTAGTTTCTAATATAGTCTACTCTCTGTTTCTGTTTTATGGGTTGGTGTAAGAGCAACCACACTGGCATACCCAGGATGACTGCTAGTGCAGATTCTTTTATCTGCTTTACTAAGGAAAGAACTGTTTCAGGGGTCAACAATCTTCTTTAATTAAGGGGCAGCTAGGTGGTGCAGTGAATAGAGCACCAACCCTGGAGTCAGGAGGACCTGAGTTCAAATCTGGACTCAGACACTTGACACATGTACTAGCTATGTGACCTTAGGCAAGTCATTTAACCCCAATTGCCCTGCCAGAAACCAAAAAAATCTTCTTTAGTTAAGCAGAAAAAATACAGAGAAGAGAAATAAAGACCAACAGACAGGGCTCTACTGCCTGAATTAAAGCAAAACTGCTATATATATATATATATATATATATATATATATATATATATATATATATATATATATACTTTACATTCACTACTGGATTGAGAGAGCCTTTACCTCTGAGCAGTTGGGGAACTCTGAACACACAGCCACTCAGAATCTCAAACAGAGAATCACAACATATTTCTCATAAGTGTGGCCCCAAAGCAAAAACTCACCTCTCAGAATATATACTCTTTCAGCTAATAGGATCAGTGCCTAATTAGAAATTAACAAAAGGTGTGTAAACCTTCCTACAGGCAAGCAAGTTTCCCTTAATGGGCTCCACATGAGGCCTATTAATGGGCAGGGAAGATCTTATTCCCCATTAACCTTACAGTTAGCTTATACCATTCACAATCACAGTTACAATTACCAACTGTGTATTTCCCTTCAACCTATTTTTCCATTTCCTCCTCCTCCTCTTCTTCTTTCTTCTCCTTCTTCTTATCTCTCTCACTCACACTCTCTTTCTCTCTTTCATCCTATCCTTCCTCAAAAAGTCTGTTTTGCTTCTGCCCACTGCCTCTCTCAGTCCCCTCCCTTTTATCATCTCCCCCACTCTCTTATTCCATTCCCCTCCTATTTCCCTATTGGGTAAGTTCCATTTTTATACACAACTGAGTACCCATCCATCTATCTATCTATCTATCTATCTATCTATCTATCTATCTAATATATACTCTTCACTTTTTGAAGGAATTTTGATGAGAGCGAGGTTCAAGCATTGCCTGCCACCACTACCCAGTTTTCTCTTCCATTATAAAAGCACTTCCTTGTGCACTTCTTTTATGTGAGAAAAATCCCCCATTCTACCTCTCTCTTATGCCTTCTCCCAGTGTATCCCTCTTTTTCACTATTTATTTATTTTTTTTGGAGATCACTCCAACAGAATCAACTCACACCCATGCCCTCTGTCATTTTAACTGTCCTAATAATTATAAAGTTCCTGATGGTTACATGTATCATCTTCCCATACAGGAATGAAAACAATTTAAGCTTATTGAGTCCCTTCACGATTACTCTTTCATATTTACCTTCTTATGCTTCTCAAGTCTTCTGTCAAATTTTCTATTTAGCTCTGGTCTTTTCATCAGGAGTACTTAAAAGTCCTTTACTTCATTAAAATCCATTTTTTCCCCAGAAGTACTACACTTAGTTTTTCTGAGTAGGTTATTTGTGGTTGCAATCCTAGTTCCTTTGCCTTCTGAGATATTATATTCCAAGTCTTCTGCTCCATTAACATGAAAGCTGCTAAATCTTCTCTGACCCTGATTGTGGCTCCATAATATTTGAATTGTTTCTTTCTGGATGCTTGAAGTATTTTCTCTTTGACATGGGAGCTCTGGAATTTGGCTATAATATTACTAGGAGTTTTTCTTTGGGAACATTTTTCAGGAGGTCATCAGTGAATTCTTTAATTTCTATTTTGCCCTCTGTATATGAAACATTGGGAGCAGTTTTCCTTTATAATTTCTTGAAATACGATGTCTAGGGTCTTTTTTTAGTCATGGTTTTCAGGTGGTCCAATAGTTTTTAAATTATCTCTCCTCAATCTATTTGGAGGTCAGTTGTTTTTCTGATGAGATATTTTCTTCTATTTTATCATTATTTTATTGGAGGTGAATGTTGAGAGAGTTCAGCTGGGTGGTTGACCCTAATATGCCATCTTAGCTCTGCCCCCCCCCACCCAATCCTTTAATGATACTATCACTTCCAGGCTAAAATTGGCTTGATAAAATATGCCTTACTCTTAATTGATTTATTGTGTTACTTCTCCAATGAGTATTTGTATTTGAAAAGAGAAAATAGAATGAAGGGGGAAAATATCTCTACTAGAGGAAATTTAGACTATGATACCCTATTTGTAGAGATACTGTTGGGTAATTTGTCTTTTTAGTTGCCTGCAAATCATTCCATATAAATGATTACATACTCCACTGAGAGATACTTGAATAATATCCAAAAGTGTTTTCTTATATTCATACTTAAATAATACTACATTTAGTTCCATAAATGTGTTTACATCCATTTACAGGTTTATTTTATCTACTTTAATTATGTTAACACACAGATATTCTCTCTTCTGAATAATCCTTCCTTAAGGAACATGGGAGGGAATTATTCTTTCCATAGAAAAGGGTTTTGCATATAGGGGAACACAAATAAATGCTGTTTGAATTTAATCGAATTGAGTTAAGTTGAAGCAGTAAGCATAGATATTTGGGCTTAGGACACTTTACTGTGGTATAAAAGCTCAGATAGCCCTCCATTGTGAAAATTTCCTAGTATATTATTAGCAGTTCTATGCTAGTGTGTTTCAGTACTGCCTTGGAATGCCTCACTCTAATAAAATCAATACTGATAGTTTTGAACGATGTTTCTATATGTAAGTCATTTTCTTTTGGTTTTTCTCTTTGACTTGTCTCACTGTGAGGGTCTTTATGCATATATATGTATGAGAGTTTGTGCATCCCACTGGCTATACTGTATGTGTTTCTAAGCTTTCCTAATCAGGACGTGATTAAAATGATTGCTTTTAAAAGCTGATCTGTATTTTATCTGTCTTATCTCTGAATATTGGATTTAAATCAAATAGTAGTTTGCCTTAATTAATTTTAATTTTACATATTTGGGCCTTTAAAACTCAGCATGTAGGTTAATGCAAATTAATATAATGATTTTGGGCCAAGAACCCTAACACTTTTTAATAACAGGATTATTTTTATATTCCCATCCAGATAATGTATTCAACTACTTTGCAAATCATGAAGTGCTATATACACACATATAGATACATACATAAATCTATATCTAGAATGTCAGTTATTATTATCATCTCATTGTGCATATATCGTATGTGTCAAATGGTATATACTCATTTTATCAATGACAAAGGCAAGCTTCTATAGGTAAATTGTTTTCCCAGGGAAGTATGGCTCTCTAGTGATAGACCTCAGACTAGCATGCCAGTGTCCAGATCCTGAATTTCAGTGTGCCAAAAATGTGATCTTACAGAATGGGATTTGGCTTTCTGGGCCATAGTTAAAGGTATAATGATGCCAGCCAAGTAGAGAGGGCATTTAACAAGACCAGAACAATGTATCTACCTAGAGGCTGAATCATCTGGTTCAGGGAATTTTAATACAAAAAAGGCAGGAGAAGAAAACCATTCCTATACATCTGCTAAACCAAGTGCTAAAGAGAGGAGCAGGTATTGATATTGAAAGAAAACTGGCAAAACATAAATAATAATGTGAGTGGGAAATCTTAACAAAAAGAGATAAATGTAACTTCATAGATATCCTTGAGATGTGATAACAATGCATTTTATAACTAAAATATATCAGTGAAAGAATATACCCTGTGAAAAAAGAAGAGATTAGGTAAGAGGGGTTGCAGAATATAGGATTTTACACCAAGAAGTATTATCCTGTATCACATGATGACCAAAATGGCAGATCAGTCACTTCTCCAAACCCATTTAATTCTTCAACCACCTCCCCACCCCCCAAAAGGAATAATGTATTGGACATATAGAAATTATATCTGAATTCACAGGACAACGAAGAGAAAATCCCGACAAGCTAAAGTTTTCATGAACTAACACTGAAGAACTAATATTCTTAAAACCTCATCATACCTCCCTCCAAACTCACCAGCATCTTTGAGCCTAACAGGGATATAAACTGACTTATAGACTTGGGCTTGGGGCCTTTGCTAAGATAGGAGTGCTGTACAAGTGTGGACAGGTATGCTGAGCCTAACCAAAAGAGGACTAAAAGTCAGTTGGACCCAGCGTCCAGACTCCAGAGGATACTCAGGTAAGTGATATTGGCTGGCAAACATTTATTACCCAATGTGTGGAGGTGGAAAGAACACAGCAGGTCAACTTTGTGAATGTAACCATCAGCAAAGGGGGAGTGGCCAGAAAAATGAGCAATTAGGGCTGGGATTGAATATCAAAGCTAAAATAGGAAAGATTTCAAGATCAAATCCCTTAATAAAATTTTAGAATGCAAAAAAAATCAACAGAGGGACTCTTAAAACTATAAAGAAGAATGAGTAGTGTAATGGTCCAGCTGTGACTGTTACATTTAGGACACCATTGTCATACCATAACAAGTCTCCCCTTCATTCTAACCATAGCTATGTTATTTTTTCCAATTTGTGTGACTCAGCTTCTGGTGTCCCCACTTTTTAATCTTCATATTTTAAAGTACTTCTACCAATTAGAATCCTTGACTGGTTATTTCACTGCTTTGTAAGCTCATACACAAGCCTCTGGGGAACATTGTGAAGAGCATCTTTCCCAGTGGGCAATGCTATCTCACTTCCAGTATTGTGGGAAATGAATTTCTTAGTACATTTCTATTACATTAGGGAACATTCCATAACAATCAGAAGCATAAAGAAACTTCATTTAGGAGGTGGTGAATTTTCTGTCATTTTCAAGCAAAGGCTATATAATTTCTTCTCGGTGATGTTCTAGAGGATATTCTTACTTCGATATAGATTAAACCAGATGATCTTCTAGATGCCTTTTAGTTCTAAGATTCTTTTTTTTTTGGAGGGGGGAAGGTAAGACAACTGGGGTCCAGTGACTTGCCCAAGGTCACACAGCCAGTAAGTGTCAAGAGTCTGAGGCTGGATTTGAACTCAGGTCCTCCTGACTCCAGGGCCCATACTCTATTCACTGAACCAGCTAGCCACCCCCAGTTCTAAGATTCTTTAAGGCCTACTCTTTTTTTTTAAACCATGCATCACTCTATAATGATAGAGTGCATTATAATGCCTTCAAAATTAGTGTTTAAGATAAGGGAATAAGGGGAAACAGAGTTTTGCCTTTTTTGGCAAAAATTTGCTTCATTATTGTATGTTATTGTTGTTTGTCCTTTTTTTCCTAGAGGATCAAAGATATTGATTCATGCATGAATTAGATTTAAGTGAGGCAGAGTTGCCCAAAGTCATCAGCTTCACTCTATCTTCCAGAGTCATCACAGTCCAGAAGCAAGACAAAAGTCAGGATGACTGGCAATGGCCCAGGATGCAGTGGATGACCCGGGATGCAGAGGATGACCTGGGTATCTTCAATATCTAGTCAAGTTCTAAGCACTCCACAGAGTCTCCTTCAGCCACCTTCATGGCCATTGGAACAATTGTTCTCATCCACTCATTCCACTGGGGGAAATCTTCACATGCTTGCCCCTTACCTCACCTATGGGTTTGTGGCCTCTCGGTTACCTTCAATCTGGTTTAATTTGTCTATAAAGATGGTTTACCAAGGTGTGGCTATTGTGCATACTACAGCTTATTGGAACCACAGGTGAGAGTTGAGTGCCAGGTGGACACCAAAGGTGGATAAGTCACCCTGAAAAGGGCTCATCAAGTCCTCACACCAGAGGTGCTAGTCCTCCTTGAATACCCATACCCTGTTTGGATGTTAAATTGGTCTAGAATGCCCCTCTTACCTTCCCTTCTTCTTTCCTTCTTCCCTGCCTGCTCTTGTCTCCCCCCCATCCATAATATATCCAGAGTAGAAGATAAGTGAAGATTATGATTAGAGTTGGGAGACTTAAAGTTAGTGGAGAAGAGTGGAGAGCAGGAAACTATTTTACCTTCTTTCTGATTCATAGACAAAATGTAATTAATTGTGAATTCCAAACAGGAAGGATTTATTTTTTTAAAGGATATGTTTGAAAAAAACAAATATGTGTTATGTGTGTATCTATGAATAGTAATGAATATAAGATATAATAATTCAAATTAGTGAGTTAAGGGGATCTAAATTTGTAAACTTTGTGCATAGACTACCTCAAATTAGAAAACATATAACCGTTGCATTCTCAAATTTTCTTTTAATTCTGTCTTTATCAGCTTGCTTGCTCACATTTTGTCAGATAAATCATTTTAAAAGAAAAATAGAATAATAACTGGAGATGATAATATTCAAAACAGTTGTTAATTTAATTTAAAAAATAAAATGTCATTTTGCTATTTATCATCAAAAACATTAAAATGCCATAGAATTTCCACTGTCCATCAGTCAACAATCATCTATTAAGTACTTAGTATAGCCAGATACTCTGCTAAGCACAGGGGATACAAAGAAGGGCAAAAAAGCAAAACAAAAAAACACCTCTACCCTTAAAGATCTCACTTTAGCAGGGGCTGGAAAGGACTGGAGAGGTGGGAACAATGTTCAGATAACTAGCTAAATACAAGATATACACAGAGTAGATAGAAGATAATCTGAGAGAAAGGCACTAGTAGCTTGGGAGCCTGGGAAAAGTCCTGCAGAAGATGGAATTTGAGTGAAGGAAGCTGAGAGGCAGAGGTGAGAGTTCAGAGCACTCCAAGTATATAGGACAGCGACTACTACAAAGGCACAAAGATGCAGGGATGTAGACCAAAATATTCCTAGTAGAACTTTTTACAGTAGTAAAAAACTGAAAACAAATGTCCAGGAATTGGGGAATGGCTAAACAAATTATGGTACTGGAATATAATGGAATATGATCTTCTTATAAATAATGAATGTGATGAGTAAAAAGAAGCATGGAAAGGCATGTTGACTGAAGTAGGGTAAAATAAGTTGAGTCAGGAAAAAAATATGCATGATGACTAAAACAATGTAAAAGGAAAGATTAACAATCACAAAATAACAAAAAATGAATGTTGCAAAATTGCAAAGAACAACCATGACCCCGAAAAAGAGAGAAGATGCCTTTCCCTAACTGCAGATGTAAAAGGTCTGCAACTATGATATTTTCAATGCTCTGACACATTTTGCTTATTTTTTTTCTCTTCTTCCTCTTTTTTCCCCTTTAAAAATGTTGTTATATGGAATTGACTTCCTTAAAGGAGGAAGAGAGAGAAACTGGGTGAAATTTTAGCAATGTAAGAATAAAAGATATGGATAAAATTTGTAATAAAAGCAAAGAAGAAAGTCCCATGTAGAATGTTTTCAAGCAATTATTGTGGGAGCCAAGATTGCGGATTAAGAACAGTCACCCAGCTGAACTCTCATCACTTTGCCCTGCAAACAACTTTAAAATAACATGAAAGTGAAGTGAGAAGAACTAGGAGATCCTCGTGTGCAGTAACAGCAATGTTGTAACAATCATCAACTGTGAAAGACTTGGCTAACTGATCAGAACAATGAACCAAGAGAGTTACAAAGGGACTCCTGATGAAAAAAAATGTTATCCACCTCCTGGGAGAGAAATGATGAATTCTGAGTACAAATTGAAATAGAATTTTCTCATTTCCTTAATTTTTCTTGCTTTTTAATAAAATATGGCTAATATGGAAATATGTTTTGCATGATTTCACATATATAAGTGATATCACACTGTTTGCCTTCTAAGTGAGTGAGTGAGGGTTGGGTGAGGAGAGAATTTGGGGACCAAAATTCAAAAAGAAAAGAATGTTAAAGAAATAGGAAAATTAAATGTTAAAAATTAAAAAAAGAAATGACTGGGCGCTTCTGATGGAGTGAGAGTAGAGATAGGGGTGGAAAGTAGAAGGTAAGAAATGTAAGAGATAAAAAGGCAAAAGAGATTAGACAATTTAAATTAAACTTCACCTAATCAACAATCTCCCCAAAGGCCAGTGCTATATTCGATTGTTCAGAAAGCTTAGAAAATAAAAGTACTTGGGGTTAAAAAAAAGTTGGAAGGAAAAATGTCTTTAAAACAATTTTCTTAAAGGATGAGATCATATCCCTGGCACAAAACAAAATCTTCAACTTTTCAAAAAACAATAAATACATAAAGAAAAATTTGGATACATATCAGAATTATTTCATATCTTGCATGTTTACAAAATAATCAAGCCTCCAATTTTTGACTTGTAGGTTAACTAAAACTTCAAATGGGTTAGTGTCTAAGTTTGATAAAGAAGAAAAGTTTCCAGGATCTAGTTACGAAGGGGAAACAACGTTATCTTCAACTAGTCTTTGATTATATGTTCAGCCAAAATGTTTAACCTCATTATCTGGCTAACAATGCTGAGGAACAACTTAGACAAACTAAAAACAATACTTCAAATACTCTTAATGTGTATTTACTGATATAATATACTTTACACTTCTCCACCTTTCTCAAAGTTAGATAGCAACATAATTTAGCAATTACCTCTTCCATCCTTCCATCTCTTCATAAGTGTATTTTTCATCTGTGAAGTCCAAATTCAAGATATAATAACTCACTCTTCTCCATCTTCACCCCCAACTCTCTGTCCCCTTTCTCTTTGTCCACCTCTTTCTGCTCCCCTTCCATGGGGTTTCCTACTCAATTCATAGTCACTAAACAGTGTCCTTTTTAAAAAAAATTACTTCAAAAGGACTACAGGCTTGCTATGCCTTATTTACATTTAAATATTACGAGTAGCCATTAATTCTATTTATTTTAAAGTCTTATTAAATTTTGCATGTCAAAAGTGCTGACCAAAACTAGCTTTTTACTGTAGGAGATCCTAGAACTCTTTGCTTATATTAAAATCTCCCTTACCTCTTGAAGAGGAAACTTTGGGGTGAAGTAATGGCCAAATAGAATATTCTATTTTCTTTCATTTCTGATGAGAATTTCTATATAATTAAAAATAGGTGCTATTTGGTATGTGATTTGTTTCTTCCTGGTTGTTTTAAAATTTTCTCTTTGTGACAAGTTCCAAAGTTTGACAACTATGTTTCTGAATTAAATTTGGCATGTCTCTTTCAAGAAACCTTAAAAATTCTACTGAACAACATTTTACGTCTGTTTTCAATACTTCCAAAAAATTGTTTCATGACTTCAGGCTCTTTGTTTTTTGATATTGTTAAAGACACTCATAATTCTCAATTTGTCTCTTTGAGATCCAACCTTTAACTCTGTTATTGGGATATATAGGGGTCTCAAGTCTTCCAGATGTCCTATTTTTAAAATTGTTTTTGCTATTTTTCTGTCCTTTTTGTATTTTTGTTCTTCATCTGAGCTATTCTATTCCACAAAATATTCACCAATTTACTAAGATTTTCTATGAATTGCTCAAGATAAGTTTGGAATTCATTTTAATTTTTTTTGTCTTCACTTACTTATATTCAATTTTTATAAATGGCAAATCTTCCTTTATTCTTTTGATTGAACTTAATCATTCTGAAAGTTTTTGTGATAGGTCTTATTTAATTTTTTCTGTCTTGCTGTATTGTTCTTTCTTTCTAGAGATGTCTTGAGCTTCATAGCATTTGTTCCTTGTCCTTGAGAGACTTTATCTTTTGTGGATTTGGAATGCCTATCTCTTGTGGATTAGGAGCCTAGTCTAAGGCCACATCCTTCTTATATTATATAGTTCCAACTTTATCTGGCTGGTAATAAAAGGCTACTCAAATTCAGGCATGAATTAGGACAAGGAGATAGGGGAAGAAGGTAATAACTATGTCCAGAAAGTATCACACACCTCAACTTTTCAGAAAGGGTTTCTTTAAATTCTGACAATGGAGTTTTCAGCTGCCTGTGTGTTCCTTGCCCATCTCCATTCTCCTCTTCTCTGAAAAAAACATTTCAGTCCAGAAAGGAACCCAGCCAGCACGCTGGTCTGGAAGAGTGCTGGGCAAGCAAAACACCAGAGCAGGAGCAGGCCCAGGGTGGAAGTACCGGCTATAGAGGCAATCGATCCCCAGGCCGCTCAGCCCAGGATTGGATTCTGTCAGAGCTACAGGAGAGACCAGCACAGAGCCTGCAGCCATGGCAGCAGCTAACCCTGAGGCCTCCAGCCCACAGTCTAAAGGTTTGAAACTTGCCTTCTTGAACTTCCAGGAGCCATTATGGCCAGATAAAATGACTCTCATCCCTCCCTTCCTTACCCGGATAATACACCCTAGGGAGAAACCCTGAAATAGAGGAACTAGAAGTGTGGCTTCAGTAGCCTTTTAGTGAGAGAAGTTGGGGAGAGGGCCCTTTTCATGGCAGAAGAAGACTAGCACAGGAAGAGAGGTGTCCCAGAAGGCCCTACCTCAGCAGAACAGTGGGAGATCCTGAGCCCCGGGGGCAGGGGTGGAGCTAGCAAATGTGAACACCAGATCCTTCATACAGCCGGGGAAGTGGCAGACACCAGCACAGATAATGGCTGAAACCACCTGTGCTGCAGAGAAGCCCCAGGGGAAGAGGAGACTCCCAGCAGCCAGACCACCCCTCCCCCACACTTCATGAAACCAGAGGCCACAGCACACAAAGTCAGTGAGCAGGCCCATGGTTCCCAACACAAGAAGCTTGGGACAGAGCCCCTTGAGCCTCAGAAGCAGAGATCCACTTTAGAAGCCAGGGAAAAAAAACCAAACACCATGAAAAAACAGACTAGAAATCCAAAGACTATGGATTTCTATTATGGAGACAGGGAAGACTGAAATACCAATTCAGAAGAGCATTGACACTATACCCACATCTGAAGCCCCAAAAGGGAATGTGAACTGGTCTCCAGCCCAAAAAGCATTCCTGGAAGAATGCAAGGAGGATTTTAAAAACCAAATTAGAGAGGTAAAAGAAAAAATGGAAAAAAAAATCACTGATGGGTACAAATCTTTAAAAAGTAAAAATATCAAAATGGTTAAGGAGGTTCAGAATATAAATGGAGAAAATGCCTCATTGAAAAGTAAAATCAACCAAAGGGAAAAGGAGGTAGAGAAGCTAAATGAAGAAAACAATACATTAAAAATTAGAATTGAGCAAGTGGAAGCTAATGGCTTCAAGAATCATTCAAACAAAATCTAAAGAATGAAAAAAAATAGAAGAAAATGTGAAATAACTGACTGGAACAACAACTGACCTGGAAAATAGATCCAGGAGAGAAAACCTTAGAAATATTGGTCTACCTAAAAGCCATGATGAAAAAAAAGATCTGGGACAGTATCTTCCAAGAAATCATCAAAAAAAACTATTCTGAGGTCCCAGAACCAGAGGGTAAAATAGTCATCAAAAGAATCCACTGATTCAACCCCTGAAAGAGATCCCAAATTGAAAACTCCAAGAAATATTGTAGCCAAATTCCAGAATTATCAGGTCAAGTAGAAAATACTGCAAGCAGCCAGAAAGAAGCAATCCAAATATCGCAGAACTAAGGTCAAGATCATGCAGGATCTTGCAACTTCTAAAATAAAATAAAGGAGGAATTGGAATATGATATTCTGAAAGGCAAAGAAGTTTGGACTACAACCAAGAATCAACTACCCTACAAATCTGAGCATAATTTTTCAGGGAAGGAGATGGACATTCAATGAAATAAAGGAATTCCAGACCTTCCTGATGAAAAGGCCAGAGCTCAATGGAAAACTGATCTTCAAAAACAAAACTCAAGAGAGACATAAAAAGGTAAATAGGGGAGGGGGAGACTATGTTATTCAATAAGGGAAAATTGTTTACATCCTTATATAGGATTACATTGATTTATATATTTTATATATATGTAAATTCTTAGAAGAGAAGTTAAGGGAGGTACAAGAAGAAATAGACAGCAAAACTATAGTAGTGTAGGACCTCAACACCCCTCTCTCTGAACTTAATAAGTCTAACCTCAAAATAAACAAGAAAGAAGGAGGTGAATAGAATTTTAGAAAAGGTAGATATGATAGACCTCTGGAGAAAATTTAATGGGGATAAAAAGGAATATACCTTTCTCTCAGCAGTACATGGCACATACTCAAAAAACTGACTACAGCAAAAAAACCTCACAATACAGTGCAGAAAGGCAGAAATAGTCAAAGCATCCTTTTCAGATCATGATGCAATTAAACTTATTTGTAAGAAAGGACTATGAAAAGATAAACTAAAAATTAATCGGAAACTAAATAATCTGATACTAAAGATTGAGTGGGTCACAGAACAAATAAGAGAAACAATTAATAACTTCATTCAGGAGAATGACAATAATGTGACAACATACCAAAACTTAGGGGATGTAGCAAAAGCAGTTCTTAGGGAAAGTTTTATAACTCTAAATGCTTACATGAATAAAATAGAGAAAAAGAAGATTAATGAATTGAACATGCAACTGAAAAAGCTAGAAAAAGAAGAAATTGAATATCCTCAACTGAAATTAGAAATACTGAAAACCAAAGGAGAGATTAATAAAATTGAAATCAAGAAAACTGTTGAACTAATAAAACTAAGAGCTGGTTTTATGATAAAACCAATAAAAATCAATAAACATTTGGTAAATTTGATTTAAAAAAAGAAAGAAGAAAACCAAATTACCAGTATCAAAAATGAAAAGGGTAAATTCACCTGCAATGAAGAGGAAATTAAAACAATATAGTTAGGAATTATCTTACCCAATTGTATGCCCATAAATGTGACAACCTGAGGGAAACGGATGAATATTTACAAAAATATAAATTGCCGGGGCAGCTAGGTGGCACAGTGAGCAAAGTACAGGCCCTGAAGTCAGGAGGACCTGAGTTCAAATCTGGCCTCAGGCACTTGACACACTTACTAGCTGTGTGACCTTGGGCAAGTGTCTTAACCCCGATTGCCATGCCTTCCCCCTCCAAAAAAAAATATAAATTGCCCAGGATAACAGAACAGGAAGTAAGTAAGATACCTAAATAACCCCATTTCAGAAAAAGAAATTGAGCAAGCCATCAATGAACTCCCTAGGAAAAAATGCTCCAGGGCAAGATGGTTTTACATGTGAATTCTATCCAACATTTAAAGAACAATTATTTCCTATACTTTATACTCCATTTGGGAAAATAGGTGAAGAAGGAGTCCTACCAAATTCTTTTCATGACGCAAATATGGTATTAATACCTAAACCAAGAAGAGTCAAAACGGAGAAAGAAAATTATAGACCAATGTCCCTAATGAATATTGATGCAAAAATTTTAAATAAAATATTAGCAAAAAGACTGCAGCAACTTATCATGAGAATAATTCACTATGCCCAGGTAGGATTTATTCCAGGAATACAAGGCTAGTTCAATATTAGGGAAACTATCAGCATAATATATCAACAACAAAACTAGCAGACACTATATATGATTATCTCAATAGATGCAGAAAAAGCTTTTGACAAAATACAACATCCATTCCTTTTAAAAACACTAGAAAGCATAGGAATGAATGGAGTCTTCCTTAAAATTATAAGTAGCATTTCCTAAAACCATCAGCAAGCATTATAAGTAATGGGGATAAGCTAGATCCATTCCCAATAAGATCAATAAAAACAAGTATGTCAGAAACTAAGTTATCACTCTTTGCAGATGATATGATGATTTACTTAGAGAATCCTAGAGAATCAAGTAAAAAACTACTTGAAATAATAAAAAAAACTTTAGCAAAGTTGCAAGATATAAAATAAACCCACATAAATCCTCAGCATTTCTATATATTACTAACAAAGCCCAACAGCAAGAGATAGAAAGAGAGATTTCATTTAAAGTTACTGTAGACACTACAAAATATTTGCCAAGATGAACCCAGGGCCTATATGATCATAATTACAAAACACTTTTCACATAAATAAAGTCAGATTAAATAAATGGAAAAACATCAGTTACTCATGATTAGACCAAGATAATATAATAAAAATGACAATTTTATCTAAATTAATTTACTTATTCAGCTCCATAACAATCAAACTACCAAAAATTATTTTATAGAGCTGGATAAAATAATAACAAAATTCATCTGGAAGAACAAAAGGTCCAGAATATCAAGGGAATTAATGAAAATAAATGCTAGGGAAGGTAGCCTAGCCAAACCAGATATTAAGATGTACTATAAAAAAGCAGTCATCAAAATTACTTGGTACTGGCTAAAAAAGAGAGTGGTGGATCAGTAGAATAGGTTAGGTACACAAGATGTGATTGTCAACAACTATAGCAATCTACTCTTTGATAAACCCAAAGAATCCAGCTTCTGGGCTAAGAATTCACTATTTCACAGAAACTGCTGTGAAAATTAGAAAATGATATGGCAGAAACTGGGCATAGACCAATATCTTACACCATATACCAAAATAAAGTCAAAATGGGTTCATGATTTAGGAATAATAGCTGATATATTATGAGCAATTTGGGAGAGCATGGAATAGTTTACCTGTCAGACTTACAGGAAAGGGAAGAATTCATGATCCAACAAGAGATAGAGAGCAGTACAAAATGCAAAATGGATCATTTTGATTATGTTAAATTGAAAAGTTTTTGTATAAACAAAGCCAATGCAACAAAGATTAAGAAAAATGCAGAAAATTGGAAGAAAACCTTTACAACCATTTTCTCTGATAAAGGCCTCATATCTAAAATATACAGGGAATTTAGCCAAATTTATAGGAATACAAGTCATTCCCCAATTGAGAAATGGTCAAAGGATATGAACAGGCAGTTTTCAGAGGAAGAAATTGAAGATATCTATAGGCATATGAAAAAATGCTCTAAATCACTACTGAGTAGAGAAATGCAAATCAAAACAACTCTTAGGTACAACATCTCTCCTGTCAGATTGGCTAACATGACAAAACAGGAAAATGATAAATTCTGGAGAGGATGTGGGAAAATTCGAACACCGTTACATTGCTGGTGCAGTTGTGAACTGATCCAACCACTCTGGAGAGCAATTTGTAACTATGCCCAAAGGGCTATAACAATGTGCATACCCTTTGATGCAGCAATACCACTTCTAGGCTGCACCCCAAAGAGATCACACAAATGGGAAACGGACCTATATGTACGAAAATATTTATAGCAGCTCTTTTTGTGGTATCAAAAAACTGGAAATCAAGGGGATGCCCATCAATTGGGGAATGGCTAAACAAGTTGTGGTATATGAATGTAATGGAAAACCATTGTGCTATAAGAAAGGGGAAGATCCAGACTTCATAATAACCTGGAAACACCTACATGATCTGATGCTAAGTGAGGGGAGCAGAACCAGGAGAACATTGTACACAACCACAGTCATATTGCTTCTGTGATGACTAACTTTGATGGACTTGGGATCTTCTCAGCAATACAAGGTTCAAAGACACCTCCAAAAGACTCATGATAGAAAGAGCTATCTACATCCAGGAAAAGAAATACGGAATCTGAATGCAGATTGAGGTAAACTGTTTGCTCTCTTTTTTTTTCTTTTTCTCTTCTTATTTTGGTTTTGTTTCTTGTTTCTCATGATTCATTCCATTGGTCATAATTTTTCTTTACAACTTGACTATGTCTAAATATGTTTAATGCAAAAGTATACGTAGAACATATAATGGATTCCATACCGTCTTGGTGGGGAGGGGAGAGGGGAGGGAAGGGAAGAAAATTTGGAACTCAAAAGCTTGTGGAACTGAATGTTGTAAAGTAAAAATAAAAAATCTAATACAAAAACATTTCAGTCCACTTGAATTCATGATAAAATGCATATTAAATATTGCCTTAAAGGAGAAGACAAGTTCAAAACAGGCACCATATAGTCCAAGGGGAATGTATGAAAAGACTAATTAAATGCCAACAAGTTTTAAACTTTGTCAGCACCACCCACTGGAGGTACTTTCTCTTCCTCCAACAATTGCTTTCTTCAATCACTAAGTGCACAGTTGCCTGGATTGTGTTTCAAGTGGTGTCTGCATCTGTGAGAAAGGGTAAAGATATTGGTAGTGAAAGACAGACTTTGTAGGCTATCAGTAATAAATATAAACCAACTATACAAATCTCACAGCCTTAAATGAAACAAATACTATTAGTATTTATAAGGTGTCCAACTGCATCTATTTATATGGTTTCCTAATGCTATAAATATTTTATAGCAACTTTTTATTCATTAGTAAGAGGCTTCTAGCCAAAACCTCTTTCTTAAAAATTTAATCTGGTACAAGCGGTCTATTTATGAACACCTGATGACAAATAAAAATGTCCTTAAAGGCTAAATACTATATAGGAGGATGGAAATGTCCATTTATATTCCTATAACATCTTCCTTTCAAAGAGCTAGGACTCATTTGTAATGGGGGTCCAGCATAGGCAGAATAGGGCATGTAAGGGAAGAGACTGCCTTAGAATAATTGTAGACCATGTTTAGGCATTCTGTAATTGATTCCACTCTGCTAACCACACAGTGAAGAGGAGGTTCTTTGGTTGCAGAAGCATTCAACAGACTTTAGTCAGATTTTGCCATGCCTCTCTTGCCCCTGAATTTTCAGTTGCTGCTTTTGTAATTGGACTCTACCCACAGCTTAAGGTGAGAAAAGAGAAAAGACTCAGTGCTTTCTCTTCTCTGAAGCCCTATTCCCCTGAAAAATGGGCCTCTGCATTTGTTCTTTTCTAATCTAGGTGCAGGGAGAGTCTCTGACCTTGGGACTTTTATTGATTCTTTTTTTTTTGAGGGGGGAAGGCAAGGCAATTGGGGTTAAGTGACTTGCCAAAGGTCACATAGCTAGTAAGTGTGTCAAGTGCCTGAGGCCGAATTTGAACTCAGTTCCTCCTGACTCCAGGGCCAGTGCTCTACTCACAGGGCCACCTAGCTGCCCCAACCTCACGAGTTTTAAAAGGTCAGGAGAGTGAGCTACAGGAATCTAAGAGTTGGAGTTCAGGTTATATTTTGCAGTCAGCCCTGCAATGATGCCTCCAAGGAGTCACTTCATGAATGACCTTGTGGACCCAGGCCAGCGGAACTGGAGACAATGCCTCATCTAGCAGTCATACTACATCTGGAACCAATTGAGCTAAATTTGCAGCCTATTGCCTCCACCCTGCAAGGATCTGAAGGAGTGTAGATGAAAATATAAATATCTTTGAGGTATTGGGAGGAAATGTCTGTACATTTGTTCTTGTTATATCTTTGATGTTCTGTAAAAGTTAATTGATGTTAAGGGACCTAATTGATGTTAAGGGGCCACTGGAGCCTAAAATGAGGAGAGGAATAATTATTAATAACCAATGATTTGGGGAGATCCAGAGTTCCCCCTTTTTTCTATAGTCCTCATTCCAAAGTTCAGTCTCTTAAAGGAAGTTCAATTAACTTTGCTCAATCTTGGTCAGACCACCCAATCTTATAAGGAATTCCTAATCTAAGGTGAATTCCACTCAATCAAGCTTGGGTGGAAATAGACCCTTTTGTCTAGATTGCCCAAGGCTGGGGGTGGTCTGGGTATAGTGATTGCCTCTCTGTCCAAGAGTGACATGAAGCCTTTCTCAGCCCCTCCCTGGAGTGAGCTCACTTCTCTTTGTAAAGTCCACCTCTCATTATCAAGAAATCATGTCTCTCAAACTTTTTAGTTCTTTTTAAACATCACACTAATGATGGGCTTGACTCAATGACATTAGGAAAGGGACAGCTCAACCTCATAAGGTTACCCCTGGAGCCCTGCAAGATAGATGTAGTCTGGCTTTGGGAGAGAGAGAGCATACTGACTATATAGAGTTCAGTGATTTTTTTGGTGGTAGAATTCTAAAGTATAAAAAGTCTCCTGTTCACTGTGTGGTTAGCAGAGTGGAACAAAAGAGAATGTACAGTATAGTAAATTTTGAGGTAGAGTTCTCAATTATTTCTTTTTCATAATGGGTTTTGCCAATACACATCTCCACAAATAGTGCCACTAGTATGTCTGATCTCTTAAAGCTCTTTTAACATTTGCCACATTCCTTTTTTCTCCATTTTTAACAATCTAAATATGAGATGAAACTTCAGTTAATTTACATTTCTCTTTTTAGTGGTCTGGATCATTTTTTCATGTGATTATTGATAGCCTGCAACTCTTCATCTGGAAACTGCTTATTCATGTCCTTTAATCATTATCAGCACAATATCTGACACAAAGTAGGCATTTCATAAATGCTTGCTGATTAATTAGCTATCCATTATACAGTGGCTCTTGTTTATGTTTACACACACATGTGCACGTGTGTATGTGTGTATGTATCTGTATAAACTCCCTATATCTATTGAATATTGGAACTTTATTAGGGATATCTACTGCAAAGATTTTTTTCCCAATTGTTCTTCTTCTATTCATTGATTTTGTTTGAACAAAAGCTTTTCAATTTTATGTGATTCAAATTGTCTAGTTTGTCTTCTTGGATCAGATCTATCCTTTGTTTAGTCAAGAATTATCTCCCCAGATATGGTTGTTATATTTCCTCCCTATACTTTTTTTTTTCAATGTTACATTCCACATTTAAGTCGTATATCCATTTGGAGCTTATGGTGATATGTACTATAAGATGCTTGTTTAATCCTAATTTCTACCAGACATCTTAACAATTTCCCCTAAACAAACAAACTAGTGCATTGTTGATAGAATTGTAAATTTGTCCAACCATTCTAGAAAGCAATTTATAGTGCCCAGAATTTTAACAAACTGTGCACATACTTGGCCCAGCTAAGCCACTATTCGTTCAATAGCCCAAAGAGATCAACAAAGGAAGAAAAGGACTTAAATTTATAAAAATATTTGTAGCAGGATTTTTTTTTACTAGTCGTCAAAAATTAGAAACTAAGGCGATGTCCTACTGAGGAATAGTTTTTAAAAATTATATATGAATTTAATGGAATATTATTATTCCATAAGAAATGACAAAATATACAGTTTCAGAGGATAGTGGGAAGGCTTCTATGAATCGATGCAGAGCAAAATGAACAGAATTAAGAGAACAACTTATACAATGACAGCATTGCTGAGAAAAAAACAACTTTGAAAGACTTCAGAATGCTGATCAACATAATGGGAAATCACAAGTCCAAAAAAGATGGAAGAAAAAAATGTTCCCCTAACCTTTTACTAGAGATGTGTAGAACTTGAAATGCAGAGACATTCATTTTTGGACATAGTAAATGTGGGAATTTATTTCACTGGGGTATGCATACTTATAAAGAGGGTCTTTTATTTTTGTTCAACAGCAGTTCAATAGTTTGAGATCCCTATTGTTATGCTCTTTTTATTACTACTTCTTTCATTATTTCCATTAAAATTCTTGAGCTTTGGCTTCTCCAAAGGCCTTTTGTTATTATTCTGTCTAGTTCTATGAAGTAATATTCTGTGAATTTGATTGGTATGGAATTAAATCTGTAAATTAATTTAGGTGATATTATAATTTTTATTAAGTTGGCCAACCACAAATAATATCTTTTCAATTTTTTCAGTCTTCCTTTACTTTTGTAAACCACGATTTTTGAACCACAATAACATCATCTACAAATACTGCTAACTTTACTTACCTATGCTTATTCTCTTGATTTCTTTTTTTCATTATTACAGGTAAAATTTCCAAAACTATATCAAATAATAATGGTGATAATAGATATGCCTGTTCTACCCCTTATCTTGTTGGAAACCATATTATTGTGATCATCATCATATTTTAAATATTGATAACAAGCCTATTTCTCTAAATCTAATAATAGCATGATTTTATTGCTCTTCTTATTAATATGATGAACTCTATTTGTAGTTTTCCTAATATCGAAGTAACTACATTCTTCACATAAATCCAACCTATTTTAATGAATAATATTTTGAATATGTTATAAAATCCTCTGCTTGGCATTCAAAGCCCTTTATAGCTTGGTCTCTTTCTACTTTTCCAGTCTTCTTCCACCTTACTTCCCCCTCCCCTCCCCAACCTCTGTACATACTCTGAGATTCAGTGTCACTGGACTCCTTTTGGCTTCTCAAAAAGGATACTTCTTTCCCAGACTCCAGACATTTTCAGTAGCTTTTCCCCAAATCAGGATTAGTATCCCTCCTCATCTCTGTCACCTGCCCTCCCTAGCTTTCTTAAAGTCTTAGATAAAATTCCTTTTTCTTCACTAACCCTTTCTTGATTCCCTCTTAATGCCAGTATCCTTCTTCTCCTGATTACTTCTTGTGTGTGTGGCTTGTCCTTTGCTCTTGATGAGGACTATAACATCAGGAAGATGATGACAAGAGTGGCAAATGAATTGAATCTGAGTGAGAGAAGGCTGTGCAAAGTCACCAGCCTCACTTTCTCCTCCAGAGCCATTTGGGTCCAGTGGCCAGATATGGATCAGGATGATTGGACATGGCCCAGGATGCGGTGGGAAACCTTGGCCTTTTTAAGCTAAGGTCTTTCCAGGTCTCACTTGAATTTATCCTGGATATATCTTATTTGTATATAGTTGTTTTCATGATACACTGTTTCCCCATTACACTGTGAGCTCCTTGACAGCATAGACTGTCTTTTGCCTTTCCTTGTATCCTTAGTGCTAGCACTAGTACATAGGAGGTGCATAATAAGTGTTTATTGACTCTAGCCTCTTTCCTAATGTCTTATTCAATTTTTGCATCAATATTTATTAGAGATACTATTGTAGTTTTCTCTCTGCTTTACCTCCCCTTTTTGGATACACAGACTATATTATTCACATAAACTATATCGTTTTCTCTCTATAATGAAGTTAATTATTTTTTGAATGTTTGAAAAAATTTACTTGTAAGTCCATCTAGGCCTGTCTAGTTCCTCCTTTTCTCCTTTAGAGAGTTCTCTTATGGATTGTTCAATCTGTGCTCCTTAGATTGGGCTGTATGAAATATCTATTTTCTGTTCTATAATGTAGGGTTTTTATTTTTCTAGATAAATAATTTAAGTTTTCACTTTTGTTGACATATAATCATATAAAAATAATTTCTACCATTTAAACATTTTCTTGTTTATCTGCTATGAAATTTCTTTTTCACTTCTGATTTTAGTAATTTGGTTTGCTTCTTTCAAAAAAATCAAATTAGCAAAAAAATTCTCCTATTTTATTTATTAAATCAATGGCCTTTCTGCAATACTAAGCAATTTCCTAGATTTGCAGTTGGAAGTGGGGTCCAGAGCAGAAACCTGACTCTGCCTTGTATTATAACTTTACACTAGGAAATCCTATTTCCCTGGGCCTCATTTCTTTGACCTGGGAAGTCTTACTGACACTGGATCATCTCTAGGCACAGTCACCTACCAGGAGTTCATATTAAGTTTAGTGCTTGTTTCATGATGAAATCCCTGAACATGAAGCCTCCTGGCTCTAGGCCCCATCTCCTTAGTGCAATCAAGGACAAGTTAGAGACATTCACTAGTGTTTTTTCTTTAGGTTTGTTGATTTTTTGTTTCATGTGGTGCTCTTCTTCACCATTCTTGGGTTGGTTATTCAAGGAATTCAGCTGGGATAGAACTTTTAATATCACTATCTTTGCCAAAAATTCATTAGTGATCAGTGTTTGAGCAACAAGTCAATGGTGGAACTGGAAAGAAAGCCAGTCTCCAATTCTATTAACTAGAGACTCTACTGCCTACCCTACGTTCTGGGATAACTTCTAATCAAGATCACCCCATTCTCTGTAGTAGGTAATGATAGGCACTTAAGAAAAATATAGTGCCATAAAAAAATTCTCTAGTTACCACACTTAAATTACAATGAGTTTAAAGCCTCAGAATGTCCAACTAGCATTATCATATAAAACTTACTGTCGCATACATGGAATTCAGAATTGAAGGTTTTATATTTCCTCTCCCATTGACATATATCATGAAGTATGAGCCTTAAACACTTTAATGACTCAGCTTTTAGCTGAAGAAAAAAACATAAAAAACCAAAATTTTTATAGCCCACCTACCACACAGGGATAATGTGAGGATTAATTAGTGTTTGTGAAGTATTCAAAGAGGCTGTGCGATTCATGGGTAAAATGTGTTTTGTAAACATAAACTCCCAGTAAAAGAATAAAAAAAGTTATCATTAATACAAAACAGAAAGCTAATAGAAATGAGTAGTTAGTATGTGGCAATTAACAATAATGATGGAAATCAACTCTACTTTAACAATCTCAAATTATAAAGATTTAAAATTTCATCAATGTGGGTATTCTTCCTGTGTTGCAGGAGACAATCCCTTCATGCCTTAGTGGACAGTTCCCTCAGTTGCAATGGCCCCCAAATTTATCTGCTAGCAACTAACCTTGTGGTTGTGAATGAGTCTCTTAATTAAACTACCCTATTCCTAGTGGATAGAGAACACTGGGCCTGGAATAAGTAAAAACTGAGCTCAAATCTAGCCTCAGGTATTTACTAAGTGAGTAACCCTAGATATGTCATTTAACTTCTGTCTGCCTCAGTTTCCTGAACTGTGAAATGGAGACTAATAATAACATCTAACTCACAGAGTTGCTGTGAGGATCTAATGAGATAAGATTTGTAAAGTGCTTGGCACAAAGAAAGTGCTTAATAAATGCTTATTTCCTCCTTCCTTCTTTCCTTCCTTCCTCCCTCCCTCCTTTCTTCCCTTTCTTCCTTCCTTCCTCCCTCCCTTCCTTCCTTCCTCCCCCCTCCCTTCTTTCCTTCCTTCCTTTCTTCTTTCTTTCCACCTGGTAGGATAGTATAACACCAGTCCTATACTTGAAGCCTTCCTAGGTTTATAGCACCTAGCAGAACTTATGCTCTATTGTTATTGCTTTGAAGATTTCAGTGTCAACTACCTATCATGAAGCAACACTGGAGTAGAACTTTAATAGATACTTTTGTATCTTGCCTTGAACATAAACTTAGATGAAAAACAGTAGCAGAGAAGATAATTGACATAGCTCATGTGGATATGTCTACAATACAAGCATACTCATTTATCTATTACAGCACAGTACATATAATCATAGGAGAAAATGTAGAAAATCATTTTCAGAATTAACATTTTCCTCCTACACACTAGTAACACTGTTCACAAGTCTACTATTTTGACCACATTAAAAAAGTCTAGCTTTGAAAAAGTTATCCTGACATCTATTGCTTCATTGTTAACATTTGAAAAAAAAATATTCAGGAGGTTTTCTCCATGGGGATTTTTTTGGTTGAATTTATCCTCCTAAATCCATATTTCTTTATTCAGTTCATCTGAAAACATTGTATTATAATGGTGTTTATATTCCTGGGTTTCTTTTTATCATCATCATAGGTGAGATGACAGGATGGCTAAAAGATGGAAAATTTATCTACTTAAAAACCGTTAGTTAAGAGGCATGCTGAGGTGAATCTCAATCACAAAGTAAATTAAAATACATAATGTGCTCATCCCCAAAGCAACACTCCTAAACATGCTTGAATATGCAAGAGAAAAGGCAATTCCTGCAGCACAATTCTCCAAGCTAGCTTCTATTCATTTCATTACCTGAAATATGAATTGAGAGTCAATGTTCTAAAAGAAAAGTCCTGCTTAATAAACCACACCAAGCCTTGTAGATGTACTGATATTTTAAAGTTGGTGACAGCTTAATAAAAATAATAATAACAATGCACATTCGTATGCCACTTGAGAGTTCAATAAGTGTTTTCCTCACAACTTTGTGAGGGAAATAGCCCAAATACTGTTATTTTTGTTTTATAGGTGAGGAAACTGAGGCTGAGAGCCACTAGTAAGTTTGGGGGCAAAGCTGTCTTCCAAAAGTAAATAGAGAGGATATGGAAGTTGGGGCTGGGAGAGAACACAGGAAACAGTCGCTATTCCAGGAAGATTAAGTTTCAAAGTAAGGTCTCACCCAGAGGCATCACCAACCCAGAAGAAACCAATAAGAGCCAGAAAGTTTTAGGGCGAAACATGGTTATGTTACTGAATCAGCCTTTGGTGATTCTGTGGGTTCCAAAACAAAGCAAATACTGTAGTTCAATGGGAGATGAGTGGTCAGAGAAGGCTTCAAGAAACAGGTAGACCCTGATCTGGCTCCATTATGATCAGGGAATAAGAAGCAAGATGAGATGGGAAATAGAATTGTATATGTCATAAGTTAGAGAAAGTGCAAGGTACCAGTACAGATGAATACCAGAGAATAGTGGAATATAAGGATGAAGAGTTAGTGTGTACACAGACTATGGAGAGACTCAAAAGGCAGACAAATGAGCTTACATGTGACACATTAGTAAATAGGGAGCCAGTGAATGTTCTTGAGCAAGGAAGTGACATAGTGAAAACAAATCTTGCACAAGCTGAATAATATACTTTATTTCCCCAATAAAATAGAATGGGAGTAAATGCTATCCTTTTTAGTGATTCTGATTATACGTTAGATCAGTAGATACAAACAAACAGAATTCAGAATAAATCAATATAACAACAAGGATGCCTTTTAAACTAAAAGTAACTTGCTCCTCTATCTGCCACGTAAACAATCATTGAGTGATACTTTTTCCAATGTCTATTTATGATGCAAGTTTTTAAAAAAATCAATTCCTTTCAATGAAGGAAAACATCAGTGTCTCTCTAACACCAATTCTCTTTTCTTATCACAAGCATGCCATGCTTGTAAAGCCTAAAAACCACATCCCTAGAAATGTCAGTCAAGAAGAAGCACCTCATTCACGATCGATTTATCAGGGAGACAGGTAATTATGGTTTGATTAGCATGTAATAAATGGTGTTTCTCTTCATTCTACCCAGCAAAAGAAACTTCTGAGGAGTAGATAAGCACAGAAATGAGCAATGTGAGATAGTGAAAAGCATGGGAGTATAATGTAGACTTGGAATCAGAAAACCTGGGTTTGAATCCTTACTTACCACTTAGTGGCTATGACTCTTACTAGAATCTTGAGAATTCACGATATGCAAGGTTTTGTTTCCTTATATGTAAAATGGCACTAATAAGTCTTCTAATACCCACTTCTCAGGACTGTTTTTATAAAAACTTTAAATGTAAATAGCTTTGTAACTATACATAATATGCAAATGAGTTTTTATTTTTTAAATTAGTATCATGAACTTAACTTTAAACACAAAAAAATCATTCGTACATACTTTACAATGATTTATATTTAAATAAATTGATTTTTTACACATAAAACATCCATAACAACTTAGTCCTTTCTATGTTTCCTTTAATTTTTCTCCCATTCATAATTCTCTATCTATATAAATTGGTTTGGTTTTCCCCCCTTCCTTTATATTGTTATAGTACTCTTCTGGTTCTGGAAGCCTTTGGGGAGCCTTTGACAATAAGCCAGATGACAAGAATCATACTCACAAGGCAGCAAATAGGCAGGAATAGGGAGAGAAATCGGAAAGAAAAGGAAGAGGGTGAGAGAAGAAAGATAACGTCCACATTTTGCACATGGAACTCTCTGTAAAACAGAAAAGTGGTCAAGTCTAAGGAGAAGTAGAGTCATGGAGAAATAAAATACCTCAGGCTTTGGACATGCTGAGTCTGAGGTTCTAGAGAAACATTCATGTAGAGAGAGGTGTCCCATAGATAGTTAGAAATGTGGGGTCAGGATCTGAAAGTTATCTTTCAAATACGGTGTAGAGGTAAAACTGGGAGCCATGGCATTGAATGAGATTGTCAAGAGAGGGAATATAGAGAGAAAGATAGGTAAAGGAAGAACCTTGGGGAACAACCATCTTAATGAGTTGGAAATACTGAGGAATCAAGTCTCCCTGCCTCGAGTCTCTTCCCATCTCACTTCATTTGTCAAATTAATTTTGCTAAAGAGCAGGTCTGACCAACAATGGCTCCCTACCACCTCCAGGATCTAATATAAAATCTTCTGCTTGGCATTCAAAGCCCTTCAGAACTTGGCTACCTCCTGCTCTTCCAGTCTTCTTCTACCTTATCCTCATACTCAAATATTCACACAGACAGAGACAGACAGACAGACAGAGAGATCTAGTGACATTGACCTCCTTGCATTTCCTTAAATAAACATATTCACTGGTTATACTGGAATGTTCTGCTACCTGATCTTCACCACCTGCTTTTCCTGGCTTCTTTCCAGTCCCAGCTAAAATCCCATCTTCTACAAGAAGCCTTTCCTGATCCCTTTAAACTAGTGCCTTCTTGCTATCGATTGTCTCTAATTTATCCTGTATTTATTGCATTTGTGCATAGTTGGTTTCATGTTATCTCCCCATTAGACTGTATATTCTTTGATAGCAGAGGCTGTCTTTTGACTTCTTTGTATTCCCAATTCTTAGCATAGTTCTTGGCACATAGTAAGTGCTTAATAAATGCTTCACCAATGGAAGGATAGAATCAGAGAAGTTTATGCTAGAGATGTAAATTAAGAATGGGTGAAAGTGTTCTGAAGCCAAGAGAGGAGCATGACTCAGAAATTGAGCAACAATGGCAAATGTAGAGGGAGGACAAGGCAAAGGAGGAGAGTGGACCAAAGGGTTGATGAAGTATATAGAAAAGAAGAATGTAGATATTTGGAATAAATATTTTTTTCCCAAGCAGATAAGGGGAAGAAAGAAAAAGGATGAGCAGAATCATCTAAATAGGGTAGATAGCTATGGAAAGATATGTGTTAATACATGTGTGTTTGTATATATACATACTTATATGTTATATGTATATACATATATGTACATATATAAATATGCTTTATATATACATATACACTTACATGCATATATATACATTTATATATTTATGTATCATGTATCATACTGTATCATATATATTAAGACTAGGGATACCTAAGCATATATATCTATATGTATGTATCACACACATTCATGTACATATATAGTATTGCATTTAACCTATACAGATATATAACTTTTATATTATATAAATTAAGATTAGGGAAACCCAAGTATATTTATAAACAGAGAAGAAGGGGTCAGAGGAGTGAGGGAAAAATTGAAAGTGCATAAAAGAGAGGATGATTGATTGCTGGAGCAGGGTCCTTGATGAAGTGAGAAGGGCAGCACTAGAGTGATAAGACTTATGGAGGACCTTTTCCTGTGAAACAGGGAGGATTGAGAGAACAAGTGATGATATAGAAAAGTATAAATGATCGGGAATGGAGAGCTGAGGGAACTCCCCTCCTTCAGCCATTGATCTAGGTGGGGAAAAAAAGATATGAGCTAATAGAATCAGGGACTTTATTAAGAGAGGCAGTGTTCAGAATGAGGGAGGTGACTGTCCAATTGTATTCTGCCCTACTCAGACCATATCTGGGGAATGATCTGGAGGAAGATCCAGGAAGGAAGACTGAGAAGGAGAGGTCAGATAGGCAGGAGGAAAACATAGCTCATGCTATATGAGGATCAATTGAAGGAATTGGGGATATTCAACCCAGAAAGACGGGACTTAGGATACATGTAGTTTTCTTCAAGCATCTGAAGAATGTAAACTCTGTTTGGTCAGGGACGGTTGAGATTTTGTCTTTGTATTCTCTGGCCAGTTCCTTGCTCAGAGTAGGCACTTAATACATGTTTGTTTAGTTGAGGGATCAGAGTGACTCTGCAGCACTTGAGAGGGCAGAGAGAAGCTGAGACAGATTTAGACTTCATGTAAGGAAGAACTTCCTAACTATTAGACCTATACAGAAGTGGAATTGTCTGCCTCTCAAGGTGGAGAGTTAGGTGGAGCAGCTGGGTAGTACAGTGGATAGAGTACCAGGCCTGGAGTCTTCCTGAGTACAAATCTGCCCTCAGACGCTAGCTTCCATTTCATTTTATGATACACGTATACCATACAACATTCTTGGAAAAGACATATCACTCAATTGGTATTTGCCTCAACTCGCCATCCCTGTGACTTTCCGGTCTAAAACATGGTTTCCTCCTATTCCCTTATGCATATTGTCTTCTCTTGTTGTTGTTTGGTCATTTCAATGTCCACTTCTTCATGACCCAGTTTGGGGTTTTCTAGGCAAAGATACTGGAGTAGTTTTTCATTTCCTTCTCGAGCTCATTTGGTAGATGAGGAAACTAAGGCAAACAGGGTGAAGTGGCTTACCCAGAGTCACTCAGCTAGTAAATGGCTGGATTTGAACTCATAAAGGTTTTCCTGATTCTAAGCCCAGTGCTCTATCCACCGTACCACCTAGCTGTCCTTTCTTCTCTTCTTAGAATGTAAACTCCTTGAGGATAAGGACTATCTTTTCTTTTTGCATTTGTATCTCTAATGCTTAGGACAGTAGTAGCTAGCACCTACTAAGCATTTAATAAATACTTTTTTCTTTTATTTCTTTTATTTGCTCATAGATTCAAATAAGTTTTCTCCGATCGCTGCACATTACTAGTACTTACCCATTATAATCACATGGCAGGGGAACAATTTACCCAGATGAGAAACTGTGACAACATGACACTCTGAGGCATGAAGAACATGCCTCAGAGACAGGAAACTATGTACAGGCAAGTGCTTACAGCTGAGTGCTTGCAACAGAATAGGTGCTTAATAAATGTTGATTGAATGATTGATTAAACACTTACCTCACACACACACCAGCTGTGTCATCTTGGGCTAGCCACTTATCCTCTCAGTGCCCTGACACAATTGTCTTAGGATATGGGTTGCAGACAGTTGTCTGATTTGCATTATAGAAGAGATTTCCCTACACCAAACAAACCCAAGATCTGGACCCCAAATTATATTATAGCATTCAGTATCATAACAGAACAATAACAGATCACTATTGTAATAGAAGAATTTGTAAAGCCGTTCTCTAATTGTTGGACTTTTGCTTATTACTAGGTTTTTACTCAGTCCTCATAAAGGAATTACTAGGGTAAAGGGAATGATTATTTTGGAATTTCTACATTGCAATGTCAAAAAACTTTCCAGAATGATTTAATCAACATGTAAACACATGGGTTTCTCTATAGCCAAATCAGCAAGATTTTGTCAATTTTTAATCCTTCCTGTGATTACAATGGCTGAGATAGTAATACAGTTGCTTTAACACCTCTAATTACTACAAAGAACTTTTAAAAAGTGATTATTTAAATTTGAATTTCTTCTTTTTATCTCTTTAATATCCTTTGATCATTTATCAAAACGGAGTTGAAGTAAAATTCAGTGATATACATGTTTTACCTGTCAAATCTGATTTAAATATCTTAACATCTATTATTTTTGGTTTTGTTGTAGAATTTTTTTTTTAATTTTATGTATCTGAGAGACTCTACTTTCTCTTCTTGAATTTCTATTTGTTTAATAGATTAAGATGTTACTGCTCATTACCATTCATATTATTGTTTTATTCCATTTTGTAAAATAAATTCATGTTTAAATTTTAAATTAGTATTTCATATAGTCTTATTGGTGATTTAAATTTACCTTTTGCCAAATTGCTAACCAATTTTCCCTGATATATTATTATTATTAAGCAGAAACTCTTTGGTGTAACTGATACTCATACACATACTAAATCATGACTTTGGTGGATTGGGAAACCAGGAGGCTGAATGGTTGCTAGCTTTTGACACATGTACTGTTACCAAAAGTTACCATGTGATTCCTAGTTATCTAAAACAATTGCTGGGGTTTTGCTGACCTATAAATTGTTATCTTCCTTGACTTTTAAAGAAGTTAGAGAGGTTCAAATTTGAAGTTATTTCACTGCACAAATCCATATATTTTTCAAAGTATTAAGAGACAAAATTGTTTTACATGGTTGGTAATGGCCTAAAAATTATGGCATAACATAAAGAGATATAAAATTTCAAACAGTTTAAGTACAAAGAATAAAACCAGATGAAAGCATATATTTTTGTAACCACTGACTACAGAATATGTAACAGAGTATTCATTTACTTTCCTAAGGGAAAATGAGCAAAAGTGATATTCGGGCCACAACATTTGCTTTAAGCTACTGATATAAAATTATTTTCTATAACCACAGAAGTGTCTTTAGATGATTTTATTACCTCTGTCCAGAATTTATTTTTTCATCCATCTTGTATTCCTGAAGCACTGTTTCTCCATTCTGATCACTATTAAGATATTATGCCAAACATTCCTAAAAACAATTCTATTAAAAGTATTGTTACTCAAAATGATGACATTTGAATTCTTTTTATGTTTTTCTTGCTATTCTAGCAGGAAATATTCTTTTGGGTGGGAGGGAGCGCAGTAATTTCATAGGTATAGAGATCTCTAGGAGAGGAATCTCCTTTATGAATTCAGGTCGGTATTTTCATTGCAACTTCTGGTCTTAGTAAGCATTGAGAGGTTAAGTGATTTGCTCAGGGTTACATAGCCATTGTGTGTCATACACGGACCTCGAACCCAGGTCTTCCTGACTCTAAGGACAGCTCTACTGTCACTAAGTCATACTTTTCTAATATTATATTAAACAATGAATATTGTGGTAATTTTAAGGGAAATTACAATATTGTATTTTTCATCCAAAAAGTTTTTGAAATAATACCCATTTGTTCAGTGATAATGGTTACCTGGCTACATGACTTTTTTTTTCCAAATCAGTCATTATTTTATGATGTATAATCATGCATTAACCCAGAATCAACTGAATTTTCAATACAATTGGATTGTGACTGCAGTGACTTTGGAAACTATATCACAGTGGCAAATTATGGTTTCCAAATCAGATGTTACTCATGGACAACTGTAGTAAATGAAAAGAAGAATGTAAACTATTACATTTGGAAATATCAGCTTTTCTAATCTTAATATTTTTGTAAAAAGACAATCATAAGTCTTAATCTGTTTGTTTGTATTTTTTTTTCATTTTGTCTTGTTTTGTTTTCACCAGACGTGCGATTTTTTTCTGGGTAGGGAGTTCCTAGTAAGTGACTTTCTCTATCAATGCAGATTGGTACATTCTTTGCAATCTCTAGTCTCAGAGTTATATACAGCAGTGAGCAGTTAAGCTGATGATGAACTGCAGTGCAGAAGCTGGGAGAAGATTATTTCATTAGTCCAGTTAAGAGGTAATCCAGCTTTGCTCCAGGGTCATAGCTGTTTCAGTGGAGAGAAGGGAGCCTATATGAGAAATGCTGAGAAGATAGAAATGACCAGATTTGGCAGTGGATTGGGGTAAGAGTGAGGATGACTGAGTGGTTAGAGCTTAGTGTAACTAAGAAGACGGCGGTTCCCTTGAAAATAAATGGAACGTTCAGAAGTAGACTTTGAGGGAGAAAATAATGAGTTCGGTTTTGGACACATTGAGTTAAAGAAGCCTATAGGATATCTAGTTCTGTACATCAAAAAGATGTGTGGACCCATGAACAGGTACAAGCATTCTGGAAAGCAATTTGGAATTATACACAAAAAATTACTAAATAGTGTGTGCCCTTTGACCCAGCTACACCACTGCTAGGGCTATACCTAAAAGAGATCAAAGAAAGAGGAAAAGGTTCTCTGTTGGTAAAACCCTGAAACCATGAGGATGTCCAAAACCTAAGGAATAACTAAATCAACTATACAATGAGAATATGGGAGGGAGAGAATATAGATTTTTGTTACCTTAAAAAAAATAGAAGGGAGTACTACAGATACATGAACTTTCAGATGAAGTCATTGTATTACGAGCTTTACTGAACTGTTTTACTTTGTTACAAGCGACCTTTCACAAAGTGGGAGTAATTTGAAAATGTTGGTAATGAAGCAATAAAACTCACTGATAACGTTTCAAAAAGAGTCTAGAAGGATATACACGGATTTAATAATCATCTGCAGAGAGATAATAACTGACCCATGGGAGCTAAGAAGGTATAAAGCAGAATGAGAAGGTGGACACTGATAGAGTTTGTGGGCATAACATGGACAAGAAGCAGCAAAGGAGACTGAGAAGGAATGGATGAACAGACGTTAGAGGAAAAGAACCAGGAGTACTGCAATAAAAGCATAAAGGGGAGAGAGCAGCCAAAAGAAGTGATCCACAATGCTGAATGCTACACACAGCACAACACCTTATGTATAGCATGAGACAGGTATTTAATGAATGTCTGCTGATCGACTACTTGATTCTATCAAAGAACTGCCCTGGAAATTATCTCTTTGACTTGCAGAGACGAATGGTTCTGAAATATTTCCAAGTCTGAGTTGTAGCCATAGCTTTGCTAAGGACTCATCATTTGGTGTATAAGCTGGTTTAGAGTAATGACCTCCAAAGGGGGATGCACAAGAACATCCATTGGGGTCTGGGAATAAAAGAACAGAATTTATATTTTATTTATTTTAATCTAAAAATGTAAGCAATGCATAAAGCTTTATTAATATTTAATATACACATTAATACTGGCACCCTCACCTGGTCTGTATTTCAGACAGCCACATTTGTATAGTGTTGTTGTTCAGTCTTTTCAGTCATGTCTGCCTCTCTGTGACCCCATTTTGTTGTTTTCTTGGCAAAGATACTGGAGGAGTTTGCAATTTCCTTCTCCAGATCATTTTTCAAATGAAGAATTAAGGCAAACAGGGTTAAGTGAATTGCCCAGAGTCACACAGCTAGTGTCTGAGGCCAGATTTGAACTCATGAAGATGAGTCTTCCCAATTCCAAACCCAGGGCTCTATCCTCTACACTACCTATGTACAATAGCAGTATCAAACTCAAATAGAAATGATGGCCACTACTGCATACATAAGCATCCCTATAGGCTACATATTAACTTAGTTTTAAAATGTAATGTTGTCTGTTTTATTGTATTTTAATATATTTTGTTTAATATTTTCCAATTACATATCAATCTGGTTCAGGTTACATGTATGCCACCTGTATGAACAGAACTGCAAGGTTTACCAAAGGTAAAGTGTGATTTCCACATCACAGAGGAGTCGACCCTCACATATTTCATCTCTTCCAGCATACTGTGATATATTATAGGTTACATATGTCCTTCGGAGAGGATTTATGGATTATATTATTTACTTTTAATGACACTAACCCTCACAAAATAGGCAACTGGTTTAAAACAGATTACTGAATAGAAACCACATATTGAAGATATTAATAATATAAGCCCAAGCAAACAACAATAAAATGACAGGGCTAGCACTTCCCTTACTCCTAGCATGAGCCAAGTCATAATTATCTAATAAGATCTGATAAAGTTGTCTAAAAAACATTTTTTAAATAGTCAAGATCATTTGAAATATGGATTTGCATCTACTATAGCTAATCATGAACCTCACCCTAAGTGTATATTATTCCTTGAAATATGAACTAATGACAACAGAGAGTCTTCACCATTAGAAACATCTAAAAATAGGGGGGTTTGGTTGATAAAAGTGATGTGTTACTTATAAACTTTAATCTGAACATATTTAAACCCTGAAAACAGAATTTTCTTCTTTCTTTAAAAGTCATCCTAAGTGTTTCAGTGTTTTGTTAAAAATATAAAAATGCAATACCTTCTATTAGTTTGCAAGAACAACTTACTTATATCAGTGAAGATAGAAAATTTACTCACAAAGTTTCAACAGATAGCTTTGAATAATTAGTGGATGAGATTGAATCATGAGTATCATGATTTTATAAGCATAGCCCTCAATGCACTTCTTCCATTTGGATCTAATAGGTCGACAAGGTATCTTTTTCAATCTATGCCACCCATTAAAACCAAGTGTTAAAAAAATTGGACTGAATCACTATATCATAAAGTGTTATACCAAAATGATTAACAATCATGAACCATGTTTGGTCACATTTCTCTCACTCAAAAAGTAATTTTAATTAGAACAAAATGGTTTGTGTACCTCTAATAAATTGTGCAATTTAAGATCATGTTTATTTCATCTTTATCCCACCCTTTAAATATTTATTTTGCATATGCTTTATGATATACTTAAAATATTAGCACAGTAGTACATGTATATGATTTATAAATAAATATATATATGTATATATATTAGGACTCTGACTCAAAAATGTTAATGACAATGTACAATCAAAAAATTATAAAATCACTTGCCCAGAGGATATCAAATAGAAAGCACGTTCATTTTAATACAAGGCAACACTGAGACACAGAGTCCAGATTCAGCAGTGAAAGGTCCATAATAACTTCAGATGGTAACTGACCAAAATCTGACCACAGAGATGTGAGTATCCTACATTCAATTATGTAATAGTACGCAATGGAAATGACCTCATTGCACTCCAGTGTCTTACTGTATTATTTGATCTGCCCAGTAAAAAGTTTTTACTTCAAAGTTAAAATATGCAACTACAAATTTCAACTTTTCTGAATTCCAAATCATTTTTAAAACATGATGTTTAGCATATTCTCTGGAACATAGTAGGTACTTAAGTGCTTATTGAAATGTGACTTCATAATTTTATTCATTCAATAATAATTTATTGAGCACTAACTAAACAAAGTACTGAGTTAGGGAGCAGATTAAAAAGAAAGTTAAGAAAGAATAAATAGTCTCTATCTTTATGGAGTTTACAGTTTGGTAAGGTTACAAAACACAACCACTGCTAACTCTAATACACAATAAATGCATTTGAGAGGGGCAAAACAAATTATTATGTATGGACAGAAGACAAAGGTCATTGCCAGGTGAAAGGATCAATGATAGACATTTGTGATGTGTTAGGATGCCTGGTTCCATCTTTCATTCTAGTATAAGGTAAATAAATTCATTACTGAATGGGGGCCAGTTTATGAACTTCTTTAATATAATAATAACAATACTGGCAACACAACAATAATACACATTCAACAATTTGTAGGATAGTAAATATTAAAAAATAGGAGAAAGATAGAAACTTAAAGGAGGCAGCATGACATAGTAGAAACAATATTATATTTGGCACCAGAGGACCTAGGTTCAGATCTGTCTTTTACCATGTGTGACCTTAGACAAGTCCCTCAGTCTCTATTTTCTCTTCTGTATAATGAAGGAGTGGGAAGAATCAACTTCTGAGCTAGATGGCACACAGACAGGGCACTAGGTCTGGAGTCAGGACATTCATTCAGTTACGTGATCCTAGGCAATTTACTTAACCTCTGTCTGTCTCAGTTCCCTCAACTGTTAAAACAGCACCTATCTTACAGTGTCGTGGACAGAACAAGTAAGAAAATATTTATAAAGTACTTAGCACAGCGTCTGGCATATTTTAAGCACTAAACAAATGGTTATTTTCTTCTTTCTTTCCTTCCTCTCTTCCTTCTTTTCTTTCTTTCATCCATCCACTCTTGGTCATGTGGTTCTTAGAATCAGTCGGTTTCTAGAGACATAAAATAGCTTAAACCTAATCTGTTTTCTTCTTTAGTGTATATATGTGCTAATTCTACATCTTCAAATTTCATCACCTTGAGATCAAGTGAAATAATATGAATTTGAACTCCAGATCTTTCAGTTAATCTTGCCTAATACTGCCAACAGGAAATAGCAAAGTAAAAAAAAAAGTTTTTTTACTCTGATTTTGTTAATTTTCTGATGATATATGAACAAAGAAAGCAAAAGAAAAACATCTTTTAACTTTATCAAATCATCTAGGTATAGTAGCAGGGCTTAAAAAATACCTTTTATTAAATTTATTTTTCAAAGGTTTGGGTATAATGTTGAAAGGGAGAGGAAAACAGCCATTCTGATATTTTTCAAAAAAGCTCACTCTCATTTCTATGGTAATCACACACATTTCCACCTGTCCTATGAGTTCATGAAAGCAATATAATTGGTCCATCTTATTTATGGTCTCATTTTGAACTCTATCTGTTTATTATCCAAAAAGAATAAAAACAACTTTTTAGTGCAGGAACCTTTTCTTTTGAAACAGACTTGAGAGAGGTATAATTTACTGGACTAAGAACAGAATTATGTAACCAGAAATCCTTCACTAATACAGATATGCTATGTGGCCTTGAAAAAGTTATTTAAGCTTTCTGTTTCTGTTTCCCATGTGTGAAATTGAATATTACTACATTAGTTATTTTTCTATCCAAAAAGCAATGTAAAGTTTAATATTTGTAAAGCAATTTCAAGGTGAAAGGAGTTATAAATAGTAGGTACTCACACATCCTCTTCTTCACCCTAGGTAAGAAATGTTTCTCCTAAAAGGAGAAAAGCCATAAGAAAGAATGAATATGCTTCCAGCAGACACCATGAACTTTGCTCTTTGTCCCAATTGGTGCAAGGGCTGTGTATTTATGTATGCGTATGTGTGTGTATATATATGCATATATATGTATATATGTGCATATATATGTATATACATATATGTATTCATGTATATGTATGCACATGTGTATGTTATGCATACGTAAGTAGAGTCGGACATTTAAGTAGAAGGGATATACACGTCACACTAATAATACTAGAGTGAATACATTGCCATCCAACCCACACACACACTGCCATCCCATCTCCTTTTCTGGCTTCACACCAGTGACTGTGTGTGACATTCCTGATTCCAGTGAGTTTAGCTACAATACTGGTGAACATGAATTTGGGGTAAGCACATGATGAATGAACAAATATTAAATAACTACTATGTGCAAAGGCATTGTTGTTGTGGGAGAGAGAAAGGTAGAAGACATCCCATAACAACAATTCATAATCTACGTGGTTATGGATATATAAAAATATATAAATTTTTATATTTATATATCAGCACGATGAAGATATTCTCTCCATTTTCATAGGACCCTCTCAATTCATATTTACATGAGACCACTCTCCATCATATTACAGTATATATATCATAGGTATTAAGTTCCAAGTTATGATAGTTTTTAAACATTTCATGTTAAAGGCTATAATTCCAAGTTGGTATAAGAATGTAATTCTCATTTCTACCATTCATGTCCAAAAGGTAGAATGTAGGCATTGGTCTCACTATCAAGTGTTGACAGTCTATCACATCTACATAAAAAATATTTAAATATAGTTCATAAAGTGACTCTAATTTTATGTGCAATTATTTTGGAATACAGAGAACAACAAGGGCCTTGGTATTCAATACTACAAATTGTCATTTGAGAAGCTGACCCAACCACATGCGGGTTCTCCTTATTTATTTTTTCTTTAATTAAATTTTTAATGCTATATAGTACTGAGTCATAATTTAAAAGATGAGAATAGTATTGAATAAGTGATTCATGATCAATCTAAACCCACACTATATATTCTGACTACATGTGTAAAAATCTAAAAAAGTGGTGTCATTATAGCAACTTCATTAAATCTATTACACTTAGAATGGTTCTTAAATTTTCTAGAAATGCACTAAATTCTAAGTTCTTTTACTATTTGGGACTTAAAGAGAGTAACACCTTATTTATCAAGCATTATCAAGAAATGAAGGAATGTTGTGGTTCACAAAAGTAAATTTTCTGATAATAATCTTGTCCGATTTGATTTATATTAGTCCTTCTAAAGTATAGCTTCCTAAAGTATATTGTCTTTCATTTTTAAACAGAGTACATTGAACATAATTTAACCTTGATGACTAGGAAGCCAGCCTCATTTTTTTTCCTAACAAGAGTGAAAAGACTCCAAATAAGAATCTAAAAGATCCTTTCAGGTATTTAAGCGGTCCGTGAGGCATCTATTTGTAGAGCAGTTTTTTTGTTATTTTTTGGTTTGTTTTTCTTACTTCTTGGTTCTTGCTTATGTTTCAAATAGTTGCAGCTGACAGACAAATGAGACGTTGTAATAAAATCTTGCTTTAAAATGAATATGTTGCCTTGTTAAAAAAAAATGCTAAAAAAACAGAAGTGCACTTCACAAGATGAAGACAGACCAGATTAGATTAGCTATTGTGTAATTCTAACTGTAACTAACGATCAAATAGTAAATACTGTCAAAGAAACTTGATCTATGATAGAATGTTCTTATCCTGTTGAGATTGACATAACTTTCAAAATATTCTTTGTGTACATACAGACACAAATATAATACACAAAAGCTACCAGAGGCCAAGCTAAACTTAAAGACAGAAAAAACCAGTGACAATGGAAACAGATGTTTAAAAAGATAATGAAAATAAGACTGAATGAGAAAAGTCACAGAAATGAAACATATGGGAAAGAAGTTTCACAATCACTTGTTTCAGCCCCCATTCTTTGTAACTTTAAACCACTTCTAAGGAAGATTCCATCTTTCTTTTTTCCTATAGGTAAAGCTAGACAGACAACCACAGTCATAGTTTATTGCTCTACTGAATGTGAATCCCCAAAGCAATTTGAAGTAAAGAAACTATTATTACTTATTAAATGTTCATTCAATTCAGTAAGAATCTCATCCCAAACATCAAAGCACATGGGTGTCTCTACATTGTGCCCCATTGCCTGGCAGCCAGTCCCAGACCAAATCTGAAACTGAGCTTTCTTTATTATACAATCACCTCCCCTTATTCCCATTCTTAGAAGCAATATGTACCCTCCTACTGGCCCTACTCCTGCCTCACTTCAATAACCTACCTAGCTGTATACCACTACATTTTTATAATTTCCTTGTTTCCTCATATCTCAACCCAAAATTTACTTTTTTATGCCTCATTCCTTCAGGGCCTAGTGCCTGCCATGTGACAATGTGAAATGAGCTATAACCCTATGACAGAAATCTTCAATATAATTTCTTTTTAGTAATTATTATAGTACTCTGAACAGAATATCATAAAATTCATTCCAAAAAGCCCTAAGAGCCACAAGAAGACAGTTTTAAGTGGTGGCATTAATATTAACTTCTTGGCCAAGAATTAAAAACAAAGAATAAGAGAAATATTTTCAAGATTATCTGGGCTTATCATGTGTATGAATAAGTGTGGGGGTTGTAATAAAGTTTTATTTGCGAAAAAGTAGGGGGTTGTAATAAAGTTTTATTTGCAAAAAAGGAAATAAAATTTGGTAAAGTTATACTTTTTATGGGAAATTTTTTAATTGGCCCTGGTTTCTTAAAAAAGAATAGTTAGGTTATATATGCTGCCTGGTAGTTAATATGCATAACCTTTGTGTCAGAAGCTCCCTTTGGTAACTAAGGGTCCAGATTTGTTTTAGGGATCTCCCACTTTCTGGTACATTTCTCCACCAGGCTGGAACTTGTGAATTTCAGGATCTGGTACTCCTCACAAGCACATTTACCAAGCTCCCCTTAAAAGCATTCGGGATCACAGAGCTCAAAACATAAGTTTTATTTACAAATAAATAGATGCAGAAAGTAGTCATATCAAAGCACTTGGAGATGGCTAAGACCTACTGTGAGAAACTACCCTTCAGCTCAAGATCTGGACAGTCTCAATCACTTACAGCATACAAACTAGGGTGAGACTTCACAAGTGGGAATACCTGGGTTTACTTCTATGCCATTCCTCTCTGCTATCAACTTCCCATACCACTCCTCAACTCCCAGCAGGTGGCAGTCACCCTTTTCAGGCTATGATCACTGTCCTCCAGGATTCCATCTCCTGTAGGTCAGCTCCTAGCAAAACTATCATTCAAGGCCCTATCAATTACAGAACAGCTCCTTTTCTGCCCTCTGTACTTCTGCCACCTTCCAAATGGTGCCCTTTGCTTTTCAAAGCTTGTTAGCAGATGACCCGCTGAAAGGACCATTCTAATATCTCTGTTGAATGTGTTGCAGCTTAAAAAAAAACCCAAAAGCTCACTTTTCCATTTTTGTGAAGCTTTGGGTCCCATTTGCCTTCTAGGCACATCAGCATCATCCATTTGAGTTTTAGGCTAAAAAGGAGCACCCATTATTTTTCTCTTTATCTTTCTTTGCCCTCCCCCTTCCTTCCTCTAGTGCAGCTAGGCCAGATTTTCCAAATTACCCTGGGGAGGCTTTGCAAAAGGATCTCCAAAAGGAAGATCGTGGCGCTAAAATGAATTAGGTAGAAAACCTATCTAAGGTCACTGTGTGGCAAGATGACACAACACCACCGGGTACCCTTCTACCTGTTTGTCCAGCCTCTCTAGCTGCTGTGCTGGGCTCTGACCCATCTGGGCTGCTTGCTCACAGAGATCAGATAAGATGGGAATTACTAACTATATTCCTACCCATGACAACAGACTTTCCCAATTTTCCCGCGACTGCCTCCAAAGGTCCTCTAGGTTTTACCACCTGCCCTACCTCCACGCCCAGTAGATCCCTAGCACTGTAGTGTGACATTCTAATATACTAATTAAAGATCTCTGGGCCTTTCCACCTGTCTGCTGCCATACTTGTATGACTTGCAAGACTTTGTTTTTTTTTAAATTTATTTAATATTCTTCGTTTTTAGCATTTTCACAAGAGTTTGAATTACAAATTGTCTCCCCATTTCTACCCACCCCCCACTCCAAGATGGCATATATTCTGATGGTCCCATTCCCCAGTCAGTCATCCCTTCTGTCACCCCACTCTCCCCCATCCCCTTTTCCCTTACTTTCTTGTAGGGCAAGATGGATTTCTATGCCCATTGCCTGTATATCTTATTTCCTAGTTGCATGCAAAAACTTTTCTTTTGAACATCTGCTTTTAAAACTTTGAGTTCCAAATTCTCTCCCCTCTTCTTTCCCCACCCACCCTCCCTAAGAAGGCAAGCAATTCAACAAAGGCCACATGTGTATCATTATGTAAAACCCTTCCACAATACTCATGTTGTAAAAGACTAACAATATTTTGCTCCTTCCTATTCTATCCCACTTTGTTCAATTTTCTCCCTTGACCCTGTCCCTTTTTGAAAGTGTTTGCTTTTGATTATCTCCTCCACCTATCTGCCCTCCCTTTTTAACCCCTCTTTTTATCTCTTTCCTCCTTCTTTCCTGTGGGGTAAGATACTCAATTGAGTGTGTATGTTATTCCCTCCTCAGATCAAATCCAATGAGAGGAAGATTCACTCATTCCCCCTCACCTGCGCCCTCTTCCCTTTGAATGAACTGCTTATTCTTGTCACTTTTATGTGAGATAATTTAATCCATTCTATCTCTCCCTTTCTCCCTCTCTCAATATATTCCTCTCTCATTCCTTAATTTTATTTTATTTTTTCAGATATCATCCCTTCATATTCAACTCACCCTGTGCCCTCTGTCTATGTCTGTGTGTGTGTGTGTGTGTGTGTGTGTGTGTGTGTGTGTGTATTCCCTTCAGCTACCCTAATACTGAGGTCTCATGAATTATACATATCATCTTTCCATGTAGGAATGTAAACAAAACAGCTCAACTTTAGTAAGTCCCTTATGATTTCTCTTTCTTGTTTATCTTTTCATGCTTCTCTTGATTCTTGTGTTTGAAAGTCAAATTTTCTCTTCAGCTCTGGTCTTTTCACTTGGAAAGCTTGAAAGTTCATATTTTGCCTTGGAGCATGATACTAAGTTTTGTTGGGTAGGTGATTCTTGGTTTTAATCCTAGCTCCTTTGACCTCAGGAATATCATATTCCAAGCCTTTTGATCCCTTAATGTAGAAGCTGCTAGATCTTGTATTATCCTGATTGCATTTCCACAATACTGAAATTGTTTCTTTCTGGTTGCTTTCAGTATTTTCTCCTTGATCTGGGAGCTCTGGAATTTGGCAACAATGTTCCTAGGAGTCTTCTTTTTGGAATCTTTTCCAAAAGGCAATCGGTGGATTCTCTCAATTTCTATTTTACCCTCTGGCTCTAGACTATCAGGGTAGTTCTTCTTGATAATTTCTTGAAAGATAATATCTAGGCTCTTTTTTGATCATGGCTTTCAGGTAGACCAATAATTTTTAAATTATCTCTCCTGTATCTATTTTCCAGGTCAGTGGTTTTTCCAATGAGATATTTCACATTGTCTTCCATTTTTTCATTCTTTTGGTTCTGTTTTATAATATCTTGATTTCTCATAAAGTCACTGGCTTCCACTTGCTCCAATCTAATTTTTAAGGTAATATTTTATTCAGTGATCTTTTGGACCTCCTTTTCCATTTGGGTAATTCTGCCTTTCAAGGCATTCTTCTCATCGTTGGCTTTTTGGAGCTCTTGTGCCATTTGAGTTAGTCTATTTTTAAGGTGTTATTTTCTTCAGTATTTTTTTGGGTCTCCTTTAGGAAGTCATTGACTTGTTTATTCATGGTTTTCCCACATCACTCTCATTTCTCTTCCCAATTTTTCCTCTATTTCTCTTACTTGCTTTTCCAAATCCTTTTTGAGTTGTTCCATGGCCTGAGACCAGTCCATGTTTTTCTTGGAGACTTTTGATGTAGGCTCTTTGACTTTGTTGACTTCTTCTGGCTGTATGTTTTGGTCTTCTTTGTCACCAAAGAAAGATTCCAAAGTCTGAGACTGAATCTGAATCTGTTTTCACTGCCTGGCCATGTTCCCAGCCAACTACTTGACCCTTGAATTTTTTGTCAGGGTATGACTGCTTGTAGAGTAGAGAGTACTTTTTTCAAAGCTTGAAGGGCTGCACTGTTATTTTCAGAGCTTTTTCTACACAGCAATCTCTGCCACACCAGTGTTCCTCCTCCCCCAAGAACCGCCAACCAGGACCGCAACTCAGATCTGAGCAGATTCTGCACTCCTGCTCTGATACACCACTTAATTCTTCCCACCAGGTGGCCTTGGGGCCAGAAGCAACTGCAGCTGTAGTTCTGTAGCTGCACCACCTCTGCTGTCCCCAAACCTTTCACTCTGCCCCTGCAGATTTTTGCCACTAACCTTCTCTGATGTCTTTGGTGTTTGTGGGTTGAGAAGTTTGGTAACTGCCATAGTTCACTGATGCAGGATGCTAGGGCCTGTTCCACCCGGCTCCAGGTCTGGTTGGTCTGGCTGCAGTCCATGCTGGGCTCTGCTCCGCTCTATTCCCCAGCCCCGCATGTTAGACCCTACCCAGTGACCATCCAGGGTGTCATGGGCTGGAGCCCTTCTTCTCTCTGCTATTTAGTGGGTTCTGCATTTCTAGAATTTGTTCAGAGCCATTTTTATAGGTGTTTGGAGGGTCTTGTGGGAGAGCTTTAGGCCAGTCCCTGCTTTCTAGCTGTCATCTTGGCTCTGCCCTCTCAACTTGCATGACTTTCAACCTATCTTATAACTGAACTTTATTTTGTGTGGACTCCCCCAATTTAAATTGTGAGCTCCTTGAAAGAAAGTACTATGTTGATTTTTCTATTTGTATTTCCAGTACTTGGCACATAATAAGTGCTTAATAAATACCTTTTCATTCTTTTGCAGATACTATCACAGATTTAGAGCTAGAGGATAGCTCAGAGGTCATCTAATCTGGTCCCCTCATTTTACAGATGAGGAAACTGAAGACCAGCAAGGTCTGTGACTTGTCCAAAGTCATACAAGTATTGAGTAGTTGAATTTGAACTCAGGTCTCTCTTGACTCCAAGTCTAGTGTTCTTTTCAATTTACTATGCTGATTCTCACCAAACCCTCTATTTTACAAATGAGAAAACCAGTCCTGAAAGAATAAATGACTTTTCTAAGCACAGAGATGGTCAGTGAAAGAGCCTAGACACAAAGGCAGGTATCTCAATTCCTATGCTGGTACTCTCCTCACTGTATATCTTGCTAGTATCTTCCTATAAATAGTTATTGAATTGAGGAGCTGTTAAATATTTCATGATAAAAATGATTGATAGACCATGGCACCATTCCCTCAGTTAACAGTTTGCAGTCTAAAAAAGACAACATGCAGAAAATATTGCAAGGGTCTTACATAGACCAATGAAAATTCAGTTGTATACTATGAAATGAGATCATCCATTAAATTCTTACATAGCTCACTGCAGTGAAATCACACAAATCCCTGTTTGTTTTTAAAATATATACATACATATATGCATACATATTTCCTAAATTCATTTAAGTTGAGTTTTTGATATAAACCTACTCCTGATTTTGAAATAACATAAAATGTTATCAGTTTGTATTTTATGAATTCACAAGAGTCCACCGAGTTTCTTCCTCTAGAAATAAAATCAGATTTTGAAGCTTTGGATTTGTATAAAAACAAGTCATAGTTTTTTTAAGTCACAGTTTGGAAATACAATTCAGATGTTAGGAGATATTCCTAATGATATTAAATCAGCAAAAAAATATAAAACTTGTCATAAATATGTAAATCAGATACTTCTCAATATTAAATAGTTACAAACTTATCCAGTGGCTTACGGCATAGTTAAGGAAAGAAAACTAACATGTAACAATTACAGAATATTTTGTTGCTTTACATTACTCACTCTAAGCATAACAGGAATTCATTAAAAATAGCTATGAAGGGATACAGATAGGTAATGGATATTGATATCTGCCAGGTGACAAAACTATCTGCCAAAACAGGTGGGTACCTTCTCTGCCATTCATAGTTTTAGGGAACTACCCCAAACTCTGACATGTTAAGTGACTTGCTCTGGATCACACAGCCAGTATGTCTAAGATGCAAGAATTAAGTCCAGGTCCTCCAGGCTTTGAGACCATCTCTCAATCTATGCTGTCTCTCACAGTAGGCATTAAACACAAGTTAAATATAGGTTCTGTTACCTCTCTTAAAGGGACTTGGAAGGCAGATAGATATATCAGTGGGTGAGTAGGTAAGATAAATTTGTAGGTGGATAAGTAGGAAAGTGGTAAGACAGGCAGGCAGACAAACACAGATCAAATAATATACAGTAACAGCAACCAGATACTACTGAAAACATTGCTAGAAAGTTTTCCTTGTCCTCATTTATATGAAATTTGACAGACAAGGATAGTGCTTTCTGTTGGACCTAATAGCATCTTTCTTTTACCTTTCTCATTCAAATTGGAAACCCCTTTAGTTCAAGACACATCTTAGCCACTGCAATGGAATGAATGAATGAGCAAGCAGTCTAGCAAAGTTTCCTTGGATTTCACTGATCTGTTTCAACATATGAGAGAAAAGAATAAATACATAAAGACTGTGTTTAACTAGCAAAGAACAAATTGTATAACTCTAAAACAGGACATAAAAGCTTTCCCCTAAATAATTCATTCAAACACTGGAATTATTTTTTTTTTCTAACCAACTACATCTTTCTACTACGAAACTCTAAATTTGTGGGCTTTACTATGCAACAATAAGATTTATGTAATGCAATAAAGGTGCAGATCATCATTTTGAAAGGAGATTTTTTTTTCTTTAGCAACTTGGTCAAAGTACTGAGTGTTCTAATTTTCAACAAATAGGTAACTAATCAGCATTTTTAGAAGAAGTATAACATATTTGGAAAAGCACTGTGAGGATGTCTCTCTTTAGAGGAAAAAAAACAAAGAATGTTCCCCTCCCAAGAACTACTTGAGTGGCCCAGGACAAATAAAAGAACAATATTCTGCCAAGGAAATTTTCTACCTGGTGCTTTTCCTGTGGCAGCATCTCTCCTATTTCAAAGCACAGATCAGTGCTGCTCTGAGAGTACTAGAGGGCAGTGGGAGTTTACATAGAGACAACCTACAGACCATGAAAATGCTGTTATGGCAGGACACTGAAGGGGAAGAAAAGAAAATTAGGAGGGAAGAACAAACAACCAATGGTCCAACGTAAGGGAATTAAGGGGAAGAACTGAAATAAAGGTCAAAGAACATGGGGTGGCAGAAAAGAAACTGAAGCACTAGAGAGAGACAGAGAGAGAGACAGAGAGAGAGAGAAGGGAGGAGAGAGTGAGTGAGAGAGGGAAGGGAGGAGAGAGACAGAGAGAGAGAGAGAGACAGAGACAGAGACAGAGACAGAGAGAAAGACAGAGACAGCGAGACAGAGACAGAGAGACAGAGAAGCTGTTGAAATGTAATCATAAAATCCTAGAGAGCCAGTGATGGAAGTAATCATCTATTTCTACCTCTTCATTTTACGGAGAAGGAAACTGAGGCTTGAAGAAATAAAGTGATTTGTCTAAGCCAAATGAGGATTCAAACCCAAGTTTTTAAATTCCAAGTCTAAAAGACTACAAGTCTTTAGACTCTATAATCTTTCCAGAATGCCAAACTGACTCCTCCTACTGTGATATCAAAAAGACTTTGGAATATAAAATGGGGGTAATGCTTATAAAGTCTCACACCAGATCTTAAGGTCTGGGGGAAAAAACCAGCTTGGATGAGAAAAATAAAAATGTGTGAGAGAGAAAAATCTACTTCTTTGTAAGCCACAGTTCAAATCTCATTAGATTAAGATAGAATCCAATTGCTAGGAAACAAAGCATAGAAAGAGGCTCCAAATCAGGAAGTGACATTCTGAAAAAACTACGGTAAATTACAGTGGGCTCATAAAGCATGAGTAATTAGCACTACACAAATTTCAATATCTTGGCTTTTCTTATAATTAGTAGACAAGCAATTTAAAAAGCAAAGACTTGTATAGAATCATTATCATTATTTTCCAAAGGGAAGATAGAAGACTAACAGGGAATGGATGACATTTACTCTATGCACATTATAAGAATTGGTCAAAAACTGTCAGGGAAAGAAAATCCACAGAGAAAAAAGGCAGAATTTCTTTCACATTCTAATTTTCATACTTAAGAAGTAGAGAGGGTATATCCTCTCCCAAAGACCTTTCAAACATGGAGTTTTATATAGAAAACTAATTGTACTTCATGTAGTATGTTAAATTATATTTTCTTCAGGAAATTATCATATTAAATATCAAAAGGCATCTCCTTATCAGATTCTGGACAGTTTCTTTTGTTGTTGTTCAGTTATTGTTCAATTGTGTCCAATTCTTCATGACCCCATTTGGGGTTTTCTTGGCAAACATAATGGAGTAGTTTGCCATTTCCTTTTCCAGCTAATTTCACAGATGAGGAAACTGAGGCAAACAAGGTAAAATGACTTGCCCAGGGTCACACAGCTAGTGTCTGAGGTCAGATTTGAACTTAGGAATATAAGTCTTCCTTGCTCCAGGCCCAGCACTGTATCCACTATACCACCTAGCTACCTTGAATAGTTTCTTACAATTGGATAAACATTGAAATGCTTGTTCTTTGTTGTCAACAATTTAAAGTTTCACTCAAAATTCACTATTTTATTCAACAAGGCAGTTAAAGAACCAATAAATGGGAAAATAATTACAATTTTTTTCATATCCTTTTGTTGTTTCTTCTTCAGAAAGAACTTTCTTAATATCATACAAGGAATGATATACCTGGAAAAGTTCTGGAATTGGCATAAAAAGATGCATTAAATGTAAAAAAAAGATTTCTTCTGCTGAAGAGTTTTCTGAGTTACCTCAAGTTCAGAGAATATAATAATTAAATGGAGAAGTGGATATGCTTAAAAACATAGAATAGTGGGAAAGGATATCTCTGAGCAGCAAGATCATCAGACTTCTTGGAAGACTGAGGAAGGGAGGCAAAGATGTTAGCATCTTAAATGCCAAAATCTGAAGAAAAGAAAAAATTAGTTTTCTCTCCAACTTATTCTATTATCTTTATACGGAAAATGATTTGATCCTGCACCCAATCTAAGGGGCCACTCCAAAATTACTAATCTAGCTCATATTTTCTTAATCCTCTGGTATATCCCAATTCTCAGTGTTGTGAATTTTCTCTCATGTTTCCTGAAAATGAAACATAATTCCTATTATATGCCACACCAAGTATTTCATGATATGCTTCAATAAGGAAGTTTCTTAAGTTTTAGGCTTTAGGTTCTGTAAAATGAAGTCATGCCCTACTTTATCAATGTTCTAATCTTGAAAATCCATAAAATAAGGGAAAAGCATGATAAGCATGATAATTCAAATTTACCTACAGCTTCAAAGTTTGCAAAGAGATTTCTTAATAACAACTTTGTGAGATAAAGTACACATTTTACAGATAAAGTAATGAAGTGGAAGAAGTTGACCCAGTCACATAACTAGGAAGGTAGAATTCTAGTCCATGTGTTCTTTCTTCTCTCATAGTACCCAGTTTACTTAGGACAAAGGATTAAATGTAAGGGGATGAAAAGTGGAATTGATACATTTGATTTGGTTTGGGATTGAAGGAGTTCACTTAATCTTCCACAAGGGATATTTCTAATAATCTGAGTCACTTATCATGTCACTTATTATGTTCTCTTATAATAAACTTCCAAAATTTGGAGGTCTGAAGAGATTTTTATCTATAAACTATAAAATTTACATTGACCTAATCTAAACTGTCTATTAGTATGGTCCCTTAGTATTGTCTAACAATAGTATTATTTAGCTAAGAGAATATAAGTATGAGTCTATACAAGACAACTACCACACCCTCAAGCATAAGAACTGAAGCTTTAGGTCTTTTAAATATACATCCCGAGATACATCATAAAAAGATGATACTGGGCGAGGGGGGTAGAGTATAAATGAACCAGAAAGGAGGTACAGAATTTACAAAATGTCTTGTTGGTTCTTTTAGATGTTGAATACATAAGCATGTGTAAAATGTGTAAATATGCCTGGCTATCTTATTTGTATTTTCTAAGAATAATAAATCAATAGGAAAGCAGAAAGATTGGAATGTGAAGACATAACACGTATCCTTTTTTAAATAAAATGTATATGTTGAGAAATGAGGTTGTGTTAACCATGTTGACTTTATGAAAATGAAACATTTACAAACTAAAACATATCTCCACTTCAATAAACATTATCTTCCATAACAAAAGCTAAACTTAACATTATACAGCATAAGTGAATGTATGTTATCTTCGAAGTCTAAATACAAAGCAACCCTTTTAGCTCTACTCTGATTTTAATGTGTTGTGAGTACCATGCAAACTAGAAACAATATTAACTGAAACATATTTGTGTTTATTCTATAAGGCTAGGGGCACAACAGGAAAAAACAATAATATCATTTCATAATTGATTACACCACATAATACTCTCTTCCCCTCATCCCCCTAAATGTGGCATCACTAAGAGATCATTTATCTCCTACTTCCTATCATGTTTATGGCTGTAGTATAATATTATGCTCCACAAAGAGCAAAGTTTTAGGATTTTCTGGCATGCAATGCCTTGCAGAAATGGACATGTCACCTTTTAACCCTTTTGGCTGGGTCATATAACAATTAACATTTAAAATTCCATGGCTTAAAAAGTTATTTCCATTCCAATAAAAAAGTAGGCATATGGTCTGCCATTTACTTCAAGGGACAAAATATCATAACACCTTCATAATGTAACATAAGAGATTTTCATTCTATATTTCCACCTAGCTTGTGAACGAAATTACATAAAAGAAATTCTGAACTATTTTGTTTGCCACTCAGGCCAGCAATTTAAAAGACCCTAATTGTTCTCCAAATATATTTGAATTTATTCATGTTGAAAAACAATTCTACGCTATGCAATCATATAAAGGATTGAAGAAAATTGGTATAGTTTCCCCTTAAGTAATGGCAACAAGAAAGGACATTTTTATCACATTATAAACTTTGTTTTTACTTAAACCAAGTTTCTTTCAAGGTTAAAATCATCCCTAGACAACTACCATACCCTCAAGCTCAAGCATTAGAACTGAGATGTTAGGTGTTTTAAATAAACATGGAGTCACTGCATTTGTAAATGCTGATTATCATATCAATGTCTTTTATTTGTGAAGTGCTTTGAGACCAAATGTTACAAAAGGTGTTATAAAATGCAAAGTATTGCTATTAAATTAACTTTTCTTGATACTCAAAAGATATATCATATGGTGCTTTTAATGTACTCTATGCCTTGACCTTGCAGTGACATGTATAATCAACTTGAGAAATATTACTATAATGTTATGAAAGGACTTATGTAGAATCTTAACTAGGATGGCTATTGTCTTTTTTTAAGATAAATTAGATGATTTTTTTGTTCTGTGATTTCCTTATAAAGATATGCTATGACCTCATTATTTAGTGCTGGTAGGTAGGGCTTTTCCGTGCATCACTGATTAGGTTTCTTTTCACATTTAATAGATCATCAAGGGAATTTATACTCATAAGCTTCTACAGCAATCTGTGTGCCAGCAACCTAGGCTAGAAAGGCACTGAGTATTATTTTTATCCCTTAGACTCAGAAAGGTATACAGCTTTATAGGATTACCTCAAGAACTTGGACCCCTATGGAACTAAAATATACTTGGGACTTTTTAGATAGGCATTTCCACAACATCCTGGCAAATCACACTTTTACTCCACTGACCCAGACAAACACCCACTGTTCTGACACTAAGTTCTTCCACTCAGAAAGAAACTAAAATTTTGGGTTGCTACAGAGAAAACCTTCCCATTGAACCTGAATGGTCTGAAAAATTCATAGTAGGAGGGCAAGAATTCTTGCTCCCTTACAGGATAGTTTTAGTCTCCTGTTGCTGCTTCATTTTTCGGTATCATATATGCTCTTCTCTGGTCTTCACATGTCCTTTGCCTCCTACTGACTCTCCCCTCATCTCACTAGAAGGCTGCATGTCTGAACTCTTGAATTTGGGGGTAGTGAGAGAGGCATGTATAGGGCTGGCTTTGCCCAGGAAATCTTTCTAAAATGCTAGATTCAAGTGCTTGAAATCCAGAAACTCTCTTCTTGGCCCTTGTGGGTGACAAACAAAAGAGAAATAATACTACAATGAAGATTCCTTTTTATAGGTCCAGCTTAAAGGGCTTGCTTCTTTCTACAATGGTCCAAGCAAACCATGATTCCCAAATGTTAAGAATAAAACTGAAATTCCAAACAAAGGTTCACCAGCCCATAATCTTTTTTTTTCTGAATTTAAACAAGTGTAGATTTCTACAAAAGGAATTCCTCACATCAACCCCTTTCACTTGAGGTTTTTTTAAAATAAGAATTAAACAATGGTAAAGTTATGAAAGTAAGAGATGTCATGTTTTTCCTTTATGTGGATATTAACATCAAACTTCAAAAGTGAACTTCGACTTTGGGGCTAAAAAATAAATTACTCAGAAAAAATATTGTGTAGGATCATCAAAGAGTAAATAATATTTCCTCTAATATTTAATAATCGATGGTGGTTGACACAAAAAAGAAAGCATGCCACTGAATTATTATTGATTGTAATAAGCATGTAGAAGTTTAACTACTTTGGTAATAAAGAAGACAGTCAGGCACTGTTTATGCTACCAAATCTTGAGGGTAACAAGAAATAAAAATTATTTTTATTTTTTTTCAAAGAGTCATGACTATTATGTTTTGTGAACTTTGATCCACAAAATGAAATAATTCAAAAAGGAAGCTGAGTAAATAGTGTAAGGAGGAAGAACAGAATTAAAGTCAGCGTCAAGTGGCTGGCAAGTTGATTATGTATGAGGCAGAGAGAAAATAGAAATGAAGAAAACTCTGTCCTACTGCAGTTATACAAAAGGCACAAGGCTTATCCCACAGGAGGTGAGTAAAGATTTTCTAAAAAAAAAAAGTATCATGTGCTCCAAGCAGAATTCACATCAACAGGTATCAAGAAACCTCTAATCAGGCCAAACAGAAAATGATCCCTTCTGGTAGGTTTTGCTACAAATGGGAACATATCAAACCTGGTTAACTAAAAGAACTACCTTCTTTGTGGAGTAGGTATGAGAGATGCATCTGAGAGCCTGCCAAGATTCTGCCACTGATAACCACTTCTACCGGTTCATAAAAGAATAACTTACATAACCAGAAGAAATGTGAAATGTAGCTCTAGTGATGCTGAAGCTTTGAGTAGGAAACTGAAAGGACTGGAAGGTACAGTTAGAGTGTTTTCATCTCTTTTTCAAGTTGAAGGTTGTGGCTTTGGAAGAGAAAGGAAGATTTCAGAAATGTACAGCTTTCTACATGAAGAATACAAACTCCTTGTGAGTAGAAATTGTCTCATTTATTGTATTTGCATTCCCCGTGGCTGGCACTTAATAAATACTTGTTGATTATTTGATCCATTGATGATGCTGAAGAATAGAATTTGCTTTTCTGAACCATAGCATACAAAACCAGAATAATGGACAAAGAAAGCGACAAAGTGTATCTTATGAAGACTAAGAAGAAAGTCCTTGGTGGGCGACTCTGTTGTCATCAAAAGAAATTAAAACTGAATTCTTGGAAAGCCGGATGACAAATGCCATAAAACTAAAATACCATTCAAATACCATAGAGAATAAAAGTATTGTTTTTCCATCAAGAATCGTAGTAAATAACATCTCCAGTAATTTAGAGGAGAAAATACCAGGGAAGTAGGTCAGAAATAATGCTGACAGCCAAGATAACAATAGAGCAATAATCAGAGTATGAGCAATTCAAAAGAGAAACAAATTTTGACACAAAATATAAATGAAAATACAGGTAACATGAAGACTTGATAAAATAAAACTTGTGACTAGAATATTTGACATGGAAATAGGGTGTGGAAGGCAAATTAGGGGAGAGCTAGTGAAATCATAATTTATGCAAAAAAAAGAAAAGAAAAAACTTACAGGTATAATTGCCTGGAAGGCAAATATGAATCAAAACTGTGACATGACTCCAAAAAGGCTAATGTAAACTTGTGTTTCATTTACCTATATAGAGATATATGTGAGCATGCATTTATATATGTATGTGTGTATATGTACACACACAAGAACAGTATAATTATACACAAGTATTGGTAAAACAATACATGTAGTATTATATTTAGTATTGGATGCTACAGACCAGATGCCAGGAGAACTGAGTCCTAAAAATAGTAGATGCCATTGATAAAGCTTTTTCTCTTAAGATTTAGAAGTCTTTTGTATAAAATGCCTTGATTCATTTAACCAATTAGCTATATGCTTATGCGCAAGCCACTAAACCACTAGGGACCTCAATTTTCTTACATTTAAAAGGTAAAAATTGAGTTTTAATAGTGGTTCCTACCCTTTTCAAATATAAGGGCACTATTTAAACTTTTTAAAAAATTCCTTATAGCACTATTTTCTATATTAATTGAGAAAATACTCTCAAAATATTTTAAAAATGGATATGACTTTATGGAGTTAGACGTTCTTTCTGATGATTCAGTTTGCAAACCATCCATGGCTGTCTTTGTGACTATTATCTATGTTCTCTTAAAAATTCACCATTAAGGGACTGGGGTGAGGAGGGAATCTCATCCACTGTGCTAGAAGTCTTCCTCTATTCCTCCAGACATCGAGGAGATTACAATAGAACACTTGGGCTGTCTAAGGTCATCAGTAACCCTCCCAGCATGATCAACCCATCTTCTTTAACGTGCATTTCTCTGATAACATCTTTTATTCTTGTGCTTCTTCTAAGTTACTCATTGGTGATATGTGGCAGCCTGCTCATGCCCATCATGCATTCCCTCCATTCCCCTCTTTGTGATATTCATTTTCAGTTTTTTAGAGATGGTTGTTTCCATGTTTCACAGCCATACAAAATAGATACAATATTAGTATTAAAAATATAAGCCTTTATTTCTGGGAGAAGGTTAGGATCATTAAAGGAGTCCTATAATTCTCAAAAGGCAATCTAACCTTTTTTCTTCTTCCTATTTATTTCCAGGCCCAACACATTGTCCATGTCATATCTGTACTGTACATACTAATGGACAAGCTCTATAGGTTGTTCACCCAATTGTCCAACCAGAATCAAGACAACATATATTCTTCTACTACTTTATTTTTACTTTTGTGGATGGTCAAACCAGGCTCTTTCGAGTGGGCAGAGTAAGAAAATATGTGATGGCAAAAACCTGCTGTGAATTCAGTAATGCTTTTAAATGAAATTGTGTTTTATTTATTAATCACAACAGTACCTACATATTTTTAAAATATAAGCAAAACATTGTTCAGTCAACAGAAGTATATTTATTATAATGTCACATTATATATTTAGTTGGCACCAATTAAAAATCAAAATGGCACCACTTGGTGTATATGTGTATATCCTTATAATAATTTCCTGGCCCACAAGATGGGAACCATGAAATTAGATAACCTCTAATATCCTTTTCCCCATCCCTACTATTCTATGATTTTATCATTCAAATTAAAGTGTGTCCATATGAAGGTGATAAGGATAGTAAAGAGATCTCAAAATCATGTCATTTGAGGATTATCTCAAGAAACTAGAAAGTTTTACCTCGGACAAGACTTCGAGGGAAGCATGACAACGACATGAAATGTCTGAAAAGTTATGCTTTAAAAAGATATTACACATTTTGTGAATCTTCAGAGAGCAGACATGACTAATGGTTAGAATTTCACGGCAAGGAGAAGAGCACAAAAATGAATGAATGGTCTGGTGAGGCAGTGAATTTGATATCACCAAAAAGTTCTTATGAAGACTGGATAAGCATGCTATGAAGGATTTCCTGCAAAAAGATGCAAGGCTAGATTAAATGATGTCTAAGGTCTCTTCCAGCTCTTAAAAGCTTATGAATCCTGGTTGCATCAAACATCAGCAAATGCATCTCTAGCACAACAATATCATTCCAAGTTATAAATGAATATATTTGCAAAAAACATTTTGCAAACATATTTTGTTGCTTAACAGCTCAAAGACAAGCCATCCATTTCTGCATAGATGATAAAAACAAACGTTTTCAAATTGGAAACATTCTTGGTTTGAAACAGAAACAAGCTTTCAAAGCACAGCTAGGCAAAACATTGTCTCTGCAAAAGATATTTAATTTAGGAAATACTTGTCACTGTAGAAACAGAATAAAAGTAATTTGAAATTCATCACGAAAAGTTTCTTGCTTTTTAAGTTTATAATCATGTAATCTGAAAGCTAAAAGGAACTTTAGTTCAGAAGCAGCCTAGTCCAGACCCTTCACTTCACAGGTAAGGAAACTGATTTTATGATCAAAGCTGTCCAAATTACAATCTTGTTGACTTGTACTCATGTTCTTTCCAAATACACTTTCCTTCCTTTTCTTCTTCTCTGTTTTGTTATACTTTTAATTCCCCAGGCTAATTCTGAGAAAATTCTTGCTTCTTTAAAATGAGAAATAATACCATTGGTTGGTGCCTATATATCACCTACTAAGGAACAGGAAGTGTTTGACATTACATTTTTATCCTGTTTTACATTTCTGCTTTTGGGGGGGGGGCGGATATTTATCCCTAAAGTAGCTAAACTACAAATTTATTTTCTTTTCTGAATTCTTCCAAACTTTGGAAATAAGGAACCTTAAGATTCATTTTCAAGATGCTGTGTTTCAAGTATTGTTCCATTACTGGAAGCTAGAATATTCTATGCTTCTTTGTGATTCTAGCTGCTTAATGAACAGTGCTGAGATCAAAGTCAAGAGAATCCTCAGAAGTAAGCAGTCCAGAAAAATAGGCAGAGTCATAAAATAGTCTGGAATTACAGGTTCAAAACTGGTAGTTGGGGAAGACTGAAGGTCTGCACAAAATAAGGTCAAGAAAATAAAAGGTGAAGTCCAAGGAATTCATTTGTTTCATGTAAGGTCTCTACCCTAGGGATTATCCTTTTATGGCAGTAGCATGCTAGCCATGACCCCTCATCATACAACTGCTTCATTTAACTCTGCCTATCCTCCCATGAACCTGGATGTGCCCTACCTGCAAGACATGAGTCTGTTAGAACCAACATAACATAACAAAACAAAATTAATTCACATACATGCATCTATATTTATAACTATATCTATATTTACCTTCCTTTACACTGCCAAACACTTGCTGCCTCTACTTTGTTATCATTCACTCTTTAGTCCACTGCTTTACACTCTCACTACACTACTGAAGTTGTTCTCTCACAGGTCATCAAGGATCCTTTAAATTCTAAATCTAATGGCCTTTTCTCATTTCATTCTACTTGAACTCTTTTTAGCTTTTATCACTGCTGACAACTCTTTCCTTCCTTGCTTCTGTAATACTCTCTCTTTGTTCTTATCCAACTATCCACTTCTCAGTCTTCATGGCTGGATTATAAACCACGAATGGAGTAAGCATAGATCCCAAGATACTATCTTGGGACCTTTTCTTTTCTCTCTCTACAGTCTCTTTTGATGGTTTCACTGGCTCACAAAGGTTCCATTATCTTAGTTCTAAATTCTTTCCTAAGTTACTGATCACTAACTGCCTACTGGGCATGTCAACTGGATAACCCATTGGAATATCAAAATCAAGATGTCCTAAAGAGGACTGAAGATCTCCTGCCAAACATATCTCTCCCCTAAAGTTCACTATGTCTATTGAATCACATGTAATACTCTCTTAATCACTCAAGTATATAACTTGGAAGGCATTATTGATTCTTCCCACTTCCTCACTTTCCCCCATATCTAATCAGTCGACAAGTATTATTTCTATCTCCTGTATCTCTCTTATTTATTCCCTTATCTCCTTTCCCACAACCACTATCCTTCTATAGGCCCTCATCACTTCTTGATGAGACTACTTCAGGTTCTTTCTTCTCCAAACCAACCTACTTATAGCTGTCAAAATAATCTTCTCAAGTACTAGACTCACAAACACTTCCAGTAGTTCCCGTATTGTCACTAGAATAAAATATAAACTCTTAAGCTTTGAATATTAGGTCATCGAAAATCAGGCTCTAGTTTACTTTACCAGCTGTATTATATATTATTCCTTTTCAAATATTCTATTTTGAACCCAACGGGGCTACTTTCCATTCTCTGAATTCATAATTGAATTTCATATATGTGTGTATTCACACCTGGAATGTACTTCCTCCTCATTTTTGCCACAGAAATCTTATCTTCCTTTCAGGTTCAGCTCAATTATCTCTTCCACTGTAAAGCCTTCCTTGATCTCTCAGTTGTGAGTGCTTGGTCTCTCTACAAATTGCCTCATATTTACTTATCTGCATACATATTACGTCTTTTAGTAAGAATATAAGCTCTTTGAGAGTAGAGATTTTATCTCCAACGCTTGAAAACTATAATATACAAAAATGTATAGATAACACAAAAGCATTATGTCTCAATGCCATAAATATTCTGTTTAAAAAAAGAATCATTAGGCATTGAACATGACAAAGATCAAACAAGATCACAAAGAACAAAACTGATTACAATTCGATGAACAAGAAAGAAGTTATTATTATGTAGGAGGTATCCCTGAGTTGGCTTACTGTGCACACATCACCAATTCAAGAGCAATAAGAAGGAAAAGATATGGCTTGCAATTAACAAGATTTAACAATGAATTATTTAGGCAAGCTATTGAAAAGAAAAAAACAAGAAGTAAACAACACATATGACCACTATCACCACCAACTGTAAAAATTTCACCTTGAAATTAAACCAATATAAATGAATTGGTATGACAGGGTGGTCAAAAGAGTATGACAAGCACCTTAGTCAGTAAACATTTGACATACTTATCAAATGTAGTTACCAAAGGTAATGCCCGGACAGAATATAAAATCATATCTAAAATCTTAAGAAGAAGAATGACAGACAATTATGAGCAAAATCCTCTCATAAAGCAAAGAGAAATGGCATATTAAAACCAGTATAAAGAAAGCTTGGCTAGACATCCCACTAAACAAATTGACCAGAAGGGATGAAAACATAAAGAACTACAAACAGGAGAAAATACTGGAAAATATTTGTAAAAGCCATTTCAACAAATTGTTTTCTCCATAGAAAAAGCACTACATCAAGATTACTGAACCCAAATATCACAATACCTGAAGTGCTTGTAGAGAAGGTAGAAATGGCACTAAAAGACAACAATGATGGGAAAAGAAGATAAATATGTACTTGGACCAAGTACATAAAAAAGAGGTGTGTGCTTGAGATTATACAATTGTAAGGTCTTTGATGGGCCAATACACAAGGAATATGAAGGAAGGTAAAATGCCAAAGGTATATAAAAATTTCAAACCTTATTAATATTTTTAAAAGGTGATCAAAGGACTATAAATAACTAACCAATCTGTCAGCCTAATCGTCCTTCTATGTAAAATCTTTGTAAAAGTTGATAATAAATTTAGCTCATCTACAATGTTTATTAGAGATTAAGAAGGAGTACTATTGATAGGGAATTGTAAGAGTATTAATAAGGAACAAGCTAGCTTTCATGTAGGATACTGTACAATGGACCACACCTTTGTAATGGCACAATTAACTGAAAGATGTAGAAAATATGATATCACACTGAGCTTCTTATTTGTTGATTATTTTTAAAATTGATAGAACAAAATATTGCATTATGGGCAATATTTGCATCAATTAATTATTATAATAAATAATATGTAATATAATTTAATAAAATATTTTACTAATGTAATTAAGATTGTTCATAATTCATTGGATAATGTAATAATAGGAATAACCCTGACTAATGACACTGAAAATAAATACTAGACAGGGCATAAAACAGTAATATATCAGATTGCCAAAAGCATTTACCACATTGATGGAAAAGGTTCAGCATGAATACAGTTTGGGGAGGGAGTCCCAATGGATGGTGAGGTCAAGTCCTCCAGATGTTCTTCTTTGCAGATGATATTATGCTGATTGCATCAAACTCCAAGATATCAGAGAGCTTCCTAGAAGAGGTTTATGAGTACTTACGGAATTTGGCTGATTCATTTACACAAAAAAGGCCAAATAGATGAACAATATGTATTGCTCAGATTTGAACATGCATTTCGATGGACATCCTATAGGCTTGTCCACAAGTACCTATAGCTTGAATAGATAGTATAGATGAAAAATGAGCAGGGCCCAAAGTTGAAAAAAAGAGGACAAGGAGTGAGATGGATTGCCTTTGGAAAATTGCAAAGGTCTTTTCCTGACTCCAAATTTCCCATGACGGAAAAAGAAGGTTCATCTTTTCAGTACTAATAACATTTTGTCAGTTATATAGTGACATAACATGAAACACCACTGCCTCTGAAGAATTATTATGACATAAACAATACTACAATATTAGCATTGCTACAATGCTACTACTCAAACTACAACATAAACGATGAGGAACTCTGAAGAAGAACAAGGTTAGAGCATGTCATGAAGGCATTGTATGGCAGGAAGAACAAGGTTAAAGCATGTCATGAAGGCATTGTATGGCAGGAAGAACAAGGTTAAAGCATGTCATGAAGGCATTGTAAGAGCAATGGAAGGCATGGCAAGAGCAAGGGATGAAAAATAGGGAGCCCAAGTACTCCACTGGTACCCTTATGATGTAAGGAGAGATTCATGAGGAAAGTCTCCAGCATCTTGGGTGACTTCCTATAGTGAACTTTGGAGAGAATAAGATCTAGACTTGAACAGGAGAGGAAGGCATGGATGGGATGCAATCTACATCATAGGAGGGAACTCCTCAGTTGATGGGTATACCAATTTTAGTATCTGATCATCTCCGGTACTTGACACTAAATAAAAGTTCGTTTAAATTTGAACACATATAAGATCACTTATTAATAATTAACAACTCTTATCAGTTTAAACTGAGACAACTCTTCACAATCCACCTCATAATCTACCAGGAGCCACAGACAGCCTGGCCTTCACAATGTTCTTCCTAGAGTGAGAAGGAATTTTTCATAGTGGGTAAGTTCAACTGAAAGTTTGCTCTCAGGGCTGGCCTGCTATTCTTTGATATTCGTTCATTTATTCAACACATATTGGCTAAATGCTGTGGGACAGTCTCATTCTTAATATTTGTTTACCAAGAGCCTAGCATAGTGACCAGCTCAATGGAGGCACTTAAGAAATGCTTGTTGTTTGATTGATTGTGATTCCCTTCTAAAGCTCTATTCTCAGAGAAATGAAGAGACAAAGAGGATGTAGGGGATGAACGCTGAGAGAGCTCACATCACACAGCTTCCTTTTTCTGTGCAAAATAAGAATCAAGGATCAATTTTTTCCTCTCTGGGCTCCACTCCTGACTCCCCAGACTTTCTCTACCACCCTAAAGAAGCCTCATTAACCCAGGCAGTTCTCTCTGCCTCTGGACTTCTCACATTGGAAATACACACTTCCCTGTAGCTCCTTTCTCTGTTGCATGGTTTCTTCCATAGCTTTCACTTTAAGGAAGGCACCCAAGCCACTACGTTTTCATCTCTCTAGGTTCTACTCCAGACTCTTCAGATGGTCTCTACCATGTAGGTACCAAGGATCTTCTCCTCTGCTCTGTACCCCACCCCCAACCAGCTTCCTTTTAGGTGTTACCTTAAGCCATTAGATTGTGAATTCCCTGAGGGCAAGATCTATCTTTCTGCTTGCTTCATGCTTGCTCAACTGGGAGATTGCTAATCAGAAGGAGAGCCAGATTTTGGATAGGGCAGCTAAGTAGCACAGTGGACAGAACACCAAGCCTGGAAGTCAGGAAGACCTAAATTCAAATCTGGCCCCAGACATTTACTAGCTATGTAACCCTGGTCAACTCACTTAACCTTTGCTTTCCTTGGTTGCCTCATCTGTAAAATCAATTTAATAATAGCACCTACCTCTTAGGTGAATGTTGTGAGGATCAAATGAAATAATAATTGTAAAAAGCTTAGCAGAGTGTCTGGCACATACTAGATGTATGTTAATGTTAGTTATTATTATTATTATTATTATTATTATAGAGAGAGTGAGCAGAAGACAATTCATTATTGTCTATGAAACGTCATCACAGTAGTCCTTTGTATTTTTACATATATTCTCAGTTCTTAGCACAGTGCTTGGGACATAATAAGCTCTTAAAAGTGGGAAAGGAAGGAGTAGGGTTGAGAGATTGAGAAAAGGAATGAAATGGTCATAAAGAATATTATAGAAATTAAATGAAAACTGAATTAAAGTTCTGCCATTAGACACGTGGGCTACCTTTTCCTAAAATATGTCTTCCACATGTATTTGATAATACCTTAGGCAAAACCTTTCAACCTACATTTAGTGAATAAAGGATTAAAATGAAAATATAAATACCTGAATGATGTAACCCAGTGCCTTAAACTCATTCACACTAGATTTAACCAGGCAATCAATCAACAAACATAAGTGTCTAGTATCAGATAATCTTCCACTTCAATAACTGAGAGGGATATGCAAGAGGGGACTGGATCACTCAAACTGGGAAAAGTTTTGCTACTAAAGAGGGAAAGGACTTAGAAAGGGGAAGTTAGGATGTAAAAAAAACCAAACTTTACCAACAGCACAGTTTTGCCTAGGGTCATCTCTATTGACCTTCACTTGTCTTCAGCTGTGTGTAAACAAATGGAAGCTTGCTTGGAGGAATTTTTGTCCTTTGTGGTTGTACATGCAGGCAGGGTTATACGAACTGAGCTACAGGACACACACAAACACTGCTCCTACTCACAATTTATTCATTTAAAAAAAGAGGCCAACTAAACATGCTTCTTCCTCAGAGAATTGGTGAATTGTGATATCTCTGTAATTACTGCTTTTGTCAATGGGTGGTCTTTCATGTAGATACTTTAAAAGTGAAAATGCTATTAGTCAAAAAGTTTCCATTAGTTCCAAGCTTGCTCAAGTGGAGAATACTAATCAGCATAAGGAGAGCCAGATTTGGGATGTGGCCCATAATACATATGTATATATCTACATAGTCAGCATGAGATAATTCAGTATTCTCTATGAAACTTTCCTTCCCAATGGTACCTTGTTTTACCTATTAAAATTCTAAGCATTGAAAGCCACTTAAAAAATTAGAGAAGATCATGAAAATCATACATTGGTATGATATCCATGCTAATGTCTCCCTGTTGCCACCTTTTTAAAATCTCTTTGAAACATTCATTTATTCCCCATGAAATCCCTATCTGCAAGTTTCTAGGAATAAAAATTGATTTATTCTTATTGAAGAACTAAATAGTCCTGTTTCAAGTAAATGAAGTTTGAGAACATCAATAACAGTCTGAAAATTTAGGAAAAGAGACTTATAACATAGTATTATGATATAATTCAGAAATAAATTCATCAATTGTTTTATTTTTCCTCCCTTGGAGCACAGTTATTTTCTGTCATATAATTAAGTGAATATTCTAGTGACTGAATACACAAAGCAGCAGGGAGTAGAGACAAGAACAGAAGTTTCATGTTGACTATAAACCTTTTGGCTTCCCATGGTAGGAAAATACCGTCTAATGCATTAGAAATAGGGTTGTTTTTTTAAAGACAGAGAGGGAGGAATAACAAGAAGAAAACTATACCAATGTGCTTCAAACAGTGTGTGAATCAGTCCTATGTGGCTTCTGGCCAATATTACAGCATTTTGCCTATAGTTCTAGTCACGTATTTGAGTGTTTACTTAAAATGATTAGAAGTATTTTAACTGAGCTGAGCTGAGGTGAAGGATAACTACAAAGGGATGACATATAAAAAGAAAATAAAGTGTCTTTGAATTAGCCAATACAACTTTCTGATAGTATTTTTAGTAGGGAAAAGATTTTGAAAGAATAATGCTTTATTCTTTTTCTCTCCATTTATATTACCTCAGGATTATACAGCCAATGACAATAGTGCTGCTCACAAGCTTCTCTCTAAGGATGGTTACTACAAGATCTTATCCTTGTCTTCTTTTTTTCTGTCAGATATAGTCAATATGCTATGCCAGTAGATTGTCAACATTGCAGATAAACAGCAATTTTCTTTAATTAGTAAATACATTTTCCTCTGAACCAATGAATTATATGACGTGTCCATAGGTTCGCAGACAGAATTGGAAGCAACCTAAGAGCATACGTAACCCAGGAGTGTGCTGGAGCCAGCTCTAACTGGCTTGCCAGAGGCCATCGTTAAATTTTTAAGCATGAGCATTTACACCCCAGAAATCAACAATCCTACAAATCAGGGCTTAATTTATTGCTTTATTGATTGTCTAGACTTTAAAAAGTGCTAATAATGCAGATGAAACTTAAAAGTGTGTGTGCATACACTTTTCTCTTGGAAAGCACACCCCTGTATTGCCCTATAAACATCACATGAGATCAACAGCAGTTCAGCAGAAGGCTCAGGTAATTACCAGAGTCCTGGTGACTGTAGGATAACAATAACAACAAGAAACACTTGAATAGTGTTTTCTATCCATTATCACATTTGAGATAAACAATATCCCTGATCTAAACCAAACCCCTCATTTTACAGGTGAAGAAACTAAGATCCAGAGATAGCAAAGTGAACTGCCCAAAGGCACATAGGTAGCATTTGTATCAGGATTTGAAGCCACATCATTTGACTCCAGAGCCACTGTGTTTTCCATTCTATCATACATTGTCTGTTTTACTACTAATAAGAACTAAAAATAGATAGCATGCAGAGGAAATAGAATAAAGATGTACATTTTCCAAATATGAATGGAAACATGGTTAATGTTGAAAAAATGCCTCTGTATCCTTTAGAGGAAGAATTTTAAGATATTTAGTAGCTAAATAATGTCCACCAATTTAAAGGGGTTAAAAAACAAGGACATATATTATATCCCATCTTAGTTTTCTTCTTCCAAATACATTGACCAAATCTTAACAAGTTTCCAGTTCTTTTATATCTAATTTAAGGGAAAGATTCACGCTGAAAAGAGTTGAAAGGACCGCAAAAGAGTCTTAAGTCAGCCTCTGGGCTCCATTAGCTGGAATAGGACCCTAAAGCTTATGTGTTTTCAATCAATCAAATATGAAGTCTTTTGAGTGTAGGAACTAATTTAAAAAAAAAAAAGCTTTATAGCCCCAATGTGTAGCACAATGCCTGGTTAACTTTAGGTGCCTAATGAATGCTTGCTAATTTTAAATGGATAGTCATGAAAAGACATGAGCAAGGACATTCAAGGAAAACAGGCAGGATAGGAAGAAGGAGCTTCCCAGGGTGAGTGGCAAGAAGGCAATGGCATAGCTAAGGCCTCAGCAGCAGCAGCCAATTATCAAGAAGTTCCTAGACCAAGCTAAAAAGGGAAGGGGAGGACAGGGGAACAGAAATTGTGACATCAAACTGGGAGATTTTGAACAAGCTAACAGGAGAGGGTGACAATAAGTGCAAACTAGATTGAAAGCATCGAGTTTAAGAGCATGGCCAGGCACAGACCCCAGAGGGAGAAAGAGCAGCAGAACCTAGAGAGGCCCTGAATCTTCTGGAGCAGGGTGCAAAGCAGGGACTTGACTGATTGGTCCTATGAGTTCTCTGGGGATTATGACTACCTTTCAGGGCTAGGGGGTGGGAGTGGGGGAGGAGACAATGAGAAAGAGAACAGCCCTCATTGTAAATGGAGTTATAACCTCTTTTGCTAGGCAGAATCCTTTTCTGTTCTTTGAGTAAATCTCTTCTATGTATATATGCTCATTGTTAGCTTGATAGTTGTAGGAGACATGAAAACTCATAGTGGAGAGCCAGAAATGAGCCAAATTTAGATGTCTCAATAGTTCTCCTGGGTATGCATTAATATTGGGGGAGGGAGGAGATACCATAAAGATAATTATTAGAAAAAGGATACCAAGCCTAAACCTGGTCCATAGGAGCCCAGAGCTGTAGTTCTAAGCCATGAATTACACTAAAAATTATTCATTATTATTAGAGTTATACAACAGAATTTTAAGATTGCAGAAAATTAAAAGCCCACAAAACATGGTTCAATTAGGGATTGTTATTCTAGGACAGGATTTCAGGTTTTGATTGAAATATCTTGAAAATTCATAATTGAACCATTCAACATCTTGCTTTCACAAATCTTTTCAATCTGACTTCCTAATATAGTCTCAAAAGACACTAAATTCCTTTCTACTCAAATGAAGACATTTTTTTGGAGGGAACTCACATTACTCCACTGATTCACTTCACATGTAATATTATATTTAACCTTTTGTCTATTCTCTGTGGAAAGAGTGCTTGATCTGGAGTCAGAAGACGTAAGTTCATTCATATCCCAATTCTGATACTTACTATCTATGTGATCTTGGCCAAGTCACTTAATTATTTTGTGTTTCAACCCACCTATAAAATGAGACGGGTGAACCAGATGAGCTCAAAATTCACTCTCAGCTTTAAATTAATGATTCTATGAATTCCTTCCTCACATTACTGAAGTAGTCTGTGAGTAATAACTGTTCTATTTCACACAGATGCTTATTTCTTCTATTTTTAAATTTAATTGTAGATCACTCTTCTTAAACCAGTAGAGGAAATGGCTGTTTGTTTTATCACATGAGCTTTCTGCAATGTAGAAAACCATTAAGTGAAATACATGACTTCTTCAATGTTTTGCTACCAGTTTTCAGAAACAGGGTCATGTCAGATTCTGCACTCTATATCCTTTATGCTCACCAATGTGAACAGGTATGAGGCCTCTACACTTAAATTCAATACAAGGGCCATTTAAATGCTAACTTGTTCAAGGCACTGTGAATGCACAAAGACAAAATAATCTCTGCCACTGAGAAGCTTATGTTTTACAAGATTAGACAGGGGAGGGAAAATGGTGAGTATAAATTATGTAACTACTATAGAATCCATCACTGAGTCCTGTTTTGGTGTTCAAGCAAATGCTTGGCCTTTCCCCAAGAAGTAAAACCTTCATCCCAGAGACCACCATCACTGGGAACTACTACTATGACTTCTGCATGGGATTCTTCTGATTCTTTCACCCCATGCCTCCCAAATGCTGCAGAACCTACTTTAATAGTTCTCATCTCTTCCTATCCCTTAGCTCATGCCATTAAAAAAAAGTACTTTAAAAAAAAGTTCAAGTGATTTCCTTACACTATTGAAAAGCCTCCTACCTCCCTCATGGGGACACTGTGAGGATCAATTAAGTTTGGAAAAAACTATATAAAGTGTTTTGAAGTCTTTGAAGATAGATTTTATGATAAACATAAGATATTATTATTGTTATTATATTTCTCCCTAGTGTCATAGATTTAATTTCCTGCTCATAATTCCTTCTTAATTTCATTGCAAAATGGAATGAAAACTCTTCTGCTGAACCTGAGCTTTTTTCTTAGACTATCACCTCGACCTAAGCACTATTTTTTTCTTAATCAAAACTCTATTTGATCCACTGATCTAACTTGCATGATAAAATAATGAAATAAAAATAACCAACTACTGCCTGGAGAATGACAACTTTATTTTAACCAATCTGAGTGTTACTTTTCAATGTTCACTCAATCTTTAACTTCTTAGACCCTACATGACACCAGTTTTTATTGGGATATCATCTCTAGAAAGAAGAGAACAACCTGCAAAGATGGACATTTAACAAAAATAAGTGGGGTTTTGAGGTAGTCAGGGAGAAAAAGTTTTCAAGTGGATTTCTGCCTGTTATTTTGTTTTGAGGTCCAACACATTTTAAACACACACACACACACACACACACACACACACACACACACAATGGAAATATTTGCAAAGCTTACTCTGCCAAACTAATATATGTACAAAATATATTCATAAAGTATTTAAAAATGCAAATGATAGACAAAACTAAAGGACTAAAATAGTATAGTGATATTCTTTACTATACAGCTTACTATATTATACAAGTTAGTCTATAGCAGCAAAATATAGTAAAGACCTATGCTGGAGCTGCAGCCAAAATGTTTTAGTTATAGACTTCCTGCAAAGCCAATCAGTAAGTGAAAGATCTTTCTGGACCATTGAATAGGCTTCTGATAGAGCCAACAAAGGGGCGCCTGATTAGCGACAGGCCCACACTCTTTCACTAACTAGATATGAGGCCCCAGGCTAGTTAGCAAACTAGTTTGCTGGTTTTTGAGAGGTATGAAGCCCTCAGGGCCCTAAGGGAAGTTGCTAAGACCAGAGCCAATGGTATGTGCACTGAGTTCTAGTCAATCAGATGACAGCTAGGACTGTATAAAAAGAGAGCCCAGAACTGGGAGCAGCAGAACTGGGAGCAGCTGAGCAGAGAGTGACAGGATTCAGAAGCAGAGAGCCAGCATTGAGAGAGAGAGAGAGAGAGAGAGAGAGAGAGAGAGGGAGAGTGCAGAGTGGAGAGTGCTGAACAAGACAGAGTTGCAGAGATCAAGGAACTTGGAGTCAGCAGAGCTTCAGGAGACAGTGATGAGCATAGAGTTAGGACTCATGAGGGATCTTTTGTAGGAAGGCCCTACCAGCAAGGGGACATTACAAGTATGGCTTGGTTCCTTGCTATAATATTTTGTTATAATTTCCTTGTTACTACAGTGAGGTGGGCTTATTGGTTTTGGAATATTATTGCTACTATATCAAATTGGGGGCATTGTTTCTTGGATCTGATCCTCTGGAGTCTAAATAAATGTTATACTTCCTCTGCCTTCTACCTACAGAATTCCTTATACTTCACAATTCCGAACCACTCAGGCACGTCCATGGCCCTCTCCGAGGTCATGAATTTTCCCTTACTGCTATACTTCCCCAGAAGAAAGTTGTTCTTCATGAGTAATTTGTATATAGTCAATTAAGTTGCATGGAGTAAAATTATCCCCTATCTTTACTCATCCATCTCAGAATAAATTCTCAAGAAAGCTCAAACAAGAAACACTCTTTAAGCTAGAATATTTTTTGTTCCTCATGAACCTGTCAGTCAACCAAACAGCAAGTTTAGTGATAACTAATAGGCAAAGAGTGCAAAATGAGTCAAGAGTAACAAATATGAATGAAAAAACACAAATGGCATGTGTTGGGAAGAATAAAACTCTGCACCTATAAATACCAGAAAGAACTCTCAAATTAAGGCTATCTATGCACAGCTGCAACACCTGGACAGAGAATTCTATTGCAATGACCAACTTTTAGGTTTAAGGATTCTTGATTTCCAGAGACCAGGAATTAGAATACCTCTGATTATCTGAAGGGTTTCTGGCACAAGTCCATTGAATCTCTATTGCCTGTGCTATAGAGGTTCTTTGTATACTGCTACTTTATATGCCTAATTCTATTATTTAAACTTCAAAAACCATCTACACCTATTTTCCCCATGGCTCTTCTGTTGTACCCAATTTCATCTTGCCTTGACACTTTCAATCAAAATGGAATTTCCCTTGAATTTAGTACAGGTTGAACTATTTAGTGATTACATCTACATTATTTATATTGGGATCAAAATCTAACCTGTTGGATCTTGAATAGTGACTGGTTATTTAAAAAAAATAACATACTATAACAGTACATATAGTGGGGCTGTGTGTGTTATAAGATAGAATGGCCATACAACAATTTGAAAATAGAGATTTTTCAGGAGGCATGTGAAGAAAAGAGAGAGAGGTAGTATAGTCCAGTAGAAAGGGAATTGGTCTACAAACCTTAGACAATATGCCTTCTAGGTTTAATCCTTCACTTTGTGTCAGGAGACCTGAATTCTAGGCTGAGCTCTATCATCAATTCACTGAGTGATACTGGGCAGGTCTCAACTTTTAAAGATCATCTGTAAAATTAGAGTCTTAATGCAGTTTTAATCTATTAAAGCTACACTAACACTTTTGGTACAGACTGTATATAAAAGTGTTTGCCAAAATATAAATAATTATATAATTGAATAGTATTATTATAATTGGTGATTTGTTATTTGAGGTTTTAAAAGGAACGCATGTTTCCTTTCTCTGAGCTCAATGTTCTTTCCATTACAAAAGTTGCTTTCTGCTATGATATATCATATGAAAGGTATTTATTAAGCCCTTACCATCGTGTCCAGTTCTAGGGATACAAGCACAAGTAAGCAAGATAGAAATCAAAAGCTCCTTCATCAGAGCCAGGGGTCCCAAGAGAGTAGTCCAAGGTTCTGGTGTGAGGGGGATGAGTAAGATTTCTATAAAATGGACTAATAGCAATTCCCATTTTCATCCTACCTTGTTCTGACTCTCTGAATTTACCCTCATGCATGGATCTCCCCTTTGCCCTTTGTTATCATAGAAATGTATTACTGGAATAGAAGGTGAGCTGGTCACAGAATAAGAAAGGAGGAACTTTTAAAAATGGGTAGCTAACATGGTGCACTGCTTCCTAAATACTGTCAAAAGACTTATTGTAAAGCTCCCAGAACACTGGAGAGAAGACCAATGAGGATATGTGGGAAGACAAGGATAAGAGTTACACAGAAGAAAGCATAGCATAGTTGCCATCTTTAATGCTAGAGGAAATAGCCACATTGATGAGACCACAGAGCCAATGTAAAAGTCGGTCAGTAAGCAAGCATGCATTAAGCACTTACTGTGTGCCAAGCACTATGATAGACACCAGGGACACTAAGAAAGAGTAATCCCCTTTTTTGCTCTCAAGGAGCTCACATTCTAATAGCCAAGGTCACATACACACAACTATGTACATTAAAAAAAGTAGACCTAATGTAAAAATATGATAGTATCAGAGGTCATGCAACAGTACTGAAGGAAGGAGGACCACATCAGAAGGCAAAATTTTAGCTGAGACTTGAAAAAAAACAGGGAAGCCAATAGGTAGTGATGAGGAGGAAGAAAAATGCAAACAGGGGTAACAGCCCCCAAAAGTAAACAGACACATATCAGCAAAATGGGAGGGTTATGTGCAGAGACTAGGGGGAATGCCAGTGTCGCTGGGTCAGAGAATACAGGCAGGAATGTAAAATGTAAGAGGACTGAAATGTAGGAAGAGCCAGAATTATCTTGCTCGTTTTTATATTACTAGCACGTGGCACAGTGGATAAGAGAACCTCAGATATCTTAAGTTCTAGTTTTTAATTACAATGTATTCTCTGTATAATTATCCACACTCTTCAGATGAAACAGGGATAAAGGAAATAGTGGGGAAGGATATACACAATGTGAGTCAAGGCAGTGGAGATAAAGAGGCAGCTCCCAACAAATGTCTCAATTTTTTCAGAGAAATATAAGTTAAGATCTTTAAGTGAGAGGGTGGAGGAAAAGGGTGCCATGGAAGGTTGGAGGATGTATGAAAAGGCATGGGACAGCTCTTGATATAGTAGAATAGTGAATCAGTTAGGGCGGAATAAAAATACTGGCTTGCATTGATGAGGACTCAGTTTAGACAACGTAACAAATTTTAGTGGACACATTCAGCACATTTCCACAGTTTCTTCCAACTCCATTTAGCAGCATGTGAAAGGAGTAAAAATGGTGGATGATAGTAGTAATCAAAGATTGAGATTTTGCAAGGTATGATCAATGATAAAACAAGGAGGCAAAGGATTTGACTGTAGAAGATAGAAAACTGTAGAGTTGAACTGATTCATCTCGGGGGAATGACAGAAGGGAGGAAAGTGTAGTCAGTACATGGATGATATGATAGCCTGAAAAAGAAATGAGAGGTGGAGAGATTGGTGGTCATGGTGATGACAAAGAAAAGGTGTAATGGTCCTAATTTAGAAGGAAAGATGTAATTATAAAAGAAAAGCAATAACCAAAGGAATTTTGGAGTTCATGGACATGTGAATTGAACATTTATAGGTGCCACTCACCCTGGGAAGCTCCTTCTTCCTATCCTGCCTGTTTTCCTTGAATGTCCTTGCTCATGTCTTTTCATGACTATTCATTTAAAATTAGCAAGCATTCATTAGGCAACTAAAGTTAACCAGGCATTGTGCTACACATTGGGGCATGTGAATTGAACATTTATAGGTGCTATGACCACCTCTGTGCATAGCTGAAATGGGGATGAAGAGTGGGACATGGAAAATGAGTAGACCATGGAACCGGGAAGTTGAGATATTTGAAGGTATACCAATATACTAAAATCCTCTAGTATGAAAGCATCAGTTACAGTAGAGAGAAAAACTGAACTTAGTGAAGAAGGAGAATATCCCAGGGGTAAGTAGATAACAGCTACCAGAAACTGGACTGGGTGATGAAACTGAATTGAATAAACCTCAAGGGAGGAGAAGTTGTTGGGTAATGATAATAGAGGGAGAGTCTGGAAGTAGCAATGGGGATCAAGGAAAATTTCAAATTTCATACACACACACACACACACACACACACACCCTATACTACATCACACCATACCATACCACCACCAATGATTTGGAAGGTATGAGTGAAAATGTGACCCTACATAGAAAGAGTAGCTAGGGAGCAAAGGCAAAAGAAAGGAACAAAATTTCAATGAGAGATAGAAGATGATTGAATAGGAAAGGTGTGTCAACAACCCGGCTGGCAGCCTCTGTGGGGGTATAAGATTCACCCACAGCCAGCACCCAGAAAGCTGCCAACAGCACAGGTTCTTTCAATCTGCTTAATTAAGGAAAACAAGGTGAAGGGGTTGACAAGCTTACTTTTAATTCAAATATCATTCAGCTCATTCAGGGGAAAAAAAAACCAGCACCCTGAACTTCAAAACAAAATGCAAACAAATTACAGACATCAACAGACTTTGTCTGATTCAAGTTCCAACAGATAGTTACCAGAGTTCAACAAGGTTTCAACATCCAGGTTTACAAGCTGGAGGGCTCCTTAACTACAGCTGCCCGGAGTCTCCTCATCAACACCATCTCCAGAGCCCCACACAAATGGCTCTGTTCTCCCTTCTTATAGGGCTTCAGACATCAAACATCATCTGAATCACCAGAGCTCAGGCTCTGGTGATTGGTTCTTGAGTTGGCCCCTCCCCTTAGGACCCTGGAAGGTTCACATCCACATGGATTACATTAACACTTGATGGGGTTTGGGCCTGGGGCTTAGCACCTAGTAAAGCTCACTGAGATAAACTGAGTCACCCAAAGAAAACAAAGGCCATTCTGGTTACAAAAGGGAAAGTCTGAAAATGAAAGCAAGTTTATTATGGAGCAAGCAGGCATTTCAGAGAACACAGTGGAAGGAGTAAACAAATTTAGAGTAAGATATTTGGAGGGGAGTAGAAGTAGGGTTGAGGTAGATGGAAATAAGAGTGAAAAGTAGAGGAATGGGGCTTATACAATGATGACAGAGGTTAATAAGAATCACAGAAATAGGGAGATGAGGAAAAGGTGAAAGTATGCTTACCATTGACTAATGAGTCTAGGCAACTACCTAGAGAGAGGTCTACTGAGGGAAGTAAGTCATTAGACTGTTCATATGCCTCCCAATTTCAATGTAGATGATGATGACGCTATGTACTGTGAGGCCAACGAGGTCTATTTCACAGCAGGAAGGAGCAAGGCAAGGTTTGTACTGGGGGAATCTGGACAGAAGACAGGATATGGTAGCTTGATTTCAGTCCAGTCCAAGGTTAACCTCCAGAGCACTAAAGAAGGCCCTGGGGGGAAGACAGATGTTTAGAGGCTGGGCTTGATTTAGTGCTTCTAGAAAAGTTTCTGGAGCAGAGAGGACAAAAGAGAGTGACCTAGACTCAGACCTAGCCTAGAGGGCTAATTCAAGATTTGCTGGCAAGGCCCAGGAACCAGGATTCAATACTGATATAGTACAAGGAGAAAAAAAAAAAGTGGTTTCAGGGAGAAGAAAATGAGTTTGCATTTGGATATATTGCATTTGAGTTAAACGCAGTTCATCCCATTGGAAACATTCATTACACAACTAGAAATAAAGCAGTGGGACTCAATGGAGAGGTCAGGACCGGAAACATAAATTTGGACATTCAAATGGAGGTAACAATAAGCTTGGGAAGTGGATAAGAGGACCCCAGATATCTTAAATTCTAGCTTTTAATGACAATGTATTCTCTGTATTATCTAATTTAATTTTATACAGACCTTTTTTTTCTTAATTAGCTTGGGGCAATATTTTATAAAAGAAGTACCCAAGTCATATTTTACCTATATGATGATTCACGAGTAAGACCTCATTCCAAAGAACCTTTATTTTTTAAATGAATGAAATTAATACTGGTGATTGTAAATAGAAGTTATTAAGCATTAAAGCTCCAATAACATTTGCTTGTATTACAACCTCCAAAGGCAATGTTATTTTCCTATTAAATTATTAATAACATTGTAAGTTGTATCTAATAATAATAACCTGAATAACCAACAAATGTTGAATCTTCTATTTAAAGGTTTTATCCCCCTCAAATTACCAAAAACAGATTTTTAAAAATTGTTTTATTACCAACCTGTTTCCCACATTTCTCATGTAAGGAAGGAAAATCTAATGATTTATACCTACAATCTTAATAACAAAATAAATAGATAAAATTCTGCGCCCTCAAAAAATTTTGTTGGTATTAAAATAAATTTGGATATTACACAATTATACTTAGCACAACATATGAAACTGTAATAAAGCATACTTAGGTAAACATAGTATGTGACCATTTATTTAACCAATAAGAATTATAAAATGTGAAGTCTGATGATATGGCAAAAGACATGAAGAATGATTATATCACTTAAGGAATAATAACTTATGCTACAAAGTATGTTACATTTATGAAGTGCATTATATACATGATCTTATTTAATCATCACAATAACCCTGTTGAACTATGTGAAACAAATGATACGCTTCCCATTTTGATAGAGAGATTAAATGTCTCAACCAAGGTTACCTAGGCAGGCAACATAAAGTCTTCAATCCAGGTCATCTGTCTCTAATTCTGTTCTTTCTTTTTTATTACTTTAAATTTATTTATTTAACATATTTGGTTTTCAGCATTGATTTTCACAACAGTTTGAACTACAAATTTTCTCCCCATTTCTACCCTCCCCCCCACTCCAAGATGGCTTATATTCTGGTTGCCCTGTTCCCCAGTCAGCCCTCCCCTCTATCACCTCCCTCCACTCTCATCCCCTTTCCCCTTCCTTTCTTGTAGGGCAAGATAAATTTCTACGCCCCATTGCCTGTGTATCTTATTTTTTAGTTGCATGCAAAACCTTTTTTTTTGAACATCTGATTTTAAAACTTTGAATTCCAAATTCTCTCCCCTCTTCCCTTCCCACCCACCCTCCCTAAGAAGTTGAGCAATTCAACCTAGGCCACACATGTATCATTATGTATAACCCTTCCACAATACTCATGTTGTGAAAGGCTAACTACATTTTGCTCCTTCCCAACCCATCCCCCTTTATTGAATTTTCTCCCTTGACCCTGTCCCCTTTCCAAAGTGTTTGTTTTGATTACCTCCACCCCCATCTGCCCTTCCCTCCATCATCCCCCCCTTTTATTTTTTTTTATCTTCCTCCCTCTTCTTTCCTGTGGGGTAAGATACCCAATTGAGTATGTATGGTATTCCCCCTCAGGCCAAATCTGATGAGACCAAGGTTCACTCATTCCCCCCTCACCTGCCCTCTCCCCTCCTCCCACAGAACTGCTTCCTCTTGCCACCTTTATGCAAGATAATCTACCCCATTCTATCTCTCCCTATCTCCCTCTCTCAGTATGTTGCTCTCTCATCCCTTAATTTCATTTTATTTCTTTTAAATATCTTCCCTTCATCTTCAACTCACCCTGTGTCTGCTCTCTCTCTTTTACCTATATATATATACATACACATATATATAAAAACATATATATATATACACATACATACATATACACATAGATATATACATACATACACATTCACTTATATATATACATAAACATACATATATATATATGCATATTTCCTTCAACTACCCTAATACTGAAGTCTCATGAATCATACACATCATCTTTCCATGTAGGAATGTAAACAAAACAGTTCAACTTTAGTAAGTCCCTTGCAACTTCTGTTTCTTGATTACCTTTTCACGCTTCTCTTGATTCTTGTGTTTGAAAGTCAAATTTTCTATTCAGTTCTGGTCTTTTCACTGAGAAAGCTTGAAAGTCCTCTATTTTATTGAAAATCCATATTTTGCCTTGGAACATGATACTCAGTTTTGCTGTGTAGGTAATTCTAGGTTTTAATCCTAGCTCCATTGACCTCCAGAATATCACATTCCAAGCTCATCGATCTCTTAATGTAGAAGCTGCCAGATCTTGGGTTATTCTGATTGGGTTTCCACAATACTCAAATTGTTTCTTTCTGGCTGCTTGCAGTATTTTCTCCTTGATCTGGGAGCTCTGGAATTTGGCAACAATATTCCTAGGAGATTTCTTTTTGGGATCTATTTGAGGAGGCGATCGATGGATTCTTTCAATTTCTATTTTGCCCTGTGGCTCTAGAATATCAGGGCAGTTCTCCTTGATAATTTCTTGAAAGATGGTATCTAGGCTCTTTTTTTGATCATGGCTTTCAGGTAGTCCAATAATTTTTAAATTATCTCTCCTGGATCTATTTTCCAGGTCAGTGGTTTTTCCAAGGAGATATTTCACATTGTCTTCCATTTTGTCATTCCTTTGGTTCTGTTTTATAATATCCTGATTTCTCATAAAGTCACTAGCTTCCACTTGCTCCAATCTAATTTTTAAGGTAGTATTTTCTTCAGTGGTCTTTTGGACCTCCTTTTCCATTTGGCTAATTCTGCCTTTCAAGGCATTCTTCTCTTCATTGGCTTTTTGGAGCTCTTTTGCCATTAGAGTTAGTCTGTTTTTTAAGGTGTTGTTTTCTTCAGTGTATTTTTCAGTATTTTGGGGGGTCTTCTTTAGCAAGTCATTGACTTGTTTTTCATGGTTTTCTCGCATCCTTCTCATTTCTCTTCCCAAGTTTTCCTCTACTTCTCTGACTTGCTTTTCCAAATCCTTTTTGAGTTCTTCTATGGCCTGGGGCCAGTTCATGTTTTTCTTGGAGGCTTTTGTTGTAGGCTCTATGACTTTGTTGTCTTCTTTAGGCTGTATGTTTTGGTCTTCTTTGTCACCAAAGAAAGAATCCAAAGTCTGAGACTGAATCTGGGCGCGTTGTCGCTGCCCGGCCATATTCCCAACCAACTAACTTGACCCTTGAGTTTTTCAGTGGGGTATGACTGCTTGTAGATTACAGAGTTCTATGTTCCACGTTTGGGAGGGAGGTGCCAGCTCTGTCAGACCCGCACTACTCCTTCCCCAAGAACCCCCAGTCCGGACTGGGGCTTAGATCTTCAGCAGGCTGTTGCACTCCTGCTCTGATCCGCCACTTAATTCGTCCCACCAGGTGGGCCTGGAGCCGGAAGTAACAACAGCTGTAGTTGCCCCACCTCCGCTGCCCCTGGGGCTGGAAGCCGAACCGGGAACTCCTTCCACTCCCGCAGCTTTTCCCACTAACCTTCTCCGCAGTCTTTGGTGTTTGTGGGTCGAGGGGTCTGGTAACTGCCGCAGCTCACATATTCAGGGCGCTAGGGGCCCCCTCCGCCCAGCTTCTGGTCTGGATGGTCCACGCCGCTCAGGCTGGGCTCTGCTCCACTCCGTTCCCAGCTCCCAGCTCCCAGCTCCCAGCTCTGTGTGGAATAGACCTCACCCAGAGACCATGCAGGCTGTCCTGGGCTGGAGCCTTGCTTCCCTCTGCTGTTCTGTGGGTTCTGCCGTTCTAGAATTGGTTCGGAGCCATTTTTTATAGGTTTTTGGAGGGACTCCGTACGGAGCTCACTCTAGTCCCTGCTTACCAGCTGCCATCTTGGCTCCGCCCCCCCTCTATCAACTCTGTTCTTTCTTTATGCCTTGTTTATATCACACCCACATGAGTGAGTATTCCTGTACTTATTTGCTGTTACTAGGCTCTATTAGCCTTTGAAGGGAAAAAAAAGTCTTTCCCACTGCTGTTTCTAATTCAATAGCCAAAAAAGCAAGATAAGATACACTCAAAAATAAAGGTGAATGAAAAATCTATTATAATTTAGAATTCTATACCTTAAGAGGTGATTCTACTAATCCACACTGTCTGTGATAATAATAGTTCTGGATAGGAGTCAATTGAGGGCTCCTCTCCCTCATTTCCATTTTGCTGCTGCTGGAGCCAGAATAGAATAAATTAGTTTATCTTTCCACTAATCTAAAATCTTTAAGGTAGTGGGCAGATAGAAAGACAGTGGCATGCCTCTCAAACACTCACCACACGGTGAATTTTATTATTCTTCATAACATATCTGATGGAACCACATATCTGCACTGATCTATTATGTCACATGTTTATAATTAACATCTTTGACCCACTATTCTCAAGTAGCTCAGAATACACATCAGACAGGAGCATGTTAACAAGTTCACTAGTCAGAAGAAATGTAAATAGATGTAGCCCAGTCGTTTCTTTCTCAGAGCCTTGAGGCTCATCATCATTAATCTGTTCCTTCAGTTTTATAAGAACTACCTCAAGGGAAGAAGGATAATTTCCACAGCTTTTAAAGTAACCTACAGAAATTTTACAAAGGTTTCAATCATTATGCTTTAAGTGTTGATCACTCTCCCTCTTCCCTGAAAATGACATACACATACTATAAATAATGTATAGTAGCTTAAAATAATCAGTACATTTCAAAAGTGATACTATTAAACCAACATATTCAGTTTTCAGGGAGCTAATATTCCTTTAGGAGCATAAACCGTGATTCCTAACAGCCAAAAGCCAAGTTATTAAAACTTCAGCAAACGTTATTTGAAGCTAACACAGAGCTACAAATGCAATTTTTCCAAAAACAAGGAAAACTAAGTATATATAAAGCTTCTATAATTAGTGTTTCCTCTTTTAGAATGATAATTAGTGCAATAGAAATAGATGAGGGATACCAAAAATGCATTAATGTGGCTCTGGATGACACATTCTATTTCTGCAATATGGATTTACACAAATACTACAACATTTTGACTGCAGCTCATGTTTACCCTTGAGCTCAGTGTGTGTTGAGGGGGGCACTCCCCCACCTCCCCCCCACCTAACAGCTTAATACTGTTAACGGAAACCTACAATGGCCAAAATGGCGGTTTGAAGTACCTCTTGAGCATCTACTTAGACATTCCGGTGGACCTGTGATTTTGTTGTGGATGCCACAAAAAAAGAAAATAAAGTGTTTCCCTCAGGTAAACTACAAACTATTCATGATCTAGTTTCATTAGAAGGAAAGAGTAGGTCTGATGGGGAGCAAAGGGCAGACAGAGCAGAACACTTACGAAAAAGGAGATAATGTGTATATATAATATGCATATCTACACACATGTATACATTTTATATACATATCTACGTGCATATGTATGTATGTGTGTACTAATTTTAACTTTGACTACTTAGAAAGTGAGACTCATCAGAGTGAGGAGTGTATTCCATGTATGGCTTTTCAGGCTATACTATACCTAGAACATGGTGAAACTCTAAAATGTGTTAAGCACTGGTAATGGTGTCAGTGACACATCATTAAAGAAAAGAGTTCCCAAAAACATGTTCCATACATAAATACTCCAGACTTGGGCATTGGAGAGGGAGAGGACGGGATCTCTAGGAGTATTTAATAGGACAGTTAGCTGGTCTAAGCTTTGTTTTCCTCCATTTCATGCTTTCTTACAGATGTCAAAAGTTTGGTATTAACTATAAAACAGACCACAATGAAGCAGCTTGCTATTTCTCTAGGGCTTTGCCAACTCTAGATCAAGGCTACTTTCTCAAAGACACTAAAAACCCTTGCTATGCCCCCTCCATATACCTGTCCGTGCTTAATAAAGCCCCCTAATTTTAAATTTTAAGACAACCTTTCCAAAGTCATAGGAGGAGAAGCAGGGTTGGTTAACAGCGGTTAAAAGGAATAAAATCCCAATCATTAAGAGTGTATTTATCACATCTATGAACAACATATAAGAATTATGAAAGATGGAGTTCCCTCCAAATGTTTAGCTTGTAACTGGTTTAATTTTCTATCTGATCCAAATGAGAAAATGCTAAGTCTGTAACATACTTTATATTTTGTGAGTAATCCACTCTGAAATAATTACAAATTACTTAATAAAGGCCCCCATTGACATTCAATTCTTTTTCTCCCCAAACTAAGATTTACACTCATTATATTTATCAAAATTTAGTCCTTGTTATTATCGAAAGGACAATTACAGTGGGGGGGGGGTGTACTAGGGCAACCTGATAATGCCCCTACACTGGGATAGGGAATGAAACTTCCAAACTGGGACTAGAAAAAAAAAACAAGGAAGGGATACAACCAAGAATATTACCAGAGTTTCTGGCACAGTGGTGGGCAGCTAGGTCTGGAATCAAGAAGACCTGAGTTCAGACTCTGATGCTTACTGTGTGACTCTGGGCAAGTCACTAAACCTCCATTTGCCTCTACTTCCTAATCTGTAAAATGGGGACGATAATAATAGTACCTGCTTCCCAGGGTTGTTCTAAGGATCAAATGAGACAATAATTGTAAAGGGCTTAGCAGAGTGCCTGGCATGCGTTAAGTGCTATATAAATTTTAACTATTATTATCATCTGCAAGCCAAGGCAGGAGGGAAAAGTTCACAATGTTCTTACAAAACTTGGCTCGAGTATGTGACACACGTTTGTAGCAAAATCTCACCAGTTCAGCAGGTGGGAGTCCTGGGCCCACCTTAACTACATGCATTAATCAATTCAGTTCAGGGATCAGGGAAACGACAGCAAACTCAAGAGGGCCAGGTGTTTTGTAGGGAGTAGTTGCATACTGCTCAGTTCTGTTTCTTTGGTTTCCCATCTCCGATGTTGGAGAGGGTGCCAATTAGCTAGGAAAATAGAACTTTCTTGCTTAGTAGGTCCCAGGCACAGAAGCGACCAGATATAGAAGATGGGGACTTTCCAGAAAAGAGGCAAGCCAGGAGGGATATAGGAAGAGGGGATGTGGTGAACAGCATAAACAACAGGAAGATACAGAACAACCACAACACGAGCTTACTGGCCTACTTTCTTCCCTTTTGTTTGAAATCAGAATAATATTGCCCATTTTCAAACCTGCAGCATCCTTCATTTTCTCCAGGATTCTTCAAAGATCACTGACAGGGGCTCAGCAATCATATCCCACTCGCGTCTGATCATCTGAATCACTCAAGGCCAGCTAGGTACTCTCTTATTATTTCTCTATTTCTTTATAGCAACTCCCTATTAGCCACTGTTGTTCAGCTTCTTGAATCCAAAGCTCATTCTCTCTGGCACAGAAAACAGAAGTAAATTAATATTTAGTTCCAAAATGGCACTCACAGACAGTGCTTCCTTTATCTTTTGAAGGATGATATCATTAAGACAGAACAAGATATTATTATTTGCTCTGCTTTTTGGTAGAAAGAGAGCTTTCTCAAGATATGTGCGTAATATATGTTAGTTGTCACTGCTATATTATGTCTTTATGCCAATGAACTCCTCATCTATTTCCTCCTTTTATCTAGGTGGCATAGTATATACACCAACGAGACAATTTCTTCTGTTCCACCTGCATTGATTGTTTCCCAAATGTTCTTTTCCGTAATAGGTAACATTTATATAGCATGTTAAGTTTTGCAGAGTACTTTACATATATTAGCTCGTTTAATTCACCTCACAGGGTTATTGGGAGGATAAAATGAGTTAACATATGTAAAGTACTTTTTAAACCTTAAAGTGCTTATAAATGTTGCTATATGCCCCCTCTCTCCCTTCTGACACTGCCAGCACTATGGTGCGGCTCATCCTCACCTCACACCTGAACTGTTGCCGTAGTCTCCTGGTGGGTCTGCCTACCTCAAGGTTCTCCCCACTCCAATCCAACCCTGCTCAGCTGTCAAACTGATCTCCCTATTTGTTTTGAATGACTCTACATATTTAGATTGGGTTTTGTTTTCCTCATGTTCTCAAAAGCAGGGGAGGGGGAAAGAAAGAAGGAAGACCTTGGTTGATTAACACAAAGTCTTTATTAAAATATATAAACTACTGCTGGCAATTGTTTGTGTTGGTTGTTTTTTTTTTGTGAGCCCTTATCTTCCTAAACCACAGATCTGGTCATATCATCCCTGGCCCCTTTCAATGAACTCCAGTGGCTTTCTATTTCCTCCAGAATCAAATATAAAATCCTCTATTTGGCTTTTAAAACCCTTCATAACCTGTCTTCTTCCTACCTTTCCAGTCTTCTTAGACAGAACTCCCACCACCACACACCCCCCCATATATACTCTTTGATTCACTGACACTGGTCTCTGCTGGCCCTTGAACAAGACACTCATGTCAGGACCCTAGGAATTTTCACTGGCTGTCCTCCAAGCCTGGAATTCTTTCCTTCATCATTTCCGTATCCTGGACCCCACCATCTTGGTTTCCATTAAGTCCCAGTTAAATTCTCACCTCCTATAAAGAGTCTTTCTCAATACTCTTTAACTTTTCCCAATACCTTGTAATGCTAATGCCACCGCACTGTTGGTTATCTCCAATTTCTTCTGTGTATATATTGATTTCATGTTGTCTCCTCCCATTAAATCATAAGCTCCTTGGGAGCAGGGACTGTTTGTTTTTTAAACTTTTCTTTGAATCCTTAGTACTCAGCACAATGCCTAGAGCACAGTAAGTACTTGAGAAATTTTTGTTGATGACATCATCATCATTGTTATCATAATCATTGTTAGATGTGATATAAACAAAAAAGATAGCAATAAAAAGTATTTAAGAAAAGTATGCTTTCATATGCTTCCCCCCACCTTCCTACCTTAAATCTAACCTGTTCCTTTTAAGTGAGGTATACAATCTTCCATTGCCATATTCTTACCCAAGACTTGACAATCCTTGAGGAATTTGGATAGGCCATATAACTGTGGCCAGGTGAATCACTTGAAGTAAGGAAAAGTCACAAGGTTTAACAAATCTTGGGAGGCACTCTACCATGCTGAAGATATATACTCCCCACACACAAAAACATTAGGTCTTTTGTTAATGAAAAGTCAAAAAGAGCTCCCCAGTTTCCCTCTGGAGAAAGTCACCAACTACCACTACTTGGCTCTTCTTCCTCTTAATCTCACTGAATTATCACTTTCCTAATGCTATTTACTGAACAGAATCATCATCCATGGAAAACAGCAACAGCTGCTGCTTCTTCAGAGGAGCCAGAACCCTCATCCTCTGGAAGAGCTTAATACTTATTGTACAGTGGCAAATGCAATCAGTTTTCCATTATCCCTGTTTCACATTCTTTCATTCCACCAACATCTGACATGGATCAGGATTCCCCTTTGCCTCCTCAGATCCTTATTTCTCTTTGCTTTTATTATTTTTTTAAATCCAGATTGTAACAAACACAGCTGGTGGCTCAGTGGATAGAGCACTGGGCCTAAAGTCAGGAAGACCTGAGTTCAAATGCAGCCTTAGACAATTCCTAGCTATGTGACCCTGGGCAAGTCACTTAGGCTCTGATTGCCTGACAAAATGGATCCACTGGATCCACTGGAGAAGGAAATGGCAAACCACTCTAGTATCTTTGCCAAGAAAATCCCAAATGGGGTCACAAAGGTTGGACACAACTGAATAACAACAAACACCACATAAAATAAGCATATCCACATACAAAGTAGAACATAAAAATGTTGTAAATAAAACTGTGAATCTCTATCATATACAACTTCCTTTTCCTTCGAAGTATATAATAAAACATTTAACATATATCTTCCTCTTTATTTTTACATTTAAACCTTTTTTCCACTTTTTTAAAGAAAATTTTATTCCTCTCCATAACTTGGAAAGTGGAGAGATATTCAAGTCCCTCTACCTTATTCTCTAGAAGGGAGACAATTCTATATTTTGAACATAGGTAACATAAATGTAAACATGCCACACTATGCCAACTACCTCACAATTCTGCCCATTCACCATACTTGTTGGAAAGGAAGCATTTTGTCTCACTTCCCAATTTGAGTCCACTCAATTCCAGTCTCAGGACTGACCCATTCTTAAGCGCCCTCTTTTGAGGTTTGTCTGTCTTATTTCATGGAATGGTATGATTTCTCTTGCCACAATTCAGGTTTTACCTCCCCCCATCTTTTATATTTGGTACATATCAGTCCCATGGATCACTTCACTGGTGATTGCTTCTTCCCTAGGTGGCCTTTTCTCTTCTGTTCCATGTATTTCCTAATGAGAAGGTTTCATCAATTTCCATTTTCCCAATTCAACCAAAAAATGTTTTTTTTTTAATGCTTATGTGTGAGGTACTGTATTTTCAGAGATAAAAATGAAACAAACTCTGACCCCCAAGGAGTTTACAATTTACTGGGGGATGCAACATGTATACAATGACTCTATATATTTAACACAGTATTAAACCCACTGAGAGACCTAAATGTTAATAATAATTCAGTAATATATAAAATATGCAAAACTATGAAAATATTTTTCAATAGGTATTTGAAAGCAGTCTTTTTCTCAATTTTAATCATGAGATTCTTTTCAAAAGTTTCATCATAGCCAAAGTTCATTATTTCTTCTATAGATCTAATAAATGGCTAACATCTCATCCAGGACATTTAAAATTTATTTAAACTCATTTTGAGTGTGTTACATGAAGACCAGGAACAAAACATCTAGAGATTCCATGCACAACTAAGGATCAGAGATAAGCCAGCGGCAGGTTGCCAGCTCCTCCTTACTCTCCAACTTTAATTAACACAAGTACTGTTTCACATTCATTTCCATGAACAAAATTCTTAAATTTATCTAGAATTTAATTCAGTAAATTTAACTCAATACAAATCAGCTTCAATATGCACAATAATTTTCTTTCTATGTATATATTTTATAATAAGGAAAAGAGTTTTATAAGTTACAAATAGTATAATAGGGGCTTCACTTAAAGTACTGTAATTAGTTCAGATTTTTACTAAAAAGACTAAATTTTATAAAGAATTAAGAAAAGCACATATGGTTCTTTATATTGAAGTAAGTTACATCATTTGATAAAAAATATTTCAAGGCATTCAATAAAAACTAGTACTAACGCATGCTTTTGTGGTAATTCTCAATAACTTAATATAGCTAATTTTTTAAAATGTGTGCCCACTAAACTATAGGCTCCATCTATAAAAATAAATGATTCACACTAAACATATGGCCTAAGGTAATAATTTACCACTCAGATATAATAATTTATCTCTTGTCTCATCATGAATGAGACAAGTCTGGACTGATAAAAGGAAAGCTTGATGCTTCTGGAAAGAAATATGCTCTAAGGATACATTTCCACTCACAATTTACAGTTGGTTATAATAAAGACTAAAGAAAGAAGTTAAATTGTCTCAAATGAAAGATGAACTTGGTCAGACGTGTTTGTCTGACACTGACTTTCCTAATTATAGACCTTTAAGCAAATTACACTGATAAGGCAGCATAGGCACAAAGTTCTAGATACTGGAAATGTTTTATTCTGTTAGATTTTTGACATCCTTGCAAAAAAGGAAGCATATACATCTTTATTACCAAGAGGAATCATAAAAGTTAATATATATATATGTATATATATGTATGTATATATGTGTGTGTGTGTGTGTGTGTGTGTGTGTGTGTGTAATGGAAACCAGGGGTGAAAAGCATTAAAATTTATTATAATGTCATAGAAAAATCAACAGTTTGGGAGTCATATGACTATAGTTTGAATCCCAACTCTGCTACTTAATGAGCAAATTACTTAATGACAATGGGCCTCAGGTCAGTAAAAGGAAGGAGCTAAAGTTAAATCTTTCTAAACCTAAAATCCTATGAAAAAATAATTTCATTGTGAAATGTGGCAAAACATGCCCCCAGTTTCGATTGCCTTTTGATCATACAAAGAGATCTGGATGCGCACTAAACTAGAATAATGCTTTGCATTTGAATGATCTAAGTGTCAAATATCCATGTTCAAGTTTAAGTAGCTGTGGGCATAAAGAAGTATATAGGCCGAGTCCTTATATGTGGCTCATGGATAAAGATAGGTTATGTTAGGTTATGACTTATGCTGTGGCAAGTTTTGACCCCCTGACGCAATATGTGTGTGTAAGTGTATGCATGTATGTATGCATGTATGTATGTATGTATGTGTGTGTGTGTGTGTGTGTATGCAATTTTAATGTATGGTATAGACTCATTCCCTCATACTAAGCCACCCATGAAGTTGAGCAAATTTCCTCTTTCAGCAACTATTCAGAATATGCTAGCTTTCTCCTTTTCAGCCAGTTCTCCTATGCTGATATATGACATAATTTAAATTATTTTTATATATTGTGGATTTTATGTTTGTGTATACATATATCATAAATTTATATTTACTTATTATAATTACCTACCCCATATATTTTAAGAGTCTGGGTATTGTAGTAGATTTACAGATGCTCTATCAGCCACCACCATAATCCAAATCATTTTACAGATGAAGGAACTGAGGTGAAAATATATGATTTCTCCAAGCTTACAAAATTTATAAGCTATGGAGCCTGGAGTCTCTTAAGTCTTCCTATTCTCAGTTCTGTGGTCTTCCCACTAAAGACGATTGGACTAGAAATCAAGAGATTTGTATTCTAAGGCAGAAATTACTACTCACTTGTACTAGCAGGATTCAATTCAACAAAAAAGACTTTACATAATTATTAAGCCAAGATAAAAACTGGCAAAAATTACTCCAAGATCATTAATGATCTGTTAGTTGCTGAATTCATGGCCCTTTCTCAATACTCATTTTCCTTGACCTCTCTGCAGTCTTTAGCACTGCTGATCACCCTCTCCTTCTTGGTATTGTCTTCTCTCTGGGTTTTCAGGACACCACTCTCTCCTTGTTCTCTTCCTACCTATCTGACTTTCCTCTGTCTCCTTTGCATAATCCTTTTCACATTCTCTAACTATTGGTGTCCCTCAGAGTTGTGTCCTAGACCCTCTTCTCTTTTCCCTCTACACTACTGCACTTGGTGTTCTCTTCAGCCCCCATGGGTTTAATTACCATCTCTATGCTGATGATTGTCATATCTACCTGTCCTGCCCCAACCTTTCTGCTGACTGTAATATCTCACATCTCCAATTACCTTTCAGACATCTCAAACCGGATATCCAGTAGACATCTTAAACTCAACATGTCCAAAACTGAATTCATCTTTCCCCCTAAATGATCCACATGCATGCTACCCCCACCTTCTCCAGTACTGTAGAGAGCAACATATCTGCCTAGTTTCTCAGGCTCACAGCCTAGGAGTTTTCCTAGGCTCTTCACTATCTCTGACCCTCCCCTCTTGCCTCCCCATATCAAATCTATTGCCAAGGCTGGTCAATTTTACCTTGCAACATCTCTAGAACATAACTCCTTCTTTTCTCTGATGCTGCCACCGCTCTAGTGCAAGCCTTATCACCTCATGCCTGCACTACAGCAATAGCCTGCTAGTGGGTCTTCCTGCCTCAGATCTCTCCCCACTTCAATCCATAGTCCATTCAGCCACAAAGTGATGCTCCTAAAGCATGACCATGTTGCCCTGGCCCCATCCCCCAACTCCAATGGTTCCTTATTATCTCCAAGACCAGATATAAAATTCAAAGCCCTTCACACTTTCTCCTCCTCTTACCTTTCCCGTCTTGGTATACCTTGCTGCCCACTATGCACTCTTTGATCTAGTGACCCTGTTGCATGAACAAGACATTGTCTCTCAACTCTGGGAATTGAGGGTCCAGCTGTTGCTGGTCCCTTCTCAACTCAGCCTAAGGACTTCCTTGGCTTCCTTTAGGTCCCAACTAAAATCCTATCATTTAATGGAAGCCTTTCTCAATCCCTCATAATTCTACTGCTTCCCTCTGTTAATTATTTCCTATTTATCCTGTATGTAACTTGTTTGTATATATTTGTTTGCATTTTATCTCCTCATTAGATTGTAAGTTCCTGGAGGGCAGGGACTATCGTTTGCCCCTTTTTGTATCCCTGATGTGTGTGTGGCACAGTACGTATCTCTGAGTAGGCACTTAATAAATGTATACTGATTGAGTATTCATGACCAAAGAGTTTATCTTATGATAATGAAGACTATAATACGCTCACAAATAAATGTGAAATGAGATCAAACATGGTAAGGGATCATAGGACTCTAGAACTGTAAGAAATTCTGAGAAAATTAGAGGTTATTTTCAACTGGGAGGATCATGGAAGGCTTCATGAAGGAGATGGCACCTCATCTAGGTCTTAAAAGAAAATATGATTTCAACAGATAGAGATCCTAAATAGGATTTATACATGAACGAGACCTTAGAGATGGTCTAACTCTCAAATTTTAGAAAACAAAAACTGAGGCCCAGAAAGGTTAAATAACTTTCCTGAAGTCAAAGGTGAAAATTACCAAAGCTGGTACTTAAATCCAGTTCTGATTCCAAATTTTTGTTTCCCGTATGCCAAATGAAAGAAAGCAGAAACGAAGCAATGTTACAGAAAATTCAAAGCAGAAAAAGGTTATGTAAGTGTATGTGCATTTATATATTTACATATACATATGTACCTATGTATATACATAGGTGCATATGTAAATACATACAGACATATAAATATACATATATGTATATACACACATATGCATTTTAAATATATTTGCATTAGGAAGACAGCATTCCCAATTATATAACAGGCTACTGTTAAGATTAGCTTTCATTTCTGTAGTAACAAATGAACGGAGGACAGAAGCCAACCAATTAAAAATTAACAAAGGATAATCTACAATTCATATAATTTTCTGAAAGATGCTAAAGCGTTGACAATGAATTTTTATATATTCATAAATAACATGGCCCCTTGACACAGTATCTATATGGACCAAAGTGGAGGGAGTGTTGGTACAAGATTTTCTGTCTGCAGATGACTGTGCACTCAATGCAGTCTCTGAAGCTGAGATTCAAAGATGAGTATGGAATGATTCTCTGCTGTTTGTGCTAATTTTGGCCTAACAATTAACATCAAGAAAACACAGGTGCTCTATCAGCCACCACCACACCACCCATACATGGAATCAGCAGTTACAGCAAATGAAGAAGTTTTGAATGCTGTGGATAAGTTCACTTACCTTGGGAGTGTGCTTTTCAGGGGTGTACACCTTGATAATGAGGTTGATGCATGCATTGCCAGAGCTAGCTTAGTGTTTGGGAGGCTCCAAAGGGAAGTAGGGGAAAGAAGAGGTATTAGATTGACTACCAAACTGAAAGTCTACAGAGACGTTGTGGTGACCTCATTGTTGCATGCCTGTGAAACCTGGACAGTATGCCAGCGCCATGCCAGGAAACTGAATCACTTCCATTTGAATTGTCTTAGGAAGATTACGCTCACCTGGAAGGACAAGGTACCAGAAACTGAGGTCCTTTCTCAAACTAAACTTCCAAGCATTCAAACTCTACTGCAGAGAGCACAACTCTAATGGGCTGCCACAATGTTCAAATACAAAATATACACTTGCCAAAATGACTACTTTATGGAGAACTCACACAGGGCAAGTGTTCACATGGTGGTCAGAAGAAGTGATACAAGGACACTTTCAAGGTCTCTCTTAAGAACTTTGGAATTGATTGTGTGACATGGGAGACACTGGCACAGGACCACTCAGCAAGGAATGCCCTCCTCAGAGAATGTGCTGTGCTCTATGAGCAAAGCAGAATTTAAGTAGGTCAAAAGAAATGCCAGATTGCAAATTTAGAGAATCCATCCCAAACATTTATATGGACTATTTGTGTCCAACCTGTGGTAGAACATTCTGAGCTCATATTGGTCTGATCAGTCACAGTCCAAAACACTGTAACTTGATTCTAGCATAGTGATGTCATTTTGGTCCTCTTGGAGAACAAAGAACAACAACCACCCAACTATGTGTCAGACCCTATGCTAAACTCTGGGGATACAAAGAAAAATAAAAAACGGCCCTCACAGTCTACATGTAAAAACTACATACAGAAAAGCTACATAAAGGATAAATTTGAAATTTTCAACAGAGGAAAGGCACCAGAATTAAGGGGGATAGGGAAAGGTTCCTGTAAGAAGGCAGAATTTCATCTGGGACCTGAGGAAAATGAGAGAAGACAGGAGGCAAAGATGAGGAGGGATACCATTTCAAGCATATGGACAGCCAATGAAAATGACCAGAGTCAGGTCAAAAAAAGTTACTGAGCATCAGCTGTGTGGGCTGAATTAAATGATATGGGCAGTCAGGGTAAGCTGGTATGAAGAATACTGAAATATCTCAGTATGATCCCTACCCTCATGGAGTTTACAATCCTATATATGTTCTTTTTAAAAAATGTGTCTTGCTCATAATGGATGAAATTTCAAAATATAATGCCAATATGGATTTAGGTGCTAACTAAAAGAAAGGTTTTATTCATCTAATACATTACAGTCTTGGCAACCTCCAAATTTATTGTTCATTAAAACTGTATGTTAATTATCCTAGTTTTAATTAAAGTATTATGTAGAGTGGTGAAATGCAATTATGTGCAACTGACTTAAGATGTATAATAGGCTAATATTTGTAAAGTAATGCTTTATTGTCACTAGATCTATTCGTGTAAAATAAAGTGGTATTTTGTTTTCAAATGAAAAATCAGTATGTAGAATATTAAACTCCTGTCATTAAAGTTAAACACTACATTGCCAGCTCAAATGGAACCAAGTAATTCTAAGATGCTTTCCTTCAAGTGATTCAATTTGTGTGGGGACTGTTGCATCTTTGTTCCGTTCCTCTCATCCCACAGCACCTAGTATAATGCTGGACAAATTGTATTTATCAAATACATAATAAAAGATGTGATAGTTTTACGTTATTCATTAAGACAAACAATACAAATATGTGAGTGCTGATTATACCATGCTATGAATTAGCTTAATATCCATCATGAATCAGTCAAACATTCTGTAATAGCCAATGTTAGACAACATGAAGGTGAACAGCACTCCAGCAAGGATTTTAGTATTTGTCTCACCATGTGCTATATCATTTTTATATAAGGAGTGATAGCACATAGGAGATGTTTGTTGGTATTCTGTACCTTAAGGAAACTCTTAGAATCCTTTTGTCATCTACCTTTATGAAACTCATTTGCCCAAGGATAATCTTCAGTGGTTCTGGCTCCCTCTCTTTTCCCTTCTGCTGACTGTGTTGCAAATGAGAAAAAAAAGTTTTCTACTTGCTAGAAAGCACAAAGAAAAATAGAGTAAAGGGATCTTCTGGGAATTCAAGAGTACTCTGGTTAAAAACTACTAAGGCTCATTGATCAGAGCAACACATTCCTTGGCTTTTCCCATTCTCCAGTCTGGACCACTCCAATCAAAAGTGCTAGGTAACCAAGCAATGACACCTCATATCCTCCACAGGTTTATGACAGCCAATCCTAAAACACTTTAATGTATATGTTCATCCTGCAAGTACAGGTATCTGACAGCAAACCCACACAGAGACATATATACATTCCAAAATAACAAAAAAAATCAAAAACATGTTTATACACACATGGAAACCTAATTGCTTTATTGAATCGTTTTTGAAGATTTTAGGATCATAACATTCACTAAAGTCCTACTCCAATGCCTTGAATAAGCATGCTATCATATAAGAACACTGCACAGCTGTGTTCAAATCCTACCTCTGAAACTTACTAACCCTAAGGCTCAAAGCAAGCCACTTAACCTCTATGGGCTCTGGTTTTTCATTTGCCAAAAAAAAAACTGAAATTGGACTATATGATCTCTAATGTCCCTTGAAAATCTAGACAGTCTTAGCCTCTCATTTCATCCTATTTGTGCCAGTAAGATACAAGTTTTGGTAAGTCCTACCAAGCTGGAAAAATTTTGTTTCTATTATCTGCTCAGCAACAGAATATACTTGGAAAAGCAGCCTAGTTAAATTAAGAGAAGCTCATCACCAGAACATTAGATACAAGGTAATGAGTTCTTTTGGCCAGGGCAAACATCTATTAAATCATAAAGAGGCTGCAATCTTCATTGGTGAAGAGGGTAGCTACTCTGATGAAATTACACATCATTCTAAGTATTGCAGTAAAAGCTCAGAGGTAATACAAGCCAATATAATGAAAAATGACAATATTATCTAAATTAGTTAACTTATTCAGTGCCATACCAATCAAACTACTGCAGGATCATTTTATAGAGCTAGAAAAATAATAACAAAATTCATTTGGAGGAACAAAAGTCAATTATATTAAGGGAATCAATAGAGGGAAAATTAAAAGCAAAGGGGAATATGAGTATCAGCTCTCAAACTATACTATGAAGGTGTAATCATCAAAACAATTTGGAACTGGATAAGAAAGAGAGTGACTGATAAATGGAGTAGATTGAGTAAACAATATATAGAAGCAAATGAGCACAATAACCTAGGGTTTGATAAACTCAAAGATCCCAGCTTTTGGGGCAAGAACTCACTATGTGACAAAAAATTGTTGGGAAAACTGGAAAGTAGTCTGGCAGAAACTAGGAACAGGCTAACACTTAACACCATTTATCAAGATAAACTCAAAATGGATGCAAGATTTAGATCTAAAGATTGATAACATAGGCAAATTAATGGAGAATGGAAAAAATTACCTGTTATATTGTGAATAGAGGAAGAGTTCATAATTAAAAAAGAGATAAAGAGTTTCATGAGAGGTAAAATAGATAATTTTTATTACATAAAATTAAAAAGTTTTTGCACAAACAAAACCCATGCAGCTAAAATGAGAAGAAAAGCAAGAAATGGGGGGAGGGATCTTTGCAGTAAGTCTCTTTGATAAAGATCTTATTTCTCAAATGTATATAGAACTGAGTTAAATTTCTAAGAATAAAAGTCATTACCTAATTGATAAATGGTTAAAGGATAGGGGTAGGCTGTTAATCATATAGAATATAGAATATTAATCATATAAAAATCATATAGAATGATAATCATATAGAAAAAAATGCTCTAGTTCACTAAAAATTAGACAAACACAAAGCAAGTCAACTCTGACATAATACTTTACACCCATCAGATTGGGTAAAATGACAAAAATGGAAAATGACATGTTGGAGAGGATGTGGGAAAATAAGTATGTTTATACTCTTGAAAGGGCTGTGAATTCATCCAATCATTCCACAAAACAATTTGGAACTCTATTCAAAAAGCTTTTACTCTGTGCATTCCCTTTGGCCCAGCAATACTGCTACTACGTCTATACCCCAAGAAGATCAAAGAAAAAAGGTCCATATGAAGAAAAATATTTATAGCAGCTCTTTTTGTGGTGGCAAAGAATTGGAAACTGAGACGATGCCCATCACCTATGGAATGGCTGAACAAGTTATGGTGGCATATGAATATGATCGAATATTATTGTACTATAAGAAATAAAGTAGGGTATTGTTTCAGAAAGACCTGGGAAGACTTACATGAACTGATACAAAGTGAAGTAAGTAGAACCAGAAGAACAATTTACAAAATAACAGCCATATTACAAAGATAATCTATTGCGAAAGAGTTAGTAATCCTGATCAACACCATTATAATTCCGAAGGACTCATCATGAAAAATAATAGAAAAATAATATCCACCTCTAGATAGAGAACTGATGGACTCAGATTCAAATTAAAGCATTCTCTCTCTGTCTTTCTCTTTCTCAAAGACAGCTAATGCATACATTTGTTTTGCATGACTATGTATTTGTAATGAGCTTTGTATTTCTTGATTTCACAGTGGGGTGGGGATGGGGATGGGAGGGCAGAAAATCTGAAAATGAAAATAAAATAAAATTTTGTTTTTTAAAAATTAAATATATAAATAAGCACTCAAGTAAGCAAGTAAAAAATTCACATTATGGCAGATTCAAGAAATTTACAATTGGGCAGTAGCATAACCTCTAGTTTTCTAGTTCAAATTCTACCTATTAGCACTCACTCTATAAATAAATACACATATATTATATAAATATAGAGATACAACATCCCCTACCCTCCTTCTTTTACAAATATTAATAAAACATTTAAAAATTATCCTACTCTGAAGCCTCTGACCTAATCTGAAAAAGAAACCTTATTACTTTTTCTTTAACTGTCATTTCCAAAATAATAGCATAGAAAAGGGCAAGGGGCCCTTGATTGATTTTCTTTGATAGGATTTGGGTAATGAACACAGTAACATAAAGAAGCTGCCTCTTTGATTACTTCAGTTAATGGAAATATCTCTCAAGTTCACCTTTGACCAACTGGAAAGGAGAAATCCTTAAAGTCAAAGTGGAAATGAATGATTTTAGAAAAACTATTCTACAAGGCTGCGACTATTGTTCTGTTTGATAAAGCAAAATGTTAATTGAACTTTACCTTGAGTTATGTAACATTTTATTTCATTGTGGAATTTTGTCTATTTCTGGAAATGCTATAACTATAACTCTGAAATGGATTGTGAAAAAGGCTTTTAGAGTCATAGGGTGGCTCTGTCAATTTCTGGTCCTCTCAGCAGAAATGCTCAGATCTGAAGAATCAAAATCAATAAAGATTATTTCTAGCAGGCTTATGCTTAAAAATATTAATTTATTTTTTTTAAAATCAGGTCTAGAAAAGGGACTTAGAAATCATTTAATTCAATCCTTTGATTTCATGAGAAAAATGAGGCCTGGAAAAGTTAAGTGACTTTCCATAGTGTATACTGAAGCCTAGAACCCATAACTCCTGACTCATCTTCTCGTGACACTATATAGTAATTCTTAAGTTAAAAAAAATTGATAATTTCCCTTATAAACATTCCCAAATATACAATAAGGTATAATTCAAAAATTTATCATTACGCTATAATTATCATCATCATGGTCATCATCATGATGAACATTATATGTAGAACTTTACCATCTACAAAATGCTTTATGCATATTACCTTATTTGACCTTCACAACAACTATATGATGGGTAGTTATTACTTCCATTTTAAAGATGAAAAAGCAGATTCAGAGAAGTTAAGTGACTTGACCAAAGTCAGTCATATAAAGTAGGTGATCCACTCGGTAAAGAAGTCTAGATTTTCTCATTCGTGTCTGCTAATTCCCCAAATTTAAAGTCTAGCTAATTATAAAGGCATTATTACAATTAGTACTATTTAATTCAATCATTAAGTTGTGTTTTCCAAGACAAGTGGTAATTTAAGCAAACCTTTCTTCAAGTAAATGAAGTGAAATGGCAATAAGTTAATGGATATTCAAGTATTTAAGTATTGGCAATTGTAAGTCATTGTTTTTTAAGTCACCTGGGATGTTGTTTACCACCTTTGCTTAACAATTCATATCACTGGGAAAACAAGGAATGTATTCTAAAACTGACTACAGGTTTGAAATGCTTAATCTATGAACTTCTCACTTCGGGGAAAACATATAGTAGAACAATCATGTTAGTATTCTCCTCGGGTAGACTAAAATGATCCAATTTATAAACAAGGACCTGCAATTAAACAAAAGACTGAATTTTTCAGAATCTACTCCTGTGTCCTAATCTGATTAGCACAGATTAACCAAACTAAAAAATGATAGTAATAATACCATCATCCAGATTCTATATTTTGAAAAAGAAAGTATCTAAACAAAGGAAATGTGAACCAATTTTTCTTTAAGCCAGACTACCCTGGCCTAAAGTCAAGAAGACACATCTTCCTGAGTTCAAATCTGACCTCAGACACTGTATGAACTTGGGCAACTTACTTAACCCTATTTGCCTCAGTTTCCTCATCTGGAAAATGAGCTAGAGAAGCAAATGGCAAACTACTCCAGTATCTTTGCCAAGAAAATCCCAAATGAGGTCACATGGTGTCAGACACAATTCAAACAACTATGCTTACATGACAAGGATACTCTTAATTTTGATATACGAAGACTACTAAATGTTTCATTTTCCCATGACAAACCAAAAGTGAATTTATCTTCCAAGGTAAATAAAGCCTGTAATTCCTTACTCAAAACTCTCAATATGACTAATTCTTGACTACATAAGAAACTATTTGTCCTTTGGAAATTTTCTGCTTTGATGATCACATTTCTTCTAGAGGGATGGTCCTCTTCTTCAAATCTCCCCTTTTTTCATTAAAAGAATCTGCAGGCATTATTTTAGCATACATATATGCATATATATGTAGAGAGAGATGTATATGTATGTACACATATATTCACATAGGTGCATATATATGGGAGGAAGGAAGAGAGAGAATGACTAGATAACGATAGATAGATCAACAAATTCACTAATTTTCTTTAGATAATGGATATGCTTCTATCTATTGATCTATCCATTCACCTATCTATATTAGTCTTCTAATTCTGTAATACATAAAAGGAATATAATATATGATGATCTCTACCCAAAAGTTGTATATAAAGTTGTATATTTTGGGGAGGTAAAACATATGTGACAGCTTAATTAAATAAGGCAATAAAATGAAAATTTAAGGAATGGAGAATAATATAAAGATTCAGAGGAAGGAGAGCTTTCTTTGGGCTATAGTAGACAGGGAAGACTTCATAAAGAAGGTGGGACATTGGCTGGGCATAGAAGGAGGGGTAGTATTTGATTAAGTAAAAGTGAAAGAAAAGCATTTCTAATGGAGAGGTAGGTTTGAGACAAGGCACAAGGAATAGTTGATTGATAATAAATAGATAAACTTCCTTGTCATTGAGGGTTTATTCTGGTGAAAATACAGAATGAGATTTGAATGACAGTTTGGGATCAGATTCTGAAGTAAACTGAATGTCATACTAAGAATCTAAACTTTATTCTACAAGTAATAGGAGACCATTTAAAGTTTTCAGGCTGGGAAGCAACATGATAAAAGGAGGGTTTTGGTAACAGTAGTCTGAGAGTAGTATAATGAATGGATTTGTTCATTTAAATTTTTTTAAAATGATTAGAAGGAAGTTATAACAATACTCAAGGCATGAAATGGAAAGGGAACAAACTAAAAAAGGTGGCAAGTAGGAGGATGCAGATGTATAAATAAAAATGAAAAATCACAATGCTTTAGCATGTAGCAAGTAGTCAAAAGCAAAGATGACCCTGAGCCTGAGAAATGATATTCAAATATTTCTGTAATGTGGACATTAACTTTAACAATTCAGACTGCACCCCATTCATACCTTCCCAATTCATGCCAAAATCATCATACTATCTTCCCACAGGGGGTCCACAGAACATGCTGAACACCTATTTCATTTCCCTGTGAAATCCTAAAAATAAAAATCTAACCCACAGGCTATTTATTGATTGTTCCTTCCTCTTGCCATGTGATCAACCTGTTTTCATTTTTTCTCATTCAGTTTAGATATCTCCCTCTTACTACATGTCCTTTGTAATTATTTGTAATATATTTCAGCCTGCTTGTGCCCACCATGCACCTGTCCGTTGTCTTTTGGATGATCCTCAGTTTCAATTACGCAGTAACTATAGTTCTCCATGACTCAGAAATATAACCCTGGAAGAATGTTGGCATAGAAAAGACAGACCTTTGTTTCAGGAGGAAGCTTAGGGTTCAATTTTGGGCCCAATTCATCGTGCATTTGCAATGTCTATCCAAGATTAATATATTGATGAGTGTGATCTCTAGGTGATCTGTTTAATTGCTTATTATAACCTGGAAAATAGGCCTTCTTCACCCACTTGGTTTTACCTATATGACTAGGTAAGCAAAACTGATGACTCTGTACAGTTTTAGAGCATGATGCAACCAACACAATATCATCCACAAAAGGAAGCATCTAAAAGAGCTCATCATCTATAGAAAATTCTTCTTTAATTTGGCTTCCACACTAGATTTCTTCTATGAGAGTGCCAAATACTTTTAATGAGCATACATCTCCATGCTGTATACTTTGTTAGACATTAACAATCAGAAGGTAAACAAAACAGTTGTCTCTGTTATTTTCTTAAAAGCATTGTGTAAAATTTTGATAGGTACAAAAGAGATGCGCTCCTGAGAGAAAATCTTTAAGGTGGCATTCTGCTCTACCAAGTCTTTGTTTTTGTAGTCACCAAAAACAAGCACACCAGGATCTTTTATTGTCTACATCTTTCAGTCAATTGTATGACCCTGAAGATGCACTCTGTTGCAGAATAATGCATAGGAAAGTCTTCCTTTTTCCTTTTGATGGCCTCATTATACATGTCCTTAATGTATGTGTAGATTATTCTCATGAAAATTTTATATACATAAGAGAGTAGGCATATGAGTTAGGAATTATTGATTTTATCTTACCTTTTGTAATAATAAAATCTAAGATCTTTTCCATGCCTTTAGCATCTTCCCCTCCTTCAGATAGTTTGAGAATAAATGCCTCAATATCTTTAATATTATGTTGTCTCTAGAATTCAGTTCTCTGAGTATTCTTGCTATAATAACCTCCTTTTTACATCTTTCTTTAGTGCCATTTCCATTTCCTCTATAGGCACACCTGGGGATGTGAAATTAAGAGTTCAAATGGGGAATATTCAATGTTCTATGATGCTGAAGGAGCTCATTATAAAAACCTTTCCAGATCTTTTCTATTTCCATGTGTTTGTTGTCCTTCAAATATCATTCTTAAAAGCCCTTAGTATTTCCTTACTTAGTTTTCTCTCATGTAAATTTCTTTAAACTGGCTTGGATCTACACTGCTTTTCACAATAAATAATAGTCTGTATAATTTTTAAGCCATGCTATTTTTTCAAGAATGAATGAACAAAGCATTCATTAAGTGCTTAGTATCTGCAAAGCAATTTGCAAAGGAAAGGGATCCAAATAGAAAAATAAAATGGTTCTTGCTCCCAAGAAGATCACAATCTCAAGGAGTTTACCAACAGCTAAATTCATCTTTTTTTTTTGTTTTTTTTTGGGGGGGCAGGGCAATTGGGGTTAAGTGACTTGCTCAAGGTTACACAGCTAGGACATGTGTCAAGTGTCTGAATCCGTATTTGAACTCAGGTCCTCCTGACTCCAGGGCGGTGCTCTACTCACTGTGCCACCTAGCTACCCCAAATTCATCTTTGTAAAAGTTCTACAAACTGTGATTTTTAGTGCCCTCACCATTTTCTTCTACTTTACCAGTATCATTGTAGAAACAGAAGGGGCCCTGCAAGAATGATGGCCATGACATATTTTCTTTGTTTTATTGGTTGCCTCATCAGAAGTTTTATCTACGGGTAATGATCGTCTCCATTTCTTAGGTAATTTAGTCCTCAAAAAAGTCTGCTGCTGAAACCATACATGAAGACTTTCCAGAATGAAAGAACCTTGAAGTGCTTCTATTGATATAACCTTTAGGAATCCAGGACCACTGCCATGTGATAATTATCAGAGTATGGCTTTCGGGAGGAGAATGGTGGTTAAAAGAAATATGGAAGTTATGATAAGAGGATATCAGTTTTGAGTAAGAAAGGATGAATTTGGCCTTTGGCATATTGAGTATAGGATAAAAGTTGTGTATCCATGTAAAATGCATATGAGGAGCCTAATGCTGTAAGACTAACTTTTGATACAGAATTCAAAGATAAAGCTATAGATTTAATTCTACACAGGAATGAAAGCTAAAGCCCTGAACATACAATAATGGTATTTACAAAGTACAAAGATGGTTTATCTCCTGGCAAAAAAGGATCATTATTTATGCTTGTACATGTATAGCTCACCTCCTAGTCAATATAACCTATTTGCCAACTATGTGAAATCCTTTCTGTGATTGCAGCACACCATGTTAAATCTCTGCTACTGCTGCTTTTCATTACTCAATAACTATGCTGGACTGCTTTATGGTGGATTCTCAGAATATCTTTACAGACTTAAGGCTAATGAGCTGTTTAGGGGTTACATATTTGGGCTAGGCCTACTGTTAATTTTTCCTTTTGTTTTTATAAAGTACAGGTCTTTCAAAGGCCAGCTAGCTGTACACCAGGGGCATAATGAAACTAGACATTTAGAACACCTAATGTTATGAAGTTTAAAAGCACTCTGAAGACCTTCACATAGAAAGCTGACACAGCAAGTGATCTGAGTTTATATTTGTTTTTTAATCGGCCCCCCCATAACAAGCAATGAATTTATACTGTTTCCCCAATGCTTGTTTGGGCCCAAAGCCCTCTTGTGCTAGGACCTAAGTGTGGTAAAACACCATTCTCTACATCTTCTACCCAAATTTCTTGTTGAAGGCAGTTAAATGATTCCTATACAGAAAAGTTTCTTCTTTCCTAGCTCCCTCTAGTTCTCAACCATACTATTTTGGGATTGAAGACTAGAAGGATTCTGGGAAATCATCTTACCCAAGCTCCTCATTTTACAGATAAAGAAACTTAAGGCCCAGAGAGATAAATTTCAAGGTCACGAAGGTTTCAAAGAGCAGAGGCACGATTTAAATTCTAATTCCAAATAAAAGATTCTTTCTATAACATCACACCAAATGCTACATAAAATCACTCATTTTGCTTTTCTTTTTCCTTACTTCTCTGGCCTTCTACACTGCAGCAATAAAAATGCAGTCTTTTACATATGGGTCAGTAAAGAATGTGTGTGTGTGTGTGCGCACGTGCGCGCGTGCGTTGGTGGTGGTAGTGGTAGTAGTTTTAAAAACAAGACTAAATTAGCCTTATATATATCAAATTAATAATTAACAACATTCTCCAAGCAGATACAAATTGAAAACACTGTGGTAGGCCCTGGAAAAATAAAACAAAAAAATGTTGCATGCTTTTTCCTCAAGAAGCTTCTATTCTCCAGAGGATGTATATAGATAGATAATGATATGTAGATGACATGATGGAATGGGGGCAGGGACTGGATTTCAGAGGTGAAGAAGGAAGACTCAAAGATCACTCAGGATTTAAGCTCAAGAGACTGGGGTGAAGGTAATGCCTTAAACAGAAAAGGGGACACTGGAAAGAGAATCAAATTTGGAGTGGAAGAAGAGCTTCAATTTGGAACATGTGGGAGGAAATTGCTACTAGGTAGTAATGAGTTAAAGGACTGAGTCAATATATGGAAAGAAAATGTTCAATAGAAATGATGACGGATTTATTTGTGGTTTGTTTTGTTTTGCTCTGTGTAGCCCTCCCTCCTGCTATTAGAATGATCTGACTTACTGGGTCTTACAACAAGCTTTCTACAGACACATTTTCCTCTCCTCTGGTCTTTCATGTTAAATGAAGCAGAAACTGGATATTGCTTATAATATTTCAGCATCCTCTTCCACAACATTTTATAAACGTGTTTATGTCATAAGCTAGTATTATTGTTGTTATTCATCCTTTATTCTTTTTTTTTGGAGGGGGGAAGGCATGGCAATTGGGGTTAAGTGACTCGCCCAAGGTCACACAGCTAGTAAGTGTGTCAAGTGTCTGAGGCTGTAACCAGAATGGCCTTTGTTTTCTTTGAATGACTCAGCTTACCTCATTGAGCCTCTGGATGCTGTGGCTTGCTCTTCCGGGGCAGGAAGCCCAGAGACCATGTCAGGAAGCAGAAAACTTCCTGTGTGATGAGTCATGGGGCTGGCTGAGGGGAGGTGTTAACGTCTACGCTAGGGGGAGGGGCCAAGTCAAGAACCAATCAGCCCTGGTCATTCAGGCGGTGCTTGATGATGTCAAAAACTCTATAAGAGGGAAGAGGACAGCTTGAAGTTCTCTCTTTCCTCTTCCGGTTGGTGTGGGAAGCAGCGGCAAGCAAGCGTGACTCTGGGCCAGCCCTTGCTCTCAGGCTGAGCCCAGATGTTGGTAACTATGAATTGTATTGGGTCTGTCTGTTGGTATTTGTAATTTGTTTGTATTTTGGTTTTGAGGTTCGGGATGCTGGTTTGTTTTTCCCCCAAACTAAATGAATGTTTTGAGCCTCAGGGTGCTGGTTTTTTCCCCTGAAGTAAGTCAATGAATCTGTATTTGGTCTGTCTCTTGATGCTTGTCTGTATGCTCCCCTGAACTCACCAAATGCTAACTGAATGCTGGCGTTTTCCCCTGAAATAAATGAAAACATTCTGTATGCTAAGTGAATGCTGGATTAAAGTAAGCTGGTCAACCCCTTCACCGTGCTTTCCTTGTTTAAACAGATAAAAAGAACCTGTGCTTTCCCAGCAGCTTCCTGGGTCCCGGCAGCCTCCTGGGTCCCAGCAGCCCCCTGGTGCCGGCTGTGGGGAAGGGATCTTACTCCCCCAGAGAAGCTGCTAGCTGGGTTGTTAAAACAGAGGCCACATTTGAACTCAGGTCTTCCTGACTCCAGGGCTGGTGCTCTACTCAATGCGCCACCTAGCTGCCCCCTCATCCTTTATTTCTGAAGAAGACCAATGATATCACAAAGGTGACATCTTGACTTATGCATGGATTGAATTTAAGTGAGCCAGAGCTGTGCAAAGTCATCAGGTTCACTCCAGAGTCATTTAAGTTCAGTAGCAAGACAAAGGTCAAGAAGACTAGTGTTGGCCCAGGATGCAGTGGGTGGCCTTGGTCTTTCTAAATTAAGGTCATTCCCAGGTCTCAATTTGTATGAAGTCACACTCATTCAACAACTAAGGGCTAGGTAAGAAGTGAAACAAAAGATATCCCAATTTACCATCACGAAGATATCAGTCTGGGAGCGGAAGACCTTCTTTTGTTCTGACCTGAACAGAAAATGATTGCTATTTACACTCATGCTAAGCCATCAAGACCCAAACAATGAGCCTTGACCACATAGGATACCTTTTTTAGCTTCATATAACTTATTAGAACTTGTGATTCTCCTGACAAAATCCTTGAAAATCCTGAGGGAGTAGTCACACCTCCATGTCATGTTGTGGCAAAAGTAGGATGCTTATGGAGGCCATAAATAAGACCTATAATCTGGACAAAAGCAAGTTCTAGTGACTTTACTAGTGACTTTTCAATAAATATAAAATACTTAGAAAGACAAATGTTCAAACTTTCAAAATAAACATGTAGTCATATAGTCTTCACCTCATGTAAAAGAATAGTCTAAGTACCATCAGCTAACCAGCTAAGTGGTACAATGCAGACACAGACTAAGTAAAGGGCTTCTCACCTTTAGAAGTAGAAAGTAATACAGTTTTAGCCCAATATACAAATTGGTAAAGACAATAAGATACTGATTCATTATATGATACCTTGTTCAGGAGGCACAAAATGTTAGTTGATGATGAAGCAAAAAAAAATGATACTAACGGGCTTTATAAATATGTTTACAAATATCCATGATAGGTCTCTCAATTTAAACAAAGGGAGTGTGGCACTTGGTTCTATTTGGACTGGAAATTTATCAATAACTCCATGGTTGTAAGCAGGCCATTTGTTTGATGTGACACTGAGGCAGGCTTTCATTGGCATCTTTACATTATTAGCTCACCTGTGGTTCTGTGCTACAGGAATTAAACATTTTTAAGAATGGATTTGTAAGTCAAAGGCCTAAAAAATTAAGTCATTATTTTAATCTATATCCTGTGGCTTTCATATTATTTGAGTAACTTTTATCTCATCCATGCAGCCAGACTACAGTCTAACAAATGAATTAATGCATAGTTATATGATACCAAGTTGACTAACCCAATAAAATCATCTCTTTAAATGTTTTTTTTAATAGGGAAAAAATTTTCCACTGGTAAATGTCAAATCTTTGCACACATATCATTAGTTTAACACTATAACTTTCTAGTACACTTATGAATAAAAAAAATCTTAACCCATTCAATGAATCATAATTTTTCCCAGGCTGAACAATCTAATGATCCATTAACACAATAAAAATTGGTCTTTTATTTCTGTTTCTCACAAGTTTAAGAAACATCTATTATAATTAGAGACCAAATAAAGGTGTGTGACTAAGCAAGTTTAAATGTAATAAAGAAAAAAGGCTACCACCTACCTTAATATTTCCTAAAATAACTAGTGACAGTAGCATTTCCAAATACTACCATTATACACTTGCAATTCCTTCCATTTCTTTTAAGGCTAAAACTAGAAACATTCATCTCAACAGGCTCAAAAATGTGTTAGTTGTTGTGTTGGTAAGCAAAATGGGCTCTTAGCACTTAGTTGGCCTTTCTTTCCTTTGAGTAATGCAGTGTATTTCATTGAGCCTTACTAGGTGCTAAGCCCCAGGCCCAAACCCCTACTAGGTGTAGAACCTATGTGGGTGTGGATTAGTGACTAGGGTTGGGCCCAAAGTGGGGCTGGTTAAGGGGAGGTGCTAACTCCAGAGCCATGCCCATCTTGAGTGTTACTGGTGCTAAGCCCCAGGCCCAATCCCCTATGAGGTGCTAAGCCTATGTGGGTGTGAAGCTTCCAGGGTACCAAGGGGTGGTGCTAACTCAAGAGCCAATCATAGCAGCCTAAGTTCTGGTCATTCAGATGACGTTTGATGACGTCTGAAGCTCTGTAAGAAGAGAGGACAGGGCTGTTTGTGCAGCGCTCTCACTCTTGGTGGTGTGTGGAGACCCCGGGCAGCTGTAGCTAAGAAGCCCTCCAGCTCACAAACCTGGATGCTGAGACTTTGTTAAACTCTGGTAACTATGTATTGGGATTTGAATCAGACAAAGTCTGTCTGTTGATGTTTGTACTTTCTTTGTATTTTGTTCTGAAGTTCAGGGTGCTGGCTTTTCCCCCCTGAACTAAATGAACAATATTTGTGTGCTGAATTAAAGTAAGCTTGTCAACCCCTCCACATAGCTTTCCTTAGTTAAGCAAATCAAAAGAACCTGTGATTTTGCAGCGTGCTGGCAGTCTGTTTGTTGTTGGGGTTGTGTTGGTCTTTCACCCCCACAACAGCTGCTAGCCAGATTGTTGAAATAGTTGTCAAAAGCAATCAGTCCAAGGCAGGGGCCATTATGATTTGGTATAGAAAACAATATATTGGATGAGGGATGTGGAGTGAAATGTGTGTAGTACACAAGTGGAGAAGTAGAGAGATAGGTGCATATGGTCCCCTCAATGGTTTTGAAAATTGCACTTGATTCCTATTCAATAGAATATCATATATATGGAAAGAAAAGAGGAAAACAGGGCTTTTTCCATTATGAATTTTATCTGAGTGGAACCTCCCAATGACACAGATATTTAACTTTTAGCCTGAGCTCATATCGCTTCATGATTCTTTCAGAAATATTTATCTCTGAGCATTTTCTTTAAATGACACTACAAAATATCTGTATATGAAGTGCATTCTCAACCTTCTTTTGAGTTCTACATGAAGAAATTTTAGTTGGCAATAGTCAGATATCCTGGATGGGGATGGGGAGGCAGAGAGAGATGGGGGTAAGCAAGAACACCTTGAAATACTGTTTAATCACAAAGTAAGTATTTTACAATGAATGAATGAACCACTAATCAGACCAAAGGAAACAAAGCTGTCAGGGTAGAATAAAAGGATAAAGAAAAAAAGGTAATTACTCTTTTATTGTTAGAGAAAGTCCTATGAAACATAGCTCAATTTTTTAAAATGCCCCTTATAAGTAAATACAAGAACTCATTAAATTAGTAGTTAGAGCTAAAGACGAGTGGGGGTGAAGACTCACTTTTCAAGAATATAACAAAGAGCAAGAAAGGGAGCAAGTGGACATTCTACCATACAGTGGACATGAGATTTATAAGAATTATTTTTGTTACGTTTTTGGAGAATTTCACAGCCAGTCAAAAGTAGCTATTTATCTGAAATTGAGCTAGAGTATGTTATTCTCATCAAAGCTTAATTAGTATACTTAACAGGTAAGCCGTGGTGTCAAATATAATTAGCCATATTTCAAATCTTTAACTTGTTTCAACTTTAAATCAACTTACATTCTGCTGCTTGGAATAATCTTGTGCCCATCTCTAAACCAAGTCACTTGTGGTCTGGGATAGCTTATGATGTGAGGCAAGTTTAGAACTGCAGCATGGCCTTGAAATACAGCTTTTCTCTGGTCTGCATCCATGAAATTTCCCATATCTATAGGGGAAAAATTACATCTTTAGAATTCAGAAATTTTTAAGTGGTCAGAGAAGAAAATAATTATATTTTATGGCAAAATAATTAGCAATTACATAACAAGGCTGCCCAGTACTGATAATTAATGCAGATTTCAGTTGTGAAGTGAAGCATGAGGCAAAGCCAAGTGTCTCCAAAGCACTCAAGAAATACTAATCAGCAGAACTGCATGGTCTTTGTCTTACTAGAATGATGAAATATTTTCAAGCCATAAACACACCATTGATGACATTCAAATGAATTTGAGAAACACCATTGCCTCCAATCAAAGATACCAGAGAGACTCTTAAACCTAAAACTATAAAATACATTTACACACTTTATCTTTTTATTTAGATGAGTTCCTGGCATCCAAATCTTTATAGCCATTCTTCTTTTAAAGTAATACTTAATGTGAGCTATTTTTATTATCTTTACTATTTTAATAAATTGTTCTTAAGTGAGGAAATCATCCAACCTCATGCCAAATATTGCTAGAGGAATGACAACTTTAGATTGAAGCATGTTGCTTCAATTTAGTCATAGTTTTGATGTATACTGCTTTGGTCAGACCACATCTAGACTACTGTGTTTGAGGTTTGGGGACCACATTTAAGAAAGCCAAACTGGAGAACACTGTGAAGAAAGAGATCACAATAGTGACAGGACATGAAACCACATCATATTCTGTTCAATCTAATTAAATCCAATAAACAGTTATCAAATACTAGATACAATAGATACAATATATTGTACTCGGGGTGAGGATACAAAATCAAAAAATCTCTGGCCTTGAGGGACTTTTATTTTACTAGACTAGGCTCCAGGCATCATCTCAGGCTGTTGATGTGCTTTCTCCTCATCTTTACCTCCTGCTTTCCCAGCCTTCCTTCAACACCCAACTAAAATTCTACCTTCTACAAGAAGTCTTTCCTAATCCCTCTTAATTATAGTGCCTTTCCTCAATTAATTCTTTCCTGTTTAGCATGTATATAATTTGTTTGTACACATCTGTTTATATATTGTCTTGCCCATTAAATTGTAAGCTTCTGAAGGGTAAGGATTGTCTTTTGACTCTTGTGATAGCATAGTGCCTGACTCATAATAAGTATTTAATAAATGCTTATTGACTGAATGGGTTACTATTTTAAAATCAAATCATATGATTATCTAACTGTCTCTTGAAGGAAGTGGTGGTATTGTATTTATCTTGGACAACAGAAGGCTTAGGGAGGGCATTCGAGCTGACTTGTTTTGACTATACTGAAGGATCAAAACTAGAAACAATGGGTAAAAATTTCAGAGAAGCTGATTTCCACTTGATGTAAAAATAATAATTAAAGCAATCAAAAAATAGAATGGCTTCCTTGGAAGGAAATGATGTTCTCTTCACTAGAGGTCTCAAACAAATGCAAGATGGTCACTTGTAGAATATCTACCTCAACATTCCCAATGTCAAACACCAATGGAGCAGGCTAGTCTCAAAGGGCCTCCTTACTCTAAGATTCTGCATGCATAATCACCTTCCTGATCCTTATTTTTTTCAATTTATAGAGTTTTCTTAAACATTACTATTTTGGGTATTTCTCCTTTTGTCTTCACCCTCTCTTAAGTATTGTAACCATAATTAGCAATAAGTATATGCTGTTCTGATCTACCACTTTTCTGGAAAAACAATTCAAGTAGCTAGGGTCACAGGAGAAACATCCAGAAAATGTAATGCATTAATTTCTTCATTCATTTATGAAATTTTAAGGTATTTTTTCACTTTGATAATTTAAAGTTTAGTTACGCTCTATGATGCTATATGGGTGTGTATGTGTGTGTATGCCCATAACATATAAATTTTGGAATCTGGCAACAGATTTCAATTAGCTAAAGTTTTTCTCATTCAGAAAAAAAATTCTCTATGATCAGAATTCTTTAAAAAAAAACCCAACATAATAAAGATTTTTTTAACAAGCTACTAATTTGTATTTACCACAAGGCTTTACACATAGTAGGCATTTAATCAATATTTGTTGAATTGAAATGAATTGACAAAAAAAGCTCTTTCAAATGCTTATCTCAAACTACAGGGAAATCTGGAAGCAAATGCAGAGACAAAGAACCAAATGAAAATATAATGGCTAGAGATCAAAGAATAAAAAGTGATATAAATAATTAAGCAAGAGAAAGACCAAGGAATAATTTTATAAAATTTCATACATACTAATGAATTTTTAGCCAGTTAACTTGTTCAGATGTGTTTAGGGTATTTAATTGCCTTTTTGTTTATAATTACATTTTTCAATTACTTAACTACTCATTAACAACAGTTGAGCGACTCAAATGACCTTCATAATTCAAAAAATGTTAAGTCTTCTTTGTGATTATCAAATCAAACAACATTTGTGAATCAACACCTGATTCAGTGGTTTGTAATCACAGTAGGTTGGGTTATTTGCCCCTTTCCAAACAGTTTTTTTTTTTGAGCAGGGAGGGAAAGGATTGGAAGTGGGAAGGAATAGTATTTATTTTACTTTAGTAGCACTGAAAATCAAAAACCTCAGATCTGGGGTCCAAATATCTGAAAGGTGCTAAAATAACATCACTGATTAGAGTATGAGTCTATTTAATAAAGCCCTTTATAATTCAAGAACCAAGAAAATGTCATAATGATTTTCATTTTATTTTTTTTTTCATTTTGATGGTAATTTTTATTATAATAGTAACAGCAAACATTTATATTGCATTTATTCTGTTCAGGCACTGTGTTAAGTGCTTTATATATGTTATCCTATTTTATATTCACAACAAATGCTGGAAAGTAGGTGCTATTACTGTCTTCATTATACAGATAAAGAAACCGAGGCAAACAGAGGTTATAAATAAATTAGTAGAATAAGTGAAAGAAATCAGTCTATTTTAAACAATTTCTACACATATTCTTAGTGGGGAAAGTGTTTTAATTTTTTACATAGTACAATATTATTTATCCTATTCTAAGTACATTAAATATAAAGCCCCATGTATTTTGACTCCTGATGTAGCAGTTCCTCAGGAAATTAATTTTCTTTCCAATGGATTTACCTAATAAAGAATTAGCTGATTTTCTGCCACATTAATAAGAATTATACCATGACCTGTAATAGCCATGGTTTTATAGGACCATGGACTGATAGCTGGAAGGGATCTCACAGATTATCTACTTAAAATCACTTGTGGTGGAGAGGAGGAAAATGAAGCCCGAAGAGATCCAATGACATGACCAGGGTCACACAGGGAGGAAGCAGCAGAGATGGAATTTGAAGCTACATCATTTAACTCCAGAGTCAGGGTTTTTTCGCACTGTGCAACAAGGCTCATGAGCTTGTAATGTCAGAGCTCCAAATATTACTTAGGGATCATCTATTCTAAAACCTTAACTGAACAAACAAATAAACTGAGACCCAAAGCAGGGAAGAAACTTGCCCAAGCCTCACATTAAGATAACCTCCTGATGTTCAGGCTTGAGTTCTTATGCAGTCCAAGATCAAGTAACTAAAGATTCAGTCTAGTATGCTGATTAGAAATTTGGGTTATTCCATGAAAATACATTTAAATCATTTCTAAATATTTTTTTCTTTGAAGAGAAAGCTAAGAAATACTATCTAGTAATATAAGAATGAATGTATCTTATTAATCCCACACTCTAACCAACTAAGTTTATCACTGGTTAAAACAATTAATCTAAAGTACTTCTACTTAAATGTTTATTTTGAAGTTAAAAAAGATCAATTGCCATCAAAGTGTTTAATTGTATGAATCAATGATAAAAATCTCAATTTATGAAATTAGTAAAAATTAGTTTTGATTTGTTTTTAATAGTCCATTTACTTATATCAGTTAACATTTGGGAATTTTTTAAATGTTCACATACATGCAACTTGAACTTCAGATTTTCTCTGCAAGAGTGCTCCCATCCTGTTGCGTACCACACATCGGTAAAACCCAGCATCAGTCCTCTCTAAAGATGGAATAATGTACCTAAGAAATAAACAAAAGAACAGTTAATTTTAACAGTGATGACACAGAAAGCATTCAATAAATATTTTCTTGTTGACATACTGCTTAATTGATATCTACAATTAAACTGAGAAAGTAAAGGCTAACAATTGGAAAAGAATCCCCAACTGTGAGTCTGAAGCGACCCAGAATGTGTTTAATTATTTCCTTGGACACCAAAACATTGACAAAAAAATTCTCAAAACAGCTAAAAAATTTACAAGCAAGTTAAGAAAAAATTCACAAAACATACACCAACAGAAGACATGAGATATTATAAAATTAAATAAATTTTGCATCCCAACATTATCACATATCACAATCCCAAGTTCGTCTGGGGTGAAAATTTTCATAACCAAAATGTAAAATTCCCCTTTCTGCATCTTCAACATACTTTAAGTATTTTTCCAATAAAATATTTTTTTGAATGTTTGTAAATATATTTCCATACATACTTCACCAGTTTGATCTTATAAATGGCATAAATTTTAATGCGAAGCCTCTCTTTTTATTCTAAGATTACATTTTTATATAAAAGTATACATATACATTTTCATATAGAAGTCTAGATTTAGTTCATTTGCTGGTTTTAAAATGGAGCTTATTCTTACTCTCACTCCAGATTAATAAAGATGATAAGTTTTCTCAATTCAAACTTAACCAACATCAATAATATAGATCATAAAGTAGTCAGTCTAAGGTCCTTGTGAGGAGCTCACAGTCTGATGGGTTCAGGCAGAGTCAGAAAGTAGCATGGCAGACTCTGCTGCTTACCGTACTGATACTTAGAGGGATCTGGATAGGGAAAGTCACAAGAAATAGCATTAGGAATAAAAAGACCGGAACACTGAGGATAGAGATTGAGCCAGGCACATGCTCAGCTTTTTGGCACCTTGATACATTCCTCCTGATATGATACTGACCTCCAGGTGTGAATCTCTCTTCCAACAATTAATTTTACAGATGAGCAACCTGTACTAGTCCCAAGGAAGTTGCCACGTCAGGGGACTGTATTTGTCTAACCGTCATCACAAACTGGTTCTCTCTTAAGTGGGATATAACCAGAGCGATAAGGGGCACTTTCAACATACAGGTTAAGTAATACAAAATGGTGGCTAGGACAAGCAGCACTAAGCTCACTTTCAAATCAGTGATATGATGAGGAGACCTGAGTACACTGCCCCCTGAGGAGGAAGATGGAAGACCCTGAGAAAATGGAAACCTTTGAAGAAGTCCCCATGATACTATGAGGACAATACTGGGAAGGCTGAAACCAAGCAAAGAGCAAGATGAAACCAGAAGCTAACTTGAAGTAAATTTTCATACCCCTTAAATTTTGGTGCCTTCAAGCTTAGTCTTCTTTGCTGAATCCCAGTAATAGTTCTGGACATAACAGAACGTTTGGCTTTCAAACACCCTGCCTGTGGCTGGATACATGAGATCCAATTGCCACACTGAAGTCTGCCTAGAACACAGGCTCTAGAGACTCCAAAACTTAAGATACAGTTGCCTCTAACCTACCAGTACAATAAGACGTACATGCTACTTTGAAGGAAGCAAATTCTTGGTTTAGGCATCCCTTGAAATCAGCAGTTCTGATACGAAATAGTACTACAAATACTCACAGATTTTTTTCAGTGCTGGACTGTTTTGACTCCTGCAAGTTACTAATGGCACCAAAATTTTGACCCAAGAGGATTCCCCATGGGTAGCTTATGTGGAATCCTGCATAGCAGGTCAGACTGCCTGCTGGGCCGACAACTATTTCACAGAAAATAACCCTTCTTAGATGCTGTGAATGGGCTTCCGTAAGAGTTCAAGGGCACTAGTATTACTCTCTGAACCCCCTTTGAAATGAGATTGTTACAGATAGATTTGTCAGATTCAGCAAGAGGCAAATGTCCATGACATGGTTTTTTAACTTTTTCTACATGCTAAATAAAGTCTTGGAATGGAGCACACTTTTCTGGTGGATCAATTTATGAGGTTTGGCAACACCTAATGATAATGAATAAGTAGAGATATTACTGACTAGCCTGTATCATCTTCACTCATGACCACACTTGTAGCAAACTCCCCTCAGCCCCACTCTCAGCACTTTCCTAGCCCACCTGCTGGGGTAAGTTACATGACAGGAAAAGCTAACAAAGCTTAGAGAGTCTCATATCTGCTGCCATTATGGGTAAGGACAATCACTCACCCTATTTTCCCACCTTCATACTCACTACACCTTTGTTGTTCAGCTGTGTTTAACTCTTTGTGACCCCATTTGGGGTTTTCTTGGCAAAGATACTGGAGTGTTTTGCAATTTTCTTCTCCAGTCCATTACAGATGAGGAAACTGAGGTAAGCAATGATGTGGATCCCTAAGGATTAAAAATAATATTAAGGGTTGCTTTTTCAGTACCTTGTGAGGCTCCTCCTGAGTCTGAGGGCATCCTATTATCGTCCATCCATTATCGTGAGTTACCACATAACTTCCTCCTTATCCTGGACCATGGAATTCCTTGTCTCCTGCCCCACCCTGGGTCATAAAATTTCTGGTCTCCCTTATCTTGTGTCAATTGTTGTCCTCTACCTGTGTCCTTGTCTTATCCTATCCCTAAATCTCCAACCCTCATAAGAAACCCTGAAGTCATACTACAGGCTGTATATCTTTTTGTCTATATAAGTCTGGTTCCTTCCCTACACCAGTGCCCTTTGTTTAGCTCCTTGCTAAATCTCAGGCCTGCTGCTTTTGCATCAATAAAGCTCCCAATGGCTACAAAGAAGATCTAAGTGAATTCTTTCACATTTAATGAACCAGCTCTCCCAACTCTAACCTCATCAGCAAGATTAAGTGACTTGCCCAGGATCACACAGCTAGTAAGTATCTGAGGTTGGACTGAACTCAGGTCTTCCTGACTCCAGGCCTGGTGCTCTATCTACTGAGTCATCTAGCTACCACCACTGACTACTCCACCTATTTCCAAATGTTGAGCACGAATTATCAGGAATCATATGATTGCCAAGATGGGAGAGTAATTGTTCTCCAAATATTTCTCTAAACCAAAAACCACAGAAAAAAGTAATCTATACCAGAAAGAGAGTAGCTAAACCTCCAACCATGAGACAAGAAAACCATAAAAGCTTTAAGAAATCATCAAATAACATCAAGCAATATTTTGCATTCAGCATGCCCACCTCACAACCCACAGCAAACACAACTAGTTCAACCTGTCTTGAAGTAGCAGCCTTGTACAGTTCCCAAACAAGAGTGACACAGCCTCAAACCTTCCCCCAAACATAATCCACAAGAGGCTGCAGATGCTGACACTATCCAGCCATGTGAAAGAAAGAGAGAGGGAGCATTGGGATGGGGGAAGAAGTAGAAGATGCAGACAACACAGAGGAGCTTCAACAGACAAGGGACACAGGAAGAGAAATGTGGAGAGGATCATGCTCTCACCTCAAAATTTATTCTGGACAGAGAACTGAGGCTGGGCCCTTGTCACTTCTGCAGTCTGGGAAGGCTACAGACACTCAATCTAGTGGGCATTGGAAAAAGGTCACTATATAGTAAAGGAATGAGGAGTGTGCAAAAAGTGAGAAGCTATTAGGAACACTAGGAAAGGGAAGAAAGACCAAAAGTATGATAGATAAACCCTAAATACAAATATAGGTCCTGAACAGATATCGAACAGAGAAATTGTAGACTGAAGGAAAAATGAGTAATATTTTGAAGGGAGGTTAGAAAATAATTAAAAAGAACCATAGTATGAAGGGAAATGAACCAAAAATCTTTGGTGAAACTGAATATTCCAAGGATGGAATGGAAAGGGTTATGGAACAACAGCAAGAAACTCCAAAATGGTTCAAAAGAGAAAAAAAAACTCTTAAAATAAGATTTTAGGAATTTAATTTTAATCTTAGATTTTTTTCATCTTTATAGCCCCAGTGCCTAACATATTGAGTGGCATAAAGTGGGTACTTGAAAATTGCTTGCTAATAAATGATAAATTATGTTGTAGATCATAGTTCTCAAGGTATCTAAAAATATTCACACATCAGGTTTCTCTGATAAAGGTAGATATTTCTCCTTTTCCTAGGTATTCTAGATAGTTAAGGAAATGACTCAGACTTATAAAAACTACGAGCCATTAATGGAAAAACTAGAAAGCAATATAGCAGAAAGTAGGTAAACCAAGGTACACCATTTACCAAGATAAGGTCAAAATGGATACATGACCTAGATGTAAAGGGAATATCAACAGTAAATTAGGAAGGCATAAAACAGATTACCTATCAGATTTATGGATAGGAAAATAATTTATGAATAAGCGAGATAGAGAGCACTGCTGGACTTAAAATGGATAATTTTTATGATACTAAATTTAAACATTTTTTTTTACAAATAAAATCAATGTAGCCAAGATTAGAAGGAAAGCAGAAAATTGGGGGAAATTTTTTATAAACAGTTTCCCAGATAAAGGCCTCATATCTCAAGTATATGCAAATTTGAGCCAAATGTGTAAGAATATGAGTCATTTCCAAATTCATAAATGGTCAAAAGATATGAACAGGAAGTTTCTGGAAGAAGAAATCAAAGCTATATGTAGTCATATGAAAAAATGCTCTAAACAATTATTGATTAGAGAAATGCAAATTAAAACAACTTTGAGGTATCAGATTGACAAAAATGACAGAAAGGGAAAATGACAAATGTTGGAGGGGATGTGGGAAAATTGAGACAATAATACATTGTTGGTGGAATTGTGAACTGATCCAACCATTTTGGAAAGGAATTTGGAATTATGTCTGAAGAGTTATATTACTCTTTGACCCAGTAATACCACTATTAGATCTATTCCCCAAGGTGATCAGAGGAAAATGGAAAAGAATCTTTATGTTCTAAAATATTTATAGCAGCTTTCTTTGTGGTAGCAAAGAACTAGAAATTGAGGGGATGCCTATCAACTGAGGAATAGCTGAATAAGCTGTGGTATGTGATTGTGATGGAATACTACGATGCTGTAAGAAATGATGAGCAAGGAAATTTTAGAAAATAGAAGAACTTGATTAAAATAATGCAGCATAAAACAAGTAGAATCAAGAAAACATTGTATATGGTAACAACAATATTGTTTAGAGAGTAACTGTGAATGACTAAGTTATTCTGAGTAATATGAATATTCAAATCAACTATAAAGGACTTACAAAGGAAAATGCTATCCACTCCAGAAAAAGAACTGATATACGGAAGTATATATTGCATGATACTATGTGTGTGTGTGTGTGTGTGTATGTGTTAGTGCGTGTGTGCACGTGTATGTGTGTATGTCTTCTGTAATATGGGGTTGGAAGAATGTAATGGTAATGTAAATTTGAAGATCTTCCCATCCATTAACAGGCCCATGTGACCTGTTTAAGTCACATGGAACCCTACCCTAAGTCACATGAAACTTGTGGTGGTAGGAGCTTGCTGAATGGGTGGAACAGGAAACGATGGAGCAGGAAGGGTGGAGCAGAATGGAGCTGAGGAAGAGAGAGGAAGCAGGTAAGCAGGCAGCTAGCTGCCCCTGAGGAGGGGGAAGGCTTTGGGATGACAGTGCCCCCTGCATTGTTATTGTTCATAGATATCTTTGCTGCTGTAATGGATTTGGCTTTCTGGTATTTGAATAAATGTTTTGGTTCTGCCTTCCACGGAGAGACTCTGTTATATTTTCTGATTCAGAACTATGCCAGCATATTCATAGCCACCACTAGTGCTGTGAATATCATGTTGGCGATACAAAGAGAAGGAGGAAAACAACTTGGAATTAAAAATATAGCAAAAAATAAAGAAAACTAAAAAAAAAAAAACAACTATGTACCATTCTCCAATAGACATTCAAAGGAGATGAACAGTTTTCAAAGAAAGAAATCCAACCTATTAGTAATCATATTGTATCAACAATTCAGCTAGCAGCTGTTGGGGGGGTGAAAGACCAACACATGCCCAACAACAAGAAAGCTGCCAGCACAGGTTCTTTGATCTGCTTTACTAAGGAAAGTAACTTAAAAGGGTTAACAATCTTACTTTAATCGAACATATACATATAAACTCACTTAGTTCAGAAGGAAAAGCCAGCAACCTGAACTTCAGAGCAAATACAAAGAAATTACAAACATACATTATAAACAGACCAAATACAATTCATAGTTACTAAGAAGGCATCAACATCTGGGTTGATGAGCCGGGAGGCTCTTAACTACAGCTGTCCAGAATCTCCACATCAATAGTCCTCCAAGAGTGAGAGCCCCAAGGAAGAAAGCCAATCTCTGGGTTTTTATACCCTATTCAGGGCCTGAAGGAGTCACACCTAATCAGCAAAGCCTGGGGCTTAGTACCTAGTTAGCAAAAGGGTGTGGGCCTGGGGCTTTGCACCTAGTAAGGCATAATCAAAGGCATTTGATTACTTTAGCATTTCTAAAAGAGAAAACAGTAAAAAAAAAAAGTCCCACCTTAATTACCAATACACATATAAAATGCATTAAGCAATTAATCTTTAGGGAAAGGCAAATCAAAGCATTTTTAAAGTTGTACCTCAAACCTATCATTCTGATGAAGGCAACAAAAGAGGAAAATGAAAAAAGTAGGAGAAGCTGTGGGAAAACAGGCACACTAGTGCATTGTTGGTTGAGCTATGAATTGGTTTAGTCATTCTGGGAAGTAATTTGGAATTATGCCCACAAAGTCACCAAATTATGCGTGCCCTTTGACCCAGCTACTGATGTCATTACTAGGTCTATACCACAAAGATATCGATGAGGAAAAGGATCAATGTATGTTAAAAATATTTGTCGCAGCTCTTTTCATAGTCACTAAAAAAATTGGAAACAAAGGGGCTGTCTTATTGGAGAATGACCAAACAAACTGCATTATATAAACATATTGGAATACTATTATGCCATAAGAAATAATGAAATGGACAGTTTCAGAGGAAATTGGGAGACCTTTATGAAACAATGTGGAATAAAGTGAGAAGAAAGAGAAGAATTTATTCAATGATGCCAATATTATAGGGAAAATCAATGAAAAACTTTAGAACTCTAATGAATGTAATAACAAGCCACAAGTCCAAAAAGCTGAAGATGAAACATGCCACTCCCTTCCTGCTAGAGAGGTTTAAAGGCTGAAAGAGACATACATTTTTGGATATAAATAATGTGTCATTTTGCTAAACAATACAAGCTATATATTGAAAGGTTTCTTTTACTTTTCTTTTAATTTGCTCAGTTTGGGGTACTCAGAATAAGAGATAATTCTTATGTGAAAAATAAAAATAATAAACTATTAAAGAATTCTAAATACCATATTATAAGAATTAATATGAAAAATCTGTCTAGAACTCTTGAGTATGAACATCCAGTATTTAATGACTATATCTACAGATTAACCTCCAGAGAAAAATTCCACGCTAAAACTATAAAATGCAGTAATTGAATTTCATAATTTCAACAACAATCAACAGATTTGACTAGCAGACAAAAGACATCTAGATCTTCAGCTATGAAGGAAGAGAAATGCTAATACTTCATAACTAATTCACTATCACAAGTAATTGAGAAAGGAAATGAGAAAGAATTTTCCAAAAAGCAAAGGAACTCCATCTGAAGCCAAAAATATGCACCATGCAAAGCTTTGCTTAAAATTCATGGGAAAAAGTTATACCTTAAACAAAGAAGAATTTGCCAATCAGTAATTGTTTACTAAGTGGTCACTAAGTGCCAAATGTCCCTACCAACAATCTAGAGGTGAGCAGAATACTAATTTAAAAACTCACCAAAAAAGAAAATTATGAGAAAGGTAAAGAAGTACACTTATTTTTAAACAAGACTAAGTAATAAGATGGATGTTGTCATTTGCATGTCCTATTTTTTTAAAGAAAAATAAACAAGGAAGAAGGGTAAAGAAGAAAATGGGACTGAGTACAGGAAAGGCCCTGTTAGTTCTAAGGTGCTAATTATCTAAGAGGAACTTAAAGAATCAGGAGTAGGAAAGGAAAACGACAAATGAATACATAAGGGCCGAAGTTGTATGATTCTCTATAAAGGAATCATTAATAACACAGTAGGAAGCTGTGTAAATGGGAGGACAGAAGGTAAGAGACAAAGGGAAACTGGAGATGTATCCTCATCCAGACCACATGTGAGCAGAGAAGGGATAATAATTTCCTTATGTTCCCAAAAATAAATCCCCATCATGGGGCTTTTCCTGGTCCTCCCTGTTGCTACTACTTTCCTTCCAGGTCACTTTGTGTATACTTGGCATTTCGGGCTTTGGTCATTTTAGTCACATCCATCTGATTTTTCATGACTCCATTTGGAGTTTTCTTGACAAAATATTGGAGTGGTTTGCCATTTCCTTCTCCAGTTCATTTTACAGATGAGGAACCTGAGGAAAACAGGGTTAAGTGACTTGCCCAGGGTCATACAGCTACTAAGTGTCTGAGGCCAGATTTGAACTCAGAAAAATGAGTCTTCCTGACTCCAGGCCTGGGGCTTTATCCCCCCACCTAGCTACTCATACACCTGGCACATATCTTGGTTAAGGGTGGGGACCTATTGAGTAAAATTAATCAAATTATCCTATCCCACCTAAAATAAGGAATAAGATTCTATACCCTCCATACTTTCATCACATGAGAATACACCTCAACTGTTCACAAAAACAAGGCCTGCACACTTCCTTAGGTGCTATAGCCAATCTGTTTTGACTGGACAAGAAACATGGTCACATCCTCTGGGTCCTATATCAGGCTACATGGATTTCAAGATTCCATTGAGGTAAACCAAGAGAGATTTCCTGGCAAACACTGGAGAAGAACCAAAAGAGGAGGGACAGAGAGAGAGTAGAGGATTTTAGCTTCAGCCTATGCCTCAGCCTCCTCCTTTCTACCTTTGGGAGGGGGAAGACTTTGAGCTTCAAAATGTCCAGAGAATATAGTACTTCAGGGCATTTATAGAAGAGTTTATAGTAACACCTACATTAGGAGCCAAGGACAGACACAGATTCAAAGCTCTACACATAGCCTAGCAGAAGAAAAAAAATATACCATACCTAAGGGAAACATCTTGAGAATTCTAGCAGAAAGGTCTTCCAAGACCTGGGCATGACCCCTCTGTTACACATACTCTCTAAGATTGACCCCGCTTTCCCCTAGACTTTTGGGGAAATGTTTTGTAGCAATCACAATATAGTAAATATGCATTTCTAAAAGCTTATCTTAGAGCAAAATTGAGGGACGGGGTTGTTTCATTTCTGTATTTGCATCCCCAGGGGCCAGCAAAGTATTTAATAAATGCTTATAAGGGAATGGAGCTGATGTAGAACAAGAGCAATAGAGAGAAGGAAGAATTGAAAGGAATTCTTGCTCCTAAAGGGAAAAGTGAATCATGGGATTTAGGCTCTCATGTATTCATTTGTCTTTTTCCTGTTCTACTCCTGATTCTTTAAGTTCCTCTTAAACAGTTAGAGAATGTAAGGGGTAGGATGGAGGGAGTATATGTCCGTGGTAAGAAACAAAGTTATCATCATGTTTTGTCTAGGAGAAGTTTGCACATTAAGAAACCACATTCTTTGAATAGAGCTGTACCTTCTAAGACTGTTGTAAGGAAGCTGATAGAAAGAAAGAGTCCCCAGAGGGCAGATAGCTTACAAGTGCTGGGGACTGGGGTGGGCTACATAGAACCAAAGATAAGACATTCTGATCGTGGGCATGACCAGGGATAGTGATGAAGGGTGAGTCAGTTCACCTTAACCTCTATATGCTGTACCCACAGCAACAATTCTTTGTACTAACCAATGAATCACTATGAAGGCTATCTTCTCACTGCTTTCCTATGTACAGATGCTACACATATTTCTCCTGTAAGCTGACAAATGACAAAAGTAATACACAACTGAGTACAAGGAACTGTTTGCTGTCATAGCTGCATCTGAGATACAAAGACACCAAGGAGAAAAGAAATGGTATCTCATTACAGGCCATATTAACCCCTTAGCAAGTCAATCAATGCCAGATCCACCAGGCATTATTTTTCAGTAACATTAATTTCATTATTGACAATATTCATGACTATTGCAGTTGGAGGACATACACCTTGTTACAAAAGCATAAATAGGGGCATATAATGGATCATTCATCATGAAAAGCTATAAACTAAAGATTATAAAATTTATGATTACTAAATCAGAAAATAATTAGAATTAATTAGCCACCAGAAGGAATGGGACAACATTACTTGTGCCCAGTTGATGTTTGGTCAATTAGCCTAGATTACTCTATCCAGGACAAGGATGCTGTTGTGAGGCCCCCTACATCTTCTCTTGTATCTGTAGGTCCTTTCTGAAAAATGTTAGGATTAATAGTCACATGGCATAGGAGACAGTTATTCATTAGTAATGCATCATGTGTATGTTTGGGTACTAGGAAGAAGGCATGTCTGGAAGGTATGAATTAGTGACTTCTGGTATTGATCCCTAGTTACAGCTTGTTGCATGTGAATACATGAAGTTATGGAGTGGAAAGGGAATGAGGCCAAGTGTTAGAAGAGCTTAGCATGCTTAGCTGAGACTTCAAGCCAGGAGAGTATCAATCAATATAGTGCCAGAGGGGCAGCTAGATGGTGCAGTGAATAGAACACTGGCTGTGGAGTCAAGGGGAACTGAGTTCAAATCTGGCCTCAGACACCTGAAACACTTACTAGCTGTGTGATACTGGGCAAGTTGCTTAACCCCAATAGCCCTGACCAAAAAAAAAATATAGTGCCAAACCAGTACCAAAGCAGAACAATCAATACCAACATTTTCATGGGCAGATTCGATATCAGAAATGGCAAGTTCTGAGTCCATATAGTCATTTAAAAGAATAGTAAAAACTCAGGAAGAAGTCACTAGACTCAGACTGGAAAGTGTTAAAGATTATTGTGTGTACTGTCTAGGTCCATAGTAGTAAGGCTTAATGTGCAACATTCTATCTCTGCTATAATGGGCCATGACAACCTAGTCAAAAGCCTACATATGTGTGTGTGTGTGTGTGTGTGTGTATACATATATATATATATATATATAGATATAGATATAGATATATGACAAGTCAAGTATCATATGTAGGCCTCAATTTTTGTCATTTATAAAATGAGTAATTGTATTAGATTATACCTAACAATTCCTCCTATTTAGCTCTATGGTTTTATGACGCTCTTGCCATACAGTCTCCATGGGCCTCAGATGGGATGTATGTAATCACGTTAAGAAAATGCTTATTGTAAAGAAACCAGTGAAGTAGCCAGGAAGTTTTCAGTAAGCCTGCCAACTCTCCTCTGTCCCTGGGTGGCAGTCATGTTAGATTTCAGGGGGGGTCGAGCCAAGATGGCGGCTGGAAAGCAGGGACTTGCCTAGGGCTCTCCCCCAGGACCCTCCAAATACCTATAAAAATGGCTCTGAACCAATTCTAGAACTGCAGAACCCACAAAATAGCAGAGGGAAGCAGGGCTCCAGACCAGGACAGCCTGGATGGTTGCTGGGTAAGATCTATCACTCACAGAGCTGGGAGCAGAGCCCAGCGTGGGCTGCACCCGGTCCGACCAGACTAGGAGCTGGGTGGAACGGGCCCTTGTGCCCTGAATCAGTGAGTTGTGGTAGTTACCAGACTTCTCAACCCACAAGCACCAAAGACAACAGAGAAGGTTAGTGGGAAAAGCTGCGGGGGACAGAGTGAAAGGAGTTCGAGTTTTGGCCACCACCCTGGGGGCAGCGGGGGTGGTGCAGCTATAGAACTACAACTGCAGTTACTTCTGGCCCCAGCCTCACCTGGTAGGAGGAATTAAGTGGCAGATCTGAGCAGGAGTGCAGAGACTGCTTAAGATCTCAGTCTGGTCCAGGTTGGCAGTTCTTAGGGGAGGAGAAGCGCTGGTGTGCCAGAGCTGGCTGTATAGAAACACCTCTGAAAACAACAGTGCATCCCCTCAGGGTTGGAACAAAGTACTCTATACTCTACAAGCAGTCATATCCCAACGAAAAACTCAAGGGTCAAGTAGTTGGCTGGGAACATGGCCAGGCAGCAAAAACGGACTCAGATTCAGACTCAGATTTTGGAATCTTTCTTTGGTGACAAAGAAGACCAAAACTTACAGCCAGAAGTCAACAAAGTCAAAGAGCCTACATCAAAAGCCTCCAAAAAAACATGAACTGGTCTCAGGCCATGGAAGAGCTCAAAAAGGATTTGGAAAAGCAAGTGAGAGAAGCAGAGGAAAAATTGGAAAGAGAAATGAGAATGATGCAAGAAAACCATGAAAAACAAGTCAATGACTTGCTAAAGGAGACCCAAAAAAATACTGAAGAAAACAATACCTTAAGAAATAGACTAACTCAAATGGCAAAAGAGCTCCAAAAAGCCAATGAGGAGAAGAATGCCTTGAAAGGCAGAATTAGCCAAATGGAAAAGGAGGTCCAAAACACGACTGAAGAAAATACTACCTTAAAAATTAGATTGGAGCAAATGGAAGCTAGTGACTTTAGCAGAAATCAAGATATTATAAAACAGAACCAAAGGAATGAAAAAGTGGAAGACAATGTGAAATATCTCACTGGAAAAACCACTGACCTGGAAAATAGATCCAGAAGAGATAATTTAAGAATTATTGGACTACCTGAAAGCCATGATCAAAAAAAGAGCCTAGATATCATCTTTCAAGAAATTATCAAGGAGAACTACCCTGATATTCTAGATCCACAGGGCAAAATAGAAATTGAAAGAATTCACCAACTGCCTCCTGAAAAAGATCCCAAAAAGAAAATTCCTAGGAATATTGTTGCCAAATTCCAGAGCTCCCAGATCAAGGAAAAAATACTACAAGCAGCCAGAAAGAAACAATTTCAGTATTGTAGAAACACAATCAGAATGACACAAGATTTAGCAGCTTCTACATTAAGGGATTGAAGGGCTTGGGATATGATATTCCAGAGGTCAATGGAGCTAGGATTAAAACCAAGAATCACCTACCCAGCAAAACTGAGTATCATGCTCCAAAGCAAAACATAGACTTTCAATAAAATAGAGGACTTTCAAGCTTTCTCAGTGAAAAGACCAGAGCTGAAGAGAAAATGTGACTTTCAAACACAAGAATCAAGAGAAGCATGAAAAGGTAAACAAGAAAGAGAAATCACAAGGGACTTACTAAAGTTGAACTGTTTTGTTTACATTCTTACATGGAAAGATGATGTGTATAATTCTTGAGACTTCAGTATTAGGGTAGCTGAAGGGAATACACACACACACACACACACACACACAGAGCAGGCACGGGGTGAGTTGAATGTGAAGGGATGATATCTAAAAAAATAAAATCAAACTTAGGGATGAGAGAGGAATATATTGAGAGAGGGAGAAAGGGAGAGATAGAATGGGGTAAACTATCTCGCATTAAAGTGGCAAGAAAAAGCAGTTCTGTTGGGAGGGAAGAGGGGGCAGGTGAGGGGGTATGAGTGAATCTTGCTCTCATTGGATGTGACCTGAGGAGGGAATAACATACACACTCAAATGGGTATCTTATCCCACAGGAAAGAAGGAGGAAAGAGATAAAAAGGGGGATGATAGAAGGGAGGGCAGACAGGGGGAGGAGGTAATCAAAAGCAAACACTTTCGAAAAGGGACAGGGTCAAGGGAGAAAACTGGATAAATGGGGATAGGAGAGGAAGGCACAAAATATAGTTAGTCTTGAGCATTGTGCAAGGGTTTTACATAATCATATGCATGTGGCCTATGTTAAACTGCTTGCCTTCTTAGGGAGGGTAGATGGAGAGGGAAGAGGGGAGAGAATTTGGAACTCAAAGTTTTAAAAGATGTTCAAAAAAAAGTTTTTGCATGCAACTAGGAAATAAGATATACAGGCAATGGGGCATAAATACCTATCTTGCCCTACAAGAAAGTAAGGGAAAAGGAGATGATGGGAGAGTGGGGTGACAAAAGGGAGGGCTGACTGGAGAATGGGACAATCAGAATATATGCCATCTTTGAGTGAGGGGAGGGTAGAAATGGGGAGAAAATTTGTAATTCAAACTCTTGTGAAAATTAATGCTGAAAACTACAAATATTAAATAAATAAATAATTATTTTTTAAAAAAAGATTTCATTAAAGACTTCCCAATATATCCAGAATTCAGTGTCATCTTTGTGGTGGTACATATCCCATCCAAGGTGATTCACCTTTCTTCCCAATGCTGGGCCTACTACAATGGGGGGATTACCTATTCATTCTTGAAGTGAGGGAGGGACAAGTTCTCTCACCACATCTAGGGCCATTGCCAGTCATCTTGATCTATATCTGGCTACTGGACCCAGATGGTTCCAGAGGAGAAAGTAAGTCTGGTGATGTTACATGTCCCTCCCTCACTTACGTCCAATTCACTTGCATGTCATAGCATCACTTCCTTGATATCATGGCCTTCTTTGAGAATGAAGGACAAACAGTAACTTAAATGAAATATTCTATTTCCCTGATTGTTTTCTCTGTCACATCTCCACCTATCAAAATCCCCATTTACTTCACGTTTCTTGATTCTAGTACTAATGGGCATTCAGGTAGAGATTCATCTTTGCACAGGATGCCACCTAGAAGCTCACGGACACGCAGAGATGTAATGACAATTTAGATTTGAAGTTCTTTCCCACTCATTAATAGGCTATGTAATCTGCTTATGTCACAAGAAGCCTAAGTCACAAGTGGTGGGAGGAGCCTGCTGAGAGGAAAAGGAAAATGTGTCACAGAAAATGCTGAGACAGCAGTTAGGAGCTGAGAGAAAGAGCAGACGTGTGCTACACTGCAAGTGTGTTTGTGGGAAGGCCCCAGCAGTGTGGTGGAAGGTTATTGGATGGCAAGGCTCCATGTTGTGATATTGTGTTTCAAGTTCCTTGCTGTTATGATAAATTAGGCTTACTGGTTTTGGGAGTTGGTTGCTGCTTGGATGGAATGGATTTATTGGTTATGGGATTTGGTTATCTGGTGTCTGAATAAATGTTTTACTTCTTCTACCTTCTATATGGAGAGTCTCTCATATTTTGCAGTACAGAATTACACAGGCATATTCACAATTATTGTCGATGTTGTGTTTGTTGCCTTGCTAATACAAGAGCCTATAACCCACATCCTGGAATAGTATTTCAGGTACTATGTCTTCTATTTTCACTCTTACAGGATTACTTCTGTATCTACTTCAAAATTTTCTTATAACTTGGTTCCCTTGACTACATAGAATAGTTTTGTATGAACTAGGATTTCTTCCAAAGCTTTGGAGAAATAAGTTGAACTAGATAAACATTTAACAACTTGGTACTCCCTGCATTTTTCTACCTGATATAGTAGTTATCTTCTAATCTGCAGTTCTGCTTTACTGCCATTCATCATGGTAGCCTCAGCTGTTCAAGGTCAGCTTGTGCCTTATCTTGCTAGGGCTCAGGCCCCCACTGCTGCCTCCTGACTTGCTTTGCCTCTTCCTACCACCCACCCCCAACCTCCCAGGACAAAGACTGCTTTACTTGCTTGTAGTTGTTTTTCTGGTGCTTATTACATGGTAAACATTTAATAAGTGGTCCATCCATCTGTCATCTATCCATCTGTCTGTCTATCTATCTATCTGTCTATCTATCACTCTGGATTTTGACTCCTCAAAGACATCATGATAGCAACTCAGCCTGAGAAGCAAAGAAAGAGTTATAGGCTTGAAGCCAGGAGAATGCACTTACAACATGAGTAACTGAACTCCTCAGAGCTTCAATTTCTTCATCTGTAAAACAGGAATAATGATTCTACTTCATGGGTTTGTTGTAAGGATCAAATGAGAAAATGTAGAATAAACATTTTGCAAACCTTAAACTGTTATAGAGATATCAGTGTTATTTCATTATTATCATTTATATTTCTTCACCTCCTAAATTGTACCCTTTACCTTCTGCTCCCTAGGGGCGAAAGGCATTGCCATTCCATTGGCCAAACACTTTAGTAATTATCTGAATATTGCAGCTCTGCCTTGGGTGGGATACTATACCTGAACAACTTTTCCTATGCAGGGAATTTTCTATAAAACTAAACTATAAACAAACATTAGCTGCTGGTAAGAGCATCATAAGTTAATAGCTATAAAAATAGGACATTATTAGGAGTCATCTAATTAAATAATTCATTTTATAGATGAAAGAACTTACACCCCAAGATATTGAGTGATTTGCCTATAGTTACAGATATTAAGTGGCAGTGCTTGGATTCAAACCCAAGTCTTCTGATTCCAAATTCAAGGTGCTTTTCAAAATATGATACTACTCCCTCAGTGGGTTCACCTACCCCACAAAACACATCCAAAATATTTATTCTTTTTCTAGGAGGATAAAAAGATGAAAACAATAAGGTCAATACCCTTTACAAATCAGTCACTGAAATTCTCAATGCCTCCAGCCAATTCTCTGACTGTAAATTCCAGAAAGATTGCTAGTCTGTACAAGTAGAGAGAGATTCCATACTGGAAGTTCCCCGCATAATATAAAATCATAGGACTGAATTCCATCCCTTCTCTGCCCCTAAAATAAAAATCCTCTACAAAAGAAGATCTTTTTCATATAATTATAAAAATAGCTATCAAAATACTTCCTAATGCTAAATGTGATGATCAAAACTAACATGGGGTCAGATAGAAGACAAACTGCACATTATTCTGATTTGCTCAGTACACCTTAAAAACCACTTGTTCTACTAATTGTTTGTCTTTTTATTCAATGATGTCCAATTAGTCAATCTGAAAAAAAGAGCTGATAGGAATAATTTTTAAGTGAATAAAACATCTGAGCAATAAGGTGATTCTACATTAAACAAATATTAATCAAGCTACTTTTTCCCTCTGGTCACCTTCTTGAGCTCTCATGGCAAGATTAATAAAATCTTTTATGAAAAAGGAAAATAATATTGCCAAGTTTTAATCTTCAATATTTTATTCTAGTATGAAATGGTTCATCTCAAACAAAAAATTAATTAGTGAAGAGAATCAGAATAATATCGAAGTAAGGACAAAGACTTGGTGTCATTTATTTAAATTACAAATCAAGACCAGAAGAGACTTAGCCACTATGATTATTAGATATCATAATTATAATAAAGTAGAGACTGAACATTAGGTTATGATAAAATGAACAAAGTTTTTTATTGGAGGGGAAAGAATTATGGTACTCAGCAAGTCTTCAGAAAACACCTTTGGAGGATGGTTAGCTCCTTCATTGTGACACATACAATCTGGATGGTATAACCTAATTCCTCCTGTGTATAGTGTCCTAAGGGATAGAAATAGGGACAGGATCTGACATTCCAGTGGTATAGGGAACTACCAGCTGAAGAAACTCCCTCTACCAGTGCAAGTCAGCCAGCACATTCTCTGCAGCTTAGTCTTAGAAAGTTGCCTGAGAACTGACAGGTCAAGAGAGTTGCCCAGATCAACACAGCCAGAATATGGGGGGGGGTGTCATCTTGGGTCTTCCCAGTTCTGAGGTCAGCTCCTCTATCCAGGTGGTGAAGTACTCTAAATAGAGTTTAAATTCTTACTATTTTCCATAATAACTTGACAAATTGATACATAAAAATAAGCCAGCCTACTTAAAAAAAAGAGCCACAAAATTGAATATTAAACATATGCTGTTTTGCTGCTTTGTTTTCTGTCCTCTGTTTCACAGTGGGGGCGTGGTAGATAATGGGGAGGGAATATTTAGAAGTTGCAAAGTCTTCCTATTATTGGAATTCCTACATAGATTATATTCCATCTGCCAGATGGAATTATTCATTGTAGGCCCATTGTTTGTAAACACATTTTTAAGCAGAGGATGTTTCCTGGCTCACTATATGAAACCATGGTGAAATATTATCACCATATGTCACTAAAATACAGTCAATATCTATTTAATTTTAAATAATCATCCCAGAGTTATTAACTTGAACTAGTAAAAGCATTCTTTCAAATCGACCTCAGTTGCAGGAACAAAGGCAAAGTTTTAGGTTCAGTTCATTTTGGAGCCAGTCTTAATTATGAAGAGGTCTATATGTGGTTTCTGATAACAAGCATGTATCTGCTGTGCTCTGTGTCTGTACACATGCACAGGCAGAAAGAGTGTGAGCCAGTACGATGTCACATGGTAAAGGGAGTGATGGTTTTGAAGTCAGAAATTCCTGAATTTCTCAGAAACTTACTAGTTGTATGACTCAGAAGAAGTCATTTAACCTCTTGGAGTCTCAGTTTCCTCATTTGTAAAAAAAAAAAAAAAAGGAGTGGGTGTGTTGGGGGGTGATAATGGCACTAGGAAAACATCATAGGTCATACCAGATTGAAAACTGGCCTTGGAGTAAGGAAGACCTGAGTTCAAGTCCAGCTTCTGACACATTCTGGCTGTGTGATCCTCGGCCGAGGCAGGCCAAATGCCAATATGCATTGATAGAGTTTTCTCCTTGGGAATTTCTGATCTATGCTATAGAAACCACAGGTCCCATCCAAAAAACAAATAGCACTTAAATCACAAGTTTGTTGTGAGGATCAAGTGAGATAAGGAATATAATGTATTTTCAAACTTAAATGAAATTATGGACACTAGAGTCATATAGACATGCATTCACATGCTTTACTTTGAGCACAAAGTCTTTTTCCTTTTGTATCTAAATTTATTTTGAATGAATGATATTTTTAATTTGCATGCTAAAACAACTCACCTCTTCCACCTTAACCTTCAACCTTTCAGGCTATAGTTGGCTGGGTGAGTAGGGAAGAGTAATGGTAATTCAGGAGATATTACAAATGACTAGACCAGTGGAATGTGATGTAATTTTAGTTACAGAGTCACTATCATCCCTTATTTTACATATTGCCAGCTTTCATTCAAGGATGCCTAATTAACACTCATACCTTGATTCTCCCAGCCTTTATATGCATTTTACAAGTCCTTAAATATACAAATACATTGAAGCCACAGTGCGTGACTCATCAGGAGTCCTTCCTATACCTGCTTTAGTGATTCTGTGATTGATGTTTTGAAGCTCCTTTTTAAAAGTCTCTAATGACCTGATAATTGGCTTTAAAGCTTTCCCATGCAGTGTACAGCTGTTATTTATTGGCCTATATTGGATCTGAAATTTTGTAAAGCTTTCAATAAACTGCAGAGGTTGGCTAAAGTGAAGAGAAAATATGACAGATTAGTCATTATGCTTAAAATCATTTTTCAATTGGAGAATCAACATCATCACTATAATCAACAATAAACATGTATTGAAAACCTATTAAAATACTCTGAGGTCTCACTCAAGTCAAACAAATTATTCTGAATGGATTTATTTATGGGAGGAAAATTTACTAGGAGAAAAAGGAAAACTCAAACAATGCCAATGTTTGTTAAACTGAATTGGGTCAGAAGACCATAGTATTTAGAAGTAGAAAGGATTTCAGGGCCTTAGTCCATCCCCCTTATTTTTAGGATGGGGAAAGTGATTACCTAGGAAATGGAAATAGCTTGCCCAAGGTCACGTGGGTGGGTAAGAAAGCTAGGTTCCAATTTAGGTTCCCTGCCCCCAAATCTAGTAATCTTGCCATTACACCATACTGCCTCATCCCCCAAATCTCCTCTAAATTCTACAGAAAAAAAAAACAAACTATTGTTCGTAAAATGTTTAATGCTTATTATAGTTTAGATGAAGAGGTAGAACAGACTAGTAAAGAGAGTTGGCTTTGGGGCTGAGACAATATGTATTCAAACACTGCTTTTAACTCAAGATGCTAGCTGTGCCAACTTCATATTGCCCACAGGAGACTCTCTAAATTACAGACCTAATTAGTAGGAATTTCGACACACAGATAAAATTGCAAGTCCAGTTCCCTTCAAAGAAGTAGTTAACATAAAGTTTTAGTTCAGATTCTTTCAGCTTCACATTCCATCCAGAAATCCACCCAGGCCATCTCACCATCTGTCTGCTGCTATGTGCCTGCTCTTCCCCACCAGGTCTGCAACCACCACATGAAACTCAAAAACTGAACCTCAACTCCAGTATCCATACCACCACCACTATCCCAGGCCCTGGGAAAATTAGTCTACCCATTTTTGGAGTTCCTGCCCTGGGGCTCAATTCAGCTGATGGGGGATTGCATACATACTAGCCTCCTTAGCCCACTGTACATATTGGGTGGCGACAGACACTAAATTATGCTTCCACCAAGATTCTAGACATCCACCTACTCATCTCACTGTCTACCTACCAACTCCTGCCCCCTTCCACTTTTTCCATTCCCAGACAAATATCTCTTCCCAGGTCAAGATTCCCCTATAAGTATTCTTTCCCTATTAGAATGTAAATTCTTTGAAGGCAGAAAGTCTCAATTTGTAAAAAGGTTTGCATCTCCAGAATTTAGCAGAGTGCCTGGAACATAGTAAGCACTTAATAAATGCTTTTTCATTCATTTAAATTTTGGATATAAATAGTGTTTTATTTATATCTGTAATATATAGCATATCAGCAACCCCTTTCTCATATAATAAACTTTTACAATATTTAATTCAACAAACCTTCACCAAGTACTTGTATACAAGATATTGTGTGTCAGTCTACATGTCCACATAGGTAACATAACTTGGAACATAATTTCACTATTTTAAATGGGCCTATCAGTTTCTCCTAAAATGTTTGACCACAGCACTGAAGTGAATCTTGTTTCTACATAACTGCAGAGTTCCAGCTCCTTTTGGTCCTGCATGTAAGAAGTTGGAAAGGCTTTGATTATGAACCTGGCAATGGTCCATAGGTCTTTTATTTGAGGATCAGTCTAGATAAGTACAACATAGATCATTACCGGAAAGATGACCATCAGATGATTGATCTTCCCTGGTTATAGTATCTCACCAAGATGTCATATCAAGGCACAAAAGAGTTGCAATTTTCCTCCAAGGAAGATCCAATGGCATCACAAATGCCAGAAGTATTGAAATCTGGAAGTTTATGGTCACTGTATATTTTGTTCCAAAGATTTACTGCTGTCATACCTGTTGTCTTTTCCATGGTACTCAATAAATATTTTCAGAATTGAATCTGATTTCACATAATCACATGATTTAGAGTTGGAAGGAGACATTTAGTCTACCAGGAGTGGGTAACCTGTGATCTCAAGGCCACATGTAGCCCTCTAGTCCTCAAGTGCAGCCTTTTGACTGAATACCAACTCCACAGAACAGATTGCCTTAATAAAAGCATTCTTTTGTAAAACTTGGACTCAGTCAAAAGGCCAAGGACCAGGCCTCCAGGCCACAGGTTCCCCACCCTTGGTTCTAGCCTATATCCCAAAGGGATTACCAGCATAATACATTTGACATCCAGCCTCTGCTTGAAGACTTTCAATGGAGGAGGGAGAAGAAGAAGTGGCAGAGAGAAAAGGATTCATCAGAAGAAGAGCAATCTCTATAATATGGCTTCTCTTGGGAAATGTGGTCCACTTTACAGTGATACACTTTATGTTATGGCTTCCAGGAAGACATATGGGCAGTATTTCATTAAATGGCTTGCTTTGTTGGGCAAGGGAAGGAGACAAATAAAAAAATGGGTGCTGCTTGTATAGACTAAATTAAACTAGAAGAACTGTTAAATATATACTTGATTACTAATGGACTGATACTAGAGATAAACATGAAAATGAAGAGGAAAACAATCAGGAAGATTAAAAATTTGCAAGAGTTTTAAGAAAATGTATACAAACTTTTAGAAAAATTGCAACTAATGCGAAAGAGCATAATTGGGTTACTGGGTTTGGACTTGGATAACCTAGGTTTGATTCATAGTTCTTTTAAATGGCAAGAGTAAAAATTACATTTATAAAACCTCCAAGGTTTACAAAGGATTTTATACATCCTATATCTTTTCATCTTTAGAGGAACAATGTGAAATAAATACTATTGAAGAAACTAAGCTTTGGGGAGGTGCATAAGATCATAGATTTAGAACTGGAATGGACCTTAGACATCATTCATCCAATCCCCTCTTTTAACAGATGAGGAAACTAAGACCAAGAGATGTGAAGTGACATATCCAAGGTAGTGAATGGCAGCAAGATGTAGTGGAAAGAGTAGTGGAGTCTAGACACATGAATTAGATTCCACCTTTGGTGTTAATGTCTGTATAATCGTGGGCAAGTCAGACAAAAGGCATCACAATAGAGTGGATAAGGCACAGGAAGACTTGGGTTTAAATCTCATCTCAGGTATTTAATAGTCATGTGACCTTGGGTAAGTAACTTCTCTGTGCTTCAGCTTCCTTACTATAAAATAAGAAAGTTGGACTTGATAGTCCCTAAAATCCTTGCTAGCTTGAAATCTGATGATCCAAGTATGGAAATACACCTAACATGTAAATGAAATATTTCATCAATAATACTGTTAGTACTCAGGACCAACACAGCAGGAGAGATGGGATGTAAAAAGCTGTCAAGTCCAACTACAATCTGACTGAGAATTCCCTCTGTAGCAGCTTGAACATAAGACCATACACTTTCTTGAAGAACAGCTACAAAGAGTAGGTTTCATCTGAGTATTTTCAGTACTCTTGATTTTGCTTTGTTTTGTTTTGATTTTTTTTGTTTTGCTTTTAAAAGGCTATCAGAACCTCTGTTCCAGAAAAGGCATGGTAACCCTGTCCCTATTCAACTAGAATGTAATGGATTTCTTCTTTAAATTTCAATGCAGTGACATAAGAATGCTAGATCTTCAGAGCTATACAACCTAGGTTCTAGGATTTAATTATTCTTCCTATTATAACAAAGAAATCTGCCTCTAGCCATAAGAAAGTCTTGAACTAGATATAATTTGAATTTAATTTGCAAAGGGTGACTACAGGAAGAGATGCATACTTTTTTTAAAAGGACATTTTACTGATTCTAATGCATAAAATGATTTATTGTGAATGTTATTTCAAGGAACAGGCATAAAAACACAGAAATTCACCTATGCAAATTGGATTAAATCCTTGAACTGTTGCCAAGATGACACGATAGTCACTGGTGCTTTAAAAAAAAGTGGTCCTGTCATATTGAAAGTAATACAAAATTTAGAAATATAATGAATTTTTTTTGAGTTCACAATAGAGATTACCAGGAAAGTATTCTTTTGCATTCTTTGATTTCAACACATATAAATTGCTCCATTTATAACACCAAGAAAATAATTATACTTTTAGTTCTGATTTACAATCAAATTGAATGATCAATTCAATTCAACAGACTTATTATTAAGTGCCTAATATGTGCCAAGTACACAGCGTTAGGGGAAAAAAAAGACAAAAACAAAAAAAAAAGTTGCTTCATTCCAGGATCTTAAAATTGCTGAGGATATTCAACATGTTTACAGATGAGTAAATAGAAAATATATAAAAAATAAAGACAAAGTAACTTTTTGAATGGAGTAGGATAAAAACAACTGATAGGGGAAGAGAATAGCAAGTACTCTAATTTGGCTGAAATGCAGAGCTTGAGGGAGAGAATAATGTGTGATCAACATGGAAAGTTGGACTAGAGGACGATTAGGAAACATCTTAAATGACAGTCAGAGGAGTTTGTATTTTCCTCAAGAAGCTTCAGTGGCTCACTACTGCCTCAACACCTGGGGAATGGCAGAGCCACAGTGTGCTTTAATAATACCAATTTGGAAGATGAATTGGAGATACTGGAAGAAAGGAGATCAGTGAGGAGGCTGTGAAAGCATTCTAGGTGAGAAGTAATGAACCAGTGTGGTAGTTATGTGGATGGCGAGAAACGGAAAAGATTCCAAGAGACGTTGTGGAGGTAGCCTTGACAAGATTTGGCAAATGATTGGATATGAGGGCTAAAGGAAAGAGAAGAAGTAAGGATGATATTGAGGTTGTGAACCTAGATGACTGGAAGGACAGTGGTGTCCTCAACAGAAATAGGGAAGTTTAGAAGACGGGAGAGTTTGGGAGGAAAGAGAATGAGTTCTGCTTTGCACTTGCTGAGTTTTGAGATGCCTCCAAGACACCCAGTTCAAAATGTCAAACAGGTTGTTGGTGATGCAGCTCAGGAGAAAGACTGGAACCCACAGATCTGGAGGTCATGTGTATAGAGGTTAAAATGAAGACCGTGAGCATTGATAAGGAAAAGGGTAGATATAGAACAGGAAAGGAAACGCAGGAAAGGAAAAGGGTACAGATAGAAAATGAAAGGGAATGCAGTTACATTTGGGTCCTACAAGATTTTGACCATCCTTTTATTCTCATGTATCTTCAATCTGGACCTTTCCACTGGCTCGTTCCTACCTGACTATAAACATTCTCAGGAGTCCTAAATATTAAAAATATCTTACTCTCCATCTTCTGGGAAAGTTAGGGAAAGGAGAAGGTTTGGGGTTTGGAATGGGAAAAGATAATGAATTCTATTTTGGACTTATTTAGTTAAGAGATGGTTAGGCAATGAAAAGGGGGGGAAAGCTGTGCTTGTTGTCAGAAAAATTTGAGTTCAAATCTCAGAAAATTACTAGTTATGTGACCCTGGGAAAGTCATTTAACTTTTGTCTGCCTTGGATTCCTCATCTGTAAAATGGAGACAATAACATCTACTTTCCAAGATTGTTGTGAGAGATGAAATGAGATGACATCTGTAAAGCACGCAGAATACATTTAAACACTATAGAAATGCTAGCTATTATTTAGATTGAGATGTCTATGGGATATAAAGATGGAGATGTATAAAAGGTAAAGGTGATATGGGACTAGACTGCAGAAGAAAGATGAAAGTTGAAAATGGGGATTTGAAAGTCATCTGTAGAAATACTGATAATTCAACATATAGGAACTGACAAGACAAGAATGTAGAGAAAAAAGAAGATAGGAGAGGGTCTAGGACAGAGCACTGGTTTAAAACCATGCAAACGCGATGGGACATGGATAATAACCCAGCAAAAGAGTCTGTAAAGGAATAGTCTGACAGGTAGGAGAACCAGGAGAACACAGGGTCATGAAGACCCAGGGGGAAAAAAGTTTCTAGAAGGAAAGAGCAATCAATAGTTTTGGAAGCTGAAGAGAGGACAAGAAGGATAAGGTCTTAGAAAAAGACATAAGATTTAGCATTTTAAAATAGCAATTTTTTTCTAAAATAACATAAGCTCAATTTCAGGAGGTAATATCTATCAATATCATAATCAATGGAAAGCAATTTCCTATGACAGTTAAAGGTGCTTATTTGAAAATAATTTACAAAATCAAACTAATTTTAGACAATGTATACCAAAAAAGTAAAACTAGAATATGTGATAGATCAGCTTATTAATTAATAGATATAAAGAAAATGGTAGTTTTCTGCTTGCTCTGTAGAACTATATCAATTTTGATGGAAACTGAAAAGGTCTTCAGTATGGGTCTGGTTAAAGTCTTATTTCCACGGATAAATCTGCCTGTGATTGGAGAGGTTCATCATTGAATTGGATTCAAGCTGAGTTGAGTTTTTCAAATAGCAACTCTTAAGACCATTGGCTAAAATGTAGAAAAGTTGTAGTCTGCATTGCTAGACAGAGCACCTACACTTACAAAATCACAGATTCTTCAAGTATTAAGTTAACTATTTTTCTTTTTTGCAAAGATGCATTACCGTTGTGGGTAAACACCTAGTGTGGTCTCCACTAATGCAGATCACAACCTATTTATGACTTATTAGATAAGTCCTACAGAATTGTCTGAAGCACAGAGAGGTGGAGACATGTGTAGGGTCATACCTACTAAGTTTTTTTTTGGGGGGGGGGTGTATAATTTGAATACAGGTCTTCCTAAATTAAAGCCAAACATACTATCGACAATTCCATGGTGCTTTTCATTGATAAAACAAATAATAAATGACAGTTGTGCAGACCTTTAAGCCTTATAAACCTCTACACATAAATTATCTTATTTAAACCACACAAAAAATGCTCTGAAGTAGATACTAATAATCCCATTTTATAGATAAGCCAAGTAGAGCTGAAGTTATGTGACTTGTCCACAATCATATGTAATATATCATATGTCATAATTATATTTATGTCGCATATAAAATATGCACATATATAACATATGTCTTTAGTTTAAAGAAGAAATTCAATGCATTTGTGGATTATTCACAGAAAATTCAAAACCTAGGGGAGGTTAATAATTTTATAAGCAAAAATAATTATGAAGATTAATTTCCTGGGAGAAAATAAACATATAATGAGTTCTAAAGTCAAATTATTTTTGGATTATACACTGTTATAGATTATTCACACCACTGGTCCCTTCCATTGGATGAGGTAGTCAAGAATTTTCTGCATTTCAATTCCTTTCCTCCTGGGTACAATTTTCAAAATCTTTAATCATTTGTATTCCTGTATTCTGAGTACAATTTCTTAACATCCTTACTAATAAATGCCCTCAAAACCAGACAAAAGGCTTGACAATGCAAAGTCAGCTATATCAAAAGATATTTTATATTATTGAAAGCTATACCAAAAGCTAATTTATAATATTTAAAGCTATTTTAAAAGATTACATCTCAGCTTATATATTTTATGTGAGGTTGATTTACACACACACACACACACACACACAAAATACAACACGTTCACAGTCTGATCATAAGCCTTCTCTTTTCTCCTGCAGAATTTCCTGGGTTTCACACCTGGCCCAATCAGATATCTAAGTCTATAAATTTCATCATTCCAGTCCCCCAAATACTGATAGTGTACCTTGCAAATTACTCTGGAAAAAGGACCAACAATTTCTCAGGTGATTTCTACAGAAAAGATATTTACTTCATCTGGGCCCATTAATCCCCCATTAGACTATGAGCTCCTTGAGAGTAGGGATCAATTTCGTTGTTGTTTGTTTCTTTGTTTATTTGTGTGTTTGTTCTGCCTTTCCTTGTATTCCCAGAGCTTAGCACAGAGTCTGACACTTGATAAATGCTAGCTAACTGGAGTAGACCTAGACCCCTGGCACACCCAACAAAGAATAAGTTCCCCAAGGATGCATTCTTGGGTGCTCCATCTTCTTTTCTCTGTCCTCTTCGGTTAGACTTGCTCAATAACAGCTCCTCACTAACACAAACACTTCCAGGAGCAGAACTTATGCCCATATTACAAATGATCACTACCAGGTTTAACATTCTTATTAAGTATTATATAATACTGAGTATAAGGGGAAAATGAGGGGTGAGGTAGAAATGTTGTATCTTACCCCATCCATTCTCAGTCTTAACATCCCAATACTTTTATTATGTATGAGCATCAAGGACAGGGACAGGCTCTATGCCTCTGATGTCATTGGTATAGAAAAAAACCCAGATGAGGAAAGGCACTGAGAGATTAAGTGATTTGCCTAGGATCACAAAACCAAAATAGGTCAGGATCTAAACCTAGGCCTTTCTGACTCCAAAGCTATATTTCTATGCATTTCTTCATACTAGTATCAGACTGCCTTAAAACATTTTCTTTAAATTGTAGTACTCTATTGATGACTAACATACACTTTTGGCATCCTGCTACACTTGTATAAGTCACTTATTGTGAATATTTAAAAACAAACACTGAACTTTATAAGATTTAAGTATAAGCAGTGTTGGCCACGAGGCAAGAAAGGAATGGATGGCAAACCCTGAGAAGTTTTGCTAATGGTCACTGCACAACCTTTCTTTCCCCCCAAATATCAACTTCTTTCACATTGAATCTAGAAGCTTAGAATTGATGCTTTACCCATTTCCTTCCTCCCTATATTCTACCTTTTCCCATCCTGACATTTGATGCCTAGGAAAGTTGTACTTACTGACAACTGCAAGATAATGAAGCTGCTGACCTAATTATCAATAATGAAATATTTTGATTAACCATTCATGCTTATTGAGGTTTTACAATGATTCAGGGTTACTATGGTTAGTATGTATTACCACAGTAACCAAGTCTGTCATGACAAAGTGTGTTTTTGTATTTCTCCATGCCTACGTGTCACCTTTGCCATGTAAATGTTTACAACAGAAATACCCACAGCCTTACTGTGCAAAAATAATGATGTTTCCCTAGTATAAATGCGATAAAAATTAGTCACATTCTAACTATACATTTTCTTCCTTTACTCCATTAGAAATGCAATGCGATATTTTCCACTTTTAGTATTGTTATAGTTGTCAAATACTCTAAACATATAAACTCTAACAAAATTTTATTTTTAAGTAATCAATTACTTATATTCGCTGGTATAGGTGGTGATCTCATTATCATTACATATCCACTTGAATTCCAATGGCCAGCTCCCTTCAGCAAGGCAAGTGAGTACAAGGCGATTCCCTTCCAGATGAATCTGGGGTAAACCTGGTTCAGTCTTGAAATATGGTGCAACATCATCTGAAATGGACCAAAGACATAAACATTCAATTAAATACAAACACAGACATAACATTGCCACAAATAACAAACCAATTCTTCTACAAGCACCTAAAAATGAAAGTAAATCTGATAGTTGGTTTATATAATGAAATATCGAATAACCTGGAAAACTCTCTTAGAAACACACACTATACTAGTTAATGACTCCACAGGGTTAAAGACAGACAAACTAAAAGTATTTTCCATGCTGATCCTGTAGTTATTTAGAATTTTGTCAAAATACTGATTCACCAGTTGGACACAACTGGGCCTTGACTAGTCATGACCCAATTAATATTGTTAATCAGTAACACAAAAACATTACTTCTCATGAAACAACTTCACAAAGAGAAGTTGGTGCCATAGGAACAATTTACAAATGGGAGATATTTTCATAATATCATATATTTATAACTGAAAGATGTGCTTATATAATATCTAGTCTCATTTTCATTGTGCATCTGAAGAAACTGAGACAGAGAATATTCAAATTACTTGCCCAACAGTATCAGCCCCATGATTTAAGCCTAGGTCTTATGGCTTATGGCTTTTTTCTGCTTCACTATGATTTTTCCAGAGACAACAAAATTTGGACCTCAAACACAAAAAGAACACAGAGATGGAGAGAAACGGAAAGACACACACACACACACAGAGAGAGAGAGAGAGAGAGAGAGAGAGAGAGAGAGAGAGAGAGAGAGAGAGAGAGAGAGAGAGAAAGATTTGGACAGGTTAGAAATTGTAGAAATTTAGTCTACAGGGAGATAGAGGTGCACCTCCACATTCAATTTGATGGCACTGCCCATGTATACTCAGGGACCATTTCTGATTTGCCAGACAGACTTCTATCAACCAAGGAAGATAATGGAGTTAAGTAGGGCAAGGGAGGGGGGAACCACCCTCCATAAACAAAAGGTTTATAGGGCATAATGAAGGGTTCTGCTATAATGTGATTTTCCAGACATCTCTACACCATGTTGCTCATATTCAGGCGATCATCCTTACTTTCTCCATACCCTTACAACCTCTAATTCCCTCCCTTCTTTGGTCCCCCAGTTCTAATATGTAAACGTCTGGCCATTTCTTGCCAGGAACCAGGTCTCCATGCCATTTCCTGGCCACCTTCGTGTCACGCCACTCTTTCTATCCCTTTCTAGCTCCCCTTAATGTACTGTCTTTCCCCATCAGAATGTAAGTTCCTTGAAGTCAAGGACAGTCTTGCTTCTCTGTATTTGTATATTCAGTGCTTAGCACAACATCTGGCAATTAGCAACTGCTTAGTAAATTCTCTATCATTAGCCCCCCAAAAGCAACGTTTTTGCCTCTAATTTATATTGTACAAAGTCTGAATGTCGTATATTTCTGTTATCATTCATTGTGCTTACATTGTTTCTCCCTTTCAAAGAGATTTGACTTCAAAGTTTAAAAAGCAAATCTGAAAAAAGCAATTAAGACTTGGTTCTATAAAACAAAAGATGAAACAAACAGTTTTCCTCTTGGGAGAGAGGTTGGGAACTAGAGATGTCAAATACTGCATATGTGATCATATCTGTTGCTTTGTTGATTGGATAACTGTTTTTCTTTGTTACAAGGGATGGTTTCATGTGTATGAGAGAAGTATAAAGGGAAAAGACTGTGATATTAAAAAAAAGCAAAAGATCAATTTTTTAAAATGGAAAGCAGTAGATATGAGGATAGGTAGCTTATGACAATCCATCTTTCATTTAATTTAATGTTTCTTTCAACAAATGTCAGTACTGTATAAAATTAAAATGTCTTAAATTGATGAAACTAGGTTATAGTATCCACATTGTCATTAACTAATGATGTTAAAGTTGACCTTGGGTAAGTCACTTAATCTCTTTGGGGTTCATTTTCCGAATCTATAAACTGAGAAAAACTAAACTACATAAGATCTAAGGTCCTTTCTAGCTTTAAAATTTGATGATTGTATGTTTTCTTAAATCAGTCAGAGGTACCTGAATGAGAATTTTCTTCTCAAAGATTACATTACATTCAGCTTTATTTTCCTATGGGGAACTTACTTGGGTAAACTCTAAGTACAGATGTTTTAAGATCATCATTTTTTAAAATAAGAAATGGAAATCTAGGAGGATTTTAACATTCACACAATACTATGGTTCCCTGTTTATGTTAGATAAATATGGCTTAGAAAACTGAAATGTGAACTGATGCTGAGTGAAGGCAGCAGAACCAGGAGAACATTATACACGATTACAGGCACACAGTATCTGTAAGGACTAACTTTGATAGACTTGGCTCTTCTCAGCAATGCAAGGTTCAAAGATAGCTCTAAAAGATTCATGATGGAAAAAAACTATCCACATCCAGGAAAGGATTATGGAGTCTGAATGCAAATTGAGGCAAACTATCTGCTCTCCTTTTTTGGTTTTGTTTCTTCTTTTTCATGATTCATTCCATTGGTTATAATTCTTCTTTACAACTTGACTATTATGTAAATAAGTTTAATGCGAAAATATGTGTAGAACCTATATTGGATTACATGCCATCTTGGAGGGAAGGAGGGAGGAGAGGGAGGGAGAGAAAATTTGGAACTCAAAAACTTGTGGAACTGAGTGTTGTAAACTAAAAATAAAAAATAAAAAAATTTTAAAAAAAGAAAACTGAAATAACATGTACACAGAGTTCAAGTACTTTATTTAAGGTACTTTTTACCAGTATGTGTTGATAATTGTACCCTATCACAACAGTTAAAACTAAATAATCATCTCTGATTTTTTCAATAACAATAGCTTAATCACTTGGCATGTATATTACATTATTTCAGGCTGAATTTTACATGTATCCTTGAAGTTTTTTCTGCCAAGTCACTGTTCAATTTTCCTTTTAACTTGCCATGTACCGCAACTGGAATCATCCATTCCTCTCACCTAAACAGGCCAATAAAGCTGAACTGCAATAGATATGGTTTTGATACCTAGGGATTTACTGAGCTATAGACCCTTATTGATGTCCTGCTATTTGTACTATATTTAACCAGCAAACACGTGATGGCACTTCTTATAGTTCCAATGACCTACAAGAGCAACTCATAAAAAATACATCATTTTGAAAAGAAAAAGCCTGAAGGCAGATATTCAGAAGTTTAAATTTTGTTTTACTAGTAACATACCTTTGTCAATTTAATATATTACATGAGTTGTCTAAATGAAAGTGATGCCCTATATTATTCATAGAGTGCAAACAGTTCACTGAACACTGACTATCAGACTCTTTAGAGCACAGTGATCCACTAGGGAAAACCTCCTTTAGCTAAGTTTGTAAATAGACTCAGATCTTGACAAGAGTAGAAAGTGTCAGAATTATAACCCCCATAAACATAACATAACATAAGAGAGATAGATAAGACAGAGCCCCATAAACATGAGAGATAAGAAGACAACAATATCAGTCTTATAAATAGGTGAAAATTATTTTCAAAAGTGTTTCAGTACTAATTCAAGAAACTAAAAACACCTACTAAAAGTAAGGCATGCTGTGGACAAAATGAAATACAAAGACAAATAACAAGATCCTTGCTCAGGATGTTTAGAATCTAGTAGAGGAGATAAGGCAAAAACTTAATAAACATGATATCAGACAAAATATTCTAAGTGAATAGAAGTTGTTGAATCTTATTCTCATGACAGCCTTGAGAAATACTTCCTATTATGCCTATTTTATAGAAAAGGGAATTGATGTAGAAAGGTTAAGTGATTTATCCAGAATCACATCACTATCAAGTGTGTGAAGCATAATTTGAACTCAGTTCTTCCTAACTTTAAGTCTATCCACTGTGCCAAGTGCTACCTTTAATTCAATTCAGCAGACTTTTTTTTAAATGCCTGCAATGAAAGGCACTGAGTTAGTTACTAGGAATATGAAAACAAAGATGAAAAACTTTATGATAAAGTGATATTTGAGATAAGACTTGAAGAATAATGAGATTCCAACAGACAAAAAGGAGAAGGTTTTTTTTTTTTCAGTCAAACAGAATAATGTTAGTAAAGGTGTAGAGGTGGGCAAAATGAGGGACACTGTTTTTGTAAGGGTAAAAGTTGGAGGACTTGCAAGTAGTCCAACCTCATTGGGAAACAGTGGGAGATAAGGCTAGGAAGGTAAATTGGAGTGAGATTATGAAAAGAGCTGTTTGGCCTTATTCATTGAAAAATTGTCATTGGAGAACATCTCTCATGTATATGCCACTAAACCAGGACTATTTACCCCTTTAATCAGTGACCTGAGCGATGAAGTTTAAAGTGTGTTCATTAAGATAGGATCATAGATTTAGAGCTGGAGGGAACTTTATAGGATTCTTGGTTTGGGGAAAAGAGAAAAAAGACAGAAGAGCCGATAGGACTATAATTCAAAATGACAATTCAGAGAAGTGGTCAGAAAAGCATTCAATAGGGAGAAATAGAAGATAACATACTTAGAGAAGAAAATAAACTGTCTAAATAAAATATGAATGACTATATATACACTAAATGAAAAACATGGGCAAAAATGAAAAGCCAACTGAATATGTGAGCAATAACAGTGATGGTCTTTTAAAGACAGATCACGCCCCTGGAATGAATGCATTGGAAAATAGTATGAACATGCAATGAGAAGTCACTATTATTCAGCAATGGTCAGACAAAATTATGTCTTAACAGTGGACATAAAAAAATCAGAGAAAAATTCATAGAAGAAACACAAAAATGATGAATGAGTAGACCTGCAAGGGTGGGGAACCTGCTGCCTTGAGGCCACATGAGGCCTTCTAGGTCCTTGGATGCAGCCTTTTGACTGAGTCCAAAATTTACAGAACAAATCCTTTTACTAAGGGGATTTGTTCTGTAAAGTTTGGATTCAGTCAAAGGGCCACCCTCAAGGACCTAGAGGGCCACATGTGGTCTTCAGCCCACAGGTTACCCACTCTTCATAAAGGGTTTTAGGAAGAATAGTTACTGGAACTGAACTCAATTCCACAAAAATTAATGCAGCACCTACTAAGTGCAAGGAGCTATGCTAGTTACTGGACCCATTTAGCAGGAGATAAGGCATTTACACAGATAACTAGTTTAAACTAGAACAAGATTAAATGCATATGATAGATTAAAAATGACCCAAACGATTCAAAGAGGGATGAATTGCTTTTACCTAGGGGGATCAGAGAAGACTTCATGGAGGTAGCATAATAGGAATATAAAATTTAGGATTTAAAGAGTCCTAGAAATTATCTAATTCAAACCTCTCATTGTAGAGATGGAGTGCAAGATACCTTACGTGATTTGCCTAAGATCACAATCTAATGAGCAGCTGAAAGCATTATTGGAAATTAAGTTGTGTAGAACTCTTGCCACTATACTACAATGTCTCTGTGGGACCTTGAAATAAAATGATTCAATTAGGTAGAGACATGGGGAGGTGTGGGGGGAGATATTCCAAGGATAGGAAGAACAATCTAGTTTGTTAGCAGTATAACCTATATGGGGAAGCACTGTGAAAAATGCCTGAAAGATTGATTGGGGGCAGACTGTGGAAGACCTTGAATGCCAGTGTAATGAATTGATATTTTACTTTATAGGCAATAGAGAGCCACTAAAGGTGTTTGAGAAAGATAATGGCATAACTGGATCTATGCAGTACTCCAATTATTTTAGAAGAGATGTGAAGGAAGGCTTGGAAAAAATAGGAGTCTAGAAGGAGGCATACCACTAAGGAAGCTGTTGCAAGAGTCAAGATAGGAGACAGTAAGGACCTGAACTAGGGCACTGGACTTTAAAAGGAGGCAATGGGGATTAAAAAAATATCAGAGATAGAAACAACAGAGCTTGGAAACAGATTAGAGAGAAGTATAAAGAAAATAATTAACAAGGATTCTAAGTCTTTGAAACTAGCCTGGAGAACTATGGAATCTCACATACACACACCCACACACACATATATACATATAATATATATATATATACACATACATACATATATGATATAGATAGATTGATATATTTAAATGGACACAGTTCTTACCTGTGATAACAACCTATCTACTTATGGCCCTGTCTGAAAAGATCAAGATCAAATAATTTCTCAAGTGTACAAATGATTTTATAATTCTATTATACAGAAGCCATTGTGTAATAAATTGACTTTTAAGATAACTCAATGAATATGTGAGTCACATTCTACCTGTGAGATAGAATAACTTCTTTTCTTTAATCTAACTGGGGATGAGCCATCACTCTATTCTCTACTACTATGGGATTATTATATGGTAAGCAACTAAAAGATTCAGAGTCCTGCCACTGGAAGCATAGCCACTGTAGCAAATCCATTTCCTCCTCTCTGGTCAAGGTAAAATCTCTATCCCTCATAAGGCTACGGAATCAACACATTTTTATGAACTAGCTATGATTTTCAGTTTTCAGTATCTGTCTTTCTAGATAGCACTAAAAAGCAGCCAGACTGGAGAAAGTATGTATAGAGTAGCACAAGTGTGATGGATTGAGAGACCAATATACAAGACAGCTAAAGGATGAGAAGACAGCAAAGGCATAGAAAAATTCTTAGACCTTATTAATGCAAAAAAAAAGCTGATTAAGAAAATAGCAAAAAAACTACCAACTTCAAAGCCTACTCTCCCATCTATACAGGGTCTTTATAAGAATCATCTATATATAATCAAGGGCATCCTAAATGAAGGTTTGATTAGTAGGAAACAAGTAGGCTTTTACAAATGATGTTTAAATGTGAACTACATCTCTAACATTTCACAATTAAAATAAACATGTAGAGAATTTAAGATGCCATCAGGGTTGTTATTTGCTGATTATGAAAAAAAACACACTTGACTCAGTAGAACAAAATGTCATCACATAAATGCTTTTATAAAAAGGTATCCATATATAACAATCATTCATGATTCCTTGGAGTATATTACAACAGAAATAACAACAATATGACAATAGGAATAACCCTATTCAGTGACCTTCTAGTTGTAAATATCAGGCAAAGCATAAAATAGGAAAATGGATGTTCACAAAGGTTATTTGCCATTGTGATAAATGAGATTCAGCAAAGTCTGAGTCAAAGAGTCAATCTTTTTGAATGAAGAAATTCTCCAGATGGTTCCTGTTTGGAGATAACATTGCACTGATATCAGTCCCAGAACGGAGCTTCCTAGACAATCACTCAAAAGAGTTTGGCCTGACCATCCACACAGTAAGAACCTAAATGAAGGTCCCTTGCCCAGATTTCGATATGCATATGGATGGACACCCTATAGAGTTCATCTGTCAGTATTTTCATCTTGAATGGATGGCAAAGATGAGTTGTACTCATGTTTGTTCAAGGAAAGGGGGAGCTAAAGCACCTTGGAGAAACTGCAAAGTTCCTTTAGTGAGCCCAAGATTCCCATTAAAGCAAAGGCCTATCGTTTTAATACTGAAACTCTAACAGTTTTTCTACATGACAACAAAAAAAGGAATACAATTACCTCTAAAAAATTATCACACAGAGGACAATGGAGAAGCACATGCTGCATGTGATCCAGCTTCAACCCATAACTCATAAGCTCACTCTCCACTTCCCATCTGCATCTTTGCTTGGTTTCAAGCCAACAAAGTAAGATGCCCCTCCCAGGACAAACTGATCATGATCATGACATTAACTCAGCTTTGGATGCTCAGTGCCTTCCCGTCCTCCTCAGCCTCCTCTTCTCTTTGATTGCAGGGCTGGAGGATAGAGCAATAAACTCTTCCCAAAACTTTTCTTTAGAGACAGCAGGGATCTGGACTTTCCAACTTACTCTCCTCTTTCCATATGTAGCTCTACTTGGCTGAAACTCCACAGAACATGATGCACCTGGACCAAATAACCCCATGGTAGATCTTCTCTTCCCCCATCCTTCCAGCTTCTTTTCGTGTGTTGTCTTCTTCCATAAACTTGTAAGCTACTTGAGGGCAGGGGTGATCTTTTTTCTTATTTGTATCACCAGCACTTGGCACAGTACCTGGCATTTACTAAGGTGAAGACTTAATAAATGTTTATTGAGTTGAATTGAATGAGAAACTGTAAAGAACAGGAGTAAAAAGACAACATCAAGGAAATATATAGGAACTGAAAGGAAAATATGGTTTGGTCACAATGAAAGATCAAGGGATGACAAGTAGACAGCAGAAGAGCTCATTGGATACCCTGGTGATACTAGGGAAACTCAAAGAAGTCCACTTTGTGTGGACTTAGTGTGGTGAACTTATGGTTGCTCTGTACAAAAGTAGCACAGGATTAGCTGTGTTATTGGAAAGAACTCCCAATCCATTGGAGTATGTTTTCCTTATCTGAGGTAGGCAATTGTGATTCTCCTAGGGATCACTAAATGCCAGGCTACTATTGTGATTTTTAAAGGCAGAATTGAAAAGATAAACCACTTGACATCAACGAAGCCAAAATTCAGAAGTTATTTTGTAACGTAGCTGAGGATACCCTCTCAACTATAGTAATCTCAGTCTATTCAATACCTAGCCTTTTTCTTCTTCAATGTAAAATAATAACAAAAAAGAAAGGATAACCACCATCCATTTATCAATAGAATCAGTTATATTATAAACAAAGGGAGCTTCAAAACCATATAAATCCCAAATGTTCCAGTAAAGTAACAAAGAAATTTGTTAAGCTATCATAATCAGTACCATCAATCAGGTTAGAGTCCAACAGAAGAAGGATTAGAAATCTCAGGATGAATGGTGCAATCAGACTGAGCAAGACCTTTCATTATTACCCTCTGCTTTTTAGACAACTGAATTTCCCAGGGTGACTAACCTTTGGGTTACAACCACTAATCTTCTTTTCACAACTTCTTTTATATCAAACTCAAACATTTTCATACCCTAGCTTATGAATTAGCCATCAATTAACCATATAAATTTTATCTTTCAAATTTCACTGGCAAAACATATCATTGTTCACAATTTATAACTTTTCAATAACCATTTCCAAAACTATGGATAGCTAATTTTCTCATGGTCATTCACTCCAAATTTCATCTCACATAATCAGCATGAAAAACATTGATGCCAGGGATTCAACCTTCTGATACTGCAGTTTTTCCCAAAGAAATAATTTTAATCTATTTATTACATAGCAATATAACATCAGTTATATAACTGTTATATATATATAACAGTTATATAATAGTAGTTATCTTTATCAGGTTGATAGCTTGCAAGATGCATGTATTCCAGATGCAAAACATAAACAGACTAAATTCCACCTGGAAGAATGGTTTTGAGCATATTAGAATCTCATTAATCTCATTATAATATTAAGGGATCATCCTAGAGCTAAAACTACCTTATTATCAAATCTTTCTTATACTTGCACAAGACTTATTTGAAATCGACCCTTAGTTACCAGCTATATAAGGGAGAGCAGCTAGGTGGCACAGTGGATACAGCATTGGGCTTGGAATCAGGAAGATGCATCTTCGTGAGTTCAACTCTGGCCTCAGACACTTACTAGCTATGTGACTCTGGGCACATTCAACTTAACCCTCTTTGTCTCAGTTTCCTCATCTGCAAAATGAGCTGGAGAAGCAAATGGCAAACCATTCCAGCATCTTTGTCAGGAAAATCCTAAATGGTATCATAAAAAGTAATACACAACTGAAAAATAACTGAACAGCAAATGTAAGTTAAGGATGCTACCTAGAAGTAAAACAGCTAAACTAAAACAGCAGGGGGTGAGGAGTGGGGAGAGGAAGAAAATTAATGGATCTGAATGATTTACAATCAGCTCCTAAATGAGTTGTACTACTATATCTTATACAAAGACTTTACTGATCAAACTCTTCAGAGATATTATGACTATTTTTCAAAACTTCAAATAAATGGAATATGGGAATGGGGGAAAAGACTACAATAAATATAAGGAACTTCCACAAAGTCCTACTGCAATTCCTTGGGTTCTCCAAGGCTATGCCAGAGCTAGTAATGCCTTAGATAATAATGAATCACTTCCATGCCATGATGAGACAGGTTGCAGTAGGCTTGAAAGAATTGAGCATGGTCCCAACAACAGGATGAATCTATTGATGAGGACTAATTTAGCTAAGTATCAAGAGACATGTCACCAATATGTCAGTCATGTAGTGATAAAGTTTTTGGTCATGGCAACCCATGAGTTAAAGGAAAATACAAAATGGCCCCGATTCCTATGTGGCCCCCTTCTGGTTCTATGGTGACCATGACAGAATGATGGTAAAGGGTCAAAGACTATACGAAGAATTACATTGTTTTTTAGCTATCTACAAACTTTAAAAGGATTGGTGGAACTCTAAATATGAAATTTTCATCCAGTGCCTAAATTATTACTAATGGAAAAGTAGGGGTCATTAAAGGAGCTTTGCAGTTTCTGAAAGTATTCTAGCTCACTCTCCTCCTCTTGTTCAAATCTAGGCCTAACAATAATTTCTAAAAAATTAATAATACACACAGAGGTCAATGATAAGGTACAAGGTGGGTATGAGCAAGCTGCAACATATAACTAATAAAGAAATATGAATAAGAATGAGGAGTAAAACACAACATTAAGGAATTATATGACAGGAAGAAAAGATGAACTAGTCATTTAGTAAAGGTAAGGGGTGACAGGTAGACAGTCAAGAGTACTTCACTGGTACTCTTCCAAAGTCAAAGCCTCCAGCAAACTGATGAACTTTTAGGAAATCAAAGACAAATTTTGCATGCAATAGGCAAGCAGGCATAGTTGAAATATACAAAGTTAAGAGAAATTCTCAAATTGATGAGATCACAAATCTATTGGAGTCTACATGAAACAAACAAAATGTATCTTACCTTCTACATGTCCATTACTCTCTTCTTGAACAATGAATAATCAAATTTTAGGACAAATAGGACCTATAACTTATTAAAGTATGACCAATATTTTAAAAATCAAAGGCTGAAATTAAGTAACTACTAGAATGCTGGAAAAATATTGTGCAAAATGACTAATATGGAAATAAGTTTTACAAGTTTGCAGATATATAAGTTTTATCAGAGTGCTTACCATCTGAGGAAGGGAGTGGGGAAGGAGAAATAGAATTTGGAACTCAAAACTTTAAAAAGAAGTGTTAAAAATTAACATCTTATTTGGAGATGTATACATATATATATATATATATACATACATATACACATGTGTATATATATATATATATATATATTAAATTGTGTTCACATTGCTGGATACTTCTTATATGTGCTTTAAGCCATGGAATGACAAAAGTTATGAACTAAGGTTGCTCTCTATCTAGTTTTTACTCAGACTGAAATTTAGGAGTGGCACCAAAATTGAGAACAATCTCTACCATGGTGCTAGCCACAATCTTAGCTTCATACTGAAATACTACAAACTGAAAACATACCTGTTCCTGCTCCATAGTTACAAATAAAGGCAGTTTTCTACTTACAAAAGACCAACAAATATAAATGGCATATGCCACTAGTACCTATGACATCTGAGTTTTCCTCTAAGTGTGTTTTTTTCTTCTCCACTCTAAAAGATTAATAAACAGAAGTTTGTTTCATGGACTGGCTATTTCTATCAGAAAAAAATGCACTCTAAATTTCACAATACTAATTTACAAATGAACTTTTGGAAAACAGTCCATTCTTAAATTGAAGACTTGAAGTGTTGGTGTCAGCAAAGAAAGAAGCTGCCCAACATCTGTAAATGGTTGAAGAAAGGGTCCCAAGGTAAATTCATGCTTAGAGCCAAGAATTTAAACTAATAGCACTTCCGTATCCCCAAATCAACATAAAATAAAATAAAAAATATTGCTATGAAAAACAAAGAAAATCTAAAGCTGAGAAAGTTGAGAATCTGAGGACATCAAAAATATCGTCTCTAAAATTAAGGGTGACAAATTCCAAAATTATATTAGAAATTCCTTGATATCATAGCAAGCAATGACCCTTGTACCTTCAAATGACTCATAAACAAACTTGAAAGTCCCCCAAGCTAAGAGTAGTTACTCTCTATTGGTATTTTGATTTGTGCATGAGGAAACAAGGAAAAAAGGAGTCCATAAGATTCCTATTGTTTGCTAGTTGCATTCAGTCAGTTGGGAAGTCAAACTGATTATCTCTGTTTTCTCTGAAACCAATGAAAATTAACAGCATATTTAGAGGAACTCATGGGGTAAACCAACCCTTCCAACATTTTCCCCTAAGAAAGCATTCAGCTATTCAGTGAGATTAATCTACAGTGAAACCGATGGCAGAAAAATAAATGGCTGCATTTATGTAGTGGTTTGATCCTGTACTGTGCTAATCTATTTCAACACATAAATTAATAAGAAATAAAGGCAGTAGGATAAAAGCAATTTCCCTGTTTTTCCAAACCTAAATAAACTTCTAACCAACTGATATTTTATTTCAAACTAAATACCACCCTAAATTTTTACTTCTTTTTATCACAATGAAAAAGTCTGACCAACTATCCTCCAAAATTAAGGGTAAACTTCTTTAAAAAAAACTAGCTGACATCATATTAAATCCATTACAAAAAAGTGTTCACATTTTCATTGAAATATTCATTAATATGTACATCAAGCTAAATAAAAAACTAAAAATGGCAAGGAGATAAACAAGTTCAAATCCTTCTTGTGCTTAGGAAGTGGTACTGACTGGTGAGTTTATGAATGAGTGAATGTTAAAGCACTTTTTCTTAATATAAAAGCACTTATTAAGCACTTTCTATGTGCCAAGCACTGAACTAAACCCTGGTGATAAAAACATAAAATTAAAAAGAGTTTTCACCGTCAAGAAACTTGCATTCTAATAGGAGGAGGCAATATACAAAGGGAATGATGGGCAGAGAAGAAGTATTTTGCTGTATAAAGTTAATAGGGATGGCAAGTGGGGCTACTAGGGAATACACACACCAAACTAGGAGCAATAATGATTGGGACCACTCCCACATGGGGAGTCAGCTGGACATCACTTTCTCACTTACTGTCCAAATGGAACTGGCCAATTGAGTCCCTAGTGGAGTAGCTCATCTCACTCACAAGTTGTTGTTTTTCCTTCATTCTTGAGGACCATAACATCAGAAAAGTGATGCCATAACTTGCAAGTGGATTGGATTTAAGTGAGGCAGAGTTGTGCAAAATCACCAGACTGAGTTTCTCTTCCAGAGCCATCTGAGTCCAGTGGCGAGATATATAGCAGGGCAACTAGCAATGGCCCTGAATACAGCGAGAGACCTTGGCCTTTTTAAGCTAAGTTCTTTCCTAGATCTTAGTTTGATTGAGGCAATAGCTATTCAGTGATTAACACTAGGTAGGAAATGAGGCAAAGAATGGCATCTTTTACCTAGTCAGAAAAAATCAATCTGGGAGGGGTTTCTGGCCAAAACTGAAGCAGTTGCTATTTACATTCACTCTGAGCCATCAGAGCCCAAACAATGACCAGGTGGGGCTTGGGCTGGGACCTACGGTTGGCCAATGAGAGCCAGGGTGATTTGGGTTTAAGGCATAGTCCTTAAGAAAGAAATCTAGCCATAACCCTGAATATCTTTCAAGGTTTCAGTGATCAAAATTTACATTCCTTTGGGCAGAGTACCATGGAGGCTGGTGACTTTTCACAGCCTGCCCTCAATTTAAATCCAACTTACTTGCAAGTCATGGCAATGCCTTCCTGATGTCATGGTCCTCTTCTAGAATAAAGGACAAACAACAACAACAGCTCTCTCACCTTTGGGTGAGAAGCTTAAATATTTTGTCTTAATACTTATGTAACAACACTATGGAGGGGTGGGAGGAAGAAGACATCCAATCTCTCTCTCTCTCCCACAAGGGAAAAGGGGTTCCTCTGCTCTGGACCCACAATAACTAGGATCAAGACTGAGGTTAAAAAATTCCTCTGGATCTTTGAAATACAGCAGAGAAATCCAAAGGATATACAAACTCACCCTTCTTCATCTAGGACCATCTCCAGTCATCCTGATCTATACTTTGCCACTGGACCCAAATGGCTCTGGAGGGCAGAATGAGGCTGGTGACTTTGCACAGCTCTGCCTCACTTAAATCCAATTCATTTGCATGTCATGGCATCATCTTCCTGATGTCATGGTCCTCTTTGAGAACAAAGGTCAAACAGGAACCTCTTTGGGTAAAAAAGGACCTGCCCACTGGGGACCAAATTTCCAGTTGGGCAACAGGGATTTCTCCTTCCTTCCTTCCTTCCTTCCTTCCTTCCTTCCTTCCTTCCTTCCTTCCTTCCTTCCTTTCTTCCTTCCTTCCTTCTTCCTTCTTCCTTCCTCCTTCCTTCCCTCCCCTGTCCACATAGGGTATCACACCATTACCTGCCAGTGCTCTGCATGTAAGAATGTAAATTTTAATCTCTGAAACTTTACACAGCGCTTCCTCACTTAAATCTAATTCACTTGCATGTCATGGCATCAATTCACTGACATCATGGCCCTCTTCAAAAATGAAGGGCAAATAGCAAAAGGAAGTAATCGTTAGGACAAGTCAGCTAATTTTGAAAGGAAAACAAACTCAGAAAAGCTACAAAGAGTAATAGGTATCTCAAAAGGGAATTAAGAAATTGTGGCTGTGTGTGGGTCGGTGGGTAGGGGTGCTTCCTAAGACATCAGGTAAATACAGTTGATCAGGATTTTAGATAAGTTGCCTAGATTCAAGTCACAATAAGAGAAGACCTCTGTCTTCTGAAAAAAAATGTTTTTTAATTAATATGTTGTAGTATATGATTGGGACGGGATTGTGGTATATGATTGTGCTGGAATTTGTGCTACATGATTGTGAAGGAATACTACTATGCTGTAAGAAATAATGAGAAGGATGTTTTCAGAAAAAAACCTGGAAAGACTTTCATGAACTGATGCTAAGTGAAGTGAGCAGAACCAGGAAAACAGTATACACAATAATAGCAATACTATACAATGATTAACTGTGAATGACTTAGCTATTCTAAGCCATACAATGATCCAAGATAATTCCAAAAGACTTATGACAAAAAATGCTATCCACCTCCAGAGAAAAAACTGATAAAGTCTAAATGCAGATAGAATAATTTTTTTCTTTCATTATTTTTCTTGTTGGTTTGGTTTTTTGGTCTGTTTTCTTTCACAACATAATTAATAAGGAAATGTGTTTTGCATGACTGTACCTATATTAAATTGCTTGCCTTCTCAATGAGGTGGGAGCGGAGGAAGGGAGAGAGAGAACTCAATTTTTTAAAATGAATGCTAAATTTTGCTTTTACATGTAATTGGGGAAAAATTAAATATTTGAAAGAGAAAAAAAATTAACATGGATAAGCTTTTATACTGTACTCTAGGTGAATAACTAGGCACCATATTCTAGGAATATGAAATCCATACTGTTCTTATTAGCTTTCGTAACCACAATGGTTACATTAATGCAACAGATATTAGTACTTAAGCATTCAACCATCCAAAAGTTATCTCAAAGGAACTGGTCTGACTTATAAAAGTAATAAAACAGAAAATTGACTGTCCAATTGTAGTAGAACAAAATAATTTTTAAACTGCTAAGTTTGCTCCATTGGATCTCAAAAAATGTGTAGAGAATCCAAATATATTCCGGTTGAAGCCCTCATAGTATTTATGTCAAATCCTCTTAAGGACAAGAAATTGAGAAATTAAGACCCAGTAGATATATGAATAGTTGGTGTTTTAAGCCAAAGAAATTCAGTATGCACAGAACTCCCTAAGCGTATTCAAATTCAATTATTACTTATAAATATAAAAGTTCTACTGGGGCTACAAGAGCAAATCATAATAATTTAGATATTCATGAAAGGTTTGTCAATTTTTCAAAAGAATATTAACTCTTTATGATGCATTCAAAACATATATTTTGTTTTAGACATTTAAAATGACCAAAGTGCACATCAGTTATTCTGTGGTCTTCAATATGAACAAGTACTAATATTCATGATTACAAGATGTTAAATTAAAATTTGTCTTTATATTTCAAATTATTTCTGAATATTATGAAAACCTAGAAAGCAGGTTTTAACACCAAAGAAAGATCTTTGGATGGGGAATCAAGAGACAAGGGTTCTTGTCTCCATTCCAAATCTGTAAACCAAAAGTATAAGCTTGAGCAAGGCAATTTACCTTTCTTAGGTCTCAACTTCCTTATCTTTTAAATAAGGGATTTGGCAAAGATTATGTCTCTATGATTCTATGATGGTATGAGAATGTTTACATTTATATAAAATACCTCAAAAATTCTATCAGGCATAAAAAAGCCAGAAGAGTTGGGGGGGGTATCATGATTAGCAACATGGCAGAATAATTGAGATTTAAAAAAAATATTGCTTCAACTTAATCTTAAAAGGAAGAAAATAAAAAGAAAACATGAACCAACTCTAGAGTAATCAAAGCAGAATCCACAAGATAACAGAGATATTGAATGAGAGAAAAATTAAAGCTTCAGCTTCCCTTAGCTTAGTCTGCTGCAGAAACACCACCTCGCAGGCTTATGTTTCAGGGTCAAGTTGTTAAGAGTCCCTGTCCTGGCAAGCCTCAATCTGAAACACAAACCACACCCCCTCTCCAATCCCCAGTACATTTTACAAAAGCCAGCAAACACTATTTCTGATTAGAGATATGTTAGGAAGGTGGGGGACAATGGTGGCAGTTGGGGAGGTGGGGCTTGGCGGGGGGGGGGGGGGGGGGGGGGGGGGGGGGGGGGTTGGGCGGGAAGAGAGAAGAAAGCAGCAAAGGGCATAAGAGAACACTCAGGGAATTCAGAGCCTGAGGGAAAGAGGAAAGAGAACTAGAAACCCGGCTCAGAATCAGTACTTTTCTTACAGAGCTTACTCTGAACAGTGACCCAGTCAGCTTTCCCTCTCCCTAACTTCCACTATGAACAGAACAAAGAAGACTAACCTCAAGGAGCTGTGTAGCATTGGAAAAAGAAGAGGACAAAAGGTGAGAAGAGAAAACAGAAGACAGGTTATTGGTAATACAGGAAAACTGAAAGGCCAAGTCTAAAAGCAAAAGCATAGGGATAAGACTAGTTCTCAAGAAATGAACCAATAATGAGTCTCAATGACAGAAAATCAGTAAGAATTCAAAAAACCCACAAGACAATGAACAAATATACTATGAGGGAAATTAAGCAAAAAGAACCTCCTCTATAAAAAAGAGAATTCTATGGACCCCACACTCCAGGACGGCTCAAAAGAGAAATAAAACTCCCTGAACACTAATAAAATGCAAATTCTATCAGAAATTGGAGCTCTTGGAACAAAATTATGAAAATAAAGAAGAGGCTAGAGAATTTAGAATACATGATAATGAATCTCTATGAAGAAATAGAGGCTCTAAAAAAAGAAAATACAATATTTGGAATTCAAAATACAGATGTGATAGACAGTAACTGACTCATGTATGGTACAGCTACCGCCACGTGGTTGATTTAGGATTCAGATCCAGCAGCTGACTGGCTGGAGGTGAGGAATAAAAAGTTGCCCTGCTTTCAACTCGGGAGCTAATATTCATAAAGACTGCCTCCATCCAGGGTTACTGAGTACTCTTGGTAGATAATGGAAGTCAGGGGAGCTGCATTCAATGTATATTTTTATACTTCATTAAGGAGACCATTTCATTCAAATTTAATAGTTCTAATTGCTTGATTTATGTCTGAACAAATTGAACTTAGACTAGGACAACAGAAGTGGAAGAAAAATTGTCAGAAGAGAATATAATAATTTAGGAAGAATACATTCATTCTTTATAAGCCAAAGTGACGATCCACCTTGATGACAGGATGGGTAAGGATAACTTAAAGATCATAGGTCTCCCAGAAGAAAAATGAAAACTGAAAAAGGATGAATGCCATCCCACAGGAAATAATGACAATACAGGAAAAATAACAGTTTTACCTAAATTAATTTTTTTCAGTGCCATACTAATCAAACTACCAAAGAATTATTTTACGGAGTTAGAAAAAATCAACAAAATTTATCTCAAAGAACTAAAGATCAAGAATATGAGAGGAGTCAATGAAAAAATGTGAAGGAAGATGGCCTAGCAGTATCAGATTTCAAACTACATTACAAAACAACAGTCATCAAAATAAACTGGTACTAAGAAATGAGCATTATGGTTTCAGAAAAACTTGGGAAGACTTACAAGAATAGATGCAAAGCAAAGTAAGCATTAGTAGAACAGTAACAGCAATGTTGTAATGATGATCGATTGTGAAAGACTTAGCTAACTTAACTAAGTCAATGATCCAAGAAAATTCCAAAGGACCCATGATGAAAAATGCTATCAAATCCAGAAACAGACATGGTTAACTGACTGATTTAGGATTCAGATGCAGGAACTGAATAGCTGGAGGTGAGGAGCCCTTTTAAGGAATAAATGGGTGTCCTGCTTTGTACTCAGGAGCTAGTATTCATGAGGACCATCTCCATCCAAGGCTACTGAGTACTTTTTGTAGATAATGGAAGGCAGAGAGCTGTATTCAATGTGGATTTTTATACCTCATTTAAGAGACCATTTCATTCAAATATAATAGTTCAATTTGTGCCTGAGCATACTGAACTTAGATGAGGGCAACGTAAGTGGAAGAAAAATTGTCAGAAGAGAAGATATTTGCAGATCGAAGCAATTTTTTCACTTTATCTTTTTTTTGCAATATGGCAAATATGGAAATATGCTTTATATGACTTTTAAAAATACCCTATGAAGTAGGATCATATATAAGTATTATTATTCTCATTTTATAAGTAATAAATCTGAGGTCCAGAAATCAAGTGACTTATCCAAGATAACAATGCTAGTGAGTAACAGAGCTAGGATACAAATTTCATTTTCCTGACTCCAAAACAATACTCCTCTTACACTAAATCATGATCCTTCTCAACTATGTAGCAACATCTATAAAGTCTTAAGGCAGGAAAATGAGAAAAGATAGATATGACAGTAGCCATTACTTTGAAGGTTTTGATTTGCCAGGCTAGACTATGAATGTTTTCCTCCTAAAACTATAGCTACATTTTGAGCAAGCCATCAACCAGATGAAATGGTAGTGCTAGCTTTATGATCATTTGATCCAAAGGGAAGGCATTCCCATTGTCATGGTTACCTGATTATCATATCACAAAATTTAGGCTTTCACATAATAATCAAAATTATTAAAATCAAATAGCATTTATTTTAACTTTAATATCTGATTGTAAAAATTCTTTAGGAACTGCAGGTACTTAGAGTTATCTCGTTCATTTTCCCTTAATCACTAAGTAAAGTCAGACATAGGAATGAGAAAGGTATTTACTGTATACACTATAAAGGATCAAGTCAGAAGGTCAGACAGTTTAGAACTGAAATTTTACAGATATCATTTGCTATTTTTTGCATCTCCTACATTTCCCAATGTATCTCTCGTTTCTTCTCCTAACAGAGAGTCACTTCTAAAAAACAAATAAAGAATATTTTACTTTAAAAATTACAAAACTAGCCAACATATCAAAAAAGTCAGGCATCTACAGTGTTATACACACATCGACCTCTTGTTGGTGCAGTGGATACAGCACAGGGCTTGGAAACAGGAAGATTCATCTTCCTGAGTTCAAATCTAGCCTCTGATACTAACTAGCTGTGTGACCCTGAGTAAGCCACCTAACCCTGCTTCCCTGAGTAAATGCATTAGAGAAAAAAATAGCCACTCCAGTATCTTCACCAAGTAAACACCAAATAGGGTCACAAAGAGTTAGACGCAGCTGAAACAAGTGAACAACAAAAAATAAATATACACTGTCTTCTTCTCTGCACAAAGACAAATGTTTTTTTTAATCTCTTCTTTGAAGACATTCTTAGTGGTTATAATTTAACAGCATTCAGTTTCAGTTGTTTTGTAGTGGTTATTATAATTATTGTATTTATTTCCCTGGTACTACTTACCACACTTTGCACTTGTTTATATAACTCTTCCCATACTTGTTCATTGTTTCTTAATCATAGAAATATTCCATTTCATGCATTTACCATAATTTGTTTCATAATTCCCCGATCTTTTTATCAACCCTCAAGTTTTCTTTAGAGTGAGAAGGAACTTTATATTCCATTAAACAAAATCTCTTCATTTACAGATGAGCAAATTGAGGTACAGAGAGGTTAAATAATTTGCCCAGGTTCACATAGCTAGTAAGTGTCCATCTGAGTCAGGATTTGAATCCAAGTCTTCTTGAACCCTATCCACTAGGCATCTGCTTTGTTTCCAGTTATTTCCTACTATAAAAAATACTTAAAAATACTTCAATAAATATTTTTGTTTAAATGAGGCCTTACTTTTTATCACTGGTCTCTTTGCTGTATATATCTAAAAATGGAATCTCTGGGTCAAAGAATATAGTCATTTTGGTCATTTTCTTTCCATAATGCCAACTTACTTCTTCCAAAGTGACTGTACTAATTCACAGATCTACCAATAATGTATTAGTATGTCCATTTTTCCACAACCAGAACATCAGTGACTATTATTATCTTCTTTGGCATTTTGCTCTGTGTAATGTGAAACCTAAGAACTATTATGATTTGTATTTCTCTTATTATTAGTTAATTGTTGTTGTTTGTCCTCCCTTCTCAAGGACCACGACATCAGGAAGGTGATACCATAACTTGCAAGTAGGTTGGATTTAAGTGAGGTAGGGAAAAGAAATCCTCTCAGAGGTTATGGCCAAAAAAAGAAACAACTGTTATTTAAATTCACTCTGAGTCATCAGATTCCAAACAACAACCAAGCAGGGCTTGGTCTGGGACCTTCTGTTGGCCAATCGATGAAAGTCAGAGTAATTTGGGTTTAAGGCCAAGAAAAAAAGAAAGGAAGAGGAGAGAGGAAGAGAGAGAAGGAGAGAGGGAGGGAGGGAGGGAGAGAGAGAGACAGAGAGAGAGAGAGAGAGAGAGAGAGAGAGAGGGAGGGAGGGAGGAAGGGAGGAAGGGAGGAAAGGAAGGAAGAGAGGAAGGAAGAGAGGAAGGAAGGAAGGAGGGAAGGAAGGAGGGAAGGAAGGAGGGAGGGAAGGAAGGAGGGAAGGAAGGAGGGAAGGAGGGAAGGAAGGAGGGAAGGAAGGAGGGAAGGAGGGAAGGAAGGAAGCAAGGAAAAGTCCAGTTTGCATGCATCTCACATTTTGCCTATCTATTCCCTGTAACTCATTAGGAATTATGTGATTCACAGTGGGCAACCTTCATTCAAGTTGCTGGTGTGGACCCAGTGGCCTGTATGGCAAAGGCACAGGAGATATCCTGGAAGAGAAATGGCATGTGACCATATTCCCTGAGGCAGTTTGATGGAGCTTCCACTAGAAGATTCATCTAGCTAAGTGCTGGAAATTTAAAGCAGTTAATTTAAGTGCCAACGTGGTGCTGAGTTTTTGAATAGCCACAAGCAGTGAAACAATGTAAGGAGAGTATGGTGAATTAGGAGTCGTCCCTCCCTATCTTTGATGCTGAGAACACACCCTGGTACTTGCACTTGTACTCTGTATAAATTTGTTCCTGTGGTGAAAGTTAGGGGCAAAACAAAGAAAACAGGTTGGGGAAGTTAAGATTTTAGACATCACTAGGTAGATTGAGAACTGTACTTGAGACACAAATATGAATTTGAAATTCATTCTAGTAAAGAATCCAAAGGAATTTAGATTTCAAGCTTTGTCCAGGAAGGGTCCTACTGCTCTAGATTACCATCTTGAATTTGTTCATCTAGACCCTGCTTCACTAAAGTATGCTCTAATTCTTAGGAGTAATCATTTCAGGTTATACAAAGTGGGAAGGAGACTGGGAATCTCGGTGGGATGCAGGTGAATATGAGCCTGCCCAAAAGTTATGAGTTACTGTTAAGATTATTCATACCGCTTGTGAGGGAATAGAGCTAGAGCAGCTTGAGTCCAGAGTGCCACTTGGCAACATAAGCAGAGGCTGGGAACTAAGTTCTTCCAACCCTGCCTCTGTGTCTTAGAGCTAGATAAAGATAAGTGCTTCTATGAAGTGGGGCACTTGCCCTTCACACAAACAACTATTAAGATAATATTTAAAATAATTTTATAACTTAGAGGAAAAGAATGAATACCAACTCTAAGATAGACTGAGGTACTTTCTCACTAACAGTAAACTGTTAATCATCCAATTTCTTTCTCTGCTTTCAAGGAAAACACCAGAGTCAAAAGCTTCCAGGCTTCTACTTGGTTCTATTTGCTCTGGGATTGCTTTCTGTTAATCCCCAGAAAGTCCTTCCCTGAACTCTGCTTTCTTTCCTCTCTTATATGCATGATGAAGCAATTGCTTATTCCTTAGCAAAAACCTGAACTGAGATTCCAATAGCATAAATCCTATGAATGTCCTTTTCCAATCAGGTGTTTTGCCGGGAGCTAGCTATGATCTTAACTTGCTCTGAGCCTGCCTTCCGAAAAAGAATTTGAAATGATCATGCATTTAGTTTCTTTTAACCTGTTCTAGCTTCCAGCACTTTACAACTTGGCCTCTGACACAGATCTCAGACACACCTGCTTTTGAAGATAGCATGCCTTTCTGCCATGAATTTAACTATTACAACAATTTTAAATGAAAACTTGATAATATGTAAAGCAATACATTATCCTATTATGATGCTATATCATGGCACAGAGGTGACACTGGATTCTAGAAGTCTCTGTCATTGGAACAAAGCTGTGATAGGTTATACAAAGCTAGAAAAGGCTTCTGAATCCTTTTCCTCTGCTAAAAGACAGGGAGGGACATGGAGATGGAGATGGAAGGGTTGGGAAGGGGAGATAGAGGAGAAGGAAAGAAAAGAAGAGAAGAAATAGCCACTGCCCTCCAAAAATTGCTTGTCACAAAGAAGGAAAATCTTCAAAAGGAGGGATATGAACTTGATAAGACTATGGGATGATGGGTTGAGAGTTTCCACAAGGTTGATGTCACTGCCTATGAGATGTATCCCATCTGCCCTAAGTACAATGCATCCAAGTCTCTGAAATCAGCTCATAGGCAGTTTCCTCTCCCAGATGCACCCTTCGAAACTTGGCAGATCAACTTCTATCAATTGCCACCTCCCTTGGTTACAAATATGCTTTGGTTATGTTTCCTTGGTGGGTGGAAGTGTTCTTCTGTCATTCTGCAATAGCTGCTGGGGTAGCAAAAATCCTCTTAGGAAAAACATACTCCTTAGAAGAGGGAAAAGAAGAATCTGCCACATCAGATTCAGTCAAATATAAATACTACATGGACAATCTCACCACTTGACAAACATTTGTCTTCAGGGAACCTAAGGAGAACCACATAATGGAATGCTTTACTGGTTGTAAGGGCAAGCAAAGTGGGACTTCTCACTGTTTTTTTCTTTTGGAGTGCTTCTCAGAACTAAGGCAATCAAGTGCCTTTAAGTAAGTCTTCCCTTTGTTTGTAGGAAGGCCCACACCCTTTTGTTAATCAGGTCACAAGAGGTCTGAAACCCTGGAGAGGTGTGAAACCCTCAGGCCCTACTCTGAGGGTAGCCATTAAGCTAGAACTCTGAGAACTGCAGAAGAGGTTTTGCTTGGGGTCTCACTCACTGGAAGAGTGTCCTGTGATTTGACAAGACAAGACTCTGGGCAGCTGTTAAGGAGCCCACCCCCGCTTTGAAAAACCCAGATTTTGGTGCTTCTCTCTCTGGTAACTATGTATGTAATGTCTTGGACAGACAGCTAGAGGCCTGTCTGCTGATTTGTGTTATTTTGCTCTGTTTATATAATTTCTGCTTATAATTTCTGTTTGTGTTTTCTCTGAAGTTCAAGGTCCTGACTTTTCCCTCTGAACTAAGTGAATGATGTATGTACATTTAACTAAAGTAAGAATGTAAAACCTTTAAAGTTGCTTTCTTTAGAAAAGGAGATCAACAAACCTGTTCTAGGAGCCTTCCTGTGTGCTGCTAGTAGTGGCAAGTAACACTGTTGTCACACTTGTATATTGATAGCATTAAATAAGACTTTCCCACAGTCAAACCTTATGTTACTGTGTCTGGTAATTCCCTTTACTATTTCTAGTGTTCTTTTGGATGTTTCCTGAAAGGAAAGAATGTTCTTCATACCATGCAACAACTATGGAACTGAGTAATATCATAGTTGCTCTACCCAGAAGAATTTCACATTGGTGTCAACCATCTTTCCCAATGACTTAGTGAAACCCTTGGAAAACAGTACAACCCCAGCCTACAGCCAGATTCCAGAAGTAGTCAGATTCTTGTGGCCTAAGACTACTGAGTCCTTAACTTGAGCTTCTTCCACCTTCCACCGAATTATCTAAACTGAACTCAATCCACAATGACTGTATAGCTCCCTCTCAATTTCACCAATAGTTTGAACATCTCAAAAACATCAGACCCCCAAGAGGGAAACAGTAATACTAGAGTAGTACTTGGTGACATTGTAGAGGCAGACGAGCAGCTGTTGTACTCAATCTTGGGAGTTATTTGATGTGCTTAGCACAGAACTTTGTGCATCTTAAGTACTTAATAAATGCTCTCTCCCCACCCTCTTTCTCTCTCACAAAGCCAACATTTATACCAATTTTTAAAAAATTCAGAAAAACTGATTAAATACATTTAAAAATATGGAATTATGCATAGTGTTCTACACCCATTAACACATACCTCTGCAAAAAAAGGAGGAAGGTTCACATGTGCAGTGTGGCCTATATAGTCATTTTTTTTAAATGCAAAGATCTGATGTGCTGATTTTTTTTTACTTCCTCTTTTAAAAAAATCTTTCATTATAAGTGATGACTCTTTAGAAGGGAGGTTTCTACAAGGGGAAAAAGGCAATACTAAAACAAAAGAAAATAAGAAAAATTTATTTTAAAAGCATTCATTTTTATTGTTTGTATTTTCCCTGAAGTTCAGGGGGCTGATCTTTTCCCCCTGAACTAAATGAATGATATAGGTAATTAAACTGAGATTATAAACCCCTTAAAGTTGCTTCCCTTAGAAAAGCAGATCAAAGAACCTGGGTTGGCAGCCCTTCCTGTGTGCTGTTGTTGTTGTTCTTACACAACCACAGTAGCTGCTAGCAACATTGTTGTTACAGATAGAAGGAAATATAGCTAATAATTTTTCACAACTAGAACTTAAAGTTTAAAAAGCAAATGATAAAAATTGATTTTACATGCAACTGAGAAATAAGATACAGAGGCAAGGAGGTATAGAAATCTATCTTACCCTACAGGAAAATAGAAAGGGAAGGGGATCAGAGAAGGGGTGGGGAGATGGAAGTGTGGGCAGACTGGAGGAAGGGGTAATCAGGATGCACACCCTCCTGGCTTGGGGGGAGGGGAGAAGTGGGAAAAATATTTAGAACTCAAAATCTTGTGGAAGTGAATGTTGAAAACTAAAAATAAATAATCTTTTTTAAAAGAAAGAAACTACTTGCTCCAAAGTTACCATTTTTAAAAATCACTTGTGTTTATTTCAGATGTAACTGAATGTCACTTTAAAATTAACAGGCATAATTCTTTTTTTTTGTTTTTTTTTTGGAGGGGGAGGGCAAGGCAATTGGGGTTAAGTGACTTGCCCAAGGTCACACAGCTAGTAAATGTGTCAAGTGTCGGAGGCCACATTTGAACTCAGGTCTTCCTGACTCCAGGGCGGGTGATCTGCTCACTGCGCCCCCTAGCTGCCCCAACAGGCATAATTCTTAACTACACCAAGTAGACTCAGCCACTTCCTAAATGTAAACAAAAACCTTTGCAAATTCAGAATTTTTGTTTTGAATACAAAAAGATAGTTTTGCAAATGTCTTGAGGGAAAAACATCAAATTCACCAGCAAAATCTGTCTAATAATATTACATCAGCAATAATTCTTATATTTGAAATTACACTTAATTGAAAGCTGCAAGCCCTATTCTGTTTGGTATTATTTAAATGTTTCATCCTAGAGATTTCTCTGAAATAAGCAGAATTTGGAAAATCAAATCTTTAGACGAAGAGAAGATATAGCTTAGTAAAGTATATGGTTCACAAAAAAAAATCCCGTATGGTAGTGTCAGTGGTTCAGGATATTACACGTTAGATATTTTCAATGTGTTGATTACTAACCTTTTGTTACCAAGAATATTAATTTGACCAAAATGACAGAAATATGTATTCTATACTTTCCAAAAATGTTTGAGATATTTTTGAGCAGTAATAAAGATATTGATAATTGTACTTTTTTTCTGTTTTTTAAAGAAAGACAGACAGAGGAGTTTGGGCCTGATTGAGTAAACAGTGGGAAGTGGGAGAATCTTTAATAAATGGGAAAGGTCAACAACTTATGGCCTTTTTGACTCCTTATCTTTATTTGAAAAAATTCTTTATTGTTATGAACTTGAAAAACACCAATAAACATGAATATGCCCTTTTACTGTGAATTTCAACTACAGCTATTTTTTCCAATACATATTAAACTTGACATGGTAAGTGCGACACTGCCTTGATGGTCTATGTCACTTCCTGAACTTCCCTCTGTTCTCTTCTGTTGTGGCTTGTCCTTCATTCTCGAAGAGGACCATGACATCAGGAAGATGACATGACATGCAATTGACTCACCAGCCTCACTTTCTCCTCCAGGGCTATCTGGGTCCAATGGCCTGATACTGATCAGAATTACTGGAGATGGCCCAGGATGCAGTGGGAGACCTTGGCCCTTTTAAGCTAAGGTATTTTCAAGTTCTCACTTTGAGTGAGGCAACACCCATTCAGCAGACCTCTTTAAGAAGTGAATCGAGGGATGGCCCCTTTAATTCCCCCCAAAAAAATCAAACTGGGAGGGGAAAACCCTCAGGGTTGCTGGCCAAAAGAGAAAGTTATTATTTACATTCACTCTGAGCCAGGAGAGCCCATGTTTCACTGTCACTCTTTTCACACACACACACACACACACACACACACACACACACACACACAAATACACACACACATATACTTATATTTTTATCACACACACATTTATTTGTATATATACATTTCTATCACTCATAATTGCCTTTTCCACAAATGAAAGTCTTCCTTTACAATAAATTAAGTATGGTCAAGCAAAATACATACATAATCCACATACTGGCCACGTCTGAAAATATATGACTCATTCTGCTTCTCTAATCCACCATATCTCTACCAAGAAGAAACATGCTTTATCATTAGTCTTCTGAAGTAATCTTTGGTCATGGCACCACAGTTCTCAAGTCTTTGAGAGCTCCTTTTCCTTGAAAAGTTGCAGGCACAATTTTGTTGTTCTTGTTCTATTTAGTTACTACATCAGTTCACACATATCCTCCCAGGTTTCTCAAAATCCATTAGTTTTGTCACTTGTCATAGTGCAATAATATCCCAATATAGTCACATAGCACAGTGTCTGGCACATAATAGACACTCAGTAAATGTTAATTTATTAATATACCATAATTTGGTCCATCATTTCCAAAATGATTGTCAACCACCATGTTTCTAGTTCTTGGCTGCAAGAAAAATTATTCCTACAAATATTTTTATACAGATGGGACTTTCCCCTTTGGTCTTTTTGGCTGCCTTCACTGGGCCAATGATACCATTAATGCAATAGCTACCTTCTGGGCTATAGTTCCAAACTGCTTTCCAGAATGGGTGTGCCTGTCCTCCCAATTCTCTGCAATAACTGTCATTTTTCTTTTCTTTTCCTCTCAACTGCAAGTGCCTTTCCTCCAATTTTATATTTATTCTCTCTAATTCTGTTAAATATTTGTATACGTACTTGTTGCATTCCCCATTAAAATGTGAGCTGCTTGCAAGTAGGGATTATTTCATTTCCAGCATCTTGCATGAGCCATATAGTAATCACTTAATAAATGCCTGTTGATTCATTGATTGATTTGTACCACTACATATGGTATTTAGGCAACAATTATGACTTCTTAGGGTGAGGTACCTAGGCTCTGCCTTTTTAGAACAAAGGATTTAAGCCAAAATAAAAAATTTACCCAAGGCTAACAGATTTGATTCTGATTTATTTTGGAAATTTCATTTCATAGTATTTTCAAAGTTCAGTTTTATGTTATAACCCAATACAGGAAAACTTATTTTAATTCAGTTTTTAATGTAGAAACAGTCCTATTACAAAAAAGTTGGACTCAATATTATATGTGACAAATTTTAAAATAAATATCTGTACCACACATGGGAGTAATTGTAGGTTTTATATTCTGAAAAGTATGATGGATTTCTGTATCATTTTCACACAAAAATATAAACATACATTCATGAAAAATGCCTCTGATTCTAAAGGTATTTTATAGGAGCAAACCTATAACCACTATGAGCTGTATTAGAAAAAACAATCACGATATTTAATGAGAACAGAGATTTGTTCACTATAGCAAGAATTCAGTGAAATAAATTGATGAATAAGAATGACTGTGGATAATTTCCTAGAAGGTGAAATATGCAAATTCACCAATACAGTGGGGAAACCTCTTAAAGCAGTCAGTTGAGAAAATTTACATTGTTCTTTTAAACCCAGACAAGATGGAAAAAAATACCCTAACTGGAAGAAAATTGGCTGTATCTGACTTCAATCTTCCAAGAGTCACTAAAAGTAAATTGGAACACAATTTGATGGCTATGGAATTATGTTCAATGGTACAAACATGGAATTATGTAATTTAAAATAAAATAAATAGAAAAAAATCAAAAGAATAACATTCCTATATATACACACACATGTATTTTAGAAATACATAATTTTAAAAATTAAAGAGTTAGTGATTATTTAATTTAAAAAATCCCACAACTTCAATTTACATGTTCAGTTGTGATTTTTAAAGTACATTTTTCTTAGAAAGCAAACAAAAATGACAAATGTTAAAGCGACTATGGGAAAAGTAACACACTAATACACTGTTAGTAGAGCTGTGAATTGGTCTAGTTTGGGGTGGGGAACCACCTGGGGTGGGGACCAAATTCAGTCAAAGGGCTGCACTTGAGGACCCAGAGGACCATGTATAGCCTCAAGGCCACAGGTTTCCCAGCCCTGATCTAGTCATTCTCGAAAGTAATTTGGAACCAAACCAAAAAAAAATCACTCAACAGGTTATATATACAATTTGCCTCCATAACGACAATACTAGGCATATATCCCAAAGAGATCAAAGAAAGAATAAAATAGAACCTTTTCTTATAAGTAGCAAGACAACCCTATAAACTAAGGGATTTCCCACCTAGTAGAGAATGATTAATAAATTATTGTATACAAATGTAAGGAAATATTGTGCCACAAGAAATGATGAAATGGACAGTTTTCTTTTTTGTTCAATTGAGGGGGAAGGAAAGGAAGAGGAAAATTAGTGGTTATAAAAAAAATTAAAATATTTTAAATTAACAAAAACATATTCACTTACCTAACATTATAAAGGATTATGAACTCTCTAAGAACAAGGACTACACAATTTATATTTCTCCAATACAACATCTATTATATTGTAAATGTTTAATTACTACTACTAATAAAAGCACAATAATGAGTTGGAAGAGGAAGTTTTGACATTCAGATACCTCAAATCATAGCATATGGTCCCTTCACAGAACTCAGATGCACAGAATACAGGAAATCCTTTTCCTGTTTTACAAATACTTTTTTAACCCTTAAATTTATAGATGATGGACAGAAGAGGAAAAATAATAACAGGGAACAAGGACCAGCACCAATTTCAAAATTTTTCCTCCAAAATATTTGTTTTCAAAGCTAATGTGCCATAAAGAACCTTATAAATACAGTGTACAGTAAGTTCAGGGGAGAGGTGGCTTAACTTACTCATTGCTGCCATTATTACCATTCCATTCTGACTGGGGCTTGGGAAGGGAAGAGATTGATAACTATGAAGCACATGAAGAGGTCATCCACTTAAAAGCTCTCCACTTTTCTTTTTAGTTGAAACAGAAGAGAATTGGCCTTGACGACAGCTCTAATGGGTGACTTGAACTGTTTTTCTTTAAAAGGTGTCAGATAACAGAGAAATTGGGTATTGTACGGCGGTGGTGTTAAACTCAATCCATATTAATGCCACTAATCCATATATAAGGATCCCTGTGGGCCACATATTGACTTAGTTTTAAAATGCAGCCTTATCTATGCTTTATTGTATTTTTATTTATTCTATGAAATATTTACTAATTATATTTTAATTTGGTTCAGACAGGGTTTGATATTTCTGTTGTAGGGGATAGAAAGCTCTTTTTGGACTAAGAAAGATATATGTTCAAGTCCTGCTTCTTATACATACTAATTCTGCAACTATGGACAAGAGATTTAAATTCTTCGTGTCCCAAGTACTTCCCAAACTAAGAGGCATAAATAGGTTGCTGATCTATTATCAGTGACTCATTGGGAATGGCTGAATAAACTGCAACATCTTAATGTAAAAGAATATCATGGTGCCATAAAAACCACAAATATAAATCAAAAAAGGAAATGTGGAAGCCCTTCATGAAGTAATACATCAACATAAGCTGAAACAGAACTGTATAAAGAGATTAAACTTTGGGGATACTCAGTATATTGATTGACTGTTGTTCAGTTCTTTCAGTCACGTCTGACTCTTCATGGCCCCATTTGGGGTTTTTTTGGCAAAGATTTTGGAGTGGTTTGCCACTTACTTCTTCAGTTAATTTTTACAGATGAGGAACTGAGGCAAACAGCGCTAAGTGATTTGCCCAAGGTCACACAGCTAGTAAGTGTCTGAGGACAGATTTGAGCCCTAGAATGATGATGATGAATCTTCCTGACTCCAGGCTGGGCACTCTCCTTTGCACCACTTAGCTGCCTAGTATACTGATTACAGGTATATTAAAAAAGATAAAAAAAAGTGAAACTTTCAAATAGACCTACACAGGGAATCACAGGAAAAGCATTTTCCCTTGATCATTCATTTAACTGTATCTATTTTATGCATCATTGTGTATCTTGAGTAATTTCCTTTTGTTGCTTCTACACTTCATTGATATAATTATTTCCCCCAATAGGCATATGGCAACCTATCCACATCTCCTGATATGCAACATTTGTCCATGTCTTCCCACTCATATTCTGAAAGGGTTTCATCCAAAGTGATGATCTTCCTCTAGATCTCTTGAAATTGTGTGACTACTAAATAATCACATAGGCTTTGCATTTATCACTCTTGCTAAATGCTTCCCCCACCCCTTTTGCAGGCATACATCTCTCTAATAAGATATTTTCTCCTACTTCTCCTGAATGATTCTTCACTAATAATAGGTTGTAGTCCACACATATCTGTCATAGTTACTGTTTATACTTTTAAAAATTAAGACTTGTTGCTGTCGTAGATCATTATCTAAACATGATGCAAACTAATCTAGCACATATTTTAAGTGTATAATATGTGTTTTATATGTTCTAGTTACTGGGGTTACAACAGCAAGGGAAAAACCAACAAACTTAAGAAATATTCCGTGTCTTCCAAGAGGCTACATTCAAGTGGAGAGATTCAGCTGCACACATACAAGTATATGCAAAGCAATGTGAAGACAGAAAGGGCTTTAACAACTGGATGGTTTAAGAAGAATTTACTGAGGAGTTAATACCTGAGCTGAGTCTTAAACAGCAGTGAGCAAGCAAGAAAGTAATGTCTTCTTCTGGATACTCTCTGAGAGCTTCGATGGCACTGTTTTCACAGCTCTCTCCCTACCTTTGGGATCAAAACTTCAAGGTATTCTTTGAATATTCTTTCTGGCCCCCTCTGCATAGATATATGCCTTTGTGTGGAAGGGTATAAAGCCTAAAGGCCTTTATGTAGTCCATCTCTCCTCTCTCTACACTCTCTTTAGAGATGATACCCAATCCAGTCTTTATTTCTCTCCTGAACATCAGTCTTGTCAATTGCCTATTTGATATCCCTACCTGGATGTCTCATAGGCATCTCAAACTCAACAAATTCAAAACAGAATTCATTGTCTTTCCCCCAAGTTCACCCCTTCCCTAATTTCCTTTTTAAAATCATCCTTTAAGCTAGGTACATTCCCAATAAGATCAGGGGTGAAACAAGGATGTCCATTATCACCCCTATTATTTGATTTGGTAATAGAAATGTTAGCTGTAGTAATAAGAGAAGAAAAAGAAATTGAAGGAATTAGAACAGGCAAAGAAGAAACTCTATCACTTTTTACAGATGATATGATGATTTAATTAGAGAATCAAGTAAAAAACTACTTGAAATAATAAACAACTTTAGCAAAGTTGCAGGATATAAAATAAACCCACATAAATCCTCAGCATTCCTATACATTACTGACAAAGCCCAACAGCAAGAGATAGAAAGAGAAATTCCATTCAAAGTTACTGTAGACACTATAAAATATTTGGGAGTCTACCTGCCAAGACAAACCCAGGGCCTATATGAACATAATTATGAAACACTTTTCACACAAATAAAGTCAGATATAAATAAATGGAAAAATATCAGTTGCTCATGGTTAGGCTGAGCTAATGTAATAAAAATAACAATTTTACCAAAATTCATTTATTTATTCAGCACCACACACATTGAACTACCAAAAACTTATTTTTCAGAGCTGGATAAAATAACAACAAAATTCATCCTGAAGAACAAGAGGTCTAGAATATCTAGGGAATTAATGAAAAGAAATGCTAGGGAAGGTGGCCTAGGCATACCAGATGTTAAACTGTACTATAAAGCAGCAGTCATCAAAACTACCTGGTACTGGCTAAGAAACAGAGTCATGGATCAGTGGAATAGGTTAGGTACACAAGACACAGTAGTCAATGACTATAGTAATCTACTCTTTGATAAACCCAAAGAATCCAGCTTCTGGGCTAAGAATTCACTATTTCACAAAAACTGTTGGGAAAATTGGAAAATGGTATGGCGAAAACTGGACATAGACCAATATCTTACACCATATACCAAAATAAAGTCAAAATGGGTTCATGATTTAGGAGTAAAAGCTGATACCATAAGTAATTTGGGAAAGCAAGGAATAGTTTACTTATCAGATTTATGGAAAAGTAAAGAATTCATGACCCAACAAGAGATAGAGAGCATTACAAAATGCAAAATGGATAATTTTGATTATGTCAAATTGAAATGTTTTTGTACAAAAAAGCCAATGCAACAAGAATTAGGAGGGAAGCAGAAAATTGGGAGAAAATCTTTGCAACTAGTATCTCTGATAAAGGACTCATCTCTAAAATATACAGGGAACTGAGCCAAATATATAGGAATGCAAGCCATTCCCCAATTGAGAAATGGTCAAAGGATATGAACAGGCAGTTTTCAGAGGAAGAAATTAAAGCTATCTATAGGCATATGAAAAAATGCTCTGGATCACTACTGATTAGAGAAATGCAAATCAAAACAACTCTTAGATACCACATCTCTCCTGTCAGATTGGCTAAAATAACAAAACAGGAAAATGATAAATGCTGGAAAGGATGTGGGGAAATTGGAACATTGTTGCATTGCTGGTGGAGTTGTGAGCTGATCCAGCCATTTTGGAGAGCAGTTTGGAACTATGCCCAAAGGGCTATAAAGATGTGCATACTCTTTGACCCAGCAATATCACTCCTAGGGCTGTATCCCAAAGAGATCACACAAGTGGGAAAAGGACCCGTATAAACAAAAATATTTATAGCAGCTCTTTTTGTACTAGCAAAGAGTCGGAAATCAAGGGGATGTCCATCAATTGGGGAATGGCTGAACAAGTTGTGGTATATGAATGCAATGGAATACTATTGTGCTATAAGAAATGGGGAAGCTATGGACTTCATAATAACCTGGAAAAACCTATACTATATAATGCTGAGTGAGCGGAGCAGAACTATGGATTCTGTGATGACTAACCTTGATAGACTTAGCTCTTCTCAGCAATACAAGGTTCAAAGACAACTGTAAAGGACTCATGAGGGAGAGAGATATCTACATCCAGAGAAAGAACTATGGAGCCTGAATGCATATTGAGGCAAACTGTTTGTTCTCCTTTTTTTTCTTCTTTTGTTTTTTTTTTCTCTCTTTTGTTTTTGTTTTTTGGTTTTTTTGGTTTTGTTTCTTCTTTCTCATGATTCATTCCATTGGTCATAATTATTCTTTACAACTTGACTATTGTGTAAATAAGTTCAATGTGAAGTTATATGTAGAAGACATATCAGATTCCATGCCACCTTGGGGAGGAAGGGGGGAAGGGGGGAAGAAAATCTGGAACTCAGGATGATGCAGAACTGAGTGTTGTAAACTAAAAATAAAAAATCTTAATTAAAGAAAACACAACGAAAGTCATCCTCAATGCCTCATTCCCTCTAACCCTACAAATCCAAATCATTGCCAAGTCCTATCAAATCTGGCTATTCCCTTTCCACTACCCATACAATAAATACCTTAAGAGAGGCCCTCGCTGCCACTCATGTGGATGATTGCAGAAGTCTCTTAATTGGTCTTCCTGCATCCAGTCTCCTCCCCATCTCTAAGCCCTCCTTTATATAGCTGTCAAGCTGGTATTCCTAAGGTGAAGGTCTTTATAAACAGAAACTATTAAAACTATGTAAACTATATAGTTATTAAACTGCCTATGCCCTTTGACTCAACAATACCACTACTAGGTTGATTTCCAAAGATGATTAGGGGAAAAGGCAAAGAACCTATATGTTCTCTTATAATTAAAAATATTTATCTATTTTTAGTTTTTAACATTCACTTTTATAAGATTTTGTGTTCTAAATTTCCCCCCTTCATCTCCTCCCCCCTCCCAAAGACAGTATGCAATCTGATATAGGCTATGCATATATAATCATATTAAACATATTTTCACATTAGTCCTGTTGTGAAAGAAGAATTAGAACAAAAGGGAAAAACCATGAGAAAGAAAAAAAAAAGAGAGAGGAAATAGTATGTTTCAATCTGCACTCAGACTCCAGAGTTCTTTCTCTGAATGTGGAAAGCATTTTCCATTGTGAATCTTTTGGAATTTTCTTGGATCATTGTATTGCTGAGAAGAGCTAAGTCTATCAAAGTTGATCATTACACAATGTTGCTGTTACTGTCTACAATGTTCTCCTGAAAGGATCTATATGTTCTAAAATAGTTACAGGAACTGTGTAAACAAAATTATAAAAAAAAAACTTTTTTTATAAAATAAAATCAGATTTAAATAATTGGAGAAATACTGTTTGTGAGCAAAACAAACAAACAAATAAAGTGAAGGTCTGACTACAGCACTCCTCTATTATCAATGGTTCCCCCAACTTCAAGCTCTTCTACTCGCTATTTAAAGCCTTTCACAATCTAGTTCCAGCCTCCTTTTTCCAGGATAACCAACCACAATTTTCTAACACATACTCTATGCTCCAGCCAAATAGGATGGCTGCCATTGTCCACATATGACCTTCCATTTTCCACCACTATGAGTTTGTGCAGGATCTTTCTCATGCCTGGAATTCTCTCCTTACTAACCTTCACCTCTGGGACCCATTGTTCCCATTAAGGTGAAACTCAAGTGTCATCTCCTTAAAGAGATTTTCTCACTCCTACAGTGTTATCCTCACCTTCCCACAGCAAATACTTGCGTATTTTTTTAGCATATATGTTCTATCCATTTATCTATGAATATTTTATAGCATCACAGTAGAATGTAAGTTCATTAAGTCTGACAGCTTCACTTTTGATTTGTATCCCTAGGGCCCAGCATAGTGACTGACACATAGTAGGTGCTTAATAAATGTTTGTTGATTGATTGACTAGTTCTCCAAAATATGAGCTATTTAATGAAAAATAAGTTACTTGAGGAAAGAGAATGCATTTCACTCATCTTTATATCCTCCTCCCCCAAGCACTTAGCTCCTGGCAGGTATTCAATAATTTGTTTTGGCAGAATGAATGAATAAATGGCCAAAATAAGGTATAGAGAAGTTTGTGGGATTGTAACAAAAATACTGGGTCATTTTTTCCCCTCTGCAAAGAATATAGAGAAGATGCATTTTAAAACTACAGAACAAATACATACATACCTTTGAATGATCAGACAAAATGTTTCAGGTACCAAAATCTAAGTTGCTTCCATAGTTGCAATTTAGCAAAATTCTCCTTGGTATAAATCACTGACATTTACCCAAACAGAGCATACACAGCAAGAGTTTCAGTACATCACCTGCCTGCTGTGTATTATACAATGACATGGAATGGCATGTCTGGTAGCAGTTAAGAAAAGAAACAGAATGCTGAGATATATAAACAGAAGATAAAGTATGGCTTGGGGGTTTGGAGGGGGGGACCCTCAATGATCCTCTACAGGGATTGTAACTGGAATAATACAAACAACAGAAGCATAAAAATAAAGCAAGAATGACCAGATGGGAAAGATTTTTAAAAGTGTTGTGGGTGGGGGTAGGTGGGAACAAGATTTGATAAAGGGATTGTAACTATCCACTTTTATAAGGTATGTGAAGATGTGAAGAAAGGATTCTTTACTTCATAAGGTATAATAAACCCTAGAAGCTACTTAGTTCGCAAGGATTCTACTATTCTGAAATGTTTAAATGTAAAAATAATGGCAATTATATTTTAAAGTGGGTTATAATCTTTTTTATGATGGATAACTGACATTTTATAGTAAGCCATCATTTTGATTTCAGAGTATTGGGTGACTTATAATGACTTGAGGAGTTCTAAGGAAATAAAGTGTCAGCAGGTGGTCAGTAAAATGCTAAGAAATTCCTCACTTAGTAGATATCCTCCACAGGAAGTAATCAGGTTGAAATGCTTCTACCACTACATCTAAAAATATGGCAGATTATAATATTGAGTGGTTTCTAGTATGAAAACTATGTATTTGGTAAAGCAAATATTTGTTTCAGAATAGGACCAACCAATGACCTTCCTTAGTTTCCATATTATGCTATCTGAATAAATCAGCCTTTAAGAGAGATGTCTTAAAGGTAAGTCATTAAAATATTTTACAGTTACATTTCCCGCACATCCTAACTGTTCTTGTTGTTCAGACATTCAGGGACTTTTTGTGACCTCCTGGATCACAGCACACCAAGCCCTTTAATGCTGTCAATAGAGTTCTCCTGCAAAGAAACTGGAGTGGCTTGGCATTTCCTTATTCAATGGATCACCTTTTGTTAAAACTCTCCACTATTGCCTGTCCATCTGTGGTAACCCTGCATAACATAACTCATAGGTTCACAGAGCTATGCAAGCCCCTCCACCATGACAAGGCAGTGATACAGGAGAGGCAACTTTGTACTGGAAGACTCAAAAAGAAATACAAATGTAGTGCCATAAAGGTAAATTGATATAATGTAAACTCCTTTAGCAGGGGTTGTTTCATTCTTTGGATTGGTCTATCATAGTGCCTGGTCTATAGGAGATGCCTAATAAATGCTTACTAATTGATCAATAAAGTAGCTGGTTAGGCAAGAGTAGATAAGTCAGCTATCAGTATCATGAAGATTAGTTGTCTTTCCATAATACAGAGATCACTACAGAACTGCCGTTTTTGTGTGGGTACAAGTCATTTATCAGTGAATGCATCCAGCCTCAAAAATGTTCAGTGAAGTCTCTTTCAAACGCTGGTTGCTGTGACTTATTTCACTGAAAAGCAAGACAATCAACAATTTTATGATTTTCAGAATGTGCATGAGATTGAGGTCTCTGAACACATATGAAGGAAATACAGGAAGAAATTAATTATATTAGAAACTTCCCCAACTGGATTGTCCCCTCCTGTCAAACAGATGGAAATCTTAAATGAAGTGGAAAACCTTTTCATGCTCTGAAACTAGAGCACTTCTAAAGAGCATAGGAGAACATTTTAGAAACAAAGAGCATGGATTAGAGTTGTGAGGATCCAAAAAGAAGAAATAATCCCGGTAGCAACAAAGCACAAAAACTTTAGAGATAAAACTCAACATCCTCTGTTGCATTTAAATGAAACTATATTGTTTTACTTCAGTATACTAGGTCAACATTGGTATAAAGTTTTAAGAGACAGATAAGCCCATCTTAAGAAAAAACAATACAGGGAAATCCCAAGTTGTAAAATTGATCCAAGAATGTATCACAAAACTTTTTCACCCTACAAAAAGTATGCCACAATGTTATGTGAGCTCCTCTAATTCACTCAAAATGCAAGGAAGTTTTTAAAGACTCAACTTACTCATCTCTATTGCACAAAGCAAGGTACACTGATACCGAGTATGGGGCTTTTAGTCTCAATTATAAAAAACTATTTTAGTGTCTTTACAATCCTTTCTTCATTTTTCCTAGTGAAATAAAAAAACATAGATTTATTAACTGATTTTGGTGTACTTTATGAAAATATACTCAAGCTTTATATAATCAGGAAATGGAGGGACCTGGACGAAGACTTTCTGGATCAGTACAGAATTTCCATATTATAAGAACATTGAATTAATATTTTAATTTAAATGGTCTGATATTTTTTCAAAGTCATTAAAGATACATTCTGCTTAAAAGACAGTGATAAATCCCATAACTGGATTCCTGATTGCATTAATGCGGTCATTATTGTAATCACTTTTTTTAAGTATCTAAGAAAAATCAGCATCTATGGTTTACAAGTTACCCTATGAGAATGTGGCCAAATCCCAATAATTCTGGGACTCTTTTTTAATGGAGATGATACTTGTATAAAGTATTATATATTATAATTTTAAAATCATTTTTATTATTTTGCCACTAACATCCCACTCCACTGCCTCCATCACAGCATGAAGGTAGCCTTGGTTTCTCAACCTGTTCTAACAGAGGACAAAATCTGGCAGGTACTATCAAGTCGGAAAGGCTTAGGAATACATCGGTATAGTCCTAATGACAAATCATATGTCTGTCATATAAGTTAAATTCAGAGGCTCATTATGAGAAGGCTAGCCATCAACTGATGAAATTTTTTGATCAGAGTGATTCATTAAATCACCTTTGAATATGTGGAAGGGTTGAAAATTTCACTTTTTTCCTGTGTTACCAGAAATTAGCTTGCATTTGCTTTATATGTATTTTATATTTATGTCATGTGTATATACATACAAGTATATACACACATACACACACATATATATACACATACATATATACATACACACACACACACACACACACACACACACATGTAGTTTTCCCCACCCATCCTCCAACTAGAATGTACCTTCCTTGAGAGGAAGAACTGTCATTTTGTCTAGATACCAGGGCTTAGCATAATGCCTGGCACATAACATGGCTTTAATAAATGTGTATTGATACCACCTACTCTCCAGGCTTCAAATCTTATTTTTATAGGAGTGGATATCACCGGTACCTCTAATCTGGATTCTCTCTCAAGCTTCATACCTCAGTTCTCAATTAGTGGCTATCTCTACTTGGGTTTCATGCTGCCACCACAAACTCCCCATGTTACATAACCTTGGACAAGCCACATCAACTCTCTCGGCCTCAATTTTCTCATATGTCAAATAAGGTCAAATTCTCCACTCTCCTCTCTATAAAGGCAAACTCACAACTTCTCCCAAAACCTGCTAGTCTTCCTCTTGACTTCTTAATGTTTCTACCAGTATTATTTCCCTGGTCACCAAGGGCCAAATACTCAGAGTAATATTTAATTCCTCCCTCTTCCTCATACCCATCCCCCCCACATGTGATGAATCAATCTATAAATCTTGCACTGAATGTCACTATAATCCATTTCCCCTCTTTTCTCATTGTCACTTAACCTGGTTCAGACCTTCATCACCAATGACGTCAAGAAGTAGTATCAAATTCAAATAGAAATGAGGCTACTAAACCATACAAAAGGCCTCATATTGACTTAGTTTTTTTTTAAATGCAATGTTATCTATGTTTTAACATATTTTTATTTATTTTGTTAAATACTTCTCAATTACATTTTAATCTGGCTTGGGTCCCCTCACACAGTATTTGACAGTCCTAAAGTATTACAAGAACTTAGTAACAAATTGGTATTCTTACCTCCAGGGTCTCCCTTCTCCAACTTATTTTGCAAACTGTGAGGCAGATTCATCTTCCTAACACAGGGCTCTAATCATGTCATCCCTTTGCTCAAGAACCTTCAGTGGTTCCCCAGTGCTTACTGAATAAAGTCCAAACCCCTTAATCTGGTATTCAACCCCCTCTATGATCCAATCTGCCTGTCTGGCTTTAACTCCCACTTCTTCCAAATTACCTCATTCTGCAATCAAACTAGACTAATCGCTATTCTTTAAAACCAATCCTTGCTTTCCCAAATCCTTCTTTTTGTTTATGCTACACCCTTCAACTACACTCTAACCATTTCCCTCCTCAGTCTGAAGGCTCAATGCCCCTTTTTAAGCTTTACAACTGGGTGTGACTTCTTTCTTCTCTGAACACCCACAGTCTTCTGTTTACACACCTGGTCATGAACTTTGATTTGGCATCTTTTATTATAGTTACTTGTGTATGTGGCTAGTCTCCTCTTTGAGACAAACAGCTTCCTGAGGGCATCTTGAGGGCATCCCAAAACCCCCTTCTTGCACTGTTGCCTTGTAGAGTATCATAGATTTCTGAAAGGTCACCAGGTCATAGGATTTAAAGCTGAAAAGCATTTTGGCAATCAGTTAGTCCACCCTGCCTGTATTTTTACAAATGAGCCTCTGGGAAATAAAGTGCCCAGGTTCACACAGGAAAGCAAGTCATCAGACATAGATTCAAATCCAAGTCTTCTTATTCTAAGCATACTGTTTTCTCTGTTATACTGTGCTGAATGAATGAATGAATGAATCAATCAACCAAATGTATGATGTAGAAAATGAAGCACCATGACATTAGAAAAGGAAGTGATTACTATGACATGGATTAAAAATCAGCTTTTTAGGCTTACCAACTGGGTACTAAATTTCTAAAGGTTACAATATCTTAACAGACTGAATGAATTCCAAAGCAGATAACTGTTTGTTGTAAGCCGGTCATCTTTCAGAATGATTTGACAATAGAAGAGTTACTGAATGGGGCACCATAATATTCTGAAAATTGTTTACTCATGGGGGAATCAGAAATAGTGCTATAAAATTTAATAATAACTGACAAATATCTTATGTTTGAGTTAAACAGTCCTTTTTAGTTTGAAAGTTATCAGCAGGATGTAAAGCTGAAGGTATAATAAATATAGCTAAAACCAGAGCCCTAACATGACAGGGAAATCAAGGATCTGTCCTAGGGCACAGAAACTTAAAGGATGCTGCCAATGCAAGCAATTTTTCAGCTGCATAGAAACAAGAGAATTTGGAACTTAGCAAGGATAATTAAGACAGGAGGATGCGAAGTGTCTGGTGACAACAGGAAAATAATGAGGGGGGATCACACCACATTGCGTGGACATAGAAAAGAGTCACACGAAAGGGGCAGGCATGGATGGGTTGTGATTTGGATAGCTGGAAGGAACATCCAGGTTGATTATATCACAGATCCATCTGATTATTTGAGTACTTTTTTTATTATTGTTATCTACTCCCCCACACTGTCATGTATACCTGCCTCTCCGTCTCTATTGTTGAAGCACTTAATATTAAAAACATTTTTACCCTGAGGCTTTTGAACATGGCTCACAAAATTAGAAACCATATCAACTGAATCTTATGGAGGGAGAATGTGTTATAGTGGAGGTGGCACTGGAGTTGGGGTCAGGAAGAAGATAGGGAAGGGACTGGGCCTGGGATTTTATTTGTATATGGAGTTCAAGGAAACTCCTTCATCAAATAAAGACTGGCATCTTCTCACAATTCAGTCTTAGAGAGTTGCCTAGGGCTTTGGAAAGTTAAGAAACATATTTGCCCAGGGCCACACAGCCAGTGTGTGTCACAGGCACAGAACCTGAACCTGTATTCCTAGTTCCCAGGTCCATTCTCTATCTACCATACCACACTGCTTCAGGCTAAAATCTCACCTCCAATCTGCTGACTGTGTGACCATGGGAGAATCGCCTGTCTCTGAGTCTCAATTTCCTCATTTGCAAAATAGGAGCAGTGATACTTGTCATACCTACCTCACAGGGCTGTAGTAAAGATCAAATAGTAATGCATTTAAGGCAATCTGATAGCATTAAAGCACCATATAAATGTCACGTGTGGTCATTTATTAAATGCCTACTATGTGCCAGGTACTGCGGTAGGCACTGAGGAAACAGAGACAAAAATAAAACTGTCCTTTCTTCAAGAAGCTGAGGCGAGCAGAGCTTAAGTGACTTACCCACAGTCATACAGCTAGTAAGTGTTTGAGGGTAGATTTTAACTCATCTTCCTGATTCCAGGTCCACTGATCTCTCTATTTTGTCACTTAGCTGCCTGGATGACTTTATAGGAAAAAAAAATTATAAAAAAATATACATGACACATATATGGACATTTTGGGTAGGAGAACACAGGTAGATGGGAGGACCAAGAAAGGTTTTGTACTATGGTCGAGTTTTGAAAGAAACAAGGGAATGAAGAAGGAAAGGAAAAGAAGTAGGGCATTCTAGGCATGAGGAAGAGCCAGAACAAAGGCATGGAGGTAGGAGGTAGAATGATACATGGCAAGAACAGTATGTGGGCAGAAGAAAAGAAATGCATAATAAGGCTGGAGAGGTGTATTGGAACTAGTGTGTGAAGGGCATTAAATTCTAAACAGAAGAATTCTATTTTATCCTAGCAACAATAGGGAACCACTGGAGTTTATTGAGTAGGGAAGTCAATGTGCTCAGATGGGTATTTAAAGAAAATCATTTTGGCAGTTATGTGGTAGATGGACTGGAGAGGAAAGAGACTTAAAAGACTGAGACCAATCAGGAAGCTATTGCAATAGCCCAAATGAGAGGTGATAAGGGCATGAACTAAGAAGGTAGCTATGTGAGTAGTAAGAAGGGGTCAAATGCAAGACATTTTCTTTAAAGTAAAATAAAACAAGACTCAGTAAATTATTGACCATGTGGAATGAGAGAAAGTCAGGAACCTAGTATAATGCAAAGAGTGAGAATTTAGACAACTGGAAGAATGGCAGTGCCCTCAACAGAAATAAGGGAATTTTGGAAGGTGGGGGGAAGATAATAAGTTCTATTTAGGACATGTGTTTGAAGTGCCTAGAGGACATCCAGTTTAAATGTCCAACAGACAGCTGGTGATACAGGAATACAGGAAAAAGATCAAGGCTGGATACATATTCATCTAGAGTCATCTGCATAAAGATGATAATTAAACCCATGGAAACTGATAATGCCACTAAATGAAAAAGAAAAGATGCCAAAGATAAAGCAAGGTCACTGTAATAGATAACATAGTTATAGCTATAGAATGTCTTTATGTTATTACTGCCCCTTATCTGAAGAGCACAGGGGAACAAAATGTGTATGTTTCAGTTTCTCTGTCATCTTCAATCGTCCTTTCTTTTCAGACTGTGCACCTGGGGTCCTGCACAGACACTCTAGTCATACAATAGTAGACTTACAAGTGTTGTTTCCGATACATGGAAGAGAATTGGGTTGATTGCTCCTTCCTCTTTCTAACAAGTTAAAAATGCTGACATTCAGTAGAGTTAAACTAAAAAATCTTTTTTAAAAATATCATTTGCTGGAGAGCTTGAGAACATGACAGCTTTTTATTGAACTAGAGCCTTAAAAGACCTCATAGGAAGATTAAGAAGTAATGGATCTCAAGTTGCCACTACTCCAATTTCATTTTCAAACTGGGACTTCCTTACTCAGTATTTTGCATATATATGCTCAATCTTTCTGAGTAAGATATATATTTTTATACAGAAGGAAATGCCCAAGGCTTCCTCTGTTCTCTGATACCCCAACATGATTTTAATATCAGAGTAAAGAATCTAGTATAATAGCAATAGCCTTAACCTGGGACTCACACCAGGCCAAAATGAAGCACGCTGGGTCCAATAAATAAAATTGATCCTAGAGGACCTATTTAGGAAAGAAAGTCATCAAAGAGAATTCTCAACAACACAGTATTAGCACTCTACATTATTTATAAACATCCATTACAAGATTCACGGTATAATTGGTCTGATGGAAAATCCTTTAGAGGGCTAAAAAGAAATGATTAGTATATAGCCATTTCTAGTTAAATCATCTGTAGTACGCCTTACTGATATTATTTAAAGATGTGTAATTTTCTCATTTGGGTGTGGGTTGGGCTTTTGTGTTTGGTTGTTTGTTTGCCTATTCTTGCTTCTGTTGTTACACAAGATCCATGTAAATACATTTATAAGAATAGCAGTAAAATTCAATCACTAATGACCTGGGTCACACATGAAAGGACTGAATAGAGATGAAAGGCTTCTCTGCTATTACTAATCCCTTGCAATACTCACATGTCTCTTTCTGGAATGTGCAAACTTAATAAAAAATAAATAATAGACTTGCTGCATTCTTATTTACAGGGAGATAAATGCTATTGTATTTAGAGTATCAATGATAAGTGATAGCCTAGGGAGTTTGTTTTTTAATTCAGGTCTGAAACTCAACCAGTTCAAAGAGAAATAGTAAGGTTGTGCTTTTTAAATAAGTGAAAGCTATGCAGATTTACTGGGCTTCAGTAATATCTGTCTACTTGTATATACTTAGCTAAAACGTATTTCCATTTCTTTCACAGAATCATAGGAAGTAGAGATTTAAGGGACCTTAGAAATCATTCGATCTAAGCCTCTCGTTTTATAGATGATGTTTCATCTTGTGACAATTATACTGGCAAGTCTAGCTCTCTTCTGGATCTTTAAACAATGTTCAGTTAAAATTCTGGGCTATAGGGTTTTTTTCCTGAGGATATGCCTACCTAATTCACAAGGTCGCTGTGGAGAAAATGCTTCATAAACCATAAAGCACTAGAAAAGTGTGTCATTATTAAGGTTTAAAAAATACTAAGCTTTTAATTTTACCAAACAAATCAGTAAACTAATAAATAAGCCAGAGGTTCTATAACTCCAACTTTTATATCAAACTTTTGGCTAAATAGATAAGTCAATCTTAAATTTTCCAATAAGTATAATGGGGTGATTTTGCTAGGAAATATTGGTAGGAATAACTCAGAATGGTGCTAAACTACATTTGGGGGATTTAATCCAATTCCATTCAACAAACACTATGTATAAAGCAATCTGCTAAGCCTGAGAGGATATAGATAAGTCCAGGGCCCTGTTCTCATGAAGCTTGTGATTTAGTAGTGAGGTATGACAAGTACACAGATAATTATAATGCAAAATAATACATGGTACATGAATTAGGGGCAAAGTACAATGTATCATGGGGCTTAAGGTGGGAAGAAAAAATTCCAAGGAGACAAGAAGGGGAAGAAGATTAGCACAAAGCTTTATAAAGTATGGGGTGTTAAGGTTGAACATTAAAGGATAGGGAGGAAAGAAATTAGTTAAGAGGATGAAAAAGAATAAGAATAAGGAATGATGAGGAAAGAGACCTGGGGAAGAAAAAGTACAGGATTAAAGGAAGGAAAGTCCTTCAGTTAGACCAGACCATAAAGTATGCAGAGGTGAGACTAGTCTAAGTTAAGGTGAGGTATGTGCTAGATTGACGCAGACTTTGCATGTCAGGCAAAGGAGGCTGGACTTTACTAGATAAGAAATCACTGATTTTTGAAGGGTGAAGTTATATGACCAAATCCATACATAATAAAGATTACTCTGGCAGCAATACAAAGGGTGGTGTAGAGGAAGGTAGGTGAGTAGAATCAGGAAGCCCTGTTAGAAAGTTATTACAATAACCCAGGTAAATGATAATTAACAAACTGGAAAGACATCAAGAACAGGTCCATTAGTGGACTGGATATCTGTTTTCTGAGGTCTGTAATAGCTAAGTTTGGAGTGGTTCATCCTAGGAGAATGATTGTTTTTGAGTTGGAGACGTGCATTAAATCATCTAAGGTATGAAAAGAATATGATCTGAACTGGTAGACAGGAGTCTTGCAATGTAATGGGATATTATAAAATCTCCCCAAAACCCAAAATAAGCAGTCTGAAAACTAACAAGATGACACCGCACACGGGTTAAAAAAACAATCAGTAGCACATTTTCAGAGACACAGAATGCATGTGGGGCAGGGGCAGGGAAAGAGAGGACAATACTAGAATCAACACATTCTAAAAAGACTTGCAAGTTTTAGTGGAGTGTAGGCTCAATACATGTCACTGTATAACATGTTGAACAGTGAAACACACTAATGCCAATATAAGGTGAATTAATAGAGATATAGTATCCAGAATATCTGGGTGTACTCTGTCCTACTCAAAACACACCTGGAGCACTGTTTCTTGTTCTGAGGACCATACTTCAGATGGGATGCTAATAAACTGTAGCCCGAGGAGAGCCACCAGGATGGTGATGGAACTAAAAACCAAGCCAGAAAAGAATCATTTTAAAGAATTGAAAATATTTAGCCTAGAAAAAGAGCAAACAAGAGGGAGACATGATAGTTGCCTTTACATATTTAAAAGATTAAAATAAGAAACAAGAATTAAATTTCTACTTGACCCTGAAAAGCAGAGCTAGAATGAGTAGAAATTTTAAAGGAGACTTTAACTCAGACTATAGGAAAACTTCCCAATAATTTAAACTGCCATAAAATAAAATGTGCTGCCTTAAGGACTAATGAGATCTCCATCTCTGGAGGTTTTTGAGAGGAGGCTGGATCATCATTTGGAATGTTGGATTTATATTACAGCCATGAGAACTGAAAGAGAATTTAAGGATCCAGTATGATTTCTTGTGCAGATGAGGAAACTGAGGTTCATAGATACCAAATAAAATTATTTCTAAGTCCTAGCTACATGCCAGGCACGATGTTAGACTGAGTATAGTGAGAGAAGACATGAAGAGTCTTCACCCTTGAGAAACTTACATTTTAATGGGGGGGGGCGGGAAATGTACATTATCTATATACAAAACACATACAAAGCCGTTACAAGGTAATCTTGTCAGATTGGGGAGGTACAACACATAGAGATGGGCAAAGGGGAGTCAGGAAAGGCCTTGGTAGAATGGGCACTTGAGTTCAATTTCTGAGGAAACCATGGATTACAAAAACTGGAAGTGAGGAGGAAGAGCATTTTAGGTATGATGCAAAGTCATGAGAACAGAAGATGGAGCAAACGATTCATGAGGAAAACAGGTATGTGATCATCCTGGAAAGATAAGGAGCCAAGCTGTGAAGAGCTCTGATGCTAAGAAGAGAAATTTATATTTTATCCCAGAGGTAATAGTGAGATACTAGGGTTTATTGGGGGAGTGAGGGAATGGAGAAAAGGATGTCATGGTCAGCTTTAGGAAAATTGGGGATGGTGGATTGGAGAGGGAAAATCCTGGAGACAGAGAAAAATTAGGAGGCTATTATAAGAGTCCAGGCAAGAAGTGATGAGGTTCAAAATAAAAATTTCAAACTACTGAATTTTACTTAACTTTTCTAACATAGTATATAGCCAGTAACTTAAAAATTAGTGGTAGAGTAAGGAAGTGGATTAGTACGAAAGGTTTTTGTAAAGAGGTCATAATATTTACCTTCCATCAACCTTAAACATGCTTCAGTAGTCCTGCTCTTTTCTTAACAAATGCCCTTATACCCTCAAACTTTTTTTAGCACTCTTTCCATTTCCTCACTCTAAGTGAAACTTGGTTTTCTCTCCTGAGGTCACCAGATTCTTTACAGCTTATTCCATTGAAAGTCATTTTTTTTTCTCCTACTCCTGGGACCAAAAAGAGAGGTCAGTATACTTTTTTTACTCCCTACTGTCATACTTAGATCATTTCTGTGCTACCATCCTCAAATAACCTTTTTTCTTTCCAAGTCCATGCAATCTGTCTATAACACTACCTCCCTATCTTTACTGCAATCATGTACCAAATCCAGACAACCAATTTATAAAAAAATTATTTATTTTAGCATTCTTTTCTTCATTCTCCCCCCAAATTCTCCCTTACCCAATCAGAAAGCAAGTGATACGTTATCAATTATATATGTGAAATCATGTAAAACATATTTCTACGTTGACCATATGTTTCAACAATCCGGCTAGCAGCTGTTGTGGAGATGTAAGATCCACCAACAGCCAGCACCCAGAAAGCTGCCAAAGCACAGGATCTTTTGATCTGCTTAACTAAGGAAAGCAAGGTCAAGGGGTTGACAAGCTTACTTTAATTCAGCATACAAATATCATTCACTTAGTTCAGGGGAAGAGACCAGCACACTGAACTTCAGAGCAAATTACAAACAAATTACAAACATCAACAGACAGACCAAATACAGATTCATAGTTACCAACATCTAGGTTCAGCCCAGGAGCTCTGAACAAGGGCTGGCCCAGAGTCACGGGAGCCACCACTGCTGTGGGTAAGAGCTCTGAAGAAGAGAAGGCCAACCCCTGGTTTTCTATCTTTTTCAGGTCAGGGGTGAGTCACACATGCAACTTACCCACGTGACCTAAAATCATCCCAAAGAGGCAACTAAAACCCAAGTGGTCTAAGAGCCTCTGATGTCCCAAACCTATCACTCAAACTCATCTGTAAACTAGACCCTCCCCTGAGTTAGCCCCACCTTGGGCCCCACCTTAGTTACCAATCTACACCCACATAGGTTTGGTTAACACCTAATAGGGGTTAGAGCCAGGGGCTTAGCACTTAGTAAGACTCAATGAAATACACTGAATTACTCAAAGCAAACAAAAGCCAAACTCTTCAAGGGCACTTGTTGAACTAAGTGCTAAGGAGCCCATTTTGTTTACCAACACACCATACTTCAAAAAAAGCAAGAACAATAAAGAAAATAAGAAAATTATACTTCAATTTGCACTCAGAGTTCATTAGTTCTCTCTCTGGAGGTGGAGAGCATTTTTTTAAAATCATAAGTCCTTTGGATTCTCTTGGATCATTGTACTGATTAGAGTAGCCACATCTTTCACAGATGATCATCCCAGTTGTTCTCACTTTACTTTGCATCAGTTCACATAGAATTTGCCATGTTTTTTTTTTCTGAAATTGCACCCCTTATCATTTCTTAAATAGCATGACAGTACTGCAACATAATCAAATGCCATAACTTGGTCTGCCATTCCCCAATTGCCAAGCATCTGCTCAATTTCCAATTTTTTGCCACCACCAAAAAAGCTACTATAACTATTTTTTTGTACATATTGGTCCTTTTTTCTTTTTCTTTCATTTCTTTGGGATACAGACCTACTAGTGGTATTGGGTAGTGGGTCACAGAGGTATGAACAGTTTTATAGCCCTTTGGACATAGTTCCAAACTGTTCTCTATGTCATTTCTAATAGATGGGAGGTGGTACCACAGACTTATTTTAATTTGTATTTTTCTAATCAATAGTGATTTAGAGTATTTTTTTCATATGACTGCAGAATGCTTTGATATTTTTTCTTCTGAAAATGGCCTGTTTATATCCTTTGACCATTTATCAATTGGAGAATGGCAATTTTTATAAACTTGACTCAGTTCTATACTCATATATTTCACAAATGAGGCCTTTATCAGAGAAACTTGGTGTAAAAAATTTTATATTACTTCATTGTCTATGGCACCTTTGAGCATAATGATGTTTCCCTGATTATCTCTTTTAATTAGGTCTATTTTTGCTTTTGCTTTGTCGGAGATCATGATTGCTACCCCTGACTTTTTTACTTCAGCTGATGCATATTAGATTCTGTTCCAGTTCTTTATTTTAACTGTGTGTGTTTCTGTTTCAAGTATGTTTCCTGTATATGACATATTCTTGGATTTCTGGTTTACTTTACTCATGATAAGGTTTCTCTTTTGCCCACTATAATGGACTTCAACCACTTGAAATCCTTCATTCTACTCTTACACATTCCATATAGCATTCCCTAACTACAATGATTATAACCTTTTCTTTCCTTGGAGAAGCCTACAACCATGTAGGGCAAATGACTTACCCTCATGCTTGCCTAAGACCAGGCCATGTAAAATGGTCTCTCTTAGCTCTGCTCCTTCCTTCCTCAAAATTTCTTAACATTATCAGTCACTCTTTTTTCTTTCTCCCTAGTCACGGAAGAAATATCCTTAATCCTTACTAAGGTCAATCCTTCTATTGGTTCATTTTATACCTCCTGCAAGACTTTTTGTAGACATCATTTCATCTCTCTTGGGCAACTTTAATGTCCCCCTCTCCACTAACTTGTTCCCAGCTCTTTATAAGCATGCTCAAATATCTCTAATCTTTTAAAATGTCTTCCCTTAATCCTCCTACCCAGTCACTGTTCTAGCCCTCTTCTTCCCTTCTCAATCACACTTTTTGAAATATACCTATACTCATCATCTACTTTCTCCTCAACTCTTTGCAATTTTATTTCTATTCCCATGACTCAAACATAACTGCTTTCTCAAAGATAAACAAAAACCAACTAATCCCCATCTAATCTAATTTCCTTTTTTATTCTTCATTCTTCTTGGCATTTGATGCTAGAAAAAATCTCTCTTCCCTTGGTTTCAGAAACATCATATTTTCCATGGTCTTTTTCTGTCTCTCTAATAACTCTTTCCCTTTCTAAGACATAATTTGGGTGTCCCCCAACATTCTTTGTGCAGCCTCTCTATATACTCTCCCTAGGCAATTTCATTAACCTTAGTGTCTGGAACAATCACTGATGACTTCCAAAACTATATCTTCATCCCTGACCTCTTTTCTGAGCTGAGACATCCCACACTACTCCATCCAAACTGTGCCATTCTAAATACATGTATATGCTTTCTCACCATTTCTTACATCTGTATAGAATTTACTGAAAACTTCATTTTCAGTTTCTCAAGAACAACAGTTCTCAAAGTATGATCTAGGGATTGCCTGGACCCTTTAAGGGAATTCCTGAGGTCAAAACAACTTTGATAATAATACTAAGACATTTCTAATGCAGTAAATATCAATAGATACAACCTATATAAGCAAACACTCTCTGGAGGAATCTTCAATAATATTTAAGAGTGTAAAAGGCTTCTAAGACCAAAAGGGTCTAGATTGACTACACTAGTAATATTGCAAATATTTCTCTGAACTAAAAACCTTTCCCAGACTTTCTTTTTACTTTGTCTGAAAGTATGAAGATCAAGAATAAAGACCATTCTTAGAGAAAATGATTTGGCAACCAAACCTTTAAGAAATAGTACTTCTACTCTGGTTTAAAAGATTGCCTTCTCCATCCCTGGAATGAATTAGCCTTCAACTAACCTAAGGGGATGTCTTACTATCCAATGGGGAAAAATTCCCTCCTTTCATCATTCAGAAAAGACTGAAATCACTGGAGGAGAACTTTTTTGAAGAAGTTGTGAATGAAGTAGAAACAAATTGAGAAGCTGAAGACTATTATTTGAGAATGTTAAGTCTGCATTTTGACATATTTGTCAAGACAACAACAAGCATTTATTAAACACCTACCAAGTTCCAGGCTAAGTTCTGAGGATACAAAAAAAATTACCCCAGTTCTCAATAAGCTCAGAGTCCAAAGGGAGAAGATAACATGTAAAAAACTATGGGTGAACAAGATATACACAGAATTAATTGGAGATAATCAACAAAGGGGAAGCAGAAGCATTCAAAGTGATTAGGAAAGGCTTCTTGTAAAAGGTAGATTTTTAACTAGGACTTGAAGGCAGCCAGGGAGGAGATGAGAAGGGAGAGAATTCCAGGCATGGGAGACAGCCATGAAAAATGTCCAGAGTCAAGAGATGGAATGTCTAGCTTGAGGAACAGTAAGGAAGCCAGTGTCACTGGACCACAAAGCAGCTGTGGGTATGTAGTATAAAAAGAATGGAAAGGTTCGGGGTATGGGGAGGCACTAGGTTATGAAGGGCTTTGAATGTCAAACAGAGGGTTTTATATTTGAGCCTAGAGGTGACAGGGAACCATAGGAGCTTATTGCATAGGACAGTGACATGGTTAGACCTGCACTGTTGGAAGAAAAATTTGTTAGCTGGCTGAATAATGGACAGAATGGAGAGAAACTTGAGGCAAGGAAACAAGGTTTTTGCAAAGAAAGAAGGTTACTGCAATAATCCAGGCATGAGGTAATGGGACTGTGCGCAGTGTCAGAAGAGGCATATATGAGAGATGTCAGGAAGATATAAATATCACTTCAAATCATCTTGGTGTAGAGAGAGAAATATTCAAGGGTGCATATTGGGGGAGGGGAGATATATCAGTCTAAACATTTTTCTCTCTTAGCCAGAAAAAAGTTTAGATTTAGAATAATGATTAATTTTAATAATTGTTTCTGGCATATGACTGCCCAAAACACAAAGTACTAATATTTTTTGGACCTCTGGAAGACATTCCATCACACTACATTCTGGTTTGCTGCATTTCTCCTGACTACTTAAAGCCTAACTCAAATGTCACTTTTACAAATAACCCTCCCTGATCTCCACAATCAGTAATGACTTCAGACATCAAGCAGCACTCTGCACCTCTTTTATGCACTTAGCATGTATTACCCATAGAGGCAAAAAGAACACAGTCCCAGACATTTGAGTTTGAGTTCCAGCTCTGCCATTTACTGGTTATGTCACCGTGAGCACATTTGCCTATCTTTTTTAAGCCCAAGTTTCATAAGCAGCAAAAAAAAATGGGGATAATGACACATTCACTACATAAAATGAAAGACTTGTTGTGAGTAAAACATATCGAAATCATTAAAGCACCATGGTATCATTATCATTGATTTATATGTCATATGCTCCTTCCAGACCTGGGATTCTTAACCTTTTTTGTCATGTACCCCATAGCAAACTAAAGAAATCTACTGACCTCTCCTTAGAATAATGTTTTTAAATGCATAAAATATAATACATCGGATTGCAAAATATTTCAATCATGTTGAAATATACTTATGCAAATATTAAAAACAAATTTGTGGACTCCAGGTTAAGAAGCCATTTTCTAGACTATAACTTCCATGAGGACAGGGACCATCCCTTAAATTTGTATCTTCCCCAAGACCTCTAAACAGTTAACCATAAAAAAATATATGCAGAAAAAAAATTTGGTGTTGCTGACATGTATTTACTGCAGATACAAATATCACCTGATATATTTTGTTCAAATATAAATTATATATAAAAGATGTATGCATGCTTAGTATAAAGTTTGTAATTATACAGAATTATAAATATTTCTATATTGATTATACTAATGCATCAAACACCTCTGTGCTGCAAGACCTCAAGGGTCTGTTGTACTCCCTCCACTAACACAGACTGGAATCCATCTTTGAAATTATCTTCACACTTGTGGTCAACAAATTAACCTTCCTGCAGCCAATCTATAAAAACATGAATCCACTTTTAAAAAATAAAGTAGTAACACATGAAATGCCTTTTGTGATCCATCAAATCTATGAATTGTCTTTTTTTTTAGTTGCATGTGCTTCTGTGCAAAATCTTTGATATAGTAAACTTGGTTGTTTGGATTTTCCTTGGAATTAGTGTCTTGTTAATTCTTCACGGGAAATGGAAAAACAAGAAGTATCTACAAAGAAGACAGAATAATGTTGACTGTTGTTGGTTTTTGTGGGAGTTGGTAGGAATGAAGAATGGGTAGGAAGACTGGATTCTAAGACAAGATGCAGAATAAGTTGACAAGCAGTGATTTGCATCCACTACCTATGATGACCTTTAGTTAATCATTTGACCTCCCTGAATTTTCTCAACTAAAAAATGAGAAGGTAGGACTAGATGACCTCTAAAATCTCTTCCAAGTGAAAACTTTATCATCTTGTGAATAAAAATATTAGAGGGTTTTTTTGGTGGTGGTGTTGTTCGGAGATGGTATTTGATCAAGATGTCACTAAAATATTTATAATATTTGGCAATATTAAGTCCAACTGTTTTGATTTTTAAAATTATATTTTCTTAAACTTGAACAAAAGTTTTCATCTGTAGTTCAGACCAACCACATATAAAGCATTTCCCTTACTACTCATGGTACAGATTCAAGATCAGGTTTCAAATACTACCCAGTGATACTAGACCAGAATTTCAGAATCATGGAAGTTGAGTCTCAAATTATAAACTTGCCTAAAACATTATAAAACCAACCAAATCCCTATTATCTAACATATTTTCTGAAGGAAAATGTATTTTTAAAATCCAGATATTGTGTTTCTTATTGCTCTTTGATATTTCAAGCTTGTTAACAATCTGGTAAAACAGGGAGAAAATTGAAATAGCTGTAAAGTCACTTTTAAGTTCAATAATCCTAAATATTTTATAAGGACATCCCTTACCTTCAAATATTTATTTTATTTTTTAAAGATTTATACCCCATTCATTTAAGGCACCATTCACTTTAAAAGGCAGTTCAAAATAAGACATTTAGAGATTAAAAGGAATAGAGTCCATACAAAAGCAGAAAAAATCATCAGACAGAACCAAGTAGTACAAACATACACTAAAATGCACTCTTGGCAGTTAAGGCAAAAAGAGAACTATATCAGAATAAACAATTATCATTTGCTTACTAGAGGAAGTATATCAATTCACTTGCACTAAAAAACAATTATTCCTGTAACCAAACTCAGAAATTTTAATGAATCTTTAACATTCAATGACTAACATAATAAATAATGTCTTCAACTATACTTTTAAAAGAGACAGAGCAATATTGTTTAAAAGGAAAGTTCTGGTATCAATCCTGTAATAAATGTAGAGGAAATAATATTAAATTCAATTATAAAACCATCATTTCCTGATTCATATCATAGCATTCAGACTGAGTAAAATTCCAAAAGCAAAATAGTTTTAGTATCAGAAAGAATGCCTAATTTAATATTTTGATACAATATTTCTTAGAATTTCACCAACAAGCTTAAAGTATCTACACTATTAAACATGATAAATACTCAACTATTCCTTTTAACTTTCCTCTGACCATTTGGTTCTGTAATCTATAGTACACTACTAAAACAATAACAAAAAGATTCAGATTAAATTGAAATTTTTGACACAAAATTATTGCTTAATAAATGGCTATTAGAAGTATTTAAAAGCTTCATCAATCCTAATGTTTCTCCATGGAAACATTCTCTGCCACAATATGATTTAAGCTTAGCCACTATATTTCCTTGGTTTTGTTCCAGAAGAGGAAAAATGAACTAGACATACAGCAAAACATGCATTATCCAGTATAACACGTGGCCTGGTCTCTAGAGGCTAGATATCCTCTGCCTAGTTCCAATCCACCACATAGAATTTTAGGTGCCTACAACCAGCCATGTGTAACTGAGGGGCTTATCCTTGTGTGATGATGAAGAGTTCTCTAATTGGCTCCTGATGCAGAAAAACTGAAAACTCAGGAGTTGTTGAGCCAAATCTAAGTCTCTATAAAAAAGAGGGGGCAACCCACTTTTCTGTCAATCTTTCTTTTGTGGCTGGGAGTTATGCAGAACTATGTGAGCTGCCTCATTAAAGTTGGGTAAGGGATAGGGAGGTTACCCTGTTCCCCACCCAAATATGGCTTCTATGGCCACTTCTGTCTCTTTGTGTTTACTTTTTCCTCATGCTGGTGCTCTGCCCAAAGGAATATAAACTGTGATCGCTGAAACCTTGCTAGATATCTTGGGGTTTACAGGCAAGATTTCTTTTTTATGGACCATGCCTTAAACCCAAATCACTCTGACTCTCACTGACTGACCAACAATAGATCCCAGGCCAAGCCTCAGTTGATCATTGCTTGGAGTCTGATGGCTCAGAGGGAGTATAAATAGCAATTGTTTTTGTTTTGGCCAGAAACTCTGGGAATCTTCACCTTCCAGACTGACTTTTTTTTTTTTGACCAGGTAAAAGAGTCCATTCTTTATCTCATTTTCCCCTAGCCTTAATCACTGAATGGACTTTGCCTCAGGCAGACTGAGACCTGGGAAAGACCTTGGCTTAAAAAGTCCAAGGCCTCCCACTGCATGGGGCCATTTTCAGTCATTATGATGTATATCTTGCCACTGGACCCAGATGGCTCTGGAGAAGAGAGTGAGGCTGGTTACTTTGCACAGCCCTGCCTCACTTAAATCTAATTCACTTACAAATCATAATATCTCCTTTGGGATGTCATGATCCTCTTCAAAAACAAAGCAAGATATAGTATACAAATATACACACACATGCATATGTGTATACCATATAGACTAACACATATATACACACATGCATACATGTATGTATAGATATCACACATATAGTATACATATATAATGTGCGTATAATATGTACATATAATATGTAGATATATAGATAGATACATAATATAATACATACATATGGTGGCAGTTAGGGGGCAAAGTGTATCAAGCGCAGGGCCTGGAGTCGAGAAGACCAGAGTTCAAATCTGGTCTCAGACACAACCAGCTCTGACACTAAGGCAAACTTCTGTTTGCCTTAATACATTAGAAAAAGAAATCACAAACCACTCCAGGATCTTTGCCAAGGAAATCCCACGGACAGTATTGACATGTTATAATCCACAGGTCATGAAGAGTCAGACATGACTGAACAACTGGACAATAACATACACACATGTGTATATAGATAAACATACATACACATAAACATACATATACATATATGTATATATATGTATATATGTGTGTGTATATATATATATATATACATACATACACATATCAGAGCACTTATAAAAATACATTAAGCAGCTATGCTATTCTATGCTCTCTGTATAACCTACCTGGTAAAATGGGTGGCTTACAACAATTAGGGAACAATATACGAATTAACATAATCCCACTCTCAGTTAAATGTATATTTGAGGTATAAGAGATATGTCATGAATATTTTAGATAAATTATAAATGGATTACTCTTAAAATAGAGCTATCTTGGTCCAGTGGAAAGAACACTGGACTGGACTATTAGAAAGCTTGAGTTTGTGTCTAATTGCCACCGTTTCATGATTGTGTGTGCGTGGGCAATTCAGTTCATCACTCTGACACTCAGTTTCCTACCTAGAAAATCATGAGATGGAATTAGATGATAGCTAAAGTCCCTTCCGGTTCTAATTAAAGACCTTTAGAGGAAGAGATATATGTCTATGTCCCCCCAAAAAGTTCACCAAGAGGGGGCTACCAACATCCTAGAGATCAGTTAGTCCCTATAATTTTACAGATAAGGAAATAAGGCAATGAGGCATGTCTGCTTATGCTAAGCAACTCTTGGCCATGTATCTATGGCCTCCCAAAAGTTTTCCACAAGGAAGCCACCTAAAAACTTCAAGAGGTCTAAATTACTTTTGCTGATATCACAAGGATGGTTCAAGAATTAATTCTGTACTTGTTTAAAGCACTGCTGCATTATTCTTTTACCCTTCATACTATCTGCTTAGAGTATCCTGTTATATCATAATGTGATACCAAATCACTGCAAAGAAGAAAGTGAAGTAATAATGAAGGCTTTTAAATTTTCAATTTGGTCATTAAAATGATATGCAGGGCTAAAACTATTATCTACTCCTTCAGCCTCAATGTTAATATTTTTAAAGGAATGTTCCATTTTTTTTGAAGTGTCGAGCAAAACATGCCCCTACAGGGTGTCTGTATGTTAATAATGATAATACTGGCACCCTGACAACTACCAAGGATTTAATGGAGTCTTAAACTATGTAGAGAAATATTTTTAAAAGATCATCCTACCTAATCTCTAAGAGTGAACTGCATATAAAAAGATAAAGATAAATATATGATCTTTAAACAAACAAAAAAGTCAAAAAATCTTCAGACAAAAATGTAATTTCATACAATAGCATGATTATGTATGTTGATAAAATGGACCATTTATTTTGATAAAGCACATAATTTAATGATATAATTTGTAGCTACATACATATATACATATGTTGCAATTTTAAAAAGGGCTTATGGTTTCATTGGTATTAAAAGTTGCTGATAAGGAGCTTCCTCTACCAAAGCAGATTGGCACCTTCTCCACTACTTTTAGTCTTAGAGGATTACTTGGGTCATTGAGAGATTAAGTGACTTTCTCAGGGTCACACAGTCAGTATATGGCAGATTCTTAGGACAGCATCTATTGGATGCTATGTTGCTTCTCATGAGGATATAATTTAAAAAACAAAACAAAAAAATGTACCCATTCCCTTACTTCCAATGTTTTACCTTCTGATGTAATATATATTACCGTAAGATGGTGTGATATGGATAAATAGTGACAAAACAGCTCTTTTCTCCAAGTGTATATTTGTTATGGTTCAGTCATTTTTGACTCTTCATGACCCCATTTGGGGTTTTCTGTGAACCCAGTGGGCATATTCTTGCCAAAGATACTGGAGAGGTTTGCCATGTCTTTCTCCAGATCATTTTACAGATGAGGAAACTGAGGCAAATAGGGTTAAGCCACTTCTCTAGGGTCAAATAGCTAGTAAATGTCTGAGGCCAAATTTGAACTCAGGAAGATGAGTCTTTCAGCCTCCAAGCCCACTGTTCTATCCATCGTGCCACTTAGCTGCCCTCTCTGAATGTGTAGGAGATACCAGTGTTAAATCACTAAATAACATTTTAATTTTATTTGTTGTTGGGATGAAACATCTATTTGCTATATTTTCATTTCTCATATGCATAAGTCTTATATTAGCAAATAGTAATACAACTACAATGAATACACTTAACAACATTCACGATGAAGAAACTTTTTTGTGGTGAGTTCAAATATCTAAAATGTGACAAAAGAAAATAACGGGTCAAAACAAAAGTAATCATGAATAAAGAGCTCAGCTCAATCAAGATCTGAGGAAGAATATGAACCTGAGAGCAACTGACTTTGGGGAGAGAAGTAAGAAGACAGAGAAGTGAATTAGAGAAGCCTCACCTCCCCTCTTTCCTGGACCCAGAGGAAAAAAACATCCATGTTTGAGATCTGGGAGACAGGAATAGCTACTAAAGCCTCTTGCCACACAGGCTGGACTAGTTCTTTTTCTTAAAAAGTACTAAAACAGTGATGAAATATTGAGCTAACTCCTGGCTCAGGGTACTAAAGACTCCAACTTTGATATAAATTCTGGGTCACATGCATGCACAAAAGCAAGAGGAGCCTCCTCCCTGCTGCTTGATTAGCCTCAGGATGACATGGGCAGCACCAAGGCAAGGGAGCTGAAAATCCTTGTTCGATATCCACCATCTGCCAAGGCAAAATAAATCTCCTTTTGTTAATTATGAGATGTTCCACTAGTAATTCATTTCATTCTAATATTGGACCCAAACAACCAGAAGATCAGCCCACGTTAGAACCTTCCTACAACACATGCTGAACTTGAGCCCTAATGACTTGTATTACAATTTATTTATTTTTAGGAAATCCACCATTCGAAATCACTGGTGCTAAATGGAAATACTAAGGATCTCGAATATATGTTAAAGGAACTCATTTATTAAAAGTGTAAGCCTCTAGCTAACTGCATTCTTAAAACAAATTTTTGGATAAAGTCATTCCCATATGTAATAATGAGCACAAATTAATGGAATAAGTGATCATTGGTGTACCTACTTTTATTATTTTTAATGTTTTTTTTTAAATTCTAGAAAGTAGAGTACTCAAATGAACTCAATATTAGCTTAACTTAAACATTATTACAATTATAGTTCGAAAAAAAATGACCCTTAAACATGTTAAGAGCTTAAGCATATTTGAAAACAGAGCAAACTGTCAAAGCTCTGCCTTTGGAACCCAGATAGCAGAGGAAGGGCCTTTCAGAAATAGCATTTCCACTTCTTGGAAGTACGAATTTGGAAACTATTTGCAAGATTCACTTGCCAGATTAATTATAGCTCAGCCTCAGATGATTTTAACTAATTAATTTCATTTATAATATCATAAAAAGTACATATATGCTCATTCTGAATAATTCACATTCCAATCAAGTATTGATTCAAAGTAAAATAAATTCATGACAATGAACAATACAATTGCCAATGTGGGTTTTTTTTTTCCAGTTTTTAGGTCCTGAAAATTTTCTACTATTGGTAATTAAACTGATCTGTAACCAAAAGAGAAAGCTTATACATGATCTAACAATAGAGTAGTGGGGAAAATATGTAAATAAGTCTCTTTCTCTGATGATCAATAAATGTGTAAAAAAAGTTGACCCACCTCATTTGGGCACAGTCTTGGCTTCTAGAGGCAGGTAGGTGGTACACTGGATAAATCATTCAGCCTAGAGTCCTAAAGACTTAAGTACAAATGTAGACTCAAACACTTCTGATTTGTGTGACCCTAGACAAGTCACTTCACCCCATTTGCCTCAGTGTCCTCATCTATAAAATGAGCTGGAGAAGGAAATGGTAAACCATTTCAGTATCTGTGCCAAGAAAACTCCAAATGGGGTCATGAAGAGTCAGACAAAATTGAAAGGACCAAACAACAACAACTTGTCTTTTAGAGTCAAAATTCCACTAATAACATAAATAAGACTTTAATCTAGATCAGGGCTGTCCAACCTTAGGGTATCCTAGGTCTCCATTAAAATAAAATAATTACTTGAGAGCCGCACCCAGAATAAAAAATATAGTACCACAAATAGAAAGTGGGGGAATGCGTGTCATCAATACGACAGACGAAGGCGCAAAGCACAAAAGCAAACACAAAACAACAAAGGGACAACACAACAGTATAAAGGAAGGTGCATACTGATTAGTCTACATCATACAGACGGAACGCATCCCACAGACTGATTGAAAATTCCGTGCAACATGTTCTGTCTGTAATACTGCTTAAAAACACCAAAGAAAATTAGTATCAATGAGATTATTTATTAGTGATGGAATTTAAAAATCTAATATGCATTCCATGCAAATTATTATTTTATTTTTTCCCTGGTGAAAATTAAAACCGAAAGGAGGGCCGCATAAAATCACACTGCAGTCCCATGTGGCCTGTGGGCCATATTTTGGACAGCCCTGATCTAGATTCTTAGGCAGTGTTACACGTGGGTGTGTGTGAATATGTGCACAAGATACATATTTTGTTCTGGAACTGTGATTTCTCATTTTAGATTTCTAGTTTAAAGGAGAAAAAAGTTGCTTAATGCAGTGAGAGGTTAAGTGACTTGTCAGAGTAACGTAGGCAATACGTGTCTGAGATGGGACTTGAAATCAGGTCATCATGACTACAAGGCTGCACCTCTATTGATAGAAATATGGTTTATTATTATATTATAAAAGATACCATGAACTACCTATATTTATTATAGATAAATAGATATGTTCTTTAAACATATAAAATCTATTTCTCTACAAGAAGAAATATAAATATAAGAGATTCTGAAAAAGGATTGTTTTATTTTAAAAAGTCCCTGCAGTCCTCCCTTGTAAATATAATATTAATAGTAACTCTCTTAAAGCACTTTATGTTTTCTCCCATTTTAATGGCTAGAAGTTAAATTCAGACTACATCTCTCAAGTTGATACTATCAGTACAAGAGCAAGTGTGACTTATTCTACATTAGTTCCAAGGTAGTCAAGAATAAAGGGTAGGAGGGGCAAAAAACAACCCAAATAGGCTGGCAAAGAAATATCTGAGTCAACACTTCTTCATATAAGTCATAGAAAGCTTAATAATAAGTACTTAATTACTTAGAAGAGGTTTTAAAAGGAAAGGCTTAAAATGTAGTACATGATTTTATTCACAGTAGTCTTAAGCAGACCTACCCTGGTCTGACTGCTGACAACTGGTGCAATGTCTCTCATTTACCTTCCTGCCATAACATATTGATTTTGAGTAGATGAATACATCTCAAGGGGAAAAAAACTATATGAAAAGGAAGAGAAAATCCCAAATAATCAAAACATAGGGGCTAAAAAATTGCATATGCCAACACTTCATAGATTTAGCTAAACATTACATTTGGTACCAATATTCCATGATATTCTTAATAAATCACTTGCTACTGAGGGCTACAATTATCTCCTAAAATATTACCATATATAATATTCACGACACACAGGTTAGCTTGAAGGAATGTGATTAGCAAAGTGCTCCAGTTCAACAAATGAAAAATATATTTGTGTGTATGTCTGCGTGTATATGTACATGAACACACACATCATGGGGCAGCTAGATGGCACCACAGTGTGCAGAGTGCCAGGCCTGGAGTCAGGAGACTCATCTTCGTGAGTTCAAATCTGGCCTCAGGCACTTACTAGCTGAGGGACCCTGAGCAAGTCACTTAACCCTGTTTGTCTCAGTTTCCTCTGTAAGGAGGAATGTAGCATGTGTGGTAGTACATTTACACCTGTAAAATGGGCTGGGGAAGGAGATGGCAAACCACTTTGTCAAGAAGACCCCAAACAGGGAAATGATTAAATGACTACAAACAACAACATATGTGTATATGTGTGTATAACACAACTTTGTAAGGGTGTAAATGAAACATAGAACATTTTACTTTGGCCTACTGATACCCAAATCATTCCTCCTCTCAGTAACGAGTTTCCCTCCTCATGAAAATAGCCCTACGGACTTCATTTGTGCTCTTCTCATGGTTCATTTGCATACATCTGCATACTCTATTCTGGAAGACATTGTTGTGCATGTAGTATAACCCTGTATATTATGTATGAATTGTGCTCCTATCCCACCTAACCTGAAAACCCCATGAGGACAATGACCAAGTCCAAATTATGATCTCATTTCTCCCCAGGATCTAAAAGCCCAGCATTTACTGGAGGAATTCATGAATCATTCAAAAAAGCCCTCCTTAATATTTGGCTTGAGGAAAGAAACAGCCCAGGCAAAGGGAAAGTAAGTTATCATGGTCCAGGGGAAAGGGCATTGCATTTGGAATCGGAGGACCTGAGTTTGAATCCTGACGCTGCCTCTACCTACTGACTACCTACATGATCTTTGGCAAAGCACAACCTGTTTGGAATTCAATTTCCTAATTTTCAGAATGAAGGCATTAGACTAAGCTCCAGAGGTCCCTCCTACAGCTCTAAATCTACAGAAGAAAACAAAGGCAAAGTTGTGAATTAGATTTTTGACGACATATCATGTGGTCTCCATTGCATACATGGAAAAGGGAAGTGGGTGTACAAGCTTTTAGTACCTGCCTAGTAAAAGCCATAAAATGCCATTCCAGTAGCTCACATTGACTATGTAGTACAAGCTCCTGTCATTTCGTTTTCCTCAGGCTGGGTGACTACTTGACCTATGATCTGCATACCCACCTCATAGCTGGTTACTAATGATTCAGGACTGATTAGACTTTATGTCTGCTACTAAGTTTCTTGCCTTTCTTGTTTCCATCTCTATGAAGTTAAACAAAATCTAACAATAATTTGAAAATTACTATGGACTCTGATACCCAACACATAATTTTAGCACAGATTAATAAGCCACTTACAGGAGGACATGGAGTATTTAATATTACTTGGATACTCTGATATAACTGAAATGATTTATTGGATGAATATGGTTCCTTTGTGAAATGACATTCTATATCAAAAATAAAAAAGAAACAAAAGAAAAATAACCACTACAGAGGGGAAAAGCTTCTGATCACAGGACAGGGACATTATAAGATCAATGTTGTGTGCACTGTGTGATTGATGATGGATCTTTATTCTAGAGCAAGTCATATCTACTCTTCATTGAATACTGAAAAGCATGCCAGTATAAGAGCTAAGAAAAATTCTGTTTTTCTTTGGAATAGGAGATAATGTTCAAAGCATTATATTATGAAAATGTTCTAAAAACAGTCACCTCATAGAGGATTCTTTGTGCATCACATGAAATGTCATCATTTCAGGGAGATAATCCATTGTCCTCTGTTGGTTGTTGAGAAAGGTGACAAAAAAAGCATTTGGAAGACAAATGAATGATAATGTATCAGTCCTATGGCTCTTTGTACAAAAATAATATATCCTAACAATAAGAAGGCCAAAGCTCACTGAAATCACATTCCACAGTCACCCAAATAAATTGAGTAAATGGAATTCTAGCTAATAGAATAGCATATATGAAAGAAATAGAGATATAAGTTTTTATACATGTTTCCTATACACATTGCAAATGCACTGTCCTTATACTAAGATAACTGAGGAAGTCAAGTGATAGCATACATAATAGCAGGTGGAAGAGAGAGAGTAGTACATAACTCTACCAACTGCTCTCAGGGACAGAATTCATTGACAGTATGATGAAGGAGAGGTTTTGGCCTCTAGCACAGCTGCTATATATGATCTGTAGAATTTAAATCTGTACTGCTGTTGTTCTGTTTGATTGGATCTTACCAGATATCTCTAGGTAACATGGAGAAGCTATGAAGCACTTGATTTCATCAGCAAGGGCAGAAAGAGCCATTACTATTAGCTAGAGAAATGTTTTATGCAAACCACCAAGGACAAAGAGGAAAGGGCAAGGAACAAGAGTCTTCAAGGTTTATTAGAGCATCAAGATCTGTAGGAGGGTGAGAAATATGACTGGTGTATCTGGGCAAGGGGCTCAAGGAAGAAGGAACTGGAGAAGTCAGAGAGAAAAGACCATCTTAGGAAAAGGACTTGCTTCATGGCTTGAGATTCTAGGGTAAGAAAATTGAATGTAAATTTGTCCTCATGTTCACCCTGGCCATTTTCTTCCCTGACTCTCTCTTTGCTCCATCCTCCAAACCCACCCACCAGAATCTATGCAAAGGAGGAATTAAACCACTAGGTTCTGTATTCCCTGGGACCATACACCTTCATCTTCACTCTGGACACTTTTCCTCCCTGCCACTACCAGGAGTACCCTCCTCTGCCACCCCCATAGTCCCAAGAAAAAGTGCATTAATACACTACTCTATTGTTCCTTTCAACATTGTTGTAACTCCCTAGACCACAATCTCCTTCTCTGCCCACAATTTATGTATTGTATTTCCAAATTAGAACATAAGCTCCTTCAGGATAGGTACTATCTTTCTTTTGTATTTGAATTCACACTGTTTGTTACTTGGCAAGAGCTTAAAATTATTTTCAGGAATTGTAACAATAATCATACTTCATATTTATATCATATTTTGATAGTGTATTGATAGAATGGACAAAACCTGGAAATTCATTGGCTATGGATAATGCAGGAGAGTAAAGAATTGATAACTTCAAGATTATACAACTTCCTGGAAGAATAATAATACCCTCAACAAAAACAGATAAGTACTTCACAAAAAGTCTTTGGGGTTTGGGAGGGGCAGATGAGAAGGGATAGATAATGAGTTTCATTTTGGACATGAGAAATCCAAGTGGAGATGACCAGCAGATAATATAAAAGAGAGCTAAGGGCTAGATATGGGAATCATCCACACAGAGGTGTTAATGAATGGGAGCTGATGAGAACATCAAATGAGATAGTACAGAGGACAAAGAGAAAAGGGAAAAGCCCTGGGGCACAACCTATACTTAGGGAGCCAAACATGGAAGATAATGGGTAGGAGGAAAAAACCAGAAAAGAGCAGTGTCATTAAAGCCAAGGGAAGAAAAAGAATTCGAAAAGAGAGCTACTCAACAACACAAAAGCAGCAGAAATATCAAGGATGATACCTGAGAAAAGCCATTGGATTCAGCAATTAAACAATAACTGGCAAACTTAGAAAGAATGATTTCACTCTTGTGGTTGGGTTGGAAGCCAGTTATATCAGGTTGATTACTGAGGAAGATGAGGATGTGCTGGCAATGATTGCAGATGTATCTTTTCTGGTTTGGCTTCTAGTTTTCAAAGTTTGGCATGATAAGGAAGAGACAGAGCATGATTGTATGAGGAGATGGTTGGATGGAGAGGATAGTAGTATCAATTGAAGGCTTTTTAAGGACCAGCATGCCAAATGTATATTTGTAGAATGCAGGGAATTAGAGCTAGTAAATAAGGGGAAATTGAAGAAGAGTAAGAGAAAAGGAATGGGGCAAAGAAGGCAGATAGATGGTGGGAAAACCTAGGGTTGAATTTTCACAAGGCACATATGGTGACAACAGAAAAAGGGCAAAGGTATCAAAGGTATAAGACACAGTAGAGTTCAACTGGTTAACCATAAAGTCAAATGTGTAAAGAGAAGAAAGCGCAGCCATAGCAAGGGTGATGATCCAGGAGACTGAGAAAGGGGAGACTGATCAGAGCTTATTGTGAGAAGAATAGGTTTAGGGGGAGTTAGAAAGACAGATACATGGACAGATCGGACGTTCAGTGCTTTTGCTACTAAATCACAATGCCCAAAGCTCAAGGAATCACAGGGGTTAATGAGGAGGTTATTAAAAAGCAGGGGATACCTGTGATATATTAAGCAGTAGGGAACTAAATTCTAGAACAACTAAAACATTTAGAAATCTTAGTAAAATGTATATCCCTTGACCAAAAAAAAAAACCAAACAAACTAGAACTTGAGCTAATATCCAGATAATCAGACCAGGCAAGATGAAACTTGCCATCCTTAGACAAGGTTGGGAAAAAAATGAGAAGTCAGGTAAGAGAGGGAGGAATTTCTTTGAAAGAATAAGACCTAATTGTCTGTATCTTTGCATGTGGTACCATATTGTTCACCAATAAAACTTAGACAATTTAAAAACACTCCTTTTTGCTTTGTAATTATAATTTCCTCATATTTTCCCCTATAGTACATAGCTGTAAAATACAAAAAATAATACTTTTGTTTCTTTCAAAAGCAGGGAAAGACAGAAAGAGGTAAAGGGAAAAAAAGTCCTTTTCTGAAGGTTGTTGTCCTCCGTTATAGTCGCAGAAGACCAAAATGACATCACTATGTTGGGGTCAACATACAGCATGTCCAACTGTAGGTGATCAGACCAATATGAGCTTGGAAGGTTCTACCATAGGTCGGGTACAAATAGTCCAGGTACAAACAGTCCATATGAACATTTAGGACGGCAACATCTCTAAAAGTGCACATCTCATGTTTCTTTTGAGCTACTGAAATTCTGCTTTGCTCTTAGAACAGAGAAGGTAAGGCTAGAGTATGCTGTGTGGCAGCAAGAGATCAATAGGAAACTCAAGTTCTGGGATTTACTAATGGAAGTAAAAATTGGGGGTAACAAGGTGAAATGGACTTGGGTTTGAGTTCTGGCTATTTGGTAACTAAATGGTACTAGGCAACTCACTGTGGGCCTAGAGAGTCTGTGTATATCATTTTTCAGTCATGTCTGACTCTTCATAACCACATTTGGGGTTTTCTTGGCAAGGATACTAGACTAGTTTGCCATTTCCTTCTCCAGCTCACCTTATACATGAGGAAACTGAGGCTAACAAGAGTAAGTGACTTGCCCAGGGTCTCACAACTTGTAAGTGCCTGAGGACAGATTTGAACTCAGGAAGATGAATCTTTCTGACCTCAGACCTAGTGCTCTAGCCAATGTGCCACCTAGCTACCCAGAGGCTCTGCTACATGATCTCTCCTTTCTCTTAGGAGGCTCACACAATATCAGAAAAAAGAATTCTTATAGGAAATCAGGAAAAAAAACTTGAGTACTTTTCTGAGTTCTGCTAATAAATATCTGCATCATTTTGACCTCTATGTGAATCCTTTCCAACTGTAACATTCTATTATTCTGTAATTCATAGAGCAACATTAAAAGCAGAAACAGATTCAGCAATAATTCTTGCTTTCTAGAAGTTGGATTTTGCTGGAGGTCTAAGTCAGTTTTCATCACTGCCATTCTGTGGTGATTTTTTTCTCAAAAAAGTCCCTTACTGTGGATTAAGTTACAAAGAAAAATTTTCTTTAAAATTAGTCTGGCAGTTACAACCCACTGAAAAAAACAAGCCAGATGCATATGGTTCTTAGAAAGTGAAGATTTTTTACCAAAAAAAAATAAGCAAACATTTTTCCATAGACATTTTTAAATGGAACTGAAATTGTAAAGGCCGGATAGTCAATAGTATTTATTAAAAAGAATAGTCTTTTGTCAAGGAAGGCTCAATTTATGATCAGAAAAAAAATCAAATTAGAAAATGATTCTTACAGTTGAGAAAAGCATTAAACAAGCTGAAATTATTGACAATAAATGATAAGGAAAAGAATTTTTAAATTATATTGTTTCAATACTTCAATGGATCAGATGATATATGGACCCCTTACAATGGTTCCAATCACAACCTAAATACATCTTCCTCTCTCCCCATGCAAATCTTTCCATGTCCTCCCATGTGCTCTCCACAGGGAGCCCAACTAATATGTTTTCCCCCTTTGAAGGATCATTATCCATGCCCCCTCGCCTCAAAAGAGATATACCTCCATGCTCTGCTTGGCTATCTTCTCTGTACTTTAGATATCCTCAGCTGGCGATCATCAACTCCCATGGGTTCAATTATCACCTATATGCAGATGACTCCCAGATCTATATATCCAGTACTAATCTCCCTCCTGGGCTCTAATCTTATTTTACTGAGGAATGCTTTTCAAACCCAATATATCAAAAAGTGGAACTCATTAACTCAGAACCTGCTCTTCCTCACAACTTCCCTATTTCTGTTAAGAGTATCACTTGAGGCAAATGCAGGTGATATTGTCTATAACAATCTCAACAGAAACAAGCTTTATTTTAAGAGGCAGTCTGATACAATGGAAAGGGTGTGGACTTGAAGTAAAGCCTAGCCTCGGATACTTACGAGCTGAAGGACCCTAAATTCAACCTCAGTTTACTCCTCTGTAAAGTGGGAGGGATAATAGCAACTACCTCTCAGGGTTGTTACAAGGATAAAATGAGAGAGTATTTGTAAAAGGCTTTGAAAACCTCAAATTACTACATAAATTCTAGTTCTAAAAAAGTCTTCTACTATGGATTGAATTACATAGAAAAAAATTCTTTAAAATTAGTCTGGTAGTTACAAAGGAATAAGATTAAAGAATATATTATCTTAAATATTTCTTGAGTGAAAGAACAAAGGAAGAATGAATGAATCTAGAGCATAAAGGGTGACCTCCCCAGAGGAGTAGATCATGAAGTTAGCTTTTAGAATCCTAATTAACTATAACAGGTGAGAGGAGGGGGGAAGAGGGGAAGAGGGGGAGAGAGGGAGAGGGGGAGAGGGGGAGACCAGGAGAGCGGGAGGGAGACAGACAGAGGGGGAGGGAGAGAGGGGGCAGGTAGAGAGAGGGAGATCCACCTACCAGTTCTGGAGTAAACTGATCCATCAAGCTAAAATAATGAATGTTACTAAAAAGAGGGTCTTCTAAGAGAGGCATTTGAAAGAACATGAATGCATAGGCTCAAACAGAGGGAAGCATTTTTGTATGAAAGCCAAATTAATGCCCTATGGTAGTGACGCTAACCCAAAAAGAAGGATTTAAAAGTGAGGAGATGAGAAATATGACTGGGAATATCTTCTTCAAGAATAAAAAAGTAGAAATTGGGGATCAACTGACAGACTTTCCTTCCGTGGGAGAAAGAAAGAACAAAATGACATAGAGCAATAATTTGGAGGGCTAGATCTAAAGGTACAATTAGAAGGGTGATAAGACTGAGAATCAGAGAGCTATTTTCTAGTTCTAGCTCAGCTGCTAACCAGTCATGTGAGCTTAAGTGGGGAATCAAGCTAGATGAGTTCTATTTCTCCCAAATCTCAACTCTCTACTTGTTACCCCTGAAACATTTTAGGGAAATCACTTAGCCTGGGCCTATTTCCCCATGTGTAAAGTAGAAAGATTGAACCAGATAGCCTCTAAGGTACCTTCAGCTGGAAATCCTATAAATACTGGTTAACAGCAATTAGAATATTCCCAGTTGGCAATAAGTCTGCTTTGTGCTCTTATTCAGGGGATTGGACCAGCTGACCTACCATGTCCATTCCAGTTCTAACAATAGTTCATATAGCTAATTATGTCTTTCTGAACAACAGACCTGAGAGACATTGTGTCAGGAAGTATACTATAATGGGAAAAACACTGACTCAGGAATCAGAGGATCTGGGTTCAAATGCCCCCTCCAATGGTTATGTATCTGTAAGACCTTGGACAAATCGCTTTCCTGGGCCTCAGTTTCCTCAACTGTAAAATGAAGAGGTTGAACAAGATAATATCTAAAGTCCCTTCTGGCTCTAGATCTATGATCCTATGATCTATAAAGGGAAGTGAAGATTCCAAAGAGCAAACATGGTTTAATCAAGAACAAGCAGTGCCAGGTTCATCTCATTTTCTTTCTTGAACAAGATTATGAAACTAATAGAGAATGGTCTGACTATAACATAACCTAAACACATAGTAGCTATCTGTAAGTATGTAAAGGAAAGATGATTCTATTTGGCCCCAGACAGCAGAACAAGGAAATAATGGGTAGACACTGCAAATTGGCAAATTTCAGTTTCATATCAGGGAAAACTTTTAAGATATTTCAGGGACTTAAAAATGAAATGGTCTCAGGAGGTAGCAGGTTTCCCTTCCTTGGAGATCTCCAAGCACAGACAGGATTACTACCTCATAGGTATGTTATATAGTGAGGAATCCTTTCATGTACTACATGGCTGATGATGTACCTTCCAACTCTCAAAGTGTATGCTTCTGATTCTATCTCTATTTTGTAGAAATTTATAATAGGGCTAAGGAATTAAAATGCCTTGCAATCTTGAACTGCATTAATTAAAATTTAGTACCAAACAAGGAACCATAATATCATTAAGTTAGAGCTGGAAGGAACCCTAGATGTCACCTAGTCCAATCCCCTCATTTTATAGATGAGGAAACTTAAGCCCAGAGAGCTTAAATCACTTGATGAAAGTCACAAAGGTAGTAACGGAAAGAACCAGGATTTGAACCCAGGTCCTCTAACTCCATATCAGATACTCTTTTCACTTAACCCAAACTGCCCTGATAGTTACATTATACTTTGCTCTCATCAGGCTAAAGAAAGATTCCTGGATCTGTGGCTGGGTGCCACATTTTTTGGAAAGAAGAAAATAAGCTGGAGCACATTCAATATAAAACAACCCAGAAAAGCAAAGGAACAAGAAAATATAACCTTAGAGGATTGGTGGAAGTAGCTGAGGGTATTCAGTATGAAGAAAAACAGACTAAGGAGGATATGTGATTGTTGTCTTCAAATATCTGAAGGTTGTTATAAGGAAAAGACTTGAAATTTGTTCTTCTTGGCCTCAAAAGGCAGAATTGCATCTGATTGGTTGACTGATCACATATACCTTATACTGAGTGATTTTCTATCTGGGGCAGTTTGTAGTGTAGAATCATCATTTATGACTTTTTAAATAACCTCTCTACACTTGGAATGATCATAATAATATAAAAAACCTACTATTAGTTTTAAATGTTTTAGATCACCACACAAGACTGTACTTTGATTCAACTTTGAATTAAAATGCATATATTAAACAAAAACCCTAGATCAAGTTAAGCAAGTGGAAACGATTGGAAGGTTACAAATTTATATATGAGACTAAAAGATACTGAATTCTGATCTTTGATACTGAATACTAAAAATTCAGTGAGTACCCCTGTGCTTTCATCTGGGCTTATCTGAAAAAAATAAAGACCTAGTATAAAAATGTTTTTCATAACTCTCAACTACTAGACAACTAGGAATTAGGAAGAGGTAGAAAGAGTGGTTCTCCAATTTTAATTAAAATTTAAAACCATAAATTTTGAAATATTTCATTACACGTGTACAATTTTTCAAAATATGTTTAATTTAGGTAAAACTGGAATCTTCACAAAATGCAATTAAAACCTATGAGATAGTAATACAAAAAAAATTTCACAATTTTGTCACAACTATCTATCAAACTAAACATTTATTCTGTCAAATGACCAAATAATGTTAATGACCCTCTTATTTGCTAAGACCATAATAAGCTAAGTTGAAAAAAAAATTCAATTCAGTTCAACTAACATTTATTAAGTAAATACTGTTATATTTTCACTAGACACAGAATAGGAGGGATAAGTAGAGGTCCTGAAGAAGAAGGTTTTTCCCTTTAAGGAGATACTAATCTTTTAGGGGGATATGACAACAGATTCAAGATTAAAAACACTAGAAATTGATAAGAAATAAATATTTAAATAAATGCCATAAGAAAATCTGAGAAGGGGGAGATAGATCAATTTCATTTGAGAATTGTCCTTGAAGAGAAGGAATTCAACAGCTGGAGATATAAAGAGAGGGCATTACAAATACAGGGGCAACTTAGGTACACACAGAGAAGTAAGATAATGCAAGATCAGCAACCAGCTAGTTGTCTAGTTAGAAAGAACACACTTTGTGTGATTATGAGTAGCACGAAATAAAACTGGAAAGATGCACCAGCACTGAAAGCTTTATACACTAAGCTAAAAAAAAATCTGTATCATAGCACTATTGGAAAGGGTGGAATGACATAAGCAAGAAGTGGCAGAATAGACAGAATTTGGCAACCAATGAATTCTGTTTTGGATATGTTTAACTTAAATTAGAAGCAGAATATCCAGCTAGAGATGTTCAGTAGATAAATAAAAATGTAAGAATGGAATTCTAGGGAGAGATCAATTGGTATATATAGGCTTGGGAGACATTTGAATAGAGGTGCTAAGTTTGCATAGTTTATATTTGGGCTTAAAAATAAAAATTATCAAAAATATGAGGGCTTTTTAAAAAAAACTTTTCATGCCATGGATCCCTTTGGCAGTCTGGTAGGACCTATGGCTCCCTTCTCAGAATAATGTTTTAAAATGCGTAAAATGAAATAAAAGAAAACCAATTATATTGAAATACAGTTGTCAAAATATTAAAAGTTTTGGGTTTCTATCCTGAAAGCTATCCATGGAGCTACAGATCCAGAGCTTCCAGGTTAAGAACCCCTAAGTCATTCTTTGAGGGGAACTTAAAAGCTAGAAATGTTGTCTCTTTAGTTGGATGAAATTGAAAACTAGACAGATTCACATATAAGTTCATTAAATCTTTTAAAATAAAAATGCAGGAGTACTTAAAATGAGAAAGAAATGTTTTGCATAATGAGTATCATCAATCATTTTATATGAATAGATATTTAAATTTCATTCAACAACTTTATGGAGTATAATATGAACTAGCATTATAAAATAAAAACAAAGCTTCAAAGAATAGTGAATAAGAATTTTTAAAAATTAGATTTCTCATTTCATTCACAAACCATAGTTGACATTATTTGAAACAGAAACAAATATATAGAAGTATTTAGCAAGACAGAGCCAAGATGGTTGAGAGAAGCCAGGAAATTGTCTGAGCTTTCCCCAGCTTCCCTCTGGGGGAAAAATTGTTAAATCAGGCCTCTAAACACTCTGGAGTGACAGAAACCACAAAAAGACAGAGTAAAACAATTTTCCAGCTTAAGATAACCTAGAAAGACTTCAGGAAAGAAGGTGTGTCTCACTTGCATAAAAGGGGAGCACAGCCCAGCACAGATAGTATCTGGGCAAGTCAGTGGGAGACTCTTACCCACACCACAGATCAGCAATTAAGGCCCTCAGTCCTGGTACAGCAGGCTAGTGACACAAAAGGCCATGTGTGAGGGTGCCAGCCTCAATACAGAAGGCAAATTGCCAACCCCATAACCCCATCACAACAGGTACAACTCACACTAGCATGTGAGGCCCCAGCTTGGAAAGCCAGTGACCAGGCCCTGGGCCCCTGGCACGAGAAGCTTGGGACAGTGTCCCGTGTGCTCCAGGAGCAGAGCTCAACTTTAATAAATGAGAAAAAAAGAGTCCTTACCAGAGAAAGCTACTATGGCAACAGGGAAGATCAAAACACAAACTCAGAAGAGGATAACATCAAAATACCTATATGTGAAGCCTCAAGGAGGAATATGAACTTGTCTTAAGCCCAAAAAGTCCTCTTGGAAGAGATCAAAAAGGATTTAAAAATCAAGTAAGAGAGGCAGAAGAAAAAATGGGCAAAGAAATGAGAGTTATGTAGGAGAATTGTGGGGAAAGAGTCAACAGCTTGGAAAAAGAAGCACAAAAATTGAATGAAGAAAACAACTCCTTTAAAAGCAGAATTGGTCAAATGGAAAAGAAGGTTAAAAAAAACTAACTGGAGAAAATAATTCCTTAAAATTAGAATTGGGCAAGTGGAAATTAATGACTCCACAAGACATCAAGAAACAGTCAAACAAATTCAAAAGAATTAAAAAAAGTAGAAGAAAATGTAAAACACTTCACTGGAAAAACAACTGACACGGAAAATAGATATACGAGAGATAATTTAAGAATTATTGCACAACCAGCCATGATCAAAAAAAGACCATGGACAGTATCTTTCAAGAAATTATCTACGGAAACTGCTCTGACATCCTAGAACCTAGGGTAAACTGGTTGAATCTACTGATGAACTCCTGAAAGAGATCCCCAAATGAAAACTCCGAAGAATATTATAGCCAAATTCCAGAATTATCGGGTCAAAGAAAAAATGCTGCAAGTAGCCAGAAAGAAAAAAAAAAAACAATTCAACTATCAAGGAGCCAAAGTCAGGATTACACAGGACTTGGCAGCTTCTACAATAAAGGACTGGAGGGCTTGGAGTGTAATATTCTGGAAGGCACTGAGTTTGGACTACAATCAATAATCAACTGTGAGGCAAAATTGAGCATAATCTTTCGGGGGCGGGGGAAAGATGGACATTCAATGAAATAGGGTACTTTCACACTTTCCTTACAAAAAGACCAGAGCTGAACAGAAAATTTGATTTTTAAATATAAGACTGAAGAGAAGAATAAAAAAGTTAAACAGCAAGAAAAAAAAAACAACATGGTATTCAATAAGATTAAACTGTTTACATTCCTACATGAAAAGGTGATTCTTCTAACTCTTGAGAACTGTATCTCTATTAGGTCAGTTAGAAGGAGTATACATATTCAGAGGTGTGAGTATAAGTTGACTTTGCTGTGAAGATATAAAAACAATTAAGGGCTGAAAAAAAAGAATTGTACTGAAAGAAGAGCAAAGAAAACATAGAATAGGGTAAATTACATCATATGAAGAGGCATGAAAGACCTTTTACACTAGAGGGAAAGAAAGGAGGGAGTGAGCATTGCTTCAACCTTACTCTCATAGGATTTGGCTCAAAGAGGGAATAATGTAGAGACTCAGTTGGATATAGAAATTTATCTCACCCTATGAAAAAAGTAGGAGGGGAAAGGAGAAAGAAAAGGGAAGGGCGGGCTGATGGAAGAGAGGGCAGAGAGAAGGTGAGAAGTAGGAGGAAAAAGAGAAAAGGAAAGGGGGGCTGATAGAAGGGAGGGCAGATTGGGGGAGGTTGTGGTCAGAAGCAAAACACTGGTGAAGTGGGAAAGGGTGAAAGGAGGGAGAAAAGTATAAAGAGAGAGAAAATAGGATGGTGGGAAATACATCATTAGTAATCATAACTGAAAGTGAATGGGATGAACTCTCCTATAAAATGGAAGTAGATACCAGAGTAGATTAAAAAACAGAATCTTATAATATGTTGTTTATAAGAAACATACTTGAAGCACAGAGATACAGAGTAAAGGTAGAAGGCTGGAGCAGAATATATTATGCTTCAGGTGAGTCAAAAAAAAAAAGCAAGAGTAGCAATCCTGGTCTCAGAAAAAGCAAAAGCAGACCTAATTAAAAGAGAGAAGGAATGAAACTACATCTTGCTAAAAGGCATGCTAGGTAATGAAGTAATATCAGTACTAAACATATACACACCAAGTGGTATAATATCCAAATTTTTAGAGGACGAATTAAGTGAGATACAGGAAGAAACAGACAGCAAAACTCTACTGGGGGGGGGGGGCCCTCAACCTCCTCCTCCTAGAACCAGATAAATCAAACTTGATACAATAGAGAAAACTGAATGAAAATAGAAAGGAATATACCTTTTACTCAGCAGTACATGGCATCTACACAAAAACTGACAATGTGCTAGGCTCACAATCAAATGCAAAAAGGCAGAAGTATTAAATGTATCCTTTACAGATAATGATGCAATAAAAATTATGTGTAATGAAGGGCCAGGGAAAGAGAGACTAAAATTTAATTGGAAATTAAATAATCAAATCCTAAAGAATGAGTGGGTCAAATCACAAATCATAAAAATAATCAATAATTTCATCAAAGAGAATGACAATAATGAGATAACCAATACCAAAACTTATGGGATGTGGCCAGAGAAGTTCTTGGGGGAAATTTTATATCTATAAATACTCACACGAATATAACAGCAAAAAAGGAAGTCAATGGATAAACCTGTGGAAAATTTTATAAAAAAAGAAAGAAGAAAACAAAATTACTAGTATCAAAAATAAAAAGGTTGATTTCATCTCAAATGAAGAAGAAATTAAAACAATAATTAGGAATTATTTTGCCCAATTGTATGACCCTAAATTTGATAATCTTGGGGAAATGAATATTTACAAAAATATAAATTGCCCAGATTAACAAAAGAGGAAGTAAAATACTTAAATACCCCCATCTCAGAAAAAGAAATTGAAGAAACCATCAATGAACTCCCTAGGAAAAAATCTCCAGGGCCAGATGGATTTACATGTGAATTTTATAAAATTAAAGAACATTTAATTCCAATCCTTTATAGACTATTTGGAAAAATAGAGGAATAAGGAGTCCTACAAAATTTTTTTTATGACAAAAATATGATACTAATTCCTAAACCAGGAAGAGTCAAATCAGAGAAAGAAAATTATACACCAATTGCCCTAATGCATATAGATGCAAATATTTGAAATAAAATATTAGCAACTGCAACTTATCACAAGAATAATACACTATGACCAGGTAGGATTAATTCCAGGAATGCAAGGCTGGTTCAATAAAACTATAAGCATAATTGTTCATATCAACAACAAAACTAGCAGAAACCATATGATTATCTCAATAGACGCAGAAAAAGCTTTTGATAAAATACAACACCCATTACCATTAAAAACACTAGAAATCATAGGAATGAACAGATTCTTCCTGAAAATATTAAGTAGCATCTACCTAAAACCATCAGCAAACATTATATGTAATGGAGATAAGCTACATGAATTTCCAATAAGATCAGGGGTCAAACAAGGATGTCCATTATCACCCCATTATTCACATTGGTACTAGAAATCTTAGCTTTAGCAATAAGAAAAGAAAAAGAAATTGAAGAAATTAGAATAGGCAAAGAAGAAACTAAGTTATCACTCTTGGCAGATACAATGATATACTTAGAGAATCCTAGAGAATCAATTAAAAACTACTTCAAATAATAAATAACTTTAGCAAAGGTGCAGGATATAAAATGAACCCACATAAATCTGCAGCATTCCAATATAATACTAACAAAGCCCAACAGCAAGAGACAGAAAAAGAAATTCCATTTAAAGTTACTGTAGACACTATAAAATATTTGGTAGTCTACCTGACAGGACAAACCCAGGAACTATGTGAACACAATTACAAAACACTTCTCACACAAATAAAGTCAGATCTAAGCAAATGGAAATCCATCAGTTGCTCGTGGCTAGGTCAAGCTATATAATGAAAATGACAACTTTCCCTAAATTAATTTACTTATTTAGTGCCATACCAATCAAACTACCAAAAATTATTTTACAGAGCTACATAAAATAATAACAAAATTCATCTGGAAGTACAAAAGATCCAGAATATCAAGGGAATTAATGAAAGGAAATGCTAGGGAAGGAGGCCTAGCCACACCAGATATTAAACTGCATTATAAAGCAGCAATCACTAAAACTACTTGGTACTGGCCAAGAAATAAAGTGGTAGGGGCAGAGCCAAGATGGCAGCTGGAAAGCAGGGACTTGCATGAGCTCCCCGCCCCCAGATCCCTCCAAAAACCTTTAAAAATGGCTCTGAATAAATTCTAGAACTGAAGAACCCACAAAATAGCAGAGAGAAGCAGGGCTCCAGCCGAGGACAGCCTGGATGGTCGCTGGGTAAGGTCTATTGCGCACAGAGCTGGGGGTGGAGCAGAGCCTTCAGTGGGTGCCAGCAGGACCAACCAGACTGGGAGCCAGGTGGAACAGGCCCTAGCGCCCTGAATCAGTGAGCTGTGGCAGTTGCCAGACTTCTCAAGCCACAAACACCAAAGACAACAGAGAAGGTTAGTGGGAAAAGCTACAGGAGGCAGAGTGAAAGGAGGTTGCTGTTTGGCCACATCCCTGAGGGCAGCAGGGGTGGTACAGGTACAGAACTACAGCTGCAGTGGCTTCTGGCCCCAGGCCCACCTGGTGGGAGGAATTAAGCAGTGGATCAGAGTGGGAGTGCAGAGCCTGCTTAAGATCTGAGTCAATGTTCTGGTTGGTGGTTCTTGGGGGAGGAGGGGTGCTGCTGTGGCAGAGCTGGTTGTATAGAAATAGCTCTGGGGGGCGGAGCCAAGATGGTGGCTGGAAAGCAGGAACTTCTGTGAGCTCCCCACCAGGTCCCTCCAAAACCTATGAAAAATGGCTATGAACAAATTCTAGAACTGCAGAACCCACAAAACAGCAGAGGGAAGCAGGGATCTAGCCCAGGACAGCCTGGATGGGGTCTATCGTACACAGGGCGGAGGGGAGCGGAGACAAGCGCAGGGGGCGACAGGACCAACCAGACCAGGAGCTGGGGAGAACAAGCCCTAGCTCCCTGAATCAGTGAGCAGTGGCAGTTACCAGATTTCTCAACCCACAAACACCAAAGACAACAGAGAAGGTTAGTGGGAAAAGCTGCAGGGGACAGAGTGAAAAGAGTTCACAGTTTGGCCAGCTTCCACATTAAGGGAACAAAGGGCTTGGAATACTATATTCCAGAAGTCAATGGAGCTAGGATTAAAACCAAGAATCACCTACCCAGAAAAACTGAGTATCATGCTCCAAGGCAAAATATGGATTTTCAACAAAATAGAGGACTTTCAAGCTTTTTCAGTGAAAAGACCAGAGCTGAATAGAAAATCTCTCAAACACAAGAATCAAGAGAAGCGTGAAAAGGTAAACAAGAAAGAGAAATTATAAGGGACTTACTAAAGTTGAACTGTTTTGTTTACATTCCTACATGGAAAGATGATGCATATGATTCATGAGACCTCAATATCATAGTAGCTGAAAGGAATATGCACATGTATATATATATGTGTGTGTGTGTGTGCGTGCATATATATACGCATATGTGTGTGTGTCAATGTATGTATATATGTAGGTGTGTGTGTGTATGTGTATATATATATATATATATACATATATATATATATATAAATAGACAGAGGGCACAGGGTGAGTTGAATATGAAGGGATGATATCTAAAAAAATAAAATCAAATTAAGGGATAACGGATAAGAGAGGAATATATCGAGAGAGGGAGAAAGGGGGAGATAGAAAGGGGTAAATTATCTCACATAAAAGTGGTTCTGTAGGAAGGGAAGAGGGGACAGGTGAGGGGGATGAGTAAATCTTGCTCTCATTGGATTTTACCTGAGGAGGGAATACCATACACTCTCAATTGGGTATCTTACCCCACAGAAAAGAAGGAGGAAGAAAATAAAAAAGGGGGGGGCAATAGAAGGGAGGGCAGACAGGGGGAGGAGGTAATCAAAAACAAACACTTTCAAAAAGGGACAGGGTCAATGGAGAAAACTGAATAAAGGGGCATAGGTTAGGAAGGAGCAAAACATAATTAATCTTTCACAACATGAGTATTGTGGACGGGTTTTTCATAATGATACACATGTGGCCTATCTTGAATTGCTTGCCTTCTTAGGGAGGGTGGGTGGGGAGGGAAGAGGGGAAAGAATTTGAACTGAAAGTTCTAAAAACAGACATTCAAAAACAACAAAAAAGTTTTTGCATGCAACTAGGAACTAAGATACACAGGCAATGGGGCATAGAAATTTATCTTGCCCTACAAAAGAAGAAGGGAAAGGGGGATGGGAGGGGAAGTGGGGTGACAGAAGGGAGGGCTGACTGGGGAATGGGGCAAACAGAATATACACCATCTTGGAGTGGGCAGGAGGGTAGAAACGGGGAGAAAATTCATAATTCAAACTCTTGTGAAAATCAATGCTGAAAACTAAATGTATTGAATAAATTAAATAAAATTAAAAAAAATGAACTTTGTAATTGACAAAGATGTCCAAAAATGGGAATAGTCAATAAATAAAGTGACCTGATTTAAAAAAAATACCTCTGAAAACAACAGTGCATCCCCTCAAGCTTGGAACAAAGTACTCTCTACTCTACAAGCAGTCATGCCCCAAAGAAAAACTCAAGGGTCAAGTAAGTTGGCTGGGAACATGGCCAGGCAATGAAAACGGACTCAGATTCAGTCTCGGACTTTGGAATCTTTCTTTGATGACAAAGAAGACCAAAACACAGAGCCAGAAGAAGTCAACAAAGTCAAAGAGCCTACATCAAAAGCCTCCAAGGAAAACATGAACTGGTCTCAGGCCATGGAAGAGCTCGAAAAGGATTTAGAAAAGCAAGTTAGAGAGGTAGAGGAAAAATTGGGAGGAGAAATGAGAATGATGTGAGAAAACCATGAAAAACAACTCAATGACTTGCTAAAGGAGACCCAAAAAATGCTAAGGAAAACAACACCTTAAAAAACAGACTAACTCAAATGGCAAAAGAGCTCCAAAAAGCCAATGAGGAGAAGAATGCCTTGAAAGGCAGAATTACCCAAATGGAAAAGGAGGTCCAAAAGACCACTGAAGAAAATACTACCTTAAAAATTAGATTGGAGCAAGTGGAAGTTATTGAATTTATGAGAAATCAAGATATCATAAAACAGAACTAAAGGAGTGAAAAAGTGGAAGACAATGTGAAATATCTCACTGGAAAAACCACTGACCTGGAAAATAGATCCAGGAGAGATAATTTTAAAATTATTAGACTACCTGAAAGCCATGATCAAAAAAAGAGCCTAGATATCATCTTTCAAGAAATTATCAAGAACTGCCCTGATATTCTAGAACCAGAGGGTAAAATAGAAATTGAAAGAATCCACAGATTGCCTCCTCAAAAAGATCCCAAAAAGAAAACTCCTAGGAACATTGTCGCCAAATTCGAGAGCTCCCAGATCAAGGAGAAAATACTGCAAGCAGCCAGAAAGGAACAATTTGAGTATTGTGGAAACACAATCAGAATAATACAAGATCTAGCAGCTTCTACATTAAGGGATCGAAGGGCTTAGAATACAATGTTCTGGAGATCAATGGAGCTAGGATTAAAACTTAGAATCACCTACCCAGCAAAACTGAGTATCATGCTCCAAGGCAAAATATGGATTTTCAATAAAATAGAGGACTTTCAAGCTTTCTCAGTGAAAAGACCAGAGCTGAATAAAAAATTTGACTTTCAAACACAAGAATCAAGATAAGTGTGAAAAGGTAAAGAAGAAACAGAAATCACAAGGGACTTACTAAAATTGAGCTGTTTTGTTTACATTCCTACATGGAAAGATGATGTGTATGATTCATGAGACCTCAGTATTACAGTAGCTGAAGGCAATATACATATGTATATATGGAGAGGGAGAGGGAAAGGGAAAGGGAGAGGGAGAGAGAGAGGGAGAGAGAGAGAGAGAGAGAAAGAGTCCGAGAAAAAGAGAGAGAGACAGAGAGAGAGAGAGAGAGAGAGAGAGAGAGGGCACAAGAGGGCACAGGGTGAGTTGAATATGAAGGGATAAAATCTAAAAAATAAAATCAAATTAAGGGATGAAAAAGGAATATATTGAGAGAGGGAGAATGGGAGAGATAGAATGGAGTAAATTATCTCGCACAAAAGTGGCAAGAAAAAGCAGTTCTGTAGGAAGGGAAAAGGGGGCAGGTTTGAGGGAATGAGTGAATCTTGCTGTCATCAGATTTGACCTGAGGAGGGAATAACATACACACTCAATTGGGTATCTTACCCCACAGGAAAGAAGGAGGAAGAAGATAAAAAAGGGGGGACGATAGAAGGGAAGGCAGATGGGGGAGGAGGTAATCAAAAACAAACACTTTTGAAAAGCGACAGGGTCAAGGGAGAAAATTGAATAAAGGGGAATAGGTTAGGAAGGAGCAAAATATAGTTAGTCTTTTACAACATGAGTATAGTAGAAGGGTTTTATATAACAATACGCATGTGGCCTATGTTGAATTGCTTGCCTTTTTAGGGAGGGTGGGTGGGAAGGGAAGAGGAGAGAGAATTTGGAACTCAAAGTTGTAAAACAGAAAAAAGTTTTTGCATGCAACTAGGAACTAAGATACACAGGCAATGGGGCATAGAAATTTATCTTGCCCTACAAGAAAGTAAGGGAAAAGGGGATGGGAGGGGAGTGGGGTGACAGAAGGGAGAGCTGACTGGGAAATGGGGCAACCAGAATATATGCCATCTGGGAGTGGGGGGGAGGGTAGAAATGCGGAGAAAATTTGTAATTCAAACTCTTGTGAAAATCAATGCTGAAAATTAAATATATTAAATAAATTAAATTTTAAAAAAAGAAATAGAGTGGTAGATCAGTGGAATATGTTAGGTACACAAGATGCAGTAGTCAATGAATATAGTAATCTACTCTTTGATAAACCCAAAGAGTGCAGCTTCTGGGATAAGAACTCACTATTTCACAAAAACTGCTGGGAAAATTGGAAAATAACATGGCCGAAATTGGGCATAAATCAATATCTTACTCCATCTACCAAAATAAAGTCAAAATAGGTTCATGACTTAGATGTAATGGCTGATACTATAAGTAATTTGGGAGAGAAGGGAATACTTTACCTGTCAAACTTATGGAGAAGGGAAGAATTTATGACTAAACAATAGATAAATGCAAAATGGAAAATTTTGATTACCTTAAATTGAAGTTTTTGTATAGAAAAGCCAATGCAGCGAAGATTAGGAGGGAAGCAGAAAACTGGGAAAGAATTTTTAAAACCTGTGTCTCTGATAAAGGCCTCATCTCGAAAATATACAGGGAACTGAGTCAATTTTATAAGAACAGAAGTCATTCCCCAATTGAGAAATGGTCAAAGGATATGAACAGGCAGTTTTCACAGGAAGAAATTAAAGATATCTATAGGCATACGAAAAAAATGTTCTAACTCATTATTGGTTAGAGAAATGCAAATTAAAACAACTCTTGGATGCCACATCTCTCCTGTCAGATTGGCTCACCTGTCAAACAAAGAAAACGATAAATGCTGGAGAAAATGTGGAAAATTTGGAACACTACTGCATTGCTGGTGGAGTTGCAAACTGATCCAACCATTCTGGAGAGCAATTTAGAACCATGCCCAAAGAGCTATAAAAATATGCATATCCTTTGACTCAACAGTACCACTTCTAGGGCTGTATCCCAAAGAGATCATACAAGGTGGAAAAGGACCCGTATGTACAAAAATATTTATTACAGCTCTTTTTGTGGTGACAAAGAATTGGAAATTGAGAGGGTGCTCATCAATTGGGGAATGGCTAAATAAGTTGTGGTATATGAATGTTATGGAATATTATTTTACTATAAGAAATGATGAGCAGGCAGATTTCAGAAAAACCTAGAAAGACTTACATAAATTGATGCTGAGTAAAGTGAGTAGAACCAAGTGAAAATTGTACATAGCAAAAGCAACATTATGTGATGATTACCTATCTTAGGTTTTCTTAGCAACACAATGATCTAATACAATTCCAGAAGACTCGTGATAGAAAATGCCATCCACATCTAGAGAAGGTACTATGGAATCTCAATGCAGAAAGAAACATCCTATTTTTGAAGTTTTTTTGGTTTTGTTTTGTTTGCTTTTTCTTTCTTGTGATTTGTCGGATTCTTCTTTCACAACATGACTAATGTGGACATATGTTTAACGTGACTTACATGGATAACCTATATTAGATTGCTTGCTGTATTGGGGAAGGATGAGGGGATGGAGGGACAAAAATTTGGTACTCAAAATTTTACAAAAAGGAATGTTGAAAACTTTTAACATGTAATTAGAAGAAAATAAAATACTATTAAGTGCAAAAAAAGTATTTACTCTTCTTCAATTTTCCCAGTTTTACAGTTTAGCAGAAATAAAAATATGGTAAAACACTCAATTTATGTAGACAGTCATAACTTCTTCTCTGGAACTAAGTTTCCATAATTTAGATGTAAAATAATGATATAGGAGTAAATGACCTCCATCTCTAAATGTTATGATTTATAAGTTATAACATGCACTATATTTCGGTAGAAAAATGTCAAATATCAAGTTGCCAAATTTTCTAGCTAGAAGAGAACTTAAGATCATTTAATCGAACATTCATTTTATAAATGAGTACATTGATTCCCCAGAAGGTAAAATAGCCTGCCTATGGTCACAAAGATAATTAGTAAAAGAAGCAAGGGAGGATTCCCTTTCTCCTGAATCGAGTGAGATTTTTTAAACCAATATACCGCATCATTTCTCTGGGATATGAAGTAATTAAATATTATTAAAATAATGAAGTTTATAATTTGATTAAATTGTCAGCAGTGATGTGCTGAAATCTAATAATATTCATATTATTTTTAATGCTAAACCAAGTCAATGTCCTACTCTTTGTGGATGGAGCTAACCCTGCATTCTGTAAGGCCAGACCAGTGCAGTACAAACTCTGGAAGGTCTTGTAGAAAGGGCCATAGATTGCCAGCACATTTTGTCATTGTCCAAAAACCAGTCTAGCTAAGGGTAGCATGGTAAACCATCAAATGATTGGTCACCAGCAACTCTGTGCATCATAGAAGGGTAAGTGACCTGAGTCACTTGAAAGCATATTCCTTTCAGAAAAATCACCACTCATTCAAAGCATCAAAGTATCAAACCAACAGGAATTTTTTTTCTTGCCGTTTACAATTTTCTTTGCTTTAATGTGATAAAAGGAACTACCCACATTTAATGCAATCACTATAATAAAAATTAACATAGAAGCCTTTTAAAATTTAATTGTCTTTGATAGCACTGAAACAAATGGATACATTTTTATTAATTTAAAACATAATGCTAAACAGATTTTTCCCCACTTCATAAGCCCCTAAGAGTCTGTTAGAGGAATGATTTAGAGGAAGTATTCAGCATTGCTCTTTCCATGAAAACATTCAATTTATGTGGTATTTGTACACTTTCTTTAGTGGCTTAGACATATAAAATATTTTTAATATGAAATAATTCTCTTGTGTAGCACAATAGATATTGCCTGGGATTTGCAGTTAGGAAGATTTTTTCAGATGAGAAAATAGAGCCTCAGAGATCATGTGACTTTATCAAGGTCACTAAAGTAAAAAGTAGCAGAACCAATTTTTGAACCCTGCTCTTTGGATGTGGGCCATTGATCTTATCACTACACTGTGTTGATAAGGCCTCAAATGGCAGAAGACTATAGATGACTATAAAGGCTGTTTACGAAAGCCAGAATTTTCTGGACATCATAACTCATAACACGGAATTTATTCCATGCCTTTCAACTATTCAACCTATGCCTGGCATTCATCCCCTACTCCTAAACTTCACCAAATAGCCACTATTCCTTCAAGACATAGTTTAAACACCACTATCTATGTGAAGACCTTTCCTGATTCTCTTAATCAAATCAAATTGATTGAAGTCAATGGTCTTATTCTCTTTGAATGTTGCTATCCCTATCCCATGTTATAGAATAAATCCTCCTAAAAGATCCTAGTTAGTCCCCTCCCTCCCAAACTACCTTCTTTACTTCTACTGATTTTCTCTTTTTTATTTATTCACTTTATATTCATTCTGTGTATCTCTGTGCATATACTTATCTTCCCCATTTTCGCATAAATTCCTTATGAATAGGCATTGTTTCATTCTTTGCATTTATAATCCCAGAATCTAGCAGAGAACCTGGAAAATAGTAGTCGTTTAATGCATGTTTGTTGATTAAATGATGGATTGATTGACCAGATTCAGCATCATAGACTGTTGAGCTAATAATCAAGGAAGGTATCTGGAATTAAGTCGAGGCCTTATGTACCAGGTACAAGAGGCACCATAGAAAATTTTCACCTGCAGTAATCATGCAAGCCCATTCAGATGCTGGGTAAAATCCAGTAAAATGAGCTTTCCCAGAAACATTCCTTTAGGAATAAAACAATAAAGATGATACGGCTTTCTACAACTCTCCATCCATGAATAAGAATATTTAGGGATGAATCAATAATTCAATCTATTAATCAATAAATATTTATTAAGCCCCAACTGTGCTTAAGCCATGGGAGATACAAAGACAAAAATGAAAGAGTATGTTGCCCTCAAGGAGCTTATATTCTTTGGGAGGATACAACATGTACAAATAAAGAACATACAAAATACATAAAACTTAAACACAAGGAAATTTGGAAGCCACCAGGCTTTATTAAATTTTTCAAAAAGTCATAATGTAATAGGTATGTATATGAGCTGAATTTTGAAGGAAAGTAAGGATTCTAAGAGGCAAAGGTAAGGAGGGAGTAGGAATTCCAGGCATGGAAGACAGCTTATCCAAAGGTTTGGGGACAGAAGATGGAGTATCTTCCGTGATGAGTAACAAAAAGATTAATTTAACTGAATTGTAAAGGACATTTAAATGTGTACACAACTGTGCATGTGTATGTATGTGATTTTTTTTTGCATTAGCCAGTGAATAAGTGAAAAAAACTGGAATTCCAACTCTATTGGTTATTTGCCATTATCTCACTCTCTTTTAACATGAAATATCTAGCAGCTAAAATTGATGAATAGCAGGGCTAATTTGACAAAGGTCCACTGCTTTTCTAAACCTTGGTAGAAAAATGAAGTTCATATTAATCGTAACTCCTACAACTGCAGATAAGTATTTCCTAAGACATTGAGACAGTTCTTTTTTTATTTTTTTAAAATTTATCTAATATATTTAGTTTTCAGCATTGATTTTCATAAAAGTTTGAATTACAAATTTTTTCCCCATTTCTACCCTCCCCCCACTCCAAGATGGCATATATTCTGGTTGCCCCATTCCCCAGTAAGCCCTCCCTTCTGTCACCCAACTCCCCTCCCATCCCCCTTTCCCTTCTCTTGTAGGGCAAGATAAATTTCTATGCCCCATTGCCTGTGTATCTTATTTCCTAGTTGCATGAAAAGACATTTTTTTTTGTTGTTGTTGTTTTTGAATGTCTGTTTTTAAAACTTTGAGTTCCAAATTCTCTCCCCTCTTCCCTCCCCACCCGCCCTCCCTAAGAAGGCATGCAATTCAACATAGGCCACATGCATATCATTATGTAAAACCCTTCCACAATACTCATGTTGTGAAAGATTAACTATGTGTTTTGCTCCTTCCTAACCTATCCCCCTTTATCCAGTTTTCTCCCTTGACCCTGTCACTTTTTGAAAATGTTTGTTTTTTGATTACCTCCTCCCCCTGTCTGCCCTCCCTTCTATCATCCTCCTTTTTTATCTTCTTCCTCCTTCTTTCCTGTGGGGTAAGATACCCAATTGAGTATGTATGGTATTCCCTCCTCAGGTCAAATCCATTGAGAGCAAGATTTACTCATTCCCCCTCACCTGCCCCCCTCTTCCCTTCCTACAGAACCACTTTTTTCTTGCCACTTTTATGTGGCAAGAAAATTGATTTTATTTTTTTAGAGATCATTCCTTCATATTCAACTCACCCTATGCCCTTTGTGTGTGTGTGTGTGTATACATATATATATACACACTTACATATATACATACATAGACACACACATATGTACATATATGTATACACACACACACATATATATATGAATATATGCATATTCCTTTCAGCTACTATGATATTGAGGTCTCATGAATCATACACATCATCTTTCCATGTAGGAATATAAACAAAACAGTTCAACTTTAGTAAGTCCCTTATGATTTCACTTTCTCGTTTACCTTTTCATGCTTCTCTTGATTCTTGCGTTTGAAAGTCAAATTTTCTATTCAGCTCTGGGCTTTTCACTGAGAAAGCTTGAAAGTCCTCTATTTTATTGAAAATCCATATTTTGCCTTGGAGCATGATACTCAGTTTTACTGGGTAGGTGATTCTTGGTTTTAATTCTAGCTCCATTGACCTCCAGAATATCATATTCCAAGCCCTTTGTTCCCTTAATGTTGAAGCTGCCAGATCCTGTGTTATCCTGATTATTTTTCCACAATATTCAAATTGTTTCTTTCTGGCTGGTTGCAGTATTTTCTCCTTGACCTGGGAGCTCTGGAGTTTGGTGACAATGTTCCTAGGAGTTTTCTTTTTTTTTTTTTTTAAGTTTTAAGTGGAGAATTTATTAGCCGGCGGCCATCGGGGCACGGCACCACAAATCAAGGGCAAATGTGTTGGGTGATGGCTTGGCTTATATAGGATATGGGGGTACAGAGTGGGGGGAAAAACAGGAGCAAAGGTCCTGGCTGATCAAAAGATTCAGTCAGGTTATGGTACTAATGGGATAATCTCATTTACATTCCTTGGTGGAGTCACGGAGTCCCAGGGATATCTTCTAGGAAGGGTCTGTCAAGTTATCTCTCAGTGGGATGGTCCTATCTATTGACATTCCAGGGAGGTGCCACAGAGTCCCAGGGGGTTTGCTAAATACCAAAGATATCTGAGTCCATTCTTTCTGGGGGTGCTTGTCAGTAGCTAGGGGTTTCTCAGGGGTTCCTAATTTTCCTTGTATTACATTCCCCACTTTTTTTCTTCATGGGGGGTTTCAAATCCTTGAAAAAGGAACGACCTGATGGGGCATAGCAATAAAATTAGGAGGCCAACCAAAAACGCTAAGCAGGGGTGACAATAAAAAGAACGCTAGGTCGTTGGCCCCAGGGGAAGGCCAGACCTAGTTGGAAGACTCAAGGAAAGTCCAAGGAGCCTCCCCAGGTACTGCACTCCAGAAATTTTTAAAAAATGGTATAAAACATCCCACATTTCCTCCTTTTTGGTCAAAGGCAAACTGAAAGTTTCACCTAAAGACCAATTAAAGGTATGGAAAAAAATCTATTTTCCACAGGGCGAAGTTTTAAAATCCCTATCTAGGTGGAGTCAGGTTTTCCCTTTTCTGTATTTGGACATCCCCAGGGATGGGCAGAAATTGTAAACTAATTGTAAGTAAGCAGAGGGAACATAATAAAATTCAGGAAAACAGACTTGGGAATACAAGGACGCAGGAGGGAAAAAAGCAGGTCTTTGTTCACGTTCTGGTTCCAGATCCCGTGAGAAAGCCGTCCGCGTCCGGTGCTGTCCCTCTCAGGCTCTTGGAACCGCAGGGCGAGGCTCCTATAGGCCCAGATGTCCACTCCTCACACGGGGTTCCCAGAACACATGTAATTTGATGACCAAGAAAGAAACACAACATAGGTCCCAGCCATGCAGGGCTAGGTTCTGCCTCTCTGGTTCAGATTTAGAAATTCTCAGACAATTTTAACTTACTATAACTTACAGACACTTTACAAAGGGGATATATTTTCACTTGTACCATTATCTTATACAATTTTCTTGTATTAGCATCCAAATTTAAGATCTTATTACCAAAACACACTTATCAGCTCGAATTTCCAGAATTGATATTTTTTTAGAGCCAATCATACACATCTGTACGTAATTCTTAGGGGAATCAATCTGATCCCTATTGCCTTTTTCAAAATTCGCTATCCCTTCCTTTTATTAGACATTTATCACATTACATCTTTGCCTTATTTGCTTTGCCTAATCATTTTCCCTTTGGAGGATGTTATCCCTATGTTATTTCAATGTTTTATTTGGTCATGAACATAGGTTAAAATTGTAAGCTATTCATACCTGTATTCTATTATAATAACTCAGAGATATTTCAATATTCATCTATCTATTACCTAACAGATTTAGCATAGTGCTTACAAAACTTCTTGATAATTTAAATCTGCTATGAAAGAAACGAGGGACTATGTCATATAACTTAACAGAAGGAAAGAACTTCCTTAGCTCTGTTTGATTCCAGGTACGAGTCATATCTGATAGCCAATCTTATAGTCACCAGGTGCTGAAAGCAGGGCTTAGGAGTAACCAGGTGGGGACTTTCCTTTTCAGAAAGGAAATAGCAGAATTGGGAAATAAAGTCAGGAAGATCCTACCTAGGCTGTGTCCAAGGTCGTCTTCACGACTGCTCCCAGGCAGACCCACCTGAAAAATTCTCAGCTTGTAACGCCTGCCGTGCCATTACTGGCTTCATGTGACCTAGTTCTGTAATCAGAGCTTAAGACAATATTAAATTGTAGTCCCAAAAAATCTTAAATAGCAAATAAATATCCTTCAGATAAGACTGCCCAAATTTTATTGAGCTAATAATTATCAAATCAAGCTACATAACTTTTTCATCTTCTAAATACTTCCTCACACTCATCTCCAACTTACTTTGACCTTCTGAAACTATCATTCCGGGACAGGAGAGGCTTAGCTAACTCCCATTTGTCCCCAAACTTTCTTATCTGCCTTTCCTATTTTCCCTCAACCTTAATTCACCTTTCCAAATCTTTCAAACCTAGTACTAAGTCTTCTTTACATTTCAACCATAAGACAAAACAGCTCATAAGTTAGTACTTTCATTGTCATAACTGTGTATACTGGAATCCCATTCCAGCTTCTTAAACACACAAAGACACAAAAAGGGGATTTGTTTTTCATGATAACTCATTCTAAAAAAGGAACACTTATTAAAAAGATCTGCCATCTCACCTCCCCCCTGAGGGTGGGTTCTTCTCCATCAGATGGCAGACTTCACTAATTAAACTATCAGGCCAAACCCATCTCAAGTCTTAGTCTAATCTTATCAGTTTTTTTTTAAGAAGCCAGGTTGGAGGCTTCTTGGCCCCTACTGTCCTCTTATTGCTGCCCCTCCCCTTTCCTTCCCTTCTGACAGGTGGGCTAAGGTGAAATTCTTTTCTTCTTATCTAAACTAAGGGCGGGGAGGAGTAAGGAATTCAGACTGTTGTTTGGAACCTCCTTACTCAAAAAAAAAAAAACTTGAATAAGACATTGAATGGGCGCTTCTATAGATAAGCATTAATTCTAATAATTCTAATAAGGATTTTTTATCCAGATGTTAAAAGGCATGCTCGCTAAACTTTCCTGAACACAATTATTTAGAAGGTTTTAAAATGATAGACATCTCCTTCTTTTTCCTTAAAGCAAATTAACCCTTAAATGCTGGAATTCATTAAGTAAGTTGGTGCCAAATGTCCTCATTCTCAAATATTGCACAGAATTCCTAGACATTACAAAGTTCCTTAATCAAAAAGTGTTATAATGGGAGGACACTTAATTTCTATAAATTACATACTCAATTAATTAGCCTTATCACAATAATAAGGTTTACCAGGACTTAAAAAAGCTTTTTCCATAAGAATTCCTCTACACAGAAAGCCACACAAGATTGATAAGAATTCATGACCAGATGGTTTCAAAAGTTCTTGTTTCAGTTAATAACCTCAATTTCTTAATTAACTACGATTCTTAATCTAACAACATCCAGATTATAAGAGAAATTATTCTCTAACAGCACAGGTAATGCGATGTTAACCAATTTGTATATAATAACAAACTTAGAAATAAGTACACCACAAGCAATTATCATGTATCTAAGACTTGAAACAGATTCCAATTAATTACCAATCTAGTGATCATAACTGAGTTGGATAAGCAAATCAAATCTGATTCATAACCACTAGTGGTAATGATGAGGGCACAGTCTCTGGGAACCCCTTGAACCCTTGAACTCTCCTTGAATCTTCCCACTCTACCTGGCCTTGGCCTGAGGCTATAACCATTAAGCCCAAATGCCTACCTTGCCCAGTCCTCTATTGTCCAGCTGTTTCCCACCCTTAATCCTGATCAAAATATCTATACCCTAGCTCGCTACCCCAGCCCTTTATGGGTTGTCATTTCCATATAGCCTTCAGCTATTTCCCCCACCCGGGAGTCTGATCTGATCCCAGTCCTTTCAGGCTCCTCCTTAGACTCCTCCTTAAGTCCTTCCCTAGACCCCTCCTCTGGCCACCCCAGACCACCCCTCAATCCCTCCCACAACCTTTGTGTATATAATCTCCATCTTGCCTCCATGAAGGGGGTCAGATCCAATCTAGCTCAGATTGGTCTGGCCCGCTTTCCTTACAGGCGTCGCAAGGGGTGGGATGTCTTGGGGGCAGGCCTGTGTGGCTAACTCTTAATAAACTTTATCTTTTCCCCTGGCTGAGAAAGCTTGAGTCGAATTCTTTCGGCAGGACCCGGCCTGTCGGTACTTTGGGGTGTCGAGCACCTCTCACCCCAAACCCTCATCAGTAACATTTTAATTTCTAAGGCCCAATACTCTCTGCATTGTAAAAGATTACCACATTTTTCAATATTGCTGATACATCTGTTTGTCAAATTACACAATTTAGAAATGTACCAGTGCCCTAAACATAATTGTGCATTTTAAAACTTGAAACAATCCTTTTATCAATTTAGGTGAACACATTTCTAAATCTTCTTGCACAGAGAATCTTTCATATCATTATTTGAAACTATAACTTTAAATCACCAGATACATTCTCATAATAGAAAACTTTTTTCACACAGAAAGTCTGTTCTCATGGTTAAATATCAGTATTATTAATTATTTACTTGTTATAACCACATATAACAGTTCCAAATTTTATCACATCCCTTTAAAAACCCAATTCACATATCTCAAAATCAGATTAAAATTGCTATAATATCATTTCTTACCACACAATGGTCTTCTCAAATTTCACAATCTAAGAGAATTTTGGGAACACAACGCAAGTTTAGAAATACAGAAACAATAATTTTCAGATGACATCTATGGCATTTCCAGATACAATATAGGAACTGTTGGTCTTATTACTTCCGGTATTATATATTAATGTATTAATATATAAATACATGTATCACATATATTAATACATTAACATCCCAAATACACTTTATTTAGCTGTATATTCTTCAGCACCACTACCTCTGGCCCAGGTATAGGAACTTTTGCCTGGCCATGAATGAACTTATGAAAGAAAGAGAAACTTAATTTTGCACCCACTTTTCCAAGCTTCATCTTATACAAAAATGCCTAAAAGGATTTTTTTCAGACTCCCAAGGAAGATAAGAGCAGGAAAAAAAAATCCCTTTTAGTTTTCTAAGGGGCTCCTCCCTAGGTGGGGCCTGGCAGCCCCTTGAGGGCAAGGAGCCTACCCTTCCAAGCACTAAGTAACCAGCCCTATTTCTTTACAAGTTTCCTTTTAGCTTCAGCTCTGATAACCTTACAGTGTGGAGGGTAGGGGAAGGGTGAGGCGCACATGGCAGCCAAGAGGAGCACATGGACTCCTGACTAGACAGGTAATTTCAAGCTGCTATTCTACAACCCCCCTAAATTCCTTATACAGGTTTTCTCTCTCTCTCTTTCACAAATTTTACTTTAAACGTTACCACAAGGATGGGCTACAAAGTTACCCAGGGGCACAGGACTGACCGTCAGTCTGTGAAATTCTATCCCTCTCCTCATTGCCCGGTGGGGAGGGCGATTTAAGTTTTTCCCTACAGTTCTCCTGCATTCTCTTCTAATCTGATCCGGTAGGAGAGGAGTTTGATTTAACTGCTCTAACTTTTACTGCAGCCCTAGTGAAAAGATCTCCATGATTGTAATTCAGGTAAACTTCACCCCTTGCTCACTCCCAAAAACCTCTTTTGTACTTGAATCTAAGGGAATCAGGGACTGAGACAAATGCCAGAGTCCCACTGAAGACTTTAACGGAGGTTTTAGCCAGAAGGCATTCATTGGGAGGAGATGTTTTCAGCAAGAGTGAGCTCCTGGAATGGATTTACAATTTCAGGAGTTCTTTCTTCCCAAATTCAACTAACCAATTTCCAAACTTTTTAACAATTTAAAATCCAGAATCTGCCAAATTTTAACCCATTCCCCGTAGTTCCATGCTGGCCAAATGGGAGCCACAAGGAAGGGAGTCTGTTTCCCTAGTGGCAGCCTGATATCTCTGGCTGCCTATGTTTCAGATTTTTTTAACAAAACATAGACATTTCACAATTGACACAGACACGCAAACAGAGACGAACTCAAAACACAACAAAATTCATGGTGTGGATCGAATTGAAGGCTAAGCAGGTCCCCTCAGAGGAAAGAAAATAAACCAGGTTTCCTCTTCAAGGAAAACACCCCAATCTTCCCATACCCAACACAAAACATATAACCAATGGCATGAGTTAACTGGGGCTAAGCAGGTCCCCTCAGAGGAAAGAAAATAAACCAGGTTCCCTCTTCAAGGAAAACACCCCAATCTTCCCACACCCCAATAGGAAGGGTGGCGTCCCAGCCCCCCTAGCTCTGTACCACAGCCTCGTCAGGGTTTAGCATGGTATCAGAGACCCAAATGGCTAGCCCCAAACCAGAAACCAAACCAGAAAAACCTTACCTCTAGAGGTCTACAAAACCAGAATTCTCCGTAGGCCGAAAAGGGACAGGTCAGCAAATAGCCCATTCTCTGAGACCATCACTCCACATCAGAGTCCTAGGAAAAGAAATCCCCAGGAGCCGGCCCTCTGAAGTGAGAGAAGGTGGATCAGAGGCAGAGACTCTCTGTTGAGGTCTGGAATTCTGTGTGTGTCTCCAGGGCGGTAACACGAAATACTGCCTCATCTCGCTGGGGCCTCCAAAATGTTGTACCAGAAGCGAGCGAGACACACCACAGAGTATAAGTTTTAAGTGGAGAATTTATTAGCCGGCAGCCATCGGGGTACGGCACCACAAATCAATGGCTAGGAGTTTTCTTTTTGGGATCTATTTGAGGAGGCAATCTGCGGATTCTTTCAATTTCTATTTTATCCTCTGGCTCTAGAATATCAGGGCAATTCTCCTTGATAATTTCTTGAAAGATGATATCTAGGTTCTTTTTTTGATCATTGCTTTCAGGTAGTCCAATAATTTTTAAATTATCTCTCCTGGATCCATTTTCTACGTCAGTGGTTTTTCCAATGAGATATTTGACATTGTCTTCCATTTTTTCATTCCTTTGCTTCTGTTTTATAATATCTTGATTTCTCATAAAGTCACTAGCTTCCACTTGCTCCAATATCATTTTTAAGGTAGTATTTTCTTCAGTGGTCTTTTGGACCTCCTTTTCCATTTGGCTAATTCTGCCTTTCAAGGCATTCTTCTCCTCATTGGCTTTTTGAAGCTCTTTTGACATTTGAGTTAGTCTATTTTTTAAAGTGTTGTTTTCTTCAATATTTTTCTCAGTATTTTTTGGGTCTCCTTTAGCAAGTCATTGACTTGTTTTTCATGGTTTTCTTGCATCATTCTCATTTCTCGTTCAAATTTTTCCTCTACTTCTCTAACTTGCTTTTCCAACTCCTTTTTGAGCTCTTCCATGGCCTGAGACCAGTTCATGTTTTTCTTGGAGGCTTGTGGTGTAGGCTCTTGCACTTTGTTTACTTCTTCAGGCCATGTTTTGGTCTTCTTTGTCACCAAAGAAGGATTCCAAAGTCTGAGGCTGAATCTGGGTGTGTTTTCACTGCCTGGCCATGTTCCTAGCCAACTTACTTGACCCTTGAGTTTTTTGTCGGGGTATGACTGCTTGTAGAGCAAAGAGTACTTTGTTCCAAGCTTGAGGGGATGCGCTGTTGATTTCAGAGCTATTTCTATACAGCCAGCTCTGCCACACCAGCACTCCTCCTTCCTCAAGAACCACCAACCCAGACCTGATGCAAATCTTCAGCAGGCTGTGCACGCCTGCTCTGATCCGCCACTTAATTCCTCCCACCACATGGGCCTGGGGCCAGAAGTAACTGCAGCTGTAGTTCTGTAGCTGCACCTCCCCCACTGCCCCTGGGGCAGTGGCCAAACCGGGAACTCTGTCCCCTGCAGCTTTTCCCACTAACCTTCTCTGTTGTCTTTGGTGTTTGTGGGTTGAGAAGTCTGGTAACTGCCACAGCTCACTGATTCAGGGTGTTAGGGCCTGTCCTGCCCGGCTCCTGGTCTGGTTGGTCCTGCTGCCTCCCACGCTGAGCTCTGCTCACCTCCATTCCGTGCACGATAGACCTCATCCAGCAACCATCCAGGCTGTCATGGGCTGGATCCCTGCTTCCCTCTGCTATTTTGTGGGTTCTGCAGTTCCAGAATTTGTTCAGAGCCATTTTTTATAGGTTTTTGGAGGGACATGGTAGGGAGCTCACACAAGTCCCTGCTTTCCAGCCACCATCTTGGCTCCACTCCCGGAAGTTTCCGACATTGAGAAAGTTCTAAGGAAACATGCCTGACAAATCCCACCTCTCTTGGTGATACTAAACATTAAGACCTAACTAACAATAGGTGCCAATGTTGTTCTAGAACTCTAAACTTTAATCTCAAGTGCCGGTATCATAACGTAAATCACTTCTATCAGTACTATAGCCTTACCACCAATAGTGTATGTATTATATTCACCTAAGTTTTGAATAATTATATTACAAAGCTATATTTTATTCTATCAGTTCCTGTTAAGGGCCATCAACTCTATACAGGTGAGATATACTTAAAAAGCATAGAACTTCCAAAAGTTCTAGGGCAATAATCATCTATACTTTATTCACTTTGAAGATTCATATTTGATTATGTTGTACCTCTTATGGGTTCTTGACCCAAGCCTAGAAAATTGATTGAAGTTGTTGGTCTGGTTTTCTTTACATGTTGCACATCTACTCCCGGTCCTACACTATAGAATGAATCCCAACCCAAAAGGACCTTTGCCTAGGATTTGATAACAGCTTAATTCTGTTCACTTCTTAACTCATTTATTCTCTATCCCATTGATCTTGTGAGCACAAACTTCTCACCATGACAGGGAAGTCTCTCAAGATGCCTCATCCATTCCCCAGGGTATATCAGTGGCCAAGATAATCTATGAAGTAAACATTCTCTTAGTGTAAAATTCTCTTGATTCTCTGTTCTTAATGTTTCAAAATCATCATTGTTGGTCCTTAAAAATTCATATTTAACACATAGGGTATTAAAAAAAACTTTAAAACTGTATTGAGATTTTTGCAATACATTGTGTATGTATATATATATATATATATGTATACATGCATATATATGTATATACATACACGATTATTTTATATGTCAATAGTTCAATGGCTCTATGAGTTCATCAATGGAAGTATGTTCTCCATCAGTGTACAGCACAACTAAGCTAAGCTTTCATATTCTATGCAATTCTTGTTCCTATTATTCCAGAGATTCTCTACAAAGGATCTATTCAAAGCTCTAGAAGCCTTCTTCTAGGAAGTCTTTTTACATTTCATGGGTAGTAGTGCAGTAGAATCTCTTATCACTGATCTTCCTATGTGACCAGTCCACTTCATGTTCTGATTATATATTTCCCCATAACCTCCCTTACACCAGCATGTATGTCACTATGGGAAATGATGCTGCAATCTACAATGCTGCAAACCTGTCAGTTCTCTGTTGTCCTCTGGATCACCGACAATTTTGGTTCTTTGGAGACAGTAGTATTCCAGGATCACAAATATAGCATGACTGACATTAATAAGTGCTTGCTGACTTGACTGAGCCAAAGAGTAGCATGGGACCATTGAAAGCAGTGCAAAATTGTGCTTAATATAAAACTCTAAAATTCAGACTTTCAAAAAACTGAAGTATCTTGTCTCAGGATTCACACTTTGGAATTCAGCCAGACTATAGTATCATTGAACACGTTAATAACTAGTTCTAAATGAAACTATAAAGTAGACCAAGTTCACATACGGTGCCCTCCCATGTCAGTACTGTTCTTCACAGTGATCCCTACATCCTCTTTGTGTTTTCTGTTATGTTGATCTTTCTTCTGCACTGCCCAAGGTTCCTAGACATAATACCCAACACAAAACTTCCCTTCTTGGGCCTTCCTCTGGATCTCTCTCTACCCTTGCCCCTATAAAAACATACTCAGTTTGTTTTTGACTTGAAAAATCTCTAATGTACTGATTAATACAAAAGTAACTTCTATATTTAGCACATTTTATCTTCTTCACATATGTCTTTATAAACCTTCACATACATACTTTAATATGTATACATATTTAAAATTATTAACATGAAGAATGGTGGATTAAAATGTGAAGACCTTAATCTGTGTTTGTCTCTATTTACTCATCTGCAAAATAAGGATAATAAAAGCATGATCCTCAGTGCTGTTGTGAGGATTAAATGAGAAAATATTCATAAAGTGCTTTGCAAACCTTAAAGTGCTATATAAATGCTAGCTATTATATAATAGTCATAGTAATACCAACAACAATGAAGGTGGCATACATATCATAGTAGATAGATGCTAGATTTAGAGTCAGAAAGCAATGGAAATATGAAAAAAGGCAATGCCTGTGCTTAAGGATCTTACATTCTACCTAGGACAAAGATGTTCGTGTTGCCTAAAAATCAGAGAGGTGCAAATAGAGACAACACTACAATATCACCTTCTAAACATTAAAGTCACAAAAAAACTCCACAGTAATTAATTTTAATTAATTAAATTTCAATAAAGTTATAATAAAACAAAAAACTATAACATATTGTTGATGAACCTAAAAGATGTTGTAAACGTTTTGGAAAGCAACAAAGCAATGCCCGGTAAGAAACAGAAAACTGATCCTACCTCTTGAGCCAGTGATTCACTGGCTAATGATTTTACCCTAAAAAATGAAAAACAAGACTTATCTTTCCCTCAAAAATTCAAACATGTACAAAAATGCTAATTTGATTTTTTTTGTAATAGTAAAAAATATTTAAAGACTCAAAGTAACCTACATGACTAATGATTGAAGAATGGTGTAATGAATAGTATATGTAGTAGAAAAATATGGGTTGCCAAAAAAACCCAACAACAATAAATAGAATATAAGGAGACAGGGAAAGACTCAGATCAATCAAATTGGAGAGAAATTTGCAAAATCAGAACTCTGTCTACATTAACTACAACCAATTATGTAAATAATAAAAAAATCAGATTGAGTTTCACAGGGATACAAAACACACACATTTCTTATTTATTATCTAATCAAACACCTGATTTTAGTTTTTTAAGTGCTACAGATCTATGTAACATTTCATTTTTTATTTTATGATTTTATTTTTTGATTATTTGAGTGTTGATGGCTATTAAGTTTATAAATATTATTGTTTGTCTTTTGTTTTTGAAGAGGATCAATGACACCACAGGTGATTTGGATCTAAATGAGGCAGAGTCGTACAAAGTCATTAGCCTCACTGTCTCTTCCAGAGTCATCAAAGTCCAGTATCAAGACAAAAGTCAAGAGGACTAGTCATGGTCTAGGATGCATTTTGATGACCTTGGTATTTCCAATGCCTGACCAAGTTCTAAGCACTCCACAGCGCCTGCTTCAGCTTACTTCACGGCCATTAAAACAAATTGCTCTCATTCACCCATTTTGCCGGGGAGAGTCTTCATATGTTGAGGCAGACAACCCCTTAACTCACCAACAGGTTTGAGACCTGCAGGTTACCTTCAACATGGCACAGTCCATCTGATGAGAAGGTTTACCTCTGGGGTGTGGCTGCTATGTATGCTTCAAGTTCTTGGAGATAAAAGAAATTTAAATGCTAGAGCCATCTATGGCCATTTGCTTTCTGAAATTATTTTTTACATATACTAATCATCTTATTGTGTGTACAGAATTTGAAATCAATCTTTGTATTCCAGTACTTTTAATGGCAAGATAATATATTCATTCTGTGATTTAGCTAGTTTCTTACCTGAGGTTTTAGACAAGCACGCTAGCCATAAATTATTAATGGTTCTATGTGATAAGGCAACAGATATATATGGGTTCACACAGATGTAAATTCATATATTCACTAGTAATTCCCCATGAAGAAAGTGAATGACAATAACCTATGCATGAATTTAGCTACCTGGGCTTAAATATTCATTTTTCTTCAGATGTCAATATGTTAACTTTATATCAAGGTGATTTTGAAATACAATATGTATGTCTGCATGTCTTTATTTAAAAATAAGTGATTCCTCTGTTAATATTACCACAAGTAAGTAATGAGGATGCAGTTTATTCTTAGTCAATTCAGGTGACAATAGTGAAACTTATACCTTATACATATCCTTAATCTATTTGGTTTGATTATTCCATATTTCTCATGATTACAATTACTCTGAGAACTTTAACTGGTTAACTTTGATTTAACAGAATTTAAAGCTGTAAGGGACCATGGAGGTCATCTCATGTAGCTTCCTCATTTTACAGATGAGGAAATCAAGACCTTGAAAGATTGAATGGCTTTCTCAAGGTCACACAAACAATAAGATGTAGATCCAGAATCTAAATCTAGGAGTGACTCTACATATTACAAATCCTTCCTATGTAGCTTAAAATACAGTTGCCATTGGATAAATAATATTCAATATATAAAGTAATAATAAGTACATTGGCACTTTATAACAACTTAACATACATCAGGGGTGGAGGATAAGACCTACAATAACCTTCAAGATTTAACCACTAAGGAGAGCATTAAAAAGGCTATTGAGCCAGTAAAAATGTATATTTTAAACAATACAAGTTTATGAATGCAGTATATAATAATATATATAATGCAGTATATAATAATATAAATAATGTAGAGTCAGCATAAGTTCTAAAAGGACGAAGTTTGTGACTCCTGAAAAATATTTAGTGCAGAAAATTAATAGGTGTTGTTAGTGAAGGGATTTATAGAACTGGGGAACATTGGGAGAGAACATAAGATTAATAATAAAGAAATTGATATAATCAGTAACACTTAGAACAATCTGGAAAGCAAAGAAAACATCAATGAAAAACTCTGAGTTGGTCAAGCACTCAACAACTGACAAATATTTTCATAATAATGAAGTTAAAATAGCAAGAGACACATTCAAATATGTAGACCTGAGAGGTTTGGATATGTATGTATACATCAAAGATGAAATGAAACTAAATAAAACACCATGCACAGCTCTGAGCCACCATGAAAAGAAAGAAATAGAAACTATCCACAAATGAGGTAGATTGATAGTATGACAGAAAATTTGACAGAGGACAAAATGGAACTGCAGGAAACAATGAAAAAGAGTTGAAAAGGTAAAAAAGGGAGAGAAATAAAAACAATTATTCTACAGAGCTTCACTGCTGGACTGAGAGAGAGGAAGAATGAAAAAATTCTCAACAACAGAATTACAACCACATAATTATATGAAGAACTAATTAATTGTCCAAACAAGAAGAATATACTTTAATTAATTCTGCAGTGATACATGACACAGTAGCATTTTTTGTTAAGGTTCCTGTGTACTATACAAATTAATGTACAGAAAGGAATTCAAATTAAATCATGTTTATGAGAGAAAAAGAAGAAGCATTTATTGAGTACTTATTATTTGTTAGGCACTATACTAAGCGCTTTACAAACATTATGTCCTTTAAGCATCATGAAATGACATGTTCCATACATTTAAGACACAAAAGGGGGAAACGTTATTTTAAAGAAATGTCTCCAATTAGTTAAAAATTAATGCCCATTTCAAGTGATGCTGCTGAAGCAATGACAGCTCCCAAAGAAATCAACATCCTGATTGATTACCAGAATATAGAGACTTGAAGCACATTAGAGATCACCTAGTACAATCCTCCCATTTTGCAAATGGGTCATTGAGGTCCAGAAAGGCTAAATTATAGTCCACAGTCTAATGAATTAGTAGTGCTGAGATTTGAAACTACATCCCCTCACTCCAAATCGAATGCTCCTTTCTCTATTCATCAACATGGGTTTCCCATCTAACTATACGTTAAGAAATTAACATGGGCAAGATATGTTTTTCTTCTACTTTATTTTCTGTAGTGTAGCTTGCCAGGCTGACTTCTTCCAAATGGCCATGGGTAATATTCTGGGGCAGGATGCATACAACACAATGTCACCTGAGATTTCTGTAGAACATCACCAGCAGGAGAATCCTTTTTCTATTAATACCAATTAAATACATTACTGCCCAGAGAAAAACAAAATAAAGGAATGATCAGGATAGGGATGGAGTTGGTCAGAAAAGACTTAAGTGATAAGTTTGGGGCTAAGTGTTGGAGGATGTGTTGGGAATGGTTTGGTGGAAAAGAGGGAGGGCGTTACAAGCAGGATAACAGCATGAGCAAATGTTAGTTCTAAAAAATCATAAGAAGGAGAAGCATACATACTGACTTGGTTATCTGAGAGGGACTATGTAGGAAAGTAAGAAGAGATGAGATTAGACATACAGGCCTCGAATGCCAAGTTAAAGAAGTTCTACTAGATATAGTTAGCAGTAGAGAACTGATATAATTTCTTAAACAAAGGAGCAGTGTGATTAAAATGTAATTGAAGATTACTCTGAAAGTCGTGTGTAGAAAGGGTTGAAATAGGATGGAGCTAAAAGCAGAACAAATAAACAAGGAGCTATTTGTCATGTACATGAGAGAGAGAGAGGTAGCATGATAGAATAGAAAGAACTCTGGATTTAGAAAAAAGATTCCTGAATCCTGGCTCTTCTATTTACCTTTGTGACCTTGGGCAAGTCACTTAACTCAGTTTCCTCATCTATAAAATAAGAGAGTTGAAGTGAATGACCTCTAAGGTCCTTTCCAGAGATAAATTCTGTGATGCTATGCAGTAATGGTAACCTCTAAGGTCCTCTCCAATTCTAAACTCTATAATTGCATGAAATCATAGGCCTAAGAACAAAGTGATGGCGATGGAATAAAAGAGGAAAGGGAGTGTTTTTTCTACAATCCTTCCCTCCTCTTACTTTCAGACTCCACTGTCACTCTCAGGACCTTATTCTTTGTATTATCTATTTATTTATGCCATTGATCTTCAGGAAGATGAGAAATAAAGTAGTTATTAGGTAGGCAGGACAATCCCATTCAATGAAAGGGTTTTGCTTTACAATCCTGCACTTTTTATGTTGTTTTTAAAATCTATTAAGTGTGTCAGAGAGAGTAATAATAATTCACTTTCCTCCCCTCACAAAACTACTTAGTGGCCTGACAACAAAGGAATTTGCTTAGCCTGCTTGCTGAGTATGTTGAGGTTAAAGGGTGCTCCGGACCCCAAAATACTGACACGCCCAGGTCCTGCTCAAATGAATTTGACTCAAGTCTCAAGCCTTTTTACAGTCAAAGAAAAAAAAAGTTTATTAAAGATTCGCTGTAATGAATAGATGCTTAGGGAGCATGAGCATTTGTGATGCTAATTCAAACCAGCCAGACTGAATCTAAACTGAACTAGATTGAACCAGACCACCTTCATGGAGGCAAAATGGATCTTATACAGAAAGGTTGTGGGAGGGATCTAGGGTAGTCGAGTAGTCTGGGGTGATGAGAGGAGGGGTTTAGGGAGCACTGGGGTGACTGGGGGACTGGGGTGAGGTCAGACTCCAGGAATGAGAATAAGGGTGGGGAAAAGCTGAAGGCTACCTGGAGATGACAGACAATGGAAAGCCAGGGTAAAAGACTTGGGTATAGATATTTTGATATAATCAGGAGTGGGAAATCTGGAGGTAATCAGACAATGGAGGGCTAGACTAGGCTTATTTGGGCATGAAAAGCCAGATCAAGTGGAAAGAATTCAGGGAGAACTCAAGGGGCTTCGCAGAGTCTATGTCCCATTAGTATCAGTAACCTATACCCCAAGAAGTATAGTCCAAACCCAACTCTGGCAGGACAGTAATGTTAAGGATAAGGCTCAAAGGATATGATTCACAGAAAGCTGTAATTAATGAAGTGACCATCATCTAAGAGGGTCAAGTATGTCCTTTTTGCAGGCCTATTGGTTCAATAACCAATCTATCCAGGTAATAGGAAAACTACCTTATGCTATCACAATTCACTGGGGACCAATTTGTAACCATGCTAATTTATTCATTTATAGATGGGATAGACTTTTTTCTAGTTCTAATATTAATGATTAAAATTATAGGACTGGACTAACGATAATAATAATAATCGTAGTCTTCTATATACACAGTATAACTTTCCTGGTACCAAGGTACTTGACACCCAATTAGTAACCAAAAGGTTGCTTGATAAGCATGAAATCAGAACAAAAAGAATTATAATGTCTTGAAAGATATTTTCTATAGGGTATGGTAAAGATTAATTAACCCAGTTCTATAGAGAATATATTTCTAGTGGTCAGAATACTGGATGCAATTTCCTTTGTCCTGGGAGAGTGCTGGATAAATACTGACAAACTCTTCGTTGCCAGCTCTCCATTTTCTATACTCCATGCTGACTGGTCCCTTTTAGTTTGCATGTCATATGTAATAAATACCCCTCTTCATTTCAACATGTTTTCTTAACTAGTTACAATTCCAGTGGCTATAGATTATTTTTCAAAAAAACCTTTGGGTTAATTTGCCTCCTAACAACATAAAAGGAGATGTCTAAGTTTACCAGTAACAACAAATCTCTAAATCCTACTCTAGAATGTCAGTGTGGCTAAGCAATCCTTCCCAAGGTTTGTGCTTTATAGGAAACTTCAATCAACAGTGGGGACTGCTTCCTGAAGTTGAATGTCTTTGATTTTAAGCTTCGCTTCAAAAATCTCTTGTTCTCCATCCTGAAGTATATTCTCTGTTTGGGCCTGTAGTTATCCATCCACAGCCTATAGGTGACAAATGCATTACTGCATTATTTACATTACTTTGAGACTTTTCTGACTTTTCCCACCATCCTCTCCTCCCTCAGGTACTTTCCTTCCTCCACTCATTTCAGCTTCCTTTTGTATGTTGTCTTCTTCCATTAAATTATAAACTCCTTCAGGGCGGGGACTATCTTTTTTTGGATATGTATCCCTGGAATTTAGCACAGTGTCTGGCACATAAGAGGCACTTAATAGTAGGCACAATTTACTGACTGTTGTAGTCTATTGCAGTCAATAATCTATTGACAATGAGTTTGGGACTTTCAATAGTTAAGAGAAAAGTATAGTTTCCTTAGCAAGGGAAAAATGAGGGCACAACTAGAATCAATGGTTTCTAACCTAATGGGTATAAGGGCAAGCAAAGTGGGACTTTTTGTTGTCTTTTGTTTTGGAGTGGCTTCTCAGCACTGGGGCAATCAAGTGTCTTTGATTGAGTCTTAACTTTGCTTGTAGAAAGGCCCACACCCTTTTGCTAGTTAGGTTAGGAGAGGTGTGAAGCACTCTGACCCTGAAGAAGTATATACTCTGAGGTTAGCATTTTGTTTGGGACTCACTCATTGGAAGAGTATTGGTGCAGAGACTCCGGGTAGCAGTTAAGGAGCCCCATGGCTTTGAAAACCCAGATGTTGGTGCTTCTCTCTCTAGTAACTATGTATGTATAGCTTTGGTCAGACAGCTAGAAGCCTGGCTGTTGATTTGTTTTATTTGCTCTGTTTATATTTTCTCTGTTTGTAATTTCTGTTTGTATTTGTTCTGAAGTTCACAGTGCTGACTTTTCCCCCTAAACTAAGTGAATGATATATGTATATTTGATTAAAGTGAGATTGTAAACCCCTTTAAGATGCTTTTCTTAGAAAAGCAGATCAAAGGACCTGTGCTAGCAGCCCTCCTATGTGCTCTTGTTGTTGGTCTTTCACCTCCACAGCAGCTGCTAGTGACATTGTTGTTACAGTGGGGGACGCAACAAACCTGAGGGTTACTCAAGCAAACAATAAGGTCCACAGAAACCTGGTTATCATCCTGCCTAGACTCTAGATGAGGGAGACAGAGGGGGACAGAAAAACCATCGAAGGACCTAATGCAATGCCAGGCACTGTGCTAAGCACATTAGTGTAAATATGAGAAAAGTATTCTAAATATTGATCAATCATATGATTCTGATTTTTTATAACAGGAATAAAAATGATTACAGAAATAAATTCCCCATTCCTCCCCACCTGTGGCAATTCATCTAAATCCTATTCATTTTTTCAAAGGGCCAGTAGTAAGCTCAGCCTCTATATCAGCGCAACCTTCAAGAGCCACTTCCTTCTCTGACTTACTGTAGCAGACACAGTCTCTACTGTTTACTTGGTATATGAAGGTAAAATGATACTTTCAGTGGTTATCTTTTTATGTTTATGTCCCAGCTCCTCAGCCAGACTGTCAGTCCCAGGAGGCCAAGAACTGAGTATTGCCAGCATCTAGCTGATTTCTCTGTACATAATAGGATATGGATAAATATTTATTGATGATATAGACATTGCATCTATGGTGACTGTTATTAATGATGGTGATAATGAGGAAGTGCAGAAAGGGAAAATAAACTGCAGTATTTATGATTTTCAGATGTTTTCTTTGACTTCTCATTCTTTGAAATATTTTAATTGTTTAGATACTTTTATGATTCAATTTGTAAAATTTACAAGTTTTACTTTCATTTATACTTAAAATATGCTTAAATCTTTATTTGATCTTTATCTACCTCTTTCTGTCCTATGGAAACAAATGTTAAAGAGTTTACCAATTTAACACTTTGTATTAAATTACAAATTTGCCTGGAAGTGGGTTTTTATAAAACTATTACCTAAGTCTTATAGGATGTAATTAAATAAGTGAAAGTACCCCTTGGGGACCTCTTGCTTCAAAATGAAATTTTAGAGCCAAAGTGCCTGTAACCTTTACTGAAACTGTGTCTAAAATGCTGTCTGTAATTTCCACAAGCTAATCAGATTTACATCGAAAAGGCTATTCACACTTGTTGATGTAAATTTGTATTCTGCATCTCCCCAAGGGAAATGAGTCACACTGAAGTTCTATCAGATCAAACTAGTATTTTTAAAGATTATATTGTAAGATGAAAAATTGGAATTTAATTTGTCATTAGAGAAGTCAAGGCCATTTTTTGTGCTCTGAAGTATGGGGTTGACTCTAACAGAGATTCATAACAGTAAATTTTCATGACTCCAGTCCTGGCACTCTAAGCACTGCACCATCTTGTAAGATGTTTGTAATACACGTAGCATAGTAACTAACACATGGCAAATGCTTAATACATGCTTATTCTCTTCCTTCCTATTTACCTTCTTTAAGAAGCATCATTTCTAGCAGGAGGAAACAATACATACCAAGAAAAGTATATTAAAAATACAGAGCTTAAAAGAGTGAAGATGGTGGCTGGAAAGCAGGGACTCACTTAAGCTCTTCCTCAAATCCCTCCAAACACCTGTAAAAAATGGCTCTGAAGAAATTCTAGAGCTGCAGAACCCATGAAATAGCAGAGGGAAGCAGGTCTCCAGCCCAGGACAGCTTGCATGGTTGCTGGGAAGGGTCTATCACACCATGCTGGAAGCAGAGTGCACCCAGGGTAGACTGCACCAGGATAGACCAGACTGGGAGTCAGGAAGCCAGAGCAGGACTTAAGGCCATGAAACACTGAGCTGTGGCAGTTATCAGACTTCTCAACCCACAAATGCCAAAGAGCAAGGAGCAGATTAATGGGAAAACTGCTAAATATGGGTGAGAGCAATACAGCCCCAGCCCTGGGGGAGGCAGAGGTGGCCCGGCGGTGGTGGGAGCAGCAGCAGGAAGCTTCAGGAGCTGCTTCCAGAGCTCCAGTGTCAGCTGCTTCTGGAATCCCTGGCTCACACGGTGGGAGGAATCAAGCAGCAAATTAGAGGGTGAGTGCAAGAAGAGCTCTACTGGCAAGAGCTTTGCTGGCACAGAGGCAGCTTTGCGCTGCTTGGATCTGAGTCACAGTCCTGGTTGGCAGTTCTTGGGGGAGGCGGAGCGCTGCTGTGGCAGAGCTTACTATGTAGAAGTAGCTCTGAAAACCGTACTGCAGCCCCTGCAGCTTGGGAAAAAGTACTCTCTACTCTACAAGCAGTTATACCCTGACAAAAAACCTCAAAAGTCAATTAGGCAGCTGGGAACATGAACAGGCAGCTATAAAGGATGCAGACTCAGACTATAGAATCATTTTTTGGTGACAAAGAAGATCAAAATGTACAGCCAGAAGAAGTCAACAAAGTCAAAGAGCCTACATCAAAAGCCTCCAAGAAAAATATGAATTGGTCTCAGGCCATGGAAGAGCTCAAAAAGAATTTGGAAAAGCAAGTTAGAGACGTAGAGGAAAAATTTGGAAGAGAAATGAGAGTGATGCTAGAAAACCATGAAAAACAAGTCAATGACTTGCTAAAGGAGACCCAAAAATACTGAAGAGAATAACACCTTAAAAATAGACTAACTCAAATGGCAAAAGAGCTCCAAAAAGCCAATGAGAAGAAGAATGCCTTGAAAGGCAGAATTAGCCAAATGGAAAAGGAGGTCCAAAAGACCACTGAAGAAAATACTAGCTTAAAAATTAGATTATAGCAAGTGGAGGCTAGTGACTATGAGAAATGAAGAAATTATAAAACAGAACCAAAGGAATGAAAAAATGGAAGACAATGTCAAATATCTCATTGGAAAAAACTCTGACCTGGAGAACAGATCCAGGAGAGATCATTTCAAAATTATTGGTCTACCTGAAAGCCATGATGAAAAAAAGAGCCTAGACATCATCTTTCAAGAAATTATCAAGGAAAACTGCCCTGATACACTAGGACTGGAGGGTAAAATAGAAATTGAAAGAATCCACCAATTGCCTCCTGACAAAGATCCCAAAAAGAATACTCCTAGGAACATTGTCGCCAAATTCTAGAGTTCCCAGGTAAAGGAGAAAATGATGCAAACAGCCAGAAAGAAACAATTTGACTATTGCGGAAACACAATCAGGATAACACAAGATCTAGCAGCTTCTACATTAAGGGATTGAAGGGCTTAGAATATGATATTCCAGAGGTCAAAGGAGCTAGGATTAAAACCAAGAATCACCTACCCAGCAAAACTGAATATAATACTCCAGGGTAAAATATGGAATTTCAATAAAATAGAGGACTTTCAAGCTTTCTCAATGAAAAGACCAGAGCTGAATGAAAAATTTGACTTTCAAATACAGGAATCAAGAGAAACAAGAAAAAGTAAACAGGAAAGAGAAATCATAGAGGACTTAGTAAAACTGAACTATTTTGGTTACATTCCTTCATGGAAAGATGATATTTGTAATTCATGAAACCTTTCTAAGTATTAGGGTAGTTGAAGAGAATATACATATATATGTGTGTATATAAAAAACAAATAAATAAATAAGATTAAGGGTTGAGAGAGGAATATATTGGGAGAAGGAGAAAGGGAGAGACAGAATGGGGTAAATTATCTCACATAAATGTAGCAAGAAAAAGCAGTTCTATTGGAAGGGGACGGGGGCAGGTGAAAGGGAATGAGTGAGTATTGCTCTCATCGGATTTGACTTAATGAGGGAATAACTTACACACTCAGTTGGGAATCTTACCCTACAAGAAAGTAGGGGGAAAGGGGATAGGACAGGGGGGTTGATAGAGGGAAGGGCAGAGTAGGGAAAGAGGCAATCAAAAGCAAACACTTTTGAAAAGGGACAGGGTCAAGGGAAAAAATTGAATAAAGGGAGCCGGATAGCATGGAGGGAAATATAGTTAGTCTTTCAAAACATGATTATTGTGGAAGTGTTTTGTCTAATTGCTTGCCTTCTTAGGGAGGGTGGGTGGAGAGGGAGGAGGGGTGATAATTTGCAACTCAAAGTTCTAAAAGCAGATGCTCAAAAAAAAGTTGGTTTTGCATGCAACTAGGAAATAAGATATACAGGCAATGGGGCATAGAAATCTATCTTGCCCTACAAGAAAGTAAGGGGAAAGAGGATTGTGGGGGGAGTGGGGTGACAAAGGGGAGGGCTGACTGGGAAACAGAGCAAACAGAATATATGCCATCTTGGAGTGTGGGGGAGGGTAGAAATGGGGAGAAAATGTGTAACTCAAAATCTTGTGGAAATATTAAATAATATTAAATAATAAAATATGTAAAAAACACAGAGCTTATACAACTCAGGCAAGTCCTAAGGTCCAATAGCCCAAAACAATGGCAGTCACCTTAAAATGTTCTGATTCTGAGTTTTAAATTCTGATCAATAAAATGACTAACCATGACTTTAGAAGCATGCTACCTACCTGCTCATAAAGAGATCAATGGAATCAAGTCACAAAAAGACATTTTTGGACTTGGGCAATGTGGGGATTTGTTTGTGCATATTTCCAAAGTTTTATTTTTCCCTTTTTTCTTAATTGGGAGAGATGGATGGTGGGGGTGGGGAGAGGGAGAGAGAGAAGAAGAAGAAGGAGGAGGAGGAGGAGGAGGAGGAGGTGGAGGAGGAGGAGGAGGAGGAGGAGGAGGAGGAGGAGGAGGAGAGAGAGAGAGAGAGAGAGAGAGATCGATCTAGGGACAGGACAGGAAATTCACCACATCTTCAATAAAAAGTCCTTCCCACCAAGTGTTTCCAAACAGTGTTCTGTGCATAATGACTAAACTAATTGGCTTAGTCTTTTATTTTTTACTAACAGTGTAATAATGGATTTTATACCAGTCTTAGAAGCAAAGCCCTGAAGTTTTGGAAGAGGAACAAGTGCAGAAGAAAATGGCCTTCACTGTTAACTATTCCGTAAGATAAGAAATACTAAAAGTAGTCAAATAACTTGGACTATCTCACCAGAACTGTTAGGGAGCATTTGAAAATGAGTATCTTTTGTTTTTAAGAAGTGATTATCTTGAGTATTTCCAAGACTATAACTATGATAGCACCCCTCTTTTCTTTCTCCTCCTTCCCAAAATTAGAAAATAACAGAAGAAGGACCAGAAGGAATCAAAGGCAAGCAGGACAGCTTTGAAAGTTATATATTGAATTTATTATATACTTTTAAAAGAGTAAACTTTGCATAATAGAATCTCAGTATCTTGTGTAATCTTCTCTTCCACAATTATGTGGAAATATTCATTTCATTTACTCTTGGTTAAGTTTAGAATAAAATATATTTTTTTAATTTTAACACTATGCTGGACACATAGTAAGTTCTCAATGAATACTTATTAATGATTGATAGATACTCCCCTATGTGTCAAAATGGATCTTTAATCATTGGCCCAAAGTCTGTGTTCCATTTTTACTTTTATAATATTTTATAATTTGTTCAAAGAGAGTTGAGAAGAGATTTGTCCAGTATGTGGAAATAAAAATAAAACAGAAAAATAATAACAAAATTCATCTGGAACAACAAAAGTTCAAGGATATTAAAAAAATCAATGAAAAAATTTCAGAATGTGGTCTAGCCTACCCATATCAGTCTTAAATTGTATTATAAAGCAGTAATTATCAAAAAGAATCTTGTAATGGCTAAGAAGTAGAGTTGTGGATCAGTAGAATAGATTAGGTAAAAATTACATTATAGTAAATGACCATAGTAATCTAGTATATGATAAACCCAAAGATTCAAGCTTTTAGGGGAAAAAAACCTCATTATTTCACAAAAACTGCTAGAAAAACTAGAAAACAGTATGGCAGAAAGTAGGTATAGATCAACATCTCACACCATATGCCAAGAAAAGTTCAAAATGGGTACATGATTTACACATAAAGGGTTATACCATAATCAAATCAAAAGAGCATGGAATAGTTTACCTGTCTGACCTATGCAGAAGGGAAGAATTTAGGACCAAAGAAGATATAGAGAACATTACAAAATGTAAAACAGATAAATTTGATTATATAAAATTAAAAAGTTTTTGCACAAACAAAACCAATGCAACCAAAATTATAAGGAAAGCAGAAAATTGGAGAAAATGTTTGCAACAAGTATCTCTGATAAAGGCCTCATTTCTCAAATATACAGAAAACAAAGTCAGATTTAGAAAAATGCAAGCCATTGCCCAATTGATAAATGGTGAAAGAATATGAACAGGCAGTTTTCAGACAAAGAAATCAAAGTTATCTACAGTCTTCTGAAAAAAACTCTCTAAATCACTAATTGATTAGACTAAATGCAATGAACTCTGAGATACCACCTCACACCTATTTTATTAATAGCAACTCATGAAGACCATCCACTAAGGTCTATTAAGGTCTATGTTACATGAGGGGAAGAACTACCCCAATGAAATCATAGATCCTTGAAGTACTAAACTATTTGAGATAACAGCACTTTCCTATAATTTCTTTATTTCTGTTAATGTCAGACAATAATCAAAATCTTTCAGGTTAATATTCCAAGATCCTTCCCAAATAATACTTTACTATGCAAACAATCAAGAGTTAATTCAAATGTCTGTGAAATGTAACAGTGTAGTTTTAGAACACTTCATGAAAGTAGAGTCCATAGTGCTTCAGAAAACAAATTATATAAATGATCAGACCACTTCTAAAAATATTTTATTATGATACTGGTTTAACATTTCTGTTAAAGTATATTAATGATCACTTTTTTTGGAGGGGGAAAGGCAGGGCAATTGGGTTTAAGTGACTTGACCAAGGTCACATAGCTAGTAAGTGTGTCAAGTGTCTGAGGCCAGATTTGAACTCAGGTCCTCCTGACTCCACGGCTGGTGCTCTACTCACTGTACCACCTAGCTGCTCTATGATCACTTCTTAAGACACAAATGATGATATAATTTTTAATTATCTAAAAGGTACTAGTTCACTAAATAAACTAATACTTTGTGGCACGTTTCAATAGTAAAAAGGTTAGAAGTCTATAAAAAAGAGCTTATCAAAGACCTCCAAAAGACCAATGTGACATATGATTAAGGGAAGATATTCTTTTACTTTTATACTCAGAAACAATTGGAAGGAAAACTCAATAAAAACAAAATATAGTTTCACAAAAGAAAACCTTTTAAAGTTTATTTAATACTAAAAAAGGTGAAATCAAGGAACCTTTATTATGAATATGTCTTCTGATAAATTACAAGCATAAAAAAACAATTAGTGTGAGATAATGACATGCCAAAAAAGTCTTGTTAATTATAGCTCATAAACATTTTCAAAGGTCAAATGAGAAATCTTTCAGCAAAGTCTCTACATAGGGAAGGATATTTTTCACTAATTTGGCTTAATTCTCCAAAGATGGTCTTATGTTTTGGTTATCAGGAGATTTTGCTTATCGTATCTCCAGTTTTAACAGCCAAACTATGCCAATAAAAATATTTAGGAAAAACACAATGAAAGCCACAATGAAACACAATTTAAATCAACACTTCTCTGCTCCACTTTTTATGCTGCTCAAAATTTTTAAATGAATTTGATCATAAAAAGATAGTTATTTGTTTCTTTAGCATCTAAGCTCTTAAATTAGGCAGAGATTATGCATGTTGAAGGTTTATCCTGACACATAGTACAATACCTTATATTGAGAACATTTATTAAACACTTTGTCAATTAGAATATAATTCTAAACATAACATAGCTTTTAGTAAAGTGCCTACATTTTAAAACCAAAATTGAGCCTATTTCAATGAGTTGTAAATTAGTTTATGAGCTCTATGCAAGCAGGGTTTTGTATCCCTGAACCTAGCATAGTACCTTGCATATAATAGGACCTTAATAAACATTTATGAAATTGAATTGAAAATTGGTCCTATTTGCTAATAGGGCCAAAATTCATCATGTAATTTTCATGAAAAATGTTTACCAAATAATATTCTTATATTCCTGGACCTGTGTTATTAGATTTGAATGTTAAGAAACAAATCATAAATAGTTCTTGCCCTCCAGGACCTTGACTGTCAAATAATTGCCTTTTCCTTCTGCTGAACAAAACACAGATGGACATATTTTTTTTTTCATTTCATAAAACCTAAAACACTACTTCATCCACCAAATCATTTTTGGATGGTAAAAACAGAGGATTAGGATTCAATACTAAACCATGTTACCTGTTCAAGGTCACATAACAAGTTAGTGGCAAAACCAGTATTAGAATGCATTTTACCTAAATGTCTAGTCTATTGCCCACAGAGTCATACTTCTCAAGATCATAGAGGATGGTGACTAAGGAGCCTTCAAAGTCTGATAATTTGTTTCATTATAAAAATCAAAGTACCCTTGTGGGTGATTTTCTGTGATGATGACAGAAACTTTTACAATGCATTTGTTGTACATAAAACATAAATACTAAAAATCCTTTATAGAAGAGTATAAACTTCCGACTAAAGTATTATGTTATAGAAAAATCTGAAAAAAATATGATGGGTACACAAAGACAAACACAAGATATGGTGTTTCTAGACATCTATATGTATAGTTATATAATTTTTATGTTCTGGTAATAGAGACGTGTACATTAACACATACAAGCATAGTTTGAGATTCCTTCCTATGCTGCTATGTATACTTTACTTCAAATTTTAGTATAATATGTGTATTTGGAAGTCTAGATAGCTTGAGGAAATCCTTAAAATTATTTGTGAAATTTGAGTTCTAAGGTGCTCTGGAATACTATTCTGAATTTTATTTTATAATCCATACATACGAAATTAAAGCATACCTGCTCATATAGTGAGCTTGTACAGACTACAAACTGCAGTTTTGTTTTTCTACCTTCTTTACCTCTTAACGTCTTTATTTAATATCAAATTACTCTGTTAATCTTAAATTTCTTCTTTAGTCATTTACATATTAACATACTTTCATCATCTGTAAAATAAGGGGGTAATACTGAATGTACTCTAAGGTTTTTTCCTTTAAGAATTTATGAAGCTTTCATTAAGAACCACTAGGTCCTAAAAAAGTACAAAGCAAGGGTTTTATCACCTACACTACTCTTTGTTTGGAAGGGAAATTAGGTTTAAGCATCAGAGGTGGAATTTTTAACCAAAGTGTCCTGCTTCTACACATTTTTCATTATATCATGAAGCCTCTCATTTCAAGAAGTGTTTTTTAAAGATTGTATTTGGTTTTTTTTTGTTTTTTTTTTACTTCTGACCATTGTTTATTTAAATTTTAAAAGGTTAGCAAAACACGGATAACCTACATCAGATTGCTTGCCATCTTGGGGAGGAGGAATGGGAGGAAAGGAGAGAGAAAAAAATTGAAACTCAAAATCTTATAAAAAATGAGTGTCGAAAACTATCTTTACATGTAATTGGGGAAAAAATGAAATACTATTTACGAAAAAAGATTAGCAAAGATACTTTAGGTCCATCTCTGCATCTATCTTGGACAATGCCAGTGAACTGGGTCCAGTGCTGAATAGAAAAATGAGATGGAGTTGAGTCACATTTCATTGACTTATTCATCTATTCAATAAGCTTTTATTAAGTACCTACAATGACCCAGACAATGTACTAGGTACTAAGATATGAAAACAAAAATGAAACTATCTGGCATTCAAGGACCTTGCATTCTATGTAGGAAAAACAATAGGTACATAGGTAAATAAATAAAAAATAGACAAAATATTGTAAACCCTCTAGGAAGAGAAACATTAATAACTGGGTGAATTAAGAGAAGCCTTGTGTAAGGAAGCAGCATTTGAGCTGAAAGACATAGGGATTTGTGAGACAATCCCCAACTATTTCTTTTCATAGCTGTAAAGGAGCTTTAAAGGCCTTCTAGTCCAACCAACTCATTTTCTCAGTGAAACTCTTAGAGCTGAAATGATTTACTCAAGATCACAGAGGTAGTAAGTGGCAGAGTCAAGATTCAAACCAAGTCCCCTGATGTCAAACCCAGCCTTCTCTCCCTTCTGCTGCGCTGCTTCCCCATCCCCAATCCAATATCCTCCTAGCGGTGGTTTATTGCCATGAATTTTGGAACGCCGTGATCTCTGAAGAATTATAGTTACAGGTGATCCATAGTGCAATGGGGAGATGTGTGGTAGGCCTAGGAAGGCTGCAGCAATGTTACAAATGACTTGCATTTGAGAAGTATATAAAAGATAGTGTTAAGGACATGTATGACTGGAAAAGGAGGTGGGCTGGCTGTGGAATGAGAGCAAGGGATACATATTAAGACAGTCTGACTGTTACACTGGTACTCCGTTAGAAGATGTAAAGGAAGCTTCCATGAATGGAGGATTTCTTGGGAGGATTTATTGGAAGACATGGATGAGAATAGAGAATTGCTTAGAGTTAGAGGATGAAGATAGGTTATGATCTGCACAGGTGAGATCTTCACAATGACTCTAAAGTAAGTGCTACAGATATTATCACCATTTTTCAAGGAAGGCACTCAGCATTATGGAGGAAGAGGGAAATGAAACATCTAGCTAAATTGTGCCTTCTGCTCTCAACTGTCTTTTTTTTTTATTAAGAAAACTTCCAGGTTGCTAAACTTAGGGTCTCCATGAGCAACCTTGCTGTCACACATGGTGAGCATTTTACAGACTGCTTTAATTTTCATCTCTGAAGTCTTGATTATGAACCAAGCTTGAAATTACTCTTTTATGTTTAATAAGTATCAAATAGCTTTGGAATCAAGGGTTCCTTGGCTTTCCAACTTGAAAACTGTTGCGGGCCGAGTTAGAGCTGAGCCCTGCCCTCCTTGGACCTCCAGGCCCAGGGGCCTGCTGAGATAAACTTGGTGCTTTGAGATATGGGTGGAGCCAGGAGGAGGGGTCTCGCCTTTGTTGCCTCCCTAGCAATTCCAGGTCTTTGCCCGGACCTGCTTGACCACATGGAACTTCCGGCTCTCTGTCTGGGCTTGCCAGAGCACATGGAACTTACGGTTCTTTGCCTGGACTGCCTGCCCTGCAGGGAGCTTCGGGTTAGCTCGGGAAGAGAAGGGGAGGAGAGTAGGTGGAGTCAGGCTGGTTCTAGTACCCAGGTGTCTTGATTTTTACCTGTCCTTCACCCACGTAACCAAAGAATGTACTTAACGTCACTAAAGGTATAAAAGTGCTGCTTGCTGAAATAAAATTCGGAGTCATTCACCATCTTTCGGCTCCTGCCCCATTCATTGTCCACGAGATCAGGTCCTTTGCTAGGCAAAGGCCTGGGGCTTGGGGGGAACCCCGAGTATAGTTGTGAGGCTTCAGGAGCCCACAGCAGAAAACTTTTCCATTCTTCTGTGTGGATGAAGATATGGGTGATAAAAAGCCATGAAGCTCTATATTCTTGATGCTTACTTATCACTGTGATTTATATATAATAAAACTTAATAGCTAACATTTATATACGGTACTATATGAATTATTTGGAATAGCAATAACTTGATATGGCTTCCTTTTGTGACATGAATATGTGCTTCTATTGATTGGGCTGACTCAGAATGTCTGACTTTGACCAGATCTCAAGCTGGTTTGTCCAGCTTTAGCTAGCTCCCTAGGAGTTGAATGCTGGATTATGTGTCATACACGTGTGTTTCATTGTTCTTTTTTGGGTGTTTTTAATTCTATGTTTTGTCTTTTTAATTTTAAATTGATTTAACATATTTAGTTTTCAGCACTGATTTTCACAAGAGTTTGAATTACAAATTTTCTCCCCATTTCTACCCTCCCCCCCCACTCTGAGAGGGCGTATATTCTGGTTGTCCTGTTCCCCAGTCAGCCCTCCCTTCTGTCACCCCACTCCCCTCCCAACCCCTTTTCCCTTCCTTTCTTGTAGGGCAAGATAAATTTCTACTCCCCATTGCTGTGTATCTTATTTTCTAGTTGCATGCAACTTGGTGGAGACAAGATGTCGACTGGAAAGCAGGGACTAGCGTGAGCTCCCTGCCGAGTCCCTCCAAAAACCTATAAAAAATGGCTCTGAACCAATTCTAGAACTGCAGAACACACAAAACAGCAGAGGGAATCAGGGCTCCAGCCCAGGAGAGCCTGGATGGTCTCTGGGTGAGGTCTATCCCACACGGATCTGGGAGCTGGGAGCGGAGTGGAGCAGAGCCCAGAGTGAGCGGCATGGACCAACCAGACCAGGAGCCGGGCACAGTGGGCCCTAACGCCCTCAATCAGTGAGCTGCAGCAGTTACCAGACTTCTCAACCCACAAACACCAAAGACAGCAGAGAAGGTTAGTGGGAAAAGCTGCGGGAGTGGAAGGAGTTCACGGGTGGAAGGAGTTTGAAGTTCGGCCACCGCCCCCGGGGCAGCGGAGGTGGGGCAGCTACAGCTGCAGTTGCTTCCAGTCCGAGGCCCACCTGGTGGGAGGAATTAAGTGGCGGATCAGAGCAGGAGTGCACAGCCTGCTGAAGATCTAAGCCCAGTTCGGGTTGGGGATTCTAGGGGAAGGAGGAGTGCTGGTGTGGCAGAGCTGGCGCATCCCCCCCAAACATGGAACTGTAGTCTACAAGCAGTCATACCCCGCTGAAAAACTGAAGGGTCAAGTTAGTTGGTTGGGAATATGGCCAGGCAGTGAGAACGCACCCAGATTCACTCTCAGGCTTTGGATTCTTTCTTTGGTGACAAAGAAGACCAAAACATACAGCCTAAATAAATCAACAAAGTGCAAGAGCCTATAGCAAAAGCCTCCAAGAAAAACATGGACTGGTCCCAGGCCATGGAAGAGCTCAAAAAGGATCTGGAAAAGCAAGTTAGAGAAGTAGAGGAAAAATTGGGAAGAGAAATGAGAAGGATGTGAGAAAACCATGAAAACAAGTCAGTGACTTGCTAAAGGAGACCCAAAAAAATACTGAAAAATACACTGAAGAAAACAACACCTTAAAAAACAGACTAACTCAAATGGCAAAAGAGCTCCAAAAAGCCAATGAGGAGAAGAATGCCTTGAAAGGCAGAATTAGCCAAATGGAAAAGGAGGTCCAAAAGACCACTGAAGAAAATACTACTTTAAAAATTAGATTGGAGCAAGTAGAAGCTAGTGACTTTATAAGAAATCAGGATATTATAAAATAGAACCAAAGGAATGAAAAAATGGAAGACAATGTCAAATATCTCATTGGAAATAACCACTAATTTAGAGAATAGAACCAAGAGAGATAATTTAAAAATTATTGGACTACCTGAAAGCCATGATCAAAAAAAGAGCCTAGACATCATCTTTCAAGAAATTATCAAGGAAAATTGCCCTGATATTCTAGAGCCACAGGGCAAAATAGAAATTGAAAGAATCCATCGATCACCTCCTCAAATAGATCCCAAAAAGAAATCTCCTAGGAATACTGTCACCAAATTCCAGAGCTCCCAGATCAAGGAGAAAATACTGCAAGCAGCCAGAAAGAAACAATTTGAGTATTGTGGAAACCCACTCAGAATAACCTAAAATCTGGCAGCTTCTACATTAAGAGATCGAAGGGCTTGGAATACGATATTCCGGAGGTCAATGGAGCTAGGATTAAAACCTAGAATCACCTACCCAGCAAAACTGAGTATCATACTCCAAGGCAAAATATTGACTTTCAATAAAATAGAGGACTTTCAAGCTTTCTCAGTGAAAAAACCAGAGCTGAATAGAAAATTTGACTTTCAAACATAAGAATCAAGAGAAGCATGAAAAGGTAAACAAGAAAGAAAAATCATAAGGGACTTACTAAAGTTGAACTGTTTTGTTTACATTCCTACATAGAAAGATGATGTGTATGACTCATGAGACCTCAATATCATAGTAGCTGAAAGGAATATGCATATATATATGTTTATGTGTGTATATATATATATATATATATATATATGTGAATGTGCATGTATGTATATATGTATGTGTATACACACACACATATATATGAATATATATATATATATATTCATATATATGAGAGAGAGAGAGAGAGAGAGAGAGAGAGAGAGAGAGAGAGAGAGAGAGAGAGAGAGAGAACACAGGGTGAGTTGAAGATGAAGGGAAGATATCTAAAAGAAATAAAATCAAATTAAGGAATGAGAGAGGAATATATTGAGAGAGGGAGATAGGGAGAGATAGAATGGGGTGGATTATCTCTCATAAAGGTGGCAAGAGGAAGCAGTTCTGTGGGTGGAGGGGAGAGGGCAGGTGAGGGGGGAATGAGTGAATCTTGCTCTCATCAAATTTGGCCTGAGGAGGGAATACCATACATTCTCAATTGGGTATCTTACCCCACAGGAAAGAAGAGGGAAGAAGATAAAAAAATGGGGGGATGATGGAGGGGAGGGCAGATGGGGGTAGAGGTAATCAAAAACAAACACTTTGGAAAGGGGACAGGGTCAAGGGAGAAAATTCTATAAAGGGGGATGGGTTGGGAAGGAGCAAAATATAGTGAGTCTTTCACAACATGAGTATTGTGGAAGGGTTATACATAATGATACACATGGGGCCTATGTTGAATTGCTTGACTTCTTAGGGAGGGTGTGTGGGAAGGGAAGAGGGGAGAGAATTTGAAACTCAAAGTTTTAAAAACAGATGTTCAAAAACAAAAAAAAAAGTTTTTGCATGCAACTAGAAAATAAGATACACAGGCAATGGGGCGTAGAAATTTATCTTGCCCTACAAGAAAGGAAGTTAAAAGGGGAGGGGAGGGGAGTGGGGTGACAGAGGGGAGGGCTGACTGGGGAACAGGGCAACTAGATTATACGCCATCTTGGAGTGGGGGGAGGGTAGAAATGGGGAGAAATTTTGTAATTCAAACACTTGTTAAAATCAATGCTGAAAACTAAATATGTTAAATAAATAAATTTAAATTAAAAAAATAAATGCTAAAAACTGTCTTCACATGTAATTGGAGAAAAATAAAATACTTATTTTTAAAAAAAGCATATATAGTCAATCAAAATGATTTTCCACTTTAGACATGTTCCAAATAAAATTATCTCATTATTCATTCTGAGTCCTTCACCTCTCTTTCAGGAGTGGGTGCCCAGATTCATCCTTAGTCCTCTGGAATCCTGTTCGGTCATTATACAGATGAGAGAGTATTTCATCACATTTATATAGCATAGCTTGTTAAGGAATTTCCAAATTATAGATACTTCCTCATATTCCCATCCTTTGCCACCTCAAAAAGAGCTATAAATATTTTTATACAACCTTTGAGTCTGTTTTGCATAGGATTGATCTAATTCCTTCCCTCTTTCTCCCCTTTCTCCCCATTTTCCTGTTGAATGAAAGGGATTTTTATATTCAAGTGTACTTGTGGGTCTTCCTTCTTTTGACCAATTCAGATGAGAGTAACGATCGTGTGTCAGGTCTTCCCCTCACTCTCTGCTCTTGAATTGTATAGGTATCCACTTGGACACCTGATTATATGAGATAATTTTTTTCCTACTCTTCTTTTCCTTTATCTCTAGAGTATTCCTCTTCCCCACTCTTTCCCTCCTTTTCTTAAGATCATCAAGATGTAACAGAACCATTCCCAAGCCCTGTCTAATTGGAGTCCCTCTCTGAACCCTGATGATGTTAGGGTTCAAATGGGACATATATATCAACTCCCTATATTTGAATGTGAACAGTTTATCCTTGTTTATTTCCTTTCTCATTGTCCATTTATATTTACCTTTTTGTGTATCTCTTCACTCCTGTGCTTGAACTTTAAAGTTTCTAGGCAACTCTGGTCTTTACATCAGAAATACTTGGAAGTCCTCTATTTCATTAAAGATTCATTTTTCCCCTCCAAGAATATACTCAGTTTTGTTGGGTATTCTTGGCTGTAAGCCCATACTCTTTGCCTTTTCAAATATTGTATTCCAAGTTTTCCACTGCTTTATAGTGGCAGCTGTTAAATTGTGTTTGATCTTGACTGCAGTTCCTTAGTACCTGAATTCCTTCTTTATGGCTGCTTGCAGTATTTTTTCTTTGACCTGGAAGCTCTGGAAACTTTGGTTTGATGTTCCTAGGAGTTTTCATTTTGAAGTTTCATTCAGGAGGTGAACAGTGGATTCTTTCTATTTCCACTGTGCCCTCTGGTTCTAAGAGATCTGGGCAGTTTTCTTTTAAGAATTCTTGAAATACAATGTCTACAAAAAATCTTTTTTTTTGGTCATGGTGCTCAGATAGTACAATTATTTTTAATTTTTTTCTCCTTAATCTGTTTCTGGGAGTATTGTCATTTCTATGACATACTTCATATTTTCTTCCATTTTTTCAGTCTTTTGACTTTAATATTTCTTGTTGCCTCATGAAGTTATTGGCTCTTGTTTGGCCTATTCTAATTTTCAGGAAGTTTGTTGCTTGGTCAAGGTTTTGTACATCTTGTGGCAAACTCTTAACTTCCTTTCCAATTCTTTCTTTCATAGCTTTCATTTCTTGTTCATTTTTTTTCCTCAAGCACTCTCAATCCACCTATAAAAACATTTAAAAAAAATTTTTAACTCTTGCTTCAAATTTTCTAAGGGATTCTAGTTGAGTTTGTGCCCAAGCTGTGTTTTTCTCTTGAGGCATTCCTTGTTGATGTTTTGGAGTCATTCTCTTCTGTATTCCCTGCCACCACAATAGTCTATTAGTGGCTGTGTGTTGTTGTTGTTGTTTGCCTATTATTCTAGCCTACCTTCTGACTTCGGATCTGATGTTAGGGCTATGCTACCCCACACTTTTTGAGGGAAGGTCTGTGCTGATCTTATTTATGTTTTCTTAGAGGATTGAGTGTTGTGTTATTCCAGAATCTCAAGGAGACAGAGGACATGCAAGCTTTCAGTGCTCCAAAAGGGGGCTGATCCAAGACAGTTTGATTTTTGTCCACCTTGTTTGACCTCTGCAAGTTCCTGACCTAGGTTTAGATCTGTGCAAGCATAAAGTTCCATTAGACTCCAACCCATCAGCCAGTTGGAAAGTTCTGTTGGTTTAAAGTGGCTAAATTATTGGCTTCTCTTTGATCCGGGTTTCTTGCCTTAGTTATTCCTCAGAAGGTTGGGCTAGATGTTGGAAATGAGATTTCTCTCAGCTTGTAGTCTGAGCCATACCACTGCTGCTGCTGGCTTCTGAACTTCCTCCTAGAACCTCCCTACCTGGAAAAGACAATAATACAACTGCCATGCAGTATTTAGGAAACCTTACTCTACTCTTTATCTATGACCCAGGATTGGGTAGTGGGTGACAAAGCTGACAGTTGGCACTTATCCCCATCACAGTACTTCAGTATGAGTCTGTAGGGTACCCCAGTATGGAGTTGGGACTTCTTTTTATGCTGGTGCACAGCCTTTCTCTGGGCTCTGGAATGATCTTCATGTCACACATGTCTGTCCCAATATTGTTCCCAATGTCTATAGATATCTCTTCCTTCTGACCAAGGCTAGACAAAGGATTCTTTGATTTTTCTGTATTTCTCCAACAAGATTTGGTCTGTTGCATGTTATAGATCTGTTTTGATGAGTTGTGCATGGGAGCTCAGCTGCATTGCTTCTTTCTACTCCACAATCTTAGCCTCTATCAAGAAGCTTTTCTTGATGTATTTTTAACCTTATTTTATAATAGTGGTTATCAAAGTAAATGTTTCAATAAATAGAAAAAATAGACAAGGCATTCAAATAAAATGACAAAATTTGTCATAGAATGGGTATCTCAAAGAGTTGATTATCTAGATCAATTTTAATTTAAATTTCTATTCTCAAAGTCATTTTCATTCAGTACAACAGATACTTATTAGACACATTATGCAGAAGACATTGTGGGGACACAAAGAAAATAATGGTACACTGGCAAATAAATCTCTTATCTCACAAAAATCTGGTGAGTAGTTCTGCAGATATTATTGCCTTTGTTTTATATATGAAAGACATAGTCCTTAACCTCAAGTAAATTAGTCTTCTAGGGAGACGCACAAATAACCCAAAAAACTATAACAATGGTGCTATCTACAAATTTTTGGAGAAGAGAGATATTATTTTCTGTTTTGGTCTTTGAGTTGCTACGGCCAAAGAACTGATCACTCTATGTTAACCTGGTGAGGTGCCTTTCTGACTCAGGTTAGTCCCTGTTGGATAGAGATATTGGGCACCTACTCAAAGCCCTTCCAGATCGGTATCTGCCAAAACTTATGCCTGGCTAGCATAGCCTTTTAAAACCCAGTGTCACCTTTAAGCTATAATGGGGTTTCAAAGAAATACTTTGGTGAAGGATTTAATAATCTTCACTGGCAGATAATGCTAAATTAAGTGAAGCTGCTAATACCCTAGGGGGGAAAGGAACAAAATTATCTCAAAACATTAGAAAAAGGGTATTATCATTATCAATAATATGGTGGGCATGAACCAACATCTTCACAAAATGAAATAAAATGGATTTCTTGAGGTGGGGCAGAGTATGGGAAAAGGATCAGCAATGTATAACATATTCTTAGAGTTCCATGGGCACTGAGGAGTTGAGTGACATCCATTTAGTTGTGCTAAAGGCAGGACTGAAGCCAGGTCTTTCTAACTCCAAGTCCCACTGTCCACTTTCCATCTACAAACCCACCTGTACCTCTCAAGAGGCAATGAGGAAGCTTAAACTGAAATAGGAAAGATTTCAATTGTCTACCGAAAGAGGCCATGACAGTTAGTCTTCTCTCCCATCATATCTTAAAACAGAGAACAGAATACCACTTGTTTAGATAACTTCAATGGCTTGAAGGCAGAGAAGTTGGACCAAATGATCTCCCAGAAGTGCTGAATCTCAGAATGTGAGAGGATATTGAAGGACTAACCAGAATCTGAGGAATCCTCTTGATGATATCCCTATCAGTAGCCAGGCCTCATCTGAAGACCTCTTGTTGAAAGGGAATTCACCCCTCCCAAAGCTGTCCATCCCCATTTAGGATAGCTCCATTTATTAAACAGATTTTCTTTATACCTAAATTTGCCTCTTTTAAACTTCTGCCCACTGCTCCTACACCTGTTTTCTTATACCTCCACTTCTACAGCTAAACATCCCCATTTCAATCAAACAGTCCTCATTCAGAATGAACTCAACAGTCTTCACTATTGTGGTTACTCTCCAACTTTGGTTCTTTCTCAAATGAGATACCTGGTACCAAAGACAATAGTCTAGTTAGGGTCTGACCAAGACAAAAAGCAGCAAGAAAATCTGTTCAACTCAACAAACATTTATTAAAAGTACCTACTAGGTCCAAGGAACTGTGCTATGCTCTAGGAATACAAAGACAAAAATCAACAATCCTTGCCCTCAATGAGTTGGTATTTCACTAGAGGGAGCTTCAATACATACACAGAGAAGGAAATACAAAATGTATGCAAAGTAAATACAAAGTAATTTTGTGGGGATGGGGCATTAACAACAGAGAATATCGGCAAAATCCTCAGGCAGGAGTTGGCACTTCAGCTGAGCACTGAAGGAAAGTATTTCAAGAGACAGAAGTGAAACAGGACAATCCAAACACAGGAGAGCTCCTCTGAGAAGGTAGGAATGAGAGATAGAACGTCATTTATGGGACAGAAAGAAAAGGCCAGTTTGGCTTCTTTGTAGGGGAAACTGGTTGAGGGGGAGAAGTGATATGAAATAAGCTTAGAAAGGCAGGCTAGAGCCAATTTATGAAATAATTTAAATGCCATATAAGTGGTTTTGGGGACAACGAAGTTTCTTGAGCAGGAGAATTACAGTCAGACTTGAGCTTTAGGAAGGCTATTTTGGCAGCTGTGTTAAGGAAACACATGAAAGGGTCAAGACCAGAAGCAGGGACACCAGTTATGAGACTATTTCAAGAGCGCAAGCAAAAGGAAGGGAGAGCTTGGACTAATGTATTGGCTACTAATGTACAGAAGATGCAAGAGATGTTGAAGAGGTAGGATTGACAAGATTTAAAATCTAAATAGATATAATGAGCAAAGAAGAGTGAAGAGTGGAGGATGATTCCAAGGTTGTGAGCCTTATCTTTGACACCATTCCTATCTTAACACAACCTGACATTAGCCTTTTTTGCCACCATCTCACACTATTTTGGCTCATAGAGGTTGCAATCTATTAATGCTCCAAAACTTTTTTTAAGACAGATAGTAATACAACCACATCACCCTCATCTTGCATTTGCATTTATGAAGATGATTTTTTTGAACCCAAGTGTAAAACTTTGCATTTATCCTTATTAAAAGGCATCTTATTGGATTTGGTTCAATGTTATAGTCTGCCACATGGTTTTTATCAAGAAGCAAGTCTAGATGTGTTTGCCTCATCAAAATACTGAGCAAGTGGAAAAGTTCAATGGTCAATCCTTAAATATTAAAACCTTTCAGGATTGCAACTTATTTAGCAATTGTCAAATTATTTATCAAGACAGCACAAACTATTACCTGTTTTATCTCTGGACTTGTTTATGGTTAAGACTAAATTTAATGGATAAATTATGTAGTTTATCTCCATAAATAAGTTCATGAAATATTCAATTTTCTGCTATCATTTTTCTATTTTTACTATTCTTCCTGTTATGACTTGTCATGTTTGTCACAGCTATTATTTGAGTTATTCTCTTGCTAGAAGTATTTTAAGAGACATTTAGTTTCTAATAGTAGAGATTTATAGAGCATTAGGCACAACTTCCGATGAAGAAAAAATTTATTTCCATGAAAGTCTTATTCACATTGTACTGTATGACGAATTTCTTTCATCAAATCATCTTTCTTTTGTACCAAGGATTATTATTCTTTTTCAATTCAATTTGGAAAAAAACCTGTGAATTCCTTCCATCTTGTATGAGAATATCAGGTATGCGCATTCTCTTACAGACTAATACTTTGAGCACCATTATTTGGAATATATCATGATATATATATATATATATGTATATACATATATATATATACATCATATATACATATATATATACATATATACATATATATGTGTATATATATATGTATATATATATATATCTGAAATGAAGCAATGAGTAAACTGAATGAATAAATGAACTGCTGCTTTCTTCAGCTTCTTGCTGGGAAACAGTTGTAGAAATATTATATTCATCACTTAAGAAAATGAATACTTTTTTAACTTTTGGAGGAAAATAGTAATATCCTATTTGATAAACATATTCTAATAAATCAAGTCGATGCACTCACTCCATATTGATCTAATCAAGTTCCTTCTACATCTAAGTTAAAACAGAAAATTAATAACCAATAATAATGAAAACAAAAAATTGTTATGTGAACTTAAAATTATTCTTACTTGAACTGAGGGGAAATGGGAGTTTGCTGAGTTATCCGAATTGTCCTCTCAAATATTGATTTCACTGTTATGTGAATTTTTAAATATGTGTTTCTAGACTGGACCTGTGATTCTATTGATGCAGGGAATGGCCAGTGAAGAAACTCCCATTATCAATGAAGAGTAACAAGTGCTCCACAACTTACAGTCTTATCCGGTGACACTGAAAAATTAAACAATTTCCCTAGAATCACAAAGATGTTATGTGTCAAAGGCAAAACCTGAGCCTGGAATCTTCTTAATTCCAAGGCCAACACTCTATCCACTATGCCACACTATAGTTCATGTAAGCATAGAGCCTCTTAGTTGTAATTTTAAGTTAGTCATTCAATTCAATAAGAAAAATGTTTATTAAGTGCCTCCTTCTGTGAAAGGCATTGTTAGGAACTCTGGACACCATTTCTCTTACTATAGAGTTTATCATGTATTAAAAGGATGAAGCATGTATATAACTAACTATGAGTTAGAAAGAAATAAATGCATAGGCCAGTCAAACAGAGAGACAGGAATGACTGGAAGAGGAAGGGATAAGCTCTGGATGGGGAGAAAAAAGGAAGGGAAGGTAGCCCCAGAACTAGGCCTTGAAAAAAAAGGAAGTATTTTAACAGGCAGAAAGGTGAAAGTAATCAGATCCATCCATTCATTGGTTATCATTTGTATATATGCAAAGGTAGGTGAGATCAAGATAAGATCAAAGAAAAGCTAGTAGACTAGTTTAGCTAAAATCCACACTGTGTAAAGGGAAATAATATGAAATAGTGCTTGCAAAGTAAGATGTCCTTGAATGATAAAATGTTTTATTATATAGGCAGTGAGATGCTACTTCAGGTTTTTGCAGAGAAGAATGATATAATCAAACCTGTGCATTACAAAAAAGAATACTGACAGCAGTGTAAATAAAGGAGAGAAGATGGAAATTGGAAGACGAGTTACCTATTGCAACAATCCACACCAGAGGTCATGGGAGTGGTATCAATGGAACAAAAAAGAATGTCAGAAGTATTATAAAAGGAGAATCAAAAGGCCTTAGTAACTATTTGGAGACTGCTGTAGAAGGAAGAATCACAGATGACTCCAAGATTTAAAGCTTAATCAACTAGGGAAATTGAGCTGTCATCATCAGAAACTGGGAAGTTAAGGAGAGGGTCAAGTTTTGGGGCAGGGACATTATGAGTTCAATTTTGGACATATTGAGTTCGAGGCATTGTGGATCATCTTTGTTCAACAGGCAGTTGTAGTTTTGAGACTAGAACTCAGAGAAGATATTGGGAGTAGCATTGATAAGTATCATCTCTTCACAAAGGTGATAAGCAATGGGAGTGCATGAGATGGTGAAAGGAGAGAATTCAGAAATGGAAATGGAAAGGCTTGATGAGATATTTGGGGATCATAAATACTAATCAGAAAAAGCAAGAGGAAAGTTAAAATTTAAAAGAGGAATAATTAATATTAACATATATTCCATTAAGTCTGTGATGCCTTGCCTTCAGAAGAAAAGTTATTCAATAATTTAAAAAAATTTGGACCCCAAAACAAAATAAAAATGAAGACTAAATGAGGATACTATCAGACAAGCCTGTTACACTCTGTGATAACGTGAGTCTTCTAATGCTGGTTAAGTCTCTGAATAGTTACTTCTCTTTGTTCTATATTGTTTTACTGATCCCCTGGGAACAATGCCTTTCTATGTACAAAAGCGATGTACATGATTTTGACAGGACTTCAATTATCTCTGGCTGAAATTGAAGCTCTTACAAAAGTGTTATGAACACTGTAAACCAAATAATCCAATTCTTTTTAATATACTGGATGGAATCCCTGAGTGCTAATGAACATTTTCTCACTCCATCTTTTCCCCTAGAGCTGACGAAATTCTTAAGAACCTAGTAATTATGTGTAATTTAAATATTTCTGGTTAATACCCATTTGCCACTTCCAGGGGAGGACATGATTACAGTAGGCATCCCAATAGCTCCATGTAATTTTAATTAAAAGAAACCCAAAACATTAGATGCTACAATGGCATCATTATCTAGTCCACTGTGCAGAACATAATATACAATATTAATGATAATATCTTGTATTTGGATAGTAGCATCTCTAAGAAGAATAAAATATTTTATAAACAGTAGTTCATTAATCCACAAAATATTATCATGAGCTCAGCAAGGTCACGATTGGTATTTTCATCTCATCTTTATAGAATAAAAAAAAACCAATTAAAGTACAAAACAGAAATACAATTTGCCAACTATCACACTCCAAAAAAAATCCAGGAATAAAATTGAAGTGCCCTATTTCTAATATAATGACCTTTCACATGTTTGCTCCTACAGGTATTCTTCACATTATGCAAAATTGTAAAATCTGCATTTAGAGCAAAGGGCTCTCAAAAGTCATCTAGTTCAATCCATACTGTATGCAAGAGTTTCCTCTACAATATGTCCAAAAGCTGGTTATGTAACTTCACTTGAAGACTCAAAATGAGTTTGCTAACTTCAAAAGCACCCGATTCAAATAGTAAGCAGTAATCCTCTCTGTTAAGCTAAAAATCTACCTCCCTGAAACTTCTAGTTACAACTTTTGAGGCTAAAATAGAATAAGTCTAATCTCTCCTTCTACATAATGCTTCAAATATGTGAAAACAGTTATTGAGATCTTTCTCCATCATATTCCAACACCTAAAAGAATACATGACAGATACCTTGTCTTTTCGTGGCTACACTGAATATACCTAGTTCCTTCAACTACTCTTCACTTCAAATACTCTCACTAGTCTTGACCACTCTCTTTTTCAGTCAGACATTCCTTCTGTTACAAAGTTAAATGTATTGTGCACAAAGTAACAGCAATATTGTAAGACGATCAGCTGTGAATGTCTTAGCTGTCCTCAGCAATACAATGATCCAAGATAACTCTGAATGACTTATGATGAAAAGTGCTATCTACCCCCAGCCAAAGAAATGATGGTGTCTGAATACAGACTGAAGCTCACATTTTTAAATTTTTTTCTTTAGTTTTTTTGTCTATGTTTTCTTTCACAACATGACTATTATGGAAATGTTTTCCATGACTACATGTATAACCTATATCAAATTCCTTTCCTTCTCAATGAGGGAGGAGTGGAGATGGAGGAAGGGAGAGAATTTGGAATTCAAAGTTTTAAAAACAAATGTTAAAATTGTTTTACATGTAACTGGGAAAAATAAAATACTAAATAATTTTTAAAAATCGCTTCTAAAATATGGTGCCTTAAAATGAGTTCAATATTGTACATGAAGTCTGACGGGTGGGATCTAAATTCTGATCTATACTTTAATGAAAACATCATGGTGCTGACACAGACGGAATACTTAAGTAACTATTATACCAATGTCATTATCCAGGACAATATATAGCTAATCTAGTTAAAGAAAGCATCTGAGAAATGATTTTGTGTAATGATTACCTTAAGTAAATTGGGGGGGGGCAGGGGCAGAGAATGACAATGGTAAGGACCAGTAGTATTTAATTTGGGGAGTAGGAGAGGGATTGTGATTTCAGATATGAGTGTATGTATATGTGTGTGTATGTATATGTATATAAATATATATGCATACATATACATCTCTGTGTGTATAAATGTATGCATATAAAACACATACATATATACAACTCCTACTACAAAAATCCATCTACCAATAAAGACCAGTAACTCCTCTCTATCTTGTATAATCTTGTCTATGATCACACAGCTATTAAGCACCAGAAGAAGCCAGACTTGGATCCAGGTCTTCCATTTCCAAGGTTGACCCTCTATCTACTATATCCTGCTGCTTCTTGATATTGACACAAGTACCTGGAAATCTTAGAGAATAAATAAACATATGTGGATGTGTGTGTGTGTGGATGTATGTGTGTGTGCATACATATACATACACACACACATCTATACACACACACATCCACACACACATATACATACACTCAATTGATAGTTGCCTAGAGGCATTTATTGCATCGAATCAACCAAAATAGAGTTATAAAGAACAAATTGTTACTAAACTAATTTATTGACTGTATCTATATGTATTAGGATATCTGGCAAAATCATTTACTTACAATATAGGCCAGAAACAGTAAGGGAGTATAATAAGGTCTCCAAGAAACCAAAGAATTATAAAGTCTATACACCCAAGCACTTTGGTCTGACAACTCTTCAAAAGTCCTTATTTAAGTAGGGCCTTTGTATTTTTATTTTACATATAATTCAAGTAAGTTTGACTACCTGGTTTCTAAGTGAGGGAGGGAGGGGAGAAAGATGAATGCTATAGACAAGCATTCCTATTAGCAAGATGAAAGTACATCTGACTGCCTAATTATTGAAAATACAGGGGAGCAAAACCTACAAAAACCAAAGAGAAAAACTCAAAAATCATAGTAGACTGTCTATTTGGTGCATGGGTAATTTGTGCTACGAAGATTAACCGGCCCCAGTGGCATCACTGCATTACTGGTGAATAAAAAACAGTGATGATCCTGAATCATTTCCCACTATTTTCCAACATAAACCTTTGCTCCAAATTAGGAAATTTCTCATTCTTTGCTTTGGATACAATAGATGCTAACTACACTTTTTAATTGAATTGAACTGAATTGATATGCCATTCCCTGAAAGTGGAGAACTAGATTTAATGACGTTGGCTACAGTTTAGACTTTAAATACAAGATACATAACTAAGCTACCTAGTAACAACAAATATTACATACAGCAGTATGTAATTACATACATGAGTAACCTGAACAGTTAATGTTGCTGAATGAACATTATCTTCACATTTTATTATTTCTGCCTATATAAAAAAGAAATTTCCAAAATGTTTCTGCACTCCTTAAGTTTCTGCATTTATTGTTCCTCATTTACATAATTCTCACTGAGAGCTGGTTAACCCATTTTTAAAATCTTACCAAATTTTTAAAGCAATAAAATTCAAACAATGACTTACCTATCCAAAATGAGAATAGATATCTTTAGGCTATATATAGAACAGGAATTATTTAGAATACATATTATTGTAATTCAGAGGTTGAAATGTTTATGACAATAAAATAAGTAGCATTTCAACTCCTAAACCCAGATAGGCAAAAGACTAGATCATACAGTTTACAAATCTATTATTAACAAGCTAAAAATATAAAAATTTAAAATTCCAAATTAAATGCATATCAATTTATCTGTGGGGTTTTAAAGTACCAAATTTCAGGAGGTTCCTTTCTTTAAATCAATTATGATCGATATAAGACAGATGGTTGGGCTGTCACACTGGATAGAGCTGTCTACATGATAAGGTCACCACATCTGTCAGTGGGAGGCTTCAGAAAAAGCGTCACATCTAGAAACTCCCTAACCTCATAGCCCACATATTTGAGAAAAGTCCATCAGGGATTAAGATGTGCAGTGGAGGGATTAGATGGGGTCACAGTGTTTGACAGTGTTTGTCTGTCAAATGATTGTTTGTGTTTTTATTTCTTCATGAGTAAACAAAGTGGAAAACCCTTTTCACTGGCAAAATAGCATCTAAGAGTGTGTGATTTTTCTTCTTCTCTAAACCATATATTACTATACCTCAATACACAAATAAAAAACCCCAAATCTTAACAGGCGCCATACTGTGTCTGGTATCTGGAAGGATATTACCATAATTAAATGTTATTTCTGTGAGGATACACTGTTACAGGTCGAGACAAGATCATGTGTGGTATTACATTGCAATTTGCAAAATCATCTCACTCCTGCTGCTTAAGAAACTCACTCTAGAATAGAAATGACTGCAGAGCTACAATTCTCTCATAATAAAGCTGCTCTGATGTCTATAGTAGGGTTCTCAAAAATGGTGATAAACATCATATGTCAGAAAAAGAAGAAACAAAATGTTATCAAGTTTTCCACACTTTTTATGTTCTATCCAAATACCATATTCATAAAGAGAAATCTAAGAGTAACCATCTGTCCAGCAAGATTTCATGAACATTTTCATTTATAAATTCTATACAGCTGATACAGAACTTCTTGGTGAACCAATTAAAATGTAAAGTCCGTACAAAACAATAACCATTGCCCTAATAGCATAACCCTAAGGACAAATTCATTACAGAAGTATCTTTGAAGTGATTGGTTTTAATCTTTTACGTTTTTACCACTTTGAAATGGGCAATACATTATATGTGCATTAATAAACATTCTATCCTAGAAACATCAGAAAATTTTAAATTTGGAAAGGTACTCAAAATTAACCTAGTCAAAATTTTACTTCTGCATAACAATCACATCACATCAACATCCCTGATCACCTAATCTTATATGTGATTTAAGTGAGTCCCAAAGAGGTGACAGAACTCAGGCAAAGCCCTAAGGATGAACCCCATTTAAATTATTCCTTGACAATATGTTTAACTTATTCCAATAAGGAATTTAGTTTTGTCAGAGAAATACAGCTATCACTGATTTTATAAAGTAAGTTGATATGGAGATAGGATGAAGTTTTCTTTTAAAATATATTCACACATCTTTTTAGGACTTTATTTCTTGAAGTGAGAATAGTCTTCTAAATTTATAATATTCTCACTATGATTAAAGAAATTCTATGGAGATATGGGAACTTGGAAATATATAGGAGACTAGTTGGAGAAGCAGCAGTAGATAAGATATATAAAGAGGAAGGAGAGTTACTAGCTGTTGGTAGATAATGAAGCTGGTCAACTTTGGTGCCTGTAGGTAGTTTAGATTTTTTTTAATCAAATCAGACTCAAGCAAGCCTTGTAAGCTTGAGAAGGTGTTGCTATATTATCTGGCTGTGCTGGTATGTCTTTGCTTCTCTTCCTCTGTTTGCTGATTCAAAGAAAGCAGCCAGAGAAATGGTTATGTGTCACCCTCTCCAGATCGAATTGATCTTTTGTCCTAGGGCAATGCTCAATGCTATTCTTGGTGGCATGGTTGGGTTTTCCAGTAATGGTTGGGTCTGTGATGATGAAGACATTCTGAAACAGCCTTCAATAAGACAATCATATGAGACTTTCCCAGTATTCTTGGGATATATATGAGACCATGAGATATAATATATACTTAGAAAAAGATTTTCACTCAGGTAAATCTCCTTGAATTGCCCATCTTGATTCGTTTATTCTCAGTATGGTTTAACAAATAAAAATGATGTGGTAGAAACCGTCTTGGCATTAATGTAATAGGGAAATATCAGTGCTGCAGCTTTTCTACATATAATGGAGATACAATTTGACCTGCAATATAATAAAAGGTATAATAAAGTACTTCATAAAGAGGTTTTACTGTACTACTATTCAATTCTAAGTAATAAATTACTGAGAATAATTAAGATAGTCATCTTCAAGAAGGCTGCTTGAAGTAAATATTTCATAATGAATTTTTAATAAAATGAGAATAAACTGAAAAGGTAGCATGAAGAATAATGTTGGCTCAGTTTTTACTTTTTAAAATACTTTTCAATAGGAGAAATATCATCATTATCAATGATAAACACTTGCCACGGTATTTAGAATACAGTTTTAATGTCAATAAAATGATTTTATAGGCTCCTGCTTGCTACACAGAAATTTACTGAAAAGAGAGTACCAGTTAATAATTCCTAGGATAAATTTGGTTCCAAATATTGAGGGTTTAAGAATAATATGAATGCCATTGTTATATGACTATATGAGTAATCATCCAGAAGGATGATCATCTCCATCTTGATTATGAATAGGACTCATGTCATAGTTATGGTCAGGTCAACCTCGGTCATTAACAATATAGCAGGTCAGGAAGAAGGAGATGGGTAGCTCAGGACTCAGGTTGGGCACAGCAAAGGTTTGAAATACACAACAGGTATGGAATTCTAAGTAGGCCTAGCCAAGTGCTTTCTAGTAAAACACAGAGAGCAATACAGTAGGAGGAATGCACCAAAGAAGGACATAAACAAGATAGAGCAAACACAGAAGAGAACAATCAGGATGGTGACAGAACTAGAGACCATGCCATTCAAGGCCTAGGGAAAGAACAGAACATGTATAACACAAGGCTTGGAACATGTTAGTAGTCTTCAAAGAGTTGTTCTGATATCAGTCTGGGGGAAGAGGGCCCATCTTAACTGTAGGCAATCTGAGTCTGTCTGATTAATTCCATTCCTATGTGGTTCATGCCTCTAGCTTGATTCACTTATGCTGAAAGTCAGGATGTCTTGCTGTCAGAGATCATCTTCTCTATGCTCAATGGAAAAAGGTCTGAAGAGGTCCTGGGCAAGGAAGAACTTATTGGAAGCAGCATGGTACAGTGGAGAGAGAGCTCTAGACTCAAAGGACCTGGGTTCAAACCTTATGTCTGATACCACCTTGGGCAAGTCATTTAATCTTCTCAACCTCATTTAATATTTTCTATATCCATAAAATAAAGGAGTCAGACTGGATGGCCTCTGAGGTCCCTTCCAGTTCTATATCTATGACTCTATGATCTTCAGGTTCATCTTTCTCCATGGTCTATGGAGCTAGACTCAAGGTTGGCTAGGAGTCTCTGACCAAAATATTGACAAATCTCACATTACATAACTCTACCCTTCTTAATACCTTGCTCACACTGCACTGGCCAGCTCAAAGAATAACTTCTACATGGAGTTTTAACTGATTTCCTCAGGAAATATCTCAAAATACTTTTTTTTTACTCATTTTATGCACTTGAAATATTCCGACTTGTGGTATGTCTATTTACATGTATTGCCTCTATCAGATTATAAAATTGTTGAAGGCAGAAACAGTGACTTATTCATTCTTGTTTGTCTCCAAACAACGTGCACACGTTAGGTCATTAACAAACATTTGATGAACTGAAATGCACCTCCATTGTAATGTATTCAACCTCGATGAAAGAATATAGATCTAATACAAATCTATATGATTGCCTGCAAATTTCTGAATCAAATATGCAGCATGATATAAACTACATATAGAGCAATGCCTCCTTTATCAAGTATAGTCACAGAATGAATAAAATATTACACAAAAGTGAAAGATTCAAAAAGCAGATATGCCTTTAAGTCCTTTGGTTTCTGTTGTAATTGTTTGGATTTAGTATTATACACATTTCTTCCTGCTTTCTTAAAGGTAGTATACTGACTACAATTTAATGTTTCACATATGATTATGAATACTGATTAATGAATTATGCTTTAAATAATAGCCATGCCCTCAAGGAATTGCACTGTATATAGAGTTGCTTATGTCTCTATAGTAAATGACTCCAGATTTCTATAGTTCTAACCTCTCTCTTGCTGTGAGGCTGTTACCCTCATTTAATTTGTTGCTTCTGATCTGTAAACCACATAACCAAACTTATTAGAAGTGTTTATAAAAATAAATCAACAGGTTCTGACTGAAAGCCTGAGACTCTACTCCTTCAGCCTAAAATTGATGAATTTTATTGTATGGACTTAGTAACAAATAATTTCACTTCCCAGGACCATTTGCTGCCACCCTTCTAGTTTTAGATGATATTCAAAATGGCAGATTACCATAGTATGACCATCAGATATGTAGAGTTGTTGTTCTTGTTCAGTCAGTTTAGAATGTGTCTGACTCTACAACTCCATTTGAGGTTTTCTTGGAAAAGATGCTCGAGTGGTTTGCCATTTCCTTCTCCAGCTCACTTTACAGATGAGGGGCTAAAGCAAACAGGGTTAAGTGACCTGCCCAGGGTGACACAGCTAGTAAGTATTTGAGGTTGGATTTGAACTCAGGTCTTCCCTACTCCAGGCCAGCACTATACTACCCAACTGCCCATAAGTAGTGTTTTACTATATTTTAAAATGCCTCCAGAAATACAACTTAAATATACTAATGAAGATATCTCTATATTGGTTAACAGTCTGATAATTTCTAATCTGTATCAAACCATTATGGAAGATGTTAAAGCCTTCAGTCATTTATAAACGGCATGAGCTCAAACATCTCATTCAAAAAGGAAGGTTGGTTGGGAGGTTTGAATGAGAACTTTCCATTCCCATTCAATATGGATTCATTCTATAGGGGTACAGGCTCAGAATGATCTGCTCTAGCAAACCCAATGTTCCATAATTCACAGAAGCTATGTCATGAGTGAGAAAGAATGATCAAATATAGCATTCTTGAGCTAACACAAGAAGAATTCTTTTAACCTTGTAAGAAAGAAATTGAAACTGAAAAGCCCCAGCATTTCAAAAGCCCTGACTCATGAAGATAGGATTCATAAAGTTCTTTTCATAATTCTTCCCTTCTCCACCTAGTTACACATAAGAATATTTCAAGAGAGTTATATTTCTTGATTAATTTTGACAGTTTTATCAGTGTTGAGCACTTACTTTGTGAATATATGTAAAGTAGAAACAAAGAATAACCATACTATACACTTTGAGCATTGCACATTGCACCAATAGTAGTATTTTAAATTTGAAGATGTATAGCCCTTAAGGATATATTAAAATCTGATGGATGCAGGGCCTCAGTAGACTGAGCATTGGACTGAGGGAAAGAAGCTCTAATTTATACTTCTCTCTTCCCTGCTGGCTTACATTTTCTTCCCACCTTGGTTGGCTATATGAGAAAGAGATAATAATAACTTTGACTTAAATCCATTGACCTCTAGTCTTGTCAAGGTTGGCTAATTCATGTGTGACTCTGACTCCTAAACACCAAGTGAGGGGATAGAAATCATAATCTTCATTTTATTATTTAAATTTGCAGTTTATACACACTGCCCAGTGTACTCTGGGTTCATTTAAAAATGCAAAAAATTTAGTCATTAATCAACTAAAGGACAGTGTAGGTTCTCTCTTCAATCAAGAAGGGCAGGCTAAACAGCTGCAACTTTCAATTTGTTTTTAATGTCAACAAAGCAAGATTTTGTTTTATAATTACAACATCTTAATAGAATGTCATGATGCTATGTAACAAATGGAACATCACTCAAGCAGAGAGGTGCAGGGCATTTGTTAAATGTGAACTGTTGAGATAGGGAATCAGCAATGCTGTACTAAGAAAGGAGAGAAACATGGGTGAAGTACAGTTCATTGAGACCCGTGCTAGCTATCCTCCCCTTTAGTAAGGTCACTCAACTTCACAAATATATCTGTCAAGCACCGATTTTTCAATTAAAGATACTACACAAAATTTCTATTCTGCCCACATCCATTAGAGCACAATGCAAAAGACAATTCCTGAGACTACAGAGAAAAGTTCTTGATTTAGGGGCTTGTTAAAATATCTGTTGTTTTTCATTGCCTAAGTTCCCTTAGTCAACTCAGTTTGTTTTGCATTTTTGTTTCACAGGTTGCCATGACCAAAGGGTTACTTCTATGGTACCAGAGGCTTGTCCACACCTAGAGTGAATCAAGAAATGAGTAAGAAACTAATGCAACTTGGAATAAAGGAGTTTTCCATATAGGCAATATCTCAAATATAGTTTTAATGGGCTGGCTCATCTCCATTCTTGATCCCAGATAAAAATTGATCAACAAGTCTATTATATATTTCAATCATTGCTTCTAATGCTAGATTGAGTTCCAGGTTTAACTCTAGACTTAAGGTATCAAATGGTGACTTCACTATCTGGTTATGTGTGTGTGTGTGTGTGTATATATATCTATATATATATAGATAGATAGATAGATAGATATACATACATATCTGAGAAAGAAGATAATTCATTAACAAACTATTTAGATTTACTACTCTCATTCAGGGAAACTAGAAAACTCATATTCTACTAAAGTGACTTTCGCTAAAACAAATGAACACTAACTTAAGTTCTTTCCCAGTATAGAACAACTATGCATTCTCCTTAGCTATCAGTCATAAAAAGGCTTCTAGAAGAGCAATTGCCACATGATGAGAAGAAGCAGCAGTCTGGAATAGAAAAGAAGCTCTATGGTTCTTTATTTCCTTTTCCAAATAAATCTCCTCTGATACAACTGAGTGATTCTGTAGAAGTTAAGGAAAAGGTTGCCATCACAATGGCTAATGAAGGCAAAAAGGAAGTACTTTAGTTTAATATCTACTTCATTTTTATGGGCAATTCAATACCATATTTTCTATAGCTTCTGTGACAAACCAATAGGCCACTAGTGTTAAAGGCTCTCAAGCAAAAATAAGGATATTAACAATTAGAGTTCTTAAAGATCCCATGTTTTATGGTGCCTAATCCAGATAACCTTTAAAAGCTAAATATTATGAGAGATGGTACAAAATTTTATTTCAGACACTCTCTGGTGTACTTAGTATATACTATCAACATTGAGACTTGGTAAGGGGGAACTAGAGTAAATCCCCTAATAGCTGGGGGAAACTCAAACATCCACCTGTGATGAAAATCCTTTCTCTTATTTAGTATACCCCAAATGGCAGAAAATCATTGTTAACTCGCCACTCCCACCTCAGCTTCCCCAATGCTTCCACATTTTGCAGTATCAAAAGTCTCCCTGGAACATAAGAAGATAGGACTACAAAGACTGAAAAGAGAGAATTCAGGAGCTCCCTCATGGCTCATAGATTTAGGAACAAGGCAGGAATTTCTCTAGTGTCTCTCAGTGCCTCTAGGTCAGTTTGTCAAGCACTTGCCAGAAAGGAATGGGAGTAAGGAGAGCATTTAATTCCCCTCCCATCTCAGATTAGTGGATAAAATCATATAAAGTAAGGTAAAGAGGTATGTGTTTACCCTTATTATGACTTCATGCTTTATTACTAGCAGGGAAAAAATTAAGCTCAGCATTAATCAGACAAAGATCTGCCATGACAATGAAAGCTTTTAAAAAAGCTAAGCCTGCCAAACACTGGTTACAATCAAGACAGTTGAGGCAAGGAACAGCTGGTGGAATATGACCTCTGTTCCCCTGCCAGAAGGGAGAAATAGGGAAGAAGGTATCTTGAAGTATAACTACTCACTCAAGACCTACCATATCTAGTAGACAGACAAAGATACCTACTCTTGAGGGACATACAGACACAAAAAGGGAGCATTCATGATAGGAAGCAGTTTTAAGAGTGATAATACCTGGCAGCTAAAAAGAGAGCCAAAAGAATGCAAGAGAAAATGAGAGTCAAATTGTGAAGGAGAGAAGACCCAAGGAGCCACACATGAGTGACCTACTCAGGAGATTCTATGCCTGAGGGGAGCAGAATTAGAATACTCTGAAAAAAAAACGGGTATCATGGCACTGAAATGCCCAGAGGTATAAGTTGTTTGGTCGCATGTTCCCAATATGTATGCCTCATTCTAAGTATGCTCTAAGTTTGCCTCCATTCTTCCCATGAATGTTATGCATATTTATGGGTGAATTTACCCCAGATTTATTGGGGAGGAATATTTTGCAGCTAATGCTCTTTCCAGATGCCATCTTGGTAAGGGCCTTTTCTTTGAGCTACGTGTATCTACTTGCTGACTATTAAAGGTAAGCTAACTGGTAGCTTGGGAGCTATAGATTTTCAGAACTGTGGCCCCCAGGAGTAGCTTGAATTGTGAGTGTAGTGTCACACCACACACACACACACACACACACACACACACACACACACACACACACACACTTGCACCCAATCTGCAAGTATGAATGCCAAGCAGGGAAGCAGACTTGATGAGTATTTCAAAGGACCTGTAATTTCACAGATGTGTGTATTTCTCTCCAGGGCAGTCAATAACATCATCTTAGAGTTTTCTGAGACCCAAAGAGGCTAAGTGATTTGCCCATGGTTGTACAGGTGGCATATGAACTCAGAACCCCCTGACTCCAAGGCAAGTCTTCTGTCTTCTACTTCAAACTTCCCCTCAATGAAAGATGTGTAATATTTTAACTTAAGCCATCTATCTCATTCCAGCTGTACTCTGGATATTTAATTAATTGGTGATATTGTAAAAATAACTCCATTCCCTATTATGTTAATATTATGCTTATATTACATTTTAAAAGGAAAGGTATTAACACCATAAACCCAAATCATAAAACAATAAGGAAGTATTGGCAAAACAGATTAGTAAAATGTAAAAGCAGAGTTAAAAACCAAATATGTCGCTTTACATATTCATAATGATATGTTACCATTGCCAAGTTAGTAACTTAACTTCTACGCACATTCTCAGAGAGAAACAGAATAATCTTAATGGAGCTATTAAGAATACAGGAATTCAGGGAATTCATTTCTCCTTCTACTAATTGGCATCGGTGATAAGGACTATTAACTTAAAATATGTCTACTCCCTGTTTTTTTTAAAAAAAAGGATTTAATAACCCATCATTCATGTTAAACTACCTGGACACAAGCTAAAGGAGCCTGACAAGTTATAAGATTAAACAGCTATTGACAAGCCTACACTATACACATAGTGGTAATTTCACTGAAGACAGATTTCTTTTCATTTAATTGCCATCTGAGTCTGAACATCAAGAAAAATAATCCCAGCTTGAAGGCAAGTGAAAATACATCATTTATGCATATTCCTTTCACTGAAACAAATAAGTAAAATCAGTAAACACAGAAAAATATGACAATTACTTCTCCAAAATTTTAGCTTTTGATTATTTTCTGCATAATTGGCAACATTATTTCTTGACAACAGGGATTCATTTAGTCACACAACAACATTCTACTAAGAAGATTTTTCTAAGACTGCTTTTTACTTAGAACTTAAGGCCCGCAATAATTAGCTAGTATGAATCTGACCATATTGCCATAAGACTTTGTGAACAAACTTTAATGGACCACCTCATCTGTATTCATACACTGTTGTTAAACCAATTATTTTTGAATGTTTCTTTAAAATAAATCTATTTTATTTTTCTATTGGAACTTTCCCCTGGATTACAAATCTGCAGGAAAGAATAACATTTTAATAAAAAACAAACTAAGTAACTAATTGCATCTTGAGTTGCACTTCAGTGGCTATCCAGATTTGTACCTTACATTAGTACTAATAATGAGTTCTTGTGAATGCAGGGCTCAATGCTCTATGAACAATAAGAAAGGCACAATCTCTACTCCAAAGCTTCATAACGGAAAATTGCAAAGAAAAATCAAATATAGAATATAGTATGTATGTATGTATGTATATAGTTACATTTCAGTTGTATAATATATGATTTTTAAAGAAAAAAAATTCCTTCAATACTGAACTGAATCACCATATGAATACCTAAGTATATAGCTACAAATAAACGTAAGGTGATACTAATTTACATAAACTGGAAAAAAGAAACTACTATGCAATATCTGACCAGCTAAATATTCCAAATTAAAATGTATGTGTGCAATACCACACACAGTGGAGTCTTCCTATTTTTTAAACTGACCTTACCAATTTTTTTTTTTGTTTTAAACAAAGATACACTCGAACTGGAAAAAGGGTCCTTACTCTTAAAGGACTACACAAGGGTGCCCCAAAAGTCCTAGTGCTGTTTTAAACTATTAAAGCTTAACTATGTTAATTTGAAAATACATTATATTTTAAATGAAAGATATTCATACAGTAATCTGGAATCACCAAACAATAAGAAAATATTGGGGAAACAGATTGGCAACATATAAAAGCAGAGTTAAAAAAACAAATTGTCACTTTGTACATTTTTAATGATGTGTTACTATTACCATAGTGGGTAAGAAAGTAGGAAAGCACTGTCTCTCAGTTATTAAAACTGAGCAGAATCCCATAGTATCCTATACCACACTCAAATAGTTGGGATAAAAAGTAGGAAGATTTCACAAAGCCTTTTGATGAGCAAAAAAGTAACAGATTGGTTTCTGTAAAGTGTACAGTAATAAATCTAGAGAATAATAGGTAAACTCTGCTTAAAAGTTGACCAACTAGTAGCTGCAACCTAGAGAGCAGATCAATGAAGTACAATTTCTGTTCTCTGAAGGCATTGTTCTGTTACGTGGCTATATCCGAAGAGGCCGATGAAACAGGTGTTATCCAGAAGGGCAACGGAAATATAGTAAAAGGCTTAATAGTGTGTCTCTGTAAAAAGCTGTAGTGCATATGTAAATGGGAATAATGGGACATTCTGATCAATGTTTTTCAATAAATAAAATAAAACAAAACAACTTAGGTATCAAGAAAGGAAAGTAAAATGGTTAAAAGAATAGTTTCCCTATGAAGATAATCTGAAAAGCTAAAGCCTCTTCAATCAAGAAGGATGTAGCTTTGAGAGGAAATATAAATGATGTCTCCAAAAACCATAAAGGATTATATAGAACAAAAATTGGCATTTACCAAATCTTGAAATAGATAAAATGGGAATCACCTTCTGAAATGTAAGAGGGTGTTAGGACACCCTCTTATGTCCTAATGTTAGGACAAAGAAAAGGAACTGATCCTTTATGTTTTTTGATCTTTTGGAGTAGGAAGCTTATGATGTTGAAATTCCCTCCAAAAATGTAGATTGCCAATTCATCGGGAACATAGGTCCTAGAAAGCTGCCTGCAGGACTGAAAGATTAAGGTAACTTGCCCGTGGTTACCCATCAGAAGCAGGACCTGAAGCTTTAGCCTTCCTGACTCAGGAATACATACTATATAGTGCTGAAAAGAGTTCTGTAAAGGGGAAATTTTTGAATGTTTAAGGTGCATCCCTAATTTTTTCAGATTGAAAATAATTTTAAAATGTAAAAAATCATTAGCTCCCAGGCTATACAATAGCAGAAAGCAGGCCAAATTTGGCCTATAGTTTGCTGACCCTTGCTCTAAATCATTAATAGTAAGTAAAATGCAAATCAAAACAATGCTGAGATTTCACCTCACACTTAGCACACTGGCAAAGATGTTAAAAAATGGGAATAGTCAACATTGGTAGGGTTTTGGAGAGATGGGCATATTGATGTGATGTTGTTGGTACTGTATGAATTGGTCTAATCACTATGGAAAGCAAATTGGAATTATGTGAACAGAAATGACTAAAATGTCCATACCCTTTAATCCAGAAATTCCATTGCAAGGCAAATATGCCTGGAGATCAATAACAAAAAGAAGAGCATCATATATATTTAAATACTTTTTGGTCATAACAGAGAAGTGGACACTGAGTAGGGAATGGCTAAAGAAATTGTGGCAACTGAATGTAACGGATTATTACTGAAATGGGCCACCAGTTGGCGGAGTGGATAGAGTGTCAGGCCTGGAGCCAGGGAGATTCATCTTCCTGGGTTCAAATCCGGCCTCAGACACTCCTGTGTGACTCTGGGCAAGTCACTTAATCCTGTTTGCCTCAGCTTCCTCCTCTGGGAAAAGGAGATGGCAAACCACTCCAGTATCTTTGCCAAGAAAACCATAACCAGGGTCACAAAGAGTAAGACACGACTGAGCAACAACAATAAAATTAAAGAAATAATGAGTATGATGAATACAGACAAGCATGGAAAGATTTACAAGAACTGACAAAAAATGAAATAAATAAAATTAGTAAAAGAAGATACAATGACTACTCCAAAATAAATGGAAAAAAACCAACAACGCATCTAAACTTAAGGCTGCAAAAATATGACTAAAATTGATCCCAAAGATATATGAGAAGAAATTTCCTCCTGCCTCAGTTCTTTGCAAAGGTGGGGGCCATGGGTGCAGAACACTGCATAAAATAAGGTTTTTTTGATAGGTTAGTTTTGATGAACCTTTTTTTCTTCCTCTTTTTTTTATTCTTTATTATAAGAGAAGGGGGGGTATAGTAGGAAATATAGGTGTTATGAAAACAAAAAACAATAACATTTTAAATTAAGTTATTCACTTAAATGCACTTTAATATTAAGACAAGCATGTATATGAATTGTAACACTTGTCATTTTTAAATGAACTTTTAAGAGCCTTAAATATCATGACCAAATTGCCAAGAAAAAATGAATACACAGAGATAAATTTTATCACAAGTTAAACTGCTCATATTCCTAACTTTATTAATGATTCCATAATTAGCAAGATTCAGGAGAACCTATAGCTGAGTTCATAATTCATATTAAACATAAATGTGTGAAATAACCCAATTTACAATATCAGTAGATGTTAATGATTTCATTGAAAGAAACAAGGTCCAAAAAGAAAAAAAACACCCCATCTATATTTTAATACCACTTACTGATGATAACAACTTTATATCATGCTAAAATTGCACATTTATCTTCTCATTAGCAACTAATCTCACTCCTCTTGCCAAACCAATTATAGGAAAACTTCCAGGCTCAAAGAAATTAACAGTACACTTACTTGGACCTCACTCAGTCTTATGACTGAGGTAATTAATAAACATTCGTATTTAAAGCCCAAATAGTTTTGTTAACTGATGAAATAAAAAAAAGAGTGAAAAGTTACTTAGTAGTAATAAACCATTACTCTCAAAAAAATCAAGGACCACCAGACATTAATCATGTCAATTCAGGGATTAACTTGGGGGTAGAAGAAAAACAGGGAGAACAGCACAACAAAAGCACTAATTGGAAAACCAAAAAACAAAGTCAGTATCTTACATATGTAAAACAGCTTCTAGGATCTTTGACTATGTGAGTACATGGCACAGAAATAGAAGAGGTAATAATAAAGATTTGCATTTATATGGTATTTCCTTCAAAGTGGTGCAAAATGGAGGCACACAGAGACTAAGCAATTTTCTCCAGACCTCATAAAAAATCAGGAATTCTTGAAAAAAAAAAACTAGTCATGGTCTCTTGATTTCCCCAGTCAGTTTCTTCTGGGATTTGAAAAAGATTTATTTTTGGCATCAGAGTGAGTTGCACAGATCCACTTCCCACCTTTTATTTTAATACCTAACTTCCTTCCTACCCCAAATGCTCAGATCTCACTTAAAAAATATTTTAGTTGCTGAGAACACCTCCCCTACAAAATTCTACTCTTAATTGAGAGATTGAAATCATATTCTTCAAACCCACCATATTCCATTTTGTAAATCAACAATTCATCAGATGCTTTGAGATCTGACATTTTTAAAAGCTGAAAATTACTAGTAATTCAAAAATTAAGTTCAGTCTGATTAGATACAGATTTTAAATTGCTTTACTAGAACGGAACCCCTTAATGAGATCTTTAAATAGTCTTATTCAGGAAGCAGTATGAAGAGGATAGTAGGCTAAATCTGCTTTAGATATATCTGCTTAGTTTAGTACAAAAATTTAAACAAAAAGGTCTTTAATAATCCATTTGCCTCTTAAAATAAGCATCGGAATTTTGGAAACTGATGAAAACCTTGTTTTAGTCTTCTACACATGAAACCTAACTTCCTCTGACCCCTGACACCAACAAGACAGTAGAAAAAGTAGCTGTCAGCCAGCTTTCCTCAAACATTACTAGATGACTTAAGCCTCCCCATCCCAAAACACCTTCAAAAAACTAGAAAGTTGATGCTGACCATGGATGTTACTGAAAATGTGTCTTGTCAGGATATGATTTTTCTAAATTGTTCCAACCTTGATTATTGGTAGATCTTGAATGAACCAAATTATTATTGTGTTTTAAGTGAACCACATGCTTATTTTCCTATGTCTTAATTCAGAGAAGGAAACCTCACCTGACCTGAAATCTTGGGAAGCATTTTCAATTTTGTTGGAAAAATGCCTGACAGCCTCTTTTAATCTGCTTTTAGATAAAGCTCTCTGAAGATCAAAGAAGTCTCATTCAGACAGACAGATGTGTTTTCCTGCCAGTGGCTAGGAGAAAGAACAGCCTTCAAGCACACTACTCAGTGAATCCTTAAGTAATCAAGCAGCAAAATGGGGGATACAAAATCTTCAAAAAGGTCAATGGATAAGAAAAAGCAATGGCATTCACTAAAAACTTTCTTTGGAAAACTAACCTAGAAATAACCCCTGACTAGAGAATTAAATAAGTCTAGTAGTCCCTTAAAAATACAATAATGCTTGGAGAAAGAACAGAGTTTACAAACATATATGTATACGCACATATACTTAAATGGTATATACTTCAAGACATATTTCTCACTTTAAAAATTCTAATGAAAGAACATAATTAAAACAAAGTCAAAATTAAAATTCAGCTTGTGCATAATCTAAAGGCCATTAAATTAATCTTTGTTTAAGCTTGACAAAAATGACTAATCAAGAGAGAGTAATTCATAACCCAATGTGATTAGAGATAAACCCAAATTTTATAATCAGTCTAGTCCAAGAGCATAGTCATTAACGCTACATTTCACCATGCACACAGCTAAGAATTTTTTGTATAGCTGGGAGAGAGGGAAAGTGTCACAGCATACATATCATATGGATTGTGAAGAATGAAAAAAATGTTGATTATATTCATGGAGTTACAATTTGAGCAAATGATTTATTTGTATTTCATTTTTCTATCCATAAAAGTTAGATAATATTTAGCATAACTATTGATTTCTTGGAAACATGTTATGAATGTTTGCAATTTAAGTCAAATAATAACATGGAACATCACAGTGGTGATGATGATGATGATGATGATGATGATGATGACGATGACGACGACGACGACGGTTTTAGTCAGGCAATTACAAAGCTACAAATTGGAAAACTGCTACTAAAGGTGGGTGTCTGACAAGCTGATAGCATGTGTTTAGATTTCCCAAAGCACCATTCCAACTCATAGGCTATTAGGAGAACCACTGTATCACTGGGAAAGGATCTGAATTTTGATTTTGAAAACAAGCTTTAATATGGACTGTCCTATTAAAAATTCCATTCATAAAATTAAACTAAGATTACCTCTCACCTCACATAGGTTTTAAAGACACAGGCTATTTAATAATAATTATCATATGGATAAAAATAGATTGCAATAACATAATATTAAAGAGTTATTATATCTGTTCTGAAATATTTAGATAAATTACTTTTGAAGGTACTTTGGTGTTGTCAATGGTGAAAATTACAATAATGATACCTAGAATTAAAAGACCCTTCCTTTAAAAGTGTGCAAAGCACTATACATGTACTCTCATTAATCCTCACAACAACCCTGTGAAACATGTGCTAGTATTATCCCCATTTTTACAGATGAGGAAACTGACGCTGAGAAAAGTTAAGTAACTTGTTCAAGGACATATACATCTAATAAGTGTCTGAAGTAGTATTTGAACTCAAGTCTTCCTGACTCCAAGTCCAGTTCTCTACATCTGTTATGCCACCCAGATGCCTACCGAAAATGGGTACATTGCAACTGTGTAGTAGTGTAAAGAGACCACGTTTGCCTCAATTTCCTGATCTGTAAAATGAGCTGAAGAAGGAAATGGCAAACTACTCTAGCATCTGTTCCAAGAAGAGCTCAAATAGGGTTGTGAAGAGTTGTATACAACTGGAAAATGGTTGGACAACAATAGCAAAGAAACTGATAAGGCACAGCATTCCCTCAAAGCAGATAAACTCATTTCTTTTAAAGGTAGGAGACAGGTTTCTGATTAGTCTCTCAAAACTTGTTAAATTTTTAAAATTTTAAAATACCTAGAGCCTCATTGTACAGAGAAGGAAACTGAGAGCAACAGAGGGGAAGTAAATTGCCCCAGGTCACATAGACAATAAAGGACAATATGAACCTGGATACTTTGAACACAAATACAAATCTTTGTCTCACCTAGAAAGTACAAAGTTGCACACAGTAGGTGCTCATTAAATACTTGCTGATTGAAGAGGAAAAAAAAGTAAATATAAATGGATTCAAAAAATAAGCAACAGGAGCACTTAAGTGAAATTACCTTCAAAAGAGAATAATTCTGATTTTCTATCTCCCACACATCATTTTATGATTTTAAGTGCTTCTTCATTAATGCCAATCCAGACTAAATGCCTCTTAGTATTTCTGGATAGGATTTCTAAATGAAGTAAGGATTTTATAAAATGTGATTAGTCACATCAAGTCAAAAGCCATAAACAGTTCCCAAAATCCTTTTAATTCATTTCAAACCCATTTAGGTTTTAAAGTGGAAATCTAAGTATAGTAGGGTGATTCTTCAGTTCTTTTTAAATCAAGCTGTTTGTCAATGGTAAAGTTTTTTTTAATTCGTTAAACTTTATAAAGCCTACTAAGATTATTCAACTCATAAAATGTCAACTAATCTACTTGGACACTTTCTACAAATATTATTCCATGATTCAGTCACAGCTGTAGTGGATGATATCAGCAATAAGACAGGCCCTGCCACATCACAGAGTGTACAAATTAGAAAGGACTTTGGAGGTCATCTAATCCGACCCCTTCCTAAACAGGAGCCTTCTGAACAACATCCACAAGAAGTAACTGTTCAGCCTATATTTGAAGACCATCATTTTGGGAGAGATCACTAACCCATGAAGCAGCATGTTCTCCTTTTGATCAGCTCTAACTGTTATTCATTCATTAAACAGTTATAAAGTGCCTACTCTATATCCAGCATTGCTTTAGGCACCAGTGGTGATACAAAGTTTAGATAGAAACTAGCCCCCGCACTCATAGAGCTTACAGAAAGCATGTATATCTTTTTAACAGAAAGATATAACACAAACATATTATTATATAATATGTTATATAGTATTATATAAGTTTATCAGAGTAGCCTTATATGAGGTCCATGAGGAAGGGCATTATCAGCAGGGAATCCAGGAAAGCTTCGTGAAAGAAGCAACACTTGCATGGTGCTTTAAAGGTTACATATGGAACTCAAGAAGAAGAAGAAGGACATTCCAGACATTGGAAATACTGTAAGAAAACACATAGTGGGGAAGTATAGGATATGACAACTGGAGAAGAGAGTAAAAATATAATTTAGCAAAGAATAAAGTACATGGAAGAAAATAATAAAAGATAAGGAAGGGAAAAGTACACACAAGATTTTGCCTACCTTATGTTCTTTAATGACTTCTCAGGTCAACTTCTTCTTTAAAAAATGCTAGGTTCAAATTACAATCACAATTTATCCTATAAATACCTTCACCGTGTTAAGGAGTCCCAAGGGGCAATTCACCAAAGGCAAGAATTTTCCTGAAATGGTCCCTGAGTGTTTCAGTTAATGTTAGGTTTTAGACATTCCATATGACAGTACTTTTACAATCCTCCGTGTTTGACAGTGTGACCCCAGGGTTAGAGATACTAGGTCTCTATCTTTTCTCTTTCAACAGCCCTTCATCCTGCCCTACAATGTTGTAAATTCTTATCTGATTTACTTTGAGCATTATTGCAAAAAATAAAGCTTGTACATTTTGACTTACCCTTCTGTAACAGTTAGTATCATTGTAATTCTATTATCATTAGCTATATTACCCATAACAAAATAAATGGAATCTTTACTACTTCTGCTCATAATTTTAAACAGTAATTTCAATTTGTACTACTTGATATGCTTTACTGTACTTTTATTATGAGTCATGATAACATATAATTGGCTATATATACATGTATATATATTAAGGAACAATTGTTTTTTAATTCTTGAACCCCAAATTAATATTGAATGTGATTCTAACAAATCTAACACAAATATGAAGTCTTCAAGTGCCCCCTTGCCTCCCTATATGTAATTAGTTTCTATATTGATATTTAACCCAATGTGAATCAGTTTTGCAAATAACAAGGGACTATATCATATGATTTGCAGAAGTCCAGAAGGCTATAAATTAACTTACAAAGCAATTGTTTACTTACAGACAAATGAAAATTCTTTACAAAATACTCTTTTACTTTTATGAAGCCTCTGTGGGCTTTACTCTTCAGTGAAGAGGAGTATGTATTAAAGCATTTTATATTAAAATATAAATCGTTCTTGAAGTAAGCAATAATTTTCTAATGGATAAGAGGAAGAGAATTCTCACAGTAATTGCAAAGCACACATCCTCACCCCATGATGGCATTAACCATGCCCAGACAACAGTACCACTGTACCCTCTCATGGAAAACCTCATAAATCATAATAACTTGGACAATCTCCAAAAAATCCCTACTAGTGATGAAGTCAATAAAATCTGTACCTGCACGTGAAGATAAGTCTTCCTACCAGGGTAATTGGCTGATGATGCCATAAAATAAAGGAGCAACTATTAAACTCCTCTTCTTTGCCCACCCAAACTCCCTACTGCATGACAAGGCTTCTAATTTCTGAGCTATGAATATCCAGTTTTGAATTGAGTATACTTCTCTGCACTTCAGCTATCTGTGGCAATTTTTCATTGTTCCTAATTATCAGTAGAAGCTGCTCAATAAATGCCTGTTGAATTGAATCATCAGATACTGGCCTTGAAAGACAGATTTAAATCTGAAGAAAGTATTAATTACTGGAAGCATCCGCTATATAGCATAAAGAGATCTAATTAAGACAGTAAATGGGTATTTACACTCAGAACTTTAATCTGAGGAATTATACCTTAATTCTTCAGCCAGTGAAATATCAACATGCAGAAAGACTCATTGGATTTTCAAAAAGAATTTTCCTCCTAGATTCTTTTGGCCTCAGTGTTTTTTTTACAAGCTTATGATAGAAGAAAACGTTAGCAAGGAGTATATGTGCATTATCCTTTTTCAAAGCAGAAGGAGTATAATTCCTAACATAAATATAAATCATATGTTTATCTGCTTACACATATAACTATATGTGGTTATCTATCATATATCTGTATATCTACATAATGAGTATTCCTAACATAATAATGAGATAAAGAAGTAAACAGTCTTATTTCATTTTAGCAAACATCAGCTTTGGGAGCATTCCTCAAATACACATCGATAACTGGCAGAACCAAACAATAATCCAATACTTCATTTTAACAGAAGAAAACCAACTTTTCTCTAAAAAGTGCCTTCCATAGTCAAAATGTACATTTACAAGTTTCACTCAGTGAAACATTTACAAGTTAATTAGGAATGAGTAATAAGCACCCCCCAAAAAGTACACAAAATACATTTTTATTATGCTTACATTAAAACTATTGACTCTAATGCAGATTGGAAGTTACAAATAAGAGGTACATGTCACAATTGCTCATTTGGCAAAACAGAAACTCTTCGGGTATTGTAGATCTGTTTTAGAGGAAAATCACCTTGGACTTATCAATACCTTTACTGGGCTGGAAGAAAAATTAATTGTTTACTTATTGAACTTGATTTTCTGATGGTATTATTTACTCAGATTTATTTTTGTTCTGAGTTCCAAATTCTCTCCCTTCATTCCCCCTTCCACCTCCTTGAGACCATAAGGAATTTGACATAGGTTATACATATATAATCATGCAAAATATATTTCCATATTAGTGAAAGAAGACACAAACACACACACAAAAATAAAGTGAAAAATAGTAACCTCAGATCTACATTCATATTGCCTATGACCTTTAATTACATGAGTGACCTTGGACACAATCTTTCTGAGCTTCAGCTTCCAAAACTGTAAAATGAGGGCATTAGATTAGTCTCTGAAGACCTTTCCAGCAACAACTCTATAATCCCATGATCCATTGACTAGGTAGGTAATAATACTCAGTACCTCTGTACTCTCTCCTAGTCAGACATTTGATGAACTGTGCTCAGTTCTGAGAGCCACATTGAGGCAGAACATTAATAAACTGGAGAGTCTCCAGAGGAGAGCAGTCAGGATGGTGATATGGCTGGAGTTCATGCCAGGAGATTCAGCTGAAGGATCTGGAGAAAAGAAGACAGTGGGACGTGATAACTGTTTTCAAGTGCCTTTAGTGCTGTTCCAGAAAAGAAGGACTAAACTTACTCTGCTCAGTCCCATAGGGCAGAACCAGAAACAATGGATAATCTACAAAGAGGCAAATTCAGATATAAGAGCAAGAAAAACTTCCTAAAAATTAGGGCTATCCAAAGGAGAAAGGAGTACCTTCTGAGGGAGTATGCTTTTCCTTATTACAGTTCTGCAAGCAAAGGATGAATGACCACTTGCCAGGTACAATATGTGGGTATTCTTGTTTGGGTAGGGGCTGGATGAGACAGCCTCTCTGAGTCCCCTTTGCACTCTGGAATTCTTTGATTCTACCATGATTTCTACTTTTCCTATGCCTTTTTCAGTAACTCTATTCTCAACCTTTGCCTTTATGCCCAGCAGATAAAGAGCTACGGGCAGTAGTCCTGGAAGTGAGGTGAGGTGAGGTGAGGTGAGGCCTTTCCTAATCCCCTAGCTAGTAGTGTCCCCTCCCAAAAAATTATCCTTTAGAGTTATTAAGTGTCAAAGCTAGGATTCATAATGCTTCCTTCTCTGGCCATACTGTCAACCAAGTAAAAGTAGAGAGCCAAAACAATTCAAATGCTACACCTATGTAATGCTCTAGAGACCAACAATGATTCTTGCTACTTCATATATAATTTTTAAAAATTACATTGTTTACCTTTGTTTTCACATCACTTTTATGTATACATGTATGCACATATATATGTGTATAATATTGTATATGTGTATATATGCTTGTATGTCTATATGGATGTATGTATGCGTGTACATAGTTCTCTCCACCAAGAATATATAAGCTTCTTGGGAGTAGGAGCTATTTTGCTTTCGGTTTTATATCTCCACTGCCTAGCACAGTCAGAGAGTAGCTCCTTAAATGGATGTTCATGGATCTCAGAGTAAAACAAAATCTAAGAAGTATTCACATGAGACAGGTAGTCCTAAACCTGAACTGGTGGTATACCTAAATGAATTATGGAGTCTGACACCAAAACAACACTGGTAGGACTTGGAATCTCCGTTATGTCTAATGCTGGATTCCGTTCTTCAGCCTATCTTCCAAGTTGAGGCATATGCTAGCTGATATAGTTATCTAGCTCTAACACCCCCATTCAGTATCTTGACCTAACTCAGGAAAGTAATGTATGGAATACCTAAACAGAAATAATAGTTCTCTTTAATTTAATGCTTTAAGGTTTACAAAGCACTTTTCTCAAAATTACCATGCTAGGTATTATCCCCAGTTTACATATAAAAATATTCAGACTTAGAGGAATTAAATGACTTGCTCATGGTTATAGAGCTATTAAGTGTCAAAGCTGGGATTCATATCCAGGTCTACTGATTTCAAGCCCAATGCTGCTTCTTCTGGCCATGCTATAAACCAAGGAAGAGTAGAGAACCAAAACAGTTCAGATCCTATGCCTATGTACTGTTGCAGAGTCCAACAATTATTCTTGCTGCTTCATATAAAATTTTTAATTACATTTTGTTTTTTTCAATTTAACAAAAATCAATTTTCTCTTCTTCCTACTCCTCCATCATTAAAAAGAAAAATAAAATCATTATAACCAATGTACATAGCTAAACAAAACAGATTCTCAAATTGACCATGTCCAATTTCATACATATATATATAAATATATATATGTATGTATGTATAAACACATGTGTGTGTCTCTTTCTGCACCCTGAATCCATCATCTGTTAGGAGGTAAGCAACATATTCAACATTAGTCCCCTAGAATCACACTTAATCAGCATACTGATCAAATCTTACAGATTCCAAAGTTGTTTGTTTTTACAATACTGTTATTATTGTATAAATTGTTCTCCTAGCTCTACTCACTTCACTCTACAATCAGTGTTGAGATAAAATCTTCAGAAATAGAAGTTTTACAATGATAGTACCATTGTGATTGGGAATGGCTACCAAGTACTGTAGAAAGTTCATAACTGGATTTCTACTCCACCTACTTTCCAGTGTGGTAGAAGATACTTTATTGACATAGCCTTTTGAGAACTCAGCATCACTTCTACATCGTGATAAAGCATACAAATAGAAATGTAGTGTGCATACTTATTTTTCTATGTATTTTGTAGCTGAATTAGATCATAAATTTATAAAGGGCAAAAACTACAATTGTTAGGGTTTTTTGTATCCCCAAAGCCTCAGACAGTTCTTTACACGTCGTGCACATTTAATAAATATTTTAAATGAATGAATAAAAGTGATTTAAATGAATTCATTTGAAGGAATGAATGAAAGTGACAAGAGTAGATTAAATAATCTAATTTATGGTATAATTTGTGGCTTTTTTTTAGCATTTACCAACACTTGAAAATGAGTCCATTTTAAATAAAATATTGTTCTACAAGGTTAAATATTTGATAGCACACAATCCATAAAAACTTAGACTACTAAACTCCACAAAAACTACATAGCTCCATTTTAATTGTTGACTTAGTGAAATTCATCCAGCCAATAAAATAAAAGCAATGGCAAAATTTGGATGATGAACATTTGGAAACTACATACATGAAATTTTGGTCTAAATGAATTAGTTCCCTAAAAAATTATTAGAAAACCTGATTTATTCTGAGTCACCAATATTTTCTTAAACATTAGGTTCTGGAGATGAAATCTCACCAGATTAAATTTCCATATAAACAGCTAAAATACCAAGAGCAACTCTTGAACCATTTCAAAATTATCTAATGTTTGGGGAACACCTACAGCCTCTAAGTCTATTTCCTGCCTCCAATGCTACATAAAGCAGTTTTTCTAAAAATGATTTTTCCCTGCACTTCAACTTCTCAGATAACTAAAGTGATTTAACTCACAATACATTCCCAATTCTTTCTCAGACTATTCTCAGGAGAAGCATATCTCAATCATATCAAACAATAACTAAGGCGAGCACCTGGTGCCTAACCTACCCCTCTTTCAGGTTTCCCAATTCTCTAATTTGGCTGAGAAAAACTTTAAAAAGCCATTTATTTATTACACTTATAGGAATAGCAAGGCTACACACCATCTTGAAACACTACCACATATATCTCTCTAAATACCCAAAGCAACCTTTAAGATCAGACTAACTTAAAATGTTTTTTAAAATTTTAAAAATAACCTTGCTACTTCAGTAGACCTGTGAATCTCCTTGAAGAGGGTCCTTCTAGCAGTGCGGATCACAAGCCATATAAGCTTTCCCATACTGTAGACTTTTGTCCAGGTCTTACCACAAATCCTTCACAGGAGGTTGGTTCACTCAGTGTTCTATAGAGGTATGAAGTTCCTCTGCATCTTTTGACCCCACAGGTATGTCAGGGGACCAAATGGGTTATTTTTTGATTACCCCTTGGTCTCACTGTGACTAACCAACTTTTTTCCTGGTCATACATCTCTTGGATGTCATCATTTGTGCTACTTCTGTGCAATGTCCAATGGATTTACTCATGGCCACCATAGACCTATCACTTTAGTTTGCCACCCAACAACCAAACGAGAATATAAAAATTATCATCATCAACTTAAATACTGAGACATCCCTGTATATGATACTCTAAGAAGGGGAGTACTTAGAAACATCATAACCAATTGGGGTGGCTTGAGGGGAGGAAGGATAAACATATTCATTTCTTCAACAAATATGTAAATGTCTCATATATACCAAGACTCATATAACTAGGTGCTGTTAGGGATACAAAGAAAAAAATCATCCCTGCAATCAAGGAACTTGCAATCTAGTAGAGGAAAAAGGCATATATATCAATAACATGAATGTAAAACAGCATAAATAAGTTCCATAACGGAACTATGGATGAGAGATACTATGAGTGGTCAAAGAAGGATTTAATTCTGAAGGAAGAGGGGATCAATCAAAGCTTCATGAAGGGAGTGGCATTTGAGGCAGGTTTTGAAGGATGAGTAGGATTCTTATATGCAAGGAGGGAGGAAGGGTAATCATTCCAAGTGTTAAGAATGGCATCAACAAAATTGGAGGGGGGATGGGATGGAAGGGATATAGCCAAGAAATAGAAAATTATTTAGTTTGTTAATAGCATAATATGGTACTTTTAGTAGTAGCAGAAGGTAAGGTTGAAAAGAGAAGTTGGGGGAAGAGCATAAAGGGCTTTGAATTCCAGGCTAAGATGCTTGCCATTTATTTGGTAGTAGAAGGGAGAACCAAAAGTTTTAATCCTGTGAAAAAATATGATTAAAGCTGAGCTTTAGGAAGATTAAGGGGTGGCAATGGGGGAGCAGGGTGAAGAAGCATGGCATAGGAGATAAAAACTGACCTTGGGGTTAGGACAACCTGGGCTCAAGGTGGATGCCTCTGACATAGTGACTACCAGTGACCCCAAATAAGTTATTTAAACCTCCAATGCCCCCAGGCAAGTCTCTAAAATTATAAATTTCAGAGACGTTGCCTATACTATTGTGTATCGGAAGACTGAGTTTTCTTAGCTGGAAGTTCCCTACAACAAAGAAATCATAAGCAACTCTGTCAGCAATGCATGGAATGGCTAAGATGGGAGAAAGGTGGAAAGCAAAAAAAGAGAACGGAACAAAGAAAATTCCTTTTATCTATGGATATTATGTCCTAAGCAAAAAATATACTGACACGGAGGCAAACAAAATAGAATATAGTTGTACCTCGCTTTAAACAGTTATACAAAAATCTAGGACTAAAAAAAGATAAAGAAATCATTATTAAAATTAGTAAAGGATTCACTAAATGAACTACCTCCCCTCCCCCTAACCCACTACTTTCCTTGTTTTATTTATTCATCATTAATACTTGTCAGATTTTCCAGGAAAGAGAGTAAGGAAAAGTCAAAGTTGAGATATTAAAAGGCAATCAAAAATAAAGCAGAAATTGAGGTAGAGCTTATCTGAAATTATAATGCAAATCAATAAAGAAACAAAATATGAAAGGCTTTATATAGAAGATGGCACTTGGGTTGAGTCTTGAAGAAAGTCAGGGATTCTAAGAGGCAGGAATGAGGGAATTCATCCCAGGAATGGAGGATAGCTAGGGCCAACGCAAGGAGAATGCAGATGGAGTGTCTTGTGTGCAAATCAAGTAGACCAGAATGGCTGAACTGCACAGTGCAGGGAGGGGAGGAATGTATGAAGACTAGAAAGACAGTAAGGAGACAGGTTATAAGGAGCTTTAAATGTTAGGGAACTTTACATTGGATTCTTGAAATGATAGGGAACTGTGGAAGTTTGTTGAACAGAAGGATGACATAATCAGACCTGCATTTTAGAAAAACATTTTTGATGGCTGTGTGAAGGTTGGACTGAAGAGAGGAGAGGTTCAAGGCAGGGAGAACAAATAACAGGTTATGGGAATAGTCGAGGCAAGAAGTGCTAAGGGTCTGAACTAGGGTGGTAAGTTGTGTGAGAGGAGAGGAGATACATGTGATAGAAGCAACAAGATTTGACAGCTATGTGTGGTTAGTGACAGTGAGGAGTCATCAAGGTTGAGAACCTGGGTGACAGGAGAATGGTAGTGCCCTGAATAGTAACAGGGAAGTTTAGAAGAGGGGTTGGTTTGAGGGGAAAGATAATGTATTCTGTTTCAGAAATACTGAGTTTAAAATACCACTAGGACAGCTCATCGGAAATGTCTAAAAGCCATTTGGTAATGCGGGACTGACTGCAGTTCAGAAGAGAGAGACTAGGGTTGGATAAATGGATATGGGCGCTGTCTGCAAAGAGATGTCAATTAAGCCTATGGAAACTGCTGACATCACCAAGTGACAGAGTGTAGAGGGAAAAGATAAGTCCCAGGACAGAACCTTGGAAGAATATCCAATAAGAGGGTATAACATGGATAATAAAGCAGTGAAAGAGCGATAAACTACACCCCACCATGCTTTCCTTGAAGCAATCCAATTCCGACTGCTGGATACCTTGAGGTGTATGTCCTATCAGCACCTCAAATTCAAAGCATCCAAAACTGGATTCTTCTCAACAAAAGTCACCTTCCCCCTCATTTCTCTATGTTACCATCCTCTGAGTCACCAGCTTAAAAGAAGCTCAATTATCTCCAACTCCATCTTCCTCATGAAACAAATCCAATCTGTTACTAATGCTTGTTATTTCTCTCTCTGCAATATTTCTCATATTTTTCCCTTTTTCCACTTACACTGAAAGCACCCCAATTCAAAGCCTTCATTTCATCTGACCTGAACTATTTAATAGCAGGCTAAATGGTCCTTCCCCAATTGATCCATTCATGCTGTTGCCTAAAAATAACCTTCCCAATGTACTTCTGATTGTTACTTCTTTTATTAAAAAATAAAAATAAAAAACCTTCAGTGGTACTGCATTGCCTAATGGATAAAGTACAAATAAATTACTGATGCTGGCTAATGAGACCATCCACAAATTAATGCCAACCTACCTTTTAAGCCTTGTCATTTTCCCCACTCCACACACACATTACTTCATCTAAACTGGATTACTCTTTATCACTTATTCTCATATCCTGACATCCCCCAACTCAGTGTCTCTTTTCACACTGTGCCCAGGCCAAAATAAACATCTCACAATATCCATGTTCAACAAATATAGTTCTCTTCTTTCAAGGTCCAACTTAGGTTTCACCTCTTCTGTGAAGTTTTCTCTGACCTCCTCACCTCCACCTCCCACCCTCTCACCCCAGGAAAAAGGGCTCCTCTTCACCTTCAATTTATAAGCATCCCAAGTGACCTCTCAAAGCACAAAAACTCTTAGAACTCATGATCATTTCTGCCAATGCAGGTGTGCAGTATAGTAAAGAATTTTATTACCCAAGTGACCTTAAGGAAAATAAGCTACACTCTGAGCTTCAGTTTTTTCATGTATAAAATGAGATAATGTAGGCTAATCCCTTAGTTTTAGATACTGTATCTGGAAACTGAAGGTTGCAATTTCAAAACTTTTCGAACTGCTCCAAATGCCATGAATTTGTCATTCCACTATCATTGAATTATATATTATATTCTACTATTCACTATTGACAAGGAATAATTCACAAAGCAGACATTATACTAATTCAGAGTTTATTAATAAAAATAATTTATTGAGAACTATACCTGTGATGAATAGTATGGAGAATTCCCAGATGAAGAATTTCTTCCTAGCAAAGCAAATTAGCATCTTTTTTGCAATTTATAATCAGAGAACTGACTACTCATGTCAAACTCACATAGAAATGGGAATCACTAAATAGTACATAAGGATACCTGTGAGCTGCATATTCATTTAGAAAACCACATATTAACACTATCTATGTTTTACTGTATTTTTCTTTACATTGCTAAATAATTCCCAATTACACTTAAATGTGGTTTGGGCTTCACACCAGGACAGTTGCAGCCCTTGTTTAGCCCGCAGCTGTCTGTTAGACACTTCTGATTTCTATGCCATTGAGAGATTAGGTAACTTGCCCAAGGTCACACAGCCAAGTAGTGTTTGAGGCAGGATTTGAACCTAAATCTTCCTGGCTTCAACGCTAGATTTCTACCCATTACATGGTACTTTTTTTTTTGGAGGGGAGAAGGCAGGGAAATTGGGGTTAAGTGACTTGCCCAAGGTCACACAGCTAGTAAGTGTGTCAAGTGTCTGAGGCCAAATTTGAACTCAGGTCCTCCTGACGTCAGGGCCGGTACTCTACTCACTGTACCACCTAGCTACTCCCATTACATGACACTTATTAACATAAATACAAAATTATTTATTTACATCGTCCTTTAATGTTTACAAAGTGTTTTGCCTCAAAAGAATCCTGTGAGGTAAGTGGTTCAGGAAATGAGATGGGCAGAGGTTAAGTGACCTGCCTAAGGACATGCATCTAGAAAAGTGTCTGATGCTAGATTTGAACTGGGGTCTTCTGACTGCAGGCCCAGCACTCTAACCACTGCACTACCTCACTGCCAGGGGACTTAGTTTTAAATCCCAGCTATGCCATTTATTACCTGTATGACCTTGAGAGAGTCGCTTAACTTCTTTACACTTTAGTTCCTCGCCCACAAGAAAAGGGAGTGGACTAAGATGACGTCTCAGGTCCCTTTCAAGCTGTAGATCTATGATTCTGTGACATGTTAATTATTCTTGAAAAAACAAAATTTTCTTCTATGATCTATGCTTAAAAAGACATATATTTGCAGTAAATTAGTTTCTAAACCTGATAACATAAAGAAATATTTCAAAAATAAAATGGAAATATTATATTTGAGTATATATTCAACATATGGAGGAAGCAACTTGTTTAATTTTTGTGGTTATGAAAAAGATTAGGCTAAAAAATTTAAACTGCCTAAAGAAAGTTAAAAACATAGTTGACAGCTAAAAATCTCAACTTCTTCAAATCCTTATTTCTTTTCCTACTTTCAATTTCTTTCTCTAAATTTCTCATCTCCTTCCTATCTTCCCTCCTTACCCTTTCAAGCCATTAAGAGCATAAACAAAACAGTGATCAAAGATTCCAGAGAAGGGAGAGATGCAGACTAAGCTTTCATTGCTTGGTTGGGCTTTGCCAAGTATATAGATTATGATGAATACAAAGCCTTAAGTTATTTTTCCGGATTCCCTAGACAGTGTTCATTTTGCAAAGTTACACAAAGCTGAATTTTCTGAAGACAAAGTAGATGTTTTCTATACCTGCAGCTTTTCTCCTTTCATACTTATTCTCATCCACAAAACTAAAATCTACAAGAATCACAAATCAAGACATTTGTTGACCCCCAAATGATGGACATTCATCTTCTACTACTATCACACATAGAATGTCTAATGCAAAGTCAGTCCCCAACTTATATATGGGTTAGTTGTACTCTAAAAGTTCATTTGTAAGTCAGTGGTTCGGAACTCAGAATGCATTTTCCCAGAGAAACAACGTTATAAATGGTGATTAGGTTTCTAGGCCACCCACAAAAGCCTATTCAACCCATAACATAGCTGAACTATAGTACTAATGGTACAATAAAACCTAACCACCATTTACAACGATGTTTCTATGAGAAAATTGGTCATAATTCCAACTTGGAATGCCATGAACACATCTCCCCTGAAGCAGGCTGCCAGCACAAGCAGGGTCTTCTATTCTCTTCTCCCTACCCCTCCCCCACTCCCGACCAAATTCTACCTGCTAGGCAGTGGGAGTAGGGACTCCTACAACTCTGTGATGAGTGTGGTTGGTTCCACAGCTGTGGGCTTCATAGGACTGGAGACCATGAGCCTGGGGATTAGGGTGGTACCTAGGGGTGGGAGTAGATGCTAAAAGCTATAGCATTGGAGAGCAACAGGGAGAGTTGTGAGGGGTTCTGAAGCTTTTTTCAACATGGAGCCCTGTGGTAGTCTGGTAAAGTCGGTAGCCCCCTTCTCAGAACAATGTTTTTAATGTATAAAACAAAATACATAGTAATACAAAGAAAATTACACTGAAATAGTTTTGTGTGTGTATATGTATGTATGTGTATATATGTGTATACACATGCTATATATAATATCTATATATCACTGGATAGATATATAGATAGATACATGATGGATGGATGGAAAGATATAGTCCATGGACCCCAGTTAAGGAGACAGAGAGCTCAGATACAGATCATAGGATCACCTATTTGGAGTTGGAAAGTAGCAGAGAGCTCACTTAGTCCAAACCCCTCATTTTTTTATTTTTTTCAAGCCCCTCATTTTACAGATAAAGAGTAAAGTAAACAGTAAGTGCATGAAATCTATAAGGGTATAACAGTTTGGATCCATTGGGGGTTGGGTAAGGAACAATAGTGTTCTCAAGCATTTAGAGCAAGACAAAGTTAGTGAAGGTGGCAGGACAGGGCTCTGGGCAGTGGCCAAACACACACTGATTTTGCCTCAGCAGCAGTAGGATGCAACTAGTGGCTAATGACAAAATATAGTTGGTGGAAAGGATGAAATATGTTAACCACAGTGTCTACAATGGCAGCAGCAGGATAGGTTTGGTGGTAGCACAGGACAGAGTCTGCAATGAAACAGGACAGGATCAGAGACAGGCAGTGTTTATAGATGTACAGTAGCAACAGGACAGGATTTGTGGCTGGGTGAGTGGCCAGTAAGGAAGAAAAAATGAAATCCCTAGTAGGAAGAAGAGGGGATAGGAAAACTCAAGTGGCAAGTAGAATCACTGCCAAAAGCCAAACTATCCATGTGGCTTTTTGTAAACTTGGGCCCCTCCTTCTTTTCTTCAGACTCTATAGACACTTGTCATCAGGTGCTTAAAATCAAGAATATTAGGAAGGGGGGGTTGTTATAATATAGCAACCTAATTAGTATTATTTTCTTCATAAAACTATTTCAAATACTCCATTAAAATTATTGCAATGTTGTATTTCTCTTGATGTCAAAAAAGTTAAAAACTTTTAAAAATATCCTACTCCCAAACAACACTAAGGAGTGTCAACAAATGGCTGGCCACCAGGTGACAATATTTTTTAAAGAGCAACTTGTAAAGTCACTTATGAAGGCATGGAAGGTTTGTGACCTGTCAATGGAAGGAGTAACCCCCATATTGATGTAATCATAGATCTTCTGAAGTACTAAAGTAAAGATAACAGAAGATGTCAGATAACAGAAGAAAAAAAGAGATGAAACTTGGTTTTAATTATTTTGAATTACAGTACCATAAATTAACAGCTTTCTTAAATATGAAGTTTGGGTGCTAAAGGATTTATAATGAATTTTTATAATAAGCTTTTTGGCTGTTTTTTTAATAATAATTATGAAGTTGTTTAACTATATTTTGCATAAGTTTATAGTAAGAGTTTCCTAATTGAACATAATGATATACAGGCAAGCCAGGTGGTCCTATGATTAACATTCTAAGACACCATGTGCAAGATATGCGTCAGTTCCTATGCCCAATTTTTTACTTCTTTCAGTTAAAAAAACCCAACACATCTAACAAAGCCAATATGGTCAGCATCTGGGAAGGGTGGTGTATCTTGACCTATTCTACAGCTCCCAAGAGAGTTAAAATTTGCTTTAATGGGCTCTACAGAAAATACCATCTGTTCTAAGGATAGTTTCCATAACATAGATCCAGAAGAATGGAGTTTGATGTAATAGCAGCTTGTGTGTGTCTGTGTGTGTGTGTGCAAACACATATATTATATATGTATGACTATGTATGTGTGAATATGTATGTATTATACACATAAATACATATATACATATATTTTAAATTAAAATGCGTGTGTTGTGTCTATATATATTACAACTTTTCATTGAAAAAGTAAGCTTTTAAAAGGTTTTTATTATTTAAAACCACTGAGTTTAAATGCAAACTTCGTCCTTTTTTTACTTGGTTTTGAAAATATTTACTGTATTTAACCAAACATAATTAATGTGTCAATGGAAAGAGGCTTGGCTGTGGAGTCAGGAAGACCTAGCTTCAAATCCTGCCAGGGTTCATATCAGCTGAGTAACCATGGCAAAGTTATTTAAATTCTCAGTGCCTCAGGGAAATCTAACTACCTTGGTCTCCACACTTGAAATTCCTCACTTTTGCTTTAGGGAACAGTCAAGAAAATTGACTCCAAAGCATGGCTACTACTTTGATTGTAGTAAAGGGTTGTTGGTTTTTTGGTGTGTTTTTTTATATTGAGAAAATAACAATTTATTCAGTTTTATTTGGAGGGTTTAGGAGGCCTGTGATTACATTGAGTGATTATATTGATTTTCCTGTGTGGCTTAGTAATTGCCTTTAAAGGCAGTTCCCTAACTATTTTCTCTATATTTGAATATAGACACAATAGGAAGGCACTGGGGATAGTTGATCTGTGAGGAAAATTACTTCAGCAGCAACGTATAGGATGGTCTAGAGCGGTAAGAGACTTGAGACAGAAAGTCCAATAGCAGGCTATTTCAACAATCTAGGTGAGAGGTAACAAGGACTTAACTGAGGCGGTAACTGCCAGTGGAGAGAAGGGTAAAATCAAGAGATACCACAGTTAAACAATTCCTTACCAAATGGTCAACCTGTTGGCGATCAGTCTCTCCATGCTTAGCTAGTGTAATCCTCAGAGAGCACTCATGATAAAATGCCTTTATCATAGCCTTTCCATTACCTGAGACCATGTTGAAATGCTGGAGCAGAAATTTTGTGAAAGCCCTCAATACCAATATCTAAAAGGTCTTAGAATTTCACTGGAAATAAAGGAAGGTCTTCCATATCTGACATAAGTGTACAGATGGATGCTCAAAAATAAGTTAGCTTTTAAAAAACCAGATGAACATTCTCCTCCTTTTCTTCACTGAAGTTCTCATGAATACCAAGGTATATCCTGATTAGTGGATTTATTTTCTATAATAATCCTTACTGTGTGGCTAATTTCAAACACCAACAATAAATAGTGTCAGGTATCTCTTGATATTTGTACATAAAATATCCTTTAGAATTTATTAAATCCTTTTTTAGGTCAAATCCAGGTAGAATTTGATCATTTAAATATTTTGAAAGAGTAGTGACATTAAAATTTCTAAATGTACAATATTTAATGTTACATTTGCATGGGCAAATATAAGATACTATATTTTAAGAAAAACATTGACCATTTAAGTAGAAAATATTTTTTCAAATGAATTTCTTAAAATTTGAAACTGCATACTTTTCATAAGACTTCAAATATGTAGCCCTTTAGACTAGTCTGCTAGTCTTATATAATATGGTACCAACAATCCATCATAAACCCTATGTTAGTTTCAGCAATATCTACACAAAGATAACAAAAAATAAGGACAGAAATGTTAAACCCCATAATACTAAACATGATCACCTATATACTACATATCAGAATTTGGGTCTACAATGAAGATAAACCAGCAGAAGTCTCTAGTCTCCCAGAATGTAATGGAAAAAAAAAAACATGAGGAGTCTCTGTACATGACGAGTTAGAAAATAAATTTCAATTTTCATGTGTGTAGAAGATGTATTGGAAGAAATTTACTGGTCAAAGAGACAGATCAAAAGATGACAAGAGTTGAATTATCTTACAGACAAATATCCATAGGACCACAGATTGCCATCCAAAATGCTATTAAAAAATAACTAGAATAAGCCAGTGGTTTGTCTAGATAAAAATGAAAATGATGGCAATTCTGCTGTTTAGTGGATCTATACCTTCACAATACAAATGGATACGAGTGAGTGAATGGATAGAACTACAAACATCATGTATTTTTTTTAAATCAGGATGATACTTCTAGCCTATAAAGATAAGCCAAATATTTGCAATAATATGCATTTTAATGTAATAATTTTGACATTTTTCTAAAGTAACTAAAACTAAGCTAAATCTACATTACTATCTGCTATATTGTACATAGTCCATACCATACTAACTTTAGATCTCTCAGGCTCCCCTTTAGATAGCAGACTGATTTGGGTAGGAAGGTCTCTTACACTGAGATTTCTTCAGCTCTATTACCATGGGATCACCACTGTGAATCTACACCTCAAGTCATTCTACCTAAGCTTCACATCTTGATCTTTCCCTTACAATGTGAAAGAAGATGGAGACACTACTACCAAGAACATGATGTCTGTATTAAGTGGATTTTTCCAGAGTACTTGGGAGATAGGCAAAAGGCATATAATGTATAAATATATATATGAGTAGTGTTGGAGGAGGCTTTAACTCAAAATTAAGGTTTATTTTAGCTCATCATGTATTAAGGTTGAAATGCATGGGTTGTTAGGTCAGGAAATCATGCTATGATTCCAGGACTAAACATCCTAAGATATAGTTTGCTATATGTAAATAAAATATTAGATTAGAACTAATAAAAAAGAATAATAAAGCTTAAAAGAAATTAGGGTAAGCCTGACAAAATACTACAAAGCAAACAAATATTTTTAAGTGGAAAATATTTCTGGTCTTAAGCCTTTCTGTAACTCTATATGTCTCCTTTAAATGTATGTGCAACAATCACTTAAACAGAATCCTGTAGATTTATACACTAATACTATCAAAATTTATAGTAAAATATATTTAATTTGCACAAAGATTGCAAAAATAAAATTGCACAATTAAATGATATACTGGTTAAACATCAAGTTTAATTGTCTAAGCTAAATGAGTTGCATTTCATATTAAAGAAACAAAATTATTCAAGAAAAAAAAAGCTGGGAGGAGATTCCAAGAGTTGATCTGGGTCCAGCTTATCACTTTTAAAGACAATTTAATTATGAAAAACTGATAGTAGTCTATCTTTTCTTTTTAAAAAAATCTTCAAGAGTAAAGGCTTTAATTCTAATATATTCCAGGGGCTTTTTTTCATGCAGAAGTCAAGAAATCACTCTTTATGTCCAACCCAAATTTCTCTATTTTAACTCAGGTCACTTCCTATTATGCTTTCTAACATATACTTTTAAATCCATAATTTAATGATATGAAATGCATCTAAATAGAAATCACCATTTTGAAGCCCTTTGGAAACAAAGTTCACAATTTTGGACCACTCCTAGATCTTGTTTCTTCTCAAAAACTTAAAACACTTTGCTTATGTGATATGAATGCAAAGAAATGAAACAAATTTTAATACAAATACTTACTCATACATCCAAATAAGTGCTGTCTTTTAAATTACTTAACCTTGAAGGAGATAAATACTTTTTCTAGTAATGCTGACATTGCTTAAAATAGGGAAAATAGTTAGGGAATGGACTTCAAAGGCAGATAATAAGCAAACAAGAAAGTCAATATAATCATTTTATCACCACAAGCTTTTAGGAAGTTTTAACTTTAAAAAATTCACGCAATTTACACAATATGCTGATTTGATTATTCATATTATTTAATAGACAATTCCCAATGAATTTATGTTCTTTTCAAAAATTAGTTTCATTTTCAAGTAACAAAGATTAATCATTATGTAAAACACTGAAAAGAATATGTGATAGGGCATGAAAACAACTCTTAAGGTAATCTAAAAATATTCTAAGTAAAGGTATCATTATTGCAATGATTACGTGTTTCCACTACTACCATAGGACTTACCTTTTATGAGGTCAAATTTTTGTAATAATTTCTCCAAAATCAGTGTGGGGAAAATGCTTTACTATATCAAATAGTAAAAAAAAATCACCATCCTTGATTTTTAATAATGCTATAGGTAATTTCTTTACTACAAATTAAGATTATTTTCAAATCCTAAAGTGATATCAATTTGTGAGAAGAAAAAAAATATATATCAATGAGCTTCAAACTCTAGGAAATGAAAAACCATCTAGATCAGTCTGTGACTAATTGACGTAAAGTTTTGCTTTTGTTGACTTAAGTTGGATACCACATAATATTCAAGAGTAGTCATGAGAACTTAACATATTGAGCTGGGAGAAGAGATCTGGGGGAAGAAGAGGTGATACATGACTTATGTCTTCCAGTGTCTGAAGGGATACCATGAAGATAATGCAGATAAAGGAGCAGACACACCTTTAAAATAGCACTTATTCTCTGCTATACCACAGAACAGAAATAGGTCCAAATGGACTGGAGATATGGAAATACACGTTTTAGTTCAATATAAGGAAAACTTTCTAACAATTAGTACTATCTAAAAATGTCTTCCAAAGTAGTGAACATTTCGTGTCTGAAATGTTTAAGAAAAATGTCAAAGTCATACTATAGGAGATCTTGCCACTGATTAGGAGGTTGGACTACAATTACCTCAAAGGTCCCTTTCAATTATCAGTTTCTATGCTGTTAACCTTTGCATAAAGTATTCCCTGTTACTTGCCACAGAAAAACACAGACAAAAAAAACCTACTAATTTAATATTACATGACAGTAATCCCCAAGTCATATAAGAAATGAAGAATAAAACACTGTTCTGTGGCAAAGTTCAAAAGCCAAATTTGAACTGGAACCAAACCTTTCTTACCTAAAAAAATTAAGCCCAAACCAAATTGAATATTTTATATAATCTTTGGAATATAAAACGCATCTTATTCAGTCAAATTTACTTGGAAAATGTGTCAAATACAACCTCATTATTTAGGCACAGAATTTCACCAGTCATAATAGATCTTTTTTTTATATTGAGGTGTTAATGCCATATTATGTGATAATGATGCACCTCATTGTTTTATCAAATTTTTTTTCTATTTATCATTGTTCTGCATGCAAGTCTTAAAGTTTTATTGGTAGTTCATATTCTGCCTAACTCCAAATGAATTTGAAATTATCTGTCTGCACTTTATTATTCAGCTTCCTATAGCTGTATCTCTAGCCTAGTGGCACAATAACTTTGTGAGAAAGAATCTAAAAATAAAGGCCATTATGCTCACTGACAAAAAAATAGATTTAGTATCTTCAAGGTCACTCAAAACTGAATACCACAAAATTTGTTTTCCCCTTAGCGATCACAGACAAAGAGAGTAAATACAATTCAAGGCATGTGGTTCATATACATGCCAGCTGTATGAAGAATTATTTAAACTTGGTATCCAGCTAGCATTGTAGTTTGTGTAACTAGTCATCACCTCCTTCATTAATAAGCCGTTAGTGACAAAAGCAGATCACATCATCTGTGGAGTTAATTAGAAATGGGAAAATATTCAGGGTATACAAATTTTATTAGGATGCCTGACATCTGTCAACTATTTTATTTAATTACTCCTGAATTTGGATTCTAGCCTTCAAACTATTTCAAATTCTTAATCTGTTTACACATAAATGGTTTTTCAAATTGTCATTATCTTTGTTGAGCATTTTTTCTTGTTCCTATTTTGAAAATGTGAGAAATAGTATTTCCTAGCTAACATACCAACATTTTCCATTCTGCAACTGAATACAATCAACTGCTAATTAACATTTATTTTTCACCAAAAAGTGACTGAATATTTATATGCCACATGGTGACAGACTAGTTTTATTAATTCTTATTAATCACTCATAGTGCAATAATAGTGGTACTTTTTGGATTTCTTTATGTTTGTGGAATATAAAGTAACCTGTACTCCAAAAGACAGCCCCAATAAATCTGGATTTTTTTTAGCTCAAGGTAGAACAGAGTTGGTTGGCCTTTTGCATGTTAAATGTGGGTAGGTTACTTGTGCAATCTATTAAGTGAACACATGTTCATCACCCTACATCTCATCTATAAGTCTTCTTGAGTATGTCATGACAGGTTTTCTGGAAGAAATTATTTTTGAGGTAAGACAGAAGGTTGATTGGAATGAAAGAGACGAAAAGAGAAATTGGAAATGAAAATGGTGACAGGCTGGGGAAAATAAGTAATTTAGACAATATATAGATTTAAGGGAAAGACCATTTATTATACATATTTCCAGTTCATTGAAAGTTTATATTCTAACAACCTCACAGGAAATACAAGTTCATTATGTAAACAGAATGGACAAATGGAAAAGAATAATTCATTTAAATTCAACAAACATATATTAAAACTCGCTATGTATGAGGCACCATGATAGGTTGTAGAGAAAAAGAACAAAGTTCCTGTCCTCAGGGAGCTTACAGCCCAATAACAGTACGTTACCTGCACACAAGTATGATACCTGGTAGAATGTGATAGGAGCAAACAAAAGTTACAGATGTGGAACGATAAGAAAATTTGAGGATGATTAGATCATTTCTAGTTAGGGCTTGGGGGGGAGGGGAGGAGAAGCTGGTATAGGTATAGGTGACGGCAGATGTGAATGCAAGGTAGCAGGAGAGTATAGGACAAGATTGGGTAGTTCAGTTCAGCTGTGATATATAGCTGATAAAGTGATGTAATAAGAATAGTGAAGAAAAGTAAGAAAAGTAGACTAGAGTTCTATTCATCCAATCATAGACACAGAGCTAAAAAGAACCCTAAAAGCCATCTAGTCTAGCTCATCTTCTGGAGGAGGAATAAAAGCTCCTAGAGGTTAAATGACTTGCCTGACATCACGCAGGTACCATATACAAGAGCTGGGAATCCAAGCTACATCTCCTCTGACCGCACATTAGTTCCCGTGATTAGACTTCTTTTTCACCTATCTCTGTTTGGAAGATAAACCCAAAAGAAGTGTTTGTCTGTGCACAGTCTTCTCCCCAAGTAGACAAGATGACTGCCTAGGAATAGAGGTACATGATAATTACCTGGGCTTAATTTAATATCAGCCAGAAATAAGAGATCTTGAGTGGAGTGAAGAAGTGAAAAAATGCACTTCACTTCCTTCTTTACAGAAATGGGACACTGTGAATTTGCAATACTGCATAGGCTATCAGACTCAGTTGAGATGTTGATTGATTTTACTCAACTTTTTTCCCTTCTTTTCTTTTGTTTTTGGCAAGGATTACTCCATGGATGGGGGAAGAGATATGTTCAGAAATTAAGGTGATTTCAAAACAAAAGATAGCACCGAAAGTTACAAGAATAAATGAGTGTAGGCTGATATGTTTTTGAGACATATTTACAAGCCTCACCTACATTGAATTTTTATGTTTGTGAAGGCTTGAAAGGGGAAACAAAGATTTTGGCTTTAATTTTCAAGATTTATGAGTAATTATTTTCTTTAAAGTTTAGTCACCTTCAAAATGTTACATGATTAAAAAAGAAAAGAATAATATATTGTAGAGTTCACATTTAAGAATATTAATAAAATTACTTTCTAAAGTATAATCATTATTTTCATTTTTAATTTGAAATTTTTCATTCTTATCATCTTAGTTGCCAAATTTCAATCTTCATTGATTGAAGACATAGGAGAATTCCTTGCATACAAATTTATTCAGGTGTGCAAACATTAAATCATCATTAGATTAGAATGACAAGCATGACAAAATTAATACACCAAAAGAAGGTGTAGAGAAATATAAAAGCTCAAATATATTGAATTAGGTTTTAAACTGAAACCATACAAGTTTAAGTTCAATCAAGACTAATACTGCACACTTTTAAATCAATTATTTCATAATCATCACTCTAAATCCTTTAATTTATCAAGAAACCCCATCTCAAAAGTTCTAAAAGTCAGCTTTAAAATGCATCAGAAATGCAAATTAGATCCAAACTTAACATCCTCTAAATTAGTCAAACATCACTTTGATTTTTTTAAAAAGCATCCTCATTCCTAACTTTACAATTCAATTTAAGTTCTATTAAAGGTAGAGAGAAAATATAGTGCTATAAAGCAAATTTGAATTTACTGGAAGTATACAAAAACAGGTACTTTTCAGTCAGTGACCCTTTGATCCCTAAAAACTCTGTGAACAGAGCACATATTCTTAAGTCTGGCAGGTCTTTCCAAGCTGGAAAAGATTCAAGTAGGGTGGCAAAAATGATCAGTATGTCTGTGGTTAGAAGATAAGGCTAGAAAAGTTTGGAGAATCTCCAGTGAATAGTACCATTACTCCTGTTAAGAACTTGACAGTCTATTGCCCTGTGGCCCCACTCAGGATCCCTGCGATTTAGTCACAGCCTGCCTGGGCTGAAATCCCCTTCCCTCACCATCACTCCCTACTTACATACTCATTCATGGAGGATCAGAAATATAGAGCTTGGAGAACATCTTGACCAACTTCTTAATTTCACATATGACGAAACCTGAGGGCCAGGTAGGGCCCAAGGTCACAGGCATAGTAAGACTCAGCAGGGGGATTTAAACTTTGGTCCTCTGATTCCAGAACTAATACTTTTTACACTGTACTATGCTGCCTCCTCAGTGTCACCTCCATCCCTGCCATCTCCTCCTTATCTCACTCCATCCTACTCTTTTATGGTGCCTATTAGAGTACTTAACATTTTCTTAATAAGCTACCTTTCATAAGAGACTAGTTCCTCTCTCTCCTGCCTCCTCACAATGATGAAAAACTGGCTACCCACAGAAGACAATGCATCTCTGGTCTCCCTCTCCAGCTCCAGACACTGTTTCACTCATATTCCCTAACAAATTGGTCAAAGAAGAGGAACAGAAACTCTTCTTTCTACTCACTCTTATTTTCAGACTTTTATCTACTGTCCCTCAGCAACCTCTCTTCCTTTGATCTTCATCCCTTCCAGGTATATCAGCCTATCCAGAATCTGATGGCTGTTATCTGCTACCCTCAAAGTCTTTCTCCTAACTTTCTCGAGAAGTTTAATACCTAGATCAAGATTGATCTTTTCTCCCCAACCCTACTCTTATGCTTGGAGACTTTGATTTGGATGTTGGTGTTCCCTCAAATATCCTTGCTTCCTAGTTCTTCAACCTTCTCAGCTCCAATGAGCTGTTCCTATACTCTACTGCAATTGCACAAGGATTATCATACCCTTGATCCTATCATGTTATCTAAGAGTGTCCCATGCCCTGTATTCTTAATTCTGAGATTCCTCTGTTTGATTATACCCTGTCTTTCTCTATGACTTGGCCCTTACCCAAACCTATTCTCTATCCTCACCTAAACGTACACCTCCTTTCCCATCCTTCAAAATCCCTCCCTTCAAAATCTTTAACCAACAGGTAACCAATACAGCTCTATGTCCTATTCTACTTTACCCTTGAATTCTTGTTCTCCTCATCCTAAAACATCTATCTTCCAAACTCAAACTATATTTCATTCCCATTGTGCACCTTTTTCCCTCCTACACCCATATTGGTGAACATAGACGGAAGAAATCAGTATAATCAAGCTGAATGAATTCACTACAAATTTATACTATGTGTAAGATGGCGGCTGGTAAGCACGGACTAGAGTGAGCTCCGTACACGAGTCCCTCCAAAAACCTATAAAAATGGCTCTGAACCAATTCTAGAACGGCAGAACCCACAGATCAGCAGAGGGAAGCAGGGCTCTAGCCCAGGACAGCCTGGATGGTCTCTGGGTGAGGTCTATTCCACACGGAGCTGGGAGCTGGGAGCTGGGAGCTGGGAGCTGGGAACAGAGTGGAGCAGAGCCCAGCCTGAGCGGCGTGGACGATCCAGACCAGAAGCTGGGCGGAGGGGGCCCTAGCGCCCTGAATATGTGAGCTGCGGCAGTTACCAGACCCCTCAACCCACAAACACCAAAGACTGCGGAGAAGGTTAGTGGGAAAAGCTGCGGGAGTGGAAGGAGTTCGCCATTCAGCTTCCAGCCCCGGGGGCAGCGGAGGTGGGGCAGCTACAGCTGTTGTTACTTCCGGCTCCAGGCCCACCTGGTGGGAGGAATTAAGTGGAGGATCAGAGCAGGAGTGCAACAGCCTGCTGAAGATCTAAGTCCAGTCTGGACTGGGGGTCCTTGGGGAAGGAGGAGTGCAGCTCTGACAGAGCTGGCACCTCCCCCCCAAACGTAGAACATAGAACTCGTTATTCTACAAGCAGTCATACCCCACTGAAAAACTCAAGAGTCAAGTTAGTTGGTTGGAAATATGGCCAGGCAGCGAAAACGCGCCCAGATTCAGTCTCAGACTTTGGATTCTTTCTTTGGTGACAAAGAAGACCAAAACATACAGCCTAAAGAAGACAACAAAGTCATAGAGCCTACAACCAAAGCCTCCAAGAAAAACATGAACTGGCCCCAGGCCATAGAAGAACTCAAAAAGGATTTGGAAAAGCAAGTTAGAGAAGTAGAGGAAAAATTGGGAAGAGAAATGAGAAGGATGCTAGAAAACCATGAAAAACAAGTCAATGACTTGCTAAAGGAGACCCAAAAAAATACTGAAAAATACACTGAAGAAAACAACACCTTAAAAAACAGACTAACTCAAATGGCAAAAGAGCTCCAAAAAGCCAATGAGGAGAAGAATGCCTTGAAAGGCAGAATTAGCCAAATGGAAAAGGAGGTCCAAAAGACCACTGAAGAAAATACTACTTTAAAAATTAGATTGGAGCAAGTGGAAGCTAGTGACTTTATGAGAAATCAGGATATTATAAAACAGAACCAGAGGAATGAAAAAATGGAAGACAATGTGAAATATCTCCTTGGAAAAACCACTGACCTGGAAAATAGATCCAGGAGAGATAATTTAAAAATTATTGGACTACCTGAAAGCCATGATCAAAAAAAGAGCCTAGATACCATCTTTCAGGAAATTATCAAGGAGAACTGCCCTGATAGTCTAGAGCCACAGGGCAAAATAGAAATTGAAAGAATCCATCGATCACCTCCTCAAATAGATCCCAAAAAGAAATCTCCTAGGAATATTGTTGCCAAATTCCAGAGCTCCCAGATCAAGGAGAAAATACTGCAAGCAGCCAGAAAGAAACAATTTGAGTATTGTGGAAACCCAATCAGAATAACCCAAGATCTGGCAGCTTCTACATTAAGAGATCAAAGGGCTTGGAGTGCGATATTCCGGAGGTCAATGGAGCTAGGATTAAAACCTAGAATCACCTACCCAGCAAAACTGAGTATCATGTTCCAAGGCAAAATATGGAGTTTCAATAAAATAGAGGACTTTCAAGCTTTCTCAGTGAAAAGACCAGAACTGAATAGAAAATTTGACTTTCAAACACAAGAATCAAGAGAAGCATGAAAAGGTAATCAAGAAACGGAAATTGCAAAGGACTTACTAAAGTTGAACTGTTTTGTTTACATTCCTACATGGAAAGAGGACATGTATGATTCATGAGACCTCAGTATTAGGGTAGTTGAAGGGAATATGCATATATATATGTATATATATATATATATATATGTATATATGTATATATATGTGTATGTATGTATGTGTATATGTATATATATGTTTATGTATATATATAAGTGAATGTGTATGTATGTATGTATCTATGTGTATATGTATGTATGTGTATGTATGTGTATATATATGTGTTTATGTATATATATATATATATATATATATATATATATATATGTAAAAGAGAGAGAGCAGACACAGGGTGAGTTGAAGATGAAGGGAAGATATCTAAAAGAAATAAAATGAAATTAAGGGATGAGAGAGTAACATACTGAGAGAGGGAGATAGGGAGAGATAGAATGGGGTGGATTATCTCCCATAAAGGTGGCAAGAGGAAGCAGTTCTATGGGAGGAGGGGAGAGGGCAGGTGAGGGGGGAATGAGTGAACCTTGCTCTCATCAGATTTGGCCCGAGGGGGAATACCATACATACTCAGTTGGGTATCTTACCCCACAGGAAAGAAGAGGGAGGAAGATAAAAAAAAATAAAAGCGGGGGGGGGGGGGGATGATGGAGGGGAGGGCAGATGGGGGTGGAGGTAATCAAAACAAACACTTTGGAAAGGGGACAGGGTCAAGGGAGAAAATTCAATAAAGCGGGATGGGTTGGGAAGGAGCAAAATGTAGCTAGCCTTTCACAACATGAGTATTGTGGAAGGATTATACATAATAATACATGTGTGGCCTAGGTTGAATTGCTCAACTTCTTAGGGAGGGTGGGTGGGAAGGGAAGAGGGAAGAGTATTTGGAACTCAAAGTTTTAAAATCAGATGTTCAAAAACAAAAAAAGTTTTTGTATGCAACTAAAAAATAAGATACACAGGCAATGGGGCGCAGAAATTTATCTTGCCCTACAAGAAAGGAAGGGAAAAGGGGATGAGAGGGGAGGGGGGTGATAGAGGGGAGGGCTGACTGGGGAACAGGGCAACCAGAATATAAGCCATCTTGGAGTGCGGGGGAGGGTAGAAACGGGGAGAAAATTTGTAATTCAAAATGTTGTGAAAATCAATGCTGAAAACCAAATATGTTAAATAAATAAATTGCATTTAAAAAAAATTTATACTATGTGATCTCAACTGGGTCCTCACTGGCTGCTGCCAATCTTTTTTTTCTTTTTCCTGACTGTGAGACTCCCCTAAAATTCTGTTCCAAAGACTCTTCCTTCCTCAAGATGCCTAAACCATCCCCTTGCCACTCTTGCACAACAAGGAACTACTCCAACTATTTCACTGAAAAAATTGAGATAATCATCTCCAACTCCCTCTTCTTCCTCCTTTCATACTACAAATCATTTCAACATCATCTACCTATTCTCATCCATTGCTGCAGACCACATCTCAACCATCTTCTATAAGAAAATTGACTTAATCTTCACATTCCCCCAGGCTACCCTCTATATGTCTATTTTATTTTTTAACCAAACCTGGAAAAAATTCTACATTTATTACCTCCATTCTCTCATCTCACATTCTCATCTCTTCTTATTTTTAATATTCTTATCTTTTTGAGTTCCAAATTCTCTCCCTCCTTTGCACACCCTCCCCCACCCACTGAGAAGGCAAGCAATATGATGTCAATTATATATATAAAATCATGTATTTCTATATTAGCCATATTTCACAAAAAGCAAGAAAAATAAAGTGAGAAAAGTATACTTTAATTTTCACTCAGAGTTCAGCAGCTCTCTCTCTAGAAACAGATTGCATTTTTTCATCATAGCTCCTTTGGAACTGTCTTAGATCATTGTTATTGATCAGAGTAATCAAGTCTTTTTACAGTGGATCATCATTACAACATTACTGTTACCATGCACAATGACCTCCCAGTTCTTCTCACTTCACTTTACATCAATTCTTATATGTCTTGCCATGTCTTTCTGAAAGCCCCTTTGCCATTTCTTATATCATAATAGTATTCCATCACAATCATATGCCACAACTAATTGATGAACATCCCCTAAATTTCCAATTCCTTGTCACCACAAAAGTAGCTGCTATAAATAATTTTGTGCATATGGTTCCTTTTCCTTTTTTTAATCTCTTCAAAATATAGACCTAGGGTCGGTATTTCTGGGTCAGAGAGTATGCACATTGTTATATCCCTTTGGTAAGAGTTCCAAATTGTTCTGCAGAATGGTTAGACCTGTTCAAAATTCCACCAACAGTTCATTGATGTACCTATTTTTCTCTTATCCCCTCCAGCATTTGTCATTTGTGATAGGCTTGAGGTGGTACCTGAGTTGTTTCAGGTGATTCAGAGCTTTTTTCTATAGATAGTTTGATTTCTTCTTCTGAAAATTTCCTGACTATATCCTTTAAACATTTATCAATTAGAGAATGGCTCCTATTTTTATAAATTTGACTCAGCTCTATACTCAGTAAAAAAAATACTTGAGAAATATTTCTAATATTTGAGAAATGAGTCATTTGTCAGAGAAACTTGCTATAAAAATTTTTGATATTACTTCATTGTCTATAGTACCTTTGAGCATAATATAGTTTCCCTTATTATCTCTTTTAATTAGGTCTGTTTTTGTTTTTGATTTGTCTGATTTCATGACTGCTGCCTCTACCTTTTTTTATTTCAGCTGAACCATATTAAATTCTTCTCCATCCCTTTATTTTAACTCTGTATGTGTCTTTCTCTTTCAAGTGTGTCTCTTAAAAACAATATACATTTGGATTCTGGTTTCTAATTTATTCTGCTATCCACTTCCATTTTATGGGTCACCTCATCCCATTTACATTTACAGTTGTGATGACTATGTATTTCCCTCCATTCCATTTGCTTCTGCTTCTTCTCTCTCTCTTTTTATTCTGTCCCTCCTCAAAAGTCTATTAATCCACTCTCCCTTTTTATCCTCCCCTTTTTCTATTATCCTTTTCCCCTTCTATCTTCTTATTAGGTAAGTTAGATTTCTATACCCAACTCTGTGTGTGTGTGTGTGTGTATTCTTCCCTCTTTGAACCAATTCTACTGAAAGTGAAGTTCAAGTATTTCCCACCCAATCTCATTATCCCCTCCCCTGGTAAAAGTTCTTCTTTGATCCCACCTGGTCCCCAGCAGGATAGCTCCCTCAAAGAAAGGTGGAGAGAAAAAGAAGGGTCATTCTGCCATCAATGAGGTAGTGACCAGAGAGTATACCAAAAGTATTCATGGAGCAGGCTTCAAAAAGCGAGCTCCTTGAGCTCTAAAGGAAATCTGCAAATTTGCTATGAAAGAAATGGAACTCCAGATGTACACATTGACACCAGACTCAACAAAGCTGTTTGGGTCAAAGAAATGAGGAATGTCCCATCCCATATCTGAGTGTGTTTGTCCAGAAATGCAATGAGGATGAAGATTCACCAAACAAGCTGTATACGCTGGTTGCTTATGTGCCTGTCACCACTTTTGAAACCTTACAGTCAACGTGGATGAAAACTAAATTGAACTTCATTTAAATAAAGTTATAAAATGTCCAAAAAAAGTTCTTCTTTGCATGCCTCTTTTATGTGAGAAAAATTTCCCCATTCGACCTCTCCCTCCCCCTTTTCCTAATGTATCCCTTTCTCAACCCTTCATTTTTTGGGGGGTGGGGTATTTTTCCAACATAATTGATTCACAACCAAGCCCTCTATGTAAACTCCTTTTAACTGTCCTAATAATGATGAAGTTCTTAGGAGTTACATGATATCTTCCCATACAGGAATGTAAGCAGTTTAACTTTACTGAGTCCCTTGTGATTTCTGTTTTGTCTTTATCTTGTCATGCTTCTCTTGAGTCTTCTGTTTAGATGTCAATATTTCTATTTCATTCTGGTCTTTTTATCAAAAATCCTTGAAAGTCCTCTATTTCATTAAACATCCATTTTCCCCCAAGGGATTATATTCAGTTTTGCTGCGTATTTGCTAGGTTATTCATGGTTGTAATCCTCACTCCTTTGCCTTCCAGAATATCATATTCCAAGCCCTCCACTCCTATAACATGGAAGCTGCTAAATCTTGTGTGATTCTGACTATAGTTCCAAATTTTTTCAATTTGTTTCTTTCTTGGTGCTTGAAGTATGTTCTCCTTGACCTGGGAGTTCTGGAATTTGCCTAGTAAATTCCTAGGGGTTTTCATCTTTGGATCTCTTATAGGAAGTGGTTAGTAAATATTTTCAATTTCTATTTTACCTTCTATATCTAAAATATTGGGACAGTTTTCCTTCACAATTTCTTAAAATATGATGTCTAGGCTTTTTTTGATCATGGCTTTCAGGTAGTAAAATAATTCTTAAATTATTTCTCCTTGATCTATTTTTCAGGTCAGTTGTTCTTCCCATGAGATGTTTCACATTTTCTTCTAGGTTTTTTTTTATTCTTTTGACTTTGTTTTATTTTTCAGTGTCTCACGAAGTCATTAGCTCTCACTTGCCCAATTCTAGTTTTTAAGGAATTATTTTCTTCAGTGAGATTTTGTACCTTTTTTTTCCATTTGGCCAATTCTGCTTTTTAAGGAGTTTTTTTTTTTCTTCAGTGAATTTTGGTATACGTTGGTACAAATTTCTTCAGTTAATTTTTGGGACTCTTTTACCATGCTGTTCATTTCCTTTTCATAATTTTCTTGCATCTGTCTCATTCCTTTTTCTATTTTTTTCCTCCACCACTCATCCCTTTCTTTAACTCTTCCAGGAATTCTTGTTGGGCTTGAGTCCACTTAGCATTTTTCTTTAAGGCTTTATTTGTAATTGTTTTCACATTGTTGTCTTCTTCTGAGTTTACATCTTGGTCTTCCCTGCCACAGTAGTAGCTTTTTAATGGTTAAATTCTTTTTTGTTGTTTATTCATTTTTTTCAGTCTATTTCTTGACTTAGAACTTTATGTTAAAGTTGTACTCTTCTCACTTCGAGGTGGTCTAGCACTTTCCCAAGCTTAAGGCCCTTTGTGCCATTGTTTTCAGAGCTGGTTCTGGGGGTCTGCAGGTTTTTGGTGCTTTCAAGGTGGTGTGATCCTTGGAGAGATATGGTCACTGCTCTATTGATCTGAGCTCTGCTGTTTACCCAGGAAGGGTCCCTGTTGTCCTACAGCCATGAAAGATAGTGTTCTTCTTTTCCTTAGAATGGACACGAGGGTCCCTGCTCCCTTGTGATCAATCACCAGCTCTCCTCTCCATCCTGGAACTGTCACCCAGAACTGTGTATGGGCAATAAAGTTACCAGTCACCACCAGCTATACCCAAGAAAGGATCCTTTGTAATCTCTTTTTGATCATTTGTCTAACACCATTATCATCTCTGTGCTGAGAGTTCCTGAAGTTCCTGCTGCAGTCACTGCTGCTGCCTCCATGTGCAATCCAGGCAGGTTTCCACCCCAGTGTCACAGATGTCTCTTATTTACCTCCAAAGTTTCTTAGCCAGAAAATGTCTCACCTTGTCCTTTTGTTGGCTTGGCAGCTACAAAATTTGATTTGAGGTATTATTTAAAAGTTGTTTGGAGGAGAATGTGAGTTTAACTGAGTTGCTGCCTAATCTACCTAAATATCTACTAACTCTCCCCATCCTCTTTCTCTGGCTTGGTGAAAATTATTATATGAAACAGAGAAAAGACATGGTTGTAGTAAGTGCTATTATGTGTCCTCCATAAGCATGTGAGTAAATGTTCCATTATAAAAGAATGCCATGATAAAATTATATTCTGTATAATAAAGTTATTTTCTATGTCTCACTGGATTGCCTTTAGTTATAATACATTGTTAATACAACAGTTCTTGTAGCAACTAAGTCTCTAATCTTAAACAAATGCTTCCATGGGTCCCTGTCTCTAAAATGGGAAGATTTTAAAAGAGCTAAACTTTTTAAGTGATTTGCCTTAGTTCATACAGGCAATAAGGAGCAGACAGGTATTTATTAAATGCTATTTTAATGTGATGTTGAGTATGCATATATCCTCCTAAATTTGCTTAGTAACTACTTATATTTTAATTAATTTAAACCAGAGCCACCTCTACACTATGATGAAATATCAAAGGGGCTGACATTTATATAGCACTATGAAAGTCACTGTGGAATCATGAATAGAAGGCAAGCCTTGGAAAGAACATGACCTAGGTTCATATCATGCTTTTGACAAATATAAGCTGCATGATTACAGACAACCATGGACAAGTTGTTTAACCTCATAGTGTCCCAAGTAAATTGCTAACACTATACGTTATAGGAAATTTACTGAGCTGTATTGGTGATGGAAGGTTTTAATATCATGAATTCTGTACACTGGTAAAATCACACAATAGTTTTTTCTGCAGAGGGAGAAGAGAAAGAGACAGTGTGTGTGTGTGTGTGTCTGTGTGCGTGTGTCTGTGTGTGTGTGTGTGTGTGTGTGTGTGAGAGAGAGAGAGAGAGAGAGAAACATAAAACTTTACAATTTGCAAAGTAGTGTCTTCACAACTCTAAAAAGAAAATAGTACATTATTGATTACTATCCTCATTTTACAAGTGAAGAAACTGAAATCTAGAAAAGCTAAATGACTTATATAGGATCATAAAATTGGTGTCCAAAGTATGACTGGAACCTAGATTTTCTGATTCCAAGTCCAGGGTTCTTTATACAAACTACAATGTGTACAAGATCCTTGTATAACTCAAGTAACCTAAAGGATATGCTGTTGCTGTTAAATCCTAAATACTTAAAGAAGGAAAAAGTAAATTATGTATCATAAATATAAGTATCCCTCAATATAGTAAATATGCAACTAATGAAATATCACTGCTGCCTAATTTATGAATATGGTAACCAATCTGCTCTACACAACGTAAATATTTGGGTTTAAAGAATTTGCCAACAGTCTCACACCACACCAGCCCTGCTGCCAGTCCTGGCCTCCAACCAAATTCAATACAAAGCATTCTATAAATAGCTGCATCCAAAGATACAACTGCTCATCCCCAGTGATAATTTGTGCTACATGGTAAGACAGGGAGAAGACAGACAAGAGAAAAGATCTCAGTACTAGTAGTCCCTACCACAATATATAAATTTTATACCCTTTAAGAAAAAGAAAAAAAAGAAAACAGGAGCTTTATTGAGATGCCTGACAGAGTAGGATCAAGTTTTCATCCCTAAATTCTTGACGATACACTTGTCTTGTTATAATTCATCCAGTGGCAAAGAGTTCAGATAGCCTCATGTGTCAACAGGGATTAGCCATTTTGCCTAACAACCATCATTCATAACTATATCTTTAATGTTTTGGCTTATATAAAACCAGTTCCTACAGAGAACTGGATAAAAAGAGCTGCCCCCAAGCAGCTAACTCTAGATATAGCTCTGCAGAAATTTCTGAGTATATTCCCATTGGTAATAGACAAACAAAAAGATTTCCAGTAAGAGTAAAGAGAAAAATAGGAAGAGGTTGAACCTTTTCCATGAGAGTCCAACAATATATCAAAATATCACTATAATAAAAAATGAAAGAATTTAAAATATCCCATAACAATACTGTTAGTCATTTGCACACCCACCTTCAATCTAATCACCTGCCAAATCCTGTCAGCTCTACTTCCACAATATTTCTCCTACTGGTACTTTCAGACTTCAACCACCCTAGTTCAGGCCCTCAGTACCTCTCACCAATTCTATTCTAACAGTCACTTAACTGTTCTCTCTGGCTCCAGCATCTACCCTTTCCAATTCAACTTTCATGTAATAACCAAAATGACGTTCATTAAAATCAGTTCTCACCATCTCACTCTCTCACTCTAAAACCTTTGATGGTTTCCTATTGTTGGATTTGATATTTAAGGAGTTCCACAATCTAGTTCCAAACTGCCTCCTAGCCTTATGTCACTTCCCAAACTGGATTAACTGTTTTCGTATCTCATCCTATATGTTGCAGTCTCCATGCATTTGCATAACATATTACCTGTACATGAAAGTAACTCCTCTGCCTTTTCTCTGCCAAGTGAAATTCTCTTCTTCCTCAAAGTCAAGCTAAAGTGCCCATGCTATCCTAAGCTTAATGTGATCAGTACCATCAAGAAGGATTCCTTCCATCTGGATCCTGCATAAGTATACCCTTCCATGATGGAGGCAAAAATCTTTGGTAAGCATATATTGCTCTTTTTACACCTAATGTTGATAGATATGCTAGACAAAGTTATCTCTATAGCTGCAGCCATCAAGAAGTCTTTATGATTTTAAAATATCTACAAAATTTGCTGGAAGAAAACCTCCCTCTTTCAACTATATAATTCTTGAGGGAAGGGACTTACTCCATAAGTTTCCATCTCCAGCACCTAATATAGTGCCTTAAACATAGTAGGCATTTGATAAATGTTCCTTAAGTTGCAAGGAATGGAGGAGAAGATTGCTGCTCTACACATCAGCTAAGGACCTACTACATTCTTCCTTCTATATAAAGCATCCACTGGACCACATTAACCCACCTATCACCATTGTCACAGCCTCCAGCAGAGTTAACCCTCTGCCATAATATCTAGCCCAAATTCCAGTTCCCTTTCCCAAGTTACCACCTTCAGACCAAATCTCTTCCACAGCAGCTCTCTACCTACAACTCTTTTGTAACTATTGTATCCAGTTCAATGGCCCTATAGATTTGGATCTCATACCTCAGTTGTACCCACATTTCCGAATCCAGAACTTTTACCCACAGTCCCTCATCTTAAGTCCTGAGGCCTCTGCAGCCATAGCTCTTACCTAATGTGATCCTGATAGGTCTATTTCTGATACCACAAACAGGCTGGAACAGAAAGAGATAAAGCACATTTAGGTGGGAAAATAAAAATTCATTAGAATTCACTAAAATTCAAAGATCACTGCACAAGGAACACCAACAGACCTATCACTACTGTTGACCTGGGGGGAAAGAGGTTACAATAGGGAATCAGTAAAACAATCCAGAGATACTGAGGGTTAGAGAAATAGATAGTGGTATAAGAAGAGGAAAAGGGATTCTTATAAACAAGAACAATTCAACAGTAGATAACCAAATCAAATAAAAGCTCTAATGCAATTCAATAACCCAATAAAGTAAAATATCAAAGGGATAATTTTTTTTTACAAAAATAGATGCTATGGTTGCCAGGACTGAAGCAAGAAATACCAAAAGATTAAATGAAGATGACGATAAATCTATTAAAGGGTTTAAAGAAAATTCTAATTCACTTCCCCACTAAAAAAAAGTACGGGAAGAGAAAACAACTCAAATCAAAGTGAAGGCAGCATTAATTAGCAGAAAAAATGTAACCTGATGAATGAATATTTTTAAAATTCAAAAGGTAATGAAATTTAAAATGGAGACCTAAGTGACCCTGAGGAAGTGATTTAATCTATATGAGATCAGTTTTCTCATCTGTAAAATGAGGAAGATGGATAATATGAACAATGAGGGCCCTTCTAGCTCTAAATCTTATGTTATCAGTGTGATTCAATGGAAAAAATTATGGGGTTGGGGGTTAGCAGACATCAGTATCAATCTCAAAGCTTCCACTTACTATACCTGTTAACCTTGGACCTGACTCTTTGGACCTTAATTTTCTCATTTATAAATTGAAGGGGTCAGACTGGACAGTCTATAAGGTCCCTTTCAGATCTAAATCTCTGGTGATAAGAAGTTGGAACTTTATATTAAACATGGTTCTTAAGGATATCAGAATACCAACATCTCTCCCTCCTATAATAGATATCACATTTTATACACTAACTGGAAAAAAAATGCTCAGAGTAGAAAGCAAAAAGCAAGGGTCTGAAAAACAAAAGATATTTCCAAGGCATGTAATTATTAGATTTCAATATAAGAGAAGTACAGGCTAGTATCACTAATCAGACTCAATTCAAAAATTCACATCAAATCCTAGAAAAAAAATTACAGCAGTACAGCCAAAAAATGATAGAGCTGGATTTACATCAGGAATGCAAGAATTGTTCAACATTTAGTAAATAATAGCATTAATCATACTAAAAGTAAAAATGCCACATTCCTATAATTATCAAGACATGGAGAAATGCCATTGACACTTATCAATGTAAAAAAAAAACCCTCCGAAGTATAGGTACAGCAAGGCTATTTTTAGTATACTACCCTACTACTCAATTGGCAAAGTTGTGGATTGGTCAAAACATTCTGGAAATCATTCTATAACTGTGCTAAGTGACTAAAATGTCTATATGCTATGACTTTAAGATTCCACTGCTAAGCACATACCCCAAAGGGGTCAAGTAATGTAAAGAGAAGTCCCATAAATACCAAAATCTTTACAGCAGCACTTAACTGTAGCAACAAAGAATTGGAAACAAAGTCAATGCACTTTCTCTAATGTATAAACAAATTATGGTACATGAATATAATTAAATATTATTGTCATTACTGTGCCATAAGAAAGAGTGGATATGGAGAATTCAAACAAAATAGGAAGACATATGACTTGATTAAAAACCAAAATAAACAGAAACAGGAAAACAATATATATATATACATATATATATATATGTATATATATATATAATTACTACAGCAAAGTAAATTAACAACAAAAAAAGACAACCTGAACACTGTATGATAAGCATAACAACTGTGTCCTCAGAGAAGAAATGAAAAAACTTCTCTTCCTTGTTGGCAGATATGGAAGAATGTGAATGCATGGAAGAATGCATAGAATTTCTGATTCAGCTTATTAGTTGGTTAGTTTTGCTAAACTGCATATGTGTGCATGTGCATTAGTTTTCTTTATTTTACTCTGAACTTAAGAAATAAAACAAGTATTCCCATAATATCGTAGAATGGGTGGGAGGAATGATTGCACATGAAACTGCAAATCTACTATGTACGATGTGGTATTCCTTTTAAATATATAATAAAATTATCATATAACATACTTTTTTCTTCCTTTTTTTCTTCCCTCTCCTCCCTGTCCTAGAGATGGTCACAATTAGACAAAAATATGTGTGTGTGTGTGTGTGTGTGTGTGTGTGTATGTATAATCATTTTATATATACTTCTATTTATCAATTCTTCCTCTGAATTCAGTGTCTTCCTTCATAGGTCCTTTGTAATACATATTTTGTACTTCTTTTTTTTAAAGGATGGTTCTCTGAGTTAGGGATATAAATTAAAGCTGTCCAAATGTGGAATGAGTGACCTTTGGAGGGGGCACTTTCTCCTCCATTGGAGATATTCAAGTACGAGCTGTATGAACACTTTGGGGAAATATTATAGATAGGCTTACTATTTAGGGCTGTCAAATTGACAGTCCTAAAGTCAAAGTCTAATCATAACATCTCCTTATTCAAGAAACTCCCATGGCTCCCCACCACCTCCAGGATCAAATGAAAAATCCTCTGTTCAGCCAAGCCCTTCATAAACCGTCCTTCTACTGCCACCTTTTCAATCTTCTTACACCTTACTCCACCTACCCCCAATGTTCTCTGAGATCAAATCATGCAGACCTCCTGGCTGTTCCTTGAACATGAAGCTCCATCTACCAACTTGCATTTTCAGACTCCTCCATGTCTGGAATTCTCTTACTCATCATATTTGTCTCCCGGTCTTCTTGGCTTCCTTCAAGCTCACCTTCTGCAAGAAGCCTTTCCTTATCTCCATTAATGCTAGTGTCTTTCTTATGTTGATTATCTCCAATTTATCTTGTAAATCTTTTTTTTTATATATACGGTTGTTTGCATGTTGTCTCCCCATTAGACTGTGAGCTCCTTAAAAAAAGAACTGTTTTTTTTCTGTTCTTTGTATCCTCAGCAGTTAGCATCATGCCAGGCACACAGTAGGTTAGTTAATTCATGATTATTGACTAGATTCTAAGAGGCTTCTTCCAACTCTGAGATTCTGTGAAATATGTAAGAATAAATGGGGTAGGAGAAGATGGACACAAAAAGGAGATAACTCATAAAGTTTGATGTTTTTAATAGGTAGAAATTCAGTTGTAAGGTTCAGCTGGTTTTTCAATATTTATATTTAAGTTCGTAATAAATCATTTAAAAAAAAACAAAACAAAATAATTTTATTGCCTCATTTTTCTTGACTCAAACAATAATCACTAGTCGAGTAATTTTAGTTACAGTATTTTCTTGACTAAATATTGAATACTACTGCTTATATTTTATAAAATGTGATACTTTTTAAAGTATAATTTTAGTAATTTTAGAGGTTAAAATTATTGCTATAGGAATTTGTTAAGATGCATTTTGTAATGAAAGAGCACTGAACTCTGTATCAGGTGAGAAATGAATTCAAATCCTGACCCTGACCCTAGTTGTATGACTTTGAGTAAGTCACTTAACCTGTATGAGCCTCAGTTTCTTCATCTGGAAATTAGGGATAATATCTATAACACCTATTTGGAGTGTTTTTGTCAGGAAAGTATTTCGCAACCCTTAAAGAGTTAAAGTGTTATATAAATATAAAATATTACTCTGGAAGTAATTAAAGTGTTATATAAATATAAAATATTACTCTGGAAACATATTATTTAACATTTCATAAACTCATTTCATTCATTCATATTTTTAGAACAATATTTTCAAACTATGGCCCACTGCCTAATATTGGCTACTGTCTCACTCAGCAGCATGTAGGGAATAAGCAGAAACAATCTCTAATTATATCTCCAAGATAGACCATGTACTTCCATTGTTCTCACCTTGTGTTACCTCTCATCTCTGCAAGCTACTACATAAACTAGTATGTTCCTCCCCTCACCTTCAATATCTCTGCTTTTTAAGTTTTTAATCTTTCCTTTTTCAATGACTCACAATCCAGGTCTCCAAAGACTCCATCTTACAAACCGAAATCAACACATTTTTATTAATAATAATGCTCTAGAAAATATAAGAGACTCAAAATGAATTGAAAACATAGACCTTGCCTTTGAAGAACTTCATTTCTGGTGAAGGAGATGAGATAGAGAAAAAGATATACAGGCAGATAAGGAGATCTGTATGTATACATACACACATATATGCACAAAAGAGATGAACGATCTAAGCATTACACACTAAAGTAGGAACTATAAGCATTACAAGAATTTGAATAAGGAAAAGATAAATGTGGAGACTGTAATTGTTCAGAGAAAATTTCATAGGAGAGGTGGGCCTGAGGCACAGACTTAAGGGAAATACAGAATTTAGATTCAGAGAGAAAAATAGGAAGAGCTGACACAGTCATTGTAAGTAAGCTTTCTGGATTATCAGTGTTTCGCTATTCTTTTCTACAAACCCAAATTTCATTGGAGTTCATTTAGCCAGATAATATTATGAAGAGGCACACAAACACAGTAGAAGATATGGCAAAGCTTAAGGGAGCATCTATCAAAAGTCAAAGCAGACTGTGATTGAGAATCAGGGAGGAGAGCAAGGATCAAAGCATATGCCAAGGGGACAAATAACAGGTAAAAACTGGAGACAAGAAAATAGGATGATACAAACAGTAAGGCAGAATATGACAAATCATCAAAATTCCAGGAAAATAGGAAGGAGCCAACATAAGGGGTTTAGGACCAATTTGTTTTTGTTGTTGAATCATTTCAGTCATGTCCAACTCTTCATTTGAGGTTTTCTTGGCAAAGATATTGGAGCAGTTTGCCATTTCCTTCTCTAGCTCATTTTACAGATGAGAAAACTGAGGCAAACAGGGTTAACTGACTTGCCCAGGGTCACACAACTAGTAAGAGTCTGAGGCCAGATCTGAACTCAGATTCTCCAGGCTCCAGGCCCAGTGCTCTATTCATTGTGCCATCTAGTTGTCCTGGGGCAAATTACATGCAATTAAACACTTGTTAAGCACTTGATTAATGAAGCACAGTAATAGACATTGAATTTTTTTGATTCAACAAATATCTGGCAATGGCGTGAAAAATAGATTCATTCATTCAACAACTATTCATTGATTGTCATGAAAAGGGAACAAAGGTAACAAGAGTGCTAAGAAGACTGCTAGCATAATGATATCAACTGATAATGGGAACACATGCTAATAATAGATGACTTCATATTGCCTCTAGGATAAAATACAAACTCTTGTGTCTGGAATTCAAAATTCTTCACAGTCTGGCTTTTAACTACATTGTCAGTCTTATTGCATATTGCTAACCTTCACATACCATTCATTCCAGTCAAACTGACATGCTAGCTGTCCAGTTTGGCTGAACTATAGAGCTCAGGAAGAGGAATAAAATACAATAAGGTTGGAAATGTAGGCTGGGGCCAAGTTCTGAAGAGGTATAAATGTCAAATCGAGTTTATATTTGATCTTAGAGTCAGCAGGGCATCAATAGAGTTTATTGAGTGGGGCATGGATAGAGTGGTCATGCTTAGGGCTATGCTTTAAGAAGTCATGTCAACAAGTATTTATTAAGTATCTACTATGTGCTAGGCATTGTGGTAGGTATGAGGAAGATGGACTGCAGTTGGGACAGAATTGACACAGGGAGAACAATTAGGAGGCCATTGCTATAACCATAAAATTATCTTGGGGACTGAGCATAAGCATGTTAGGAGTGGGGATGGGATTTTCTCCTATGTGTACCCAGCTCATAATTAGTTTAGAACTAAAATGAAGAGGCAATCTCAGTTAGGAAGTGGGGGAGGTTGAGAACTAGAACAGAGTGTGGGGAATAATTGGGGAAAGATAGATGTGATTATTCTGAAGACAAGCCTCACATCTGGATAGCATGAGGAAGATGGAGTAAAACTCATCTTCCTACTCTAGAAATAGTAGAACATGAACCTTGGTCCTCCAAGTGACTAGAATGCCCACTTTGTAGTCTCCTACTCTAGTCTGTCAAGATCTTTTGTAATTCTGTCATCCAATGTGTTTGCTATTCCCCTCAGTTTGGTGTCATGTACAAATGGGCTGAACATGCAATCAACACCTTTATCCAAGACATTAAATAAAATGTTAAACCTTAAAGCCCAATACACCCCTAGAGAACTTCACTGGAGAACTCAAGCTATAGTGACATTGAATCATAAGAATTATTCTGAATCCAGATATCCAACCAGTTCTAAATCTGTCTTTTCTTATCTCTATATTTTCCACAAGAATGGGAGATACTTTGACAAAAGCTTAATTAAAAATCTGGAAAAACTATAAACAAAGGATTCTTCTCATCTTTTAGTAATCCTGTCAAAAAAAGGAAATGAGGTTAGTCTGGCATGATCTATTTTTGATGAAGCCATGACTATTCTTTGTAAACGCTTTTTTTCTAGATGTTGGCCATTTGATTTGATCTATTCTAGATTTTCCTCAGGAATCAAAGTTAAGTTCATTAGCCTATAGGTTACAGTATTTCTCATCTCCCATTTTTTGGAAATCAGGACACTTGCCTTTTCCAATCTCATGGCACCTAAATGATTCAGTAGATAACATGATGGATTTAGAATCAGAAAGATCTGTGTTCAAATCCCACCTCAGATACAATCTGCCTTACCCTGGGCAACTTACCTGACTTGTAGCCTCAGTTTCATCATCTATAAAATGAGAATAACAACAGCTTTTGCCTCACAGCGTCATTGTAAGGATCATATGTGATGAAGTACAGAAAGCGCTTTGCAAAATCTCAAAGTTCTATATAAATACTATTAGATACTACTACTGCTATTAGTATTACACTTCTCGTGATAGTTCAAATATCAGACAGTGGCTCTCCTCTCATATCTACCAGGTTTTTTTTCCCCAAGTAATGACATTCCAGACATAGAGAATGATGTGAATAAAGTACTGAAGCTTTTCTCCAGTCATTCCAGCTTAGTAAGATGGTAAATTCAAAGCAGCGATTTTTTTCTTATACTTAAAAAACAAAAAAAAGTCATGAAATAGGCAATATATGTGCACAATAGTAGATTATAAGATGGACTAGTACATGGTTCTTTTCCTTCCTTATGATATTTCCATAGATTGCTTGGGGAAGAGAAAAAAGAAAACTAAAAAAGAAAGGTGTACCAAGACCGGAAGAAGAGATAGTACCCAACTAGAAGAAAATACTTTATAACATTACCATACAAAGTAACGTTGTTTTGAAATAGTTACATTTATTAATTGAAGTCCAAGATAGAGAAATGTACATCGTTAAAATCAGATTTCAACTATTTAAAGCCTATTTCAGTACCCGTATAATCCTTAAGAATGCCAAATATGATACATAAGTAAAATGCTGCTGTTGAGAGATTACTCAAAATTTCTACTGGTATCTTCTCATCAGATAAGTACTGGATATTATTCTTAGAATTTTTTTATTTAGTTGAATTGGATTGGCAAGAGATTTCTCAGAATGTTTGTACTAGATGCTTGTCTCTAGAGCCTGTCATTCAAAGATTATTATTTTCTTGATTGTGCATTCTTTAATGCAGCATTTTACTCATTCATTTTATTGAGAAAGAGCTTGAATTTAATGTGAACAAAAAAGAACATTAATTGAATATTTTCCTAATCTGATGCAAACTTAAGAAGTTATCTTGTCCTTGTCTCAGAGTGAAGAAGAGGGGGGAAAATGATCCAACCTTAGCCATTCAAGTGTTGAATTTACTAAATATCAAATGGCATATATCCTCTGAAGTGTGACTGTAAAATGGTTACTGCTATAGCAAAACACTTGCAGATTACAGCAAAATGACATTGTGCTGCAAAGTTGAGCTCTGATTTTAAATTCACTTGAGCCTAAATGAAATGATGGGTTGAGGCAGTTATTTAGATAATTTAGGCAAATTTTATCAGAAAATAAAATTGCCTCAAATAAATAAGGTAATCTCAACTCTATATGTCACCTGAAACTGGGAAAAACACAACTCATATCAGCTGCTGAACTTCAACTAATAATCCCTAGAATTTCTGCAAACCAAAGGTAAAACTTTTATTAAACAATCTTTGGCTGTGAAAAACTTCCCCAAATGTAGAACACTAGTTTGTTAACTTGGAGAGAAATCTCAGCTACAATATAAAAGCATTCCTAAACTGTAATGGCTTTAGCCGCTATTTTCTACAAATGAATATTTACAAGGTAATAATAACAAGCTATGAATCTGTAGGCTGGAGATGTTGAGCCATGAAATTCCTTACTGAGAAGGTAGCTCGGCTGTATTCATTTCTGCAATTATTCACACTGGTTGGCAGAATCTCTTTTGGAGAAAGAGAAATGAATTTTATTTGGTGGCTATCAGCAGTATATAAGAAAAAATTATTTGGAGTTTTTCAAAAGACAAAGAAATTCAAATCTTTAAAAACAACTCAAACATAAAAACCTATTACAATTTTCAAATAGAGGAGTTGAATTTTCTAAGTTATATCATGAGAATTCTATGAAGCAATGAAAAGTATTCTATTACTATACAATGACAGATGGGGTACAATCTGGACTGGGAACTCAGCAAACCTGGGCTCATTTTAAAATTCAGTCACTAGCTGTATGACCTTAGAAAAGTCATTTAAACTCTGTACTTCAACAGTTTCCATAGCTGAACAATAGATCTAATTCCTTTCTACCTTAAAGACATATTGTGAGGACAAATGACAGAACAGTTTTGAAGATACTGAGCATGTCAGGTAAATTCAACATAAGCTTATACCTACTTATTAAAATAAAAAATAAAATCAATATTGTCAAAATGCTTTACCTAAAACTGGTACCAGTGAACAAATCAATAGTGTCCTGCTTATAGCCAACTAGGCAAAGTGTCATGATGCCGATAAAAGGATAAATACTTATGCAAAAGTCAGTATGATGTTAATGTGATTTTGAAAGAATTAGATAAGATAGCTGCCAATAATCAACTTTACATTGGCTAGTATCAGGAAATACTCATCCTATAATTTAAATAAAATTATTATCCAATTTTATTAGTTTATTGCCACAAAGTTTCTCTGTCAGTCATTGCTCATGGCTACATACTATCATACTACTACATACTTGCCATACTATCCTACTCATTAAAATTGATATCTCTCTATTTACCAAGGATGTGCTCCTAAAAATTATCTGTACATTTAATTTTGTAAATTGAATTATATTTTAATGTACTATGAGAGTTAGCTATTTGAAAGAATACCAGGGTTCATCTTTATTATTATTCTTATTAAAGAATCCTCTTTCAAGTCAAATAATTATTCCTAACATTTGCAAATCTCCATTCAAATACACCTATATTCCTATCAAATCCCATTTTATACACAGAAAGTAAATATAGGTTAGTGTCCTTGCATTCAAGGTCATACAATCAGTCTGAAGTAAAACAGATTAAGTCTCAGAACTTCAAATTCCCCATCTTCTGCTCAGTCCACTGAGCCATGCTGCTTCTCAGTCTGAACAGAAAATAGATTACAATAAAAGATTACCATAAAAGTTTGATTCTTCCATTCACCACTTCATAGACTGCCTTTACAAGTAAAATACTGAAAAATTGATTTGGTATTCACCTTTGATATTTTTCATTGCAATTGAAACAGCATATAACTAAAAAGTATAGTCTTATCCATGAACCACACCAATGAATATATCTTCAACTCAATTATTTAAAGACCAGGAAATTATTAGTGAATCTTCTGCAACAAAATGCTAAATTCACTGAAAAAACTTAGCCCCTATGACCTGGCTCCTCCTCGTATTATATGCATATTGGAGTCTCTTATATACTAATAATGCTTGTATTTAAATGTTTAATTTTGAGGCATATAATACCAATTTATCATAGTTTTTCATTATATCTATCACTTAATATTACCAATGACGGGAAGAATATGAAACTAAAACTGTATTTAAAAGACTAACAAATAGCTAAAAAAGAAAGACACTAAGAATTTCAATACTGAGCCAGACTAATGGCCTGTCTAGTCCAGTAAAGCAGTCTTTGACTTACAAATGATCTTTACAAATAAATTGAGGTTCAAGGTCCCTTTCCCCAGTTCGCAATTCCGGGAAACTGACTGACCTGCTTTGCCTCATATGGACATGCATCTTCTTACATACAGATATAAAGATTTCACAAGGTATTGATAAAAAGGTGAGTAGAATTTGGAGCTAGAAGGGACCTTCCCTAAGGCACCACATGGAACCAACTCCCTTATTTTATCAATAGAAAAAGTGAGGTGATTTGCCCAAGATTACTTAGTACAAGAGCTAGGATTCAAAGTCAAGTCCCTTCTTCATTCCAAATCTACCATACCCTAATGCCAAAATAATAATCCACATTTACAATTTAAAATTTTACAATGTACTTTCTGGCACTACCTTGAGAAATAGGGTTCAAATATCCCCATTTTATCACTGTGGATATTGAGGGTCAAATTTGTGTAGGGGTCACAAAACTAGTAAATGCCAGAGCTGGGACTTGAACTCAATTTTTTGACTGCACAACCAATGTGCTCTACTTCAGATATGTTATATGTCAAGAAGGCTTTTGTAGACTTGCAAAGGAAATTTATCATAAAATATAATATTTGAAAAAGAAAATATGCATCATAAACCCCAAATAATTGACTGATTTCAATAGTTCAACAGATATGTATGTGTTTTTATTGATGTAGGTCAAAAGTCATCCATGCCTGCCTATTCCATGAGACACTCATTCAGTGTTCCCACCAATGCAGCTTGGGATAGAGAAAGAGGAATATACTCACTGTGCTAAGGATCTTCTTAACACTTACTTCATGGATACCAACAGGAGACTCAGACTGTCACTTAGTTATCCCTCATGTTCTCTAGTGACCAATGTATTTTTTCAATTGTATTTTTCTCTAATGACATCCTTCATGACATTTCTTCTATGCAATTCCACTGATGAAATCTGTAATATGCAGTAGGCTGCTAATGTTAGCCTGCCTCTATTATACTCTGGGTGATACTCTGAGTGAAACTGAAGAACCGAGACAAGTGACATAAAGAAGAATTTTAGTAAGCTCAGTAATGTGACGACTATTTGATTGTGGTGCCAAAGGACATGGTCACAGAAGGACATTTTTGTCCTTCTTGTCATCTATAAAGATTTAGGAAGGCAATATGTAAATGTTCTTTAATCAGGTTTTACTACAGGTACTTCTACCAGCTGTGTAACCTTGGTTAGGGAAAAATCTTTAACCTCTCTGGGCTTCATTTTCCTCATCTGTAAAATGAGGTAAGGTTAGATGACTTCTTAAAGTCACTTTTAACTCTAAAATTCTAACTTTATGATTCAGTAACCCATTATGGATTTGTCCTCCATGAACCTTTTAAAATCTTTTTAGTACCTATTTATGTTTTCAATCTGCTAAATCTTGAAGTAATGATCCCCTTAACTTTTACTACTCAACTATTGTGGGAAGTACTACTTATGTTTATTTTATTTCATTCTAGCTGAGAGTGACTTCCTCATTTTATATTTTGGAATCTGGTAAACAAGTAGATGTTCCCCTTATTAATAACTTTTCCTGGTTTTATAAATGTACTTCTTTTTATTCTTTATCTTTCCTAAAGTTTTTACCCTGACAATATGTTTTGCTATCCTCTTCCCCTCCAATAATATTAATGATGATGATGATAACTTCAGTTTTCCTATCTAGACCTTTTTCAGTTCCCATTTTTCAATCTGTTTGTCTTTTCTGTGAAGAGATGATTAGGACTCTATCAGGTGTCATAAGTATTTAGTGTCATAGTTCATCATACATGGACAAGATTAGGTTTTCTGTTGTTTCCAATATTGTTCTTGGTGATGTCTAACATTTTTCCTCATCTTTTTGGGTTGCTATCTTTAGATATAGATGTAAGTGTAGTTGTAGGAGTAGCTGGTGCCACACAGGGGTGACCTTCACGGGTCACAACTGATAAGCTCAAAGACTATAAACCTACAATTTGCACTGTTTTTCTAGGGGCAGTGTCTTCTTGTTATCCACATGAAACTCTTCTATACTCCTCTATCCTTATCCCTCACTGGTATTTAACTATCCAGAATAGTTTTACATATTGACAGACAGTGATCATTTTTATTTCATCATCCATATGCTTTCTAAGCTGTAGGTCAGTAATTAAGGAACCCCCCACTTATAATTTCTCCATTTACCCTTTACCTTCTCTAAACTTTCTCCCATAAGCAAAAAACCTCAATCCCAAAGAAATATTTTTAAAGATCCTCTGTTATAGAACACTTTTCTATCAAAGGGTGTTTTTTAGTATAAATAAAATCTGTACTTTTTAACAATTAAATGATTCATAATACATTTATTTGAATTTCAATTTTCACCTGAAAATTAACTGTAATTGTGCTGTGGTCATAATCACCTAATAGCATACTCATTCCTCCTGTATCATTTCCAATTCATGACTTTGGTCTGAATCCATTATATTTTCCTTCCTTGTGGGTTGTGGAACCTTATGATGGGAATTTAAACAAATCGAAGAAATCCATCACGAAAATATTCTATCTTTAAGGATCTGTGCCAAAATGTGGGACTTAATTTTAAAAGATCATGCCTTCAGTTAATTATTGTTAGAATTAAAACAGTTACCTTAAAATCATGCTAATCTATATGCTAAGAAAAATAATTCATTCAATCCTTAATTTATTATAGTAGACTTTGATTAAAAATCTTCAATAGATAAGGGCTATATATTTTTTTCCTATAACATAATAAATCAGTACTACAGGATGATAACAGCATATTTCCCTTGATTCATTCAACTGCTGTTATGGCATCCAAAGGGGGAAAAAGAAAGGAAATTTTATCTTATTAGTTCTTATAAGTTTTCTACATCCAGACACCAATATTCCCTGCAATTAGCATAGGAAAAAAGTAGATTTGGCTTTGAATACCTTTTCTGTGAGATATATGAAGGCTATATTAATTTAGTTAGGAATTTCCCATTTGTTTCTAAAAAGAGAGTTCAATTTAGCTTTGGATATATTGGATTGTTTTCCCATTTTGTTCATAAAATCTGCCCCTATCAAGAAATTTCATTTTCCTTTCTTCACTGGAAAAGGCTACTTCAATTCATTGTGGCAAGCCTTTCTTAAGTCCCATGCTCAGAAGGCACTGGGAAGACGATGACTGAAGAAGATCCTGCTTTCAAGAAGTTTACTGTCTAATGAGGTGGGTAAAATGTATTCATTGTATTCATCCAAAAACAATAAGTAAAATACAAGACAGAATGTTTTAAAAGTTTCAGAAAAGAGGTCTGAAATATTATGACACATCTAAAGCAGGTGAGATTACTTCCAACTCAGAGTATCAAGAAAAGTTTCACAAAGAAGGTGACATCAGAGGAAGGGTGTTCGGAAGAATAACGAGGTAAGAATCCCTCAGAGGCCTAAAGATCAATGTGAGGAAATATACAGAAAAAAGAGTCTTAGAATGGATTTGTTCTATGAAGTTTGGATTCAAAGGGCCACACTTGAGGACCTAGATAGCCACATGTAGCCTCTAGGCCACAGTTTCCCCTCCCCTGCTACAAAAGGTGGGATTTTAGTTGGGTCTTAAAGGAAGCCAAGGAGGTCAGTAGTAGGAGCAAAGGAGAAAGAGAGAAAGAGTATTCCTAGAATGGAAGACAGCCAGAGAAATTGCCCAGAGATGAGAGATACAGTATCTTATTCTTGGAACAACCAGGAAGCCAACGTCCCTGGATCAAAGAGTATGCATTGGGGAATAAAGTACAAGAAGATTGGAAAGCTAGAGAGGGGTAGGAGTCATGATAGGTTTTGAATGCCTAATGGAGTATTTTGTATTTGATCCTGCAGGCAATAAGAAACCATTGGAGTTTGAGTCAGAGGGTAACAATGATCAGGTCTATGCTTTAGGAAACCCACTTTAGTGGGTGAATGAATCAGAGTAGGAGAAAATTTGGGACAGGCAGACCAACCAGCAGGTTATTGCAATAATCCAGGCATGAGCTAATGTGGGCCTCAGCTAGAGTAGTTGCAGTATTAAAGGAAAAAAACGGAGCATATTTGAGAGGTATTGCAAAGGTGAAATCAACAAGTCTTGGCAACAGATTGAATAGGGAGATGGGGAGGGAGGCAAAATAATGAGGAACACAGGATGACTCCTGGGTTGTGAGCCAAAGGAACTAGAAGGATGGTGTTACCCTCTACAATAACTGGGAAGGAAGAAATGGGGTAGGGATTAGGGAGAAAGATAATAAGTTCCATTTTGGATATACTAAGTTTAAGATATCTAATGGACATCCAGTTTAAAATATCTGAAAGGCTGTTGGAAATATGAGATTGGAGGTTAGCACAGAGATTGCGGTAGGACAGGTAGATCTGAGAATCACCAGAAAATGCTGCTATAAATTTGGAGGTATGTGGGACTTTTCTTTTTATTGTTGACTTCCCTGAGGGGCATGCCTACCACTAGGATCTCAGGGCTAAAGTGTATTGGATACTGTACATCAAGGATTATGAAAACCTTAAAGCACAATATAAATGTCAGCTATTATTTACTGCCAACATTAAACATTTAGGAATTTTTAAAAATCTGATTTAACTTTTAAAAGACCATTAAACACACAATCTTTTCTATTTAATACCAATATCACAAAATTATTCTTATAACACTGTAATTACCTAATCTCACTTAAGTAATATACAGTTAGGTGGTACAATGGAGAGTGCTGGGCCTTGAGTCAGGAAGACTGGTTCAAATACGGCTTAAAACACTTACTAAACTGTGTGACCTCAGGTAAATCATTTAACCTCAGGTAAATCATTTAACCTCTGTTTGACTCAGTTTCTTTAACTGTAAAATGAGGATAATAATATGACCTACATCCCAGGGTTTTTATAAGGATCAAATGAGACAGTTGTAAAAGCACTTAGCACAGTGCTTAGCACATAGTAGGTGCTATATAAATGACAGCTATTGTTGGCTGAGATTCAGCTTCAATGGAAGAACAAAAGGGATTTGCTGCTAATCACAACCCAGGTTTATGCCTACCTGCTATGCCACTAAACATCAGGTGTCTCTAGAAAACCTGCTCAGAGTCCTCTGGGTGAGGAAAAGACTGACCAGGATAGATCTGTGGGACCCCCACTGACCCAAAGCAACAACACTGGATATCTAATTTTGGTTCAGGCTAGTCACAGATATGCTTGAATTTCTATTTACTTTAGAAAGTACTCTGAAAAGCAGAATTTTCAGATTCATTTATACAGAAACTCACCCTTGTAAGAGTCTCTAAAGATCAGCTCAGTTTTGTCAGCCCCTTTCCCAAATGGATCATGTCCACATGACAACAGATTCCCACAAAGTGCCCTAAATGTTCAGTTGAACTGGAAAAGAGAACAGATCATCTTAAGAAGTAAAACAACAAAACAAAAAGAAGACAATTTCACTTAGGAAATAATACAGTGCTCATTCCTTTCCTAAAGATGTCCATTTAGTTGTAATTTTCAAGCACTTTGAAGAAAAGCCATCTTGTTGTCAAGTTTGAATTTTCATAGTAGGTGTTTACATAAAGCAAAACCTATTTGTATTGAAAGGAAAAGAATGCTAGTCAGTCATATTTCATTGATACTGGGAACTCCTGACTAGGAAACTCTCTCTACTAATGGAGAGCAGCAAACTTTTCTGCAATTTATAATCCTAGAGAGCTGAGTAGAGCAATGAGAGCCTCAGTGCCTTGCCCAAGTTTGCAAAGCCTGTGTGTGTCAAAGGCAGGATTTGACATCTTCCAGACTCCAAGACTATCTCTCTCTACTACTCAATGCTGTCTCTCTATTGTATGGAAAACTAAAAAATTTGCATGCAATAATTTCAAAGCTTTCATTTTTAAAGCATATAGAGAGAATGACAATCATGGGTTATTTTAATTCAAAAGTTTTCCTCAAAATAGTTACTTTGAAAGGTCTGTCACTTAAAATGTAAAATTTTAATTCAAGTCTATTATTTAAAAAGAGCTAAAACTGTAAAAAACTGTACTTTGGCCCCTTGCAAAAAAAAGAACCATAATAATAATAGCAATACTTGAAAAAAACTCTTCTTGAAACTTGGCAAACACCCTCTTAATTTTTTAAAACTTGAATTGCTAAAAATGAGCAGCAGAAAACAGTATGTACTTTCTCCAAAACTTAACAAACAAAAAAAATTTCCTACAGCTCTACTCATTGCTGAACAACATACTAGCCACTATAAAAGGATAAAAATATATCCTAAAACCAAATAGAACCATTATATCCCCTGAAACGATGCAAAGATGAGCCAAAGGCTGCACAGATGTGAGATGAAGCAAAAGAAGCAAAAATATATAGGAAAAAATGCACAGGAGGGGTTCATTAACACCTCACTACTTAAGCATCAATTCTACATGAAGTAAAATGATAACAACTCTGAAAGAAATTAATGAGAAAGAAAAAATGCAGAAAGAAGAACAGAAGGGTTTTGAAACCATCTGAGCTGCAAAGTCTTCCAGAACCCTGCTGCTGGCAATCCATCAAACTGTGTAAAATAAATGCTATTTCATCTAACCTTTTAAAATCTTTTAGCTTAAACATTACTTTCAGATTCACTGATCCAAAAATCTTAGGGGAAAAAATTAAGATTATCTCAACAGGATTGCTAACCCGCCTATAATTTTGGCCCTGACAATTTTAATCCAAATTGTGCACATTTCAATACAAATGGAATTTTGTTTTTTATTATAGAAAAATGAATGCCCTTTTAAAAATTTAGTTAGTTAGTTTTGGTAGTTAGCTATGGAAATGCACTATAGTTGGGCATCTCTGAGGAGACTGAAGGATGAGGGTAATGTTCCAAGGGTCTGTGTTGCAGTAATCCATATCACAGTGGTGCTGGGGTTCAATGCATGTTCTCATTATTGCTCATGTCAGATTCACTGGGATGTTTCTACTGGGCTTTGTGTCATCCCCAACATAACTTATTCACCTTTGATTTTCCACATTGTGATCTTTTGATGATGGAATTTCTGGTTGAGGATTAATATTGGACCATTTCGAAATTAATATGGTGCTTTAAAGAAACTTACTAATTTTCTTTTAATTGTGCAATGTTTTCCTTCAATGCTGGGTGAAACAGCAATTATGCATACATAAGCAGTTGTCAACTTATGAACAGACTGAGTTGTGAAAGTTCATTTTTAAGTCAACTATTTGAAAATCAGTTCCAATACTTCCTGTCAAGATAATTGCCTGAACTGGAGGGCAGACCTCCCAGCTCCCATATATCTACTCCAGCAAAGCCCTAAAGTTCACATAGGACTGAATAATGATCAAGAAAGTCAGTGAGAAACTGCAGTAAGTGACAGATTTCACACCAGAAAGTCAACCAGAAACTCACTAGAAATACGAAAGGGGGGTTCCCTCCAGCAAAGCAAGCTTTCACACAATCAGATACTGGATACTTAAAGCCTACATGAAATAGTGGGGGAAGCCCTGAAAAAAAGCCTCAAATTAGTCAGAAAGCCACATGCACTAAACATTGTAAACCCCAGAGGAAAGCAGTAGGTAGCAAACATCATGGAGCCACAATGCTCAGCACAAGCCAATGTGCTGAAAAATCTGTCCTGAGATGCCAGCAAGGGCCCTAAAGTTCCAGCATTAGAAATGTAAAGGATGTAAGGTATTCGAATCTCGAAAGGTGGAGGTCAGCAAAAGAATCAAAGAGACTGAAGGCAAGAAAGGCAAAGCCAATATGGGCTGAATATAAGGTAGGAAGATCAATTTAAAGGCTATTAGAATGGTCCAAGCAAGAAGTAATGAGAAATTGAACTAGGGTGTTTGTTGAATTACTGGAGAGAAGCGTATGTATATGAAAGAGGTAATGAAGTTAGAAATGATAATGATTGACAGTGGATTGGACTGATGGAAGGAGTGAGAATGAGACATGGTAACCACAGAAATCGAAAATAGAATAAATAGAAGAGACACAGCAAGGGTAAAACTCAACAAGATTTGGCAGCCACTTTTGAATGAAAGGTAAGGGGGCCATATGGAAGGGTTAAAAATAATACCAGAATAAGAAATATGGACTACTGAAAGAATAGTACTACCAAACCAATCCAACAAACATTTATTACACATCTATCATACACAAGGTGTAAGATGCTAGGGATAAGAAGACAAAATGAAAAAGTTTCTGTTCTCAAAGGAGAAGGCCAAAAGATAAAAGAGCTGCTACTGTACTACAAAGAAAGAAAACCATTAATGGAGAGGAGCAAAAATTCTCAGGAGACCGTACTCAAAAAGATGGTAACAAAGATATTGTGGGGTAATTTTAGACAGAAAACTGCCTTCAGATATAAAATTCTTCATCTGCAAACACTTTGAGTCTTCTCATTTTCTACCTCTTTTTCTGTCTTCTTTATTGCCTTCAACACCTGAATCCACATTTCAATCAGGTCATCCAATTTTCTGAAGTGATCTCTGTGAAGGACATCTAGATTTCTGATTTTTTAAAGTCATTCTACTCTCAGTTTCCAATTCCTTCAGTTAGATGAATGACAGAAATAATGAATCCATAGAAGAAGCAAGTTTAGAGGGAAAAGCGATAACTTCAGATTTAGGTGGCTTGAATTTGAGGTACTGATGAACTTTCTAAATTAGAGAGACAACTGGTAAATAAGAGAGATATCTATAGAGGCCTACATTTTGGAGTATCTATGTAGAAAAGTCAGTTGAAGGTGTGGAAATGAATGAACTTGTGAATGGAAAGAGTGGAGAAAAAGAACAGTCCAGTGAAATAATGCTTAAGCGGGTGAGGAGGGATTTAAGCAAGACAGCTGATAAATTCTTAACTTGCTTTAGTGGTTATTTCATTCTGCAAAAAGTAAAAGTAGTGGATGCTGGTAACCTGGACATGATTCAAATAAATAAGAAGGAATGTAGAAATGACAGGAGTCCTGGGAAGAAATGTTAACTGCATCTTAGAGTTTGTGATAATCGAGGGAATGGATGGCATAGTCCCACACACACCTTAGATTTGGGTGAGCAAACTTCAAAGAATTCAGAGAAAGCGTATGTAGGTTTAAATATTTTGCCATGGCTTAAAATTCCATAGTGGTAGTTAGACTGAAGAGGGCAGGATTCTCTGAAAGAAGAAATTCTGATGATACCAAAAGGATCAATATGGATGCAAAAGAACAACTTCTATTTTAAAAAGACACCTATGGAAGATGAAGACGGGACAGGCAGATGGGGATGAGAGGATCACGGATCAGAGGGATCATAGATTTAGAGATGGAAAAGACTTTAGGGATCGTCTAGCAAAAACCCTTCACTTTGCAGATGAGGAAACCGTGGACCAGAGATTGACTCGCCCAGGATAAAAAGGGAGTAGAGCCAGGTTCAAAACCAGATCATCTGACTGCAGACAGAGCGTTCTTTCCACTATTGCCTCTTGAGGAGGAAATGGAGGAAAAGCCATTAAAAAGTTCAACTTCATAGCAAGCTTAGATTGGTGGTAATGAATTTTAAAGAAAACACAAGTGGCACTTCTTTGCTATGTTGGGGGCAAAAAGCAAAAAAAAATGAACCATCAATTAGTGGGGATGGGAATATAACATGCAACAGGTAGAAGGCGACATTACTCCTATATTTCGCTCCTATCTTTCCCTACATAAATGATTAACAGTGTGAAACTTAAGAAAAGTAAGGAAAGCGCACCTTGATATTCTCAAAGAATTCAAGTCACCAAAGTCAGAAAAACTACATCACAGGTGGCTACTAAACAGCTCCTGGTGATCTCTAAAAATTCTTGGAAAAATAGAAGAGGTACCATAGTACTAATAAGGAATACCTATGCAATATTCAAAAAAGTAAGTTGTAAACTATTATCAACAATGATTTACCAGGGAAGGGGCATAAAAAACATCATGAAAAACACATATGACTAAGAACAGAAGAAGGCCAATTTGGCAACAATAATAGATGAGCAGTCCAATCGTTATATTGCTAGCTATGAAATGTTAAAAGAACCGGAGGAGGTCGCCAGCATATTAGGCACATTCTTTATGGAAGATTTCATAATGATTCAAACAAGGGTTTGACAGAATGATAACGTATGCATAAGTTGGGATTGTGAACCTCATCAGTACAAATAGTATTCAAATGGATGCAATCACAGATCCATCTAGGTATTGAAGCCTGGACCTATGCTCAATGGATGTTTGCTTAAGGCATGCAGACTTCAAGCCTACATGGTACTTCCACAAAGAAGCTTTTACCATATAAAAGAGTAACTATTCCTTATCTCCATTGCTTCCTCCATCATCTGGGTTATCTTACATATCTTATCTGTATTTCATAATTATTTTATTTTTACCTTAAGACATCCAACTAAGAAATGTTCCATCCACAGAGCTGAGCAAAGTCCCCAAATGCCAGGGTGATATGGTTAGAACTACTTGAGATACAGGTTAGGACAAGAATTATGGGAATTAAAATAAAAAATGACAATTGTAACATTTTTTTAAATGAACAGAAGAGAACCTAAGGAATTTCAGAAGGAAGCACAAACAGGTGAATTCTGAATGTAAAAATTGTAGAATTTATTGTACACTTCTTGAAAAAAAAGCAACGGATATGAAATTGAAAAAAAAATTATGAGAATGAGGAATATTCCACAACGCATCATTAATGGAAGAAGATGTGGGGTCAAGAACTAAAACTGATACACTATTAAAACTAGTGACCCTGGACAGGTTACGTAACCAAGTTTGCCTTAGTTCCTCATCTATAAAATGGGCTGGAAAAGGACATGGTAAACCACTCTAGTATCTTTGCCAAGAAAACCCCAAAATGGGGTTGTGAAGAGCCAGACAAGACTGAAATGACTGAACAACAAAAAAAGCCCAACAAAAAAAGTCAACTGCCATCTATGGAGACTCAACCACAGAACAGTGTGGCCAACCTGACGAGCTATTGGAGATCTATTCAATTTTGCTCTGAATTATTCCAATACTCTATCAGTTCCATCTTACTGTATATACAAATAGCTTTCCCTTGTACCTCCATAAGTCTAATAAAACAAAGAAAAGGTAGTACTTCCAAATCGGATAAAAGATGTTTATTTCTACAACTCTCTGACAAGGCCATAGGCCTACATCTGACACTACATACAACAAAGCTGTAATCCATAACCATTACCTTGACATTGAAAATGAAGTTTAATGAAAGACAAAAAAAATTCACAACACTTTACAGCAAAAAAATTACTGATTTCTATAGCAAAGATGTTTCTACTTGCACTTATCACAAGCTTTGTTAACAAATCAAAATACTTCCGACATTGTGGTATAGTGGATATAACACTAAATTTATAACAATGTGACCTGTCTCTTCTGCTTACCTCTTGTGCAACCTCTCTCAGACTCATTTCTTTGATCTATAAAAGGAGGGGAATGGACTAAATAATCTCCCAAGGTCCTTCCAGCTATAAAACTATTGCATGTAAATTGTTCTTACAATGAATGGCAAAGTTCATACTATGGCAAAAAAAAGAGAGAGTGAGAGAGAACTGAAAAAAGAAGTGAAGGTGTGATATAGAAATTATGACTAGGAGCCAAGATGGCGGCTGGTAAGCAGGGACTAGCATGAGCTCCATACCGTGTCCCTCTAAAAACCTATAAAAATGGCTCTGAACCAATTCTAGAACAGCAGAACCCACAAAACAGCAGAGGGAAGCAGGGCTCCAGCCCAGGACAGCCTGGATGGTCTCTGGATGAGGTCTATCCCAAACGGAGCTGGGAGCTGGGAGCTGGGAACGGAGTGGAGCAGAGTACAGCCTGAGCGGCGAGGACCAACAAGACTAGCAACTGGGCAGAGCAGGCCCTAGCGCCCTGAATCAGTGAGCTGAGGCAGTTACCAGACTTCTCAACCCACAAACACCAAAGACTGCTGAGAAGGTCAGTGGGAAAAGCTGCGGGAGTGGAAGGAGTTCGCGGTTCGGCTTCCAGCCCTGGGGGCAGTGGAGGTGGGGCAGCTAAGGCTGTTGTTGCTTCCGGCTCCAGACCCACCTGGTGGGAGGAATTAGGTGGCAGATCAGAGCAGGTGGGGAAGGAGCAGTGCTGGTGTGGCAGAGCTGGCAACTCCCCCCCCAAACGTGGAACATAGAACTCTCTAGTATACAAGCAGTCATACCCCACTGAAAAACTCAAAGGTCAAGTGAGTTGGCTGGGAATATGGCCAGGCAGAGAAAACGCACCGAGATTCAGTCTCAGACTTTGCATTCTTTCTTTGCTGACAAAGAAGACCAAAACATACAGCCAGAAGAAGTCAATAAAGTGCAAGAACCTACACCAAAAGCCTCCAAGAAAAACACGAACTGGTCCCAGGCCATGGAAGAGCTCAAAAACGATTTGGAAAAGCAAGTTAGAGAAGTAGAGGAAAAATTGGGAAGAGAAATGAGAAGGATGCGAGAAAACCATGAAAAACAAGTCAATGACTTGCTAAAGGAGACCCAAAAAAATACTGAAAAATACACTGAAGAAAACAACACCTTAAAAAACAGACTAACTCAAATGGCAAAAGAGATCCAAAAAGCCAATGAGGAGAAGAATGCCTTGAAAGGCAGAATTAGCCAAATGGAAAAGGAGGTCCAAAAGACCACTGAAGAAAATACTACTTTAAAAATTAGATTGGAGCAAGTGGAAGCTAGTGACTTTATGAGAAATCAAGACATTATAAAACAGAACCAAAGGAATGAAAAAATGGAAGACAATGTCAAATATCTCATTGGAAAATCCACTGACCTGGAAAATAGATCCAGGAGAGATAATTTAAAAATTATTGGACTACCTGAAAGCCATGATCAAAAAAAGAGCCTAGATATCATCTTTCAAGAAATTATCAAGGAGAACTGCCCTGATATTCTAGAGCCACAGGGCAAAATAGAAATTGAAAGAATCCATCGATCACCTCCTCAAATAGATCCCAAAAAGAATTCTCCCAGGAATATTGTCGCCAAATTCCAGAGCTCCCAGATCAAGGAGAAAATACTGCAAGCACCCAGAAAGAAACAATTTGAGTATTGTGGAAACCCAATCAGAATAACCCAAGATCGGGCAGTCTCTACACTAAGAGATCAAAGGGCTTGGAATACGATATTCCAGAGGACAATGGAGCTAGGATTAAAACCTAGAATCACCTACCCAGCAAAACTGAGTATCATGCTCCAAGGCAAAATATGGACTTTTAATAAAATGGAGGACTTTCAAGCTTTCTCAGTGAAAAGACCAGAACTGAATAGAAAATTTGACCTTCAAACACAAGAATCAAGAGAAGCATGAAAAGGTAATAAAGAAAAAGAACAAGAAAAAGAAATTGCAAGGGACTTACTAAAGTTGAACTGTTTTGTTGACATTCCTACATGGAGAGATGATGTGTATGATTCATGAGACCTCAGTATTAGGGTAGCTGAAGGGAATATGCATACATATATGTTTATGTGTATATATGGGTGAATGTGTATGTATGTATATATCTATGTGTGTGTATATCTATATATCTATATCTATCTATCTATCTATATATATATATATATATATAGAGAGAGAGAGAGAGAGAGAGAGAGAGAGAGAGAGAGGACACAGGATGAGTTGAAGATGAAGGGGAGATATCTAAAAGAAATAAAATCAAATTAAGGGATGAGAGAGGAACATACTGAGAGAGGGAGATAAGGAGAGATAGAATGGGGTGGATTATCTCGCATAAAGGTGGCAAGAGGAAGCAGTTCTGTGGGAGGAGGGGAGAGGCCGGATGAGGGGGGAATGAGTAAACATTGCTCTCATCAGATTTGGCCTAAAGAGGGAATACCATACATACCCAATTGGGAATCTTACCCCACAGGAAAGAAGAGGGAAGAAGATTAAAAAAAATGGGGGGGATGATGAAGGGGAGGGCTGATGGGGGTGGAGGTAGTCAAAAACAAACACCTTCGAAAGGGGACAGGGTCAAGGGAGAAAATTCAATAAAGGGGGATGGGTTGGGAAGGAGCAAAATATAGTTAGTCTTTCACAACATGAGTATTGTGGAAGGGTTATACATAATGATACACATGTGGCCTATGTTGTATTGCTTGACTTCTTAGGGAGGGTGGGTGGGAAGGGAAGAGGGGAGAGAATTTGAAACTCAAAGTTTTAAAAACAGATGTTCAAAAACAAACAAAAATGTTTTTTGCATGCAACTAGAAAATAAGATACACAGACAATGGGGCGTAGAAATTTATCTTGCCCTACAAGAAAGGAAGGGAAAAGGGGATGGGAGGGGAGTGGGGTGACAGAGGGGAGCGCTGACTGGGGAACAGGGCAACCAGAATATATGCCATCTTGGAGTGGGGGGGAGGGTAGAAATGGGGAGAAAATTTTGTAATTCAAACTCTTGTGAAAATCGGTGCTGAAAACTAAATATGTTAAATAAAAAAAGGGAAAAAAAATTATGACTAGAAAAAGAGAAAATCATTATTGTAAGCAATAATAGCTTCAGGTTTTTAAATTGGGAGACAAAGGTATATACTCCTTGATGTACAGAAGAGTTACCAAGCGATCGAGTTATCAAAATTCTAACTATTAAATCTCAATTTTTCCATTTTTAAAAATAGTGAAGGCCACTCATCTTTGTGGGAATGTGGAGTTTCCAAGCTAAGATGGCTGTATGTAGAGAAGGCAGTACAGCTTTTATTCCAGCAAGCATACATGAACTCATGCACACGTGTGAACACACACACACACACACACACACACACACACACACACACACCCCACCACCACCACCAATTCAAACAAGGATCAAGAAATCCAACAAAAAGCTAGAGTACCCAACTTCATTTGCCACAGAACTGCACAAAAAGTCAGCCTAAAGCCCATGGACAAAAAAGGCAAACAAGATAGATGCCTTCCAACAAGACAACAGATAGGCCAGGACACCTGTAGCCTGAAAGACTCTGTATCTGGAAGCAGCAGGAGTGGAAGACTCCCATGGGAAAGCCCCAGGGTTGTTGGAGAATTACAGAGTGGACTTCGGAAGCTACTGGAGAAGCAAGAACTACAACCCAAGTTGGAGCAGTACTCAGATCGGGAGAGACTTGGAGGTCCACAGAACCCTGTCCTGAGATACAATTCATCACTCTAAAGATCTTGCATTTTGAACTTTAAAAATCCAGGAGCTGTAAGATCTATCAGTGTTCTTCACATAGACATAATCTGTAAGGTGATGCACTTAAAATGTAGAATGAAACATGTTTTTGGACATGGCTAAGTGGGAGTTTGTTTTGTTACACTATGAATATTTGTTAGTAGAATTTTCTTATTTTATTGTTCAATTAGGGCAGCGGAAGTAGGAAGGAGAAAAAATAAATGTTCATTAATCAGGAAAAATAAAGACAGAAGAAGGATTCTTTTTTAAGTTCATGGAGTAAAGATCCTTTAGTTCTGTGGAAAATCATGAAAGGCTTCATGGAGGATATGACATTTAAGTGAGGCCTTGAAGGATGAGTAGAATTTCAATAGAAAGAGAAAGAAAGAAGAGTATAATAGAATAGGAAATAGTATGAACAAAGTCATAGATATGAAAAGAGTTTAAATATGTATGGAAAACTAGGAGCAGGCCATTTTTGCTGAAGTATAATATGTGTAATCTGAGATTAAGGCTGAAAAAGAATATTGTAATATAAAAGACTTTTCTAACCCCATCTTATAGTACTTACTTCTACATATTTTAATTTCTAGCTAAATTAGACTATTAACTATCCCCTGAACCCCTGCAATTTCCCACCTTTGCTCACATAGTTCGATGCCTACAATACACTTTCTTGGCCTACTAAATTTCTACCTGTCATTTAAAAGCCATTTTAAATGTCACTTTATTCATGAAGCCTTGCCTGATTCCCTCAGTTGCTGGCTTGATCCACAGAGAGTAGTTACTTATTTTCCACCTCTCTTATGTATCCATTTACGCAGCATTTTCTATTATAACAATTCGTACATGTGTCATCTCCTCCTACTTAACTATATGATTCCTAATAGAAACTACTTTTTCTTCCCTAAAATGTGGATATCTTTCAGTGCCTAGTAAAGTGCTCTGTGTACAGGAAACATGCAAAAAATTGTAAATTGAATTAAATTGAATAAGCTGGTTTAGGCTTTATTTGGTGAGAGTCATAGAATTAATAAAGGTTTTTGATCAGTGAAGTATAACATGACCATAACCATACATTAGGATGATAAATGCAGCAGGTGTACATAGTATGATTTGGAGTGGGAGGTAATAAGACGAGAGAGAGCTTTTAGAAGACTATTATAGCCTAGGTAAGAGAAAATGGGTTACCATACTTTGTCATTACAACAGTGAAAATAATGCCTCAGACAACCATACTTATGGTCAAAATGGTGAGAGACCAATTCTCCCATTTTCTGGCTCCTGGCTTCTTTCAAGATTCAACTGAAATTTTAATTTCCTTTTTAAAAATTTTATTTATTTTTAGTCTAGGACATTCAGTTTCACAAGCTTTTGAGCTTTAAATTTTCTCCTCCCCCCCTCCCCAACCCTGCCTCCTCAAGACAGTATGTAATCTGATATAGGCTCTACATATACATTCATATTAAACTTATTTTCACATTAGTCATGTTGTAAAGAATAACTATAACCAATGGAATAACCACAAGAAAGAAGAAACAAAACAAAAAAGAGAGAGGGCAAATAATATGCTTTGATCTCCATTCAGACTCCATAATTCTTTCTCTGGATGTGGATAGCATTTTCCATCATGAGACATTTGGAGTTGTCTTAGAACCTTGCATTGCTGAGAAGAACCAAGTCTATCAAAGTTAGTGTGGTGCTAATATGATTAAAGATCTTCCCCATTCATTCAATATTTCCTTCACTCACACCCTTTACTTACTAGGTGTGAAGCCCCAGGCCTACAGCCTTTTGCTAATTGGGTCAGCAGAGAAGAGAAGTCCTTAGGAGTGCTAAGACCAGAGCCAATTGTATGTGCACTGAGTTCTAGCCAATCAGATGTGCATGAATTCAGCCAGAGACCTGAGTTCTAGCCAATCAAATGCCTACTAGAACTGTATATAAAAGTGAGCTGAGAGTGTGAGAGCAGCAGAACTGAGAAGCAGACTTGAGAAGCAGACATCGAGAAGACATCAAGGCAGCAGACATCAAGAGGGTAGTGAAGAGCAGACATTGAGAGAGCCAGCATCTAGAGAGACTGCAGAGCTGAGAGTGCAGACCAGAGAGTTGCAGAGATCAAAGAGCTGAGGATGTACAAGAAGGCCCTAGCAGGGAGGAAGGTTACAGGATGACTTGGTTCCTTGCTATAATACTGTGTTATAATTTCCTAGTTGCTACATTGAGGTGGGCTTACTGGTTTTGGAATATGATTACTGCTATATTGAATTGGGGTTATTGGTCTCGGGATTGGATTCTTTGGTGTTTAAATAATTGTTATACTTCCTCTGTCTTCTACCTAGAGAGTTTTTCATACTTTGCAATTCCGAACCATACGGCATGTCCATGGTCATCCTCGAGGTCATGAATCTTGCCTTACTGATACAGTTGGTCATTGCATAATGTGGCTGTAACTGTATACAATGTTCTCCTGGTTCTGCTCCCTTCATTCAGCATCAGTTCATATAACTCTTTCCAGGTTTTTCTGAAGTCAGCCTGCTCATCACTTCTCATAGCACAATAGTATTCCATTACATTCATATAGCACAACTAGTTCAGCCATTCCCCAGTTGATGGCATCCCCTCAATTTCCAATTCTTGGCCACCACAATAAGAGCTGCTATAAATATTTTTGTACATGTGGGTCCTCTTCCCATTTGTATGACCGCTTTAGGATATAACCCCAGAAATGGTATTGTTGGGTCAAATGGTATGCACATTTTTACAGTCCTTTGGGTATAGTTCCAAATTGCTCTCCAAAATGGTTGAGTCAGTTCACAACTCCACCAACAAGGCATTAGTATTCCAGTTTTCCCACATCTTTTTCAGCATTTATAATTTTCCTCTTTTGTCATGTTAGCCAATCTGACAGGAGGAATGTGGTACCTAAGAGTTATTTTGATTTGCAATTCTCTAATCAATAGTGATTGAGAGCATTTTTTTTCCATGACTATAGATATCTTTCATTTATTTCTCTGAAACTGCTTATTCATATATTTTGACCATTTATCAATTGGGGAGTGACTTGTATTCTTCTAAATTTGATTCAGTTCTCTATATTTTAGAAATGAGGCCTTTATCAGAGACACTGGTTGTAAAAATTCTTTCCCAGTTTTCTGCTTCTCTCCTAATCTTGGTTGCTTTGGCTTTGTTTGTACAAAAAATTTTCAATTTAATGAAATCAAAATTATCCATTTTGCATTTCATGATATTCTCTATCTCTTGTTTGGTCATAAATTCTTCTGTTCTCCACAGATCTGACACATAAACTATTCCTTGCTCCCCCAATTTGCTTACAGTATCAGCCTTTGTATCTAAATCGTATACCCATTTTGATTTCATTTTGGTGAAATTCTATTTTCTACAAGAATTTTTCACCACATACTCCATAGTGCCTTCCCTCTCATTTACCTTCTATTTATACCTCATGTACATATATGTGAACAAATACATATGTGTGTATGTACAGTTTTTAAAATGTTGTCTTTCCCATTAGAATGTCAGCTCCTTGACACATTTTGCCCTTCTTTGTAATGACAACACTTAGCGCAGTGGCTGGCATGTAATAAATGCTTAATAAACATCTGTTAGCTAACTGCTTGATTAGCCTCAAATGAATAAGCCAGGCCTGAACTGTGGAAGAGAAATTAAATTTATTTTTCTTGGCCCCAGAGAGCAATATTAGGAGCAATGGGTTGGAGTTGCAAAGGGCACGTGTCAACTGCACATAATAAAAAAAACTGCCTAGCCACTGAAGCCATTGACAAATGGAATGGCTTGTTGACTCAGAAGATAAAGGGTTCTCTCTCTCTCAATAGATGAAAGTTTTCAAGTGAAAACTGCATGGTCATATGTTGAGGATATTGTAGACAGCACACCTGTCTGCTATGAACTGGATTAGATAACCACTGAGTTCCCTTCCACTCTGTGAATGTAATGCTGTAATTCACAGATTGCCTAAAGATTTCCTCAAATTAAAATCAAGCAAGCAGTAAAAGGTTCATTCTTTACTTTAAAAATCCCATAAGTTTGCAAGTGTTACTAAACCAGGTTCTATAAATCAAGAGAAATATATATTATGATGAAACAAGAAAAAAGGAACAGAGGAGAGACTGGGTTATAGTTCAAGTTAAACTAAATTAGTGCACAGCCAAAATGGGAACAGATACTCCTAAACATGCATAGACATATTCCTTGGCACAGTCCTTGGAAATATTACTCAGATTCCTCCTATGCATTTCAGCCACAAAGTCATTTCACTATAGTTGGCTTGACCTCCCATATCCACTTCATGTAGCCATGCTGTTGGATGAGGGAACATGTGGGAATAACCTGACAAAATGTGAATGCCTATTTTGTCTGCCTTCTGATAAAAAAGGAAGAGGTCAGTCCAGTCCTCAGCAACTTATTGTGACTAACTTGCCTAATTCTTTCCTACCATCTTTCCTAATCCCCAGGAGTTCCATAGCCTCATGCCACACTACCTATCTGAAGATCCAATCACTCAGATGCATACCACTCAGATCTCTTAAACTGCCCCATGTTCCAAAATCACTTGTTGATCCTCCAACATATACTACTACCACCCCAATCAAATTTCTTAAATGTATCATATACAAATTCAGCTTGATGTTAGGAAAAAAACTGACTAATCAATAAGGTAGTCCAAACAAAGATAATATCTCCCCAAATAACCCTCTCAGAAGTATTTGTTAATCTAAATTCCTAATTGGTAGAATTTCAGAAGTGTTAAGGTAAAATACGCCTTGACATTCAAAGATCTCTTTAATGTGACTCCAAATCTATATGTCAAATTTATCTTCCACTCCTATGTACCATAAATCCCATGCTTTAGGAAGTCTGTCAAGAAGCATTTATTAAGTGCTTACTATATGACAGGCACTATGCTAAAGTAATGAAAATACAAAGAAAGGTAAAAAAAATAGTCCCTCAAGAAGTATATATTCTTTTTTTTTGCAGGGGGAAAGGCAGGGCAATTGGGGTCAAGTGACTTGCCCAAGGTCGCACAGCTAGTCAAGTGTGTCTGAGGCCGGACTTGAACTCAGGTCCTCCTGACTCCAGGGCAGGTGCTCTACACACTGCACCACCTAGTTGCCTATTTTTTTTAAAAAATACTTATTTTTATTTAATATTTTAGTTTTCAACATTGATTTCCACAAGATTTTGAGTTACAAATTTTCTCCCCATTTCTACCCTCCGCCCAATTCCAAGATGGTATATATTCTGATTGCCTCATTCCCCAGTCAGCCTTCCCCTCTTTCACCTCACTCCCCCCCCCATTCCGTTTCCCCTTACTTTCTTGTAGGGCAGGATAGATTTCTATGCCCCATTCCGTATATACCTTGTTTCCCAGCTGCATGCAAAAAACAAATTTTTTATTTTTTTAAGCATCTGCTTTTAAAACTTTGAGTTCCAAATTCTCTCCCCTCTTCCCTTCCCACCCACACTCCCTAGGAAGGCAAGCAATTCAACATAGATAAATACAAGAATCAAGAGAAGCATGAAAAGGTAAACAACAAAGAGAATTCATAAGGGACTTACTAAAGTTGAACTGTTATGCTTACATTCCTAAATGGAAAGATGATGTGTGTAATTCATGAGACCTTTCTCAGTATTAGGGGAGTTGAAGGGAATATAGACAGAGGGCACAGGATGAGTTGAACATGAAGGGATGATATCCAAAAAAATGAAATAAATTTAAGGAGTGAGCGAGGAATATATTGAGAAAGGGAGAAAGGGAGACATAGAATGGGGTAAATTATCTCACATAAAAATGGCAAGAAAAAGCAATTCTGTTGGAAGGAAAGAGGGAGCAGGTGAGGGGGAATGAGTGAATCATACTCTCATCGGATCCAACTTGAGGGAATAACATACAAACTTAATTGGGTATCTTACTCCACAGGAAAGTAAGGGGAAGAGGATAAAAAAGGGGGGATGATACAAGTGAAGGAAGATAAGGGTAGAAGGTAATCAAAAGCAAACACCTTCGAAAAGGGACAGGGTCAAGGGAGAAAACTCAATAAAGGGGGACAGGCTAGGATGGAAGGAAATATAGTTAGCCTTTCACAACATGAGCATTGTGGAAGTATATATTATAATAGGGAAAACAATATATACATAACCATATAAAAGAGAGCTGTAGATACAGACATAGCAAGTATTTATTAAGCATTTGCTATATGCTAAACTAAGTATATAGATATAAAGAGACAAGCATGGGGAAAAGCCAGTACAAGGAGAAGGGTGATGGAATTCTATGTTAGTGGAATATCTGCTAAGCTGATTTATCTGTATCCACTGAATGCATGGAGCGGAGTAAAGTGGGAAGAGGCCAGCTTATGAAGAACATTGGAAACCAAACAGAAGAGTTTGAATTTGATCCTAGAGGTTTGAGGGAGCTACTGGAGCTGCTGGGGAGTGGGAGGCAAGATGGTCAACTGGTCAGACCTACACTTTATAAAAATCATGGTGTCAGCCGAGTAAAGAATGGATTGCAGAGGAGAGAGACTTGAGACCAGTAATAAGGCTGTCAGAGTAGAGAGACTTGAGACCAGTCAGAAGACTGTCATAGTATATGTGAGAGGTGATGAAGGTCTGAATTAGGATGTGGCTATATGAGTAGAAAGACAGAGATGTATGTGAGAGATATTGTGAAAGTTGAAACAACTAGATTTGGCAACAGATTGAAAATGTGAGATGACTGAGAATGAAAAGTCCAGAATGTAAGCAAAGTTGTAGGTCTGACTGACTGGGAAAATGGTAGTCCCCTCAACTATAATAGGGAAGTTCAAAATTAGAGAGGATTTAGAAGCAAAGATAATCATTTGTTTTTGACATATTGAACTCCAGATGTCTTCCTGAAGTCAAATTCAAAATGTCCAAAGCCAACATGAAAGGCCTGAATGTAGTTCAGTAAAGAGATTAGGGCTGGAGAATTCAGGAGATTATCAACATAGAGATAATAACTGAATGCATAGAACTGATGAGATCACCAAATAACAGTGAAAAGAGAAGGGATAGAGCATTGGGGGAAAACCCCTGTTACTAGGTGTGACATGGATAAAGAACAGGTGTAGGAAATCAAGATAAAGAAAAGACCGTTAGACTTGTCAATTAAGGACAGTTTCAGTTGAATGATGACACTAGAAACCAGATTGCGGATTTAGAAAAAAGTGAGAAGAGGCACCAGCTTTTTCAAGGATGGCTGTTCTCAAGCCAAGAACCAGAAGAAAGATAAAGTATGCTAACTATCAGAGATGATCAGATCCAATTAGGGTTTGTTTTTAGGGATGGGAGAGATAAGGACATGTTTTTAGGTAACAAGAGATTGAAGGGGTGTGTGTGTTGTGGGAGGGGTGGGGGGAAGAAAGAGGATGGCAGTAGTAACCCTGGGTAGGGAATTAGTAAGGCATGATCAGCAACAGGGAGTTGAGGGTGGAAGACTATATAGAACTGAATTGGTTTATGATGGATTAAAATAAGAAAAGAAGGAGAACATAGCCAGTACAAGGGTGATGGTCTGGAAAGAACTGAGGAGTAGGGAGAATGGAGGTCAAAATGAGGATGAAGAATAAGGTTAGGGTTCTTAAGGCATAAAGACTAATGATAAAAGATTATGACCAGATAATGGAATTTCATAGTTCACAAACATGGAAGTAGAATACACATAGGGAATGGCAAATGCAATGGTATGAGCATCTCTATGTGTAAGTGCAGGGGAGTGAAGAAGCAGATCATGAGAACCGGGTAGTTTGAGGAATTGGGAATTTAAGAAATCTAACAAGGTATCGATATATATGGTGAAGTCCCTCAGCATGAGAGCAGGAGATTGAGATGAGAAAGCCTGATAGCCAGGCAATGAATTCATTGAGAAAGGGATAAGAACGTCCTGGGGGTCAATAGCCATCAAACCATTATTATTTATGTAGTCTTAATAATTTTTCTCAAATAGCATGGTTATTCCTTCATATATGAAATATTAGAAGAAACATCTGAGATGATATACTTAAAAGAAGAAAGGAACAGTGAAGAAATGGATTTGGAAAAAAGGACATCTTTTTCCCCGAGATATTTTTCATCATATTTTTGTAAGATATCCATTGCTTTTTAGAGACAAAGTTTTCTTGAGAAGTGTCACAAATCTTTAAGATAGGTGAGTTTTACAATTGGATCTCCAATTAAGCTGACAAATGTCTGACACTGCATGAAGGTAGAATATTCTATTGGTAAAATGTGTGAATTAGGAAAAGGGTGGGGAGGAATCAAAGGAATAAATTTAAAGCTCTAAATTTTGGCTCCAGTTCACATTTCTGACTGGGCCATATGAATTAGTGTTTCTTTTTATAATTCCACTTATTTTGATTAAATCATATCCCTTTTGGAGTTTCTGTAAGAAGCCATCTATCACCATCATAGAATAAATTTTCTCAGTCCTCATTTTCCTTGACCTCTCTGAAGCATGTGACAATACTAACCAACCCATTCTTTTCAAAACTCTCTTCTCATAATTTCTGTGACACTACATTATCCTGTCTCTTCTCTCATTTCTGATTGTTCATCCTCTAAAGTCTTCATTGGTTCTCCTTACTTCTTTAGCTTTCAACTCTTAATATCCCCAATAGCTCAGTCTTCATCATTGTATCTTCTCTAATACCTCTTCATTGAGTTAATCCTCCATCTTCAAGACTTCAGATAAGACAACTATGTTAATATCATGCCCAGGTTTCTTGACTACTACCTGACTGTCCCATTGGCTAAGCTTCCTATTCTTGAACTCTAGCCTTTTGGGGCTAAGTACCCAATACCAGTTAAGCAGATTTTTCTGATAAAGAACACATTCCTATTTCAATGTGAATGTATATCAATTACTGCTCCAGTGCCTGCCTGAATGGAAAATCAGGTTTTGGACTCAGTTTAGCACTTGACTAAGCATATTTATTCCTGCTAGTCTTTTACACCTTACATTTCCAGTTTCTATTTACCTTCTAGACCCACATCTCAGTGTGCCTGCCTGTTCCTAGAATAACAGAGTTCTGACCAGAGATTGGATTCCAGGAACAGAAAACCCAACCAACATGAAACTAGGGTAGATTGATTAGAGTACTAAGATCAGTGATACTGGTTAGTTGCTGACACAAAGAACCTTTTACCTCTGCCTGGGGAGATGATTGTTCTTAAATGGGCTCAGGTACTATGGTTGGGGGATTACAGGAGCAGGAAATCAGGCATGCCATCATAGTGGGGATTTAATAAATGATTGTTGTTGATAAATTCTACAACATACAGCAATGAAATTAGGAAATGTTAACCTATTAAGGCATCTTGCATAAGGACAAACTTACTTATCCAGAGGGAGAGAAGAAGAAGGGTAGCCAAGATATGCATAATTTTACAGAATTACTGAATTGAAGATTTGGAAATGACCTTAGAGGCCAATTAATTCAACCAATGATTGAAAGAAATCCCCATTATAACATCACACATGTGATCATACAACATCTACTTGAAGATCTTCAGAGAGTGGGAAATCACCACTTCTTGAGGCAGTTTTTCCCCACTTTTAGGAAGCTCTAAGTACTAGGAAATTTTTCTTTATATCAACCTCTGTGCTTCAGGAGGAAAGAAAACTTGGAATGGAAAGACAGAGGACGAATAAGAGAGGAAGACACAGTGAGAGGTAGGCAGAGAGAGAGAAAAGAGGAAAGAACAGAGAGGTAGAAGAGAATAAAAGAGAAGAAATTGTTATTTTTCTTAACTAGCTATATCAGTAAGGCAAGATTCATGATATCAATGGTGACCATGAATATTCCTGTATAGTTTGGGATTGCAAAATATAAGAGACTCTCTATATAGAAGGCAGAAGAAGTAAAACATTTATTCAGACACCAGAGGATCAAATCCCCAAACAAATAATTCCAATGAGACATAGCAACAATTGTATCCCAAAACCAGGAAGTCTACTTTGATGTAACAGCCAGGAAATTAAAACACAATATTGCAGCATAGAGCCAAGTCATCCTGTAACCTTCCCTTCTGCTAGGGCCTTCCTGTAAACACTCACTCAGGAATCCTAACTATCTGCTTGTCTCTGTCCTCTCCTCCGAGGTTCTGAGAGCTTGCAGTTCTGAAAGCCCTTGCAGTTCTCATAGCCCTTGGAGCTAGCTAGCTCATGTACTTGATGTCTCTCTAAGTCTCTCTATCTCTTCCAGTTCTCTGTCTCTGTAGTCCTCTCTCTCAGCCCTTCCAGTTCTCTCTCTGCATAATGGCTACCCTCAAGGTAGTCATTACACACACACACACACACACACACACACACACACACACACACCCTTGTTAGGGGCAGAGGGCTTCATACCTAATCAGTAAAAGGGTGTGGGCCTGGGGCCTCACATCTAGTTAGCAAAAGGTGTTGGGCCTGCCTACAAATAAGCCTGCCCTAATCAAGCTTCCCTTAACTAGCTCTACCTGAGGCCTATTAAATGGACTTGGAAGATCTTTAATCACATTAATACCACACTAGAACACTGCAAGGGAAAAATAGATAAGTTCAAATGCTAGAGATGGAGAGAACTGGGATCTCATGAACCTTGTTCTTACCTGAACCAGGTAAAAGCTGAAAACAAACAAAAAGAATATCAAAATACAATAAAATAAATAGAGTACTAGCCTAGGAAAAGGATGAAGGAAGTTTAAGAGAAATGATAGAATTATAGAAGATATTATTTGTTGTTTTTGTTTAGTGTCTTCATGACCCCATTTGAGGATTTCTTAGCAAAGATGCTGGAGTGGTTTGCCATTTTCTTCTCCAGAACATTTTACAGATGAGGAACTGAGTCAAATAGGGCTAAGTAACTTGCCCAGGGTCATACAGCTAGTAAGTGTCTGATTCAAATTTCAATGTCAGCTAAATAATATAACTCTAAAGAATTAAAGGGTTAAAGAATAAATTCTATAAATAGCAATTAATTATACCCCCAAAATTTAAACAATGAGACAATATGCGAAAACTTATAGGATGCAGACACAGCAATCCTTTAAAAATTTTATACATTTTAACAGTTAAATCAACAAAAAGAAAGAAGATATTAAGGAACAGATCATGAAAAAGAGACCTAAAAATTCAACAAATTAATAACTTAAACTATCAATACAAAATAAAAATTATGAAAATAAAAGAAAGATAGACATTTTTACAAACCATTGAGATTATAAATATAAGTAAGAGTTAAGCAGTTTAGTAATCCAAGCAAGTAAACAAATTATTAGCTAATTTGATTTTAAGAGAGGAAAATCAAGTGATTACAATAAAAAGGAATTCACAACAAATAAAGAGGAAATGGAAGAAATTGTCAGAAAATAATTAAGTCCAAGTATATGCCAACAAAACTGAAAAATTAAATGGATGAATATTTATAAAAATGAATGTATTTAGACTAAGAGAACAAATAGAGAATCTAAACAACTTAAATGTCAGAAATAGAAATTAAAGAAGAAAAAGTTAACTTTCAAAGAAAAAATCATCAGGGTCAAATGGACTTAAAAACAAATTCTATGAGATATTTGAAGAACAAGTAGGCCCTGTATTCTGTAAGCTGTTTGCCAAAATTGCGGATTATTTTTTAACCTTATTATATTCCTACCAGACAAAAATTTTCCTAGCATTCAAATAATGGAAAAAAGTAAGACGGGGGTAAGGAACTATACACTAATATTACTAATGGATATTGGTGAAAATAATGAATAAAATTTTAGCAAATGGACAAAGATATAGTAAAAACAAATTATTCATTATGATAAAATTATATTTGTACCAGAATTAATAGTAAGTTTGCTGGAACATAGGATCGCAAATCTGCAGGCAGGAAGAGACCTCAGAGGCCATCTAGTGAGTTGAATATTGGGTAAATTATAAAGATAATAAAACATTAATAACAAAACTATTAAAATCATATAATTATATAGGTAGAGACAAAACTCTTCAACAAAATATAACACTAATTTATATGAAAAACATAAAAAGCAGAGGAATAAATTAATCTTTCCCTAATAAGATACACAGTAACAACATAACAATGAGTTCGTTATAATTAAAAAATGCTTGAAAAAATTCCAATAAGAGGCCCAGGCCAAGTAAAGATTTTCACTGTCATAACTATTAGTTAATAGTTGTAAAAATATATAGTTATAGCAAGAAGTTGGGAGAGGATTGAGTGACCAAGCACAGATAAAATTATTTCTATTTGCAGATGATATAATGATTCATTTAGAAAAACTGTGAAATTCAATGTAAAAAAGTAACTAAAACAATGAATAATTTCATTAAACCAGAAACAATCAGCAAAAGCACCAGACTTTCTACACATTATTAACAAAAACTGACAAGAAATTCCATTCAAAGTAACTAAAACATATGCAAAATATCTGGGAGTTTAACTACCAAAACTCTTAATAATATAAATACAAAGATATGTTTATAGTTGAGCCATGACAATATAATGAACATGATTATACAATGTAAACTAATTGACAGATTTGGTGTCCTACCAATCTAAATAACAAGGAGCACCAAAACAAAATAGCAATAAAAGTCAAGATTCTTTGTGGAGAAAAAGACTTGAAATGAAAAGGAACTAGTAAGATGCCAAAATATATTGTAAAGCAGTATGATCAAAATTATCTGATCCTGTTTAAAAACGTTTATCAGTGAAATAGTAAGCAAGGTTCAGAAGCAAATATATATATGTGTATATATATATGTATATACATATATATATATATATATATATATATATATATATATATATATATATAGTAATCTAACATGATAAATCAAAGAACATGAACTGCAGAGGAAAGGATCTTCTATTCAACATGTACTGCTGGAAAATTTGGACATCAGTTTAACAGAAATTAGTTTTAGACAAATACCCTATACCACAATATGCTCCAATTGGATGACAAATATACAAACTCAAATCACAACACATAGGTAGATAGATAGATAAATACATAGATAGACAGGTGGATGGATAGATATAGAGAGAAGAAAAAGAAATGAGAATGAAAATACTATATATGACTATGGCTATGAGAATTCACAAACTACGAAGCAGTAAAGGCAATCATAAAAGATAGATCATTTTATTACACAAAATGAAAAAGCTTTTATATGAACAAAGTCAATGTAAAAGAGAAACTATTGAAAGAGGGAAAAAATCTTAGCAGCAGTATCTCTAATAAAGTTCTAATAGGTATTTAGGGAATCCATATATGAGAACAAAAGTAATTCCCCAATAGACAAATGGCAAAGGATATGAATAGGCAATTTTTCAAAAGAAGGAATGCAAAGTATCAGGATGAAAGAATCTTGTGATTCACTAATAAGAGAAATACAAATTGAAACAAATTTGAGATGTCACCTCATGCCCACTAGAATTGCAAGATGATGCAAAACAAAAATGGCAAATGTTGGAGGGACTATGATACGGCAGGAGAACTGATTCACAGGTAGTAAAGCTGTGATTTGGAAAAACTGTTTGGAATTTCACTTTTTTTAAGTCACTACACTATACACATCATTTGACCCACAAATACAACTGTACATATCAAGGAGGCAAAAATAATGGAAAATTCCAATACATACCAAAATAGTCAAATCATTACTTTGTTGTGTTAACAGAGAACTGGAAATTATATGGGTTCCAATACACTAGGAAAGAGTTGAACAAATTGAGGTATATAAGTGAAATCAAATATTACACCATAGGAAAAGATGAACAGTAAGCACGAAGTTTAATTGGGGTGGGAAGAGTCACTGAGAAGTGACAAAGATATAAAAAAAGAAACAATAAAACATCCCTCTAAAAATATGAACCAGAGGCAAAGATGTCTATTTACTTTGTTTTTTTTTAATCTCATAAGAAACAAAGCCAACCATACATCTCAAGGGAGAAGGCTAACTATGGTAATGTCATTCTTCTATATTTCATTTAGGAGTCTGACAAGCAAGCACTCTGTGCCTCCAAACTGTCAATAGGGCTGACAGAACCACTTAAGCTAATTAACTAGATAGGTTTTTAAAATGTAATGGAAACTGTACTGATGCACCGCTTAATTATTTAAAAACCACAACATGCTAAATCCACATTGCAAAACCTTTAGTAAATATAGTGTTGCCATTTTGTAATTAATTTTATCACCTGACTTAGATGCATACAGAAAAACACTTTAATACTTCAAGACTCTGTGACTTCATTACAATGGTAACTCCTTCCAAATGTGAAAAGATAAAAACACAAAAAGAAATAAGGTCTTTAAAATGAGTTTTTGAAGGTATATCTTAAGTACCCTATACTTCATATACAATGCAGTTCATGATTTTGTTTAAAATGCAAAATTAATTGTTTATGTTATGCAAACATAATTAATCTTTGTACATGACAAATCAGTAAGGTCATAACAAGCAAGTGCTTTAAAAGACACACACATATGATATGGAAGTTAACAAATATCTACCTGACAGTATAACCTGTACAGAGGCAGAACGGAGTCATGAAGATCTGACTTCAAAAGCCACCTCTTACACTTACTGGCCATGTGACCCTGTGCAGATCACTTAACCTCTATTTCAAGCAGCTTCCTAAAACTTGTCTTCTAAGTCATTGAGGGGTTACATTCTAAGTTAATGGATGGAATTCCCAGGCTAGTAAAATCAGAGATCTTACTTTTTTCCCCACACATATAAAATCTATAACACTACAGTGTTAAACTCAATAGTTTCTATATATCAATTAAATGTGCTTAAAGGGAAATAGAGAGCTCTCTTTTTGTGTAATACCATTATTCTGAATCCACCCTAACAAGCATACAACTGAACCTTTGCCCTATTATCCTCATTTTCTCTTCCCTTTCCAGAAACCAGCAATGGGGGCGATTTAGGAAACAGTCCTGTTCCCTGACATTTTTCAATAGTACTTTCTATCTCAACTTGTATTTAGAGCATCCTAATTTATACTACAGATATTTATGAATGTCACATCTCCCCTAAAAGACTGTAATTCCTTAAAAGACAAATGATGTAATACAATGTTTTGCAAGATACTTCAAAGCATTATTTAGGCATTTAATAAAGTTTAAGATCTCTGGGTTTGAATCAGTAAGACAAGATTCATGATATCAAAGGAATTGTATTGACCAGTAATTCCACCCCAATATAACAGCAAGGAGATTAAAACACAGTATCACAGCAAAGAGCCAAGCCATCCTGTAACCTTCTCTGCTGCTAGGGCCTTCCCTAAGCACTCATTCACAAATCCTAACTGTCTGCTTCCCTGTGTCCTCTCCTCCTGCAGTTCTGAAAGCCCTTGCAGTTCTCAGAGTCCTTCCAGTTCTCTCTCTGTCTTTCAGTCTTCCAATTCTCCACCTCTCTTGAAGTTCTCTCTTCTTCTCCCAGTTCTGTCCCCTTAGTGGCTGTCTCTACTCTGAACTTAATAGCTACCTGCAAGGTACTTATACCTTGTCTAGGGCCCTGGAGCTTGGCATCTAGTAGCAAAATCGTGTGGGCCTGCCTACAACCAGCCTCGCCTAATCAAGTTTCCCTTAGCTAGCTCCCCCTGAGGCCTATTAAATGGGGGGGAAGGGAAGATCTTTAATCATGATAAACTCTACAGGGTGGTAGTACAATTTTTTTAATCTCAGTTGAAAGTAGGACTAATTATAGTCCAAATTCTGATGGTTCTTATATTGCTGGAAAAAAAATATATATATACACACATATATATTTATATATATATATATATATATATATATATACATATGTATGTATATATATATATAATATATGTATTTATATATACACATGTTTTCCTTTGGTTAACAAACTTTTGAGATCATCTAGAATCCTCACATACAAAATCAAAAAATGTAAGAATTGGAAAAAAACTAGCATCTCTATAAAACACTTTAAGGTTTTAAAAGTCTATTACATATGTTATTTCATTTAATCTTCACAACAGCCAGTTGAAACATGTGCCATTACTATCCATTTTACAGAAAGGTCACACAGTTAAATAACTCTCTGAGGCAGGATTCGAACCAGGACTTACTGATTCCAGGACCAGCATGTTATACATAGCACCATCTAGATACCTAACACATCTAGTTACAATTTTCCAATCACAAACATCCTAATATAAAATAGGAAGATGTATACTCTCCAAAGGTGTTTGCCACTGCGTTGGAGGTTCAGAATACAAGATCTTCATCACCTCATGTCTTAATTACTACAATAGCATACTGATGGAGCTGTCTGCCTCAAATATTGTCCCACTCCAAGACATTCTCCATTCAGCCACTAAAGTGATTTTTCCTAAAGTCTGATCATGTCACTCCCTGGTTCAGCAAACTCCAGTGGCTTCTTATTGTCTCCAGGAGCAAATGTCAAATGTTCTGTCTGGCATTCAAAGCCCTTTATGACCCCTACCTACCTGCTATCTTTCAAGTCTTCTTATATCTGATTTTTCAATTTATACTCTTCAATCCAGGGACACCGGCCTCCTGACTGTTCCAACAGTCTCTCTCAGCTCTAGGTATTTTCTTTGGCTGAATCCCATGTTTGGAACACTCTGCTCCCTTGTAATGTTAAAGAAATAGAAAGATCTTCCCTATCCATTAATAGGCCTATGTGACCACATGTGCTCAATCACAGCTGTGGTACAGCTTGAGACACATAGAGCCCATTGGGGGGAAAAACTTGCCTATGGAGGAACTTGCTTAAAGGGGAAGCCTGCTTAGGGGGAGGTTTGCTTGCAGGAAGGCTTTCATACTTTTGGGTACTAAGCTAATTTAGGCACTCAGTCACTTGAGTTGTGATGTCTTCTGGCTCTGAGCCAATTAGTCAAAAGTGTATATATACACTGAGGTGAGATTTTGTTTTGGGGGTTTGATTATGAGAAAGATCTTTTGATTACCTGAAGGGGACTCTGAGTAGCCATTTTGTTAAGAGCCCCCAACTACTCAGATGTATCTGTGCTCCCCCATCCAGTAGTACGCGTAGGTGGTTTTATTACCTTGTTCAGATAGCTAGAGCCCTGTCTGTTGGATCTTGTGCTACTGCTTGGATTTTCTCCACATTCAGGGTGCTGACTTTTCCCCTGAACTGAATGTAAGTAAAGTAAGATTTTTGACCCTTTTAAAAGCTACCTTTCCTTTAAATGCAGATCAAAGGACCTGTGCTAGCTGGGCATCCTGCGTGTGCCAGGGTGCTTGCTGTTACACCCCTCTGTTCTGAGTAGTGACCTCCATGGCTTCCTTTAAATCCCAACTAAAACCCCACCTTTTACAGGTAGCCTTACTTAACCCCTCTTAATTCTAGCACTTTCTCTACATATCGCTTGCTTTGTATATAGTTGCCCTACTTAATTGTAAGCTCCTTGAGGGCAGAGACTGGGTTGGGTTTTGTTGCCTTACTTTGTATCCCCAGCAATCATTACAGTGCCTGACACATAGTAGGTACTTAATAAATGTTTACAGAATTGAACTGAATTGAACACAAGCTAAAAGGGGATTCCTTTTGGATGGTGAGGTCCTTCAGATGTTGCTTTGTATTGATGACTTTAGGTTGTTAGAGTCAAGCCATCTAGACACTGCAACACTTCTAAAAGAGCTGTGTAACCACTCCAAAAAGTCTGACTTGACCAATAGAAAAGATGAAGTAGATTAATGTTTATTGCTGAAATTACCATAGCATTTGGATGGATAAAGCATATAACATGTCTATCAGTAACATATCTGGGACAGACAGTACTGATGGCTAATGAAGTGGGACTGAGTTGAAGAGGAAAAGAGATGGCTGGATTGCCTTCAGGAAACTGAAAAGTTCCTTTAATGATCCCAAGTTTCCAGTGGAAACAAAGGTCTATCTTCTCAATTCAAATATTCGAACAGTGCTTTTTAGCAGGAAGATATGGGATATGACAGTCTCTGAAACATTAATGAATATCACACAGAAGTCAACAGAAAACCAGGTTGTTGTTGCAAGAAGGATGCAGGTATGTATGACTGATATCATAACACATATGAATGAGGTCCTTTCAAGATTGTTTTTCTTAATCGTCTGTATTCTTGCCAGCTAAGTCTACCTGTTTTTATTTTCTTCTATTTGAGTAGTAGTCCAGGTCCCAGCTTCTCTCTTAATTGTAGCTGGGTGAAATAAAAAAATTTACATTCAACTGTTTCCATGTCAACCATTTTATATCTCTTAGATATAGACTACCTTTAAAAAAAATTCTAAGTCTCATAAACAGCTACAATATTTTGAATATATGTACTGAACTTGTGATTTAAGGTATTTTAGAGGTGATATTGACTATACACAATTTTGACTTCATTGTTTACCTGTTTACTTTAGAATGTAAACCACCCCCCCTCCAAGATGCAAATCTTTCTTAATTCTGCTTCTAACTAGGCTGCTTGCTTCTCCCTTTTAGTTCAGTGACTGTTTCCTATAAAAAAACTATGTAGGAATCTCTAATCCTATTCTAGGAAAGAGGAAGAAATAAAAGTTGATAAAGATTAACTTTTAAAGAAAAAAGGAAAATTGCCAAAAGATAGATTCTTGTGGATAATTTATTTAAACTTTTTCTAAAGGCATAACCCTCATATACTGCAAAATATTACAAAATGTGATAAACAATGATGGCATTTTACTCAACTAATTTTAGAGGGTAAATATATTTTTAATCTTAAAACTCCCAAAATAGATACCACATAAAAAGAGAAAAGTTATAGACTAATATTACCTAATGAACACAGATGTAAATACCCTAAATAAAATTCTACCAAGGAGAACGCAAAAGTATAATAGAATTATATATTATAACCAAATAGAGTTATGCAGGGCTGATATAAGAAAACTATTAGCATGATTCATTATATTAACAGGAATACAAATTATAAAATATTACCACAATAGATACAAGAAGGTATTTGCTAAGGTCAAAATTTTTTCCTGATTTAAAGTAAATAAATTAATTACAGGTTTTATTTTTCAATAGGAGAAACACGCTATACTTAGAAGGAAGGTCTCAGAGTCAGAAGAAATAGGCTGCTATCTCTGCCATTTCCAGCCATGTCACCTTGGATAAATTATTACTTGTTTATTTTTAACTGCAAAGGACTGCCACTTCTTAACAAAATGCTAATATAATGTTGGCAATACTGATTGAAGAAGAAGAACAAATAGGAAGGTAAAAAATTAAAATATCTTGTTCTTGTAGAGCACATAATTGTAGGGATCATCAACCAAAAAAATCTTTCCAAGTAATAATTTAGTAAAGTTAGAGGATATAAACTACCCCCAATAAACAATTAAGTTAGAAAATACAGTATTTTAAAAGGAAAAAATATTTGTAATGAGAACAGAAAGTCAAAAGTCATGACATTTTTAAAAGTAAATTTTTAACTTCAAATGGCCAAAGTATATGAAGAATGGGTAGATAGGGGTGAATCAACCGACGAACAAGCGTTTATTGAGTGTCTATTATATGCCAACTACTGTGGCAGGTACTGAGGTTACGATAACAATAACAAAAGTGAAACTTCAGTCCTTGAACTCAAGGAGATTACATGTAATCATGGGAAAAATAAGGGCACATATTCATAAATGTGAAATAGCTAAGAAGTAAATGAAATGCACTGAAGAGGTAAAGAGACACCAATATCTGGAAGGATCAAGTAAAACATCTTGTTACTAGTAGGTGGCACTTTAGCTGAACTTTGGCCTACACAAAAATACTAAATAGAATGAAGATGATAATACATTTTATATTAACGTATGTCTTTAACAATTAAAACCTATATGAGTTATTTTCTAGTATTTTACAATGTAAGATTTACTTTGAAAACAACACAATCAATTTTTCCCACGTAATGATATCATAAACAATTCTCAAAGCTTCATGAAATGACAATTTTTTAAAAATGGATCAGTGGAATACAAAAGATCATTAAAAATTAAAATGTATTTAAATTATTATAATAATATGTAACAAAACAAAATTAACAAAATGGTAGGGCAAGAAATCACTGTTTAATGCATGTTGCTGGGACAACTGGATAATAGATAATAATTACCTTGGATCCCCATTTTGTGACTTATGTTGTGATAAATTCCCCAGGGTAGAATTGCTGGGTCAAAAATAATAATAATAATAATAACAGAAGTAACCAGCAGGAGCAATAGCAGCAGCAGCTTCTGACATTTATAGAGCATTATGGCTCTACAGTTTATAGCAAAGAACTAGAAACAATGGGAGTACATACTGACTGATGGAATGGTAAAACAAATTGTGGTTCATGAATGGATGGATATGAGAGGCAGTGTAGTGTAGTAAATAGAGCACTGGAAATGGAATCAGAAAAAAAATCTGTATTCAAATCACAACACAGATAATACTTACTAGCTGTATGACCCAGGGTAATTTACTGAATTTCTCTGTGCTTCATTTCCCTCATCTATAAAATGAAGGGTTTGGATCCATTAGTCTCTAAGATCCCTTCCAGCTCAAACTGTATGATCCTATCACTTAGCAGATACATAATATGAGAGTTTTCTTTTGGGTATAGTTTGGACTAGATGACCTCTGAGGTCCCCTCCAATTCTCAAATTTTGTGATTTGATTAATGTTATACAATATCAATGCATTGTGATAAATGAGGACTATGAAGAATTTAGAGAAACATGAGAAGGCTTATATGAACTGATGCATAGTAAAGTAACAGAAGCAGGAAAACAGTTTTTATTACATGCCTATTGTGCTAGCTGCTAGAGATACAAATACAATGAATGAAACAATCTCAATTCATAAAGTGCTTTAATCTTAACTCTAAAGCATTAAATAAATGTGAGTTGATTTTTGGTAGCACAGAAAAGTTCAGTGTTCTTACAGTTCAGCCAGCATTCTTGCAGCAAAGGTATCCATTACTGCCTGGAACACTAAGGTAGACAAGACTATGTTAACAATTTACAAACTCTATGCTTCTATACTACTTACACACTGCTGGGTCACCTAGATACCATGCTGTAGCATTGCTCTTAGTGGAGATCTTTCATAAGTACTATCCCAAAAACAACAATGTCCTGTTTTCTTTCAAAAAACAAAAATGAAATTCTTACACATTACAATTAGGCTAGTGCTTTTAACTTGTATTTCTAAACCATCAATTTGTAATGATTTATTCATATCCTCTTGCCTAGTTATTTTGGTGAAAGGTATGAATTTCCAACTAAGCTCTAAAGCCATACAAACAACAAAATGCTTGTTCTATAGGGTTGTTGTAAGGAAAATGCTTTGTAAACCTTAAAGTACTATGAATGTCAGTTATTGTTAATAAAATTACCTGACCCACAAAACTATAACTCAGAATTCACTGGCATTAATTGTGGACTAACTAAATTAAATATACCAACTTTGAGGTGCTATTTAATTTTGTTACAAGCTTTTTATATTTTTTTCTGGTGCCATTCTATTTTACCTAACAGTCATACCCAATAATCTCCAAGAAAACCCTCTCTCTCATGAAGAAAAATAGTTTAGCAAAAGCAACCAATACAGCAAGAGTATCTGAAAGAATATGCAAGATTCTTCTTCAACAATACACAACCTGTCTATTAAAAAAAGAAAATACATTTCCTCATCAGTCTTCTGGAACCAAGATCAACAATTGCATGTGATCAGAAATCTCATATATTTTAGTGTTATCTTCATTTGCACAAATTGTTCAATACTTTTACAGAACAAGAAAACAACTCCAAATAGAAAAAAAGCAACTTTACTCAGATGTTCACAGGAGACTATTAAAAAGAATTTAAAAAAAATATAAGCCCAAGGTTCCAACAAAATAATAATGGCTAGACTCTAAAACTATTTTTATATGATATGTAACAATTGTGGGTAGCATTTATATATGACTTTAAGGTTTATAAAATGCTTTACATATTATCTTGATGTATCTTTTATACAAAATATAACTTAGTATAAGTTAAAATGACAAGAACTGCTATGGGTACATGGAAATAGTTTAAAGACTAATGTTCATTAGGTATTTTTTACCTTTGCTGTAAAAATGATTACAGTCATAGCATAGTCAAAAGCAAGATTTGAAATACTCACAACATAAATAAATCTGCATAGAAATGAAAAACCTGTTTTCTGCTTAAGTAAAAACTGGGGGCTACTTAAGAGACAATGGTCCAAAGCATCCCAAAAAGTTTGTGCGTGCAGTTTTTCTGCTATAGATTGACATTAAAATATAAAGTAGTATCAATAGTCAATGTAATTGGTAAATAGTCAAATCCTAAAGAGTAAAAATTCCCATGAGATGGAAATTGTCTTTGTCATACGTTTTTTTCTTTTTTTAATTTAATATTTTTAGTTTTCAGCATTGATTTTCACAAGAGTTTGAATTACAAATTTTCTCCAGATTCCTACCTTCCCCCCCCACTCCAAGATGGCATATCTTCTGATTGCCCCATTCCCCATTCAGCTCTCCCTTCTGTCACTCCACTCTCCCCCCCATCCCCTTTTCCCTTACTGTCTTGTAGGGCAAGATTGATGTTTATGCCCCATTGCCTGTATATCTTATTTCCTAGTTGCATGCAAAAACTTTTTTTGAACATCTTCTTTTAAAATTTTGAGTTCCAAATTCTCTCTCCTCTTCCCTCCCCACCCACCCTCCCTAAGAAGGCAAACAATTCAACATAGGCCACATGTGTATCATTATGTAAAACCCTTCCACAATACTCATGTTGTGAAAGACTAACTATATTTTGCTCCTTCCTATCCTATCCCCCTTTATCCAATTTTCACCCTTGACCCTGTCCCTTTTCAAAAGTGTTTGCTTTTTATTACTTCCTCCCCCTATCTGCCCTCCCTTCTATCATCCCCCCTTTTTTATCCCCTTCCCCTTACTTTGCTGTAGGGTAAGATACCCAATTGAATGTGTATGTTTTTCCCTCCTCAGGTCAAATCCAATGAGAGTAAGATTCACTCATTCCCCCTCACCTGCCGCCTCTTCCCTCCCAACAGAACTGATTTTTCTTGCCAATTTTATGTGAGATAATTTAACCCATTCTATCTCTGCCTTTCTCCCTCTCTCTCAATATATTCCTCTCTCATCCCTTAATTTGATTTTATTTCTTTAGATATCATCCCTTCATATTCAACTTGCCCTGTGTCCTCTATCTATCTATCTATCTATCTATCTATCTATCTATCTATCTATCTATATTCCCTTCAGCTACCCTAATACTGAGGTCTCATGAATCATACACATCATCTTTCCATGTAGGAACATAAACATAACAGTTCAACTTTAGTAAGTCCCTTGTGATTTCTCTTTCTTGTTTACCTTTTCATGCTTCTCTTGATTCTTGTGTTTGAAAGTCAAATTTTCTATTCAGCTCTGGTCTTTTCACTGAGAAAGCTTGAAAGCCCTCTATTTTATTGAAAATCCATATTTTGCCTTGGAGCATGATATTCAATTTTTCTGGGTAGGTGATTCTTTTAATCCTAGCTCCATTGACCTCCAGAATATCATATTCCAAGCCCTCCAATTGCTTAATGTAGAAGCTGCTAGATCTGTATTATGCTGATTGTGTTTCCACAATACTCAAATTGTTTCTTTCTGGCTGCTTGCAGTATTTTCTCCTTGATCTGGGAGCTCTGGAATTTGGTGACAATATTCCTGGGAGATTTCTTTTTGGGATCTATTTGAGGAGTCTTTCAATTTCTACTTTACCCTCTGGCTCTAGAATATCAGGGCAGTTCTCCTCGATAATTTCTTGAAAGATGATATCTAGGCTCTTTTTTCATCATGGCTTTCAGGTAGCCCAATAATTTTTAAATTATATCTCCTGGATCTATTTTCCAGGTCAGTGGTTTTTCCAATGAGATATTTCACATTGTCTTCCACTTTTTCATTCCTTTGGTTCTGTTTTACAATATCTTGATTTCTCATAAAGTCACTAGCTTCCACTTGCTCCAATCTAATTTTTAAGGCAGTATTTTCTTCAGTGGTCTTTTTGGACATCCTTTTCTATTTGGCCAATTCTGCCTTTCAAGTCATTCTCCTCATTGGCTTTTTGGAGCTCTTTTGCCATTTGAGTTAGTATATTTTTTAAGGTGTTGTTTTCTTCAGTACTTTTTGGGTCTCCTTTGGCAAGTCATTGACTTCTTTTTCGTGGTTTTCTCGCATCCTTCTCATTTCTCTCCCCAATTTTTTCCTCTACCTCTCTAACTTGCTTTTCCAACTCCTTTTTGAGCTCTTCCATGGCCGTAGACCAGTTCATGTTTTTCTTGGAGGCTTTTGATGTAGGTTCTTTGACTTTGTTGACTTCTTCTGGCTGTATGTTTTGGTCTTCTTTGTCACCAAAGAAAGATTCCAAAGTCTGAGTCTGAATCTGAGTCCATTTTCACTGCTTGGCCATGTTCCCAGCCAACTACTTGACCCTTGAGTTTTTCATCAGGGTATGACAGCTTGTAGAGTAGAGAGTACTTTGTTCCAAGCTTGAGGATATGTGCTGTTGTTTTCAGAGGTATTTCTATACAGCCAGCTCTGCCACACCAGCGCTCCTCCTCCCTCAAGAACCACCAACCCAGACCGGACTTGGATCTTAAGCAGGCTCTGCACTCCTGCTCAGATCCGCCACTTAATTCCTCCCACCAGGTGGGCCTGGGGCAGGAAACAACTGCAGCTGTAGTTCTGAAGCTGCACCACCCCTGCTGTCCCCTGGGTGGTGGCCAAACCCACGAACACCTTTCACTCTTTCCCCCACAGCTTCTCCCACTAACATTCTCTGTTGTCTTTGGTGTTTGTAGGTTGAAAAGTCTGGTAACTGCTGCAGCTCACTGATTCAGGGTGCTAGGGACTGTTCCACCTGGCTCCTGGTCTGATTGGTCCTCACGCCACCTATGCTGGGCTCTGCTCTGCTCCCAGCTCCATGAGTGATAGACCTTACCCAGTGACCATCCAGGCTGTCCTGGGCTGGAACCCTGCTTCCCTCTGCTATTTCATGGGTTCTGCAGTTCTAGAATTTGTTCAGAGACATTTTTTATCAGTGTTAGGAGAGTCCTGGGAGAGAGAACCTTGGCAAGCCCCCGCTTTCCAGTTGCCATCTTGGCTCCACCCCCACATATATTTTAACATATGGATCAAATTTTGAGTTGGCTAACTTGTTCCAGACTTCCTATGGGAAAAACAAATGTAGACTCCATAAGACTAAGGAATAATATTCCTTGAAGTAAATGTCAGGATACTCAAATATTATTTAATGGCATGTTAATGGCAGCTTTTCTTCCAGTAATATCACAACTATGAAAATATAATAGACTCAACAGGAAAATTTGATTCAAGCGTGTATTTTCATTCTATTTACAGTATTTCAAGAATGCAACTAAGATAAGGTCAATCTAGACACTCGAATCAATGTGTTGAATGTGCAACTATAGAAATTTCATTCTCAATATATTTTGTTGTTGAGAACACAAAAATGCTAGAGAAAGGGGCAGCTAGGTAGCACAGTGAGTAGAGCACCGGCCCTGGAGTCAGGTGGACCTCAGTTCAAATCTGGTCTCAGACACCTGACACACTTACTAGCTGTATGACCTTAGGCAACTCACTTAACCCCAATGGCCCTGCCTACCCCCCTGCAAAAAAATAAAACAAAAAACAAAAAATTGAATGGTCTGAGGAAAGGATTTATATTAATGACTTAATGTGTCAATATGGGAAAGAAGTAAAAATAAAATAATGTTAGTTACATATTACTTCTATTGAACTCAAAGAATTCCATATACAAAAGCTGGACCAATTGGACCAACTATCTCATTTTATAGCTAGGGAACCTGAAACTTGGAGAAGTTAATTAATTTATCCAAAATTACAAAGCTAGTTACTGGCAGAAAAAAGAAGAGAACTCACAATTCACATGCCCAATCTAGTCTAGGATTCTTTATGTGAGTTCTAAAACTTTCAATATTGAAAGTTCAATTTTATTCTGCTTAATATAAAATAACAAGATAGTAAGTTATTCTAAGCTCTGTACCTTCCAAAGTGCTCTAAAATAGTCTCTATGTTCTGGTACAATCAAAACATAGTCATTAAAGTACTAATCAAATCAACATTTAAAGGAATAAATTACTAATGGACAGATCTGGACTATTTGTTAGTTATATTGGGTGTGTAAGCTCTGGAAATCTCTGCAAAACTAACCCCTATGTTATAAAAACACTAAGAAGTACAAGTTTGCTTTAAGCTCACAGAACCTTCAACATCATTGTTAAAGTATTTCATTTCTACCCCATGCTACCCCCACCTCCAAAAAATCTATGCCCTCAGGGAAAGCTTAGGTTCCATAAGTAGTCAATAACTTTAAAATCAATATAATTAAGAATGATATGTTAAAACTAGGATACATTTTTCTTAGGCGAGGCTTTTATTTTTATATGACTAAGGACTAATGTAGTGTTGCACCTTGGGCTTTATAACAGGGGCAAGGTGATACAGTAAAGTGATAAGAACTTTTTCTAGGCTCTACTTAAACAATATTTTAAAATTTCCATAGTTGAAGCTACAGTTATTTCCTCATCAGTTCTCTCATATTTAAGTTTAGGCATGTTGAAAGCCCGTACATCCTTTGTCTGCTGCAGATACATTGTGCTGATGAGAATAAAATACTATTCAAGCTAGAGTACCATGCAAAATGACTCCACTCCTGAAATTCTCTGTGTAAAAGATTAATAATATCTCTACCTTGGACCCTGAGAAGACCTGGGTTTGAAATGGCTGCTTCAAAGTAATTAGATGACTTTCAATATACTCCTTTCAATAAATTTGTATGAAGCATCTACTATCTCTGCCAGGCACTATACCAGGCAGAGAGGGTACCAAGATGATATACTTTCAATGGTGGTGAGGTCTAAGACATAATAGTGAGTACCCGAAGTTTATGGAAATGAGGATTATAAGACCTGAGGATTTTAATGTAGGGAAGAGCTAGAAAGAGGTAGTCAATCTCAAAAAAAATGCATTGTTGGTAGAGCTGTGAATCAGCACAATCATTTTGGAAAGCAATTTGGAATTATGCAAATAAAGTAACTAAAATGTCCATACCCTTTGATCCACAGATTCTATTACTGGGCTTATATCCCAAGGAAGCCATTGATAAGAAGAAAGTCCTCCTATACAACAAAATATAGCAGCATCCTTTTGTGATTGCAAAGAATTAGAAACAAATTATATACCATCAAATGGGGAATGACTAAACAAACAGCGGTATATGAATGTGATAGAATATTACTATGCCATAAGAAACAAGGAGTGTGATGAATACAGAAGCATGGAAAGATCTACATGACTTGATGCATAGTGAAGTAAGCAGAGCCAAGGAAATAATGAGCATGACAATGTAAATGGAAAGGACTAGAATCTTTGGTGAACATATCTCTATTTCATGCCTCAATGTGAATAATCAGAAGGTCATTGGAAAAAAATCTGCATAATTACATCTGTTAAGGAATCTCACATGATTCCAGCATATTCATAAAAGACTGTTTTAGAAGAACCTTTAAGTCATTGTCTTGCTTTAGTTTTTTTTTTTTTGTAATCAATAACCAACAGGAAGATCTTGTGATTTTTCTATACTTTGCAGCGAATGTGTGACTACAAAGATGTAACTTTATATTTAAAGACTGTTTGCAAAAGCCTAAGGGTTTCATTCTGATATTTTCATCAAAGATACTTTTGAAATGGGTGTAGATCATTCTCATAAAAATTTTATGAATAAATATGAGAAAGATGACCTTTGCATAAGTAGTTAGTGATGTCCAGTCAACTACCTTTTTCAATAACAATATGAATTTTTTTGCTACTGTCTTTGCAGCTTTCCCTCCATGAGATTAGTAATAAAATAATTTCAAGACTGTAATGTTTGCAGCACAGATATCTTTTCTGTGTACTTGGTTTACTGTAGCTCCTTTAAGTGACTCTGACTTCTTAACTGCCATATCTATTTCCCTATATAGCATACCAAGATTTGAGGTGTCATGAGTCCAGGTGTTGCCATTCCAGTCTTAGTAATAATGAAAATAGGTCTTAGGAGAAGTACTGAAATATCTGTTCATTTTCTGTTACCTGCTAGTGTCACCTTGTGATGTCATTGGTCCTCTTTAAGAAAAAAGGAAGAAAAACAACAAGGGGTTTGATATGATTTAGTTAGATCTAACTCCAAGCTTTCTGCAGACTTATTCCAGATTCCACAGCTTCATATTTATTCTCCCTCCAACCTCCTCTATACTATCCAGCAAAAAAGTTTACATTCTATACCAGTATTGCCCATGCCTGCCATCTTTCTCTGCTTAACAAGAAGATCAAGTTTTTTCTACCTATGGGGGCTTCTGGGTTCTTTTGGTCTCCATATTGTGGCACCTGCTTTATACCAGTTAAATTTCTCCAGGAAATGGTAGCAATAAATGTCAATATTTTTGTTTACTTTTTTCTCTCTCTCATTTTCTCACATCAATGGTTTGTTTGAATAGGTCATGATGAAGTTACACTATAACTGCATCAAGTGTCTGCTCATCATTATTCTATTTTCTAATTTTATATTGATTTTTATATTTCCTTTAAGCTAGTCATTGGTCTTACAGAATATAAAGGGCTGTTTCTGATATGGCTCCCACAACAGCAACCAGTTTTTCCTGTCTGTTAACATTTGGTACAAAATATTTTGTTAAATTCTGCATAGCATCCCTATACTTCTTCATCCTCCATAACTGATATTGGCGCATAAGCTGTAATTACTGCCACAGTGTCTTTTTGTAGGTGATAAAAAAATAATGAGCTCACTCACTCCACTAATATCCATGTAATGTCAAAGGAATTTAAAGGAAGGCACCTGATATTTTTGGGTGAACTCCCTCCAACACATTTACAGGAAGATGTGGACCAGAGTCACACAGATTAGTCAGACATGGATGGGTTAAAATGGGCATCATGGGATCATGGGAGAAAGGGTCCACATCAATAAGATTAAAGATCTACTACAGTATTGACCTTTTTGCTTTTGGTTTCACTTGTATAATATGATATTATCAAGTAAAGCATGAGATGACATTTCTTATCTCTTTTGAATGCATGATTAAATCAACTCTCTCAACAAAATTAATGCCCTTATACAAACATATATTTGCTTCTCCAAAGGGAAGTTATGAGCAATACTTCCATTTAACTAAACTTTCCTTATTTTTCTTTGTTTCATTTATTGAGAGAATGTCAATATTGATACAGTTGGTATAGTTCAGTTCTTCCAACAACATGTCAACTTGTCACTTGCTAGATAAAGGTCTCACAGAGTAGCAATAGTCAAATTAATATTTATATATGGTTATAAAGTTTTGTCATCATTAGCAACTTTATATACTTTCCCCTCACTCCACAAGTCTCAATGCAAAAGCAGAAGGGAGTCAACCACAGGCCTGATGGCCATTTTTTCTTTTGTTGCATGAATAGCTATGGCCAAAGAATTCATTACCTAATGGCCAATATACTGATGATTAGCATCTTTATTTAGCTATGTTGCTCCTCAGTAGACTCAGTCTATTGGCAAGAACATATATGAAGTTCTCCCAACTTAATACAAACTTCCAGACCTTCATGTTATGCTGACATAGCATCTTAGAACACAAAACCTGCTATATACCAGAATGAAAAAGTACTTTATGGACAAATAAAACTGTACTTTGGAACAATACTTTAAAGATTAAAATTGTAAAATTTTACAAAGAAATTTTTATTCATTTAAAAATATACTTAAGTGAAATAAACACAGTTGCTCATTTATAGAAAATGTCCATACTTCAAGAAGGAAACTCATTTCTGGAATAATCACCAAACTTATCTCTGGAAGACCTATGATGAAGCATGTTACTTACGTCACGATAGAGAAGCGATGGACTCAAGGTGCAGAAAGAAACATATTGTTTGATATGGCTCTTGTGAGGATGTGTTTTGCTTGACTGTGCTTATTTGTTATAAGGTTTTCTCTTTCTATAACAGGGAAGGAGAATTAGCACTAGGCATACCCCAAAAGTGGGAAGAGGATTGAAACATTTTTAAATGTACAGAAGAGAACAGAAAGAAGTTCAGAAGGATGCACAAAGAAGCAGAACAACTTGAAGTACTGTTTGGAACTTACTAAGTATTTTTAAAAATTAAGATTCATGATTCCACAAACAGTCCTCTTTTTGTATTCTGTTATATCTCTAGAAAAACTTTTATTTTTAAGTTCTATTCTGAACTTGGTAAAATTAAAATTTAATTAAAATTTTAAAAATCCACAAAATTCCTCTCATAAATTTCTATTCCTTAATCTCCCTCTTCTTCATACTTTCTAAAACTGGTTTTCATCTTCATTATGACTCCAGTTCCTCCGCTTTCCCTATTTTCCCAGTCTGCTAACCCTGCTCTAGGCTCACTTCCCTAATTTCACAATCTTGGCTCTATGGTTTTACCAGTTCAATTACACAGGACAAGCTACACTTGAATCTCTTATACTTTGTTCTATGATACCTTTCCATACTCCAAGATAACCTTGGGTTGTCTCCCAGTATCTGCCTTCTCTACCTATACCCTCTTTAGAGCACTGGTAGAGAAAGTCATGTAATAATCAAACCCTGAAACTCAATGGTAAATAAATCCAATCAGTAAATCATCAAGCATTTATTAAACATCTACCATGATCCAGGCACAGAGCTATACACTGCAGAAATAAGGAAAAAATAAAACAGTTTTTGCTCTCCAAGAGCTTACTTTGCATTGAGGAATATGTCCATATGTTAATAGATACAAAATATAAATAAAATAAATTCAAAATAATTTGGAGATAGAGGGTAAACACTAACCCATAAACAAAAACCAAACTAGAACAAAAACTATTGAACTTGAATTGTTAACAAAATAGGAAAATAATTCAGCAAAAATTAAATTTAGACCACCATCTAAGACACTATATACCATAATTGGTTTGCAAATAGACATATTATTGAAATATAAATGGTCACGTCAAAAAATTAATAGGGGAAAAAGGAAAAGAGGTACCTTTACAATTTAAGTTTAAGGGAGAAAAGCTTACCAAGTAAGGAATAGAGTTGATCATAAATGATACCACAGGCAATTTCAATTCCATAAAATTAAAAAGTTTGGCACAAACAAAATCAATGCAAGTACGATAAGAAGGGAAACTATTAATTGAGAGGGAAATATTTTCATCAAATATGCTGCACAAAAGTCTAGTTTTCAATACATATGAGAAATTGGTGCAGATGTATAGACCAAGAAGAATTTTCCATTTAATAAGTGGCCAAAGGACATGAACAGAGTTTAGCAGCAGAAATGAAAGTGAACAACATCCACAAGAGAAAATGCTACGAATCACTAATGGCAAGAGAAATGCAAACAGTTCTCAGGTTTTTGCTTCACACATAGCAACTTGGCAAAGATGATTTAAAAACTGAAATAGTCGATGTGAGAGAAGTTTTGGAGTGATGTGCACATTAATATGCTGTTGATAGAGCTATGAATTGGCAGAACTGTTCTGGAAAGCCATTTGGAACTATGAGAGAAAAGTCATTAAACTGTTTATACCCTTTGCTCCAGAGATCTCATTAATAGGCATATACCCCAAGGATGTCAATAACAGAAAGAAAGTTTCACATATATGTAACAAAATACTTATAGCAGCACTCATCATGCTAGGGGGGAAAAACTGAAACAAAGTGTGCTCAATTGACTGGGGAATGACTTAGCAAACTTACATGAAAGTAGTAGAACATGTGGGGAGATGGTGAGATAGTATGTTTTACAAAAGGTAGCATCAAAGCAAAGAGGTTTTGCTACTTGCTAATATGCATAATGAAAGAAAGAAGATGGTCTAAGTAAGTGTAAAACAGAACCTTACTTTCTTAGCTGACCTTTTACTTGGTTCAAATTCATCTGTATATTAAGTCTAAAAGGATCCTGGAAATGGCTAATCCTAAGGAAGGCAGTTGTCGAAAACAAAGAGATGGAATCTGTACCGAGACACAGGAATCAAAGAGAAAAGACAGAATCTTAGTGGTTGTAGGAGGGGTTAGGAAATTGAGAGCTATCTAAAGGTGTGGCTCTCTGCCTGGGTTTTATTAGCTCAGTATAGTAGGTGGCTATGACTAAAGAGATGCCAGCTCAACTTCTTCAGGGTCAAGTTTTAGCCACAATACCCTAGCAAACTTTGGAGAAGCTGGTCTGCAGGTAGCCCAGAAGAAATGAAACACAAAATATAATAGCAGGGAACATTTTCCCACACAGCTGCATTCCTTTGGATTTCTTCATTATGCCCTCAGGGACTCATCATCATATAAGACTGCATTCATTTTCACTTTGACTATTATAAATTCCCAAATTAACTACAAAAGACCTATAAAGGAAGATGCTATCTGCTTCCAAAGAAAAGCTGAAAAATAGAAGTATATACAGAATGGTTTTATATATATATATATATATATATATATGTATATATATATATATATACATACATACACACACACTTATGTATAATGGTAATCATCTCTCTGATGGGGGAGCAGAGAAGGAGGGAAGAAAAGAAAAGAAGTTACATGATAACTATTACATAGCAAGCTGTACATAAGAGATTTTCAGTTTCATGTGCAAACATCTTTTTTTCTATTCTACTGTGTTATGGAAATGCTCATTTTATTTCTTAAGTTTAGAATTTTTTTTAAAAAAGACTGCATTCAGCCTTGGTACTCACACCTCATAAGTACCCTCTGCCCCTTTGAATGGAAGGCAGAAGGAAGAGCTCCTTCCAAAACCTCCATTTAAATAGGATGCCCAGAGCAATTATCTCTTCCTTTCCTACCTACCTGATAGCACTCCTTTGAATTTGGTCTTCTTTTTGACTCCTTTGAACTCTTCATCATGCCTGCATGCTGGGTACCTACCCTCCCCACCATTTTTCAGCTTACTTTTATGTGTTTTCTTTCCTCCTTAGATTGTAAGCTCCTGGACAGCAGATCCTATCTTTTTCATATTTACATCTTCAGTACCAGCACAATGTCTGGCATAAAGTAGGCACTTAATAAATGTTTATTGACTGAATAAATAGATACGATGAACCCAATCGCAAGCAATACTCAGTAGCAAGCATTAACAAGTAGAGACTGACAAATTTATAAGAGTACAAGCCATTCCCCAATTGATATAAGGTCAAAGGATATGAACAGACAGCTTTCAGATGAAAAAAAAAATCAAACTTATCTACAGGCATATGAAGAAGTGTTAGAAATCATTTTTTGTTAGAGAAACGCAAATTAAAAAACCTCTTAAGGGTACCACTTCACACCTATCAGATGGCTAATGTGAACAAAAACAGAAAATGATAAATGGACACTAATGCACTGCTAGTGGAGTTGTGAACTGATCCAATCATTCCAAAAAGCAATTTGGAACTCTGCCCAAAGGGCAACCAAACTGTGAGTGAGGGAGGGCTGTGCAAGGTCAGCAGCCCCACTTTCTCCTCCAGAGTCATCTGGATCCAGTGACCACATATTCATCAGGATGACTGGAGATGACCCAAGATGCAATGGGGAACCCTGGCCCTTTTAGGCTAAGGCCTTTTCATTTACTCACTTAGAATGAAGTGAAGCCCATTCAGTGAATAGGCCTCATTAAGAAGTAAGTCAAGGGATGCCCCTTTAATTAGAAAAAAAGGAAAAAAAATATCAAGCTGGAAGGGCAGACACTCAGGGTTGCTGTCCCAAAGAGAAACAGTTACCACTGGCATTCCCTCTAAGCCAAGAGGGCCCAAAATACAGCCATTAACGGGAGCTTGGGCAGGGACCTATTGTGGTCCAATCTATGAGCTTCAGAGTGAACTGGGTTTAAACTGCAAGCCATGTCATCATTTCCCTGATGTCATGGTCCTCTTTGAAAACGAAGGACAAACACAACTTATGAGTAGACGAACTGCCTGAAAGGGGACCCAGCTAGCTGAGTAACTCAGCTCGTCCTCTCCCTCTCCCTGTCCCTCTCTTTCTCCTCCTCTCCAAAGTAAGGTAAATTTTGATGGCCAGAAGCTGCCCACTTAACTTGGGGTTTACTGGCTAGATGTCTTTCTTTCTTTCTTTCTTTCTTTCTTTCTTTCTTTCTTTCTTTCTTTCTTTCTTTCTTTCTTTCTTTCTTTCTTTCTTCCTTCCTTCCTTCCTTCCTTCCTTCCTTTCTTCCTTTCTTCCTTTCTTTTTTTCTTTCTTTCTTTCTTTCTTTCTTTCTTTCTTTCTTTCTTTCTTTCTTTCTTTCTTCCTTTCTCTCTCTCTTTCTTTCTCTCTTTCTCTCTCCTTCCTCCCTCCTTTCTTTCTCTCTTTCCTTCCTCCCTTCCTCCTTTCTTCTCTCCTTCCTCCCTCCTTCTCTCCCTCTCCCTCTCCCTCCCTCCCCCCCACCTCTCTCTCTCTCTCTCTCTCTCTCTCTCTCTCTCTCTCTCTCTCTCTGTCTCTCTCTCTTTCACAAAACTTTAAACCCAGGACTCACAAAGGAAAATGATATCCACATCTAGATAAGGAATTGATAGACTCTGAATGTAAATCAAAGCATACTTTTTTCACTTACTTTACTCTTTTTCATGGGTTTCTTTTTACTTTTGGTCTGTTTCTTTCACAAATGTGACTAATATGGAAATATGCTTTATATGACATCAAATTGCCTACCATTTTAGGAAGAGGACAAGGGAGAGAAGGAGGGAGAGAGAAAAATTTGCAACTCAAAATCTTGTAAAAAATGAATGCTAAAAATTGTCTTGACATGTAATGGGGAGGGGGGGCAGGAAATAAAATGCTATTTTTTAAAAAGCAGAGACTGAGACTAGCAGAACAATATTTAGCAATGCTCTAACAGACCACTGGAGAGCAGGGTGCAGATTAGACTACATACCCAATAGTCACCAAGAAATCAATACAGACAAGAGGATCAACAAGCACAATGAAGATTCTGCTCCCAAAAATAATAAGAAGAAAAGCAACAAAGATCATGAGAAAACATAAGTAATCATTGTAATGTGGGAGGTATGAGCTGCCCTTCAACATATGTCCTGGCAAACATATTTCCCATTCTCCCCAATGCCAATGTGTATATATGTGGGATAATGTGCTACCAGGCTTATAGTTCTCTTTCAACTTTTCTTACCACATTATTTCATTAAGTTCTTTTGCTTTGAAATAACTGCATCCTCCAGCTGACTAGGGAAAAACTTTAAAAAAATGTAAAATAAATGAGCTATGGTTTTTAATAAATGCAGACCCACATGGTACCTTGAACTAGGAATAGCTATTCTGTAAGCAACATGTAACCTAGATGCTATAAATATTATTAAACTTTAAGAAGCGGTAAATATGAAGAATTCAGAGAAATTTGGGAAGACCTAAATAAGCCAATAAAGAGAAAATAAATAAAGCCAAGAGAACAATGATCACGACTCCAACAATGTACAGGAAAATTACATTAAAAGACATCAGAACTCTAATCAACATAATGATCAATCTTGACTGAAAAGGACTGAAGAAGAACGAAATGCTGCATCACCCCTGCCCCCTACCTTGCTATCAAAGTGGTACAGAATGAGGCATTTGCTTTTAGACATGATCACTGTATCAGTTTCTTTTGCTTTTCCCATTACAAGAGAGAATTCTATGGTTGAGAGAGAGTATTGGGAAATGACATTTTTTTCTTTTAATAACAGGAAGTTTTGATTGTTTTATTGTTGTTACTATTTCTATAAGATTTTTAAGGGTCATAAAACTATGACAGACGGATTCACTACAAATTTATACTGTCTGATCTCAACTTGTCCTCACCTACGAGTGAAAAAACCTTTTATTCTTTCCTGATTAACTCTCTGGAACACTCTCTACAATGATTACAATGATTTACTTTTTCTTCACTCCTCAATCTTCTTGTATCACCTCTTTCAACTCGGCAGAGGAGCTCACCTATTTTACTGGAGAATAGAGGCCATCTGTCACAATTGCCCTCTTGTCCCCCCTACTCTATCCTCAAAACTCTCAAAAGATCACTAAAAATGAAATCAAACAACCAAAGATAGTTTAGCCAGAAGAGATAATGAACACGCCTGTCTTAGGACAAACCGTAGGAGCTAAACAAGGCTATTTAGTTGTTTTTGTTACATGGAAGGATTCAATGTGGAAGGATTAGGTTAAAGTTAAGTTCTACTTTGCATGTAGAAATGTTTACTTTATGAAGTTCCTCCAAAGAAAGTTTGTAAAATTCAGAATTTTTTTAAAAAATTTAAGAAATTACTTTGTAAGAAATTCTTATGTACATATTTGCATGAATAATCCAGATCTCTCTGTTCCCTGGAGAAAAAAACTGTTCCATTTTTGTCTTTGTAATGCCAGGACCTAGCACAGTGCCTTCAACATACGAAGTGCTTAATAATATCTTGTTCAGTTGAATCGAGAGTCCTCATACACAAGTATATGTGGTGTTTTTATTTTATACCTAATTTCAAGTTTGAAAACAATCCTTCCTCCATGTTCAGCTATATATCTCATTTGCTAAGGCACACATATCAATCAGCTATATTTATCACTGACATGTGATAACATTTACCTAATTCTATACATCATTCCTCTGATACCTTAAAAATTCCTTCTCAGTAAAACCTAAAATTCATTTATTCATTAGTAATTACTGTTTTATCATTTGATATTTTAGTAACTTAAATCACAGTTCAGATAGCAAAATCACATCAGATGATCCTGTAACCTGAGTGAGACAAGCAATAAGTATAAGAAAAAATAGAAAATGCAATGTAATTTCTAAATATAATATCAATATGTTTATATTTATCTAGGAAGAATTAACATTCTCTTATAATAATAAGAAACTTCATAATGCTTTATGAGATGAAATAACCAAATCGTAGAATTTTACACTGGAAGGGAACATAGAGAGATCATCTAATCTAATCCCCCTTAATTCATAGATGAAAAATCTAACCAGATTAAATTTTACCTAACTTACAATTATCTATTATATAGATTATCTCTAGATCAATAGAACCAGGCAGTCAGAATTTTCAGATTGTCATTTAAAAGTCAGCTTTTACCCCAATCATATCTTTATACTATTTATCAGACTAAGTTTAGGTAAAGTTAATAACCAACAGACAAGTATATCTTAATTTTAAACATATGAGTTTCTATTTTTAAACTACATAGTGAAGGAAAATGCAATCAAGAAAAAATTCATTGTGATTTATTTAAAACAACTCAAAATGTCATCATAAAATGTCTCACACATTAAAAAGGAGCTACTTTAAACTATTTGCCTTTCACTGCGTGCATAATCTTATTTCATTTTGGAAATTTAATTGTGTTTTGCGTATGACCTTTAAAGCATCATTGTCACAGCTTGATGATAACATCCTCATAATTTCCATGCATCATTCTACCACAGATGGGAAGTAATAAAGTCATAATAGAAATACTCAACTTTATACTGGTATTTGGGAAAATTTTCCTTTCTAAAATTTAAATATTTGTCTTTTCAGAAATAAAGATTACATTTTGCTTGATTTCCTTAGGAAAGCATAGGTATTTTGAAGGGCTAAAAGACCTGAAATATCCTTCTCATTACTCTCTTCTCATCCAAATTCCATCTCTCACATGCAACCAAACTCAAGTAACATCTCCTCCAAGATAATATGCCAGATAAATCCTATAGGCATTATGCAAACACTAAACTAGAAATTTTTTATTTTCAATAGCAATAGATATTTCATTTTATGTAATGAAGTACAAGGTTGCTTTGAGACTACCATGCTAGATCCCTTTTAAATATATATATATATATATGTATATATATATATATGTATGTATATACACACACACACATATATATATATACATACACATATGTGTGTGTGTGTGTGTGTGTGTGTGTGTATAGTTTTAGCTTGTTAAATAAGATTTTTCCCACAAATTAATTCGTAAGTCCACTCTTTGGAGTTTTTGACACAGTTTTCCATTGAAATATTATAAATGATCATTAGATTCTACCACTGGCTCACCAAAGTTTAAACCACAGTATCAATGAATAAAAAAGAAAAATACAAAATGACCTGCAGTCTCAGATTGCCCCCTTTTACATCCGCAGAGATGGGTACCACTAAAATGGTGGTAAATAAGGATTAGGTTGTTAAGAATCACATAGTATTTAGATTTTAACTTAGCTGTTAGTAAAGGCATACCTTGTTTTATTGCTCTTTGCTTTATTGTACTTCACAGATAATACTTTTTTTGTTTATTTTACAAATTGAAGGTTTGTGGCAACCTTGACTCAAGCAAGTCTATCAATAGCATTTTTTTCTAATAGCACATACTCACTTCATGCCTCTGTGTCACAATGTTGTAATTGTCACAACATTTCAAACTTTTTCATTATTATTATCTCTGTTATGGTGATTTGTTATCAATGATCTTTAACATTACTATTATAATGGTTTGGGGCACCACAAACCCATATAAGACAGCAAATTTAATTGATAAATGTGTGCGTTCTGACTGTTCCACCTACCAGCTGTTCCTCCTCCTTTCTCTCTCTCTCTCTCTCTCTCTCTCTCTCTCTCTCTCTCTCTCTCTCTCTCTCTTCAGGCCTCCCTATTTCACAAGATATAACAATATTGAAAGTAGGCCAAAAATTAATAACCCTACAGTGGCCTCCAAGTATTCAAATAAGAGGAAGATTCGACATGGCAAACTTCATTGGTTGTCTTATTTCAAGAACATGTAGCAGCCACCACCATGATCAGTCAACAGTCATCAACATTGAGGCAAGACACCTCCACCAGCAAAAAGATTACAACTTGGTGAAGGCTCAGATGATGTTTAGCACTTTTTAGCAACAAAGTATTTTTAATTAGGGTATGTATAATATTAGTAGACTACAGTATAGTGTAAACATAACTTTTATATGCACTGGTAAACAAAAAAAATCACGTGATTCTTTATTATATTTGTTTTACTGCAGTGGTCTGCAATTGAATGCACAGTATCTCTGAGGTATGGCCTGTACTAAAAATGTCCAAGTCATACTGGGAAAAGACCTGAAAAACAGCAATCTTGACATTTTTATTGGCAAATTAGAATACAGTCAGAAAAGGGAGACTGAAGCCATGCCACATGAGAATCCACTAAAGGACCTAGACATATTTACTATGGAGAGAAGAAGGCATAGTTGGGGAATAAGATACCTGAGATACTTGTAATGCTTGTTCACTTAAAAGAAAAATTACATCTGTTCTGCTTTCCCTCAAAAGATAAAACTAGAAGCAATGATGGGAAGTTAAAGAATGACAGATTTCCATTAAACATACAGAAAAACTTCCTAATAATTCTAACCACCCCAAAAGTAGAATGAATTGTCTCAGAAAGTAATTAAGTTACCTGTCCCTACAGGTCTTCAAGCAGAGGTTGAATGACCATTTGTCAAGGACATTGTAAGAGAATGACAGCTCAGTTCTGGTTTGGGAAATGATCACTGAGATTCCAAACCTTTCTGAGACTCAGATTCTGAGTCTTTAAGTGTTCACACAGACTGAATGAATGAATGACATAATTACAACTTACTTAAAAAAAACCTTCAAGTCATTTGTTGGTTTGTCTAGATACTATGACCTTTTCCAGATTTGGATGGAAATGAGACAGCTAGCGTCATCTATAAGACAACTTCTTTTAACACAAAACTTAAAGGGTTAAAATTAATCATTTGTCCAAATCATAAAAAGCAGACTTGAAACTTTTATATGGGAAAAATATATAACAGGTTTAAAAAAGGGGAGGGGGAGAATTATCAACTAGCTGTACTTCAAGTGAATAAAGTGCTAATGAGCATACTGATTATTTAAAAGATAGGTTGAAGATTAAAGTTTCACCTGAGCAAGATTTCTAAAATGGAATCTGCTTCAGGAGTAGAAATTAGTTTATAAGATTAAGAAGAAATATAGTTTGTATAATACTAAAAAAAGCTTTCTGACAAAAGGTATACCTATCTTCTTCAATGATTTTTTTCTAGTTCTTAACTGTGAAAGCAAAAAGGAAGAATTTCCTCATCAGAATCTTATTTCTTCTAACTAAAGGAAGGTTGAGTAAGGGTTTAAAAAGTAGTTTGGCACTGCATCTTCTTGGAAGGTATACTGTACACAATTGAACTCAATTCATGACACTGTATAGGTACTTTTGATGCAAAATAAAAATAAGGACCTTACAGTCTACTGGGAAGATATAACAGCAGTGATAATACTTAACTTTTATATATCGCTTTAAGATAACAAAACATTTTACATATTTTATCACATTTTATTTCATTTTAATTCACTATATGTGTGTACACACACACATATGTACACATACACATACATAAGGATCATACAACCCAATTTGAGGAAGGAAAAAGCATAAAGAATAAGGGTAGTGGAAAGATATCAAAGAAGATTCCCAGGAGAATAGCATGTGTGCTGAGTTGAAGGGAAAAAAATGACTCTGAGTGTCAAAGGTGAGAGGGGAGTGTAAACACAAGACACAATCTGAAAAACAGATAAGCAAAACCAAAGCAAAAAAAAGTCACTGAATTGATATATAAATCTGTTAACTTTTTAGAAAAAATTAATAAACAAATCAGTTAATTTGATCCAAAAAATTGATGCCAAAAAATAAAAAGAGCAGAATTCACAACAAAAAGAGGAAACTGATAAATGAAATGAAAGAAAATTCAAAAATATTTTTAAAAAATCAGATTAGCAGTCCTAGCAATAAAGAATTTGAATAACACAATTTTTGAAAAACAAAATAAATAATCGAGAAATTAAGTTCCAAAGGAGGAAGAAAATCCAAGCCCCACATAGATTCACAAGTGAATGTTGTCAAATATTTAAAGAACTAATTTCATTATTACATATATTATTTGCAAAAATATAGAAAGGAGGTATCCTACCAAACTCCTTCTATGAAACAAATAGGGCCTTCCTACCAAAACCAGGTTGAAGATAAAGCAGAGGAAAGGAAATGGCCAATACCTCTAATGAATATCAATGTAAGGTCAATATAATACATTGAATAAAATATTAACAAAGAGGCTACAACAGACGGCTAGGTGGTGCAGTGTATAAGCACTAGGCCAAGAGTCAGGAAGACTCTAGTTTGACCTCAGATACTTCCTAGCTGTGTGAGTTCAAATTTAGCCTCAGATACTAGCTCTGTGACCCTTGGCAAGTCATCTGTAAAATGAAAAGGAAATGACAAACTACTCTAGTATCTTTGCCAAGAAAACCCCAAATGGGGTCATAAAGAGTTGAACACAACTAAAATGACTGAACAAAAAACACAGTAACATAAAAAATGGAAGTCCATTTGATAAGCAAAGATACCTAGTATTGCTACTATTATTTGATATCATTTTGGAAATACTTGCTTTTGCCAAAAAGCATGACAAAGTAATTGGAAAAATAAGTATCAGCAAAGAAAAAATGAAATCACATATGTTTTTAACAGATAATATGCTTCCAGGATAATGCAATTGCTGCTTTGTAGGACAGTTTGAAATCTCGTATTGTTAGACCTGATTCCCACTTTTTTAAAAGTATGATCCTTTAGACTCTTGACCTTTTTGTTCTTCCGTATGAATTTTGTTATCCTTTGGTAGTTTGATTGGCATGGCATTGAATGAATAAATTTAGGAAATATTGTCATTTTGTTACATTGGTTCAACCTATTTATGAGCAATTCATGTTACTCTAGTTATTTTGGCCTATTTTTGTTTTCCCAGAACATTTTATAGATTCATATGTATTCATATAGTTACTGGGTGATTTTTGGTAGATAAACTCACAAATACTTTATAGCTTATATGTAGAACCTCTCTTCGTAGCTCTTCATGCTGGGTTTTCTTGTTAATATATATGGAAGCAGATGACTTATTGTTAATATATATGGAAGCAGATGACTTATTTTATATCCTGAAACTTTGCTAAACTTATTGCTTCAATTAATTTTAGTTGATTCTCTAAGGTTCTCTTAAGTGTTTACAACACTCAGTTCCACAAGTTTTTGAGTTCCAAATTTTCTCTCCCTCCATTCGTTCCCCCCTCCCCCCAAGATGGCAAGTAATTCGATATAGGTTCTACATGTACCTTCACTTTAAACTTATTTACATAATAGTCAAGTTGTAAAGAAGAATTATAACCAATGGAATGAATGAGAAAGAAGAAACAAAACCAAAACAGAAGGAAAAAAGAGAGCAAATAGTTAGCTTCAATCTTCATTCAGACTCCAAAATTCTTTCTCTGGATGTATATAGCTTTTTCCACCATGATTTTTTTGGCGCTGTCTTTGAACCTTGCATTGATGAAAAGAGCCAAGTCTATCAAAGTTAGTCCTTACAGATACCATATGAATGTAGTCATGTATAATGTTCTCCTGGTTTAGCTCTCCTCACTCAGCATCAGTTCATATAAGTCTTTCCAGGTTATAATGAAGTCTGTCTGCTCCTCATTTCTTATAGAACAACAGTGTTCCATTACATTCATATACTAGAATTTGATTAGCCTTTCCCCAATTGATGAGCATCCCCTTGATTTCCAATTCTTTGTCCCCACAAAAAGAACTGCTATAGATATTTGTGTACATACTGGTCCATTTCCCACTTGTGTGATTGCTTTGGGATACAGCCCTAGAAGTGGTATTGCTGGGTAAAAGGGTATGCATATTTTTATAGCCCTTTGGGCATAGTTCCAAATTTTTCACCAGTATGGCTGGATCAGTTCACAACTCCACCAACAATTTTCCCACATCTCCAGCATTTGTCATTTTCCTGTTTTGTCATGTTAGCCAATCTGACAGGAGGAATGTGGCAGTTAAGAGCTGTTTTGATTTGCATTTCTCTAATCAATAGTGATTTAGAGCATTTTTCATATGACTATAGATATCTTTAATTTCTTTCTCTAAAAACTGCCTCTTCATATCCTTTGACCATTTATCAATTGGGGAATGACTTGTATTCCTATAAATTTGACTCAGTTCCCTGTATATTTTAAATTTGAGGCCTTTATCAGAGACATTGGTTGTAAAGATTCTTTCCCAATTTTCTGCTTCCCTCCTAATCTTTGTTGCTTTGGCTTTGTTTGTACAAAAACTTTTTAATTTAACACAATCAAAATTATCCATTTTGTATTTTGTAACACTCTCTATCTCTTGTTGGGTCATGAGTTCTTCCCTTCTCCATAAATCTGACAGGTAAACTATTCCTTGCTCTCCTAAATTGTGTACAGTATCTGCCTTTATAACTAAACCATGAACCCATTTTGACTTCATTTTGGTATACGATGTAAGATAAGTCTATGCCCAGTTTCTGCCATACTATTTTCCAGTTTTCCCAGCAGTTTTTGTGAAATAGTGAATTCTTAATCCAGAAACTGTACTCTGGGTTTATCAAAGAGTAGATTGCTGTAGTTTGACTACTGAGTCTTGTGTACCGAACCTATGCCACTGATTGACCACACTGTTTCTTAGCCAGTACCAAGTAGTTTTGATATATCATTTGTAAAAAGTAATAATTTTGTTTCCTCTTTACCTGTGTGTGATCTCTCAATTTCTTTTTTTGGTCCTCTTGCCACAGCTATCATCACTGACACTCTGCTAATGACTAGTAGGTGAATATTAGGCCACTGGACCTAGATGGCTCTGGAAGAGAAAGTAAGGCTGGTGACCTTGCACAGACCTTCCTCACTCAAATCAGTCAACTGCAAATCATGTCATCATTTCTCTGATGTCATGGTCCTCTTAGAGAACAAAAGACAAACACAACCTGTGAGTAGTTTCTCCTCTTCTCTCCTCTCCTCACCTGAGGGTGCTCTGCCCAAAGGAAGGTACATTTTGATGGCTGAAGGCTGCCTCCTTTACTTAGGGTTTATTGGCTAGATTTCTTTCTCAAAAAACAAGCCTTAAACCCAACTCACTCTGGAGCTCACAGATTAGAAAATAGGTCCCTGCCCTCCTAGCACAGAATGAATGCAAATACTAAATAGTAACGGTTTCTCTTTTGGCCAGGAACCACACAAGGGTCTTCCCCTCCCAGTCTGATTTCTTTTTTTCTTTTCCTTTTTTTTTTTGTTTTTGACTAAAGGGGCCATCCCTTGATTAACTTCTTTAAGAGGCCTATTTGCTGAATGGGCCTTACCTCACTCAAAGTGAGAACCTGAAAAGACCTTAGCCTAAAAGGGCCATGGTCTCCCAATGCATCCTGAGCCATCTCCAATCATCCTGGTGAATATCAGGCCACTGGACCCAGATGGCTCTGGAGGAGAAAGTGAGGCTGGTGAATTTGCACAGGCCTCTCTCACTCAAATCAAAGTCAACTGCAAGTCATGTCATCATTTCCCTGATGTCATTGTCCTCTTTGAGAATGAAGGACAAACACGGTTCATTAAAGACTAATGGTTATAATGGACATCCTTGCTTTACTCCTGATCTTATCAGAAAGGCCTCTAACATTTTTCTATTACATAGTGCTTGTTCTTGGACTCAATTGTATTAAGGAAAGTTTCATTTATTCCTGTAATTTCTAGAGTTTTTAATAAAAATGTGTTCTGTCAAAAGCCATTTTAACATCTACTATTATAATGTTCTAATTATTTATATTATTAGCATAGGTTATTACATTTATAGTCTTCCATATGTTAAACTTACCCTGAATTACTGGTATAAATCTAAAATGATCAAAGTACATAGACATTCTAATATAGTGGGTTAAGCAAATCTCTAAGACAATAAATTATGAGTTGTATTTATTATTACTGGGGAAAACTGCAACAATGACAAAATGATATATATTTTAGAGTTTACTATGTATATAAACATAAAAAATAAAATAAAAGATCTATTTTGGTAGCATAATATTGTTATTTATCAGATATTCCCCATGTCCTCTTGAAAAGCTGTTCATGCTCCAGGTTGGGAAACCTTGTAATAAAAATCAAGGATTTGGAGCTGGAAGTTACTTTACAAATGATAGAAGCCTTGCATTTTACAAATAAGAAAACTGCAGTCCAGAAAACTGAAGAGACTTGCTCAAGATTACAGAGCATAGCTTTAAAGCTAGAAGATTATCTACACCACCACCACGACCCTCCCATCCCATTCCACATATGAGGAAATTGAGGTCCAGTGAGAATAGTCTTCCCAAGATCAGAGTCAATAGTGGCAGCCCCCGAACCCAGGTTTACTGACCCTGAATCTAGTGTTTATGTCACTGTACTACACTGCCTCTCCACATTTTTTAAAAGAGTGAATTGATGGAATTATCTTTTCAAAGTCTCCCCTTATGTCATTGTTGTGCCAGCCCCACAGAGGAAGTGTTCCAAAGTCCTGAACATCAAAAGGGTGCAGAAAGGCACCCTATCACAATAAGCACAAAGGCTAAGGAAGAATAGTTTGGAGAGGAAGAAAAAAGCCACATTATATATCTGACTTTTATAGATACTCCTTGTTATTCTCCTAGGCAGCCAAGGGCAAAATTGGTAAGAGGAAGCTCAAAAAGAAATGAAAAAGGCTACAATATACAAATATATCTTTATTAGGCCTCCTTCATTGCTTGTCCTCTCAGATGCAAATTCTCTTCATTTCACCTAAAAATTGCCCTCCCCTTCAGCCTAGTCATCAAGAAGAAGAGGCAGCACCCACTACAAAGGATCTGCCCAAGAAGCTAAGGTAGCTTATTCTAGTTGGTTCCCAAACTTCAGATCAAAGCCACTACTTCAAATGCAGTAGAAAGGAAGATGGCTTAAATAGAAGAGAAGTAGAAAATCATCATCGCTTCTTCCTAGTCCAAACTGTTGTGCATTTGGGGTGGGGTATATATTTGGTATGTGCAAATATGTGGTGCTCCCTCAGTAAAGGGTAAGCTCCTTGATGGCATTGATTATCTCACTTTTATATTTATATCAACTCAGTACTCATCAGTTTCTGGCACACTGTTTCCAAGCAAGAAATGCTTGCTAATTGACTGCTGACTAATTAATCCAAGGTTCTCCATCATCATATTGTCCTCTCACAGTCTGCCTTGTACCTCTTCTAGTGACATAGTTTCTACCATTTCTTGACTTCCATTCTCCTCTCATGTGCTTGAAATGCTAGAAGAATGAGAGTGAAAATATATAGAATTATAACAAAAAATCAAGAAATGACCTACCTCATTACATTTATTTTATTAAGTTTAAACATATTAGAAGCAGATATATAATGTATATAAATGAGTATTAAAACTGCAACTGATTGATATAATGGTAATACTGTTGAGGTTGTGGTCTATTTACAAAGTCTTTCCTAAATACAAATAAAATAGCTCTTTTACAAATCTTCACATTTTTATGTAGAGGTGGAAATAAATACATTTTATTTATGTGAAAAATACTTTTTTCCCATATATCCAAGTCACTTTTCTCCTCCTCTTTCCATCCATCCTCCCTTCACTGGTAGATCCAGAATTATAGGCCAAAATAAATACTGCTAGAAACATTAGCAGATATTACAAATGGACAGAAATAAGTTTTCTATCTAGTGATTTCCTACTGGGAATTCCTTATTTCCAAGGATAGGGAAACATGTAATACCAAGGTTATATCTCCATAGTATTGTATGTCATGTGAAATGATTCAAATAATGCGTACATTTTAGAATGTAATTCAAAATTTTTATCAAATTTTCTGAATGACCCTGAGAAAATACAAAAGCAAAAAATATCTATGGAATTCTTAATAGTAATGTAAAGACCATAGATTCCTGCATTTAGGTTTTATATTTAGGTTGTATAAGAAGAAAAACAAGACAGTATGAAGATTTTAATAGACTTAGGAAAGGCAAAAGGTATCATGAGACTGCAAAAGAAAATAAAAATCTTGGTAAAACAACTAAAAGATGTCATTTCCTCCTAAAATAAAGAGGGATAAATTAAGTCTTGACTCAGTTCAAACTGACACAAAGCAATAGAACTTGAGACATAATTGGGTATGAGAACTGAGAGTACTATTTGCTATAAAAATGTTGTTGTTCAGTCATTTTTCAGTTGTGTCCAACTATTCATGACCTCATTTGGGGCTTTCTTGATAAAGATACTGGAGTGGTTTACCATTTCTTTCTCCAGCTCATTTTACAGATGAGGAAACTGGTTAAAAGACTTGCTTAAGTCACACAGCTAGTAAGTGTCTGAAACTAGATTTGAACTCAGGAAGAAACTGACTCCAGGTTTCTATCTCCGCTATCATCATCTACCTGCTGCCTGTGAAATGTTGCCTTAGGCTTAAAAGATAAATTTTATACATGTAAGATTACAAATAACATTAAAGTGACACCACCATAATAGCCTTTTGGTTGGTCCCCCTGCTTAAAGTCTCTCCCCACTTCAGTCTATCCTCCACTCAACTTATTAAATGCTCTCACTTAAATAAGACTTATGTTGCCACCACCCCTATACAATAAATTCTATTGACTCCAGGATCAAATATAAAATTCTACCTTTGGTTTTTAAAACCCTTTATAACCTGTCACCTTCCTACCTTTTTAATCTTTTTACACCTTACTCCCCTCCATTCTACTCTACTCCTCAGCGACACTGACTTCCTTTCTTTTCCTCACAAAAGACACTCCATCTCCAGGCTTTGTATTTTCAACTATCTCCTATCCCTGGAATTCTCTCCTTCCTCATCTCTACCTCCTGGCTTCCCTTACTTGTCTCAGCTGAAGTCTCAGCTGAAGACCTACCTTCTGCAAGAAGCCTTTGCCAATCCTCCTTCAGGCTTGCGCATTCCCTCTGGGATTATTTCCAATTTATCCTGTCTCTATCTTGTTTGTTCACAATTGTTTTCCAGTTGTCTTCCCCATTAGTTCCTTGAGAGCAGAAACTATTTTTGTATTTCTTTGTATCCCCAGAGCTTAGCATAGCACTGGAATATAGCAGGGGCTTAAAAAAGGCTTGTTGATTTGGTTTTTTTGATCACCAGCAACTGAAAGAAGAACTTCATTATAAGTTAGTGCTCCTACCTAAAAGTTGCTCATAGTCAAATTCAAAGGTTATTTACTTTAATAAAATACAATATATAAAAATCCAACATTACAAAACAAATAATGAGTTGGTCATTCATATTTATGAAATGTTTCTTTTTTCACAAGAATTCACCACTGAATTCTTCTAAATAGTAATTCCCCTTGGAAACATTCAAAATATGATTGAATTTTTAAAAATATAATATAAACAAACTTTTTTAGGAAGACATCCATTAGGAACATGTGAAAATTCTATAGTACTATCATAATGAACTTGTCGCAAAGATGCTATTAAAAGGTATCAGAGCTTCATTTTGCTTCACACATTAAAATTCTTTGATGTGGACCTATGATTTCATCAATATAGTTGCTACCTCCACTGATGAAGATTAAGCTCTCTCAACCTGGGCTATTCTCGTTCATGCATCTCATAAATACCTCATGAAAATCTCATAAATCTCATAAATATTACAAAGGGGGTCCAAACAAAGCTCTTCATCTAGTTTTCTTGACATTGTGTGGATACCAATAGAGAATACACGCTTTTTCCCTCTGTTATCCTCTATTCTTGTCACATAACTGGCCTCACCTTCTTTTCTGACCACATATATCTCTGATTGTTAAAGCCAAGGCAAAAACAAGTATTTGTCACTCTCATGGAAAATGGCCAGCAAATGAAAGAGGAAGGCCCTATAATTGCTACTCTTTTGAAAGGATACTGCACTGATAGTATGAAGTCCCAGATCTTTTCACAGTTCACAAAATGCATATCATTCAAAATAGACTAGCCAAACTTTCCACACAAAGGGAACATGTGTATAAAGAATGAATATTATCCATATGCAACTAAATGGATAAGCCATAGAGCTATTTTGACAAAAGCTGTGCACGAACAATAAGCAGGGTGCAAAAGTGAAAAAAGGGAGAAATTAACCTTTGGAAAATTGTACTATGCTTCTAATGACTCCATACTTCTCCCTGAAGCAAAACTCAATCTTTATAACAATATTCTTTTCACAATGATCTATGTCTATGAGTCATAAAATACCCCAATCTCTGAAGTATAAAGTTGAGGGTCACCCAAAGGTCAATAAAAAAGCATATGATGGGCATGAGTAGGCCAAATACAGAAAGAAAAGCTGTATATCAAATTATATTTTCCCTTTTTCTTATATAATAATTTCTGAAATTCATTCCCACAGAAAACATTTTTGAATAAAGATATAAAAATCACACTTATAAATCTTAATGTTCACTTCAAAGGGCATTCTCTCTTTTCAATTTGTTGTCTATGCACTAGAACTCCTATAACATTTTGGGGCTTAATGAAATCAGCACTATAATATCATCTCCAAATAGAAGGCTCTAGAGAATATCATCATTTATAAGGCATCCCTCTTGTATTAGGACTATGTGCAGTATATGATCAATGTCAGAGGACAACCATGCCTTTCCCTGTTTTATAGCTCAAATGCTAATGATAGGGGCTGCAAAATAAAGTTATACTTATGAAAGCATCTGTTACCCAGGCTACTATAGAACCTTCTCAAGGAAATTCATAATAAATGTTTTTCCTTTCATTCATTTATTCATTCATTCATCTAAACAATACTTAAAAGAAAACTCAAACAAGTAAAGGTCTATTGCCCAAACTTTGACACACAGTTACATCGAGAGTCCACTAAGTTGGATTCACTAGCAAATCAATCTTGGTTGGCACTGCAGAAAGACAGTAACTTGGGGCCAGAATTGAATAGAAAAGGGGAAATTGTATTTGGGAAACTGCACCATGCTTTCAATGGTGTCAAACTCAAAGAAAAAAGTGGGCCACTAAACCTTTCATAAAAATCTCTGTGCAGTCATATTGACTTAGAGAACTACATTCTAATATTATCTATGTCCTAATGTATTTCTCTTTTTTTGTTAAATCTTTCCCAACTACATTTTAATCTGGTTCCCCTGCAACTGGGGTTTGGCACCTCTGTTTTAAATGATCCCCAGAAGCATTCCCTATCCAAAATACATACAAACATATGTATATATAGATACACACATATAAATATTTGTATATCTATATCTACCTTACCATATATAGCTACATATACACATATGTATGCATATATGTATATGTATGCACATACATGCACCTTAACACCTTCTTTTCACGACCTTGCTCAATCTTTCCACCCCAATCTCAAAGATTTCACTCAAAGACCTTAATTTACATGTTGATGTCCCTTCAAATATCCTTGCTTCCAACTTCATCCTCCTCAGCTTCCATGATCTCTACCTTCACTCTACCTCAGTCACATACAAAGATGGTCATATCTTTACTCTTATCGTCCACAAGTCTCTACCTCGACTATACAATTCTGATAATCCATCTGACTCTATCTCTCTCTGCACTTCATGCCTGCTACATCTATTATTCTCCAACCTTTACTCAACCTCTAGACACTAGAATTACTCGCTGTTCTCCTAAACCATTACTTCTATTCTGTCCTTACTTTGCTTCCTTCAAAATCTGACCTGACAGTTGATCAATGATTCATTCCCTTGCTGTATTGTCCTATCACCATGTGTCCCTTTCTAAAATCCAAGCCTAAAACACTCTTACCTTCTGCATTCTTTACTCTTATATCTATGCTATTGAAAACAGAAGGAGAAAGTCACACAACCATGCAGACTAGTCCTCTTCAAAAAGTTATGTGTTCTTAACTAGGCATTCATTACTACACACAAATCCTTATATTTTTTTCTTGATTGAAATCGCTTTCCCACCCCTCTCAGGATCCGTCAGAAACTTTCTCTTCTCTCCTCAAAACATCTAAGCCTCCCCTCTCTTCTCTCCCTCTTAGAAGAGAATCTGACCAATTATTTCACTAAACACAACTTACATTATGTTCTACAATCCCTCTTCTCCTTGAACTTTAAATTACCTAAGTATAATCTCCCATTCTCTCCTTTTCTCTTATCCCAGAGAAAAGGAGACCAATATCCTTGTAAATGTCAAGTGTTTGGGACCTCATTGCCATCCCCTCCCATCTCCTGTAGGAGCTCACTCCCGTGGTCATTCTGTCTTCCTCCCTAATTTTCAATATTTGCCAGGAAACATGCTCAGCTGGAGACACAACTTTTGAACATTACTCCCCCTGCCAGATAAATCCTCTTTTGTAAGAACTTTGTCAAGGGCTCCATCTTTAACCCAATTTAGTTGAACTGAACTGTGACTCCTAGAACCAGTTTCATCACTGAATTGTATGGCCACCATGGGGACATATTCTCTGCCTGAAGGTCCTAGTGTTGAGGAAAGCTCCCCAGCTTGGGAATTTCACTGAGGGACAGGGCTGAATATGGCAAACATCTCTTCTAAACAATACTTCTAGAAGTGCTGAGAATGCAAATAACCTTCCCCAAGATTTACATAACTTTATTATGTAACAATATCCAACAAAAACCCAGAAGTACTGAGAAAAAAGAGGGAACTAGTTATATTTGTTTGAGTAGTTTATAACATTTCCCCAAAGAATCCACTGGAGCTTGTTCTCAGTCTCTAGTCCAGACCAAAATAAGCACCTGTTAACCTGGTCAACTTCCACAAGGGTAGCAAGGAATTTCTGAGGTATCTAGCCTCTCTATAAGCCAGAACTGAGTTTATACAGTTCATGTATGTTCCCATCTTGACTACTGCTAGAAATTACAATACATGTGCATCTGGCAATTCAGTTCAGGAATAAATAGACCATTGTACAGGAAATATGAGGAAATATTTTCATAGCCCTGTATCTATTGTGGCAGGAAGTGCAATAGCTACTTGCTGCTTAGTGGGAATTCTGTATCTAGGCTTTGGAGTTGGGCCTGACTATATGAGTTTCTGCAAACTCCTGTGTGTTTCAAAAGAATCAAATCTCTACTCTCTGATCCATACTGCATATAGCAGCTACATGAATATTCCTAAAGTATAGGTCTGACTAAGCCACTGCCCTGCTTAAGAAGCTCCACTGGATATCAAGTGCCTAATTAATAATCATTTTTAACTGCTTTGTATGTGATAGGCACTGCATAAAGCAACAGGGATACAGAAAGAAAAGCAAAACAGTCCCTGTCCTCAAGAGGCATATATTCTAATGAGAAAAACATACACATATATAGCATATACACAATATGTAATATCTTTACAATTGAGCTTCAGTCTATCTTTCCAGGAACAGGGATTATATCATTTTTCCCTTTGTATCACCAGCATTTATCACAGTATCTAGCATATGATAGGTACATAATAAATATTTGTTGAATGAATGATGACGAGTTAGGTGGATGCTAAAGTTTCCACTATAATGTTAACCATGACAAAGTAAAAAACACAACAGGTACACACTGCCAGTAAAGCACAGCTGGGTTAAGAAACATAGCTTGAAAAGCTTGGCATCAAGGATTCTGTTTCACTAATCCTTCTTTGTCTTATACCCCAGTTTTTGAGAAATAGGTAGTCTCTGGTAACCAACTCCCAAATCCCATATTAGTAACCAGATTTCTGTCTTGTTCCCCATGCTTAATACCCTTTTATGATACCCTGCTGTGCCCTCCAGTCATTCCAAGAGAAGAGTCTTGCCTTGGTCTTACCAGTCACATTAGATAAGACTTCAGTCCTTAAAGAATTTATCATAGATAAACAAGACCAAATCCTCCAAAAAGTGATCCAATAAAGAAAGAGACTTCTATCTCAGCTCCTGCTATGGGGCACAAAAGGAATTAACATGTTTTTCCATAGTTCCTTGTCCCTACTTAAGCTAACAAACCCATCAGCTGAGAACTTAGATTTAAATGAAATTTCAAAAGTCCCTCTGAGCCTACTGAAGGACCCCTTAACATTATCTAATTGGAAATTATCTTCTGTTAAGTAGGTAGTGACCCTGCCATGATCCTGTCATGCCAGGTGTTGATTAAGTAAATCAAGTCAAACCACTCAATTACTTACTTAAAGTGATAGAATTATACCTTATTAAGGTATTAAGGAGGTGAGAACAAGTCTCAATCAACCAATCAAAGACTTCTGATTAAGTTGGAATAATCTTTGGATGAAAGGGAGTAACACTGACAAGAAAAGTGTTCTGATCAGAAAAGAATACTTATTCATGCACTGTATGTCTTCTTTAAAATAGAAGCGCAAAACCAGAAGATAGAGATTCAGAAGAGAGACACACACAGGCAGACGGATATAGACAGGGTCAAAGACAAAGACAGGTTGACTAAAGGTTTGACAATTCAAATTTGGCCTTAGACACTTACCAGTGGTATGATTTTAAGCAAATCACTCAAATTCTGTGTACCTCAGTTTCCTCAATTGTAACATGGCGATAATAATAGAACTTACCTCCCAAGGTTGGTGAGAGGATCAATCAGATATTTGTAAAGTGCTAGCATGGTGCGTGGCATATAGTAGGTTCTTAATAAATGTGGTTTCCTTCCCTTCTGTGATAGAGAAGAAATATTGACCAAAGCCACCAGACTTTCAGGCACCTCAGAGAAGTTTGAACCTGACAACACTAGTTGTATACACTTCCACAATAACTAAGGGAAGTTACAAGACGAGATAGGTTCTTTGCCCCACTTCACTGTCTTGTGTCTTTCAAAGGCACTCGAATATACTGTGTTGCTTCTTTCCCCAAATATTTCTGGTAACCTTGATTATGCCTCAACACCTAAGACACCAGGGGTTAACTAGAAATAGATACAAATTCAGAAAAGCCCAAAAGTTTTAGTGCAGTTTTACTCTTTAACAAGGCAGAGAACCAAACTGCTGTCTCAATGTTAGTTATTTCTTAACTGAAATCTCAGAGGCATTGTGACTACATTTCTTCTTTTTTGTCTAATATAAACTTAAAGAAGAAGAGGTAGGAACAACATGAAACTGAGAGTCCATAGTATTATTTTCAGGCTTAAAATAACCTAATTATTCTAACAGGGTGCTACAATGGGAATATCAATCCTCACAAATAATAATTTTTAACATCTTCATTATAATCAAGTCTAATAGAGTTTGCTACAATGAATTTTTAATTTTAAGGCTAACAAAATATAATGACAAGACTGGATCCTTGCCCCAGCAATTTTCCCTACACATGGAGACACAACCCTCACACGGTGGCTTAATCTCACTCCAAGTTTCTGAGGTGAAACCAGCTCTAAGAACAGGAAAATATAAAAACAAATGCATCCATAGTTTAGATGGCTCAGAGTTGAGGCATCTGTGCTATTGACACCTCTGACATTTCCTCCTACTTCTAATAATTAGATCCTTGTTTCATACTTGTTAACCAAGTCTTTTATCCCATATTATACCTAGGTTTTGGTCACTTAACCCCATGCCTAAGATCCTGCTCTGATATCCTATATTGTATCCCAGTTCTTCTAGGACTGGGACCCTGTCTCTTTCTTGCTGTTCCTCCTATTACTGCTCCCAACACCCCAAATGCTGATGACTTGCCCAGGTCCTCTGTTTATGGGCAGCCATACCAATTTTATGTACCACCTAAAGGAACTCTTTGACACTGACCATCTACCTGTTTAGATCAATGTTCTAGGTCAGGGCTGTGCAAAATGCTGCCCACCGACCACGTGCGAATTACGCAGCCTGCCTACAATCATAGAAATTTACATAAATGCTTTAGTAAATGCAGCCAAGCTCCTGCAGAGCTCTCACTAAAATGGCAACTCAAAATATATTGTCTATTGTTTCAATAAAAACCTAAAGTTGGACAGCTCTGGTCTAGATCAAATGGGATGTGAAGGCTACACTGGATAGTCAGATACACATGCTCCTCCCCCAAGAAACAAACAAACAGACAGGCAGTCCTTCTCAACTATGATCCTCACATATTCTATCCACTCTCCCCTTCCCTCACCACAGTATCAGTTCATGACTTATATGCCTTCTGGTTTAGGCTTTATAGTCCAGAGGTATAAAGCTCCTTCTCAAACTCCTTTCTCACTCCATTCACAGGTAAACATGGGAGACTCGCATCAGGCCCTGTTGTGACTACAGTAAGTAAAGTTCTAGAGGAGCAGGAATGTCAAGGAAAGCCATGATAATAGGAACAAGCAGCAGCAGCTAATGAAAGCCAAGAAGCCATGTTGGTTTCTCTTCCCCAAGAGTTTGGAGCTCAAGGAGGCAAGCCCAGGACTCTCTCTGATCTGCAATCCTGCTCTCAAGACCACTCTAAACCCAGTGAACAGCTTAGAAGTCAATGAAAAAGGTTAGCCAGGGCCTTCCAAAGCATCTAGCAAACTGATCTGTCATTGCCCTATACTCCCCGCCTAGAACAACTATCCTCATGTTCTGAGACTTGACCTCCAGAAGCCATGCCCTACCCAGATGTATGGAGTTCCTTCCTATTCCCTAAGACTGAGATCTTTGAGATTTTCTATCCTACTCTAATAGGTCTATCTGGTCTCAGAATCAGTCTATTATACCTCAATGCAAGTATCAATATTAACACAAAGGCCTTATAAACTAGATCAGGAGTGTGGAACCTGCAGCCTCGAGGCCACATGTGGCCCTCTAGATCCTCAGGTACAAACTTTTGCCTGAATCCAAACTTCACAGAATAAATCCCCTTAATAAAAGGTTTTGTTCTGTAAAACTTGGAATCAGTGTGAGGGCAAGCAAAATGGGACTTTTTACTGTTTTTTCTTTTGCAGTGCTTCTCAGCATTACGGCAAACAAGTGCCTTTGATTGAGTCTTACCTTTGTTTGTAGGAAGGCCTACACTCTTTTGCTAATTAGGTCATGAGAGGTATGAAGCTCTTGGGCCCTGAAAAAGGGTATATTTACTCTGAGGGTAGCCCTTAAGCTAGAACTCTCAGAATTGTGGGAGGAGAGGTTTTGCTTTGGAGGCTCACTCATTGGAAGAGTATCATGTGGAGACTCTGGGTAGCCATTAAGGAGCCACCCCCACCAAGCCCCCCACACCCTGGCATTGAAAACCCAGATGCTGGTGCTTCTCTCTCTGGTAATTATGTATGTATTGCTATGGTCAGACAGTTAGAAGCCTGTCTGCTGATTTATGTTATTTGCTCTGTTTATATAATTTTTGCTTGTAATTTCTGTTTGTGTTTTTTTACATTCGGTTCTACATAATTTTGAGTTCCAGATTTTCTTCCCTCCCTCCCCCCTCCCTCCCCAAGACATCATGGAATCCCATATAGCTTCCATGTATAACTTTGCATTGAATTAATTTACACACTAGTCAAGTTACGGAGAAGAACTGTGATCAATGAAATGAATCATGCGAAAGAAGAAACAGGACCAAAACAAAAACAAACCCAAAAACAAAATCAAAAGAGAAAAGGAAAAAAAAGGGGGGTGGAGAAAGGCTAGCATGAAGTGTGCCTCAATCTGCATTCATACTTCATAGTTCTTTCTCTGGATGTAGATAGCATTCTCTATTGTGAGTCCTTTGGAGTTGTCTTTGTACCTTGTGTGGCTGAAAGGAGAGAAGTCTGTCAGGGTTGGTCCTCACAGAATCCATATATCTGTGGTTGTGTATAATGTTCTCATGGCTCTGCTCCGCTCACTCAGCATTATGTCGTGTAGGTTTTTCCAGGTTGTTATGAAGTCCGTATCATCCCCATTTCTTATGGCACAATAGTATTCCATTACCTTCATATACCACAGCTTGTTCAGCCATTCCCCAACTGATAGGCATCCCTTTGATTTCCAATTCTTAGCTACCACAAAAAGAGCCGCTATAAATATTTTTGTACATATGGGTCCTTTTCCCGCTTGTGTGATTTCTTTGGGATACAACCCTAGAAGTGGTATTGCTGGGCCAAAGGGTATGAACATTTTTATAGCCCTTTGGGCATAGTTCCAAATTGCTCTCCAGAATGGCTGGATCAGCTCACAACTCCACCAGCAATGTAACAATGTTCCAATTTTCCCACATCCTCTCCAGCATTTATCATTTTCCTGTTTTGTTATTTTAGCCAATCTGACAAGAGAGATGTGTTATCTAAGAGTTCTTTTGATTTGCATTTCTCTAATCAGTAGTGATTTAGAGCATTTTTTCATATGGCTATAGATATCTTTAATTTCTTCCTCTGAAAACTGTCTGTTCATATCCTTTGACCATTTCTCAATTGGGGAATGACTTGTATTCCTATATATTTGGCTCAGTTCCCTATATATTTTAGAAATGAGGCCTTTATCAGAGACACTAATTGTAAAGATTTTCTCCCAAGTTTTCTGCTTCCCTCATAATTTTTGTTTGTGTTCTGTTTGTGTTTTGCTCTGAAGTTCTTCTTTTTCCCTTAAACTAAGTGAATGATATATGTATGCTTAATTAAAGTGAGACTGTATATCCCTTTAAGTGGCTTTCCTTAGAAGAGCAGATCAAAGAACCTGTGCTAGCAGCCCTCCTGTGTGGTGGTGTTATGGGTCTTACACAGCCACAGTAGCCAAGTAACAGTGTTGTTACACTCAGTCTAGAGGCTGCACCCAAGGTCCTTGAAGGTCACATGTGGCCTGGAGGCCACAGGTTCCTCACCCCTCAACTAGATCAAAGTGTGACCAGAATATCCCTTAATGGGTCCCTGAGGGGGATCTGCATACTTTTACTAAGATGTTACTTGCCTATTAAAATACTTTCCAAGTACATATCTGAGTGAGGCCAGATTTTCTTCATATACTTCAACCAAAACAACATATCACAGCAGATTGAATGCAGAAGCAGATAGGAGAATTCAGCTGACTCCAGACATTAAAAAATTTCCAAAATATTTTTTGTTTTGAAAGTAATAGTTAATTTCAAAAAGTGTTATTCATGTTAACATGTAATGGGTTTATTATAATTTTTTAAAAATTAACAATTATTTTAAATTATCAATTTTAATTTCTAATATAGTACATAACAACACATATAGCCCACATTAACAAAAACTCTGTAGAGTCTTCAAGAGTATAAAGGCATCTTGAGACCAAAAAGTTCAAGAACCACTGAACTAGAAGGGAAAGATCAACATAGAAACAATGCTACCATCTTAAGGCATTGGAGGAGAGGGGGCAAAAGGAAGGAAGGGAGAAGAAAGAACAATAAAAGCAGTTTAATGCTATTAACAAGACTTACTGTGGTATATAAAATAATTGAAGCCAGATCCTGAAATGAGAAAGAAAAAGGAGAGGATTTTATTTCTCTCTTTGAATGACAGGAAAAGTAGCTTCTTCTGACTAGAAGAAAAGTTTGCAAAGATTTTTATACTTCTAGAGACATCATATTGCTCTTGAACTTATCTTTTCTCCTGCTGTGAATAGATAAAGGAAGCAATGACTGAGTTCAGGGATGCTGAAAGGGCGCAGTGAAACCTTCCCCTCACTTCGCTCAAAGAGCCTAAATAGACTGAATAGACTTCCTGCAGCTGAGACAAAAAAAGTGCTGGCCAATAAGAAATATCCAGAGGACCCAAGACACTGGACTGGCATAAAAGTTGGGCACCCAAATCTAAAATTAACAGTAAGGTAAGAAAGTTAAAATTAAGGCAAGAAATTTTTTTTAAAAAAATCTCAAATAGGCCAAGTTTGGTGGCTGTTGTTTAAGTTCAGATATTTAAGAGTTATATTTTAGGTCACTTAAATTCTCTGAACCTTGGTTCCCTCATTTGTAAAATAAGGGGACAGGGTTAAATTATCTCTAAGGTCCATTCCAGCTCCAAAATTCTATGATTCTAAGAATGAAAAATTCATCCTTGAGAGTTTTGATTGCCATGGTCTCTTACAATTCCAAATTGTAGACACTTAGTAACAGTGTCTCTAAATTACAGATTCCAAAAAAATTTACTGAATTGTAAGGCTTAAAGAGACTCTTGTAATCAAAATGTCAGATGGCCCTATTTTAAAGATAAAGGAAAATGAGCCTCGGTGAAGGCAATTAATTTGTCCAAATAACTCTCCCCTCATCCCATATGCTCAATCAGTTCCTAAAACCTGTCGTTTCTGTCTCCACAGCATGTCTTAAATCTGTCCTCTTCTCTCTATTCATACGACCATCACCTAAGTTCAAGCTCAAATCACTTCTAACCTGCTGCAATAGTCTCTTAATTGCTACCTATTTTTTCTAATTCATAAAAGATAGGGTCTCTGGCTATAATGAATTTATCATCCAGATCAAATGGTTTAATTATTGCAAAATATTGCCCTTAAAATGCATGAGCTTCAGTTTTACAGACTTGTAAAGTTATCAGTAAATAGTTGAAACGTTAAAGTTTTCAAATTACTAAGTACTGGAGTTTAAAATGACTTTGGAATTCATCTAAACCAAGAGCTCATTTTACAGAAAACTAAGGTCCAAAGGGACTTCCCCCCAATCTCATTACCACCCACGTATTAAGTGACTCCAGTAGGATTTGAACCTAAGTCCTTAAGACTGTAAATACAGTGCATTGTGGGAAGCTTTAAAGTCAATAGGAAGTTGAGGTTCTATGAAATCCCCACTCTCATGGATATTACAATCTAGTAGGGTGATAAGTCACAAATGTAGTGAACTCTAATACAAAATGATGCACAGTTTAGAAGGTACAAACTGATGTTTGATGTCAGGAGAGGAAGAATCATTACTAAGAAATAGGAGAGAAATTCTAAAAGAGATGAAGAAGTAGTAATGTGAATTGGACTTTAAAGGGTGGGTACAAATTTGAGATAGAGGCAGCATTGGAGGGATAGAGGGCAGTATGAGCAAAGGCAAGGAGAGGAGAAAGCAGAAGGTATGCTTGGAAAAAGGAAGTCATTCAGTTTGGCTAAAATATAGAGTGCATAAAGGAAACTAATAAGAGATAATGCCTTGATGATGGAGCTGTGAAATAGTACAACTATTCTGAAAAGCAATTTAGAATAATGCAAATAATAAAGTGTCCATAAACCTTGATGAAGACATTCACAGTTAAGTGTACATACCAAAAAGGTCACTGACAAAAAGAAATCCTAACCTCCCTGTCTCTCCTCAAACTTCTAACGGCATCACAGACCCTTAACCTCTTAGCTGAGGACCATGACTGAGACCATTTACTGAATTCTCCCCTCTTTAACTCTTCCTTATCTCACATCACTCAGACATCTTCCTCTGCTTCCTTCACTCCCATCTCAAATGATGAGGTTGCCCATCTCCTTGCCAAAGGCACTTCTACAAGTGCCTTTGGTCCCATCCCCTTTGCACTTCTCCAAAAACCTGCCCCACCACAACTCTTAACTTCACTCTCTTTTTATCTATTGCCCCCTTTCTTGCTTCCTACAAATACACCCATGTTTCCCACATCCTTAAAAAACTCTCACAGGATCTGGCCATTATCACCAGCTACTGTCCTTTATCTTTCTTCCCCTTCATAGTTAAATCCTTACAAAAGCATCTACAATCAATGTCTCCACTTTCCTCTCACTGTTGTCAAAATCCTTTGCAATTTGGCTTCCAACATCATAATTCAACTGAAACTGTCCTCTCTGAAATTACCAATAATCTCTTAATGAACAAATCTAATGGCCTCTTTACAATGCAAATCCTCTTGGACTTCTCTATAGCATTTGATATTGTCGATCACTGTTTGCTATCTAGGTTTTCGGGACATTGCTCTCCCTTCATTCTCCTAACCAACTGTTCCTTAACAATCTCCTTTACTGATTCTTCATGGATGGCATGCCCACTAAGCATGGGTGTCTCCCCAAGTCTCTGTTCTAAGCCCTTTTTTCTGAATTCATGTCACTTAGTGATCCCATTAGTTCATCAGTTCAGTTATCATATCTATGCAGATGATTCCAGATCTATATATCCAAACCTAGACTCTTTCCTGAGATATAATCCCACATCACCAACTGCTTTTTATACATCTCAAACTAGAGGTCCCACTGGCATCTTAAACTGAACCTATCCAAACAGAACTCATCTTTCCCTTCCTGCCCCAAATCCTCCTTCTGAACTTCCCTGTCCAGGATACCACTATCCTCTCAGTCATCCCGGTTCAAAATTTCAGTGTCATCCTTGACTCTTCACTCTAGTTGACACCAAACATCCAATTGCAAAATCTTGTCATTTCTACCTTCTCAGAATCTTTTATGTCTCCTCTCCACTCATAAAGACACAACCCTGATACAAGCCCTTATCACTATACTCCTGGACTGCTCCTGCCTCAAGCCTCTCTGCATTCAAATCCATCCTCCACAAAGCCCTCATGCTGTTTTTCCTAAAGTGTAGGTCTGACTATGTCTTGCCTGCTCAGTGAACTCCACTGGCTCCCTGGTACTTCCAGGATCAAATATAAACTTCTTTGTTTGGCATTTTAAAGCTTTTTGGTGATCCAGTTCCTTTCAAAATCTCCAGCTTTCTTACACCATGCTCCCCTTCATGCATTCTAAAATATAGTTTCATTGGTTTACTTGAAGTTCCTCAAATACATGACCCCATCTCTTGACTCCACGTCTTTATGCTGACTGTCCCCTATGCCTAGAGTACTCTGCCTCTCATCTCTCTGGCTTCCTTCAAGACTCATCCCAAATCCCACCTTCTCCAGGTGGCCCTTTCCCCAGTGTGCTAATTAATTCCTTCCCCTTTCAGATTTTACCTTCATCTATTCTGCATATATCTACTATGGTACCTAGTTATTTACAAGCTGTCATCTTCATTCGAATGTACTTTCTTTGAGAGCAAGCACAGTTTTTTTGTCTTTATATCCCCAGCACTTTAGCAAAACACCTGGTATATATAGTAAGCATTTAATAAATGCTTGTTGACTGACTGAGACAGGCTCCAAATAGACCAAAGTGTGTAGAGCAGCACTTTTCATGGTGGCAAAAAATTGGAAATAAAACAGATGACCATTGATTGGGGAACAGAGAAACAAACTGTGATATATGAATAATAATGTGCTGTTAGAAATGGCAAACATGATGAATACAGAGAAGCATGGAAAGACTTACATGTATTGCTACAAAGTGAAGCAATCAGAAGTAGGAAAATGAAAAATATTACTACACTTACATAAATGCAAAGAACAACCACCACAAAACTACTGAAACTGAATGCTACAAATTAATGAGGACCCAAAGAAAAGATTAGAGAAAAGAAGATAAAAGATTACAGAAGATAACTTCTCCCCATTTCTGTGAAGTGACTAGGGTCCATGGGTATGGAAAATTCCATGTCTTAGAACTTTTTTATGTACTGATTGGTTGTGTTGAATTTTTTTCTTCTTCCTCTTTTTAAAAAGTTCTTTGTTATAACAAAGGCTCCCTCGTATATGAGAGGGAGGATTATGAATGAAATGAAACGAGAAACAAAAAATGTTGATACAAATCTATTTTTAAAAAGTAGTGCTTAAGGGACAAGGTAATGCCGGATTATAGTTTGATTTTTACTCAGTAGAAAATAGGGAGTCACTGATGACTTTCAAGCAAAGTGTGAAATGACTACCTCTAAACGTACAGAAAAGTGGGTAGGAGACAAGCATGTATTAAGTCCCTGTGTGCCTGTCACTGTGCTAAGTACTTTACCAATACTATTAATTTGTTTGATCCTCACAACAAACTTGCGAGGCATATACCCATTTTAAAGATGAGGAAACTGAGGCAGAGTGCAGTTAAGTGACTTGCCCAGAGTCACAGGACTAGTAAGTGTCTAAGACTGTATTTGACTCCAGGCCCAGCATTTTATCTACTGCACCATATAGCTGCCTCTAAAAGTAGTCTAGTAGCTAAATCAAGGAGGCATGGGTAAGGCAGAGGAGGAAGTGGAAATATGAACATATCTGTTCTATATTCAAATAATCTTATGTCACTTTACAATCTCCAAAAGAAGTCTAGGAAGGCACAATTAGCAAGCAATTCAGTCCACCCAACATTCCTCTTACCCCCAAAATGGTGGACTTAGTTTGACTTACTTTTTAAAGTCCATATCAAATAAATTCAATTTTCTTTATAACCTCCTAATTATTATTTGTAGCCAGTAAAGCAAAGTAAACATAATAAAAGATCCAAAGGTCACATTAATAGTAGGAAATAAATATGAGGATATATTTTGGCTTATAATAATGACTTATTTAATTTACCTTCCAGCTAAAAATATTTATCTGAAACATAAAAAGGGCACTTTTTATTGTTTATCCTTCAGGTCAGACCAATTTGTCCAATAAGAACTAATCTAGTTGTTAAAATTATTCAAATAGTACTAGCTTTTAATGGACTCTATGCATCAAAGATGCTTGACAGTCATTAACCTTTTAGGGCTACACTAATTTGTGCAATTAGCCTAGGGTAAATTATTTTTCTTGGTCACATAATTAATTGTCCATGGAGTTTTAAAGAATTGGTTTACAAGATGCTTTCCAGAACTAAAAGTCATGCAAAAATAATAATATTATGTACTTTAAGGACAGGTCTCTAAAGTCTAAGCAAAGAGGAGGATTGAGGCAATGAGCCTCAATTATTATTATGCATGGGTACTTCAGTCATGCATAATAATAAAATAGGCATCTAAAAAGCTTTTGTAACATAGCAAACTGAGTGATAGTAAGTAAAGGATTCAAACTTCCAATGTAAACAATTTTTGTAATATGCAGAAACTTTTTATAATATTAATTAAAAGATGTTTATTGTGAATAATTTGCTTTATAAATTGATACTTTCAAATAGTAGGTTTACTTAAAGTAAACACATTTTATATATTTTAAGAACTAATTTCCTTATTGTCAAAAAAAGACAAAGGATAATTCATTTTTACATACCCTTCCTTTCTTAAAGGCGATGGGCTATGTACATGGGTATTCTTTCACAATTTAAGGTGGGAAGAGAAAAAATAATTTCCCCCAAATAATGTTAGGGCACCATCTCCCTAAGTTGGAAGAAATGAGTTTATAATGAGGTAATTTGTATCAAATGCCGACACCTAAGTGCCATCTACGTTGTAGGCATTCAATAAAGATTTATTAAGTAAAGGTGCCTGGGGTTGAGTGAAACTGATGTAAAGGATCACAGATGAACACTAAGCAAGTAGGACTACTGTACTTCAATTTTACTAATTTTTAGATTTTTATTTAACTTACACATTCTTTGCTTATATTGCATAATGCTAGATTTGTAATTTTAACTCCTCTCTTACTGCAAATACTCCTAATCACTTGCCAAAAGTAAGATTGTCTTGTCAAAAAGCACAAAAGTATCAATTTTGGAAAGAAATGGGATATAATGCCATTTTCTAAAACTAGAATAAGTTTATAGTGATATGGATACATATATGTAATTCATTAAATCAAGATTATAGTTCAAACATTTGTCTTATGCAACTTTTTAAGATAATTTATTTTAAAAATTGAAATACTACATAATCAACTAAGTTTTAAATGCAAATAAAAATAAAATATCAAGTTCTATGGCTATCAGAACTCAAAACAGCCTAGTGAATGACAGGTTTTTTTAAATTTATATATACAATAGTATTAAAACTAAGGTAAGGAATAATTTTTCTTAATCCTACAGTTATTATACTGGGGTGTATGTGTGTGTGTGTGTGTGTGTGTGTTGGCAGAAAGTTACATATTAGGATCACACAGTACCAGGACCAATCTGAAGAGGTAAAAATCCTGATTATCCAGGTCAGAGAGTATTTCCTACCTGGCTTCTAGCCCTACTTACTGAGTACTCAGTATTGAATCCTAAATGATAGGAAATAATAACAACTAACATTTATATAGTGGTTCCTATGTGTCAGGCACTATGCTACGTGCCTTACAATTTATTATCTCTTTTGATCCTAACCACCGGCTAATTCCTTGCCTCTTGCCCTGGCCCCACACTTGCAGCTACCACGTTATCATTATGGTTATGGGGAGAAAAGAAGGAAGCTGACTATAGAAGGGGGCCAAAGGAACAGATACAGGCCATGAGTAGTGCATGGATCGGAAATCTTGGTTTCTGGCCCTTTTACAAAGATACACAGAGCTTAGAGCTCTGGACGATAATAATTCAAATCAAGTCAAGAAATATTTATAAAGCAAGTACTGTGTGCAAGGTACAGTGCTAAGCACCAGGGACACAAAGAAAGACCAAAATAAAGCAGTTCCTACCCCCAAGGAGCTCTCAGTCTAACAGGGGAGACAACAGACAAACAGCAATGAACAAAAAAATTACATACAGGATAAACTGGAGATAATCTCAGAAAGACGGCACTAGAATTAAGGGAGACTGCAGAATGTGAGACTTTAGCTGAGACCTGAATGAAGCCAAGAGGCAGAGGTGAGGAAGAAGAACATTTCAGGCAAGGGGGACAGCTAGTGAAAACTAGCAAAAAAGCAATTTATTATCTCAATTTTATTGATAAGGAAACTGAGGCTCAGAAAGGTTTCAGTGACCTTAAGGTCACCCCACTGAGAAGGTCCACAGCCAATATGTGAAACCATTTCTCTCCTGACTCCAAGGTCAGGGATCTTTCACTACATCACACTGTCTTTCTTCTGCTGACACAGATAAACGTACTAAAACTTCGCAATAACATGATTCTCTAAGGAGCAGAATTTAATCTTATAACCTGTCCAATGGTATAACAGAATACAGTAACCTCCTTATGACACAGTGCACTTGTATCACATTCTGATACATGGCATTTCAGGATATTTTCAAAGACAAGGTAACTATCAAACTTTATACTTAGGTAATATTAAGAGCTCATGTTTTAAGGTGTAGGGAGCAACTTCCTTAAAACTATCATGCAAGATAAAATACTATTATGTGAGCAGTATCCAACCGTCATTAGGTACGTGAACTTCCTCCACAAATTCAGATTCACAACCTGTCTATGACTTGGCAGACAGGCTCAGAGGAGTTTGTTCTGAGACACACAGAGTTCTAGTGACTTATTCAAGGTACACAGCTAGCAACTGTCAAAAAAGAGACAGGAATCCAGGTCCTTCTAACTCCAAGCCCCAATCTGCTCACTATGAGATACTGCCTCTATGAAATAGGATTATGCACACTTTAAAGATGACAGACTTAAGACTTAGTTGTTAAATGCCTTATTTGTTCAATGTCACACACCTAGCAAGGGTTAGACTCGAGAGTAGGATCTGTTCTTATACTATACTGCTTTCCAAATTAATTACCCCTCAAATGTTAAAGATTATAATCTCACTCATAACAAAATATGTTTCTACAAAATAAAAAATGCCAAAGGAATTATTGTTTTGCAAACAAAAAATTAGGGACCAACGGCTAGAGATTTTTAAATGAACAACAAATGGCTATTAAGGAGAAAAAAAAGAAGACGATCTTGTGAGAGAACATCTTTGTTCTTTCCTTTAAAGAATCTTAAGCTACCTAGAGCAGCAGCTTTTCTTTAAGTTGTCAGACTATGTTTTGTAAACGTTAGCACTTAGAATCTGGGAAACTCACGATTGACATAAAGTAAATAATCACAAATTATTTCTTCTGCTAATTATAACATTAACATCTCCAATATCTTAAACTGTTACCACAGCTCTCTTTTATACTTCTTACCCAGGCAATCTAAAAACCATAAACACGCTCAGAATAACCTAATATTGAATATAATAAAACTTTCTCCAAAACCCCAAAGTAACAGGCTTCCTTTTACTAAATGTCCTACAATATAAGCTTCATCAGGATGACTTCCATAATTTTTAATACAACTCTTTGAGCATCACATTGAAAAAGAAACACATGTAGGAATGAAGAGATTTAAAGCCTTTGATCTCCATAAACCATTTAACAGCCAAAAAACTGAGGCATCAGAAAACTGCCAGATTTCTTAAGCAAGCACAAAATCATTTTCTCCAATTGCATAAGTCAATTTTGCTACAAATTACAAACTATTTCCATTAAGTGCACATAAGCATCTTCATAATGTTGAAATTGCTATACACTTGACCTAACGCAAACTACGAATTTCTCACACTTCATTATCTGCCAAGTTACTATCAGTTTTTTAGGTACTTTATCTTTAACCATTTTACTCAGAGCTTTATTTGTAAGATTTGTACTCACTCATTTTATAAGAAACATTTTTCCAATAATTAGTCCCAAAAATATTATTTTGACATTAGGTTGAAGTCTGAAAGAAAGCAATTGACAGTGATTGTTCTCTCTATTCCTCAGGGGTTAACATTTGTGTAGCTGTCTCTTTTTGTTGGCATACCCCATAATGAAGAGAAAGAACCATCTGCCTAGCTGTCTGAAAAACAGCTCTTCCCTGGTAATTCCCATGTTAGAAAGGAAGCAATTCAGCAAACCTATATACTCAGGAAGCTGATTTACTTTTATGACATTTTAACAATCAAAATGGCATGCTATACCTTTTGAAGTCTTACAATATTAAAGCTTAAATTTACCTTTGTTCTATGTTCATACTATTTATTTTTCATAGCTTTAAGTCAAAGTGACTAAAATAATAATAATATGGAAGCACAGATTCAATGAAAGGAAGTTCCTCTTTATTTCTGAGCTATGAACTTTTTCATCTTTGGGGCTTTTCATTTGGAGAGGGGGAGGAAGTTTTCCCTTCTGTCTTCTACATCTTGGTCTCTATTGATGGTTCCCTTTCCTCAATCAATACCAATGAATGCTCCTTGTGATTTTGTCTTCGGCTCTCTTGTTTTTCTCTCTCTCTCCACTCTGTCCTTGGGTAACGTTATGCACTACCATGCTTTCAAGTATTTCATCTATGCAAATCATTCCTAATCCTATATCTCAGCCCCAAACCACTCCTATCCCTTCATATGTACCTTAAACTAAACATGTTCAAAACTTCCCTCCAAATTTGATCAGCCATTAAACTTTCTTTATTTCAGAAAGCAACGCCATTTTCCCAGTCACCCAGATTCAAAACCTCAGTCGATATTGATTCTTCCCTTTTTCTTAGCCCCATATCCAGTCAGTTGTCAAGACTTACCAGTTGAGTTCTACCTTGAAAATCTTTACTATCTATCACCTCCTTTTGACTGCCACCAAATCATTCAGTCCTCTTTCAAATATTCATTATTTCTCACTACTCTAACTACCCTAGACTCTAGACTCTAGACTACTCTAACAGTAACTGATTGGCCTCCCCTCCCCAATTCATCATGCACACCATGGCCACAGTAATTTGCAGATTCACAGCTCTAATTATGTCTAACCCATGCTCAAAAACCTTTGGTGGTTCATTATTGTCTACCAAAAGTACCTTGAATTTCTGTTGTATTTATTTGGTATAAACTTAAATCTGTATGTATTGTCTCCCAGATACAAGGGAAAGGGCAGCCACTACTTCATTTTTGTCTTTGCACTCCTACTGTTTAGCATAGTACCTGGAACACAGTAGGCACTTTATAAATCTTTATTTATTGACTAATGACTCTCATCAGGAGGCCCTATCATACTCATGGATGATCATTACGAAGAGCATCTAAAGTACCTTCACGTAGTGAAATCCTTTTCCTTTGAACTCTTCTACACATGACAAACCCCACAAATTGGTGATCACCTTTGGTAAGCATGTTTAGTTTGATCTGGTTTTTGGTTTTGATTTTATGTTTTATGCCTTACTTGCTATTAATAATCAGTTATTCAACAGTTATTTCTATGGTTGCACATACCACAGAATGTTGTAAGATCTTAACATATTCATGAGAGACTCCAAGTGAAAGGAGAACCTTTCTTTAATACTGTTTTGCTCTATCAAGTTAAATGATTTTCTTCCAATCAACAGATAATAAACACAGTATTATCTTAATTTCTCTGTAGCTTTTAATCAAGTGTGAGACTGAAAAATGTGTCTGCTATGGAAAATTATTCACAAAAACCTACCTATTCCCTTCTCACATTTTCATCAAGGATACTCTTGATACACTAGTGACCAGCAAGATGGTAATTAGTTGTTCCTTGTAAATCCCTTCAGACCTCCAACCTCCAATAAAAATAATTAAGGCCAGATGTAGAGTAATTAGAACTAAATCCTCAAGATAAGAATACAAAGCAAATACTGGTAGGAACCTTATGAATTAGAAGAATGGATAAGGGATGGGGGACAGATGTAGGATTTCACCAACACATGGCATTCCCCAGTATCACCACTAAGATCTTCAACTTAAGAGAATTGTCTAGAATACTGAGAGTTTGTTACTTATCCAGGATCAAAGACAAAACATGAACCCAGGTCTTCCTGATTAAAACTATTATCCACTATCAAATGCTGCCCCTCTCACAAACTATAATAACAATAAAAATAGCAATTAATACAGGGGACAGAAATGATAGATACAGTCTCTAAAATGGACATTTAATAATGACCTTCTGAATAATGAGTAGGTCAAATAACAAATCATAGAATAATAGCCATGTGAATTAAAATCATGAAGAAGCCTATACGGAAACTTCTGGGATGTAGAAAAAGTAATCTTCAGAGGAAAAATCACAGCTTTGAGAACAAAGATAAAGAAAATATAAAAAGAAAGGTTAAATGAACTGAATATCAATTTTTAAAACTAGGAAATCAACAAATATAGCCAAATAAGCACAAAAGAGTAAATTTTTTATTAATTTTTTTTAGTTTACACACTCAGTTCCACAAGTTTTTGAGTTCTAAATTTTCTCCCACTCCTCCTCTCCCCTTCCCTCCACCAAGATGGCATATGATCTGATATACGTTCTATATATGCCTTCACATTAAACTTCTTTTCCAATAATTAAATTGTAAAGAAGAATGAAGTGAACCATGAGAAAGATGTAACAAAACCAAAAGTAAAATAAAATAAAAAAGAGAGAAAATAGTTTGCTTCAATCTGAATATAGATTCAGTAATTCTTTCTCTGGATGTGGATAGCCTTCTATATCATGAATCTTTTGGAGTTGTCTTAAAAACTTGCATTGTTGAGAAGAGCCCAAAAGAATAAATTTTGAAAATTAGAAAACAACAGATTAAGTGCAAATCATAAAGATTATAGAATTGATAAACACTAAAAGCTAGTTCTTTGAAAAGACCAACAAAATTGATACATCCCTTACATAATATGATTAAAAAGAGGGTAGAAAATCAATTCACCAAAATAAAGAGTGAACAAAGTGAAACCACAACCCATAGGGAAGAAATAAGAATAACTATCAAATGATTTATACATAATTATATTCCAGCAAAACTGAAAATTTAAAAAGAAAGGAATGCCTATAAAAATATTAAATACCCCAAAGAACATAGAAATATGAACCCAATTTTAGGAAAATTAATTAAAATATCTATAAAGGAACTAGCAAGGGTGGGGGACACTGGGACCAAATAGTTGAATTCTTACAAACTTTTAAGGAATAATTAATATTTATTACAAACAAATTGTTTTCGAAAATTGATAAAGAAAACACTTCACCATACTGTTTTTATGAGACAAACATAGTCCTAACACCTATACCAAGGAAGGACAAAGCAAAGAAAAAGAACAGAATAATATTAATGAATTAATATCAATTCAAAAATTTTAAATAAAACCTTTTAAAAACGAACACAGAAATATGTCCAAAAACATTATTAGCTTGAGGTCTCTAAGTGCAAGAATTTTGCACCCTACTGGAATCTTTCCAAAAACAAAAAACAAAAAAGCTCTCTCATCTTATGCAACTCTTGTCCATGTCCTCCTATAAATCTTACACAGGGGTTGACCCAACATTCTGAAACTGTTGATATCAGTGTTGTTTAGATCTCCAAAAATACATCAGTCACTGTACAAAAAGCTCACATTTAGCATGCCAATAGTTAGGCTAATGTTATAAATTGCCTAAATGAAGTGCACATTCCTTAGCAGTCAACCCTCCCTTTTCCATACTCCACCACATTTTATGCAAAAATGGAAGATGACTACATAAGACTGGAGGTCATTTTAAAATTTTATTTTGTTTCGTGGGTTTCTACATCCAAAGAATTCATAGTCTAGCAATCAACATAATGGCAACAAACTTTTATAGAGTTACTTGTGTTGACTATCAGACTTCAAACTCTGTCACCAGGGCTGTAGATAATCCATGGTTTCATGTACAAAAGAAAATGCTATTTTTAAATCATTTATTCATTTATTCTTAATACTTTTTTCAAACTGTAAAGCATTTTAAAAATGTGAGTTATTATTATTTGAGGAGTATTATGGAAAGACCATTTTTCCATTTCATGCTTTCTTTTTTGTTCAGACCTGTGATTTCATTAGTTTAGAGAATCCATGATGAGGAAACCATCTCTAAATGAAGATTAGTAATTGTTCTGAAACTCAACAGTCTTAGAGAGTTGACAGAGACACTGAGGGCTTAAGTGACTGGCCATGGGCATGTATTCAGTATGTTTCTAAACCTAGGTCATCCTGCATTCAAAGCAAGCTCTTACGCATACCACCACCACACTGCCCTTCTTTTGCAAAATAAGCTATAATCAAAAATGTCTTGATTGTGGGATGTTCGAATAAATGGAGATTAAATGTTGATTAATCCCCTAAAAATCTGTCCCATAGTATATAATTTAGAGTATTCCATACTTCTTTTTAACCTAAACCACCAGGATCCTTATATATATACAAAGACTACCACAGTGTGGAGAGTAACACAAATTTTGGGTAACCCATGTAATTTTACAAGGGGTTATGGTAAAGGAATTATAAAGACCAATTCCTTTTATATATAGCATAAAGAAATTCATTCATGATACTTAAATTATTTAGGAACAGTAAGATATGAATTTTTTTAGTGTTGCAAATAGGTTTGTCAACAACATAATCATGGCATTGACATTTCAAGGCCTTGCACTAACACCAGTTTACTGTACAGGACTACTGTGATATTTGTGGCTTAAAGAAGAAAAACTAGGAGCCAAGATGGCAGAGTAAAAGTGGGGACTTGCTTGAGCTGTTCCCCAAACCCCTCCAAATACCTGTAAAAAGTGATTCTAAACTAATTCTAAAGCTATAGAACCACAAAAGGACAGAGTGAAACAAATCTCCAGCCCAAGACAACCTGCAAGGCTGACAGGAAGGGTCTATCACACCAGGCTGGGAGTGGAACACAGTCCAGTGTGGGCCATGCTGGTACAGACAGGGCTAGAGCAAGCCTCAGGGGATTGAATCGCTGGCAGCTGTGGTGGCTTCCAGACTTCTCAACCCACAAACACCAAAGACAAAGTAGAAGGTCAGTGGGGAAACTCTGTTGGACCTGGATGAGAGAAGAGAGAGGTCTGGCCCCATCCCCAGGCTGGCGGAGGTGGCACCGACATGGTAGCTGCTTCTGGAGTTCCAGGCCCACATATAGTGGGGGGGATCAAGTGGCTTGTTGGAGGGGGATTGTGGGGATCTCTTTGTTGGCACTGAGGCAGGATTCTCTTGATTTGCCCTGCCTGCATCTGGGTCGCAGTCCTGGGTGGCAGTCCAGGGGTGAGTAGAAGTACTGGCATGGTGGAGCTTTTAGCAGCTGTGGAAAGGGAGTCCTCCTCACAGTTCCAAGGCAGAAAAGAGTGCTTGTGGTCACTCACAGACCACAGCACAGGCCAGGAGAGGAGTAAACACCTCTCCTTTGAGCATACCACCTTAGAAGAACTGAAAATTTACAGGTGCCTAGAAGTATCTCTAACAACAGCTGTGCAAAACCCCTGAAACTTGGGACAAAGCATTCTCCACTCTGGAAGAAGAGTCCCACCTTGACAAGTAGCTCAAAAGTCAAGTAACTGGCTGGGAAACTGAGCAAACAGCATAAAAAATCAGATTATAGAATCTTACTTTGGTGACAAAGATCAAAACATACAACCAGAAGAAGAAAACAAAGTTAAAGCTCCTACATCCAAAGCCTCATAGAAAAATATGAATTGGTCATAGGTCATAAATGAGCTCAAAAAGGAGTTTGAAAATCAAATAATAAAAGTAGAATTCTGGAAAAAAAATGAGAGTGATGCAAGAAAATCACAAAAAAATGAGTCAATAGCTTGCTAAAGGAGACCCAAAAAATACTGAAGAAAATAATGTCTTGAAAAATAGACTAACCCAAATGGCAAAAGAGGTACAAAAAGCCAATGAGGAGAAGAAGGTCTTAAAAGGCAGAATTGGCCAAGTGGGAAAAGGAGGTCCAAAACCTCACTGAAGAAAAAAAATTCCTTAAAATTAGAATGGAGCAAATGGAAGCTAATGACTTTATGAGAAATCAATGATTTATAAAACAGAACCAAGAGAATGAAAAAATAGAAGACAATGTGAAATATCTTACTGGAAAAACCACTGACCTGGAAAACAGATCCAGAAGAAATAATTTTAAAATTATTGAACTACCTGAAAGCCATGATCAAAAAAAGAGCCTAGACATCATATTTCAAGAAACTATCAAGGAAAACTGATATTCTAGAACCAATGGGTAAAATAGGGATTGAAAGAATCCACCAATTGCCTCTTGAAAAGGATCCCAAAAGGAAAACTTCTAGGAATATGGTAGCCAAATCCCAGAGTTCCCAGGTCAAAGAAAAAAATATTGCAAGCAGACAGAAAGAAACAATTCAAGTATTATGGAAACACAATCAGGATAACACAAGATCTAGCAGCTTCTACATTAAGGGATCAAAGGGCTCAGAATATAATAGAGGTCGAAGGAGCTAGGATTAAAACCAAGAATTACCTACCCAGCAAAACTGAGTATAATACTTCAGGGGAAAAAAGGACATTCAAAGAAATAGAGGACTTTCAAGCATTCTTGATGAAAAGACTAGAGCTGAACAGAAAATCTGACTTTCAAATGCAAGAACTGAGAGAAGCATGAAAAGGTAAACAGAAAAGAGAAATCATAAGAGATTTATTAATGTTGAACTGTTTACATTCCTACATGGAAAGATGATATTTGTAACTCATGAGACCTTTCTCAGTATTAGGGTAGTTGCAGGGAATATATACATATATGTATATATAGACAGAGGGCACAGGGCAAGTTGAATATGAAGGGATCATATCTAAAAAATAAGATTAAGGGCTGAGAGAGAAATATATTGAGAGAGGAAGAGATAGAATAGGGTAAATTACCCCACTTAAAAGAGGCAAGAAAAAGCTGTTACAATGGAGGGGAAGGGGGAGGAGGTGAAAGGAAATGAGTCAACTTTACTCTCACCGAATTTGGCTTAAGGAGGGAATAACATACACACACAATTGGGTATCTTACCCCAAAGGAAAGTAGGAGGGAAGGGGATAAGAGTGGGGGTATGATAGAAGGGAGGGCAGATTGGGGGAGGGGTAGTCAGAAGCAAACACTTTTGAAAAGGGACAGGGTCAAAGGAGAAAATTGAATAAATGGGGGGTGGGATAGGATGGAGGGAAATATAGTTAGTCTTTCACAATATGACTATTATGGAAATGTTTTGCATAACTACACATGTATAACCTCTATTGAATTGCTTACCTTCTTACTGAGTATGGGTGGGGAAGGAAGGAGGGAGAGAATCTGGAACTCAAAGTTTTAAAAACAAGTATTAAAATTGTTTTTACATGCAACTGGGAAATAAGATATAGACACACTGGGGTATAGCAATCCATAGTGCCCTACAAGAAAGTAAGAGGTAAGGGGATAAGGGAGGCAGGGTGAATGAAGGGAGGGTAGATGGGGTGAAGAAGTAATCAGGATGCATGCCATGTTGGGGTGGGGTGGGGAAAGATGGGGAGAAAATTTGGAACCCAAAATCTTATGGAAATGAATGTTGAAAACTAAAAATAAATATTTTTTTTTAAAAAAGAAAAATTAGTATAGCTCAAATTCAGGCTTATTTAGTATGCTCCCTTGCAGCCATTATCAAGAGGTGAAACCACCGCTGAGAACAGACTCACCGTACTAACCACCATCAAAACCAGTCACTGACCAACTGCTATCAATATGAAAGTAAGCCCAAAAACCTTAGGAATAGTGGCCCCAGACCGCTGGCCCTACTTTCATCCCAATCGTAACAATCATCATCCAGGGGAAGAATTCCTATAAAGAAAGTGTCATCATTCCCAAGATTTATCAATCAATTGCCTTCCATATAGCATGCAGACCAGCCTAGCTATAGCAGTAAGCCATCTAAGAAAAAGAAATAGAAAGAAGCTTGTGCCAGGCAAATTAAACCACACTCAACCACCTCAACTACTATTTCCCCTTCAAGCCTAGATGGAGGTAACCCAAGGCTCTAAGCCAAAGAGCCTCAGAAACAGCAGCATTCCCCAAACCACCAAATAATTAGCCCCACTTCCAGACTCATCCCAAACCTACCCCATTCCATCTCCCAACATCCAAGGACTAAATCCTTGTGGTGAAGTGACCTGGAACTGCCACTTCAGGTGAAGAACACAGATGCGGTTTCTTCAGTGGAAATGATATTAAAGAAGATGCATTACCATTCATTCTAAAGACTATAAGGCCTTTCCATCCAGCTTGCAGCTGATACTCTTATTTATGTTGTCTTCTCTCCTTAGAATGTGGCCTCCTTGAGAACAGGGCTCTCTTTCTTGGTTTCCTCTTTGTAGACCCAGTGTTTACATGTAGTATGTGTTTAATAAATGTTTTTTTCTATTCATTCACTCTTCCAAACTTCTACAGACTTTCCAGTGGTGGGGCTATCACTTTTGTTATCAACATACCCCTAATTCTGTTATTCCCATTTCCAAATCCGTCTCCTTGTTAATGTTTTACATTCAATCCACATCCTCAGCCCATCACAAGTACAATAATTCAATGCCATGAAAATTGAATTCTGACTCAAAATTTACATGTGAGATTTGTAATCAACATATTTTGGACCAGTTAAATGTTAGCAATTTTTCATCCCTGAGAAACAGTACAGCATAGTGGTAGAGAGCTGGCCCCAAAATCAGGAAGACTCGGCTCAAGTCCTGTGTCTGGAACATACTGGCAAGTCACTTAACCTCTGATGGCCCAAGAAACTCTTAAAGATTATAAATTGCTGAACAGGTGCTAAATCTGCATTGGTGGAACCAGTTCCTCATGAGGAACTCCCTATACTGATGAAATCCCACGGCCAGTTTAAAAATAAATTGTAATTATGTGTGAAACAAAGATGAATTATGCAGCTAAGTGAATCTGAACCCTTTTACTTACACAGAAGCCTGAAAGAGTACTAATATCTTTGACAGCTAGCAGCTATCATGTATAAGTTTTTGTCTTTTAGAATAGCAGAAACCTGAACACTCTATTTTCTGACATTAGTGACTAAAAGTGCTCATGTCTTTTCCTACTGACTGAACAACCTTTTAACCAAATCTTACATATTTTATCTTTCTAGATTCATACTCACAGAAATCTTGTCATGAGACTGAATTTTAGTTAGAGGAAAGCAGTATTTGCAGAATAAAAGTAAAGATCCTTCCCCTTACAGTTCTTTTTGTTGTCTTATGAACATCTGAAAGCAAGTCTACAATTATATTATAAATATACTTAGGTTATGAGATCCCTACTCAATGGTCTTCTCAGTAATGCTTATACATATAAGCTGTGACACTGTCAGCAATGTTTTCTTGCAACACAAACAAGAATTAAAAATGTAAGCTGTCGATAAATCTTAATTTTTGTTAAAAAAATTACCTATTCATTTCTTAATGAAGTTTTGTAATACCAATTAGAGATGATAATAAAACTAAGTGAATGGTACCTAATTGTTACTTTTCTTAAAAGCCCTAGTGAATACTACAGATTACATGGGGGATATCTAAAAGCTATAAAGAGGATTGAAGAGGTTATAAATTCATAGTTGGCATAACTATGATAATCTCTGCTTTTCTTTGGTGCCATGCTCCTCAAAAGTAAGAAGTGTTTCTTTTTTATATTTGCATACTCAGTGCCCAGCACAATGCCTGGCACATGGTTGGCACTTAATAAGGTTGTCAATTGACTGATACTAATCTAACACTCCTCACTTCTGCCAAAATATCCTTGTATTAAAATATAATAGTTCACATTTGTGAAGAGGTTGGATTAGATATCTCTTACAACTACTTCCAGTTCTGACATTCTTGTTTTTAAGTTTATAAAGCTCTTCCTTTGTAACAACCCTATGAGGTAAATAGTAAAAAAGAAAAAAATACCTTTGTTCCCATATTACAAAAGAAGAAACTGAGGCTCAGGAAGGCTAAGTGACTTAGCCATGGTCATACAGGTTCTAAGTGGTAGAGTGAGGGTCTCTAACTCTGAGTCCAGTTGTATTTCCACAGTATCACTTTGACTCTGCTAAACAGAACAGGTCTATGAATAAGGCCAATGAAATAAAAATAAGACACTTCTGCTGGGGTGAGCTATGACAAAAAAAAATTTCCAGGGTTTTTCCCTTGTTCTAATCGTTAACTGTCTTATCTGGGAGGGGCGGCGGGAATCACCCAAAGAGGGTTTGATGTTGAGAAGGTATATAAAACAGTGGAAGTTTGTAGAATCATTTTATTAGAATATTCATTCTGTTTTCATTTTGAATTACATTTGACCAGTTTTAATAACTTGCATACTGCCAAAGTGAATATAAATTAATATAAAAGGAAGTTCTAAGTTGTATATCTTTCTGAAATACCTCTCTGTCTTTATTGGTATTGGTGATCCTAACTTGCTTTCATTTAAAAAAGTATATGATATTCAAAAAAGGGAATTTAAATAATCAGCTGGGCCAACTTGCTCTCCCTTTCATGAGTCAGTATCTCCTGTTCCCTTAAAGCTCATCTCCAGAAAGGCTCACATGATCTACGCTACCTCTGTTTACTAAAGTGACCCTACCTAACATACTATATTTGTATCATAACCTGTTTCATATGTCTTCCCAAATAGATTCTAAGTTATGAGGAGAATAATCGCAATTTCTAACTCTTATACATCCCTGAAAGTACTTGCTATAATTCGAATATCCTCACCTCTGTCAAAGTATCCTTGGCCAAAATAAATCTAAGAGCTCACATTGGTGAGAGCCAGATAAGATATCTCTTAAGAAACCTTCCAGCTCTGGCATTCTAGAATTCTACAACATATATTGAGAGGAAGAAGGAGGGTGGTGACTGTTGCCAAAGAAGGAAAGAAAGAAAGAAAGAGGTCACTAAAGATTTTTTTAATGCTTAGAAGAGAAAAAGTAATGCCAGAAGGAAATACAAAAAAGCAAGTTAGTTAGCTTTTAAACTTGAATACTGAATTTATTATATACTTTAAAAGGAAAAGCAAGCTATATAAAATAAAGATTCACAGTTTTATGAATGATCTTTTCTGTTCCACTTTGATAATGGAAATGTTCATTTTATTTGTTCATTGTTAAGTTCACAATAAAAAAATTAATAGCCCATAAATGTAGGAATGGGGCCTGTTTTGAAGAATTTTAAATGCTAGAGAAAAAAAGGGGGGAGTTTTTATTTTATATTAGATGTAATAGGTAACCCGTAGCTTTTATGGAGGGAAGAGGAAGGATATGATAATACCTTTAGGAAAATCATTTTTACAGAAGTGTGGAAAATAGATTAGAGTGAAGAAAAATTCAGACAAAGGAACCAATTAGGAGAACATAGCAATAGTTGAGGGGAGAAGCAATAAGTGACCAAACTAAGATGGTAGCTGTGTGATTTAAGAGGAGGCTTATCCAAAAGAAATACTGGAAATAGAATCTGAAAGATTTGGCAACTCATTGGTTATGTGGGGTAAATGAAATTATTCTTATGACTCTTATGGAGTCAAGGATGAAGCCAAGATTGCAAACCAAGGGGAATGAAAGGATTGTGGTGCCCTCCATGGTAATAGGGAAGTTTGGAATAAGGATGAGTTTGAGGCCAAGATGAATTCTGTTTTGGACACATTCAATTTGAGTTATGCCTAAGGGATATCCCATTCAAAATGTATAATAGGAAGCTTGTGATGGGGAACTAAAAATCAGACGTAAAACTGTGCTAGAAATAGAGATTTAGGTGATGCATACAGATTTTAATTGAACCCATGGAAGTTGATGAGATCACCAAGTGAGATAATATAGAGGGGAAAGAGAAGATGGCCCAAGATGTCACTATAGTTATAGATATAGTTCTGGTTAGTGGACATGACATCAATAATGATCCCTAAATGATGTTCTCCAAGGGAAGAAGTGGTCATACAGATAGAAAGAGTACTAAGAAAGAGCCATGGCAGAAAAACCCAGTGATAAAAATGTATTCGAGCTAAGTACTAGGAAGTTACCTGAAGTATGTTTAATGACTTGCCCAAGGTCACACAACCACTCCTAAGGAGAACTAGGGCAGGAATTTTAACCTAAGTCTTCCTGACTAAGCCCAGCACTTTATCTACTATACACACCTTACTGCCTCTAATTTACTCTTCAAAGGTTAAAAAGAATCTAGTATTTACTAAAGCATTGTGCCAACTTAAGACTATTAGTGACACTATATATTAAATACAATTTGCCATTTATCAGCTACAGTAATCCTAAGAAAAATTGATATTTCAGTGGTTTTTTAACTTTGTACTGCTATGTACAAATGTTCAAATGTGTAATTTTTAAGATCTCACTCAGATAGAACAGGGAAGAAAAGACCACAGAGTAACAGAAGAGGAAGGAATAAATAGAAGCCAGGCAGGATTGATATGGATCCTCTCCAATGAAAACCGGTCAGTCTAAGAAAATTTTAAAAGGAGTTTAGGATTGGCTTGTGTTCTGCTCACAGCTATGTATTACACTGTGTAGAAATAGATTACACAAAGTCATAATGGACTACCTAATACCTAGGGGATAGACAAGGTTCTCCCAGGGTTAATTTCTTCTAGATTCCACAGAAAGAGTTATTTATCACAGCATAGTCTCAGATCAAAATGCTATTACCAGAACTAGGTTCCTTCACTCAGGAAAATTATTTTTCTTTCCTTTCCTTTCCATGCTGCTCTAAAAACTCAATAATAAACTTTAAATCCTTTAGGTTTGAGAGGTTTGCAATAAAGCTTGGTACAAAGTCATAATTCACTGTAAAGAAAATGAGGAATGCCATTGAAAAATTAATCTGTTCCCAAGTTGTAGATCTACAATACTTAGAGAAGGCAAGGTGTACAATTTACATACTACCCAAATACTAAGATCAGCATACTATTGGTGAATATTTACATATATGGTAAATTATAGTGGTTATTTTCATTGCTTAAGATTAGAATATCATATGGCCAAATTAATTCTTCACAGCACAGTTATAATAATTTAGCTGTGTCTGAGGAGGAGATGTACTGTTAAAAGGGTTTATGTGGATGGCATGGTTAAACACCTAGCCCAACTAATGGCCCTTCAAAAGAATCAGGTAAATGTTTCGTTTTGTTTTTCAAGCAGGAAAAAGCTAAAATTTAAAGTGAGATAAGAGAAGACTCAGGAGGGCAGGAGAGATGGGGGGGAGGGGCAGAGAGAAGGAAAAATAAGGGACTTTGAAGTCAAGTAAAACTAATAACCTTCTCCCACACGGTGAAAAATGAGAAGGGAGAACAGAGAAGGGAAGAATAAGGTAGAAGGGAAAGAAAAGAGAAATAAAATATAGAAAACAGTGAGAGAGAGCCACAGACAGAAGAATATAAAGAAAAAAAGTACTTGAAATAAGCAAGCAAAGTAAATTAGGAAACAGATAAGGAAGGAGATAGAAGGTAGAATGGAGAAATGAGTAAGAGATGACATAAGATATTTTCACTATAAATGTTAGGTCGGTTTCAATTTAGAATTTTTTAAAAATCAATGACTAAAACAGAGGCTTGCTAGGTGTCTTTGGCTGAAACACTAATGAAAATTTTCTCAATGAAATATTTCTTGAATAAATAAGAGTATCTTCTCTATTTTCTTTTCTGATAAGATGAACAAACATTCCTCCGGAAATATTTCCTGTTGTCTTTAGTACACATGACACCCCATCAACTACTTTCTATCTCTATCCTAAACAGTAATAAATAAGTAAAAATTACATAAACTTTCAATAGTATCATTTTGTGATCTTTAATTTAATCTACAAACCAAAGTAAGTCCAAAAGGTGGAGGACAGAGTATAAGGGGGTCTGGGAAATCAAAATGTCATTTATAGCTTTTCCTATTTGCAACTCCAATTTCCTTTTCAATCTCCACAGCTCAATTTTTCAATATTTCAACATCTGAGTAAACTCCAGAATATATGTGGATAGAAATCTGCTGGAGAAATATTACAAAGTCAAGAGATAACCCCTAGAATCCTAAAGTAATAAGGTTATACTCAAACCCCAATTGACCTATCCTAATTTAGAATCATTCTGGAGACCACATCAACCTGATGTGGATCTAGATAGTCCCATGTGATGCCTTAGATTAAAATGAGCCACTATATTGCAGGACACTCACAGAATTTTAATCTGAGTTGCTCCATATTCCTTTAAGTAAACGGTCAATAATCTCAAGGAGATACAGTACTGATCCTTTCAGCTAAAGAGTGGACTAAATACATATTTGTATCTGCTCCCTAGACAACCTTAAGGATTCCAGAAATTTTAAACACTGAAGACATAAATGCCTTGTACCTTTTGTTCTGATTGTGTGGTCTCCCGTAGTCAAACATTCTCTTAGTCTCACCAATTAAGTACCCTAAGAATAAAAAATGGATTTAGCTTTTACTGCAGCTCAGAATTCCTTAACTCAAGGATTCGCCATCCTCAGTATCATCCAGTAGAAGGGATTACAGACAGGCTTCAGTTCCACCTAGTATAAGAACCTTTTTCTGGGCTTCCCACTGCTCGTGCCTTCCCTCTGCAATTACCTCCCATTTAGACTGTGTATACACACACATACACATATCTTTTATGTCACTAGCTACTTGTAGTTTGTCTCCTCCAAGAGAATATAAGTTCTCTGAAGACAGGGGCTGGTTTTGCTTTTTTTGTTTTGTTTTGTTTTTGTATTCTCAGCACTTAGCATAGTGACTGGTACACAATAAGTATTTAATGATGCTTTTTAACTTTTTTACTGACTAGATATTTGCTATTATAAAATGTTAAACCAAATAGTGATATTTATAGATTGATGTTCCTGCTCTATAAGCTGTTCCAGTCTATATTTTTGTGCTAAAAGTGATCATTTCTGACAGTTAGACTCTTGAACAGAGTACTTTAAGTAAGGGTACTCAGAACAATTAGCCATTGTAATCATTAAAATGTGCTTTTAGATATATAAGTTGAGATGTGACCCACTTAAAAAGAGTTTTCTTTAAAAGTGGTACTAAAATAGAAAGAATTAAATGCTCTCTGGAACTACTCTGAAAAGAGAACTTTGTGTGTGATTGAATGTGGTAGTAGTTCTGGCTACCGTTATTGATTTTTAAAATGGATACCAACTGGAAGTCATCCCACAGAGGGTTTCAGAGACTTTTAAATGAAATCACCCATCAGTAAATAAAAGATATTTCTAAATGGACCCTAAATTTATTTTAAATCTTACTATAGAAATAACATGTTTTTAGCTTTTTAAGTAATTAAATTGCATTTTCATTTACAGACTTCTGGTAAAATTGTCATTGATGGTAGTATATAGATGAGAAAGGTTTATTTCCTAGAGAAAACAAAGGACTAGGTAAATGTGGCTGGACTATAGGGATCTTGGGGGGGAGAGGGGAGAACATGCAAGAAGACCTAAAAAGGAGAAAGTTGTAGAGAGCTCTGAATGACAAAGGCATTTATATTTGATCCTACAAATAATAGGTAGCCACTGACATTTATTGAGTGACATGGTCAGCTCTAAGATTAAGGAAATCGCTGAGGCAGTTGAATGGAGAATAAACTACAATGGGCAGAGATTTGAAACACAGAAACTGATTAAGGACTACCAAGATAGTTCAGGAAAAAAAGTGATAAGAACCTGAATTAAGGTGGTGGCTATGAGAGCAGAGAGAGGGAAGCATACCCAGGAGAAGTTTTGGAGACAGAAACTATAAAATAAGGAATCAAAGATGACACGAATGTTGCAAACCAGGGTTACTGAAAGTATGGTGGTACCCAAAACAGTAAGAGAGAAGTCTGCAAGAGGGGTGGGTTTATAGTAAAGATAATGAATTCCATTTGGGACACATTCAGTTTGAGATGCCTATGAGATATCCAATTCAAAATGTCTAATTTTCAATGTCACAGGAGAATGGGGCTCAAGTGAGACTGGTATTGGATATGTAGATCTGATAATACAATGATAACTGACCTCATGGGAGTTGATGAGTTTACCAAATAAGAATGTATAGGGAGAGAAAAGAGGAGAAGGCCCAGGACATAGCCTTCAGGTATATCAATAGTTAGTGAGCATGACATGAGTGATAATACTGTGAAGGAGGCTAAGAAGTGGTCTTGCAAGTAGGAGAATCAAGAGAGCAATTCAGAAAAACCCAGAGAGAAAAGAGCATCCAGAAGAAGAGAGTCAACAGGGTCAAATGCTACAGAGAGGTCAATAAAGATAAAGGTTGAGAAAAGATTGTTAGAGTTGGCAATTTTAAAAGATGACTTTGGGGAGAGTAGGTTCAAGTGAGTTATGACATTGGAAGCCAGATTGCTCCTACTTAAGAGGGCAGGAGAAGGGAATGGAGGCACACAAGCTTACACGGCTTATTCAAGAATTTTGGGTAAAAAAGGAAGAAGAGATATATGATGAGAGCTGGAAAACAGGGACAAGTAACTCAAAGAATTACAACTCTTTAATTTCAGAGATGAAAAAACTAAGCCCAAGGAACAGGGTGACTTGTACAATTTCACAGAAATAGTAAGGTACAAAGTCAGTATTTGCACCCAGATCTTGTGACTCCAAATTCAGCGCTCTTTCTACTACACCGTGCTATCTCTTCGATAGAATAGTCCAAAACAGTATGGAGAATGTCCCTTCAGTTTTGCTGAACTGTTTTTCTTTCCTTTGTAGTTTTTGTTAGAAGGAATGGCTATTTGGATGAGGTAGCCAAAGAATAAAATGGGAATTTAAAGATAATGTAAAAACAGGAGATATTAAATTTTTTTAAATACAGCTAAAGTTATAATGGAATAGAAATATAGGATTTCATAATATTTTTTACATTCATCCTGTTAGTAATAAGTCCTATAAATAAAGACCAAACTATCCCCTTCTTCCTTCAGATTTCGTTTGCTTCCTGTAAAAATATTATTTCATTTTAAAAAAAACTTGCCTAAATAAATATATTGGAAACCCCCACCCTTTTCACTTCACTCTTGACCAAAATGCATAACTGAATTCTTTCCTCTAAAAAGACTGAATCTAAAGTGACTGACAGCATAAACTGTGTTAATAAGTGATTAAGCTGCATAAGTAAATACTCAACTATTTACAGTTTGCCCTCATGACAGTGCCAGGATTTGACTGCTTGAAACAGGTTCAGGCTCGGTGAACAACTCCACTGGGCAATCAAATACTCAGTGCCAGTAAACCTGTCAGATAATAAATTGTTAATGAAAAAACAAATACCTGGCACTTGTAATAATAGTTACACAGTATTTTTCAAATCTTAGACTTTTTTTAAAGAAAGCACAGGTAATTCTACAATATATTGAAGCATTATACTGAAAAAAGTCAATCTGTTTCAAAGTTAACCTGACTAGAAAAAAATTGAAGTAGAATTTTTATGTATCAGCTCTTCTCCTGAGTCGATCATTGGGCTCTGGATAGGCTGATGCTAAATTTGCCTGACACCCTTTGGTCTAAGCACCAACATTCCAAATAATACCAAATGTGAAAGAAGCTCAGAAACATTCTCTAAATTCAGAAATGATTCCCCAGGAGTAAGTCAGGCACCTAGAGAACTCTTTTAGGCCAGAAAAGGCTATGATTTAGCACAGTGGTTCTTAAATAATTCAATACCATTAAACTCTAGGCCATGCTTATCAACTTCCCTTCTGTGACTCTCCCCACCAAAAGAGGTAATAACAGATGATAAGACAGTGTGACCCTTATACTAGAGGCACCTGTGCCATAAAGGGCCTAAATTATCTTTTGAAGATTGCTCCACATTTCTATTAGCTAAAGCCAAGACACAGAAATCTAGGAAATGCTGGCACCAACTCCCCAATCCCTTGAGAGTGATAAAGGGATGTCTTATCTCCCTTTTACTCTTTTCACCCAAGTTAAATACCACCCTCCAACCCCTGAAGGATTGTATATTTACAAATTTCCCTACCTCCACCACATTCTAAACAAGTATAGCTTGAAATAAGTAAGCTTGTATCTTCTGGAAAATAAGAGAATTACTATCTTAAAAAAATAAAAGTGGCAAGAGACTGTTCTCCTAATCGATTTATGAAGAAAAAAATCAGGTGAGGGTGCAAGTATCCTGGTATATTTTTCTATCTTTCTTTCTTTTCTTCCTTTAATGTAACTTACCAACAATCTTTAAATTACTCAATTTAGTGACCTTTTTTGGTCCTCATCTTTCTTAGCCTATTCTGCAATTCTTTACATGGTAGACCATCCTTGCTCCTGAATACTTTCTTTTTTATTGGCTTCCATCCCTGCTCTCTCTATTTCATCATAAACTGTTGCTTCCCATTCTCCTTTGCTGTATCTTGATCCTTTTCTCATCCCCTTCTCATATACCGTCTCTAGAATTGTCCTGGATCTTCTCTCTCTATAGTGGGGATTCTTGATCATTAGTCCATAAACTTGTGTTTTTTTTAAATAAGTTAGTAACTATTTCAAAATAATCGGTTTCCTTTGTAATCCTATGTATTTTATTTTATGTTTAAAAAACATTATTCTGAGAAGTCCATAGCTTCACCAGACTACCAAAAGGGTCCATGACACAAAAATAGTTGAGAAGCTCTACAGGCTTTCTCTTGATTCAATCAATCACCATGCCTATGAAGATGATTACCAAATCTATATATCCAGATCTAATCTCTCTAATGAATTCTAGTCCTGAATCATCAAGTACCTTCCGGATATGTCTTCCTGGATATGCCAATAGCATTAAGCTCAAGATGTCTAAAGCACAACTCAGCAATACAAAGGAATTAGATGGGGGAAAGGGCTGTTAGTTCTGAAAACCTACTTTCATCAGGAATGGGTTTATGGGGAAAATACATGTATATCTAGAAGAGTATAAAAGTCTTCTAAATTTAAAAAAGAAATAAAACTCTAAGGGGATAGGGAGGGGGAGAGATAAAGGAGTGATCTTTAGAGGGGAGGAGGAGAGAATAGGTTACAAGGGGAGTGTAGAAGGGAGTTTAGATTTAGGGGAATGGGAGGTTAAGGGAGGGATTGCTGGAGGAGGGGTAGGTTAAGGAATAGGAAGGCAAGGTAGCAGGTAGAAGTAAAGTAGAGGAGTTAGGCAAAAAGAGATATGCACAAACATAAAAACAAGATCAAGAGTAGAATCTCTTAAGGAAAGCATATATTTATATATTTATGTACGTGTGTATATATGTGTACATGTATGCATGCATATATTAATACTTATATATAAATATATCCATGCTCAATTGTAGCCTTGGGATGGTGGGTAGCAGGGAGAAAGGAGGAAAAAAGAACAAAGTAAAAAGGGTATAGCAGAGAATAAAAGAAAACCTACAAGGAAGCAAAGAAAAGATGGAGAGCTTTCAACTTAATGCACAGTATTTAATATATAGGCTTTCTCGAAAGGATAAGTTATTGCTATATATTTTGAATACTCTCCTACGTTCTGCTGTGCACATGACATGTTTTTTTTCTTTTCTTACTTTATATATAAGTCCAATATTTAAGTTTATGAAGTTTCTTTTTCTTTTGTTATGTATTTAAGTTTTAGTATTTGTCTAAAATAAAAAAAATTTAAAAACAAAGCACATCTCAATATCTTCTCTCTAACCTTCCTCTTCCAAATTTTCATATTTCTGCTCAGGGTACTATGATCCTTCCAGCCACCCAGGTTTACAACTTCAGTGTCACCCTTGATTCTTCACCTTCCTTTACTCGGTATATTCAGTTTTCTCAATGCTACCTTTTCAATAGCTCTTACATCCATTCCTTTCTCTTCACCCACATAGCCATCACCTTAGTGGCAACCAGTTCAGGACCTCGTCACATTTCCCCTGGACCAGAGGTGGGGAACCTGCGGCACCTCAAGGCCACAAGGGACCTTCTAGGACCTTGGTTACAGCCTTTCAACTGAGTCAAGTTTTACAGAACAAATCCTTTTATTAAGGGGATTTGTTCTGTGAGGTTTGGATTCAGTCCTAGAGGGTCAAATATGGCCTCAAGGCTGCAGGTTCCCCACCCCTGTCCTGGACTATTGCAATGGGCTTCTAATTGGTCTCTCTCCTCCCAGTCTTCCCCATCTTCAATTCAATGTCCACAGAGCTACCAAAATAATCTTCCTAACTCACAGACCTAAACATGTCACTCTCCTGCTCAAAAATCTTTAGTGGTTCCCCAGTGCCCTTAATATAAAACACAAACTTTTCACCCTGGCATTTATACACAGTATGGCTTCAGCCTACCTGTTCAGACTTTTTCACATGATTCTACTTCACACACTTGACATTTTTGCCAAACCGACCTACCTTTTCTTCCCTGAGTTAAAATCTAGCCTCTGACACTTGCTAGTTCTGAGGCCGTGGGCAAGTCACTTTACCCTCTGTCTCCCTTAGTTTCCTTAGCTATAAAATGTAAAATTAAAAAATAGCACATACTTCACAAGGCTGATATGATGATGAAACAAGATAACATTCTTAAATCACTTAGGATGCCTGGCACATAGTAGGAGCTTAACAAATGATTGTTTCCTTCCTTCCCCTTCGATTTCCCATCTTTATGCCTTCACACAAACTTGTCCCTCAATCTTGAAAATTATTTTACTCAGTTCTACCTGTTGGAGTCCTTAGCTCCCTTCAGGGTCTATCTCAGGCATCATCTCCTCTGTAAATTATTTCCAGTTTCATCTGGTTGTTAGTCCTCTCTCCTCAAATCATCCTGTATTATTTCTCTATTTAGCTATTGAATCCTTCCTACACATCATATTCCCCAATAGAATACAAACTCCTTGAAAGATAGAGCTATTTTTCTTTTTGTCTTTGTTTTTCCAGTGCCTTGAACATTGTAGGTGTTTAACAAATGCTTGCTGAATAAATGAGAGAATAACTCCAAAGCTTTAAGAGATCATCATAAGTAGAGCAAAAAAAAATACATAATGAATACAGCAATGTAAATGTAAAGAACTATATAAAAGCCAAGTAAATGTTGCAAAATTATAAAAAAAAACAAGTATGGCTCAAAAATGAGATATGGGAAGAAACATCAGGCACACATTCCTTTGTAGATGTGCATCGCACATATATTTTCAGACTTTTTATGAGTTATCATGATTTTTTCCTCTTAATTTTTCTTTTTTGTCTTTAAAAAATACTAGTTGTTATATGGAATTGCTCTCTGGAAGGGGGAGAGGGATGCCAAGAGAAAATTATTATGATACAAAAAAGGGCATCAATAAAAATTTATTTTTAAATAGATAATTTAACTTAAACTTCTCATTTTACAGATTAGGAAACTGAGACTCATAGTGAGTGGTTAAATATTTTGGCAAAGGTCACACAGCTAGGGAGTAACAAAGCCAAGACCAATAACCTAGCTGAATTTCTATTTGTTTGGAATCCATGACAACCACAGTTAAAAACTAAATTAATCCAACTGTAGGCTGAGATCTACCTGTTGTTTTAGAAGTTTTTTTGGTATATTTTCAAGCTAATTGCTTCTAGCATACCCTACTGTCTCTGGTTTGCTAGGATCACCAGAATGGAAGAGTATATCCAATAACCAAATTCTCAGTCTTGCTCCACTTGTGGACTTTGCTCTTAGCACTGCCCCTTCCCCATGACAATAATTTCAAGGCTTCATGGAAATAAAAATTAGATCTGCATTGCAAAAAGTTTTTGTACCCCTACACTTGGCCAATAATGATAAAACTATATGCTGAGGTGCCAAAAAAGATGGTGATATTAAGTTATTAGTGTCCCACCTAGCCACAAAAAGGATTAATCTTCTGAGGTAAAAAAAAGGAAGTAGTGATCTTATGGTTCATTTTTTAAAAATTCTTCCTGCTTCTTTCTTTTTTAGATATTAACAAGTAAATAAAATGATTCATCAACTTGATTGTCATCATTTATGTTTATATACTAATCTTTTTATTCTTAAAGCTGATAAATTCATGCCGTTGACTGAAGCTAAAGCAGGATATAAAATTTTGAGTTAACTAACGTCAGCCCTTTATAATTATCCAGTTAATGGGAATAATAATAGGAAACATTAAAAGATGGCAACACAGTCTTAGAACTTTTTAACATTAATGAATCTAGTTTTAAAATTATATTTTATTCTCATTTTATCCAATAAGACTACTCCAAATGTTCTATTTCTTGAGGCAACCAGATGGCACAAATGATGCTCTCACCAATATGTTTTATCCTACCATTTAACCTGAAATAAATTAATTAAAACAAGATTCTATAAAAATAAAACAATGACCTGTTTTCTTTCACTTTCAGTCTCACTCCCCATATCTTAAATTTTGAGCAATCTTGCTTCATGACTAACAAAATATGAAGACTAAGCATGTTGTAGTTATACTGAAATAGAATTTATTTTTTAAAAAAAAAGGTCATCAGAAATATTCAATTGAATGCATCACTATTATTGTGTTCTGTGGTAAGCAGGAATAAGGGTTAGAATGGTCATTTTACTTTTGGTAAACCCTGCTGATAGACTAACTAATCTGATCTCATCCTAAGGGGCAAATGCCCTAATCTGGTGAAATCCACAAAGTGGGACTAAAACCAGAGATGGCTTATGTTTGGGTCTAGTTTTCATCTTAGGCAGTAACCTGGGAATGTAGTGTGGTAATGGGAATAGAAGCAAACTAGGAAGTAAAAGATTTGACAAGGTTCTAGTATTCCTGTTGCGTAAAGTAGTTGTGTGGTCTCAAGCAAGTCGGAAACTCTCCAGCCCAAAATCTCCACATTTGTGAAATAAAAGGGTTAGACTTCATGACTTCTAAACTCCCTTCTAGTTCTGAAATCCTATAGTTCTGTGTAGGTAGAGACACAAGGATAATTCTAGCTACTGAGTCACACTTCTAGAAAAACCAAAGTCTGGGCCAGGAACAAAGAAAGGGAAAGTATCTGAGAAGTGAGCTTTGATACCAATAGATCAAAAAGCAAATTTTAAAGTAGACACAGTCTTATTGCTCTAAAGCTCCTCCAATGACTCCTAGATATCTAATGCAGAGGAACCTAAATGATTAGATATCTCTGCTGCTCTGGCAAGATGTGGTCATGGCCCTACTGTCGTTGGAAGACCCATCTGACAAATATACTTGCCAAAAATTGCTGGGAATTAAGTGGGTCCTGGGGCACTACTTGATTTAAAACAGGGTAAGCGCCTTCAATTCTACTGCAATAAATGTATCTAGTACCCTCACCCCACCACTACCACTCCTACATTGGTTTCACTGACTGTTGAAGATTACATAACTACAACCCAGGCCTCAAGCTACAGACAGGAAAAAGAGAACAGAAAAGAGAGATACAATATTGGAAGACAAGAGGAAGGAAGAAAAGAGGTCTGTGTTCTTTTCTCTATATTAATTATATCGAAAGGTATAATTTATCAGAAGGGCTCCCTGGCCCAACATCTCCCTATCGTGCTGTCTAAAATCTCACCAAATAGAAAGCCATTGGAATAATAAGCCAGAGTCCTTGGAACAATTAAGGGAAACACTATTTGTCAGTCACATATTAGTGTAAAAAGTTTAGTAAAGTTGTCAAAACAAGTGCTAAGAGAAGCTGATTTTTGCCTGGAGACATGTAAGAGTAAGGAGCCAGAGATAATTTTGAATTATGAGTCACTTCAGGGAAATCAGGCCCGTTTGTAACAACTCAGTCACATAATGATGGATCCTCAGAGTTTGGAAGGGGCCTCAGAGGGCAACCTGCACCTGAACAAGAATACTGTGCTATCAGTACAGGGAGCATCTAAAGTCTGCTTGAAGGTCTCTAGTGAGGGGGATCCCTCTCCCTTCCAGTCTATTCTATTTTTGTACAGCATTAATTGTTAGGAAGTTTTTCCTTATATCAAGCCTCAATTTGCCCTTTTAAAGCTTTTTCATCCATTGATCCGAGCTCTGCGCTCTGGAGCCAAGCCAAACAAACAGAACTCCTCTCCCAGGTGAGAGCCCTTCATCTCAACAACCTAAAAATGCTTCAATTGGCATTTTTCAATAAAAATGATTTCCCCAACTGGGCCCCACAATATTGCAGGTTGGAATTAGAAAAACTTTTCAGAACAAATCACTATGAAGACATTTTCCCCCCTTTTTTAGCTTTCCTACTATAGTGATTTACAAATCAGAAAAACATTTTTCTATTTTCAAACTTCATGCTTTTATTTGTCATTTTACCATGGAAACGTTTGTCGGTAGCTTTAAAAAGCAATTTTCAGTTTCTTTCCTACAATGTTTCCATTTCTGTTTTTATAACTTTTTAAAAAAGTTTTCTACCTTTAGTTTCTCCCTAATTTTTCAGATGAAGAAACTGAGACTCAGAGAATTTGGATGACTCACCCAAGGTCAGAGAGATAATGGATGGGAGAGGCAGAATTTGAACTAGGTTTTCTCTGACTCCAGAAGGTAACTGTTTGACTGCAACACAGCAGAGGTCTTCAGTGTTCTACACCTCAGCAATTATGTACATTGCTGCTTCCAGATTGAGCCTCCAAATCAAATGTGATAAAATAGTAAATGGATTTGTGAAGACCCATGTGGTACTTTTGATTTACTTTAAAAAAAAAAGAAATCAGTGATTGAACATCTAAAAATCAGAGATAAGGCTTAAAGACTCAAATCCCTCACTTTCATAAAAAACTTTTGTATACATGTGTGTACACACACATATATAGACATATTTTGTATGTGTATATATGTACATATTTGTATATGTATGTTTGGAGGTTTGATCATGAACTCTGTGTCGTGTACTAATCAGATTATTGTTTAGGAAATTAGTTACTATATATGCATACATGTCTACATAACTAGATACATGTAAATTTATACACACCTATGTGTATATGCGTGTGTTTGTGTGTATGTATATGTGTGTGTATGTATATCCATATATACATACACACACATATATAGCGAGTAGCTACTTTCCTAAATAGTGACAAGAGTGAAATTTTTAAAAGAGTAAACTGAGGCAATTTTCTGTACAATATATCATTGTGGGGGGGAAATACTTGGGGTTAAGTGACTTGCCCAGTCACACAGCTAGTGTCTGCGATGAGATTTGAACTCAGGTCCTCCTGACTCCAGAGCTGGTGCTCTATCCACTGTGCCACCTCGCTGCCCCCAAATATATCATTTATTAACAGTGGCATGTGACCTGGTAATGAAGGATGGGTGTCTCAATACAACTTCTGAAAGACAAAGTTCTGAGCCCAATTAATCTATTAATTAGGCTAGCAGTAACCAATAAATTGGGTCATTGGGCTCTCTTGATGATGAAAGACCCTGAGAAAGGGCTGACAAGGTCTCTTATAACAATTAGCAAGAAGAATGCTAAATCTTAGGCAACATAGGTATGTCTTCTTCTGATCGGCTATTGATGACAAAGTCAGGATTGAGATTATATCATTTGAAACTATGCTGGTAAAAGCAAGGCAATCTCAATTGGTAGATGTTTTAATGAGGAGGTGGGTTAAGAGTTCTCAGCTCCTCTCTATTACTTCATTATTGGGAGCCCCCTACTAATCCTCAGATGAAAGGATTAATCTGCAGCTAGGGAAAGTAGATTGGCCTTCAGATGTGGCTGATTACCCCCATCTCCAACACTTAAGTAATGCTACTTGTTTTATGAGACCCAAATGCCTCTAGCAATCTGAACTAAAAAAATAAGCCCTCTCAATCAGGTTCTCTCTGGTTTGGTCTCCCCCATGTAAACCAGGTCACCCCTAATTTTGATTAGAAAAAAACAGGGACACAAGAGTCATCCCCTGGGGAGGGCCTAGTTCAAGCTAGCTTCTGTGATTATGGGGTCTCACTTGGGAGGGGCCCAGTGCAAGCTGGTTAACAAGCAGATGCCTTGGGGGCTAGGAGTGATCACCCCCTTCAGAAACTGCCTGCCCTTCAGAAGTGGGATCTGAGGAAAAGGATGGATCACAGAGAAATATATTGGTTATTAAGTAACATATCACAATACTAATTTTCCTCAATAGTAGTCTGATACATGACACATTGTTCATGATCAACCCTTAAACATTTTCATATCTTAGCAACACAGTGTAATGCAATACTCACTGGGATATGAGTCAGATTTTAGTCAAAGTTCTATGACTTAGCAGCGGTGTGACCTTCAGCATGTCATGTGACCTCTCTGGATCTCCTTTTCCTCATACGCAAAACAGGGATAATTATAATTTGTTGTGCCCCCTCACAAAGCTGTCATAAGAATCAAAGGATTTCAAATAAAATCATGTATGTGCAAGTAGTACACAAAAGTACGATAGCAATATTTTTAAGTAGTGAATTTGTTTCTAATACAACTATTTTCTTTTTTTATAACTTTTTTTGAGGGGGGAAGGCAGGGCAATTGGGGTTCAGTGACTTGCCCAAGGTCACACAGCTAGCAAGTGTGTCAAGTGTCTGAGGCCAAATTTGAACTCAGGTCCTCCTAACTCCAGGGGCGGTGCTCTACTCACTGCACTACCTAGCTGCCCCCCAACACAACTATTTTCGAGAGAAAATGTTCAGGTTCAGTTAATCTATAACCCAACAACTGATGATATTTCCTACTTTTAATGATTTTCAGATTTTTTTGTAACCACCCATCCACCCCACCCCACATAAAACCAGGCCTTCAACATATCAGTTGAATTCAGTTATTATTAATGGAGAACATACTAGTGGGAGTTTATAAGAACTAGTGCTAGAAGTACAGACAGAGGGTTACCCCTAGAATCTGAGGTGGTAATGGTCTAACTTTCTTGTTAGTACAAGTGTAAATTGGGAGGAGCAGCCAGATCTCAAGGCAGCACATTACTTTTAACTCAAACATCTCTGTAGCAGTCCTTATCAGTAGCTAATACAGCCAGTACAACTGACTCAGTAATGACACAATTTCTTTATTTTCTAGACTATATTGAAGAAGTCAATTATTATCAACCAGCTAATTCCAAATATCCTAGAGTTTAGCAACAGGTAGAGATAGCAAGAGATTCAGCTTCAAATCAGATGAAATGTTCAGAAACTTTTGTTTCCATAAATTCTAACTACATTAAAAATCAGTTATATTTACACATTCATTCCTTGAGACTTTGCATACCTTATTAAATTAAAAGAGCAGGAGTGAATGAGTAAAATCCATAATAGATTTATTTTTAAGATCCAGAATGAGCAGCTAAGTATAATACATTTTAGATTGTAAACACTTTGAGAGTGGGAATCATCTTCTTTATTTTTATCTCCAACACCTAGCACAATGCCCCACAAATAGTAGGTACTTACTAAATGTTTTTTGATTGATAGATAGAATATATCAAGGACAACAGGCTTCCTTCATTCTATCACTATCTATTGCTGAATTGTAACAATATGCAAGTACAGTCAATCCTCAACTTTCACCAGGGTAACATTCCTAGAAAATGATGAGAATGTAAAACACATGAATGTTAATACATTGAACCTATGGGAAACAGGAGGTTAGATTCCCACAATCACCAAAAACTATAATCTTTCACTAGAGATTGATGAAAATATATTATTCTGCACATAATTCTTTATTTAAAAAACTCTGATTCTGATAATATGGACTTTTCCAAACATGGTAACCATGAAATAACCCATAAAATGCAGGGGAGAGGAAAGGCAACACCAGACAAGACAGGAAGGGGCAGAGACAGCAATGTCAGAAGCTCCAGCAGGGGCAGCTCTGAGCCGCTCCTCCACTCCACCCAGTGTGGAGACCAGGATGTTCAGAAACCCCATGCCACTGGCAGAGGTGAAGGCAGCAAGTTTGATCAGCCTAACAAGAGCCAGAGAGGAAGCATGAGTGGCCACCATTTCAATTACCAACAAACTTAGCCGTTTTTCCATCTGTGCAATGTCTTCATTTCAGAACTTGATAGGTTTCATCAGCACTTTCTACAGCACATTCACAAACACATCTTATGAAAACTTTACTTCTTTTTGCAAATATAAACTTGCACATTGATCCATTTTTTTCTCCACTGTATATAACTGCAAATCACATGGTTGCCAATGGCTACTAATAAAATCACCAGAAGTGAGAATATTGAGAATGGACTATAATCAAAACAAAACTGTCAATTGCAGCAGAACTGAAATTCTAGTTCTGGACATCTTTATAAGTATATCTGTAATTTTGATATAGCATCCCCTCCAGGACTATTTCTCCTAATTTACACTTATACTACTAACCAGTTGGGATTATAGGAAGTTAGAATACCACCTCAGAGTCTAGGGGTTACCCTGTATCAGTACTTGTAACACTATCAATCATGAGCCCCAACTGGTATGCTCTCCATTAACAATTAGCCAGGAGACTAAGTTTTTGGCAAAGGAATTTATGAAAACAGTATAGCAAGAACAAGTAATACAGAATACTCCTTCCTAAAAGCCTACAGAATGCTCTACTGCATATACACAAAGTTCATAGTTCAAACTTATAATGCTAAAAAGGCATGTATGTTAGAAACATGTGACAAAGGGATAATAACACAATTCCTGTTACTAGAAGTACCATCTCCCTTTGTAGCGCTCTCACTATGCTCATCATTTCTTATATTGAGGTCACTCAGCTGCTAGAGCAATCTGCTCCTTTCTTGAGTCTATAGTAGACAAATCTTTGCCACAAAGAGAACACTTTGCCTTCTTCTTCAGCTGACTCCATATTGATCCGTTCTCAGTATCTCTCTCCTCTCTGAATTGGATGCATTTTCTTCTACACATCTAGTGTCTCAGGAGGCATGATTAGTGGTGAAGGGAGGAATGTTACACCCTCTGCCCATTGCTATCCACAGGTATGAGCTTGTAAGAAACTACCTCCATTAAGCACTTCTAAGTCTCTGATCTTCCATCCCCGCTACCTCACCACCCCCAAAGGGAAACTCACAAAGTGACATGCTGTTTTTATACACAGGCCCAAGAGGGATCATTAAATCAGTTGATCAGTTGATTCAATTGATCAATCAACTGCTTCTTTCAATCACAAGATGCTTCCTTTGTAGTATCTTTTCCATAGTCTAATGGCCAAAGTCCTATAATCCCCTCAAATTAAGGACCTGTTCACATAATATGGGGCTGTAGAACATTCCTTAATATCTAGTTTGCATTTTCTGATTATGCTCTGAGTCTGTTGATTGATTCTGTGACTCAGACCGTGGGGTTTACCATACCTGACAAAGCTATTGGGACATAAAAGCACATTAAAACTTTATCAATTCCTGACACTAATTACAATGATTGAAGTGAAATATGGAACACCTTCCCTCACAATGACATTTTTTTTAATGTTCTGAAATGTATAAGTTTATAATTCCTATTAGAGGAGAATGTTTATAAATAAGAACACAGAAATAGGAGTCTGGTAGTCTGAACAACTATGTTGTTCAACCACCACAAATATGTTGCTAGCAATCCTAAGATCATATGAAATCCCAGAATATTATACCTAGAAGGTACTTTAGAAATCACTGAGCCCAGGAAACTTGGAAAAATTTTGTATATAAGAGAACCAAACCAAATTTATAAAAACTGGAGCCATTATAAAATTGACAAATGGTCAAAAGACATGAATAGGCAGTTTTCAGAGGAAAAAAATCAAAGCTATCAGTAGTCATATGAAAAATATTCTAAATCACTAATGATTAGAAAATGCAAATCAAAACAACTCTAAGGTACCACCTGACACCCGACACATTGGCTAAGATGATAGAAAAGGAAAATGACAAAAACTCGGGAGGGATGTGGGAAAATAGGTACATTTACTGCACTGTTGGAGCAAGTGGCATAGTGGATGGAGTACTAAGCCTAGAATCAGAAAGACCTGAATACAAATGCTACCTCAGACATTTAGTAGCTGTGTGACCCTGGGCAAATCATTTAACCTTGTTTGCCTCAGTTTCCTCATCTGTAAAATGAATCAGAGAAGAAAATGGCAAAACACTCAAGTATATCTGCCAAGAAAACTCCAAAAGGGGTCACAAAGAGATGAACATGACTGAAACTACTGAACAACAAATACAATGTATTGTTGGTAGAAATATGAACTAATCTAACCATTCTGGAGAACAATTTGGGACCACACCAAAAGGACATGTTAAAATTAGGCATACCCTTTGACCTGGCAATACTGATAGTAGGTTTATACCCCAAGGAGATAAAGGAAAAGTAAAAGAACTCCTATGTAGAAAAATATTTATAGAAGCTTTTTTTGTGGTGGCAAAGAATTGGAAACTGAGGGGATGCCCATCATTTGGAGAATAGCTGACAAGTAAAGGTACGTGATTATGATGGAATACTATTGTATTGTAAGAAATGATGAAGGGGATGGTTTCAGAAAAACCTAGGAAGACTTTATGAACTTATGCAAAGTGAAGTGAGAAGAACCAGGAGAAGATTGTACATAGCAACAGTCATATTGTAAGGATAATTGAATGTAAAAGACTCAGTAACTCTGATCCATCATAACTCTAAAGGACTCATGATGTAAAATGCTATCCCCCTCCAGAGACAGAACTGATGGATTTGGTACCCATTGAAGAACATTTTTTCCTTTATTTGTCTTGCTTTCTTCTGGAACATAACCAATACAGAAATATATTTTACATGACTTCCTATGAGTATTGTATTTCTTGCCTTTTCAATAGACAGGGGAGAGGAGGGAAGAAGAGAGAGAATTTGGAATTGAAAATGAAGATAAAATTTATGTACGTGTGTATACACACATGCACACACACATATATATGTGTGCATATATATACACACACACACACATATATATATATATATATATATATATATATATATATATATATAGAGAGAGAGAGAGAGAGAGAGAGAGAGAGAGAGAGAGAGAGAGTCACTGGGTCCAGCTCCTGTATTTTATAGATGAGAAAACTGGCCCAGAGTGGGGAAATAACTTGATTAAGGTTACATGCCCTAGAGAAGAGAAGGTTACACAGCCTGGAGAAAAGAAAATTGCAATAAGTATATGATAGCTCTCTTCAATTAAACATCTGATGACTATCACATCCCAACCTAAATTTTCTCTTTTCTGCCTAAATCTCCCCAGGTCATTCGCTCACTTCTCTTTGCATGATTTTGAGCTCCTTCACCATCTTTACTATCCATTTCTAAATGCTTACCAGCAGTCTCCAAGCATTTTCCAAAGTCAGATGACTTTGAAACGCAAGGTATACAGTAAAAGGGTCCTGGAGAAACGAGCCAGAATGCAAAAAGGCATAAGTTAACAGAAAGGAGAGTTAAGTAGGAGGGTATCAAAATCTAGCCATGTGATCTTGGGTACATCACTTGCCTTCTCTGGGATTTCAGTTTCCCATTTATAGTATGAAAGTATCATCTCTAGATTACCTTTCAATTCAAAAATCCTATGATCTTATGAATTATTTTGAGATTTGCCTAGGGCTAGTCTCTTTCCACTTTCTTATTCCCAGAGGTCAAACAAAAATTATTTAACGTGCTAGGCCTTCATCTCCCCTCCTGAAGTGATAAGGGTAGCTCCGTGGCATATAAATCTGAAAAGGTACTTTTCTAGATCTATCAATACACAGTAAATTAAAGGTGCTCACAAGAGTATTGTCTATGCACAGAATTTAATGGGAACTATAGTGGTAGTTGAATTTTTATTACGAATATTATAAAGTAACCTTTACACAGCATGCCATTTAAGACCAATCTGTGATTGTTTACAAATGTTGAAAACTACTTTATAATTTTAAAAATCTTCACCGTTCAGCTTTTTTTTTAACTGGATACGTACTAAGCCACTAGCCAATACAAACTTCAAGCCAAAGGAATAAATTAGGCACTTAAAGAATTTACATTAATTCAAACCACTAGGGTACCATTCTGGAGTTAGCAATTTACTCAATGTCCTACCAAAGGTGCAAAAGTACATACTATCTTCCCTAGCTATGGAAAGAAGAAAGGAAGAAAGGAAGGAAGGGAGGGAGGGAGGGAGGAATGGAGGAAGGAAGGAAAAGGAGAGAGGAAGGGAAGAAAGGAGGGAGGGAAGTAGGAAAGGAGGGAGGGAAAGGGAGGTAAAGAGGAAGGGGGAAAGGAAGGAAGGAAAAAATGTCTTCTCATTTCGGACTGTAAATTTAATTCAGACCACCAAAACAAGATACTAACTGGACAATACTTACTACTCTAGTAGACTAGGAATTTGTAGAGAGGTTGGACCTATTTGGGCTTGTTAAGGGGCAAAATATAGGTGACAATAGAAAAAGTACAACTGAGTTGACTGTTCTACCTTCAGTATTTCTGCCAGTAACAGAAAGTGAAAATGGAACCTCCTGGAAGAGTCACATGGTAGTTATACAATGAGAAATTACACCTGTGAAGAAGACTAAGAAACTGTCTTATGATTCACAGGATGATAAAAGTAGTAGGAATGTAGCAATTCATGCTATTTATTACCTCTTTTGCAGACACTAGTCACTCTGTTCCTCTCTTCCTTTTAAGGGTCATTAGCTTGTGACCCTATCCTCTCTATTATTCTCCTTCTTAGCAATTTCCTTCTCTAAGTCACTGTTAGAGCTACTGTTTATAAATTATCAGATGATGTGAATTAATAAGAGGCTTCTCTCTCCACACATTGTACATCAGTCATACATACACCAATGTATATAAGGGTAGGAGGTCAGTTGTTCTCAAGGAGTTCTCCCTAGGAGTTCAGGGAGCATGACTACTGGCCATTAAGTGACATAAGGGACATAAACTGACCCAGGGATAAGTTACAGGTTAAGGAACAGAGTGAGTCTGACAAGTACAGAAGAAAGATAACTAGATTTCAAATCACAGGGACCTAGATTAAAAACCAGGCTCTACCATATAATAGCTGTGTAACCTTGGGAAAGTCACTTCCCTGTGAGACCCTCTTTCCTTATCTGAAAAATAGAGGACCTGGGCTCAATGATTTCTAAGGTCCTTCCAGGCAGGATACTCTAGGATTCCATCTATGAACTTAGTACTGCTAGCAACATATTAGCGGTACTGTTATTCAAACTACCATATTCTTTACTCCAAATTCTTACCCGCATTTCCCCATTCTCTGCTTTGTTGAGTAGTCACAATAAAATGAAGAGTTAATATGTTAACAAGGTGTTAACAAGCTGTTATCTCTTGATATAAGCACCTCTCTGAGTGAGAAGGGAATAAATGTTATTGGATGAATAATATGTTACACTCTCTGGTGAACCTGAAAAAACACAATCCAGAGAGTCTGAGAGAATCCAGGCAGTAACCAGCAAACTGAAAATAACCTAGCTCCTCACCTCTTTGGGGGAGACAGGGTTTTTCTCTCCTTTTCTTGCCCCCCACTGCCCACAAATTGTCACAGTGTCTAACAGCAGAACAACTCACTCAGATGAAAGTGCCCCATCTAATAGCTGGAGTGTCCGTTACAAAGACTTCAAGGCACTTTTGAGGGAACAGAGATGTACTTGAGGTAAGAAGCATCTTGAAAGAGAGGGACCTCTGGCAAAAGAGCAGAGGGATGGCTATGAATTCAAGTGAACCAGCTCTAGCAATCAAGAGTTAGGTTCTTCTCCAAGAATTGCACAAGAAAAGATGTCAAAGGCTGGCAGTACCCAAGGAGTAGCTCTGGCCACGTGTATTCCCCACACATGCATTACTGGACTCTAAATTTCTGCCTCACTTCCTCAGAGAATACAGTTTTTGAGGGAAAGTGCACCCTGGGTTTATGGGAGGAATTTTTTATATTTAATGTTCTTACTATATCATTTTAGGAAATGTCTTTGATATGAGTTAAATGTGTGCACTGAGTGTTAATGGGAAACACACAAGTGGAAGTTTGTAAGCTACAGTAGCAGGAGTGCAGACCCATGGAGTATACACTTCTGAACCTTAGTACAATTGGAGTCCAATACTGGGGCTTCAACCTGAAAACCTAAGTGTACTTTGTTGGGGAGTAGATAAGACGAGGCACCACATCTATAAGCTTTCTGCTTCAATGGAATTATAACAACTAGGCACATTTCTGAACACTTTAAAACATTTTCAGAATTGCAGGTGCATTTACAAAGGTGTCTAGATCTGAGATAACAAATGCTGCTACAAGCTGTCATCATCATGCTTATATATTGCAATAATTCCACCAATGCAGTGTAGATAGAACTTAAAGGTCCATTTTCCCTGAAACAGTCTAAAGGTAAAAATCCTGGGAAAGTATTATAAAAATAAAAATCAAACATTTCTTCTTTAGAAACTAGAAGTGTTACAACCAAAAGAAGTAGCAAAGTAATTGAAAATTGTTTTTTAAAACTCTTGACAAATGTTCTTTGTCCAGTAAAATGACAAATAGACCCATGATGTTTGAAAATAAAAGAACATTTTCTAATTTGTAAATCATTACCGTAGAAAAACTAAACAAGACTGAAGGTGAATAAAATTATTTGTTCAGAAAACTTTTTCTAATTCTAAATTATAATTTTACAGAATTCATTGGGGGAAATAATTTTCAGTGAAAAGTGACAAATGAATAAGTCTGGAGTATAATATGAAAACAAGTAGAAAACACCTGAAATTTTTTTGTTTCTTTAACTCATTCCAACCCTAAGTGCTCCCTAAATATAGGTGTGTATCTCTCTCTCTCTCTCTCTCTCTCTCTCTCTCTCTCTCTCTGTCACACACACACACACACACACACACACACACACACACACACTTTTTTTTCCTCAAAGAATTCTAGTGCTATAGTCTCCAAATGTTTTAAACTATGAACCTCTGCCAAGAATTCTACCACCACTGCCCCTTTAGTGAGTACAGGAGGTAAAAAAGAGTGATTTTCCCAATGACACTTCAGCAACTGTTCCTGCTGGTACATGAGAAGGGAGTTTATAACTATCCTAGGGGGACAATTTCCTGGCTCAGAATGGGGAAGGTTAGGAACTTGCACAGTGATAGGAAGGGTTGCAATGGAGGAATTTGGGATAATAATGTATGGATATTCTGGAGACAAGTCCCATGAATAGGCAGTGGCAAGAGTGGAATGTGACCCAACTTCCCACTGTTCAACTGACTGATCACACAAACTTTGGGATTAAGACACAATCCCTTTGGGTCATGTCACAGCCTCCCAGCAGGCTTTGCACCCACTTTGTTGAAGACCCCTCTAGTGAACCAGTTGGAATTGGTTTTTCCTAGCAGAAACCAACTTTCCTTTTCCTGAAAGTTATTCAATACTATCAGAATCATCAATTTGCTAAATTTAAAAGTAAGGCTTAAATTTCTTTTGCTTTAGGTTTCTACCCATAACCCTTATTTTAGATTAGAAATGGCTGAGCTAAGCAGCATGAGAAGACATTTCTAATGTGCCTGGAACTGTTAAGAAGTTAAGCTTAATAAATGTTTGCTGACTGACACAACTTAGTAATGGTTCTACAATTTCTCTCTAACTTTCTTCAAAATTCATGTGAGCACTGCTCCTTGAGGGAAGGACTGTCTTTATATTTTTGTCCACAGAGCCTGGCACATAAGAAGTACCTAATAAATACTCATTAACTGAATGACTTGTGCATAATTCATCTATTCTGGATGATAAATAGGGAACCACTGAGCAGGGAAGTGACATGGACGGACCCATGCTTTAGGAATATCATATTAGCAGGTCTATGGTGAATGAATTGGGAAAGGGAGTGACATGAGGCTGGAAGACCAATTAGGACACTGTTCCAATAATCCAAGTAGAAGGTGATGAGGGCCTGATGTAGAGTGGTAGCTGTGTGAGAAATATGAGAAATATTATAGAGGCATAGTCAACGAGATTTGGCAACTGGCTGGATATCCAGAATGAAGGAGAATAAGAAGTCAAAGAAAACTCCAAAGTTGCAAACCTAGGTGACTAGAAGGATGGTGGTGTTCTCAAAAACAAACTCTGGAATAAGGATGAGTTGGGGAGAGGGCAGATAGTGAGTTTTGCTTTTGATATATTGAGTTTGAGATATGCATACTATACCTAGTTTGAAATGTCTAATAGGCTGTTGGAGACTTGGGACTTGAGCCTGAGAAAGACAGATAGCTATACATACAGATAACTAGACATATAAGTAGCATTTAGCATATAGATCAGGGAATCAACAGCATAAAGATGATAAGGCCAGGGGAACTGATAACATCACCACATGACTGAATTTAGAGAGAGAACTGAAGATCTAGGACTAGGGAATATTATTTGGAGAATAATCCAACATGACACTTAAGAGTGGTCAGATAGGAGAACCAAGAGAAAGTGGCCTTTCAAAAACCCAGAAAGGAGAAAGTGTATGCAAGGAGAGCATGGTCAGCAATGTCAAATGCTGAAGAGAGTAAACAAAAATGAGCATTGTGAACAAGTTATCACATTTGGCAATTAAGAGAGCACTGATAATTTTGAAGAGAGCGGTCCCAGTTGACAGATGTCAGAAACCAGACTGCAAAGGATTGAGAAGCAAGAGAAAATGTGAAGCAGAAAGCTTCTTCTAGGGGTTTGGCTGGGAAAGGAGAGATAACAAGATGAAGAATGAGAAAAAGACTTTTGGACATGGTTAATATGGGGACTTGTTTGGCTTGACTATGCATATTTGTTACAGGGGTTGTTGTTTCCCATGGAGACATGGGTTAAAGAAAATTAAAAGTTGTTAGTTGAAGAAAAACATACTTTTTTGGACAGCAACAAGGTAGGGGGAAAGGAGGTATACAGGACAATAGTTTGATGTCGAATCAGATAGTTGTTTTTTTTAGGATGGGAAAACACCTGAGACCTATAGGTAATAGGGTAGCACCAGTATATAGGGAGAGAAAAGCTAAAGAGGAATTGAAGATTAATGAGTGGGGAGACGACTGAGGTGGCAATTTGTTGCTGGAAACAAGTGGGTGGGATCAAGGATACAAGTAGATCAAGGGATCAAGGATGAGCAAGTAGAAGAGTCTTTTCTTCATCAGAGACTGGAGTAAAGGAAAAGAGAATAGGGAATAATGTCAGTGATATTTGAGGTAGAGAGGAGGGGAGAAGATGGAATATCTTCTATAATCCATACTTCTGACTGCTGGCTTTCAAACATATTCCATTCATTAAATGACCGCTTATTGAGCACTAACTATATGTGAAGTATGACACTAGGTGCTCTGAGGAAAGCAAAGATGTATTATACTAATACCTATTGTTTTTACAATGAAGGATTATGGCACGGTGGTTAAGACTTGGAGTCACAAATATCTGGGTTCATATTCAGAAATTGGTACATACTAGCTATGTGATCATGAGTCACTTAATTTATCAAAGACCTAGGCAACACTTTAAGCCTCTGAGCTGCAGAGGAGTTGCCAATGTGCATTAGTGAAAGTTACTTCCACATCAGGGGTATGCTAATGAAATCATGGGTCCAGACCCCAGTTTTTATAGCACTTTACACTTTTTGATTGCCTCCCCACATATTTGATTACATCCTCACAAAACCTTTGTGAGGTAGACAGAGCACACATTATTTCTACTTTACACACACACAAGAAAACTGATGTGAGTTTCAAAGAGATTAAATAATTTTCCCAAGATTACATAACTAGTAAAGTGGCAGAGTCACTAAACTAACCAAAAGATTCATCTCTTGACCCTGAGTCTAATGGTGTCTCCATTACAGCATGTTTTTCGTGTTTACTGCACAGTATAGCCTATACTGAATGAGCTTATAACATAATAGAATAGATAACATTTCTAAAACCTATTATACAAGGAAATAGAGATAAGTGCCATAGGAGTAGTAGAAATTACTCTAAGTATTCATAGGAAGGAATTGTTTTCAGCTAGAGTGTTCAGAAAAGGCCTTCATTGAGGAGGTAGGCATTTGAGGTGGATATTAAAGGGAAGGAAGGATTTTAAGTAGACAAGGTGGGAATGGGGGTAGAGGTAGATAGGTCATATTTCAGAAGGAGGGAATGGCATAAGGGCATAGGGACAAGAACATGCAAAACATATCTGTATCACGTGTAAGACTGATGTTAAGGGATTTAATAATGCCCCACCCACACAAGGCTCAAATCCATGATATTGGTGCTACAAATGTCTATATCATTTGGAATTAAAAATTAAGAACTAGTATATGGAACTTATCACTTTACTTCCCACAGTGGGATAGATGTTTTAATTTCCTATCCCTAACCTATGAATTAAGGAGTAAAAATATTTTTCTTATTTTACAGATGAGGAAAGTGAAGCCAAGAGGTTAAGCGAATTGCTAAAGGTCACAACACTAACAAATATTGGAACCAGGATTCAAATTCAGTCAGCACACTTTCCACTATTCCACACTCCCTCTCTGAAACAGTGAGTAGATTTGTTGGTTACAGCATAAGGTATATTTGACATTTGAAGCAAGAATCAACCTATTATTAAAGATTTAAATACATCATTCATTCAGTTTCCCTGTTTGCTCTTTTTCCTTCCTCTATGGTTTCACTGCCTTTATTTCTACTTTTGATTTATTTAATACTGCTGGCTTAGGAGTCCTTATCAGTATGTTCTTCAATTATTTTTTTGCATTACTTAATTTCTAATATAAACCTGTGTAACATCATTCTCTGGGATCTTTTGTTCTCTTCCATTGCATAATTTTTCTATTTTTTTCAAAATTTCCCTTCCTTCATGATAGCCTCTTTTGACAATAAAGCTTGTTATCCCTTACTGATCCCAAAACTAATTCATTCTGAGGAAGTCAGCTACACTGTATAGTTTTTCCAGCAGTGATAACAGACTTGATGATTACAACCATACTCTTCCTCCTCGTGACCGCTAGGGTCTATTTTTAGATGATAAAGGGTACACAAGGCTGGTGCTGAGGAATATAATAATGTCCAACACACACATGGCTCAAATCCATGATATTGGTGTTAGAAATTTCAATGCAGTTTGGAATTAAAAATTAGGGGCAAGTATATGGAACTTATCACTTTACTTCCTACAATGCAACTAAAATTAAGACTGCTCCCATCAAGTTAAGTTGAGGAAATTCCATGATTTCCAATACCACTTACATAGGCAAGCCAAATATGACAATTTTAAAAAGGAGTTCAGGAAAACAGGAATCTCTTTTGTTATTCTATCATTTCAGTCATGTCCTACTCTCCATGATACCATTTGGGGTTCTCTTGGTAAAGATACTAAAGTGATTTGCCATTTCCTTCACATTTTACAGATGAGGAACTGAGGCAAACAGGGATAAGTGAGTTGCCCATGGTCACACAGCTAGTAAGTGTCTGAGGTCAAATTTGGACCCAGGAAGATGTCTTTCTGACTCCAGACCCTGAGCTGTATACACTGTGCTACTTAGTTGCCCCAACAGGATTCTAAATCTGGTATAGATGTACGTCCTTGAACATGTCTTGGCTTCTTGGTGTTTTGGTTTATGTATCTGTATAATGAAATAGTTGGAGTTGATTTCTATATATCCTCCCAACTCAGAAATTCTGGCTGAAAGTAGCTGACTACAACTACAAGAGTGATTCTACAAGGGTGATAACTATAAGGAATGGTGATTCCAGCTTCTTAATGGAGTTAACTATAGCAAATTTGGAAAACAGAATGCAGTCCACCCTTAGGTGACCAAATAAATCTCTTTATTAAGAATATTGTGCATTCAAAAAACAAAAACCAATCTGGGAACCAGACTCATAAAAAGTGCAAGTGCTGTAACTAAAAAACAGAATTTGAAATGCTGAGCAGTAAAAATTCAGCATCCAAATCAGGTAGCAAAGGAGTGAAAAACTAAGGACACCAGTCTTAATGATTAATGAAACAGTGGAAAGAACAATAGAATGGAAGTAAGGAGGCCTGAGTTGTACTCATGGCTCTGCCACTAACCACTCAGATTGATTTTGGGCAAGTAATTTCATTCTCTGGGCCTCAGAATGCACATCTATAAAGAAGACTAATCAGAAGTGGCAAATTGATCAAAGAATATACTTTTCAGAGTGTATGATGTCCCAAGTTCCTATTTTTCTAGTCATTCCCACAACTCTCTGGTTATATGTAGTATATGGAAAACTTTGTCATACATTTGGCAGCCTTTGATCACATGTATCCTCTAAGCACAGGGAATGAAAGTATATCTATATTACATCTATATATATATTATATACACAATATATATGTGTGTATACATGTATATATACATATAAATATATACATGTATATATTATACACACACCATTCCCATTACTTCTCATGCACAATACATACGAATCAAATTGGCCATACTACGTGCTCCCCATATACAACATCCCATTTCTTGCTCTGTGCCTTGGTACAAGCTGTCTGCCCTCCCTGCCTAGAATGCTCTCCTCAGCTTAAGTGCCACCTTCCAAAGAAGGCCTTTCCTGATCCCCTTAATTGTCAGAGCTCAAAACCTTCCCTCATCCAGGAAATTATTTGGTATATATTTCACATTAACTTGTCTGTGTACATTCTGTTCCTCCCCAGTAGAATATAAGCTCTTTAAGGGAAGTAAATATTTTCACTTTTGTCATATCCCAGTGCCTGGCACATAGCAGGTATTTTATAAATGCTTGTTGAATTCTACCTGAAATTGAATTTTTGAGTAGCCCAGATGTTTTTTTTTCAGAGGCAGTATGGTATATTGGTAAGAAGCCTAATTTTGAAACCAAAGGAATCCCAATTGGAATCCCAATTCTGCTACAACCTATGTTTACCTTGGGAAAGTCACACCTCTCTGGGCCTCAGTTTCCTCATGTGAAAAATTAGGAATTTGGAACAGATCATACATAAAGTCCCTTCCAATTTGAAATCTATGAACCTATACTCTCTAAGATTCCTTCTAGCTCTAAAATTCTATGCTATTCAGTCATTTCTACAGCTTTCTGGTTATATATAGTAAGTGGAAAACTCTGTCATAAACATTTGACAGCTTTTAATCACATACATCTTCCAGTTAGCAAGCAAGAAACCACAGGGAATAAAAATATATGTGTGTCTGTGTGTAGGTGTGTATATGCATTATATGTGTGTACACACGCATTTGTCTATGTACACATACACATACATTTTCTTAGGAGCACAGCCAGAGACAAAATCAGAAATGAGAGCTCCATATAAAGGTAGCCTCCTGTGACCTCATTATATGACCAGCTCTAGGTAATTAAGACTTTCCCAGAATATGGAATATTTCTTTCCTATTTAATTTGCATATGTTGCCCAGAAGCCTCTAGCTTCCTGGAATTTCTATTAGGAATTGCAGATACTACAGCAATAATTTTCAAACCCTACAATTTCGCTTAACCCTTGATCTTAATAGCACTATGCATTGTAGACCTCATTCAGAATTGTGGTATAAAGAAATAACAAGCTAGAAGTGTAGTCCATAACATCTAACTGCTTGTAAGTGAATCAATGGAACTGTGTGACTGAAAGTCTAGATCAAATTAACTGCATGAGGAAGCAGGTTCTACCTAACATTATGCTGACCTTGTAAAGGAATTAGTAGGCTCCACCGGTGAAGAATACAAGAGACTCCCATAAAAGATGATAGAAGCTATCACCCTGGAACACCATAGTTTTTAACAATAATCCATGATAATTTTTAACTAATTAGGCTTCATATAAACAGACCAAATATTTGACTAATTTAATTTTTAATTTTAATTGAGTGTTTTAATAAATTTTTGAAAGGAAAATCACATTAAAAACTTAGAACATTTATTACCAAAAATAAAACTTCATATCTATTTCTGGAGAAAAGTTACTTGGAAATAACAGCATCTTACTGGTTTAAGGTCAGAACCTCTAAAAGTATCACTGTCTCCTACAGCATATTATGGCATTCCTAACAGTTTGTTCCAGCTACTACCAAATTTAATTGAATTAAAAAATCTAAAGCTTCTTTAGGACCTAAATCCAATAATTCTTTCTAAAATAAATGGCAAGCCATTTACTTTTATTATAAATGGCAATAAAATCTGTTTTTCCAAATAGATAACAGATTCCATTATCGTTCCTTTATAATTACTCTGACTCTTCACTTCGAAAGACGTATTATGTATTACCAATTTGAAAAGACAGAATAATTTTTTAGTTCTTGAATCCTATTGAACCATATCCTTTTTCACCCACAAAATAAGGATTTATATCTGTGCAAGAAATTATGTCAGAGACATAGAAATAATGTGATAATAATTTACAACACTGACATTAAAGAATGGACCCTTACTGGGATTAATTTGTATAACTTCAGAAATGCTTATTAATAAACCTTGCCTTGTACATTAAACTTTCAGGAAAATTAAAAGCTTTAAAACTGCAATTGAACAATAAAATATTATTTTAATTTTTCTACAAATTAGCAAGAAGAAAAGCCTCCAATTCTAAAAATCCAAGTTATCACCTAACTGAATTGAAGTAAAAATTAAAGACTTTTAAATTTTAAGTAATACTTTACATTGTGCTTTATCTTAAACCAGAATAAATTAATCAGTATCTTTTTTAATGAAAAAGGTTTCTGGAATAATCAAAATAAAGGAAGCCATGAGACAGCTATATTCTTTAATAGCAAAAGCAGATAAATTAATTGTTTATGCCTGCAAAATAGATTTTAACAAATGTTTAACATAAATATGGAAGATCAGATCCTGATCTCCTGCCTCATTTTGGAAAGGGAATAGCACCTTCAATTCAATGATAAAGTTCTCACTACTGGTCAAAGCCTCTATATCCCAGTGAATCTGATCTCCTGTAAGTCATCATCCAAATCCCCCCAATTCTCCATCTCCACCAACCAATTCCTTATTCCTATCTCCCTTAACCTTCCCACCCCAAAGAGCCAACCAAGCACTACCCACCCTTTCCACTGTGCCCTCTGGAATGTCTATTCTCCAGGCAACAAACTTCCCTTCATCCTAAATCTTTTCCTCTCCCACTCATTCTGTCTTCTAGCTATTACTGAAACCTGGCTCCCCACTGATGACTCAGTCTCCCTGACCACCCTTTTCCAGTACTTACTGAACTTTGACTCATTTGCCTCAGCATGTTGGCCAAGACAGGAGAATTGGAAGGCTCCTTGCTCCATTGCTCCATTGCCACTTGTTTTATCTCTATCACTCAGCAACCTCTCCTCCTTTGAGGTTCATGCTATTTATCTCTAACACCCAATCAAAATCCTGGTAACTGTTATCAACAGACCTCTGGATCACTCCTCTTCCTTTTTCACTGAGTTCAGTATGTGACTCACAATCTTCTCTCTTCTACAGACTTAAGCATACATATTGACTTTTCTTCAAATAACCACTCAGGTCCTCAACCTACTTACTTCCCAAGACCAACCTACTCACTCTCACCCCACCTCAGCCACACACAAAGATGGTCCTAGCTTTATTTTGCCAACACCCACAAAGGTGCCACCTCCATGTTCAAAAATTCCAATATCTCCTTATTTGACCATAATTGATTAGCTTTCTACCTCTCTCTCTGCCTTCTCTTACCAAGTCCTACTCTTTCTCTGCATTGTGACCTCCAATTCCTTGGCCTTTCCATTTTCTCCCAAGTTCTCTCTCCTATACTAATCACTTGCTCCTCTTTTACTCTCTTGACCCCTTGGTGATTCACTAATTAACTCTACACTGTCTTCTCCTCTTGAATCGCTATTCTCCTTACCATTTGGCTGACTGCATTTTCCCAAACCTCAGCCTTAGATCACTCCCACTGTCTTTGGTCCTACGCAAAAGATGGAGAAAATCACACAACCATCCTGACTGGGCCCACTACAAATTTATATTACTTAGCCTCAACTAGGCCCTCACTGCTGATAGACAATCTTACTATACCTCCCTCAGCAACTCACTATCCCACTCTCCTGAATAGCTCTTCCAAACTGTTTCATCACTCCTCCAGCCTCCTATGGCTCCCTCTTTTTCCCCCCTCTCAGATGAGAAACTTGCCTCATATTTTACAGGGAAAAAAATGAAAACATTCTCCATGAGTTCTCTCTTCTCCCCTCTACCTTATCTCATCATCACTCATATACCTTCTGCCACTATACCCAACTTCATTCTTGTTTCACAGGATGAGATGGCCTTACTCCTTACCAAGGTTAGCCCCTCTACCTGCTCAAACAATCCCATTCCATTCTTTCTTCTCCAACAGACTTCCTCTTGTCATCATCACTCTATCACTTATCTTCAATCTCCCCCTACCAATTGGCTGCTTCCCTACTTCCTTTAAACAAGCCTGTATTCAAAAACAAACAAAAAAACCTTCACTTGTTCCTTGCATTCCTACTATCATTCTATTTCTCTTCTGTCCTTCGTGGCTAAATGCCTTGAAAAGGTCATCTACAATAGACGTAGAGGCTACAATAGATATCAAGCTCCCTCTCTTAAACCCTGGCTTCTGACCTCAACATTCCGCCAAAACTGTTCTCTCCAAAGTTAGCAATGATGCATAATGGTCAAATGCAATGGTCTTTTCTCAGTCCTCATTCTCCTCAACCTCTCTGCAGTCTCTACCACTGTTAATCACTCTCTCCTCCCTGGATACTCTCTTCTCTCTAGGTTTTTAAGACCCCATTCTTTCCCAGTTCTCCTCCTACCCAAGTTCACTTTCTCTCCTTCCTTTGTTAGCTCCCATCCAGATCATGCCTTCTAAGCAGTTATTCCAGTTTTGTCCTGGGACCTCTTCTTTTCTCCTTTTACATTACTTCACTTGGTGATCTCATCAGCTCCATTTCTATGCTGGTGATTCTCCAATTGACCTATCCTGCCCTAAGCTCCCTGCTGACCTCCAATCTTACATTCCCAACTGCTTTTCAGACATCTAAAACTGAATGGTGAGTAGATATCTTAAATTCCACATGTCCAAAAGTAAACTTAGTATCTTTCCCCCTAAACTCTCCACCCTTCACCTCTATCCTAATTTCCCTATTACTGTAGAAGCCAACACTATCCTTCCAGTCCCTCAGGCTCATAACCTAAGTGTCATTATAGACTACTCAACATCTCTCATCCCACCCTTACCCAATCTGTTGCCAAGGCCTATAGATTTCCCCTTTGCAATTTCTCCCACATATGTTCTCTTTTCTCCTCTGACAGTGGGTCGGCCTGCCTCAAGTCTTTTCTCATTCCAACCCATCCACCATTCAGCTACCAAAGTGATGTTCCTAAAGTACAAGTCCACCTGTACCTACTTTAAAAACTCCAGTGACTCTCTATCATATCCAGGATCAAATACAAAACCCTTTCATTGGTGTTCAAAGCCCTTTATAACCTGCCTTCTTTCTATCTTTCCAGTCTTCTTACAATATTCTCGGCTACATGAACAAGACTGTCTCCCATGCCTTCCTCATCTCCACCCACTGGCTTCCCCAGGTTCCTTTAGGTTCCGATTAAAATCCCATCTTCTACGGGAAGCCTTTCACAATTCCTCTTAAATTTAGTGTCTTTCTTCTCTTAATTACTTCCTATTTACCCTGTACATATCTTGTTTGTACTCATTTTTTTTGTTTGTTGTCTTTCCATTAGATTTTAAGCTCCTTGAAGATGGGACTGTCTTTTGCTTTTTTGTATCCCCAGAACTTAACACAGTGCCTGGCACTTGGTAGATTCTTAGTGTTTATTGACCTACTTATTGATTCATAATTTTAGAGCAGGAAGGGACACAATGGGCATTATCTAAGGAATGTGAGGACTAGAAAGTAGAAACAGCCTGCCCAAGGTCATACAGTAGCAAGTGTCAAGGATGGCATTGAAACTCAGGGCCCCCTGACTCCAAATTGAGCCCCCTCTCCACTCAACCACACGTGCCTCTCACAGTCCAGTAGTCAAGATTCATTTTCCCACAGACATTTTTTGACCTAAGTACTAACTCTCAGGCATGGCATCTAAAAGACTTAACTACTTAGAGCTTTCAATATAGTGAGTTGCAACAGAAATCATCGGGTGTGACAATTTCTCTTTTCAAGAAATGTGTGGATACCAAAAAACTTGTTTCATACAATTTGTCAGTGACAGATCCATAACCAAAGAAAACATGAAAAACCAGAACACTGAAAATGAAGCAAAAATTAAACCTTGAGGTAATTTTTTCTTATCTGAAAACTTTAGGTAGTCTTACAGCATAGGCTTTAAAAGATGAGAGGGAGCTTAGTAATTATCTGCTTCACCCCACTCCTTTCACAGATAAAGAAATGGAGGCCCAGAGAGGCTAAGTGATTTGCCTAAGCACATAAAAGAACAAAACTAGGATTCAAAACTCTGACTTCAAATCCAGTGTTCTTTCTACAACACCATGATGACTTTTTATAAAACCAATTTTATTGATGAAATGTTATATTCTGTGTACATTCTTTCAGAAAAAGTAGTTTGTATCTGAATTAATGTTGTAAGTTAAGAGATACCATAAGTTAAGAGTTACCCTGAACTGTTTTAAGAGTTACATTCTTTGTCTTTAAAGGTTGTTAAAACGGTGCAATTTTCTTATCAGTTAACTGCTCCTACAGGAAGCCTAGTTATTTGTACCATGAGGCCATAACCAAATCTCTACCGAGGATTTTCTTAATCGCAATATCTCAAGTGTTACGCTTACAAATCCAAAGGTCCAAGTGATAGAAAGCATTGCAACAGTTCTGCTTTCCATAAAACTCTCACTCCACAAATTCAACTCCTCTGCTGGTGGGCAGCAGGACCCCTACAGCTGGGCTCTGGCTCCTGGCAGGCTGCAGCACCAGTGCAGCCCTGAGCCAGGAGCCCTCTGCTCCAGGCATTGAAGCTACTGTGGGGGTATCCCAGGCACTGAAGCCCCTTCAGCTGAGGGACCAGAGGCACTGAAACCTCTTGGGCTGCTAGGTGTTGAGTTGGGAAGGGGATGGGACCATGCCAAGCTTCCTGAGGGGAGAGGGAGGTCTTCAGAACTGTCTGCTTAAGGTAATTGAGAACTGTCTGTACACTTTAATTTAAAAATGGAAATATGCAGTTAATTTCAATCAACTCAAATAAACATTTATTAAATACTTGCTACGTATAAAGCTACATACTGGAGTTACAGACAAATATGAAATGGTCCCTGACCCCAAGGAACTTATATTCTACTGATGAGCTACAACACGTATATATGTAGATATAAAGCACTGTGAAGAGGGATAAAGATTTCATAGGCATGGGGGGAGAGGGGAACAAAATGGTGACTTAGGGAAATAAGTTAGAACACAGACAACAGCATTAACAAAACTTATGATGTACTGAAACATGCATTATGAAGAGTGTCTTTAGATCCCAAAAAGTACTAAAGAAAGAATAATTGTGAAGGGGTAAGTTAAAGTGTCCCATAGAAAATAAAAAAAAAGTGCTCAAATAGACTTAAATAAGAAGAAAGCCCAAATCATTAAAAAGACAAGAAGCAAGATTTCATATTGAATTATATGAAAATTGATGTATTGTTGATAATCCTGAATAAATGCATTCTCTGTATTTAAAAGTCAGGAATTCAGGCAATATTCTTTAGTTCTTTATTTTGCTTTCCATTCATGCATTGTTTGTGTCAAGTGATTGAAATTTGAAGGAACAAAACGGAGATTTTTCATTCCAATTTCCTTTACCCTAAAGGCCTGAAGTGGTATTTAAGTTCAACGTACATGTTGTATCCCTTCAGTAGAATACAATCTCCTTGAAGATAAAGATTCATTCTGCTTTGGCGTTGCATCCCCCACACAGTGTCACATATTAAGTATTTTTAAAATGCTTGATGACTAACTGAAATAAACTGGACCTTAAAGGAAAAGAGGAGCTTTAATAGGCAGAGGAAGAAAATAAAGAACAGAGGAAAACATGTTGATAGAATGAACAGAGCCAGGAGAGGAAAGGATAAAAAAAGTGCTGAAAGTTGAAGCAGCATGAAAAAAGGTTCACTGTTTCATTATATAAACTCTTTAATTATTTGAAAATTCTCGTTGTTAGAATATTTGTTATTACACTTCCTTGTTACATGCATTCTGTGCTATATAACAGCACAGTACATCTATTTTCTCTTTCACATGGCAACCTTTCAAATATTTAAAGGCAACTATGTCCCTCCTTAGTTTTATTGGTATTATAATTATTATTCTCCAGGCTGAACATTAACAATTCTTTCAACCATTTTTCCTATAACAATCTCAAGCCCCTTCAGCACCTTGGTCACCTTCTTAAAGATATAGGCATCTCTCTCACTGTCACTTTTAAGATGTTGCATCAAGATCTGAACTCAACATTCCAGATGCAATGCTTGGGTCTCAGCTAAGTACTTGAGATTGATGAGACCGCAGTCACATTTTATCACAATACTGAAGAAAGTCAGGAGAAACAGGTTCAGATGTGGCAAAGCATGTTGAGGAAGCTGTAACCCAGGAGACCCAAAGAGAACACTGGGAATGTATTTTGTAGCTTAACTACTAGAACTGTCCTTTTAAAAGAATTATAGCAGGACTACTAGCTGAAAGTGAACAGGGAACTTCTAATTCTGGCAACAACATTGAGATGGCTAGGCTATGTATAAACAAGACCTATGGTGCTAAAGGAGGAAAAGGGAAATGAGAAATTCATAATAAAGTATAAAAGTGGTGAAAGTCTAGAATGGCAAGATGATCCTTTTCACATGTTATTTACATCTCTTATAAACCTCTGTGTTCTGATGACATAATAATGTCATCAGAATCTACTAGATTCATACGTATAACCTATCTCAGACCCAGAGAACTACATGCTAAGGGGTGAATTGCTGCTGGCAGAAATGAAATCTGTGATTTGGTAAGATGTACAAATAGATGAGGGCTTATGGATCTTAAAGAAATGTTCATCCTGTCCCCCTTTTCATGCTAGAGAAAAAAACATAATGCATCAAAGATGGGGGAGAGATGAGGTAGGAAAAGCACAGCAGTTTGAACTGAATGTTGGGCAGCAGCACAGGGAGCTTCATTTTCCATTTTCCTTGTCAGCAGAGAGAAACTACAGGGAAGAGCAAAGGAAGTGGCATATAGATTGCTACCTCCTCCAGTCAAAGACTAAAGTGGATGTGTGGCTACAATGGATCTTAGTCTCTTCTCTCCAAGAGATATGATGAAAGATAGCAATGTGCTCTTCCTCTTCTCTACTCTTGTCCATGATGGCAGACATTTAATACAAATGTGGTTGTTTTTTTTTTTTCATTCCTTAAGTGTGTTACTAACTCCCACTCTAGATCTTCAACCTAGGACCGATGAACTTTTTTTAAAAAATATTTTGAAAAGTATATTTCAAGAGAGATGTATTTCTTTTTCTAGATGATATAAATCTATTTATTTTTTTCTATTTATGATTTTTATTTAATACTTTAATTTTCAACATTGATATCCACAAGATTTTGAGTTACAAATTTTCTCCCCATTTCTACACTCCCCCCATTCCAAGATGGCAGATATTCTGATTACCTCATTCCCCAGTCAGCCCTCCCTTCTGTCACCCCACTCCCCCCCATCCCCTTTCCTCTTACTTTCTTGTAGGGCAGGATAGATTTCTATGCCCCATTCCCTGTATATCTTGTTTCCCAGATGCATGTAAAAAACAACTCTTTTTTGAGCATCTGCTTTTAAAATATTGAGTTCCAAATTCTCTCCCCTCTTCCCTTCCCACCCACCCTCCGCAGGAAGGCAAGCAAGTCAACATAGATCACACATGTATCATTATGTAAAACACTTCAACGGTGTTCATGTAGTAAAAGGTTAACTATATTTCCTTCCATCCTATCCTGTCCTCCTTTATTCAATTTTCTCCCTTGACTCTGTCCCTTTTCAAAAGTGTTTGCTTTTGATTACCTCCTCCCCCTATCTGTCCTCCCTTCTATCATCCGCCCTTTTTTATCCCCTTCCCCTTACTTTCTTGTGGGGTAAGGTACCCAATTGAGTGTGTATGTTATTCCCTCCTCAAGTTGAATCCAATGAGAGTAAGATTCAGGCCTTCCCCCTCACCTGACCCCTCTTCCCTTCCAACAGAACTGCCTTTTCTTGCCACTTTTATGTGAGATAATTTACCCCATTCTATCTCTCCCTTTCTCCCTCTCTCAATATATTCGTTTCTCATCCCTTAAATTTATTTCATTTTTTAGATATCATCCCTTCATATTCAACTCACCCTGTGCCCTCCGTCTAGATAGACAGATAGATAGATACATACATACATACATATATATGTATATATGTATGTATGTGTATATATATGTATGTGTATATATATATATATATATATATATATGTATGTATGTATTCCCTTCGACTCCCCTAATACTGAGAAAGGTCTCATGAATTACACACATCATCTTTCCATGTAGGAATGTAAACATAACAGTTCAACTTTAGTAAGTCCCTTATGAATTCTCTTTCTCATTTACTTTTTCATGCTTCTCTTGATTCTTGTATTTCAAAGTCAGATTTTCCTTTCAGCTCTGGTCTTTTCATTGATAAAGCTTGAGAGTCCTCTATTTTATTGAAAATCCATATTTTGCCTTGGAGCATTATACTCAGTTTTGCTGGGTAGGTGATTATTGGTTTTAATCCTTTAATCCTTTGGCCTCGAGAATGTCATATTCCAAGCCCTTCAATCCCTTAATGTAGAGACTGCTAGATCTTGTAGTATTCTGATTGTATTTCCACAATATTCAAACTGTTTCTTTCTGGCTGCTTTCAGTATTTTCTCCTTGACCTGGAAACTCTGGAATTGGGTGACAATATTCCTAGGAGTTTTCTTTTTGGGATCTTTTTCAAAAGGTGATCGGTGGACTCTTTCAATTTCTATTTTACCCTTTGGTTCTAGAATATCAGGGCAGTTTTCCTTGATAATTTCTTGAAAGATGATGTCTATGCTCCTTTTTTGATCATAGTTTTCAGGTAGTCCAATAATTTTTAAATTATCTCTCCTGGATGTATTCTCCAGGTTGGTGGTTTTTCCAATGAGATATTTCACATTCTCTTCCATTTTTTCATTCCTTTGGTTCTGTTTTATAATATCTTGATTTCTCATAAAGTCACTAGCTTCCACTTGCTCCAATTTAATTTTTAACATGGTACTTTCTTCAGAGGTCTTTTGGACCTCCTTTTCCATTTGGCTAATTCTGCCTTTCAAGGCATTCTTCTCACTCATTGCCTTTTTGTAACTCTTTTGACATTTGGGTTAATCTATTCTTTAAGGTGTTATTTTCTTCAGTATTTTTGGGGTATCCTTTAGCAAGTCATTGACTTGTTTTTCATGGTTTTCTTGCATCACTCTCTTTTCTCATCCCAATTTTTCCTCTACTTCTCTTACTTGCTTTTCCAAATCCTTTTTGAGCTCTTCCATGGCCTGAGACCAATTCATATTTTTTTTTGGAGGATTTTGATGTAGGCTCTTTGACTTTGTTGACTTCTTCTGGCTGTATGTTTTGATCTTCCTTGTTACCAAAAAAGGAATCTAGAGTTTGAGTTTGAGTTTGTTTTCACTGCCTATTCATGTTCTCAGACAACTACTTGACTCTTGAGCTTTTTGTCAGGGTATGACTGCTTGTAGAGTAGAGAGTACTTCGTCCCAAGCTTTAGGTTACAAGCACTGCTGTTTTCAGAGCTACTTCTACTCCACTGTCACCACAGGCTCTGTCACAGCAGGGCTCCTCCTCCCCCAAGAACTGCCAACCAGGACTGCAATCCAGATACATGCAGGGCACAGCAAGAGAATCTGCCTTTGTGCCCACAAAGCACTCCTTGCACTCCTGCTCTGATCTGCTGCTAGATTCCTCCCAATGTGTGAGCCAGGGACTCGGAAGGCAGCTGATGCTGGAGCTCTGGAGGCAGCCTCAGGAGCTTCCTGCTGCTGCCACCACCACCACTGCACCACCTCAGCCACCCCCAGGGCTGGTGGCTGGATCGCTCTGAACTCAATCCCGCAGTTTCCCACTAACCTGCTCTTTGGCATTTGTGGGTTAAGAAGTCTGGTAACTGCCACAGCTCAATTATTCATGGCCCTAAGGCCTGTTCCAGCTGGCTGACTCCCAGTCTGGTCTCTCCTGGTGCAGCCCACACTGGCTGTGCTCTGCTCCCAGCACCATGCAATAGACCCTTTCCAGCGACCATCCAGGCTCTCCTGGGCATGAGACCTGTTTCCCTCTGCTATTTGGTGGGTTCCACAGCTCTAGAATTTTTTCAGAGCCATTTTTACAGGTGTTTGGAGGGATTTGGGGGAGAGCTTAAGCATGTTCCTGCTTTCCAGCCGCCATCTTGGCTCCGCCCTGAGAGATGTATTTCTAAAGCCACCCGGGAACGGAACAGGGTTCTGGATGGACTAGACAAGCAAGTTGCTAGCTAAATGGTTTCATTTGTAATCCTGTATCTTTATTTCATACATTTAAACAAATTTAAGAAGGAACCAATAGGTTTCACCATACTACCAAAAGGGTCCAGTTAGTAACGTCTGCTCTACATAAAATATGATTAATCATAGCTGTTTTATATGTTTCATTATTTGTAAATAGGAAATTGTGAGAGTAACAGTGACTCATCTTAGTATACAGCCATAATTGAAAAATCAGTAAACCTGGATGCTGACTAGGGACTCAGGAACAATATGAGAAAATGATTTTGAGTTATTCATTTCAATAAATGTCCACAAATGGGTAAAGGTAGGTGCAGGACTTTCGCTATTAGCCAAAAGCTAGTCAATCATCACTCTTGGAAGCTGGATTGTCAGGTCATGATAGTGTCTCCACTGACTCTCTCTTGCTCATTCCCCACTCTGGTACACAAAAATCTCTCTGCAGAAATGGATTCAAGGATGCTGACTAGACAATTGGTCCTTTCAGGTGGTAGGAGAAAGTGACTGTCTAGATCAGGCCATTAAGTCCCATATTCCAAGGGCAGGGGGCCCAGGAGGCAATGACTACTCCCACCCTTTCATTTTCTCCCTCAAGTATACAATCTCCAAACCTAAAGGACAAAGGCAACATAAGCTCTTCTGTTTAATGGTAAATGTGATTCCAAAGTTGCAACAGGGGATATTACCAGTCCAGAAGCAATTATTAGCATGATTGGCCTCTGAAAACAGGGCTTGAATATGATTTTCCCAAAGCTTATTCTCTATCCAAAGAGAAAAGTTAAACACAGAAAATGGTCCCCTTCCTGATTGCTATCTAGCCGTAAGAATTTTTAAAAATAATAGTTTTGCAATCTTGCATTTCACTTAAAAACTGCTCAGAGTATACATCTACAAAGTCATAAGAGGAAAAGCTAGAAATATCAATCTTAATAAAACTAAAAAGAAAAAGCTGCTACCACCTCATATTGTCCCCATTAGGATGCCCTTTCTAAATATCATTCTTCCAGGTCCTTTTTTATTGAAACTGCAAAAATAAATGTCTACTATTTCTTTGTGTGAAAAAATACTTTTCTGTGACTAAAATTCTAGTTATGTGGTGGAAGTGGTTATTTGTTTGTCTGTCTCCTACTGCTAAGAACATAATAGAGGGTCTTCCAAGAGAGATGGAAAAATTTCAGCTAGAGTACAGAGCCTCAGGAGTATGTCTGACAGAGGTCCCCTGGGCTTTTTATTCCCCATGGGATCACATAGCTGCAAAACAAAGCAACTGTGTCAGGAGGGCAACATAGATGCCAACTGGAGGGAGGTAGACAGAAGCAGAAACACATGGGAGAAATGGTAAGGAGTCCAAAGTTCTAAAGTCACCCAGGAACAGATTTCTGGATGGGCTAGAAGAGCAAGTTGCCAGTCAAACCACAAAGAGATAAACCAGGAGAATTGTGGCCAGTGCCATAGCTGGGGTCTGTCAATGCCATATAATCCTGCAGCAAGGGAGTAAAATGCCAATGGAGCATTGCAAGTAGCTTACTCAAGGCTTCAAGACTTATGCTGTTTTCCCATGGGAACTTGGAGGGTAGAAGCTTCCTTCCTAGACTATGTAGGGAAACAAGGAAGAGAGAGTATTCACTTGAAGAATCAATGCGGAGAATGATTCTATTGTTTTAGATTTCAATTTCTTCTCAATTAAATAAATTTACTGAATCCATGCTACTATTATGGCTGGTTTTCCATTAGCATAGTAACAAACAGGATACCCAAACCCCCCATTTCTTTTTTGGGGTGGGAGCTTCAGTCAAGTGAGATATCACCAGAGAACATATGTTAAATGTTCCAAGCTCCAAGTCCATGAGGAGCTAATACTACCTAGCAAAGAGGAAACGATAGGATGTCCTCTTTTTGGTTTGTTTGCTTGTTTGCTGGAGTCCCTAATAGGCACCCCTCAGGAGTGGTTGTATGCTTACTCCAATCAGCCTTGGCACTCACTGCTCATCACTACCCCCACTCTTCCATTTGGAGGGAAGAGCCATGAACTCCAAAACCTTAATTTAAGTAGGTGGCTTAGAACAGACATTTCTTTATTTCCCTCCTGTCTATACTACCTTGGAGCTTCTCTGACTTTTCTACCTTCCCCCTCCCTTTTCAGTTTTGTCTTCCCCCCACTAGGTTATAGCAAGCCTGCGCAACAAATGGCCAGCCAAAGGATTTCAGGTAGCAGTCAAGTGACCCATGGCAACCAATCATCGTCAGTCTCAGCAGAGCAGAGTGACAGTCTGAGTAGAGACAGACTGATGATGGTTTGTTGCCACAGGTCATGTGACAGCAGCCAGAAATTCTCTGGTAGGCCATAGGTTGTGAAGGCCTGGGTTTTAAGCTCTTGAGGACAGAAACTGTCTTTTTTCATACTTGTATCCCCAGGGCACAGTGGAGAGCCTGCCAGGCCTGAAGTCTGGAAGACTCATCTTCCTAAGTTCAAATCTGACCTCCGACACTTACTATGTGTGACCCTGGGTAAGTCGCTTCACTCTGTTTCTCTGAGTTTCCTCATCTGTAAAATGAACTGGAGAAGGAAATGGCAAGCCATTCCAATATCTTTACCAAGAAAACCCCAAAAGGGGTCATGGAGAGTCAGTCACAAGGGAAACAGCAACAACAATATCTCCAGTGCCTAGCACATGATAGGTGCTTCATAAAGGTTAACTGACTACTCTCATTCCAGGCAGTAACTCAATTTATATGGGGAGGATGGTGCTTTTAAATTTTGTCTTCTCAGAAATAAAGAATAAAAGGAAAACCAAGAGGTGGGAGATATTTCACATAGGTTAAAAGACTTAGTATATGAGTACAAAAATATTTTATTATGTAATAGGAGAAAAAGAAAAGCACGCATAAATACTTATTAACTATTTGTCCTGAGTCTAGTCTTTACTAAAGACCCTAAACTGGTTAGAAGATAAGATAAATAGAAGAATTGAGAACAATTTAATTGTGGTTGAAAAATTAGCAAAGCCCCTTGGGGAGAAATGACCATATCGTAACCACTATCACAACATTAAACTGGCTGACTCTTTGCACTAGCACTAGTAATGGAAGTAGAGGGAATATAGACATGCTACATCTAGTGAGATAGTAGCAACAACATTCTTTCAAATCCTGTAAATCAGAGGATCTTGTCTCCCCTGTTGTCAAGTTCCTATTCCTTCTAGTTTAGGGAGGCACCCCAAGGGTTACCAAAGAAACCCACAGCAATTTTCTTAATATCAGAAGTCTTCATTTCTCTTAGAGGCTGAGGAAGGTAAAAGATGACAATGGAAAGCATATGTTCCACCCATAATATGTTTTTAAATTATGAGCAAGTGACCATTTTAATTAGCAACAATATGAACAGGACTTGAAAGACAATATAAAGGCAAATGATTTTTGTGTATGATCTACAGACTCAGCCTCGATATTTTATGTAATGTCTTTAATGCGTATAGAGCTTGTTGTAAGTCAACAAATTCAATACAAGAAACATCCAAAGAGTACCTCTAATGTGACAGACAGTTCTCACGTTAAATAAGTGGCCCTTTCAACAATCCTCTACATAAAGTGATTTTTTACAGATATAAGGAGGGGACGGACGAAAGGAGGGAGGCAGGAAGGGGACCAAGTGCCTGAGGAGGGAGGGGGCTGATATATGACTCAAGGACATGTAAAAAGAAGCCTGGTCAGAATGGAGAGGAGGAACATAAAGGAGTCAGATGTGTGAGGGCCAGATGGACACAGACGGGAGAGGGCAGGTGACACATAGGGCCTGGGGAAAGGTGTGTGGTACCCAACACAGACTGACACACAAAGAACAGGACAAGCAGGCTGGTAGGCAGAGTGGAGCAAAGGTGGGTGGTGGTTGGTTCTTCTGCTTTCACTTGGGGGTTGTGGGGCTTAGGTGTTTTGGGGACAGAAAAAAACTGTCACAAATCTAACTTATGCTTCAGCATAATGTGCCTTTGTAGCATAAGCTCATTAAACTTACTGGTTTGAGCAAGGATCAAAGTAAATACCAAATTATTAAAATGGAAAAAGATATTAAATGATAGTATTTCCAATTATAGCAGCTCCAATCTATTTAAAAATCAATTAGCAAGCATTTATTACAAAGTTACTATGTGCTACTGTGTGCTAAGTACTAGAGATACAAATTAAAAAGTGGAAAGAATCCTTGTCCTCATGGGATTTACATTCTATAAGGGGAACACCACAAATAAGTAGATGTAACAAATAAGTAAACATAATGAAGAGGAAAAAAATGAAACAATCCCTACCCCACCAACAAATCCAAATTCCATCAGAGGAAACAATATGTACATATTAGTATACAAAATTAATACTATGTAGTTTCACGGGGGTGAGGATGGGAAGGAACTAATCAGAAAAGGCTTCACACACAGTCTTGAAGCATGTTAAGAGGCGGCAGCGAATTATAGGTATAGTGATGGTCAGTGCAATATCAGGGAAGATGGGGGTGTCATTCCAGAGGAACTGTGAGAAGGCTAACTTGTCTAGACTGTAGAGTACATGAAGAGATGTAATGTATAATAAAGTTGGGAAGGTAGGTTGGGGCCAGATGCTAAAGAGCTTTAAATGACAGAAAGCAGAGTTTATATTTAGTCCTAGAAGTAACAGGGAACCACAAGGGTTTATTGAGTATTGGAGTGACCTAGTCAGACCTCTGCTTTAGGAAAAATCATTTTGTAGCTATTTGGAGAATGGAATGGAGTGGAGACAGACTTGAGGCAGGGAGAACAATTAGCATGTTATTGTAATATCCCAGGTAAGAGGTAAGAAGGGCCTGAACTAGTGTGATGGTTGTGTGAGTACAAAGCAGACAGATGCAAGAGATGTTGTAACAACCAAATTGGACAAGGGTTGCTTATGTGGGGTAGAGAGTTAGGAGTTCCAGGATTTCACCAAGGCAGAGTCCTGCCTGACAGAAAAGATGGTGCTCTCGATAGGAATAAAAGAGTTTGGAAGAGGATTGGCTTTGGATGGGAAAGTGAATGGATTCTGTTTTGGGATGTGTTGAGTTTGAGATGCTTATGAGATATCCAGTTTGAAATGTCTAATGGGCAGTTAGTAGTACAGAATGATCTATAGAGACTAGGGCTGAATATATAGACTTTAGAAATCAATTGTGTAGAGATAATTATTAAATGCATGGAAGCTGTATCAGGTCACCTGGGGAAAAAGTATAGAGAGAAAAGAAAAGAGAACTCAGGACAGAGCTTACTTATGGGGTATAATGTAGGCAATCAATAAAAGTTATGGAGAAGGATGATTAGACAGGCAGGATAAGAACCAAAAGAGAGTCATGTCTCAAAAACCCAGAGAGAAGAAAGGGATGATCAACATTATCAAATGCTACAATAAGGTCAAGAAGTATGAGGATAGACAACAGGCCATTAGATTTGGCAGTTGAGAGATCACTGATAACTTTGGAGAAAGTAGTTTCAGTTGTGCAATGAAACCTGAAGCCAAATTACAAAAAGTTCATAAGTGACTGAAAGAAGAGCAAGTGGAGGCAATCAGGAAAGACAAAATTTTCTAGGAGTCTTACTATGAAATACAGAAGATAAAATGGATGATAGCTTGAGGCAACACTGAGATCTAGAGAGAGTCTTAAGGATGGGAGAGAGCAGGACATGATTGTAGCTAACAAGGAAGGAACCAGTAGTTGGGCAGAGAGTAAAGATTAGGAAGAGGGAGAATGATTATTGATTTGGTTATTATACCCTGAGCAAGAGGTAAAGGCTAAGGGCAGAGGGTATCAGGTGGTGTCAGGGCAGACAGCAAGATATTCATGTCAGCTAAGCCCCACTGTCCTGGTAGGAAGGCTGTAAACAAGCTGTTAACTCCCCCAAATGGGAGACAGACATATATACATATAGATAGATAGATAGATAGATAGATAGATAGATAGATAGATAGATAGATAGATAGATATAGATATATATAGATATATATGTGTGTGTGTGTATGTGTGTGTGTATGTATATACATATATATATATATATATATATATATACACCAAAGAAAATAAACTATCATATTTCCCAAAGTTGTTTAACTGATATTACGATTAAGAACTGCCACAATGAGTAGGCCCAAAGAGTCTAGAAACTGCCTGATCCAACAAACAACCTCCATTCTAGGCAGAAAGACTTAGTAACCAAGGGTACTGGTCAGAGTACATGTTCATTCACAAAATATCGTGGAGAAGGATGACATAAGACTATGAATAATATTATAAAACAGTGAAAAGTAATTAAGGAGAAAATGAGCATGTATAGAATTTGGCATGAAATACTTCCAGAGAGTATCTGCAGATGAAAGAAAAGAATATTATGAACCAGGATCCCTATGTTAAATGCTGGAAATACAAAGAAAGCTTTAAAAAATGTCCTTGCCCTCAAGCAGCAATTGATTTTCTTCCCTGAGTCTGTCTCTTCATCTATAAAGTGGGTGTAATCCCTATAATACCTCCCTCATTAAGATGTTGTGAGGATCAAGTGAGAGAATATATATAGAAGTGCTTGGCAAACTTTAAAATAATATACAAATGTCAATTATTATCACCATCCTCATCTCCCAAATCCTTGGGCTCATCATCCTGAACATAAATAATCAGTGCACAATAGTGAAAGTGTAGAAGAACAGTAATAAAAGTTCAACTTTAAATGGTGCTTTACCATTTTACAAAGTACTTTCCCAATAATATACTGCGAGAGGGCAGCTAGGTGGCATCATAATAGCCCTGAAATCAGGAGGACCTGAGTTCCAATCCAGCCTCTGACACTTACTAGCTGTGAGACCCTGGACAAGTCACTTAACCCTGATTGCCTCCAAAATAAAGGAAAAAAGAAAAAAAAATACACTGTGAGATAGTGTATTGTTGGGCCAAACTCACAGATAAGGAAACTGAAGCTCAAAGGGGTTAAATAAAGGGCTACTGGTAGAGCCAGGACTCAAACTTGGAGCTTCTAACCAATGTGTTTTCCATTTCATCGAGCTGAAAACATCACTTTAAACTCAACCCACTCTTTAGGTTATTCAACCTTCTCACCACCAACCTTGCCCACCAGGAGATGCCTTCACACTAGGTACTGCTCTTCTCATTGATGCGTCCCTGGCTGGTATCACCATTTCATGAGGAGCCAAAGCCATGCTAACTTCAACTTCCAGACCGCGCCCCTCCTCACTAGCAACCTTGTCCAATGCATGCTTCACACACACACACACACACACACACACCACCTCTCATTTAGATTTTGTCTTCTATTAGAATATAAACTCTTTAAAAGTAGGGATTGTCTTGTTTTCTTATATTTGTATCCCCAACATTTAGCATGGTTCCAGGTACATATAAAGCACTTTATCTAAAAAGTAGAAAAGGCAGATGATTAGGTTAAATGTAAATTGACTAAAAAACAAAGCCAGCAACTTTCTTGATTTTAACACATCTTTGCTACTGACTTATTTTATTGCATTCCCTGTCTCCTAAAAATGGAAAATGAAAGTAATAAAAGAAAAATCTGGTTAATCTGCATAGTTAAAATTTGGTTAATCAAGATTATGCTGTTATCAGTTATTCCTAAATGAAGACTAAGCTAAAAATAGTTGGTGAAATGAATCACATATCTGGAAACCAGATTACAAATATTTTCCAATCGCAAGCAGCCATACTGGCCTCAAAAAAGAATTCGGTTTGATTTCTGATGATCAAATATTTCTTGGCAAGTATGTATTAAAAAAAATCTTTCCCCTGTCTTTGGAATTCTTGGTGAAGGGCTGAAAAATATGGGTCAATAATATACAATGGGTATTCCCCTTCTAAGTTCCCCTCCTACAGTATAGAAATCAAGTTGACCAATAATTAAGAGTAGCATATAAGGACACAATCTAAGTCTTTTTAGTATATGAGCATGCACATTTTATAAATAGTTTTTTCCAAAGTGCTCAAAGTACTAGAAAAAGGCTACAACTTGAGGAAGAATAAAAGTGGAAATGAAGTATAAGATGAACAAGCAACAGCAAATTCAAGCCCTGGAGAAGTGGTCATCTATCTAAGTGTCTAGAGTCATTGAAAACAATGTTTTAATATGTACCTGACTGAAGTCAGACTCATCAAGACACTGAAAAGTTTAGAGGACAAGAAGCCCCTTCTGGGGATCTTCAGCAGCTACTGCATGGATTTTTGCTTCCTAGAAAGCCAATGTTAGTTTATTACACTGAGCTACATCTTAACATATTATCTGGCATGTGTCAAAAACCTTTGACTCGGAGATTCTACTGCTAGGTATATACCTCCAAGGGTGTCAATGATAAAAAGAAATGTGCCATGTAACAAAATTATTTATAACAGTACCTTTTGTTGTAGCAAAGAGAAGGTTGGTTCTTGTCCTTGGTTCTCGAAGAGGACCAAAATGACATCACTATGTTAGAGTCAAGTTACAATGTGTCCGGGCAGCTAAATGGCGCAGTGAGTACAGCACCCACCCTGGAGTCAGGAGGACCTGAGTTCAAAAGTGACCTCAGACACTTGACAAACTTACTAGCTGTGTGACCATGGGCAAGTCACTTAACCCCAATTGCCCTGCCTTCCCCCCTCCAAACAAACAAACAAACAAAAACTAATGTGTGCAACTGTGGCCGAACACCAAAGTTCTTAAAAGAAGTCATAAGTGTCTTAGTATCACTTCTTCTGAGCACCTGCCCTATGTGAGTCCTCCATAAAAGTCTTTTAGGCACTGGAAACAAAGTAATTGCCCATCAGCTGGGCTATTGTTGTTGTTGTTTTTTGTTGTGTACGACTCTTTGTGACACCATTTTGGGTTTTCTTGGCAAAGCTAATGGAGTGGTTTTCCATTTCCTTCTCCAGCTCATTTTACGCATGAGGAAATGGAGCAGAGTTAAATGACTTGCCCAGGATTACACAGCTAGTAAGTATCTAAGGCCATATGTGAATTCAGGAAGATGACTCTTTCTGACTCCAGGCCTGGTACCATCTAGATGCCCACATCAGTTGAGTATGAATGACTAAAACAAGTTGTAGCACATGTATTTAAGAGACTACATAACTACAACAGGAATAGAATAACAAAAAAAAACAAAATGGAATGCTGAGATCTTCCAAATCACTTCCACTACTTATTGGTGTACCCAAGGGATCTATCCTAGACTATCTTCTCCCTCTGCATACTATTATGCTTGGTGATTTTATCACCTCGAATATAATTTCTATGTAGATGATTCCCTATCCAGCTCTAACCTTCCTCCTAACTTCTAATCTACCTACTAGACATCTACCTACTAGACATCTCCAGCAGGATGTCCCATAAACATCTCTAATTCAACATGTCTGAAACAGAGCTCATCATCTTTTGAATTTCCCTAGAACTGCTGAAGATGCTGTCATACTCCCAGTCACCCAAGCTCACAACCTTGGTGTAATCCTTGACTCTTCATTACACTCACCTCACATCTAATCTGTTGCCAAGCCTTATCTTTCTAGCTTCACAAAATCTCTTGTACACATCTGCATCTCCAATCACATAGTCATCACCCGTTAAGGCCCTCATCATCTCACCTGAGGACTAATGCAATAGTCTTCAGGTTGGTCTCCATTCCTCAAGCCATTCCCCCACTCTAGTACCATCTTCCATTCAGGTAAAGTGATCTTTGTTTGACCATGTCACTCCACACCAACTCAATAAAATCTAGAATCTCCCTATTACCCCTAGAATCAGTCTCCAGTTAGCTTTTAAAGTCCTTCATGACCTGATCCCATCCTAAATTTACAGTTTTCTTACTCCAGTAAGTACGTACTGACAATACTTCTGTACTTCTCTCCACTTACTCTACAATCCAGTGGCATTGGTCTTCTTGCTAATTGCTTACATAGAACACACTGCATCCCAACTGTGTCTCACTGTCATCCACGTGTGGAATATTGTCTGTCATCTCTATCTCTTGGCTTCCCTAACTGTCTTCAAGACTCAGCTCAAATCCCACATTCTGCAAGTTTTCCACTCCCTATCCCACCCCCCATAAATGCCGTCACCCTGGGATTACCTCCTATTTACAGTGTATATTTTATATATACATAGATGTTTGCATGTTGTCTCTCCCATGAGTGAACAACTTAATGGTTGTTCACTGCTGACCAAATGAAATTTTAATGAGTGATACCCAATTCTTGACAGACAGGCAATGGACATGAGGTACAATGACATACATTTTTTGGATATGGCCACTGTATGAATTCATTTGCTTTTTTGTTTACTTTTTGTTTCTCACAATATTTAATTGGAGGTGGAATGGTTGGTTAGTAATAGTAATGGTACACACAAAAAAGGCCATTGTAATATTTGTAAAAACATACAGAAGGGAATATGCAGTACAGTTTTGAAAGTAATATATAGAATTTGTTCCAGAGTGGGGAACCTGCAGCCTTGAGGCCACATGTGGTCTCAAGGAAGCAGGTTTCCCACCCCTGGAACATACATCTTTTCAAAAATAAAGCAAGCAATATGAAATGCATGTTTATGATTTTCATGTAGCATTTTCTTTCTGTGTTCCGGTATATGGATATTATTTTGGGTGTTTCAGTTCAGAATTTAAAAAAATTAATGACAAAGTGTGACCAAAAAAGAGAAATAAAAAGTATCTGTTAGGTAGGGGCCTACAAATGTCAAACTTTTTTGTGGTTTGGTTTGCTGAACAATTTTTCCTCTTTTTATTATTTATTATGAGAAAAGGGACACATTGGAAAATATTAGGTGATGTAAAACAAAAAGATATCAATAAAAACTTTTAAAGAAAAACTGACAATATCAGGGACTAGAGTCCATATGGTGTGGGAGTCAGTGCTAGGATTCCACAAGATGCCATTAGACAAAGTGATGCTTAATTTTAGTTCCCAAATATTGACTCTTAATAGAAATAAATACTTGGGGGAAATACCAGTTCTGATCAGCTCTATCATTATCAAGTTTCAACACAAAAATACCTTTTCCTCTCACTAAAAGTTCAAAGTTTAAAGTAGATAAATGGAAAGGATTATTGAGGTTGAACTTGACAGTCAAAAGCAACTCAAATTCTAATCCCAGAACCATTAACTTACTGTGTTTACTTTCCATTGGCTTCCAGAAGTACTAGGGGAAAATTATAAGTTTGTAGAATCTTTGGTTCCATTTTTTGGTTCCACTGTGCTTTTTCCTGCACATTGTCCTCTTACCTACTCTATGATAACCTCCCTACTATCACCTCTAGCTTTAGACCACTGCTCGTTGACACTAAGAATCATAGAATTTGAGTGATAAAAGGAACATCAATGGCTATCTAGTCCAACCCCAGCAGGAAAGGAATCCATAACTGTAACATTCTCAGCACATGGTTGGTCATCTAACCTCTGCTTGAAAGCCTCCACCTCTCCTATCTAATTCTTCTAATTTATTATCATCCTAGGTAACTCTGAATGGCCATAGCACGGCATTTGTTTCAGATTACTGCTGGGACCATTCTTATTTATCCCAGATGTATTTTATTCTTCCTCCTCCCCTGGCCCCCAGCCTGTTAATTGTACTTCAGAAACAGGACCCATTAGTCCTACCCCCAGAGAGGGCAGGAATCTAATAAGGCCCACCTGTATTCCAGTAATATGTCTTTCATACCACATCTTGCATTCAAGTCATGCTTGGTAAATACTGAAGCCTACCAGTGTGTCTTTCCATTGCCTTTAGGGTCATCTGCAATTTAGATTCTTCCAAGGTCATGCACAGTATTCCATAATTCATAGTCTACAGCACCACCAAAAGACTAATGCCACATTAAAGGGATAGGTTTTTGTAGCAGCAATTTGGGATCGATGAAAGCACTAAACAATTTCCTAAATTTGAAGCAGCGCTACTTCCCCCTTTTTACTTAATTCAAAACCTATATAATTGTTCATTTGCAGTACTGGCTCAAGTCATGTTGATGGACTAATTCAAGACTGCATGTAATACTTAGGTAATATACATTCTTCATTCACTTTTTTTCCCTAGCATGGATGTTTAGATTACTCTTTTTTATATTATTGAATTGATATCACTCAGGAAACTTTGTCATGCTCTGGGGTTTTATGTAATTACTAAAATATCATCTCCCAAACATTTAGAAAACTTGGCTATTGAAAAAGGAATCCTTCTTTTGCTTTGACCGTGTCAGGCATCTTCAATGACGTTGGCAAACACCATGGATGAACATACCTCTGTTTGGTGCCTTGTACAAAAACTTCACTCAACAAAGCATTCCTTGATTGCTGACATTACTGACATCTCTCTAGTTGTGCCATTGAACCTTGTATAACTTTTAAATGTGTTGGAAACAAGTTAATATTAATCTTAATAAATGACTATACTTCATAATTAGGTATTTATTTTTACAGGGTTGAGTATTTGTGAAATTGAGCTTGACTAGAGGACACAAATGTCTTGTTCTGCCTCTGGAGTTAACAGGAACAAACCTATTCAGGTTAGTCTTTGTTGTAATACATTACAGATCATTCTGGTTTGTACAAAACCTATGGGCAAAGGTCCAGAAATCCACACAAAAGGGACAGGAATAGAGTACAGCAGATAACAAAAAACAGTTAGAAATGTTTTGTTTATTGCAATAGCAAAAGAAAAAAATCAAGGGTAAATATGAAAATGCCAGGACTGGGAAAAATACAACCAGAAGAGGGTCAAGACAAAATCAAGTCCAAGAAATAAGAACTGTTAACAAAGGAAATTCCTGAATTTCAGGAAGACAGAGGAGGTAAGGAATTTATTCTAACAAATTGCCCTGTGTACACACACACACACAAACACAAACACACACACCCACAAAGACGATGACAAACTTGGTTTTCTACAGTCCCATGTTAAAGTACATCCCAGTTCCTGCACCCAAGTAAAATAAATGTGTGGGCTTTTAATTCAAGATAATAAAAAAGAGAAAGAACTACTTCAAAATGAGTCATCTGAAAACTTATGCTACATCTTTTCAAAGTATGGTGCACCCATAAACAGTTTCTTATGAGCATGGCTTGAGTCCTAGGCTTATCAAAGGTAGTTCTAACTTTGGCTCTTCATTGTGAACCAAGAACATGACCTAAAGTAAGCATCTAGAGAGTAGAGTGTATCCAGGGAAAAGGATGACAGTGACCCTGAGTGAGGGGAAACAGTAAATGAATTCATGGAAAGAGAAAATAAAAGGAACCAAAGAAAGCAGAAGCAAAGAAGAAATAGTGGCATAAAGAAGAATTACCAAGGGCAGGTACAAAAATTATAGCATGGCAAAGCAAGGATAAACCATGGAAAAGGGAGAGAAAATAAAATGAAGGACCAAAAAAAAAAGATATGGCTATCTCTGGTTCAGCCCCCCAAAAAGAACACACTAAAGTATCCTCATTCATTGACCATAGATCAAATTATCTGTCTTGTTTCTCTCTAAGCACTACAAAACATGCACATCATAATTAGATTCCCTTAAAAGAAAACATGAAAAATTATTTGTGATCTCATTACTAGCCCCCACTTTAAAGGTATAAATAATACTCATCTTGTAATATCTATATGTAGTCCTAATTTGGATTTATATTTTTAATTACATACTTCAAATTTCTTCTGCAAAATATGACAACTTGACTTTACTGAATTAATTGATTCTGCATTAATTTTTGTTATTAGAGGAAGAAATAAATTTAATTAGAGTCATAAAAGAGATTAAATAGTACTAACCAAAAATTGATATTATAGCAAACAGTATTATAAAGCACTTATCAATTCATATTTTCAAAATGTTTGTTGCTTCTATAATAACCACATGATTGCCATGTCTCTTCTATAGCTAAGAAAACTAAAATAGAGAAAAATAAAATTAGTTCTCCAGAGTATAAATTTGGTGAGAGCAAAGACATTATAATCCTGGTACCCAGAATCCCAAATTTTACATTGTGCACACTGAAATACTTACTATAAAACAAAGGCTATTCACACCACATCATTGGTGAATTGGTGAATTTCTGAAAATGTCAACAAGACTACACATCCTGAAATAAATCAACATCTAGAAAATAGGAGAAAACAACAGCAACAAAAGGAAGACTGAAGGTCTAGATCCAATTCATAATAGTTTAAGTCTGCAAAATTTCCCCAATGTCAGTTGTCGTTCATTGGGCATATGTGGAAATACAGAGAAATTTTGGTAAATAATGAATATAAATAACAAATAAAATGAAAAGGTGATTGTTTAATTCATTCATATCTAAAGATATGTTAGGTTTATATTTTCTTCCATTTGCTTCTAATATTGTATTTTTTCCTTAATTAGAATATTTTTCTCTTCCTCCGTAAAGAAAGTACTTTGTCTCTTCAGTTATTTTAGCTTAGTCTATTTTAAAGTTATTTTAATCTTTTTTAACCTATTCTCACTGGCTTACTTTCTTTTATCTTTAACCCTTCCTCCAATTTGTCACCTTTTTCTTTCTTCTTTTCAGCTAGTCCAATTCTTCTCTATTTTCCTCAAATCAAGTAAAATCCTAATTCTCCTATTTAACTTTTTTGTTTCTTAGTTTTTCATTTCATTTTCTGTACCTTTTAAAAAAGATTTTTTTCCCTTTCTGTATTATTTCTCTTTTTTCTGTCTATTCTAGTCTCTTTTCTAATTAATGGTCCTAATGATTATTCCTTTCTCCATTAGCCTCTGTATTCCTCATGGAATTAAAGCTTCCAAGGTACCACCTGTTTTGAGTTCCTTCTAAATAGTTATTACTGACTGATCTCATTCTTTTTAAGACCCCTTCTTTCCTACTCTGCCACACTCTCAGAAATACCAATTTCTGTGAGCGACAGTGAAGATTGAAGTACTAACCTGTGATTTTCTATATCCCTGATTGTACAATATTTCTATTCTTTCTATCTACTGCAGGAATTGCAAATACACAAAAGAGAAGAACAATCTGGAAGAAAAAACAAACATTAAAAGAAAATATGATCTAAATACAAGAAAAACATTTTGATCTTGAAGACAGGACATACAGCAGCAACTTAAATGTAACAGGTCTCCCAACAGTTTGGAACTATGACTAAAGGGCTATGAAATTGTGCACATCCTTTGACCTAGCAATAGTGTTACTAGGTCTGAACACCAAAGAGAACAAAAGAAAAGGAAAAGTACCTATATATACAAAAATATTTATAGCAGCCCTTTCTATGGAGGCAAGGAATTGGAAAATGAAGGAATGCCCACCAATTGGGAAATAGCTGAACAAGTTGTGGTATAGGATCTTGATGGAATACTACTGTGCTCTAAGAAATGACAAAAGGGATATTTTCGGAAAACCTTGTAGGAGACATATGGGATGATGCAAAGTAAAATGAGTAGACATAAGAGAACACTGTACATAGTAACAGCAATACCATAACAATAATCAACTTTGAAAGACTTAGTTTCTATGATCAGTACAATGATCCTTGATAATTAAAAAGGACTCATAATTTAAAATGCTAGCTACCTCCAAAGAAAACTAACTCTGAATGTAGATTGAAGAATATTTTTCACTTTTTTGCAACATGTTAATGTGGAAAAATATTTTAAATGACATCGTATGCATAATGAATATCATATTTCTTGCCTTCTCAATGGGTGAGGAAGAGTAAAACTAAAACTAAAAATTTTCAAATTTTTTAAAAAGATTGTAGCTCTCCCAGCAGAATAGGACAAATTAAAAAAAAAAATTCTAAAAGGTTATAATGCAAGAAATAATACAAGAAAACTGTCCAGAACTTTTGAACTCAGAAAAAATGCCAATCAAAAGAATCCACAAATTGTTTCCTGAAAAAAATCCTGTGCTACAAACTTCAAGACACAGAGTGGTTAAATTTTAAAATTCCAATGACAATAACAAATTCTAGAAGTAACAGAAAAACCTTCAAATAAGAAGGAAAGGAAAATGCTTATAACACAAGACTATTCTACATCCACCATAAACTTAAGAAGGGAATGGAATAATGTGTTCTGAACAGCAAAGGAGCTTAAGGTGAAACCCAACATGACATTCCTTGCAAACCTAAAGGATGGACGTTCAATTTTTAAAAAGCATTGAAACACAGAAACATACAAAGATAAAAAACCCGAGCATATTATTTGCTCTGCGAATACTCACTACACAACAGAAATAAAAAAGGTAAACAAACTGAGCAACCAAGAAAGGCATAAGCAAGAAATTGTCCCAGGAAAATAAAGAGGGGTGGACTACAAAGAGAAAGAACATACATGGAGTTGATATCATCAACCTCATAGGTATCCTTTCTCTTTCTTGTTAACATCATCAAAAATAACAAAATGCTAACAGAGAGATCATTAAGAGACTTCTAAAAGAACACAAGGAGACAAGTAAAAGTAAAAATTAAATAGAAATAATGGTGGTAAAATGGGGCTAAAGAATAAACTTCACCTTGCTTAAGGTGAATCAATGCTTTGTTTTGTTTTGTTTTTGTTTTTTTCCTTCAGGGGTGAAGAGTAAACTGCAGAATGGGAGGGTGTTTAAAAGGGAACTGTGGAGGGAGAAGATAGAGGGAAATATGAGATATAACCTTATGAAGTCTATAGTTGACAATAAATCAAAAATAATTCCTGTAGTCTCTCAGGCAGAAAAGGGCCTAGAAGAAAATGTGTAAGGTGGCAAAAGAAAAGATTGAAATGGGAAAAGAAGGCAATCCAGCCTCTCATGCTTATAGCCTGTATTTCATCTTTTGAAAATTACTTATTTTCAAACTTTACTGACTCATCTATCGGGAAAAGGCTTTAGTTCTTGTGTATTTGCACCAATTCCCTATATAGCTTAGATATCAGACCTTCATCAGAAATATTCCCTATAAATATTTTGTCCCAATTAGCTACTTCTCCAGCTGTGCTCATTTTCCTTATACAAAATCTTTTCAATTTTATGTAACCAACATTGTCTATTTTATATTTTATAATGACTTCTATCATTTTTTTAAGTTAAGGATTCTTACCCTAGCCAGGTGAAAAAGGCAGCTCATTTCCTTCTCCACCAATATTTTATGATGTGACTTTTTATATTTAGGTTATGTGATCATCTAGAGTTAATTTCCCTTTGTGGTGTGAGATTTGTCTAAATTTAATTTCTGCCAATCTGTCTTTAATATTTAGATGCATCTTTTGTACACAGTAAATTATGGGGGGAAAGAGTTTCTTATCCATTCTTCCACTCTCACTTAAATTGGTTGTCTAATGCATTCACAATTAAAGTTATAGCTGTTAGGCTTTTGATTTCCTCTACTTCCACCTCTTGCACTGATTTTTATCTCATTCCTCTTCTGGGACAACACATTTCCTCTGCAATTACTTTCATTTTGCTAGTCTATTCCCACTTGATCTCTGGCCATACCTTTTACCTGCCTATGGAAGCATATTAAAAACATTTTTAATTGCTCTAGAAATATTAAGAAATAAATACTTTTCTAGTCTGAAAAAAACCTTTCTATACTTTTCCCTGTTTAAAAGTATAGGAGGCCAAAAACATAAGGCCTTTATTAAGAAAATGGATTAAGGGTGATAACCAAGGGTAACTCTTCTCTTGTTTAGATCATTTTCTTTCCTCCTGAAGTGACTGGGCTATTGATCCACAGAAAGGCAGCATCCTCTCTCCCTCACTGATGTGAATGGTCTATGACCCTGTCTTCTCTGCTGATAAAAGATTAAGATATTCATCACACAGTGTTTACTACATGAGAACACTTTGGCAAATGGTGACAGAAGGAGCTCAGGAGTGACTACTGTTTTAGAATGTTAACCTCAAATTGTATTTTACCTATTGCGAGTGATTTTCTTCTTTGATATTACCTAAACTCCTCTTGAGTAGACATGTCAGTGGGCATTTACCACTTTGAGCATTCATATTCCTTCTCTCCTCTCTCTCTCTCTCTCTCTCTCTCTCTCTCTCTCTCTCTCTCTCTCTCTCCTTGCAAATAGAATAATGATAAATTAATAAAATTACTCCCAGCAGATATATCTAAAAATAAGAATATGGTATTAATATTTATTTCTTTGACAATGTTCTCTCCCAAGTTGCTTGTGTTTGTCCTTCATTTTCGAAAAGAACCATGGCATCAGGAAAATGACGACATGACTTGCAGTTGACTTTGATTTGAGTGAGGGAGGGCTGTGTATTCATCAGGATGACTGGTGATGACCCAGGATGCAATGGGAGACCCTGGCCCTTTTACACTAAGGCCTTTTCAGGTACTCACTTAGAGTGAGATAACACCCATTCAGTGAATAGGCCTCTTTAAGAAAGGAGTCAAGGGATGGTCCCTTTAATTAGAAAAAAGAAAAAAATCAAGCTGGGAGGGGAAGATCCTCAAGTTGCTTAACTTGAGAGAAATGGTTAATTTCTCTATCATTTGTTTTACTCCCTTTTGACCCTTCACTTTCTCCACTTTAAATGTGTGGTTCAAAACCATCCTTACTCTCCCTCCAAACATTATGCTAGCTTAAGTAATATTTGGTTGTGGTCCCCTTTTCCAACCTTACTTTTCTTTCCCTTGATTCTGAAATGTACTCGTTTATTTTTTATTGTTTCACTGCCTGTCATTAGTGTAGACTAGAGCTTCTAGAATAACTAAGTTGAATTCTCTCCTCTAACCCATTTCCTTGTTATTACATTTGCAAGTGCTATCTTCTCTTTTTTTTCTTTACTTTTGTTTTTTAGATGGTCTAATTCATTCACTTTTAGACATTCTAATTCATAAAAGAACAGTGGTGCAGAGCAGTAGCATGTAATGGGAATAACTCTGTGACATAAGTCAGGAAGCCCATTCCTACCCTTTCCCTTTCCCATGATCATATTCCTAAACCAGGTTATCTTATCTCTGATTTTATATCCCTCCTACTACCCTTGATGCTGGCTTAGTGACTCATACTTTCTGAGCTGAATGTCTAATACATAAATTGCTCCCCCATTATAAAACCCCATCTCCTACCAGACATATATATATGCATATATGCATATATATACACCTTCTTTCTCCCCCATATGAAAATTATTAGTGACATCTTTTCTCCTTGAGGAGTGAGACTCTCTCTTTTATTCCCCCATTCTCACTCTCTCCCCTCAACTGCTTTATACCTATTCTCCCCCAGCTCCTGCTATTGATGAACTTCATTGCTAATATGTTCTTTTTAAAGTTTTATTTCTCTTTTAAAGCATTCTAGAATTTCTTATTGTCCATAGAATTCTTTTTTATCAGGGAGTTTGGGTTCATTTTCCTTTGCAGCATAATTTTTATTGATACTATGATGGCCTCACTAAGTTTATATTCATTCTTCCTTCTGTCTTTATAAGTCTCTCTACAAGTTTATCTGCTTGTAAGCTAGGCTTATATTCTGGCCTTCTCCCAAGGCCTTTTGGACTTTAAGCTCCTACGTGTATTCCCGGTCATTTAATTCTAGTTTACCTTCCCTTTCCTAGTCTGCAGAGCACCTTGAGATTGGGTAACATTATCTTCCTTGAACTGGGATAAATAAGGAGGTCCCTGCCCAAATAAACTTTGAACATGAAGATGGCTGACCTTAGCTGGCAGCTAACCTTTATACCATCCTATAAGTCTATGGTATTATCTCTATTTTGTAGATGAGGAAATTGAGGCTGAAAAAGGTTAAGTATATGAGGTGCGATTTTAAAATCCTAATTCCAAACCTAGCATACTTTCTGCTAAACCACCTAGCTTCCTGTAGTACCCAGTTTCCAGGTCTCTATCCCTCAAGCACAGAATGTCTCATCCTCCCTTCCTCTCTCCCAAACAGCACTGAACTTTGCTCTGCCTTGTGTTTTCTGGGATTTCCCCCCCCTCCTCTAACTGTTTTCACCTTCCTCCCCGTGGTTGGGAATAAGTATCTGTCATCTCTTCTGAGGTGACTGGGAGTTGAGACAGAAGGAGGAGAAGGAGGAAGAGAAAGAAGAGGAAAAGGAGAAAGAGGAGGAGAAGAGCATTTTTAATGCTTTAAAATATGCAAAGTACTTTACAAATACTATCTTATTTTATCCTCATAACAATCCTATGAGGCAAGTGCTCTTATTATTATCGTCACTACCATCGTGGGAATTGGGTAGGGTTCCTACACAGCCACAACTTGAACCTCAAGTTCGTGAGGTTACACGCATTCACTGCATTCAATATGAACAGTATATTGGAGGGAAAAAGGGGGGAGATCCTGAGTTGGAGCTCTAAGTATTTAAATTATCTGATGTGATTCCATGGTAGTCTGTGTATATATTTTTTTAATCTTGCATGATATTTCTGTCTTCTTTGTGCTGTAGATTCAACTATAGTTACTCCATATCTGGCTCATAATTTCTTTTTCTTAAGTTCTTGAGATGGAAAGGTTTGAGGACAATAACTGTTCTGCCATCTTACCAAACATGTGATCTAGTTTAGATAACTTTCAAAGTATAAGGGTTAGAGCGAGTGGTATAAGCAAGGAACCAAAAAAGCCAAGGGCATCTGCAGAATTCTTACTTTTGACAGCTCCAAGACTCAGCTCATGAGTCTGATTTTGTTCTGGGATCAGATACACTATGAGGGTATCTCACTAGTTACACTAGTGAGTGTATCACTCAGTAAATAAATCAGTGAAATGCTAAATTATGGGAGAACAGAGTGCAGTAGGAGGCTCCTCTGTTGTGCTTATTTTTGAAGGCTTGTCATTTGAAAAAGGTAACACAAGAGTGATTTCCATTGCCTATATTACATGATATATAATGTCTTCAAAAAAGTCACAATCTACCAATTAATTGGAAGTAAAAATAAAGCCTTCTACAGCTAAGAGTAACTTGCTTTGCATTTCCTTTAAAGTTAACATCAGAAATCAAAATATGTTTAGGATGAAAATTTGTTCCAAATTTTTGAACATGCAGCTAAACTTTAAAGTATAACATAAACATTGTTTTTTAAATGCAAGTCAACTATTCATAAGATAACTTTAAAAATAAGATGGCATAGAAACAGGATTATTTTTAATATTTCAGTATGAGAACAAAGATATTAACTTTTATTTTACACAATTGTAAAGATTTTGGACCTACTTTTTTTCAAATTAAATATTTGTATCCCCTTAATTGATTAATATGCCCTTTCTAGGAGTCCTAATGTTAATTACTGTTCTCAGGGCTAGAGTTGGAAAGAGGGGAGGAGGGGTACTTCCTTAGCACCATAGCATGAAGATGGGGAGAGAGGATTACAATAGCACGGAAGCCCTGAACTGGACAAAAATGAAGTCTGACCAGTCAGAAATCCAGAGACCACAGTGAGATCTAGAGGGTTGCGTTAGAGGTGAAGGTTGAAGTATAAGTAGCAAGCAAATGGCCAAGAGTCAAAACCTGGTTACTTGTCCTGACCCTTTTCATTTACTAGTCTTGTGACTCTGAACAAATTCCTTAACTTCCCCAAGCCTCAGTTTCCTTATCTCTTGATCTATAAAAGGATAGAATGATGAGAATGAGACCTGCCCTGACATTCTCCCTAAGTAGTTGGAATTTGTGTGTTATCAGTGGAACCCAGCTGGAAGAAACAGAAAAAGAAATCCCATTCAAAATTACTACAGAATTTATAAAAGATTTGGGATTCTATTTACCAAAATACATAGTGAAACTATATGAATAAACTGCAAAAGTACTCTTTTCAGAAAGACATAATTGGAGAAACATTAATTGAATATAATTGAATAATAACAATAACTGAATTCATGGGTAGACCCTGCCAATATAATAAAAACAATACTACCTAAATTGTTTCACTTATTCAGTACCAGATCAAAGAACCAAAATATTACTTTGTAGAGCTGGAAAAAATATTAATGAAATTAGTCTGGAGAAACCAAGAATATCAACAGAAAAATGAAAAAAGAGAGGGAGTAAAGGGTCTAGAAGTACTATATCTCAAACTATATTACAAAACAGTAATCACCAAAATGATTAGGTACTGATTCAACAGAACAGATTTGATATACAAAACATAGAAGACGAAGTATGATAGCCTAGTGCTTAATAAACTTAGACTCCAACTTCTAGGGTAGCATTCACTATTCAACAAAAACTGCTAAGAAAACTGGAAAGCAATCTTGCAGAAGTTAGGTATAAACCAACATCTCATGCCATATATCAAAATGAACTCAAAAGTCACATCATAAACAAATTAAAGGAGCAAGGGAATCAGGAAAGGGAAAGAGAAAAGGAAACTAAAGAGGATAACTGAAGTAAATTTTTTTAATATAAAGAAGAGAAGGTCACCTGGAAAGCTCTGAAAAAAAAAAACCGATTAACCATAAAATTGGAAGGAGAAGCAAGCTGCAGGAGATAACAGATTTACAGCAGCATGTACAATCCTCTTTTTCTGTTCTTTTTTGTATGTAGAAAAACTCATCTTGATTGTGTTAAGATCAGAATTTTTAAAAAGAAAGTTTAAGTGACAAATTTAAATGACATATAAACAGAAGACATCAATAAAAATTTGCATTCCTAATAAAGTAAAAAAATTGTTCAATCCTTTCAATCTTTTCAAGCTGCTGCTCCCTGTCACAAATGTCCATATTTTAATGCCAATATTCTCTAAGTAATGTTATATGGGTGCAAATCATAGAATGCCTTAATCTCAGGAAAATAAAAGTTGTAGATGACCTAAAAGGGAATGAAAAGAAAGATGTGTGGTAGGTTTAAGTCTATTTCTCATGGTGACTTGTACTCAAAAATTGTTGTAAAAGTCACCTTCAAGGGCACATTCAAGTGGGAAAAGTAGTGAGCCAATCACTTAAGAAGAATGAAGGCTAATGGATGGATAGCATAAATGATCTATTTGTATCCAGAAAATATTAAAAGAATCAAGAAGGCCTCCAGAGTCTTAGATGAATCTCTTTCAGATGACTCGAGGAACAGCATGGCCAAGAACTGCACAGGATAAAAGACACTGAGAGGGGTTATTAATCAATTGGAAGTGATAAGAAATATGGCTAAATAATTGCTTTCCAAAAATTCCTCCAATCAAAAAAACTCAGCAAAAGAAATTATCAGCTAGATATTGGACAGCCACACGCTAAAAAAGTAAAAACTTCATAAAACAATATCTGGCAACTGAAATATTTAAAGTTCCCTCTCAGCATTCCCACCAACATTGTGTAAGATGTGAAGCTGGTTGCTATTCTATGGAAGACACTGTGTTACTAAGTACTGATGATTTAAGACAAAAAAGCCCAAAGTTGCTCTCCTCAAGGAGCTCACATCCTATTAAAGACCTTATATCCCCTTGTGATGACAAACCCACTTAATCCTGAACCAGTATATAATCTAGGCATTTAATAAATTCTTGTTGATTTGATTAGAGAGCTTTAACTGTTAAGAAGTTTTTCCTTTCAGATTTCAAGCTCTGAGAAACAGCACAGGGTAGCAAACAGAGGGCAAGATAGAGAAATATGGAATTAGTCCTGGCACTGACAATATTAGCCAAGTGACCACTCACAAGTCACCACCTCTGCATGACCCAGCCAACTTTCTCAGACTATAAAATTAAAGATTACTTGCCAATCTGCACTGGTGGTAGAGGTAGTTGCTACACCATGACTTCTTCATACTAAAGACCTAGAGGTCCAGACAAAATTCAGTTAGTAAAAAAGCACTGTGTGTCAGCCACTGTGCTAAGCACTGGAGATACAAAGACAGGGGGAAAAAAACCCAGTCCTGTTCTTGAGGAATTCGCAGTCTAATTGGGGTGGGGGGGGGAGAACATGCTAACAACTATGTAGTGACAAAAGCAGATAACGGGATAAATGGGAGATCACCAGAAATGGGAAAATATTAGCATTAAAGGGGACAAAAATAGACAAATAAAGCCTAAATCTACTCCCTCTCCAAAGTCTGTCTCTTGATCCTAATTCTGCCCTCCATACCCAGCAGGGCAAGTCTAAGCCCATCCATAGGATGCCGCTTTAAATACCTAAGAACAATTATTTATCCATTCTTCCCCTAATCTTTTCTTTTCTCCAAGCTAAAGAAACTCAGTAACTTCAACTAGTCTTTGTATCATATGTTATATATTCCAAATGTTATGGATGTCAAAACATTTCCCTATAGAAGAAAAGTTATTGGTGGCGGTTGGATTCCAGACCACATACACTGTAGTCAATAAATAACTGTTCAATTGGATCCACCTCTCAACTAAATAGTACCACATTTCATAATTTTGAATGAAATTTACTTTATAAAGTATTTTTTAAATCATACAAAATGTTTGTATCATGACACTAAAGGCTCCAGGAAAACAACATTCACCTAGTTAGGATGTTTTTAGAGAAGGGGAAAACATTAAACAATGTAGGAGCTTTAGTGCTCAAAGTCTGGTCTTTAAATCATCAGTCTGCAGGTGATATTAATGGTTTTAGTATGACTGTCAACATAATTCTGACCTGAATAATTTCATTTCGTGCATTTTTATAAATAGATATTTCAATGAAATCTCATGAAGAACATTGCCATTATTCAGATTAATCCATATTAGATGCTCTTGGTTTGGTAAAGATTATTATTATTATTAATGATGAAGATGATGGCATTTCTCATGCTTTTGCAAAGGTAACATGTCATCTCATCTCATCCCCAAAACAAATCTTTGAAGTAGGTATTGTTATTATTTTCATTTTACAGATGAGGAAACTGAGGCACAGAGAGATAAGTGATTTGCCCATGGACACACAGCTAAGGTATTTGAGGCAGGATTCAAACTCGGTCTTCTTGACTCCAAGCCCAGGCTCCATGCATTGGATTCCATGCACTACACCACTTATCTCAAGTGACTACGGTTTGTACAGGTAGTTAGTATAGGTCACCTGTGATTTCCTCTACCTGACAATTTGGGAACATTAGACATTCATTCATTCTACCTCTGTAGCATACATAAAAATTGTGGATTATTGTTTGTTTTTTAAAGACAAATCACCTTGAAAACATAATATTTGTAAATATCATTCAGGACAAATTCTCAACTAAATCAGTGCCTCCAGAGTTCTGTTTTTTTTAGCCTTCAAATTTTACTACAGCATTTTTAATTTTAGCTGATCTAGGCATGCCTTAAAAATGGAAAAACTAATATTCAGAGCAGAGATTTTGCTTATAGAAACGTGCTTTGGGGCAATAAATTTTTTAATAATTCTCAATATTGCTCAACCATATTTTTTTAGAATAAAAATATATCTATATAGCTTTTTAGGGTATAAACATGTTCTTCACAACAACCCCATGAGATGGCATATGTATTATCAGCCCCATTTTATGGTTAAGGAACCTAAAGCTCTAAAACTGACTTTTCCATGCTCACACAGCTAGTAAGACAAATAAACTCTATGTACAACATCTCAACATATCAATAAATGTACCCTTCTCTGCAAAACATTACAGCATACTATATGAGCTGAATAAATGCTGATTTTTAAAATAAAGGGGTATACACAGTATAAATAGAAAAGTTCCAATATATGTTCTTAGGTAAAGAAAATTTCTTCTCTCAGTAATACATTTCTATTTTACCACTGCTATACTTTCTAAAACTATTTGTAGGCCTAATTTTGGAATTTCAGGTACTGCAAATTCAACCTAACTTTAGAAGAAATTTCATAGATAACATGATAACAATAAATAACAAAGATAATGTAAATAACTGAAAGCAACAATGAAAAAGTAAAAAATTAAAAAATAGACTGAGTTATGAAAACCACAGACTTAGCATTATTTAAATGGTGGTATTTATGTCAGCTCTTCATTTAGAATTCTCTGGTATTAAGGTCAAAATGGGTACAATGATTTATACATAAAGGGTGATATATAAGCAAATTAGGAGAGCATGGAATCATTTACCTTTTAAATTTATGGATAAGGGAAGAATTTGGGACCACACAAGATATAGAGAGCAACACAAAATGTAAAACAGATAATTAAGATTATATAACATTAAAAAGTTTTTGCACAAACAAAACCAATGCAACCAAAATTAAAAAGCAGAAAAGTGTGTGTGCGGGGGTGAAATTTGCAACAAGTATGTCTGATAAAGGCCTCATTTCTCAAATATATAGAGAATTGAGTCACACTTATAAGAATACTACTCATTTCCCAACTGATAAATGGTCAAAGGATATGAACAGGCAGTTTCCAGAAGAAAAAATGAAAGCTATCTATAGTCATATGAAAAAATTCTCTAAACCACTATTAATTAGAGAAATGCACATTAAAACAATTCTGAGGTACCACAGCTCTCAGATTGGCTAACATAAAAAAAAGGAAAATGATAAATGTTGGAGGTGATGTGGGAAAACTAAGACACTAATCACTGTTGGTAGAGTTGTGAACTAATCGAACCATTCTGAAGAACAATTTGGAATTATGCCCAAAGGTCTACAAAACTGTGCATACCCTTTGATCCAACAATGCCATTGCTATGTCTGTATCCCAATGAGATTTTTTCAAATGGGAAAAGGACCTATTTGTACAAAAATATTTATAGCAGCTCTTTTTGCGGTGACTAAGAATTGGAAATCAAAGGGATGCCCATCAATTAGGGAATGGCTGGATAAGCTGTGGTATATGATTGTGATGGAATATTATTGTTCTATAAGAAATGACAAACAGGATGATTTCAGAAAAACCTAGAAAGACTTACATGAACTGATGCAAAGTGAAGTGTGCAGAACCAGAACACTGCACACAGTAAGAGCAATATTGAACAATGAAGAATTAATTGTGCATGATTTAGCTATTCTCACTAATATAATGATCCAAGACAATCCTAAAGGGCTCATAATGGAACATTCTATCTGCCTCCAGAAAAACAACTGCTGTCTGAATACAGATTGAAGCATACTATTTTACCTTTTTTTTTTTTTGGTTGAGTCTTCTTATACAAAATGAACAATATGGTAATGTTTTACATGATTGTACATGTATGACCTGTATCGGATGGCTTGCTGTCTCAGGGAGGGGAGAAGAGAGGAAGTGAGAAATGGATAGAATTTGTAATTCAAAACTTTTTTAAATGTTAAAAACTGTTTTAAAATATAATTTAGGGGAAGTAATAAAATATTATTTTTTAAAAAGAATTCTCTGGTATTAAGACCTTCATTCTCTTCTTTAACATCAAACTCAGATTCTCTCAATGGCATATTTACTTAGAAAACCACAAATTAACATTATCTATGTTGCATTGTATTTTTGTTTTCTTAAACATTTTCCAATTACATTTTAATCTGGTTCTGGATGAACCAGAGAGTGGCCCTTCTGCAAATTTGATATCTCTGGTATATCCTGTCTCAGTTCTCTTAGAAACTGTAAAAATAACTAAGAAGAAGAAGAAGCAAATTAATTTCCAAGAGACTTTAGCATTGTCAGTATTCAATCTACGGGAATAGAAGAATTTCCATAATCTAAAGAAAGACAAAGATATAACCCAAGAATATAAGAACAGTGGGGGCAAAGTTTTCAAAAAGAGAGTTCCAAAATCTCAACAACCATGTGAAAACACTGTCCAAATAACTAAGAGAAATGCAGCTTAGAAAAATCTTGAAGTTATATCTCATACCTAGCTAATTGAGAATGAGGGAAAGGGGAAATAAGTGAATGATGGAGGGGTCATTGAGTAGACAGGTATACTAATATACTGTCAGTGGAATGACGGACTGGTCCAACCTTTCTGGATAACAACTAGAGTTGTGCAAGAAAAATTACTAAATTGTTCATAATTTTTGAATCTTAAGTTTCCATTGTTGAGTAAATATTGCAAGAAGTCAAGGATAGAAACAAGGTTCCAATATATACAAAAATACTCATAGCAATACTTTATATAGTAGTAGAGGTAGTTGGGAAATCCAACGGATAGAATGGTAGTCTGAGAGTCAGCGAGACCTAAGTTCAAATCTAGCCTAACATTTACGAGCTATGTGACCCTGGGCAACTCACTTTGCCACTGTCTGCCTCAGTTTCTTCATCTACAAAATGGGGATAATACTAGCATTTACCTTCCAGGTTTGTTGTGAGGATCAAATAGGATAATATTTATAAAGTATTATGTAAATGTTAGCTAATATCATTATCATAAGAATTGCAATCAAAATGTCCATCAATTGGGAAATGTTTGAACTAACTGTTGTAGAGGTCTATAGTAAAATATTATTGTGTGATTTTAAAAAATAATAAGAGAAACATGGGAAGATCCACATGGACTCATGAAGAATAATAATGATAATGACATAATAGTAAAAATATTAATAGCTAACATTTATATAGTGTCTACTATGTACCAGGCACTGTGCTAGGCACTTTACAATTATTACCTCATTTGATCCTCACAACAACTTTGGGAGGTGGGGGACATTAGTAACCTCATTTTACACTTGAGTAAACTGTAGCAGGCAGAAGTTAAGCATCACACAGCTATGAAGTACCTGAGTCTGGATCTGAACTCAAGTCTTCCTGACCCCAGGCCTGGCCCTCTATCTACTGTTCCACCTAGCTGCCTCTGAATGAAACAAGAACCAGAACAGCAATGCACACAATGACTGCAAAAATGTAAATTAAACAGATCATTTCTAAAAGGAAGCTGAACTCAAAGTAATTGAAAAAATAATAATGGTTCTGTAGAAGAAACCACAAAGCAGACCCCTCATCCTCAGCAGAGGCAGGGAAGGACCAGGGCAGAATGTTACATAAATCACCAGAAGCACTATTTGAAATTATTTTGCTTAACTGTCTTTCTTTGTCAAAAGAGAAAGTCCAGTTTCACGTACAGAATATGGTAGGGTAGTAGAAGGGTAAAGAGTGGGTAGAGCTAAAAACAATCATGAAATGATAAAAATGGCAATAAAACTTTTTTAAAATGTAGTAACAGTTATAATACTAGACATCTGCCCCATTCATGTCATAGCCATATCCCTCAAGAATGGAAAAATTCAAGAGTACAAACTTTTTGTATATTCACACTCAGATATGGAAATCACTAAGAACTAAAACTATCTGAGTTTCTTAGAGAGGCCCCATAAAGAGTCCACAAGGTGCAGACTCAATTAGTCTGGTTTTTCTTCCCACCCCCAGTGCCCAGAGGTAATGTAATATAGTGGGAAAAGTACTGAACTTGGAGTCAGGAGAGATCTGGGTTCAAATTCTGCCTCCCATGCATCACTTACTAGCTATGTGACATGGGTAAATCTCAACCTCTTAGAGCCTCAGTTTCCCTTATCCTTAAAATAAGGACAGTAGTATCTAAAGTATCTTTCTTACTGGGCTGTGAGGATCAAAATTACATAATTTATAAAAAACACTTCATAAACCTAAAAGTACCATATAAATTTTGACTTATTTTGCTTCATTATATTGAATTTGGTATATCCGAATCCCCAATCTGGATAACTGGACTGGAATCACCAATCTGGAATGAATAGGAGTCTGTACAAGTACGGCTCCAAGGAGCCCATCCCTTAGAAGTTGATCCTGCCTTGAGATTATGGAAACGAAACCATTTCTTGACTATACAAAACTCTTTGTTCTAAAGAAACATTCCCTACTCTATTCAGGAAAAAGTGCTGTGGGGTTAGAAAGAAGCTGAGAACTAAGGACACAAAGCATGAAAGTATATGCCACAGGACCTGCCAAGAAGAAATTCACACACCAAGAATATTAACTACCATAAACTGAAAGGATTTCCTGCATGATTTTGGAAGTCATTCCATAATAATGTTTACCTTCATTTGTTTTATCTTTCATAATGTAAAGGATGGTGTTATTTGTATGGATCTGCCCTAAAATCTATCGCTATGGTATATTTTCAAAGATTAGAGGAGCACTTGTGTACAGAGAGCTCAATAATTTAGTAGTCATCGGACACACAATAAAAATGTCACTTCATATTTGCTTTTGTTGTTCCAGACCTTAAGAGTTTAATTCCCTCTTCTCTGTCATTTTCATTGCAATTTTACTATGTTACCACAGGATGACAGTAGTGGCCATTGGTCTCAGGTTACAGGGAATGAGATTCAATTAGGTTGCTCTCATAACACTATATATCTCCATACCTTTCTATTAAAAGAACTAAATGTAAATTTTAAACATCAAGCAATAATTCCTTTAAATGATTTAAATAAATGAGAAAGGGAAAGGAACACAAGGCAAAAATCATCCCCATTAAGTTAAGAATAAATACAAATCATCCAAAAATGTCAAAATGAGTACCAATAGTCAATAGCTAATGGTATATTCTGTACTAACATTTATATCTTTTTTATTTCTTATTTCTTATTTCTCTTTATATTCCCCATGCTAAACTTGGTGTGCCATGACTTTATAACCTCTAGGGGCTTCTCTCTTAGCTTCCACTTCGAAGATTTATTTTAGGGAATCTTTTCCATGACCTAACCAAGGTCCTGTCCCCCTTTAGTGTTTCTCTGTACTCACAGTTATATTATGGAGAATATTTGGGAAAATAAGACTATACTCTTCAAATATCTCAAAAGTTGTCATATGGAAAAGGGACTGGCCTTGTTTTATTTGTCCCTAGAGAACAGATATAGAACCAGTGAGTTTAAATTAAAGAGACATTTCAGCTCAATAGGAGCAAAATAATTAGAGCTGTCCAACAATGAAATGGGAGCCTCAGGACATAGTGAGCTTCCCATTATTGAAACCTCAAAGGAAAGGTGGAATAACTACTTGTCAGGGATGCTGTGGAAGGGATTCATGCCTCGGGTGTCAGTTATGCTATATGATTTCTATGGTTCCTTCCCCTGAATGCTATAAGTGGTTTATGGTCCTACTGTCTGCAACTTTCACTGCATTTTCACTGATTTTTCACCATAAGAAAAGGTTAGAATAAAAGAAGGAAACATGATATAGATTCCTGAAAAATACTGTCATTTACTACAGATTCAAACGCCTTACTCTTATCAAGAGTAGATGTCTTTACCAGAAACAATACTACTCATTAACTCAGTATTCAAACTCAAAATCCTCTGTTTGACAAGAAGTGCTGGGAAAACTCAACAACGATTTAGCAGATTATTTGTTTTTGGGCAATGAGAGGCCAAGGTGACAGAGAGAAGGCAGGGACTGGCCTGAGATCTGCCAGAAACTGTTCCAAAGACCTTTAAATACTGCCCTAACACAAATCCTGGAGTGGCAGAACCCACAAAAAGGATAGGGTGAAACAATTTTCCAGTCCAAGACAACTTAAAAGTTTGGCAGGAAAAGTCTGCCATACTGGGGTGAGAGTGGAGCACAGTCCAGTGCAGCACAGACCAGGCCCCAGCAATCCAGGAGCAGGCCTTGGGGGTAAATGAATCAGCTGCTGCAGCAATTATTCCAGAGCTCTCAGCCCACAGATGGTAAGGGGGTTGAACAGCTGGTCAGAAGATTACAGGGGTCTCTTTACTGGCACTGAGGGCAGGATTCTGTTGTTCTGCCCATACCCAGATCCAGGTCATAGTCCTGGGTGGCAGTCTAAGGACAAGGAGGGGCATTAGCACACCCCAGCTTGCCACCACAGTGGAGCAGGGACCCTCGTCACAGTTCAGGGCAGAAAAGAGTGTGGGTGGTCATTCACATACCAGAGGAGAGCAGTAAATACACCTCTCTTTAAATTATACCACCTTAGAAAACTTACAGGTTCCTAGAAGTATATCTGGAAACAGCTGGGCAAAATTCCTAAAGCTTGGGACAGTGCACCCTCCACCCTGGAAGCAGAGCCCCACTTTAGCAAAGTGTTAAAAGCCAAGAAATAGGCTGGGAAAATGAGCAAATGACAGAAAAAATCTGACCATAAAGAGTTACTATGGTGACAAAGAAGATCAAAACACATTCAGAAGAAGATAGCGAAGTCAAAATTACTACATCCAGAGTCTCCAAGAAAAATAGGAATTGGTCTCAGGCCATGGAAGAGTTCAAAAAGGATTTTAAAAATCAAGTAAGAGAGATAGAGGAAAAATTGGGAAGAGATATGAGAGTGATACCAGAAAATCATGAAAAATAAGTTAATAGCTTGGAAAAGGAGGCACAAAAAATAGTGAAGAAAATAACACCCTAAAGAAACAGAACAGGTCAAATGGTTTTTAAAAAAAGTACAAAAATCCAATGAGAAGGATGCCTTGAAAAGCAGAATTGGCCAAATGAAAAAGATATACAAAAATTCACTGAAGAGAAGAACTCATTAAAAAACAGAATAGGCCAAATGGAAAAGGAGGTATAAAACCTCACTGAAGAAAATAATTCCTTAAAAATTAAAATTGGACAGCCGAAATCCAATGACTCCATGAAACATTAAGAAACAATAAAACAAAAGGAAAAAGAATGAAAAAATAGAAGACTGGGAAATATTTTATTAGAAAAACAACTGGAAGATGGCGGCTGGTAAGCACCGACTAGAGTGAGCTCCGTACCCAAGTCCCTCCAAAAACCTATAAAAATGGCTCTGAACCAATTCTAGAACGGCAGAACCCACAGAACAGCAGAGGGAAGCAGGGCTCCAGCCCAGGACAGCCCGGATGGTCTCTGGGTGAGCTCTATTCCACACGGAGCTGGAAGCTGGGAGCTGGGAGCTGGGAACGGAGTGGAGCAGAGCCCAGCCTGAGCGGCGTGGACGATCCAGACCGGAAGCCGGGCGGAGGGGGCCCTAGCGCCCTGAATATGTGAGCTGCGGCAGTTACCAGACCCCTCGACCCACAAACACCAAAGACTGCGGAGAAGGTTAGTGGGAAAAGCTGCTGGAGTGGAAGGAGTTCGGGGTTCGAAGCCCCGGGGGCAGCGGAGGTGGGGCAGCTACAGCTGTTGTTACTTCCGGCTCCAGGCCCACCTGGTGGGAGGAATTAAGTGGCGGATCACAGCAGGGGTGCACAGCCTGCCGAAGATCTGAGCCCAGTCTGGACTGGGGGTCCTTGGGGAAGGAGGAGTGCGGCTCTGACAGAGCTGGCACCTCCCCCCCAAACGTAGAACATAGAACTCTGTAATCTACAAGCAGTCATACCCCACTGAAAAACTCAAGGGTCAAGTTAGTTAGTTGGGAATATGGCCAGGACGCGAAAACGCGCCCAGATTCAGTCTCAGACTTTGGATTCTTTCTTTGGTGACAAAGAAGACCAAAACATACAGCCTAAAGAAGACAACAAAGTCATAGAGCCTACAACCAAAGCCTCCAAGAAAAACATGAACTGGCCCCAGACCATAGAAGAACTCAAAAAGGATTTGGAAAAGCAAGTTAGAGAAGTAGAGGAAAAATTGGGAAGAGAAATAAGAAGGATGCGAGAAAACCATGAAAAACAAGTCAATGACTTGCTAAAGGAGACGCAAAAACATACTGAAAAATACACTGAAGAAAACAACACCTTAAAAAATAGACTAACTCAAATGGCAAAAGAGTTCCAAAAAGCCAGTGAGGAGAAGAATTCCTTGAAAGGCAGAATTAGCCAAATGGAAAAGGAGGTCCAAAAGACCACTGAAGAAAATACTACTTTAAAAATTAGATTGGAGCAAGTGGAAGCTAGTGAATTTATGAGAAATCAGGATATTATAAAACAGAACCAGAGGAATGAAAAAATGGAAGACAATGTGAAATATCTCCTTGGAAAAACCACTGACCTGGAAAATAGATCCAGGAGAGATAATTTAAAAATTATTGGACTACCTGAAAGCCATGATCAAAAAAAGAGCCTAGATACCATCTTACAGGAAATTATCAAGGAGAACTGCCCTGATATTCTAGAGCCACAGGGCAAAATAGAAATTGAAAGAATCCATCGATCGATCACCTCCTCAAATAGATCCCAAAAAGAAATCTCCTAGGAATATTGTTGCCAAATTCCAGAGCTCCCAGATCAAGGAGAAAATACTGCAAGCAGACAGAAAGAAACAATTTGAATATTGTGGAAACCCAATCAGAATAACCCAAGATCTGGCAGCTTCTACATTAAGAGATCGAAGGGCTTGGAATGCGATATTCCGGAGGTCAATGGAGCTAGGATTAAAACCTAGAATCACCTACCCATCAAAACTGAGTATCATGTTCCAAGGCAAAATATGGACTTTCAATAAAATAGAGGACTTTCTAGCTTTCTCAGTGAAAAGACCAGAACTGAATAGAAAATTTGACTTTCAAACACAAGAATCAAGAGAAGCATGAAAAGGTAATCAAGAAACGGAAATTGCAAGGGACTTACTAAAGTTGAACTGTTTTGTTTACATTCCTACATGGAAAGATGATGAGTATGATTCATGAGACCTCAGTATTAGGGTAGTTGAAGGGAATATGCATATATATATATGCATATATATATATATGTTTAAGTATATATATAAGTGAATGTGTATGTATGTATGTATCTATGTGTATATGTATGTATGTGTATGTATGTGTATATATATATATGTAAAAGAGAGAGAGCAGACACAGGGTGAGTTGAGGATGAAGGGAAGATATCTAAAAGAAATAAAATGAAATTAAGGGATGAGAGAGTAACATACTGAGAGAGGGAGATAGGGAGAGATAGAATGGGGTGGATTATCTCGCATAAAGGTGGCAAGAGGGAGCAGTTCTATGGGAGGAGGGGAGAGGGCAGGTGAGGGGGGAATGAGTGAACCTTGCTCTCATCAGATTTGGCTTGAGGGGGAATACCATACATACTCAGTTGGGTATCTTACCCCACAGGAAAGAAGAGGGAGGAAGATAAAAAAAAAAATAAAAGGTGGGGGGATGATGGAGTGGAGGACAGATGGGGGTGGAGGTAATCAAAACAAACACTTTGGAAAGGGGACAGGGTCAAGGGAGAAAATTCAATAAAGCGGGATGGGTTGGGAAGGAGCAAAATGTAGTTAGCCTTTCACAACATGAGTATTGTGGAAGGGTTATACATAATAATACATGTGTGGCCTAGGTTGAATTGCTCAACTTCTTAGGGAGGGTGGGTGGGAAGGGAAGAGGGAAGGGAATTTGGAACTCAAAGTTTTAAAATCAGATGTTCAAAAACAAAAAAACTTTTTGTATGCAACTAAAAAATAAGATACACAGGCAATGGGGCGTAGAAATTTATCTTACCCTACAAGAAAGGAAGGGAAAAGGGGATGAGAGGAGAGGGGGGTGATAGAGGGGAGGGCTGACTGGGGAACAGGGCAACCAGAATATACGCCATCTTGGAGTGGGGGGGGAGGGCAGAAATGGGGAGAAAATTTGTAATTCAAACTGTTGTGAAAATCAATGCTGAAAACCAAATATGTTAAAGAAATAAATTGCATTTAAAAAAAAAAAAAAGAAAAACAACTGACCTGGGAAACAGATTCAGGAGAGATAATTTAAAAATTATTGGACTTCCTGAAAGCCATGATCAAAAAAAAAGAGCCTACATATCATCTTTCAAGAAATTGTCAAGGAAAACTGCTCTGATATTCTAGAACCAGAGGGTAAAATAGACATTGAAAGAATCCACCAATCACCTCCTGAAAGAGAAGGCCTGAGCTCTGCCCCAAACCACTCCAAAGACCTTTAAACAATGCCCTAAAACAAATCCTGGAGAGGCAGAACCCACAAAATGAAAACTCTCGGGAATAATATAGTTAAATTCCAGAGCTCCCCAATTAAGGAGAAAATATTGCAAGCAGCCAGAGAGAAAAAAAAAATTCAAGTATCATGGAGCCACATTTAGAAGCTTCTACATTAAAGGATTGGAGGACTTGGAATGTGATATTCCAGAGGGCAGAGGTACTAGGATTACAACCAAGAATCATCTACCCAGTAAAACTGAGTATAATTCTTCAGAGGGGAAATGGACATTCAATGAAATAGAGAACTTTCCAGCATTCTTGACGAAAACACCAGAGCTGAATAGAAAATCTGACTTCCAAACACAAGACTCAAGGGAAGCATAAAAGAGTAAACAGGAAAGGGAAATCATAATCTACTTAATAAAGTTAAACTGTTCACATTCCTACATGGGAATATGATACTTGTAACTCATAAGAACTTACTCATTACTAGGGCAGTTAGGAGTATATATAAACAAAGAGCATAGGTGTAAGTTGAATATGATGGGATGATATCTTTAAAAATAATAGAGTGAGAAAGAGGAATGCACTGGGAGAAAGGGAAAGGGAGAGGTAGTCTGGGGCAAATTATCTCACATAAAAGAGTCAAGAAAGAGCTATTACAGTGGAGGGGAAGAGGGGCGAAGCAAAGAGGTAATAACATACACAATCAATTGGGTATATAAATCTATCTTACCCTACATGAAAGTAGGAGGGGAAGGGCATAAGAGAAGAGGAGGGTGCTCATAAAAGAGAGGGCAGATTGGGGAAGGCAGTAGTCAGAAGTAAAACATTTTTGAGGAGGAACAGGGTAAAAGGAGAGAGACAACAGAATAAATGGGGGAGATACGGGATAAAGGAAAATACAATTAGCAATCATAACCATGAAAAAAAATTTGAAGAAAGTTTCTCTGATAAGGGTCTTGTCTCAAATATATAGAGAAATCGGTCAAGTTTATAAAACAAGAGCCATTCCCCAATTGACAAATCATCAAAAAATATGAACGGTCAGTTTTTAGATGAAGTAGTCAAAGCTATCTATAGCCATCTAAAAAATGTTCTAAATCACTAATGATTGGAGAAATGCAAATTAAAACAATACTGATACAATAATACAATAATACAAAAAACCAATAACCTCACACCTATCAGACTGGCTAAAAGGATAGAAAAGAACAAAAAAAACAAACTTTGGAGGAGCTGTTGGAAAATTGAGACAACTAATGCAATGTTGGTGGAGTTGTAAACTGATTCAACCATTACATAGAACAATTTGGAACTATACTCAAATATTTACAGGAGCTCTTTTCTGGTGGCAAAGAATTAGAAATTGAGAGGATGCCTATCAATTGGAGAATGGCTGAACAATTTGTGGTAGATGATTGTGACGGAATATTATTATGATATAAGAAATGATTAACTAGATGCTCTCAAAAAAACCTGGAGAGACTTACATGAACTAATGCAAAGTGAAATGAGCAGAAACAGGAAAACATTGTATACAGTAACAGCAACATTTTAAGATGATCAACTGTGAATGACTTAGCTGTTCTCAGCAATACAATGATCTAAGACAACTCTGCAGGACTTATCATGAAAAATGCTATCCACTGATGGCATCTGAATACAGATTGAAGAATACTTTTTAAACTTTATTTCTCTTGGGTTTTTATTTTGTCTTTGTTTTCTGTTAAAACATGACTAATATGGAAATATGTTTTGCATTATTACATATGTGTAAACTATATCAAATTGCTTGCCTTCTCAATGAAGGGGGTGGGGACGGAGGGAGAGAATTTGGAACTCAGTTTTTTAAAATAAATGTTGAAAATTGTTTTTACATGTAACTGAGGAAAACTAATACTTTAAATTTTTAAAAGGTATTTGGTTTTTTGACTAAAACCTTATGCCATGCACTATAATAGGCAAATATGTGACCTAAATATTGAAGGTCATGTCATAAAACATAGACAAGAACTAAATTGGTACTTTTCACAGCCGAATAAGGGTAAAAATTCAAATAAGAGTTAGAGACAATGACAAAAGACAAAGTAGGTAATTTTGGTTTCATGAAATTGAAAAACATTTACACCAAAAAGAAAATAATCAATGCAGTTAATCAATTCAGTTAACATAAGATGGGAAATATGGGAGGGAGGAATAAATCTTTGCATCAAAGATCTCTGATAGAGCTATCCAAGATGAATGGGAAAGTAGCTCAGCTATTTAAGACCAAGAACCAGTCAACAGATGGCCAAAGGATATGAATAAACAGCTATCAAAAGAATAGCAAAAAATACTAACAACCATATGAAAGGTTACTCTTAATCACCAAGAGGAAAAATGGAAGTCAAAACCATTAAGGCTTCACCTCAACACCCAGCAAAATGTATCACTGGAGGACCTATGACCTGGTAGAACCACTGATTCTGGAAAACAATTTAAAAGTATGCTTTAAAATACCTGAGATGACTATAACTTTTGATCCCAAGATCCTACTATTAGGATCAACGCCCCCCCCCCGTGATAAAAGAGACAAAGAAAAGACTCACACACAAAAATATTTACATCAACACTTTTTGTAGTAGCAAAGAACCAGAAACTAAGTGGATCATTATCAATTGTGAATAGCTAAACAAATTTTGGCAGCTAAATGGACCTGTAATTGTACCCTAAAAATGGAATAAAGTATATACCTTAAATTTATGAAATTAATGAAATATATACCCTAAAATTATACCCTAAAAATGTGAAGAATTCGAAGAACCACAAGATGATTTATATGAACTGGTGCAGAACCAGAAAAACAATGATTACAACATAAATGGAAAGAATAACAAAAGCAAAAATATAAAACTTAATGACCAATCCTTAGCCTTAGAGAACAGATAAGAAAATGAACATTCCCCTTTCTCTACAGAGATGAGGGATTAAGGTGTGAAACACTGAATATACTACCAGACTTCATTTATATATTGATTAGTTTTGCTAATCTACTGTTTTCTATCTGGGTTTGATTCTTTATTACAAAAGATCATTGATAAGCAGTCAGGCAACAAGAATTTAAGTAAACTCAAAAAGCATTTATTAAGCACCCACCACATACTAGGTACTTGACTAAGAGCTGGGGATACAAAGAAAGACAAAAACATTCAATGCTCTCATAGAGCTCACAGATTAACAGGAAAGATGCCATGCAAACACCTATGTACAAACAAGTTATATACAGAATAAATTGGAGATAACCTCATAGGAAAAACACTAGCATTAAGGAAGACTCAAAAAAAGGCTTCTTGAAGAAAGAGGGATTTTAGCTACAACTTGAAAGAAGTCAGGGAAGTCAGAAGGCAGATATGAAGATAGATAGAATTTCAGGCATGGAGAATGACCAGTGAACATCAATAGATGGAGTGGCTTCTGTGAGAAATAGCAAGGAAGCCAGCGTCACTGGATTGCGGAGTATATGGAGAGGAGTATGGTCTAAGAGGGTTGAAAAGGTAGGAAGGGGCCAAGTTATGAAGATTTTTAAAAGTGAAACAGAGGATTTTATATTTGATTCTAGAGGTGTTAGGAAGCCACTGGAGTTTACTGAATAGTAGGGTAATATGATCAGACTTGTACTTTAGGAATACCACTTTGATTAAGCATTTACTATATGCCAGGCACAGTGCTAAGGGCTGAGCATGCAAAGAAAGGCAAAAACAGTTCCTTGTCCTCAAGGAATTCACATTACAATGGCAATGTCATTATGAAGGATCAGTCAAATGAGGAGGACTCTAGCAAGAATCTTGCTAGCAATGACTATGTCATAGGACAACCTATTTCCTTTTCCTTTATATAGATGAGCAATAGAGGAATCCTTGATCTCCTGGAAGATAAATTGTCTTGCCATGTAACGCAGAAGATTTCAGTCAGCTTTTGTATAGGCAGTAGATCCCCTGCCTTATTGATTTGTGCTGGAATAGAATCAGCACCAAGCACTTTGTCACATGAGAGGAGCTATATGGCATTCAAAACCTCAGATGGGAGTTTGGCTAGAAAGGGACTGATTTCAACCTGAGGTGAATGGTCAATGACTTCAGCATTGATTGATGATAGTCTGTTGAGAGCCCTATGGAAGGGTTCAGCCCATCTCTATAGGATCATGTTCTCATCACTGATCAGTGTGGCTCCATCAGTACTAAATAGTTGAGATGCACCAAAGGTCTTTGGCCCATAAATAGCCTTCAGGGTATCATAAAAATACTTTGAATTGTTACTATCAGCATAAAACTGAAGTTCATCTGCCTTTTTACTGAGCCATGAATCCTGCATCTTTCTAAGCTCTGCTTGCACTTTACTTTTGATGGTGTTAAACATTGCCATTTTAGAAACAGACTAACTATCCTTCTGGTAGACCCTGTAGAGTTCTCACTCTTCATGTAGTAGCTTCTGAATTTCCCCATTTAAATAGGTATATACAAGATATATACAGAGTAGAGAGAAGATAATTTCAGAAGGTACTAATAGATAAGAGAAGTGGGAATGAAGTCCTGCAAAAAAAATTGCATTTGGGCAAAGTCTTGAATGAAGCTAAGAAAACTTAGAGGAGGAGGTAAAGGGGCAGGTAAAGGAGCCAGCCAGAGGAAAGGAGCAGATTTGACATGGACTGTCATTATGTATGCCAATGGGGCTAAATCATAGAGTATGGATTACAGTAAAGTGTAATGAGACTAGAAAGGAAGGAGGAAGCCAGGTTATGAAGAGCTATAAATGCCAAAAAAGAGGAGTTCATATTTTATTCCAGAGGTAATGAAGGGAAAGATAGGCTGAAGGCAGGGGGAGGGGGTTGATTTGGTCAGACCTAAACTTTTGAAAAATCACCTTAGAAGCTGAGAAAGACCAGTTATAGAGCAATAATAATAGATGAGATGAAAGGTGATAAGAGCCTGTCAAAAGGCATATGAGAGTAGGGAGCATATATGAGATGCAGTGAAGGTAGAAATTAACAAGTTTTGGAAACTGATTGGATATGTAAGGTGAATAAGAGTGAGGCACTGAGGATGGCATTGATATTGCAGGCCTAGGTAACTGGGACGATCTTGGTACCTTCAAGAGTGATAGGGAAGTTCAGAAGGAGGGGAGAATTTGGGGAACAGATAATGAGTTCTATTTTGGACATAATGCAATGTCCAAAACAGGGTTTAAAACATTTACAAGATATCTAGTTTAAGATGTCCAAAAGGCAGTTATGGTTGAGTATTGTAGCTCAGGAGAAAAACAAGGGCTGGATAGAGAAGATAATTGAACCTACAGAAATTGATAAGATCACCAAGTGAGAAATTATAGAGGAGAAAAAGAAGAGGACTCACGACTGAGTCTTGGGTGATACATACAGTAATGGATGTTGCATGGATAAAGAACTAGCAAAGCTGTCTGAGGAGTAGTGAAACAAAGAAGAACCAGGAAAGAGACATTTCATGAAAACTTACAGAGGAGAGAGTATCCGGGGGAGGAATAATTGATAACATCAAACACTGCAGAAAAGTCAAGGACCAGGATTGAGAAAAAACATTAAATTAGTCAATTAAAAGACCCTTGGTGAGTTTAGGTAGGGTAGGTTTAGCTGAATGTTAAGTTCAGAAGCTAGATTACAAGCAGTTTCTAATAGAGAGAGAAGAGAACAGAAGCACCAAGTGTAGATAGCTTGCAAAAGAAGCTTAGTTATTAAGGGGAAAAGAAATATAAGACAACAGTTAACAATGTTAGGAGGACCAAGTGAAGGCTTTTTTTTTCTTTGTTTTGTTTTAGGATAGGATACCTGGGTATATTTGTAGGATGAGACTGAACATGAGAAAGAACAGAGATGAGAACAGGGACCATTTGCTGGAGAAGGATGAACAAGGGTACAAGTAAAAGAGTTGACCTTGTCTAGAAGAATGCCTATCTCTTTAACCAAGACCAAAGTGAAGGAGGAGACAGTATGAATGATGTAAGGGGTGACAAAGAAGGAGAAGAAACAAGAGAGAAATATTTTCAGAAATGAAAGTGATGGGGAAAAACATATCAATAAAAATCAAATGTCTTTTTATTAAAAGACAGTCAAAAGCTTTTTTGTTCCTACTCTATCTGATAGATGAGCCCAGGTAGCAATGGAAAGACCAAATAAAGGCATTAGAAAAATGATTCAGGCATCACTATAAAGGACAAATTGGAAAGGGCAGGGTGTCAAAGCAGTAAGACAAAGGGTTTTTATCCATCTGGGGCTACCAAAGTGGTCAAGACAGGGAATTTAAGAGACACTTACCCACTATACAAAGAATACTTACATGCTTAGCTATCTCCCACCTGTATGAATACACCTGAACTATAACAGCCCTTGTCACATAATTTCTACTTAAACAAAACATCTGATAGCCCTTTATGAGATTTCTTGTAGAAGATAAAGAAATATGGTCCTCATGATAGTGCAAGTAGGTTAATTTATAGCTGGTTGAATGATAAAACCCAAAGAACATTTATTAATAGACTGATACCAAGTTGGAGGGAAGTCTTCAGTGATCTGCCATGGAACTCTGTCTTCACCTTTTCCTCTCATTCAATATTTTTATCAATGACTTAGATAATGATAAATGTCATGACTATCAAATTTATTCATAAGAAAATTTCAAAAGATAGGCAATATGTTGGATGACAAAATCATGATTCAAAAAGATATCAAAAAACTGATACCATGAACCAAAATTTATGATTATTGAAATTCATTGCTGTGTACAGGACTGGCTTAGTAAGCAGTTCATTTTTTTCTTTCTTTTTTTTTCTTTTTTTTTTTTTTGGAGAGGGGAAGGCAGGGCAACTGGGGTTAAGTGACTTGCCCAAAGTCACACAGCTAGTAAGCCTAAACTCAGGTTCTCCTGACTCCAGGGCCGGTGCTCTACTTATTGCACCACCTAGCTGCCCCTGTAAGCAGTTCATTTTTAAAAGTGGTGTAGATTTTAGCCAATTGCATAATGAGAGGCATTTTGGCATAATGGATAAAGAACCAGTTTCAGAATCAGAAAAAAACTGGGCCCAAGTCCTACCTCTGATACATACTGATTGTATAACCATAACCAAGACACTTAACTTTTCAGTGCCCCAAGGCAGCTCTCCAGGACAAAAAGTTGCTGAAAAGGTACCAATATGAAAGGTCCTGAAGCAGGGTAAAAGCAGAATTCGGAGCAAGGTGAAGAACTTAGTTTGATTATGGATAGAGTGCATGTTTTTACGTACAGCTATGTGGTCCAGCCATGACCTACAAATTCTCCTGACATCCCTTGAGTTGGGGATTCCTGCTATCCTCCTTATTTTCTACACCAATCTAGAAGGCATCAAGTAGATTTAGACTGTTTATGAAGTTCCAAAGGACAGAACTAAGACCAATAAATCAAAGTTACATGGAAGCTAATAAACTCTCCAGAAATTAAAGCAGCTCAAAAATTAAATAGGTTGCTGTGAGAAGTTGTGAGTTTCCAATAACTGGAAATGATCAAAAAGAAATTTGATAATCACTTGACAGAGAAGATGAAGGCGGGGGAATCTTAAACAAGGTAAGAGATTAGACCATCTGGACCCAAGGAGCCCTCCTAACTAACAGTATATAATTCTAATTGATGATTCACCCACATTTGAAATCATAGCAAGCAAATCCAGCTACCTTAGATTAATTTATTAATCTTAATGTTAATTAAGATTAATCGATTCAGATTAATTTAGCTTGGTACTTAATTCAGAAAACTGGATTGTGTAACTTTTCCTTTTTATGCTTTTTCTTTCATGTGTTACCTTAGTTTTAACAAAAGCTCTTTTTAAAAACCTTCTATCACTTCTGAGTACATGTTAAAGAAATTTTCCACCTTAAGAGTAAATGTTAGTGTACCCCTAGTGTCCAATCATGGTGATGGCAACAAACTACCTGCTCTAGCAATAAAGAACTTAATTAAGGATGTTAGGAAGAAAAAGCAGAGATGTGGAAATAAAAAAAGTTAAAACCAAATTCAAATGCCTTCTGCCCAGAGATTCCATCATAGATCTAGTAACTTGCAAATAACAAAAATTTCTAAAAATTCTCTCTCTCTCTCCCTCTCTCCACACGCACACACGCACACACGCACACACACACACTATCTACCTTCATAACACTTTGATTGCTCTTATATAATTACTATATTCAAATATGTATTATGGTTATCTATGTGTTTTATAATTCCTGCTAGATTGTAAACTCCCTGAGGGCAGGGATCAAGTCTTGTTTATCTCCTCTAGACACTAGACTCAGCCACCTGCACATAATAGAAACAATATTATTTGAAGAACTGATAAATAGAAGTATGAATAAAATGACTTTACATATATATATATACATATATATATATATATATATATATATATATATATATATATATATATATATATATATACACACACACACAGCCATCTCTGGGGGAAGGGGAGGTGAAGACAAAAAAAAAAGAAAGTTGCATGATAACTTTATTATATATTTAAAAGGAATAGCAAGTTGTACATAATGGATTTGCAGTTTCATGTGCAATCATCTTTTTTTCTATTTTACTATATTATGGAAATGCTTGTTTTATTTCTTAAATTCAGAATAAAATTTTTTAAAAATTTTAAATAAATAAAATTTTCCTGAAGCAGCATCTGTTCTTACAGTTAATGTTCTCCCTTCACAGTGATTACTGGAGGTCCTGAAAATTATTAACACATTATCCTGAATTTCATTCTCTCTCCTTTCCTCCTGATCCCATAGGTCTCTAAAAAGCTCTAAACTTTTTCACAACTCCATCTCAACCTAACTGAGTGGGACTCCCAATCGTCCCCATTCACCATCCTCTCCATGAAGCAGGCAGCTATGTCATTGTTTCTTCTCTGCAATATTACCAGGTTAAAGAAACCTCTCTGTTCCATTCATGTAACCTGCCCAGAGATGTCCCTGACTATCCCTTTTAAACTCAATACTTAGCATAAGAGGAAATCAGGTAGTAGTTAGGGAGGAAATGAAAAGGGATTCAGATGACGTTAGTGAAGAATTTTTGGTAATACAACCATTCAATATTTTGGTGCTTCCTTTAATTGTACATTGCTGAAATTTTCAAAATTTCTCTTCTTCAAAATATAAGGATTGCCTTAAATATGAGGTTGTAGTATTCAGGCCAGTTCAAGATGTTTGGTCATTTTTCTGTGGTGTCCAACTCTTCATGACCCTATTTAGAAATTTTTTGACAAAGATACTGGAGTGGGTTGCCATTTCCTTCTCCAGCTCATTTTACAGATGAAGAAACTGAGGCAAATAGGGTCAAGTGAATTGCCCAAGGTCATGTGGCTACTGTCTGAGGCCAAATTTGAACTCAGGTCTTCCTGTCTCCAGGGCTATCACATTATCCACTGCACCACCTAGCTGCCCAGTACCATATTTCTAAAGTCCTATAAGTATTTAAATGTAAAAATATTAGCAATTTTTCTTCTCATTAAACCACATTAGTTACTTTATCTTTCTTTTATAATGAATACCAGTGATCACTGATGTGGCATGGATGTGACAATACACCAATGTTGGACTCTAAAGAGTCAGTAACTAATACAGAGTAACGAGCTACGTTTACTCTAATGCTCAATACAATCCTTGAATATATGTTATGGTTTCTTCTGACTCAATAGTAGGCATAGGTATCTACAAAACAGTATCAGAAATAATATCCTTGTCAACAGGCCAAAAGATCTCATGGGCATCTCTCAACTATCTTTTAGTCCAAAAGTCACACTTCCAAAAGTTGAGCTCTAGCTCCTCAGTGGACAAAGCTAGTAAAATACATATTTTACAATACTTTCATTTTGAATAAAAGATTTTTATCTCAACTACAATATCATAGTGCTTTTTAAAAAAATCCTCACAAATAAACATATATAAAATAATCATAAGAAATTATTCATGAGATAAAATTTAGAAATAATAGTGTTAACTTTCTAAAGTTAGATTTGAAAGTTTTCCTAGATAAAACTGTTCATCACACAAAGGATTCACAAGTTACTCATAATTTCAGTATTAAACATGCAATTTTGCTAGTTTGATTTTTTTCCAAATGTGTCATGAGAAACTGATGTAGTGTTTCAAGAAATTCAGAATAAATTAGTAAAAACTTTGTCTAGTTACACAGAAATAAAATAGTACTTATGACTCGACTTCAGCGTAGTCATAAGTTTTCCACTTAGAATGCTGTATTTTATCTGATAAAAGATTCAAGAAAATGTCATGTAACACTCCTGCGCATATGACCAACTCATCATCCCATCAGAAATCTCTATAGCAGCACCAGAATTTTCATTTTCAAGATACATGAGCTTTTGTCAAATAGTGACATCTCCCCTGTAATATGAATTTTCAATATGATATAAAAAATGATGGATATATCACACATTTCAGAGAGCAGAGAACAGCAACCTGTCAATGAATTTAAAATTTGTGACAACCTATTTGAAGTTCTATTCTCTAAAAGACCAGTACACTTTTATAAACCATGTAAATGCAAAACACTTGCAAATGTTTTTGTGGAGTATGAGTAATAAGTTCTTTCCACAAAATGTAATTGTTGCTTCTGTTGTTTAAAGGACATGTTATCTTTTCATTACCATTTTAGTTATAAAAATATAAATTGGTAGTCCTAGAAATTCCTATGCATAGATGAAACTGATAAAAAGTTGCCATATCTATAACATATGCAAAACAAAGCATTGGCTAACTCGTCCCAACTATTTAAACTTACAAAGCTTCAAGAGCATCATATTTACTGATCCAAGGAAAGGTGCAAGTTACTGTTATCAGAAAACAAATGGAAAAACAATATTACACTGATTCAGACACTTTTTACTTAAGTCTATGTCTTCTGACAACTTAAAGACATAGAACCACTTTTAAATGTTCTCAAACTGAGCCAAACAACAAAAAAGAACAGTGACATTTAAAACTTCCAAACAGATTTAACAAGCAGTATAGTACCAGCAATACAGCAATTTCTGTTTTCATATAACAAAACAATAAAAGCATTCATTTACAAAGCCCTTATAAGTAGTTTAGAGAAAAATGATGATACCTAAAAGAGGAGCAGATTAAGAATGGGAAACTCATTATTAAAACAGAGAATAGTTTTTTCCTCCTGAGTTAAAAAAATCTTTAAAAATGGAAGATTTTATATAATTATATAAATTCCATAAACTCTGAAGATCAACAAAAGCTTAATGATACCCTCCTTCCATATATAGTTATCTAAAACTGATAATACACAGAGCTCTTTGCTATGATGTTCCACCAAATTGTCAGGGAGCACCTACTTAAGTTTCTGAAAAGGCTAAATGGAAAATAGCTATGTTATTTTTTTTAAAAAAGTGTTAAACATTGTTTGTTTTTTAAAAAATCATTAAACATTAATGAAATAGGATGTTAAATGGAATAAGGACTGTTCTTGATTTAGAATAAATACTTCAAAATAGAAAAATTTATATTATAAACATTCATTAACTTCAACATTTCAAGTCACCAGATCATCTTTCCTCACTTTAGAAGCCACTACTGTGTTCAAGCAAAAGTAAAAGTAACACGGGTCCAAAAATCAAAAACAAAGTGAGAACTCCATTTAAACTTTTGCACAACCAGTCTTAACACCTGTTCTGTTACACATCCAAATGAACTCAACAATTTAGGAGAACTGAGGAAGTGGAGGGAGGAAGGAGAGAGAAAGGGGATGAAAATAACTGAAATTTAAAGTGACTTGACACTTCACAGTTCATGTCTATTGGTGGCTTGTCACCTACCATTTAGAGACGCAGTTGCATGGGAGAGTCTCTAGTGTGGAAAAACCTAGGTATGAATCAGTTGCAATTTTGAAACAGTAAAATGTTCCCTGGCAATTCCAAAAAAGAAAGTGAATGATAATAAAAACAAAGCTTACCTACCATGCTTCTCAATTGTAAAAGGATTTTTACATGTCTGAGTTAGTGCTACTTAGGACTATGTAAGCCTTTTTTTTCTTGACTTCTCTCTGCTCTGATTCTTTCATTAAAACACAGTCTAAAGTTAATCCTTTGTCCCCAGAGATAGGCTCAATTATTCTTTTGGCACAACTTTAGAGAGAGGTAAAGGCTGATGAGTATTTTATTAATGAAGCAATGATTCCTCAAACAAAAAGATGGTAGGAAAAAGGAAGGCAAGGAAGGGAATTGGGCTTGGAGCTAGCTGCCAACATATACAGAAAGGATCACACAGACATTTCCACTACCATGCAGAAAATATTGATTGATCACAAATCCTATTCCAGTTAATTCTTTAATGCAAAAAATTGCCATCCTTCTAAACCAGCATTTCTTAATTTCTAAGAAGGAGATAGGACAAAACATGACTATATGAACAAAATATCTCTGGGTCCTACCTTGTGCCAGTGCTTGAAACATGTGGAGCTGAAGCAAGAGAAACGCCCACCATCCACGACAGAAGAAAAAGAAACATAAGTTGAACTTTATCATTTGTTTTCTCCAGCTATTCCTCCGTGCCATAATCTCTCCTCCGACCTCTCTTCCAATCATTATATCCTCCCTGACTGCCTTCAGATCCGAACGCACGTTTTCATCATCATCCTTCCCAGCCCACTGTGAGGCTGGGCTTTCTTTGGTTAAGTGGGAACTTATATTCCTGTTGCTCCGGTGCTGAAGTTTGGGGGATACTGGCTTCTCTTGCTCATAAGAGGCAAGGACCTGGTGGTTTGTGCTCACTTGGCATGCAACCCGAAGGCAATACTCCGTGTGCATGACTGTATTATAATCGCCATCTAAATCAATGTATCTTGTAGAAGTATTGATTGCGCCAAAACAACCAGTCAGAAATGTGAAACACATGTTTCTCTGCCTTGTCACATCCAATGCCTTCCACACAGGCTGAGACAGTGCAAGTTTACTGACGCTGGCTAGGATTTCGGTAAATCTGGATCCTTCATCGCAGCACTGTAACAAACACGAGATTGTTCCATTCTACCCAGCCAGCGACTGAAGACGGCAAGCCAGAGAGTACCTTTCACATACCGCAAAGAGGACGAAAACTATATTCCCATTAGATTGTCACTGATCACGGTAGTTTCCAGGTTTCAATTCCCTGTGAAATATTACATTCTTTTACCACTTTGGGAAAAAAACCCAACAAATAGAAGAAAAGGGACGGAAGGAAGCACTCTTATTATCAACCTCCCGTAGGGACGGTTTACTTCAGACCACTGCAAAATTAGTATTAGGATAGTAGATAGGGGAGTCTCCAAACATCCTGCAACCTCTTAGTTGCATGCGCCCAGAAATATGCAAGCGTACCCGCTTTTCTAGGATACAAAAAAGCTACGATCTGTACTGAGAGCAGACAGAGGAGGTTAGGAAATGAAAAGGGTTGTCTCGGGCAGGTAAGTGGCTTAGTTCTCGCTCGGGTTGCAACCGGCCTGGCAGGGAGGGTGGCCAGTTGCGGTGTGCGATGATAGAGAGGGCAGCTTGGGGGGAAAGAGGAGGACTAAGAAGAAGCCACTGAGGGTGGGCATGGGTGTGGGAGGGTGTGCAGGAGAGGCTAGGGGAGAGTAGGGAGGAGAGGCTAGAGGAGAAGAAGAGGGAAGGTTTGTACTGGCAAGGAAGGGCGAGAGGGGAACGTTTCAGAGACAAGGGTTTAGGGCTGGGTAATAGAGAAATGAGAGGGGAGGGGAGGGAACACACATCTAAGGCTGAACTCTTACAGGCAGTTCGGAAGGACAGTCGAGAGCACCCAATGTTCAAAAGGGAGGTGTAGGTGAACATAGAGCGTGAGGGAGCTGAGGATAGTGAAGGGGAGGGTGAAGAAAGAGGAGGAATTGAGTGAGGGACAACCCCTCCAGCCCAAGACCTCTTCTAGCAGCTGGCGCGGTAGAGGAGGGGATGTCTTCCTGGGGTGAAAGACCCCAGGACTTGCGGGGTATGATGGAGAGGAGGATAAGAATGCTGTGGAGGAAGGGTGGGGACAATCAGGGTAGCGGACCTGCTGAGGTGGGGAGGGCGAGGCTGCTTGGGAGGGGGGACTGCTGGGGTGACGAGTGAGAATGCTAGGGAAAGGGGACTGCTGGTATGGGGGGGGGCGGTAAGAAGGCTGGGGAAAGGGAGATCCTGGAGGGACAGAGTGAGAATGCTGGGGAGAGAGGACTGATTGGGTAAGGAGGGGGTAAGAATCCTGGGAAGAGGGGGTTCCGGGGCGAGAGGGCGAGAATGCTAGGGGAAGGAGCCTGTTGGGGTAAGGAGCGGTAAGAATGCTGGGAAGTGGGGTATTTGGGGGAGAGGGGAAAAATCTTGAGGAAAGGGGACTGCTGGGGTGAGGAAGGTAAGAATGCCGAGGAGAAGGGGTTCCTTGGGGGAGAGGGGGAGAATACTTGGGAGAGGGGATTGCTGGACGTCGGGCAGAATGTTGGGGAAAGGAGTACTTGGGGAGAGAGGGGGAGAATGCTGGGGAAAGGGAACTGCTTGGGAGAGGGTAGTGATAACGTTTAGGAGAGGTGGATTCTAGGGGGAGCGGCGGAGAATGTTGAGAAAAGGGGGACTGCTGGGTTAGGGGATTAAGAATCGGGGGAGGTTCTTGGGGGAGAGGGTGAAAATGTTGGGAAAAGGGGGACTTTTGGGTTGGGGGATTAAGAATGGGGGGAGGTTCGTGGGGGAAAGGATGAAAATGTTGGGAAAAGGGAGACTTCTGGGGTTTGGACGGTAAGAACACTGGGGAGAAGGGGTTCTTGGGGGGAAGAGGTAAGAATATTGGGGAAAGGGGACTCCTAGGGTGAGAAGAGTAAGAATGCTGGAGAATAGAGGGGGTTCGTGGGGGAGAAGGTGGGAATGTTGGGGAAAGAGGATTCCTGGGGTTAGAGGGATAAGAATGCTAGGAAGAGGGCGTCCTAGGGGAGAGGGGGTAAAGACTGGGGAGAGGGAACTGCTGGGATTACGGGGGTAAGAATGCTGGGGGCGTCCTGAGAGAGATGGTGAGAATACTGGGGTGCAGGGCGGAGAGCGTGTGTGCTCGCGCTTCACAAGTCACCCCAAGAACTGCTGCCTCGGACACCCTCCCCCAGTAGCCCCGGACTCCTCGGACATCCCTAGAAGCCAGGAGCAGCGAAGAGGAGTAGAGGGCGTCCGAGGGTCCTCCTCTGCCGCAACAGCTGGAGGTGGGAGGGGGCACACTGGGGAGCATCCCCTCAGATGCGGATGGGGATGGGGGGGTCCACTCTCACTGTCCCTCTCCCTCCCTCCCTCCCTTCGGTCCGCACCGAAAGAGTGCCCCCGGAAGGTCTGGGGGACCCTTCATCACCCACCCCCGGCGCCCGATTCCTTCCGTGGCGCTGTCCCTGAAGAAAAGTGAGACAGGGTAGAGGCGCCTCCGCCCGCCCGCCGCCCTCCAGCCTTTGCCGCCGCCGCCGCGAGAGCGCGGCCAACACTCACCCGCCGCCGCCGCCGCCGCCGCTTCCCATTCACAGCCCGGCCACACGCGCCGCCCTCAGCCCGGAGCTGATTGGAGGAGCCGAGGTGGCTCTGGCGTGTCCCGTTCTTCCCTCCGCTACTCCCCCCTCCCCCCGCCCGGGCCCCGATCCCGACCCCCCTCAGTTGTTTTCAAACTATCGGGGGCCCGCCCGCGTAGAATTTTGCGCCCTCCCTCCCGGGTCCCCTCAGGCCTCCTTCCGCGCTTGCTACGCCCCCTAGGGACCCGCAGTGAGGACTGCACCGGCCGCCGGGCGCCCTGGCTAAGGCAAGAGGGTTGGGCTGCTTGGCAGTGTCGGCCCGGCCCGGCTGCACTCGCTCGCAAGCCTAGGCGCGCCCGGGCATCCCGGGGCGCAGGAGGCAGACGGACCCCGCCCCCTCAGTCCCCCGGAGCTACTTCTGCTGCGCGAAGGGAGGGCAGAGCGGGGACTTGCAGTTGGCAAAGAGAAGAGGGCGCCTGGAGGGACGGGGAAGTTTCCGCTCGCACAGGTGCTTCGTCTCTGCCAGGTTCTGGCTGCAGTGGAGACTGCGGGCAGCCGGGAAAGAGCCTCCTTCGCGTCTCCCCCTCCGACTAAATCCAGCTGTATCCCCGCAGCTGGACAAGAAGGGGATGGTGAAATCATCCAGCAATACTCCACTAGAATGGGATCCTATTAAACATGGGGTGGGGCTCTTTCGTCTCCTTAACGAATAAAAAACAAAACTTGGCCCCAGTCTCTGCTGGCACTTGAAAGAAGTCAGGGATTTATTTTGTGGGGTTTTAAATTATGTTTATGTAGTTATTTATCTATTTACTTATCTGATTATTTGTTTGTTTATTCATTTATAGAGTTTAGAGTACGTGAAACAAGGGAGAGGGGAGAAGTAACGTCTCCTTAACCCTAATGCCAGCCCACACTGCTTTGTTACTCCAAAAGTGCAGAGAATGAAGGGTTCTTTCCCTCACCCCTAACTTGCCTGCCAGCTGAGGCTGTTCCCCCGGGCTGAAGTTCATCCAAGAACTCATCCCCGGGGAGCCTCTGTGTTTGTCACCGTATTCCCCTGCTACCCACTGCTAGGTTTCATGCCTCTTGTGGGGAGCCTCCTCGGGCAGTATAAAAAGAAAAAAAAAAAACTGGTTGTTTTTTGGTGGTTAAACACTAAGTTACCTTAATTGGAAATGAGAAACTCGCTCAATTGGGTTTTTAATTACTAGTAACAAAGCATAATGGCTGCAAATCTGCTTTCTGAAGAGTTTGGAAGTTCAGTTTAAAGAAGATTTCAAGGTCGTTTTTGTCCTATAAAGAAATTGGGTGGCGGGGCAGTCATGGGCGCTTTTCTTGGTACAACAAGGTAATCTAGAGACCAGGGCTAATGGTGCTGCTTTTCATGTAGTAAATGTGTTATTCTTTTCTTAGAACATGTTAAAGTGATGGGTTTCTTAGGCTTTTTTCCCTCACTTTACTTTATAGCAGTAACTTGACAATAGTAAATGCACTGATGGTGAACATCGGTAACATGTCTGATGGCAGCAAGCATCAGTAGCCTGAGGAAATACAGGACTAGCACTGTGGGTGGCATTACATTTTCTGTTTGTATTTGACAGCAGCAGTCTGCCTAAACTCATTTACATGGGTATTTAAGTTTCTTTCTCAATTAATCCTTTCATCTTAAAAATGATATCCCAGTCAGGTCCAATCTAGGTGGGGGAAAAAAGGTCTTCCATGGCCGCACACCATACAGGGTTCTTTCAAAGTACTTTCATTTGATCTTTCTCACAGTCCCGTGAGGTAGTTAAAGGGGCCATTACTATCCCAATCTAACAGACGAGAAACTGAGGCCCAGGGGAATTGAAATAATTTGTCCAAAGTCAAACAACTAATTCATTGCAGAACCAAAACCGAACCAAGGTTTCTACATTTCCAAATCTAGTTCTCTTTCTACTACAGTTCATTTGGGGTCTCCTTTTTTTTTAAAAAAAAAAAGGCCTTTATTCTCAAAAGCAGTACACTAAAGTATAACCTGTATGTTAGGAATAGGGGACCTTTGGCTTGAACTTAATGTACAAAGCATATTTGTGTGTGTGTGTGTGTGTGTGTGTGTGTGTGTGTACATATATATGTATATATATATATATATATATATGTATACATATATATATATATACAGAGTATAATCCTCACCCTAATTTCATCTGACATGTAACAAGAGATACTCATTAGTGGTTTTAGTTGCAAAAAAGCAACATGATTTTAAAAGGCTTTAGCAGAAATAGTCTAAAAGGCCACAGGATGTTAATGTTATTCCATGAAAATAAACCTCCATAAAATCAAATGTACTACTCCCTACTTTACAGAGTAGGGAGTTAGAGTTTTCCACTGAAGATGAATGGATAAGCAACCTAAACATAAAATTATCACATCATTACAAAAAAACAGAGATAGGTGGAAGGAAATACCTTTTAGAACTATAGTAAAAGAAAAAAGTTCATAACATAACAGAACATATCCAACTGATAGTGGAGATAAAAGAAGATAACTTTTTTATGAAATTTAAAAGAGTTTACTCAAAATAGATGTAACTAAAATAAGCAAAGACATTTGATCGAGAAAAATATTTATGTCAAATATCTCTGATAAAAGGCCATAATATACTATGGAATATGTCACAAACATAAGACTTATCTACTCCCCATTAAATGAGCAATCAAAGGTTATAAATAATTTTCAAGAGAAGAAATACAAACTATCAACAACCATTTTTTAAATGACCAAATCACTAATACCAAGTGAAATGCAAAGTGAGTAAACTCTGATTTTTTTTTTTGCTTTGCATACAGATAACAAATGCTAGAAAATCAGTTTTGAAGGTGCCATGGGAAGACATCCACTAATACATTGGCGGGGGAGGGTTGAACTAATCTTTGGAAAATAAGTTACTAACTTATTCTTACCCATTATCCTAGCAATCCCCCTACTGGGTTTAAAACCCAAGGAAATCAGAAACAGGAAGAAGAAGAAAAATGTTTATGAAGGTGACAAAATATTCATAGAAGCATTTTTGAAGAAATAAAGAACCAAAAAGCCAGAAAGATGAGTATCCATTAGTCAGGAGTGATTGAAAAAAAGATTGTGTTATCTGAATACAATAGAATATTATTACATCATAGGAAACAGCAAAGATGAGGAATTCCAAGAAATATGGGAAGATTTGCATGAACTAATTCGGAGTGAAAAAAGAAGAACCAAGGTAATGATATACACAACCAGAATAATCTAAGTGAGAACAATGTTAAAAGGCAGCTACACTCAGATCAAATACAATGATCTATATTGGTTCCAAAGGCCACTTGATGAATTATGACCCCCTTCAGTCAGAGAAAGTTGAGGAATTATGAATTTGAAATGTTACATATGCTGTTTGGCATAGTTGCTGCTGTGTCATTTTGTTCTGCTAACTATTTTCCTTGTTAAAAGGGAGGGTGGAGGGGATGTGTTTCAGGAAATGACTGCATCAGTAAAACTTTTTAAAATAGTTGGTGTGGGAGGCAATATAAAAGGCATGGGAGGGACAAGTTGTAGGGTGGGGTTAATGAGGAAAAATGAAAATTTTCAAGAATTCCTTCCAAACTTAAATGGGAATTAAAATGTTTTATAGCAAATTCTGGTAATATTTACCATTTTTAAGCCAACAAGTTTTTTTTTTCTCCTAAGAGACATTTCAAGGATTTGGCACACATCAAGACTGCATCTCTGTCTAGGCCTCTATTTTGTTTTGTTTTCTCTTCCTTTTTCCTTCTCTTATCCTTAATAGATCATGATAGAAAATTGAAGTATTTGAGAGTGTTTTATGTTTTCTATTCTCAGTGCTTTTATTCTAAATGTAGCACCCCCTCTGGGCTCCTCACTGGCAAGTCCCCCATTACATAAAAACATATTTGCCAATGCTCTAATGGAAAAAAAATGGGGAGAGGAGGTTGGATATTCACCAAGCAGTTTTGAAAATTGTGAAATAGGGTTTTTTTTAATTAACTTTGGAAGGCAGGAAGAATGGTGGGGGGGGGGGGGGGAGGATGTTACTGTTCATGTGAGTGAGCTATGCAATAGTGAGTATAATTCCAAACGGAACCAAATGCCCAACATGTAATCATCACGTCACCAAACTTGGACTGCATCTTGATTTGCAACTGTTGAAAAAAATTGGAGGGGGGTAAGGGTAAGAGAAAAACATTTTGTAACAGGGTCAAGGGAAAGAGAATGCATGTCTAAATTTGTAGAGACTTAAATGCCTCCTTTCATGAATTTAGCCTCAAGGCTGAAACATTCAAAGTACCAACAGATGTATGATTTGTAACAAGTTTGCAGTACATATCAGTTGTTTGGTGGTACATGTTTGAACCAGTTTTTTTAAAGTGCTGTCTGTTTTAAATTTTAAACATAGATGGTGTCTCTTTTAGCTCTAAATCTCTGATCCTGTTATAGATTATTTTTCCCATTTCTCTCAAATAAAGTTGCTTTTACATATGTGACCAATTTGTTTTTTTCTCTGTCAGATCAAGAGAAAGTTCCCCATCCCATAAGACTTTTTTGATATTATAAGAAAAGTACTATCCACAACCTGGGAGGAGGAAAGGATGTAAATTCACCTGTAATGTGATTACAAGATCCTTTTTATTAGGTATTTACTATACATCAGATTCCTATAGTTTCTTTCCTCATGAGCACTCAAAGTATCTTATAATTTCTTATACTATACTACTTTTTCATACACTATCAGGCTACCCCAAACTTTATTTGATATGAGGTTCAGCAACGAACTTAGTCAAGCACCTTCATTTGGTAACCTAGGCACCTGTTAGCTCCTGAAAACAGCTGCAGTGTTGACTTCGATACATACCTCTCTATGCAGTTTGAACTCTGGTTACCTTAAAGCCTGTTTTTCTCCCTATAAAATCTAGCTAGAATCCTTGGAGTTGCTCTTGCTAAAGCAACCATGAAAAAAATTCTAGAAATTTTCCAAGCCACTAATTTGTTTAGCCTTGCCCTGAGAATGCATACAGGTAATAAAATCAATTAAATTAGCATTCATTATTAATTGCCCATTATAAATTTTTATTTGCTTTGGGTGAGTGGTCAAGTACCTATTTGGACCTATAGGCATAATTCCCAAGAGTAAGACTTTATTGAAGAATCTAACTTTTAGAGACATAGCAGGCTGTTCCAGACCAAGGCTACCTATCTTGGCAATTCCTTGCCTTTTAGAATTTCAATTACACTACAACCTTAAAGAGATGATGAAAGTCATTGCTTTATGATCAGATATTAAGAAATTTTTGAATCCTTGTCACTTTTTGGCATCTTGTTTTCCTTAAGTACTTCGGGATTCTCAGAGAGAAAACATCAAATATAAAGCACGATCATTATTTTCCTTAACATATTTTCCTTTCTGGACTACTATAGTAGTCTCCAAAGTGGGAACCAAACAACCCCCAATCTATAGGTGGAGGCACCCAGGAGGATACATAAACAGCCAATTAGGTGGTGGAAAGATGAGTTGCATCTACTCTCCTTCACTCACCTATCATGGTCACCAACATAGCTCAGCCATTCCCTTCACTTATTATCAATAAACATTTTCCCAACTCAGCCATCTTCTCCCTCTATGTAAGGTCCCACTTTTGGCCCTTGGCAATTATGGAGATTTTCAGCCTCTCCTTTTTTTGTGCCAGATATATCTCTTAGAGATGGTTACAACCTAACTAGGACCTGAGCACCTCTAGCAGCAGTGTACCTTAGGAAAGTCCCCTCCTTCCCCTAGAATACCCACATCCCACTCCCCAGACAACCTCCTGGCTGTGGCAGGTGTCCTGTGATTGGCTCTGGACTGGAGGGCAGTAAATGCTAAGAGCTTTGCACAAACCAACCCACCTCTTGATTTTTGGTAGAACAATGTGATTTTCACAAGACAACCAAGTATGGATGAGTTTCAATCTATATCACATATCCTATCATCTGTCCCCTAAAAAACACCCCTCTTCAAAACTTTCCTATTAGGCCAAAGACATAAGAAATACAGCTGCGGCCCTCAAGGAGTTTACACTCTATGGGGGAAATACAATATAGAAAGAGATAAATATATTTGAAGAGGAAAGGAGAATTAACATCTAATTAATAAATAATAAAATTTTGACCCTTGAGGTAAGCTAAGGGTATCTATGCATGTGAAGGTTTTCTCCAGTGGAATAGGGGAATGACAGCAATTTGTTCCAATTGCCATGAAGGCTGCTGAAGCAGGCACTACGGGGCACTTAGAGCTTGGTCAGACACTGAGGATGCCAAGGCCATCGACTGCATCCCAGGCCATCATCAGTCATCTTGATTTTTATCTGGCCACTTGGATTTTTGACAACGGACTTCAGACTCTGGAGGAGAGAATGAAGCTCACAAATTAGTCTCACTTAAATCTAACTCACATGCAAGTTATGACATCACTCATAAGGTCATTGGTCCTCTTTAACAATGAAGGATAAACAACATTTCCATCAAAGGCAACAAAGTCCTTTCAGTTGACCAGGATTTCAAACTTTATATTATTCATCTACATTCCAATCATAGCCAAATCTTGTTTCTACTTCCTCAATACCTCTTACATTTGTCCCCTTCTCTCTACTTATGAAGTCACCACCCTGGTTCAGTCTACCACCTAATTAGTCTCCCTGCCTCAAGTCACAATTCCCCACTGGAAATTCTCCTCTACTCAGCTGCCAAAATGACTTTCCTAAAGCACTGGTCTGATCATGTCACACCCACATTAAATAAATTCCAATGCCTCTATATCAACCTTAGGAACAAATATAAGCTCTACTATTTGACACTTAAAGCTCTTGACAACTTGTCCGCAAACTACCATTCCAACTTTTCTTTATGTCATCCCCTTAACTATACAGTCCAACCAAAGCAGCTTTCTTGGTGTCCCATAGATTCCTTCCCACAGAGAGATGGGTCAGCAACCATCCAGAAAAGAAAAGGTAATATTGGCAAGAAGATTGGAGGTAAGGGCTGCCTGAAGTGTTTGTGCCCTCTGGTCCAGCCAGATGGAATGAGGATGGGAGAAGGGATGGCAGGGAGAGGCCACCCTTTACCACAGGCTTCCTGCTGGGATACGTGTCAGGCAGTGGGAGAAAGAAGGATACTTTGGAAAATGTAGGTAATATAAAAACAAAACAAAATTTTATTAAAATTTACCTTTGAAAATACCGGTGGGGGTGGGTGGGAAGCCAAGATGGCGGAGAAGAAGCAGGGTCCTGATTGAGCTCTTCCCCCAAACCCCTCAAAATACCTCTAAAAATGACTCTAAACAAATTCTAGAGCAGAAGAAGCCACAAAATGACAGAGAGAAGCAGATTTCCAGCCCAAGACAATTTGAAAGGCCAACAGGAAGGGTCTCTTGCACCATGATCAAAACAGAGCACAGCCCAGCCCAGGCTGCTCCAGCATAGGTCAGACTGGAGCAGGCCTCAAAGCACTGAATCACAGCTGTAGCAGTTTCCTCACTTCTCAACCCACAAACACCAAAGACACCTTTAAATTTGGGTCATTGGGTAAGCTCTCTCACCAGAGTGAAAGGGAGGTGTGGTCTGTCCCCAGCCCCAGCCCCAGGGTGGCAGCAGCCATGGCCACTGCAGAGGCTGCTTCTGGACTACAGACAGTGGGAGAACCAAGCTGCTGATCTGGGTCGCAGTCCTGGGTGGTGGTCCTGGGGTGAGGAGGAACACTGGCATGGTGGAGCTGGTGGCAACTGTGAAGAGGGAACCCTCCTCATAGTTCCAGGGCAGAAAAGAGTGCTTGTGGTTGCTCACAGACCAGAGTGCAAGCCACGAGAGGAGTAAACAGCTCTCTTTTGATTATACCACTTTGGAGGAACTGAGAATTTACAGGTCCCTAGAGATAGCTCTGAAAACAACTGCACAAAACCCCTGAAACCTGGGGCAGTACACCTGCCACTTAACAAAGAGCTCAAAAGTCAAATAATTGGCTGGGCAAATGTGCAAACAGGGGAAAAAGAATAAGACTATAGAAGGTTACTTTCTTGGAGAAAAGATGGTTTCTTACACACTGACAAGGAAGATCAAGGCATGCATCCAGAGGAAGACAACAAGGTCAAGGCTCTTATATCCAAAGACTCCAAGAAAAATATGAAATATATATTACAAGTGGCCAGAGAGAAACAATTCAAGAATTGTGGAAACACAATCAGGATAACACAAGATTTAGCAGCTTCAACCCTAAGGGATCAGAAGGCTTAGAATATGATATTCCAGAAGTCAAAGGAAATAGGATTAAAACCAAGAATCACCTACCCAGAAAAACTGAAAATAATATTTCAGGGTAAAAATGGAATTTCAATGAAATAGAGGACTTCCAAGCATTCTTGTTGAAAAGACCAGAGCTGAATAGAAAATTTGACTTTCAAATACAAGACTCAAGAGAAGCATGAAAAGGTAAAAAGGAAAGAGGAGCCATAAGGGACTTAGTAAAGTTGAACTGTTTACATTCCTACATGGAAAGATGTTATTTGTAATTCAAGAGACATTTCTCAGTATTAGGGTAGTTAGAGGGAATATGTGTGTGTGTGTGTGTGTCTATGTGTGTAAGTGCATGTATGTATATATGTGTGTGCATATGTGTATATATATATATATATATATATATATATATATATATATATATATATATATATATATGTGCGTATATGTAGCCAGAGGCCACAGGGAGAGTTGAATATGAAGGGATGATACCTAAAAAATAAAATTAAGTGTTGAGAGGAATGTACTGGGAGAAAGAGAAAGGGAGAGGAAGAATGTAGTAAATCATCTTGCATAAAAGAGGGAAGAAAGAGCTTTTACAATGGAGAGGACCAGGGGAGAGGTGAGAGGGAATAAATGAGCCTTACTCTCATTGGATTTGGCTTAAAGAGGCAATAACATACACAGGGAAAAGCGGGAAAGAAGGGGGGAAGGGGATAAGGGAGGGGAGACAACAAAAGGGACAGAAGATTGGGAGAAGGGGCAATCAGAAGCAAACATTTTTGTGGAGGGACAGGTCAAAGGAGAGAATAGAGTAGATGGAGGGTGGGACAGGATACAGGGGAATACAGTCAGTCTTTCACAACATGACTGTTATGGAAGTGTTTTGCATGACTACACATGTATAATCTATATAAAATTGCTTGCATTCTTAATGTGGGTGGGTGGGGAGTGAGGAAGGTCTTTAAAAATGAACATTAACATTGTTTTTACATGCATCTGGGAAATAAGATATACAGGCAATGGGGTATAGAAATCTATCTTGCCTACAAGGAAATAGAAGGGAAGGGGATAAGAAAAGGGAATGGGGATTTTTTATTTTGGAATATGTATAAGATTGACTACATTGCCACAGGTGACTCTGAGTACTCTGAGGCCAGACCAGGGGAGTCAATACCTCTATCAAATCTATATTGCAAAATGATCAAAGAAAGAAGAAAAAGGGCCAAGAAGGAGGCTGGAAAGCAGGGACTTGTGTGAGCTCCCCACCAGGTCCCTCCAAAAACCTATAAAAAATGGCTCTGAATAAATTCTAGAACTGCAGAACCCACAAAATAGCAGATGGAAGCAGGGATCCAGCCCAGAACAGCCTGGATGGTTACTGGATGAGGTGATCGCACAGGGAGTGGAGGGGAACAGAGCTCAGCATGAGTGGCAGGAGGACCAACCAGACCAGGAGCCTGGCAGAACAAGCCCTAGTGCCCTGAATCAGTGAGCTGTGAAAGTTACCAGACTTCTCAACCCACAAACACAAAAGACAACAGAGAAGGTTAGTGGGAAAAGCTGCAGGGGACAGAGTTCATGGTTCGGTCACTGCCCCGGAGGCAGCGGGGTTGGTGCAGCTACAGAACTACAGCTGCAGTTACTTCCGGCCCTAGGCCCATGTGGTGGGAGGAATTAAGCGGCAGATCAGAGCAGGAATGCATAGCCTGTTTAAGATTTGTGTCAGGTCAGGGTTGGGGGTTCTTGGGGAAGGAGGAATGCTGGTGTGCCAGAGTTGGCTGTATAGAAATAGCTCTGAAATCAACAGTGCATCCCCTCAAGCTTGGAACAAAGTACTCTTTACACTACAAGCAGTCATACCCTTATGAAAAACTCAAGCGTCAAGTAAATTGGCTGGGAACATGGCCAGGCAGCGAAAACGGACTCAGATTCAGTCTCAGACTTTGGGATCTTTCTTTGGTGACAAAGAAGACCAAAACGTACAGCCAGAAGAAGTCAACAAAGTCAAAGAGCCTACAACAAAAGCCTCCAAGAAAAACATGAACTGATCTCAGGCCATGGAAGAGCTCAAAAAGGAGTTGGAAAAGCAAGTTAGAGAAGTAGAGGAAACATTGGGATGAAAAATGAGAATGATGCAAGAAAACCATGAAAAACAAGTCAATGACTTGCTAAAGGAGACCCAAAAATACGGAAAAAAATATTGAGGAAAACAACACCTTAAAAAAATAGACTAACTCAAATGGCAAAAGAGCTCCAAAAAGCCAATGAGGAGAAGAATACCTTGAAGGCAGAATTACCCAAATGGAAAAAGGAGGTCCAAAAGACCACTGAAGAAAATACTATCTTAAAAATGAGATTGGAGCAAGTGGAAGCTAGTGACTTTATGAGAAGTCAAGATATTATAAAACAGAACCAAAGGAATGAAAAAATGGAAGACAATGTGAAATATCTCATTGGAAAAACCACTGACCTGGAAAATAGATCCAGGAGAGATAATTTAAAAATTATTGGACTACCTGAAAGCCATGATCAAAAAAAGAGCCTAGATATCACCTTTCAAGAAATTATCAAGGAGAACTGCCCTGATATTCTAGAGCCAGAGGATAAAATAGAAATTGAAAGAATCCACCGATTGCCTCCTCAAAAAGATCCCAAAAAGAAAACTCCTAGGAACATTGTTGCCAAATTCCATAGTTCCCAGGCCAAGGAGAAAATACTGCAAGCAGCCAGAAAGAAACCATTTGAGTATTGTGGAAAAACAATCAGGATAACACAGGATCTAGCAGCTTCCACATTAAGAGATTGAAGGGCTTGGAATACAATATTCCGGAGGTCAATGGAGCTAGGATTAAAATCAAGAATCACCTACCAGCAAAACTGAGTATCATGCTCCAAGGCAAAATATGGATTTTCAATAAAATAGAGGACTTTCAAGCTTTCTCAGTGAAAAGACCAGAACTGAATAGAAAATCTGACTTTCAAACACAAGAATCAAGATAAGCGTGAAAAGGTAAGCAAGAAAGAGAAATCATAAGGGACTTACTAAAGTTGAACTGTTTTGTTTACATTCCTACATGGAAAAATTATGTGTATGATTCATGAGACCTCAGTATCATAGTAGCTGAAAGGAATATGCATATATATGTATATATATATATATATACACACACATATATGTTTGTGTGTGTATGCGTATATATACATGTGTGTTTCTATGTATGTATATGTGTAGGTGTATAAATATATACATACATACATACATACATATATATAGACAGAGGGCACAGGGTGAGTTGAATATGAAGGGATGATATCTAAAAAAATAAAATCAAATGAATGGATAAGAGAGGAATATATTGAGAGAGGGAGAAAGAGAGAGATAGAATGGGGTAAATTATCTCACATGAAAGTGGCAAGAAAAAGCAGTTCTGTAGGAAGGGAAGAGGGGGCAGGTGAGGAATGAGTAAATCTTGCTCTCATCAGATTTGACCTGAGGAAGCAATACCATACACACTCAATTGGGTATCTTACCCCACAGGAAAGAAGGAGGAAGAAGATAAAAAATGGGGGACGATAGAAGGGAGGGCAGACGGGGGGGAGGAGGTAATCAAAAACAAACATTTTTGAAAAGGGACAGGGTAAAGGGAGAAAAATCAATAAAGGGGGATAGGTTAGGAAGATGCAAAACATAGTTAATCTTTCACAACATGAGTATTCTGGAACGGTTTTACATAATGATCCACATGTGGCCTATGTTGAATTGCTCACCTTCTTAGGGAGGGTGGGTGGGGAGGGAAGAGGGGAGAGAATTTGGAACTCAAAGTTTTAAAAACCAGACGTTCAATAACAACAACAACAAAAAGTTTTTGCATGTGACTAGGAAATAAGATACACAGGCAGTGGGGCGTAGAAATTTACCTTGCCCTACAAGAGAAAAAGGGAAAGGGGGATGGGAGGGGAGTGGGGTAACAGATGGGAGGGCTGACTGGGGAATGGGGCAACCAGAATATATGCCATCTTGGAATGGGCAGGAGGGTAGAAATGGGGAGAAAATTTGTGATTCAAACTCTTGTGAAAATCAATGCTGAAAACTTAATATATTAAATTTAAAAACGAAAGAAAAAAAGGAAAAGGGAATGGGGTGGTACTAGCAGGGTGGGCAGACTGGAGGAAGGAGTAATAAAAATGCATGCTGTCCTGGGGTAGGGAGAGGGGAGAGTTGGGGAGAAAATTTGGAATTCAGAATCTTGTGGAAGTGAATGTTGAAAACTTAAAATAAATAAATTTATACAAAAATTAAATACTTTGAAGTGGGGGGAAATTTTTACCTTTAAAAAAGAGTGAGAAAATAAAAACTTTATGAAAGAAAGTTATGCTCTCGAGAGAACATTTTGAAAACAGATGTTGGGAAACATGTCTATTGTTATGTGATTTTGTTGCAAAAAAAATGGAAGTATATCACCTATGAAAATTCTCATATCTGCATACTTTAAAATTTGGAAACAATTTTCTAATCTATTTAAAACCCCTCCAAATTAAGAGCTTCTGTGCTTTTGAACCCATTTGCTGAAAATGTAAAAAATGGCACAACTTTGGATTCATTTACAAGAATAACTAATTGAAAATAAGGAAGATGGAAACTTACTACTCAAGTTCCAACAAAAACCTTTGCATAATTTGTGTATGGGATCATAAATGAGCATCATGACATAGGAAATGCAACCAGTCATGCATTTCTGACATTTGGAATGTAGCTGTGTGAAGCAACATTTTTTTTTTGGCTGGGACAGCCATTAAAGCCAAGTATCAAAACAATCAACCTGGAATTTTATACACACATATAATTTATTAATCAAAATGTAGTACTGGGAGTGCTGCTCAAAATGTTTACAGATGAAGAGGGTGCATGAATCAAAAACTTTGGGGAAGTACTGGCTTTGAGGCAATGGAGCCCCAGGCGTCTCAGCCCAGGATGGGAGTCTGTCAGAACTATGGGAGACACGAGCATAGAGCCTGCGGCCATGGCAGCAGCTACCCCTGAGGCCCCGAGCCCAGCCTAAAGGGTTGAAACTTGCCTTCTTGAACTTCCAAGAGCCATCATGGCCAGGTAAATTGGCTCTCTCTCCCTTCCTTACCTAGAGAATACTCCCTTGGGAGAAATAGAGGAGCCAGAAGCGGGGCTTCAGTAGACTTTTAGTGAGAGAAGTTGGGGAGAGGGCTCTTCTTGTGGCAGAAGGAGACTAGTGCAGGAAGAGAGGTGTCCCAGCAGGCCCCACCTCAGCAGAACAATGAGAGTTACTGAGCCCCAGGGGGGTGGAGCTAGCAAATGTCAACACCAGGACCCCAGACATGACTTTGCACAGCCAGGAAGTGGCAGACACCAGCGCAGACAAGGCTGAGACCACTTGTTCTGTAGAGCTGTCCCAGGGAAAAGGAGACTTCCAGCACCCAGACAACCCCTCCCTCATACCTCATGAAACCATGGCCCATAGCACACAAAGCCAGTGAGCAGGCCCATAGTTCCTAACACAAGAAGCTTGGGACAGAGCCCCCTGAACCCGAGAAGCAGAGATCCACTTTAGAAGCTGAGCAGGGGAAAGAAATACCATGAAAAGCATACTACAAAGCCAAAGACCATTGATTCCTATTATGGAGACAGGGAAGATCAAAATACCAATTCGGAAGAGGACAGCATTAACACTATGCCCACAACTGAAACCTCAAAAGGGAATGTGAACTGGTCTCCAGCCTAAAAAGCATTCCTGGAAGAACTCAAGGAGGACTTCAAAAACCAAATAAGAGAGGTTAAAAAATGGAAAAAAATTCACTGATGAGAACAAATCTTTAAAAAGTAAAATTGGTGAAATGGTTAAGGAGAGATTCAGAATATAAATGGATAAAATGTCTTATTGAAAAGTCAAATCGGCCAAATGGTAAAAGAGATCAAGAACCTAAAGGAAGAAAACGATACATTAAAAATTAGAATTGGGCAAGTGGAAGCTAATGACTCTATGAGACATCAGGAATCAGTCAAACAAAATCTAAAGAATGAAAAAATAGAAGAAAACATGAAATATATGATTGGAGAAAAAACTGACCTGGAAAATACATCCAGGAGAAACAATCTAAGAATTATTGGTCTGCCAGAAAGCCATGATGAAAAAAATGAGCCTGGACAGTATCTTCCAAGAAATCATCAAGGATAACTGCCTCTAGATCCTAGAACCAGAGGGTAAAATTGTCATTGAAAGAATCCACTGATCACCCCCTGACAGAGATCCCAAATTGAAAACTTCAAGGAACATTGTAGCCAAATTCAAGAATTATCAGGTGAAGGAGGAAACACTACCAGCAGCCAGAAAGAAGCAATTCAAATATTCTGGAACTACAGTCAAGATCACACAGGATCTTGCAACTTCTACAATAAAAGAAAGGAGGAAATGGAATATGATATTCTGAAAGGCAAAGGATCTTGGACTACAACCAAGGATCAACTACCCAGCAAAACTAAGCATAATGTTTCAGACAAGGAGATGGGCATTCAATGAAATAAGGGAATTCCAGAACTTCCTGAGGAAAAGGCCAGAGCTCAGTGGAAAATTTGGTCTTCAAATACAAAACTCAAAAGAGACATAAAAAGGTAAATGGAAGGAAAAAACTATGTTATTCAATAAGGGAAAATTGTTTACATCCTTATATAGGATTACATTGATTTTTATATGTTATATATGTCAGTCTTGAGAATGGTACAGTTATTATGACAGTTGAAAGGGATATTCAAAGACTGAGGGTGTCAGTAAAAAGTAACTGATGTGATGACAAAAACATAATTAAGGGATAAAAAGAGATTGTTCTGGGAGAAGAGGTAAGGAGGAGGTACAAAAGGGTAAATTATGCCACATGAAGAGGCACAAAAACATAGAGGGAAAGAAGGGAGAGAAAAAATCCACATTTGAGCTTTACTCTCATTGGATTTGGTTCAAGGAGGGAATAACACACTCTGATAAGTACAGAAATCAAATTTGTCCTACAAGCAGTAGGAGGGGAAAGGGGAAAGAAAAGGGGGGTGGATAGAAGGGAGGGAAGGAGTAGCAAGGGGAAAAGGGTAAGATAAGGGAGGGGTGTCATTAGGGAGGGACAATTGAGGCAGACAGTGGTCAAAAGCAAAACTCTTTTGAGGAGTGGAAGGGAGAAGGAAGAAATAAAGGCATAAACAGGGGGAGATAGGATGGAGAAAAAGACACAGATAATAATCATAACTGTGAATGTGAATGGAATGAACTCTCCTATAAAACAGAAATGGATAGCAGAATGGATTAAAAATCATAATCCTGGGCGGCGGGGGGGGGGGGGGGGGGGGGGGCGCGGAGCCAAGATGGTGGCCGGAAAGGAGGGACTTCCTTAAGCTCTCCCCCAAATCCCTCCAAACACCTGTAAAAAATGGCTCTGAACAAATTCTAGAGCTGTGGAACCCACAAAATAACAACGGGAAACAGGCCTCCAGCCCAGGAGATCCTGGATGGTTGCTGGAAAAGGTCTATCGCACAGTGGTGAGAGCGGAGTGCAGCCCATCATGGGCCATACCAGGACACACCAGACCTGTAGTCAGCCAGCCAGAACAGGCCTTGGGGCCATGGATCAGTGAGCTGTGGCAGTTACCAGACTTCTCAACCCACAAACAACAAAGAGCAGGTTAGAGGGAAACTGCAGGTTCAAGGTCAGAGTGGTCTGGCCACCAGCCCTGGGGGTGGCAGAGGTGGTGTAGTGGTGTTGGTGGCAGAAGCAGGAAGCTCCTGAGGCTGCTTCCAGAGCTACAGTGTCAGCTGCTTCCCGAGTCCCTGGCTCACATAGTGGAAGGAATCTTGCAGCAGATCAGAGCAGGAGTGCAAGGAGTGCTTTGTGGGCACAAAGGCAGATTCTCTTGCTGTGCCCTACATGGATCTGGATTGCAGTCCTGGTTGGCAGTTCTTGGGGAAGGAGGAGAGCTGCTGTGACAGAGCCTCGGGTGACAGTGGAGTAGAAGTAGCTCTGAAAACATCAGCGCTTGCACCCTAAAGCTTGGGACAAAGTACTCTGCACTCTACAAGCAGTCGTACCCTGACCAAAAGTTCAAGGGTCAAGTAGTTGGCTGGGAACACGAACAGGCAGTGAAAACGAACTCAGACTCAAACTCAAACTCTAGATTCCTTTTTTGGTGACAAAGAAGATCTAAACATACAGCCAGAAGAAGTCAAGAAAGTCAAAGAACCTACATCAAAAACCTCCAAGAAAAATATGAATTGGTCTCAGGCCATGGAAGAGCTCAAAAAGGATTTGGAAAAGGAAGTAGGAGAAGTAGAGGAAAAATTGGGACGAAAAATGAGAGCAATACAAGAAAACCATGAAAAACAAGTCAACAAATCGATAAACCTTTGGTTATTTGATTGAAAAAAAGAAAGAAGAAAACCCAATTACCAGTATCAAAAATGAAAAGGGTGGATTCACCTCTAATGAAGAGGAAATTAAAACAATAATTAGGAATTATTTTGCCCAATTGTATGCCCATAAATTTGACAACCTTAGAGATATGGATGAATATTTACAAAAATATAAATTGCCCAGATTAACAGAAAAGGAAGTAAAATACCTAAATAACTGCATCACAGAAAAAAGAAATTGAGCAAGCCATCAACGAACTCCCTAGGAAAAAATCTCCAGGGCCAGATGTGAATTCTATCAAACATTTAAAGAACAATTAATTCATATACTTTATAGACTATTTGGGAAAATAGGTGAAGAAGGAGTCCTACCAAATTCTTTTTATGACACAAATATGGTACTAATACCTAAGCCAGGAAGAGTCAAAGCAGAGAAAGAAAATTATAGAGCAATTTCCCTAATGAATATTGGTGCAAAAATTTTAAATAAAATATTATCAAAAGGATTGCAGCAACTTATCACGAGAATAATGCACTATGACCAGGTAGGATTCATTCCAGGAATGCAAGGCTGGTTCAATATTAGGAAAACTATCAGCATAATTGATCACATCAACAACAAAACTAACAGAAATCATATCATTATCTCAATAGATGTAGAAAAAGCTTTTGATAAAATACAATACCCATTCCTATTAAAATATTAGAAAGCACAGGAATAAATAGAGCTTTCCTTAAAATTATATGTGGCATCTACCTCAAACCATCAGCAAGCATTATACATAATGGGGATAAGCTAGATCCATTCTCAATAAGATCAGGGGTGTATATTAGGAAGGCAGAATTTATGATTTCAAAGAGAATCTCATATATGCCTAAAAGGTCCGGAACTGCAAGATATAAGGAATTCTCTAGGCAGAAGGCAGGAGAACTAAAGCATGTATTTACACTCCACAATAACAAGCCCACAAACCAGTGTCCCCATTTTGATATTTTCATCAAAAGCTTCCAGGCCCAATAAATCTGCCTTACAAGGGTAACCAGGAGGCCACAGAGAAGTGAGATGGTATAAGGCAAAATCGTATACATGCTTCCCCTCTACGGTAAGAAGATTACCCACTAGCCTCTAGTCAGCTCTGCTACCGGCAGCTTAGCTTCGGCTGTAGGCATCTCTGGCTCCAACCAGAAAAGGAAAGGAGGATCTTCAAGCTGTCCTCTCCCCTCTTATAGAGTTTTTGACATCATCAAGCACCGCCTGAACAACCAGGGCCGATTGGTTCTTGACTTGGCCACTCCCCCTAGCGTAGACCACGTTAACACACCTCCCCTCAGCCAGCGCCACGACTCATCACACAGGAAGCTCTGGTCCTGCCCCGGAAGAGCAAGCCCCAGCATCCAGGGAAGCTCAACGAGGCAAGCTGAGTCATTCAAAGAAAACAAAGTCCATTCTGGCTACAGGGTGAAACAAGGCTGCCCATTATCACCCCTATTATTCAATTTGGTACTAGAAATGTTAGCTGTGGCAATAAGAGGAGAAAAAGAAATTAAAGGAATTAGAATAGGCAAAGAAGAAACTAAGTTATCACTCTTTGTAGATGATATGGTGATTTACTTAGAGAATCCTAGAGAATCAAGTAAAAAACTACTGGAAATAATAAAAAACTTTAGTATAGTTGTAGGATATAAAATAAACACACATAAATCTGCAGCATTCCTATATATTACTAACAAAGCCCAACAGCAAGAGATAGAAACAGAAATTCCATTTAAAGTTATTGTAGACACTATAATATATTTGGGAGTCTACCTGCCAAGACAAACCCAGGGCCTATATGAACATAATTATGAAACACTTTTCACACAAATAAAGTCAGATCTAAATAAATGGAAAAGCATCAGTTGCTTGTGGTTAGGCCAAGCTAATATAATAAAAATGACCATTTTACCTAAATTGATTTACCTATCAGTGCCATACCAATCAAACTATCAAAAAATTATTTTTCAGAGCTGGCTAAAATAATAACAAAATTCATCTGGAATAACAAAAGATCCAGAATATCAAGGGAATTAATGAAAAGAAATACTAAGGAAGGTGGCCTAGCCATACCAGATGTTAAACTGTACTATAAAGCAGCAGTCATCAAAACTACTTGGTACTGGCTAAGAAATGGAGTGGTGGATCAGTGGAATAGGTTAGGTACACAAGATGCAGTAGTCACCTGCTATAGTAATCTATTCTTTGATAAACCCAAAGAATCCAGCTTCTGCACTAAGAATTCACTATTTCACAAAACTGCTGGGAAAATTGGAAAATGGCAGGGCAGAAACTAGGCATGTGCCAAAATATAATCAAAATGAGTTCATGATTTAGGAATAAAAGCTGATACTATAAGCAATTTGGGAGAGCAAGGAATGGTTTACCTGTCAGATTTATGGAAAAGGGAAGAATTCATGACTCAACAAGAGATAGAGAGCATTACAAAATGAAAATGGATAATTTTGGTTTTGTTAAATTGAAAAGTTTTTGAATAAACAAAGCCAAGCAACAAAGATTAGGAGGGAAGCAGAAAATTGGGAGAAAATCTTTACAACCAGTGTCTCTGATGGAGGCCTCATCTCTAAAATATACAGGGAACTGAGCCAAATTTATAGGAATACCAGTCATTCCCCAATTGAGAAATCATCAAAGGATATGAACTGGCAGTTTTCAGAGGAAGAAATTAAAGATATTTATAGGCATATGAAAAAGTGCTCTAAATCACTACTGATTAGAGAAATGCAAATCAAAACAACTCTTAGGTGCCACATCTCTCCTGTCAGATTGGTTCACATGACAAAACAGGAAAATAATAAATGCTGGAGAGGATGTGGGAAAATTGGAACACTGTTACATTGTTGGTGGAGTTGTGAACTGATCCAGTCATTCTGGAGAGCTTTTTGGAAATATACCCAAAAGGCTATAAAAATGTACATGCCCTTTGACCCAGTAATACCACTTCTATGGCTGTATCCCAAAGAGGTCACAGAAGTAGAAAAGGGACCCATATGTACAAAAATATTTATAGTAGCTCTTTTTGTGGCAGCAAAGAATTGGAAATCAAGGGAATGCCCATTAATTAGGGAATAGCTAAACAAGTTGTGGTATATGAATGTAATGGAATACCATTGTGCTATAAGAAATGGGGAAGATACAGACTTTATAATGACCCGGAAAGACGTACATGATCAGCTCAGAGAGGGGAGGAGAACCAGGAGAATATTGTAAACAACCACAGTCATATTGCTTCTGTGATGACTAACTTTGATAGATTTGGCTCTCCTCAGCAATACAAGGTTCAAAGACAGCTCCAAAGGACTCATGATGGAAAGAGTTATCTACAACCAGAGAAAGAACTACAGAGTCTGAATGCAGATTGAGGCAATCTATTTGCTCTGTTTTTTTGGTTTTGTTTCTTCTTTCTCATGATTCATTCCATTGGTTGTAATCCTTCTTTACAATTTGACTATTATGTAAATAAGTTTAATGAGAAGGTATATGTAGAACATGTATCAGAGTCCATACCGTCTTGGGGGAAGGGGGGAGGGGAGGGAGAGGAAAAAAATTTGGAACTCAAAAACTTGTGGAACTGAGTGCTGTAAACTAAAAATAAAAAATCTAATTAAAAAACTAATCTAACAAACAAACTCAAAAAAAACTTTAAAAACAACTGTTCTAGAAGGAAGGTGGGGGATAGTTTTCAATTGTTAAGTGAGGGGGAGAAGTTTGCATCAGATGCCTCATTTAAAAGTCTGATGTCTAAGACATATTGGTAACTGACACAAGTGATTATCATATCATAATCATTCTCCATTTGATAGATGATCCAAGGGATATGAACAAAGAGTTTTCAAAAGGAAATTTGCTGATTCTCAACAACCACATGAAGAAATGCTGTAAATCCCTAATAAGAGAAATGCAAATTGAAGTAACTGAGTTTTCACCTCACACATCAAATTGGCAAAGATGATGAAAGATGGAAATACTTTTGGAGGAGCAGTGGGAAGACAGTCAGAATAATGCATTGGTCAGAGCTGAGCTCCAAATTGGCCCACCTGTTCTGGAAAACAATTGAGAATTATTTGAGAAAATTTCCTAAAACATCAATATCCTTTGACCTAATGGTCCCACTATTAGGCATGCATCCCAAGGACATCAATAGCAGAAAGGTCCCATATATGCCAAAATGTTTAGAGCAGTATTTGGGGAGGGGGATGTAACAAAGAACTCAGCCCAAAAAGTATCCATCAGTCGGGGAATGGCAGAACAAACTATGCATGTGAATGTAGGGATTGGGATGGCACTGATGATGTCATTCGCATAGTGAAGTCCCCAATGAGACAACTGTCTCTACCAATGCAGGTGTTCTGCCACTTATAGTCACGAAGAGCTGTCTAAGGCATGAGTGGACTGGGGTCACAAAGAAAGTACGTGTCACTTGAACCAGGTCTACCTAGCTCAAAGGTCAGCTCTCTATTCACTAAGCCATGCTGCATCTCATGTATGAGTGCAATTAAATGTTATTGTCATAGAAATGATGAAAATGAGGAGCTTAAGAACATGATGAATATGGGAAAATGTACATGAAGTAATGCAGAGCAAAGGTAGTATAACCAAGACAAGAACACATACAATGGCTCCAATAATGTAAACAACGAGGCTCTCAGAGGAATTCTAATTCTTAGGATAAATTCAGGTGAGAAGGTTGGAGCAGACCTCGGAGGTGGTGTGGAGGATATTTTGACAATAGGTTCTGTCCTGCCAAGAGAATGGAAGATCCATACTGCAAAGAGTTCAGCCTTTGTCCCTCTGGGATTTGGAAGAGATAACAGATCTTAGGAGGAATACCATGGTGATAATGAGTCAACAAGCACTTATTGAGTTCTTGCTATGTGCCATGCAGGCAACTAGGTGGGGCAGTGGATGGAGTGTCTGGCTAGAAGTCGGGAAGAGCTCAGTTCAAATTTGGCCCAGACACTAGCTGTGTGACCCTGGGCAAGTCATTTAACCTAAATTGTTTGCCTCTGTTTCTTCATCTATAAAATGAGTTGGAGAAGGAAATGGAAAATCACTCCATTATCTTTGCTAAGAAAACCCCAAATAGGTTCACAAAGAGTTGGACAAGACTGAAGTACGACTGAACAACAAAAATATGGCAGGCAATGTGCTCGCTGCTGAGAATATAAAGAAAGGCAAAACCTGGCCCTGACCTCAAGAAGCTCAGGTTTTAACGGGGATGACAACCAGCAAGTAACTGTACATGTGAGATGTATACAGTTCAAATGAAACGTAAATCTCAAAGGGAAGGCATTACAGACAAGAGAAGAGGGAGAGACCAGGAAAAGCTTTCTGCAGAAGGTAGAGATTGACCTGAGTCTCAATCTTCCACTGGACGGAGGCAAAAAGGGAGAATATTTCAGGAATTGGGAAAAGGAGGTAAAAGGACACAGAGTTGGGAGATGGAATGTCCCAATGGGGGAACAACACAAAGACTAGTGCAGCTGGATCATAGAACACATGGAAGGGAGTAAAGTGTAAAAAAGACTGGAAAAGCAAGAAGGGGCCAGGTTGTGAATAATTTTAAATGCCAGAGGATTTTATTTGATCCTAGAAGTAATAAGGAGTGTATTAGGTAAGAAAGTCTGCACTTTGAGAAAATTACACTAGAAGTGGGGGGGGGGTGGCATATAGGTGGCACAGTGGATAGAGCACCAGCCCTGGTGTCAAGAAGGCTCATCTTTGTGACTTCAAATCTGGCCTCAGGCACTTACTAGCTGTATGATCCTGGGCAAGTCACTTCACCCTGTTGTCCTCAGTTTCCTCATCTGTAAAATGAGTTGGAAAAGGAAATGGCAAACCATTTCAGTATCACTGTCAAGAAAACCCCAAATAGAGTCATGAAGAGTCAGAAATGACTGAAAATAACTCAGCAAAAACACAACACATGAATGTATTACACGACTGCACAGGTTGACAGAGAACCACAAGGCAAGGTGGGAATAAAGCACACCCCAATACATGTTGGCATCCTGGGGAAAAGTCACATTCACACCAGGTTACCTACTGCTCTGCTAAATGAAAACAGTACTAAAAACTGTATTTGAATAAAAGTCAATGAAAAGCACCAGTTCCAGAGAGCAAATGATGAAACATACCTCCCTCCACTGATAGAGAAGTGGAAGGGTACAGGCTCTAAATATTGCAGATGCTGTCAGATGAGCTTGGTTTTTCTTAACTCTTTTTCTTCATGACAAGAGAATGTTCTATAGGGAGAGGATATTGAGAAATCTCTGCAAAGTAAAAAAACAAAAATGAAAAAGTCATTAAAATGTTTTCAAAGTACAGTCTTCCTTATTTAGTTGTTTTACATTTTTATATTTTCCATAATATATTATTAGCATTTAGAAAATGGAGCTGTTCCCAAGAGCTGACATAGCAGAGTGTTTCAATGAAAAATGATGCTTCTTTTGAGAGTCTTTAGACTAGTGTCAGCTAGGTGGTCCAGTGGATGGAGTACCAACACTGGAGTTAGGAGGATCTGAGTTCAAATCCAGCCTCAGGCTGTATGATCCTGGGCAAGTCACTTAACCCTGTTTGCCTCAATTTCATCATCTGTAAAATGATCTGGAGAAGGAAATGGCAAATCACTCCAGCATCTTTGCCAAGAAAACCCCAAATGGAGCCATGAAAGGTCGGATGCGACTGAAAACAATTGAACAACAAAGGCGAATGTAAGTGTGGAAGGCTAAGGGACAGTAACATCAGCATTCTCCTAAGTTGGGAGTAGGCAATCTAGGACATAGCTTAGCAGCCCCTGAGATAATAGTAAAGACCAATTTACCATTTTTTTTGCTCTCTCTCTCTCTGTCTCCCCCCCTCCCCCTTCTGTCAGTCCATCCATGCATCTTTCCATCTCTGTGTCTCTGTCCCTCTTGGTCTCTGTCTCTGTCACACACATACACACACACACACACACACACACACACACACACACACCATTATATGTGATCTAGTTAGCCTGATATTCTCCTTCATGTGGCACAGACACATGGCAGGAGGATGTAAAACCTGAGAACTTTAGAGCTGATGGGACCTAAGACATTATCTAGTCCATCATAGTCCTCCCTATGTCTGTCTCACAGGTTCAAGCTGTATACTCAAACATCCTAATTATCACAATAATCCATAACGGACCTGTCATGAAGGAATTTAGATGAACCTATTTGGAATCTATTTATATTTTCAACCTGTACCATTTCATGACAGTAATTAGTCCACAAATTTACTGCTTTCCATGAAAAATAGCACTATTGCTTGTGACAAGTTTCTTATTTCCAGTCTTCAAACGATGTCCCTCCAGTTTTAATATTCTGGGATTTATCACACATTCTATACTTTCTGTGACTCTGCGGACTTCCCTAATAGTAGCTCAAATTTAAATGGCACTTTATGCTTTATAAGTACTTTCCTCACCAAACTCCTGTGAGATTATTATTTTAACATGGTTTGAGAACTGACTGGCATTCTTGGATTTGTAGTTCAAAGTATTCCCTCTCATCCCTGAGAGATTCGAGATTTGAGACTATTGAGATCTTTGAGAAAGACAATGGAGTTGAGTCACACCATTGGTGTTCTTAAAGGGGTACACACTTTCTCTGAGATGGGCTGAGGAAAAGGAGTGGGGAATTCAGCACTAGTGACAAGGGGAGACAAGGTCCCAGCCCCATCCAGGGCTTAGTGGGCTGAGCTGGAAAAAAACTGGTGGCACAAGGGCGACAGATAAAGGAAAAAATGAAAGGAGAAGCTGAAAAGGAAAAAATGAATTGAAAAGCAGAGCTATGGAAGGGAAAGGAGAGATTGAAGGGCATGATCTGACCCCTACAGGCATGTTGGAGCAGAAGACTGAGGCTGAAGCTACTGGTTATATCCACTTGTTCGACCACTGAAGGAAGTTTAAAAAAATCTTCCCTTTCCGCAACTTTCTCTTCCTATGACTGTGCAGTAACAGACACTATGTATTTTGCTCTTTTGCATAAACATTTCCTTTATCATTTTGCCTCAAAAATAAAGAGTTCAAGGGTTAGCTAGAGATAAACAAAAATTTAAATTAGTTGAGACTCAAACCTCTGTATGAATATTAGAAATTTTTCTATGGGTGATTCCAGCTACTGTGTTAATAAGGTATCAATAACTTTTCATCTGATATCATTGCTACTAAATATGGAAAGGTACCAGGTAGTTCTGAGGACCAATGTATTACCCCAGGCTAAAAAAAAATAATTGTTGTAATAGAGTACAGCTAATTAAATCTTCCCAGAGAAAGTGAGTAGAGAGGGTAGGGCAGTGACCAGAGGAAAGATCCAACCTTAAACAACTCCACGGGATCAAGATAGGTAAGACCTAGGAAAGATTCAGTTCTGCCTTTATCAAGCAAGGAAAATGGATTAAAAAGAAGCAAGTACCAGTAGCCAACTTCAAACTCCACAGACACCCACCAGTACTACATTGTCCTCGTATTTTCAGATCTCATACAAATAAGGCATAAAAGGAAAATTTATATGGGTGGGTAGTGTTGGAACCATACTTTCATCAGGAATGGGATAAAGAGAGAACAACATATATATCTAGTAGGGCATAAAATTGTTCTAAATTCAGAAAGAAATAAGAAGGCAAGGAGTTGGGCTGTGAGAAGAGAATAAGGGAGGGATTCTTACAGGGGTGAGTAGGTCAAGGAATAGGAAGGCAAGGTAACAGGTAGAGCAGAAGAGTGAGGAGGAATAGAGTGATAAGGATAGTAAGGAAAAATAGAAGTGAGGAAAATACACAACAAGTAATTATAGCTTACAATGTGAATGGGATGAATTTACCCATAAAATGGAAACTGGTGGCAGACTAAAATATGGAATTCAACAATATGTTGCTTTCAGGAAATACCAAAAAAATGAGAGATACACACAAAGATAAATAAAAGTCAAGACTAGAATTTACTATGTAAAAAAAGTAAGGGTAGTAATCATGTCTCAGGCAAAGTTAAAGGTAAAATAGATTTAATCAAAAGAGAAAAATATGGAGACTATACTGTGTCAACAATATTATTCAATATTGTTTTAGACCATTTAAAATAACTAGACAGCATAAAACACCTGAGAGTATACCTGCCAAAACAGACATAGGTACTATATGAACATGAACACAAAACACTTTTCATACAAATAAAGTCAAATCTAAATAATTGAAATAATATTTATTGTTCATGGGTAGGTAAAGTCAATATAAAAAATGATAATTTTACCTAACAAATCTATTTATTTAATGTCATTCCAATTAAATTACTAAAAAAAATCTTACTGAGTTAGAAAAAAATAATAGCAAAGTTCATTTGAAAGAACAAAAAGTCAGGAATGTCAAAGGAATCAGGTAAAAAAATGTAAAGTAGTATCAGACTTTATAAGGTGAGACCATTGTTGAAGTGTAAAATGGATAATTTGGATAACTTAAAAAAATTTTCTTGTATAACTAAAACCTATGCAGCCAAGAATAGAAGGAATGCAGAAAATTGGATAAAAACTTTCATAGACAATCTCTCAGGTAGGATGTGATTAGCTTCGAATATTGTTGTGGTGTAGAAAATGATGAGCTAGTTGATTTAGAAAAACATAAAAAGACTTGGATTTATGCATTAAGATTCTATCCACCTTCAGAGAAACAGATGACAAATGGAAATAAGCATATACATGTTATATACGTTACATATATGTATATGATTGTATATGTATATATATATATGTATGTTTATAGATACCTATGCATATGTATATATATATAAGCTTAGTTGTAACCTTCAGGAGGGGAGGGGAAAGGAGAGGAGAAAGAGGAGAAAAAATAAAGTAAAAAGTGCATAGCAGAGAACAAAAGAAAACCTACAAGGAAGCAAAGGAAAGATGGGCAGCTTTGAAAATAATTTATAGTATTTATTATATAGGCTTTCTTGAACTGGAAATTTGTTATTTTATATTGAATCCTCTCATGTTCTGCTCTGTATATGGCAATTTTTTCCTTTTCTCATTTTTTATTTAATTTAAAATAACTTTTGAAAATTTATCCCAAAAGAGAAAATAATCACAGAAAAATTGCCTTTAACTCAGAGCATATTCCCATCACTCCTGGTACTCCTGCTTAAGATTGCTCTCTTCTCAGACAACCATTGAGCAACTATATGTAATTTTTAATGACTATATTTTCCCCCCAATTATATGTAAAAACAATTTTAGACATTTTTCTTTTAAAATTATTGAGTTCCAAATTCTCTCCTTCCCTTACTCCCCTCCCACCCTCATTGAGAAGCCTAGCAATTTGATATGGGTTATACATGTGCAGTCATGCAAAACGTATTTCCATGTTAGGTTGTGAAAGAAATTCAGACAAAAAAGAAGGAAAGTAAGGAAAGTAAAGAAAACGTGCTTTGATTTGCATTCAGACTCCATCAGTTCTTTCTGTAGAGAGGTAGCATTTTCATCGTAAGTCCTTCAGAATTGTCTTGGATCATTGTATTACTGAGAATAGCTGTCATTCACAGTTTATCATCATATAGTATTGCTATTACTATATACAATCTTTTCCTGGTTCTGTTCATTTCACTTTGCATCAGTTCATATATGGCTTTTTAGTTGTTTCTGAGAGCATCCTGCTCATCATTTCTTATTGCACAATAGCACTGGTGGCTATAGTTTTAAACACAGACATATTGTATTAGCCCATTGTTCTGCACCACGTGGGAGACTCAAGTACAAGTTGAGTTGAGAACCTTGAATCAGACCAGCCCTGAGGCTCAAGAGAATAAAGTATTATGGGAAGAAATCATCTAAAGAGCAAAGCTATTCCAGGAAAAAAAACTCATGAATACAGGGTTGTGGGAAACCAAGCAGAAAAACTGCCTAGAAATATTAGAAGCAGATTCTCTTGGAGTCAAAGCCAAGATGGCAATGTGAAGGTGGGAACTCACATAAGCTCTCCTAAAATCTCCTCCAAACAATTTTAAAATAACAATTCAAATTCAAATTCTGGAGCAGAAGAACCAACAAAAAAGGTTAAACTGGAAACAATTTTCTAGCCCAGGACAATTTAGGAGATCAGCCAGAAAGATTTGTCTCATCAGGGTGGTAGTCAGACCTGGAGCCCAAGGCAGACCTTCTCTAGGTGCCAACAACAGGCTTTAGAGGCAGTTCATCAGTGGCAGGAGCAGCTCTGAGAACTCTTAACTCACAGATCATAATGGGGTTGGACAATCAATCAGAAAGAGATTACTGGCAGAGCCAAGACGGCCATGTAAAAACAGCATCTTACCAGAGCTCTCTCACAAATTGGGTCAGATACCTCTAAAAAAGTGAATCTGAGCAGAATCTGAGCCACTAGTAGACTGAGTGGGGCAAATTTCCAAGCCAGGAGAGTCCACAGGGATGACAGGGTAGACCAGTAGGTGGGGAAAGTGCTGGGCATGCAGAGCTACACCAGACAATACCAAAGCTGAAGCAGCCGTGGAACTCAGCCAGCAATCCAGACTGGGCACGCAAAACTAGTGGTGATCCCCAGGTCTCCCAGCCCAGGACGGAAGTCTATTGGAGCTATGGGAGACAGCAGTGCAGTGCCTGTAGCCACAAGAATAACTGCTCCTGAGGCTTGCAGTTCACAGTCTAAAGGTTTGAAACTAGCCTTCTTGAACTTCCTGGAGGCATGATGGTGAAATAAAATAGCTCTCATCTCTCCTTTTCACCCAGAGAATACTCCTTCAGGAGAAATGTTGAAATAGAGAAGCCAGAAGTGGGGCTTCAGTAGCCAAAAAACAGGAATTCCTGAAGGCCCAGGGGGGTGGAGCCAGCAAGGGTTAACACCAGGAACCCAGAGTCGCCTTCGCATAGCCAGGGGAAGTGGCAGACACCAGGACAGACAATGGCTGAGACCGCCCCTCCCCCACACCTCACAAAACCAGATGGCATAGCACACAAAGCCAGTAATTAGACCCACAGTTCCCAGAACAAGAATCCTGGGACAGAGTCCCCTGAGCCCCAGAAGCAGAAATCCACTTTAAAGCCAGGAAAAAGTTAACCTACATGAAGAAGCATTTGAGGAAACTGGGGACCTTTGATTCTTTTAATGGAAACAGAGAAGATCAAAATACCAATTCAGAAGAGGACAGCATGGGCACTATACCCACATCTGAAACTTCAAAAGGGAATGTTAACTGGTCTCAAGCCCTAAAAGCATTCCGGGAACAGCTCAAGGAAGATTTTAAAAACCAAATTAGAGAGGTAAAAGAAAAAAATGGAAAAAAATTCACTGATGAGAACAAATCTTTAAAAAGTAAAATTGGCAAAATGGCTAAGGAGATTCAGAATCTATTCAGAGAGAATGATGCCCTGAAAAGCAAAATTACCAAATGTAAAAGGAAACTCAGAACAAAATGAAGATAACAATTCATTAAAAATTAAAATTGAGCAAATAGAAACTAATGACTCTATGAGCCATCAACAATCAGTCAAACAAAATCTAAAGAATGAAAAAAATAGAAGAAAACATGAAATATCTGATTAGAAAAACAACTGACTTGGAAAATGGACCCAGGAAAGACAATCTAAGAATTATTGGTCTGCCAGAAAGCCATGATGAAAAAAAAGAGCCTGGGCAGTATCTTCCAAGAAATCATCAAGGATAACTGCCCAAGGTCATAGGACCAGATGGTAAAATAGTCATCGAAAGAGTCCACTGAAAGAGATCCTAAACTGAAAACTCCAGGAAATATTATAGCCATATTCTAGAATTAGCAGGTCAAGGAGAAAATACTGCAAGGAGCCAGAAAGAAACAATTCAAATATGCAGAACTATAATCAGGATCACACAGGATCTTGCAGCTTCCATAATTAAATGACAAGAGAAATTGGAATATGATATTCTGAAAGGCAAAGGAGCTTGGACTGCAACCAAATATCAGCTATCCAGCAAAACTGGGGATAATTTTTCAGGCAAGGAGATGGGCATTCAATGAAATAAGGGAATTCCAGACCTTCCTGATGAAAAGGCCAGAGCTCAATGGAAAATTTGATCTCTAAATAAAAACTCAAGAGACACATAAAAAGGTAAACGGGGGGAAAAACCCTTGTTAATCAATAAGGACAAATTATTTACATCTTTATATAGCATTATATTGTTTCATATATGTTTATATATATATATATGTCAATCTTGAGAATAGTACAGTTATTATGACAATTTAAAGGTATATACATAGACTGTAGATGTCAGTATAAAATAACTGATATAATGATAAAAACGTAATTAAGAAGGAGGGTTTTGGGAGAAGAGGTAAGGAGGTAGTCAAAAAGTGTAATTACATCACACGAAGAGGCACAAGAACATTATATTAGAGGGAAAGAAGGGAGGGAGAAGAGCAGTATTTGAGCTTTACTCTCATTGCATTTGGTTCCAGAAGGGAAGGACATACTCTGATAAGTACAGAAATCAAACTTGCCCTACAGGCAGCAGGACGGGAAAGGGGAAAGAAAAGGGAGGGGGCTATCAGAAGGGAGGGAAGAAGCAGCAAGGGGAAAAAGATAAGGGAGAGGAATCAAGAGGGAAGTTAAATTGAGGAAGGCAGTGGTCAAAAGCAACACTCTTTGGAGGAGTGGAAGGGAGAAGGGAGAAATGAGCATAAAGAGGAGGGAAATGGGATGAAGAAAAAGACACATGACAATCATAACTCTGAATGTGAATGATGAACTCTGCCATAAAATGGAAGCAGATAGCAGAATGGATTAAAAACCATAATCCTACCATATGTTGTTTACAAGGAACACATTTGAGACAGGGGGCTACACACAGGGTAAGGGTAAAAGACTGGAGTAGAATGTATTGTGCTTCAGCTAAAGTGAAAAAAGCAGGGGTAGCAATCTTAACAGACAAAGCAAAAGCAAAGATAGAGAAGGAAGGGCACTATATCCTGCTAAAAGGCACCACAGACAATGAAGCAATATCATTATTTAACATATATGCACCAAGTGGTATAGCATGCAAATTCTTAGAAGAGAAGTTAGGGGAGGTACAGGAAGAAATAGACAGCAAAACTATACTAGTGGGGGACATCAACCTCCCCCTCTCTGAACCTCAAAATAAACAAGAAAGAAATTAAGGAGGTGAATAGAGTTTTAGAACAAGCAGATATGATAAACCTCTGGAGAAAAGTGAATGGGGATAAAAAGGAATATACTTTTTTTCTCAACAATACATGGCACATACTCAAAAACTGACCATGTACTAGGGCATAAAAACCTCACAATGTAATACAGAAAGGCAGAAGTAGTCAATGCGTCCTTTTCAGATCATGATGCAATAAAAATTATTTGTAATAAAGGACCATGGAAAAAGAAATTAAAAATTAATTGGAAACTAAATAATCTGATCTTAAAGAATGAGTAGACCAAAGAATAAATCATAGAAACAATTAGTGACTTTATCCAAGAGAATAACAATAATGAGACAACATATCAAAACTTATGGGATGCAGCAAAAGCAGTTCTTGGGGGAAGTTTTATATCTCTAAATGCTTACATGAATAAAATAGAGAAAAAGGAGATCAATGAATTGGGCACACAACTGAAAAGCTAGAAAAAGAACAAATTGAAAATCTTCAATTAAGTAGCAAATTAGAAATACTGAAAACCAAAGGAGAGATTAATAAAATTTAAATCAAGAAAATGATTAAATTAATAAATAAAACTAAGAGCTGGTTTTATGAAAAAAACCAATAAAATTGAGAAACCTTTGGTCAATTTGATTAAAAAAAAAGAAAGAAGAAAACCAAATTACCAGTATCAAAAATGAAAAGGGTAAATTCACCTCCAATGAAGAGTAAATTAAAACAATAATTAGGAATTATTTTGCCCAATTTTATGCCCATAAATTTGACAACCTGAGGGAAATGTATAGTAGTCAACAACTATAGAATCTACTCTTTGATAAACTCAAAGAATCTAGCTTCTGGGCTAAGAATTCACCATTTCACAAAAACTGCTGAGAAAATTGGAAAATGGTATGGCATAAACTGGACATAGACCAATATTTTACACCATATACCAAAATAAAGTAAGAATGGGTTCATGACTTAGGAATAAAGACTGATACTATAAGCAATTTGGGAGAGCAGGGAATAGCTTACGTATCAGATTTGTGGGAAAGGGAAGAATTCATGACCCAAGAGATAGAAAGCATTACAAAATGCAAAATGGATAATTTTGCTTAGGTTAAATTGAAAGTTTTTGTATAAACAAAGCCAATGCAACAAAGATTAGGAGGGAAGCAGAAAATTTGGAGTAAATCTTTACAACCAATGTGTCTGATAAAGGCCTCATATCTAAAATATACAGGGAACTGAGCCAAATTTATAGGAATACCAATCATTCCCCAATTGAAAAATCATCAAAGGATATGAACAGGCAGTTTTCAGAGGAAGAAATTAAAGATATCTATAGGCATATGAAAAAATGCTCTAAATCACTATTAATTAGAGAAATGCAAATCAAAAACAGCTATTAGGTACCACATCTCTCCTGTCAGCTTGGTTCACGTGACAAAACAGGAAAATGATAAATTATGGAGAGGATGTGGGAATGTTGGAACATTAATACATTGTTGGTGGAGTTGTGAACAGATCTAGCCATTTTGGAGAGCAATTTGGAACTGTGCCCAAAGGGCTATACAAATGTGCATACCCTTTGACCCAGCAATACCACTTCTAGGGCTATATCCCAAAGAGATCACACAAGTGGGAAAGGGAACCATATGTACAAAAATATTTATAGCAGCTCTTTTTGTAGTGGCAAAGAATTGGAAATCAAGGGGATGGATGCCCATTAATTGGGGAATGGCTAAACAAGTTGTAGTACATGAATATAGTGGAATTCTATTATGCTATAAGAAATGGGGAAGATAGATGGCGGCTGGTAAACAGGGACTACTGTGAGCTCCGTACCGAGTCCCTCCAAAAACCTATAAAAAATGGCTCTGAACCAATTCTAGAATGGCAGAACCCACAGAACAGCAGAGGGAAGCAGGGCTCCAGCCCAGGGCAGCCTGGATGGTCTCTGGGTGAGGTCTATCCCACACGGAGCTGGGAGCTGGGAACGGAGTGGAGCAGAGCCCAGCCTGAGTGGCGTGGAACAACCAAACTTGGAGTCGGGCGGATGGGGCTCCTAGCGCCCTGAATATGTGAGCTGCAGCAGTTACCAGACCCCTCGACCCAAAAACACCAAAGACAGCTGAGAAGGTTAGTGGGAAAAGCTGCTGGAGTGGAAGGAGTTCGTGGTTCGGCTTCCAGCCCTGGGGGCAGCAGAGGTGGGGCAGCTACAGTTGCTGCTGCTTCCGGGCCCAGGCCCACCTGGTGGGAGGAATTAAGTGGCGGATCAGAGCAGGAGTGCACAGCCTGCTAAAGATCTAAGCCCAGCCCGGGCTGGGGGTTCTTGGGGAAGGAGGAGTGCAGGTGTGACAGAGCTGGCACCTCCCCCGCCAAACGTGGAACATAGAACTCGTTAGTCTACAAGCAGTCATACCCCACTGAAAAACTCAAGGGTCAAGTTAGTTGGCTGGGAATATGGCCAGGCAACGAAAGCACACCCAGATGCAGTCTCAGACTTTGGATTCTTTCTTTGGTGACAAAGAAGACCAAAACATACAGCCTAAAGAAGACAGCAAAGTCATAGAGCCTACAACAAAAGCCTCCAAGAAAAACATAAACTGGTCCCAGGCCATGGAAGAGCTCAAAAAGGATTTGGAAAAGCAAGTAAGAGAAGTAGAGGAAAAATTGGGAAGAGAAATGAGAAGGATGCAAGAAAACCATGAAAAACAAGTCAATGACTTGCTAAAGGAGACCCAAAAAAATACTGAAAAATACACTGAAGAAAACAACACCTTAAAAAATAGACTAACTCAAATGGCAAAAGAGATCCAAAAAGCCAATGAGGAGAAGAATGCCTTGAAAGGCAGAATTACCCAAATGGAAAAGGAGGTCCAAAAGACCACTGAAGAAAATACTACTTTAAAAATTAGATTGGAGCAAGTGGAAGCTAGTGACTTTATGAGAAATCAGGATATTATAAAATCAGAACCAAAGGAATGAAAAAATGGAAAACAATGTGAAATATCTCATTGGAAAAACCACTGACCTGGAAAATAGATCAAGGAGAGATAATTTAAAAATTATTGGACTACCTGAAAGCCATGATCAAAAAAAGAGCCTAGATACCATCTTTCAAGAAATTATCAAGGAGAACTGCCCTGATATTCTAGAGCCACAGGGCAAAATAGAAATTGAAAGAATCCATCGATCGATCACCTCCTCAAATAGATCCCAAAAAGAAATCTCCTAGGAATATTGTCGCCAAATTCCAGAGCTCCCAGATCAAGGAGAAAATACTGCAAGCAGCCAGAAAGAAACCATTTGAGTATTGTGGAAACCCAATCAGAATAACCCAAGATCTGGCAGCTTCTACATTAAGAGATCGAAGGGCTTGGAATGTGATATTCTGGAGGTCAATGGAGCTAGGATTAAAACCTAGAATCACCTACCCAGCAAAACTGAGTATCATGCTCCAAGGCAAAATATGGATTTTCAATAAAATAGAGGACTTTCAAGCTTTCTCAGTGAAAAGACCAGAACTGAAAAGAAAATTTGACTTTCAAACACAAGAATCAAGAGAAGCATGAAAAGGTAATCAAGAAACAGAAATTGCAAGGGACTTACTAAAGTTGAACTGTTTTGTTTACATTCCTACATGGAAAGATGACATATATGATTCATGAGACCTCAGTATTAGGGTAGCTGAAGGGAATATGCATATATATATATATGTTTATGTATATATATATATGTGAATGAGTATGTATGTATATATCTATGTGTATATGTATGTATGTATGTATGTATATGTGTGTATGTGTATGTATATATATATATATATGTGTGTGTGTGTGTGTGTGTGTGTGTGTAAAAGAGAGAGAGCAGACACAGGGTGAGTTGAAGATGAAGGGAAGATATCTAAAAGAAATAAAATGAAATTAAGGGATGAGAGAGCAACATACTGAGAGAGGGAGATAGGGTAAGATAGAATGGGATGGATTATCTCGCATAAAGGTGGAAAGAGGAAGCAGTTCTGTGGGAGGAGAGGAGAGGGCAGGTGAGGGGGAAATGAGTGAACCTTGCTCTCATCAGATTTAGCCTGAGGAGGGAATACCATACATACTCAGTTGGGTATCTTACCCCACAGGAAAGAAGAGGGAGGAAGACAAAAAAAAATAAAAGGGGGGGGAAGGAGAGAGGGGAGGGCAGACAGGGGTGGAGGTAATCAAAAAAAACACTTTGGAAAGGGGATAGGGTCAAGGGAGAAAATTCAATAAAGCGGGATGGGTCGGGAAGGAGCAAAATGAAGTTAGTCTTTCACAACATGAGTAGTGTGGAAGGCCGATACATAATGATACACATGTGGCCTAGGTTGAATTGCTCAACTTCTTAGGGAGGGTGGGTGGAAAGGGAAGAGGGGAGAGAATTTGGAACCAAAAGTTTTAAAAACAGATGTTCAAAAAAAAAAGTTTTTGCATGCAACTAAAAAATAAGTTACACAGGCAATGGGGCATAGAAATTTATCTTGCCCTACAAGAAAGGAAGGGAAAAGGGGATGAGAGGGGAGGGGGGTGATAGAGGGGAGGGCTGACTGGGGAACAGGGCAACCAGAATATATGCCATCTTGGAGTGGGGAGGAGGGTAGAAATGGGGAGAAAATTTGTAATTCAAATTCTTGTGAAAATCAATGCTGAAAACTAAATATGTTAAATAAATAAATTTAAAAATAAAAGAAATGGGGAAGATACAGACTTCATAATAACCTGGAAAGACTTACATGATCTGATGCTGTGAGAGCAGCAGAACCAGGAGAATGTTGTATACAACCACAAACATATTGATGCTGTGATGACTAACTTTGATAGACTTGCCTCTCCTCAGCAGTACAAGCCTCAAAGACAGCTCCAAAGACTCATGATGGAAAAAGCTAGCTACATACAGAGAAAGAACTGTGGAGTCTGAATGCAGATTGAGGCAAAATATTTGCTCTCCTTTTTGCCTCTTCTTTTTTGGTTTTGTTTCTTTTCTCTCATGATTCATTCCATTGGTCATAATTCTTCTTTGGAACTTGTATATTGTGTAAATAAGTTTAATGTGGAGGGTTATGTAGAATCTATATAAGACTGCATAGGTGAGGGAAGGGAAGAAAATTTGAAACTCAAGAACTTGTAGAACTAAGTGTTGTAAACTAAAAACAAAAAATCTAATTTAAAAAAGGGAATGCAGGGAATAGTGTCCTCCCTTCTCCAGGGCCAAGTTTTATCAGTGATGGGATTGCTTGTACTCATTATCTCATAGAATGATTTTGATTAAAACATTCTTCAAAATGGAAAAAAATAAATGAAATATCTGACATAAAAAAGCAAAATTAGCTAAATGGTAAAAAAAGTACAAAAATCCACTGAAGAGAAGAACTTCTTAAAAAGCATAATTTACTAAATGGGAAAAGAGGTACAAAAATGCATGGAATTAAACAATCCCTTAAATAATAAAGCTGGCCAAATGGAAAAAGCAGTAGAAAAACTCACTGAAGAAAATAATTCCTTAAAAATTAAAATTGGAAAACTGTAATGAGTCCATGAAACATTAAGAAGCAAAGATGAAAGAATAAAAATATAGAAGAAAATGTGAAATATCTCACTGGAAAAACAACTGACATGGAAAATAGATCCAACACAGCAAATTTGAGAATTATTGGACTACCTGAAAGCCATGATCAAAAAAAGTACCTGGACATCATGCTTTAAGAAATTATCAAAGAAAACTGCCCTAATATTCTAGAACCAGAGAGTAAAATAGAAATTGAAAGAATCCACCCATTAACTCTTGAAAGAGATCCTAAAATGAAAACCCCCAGGAATATTATAGCCAAAATGCAGAGTTCTTAGGCTAAGGAGAAAATATTGTAAGCAATCAGAAAGAAGCAAGTTAAATATTGTGAAGCTACAGTCAGGATAACAGAAAATTTAATAGCTACCATATTAAAGGATCAAAGGGCTTAGAATGTCTTATTTTGAAGGGCTAAGGAGCTAGGAATACAATCTAGAATTGCCTACTCAGCAAAACTATCCTTCAGAAGGAAAAATGGGCATTCAATGAAATGGTGGACTTTCAAGCATTCCTGACAAAAAAAACCAGATCTGAATAGAATTTTTTTTTGAATATCAAATAAAAGACTCAAGAGAAGCATGAAAAAGTAAACAAGAAAGTGAAATCATGAGGGATTCTATAAGGTTAAATTGTTTACACTTCTACATGGGAAAATGAGTTTTGTAACTGCTAAGAATTTTATCAGTATTAGGACAGTTATAAGGAGTATACATAGAGAGAATGGGTGTGAGCTCAATATGATGAGACAATTTCAAAAACAAATTAAGTTAATGGTTGAGGAAAAGGGATGCACTGGGAGATGGAGGAAGGGAAAAGTAGATTAGGGTAAATTACCTCACATAAAAGAGGCATGAAAGAAAGAGCTTTTACAGTGGAGGAAAAGATGGGGAGTGGGCAATGCTTGAACCTTACTTTCATCAGAATTGGTTCAAAGAGGGTATAACATATGCACTTAGTTGGATATAGAGATATATCTCCCCTTAAATGGAAATAGGTGGGGAAGGAGATAAGAGAAATGGGGATAATGGGAGGATGAGTTGGTGAGGTGGTGATCAGCAGCAAAACAGACTTGAGGAGGGACAGGGTGAAAAGGAAGAGAGAAAGATGAATAGGGGAGAATAGAATGGAGAGAAATACATAGTTACTAATCATAACTGTGCATGTGAATGGGATGAAATCACCTATAAACAGAAGTAGATAGAGTGGATTAAAAACCAGAACCCAACAATATCCTATTTATAAGAAATACACTGGAAACAGAGAGAGACACGCAGAGTAAAAATAAGGGGCTGCAGCAGAATATATTATGCTTCACCTGAAATACAAAAAGTGGGGGTTGCAATCATGATCACAGACAAAGAAAAAGCAAAAATAGATCTAAATAAAAGAGATAAGCAGGGAAACTACATTTTGATAAAAGGTACCATAGACAATGAAGTAATATTAATACTAAACATATAAGTACCAGATGGCATACCATCCAAATTCTTACAGGAAAAGTTACATGAGCAACAGGGGGAGATAGACAATAAAACCATACTAGTGAGGGTCCTCAAATTTCCCCTCTCAGAACTAGATAAATCTAACCAAAAATAAACAAGAAAGAAGTTAAGAACCTGAAGAGTATTTTAGGAAAGTTAGATATGATAGGCCTCTGGAGAAAATTGAGTGTGAATAGAAAGAAATATACCTTTTTCTCAGTGGTACATGAACCTCCACAAAAATTGACCATGTATGAGGGCATAAAAACCTCACAACCAAATGCAGAAAAGCAGAAATATTAAAGATATCCTTTTGAGATTGTAATGAAATAAAAATTACATTTAATAAAGTGCTACAGAAGCATAGATTACAAATTAATTGGAAACTAAATAATCTAATCTTAAATAATGAGAGGATCAAAGAACAAATCATAGAAACAATCACTAATTTCATTAAAGAAAATGAAGATAATGAGATAACATACCAAAATTTATGAGATGCAACCAAAGCAGTACTTAGGGGGAAATTTATATCTTTAAACACTTACATCAATAAAATAGAAAAAGAGCAGATCAATGAATTGGTCACGTAAATAAAAAAAACACTAGAAAAAGAACAAATCAAAAATCCCCAATTAAACACCAAATTGGAAAACCTGGAAATCAAAAGAGAGATTAATTAAATTGAAAGTAAGAAAACCATTGAACTAATAAATAAAAGTAGGAACTTGCTTTATAAAAAACAGTAAAATAGATAAACTATTGCCTAATTTAATTTAAAAAATGAGAAAATCAATTTACCAGTTATCAAAAATTAAAATGATGAATTCACCACCAATGAAGAGGAAATTAAAGCAATTATTATGTGTTATTTTGTCCAGTTATATGCCAATAAATCTGACAATCTGAGTGAAATGGATGAATATTTACAAAAGTATAAATTACTCAAATTAAAAGAGGCAGAAATAAAATATTTAAATAACCCTATCTTATAAAAAGAAACTGAACAAGCCATAAATGAGCTCCCTAAGAAATGGGTTCACAAATGAATTCTACCAAACATTTAAAGTACAATTAATTTCAATACTATATAAACTATTTGGGGAAACAGGCAAAAGAGTCTTTCCAGATTCCTCCTATGACACGAATATGGTGCTGATACCTAAACCAGAAAGAACAAAAACAGAAAGAAAACTATAGACAAATTTCCCTAATGAATATTGATGCAAAAATTTTAAATAAAATACTAACAAGGAGATTACAGCAATATATCACAAATATCATGCACTATAATCAAGTGGGATTTAAACCGGAATGCAGGACTTGTTCAATATTAGGAAAACTATAAGCATAACAAAAACAACAAAAAGCATATGATTATCTCAATAGATGCAGAAAAAGCATTTGACAAAATACAACACTCATTCCTGTCATTTAAAAAAAACAAACACTGGCAAGCATAGGAATAAATAAAGATTTCCTTAAAATGACAAGTAGTATCTCAAACCATCAGTAAGCTGTCATGATAAAAATCTATGATGAAGAGAAACTGAAGCACAAAAGTTTCAAGCATAATCTCTCTATTGGCAAGGGTAGCAAGTGCCAGTAATAGAAGTCAATGGCCCCTCAGTGACCAGACATCATTTAAAAAAGACAGCAGTCATTTATATGGTTGGTTACATAATGCTAAACTAGGATTGTGATTGGTCTATAGAAGAGGTGGAATAAAGGTGTAGGTGGGCTTACATTTGGCATTATCATGCTGATCTTCAAAAGGGGGTTTCCAAAATCCAGGGCAACGGGAAAAACACAGAGTTCATCAATAGCTTCTGGAAAGTCTTATATTGGGCAACCCCCTACAACTCCCTAGTCTAGTGCTAGGCTTGTGACCAGGCAAAACGTCTCATCCACTCAATGAGTCCAGGCTGTAGAACCAAGAAATGGGGACATTATTCTTATGAGGAAGTCAAAACATCATATAGACCCCAATGTTAAGAATACTAATTCTTAAGTACTGATTCTAGTGATTAGATACAATTCTCAATTAATAATTAACAAATAATACAGAATAAGGTAGGGGATCAATTTTCAATTTCACAAAGCATTATCTGTAATGAGGATGAACTAGAAGCTTTCCCGATAAGATCAAGGATGAAGCGAGGATGCTCATTATCACCACTATTATTCAATATTATACCAAAATTGCTAGCTACAGCAATTAGAGAAGAAAAAGAAATTAAAAGAATTAAAATAGGCAATGAGGAAAGAAAACTATCATTCTTTGCAGAAGATATGATGATATGCTCAGAGAATTCTAGAGAATCAACTAAAAAACTACTTGAAATACTTAACAACTTTAGGAAAATTGCAGGATATAAGATAAATCGACATTAGCATTTCTTTATAGAAGCAGCAAGAGATAGAAAGAGTAATTCCATTTAAAATATCTGTAGACAATATAAAGTACTTAGAAGTCTATTTGCCATTTGTTTATGTCAAATTTAAAAGCTTTCGCACAAACTCAATGTTTGAGATAGTTCAGGTAATTTCCTGCTTACTCTGCCCATCTTGGCTCCTGAAAGTCAATCCTATGTGTTCTTGTAGCCAAAACTTGGGAAAATAGTACACATTACTATCAGGAAGGGTTTTCAAAAGAAAGAAAGAAAAAAGAAAACATCCTAGTCTTGTATAAGACCAAGGTGTGTTTTGTTCATACCTGAAATATTTTAAAATTATATATTTCATTGATGTCTTTTATCATCAAAGACATTTCAGGGGGAAAGGTCTCAACCTTTCCCCTACAATAAGGTGCAGAATTAAAAATTATTCCTTGCTTCAAAGAAACACAAGTAAGCAAAAATATCTCAGTTACTGCATCTCAATAAACATCAGCAGCTCCCTACTACCTTCAAGACCAAATAGCAAAACCTCTGTTTCCCTTTCAAAGATCTTCATAACTTTTGATAATACCCCTTACTGTCAGGTTGTATGAGCAAGTTTCATCCTTCCAAACATGTCCATTCGTGTTTGGGCCATGGACCAATCTACTATCAGTGTGTTTCCAGGAGATTGAGGATATCTTGGATATATTGGTCTGGGTGTATCTGCAGGTATGAGGAAATAACTAGGGACTTAGCTATTTAGATTGCAAGCCATAGCCACTGTTGTTGAAACCTGGTTCCAAAGTATGCTAAATTATCTCTTGCCAAACATAAAGTAACTGTGAGGTGCCTTCTATCTCTAACCTTCAGATACACGTAACCCAGAGAGAAGAAGGAAGCACCCTCACACCAGATATCAATCCTGTGTTATAACTAAAAACTGAGTCCATCGCCATTATTATCATTTGGATTGCTTTTGCTCACACTGGCCAATGTTGAAATTAATTTGACACCATTTTGCTTATTCATTTATCCTTAAAGCTCTCCCTGCAGTATATTTGCATTGGCTTATCATTTTGGTACTCAATGTCATCTGTAAATTTGAAGATTTTGCCGCACACTTTTTCTTCTAAATCATTTATGAAAACATCATGAGGCCATTTCAGCAGTGATCTCTGGGAGACCTCAGTGTTGACACTTCTCCATCCAGAGAAATGCCTGTTTATTCCTACTCTGCTTTCTGTCACTAAAGTAATTTCCCCACCCATGATAATACTCTTGGACAATTTTGCCCCCTCTCCAACATATAACCAATACCATGGTAACTCAATTTTTAAAAATAACCTTTGGTGTACAACCTTGCCAGGGGCTTATTGGAAGTCTAAATAAATTATATCCAGTGGTTTTTCCTTGTGCGCATGCTTTTATGCTTTTTTCAAGTTCTCTAGTAAGGCAGGATTTCCCTTCATATACACTATATTGCCTTTACCCCAACAAATTGTTTGCTTAAAAAAATGTTTAATAATTCTAACTTTTTTTGGAGATTACACCAGGTTGCCTGGTAGGGGAATAAGACTCATCAGCCTATGTTCACCACCTTCTCTAGAACTTCCGGTAAGTGTAGGGGGGTTACATTTACTGATGTTCTGGCCTTGTTGTGATGGGATAAGGACCCACTAGACATGCAGGATATTTTTAGTGGAAATGCAATGGACAAATTATACTATAACTGATGGAAAATGGCCATACCTGTAAGGAAAATATAAAGAGAAAGTGTTGTGTGATTAACAACAAGAAGAAAGGATATCTTGAATAAGTTGGAGGTTACCAACCGTAATTGGAACAGGCTGATTAAAATCACAGCATGAGCCAACTACTCCTCAAAGTATACATAAATTTCATGATGGTAACTGAACTACATAGACCAGGGTTTCCTAACATGGGTTCTATGAATTGTAAGGGGTAGATATGTGAATTGCCCGGGTAGCTTGTGTATATACACATGTGTCTCTCTAGGGTGCTATTCATGCTTGTAAGGAGGCATGAAGAGATATTTCTGGAATCTTCTCTACTCTTCTCACCCTTCTTCAAGGGAGACTTTGATTCCTGGCCACTCTGCTCTCCTCAGATAAAATATACTAGGCTAGAATTATATCTATCCACTCCCCCTAAACGTTGTTAGCATGGGGAAAATAATTTTTAAGCTTCAAGCTGAGTTCCTGACTACTCTCCCTTAATGGCATAGGAGTGATTCCAAGGTAGACATCAAGGATTGACAGCCTTCTGTGTTGGTAAGCAAAATGGGCTCTTAGCACTTAGTTAGCTTTTGCTTCCTTTAAGTGATTCAGTGTATTTCATTGAGCCTTACTAGGTGCTAAGCCCCAGGCCCAAACCCCTATTAGGTGTGAAACCTATGTGGGTGTGACTTGGTAACCAAGGAGGGCCTAGTTTACACATGAGTTTGAGTGATAGGTTTGGGACATCAGAAGCTCTTAGACCACGTGGGTTTAAGTCGCCTCTTTGTGACGATTTTAAGTCACGTCGGTGAGTCGCATGTGTGACTCACCCCTGACCCTGAAAAAGATATAAAACCAGGGATTGGTTTCCTTTTCTTTGGAGCTCTTACCCACAGCAGTGGTGGTGCATGTGACTCTGGGCCTGCCCCTTTCGTGAGCTCCCAGGCTGAACCTAGGTGTTGGTAACTATGAATCTGTATTTGGTCTGTCTGTTGATATTTGTAATTTGTTTGTAATTTGCTCTGAAGTTCAGTGTGCTGGTCTTTTCCCCTGAACTAAGTAACTGATATTTGTATGCTGAATTAAAGTAAGCTTGTCAACCCCTTAACGTAGCTTTCCTTAGTTAAACAGATCAAAAGAACCTGTGCTTTTGCAGTGTGCTGGTAGCGTTGTTGTTGGGCTTGGGTTGGTCTTACACCCCCACAACAGCTGCTAGCCAGATAGTTGAAACACCTTCCCACCAAATATCATTTCCTCAAAAAACATACGTGTAGCAAATGGTAAATAAACACATTTATCCTAGCCTACAGCAAAAAGAAATTAGAGAAGTTATACAGATGAGAACATACTAGATAATTCACAGCTGTCTCATTGGAACCCTGATATCCCAGTTCAACCAAGAGAGTCCTAGATCTCATCCAAAGGGAAATTCCCTGAAGTCTCTACTGTAGCAACCTGGGAATAGGGACATGATCAAGGTATTGGCTCTTCTATGTGTTGGCTTCTTCTCAGAGCCTTTCTCTCCCTTCAGGAACATGAAGAGAATCTGGAACCATGTATCTTCGTTCCTGAAGCTGCAAGTCAGAAAGTGACTAGGACCTCTCTTCCTCTCAGTCAGGTGTGGAGCATTGGTCTCTACCATTGAGAAAAGTCTTATATAAATGGGCTTTGAGCTCTGGGTTGCATTTTAAAAATATTTTTATAACTCTATTTCACTATAATTAATCCTGTGAATTTTATTTTATGCATGTAAGAAACATTCTGAGAAAAGTCTTCATCAGACTGCAAAATGCAATCCATGACACAAAAAAAGTTTAAGAATTTCTTGCATAGAGTGAGTGGAGCAGAGCCAGGAGAACATTATACACAACCACAGATATATGGATTCTGTGAGGACTAACTCTGACAGACTTTGCTCTTCTCAGCAGCACAAGGTGCAAAGACAACTCCAAAGGACTCACGATGGAGAATGCTATCTACATCCAGAGAAAGAACTATGAAGTATAAATGCAGATTGAGGCATACTTTATGCTCACCTTTTTTTCTTCTTTTTTGTTTTTGTTTTTGGGGTTTTTTTGCTTCTGTTTCTTCTTTCTCATGATTCATTCCATTGGTCATGATTCTTCTCCACAACTTGACTAGTGTATAAATTAATTCAATGTGAAGTTATAAGTGGAAGATATATGGGACTCCATGCTGTCTTGGGGGGGAAGGGGGAGAGGGAGGGAAGAAAATCTGGAACTCAAAATTATGTAGAACCAAGTACTGTAAACTAAAAATAAAAAAAAATAATAAAAAAGAATTTCTAGCATAAACCCATTCCTCCTGTCTCCTAAGAGAATCCTCATCAGGGAACTATGGGATGGTATAACTGCATACTTAATAGACAGATTGCATAACAAAATATTATGGGATACAAACCATAGGAATATATAGGGAAGGAAAGTAGGTATGATCAACATGAGGAATTCACGGATTAAAAAACCTCTGTGACTGTGGGATAGTTGAGTTGGGTTGCAGCAGTAGGGCACTGCCTGCTTCCATGGACAAAGTGAATTATGTGGCTCAGTAGTCAGTCAAATAAGCATTTATTAAGCACTTACTATGTGCAAAGCACTATGTTAAATCTGCCAGTACAAAAAGAGGCAAAAGCATAACCCCTTATTCTAAGGGGGTAAACCACATGCAAACAACTAGGTATTGTGTGTGTGTGTGTGTGTGTGCGTGTGCGTGTGTGTGTGTGTGTGTGTGTGTGCTGTATATAGAGGTTATATACTGTGTAATTGGAAGGTAATCTCAGAGGGAAGGGGCTAGCAGCAAGAGAACTGCGAATGGTCAACAGCCAAAGGTAGCATTTGAGTCGAGTCTTGAAGCATGAAAATCAGAAGGCTGAGTTCTAGAGGTCGAGCCATCCGGGACAGGCAGTGAGAAGGCTCAGAATTGAGAGACAGAGTGTTGTGTGCCAGGAACTACAAGTAGGCCAGTATAGTTAAATAGCAGAGCATGAGAAGGGGAATGAAGTGCAAGGAGGGTAGGAAGGCTTAAGGTTAACCCAGGTTGTGAAGATTTTTAAATGTTTTACATTTGGCCCTGAGGGTAACAGAGAGTTACTAGAATTTATTGAGTGTGGTTTGGGGGTGATATAAAGCCAGAAATGAACTTTAGGGGGGAAAAATAACAACTTTGGCAGCTGAATGGAGGTTGGATCGAAGTGAGAAAGGACTTGAGGCAAGGAGACCAATTAGAAGGCTATCATTGCAACAGGCCAGGTATAACTTTGTGAGGGCTTGAACCTGAGTGGCGGCTGTGTGACTGGAGAATAGGGGACACATAAAGAAGGTGTTGTGAAGGTAGAAACAAGTAGATTTAACAACATTTTAATAGACTGTGTCATTAAAACTCTCAGTCCTATTACCCTGTGACCCCAACTTTCTAAAACAGAGGTGTCAAACACTCAGTTCAGCCACAAAACTCCCTAGTTCAGCACTATTCAGATTAAAATATAATTCAGAAAATTTTAACAAAATATGTAGAAATACAATGCAACATAGATAATGTTAATTTGTGCTTTTTAAGTCAATATGCAGCAAATTTTACATTACTGGAAAGTGATGTGATAAAAGTAGGTCACAGCAGGAGCAAGCTTTTAAAAGGTGAATAGAAACAGTGGTAAACAACCAGACAGAATACACATTCAAAAGATACTGACAGTTTCATCTAGTTTTTATAAAGTTCTAAGATGGATGCCCACTCCAGCTTGTCAATTAAGTATAAACTATATTTTGCGTGAACAGCTAGGTGGCACAATGGGTAGTGTGCTGGAGTCAGGAAGACTCATCTTCATGAGTTCAAATCCAGCCTCAGACATTTACTAGCTGTGTGACCCTGGGTAAGTCATTTAACCCTGCTTGCCTTGGTTTCCCTATCTGTAAAATGAGCTGGAGAAGGAAATGGCAAACCACTATAATATCTTTACTAATAAAACCCCAAATGGGGTCATGAAGAGTCAGACATGATTGAGAGGACTGAATAACAACAAAATGGAGATAATGATACCTGTGGTGCTTACCTCATAGGAAGGGTACTACAGGTATAATTATCATTATTATTTTTGTGAGGTTCAAATGGGATAATGTATGCAAAGTGCTTTGCAAACCTTCTCCACAAAGGTTAGGCTAATTTTCCCCTAGAAGGTGACAAAGCTAGGACTTGATTGACCTGGAGGTGGGGGCAGTGCAGCTCAAGCTGCACTCGCTTAATGATATTTCCTAGTAGCATCTGGCTATATGGCTTCCAGGCCCACCTCCATGCCCTTCAGACATGTCAGATGTCCTAAGACTACACTAGCCTCCATATGCTGCCCTGTTAATCATACATGTTTCCATATGGAGGCAAGGAGGGCCATGTCTTCCCTAGCTAAGCACTACTATCTCTTCATTGAATATCCTTTTCAATGTTAGGGTTAGTAGATTTCTTTTTTAAAAAAATCTATTTAATGACTTGAGTGCCTAATTTTGTCTCAAAATCTCCAACCTCAGGACAAGAGATTTGCCCCTGCTAGTCAACATCATCCTTTCCCTGACAAATCCAGGGTCCAACCTCCCAGAAGTCATGTCTGTGATGAATCAATATGACCTTAGGAAGAGGAAGTGTTTTTTTTTAAATTTATTTTATTTTCAATTCACAGAAGAAAACAAGTGTTTCCATAACACAGTACAATAAAAAAGAAGATTGCACATGAAACAGCAAATCTATCATGCACAATTTGCTATTCTCTCCAAATATACAACAAAGTTATCATCTAAATTTTTTTCTTTTTTCTTCTTCCCCTCCACCCTAGAGATGGCTACCATAAGACACAAATAGGTATATACATAGAGTGTGTGCGTATGTATGTATGTATGTATACGTAAAATTATTCTATTCATGCTTCTATTTTTCAGTTCTTTCTCTGGATGCAGATAGTGCCTTTCTTCGTATGTCCTTTATTTTTAATTTATGTATTTATAATAGTCAAAATGACTTAGTCACTCAAAGTTCTTCTTAAAACAGTATTGCTGTTACTGTATACAATGGTTCTGCTCACTTTGCTCTTTATCATTTTGTGCAATTCTTTCTATGCCTTTCTAAGATCATTGAGCTCATCATTTCTTATAGCAATGTAGTATTGCATCACAGCCATACACCACAACTTGTTCAGCCATTCCCCAATTGATGGGGATCCCTGCAATTTCCATTTCTTTGCCTCCATAAAGAGAGCCACTATAAACATCCTATTCACATTTGGTTCTAATTCTTATTTGTGAATTCCCCTCCATCTTATTTTTACTATTTTCTTTCTCAGCCTCTCTTTTTACCCTAACCCTGTTACCTTATCTTCTCCTTCCAACGCCCCCCCCCATTTCACCCACCCCTCTAGGATTCCCCCTTGCTCCCATCCCTTCACAGCCTCAAGAAATTTCACCTCATGAACATTAACCTCACAGCATCAGCAACTTTCAGGTCATGAATTTTACCTCACAAACTTTCATCTAGGGAAGAGCTTTTCAATCCAGTACTTTCTTGGATTTAGTCTCCAGGAACACATAACTCATCCAAATAACTGGCTTTGGGACATGATTCCAGCTGATCCACACCTATCCTTCCTCATTCCTTCCTCTACTCAGTTACCTCAGCCTTAAGGTCCTTACCTCCTCCCTGGGCTCTCTATGCTCAGGTGCCCCACAACTGGCAGACTTACTTTCCTCCAGAATGGACTGGACAACTCCTTCTGAGAAAGGACCTGGGCAACCAAAGAATGGTGTTATTAAGAGGTGACTTGCTTTCTAACACCATCGGGGAGATGAAACTGTTGCTTTATAACTTGATGAACATATATTTACTTGGAAGAAGAAAAGCTCCTCAGTTGACTTGGTGGCAAGTCTGAGCCCTTGGATGAAGATGAGGGAGAATGTTTTTAGCCCCTGTAGAAGCAGGAGGTAGTTCCTCTAAGGAAGCCTCTAAGAGAGTAAAGATTTGGTATCATTCCCCTGATGTAGTTCTCAGGGAAGGAGAGGTGATGATGAGTGAGCCAGGGAACACTGAATGAGTAGCAGTACTGGGAGAACCTTGGTATCAACTTAAATCCTAGGACAGGCTGCATGCAAGAGGCTTATGATCTCAGTCACTTTACTATAGATGACCTTGATGGGTTATGAAAAGCTGTTCCCTGTTCTGGGACTCTGATATTCCTGGTGTTGCTTTTATTCATTGATTCATCTTCACCACCTTGCATCAGGAAACCTGCTGTGAACTACAAAGATTCGGCATTATCCAGTACATGGGCCAGATCACTGAGATCTGACACTCTGAAATGGAGATTAAAAGCCTAGAATTTCTGGCTTTTGTTCCCAGCTTTTTTTTCTCTTTTCTTTCTTCTTTTGTCAAATAGTGAGTCCTTCCCTCAGTAACTGGGGTCTTTGGTTTTATCTAACACTCTGCTCCCGTATGTTTGCATCTGCATGTGGCATACCTAATTTGTTCTACTGATCGATCACTCTATATTTTAATGAGTACCAAATCATTTTAATGATCACTGCTTTGTAGTACAGCTTGAGTTCTCATACTGATGTAACCCTTCCTTCCCATTTTTTTTATTATTACTCTTGAGATACTTGACAAATTGTTCTTCCATGTAAATTTCATTATTATTTTTTCTAGCTGTATAATATATTCTTTTGATATTTCAATATAGCACTGACTTAATTAAGAAAATTAATTTAAGTAGTATTGTCATTTTATTTTATAGGCTCAACCTACCTATGAAGAGTCAATGTTTCTCTAATTATTTAAGTCTTTATTTTTGCAAGAGATATGGTTCGATTCTTGTAGTTCTGGTGTGCATCTTTGTAGATACACTCTAAAATATTTTGTAGCTTCTGTGTTATTTTGAATGGAATAGGCTAGGTTTTCCCCCCCAAATGGCAATAAAATTGGAAATTGATTAGCCCAGGGGTAAGGCAAGGCTCAAACTGCCTCCTAGATGAAGCTTCCTACTCCCAGGGGTGGGGAACCTGTGGCCCTCTAGGTCCGCAAGTGCTGCCCTTTGACTAATTCAAACTTCACAGAATAAATCCCTTTAATAAAAACATTTATTCTGTAAAGCTTGGACTCAGTTAAAAGGTGGCACCCAAGGACCTAGAAGGCCACAGGTGGCCTGGAGGCCCACAGGTTCCCCACCCCTGTGACTAGCCTCTGGCCATATTAACCTGATTTCCTAGTTACCTAATGCATAAAAAGGCTCACCTGCATGAGCTCTTCAAGCTTGGCAGCTATTTCAAGACCACATGAGCCTCCCTACACCCTGACCTTCTGACTAGACATGTTTCTGTATACCAGCAAGGGGAGGGGCCACATCTTCCCCAGCAAAGCACTACTGTATCCTTGTAGAATATCCTTGCAATGATAAAGCTAAATAAACCTTAAAAAAACTGTTCAGTGACATTTAAGTACCTTATTTCATCCTAACATCAAATCTGAACTAATAGTGTACCAATCTGAGTCAGGCACATCCCAATAGAACCCAACATAGCATTATGCATGTAGTATGTACTTCTTCCTTGATCAACAAATATTTATTTTCTGACTCCTATAGCAGTCCTGAGCAATAAGCTCAGCACTGTAGGATATACAAAATTTAGACAAAGCATAATCCTTGCCCTCATGAATGGGACAATGAAATAGGGGATAAGACACAAACATAAACAATCATAATATACAATATTCAAAACAAATATGATATTAACTCTGACAGAAAGTTGTTACTTGGAAGAATGGGAAGATTCATAGAAAGTAAGGTAGTTTTGAAAAACCCTCTCCACTGGAAGAAGGGTGGGGGTGGGGGGGCAGAGAAGGGGCTAACTCTTATTGTGACAGATTATCTCTGCTCTAGGCATGTTATATTCTCCTGCCTTGGACCCCTGCCAGCCCACCCTCCACTCCTCACCCCACCCTTTATAGAATACGCCATGTCTGAAATTTTCTGACTTGAAACTTCAGTGCTTCATGGTACAGTGGGGGGCTTGCTGGACACTCCCAAATACCTTTCTGCCTATGACATCAGAGGTAGGAAACCAATCAAGACATAGCTGCTACAGTGGCATCTTGCAGGATCAATAATCCCCTTTCTATTCGTATTGTGTTCCTCTGGTCTTTGAAGCAGAGATCGAGAAATACTGCTCCATTGGCTGAGTCATTGATGTATCCTGTCTTACCAGCTGTGACCCAATTTAATCTGTCTCCCCAATAACTGGTTCAAATATACTCTTTGCCTAGAACTTCTTCCTTTGCCACCATCCCCTCAATTATCCTGGATATCTCAGGTTAGTCCTCATGTCTTCCATCGTGTGAATTAAAATGAGTATGTAATAGAATGAAAAAAAACTATTGCTTTAATGTTATTGGTCAGTCTGAGTTTTCCATAGAAACTTCTAAGTCCCCCAAAGCAGCTTCGATGAACTGGGACAGCTTTAAGAGGATAGGAATTCGGAAGGTGAAGGAAGACAAGAAGGATATACTGAACATAATGAACAATGTGAACAAAGCCGAGGAGGCAAGAGAATGTATTAAGTGTCTGGGGCAGAGTGCTCTGGTTTAACTAGAGTATAAAGTGAATGAATATAAGTGTATATATATATATATATATATATATACACACATACATATATATATATAAGCATACATAAGCAATATAACATGACTGGGGCCAGATTGTGGAAGGCCTTGAATCTCAGTCAAAGGGGTCTGAATTTTACCCAGTAGGCAAGTGGGAACCAGTAAAGAACTTTGAATAGAGGAATAACAAGGCCTAATCGATACATAAGAAAAATCATTTTGATCATAATATTAAAAACTGGTTAAAGGTGGGTGAGTATAGAAGCAGAAAAGTTATTTGCATAGACCCCAGCTATTAGATAAGAACTCATTATTCAGCAAAAACTGTTAGGAAAACTGGAAAGCAGTTCAGGCAGAAACTAAGTATAGACCAGCATCTTATACTGTATACCAAGAAATGGGGACATAACTTAGATATAGTGACATCATAAACTAATTAATGGAAGTAAGAAGTTACCTTTCAGATCAATGGACATAGAAGAGATAATGACTAAACAAAGGATGGAGATCACAGAAGGACAATTTTTATTATATAAGTTTTTTTAATTACACAAATAAAACCAATTCAGTGAAGATTAGAAGGGAAATTGGTAACTGGGGCAAAACTTTTTGCAGTGAACTTCTCTGATGAAGGTCTCATTAACAAGATATATAAAGAACTAATTCAAATTTATAAAAATAAGAGCCATTCCCTAATTGAAAAATGGTCAAAATACAGGAACAGGCTGTTTTCTAAGGAAGAAATTCAAGCTATCAATAGCCATATGTAAAAAAAGACATGTTCCAAATCACTAATAACAGAGAAATGAAAATTAAAGCAACTCTGAGATTCTATCTCACAACCACCCAATGCGTAAAGAGGAAAATGACAAATACTGGAAGGCCTATAATAAAACAGGCACATTAATGCACTGTTGGCATACTTGTGTATTGGTCTAGCCATTCTGAAAAGCAATTTGGAAATATAACCCCAAAGTTACTAAACTGTAAATACCCTTTGACCCAGCAATACTACCACTAAGTCTACATCCAAAAGAGACTGAAGAAAAAAGGAAATTACATGTATGTAAGAAAGTCAACTAGGAAACAGCTGATCAAATTAGTATATATGAATGTAATGGAATACTATTGTGTGGCAGGAAATGATAAAGACAACAGTTTCAGAGTAACCTGGAAAGACCTGTAAGAACTGATGAGTTAAGTGAGCAGGACCAGGAGAACAATTTATACGATAACTTTAGTTGTAAAGACAAATAACTTTGAAAGACTTAGGAACTCTGATCAGTGCAATGATCAATCATTATCCCAGATGTCTGGTGATGAAGCACACTACCCACATCCTGAAAAGAGGTGATGTAATCAGGAGGAAGGTTGGGACATTTTTTTTACATGGCCAATTCAAGAATTTGTTTTGTTTAACTATCATATTTGTTATGTGTTTTGTTTTGTTTTGTTTTTTCAATGTGATAAGCAAGGTGGGAGGGAAAAATGGATTTTACTTAATTTTTAAATAAAATTATTTTTTAAAAAAGACAATGTCAGAGTAAAAGCAGGAACTTGCTTGAGCTCTCCCCCAAACCCCTCTAAATATCTGTAAAAATGACTCTAAACAAATTCTAGAGCAGCAGAACCTACATAATGACAGAGTGAAACAAATTTCCAGCCAAAGACAACCAGTAAGGTCAACAGGAAAGACCTGTTATGTTGAGCTGGGAGAGGAGCACAGTCTAGCATGGGCCACACTGGCACAGACAAGGCCTTAGCAAACTCAGAGCAGGCCTCGGGGGACTGAATTGCTGGTAGCTGTGGTGTTTTCCAGACTTCTCAATCTACAAATGCCGAAGACAACTTAGAAGGTCTGGAGGAATGGTCTGTTGGACAAGGGTGAGAGAGGAGCACAGACTGGCCCCAGCCCCTGTTGGTGGCTGCAGGTGGCAGCAGCTGCTTTCAGAGCTCTCAGCCCACAGACAGTGCAAGGATTGAGCAGCTGATCAGAGAGGGATTACAGGGATCTCTTTGCTGGTGCTGAGGCAGGATTCTCTTGCTTTACCCATGCTTGGATCTGGGTAGCAGTTCTGGGTGGCAGTCCTGGGGGGAGGAGGAGTACTGGTGTGGTGGAGCTCATGGCAGCGGTGGAGAGGGAATGCTCCTCATGGTTCCAAGGCAGAAAAGAGTGCTTGTGGTCATTCACAGAACAGAGCACAGGCCAGGAGAGGAGTAGACATCTCTCCTTTGATCATACCACCCTGGAAGAACTGAAAATTTACAGGCTCTTAGAAATATCTCTGAAAACAGCTGCACAAGACCCCTGAAGTTTGGGACAGTACACTCTCCTCACCTTGAAAAGTGCTGTGGAGAAATACCATGAAGCCATGGAAAAGGCAGCAGAGGAGGGCAAAGCTAGAATTAGCAAAAAAACTGCCGAGCTAAAGAGAGAGTTTGACATTTAAGTGGCCAAATAGCTTCATTTTATTAGCTCAGAATTTAAACAGCAGGTGAAGGTTCATAGTTTGAGACAGGATAACCCAGTGAGACCATCTGAGTGTTAGGATAGTAGACTGGGGCTCTCTGGATGGCATTTAAAATGTGCTTTGACACAGAATGATCTAAAATGATAACGTGCTTTAAAACTTCTTTTAAAGAAATCACTTGTCAATAAAGTAATTTTCCTCTAAAAAAAAATGAGTGACTAGCAGCAGAGTCCAACCTTAACAAAGAGCTAAAAAGTCAAGTAATTGGCTGGGAAAACGAGCAAACAGCAGAAAAAAATCAGACTGTAGAATCTTACTTTGGTGACAAAGAAGATCAAAACATGGAGCCAAAAGAAGACAACAAAGTCAAAGCTCCTACATCCAAAGTCTCTAAGAAAAATATGAATTGGTCACAGCCTTTCAAAAAGGATTTTGAAAACTAAGTAAGAGAAGTAGAGGAAAAATTGGGAAGAGAAATGAGAGTGATGCAAGAAAATCATGAAAAACAGGTCAACAGCTTGCTAAAGGAGATCTCGAAAAGTACTGAAGAAAAAAAAGACAATAAAAAGAAGCTATTGTGATAATCCAGACAGGAGGTGATAGAGGCTTGTACTAGAGTGATGGCCATGGGGATGGAAGAGAGAAGACGAATATAATAGGTGAAATCAAAATGACTTAGTAATCAATTGATTATAAGAAGTTAGGGAGAGGAATTAGTCAAAGAGGAAAGAATGGAGAAGAGAGTAATTAGAGACAACTTTTCCCACTAAATTTAGCAGGGATAAGATAGTGGCCAGGTAGGATAGTGGGGTCAAGAGAAAAATTCTTGATCATTGGGGAAATGTAAGAATGTAGGTAGATGGGGAAAAGACAGTAGAAGAGAGATTGAGAGGCATTAGGAACCTTCTTACTTATTCATCCTTGGCAATATTGTAATTTTGCAACCGAAATTGGGTTGCCTTCCAGCTGGGGAAGTATAATGACTGGTGGCTTGTCCTGCCTACACTGAAAGTAGATGCAAAGTAACTTGAGGGAGAAATCTCTAGCAATAGAAGATCAGGAAAAGCTTCATGTAAAAGGCCATGCTTTAGCTGAAACTTAAACAGAGGCAGAAATTCCAGGAGGTGGTGGTGAAGAAGGAAAGCATCCTAGGCATGGGGATACCAATCTGTTCCAAGGCACTGAAGCAAAAAATGGAATGTCTTGTGTAGAGAAAGGCAAGTAGGCCAGCTTAGCTGGGATGGAGACAGAGAGAGAGAGACAGAGACAGACACAGAGATAAACAGACAGAGAAAGACAGAGAGAGTATAATGTGAAATAAATCTGACAAAGTAGGCTATAATCACATATTAAATGGTTTTAATGCCAATCAAAGGCTTTTGTATTTTATCCTAAGGGCAAGAGGAAACAGACAAAGCTTCTTAAGCAGGGGAATGAAACATAACTGTTTTTTAGGAATTTCAGTTTAGCAGCTGTGTGGAGGATGGGTTGAAGATGTGTATATTTGTGGCAGAGTTTTACAGGAGTGGTGTTTTGTAGCAGTTATTCTTACCTTGCCATCTTAGTAAATACCTTTGTTAATAGTTAATCAAGTCTGCTAGTTGATTGTTAAGGGGAGGCACACCAGTTGGGGCTCATGAGCTGTAGTATAAGGACTAGCCACTGACAGGATTACCGATAGAACACCAGGTAGGAGCTGACTTTCAGGACTCAAATTATGAGTACAAGTATAAGTCTGGGGAGTTGTCCAGAGTAGGTATTACAATAGAATTTGAAGTTCTGGTGTTTGGATTAACCTGACTGACTTCGTAAACTTCTGGATAGTAAGTATATACAAAGCTTTGGGGAACACACAATTTGATTTGGGGGAAGAGAAGGAAAAGCTGATATGGAGGCCTAACTCAAATGTCCATTCCAGACTATCTTCTGGCCTTTGAAATAGCAATGGGGTTTCTAATATTAGATTGAGGAAACAGAGGGATAGCCAGTATCAATCTGTATGCAACAGCTCAATAAATATATGTTGTCAGTCAGTCAACAGTATTTATTAAGCACCTATGTGCCAGGCACCATGATAAACATTAGAGATACAAAGAAATGCAAAAAAACAGTCCCTGCTCTAAAGGACCTCAGTTTGAATGAGTGTTGAATGACTAAATTTTCTTTTGTCCCTGAGTGTAAGTTTTGTACCATGGTCAAGGGATGCCACTCTTTCTCTACCTGGCTTTCTCCTTTCCTTTTATTTCCTTCTTTATTTCCTATGACTTGGGACTGCCAATACATCAGTGGGTATTTCTTAGACCAGCTGGTGCCAGTGAAGTCTAAAAAGAGTGTTATCCCCTTTCAGAGATGTTACTGATTTAGTTTGGCAAGGGAACTAGTTTTCCTTTTTGAATGGATGGCCAATAAAGAGACCAAATCCGATTGATTCAATAGGCATCTTTTAGAAGATGCACATACTGAGCTAAGTCCTAATACATAGATGCATTAAAAGATGCAGTTTTAGACAGTATTTTTTAAACCAAAAAAATGGGGAAAGTTGGCAAGTATTCAAAAGATGTATTGATGAAGGTCCTGCTAGAGTTACCTGAAGATAAGTCAGAGCTGTTGTTAAGAAAAGTGGAATAGACAAAAAGCTCACCCATCACGTGGAGCATCAGATAGGTGGGTATTAGAAAGGATAAGAAGGTCAAGGCAGATGAAATATGCCAATGCCAAGAGCCTAATTAAAAGGATAGATGCATTTGAATAACTGGCAGTGCACGTTAGAGACCAAACCAGAGGATCCTAACAGTAATGTCAGCTTTGTCTCATTCTCCACTTTCACAGTAGATATTTTGGTAGGTTTATACAAAGGTTTGTAAGGTAAATCCTGCCTCTAAGGACTACCAGGAGTGCCCTGTATATGTTACTCTCATGTGCCTTCTTCAATAGTGTCTACACTGGCTTCTAAACTCCAGGATTGTATTCTGATTATTTGGGGAGCTATTATCCCCCAGAGTAACAAGTCTGACAGGAGAATTTCCCCTGGAGCTGGCCATGCACTCTGATTCTTTCCAATGGAATATGTACTCTTCTGGCCTCTTGCTGAAGGACGTGCATGGACATAGCATCTCCTATCTGGTACCTTGTCTCTGTGACTGGACTGTTGGGTCAAAATGATTGACAACTGAGCCAGAGAGAAACATTCCCTTGGTATGCTAGAAAAGCTGTAGAAAATTTCCATCCGATATCTTTGGGACCATCTTCTCTTGGGATAAATGCAAGATCAGTTCCGACTTGAACTTCTAGCAAGTGGGAGAAGGTATGTCTCTCTCCTCCCTAGACTTCCAACAGTAAAGACAGTTACAATTTCGTGAATTGATGGAGTAAGTGTCAAACTACCATTTTGCTGGGAAAGGGGGATGGTAGGGGAGGGTGGGAAAAAGAGATCTCCTACTTGTTTCTGTGTTATTTTCTCTAGATGTCTCTATGTTCTACAATTTTGTCTATTTCCGTAGAGATTTGTACATGGGCAATACTGCAAACTGGCTAAAGTCATGAGGAAGGGACAATGATGATTCTGTGTGTTTCAGTTCATAGATTTAGAGCTTGAAGTGAACTTACAGGTCATGCAAAATTTTCTCATTTTGTAGATGAGGTCACTAGAACCCAGAAAGTTTACATGATTTACTCAAGGTCAACTGGTTGTAAGTGATAGAGACAGAATTTGAAGCCAGGTCTTCTGACTTCAAATCCAGTTTTCTTCCTACTCTACCATGAATCTGTGTCCTTGATAACACGGTCTCAGAGGCATGGCACAAATAAAGCTCTTGGCATGGATGGCACCTCAGATACCTTGTGGCAGAAAGTTAATCAATAGAAGGCACTTCCAGGATATAAGCACTACAGGAAGGATCAGCTTAGGTAGGGAGGGGGGTAAGGTTGTACATGAGGGACAACATAAAGAATTTTGAGGATAAAAATATTTTTGGAAAAGGGAAATGCTAGGTAGGCTCTGAGTGGAAATTCTATACTCACAATAATAAAAAGTTAACAATAGGAGTGTAGTAGAGATTGACAGACTAGGATGATGAGGCTGAAATAGAGACATTAAATGCAATCAAGGGAGCAACAAAATTAGACCAGATAATAATAATAGGGAACTTTAATTATTCCAGCATAGATTAGCTGACTATCTCGTTAGAATGAGAGATAAAGGTGAGGTTTTTAGATAGAATGAAGGACTGTTCCCTAGAAGAGGTAGCTCAAGAAACCATGAAGATATTTCTGTTTACTGAATTTAGTCCTGACTAGTGAACAGGAGCTAGTCGGGGACGCAGTGGTAAGGCATTGAGTAATGAAGAGCACAATACCAACTGCTTGAGCTCAGTGCAGAAAGGGAATACTCCAGAAATCCACTATACCTTCAGTTTTTGAAAAGGGAACCCTGATGGACAAAAGGTGGGAATTAGGTAGGGAAGAAAGTGAAAGGTAGAATTTTAAAAATCAATAACCTGCCATGGGCCCAAACACTATTTAAAAACATTTTCTTTAAGTGCACAGTAGGAACAAAAGAAAACCTACAAGGAAGCAAAGAAAAGCTGGGGAGCTTTGAAAATAATGCGTAGTATTTATTACATAGGCTTTCTTGAAATGAAAATTTATTGTTTTATATTGAATCTTCTCTTATGTTCTGTTGTACACATTGCAATGTTTTTTTTTCTTTTCTCATTTTGTATTTAGGTTTAAAATAAATTTTAAAAACCACCTTATTTGGAATCTCAGAGAAAGAAAATAAACATGTATGCTGAAGATCAAATGTAACAGGCTCTCAAAAAAAAATCCCTGCATGGTACTGACAGAGTCAGGGAGGTTAGTGCAGGAAAAAATTAACATTTGAAAAATAGAATGCCAGTCCAAGGGAAAACAGGAAATCTAAGTTCACATGTTAGGCATAAAACAAAAATTAGGTAAGTTCCAAAAAGACTCTCAAAACACCTTGCAAGAGTATGAGGGGAAAAATAATAAAAGGTGTGATAGATAGATACATAGACAGATATCAAATAGCTTTCTTGCTAATAATGTTACCAAAGGAATACTCGGAGACAGAAAGGAAATAGCTGAAGGACTTAATGGTCTCTTCATCTCAGAGATTGAGGAAGATATTAGGAAGATTCTTTCTCATAAATTATCCCCTGAAATGCACAGGTTTGAGGGACTAGATCAAATAATAGCTGATATTCAGGATGCTCTAAAGCAAATTAACAAAATAAATATACATAAAACACCAGGACCAGATGGTATCCACCTGAGAGTTTTGAAGGAACTCATGGATGAAATGGGTGAACCGTTGGCCAAAATGTATAACCTTTGTTACAAATGACCACTATAGCAGAGGACTATTTGGCTGCCAATGTGACCCTTGCTCATAAGAGCTCCAGAGAGGATCTGGGAGATTACAAAACAGTGAGTTTCTCTTCTGTACCGAGCAAGATGAGGAAATCTATGATAAAGCATAAGATCACTGAATGGGAATGAATGGATTGCTGTATGAATGAATGAATGAAAGAAAAAGCATTTTAAAAAACATCGTTGGTGTTATATGCAAAGCACTGTGCTGAGTGCTAGGGATTCAGGTAGGGAAAGAAGATAGTCCCTGCTCTCAAAGAGCACAACGGGCAAATGGATAGAAACAGAGGAACAAAATGTCAACATCAGGGAAAATAGCAAAAACTTAGGCATATGGTGTGTGGTGGGGTGGGGGTGAGGAACCTGAAAAGCATAGACCCACCACCATAGGGAAAGACTGTTGTTGTTGTTTGTCCTTTATTCTTGAAGAGGACCAGTAATATCAGGAGGGCAATGTCCTGACTTGCAAGTGAATTGGCTTTAAGTGAGGCAGAGCTGTGCAAAGTCATCAGCTGCCCTCTCTCCTCCAGAGTCATCAGAGTCCAGTGGTGAGATACAAGTCAGGATGACTGGTGATGGCCCCAGATGCAGTGGGAGACCTAGGTCTTTTTAATCTGAGGTCTTTCCCAGGTCTCAGTTTGTCCCAGCCAATACCCATTCAATCATTCAAGGCTAGGTAAGAATTGAGGCAAAAGATGGCCTAGTTTGCCTTCACAAAAGAAGCAATCTGGGAGGGGAAGTCCCAATGAATTTCTCTATACGGAAAGAGGGAGAGACCAAAAGGTCAGCCTGGAGCCTGTACTGTTGAAACATGTATTTATCCAGGAGGAGAAAAGAGAAAAGGGACATTGACAGGAACTTGGAGGGAAGGTGGAGTGCTAAGGTGGCCTAGGGAATGGAAAGAGCAGTCCAGCTTGGTGCCAAGCAATGGTTTCCACATGTCTAATTCATTGATGTTCATTCCAGACTAAGAACACATTTAGTTTTGCTTTCTCTTAAGCATATGTAAGATTGTAACTGTAGATTTAGAATTCTAAGAGACCTGGGAAGTAATCTAGACCAATCTCTTTTATTTTTCAGATGAAAAAAACTGAGCCTGGAAAGAAAGGGTACAGACGAGCCTAAGGTTGCACAGTGGCTAAGATTTGAACCCAGGTCTCCTAACTCTAAACTACTGTATCTACTATACCACTCTGTCTCCAGATTATGCCATCTCACTGTCTGAAGAAGTTTATACTGACTGCACCATATTGTTCTACTGGGTTTACAGAGTTTCAAGTCTGAGAAGTAATATAAAAAATCAAGATAACAGATTGACTTTTTAATATATTTTTTGAGAGGGTAAATGGTTATGTAGATAAAGTGCAGTGATGGAAATAATTTATTTAGACTTTCAAAAAGCCTTTGACAGGATTCTACACTAAAGGATATTAAAAAAAATGAGTCACCATGGAATTGGGGGCAGGGGAAGGTGAAGGGTTGTTTTGTCATGACTTTAAAGACTAAGAATCAAGGTTGTAGCAAATGGACACTTCTGTGGGCATTTAAAGAGCAGGATTGTTTAGGAATCTATGCTAGGATTGGTCTTAATATCTTTACGAATGCTCAATGGAAGAAGCACATAGTGAAATCTTCTAGTTTTCAGGTGACACTGAAGTCATCCAGGAAGTGCAGAGTTAAGTGGATAAGGATTGACAACAGGAAGATCTTATCTGTGCAAGTGGGCAGAAAAGTGCTAGATGAGTTTTAATGTGGGCAAGTGCAAGGTAATGCATTTAGGGAAATGGGAATGACGGTAGATTGTTCCCTGTGGATATCGGCTCAGTGCACTGCTGCAGCCAAGAAGGACCACAGTGTTGAGATCCATCAAGAAAGATATTAATAAAATAGAAAGCATCATCCCTTTGTTGCAAAAAGCTGTAGTTACTTCTGTAGCTATGACTCCGTAGACATGGATTCAGCAAATAGGGGCTTGCTTACCAAATCCCCAAATATTAGAATAAGTTACATTTATACAGACAACTGGGGTTTAAAAAGCATGGATGTGGTTCAATGGAAAGAGGACTGGCTTCAGAATCAGAAACTGCATTCAAATTCTGTTTCTGTCAATCATTACCTATGTGATGTTGGATAAGTCACCGGACCCTCATTTGTAGTGGGGGGTGGGGGGGAGGCTGTGCTAGATGACCTCTAAGGTCTTTTTTAGTTCTCAATCCTTGCAATAACCTCAGGTTGGCAGCTCAGATATTATTATCACCCTTCATAGATAAGTAAGGTGAAACTCAAAGAGGGAAGGAACATGGCTTGTACACTATCACACAAAAAATCATTATGGGAGCTGGGAGTCAAACCTTGGGTTTTTTTATGCCAATTCCAGCATTTCTGCTTTTTTGCCACAGGAATATTCTTAATAGATTGGGTGACATAAAGTCAGGACAAATCTACTTTTCATACGTTGGGTAATAAAATTTTCCTAGAGTACTTTGAAAGTGTATTTTCTCCCTTCACTTTCTTTTTGTATTATATTTTGTGGATATGATTTATCCTTCTCCAGTAGACTGTAAATTCTTTGAGGACAAGGACAGTCATTTTTAATCTTTGCCCCACAGAGGCAGCACAGTACCTTGCATGCAACAGGTAATTAATAGACGTTTGTTCGGTTGAATCGGATCCCCCATGTTCTGGTATCATGGGATAGCCAAAGGTTCTCAATAGGATTTTATGAAACCATTAGATATTTGGGAGAAATTCAAATAATGGAGGGGTTCTCAACCTGGTATCTATAAACTCTCTAAATGGATAACTATTTCAATTTAATTGGTTGCTTTTGTATTCCTATGTATTTTAAAACATTATTGTGAGAAGGAAGGCAATAAGCATTTATATTGCACTTACCACATGCCAGGCACTATGCTAAGTGCTTTACAAGTATTCTCTAATTTGATCCTCACAATAACCCTATGAGGAAGGCACTGTTAATATTCTCATTTTATGATTGAGGAAACCGAGTGACTTACCCAAGGTCACACAGCTAGGACATGTCTGAGATCAGATTTGAACTGAGGTCTTCCTGACTCCAAGCCCAGCGCTCTATCCACTGTGCCACCTAGCTACCTCCATAGACTTTACCAGACTGACAAAGGGGTCTAAAACAGGGTAAAGGTTAAGAATCTGAGAAATAGCGTGGTTTTTCGTGATCCATCCTTGCTAATTTCCCTGTTCTATATTTGCTTAAAAAGTTTAATTTTGTGATTACAATATCAAATATGCCTTTAAAAAATACGCAGATGAGAAGGGTGGAAGAATTTTTTTTCTCTTCGCCAGTTTCTGCTTGTTTGTTTTTTTACCCTCATCCTTCAAGTTGTAGCAACTACATCTGTAACCAAGCACAGTAGAGTGTGATGGTACCCAGTTCGAAAATGACCAGATGAGGGGTGTGAGCAATAGTGATCCCTAAATGGTAGGCCATCTGGCTTGCTCAAGTGTTAATGGCAATGTTACTCCCCAGAGGCTAACAGATAGAAAGGATAAAAGCCTAAATGCTGCTATCCCTTACCAAGATTATTTTAAGTTCTAATTTTATAGGACTGTGTCTTTCCTCCTCCCCACTCCCATATCCTTGAGTGATATAACTCAATCCCTTCTTCTTGTGTTTCTCCATGTGAGCCACCACTGTTTCAGCTAAGCTAGCTACAAAGCCTAGTTTCTATGACTTGCATTTTATTTCTAAGCTCTTATTTCTCTGTTGTCCAAAATCCAAGACACCATCAGGACGTACAGGGGGTGATTTCTCAACCACATGGTTGTTCCAAAAGAGCTTATACCACCTTTCCCTTCCTTTCTATCCTTGTACAAGGCTGAGTTTAAGAGGAAAGCAGACAGGCAAGCTTACTTACCTTCCAGACAGTGTTCTTTGTCATCCCAATAAATACATTTCATTGGGGAAAACGTTCTAAATATGATATTCCCATGAGTCACAAACAGCTGTTCTAGTTTCACAGCGTCAATCTGCTCCCACATTAGTAATAACGATTGGAAGAGAATGGAGCAATATTATGTTTCAGAACAGGAAGTCCCAGGAGAAACAGTAAGTGGTGACCTCATACACTTCTGGGGGAGTCTTACTATTGCTTTGGAGATCATATTAGCTAGAAGAATAATTAATATTTCAAATAAAATTTAACAGGTGCCATGGAGCTCGAATGAGGCAGAGATAGAGAATCTGACCAAATCGATGTTTTTGTTTTCTTCAACTTTATTTTCTGTGATGATTTCTTATTTTTTTTGTCTTCCATTTTTTGAATATTTTATTTTACCCAACTACATGTAAAAAAATTGTAGTGTTCTTTTTTTTTTAATTTTGAGTTCCAAATTCTTTATACCCCTCCTTTCTGTCTTCCCTCACATGGTAAGCAATTTGATATAGGTTATATATGTGCAATCATGTAGAACATTTTCACATTAGTCATGTTGTGAAAGAAAACACAGACCCTCCCCAAAAATACCCACCACAAAAAGCGAAATATAATATGCTTTGATCCGCATTCAGACTCCATCAGTTCTGATGATTTCTTTAGAAGGAGGAGGAGAAGAAGAAAAAAGGAAGAAAGGAAGAAAGGAGGAAAGGAAGAAAGGAGGAAAGAAAGAAAGAAAGAAAGGAAGGAAGGAAGGAAGGAAGGAAGGAAGGAAGGAAGAAAGAAAGAAAGAAAGAAAGAAAGAAAGAAAGAAAGAAAGAAAGAAAGAAAGAAAGAAAGAAGAAACTAAGAAACATTTAACACAAAACTTTTGCTCATTGAGGTCTGATCTTAAATTCACACATATGAAAAGCCAGATTGATGGCCTTCCCCATGGTGCTTGATCTGACTGTGTCACTGGGGTGTTAATGGAGTCTGAAGGTAGACTTGGATAGCTTCACTCCCTTTGCTCAGAAATAAGAATGAAGGGCTACTTCCAGGAAAGGGTCAACTCCAGATTTCCTTACCTTTAGAAGTTGAAGAGAAAGGTTTCAAAGTGTGTTTTTTAATGTGGTCACGTTCACAGTATTCAAAAGGCAGAGAGAATGAACTGGACAAAATCACTTTACTTAGTCGTAAAAGTCTTTTTATTTTGCATTGCCCTAATCTAATGTGAGATCATCCCACCTCACAGCTTTCAGAGTGTTTATTGTGACCTTACCATATTGTCCTGCTGGGCTTTATGGAGTTTTTACACTTTAGAAATGATATAAAAATCGAGATAACAGATTGACTTTTTTTTCTTTTTTGAAATTCATTCTTTGAAAACATTTGAGAGTCTCCAGGAGAGAAACAACAGGCATTGGGTATAATGATTCTATTGCAGAAGGGTTTATGTGGTGTAAAGGGAGCTGATCTTAACAGGGCATGAGTTCAAACAGTAATCCATTTGGAACTGCATCCACCAGCTATACCGACTACCCTTTCATGACAGTGAGGCTGCCTCAGGCAAAAGGGGCCTGAGGCTGCTCCAGCCGGAATAGAGAACAAAGAGAGTGAGCAAAATATGCTGGAAAAAGTGCAGCCCTTTGTAAGTTCTTAGCCCCTGCAGTCACCTCCTTGATTTATATAAATGGCATAGTTTTGGACTTGGAGTCAAGTAACCCTGCATTCGAATCCTGCCTCGGACACTTTGTAGCTGTGTAACCCTGGGCAAGTCACTTAAGATGTTTCCTCATCTGTAAAATGGGTACAAGGAAATGGCAAACCATTCCAGTATCTTCACCAAGAAAAGCCCAAATAGGGTTATGAAGAATTGGACATGACTAAAATGACAGAAGGAGGAGGAGGAGAAGAGGGAGGAGGAGGAGGAAGAGGAGAAGAGGGAGGAGGAGGAGAGGGAGGAGGAGGAGGAAGAGGAGAAGAGGGAGGAGGAGGAGAAGAGGGAGGAGGAGGAGGAAGAGGAGAAGAGGGAGGAGGAGGAGGAGGAGAAGAGGGAAGAGGAGGAGGAGGAGGAGAAGAGGGAGGAGGAGGAGGAGGAGGGAAGAGGGAGGAGGAGGAGAGGAGGGAAGAGGAGGAGGAGAAGAGGGAGGAGGAGGAGGAGGAGAATAGGGAGGAGGAGGAGGAGAAGAGGGAGGAGGAGGAGGAGGAGAGGGAGGAGGAGGAGGAGGAGGAGGAGAGGGAGGAGGAGGAGGAGGAGGAGGAGGAGGAGAGGGAGGAGGAGGAGGAGGAGGAGGACAACTACAACCCTGGCAAGTTGCTTAACCTGTTTCATCATCTGTAAAATAGAGATAAGGAAATGGCAAACTACTCCAGTATTTTTGCAAAGAAAACCCCAAAGGGGTCGGGAAGAGTCAGACACACCAAAACACTGAACAATAACACTAACAAAAACCCTGGGCAAGTCACTTAATTTGTTTCTTTGTCTGTAAAATGGGAATAATACCAAGATTTGCCTCAGAGAGTTATAAGGATTAAGTGAGATAATATATGTGAAGCACTTTATAAACCTTTCAATACTATATAAATGTTATCATTATCGATTCTAATAATTTCTAACTGCACATTAATTTCTTAATGTCAACATTAAAATAAAAGTTAAATTTAAAGAACAGTCATGCAAATTAAAACAACTTTGAATTTTTACCTTATTACCATCTGATTGGTAGAGGTAAGAAAAAACAGAAATAAGGTTGGAGGTGGCGGGAAGTCATGGAAATGTTGAACTGGTTTAACTTCTGGAAAAACATTGGAACTTTTTTCTAAAAGGGAGTAAGTTATTTATGCTCTTGGACACAGGTGTGGTGCCACGGAGTATATATCCACAGTCAGTCAAGGACAAAGGGAAAGACGCTATATAAACTAAAATATTTATAGCAGCATTTTTTGTGGTAGCTAAAAACTGGAAATGGGATTGTGACCATTAACTGAAGAATGATTGAACATATTGCACCATAACCATATAATAGAAAATGATTATGCAACAAGGGAGAGAAAATGAACAAATATGAGGAGTACAGAGAAGTTTGGGCAGACTTATCGAACTGATGCAAACAGAAGTAGGCAGAGCCAAGAAAACAATATACCCAATGACCACAACCCCAGGATTACAATTAGAAATTTCCTTCTAGAAAACAAAGCATAGTAATAAAACATGATTTGTGATAAAAACTTAAAATATTATAGATAGATACACCCAATGACCACAATAATGTAAAGGCAAACATTAAAAATATCAGAACTTTAGTGAATCTTGACTCCATGGGACTGTTGGTGAAACATAATTTCCTTTTCTCAGTAGAAAGATAGTGTTCTACAAGTAGAGAATGGGACATAATCTGTCACACATGGTCAGTAGGTTGGTTCTGTTGCTCAGTTATACTTCTTTCTCACATGGGACCATCTTACTGGGGAAGTTTGGAAAAAAACAGTAATGATTGTTAAAATAAACACTAATAAAATATTTTTGAAAAATGTGGAATTCAAAGCTTTTTAATAAAAACATATTAAATCACTGTGCCTTTAGTAAGCATCTCAAAGACAATTGCCTATTCAATTATCTAGGTACCACTACTTTTAATCTTTGAAGAAAAATGAAAAAAAGACCCATTGAGCTAATATACTTTAACATATTTTCAGGGGACTATACTATAAGAAATACCTTTGTTAATGTAATTAATTTAATTGAGATGTGCCTCCCAACAAATCATTTAATTCCATTGCTGTTTGAATTAGTTGATGTGATTATAATGAACTACCATTCTTTTTAAAAATCATATTTACTGCCAGGTGATAGAAAGAAATTGAAAGAGGGATGAAAACAATTACCAGGAGGGCTTGAACAATCACAATTTACTGTGAAGAGATAAAAACCAAACACCTCAGCCGTATTATCCCCATAATTGTCTGCAGTTTACCCGTCTTGTAAAATAAACGGATCATGAAATGAGAGGGAGCACGTTTCAAAACATACATCCCGGGTGTTAAAGTGATTATGCATAGACTGCCTGACTTAACTGTAAATTGTTTTGCTTTCAGTAGGATGTGAAAAAGGTATTAATTAGTAGTGATTTAGGTGAAGATTTGAATCCAGTGGAATTTGCCAGTTTGCTGATTTCAGCACAGCCAGGAGCCCTGCTTCTAGAGTAGTGTGCATCTTTGAAGATTGTATTGTGGTTTGCTAATTTTTGGTGCAGGCACAAATTTGCAGATTCTGAGATCTGATGAATTTACAAGTGGTTTACAAGTTGCACCAGTGAACTATCCTCTCTCAGTATCTCCAGGTGGCCAAGACAAAAGCTGGGCTACATCATGTGTCTCCAGGGACTTAAAGATAGAGGATTAAAGGAACCAGTCAACCTGCCAGCTGTCTCTTGCAACTTCTGAGGAGTTGGCATGAAATTTAAGACTTTTTCTCTTCTTTTAATTTCCCCCCCTCCCAGTCACTTGCTTCCAAGGTTCTTCACCAACAGGTTCTTATCCTTAGCAGCCAAAATAATTTATTTGTTGCCACAGTTCTCCTTGGCTGAATCCTTGTGTACATCAACTCAACCCTTCTCTAGTCTGGCTCTCCATAATTCAGCTGGAATCTAATCAGAACTCATACTGCTTTTCAAGCCTTGCCTTTCTGAGGGCTGTGATTCTTTCTTCCTTGTGAAGTTATTCATTGAAGGTGATCAGAAGCAAATAAAATAGATCCTTGAATGTAGTTCCAGCTAAATTGGAAGGATAAAGAACTCTAAAACATTTCATTTTGACCTTTGTTGACATAAGTTTGTTATCTTACACGTTGAATAGAAATATTGTACTGGAATTGTATAGAATATTATATAGAATAAAAATAGTGTACAAAAATCAGAAGTCAGAAGTAGTATGAACTGGTGGGTAGAAAGCTGTTCTCAGAGTCAGGAAGACATAGGTTCAAGTCCTGTTTCTGACATAAACTGGCTATATGACACTTGTTAAGTCAGTTAACCCCTCAGTCCACCAGTCAGTTAACCACAAATTGCAAAGCAGGTGGGCATCTGTGTTGTAGAGGAAATGGCCTTACTGGGAATTCTCTATACCAATATAATTGACAGCTTTGATCTAAAAAAACACCCCAAAAACCTAATCATCAGGCAGGTTGTACATTGTTTCCATCATATGAAATAGTTCACCTCCTATTTCCTGAGTGTTCTATCCTGCTGCTTTTATGTGTATCAAGTGTTTAACAAATGTTTGTTGAATGAATAAATGCATGAAGTCAGAAAAGCAAGAAATACTGTCTTGCACCATCATTGGTGTACCAATTAGACATTTCCCACTCAGGGAAGTAATTTTTAAACCTACTCCTTCCAGGAGTTCTTCCTGTTTTTCATATGGCCCTGTTTTACCTCGTTAATTATAGTGCTCCTCTTAGACAGTACCTGGCCATTAGTGGATGACTTTTCAGGTAAGCTGGGGATGAGATTTAAATGGGCAGTAAAATTGGCCTAGAAGGACATGCTTGATTCAAATGCAGACTGTCATCTTTCAGCAGTAAACAGGAGCTCAGATACATTTTCCCTGAGAAAGCGATAGAGAATATATGCAGTTCTTATTAACTTTAACTGGCGGCAGGATGTTCCAATTTCTTCACACAGATGCAGATGAAACAAAATGGTAATATTGAAGTTAAAAATGAATCCTTTAAAGTATAATTCCACTTTAAAGCCTTGTGGTTGCTCATTATAGAGCCTCGTGATAATATATGCTAAATTCTAGATGTGTATGTGTGTGTGTTTAAGACCAGATTCTGCTATCAGTTATGGACTTGGAACTCTCATTGATTTCAGGGACTGACTTCGGTGAGCCATGTGCAACTGATGGAAGAATTTGGCTTCATAGCTGGTACAGGACTCAGGTAAGCCTTTGAACATCCACATGTAAGGGACAGGGTAAGAGGATATAGTATACCAGAATAAGGTATACAAGAAAAATATTCTAGCAGAAAATATTTGAAATACTCGTAATCCTTTGTTCCAGCTGAGCAAACCCACCAATGTGTGTGCACACAGGCTTTTGCTCATTACATTAACAATTCCCCTCATTTCCTCTCATGATTCAAGATTTTTGTAATGAAAGCAACACACAGTCATGAAAGTGAGAAAAATCTAAGTCCAAATGGGCTGGAAGTAAATGAAGAACTCAAATGAAGGGCACTTAAGAGAGGTGATCCTTGGACTTTCAGCTATGCATAGGTCTAAAAATAATACTTACGCCTCCCTATTCAGCTCTAATTATGTTATCACCCCTAGTGAGCTGTCCGAGGGCACAGAGATAAGCTTTATGAGAACTAATATGGGAACCTAGATATTCTTGAAAAATTTTTTAAGTCTGGGTTTCCGCATCATGCCTAGGGTGAAAATGCAGGGGTACTCATGGATCTAATATTATTGATCATCACCTGTTCCATTTCTGGCCTGGGTGCCTCTTTAGGTAACCAGGGACAACACTCCCCTCCTGCTTCACTACTGAGGACTCATCATATTGGTGCTGGACTTAATGTACAGGGTGTCCTTAAAGTCTGGACACATAGGAAAATTGATGGCAATGTGGAGTTATTGCATCAAGTTCACATGAATCTTACAAAGCACATCAACCTTTGCATCCCAAATGATGGCAATCATATTGAAGATATTATTTGTTAATATTCCAATGAAATAAAATATAGTTGAAAATTTCATTAATGGGGCAACTAGGTGGCGCAGTGAGTAGAGCACTGGCCCTGGAGTCAGGAGGACCTGAGTTCAAATCTGGCCTCAGACACTTGATACACTTACTAGCTGTGTGGCCTTGGGCAAGTCACTTAACCCCAATTGCCCTGCCTTCCCCCTCCAAAAAAACAAACAAACAAACAAAAAAGAAAATTTCATTCATTTCATTTCTTGAAAACATGCATTTTTGCCTATGTGTCCAGACTTTAGGAACACCCCCCCCCTCCAGATACTTTATGGGTATAGATTGTTGCACCTAGAAACTCCTGAGCTCAAGAGATCTTACCAGCCTCACTCTTCCCAGTAGCCAGGATTATAGGCATGTGCCACCATCCCTGCCTGTTCCTGACTTCGAATTTCATACTCAGTGCAATGTAGCACAGTCAATCAAGTAGTAAATTTGGATTCAGGAAGTTGTTTAGATGTATTTCAGTCACATCCAACTCTTTGTGACCCCATTTGGGGTTTTCTTGGCAAAGACACTGGAGTGGTTTGCCATTTCCTTCTCCAGCTTATTTTACAGATAAAGAACTGAAGCAAATAGGGTTAAGTGACTTACCCAGCATCACACAACTATTAAGTTTCTAAGGTCAGATTTGAACACAGGAAGAGGAGTCTTCCTGACTCCAGACCCAGTACTCCACTGTGCCACCTAGCTGCTCCTATATGAAACCACATAGAATGTCTTATGTTGGGAGACAATCATTAAGTTGTTTCTGAACCTTCATGTTAAGATTCTCTTTAAGAGTGATATCACCTTGCTGAAATGGTCTATTGTGCAATACATTGCCCATAGCATTCTCAATATTGTTTATACTGGAGAGACAAGCTGTCATACTACAGGCCTTATAACTAAATTGGAAGGGATGAATAGTCCCTGGGACCCCACTGCCTACTGACTAAAACTCATTTCTTCTTTCCCTAAAAAACTCAATAAAATAAAATTCACCCAAGTTCTTAAAAGACAGAGGATAATGGTGTAAGAAATTGTGCCGTATAATATAGACATGAGAAATAAGAGTGATAGGACTACAAAAACAAAGAATCCTCCCTCAATGAGCTTATAGTCCAGTCCCTCCTGGACTTATATTCCTATTTCTTCTGCATGATTTCACAGTCTTCTCATTTCTCTGTAAACCTCTGGTATTCTATCATGTTCAATCTCTCAAAGTCCCTTCACTGGGATTAGTTACAAGGGAATTTGGTGAGGGATTAGACTTTCTTGGGAACAAAGTCATGTTAGGAGGATTTCCCTTTGATCATAAAACTTTACACTCTGTAAAGACTAGAAACGTAAAATTTTAGAAGTCATATCACTGTAGGAGTTATAGAGTGTCAGAACTAGAAGGCAACTAAGAGATCTTGTTTGGTGGTTCCCAATCCAGACTAGTTTACTTCAGGCTAGTCAGATAGCAAAATTCTTCCATTTAAGATGTTTCTCTTAAGAAACATAGTAGCTTATCATTAAAAAAAGGAAAATGGCCTACCTGTACAAAAATATTTATAGCAGTTCTTTTGGTGGTGGTAAAAATTTGGAAATTGAGGGGATGCCTATCAATTGGGGAATAGCTGAACAAATTGTGCTATATGAACGTAAGGGAATATTATTGTGCTATAAGAAATGACGACAAAGCAGACTACAGAAAAACCTGGAAAGACTTATGTGAACTGATGCTGAGTGAAGTGAGCAGAACCAGGAGAACATTGTGCACAGTAATAGCAACATTGTACGATGGCCAGTGATAACTCACTTAGCTCTTCTCAGCAATACAATGATCCAAGACAATTCCAAAAGACTCATGAAGAAAAATGCTATCCACATATAGAAAAAGAACTATGGAGCCTGAATGCAGATCAAGTATACTATTTTCACTTTTTTGTTTTATTGTGGCTTTTCCCTTTTCTTTGTTTCTTCTTTCACAACATGACTAGTGCGAAAATGTATTTAACATGATTTCACATGTACACCCTATATCAGATTGCTTGCTGTCTTGGGGAGGGGGTTTGGGAGGGAGAGAGGGAGAAAAAATTTGCAACTCAAAATTTTACAATAAATGAATGCTGAAAACTGTCTTTACATGTAACTGGAAAAAATAAAATACTATTTTCCACCCAAAAAAGAATTGTCATAGCTGTTGGGAGCTACAAAGGGGGAGATGGGGGTGAAAGAAGAAAATTACAAAGAGAATAGAATTATAGATTTAGAGCTGCAAGGGACATAGAAGCCATTTAGTCCAGGATCTTCATTTTACAGATGAAAAACCCAAGGCCCAGAGAAGTTAAGTGACTTGCCTAAGATCACACAGGTAGTTAGTGGTACTGCAGGGATTTGAACCTAGGTCCTCATTCCAAACTGAACACTAAGTTTACTGTACTATCTTGGCTCCCAAGAAAAAGCATGTGGTACAAGGAAAAGAGCAGCAGCCCTATAAGAAGAGGATGTGGGTTGGGATTCTTCCTTGAACACATTATCTGCATGATCCTGGGCAAGTCACTGCCTGGCTTCAGCAACCTCATCAGTATAATGAGTTTGACTAGATCACTCCTAAGGCTTTAGATCTATATAGAATCAGTTTGTTTTTTAACTTACAGGGCTTGTTTCATTGTACTATGTTACGGAAATGCTTGTTTTATTCCATAAATATGTATTAATGTAAAAAAGGGAGAAATATTTTTTAAAAGAAGTAATGACTTTTCGGTGGTAAAAAATTTTTGTGCTTAGATAAAAATTTTCAGCAGACCAGTAGCAAAGAAGTCGAAACTATTTATCGTCAGGAATATGACTTGTAATTTTCAGTTAGGAAAAGTTAGTTGCTATTCCATCTTCTTAATTTAAGGCAATACTTGCTAAAATGGCTAGTCAGTAGTATCCTCAATACTTTATATTGGAGGCCAAATCATCTCCAGAAATAAATAATATTGGGAGAGATGAATAGTCCTTATCCCATCTGCATCATTCTCATTTTACAAATGAAGAATCGGAGGCCCAAGGAAGCTGTGACTTGTCCAAGGTCACAAAGCTAGATGGCCACAGAACCAGAACTGGAACTGAAGTATGCTGACTGTTGAGTTTAATACTTTTTTCTCTGTATTGCGGTTCTGAGCTTAAGTGAAGTGCTGACTTTGTCATTGGTTTCAAAATGGACTAAGTGGCATCATCCTGGTTGCTCCTTTGGGGAGTAGGATCTCCCTATGCAACGATTACATCCAAATGCAAGTTGCAAGGAGAGGCACCAGGCCTAATACAATATTCAGAAATCATCACTGTGGCCTTGCTGAGTGGCAGGGCTGAAGTTAATATACAATGCAGAGAGATCCAGGTGATGCTAGAGTATTAGAAATTCATTTGGATTTTCTAGGAAAGCACATTTGGTAAGGAGACAGGAGACTGGTGCTAATAATACAGGAGATATTTGAGAAATTGTCTCATGAGAGCAGTAATCTACTTTAATTTCTTCATTTATAAAATGTATAAGATGGGGTAATCAACAGGGCTTGGAAAGATGCACAGCCTTAAGTATTTAAAAAGATTTAAAAAAAAAAGAGGTCACCCATCAGAGAACAGTGCAAAGAACCATTAGCAAAGTCCTTGGTTTGCTCCTCAACTCTCAGACTTAACTCATTACATGAAAGTAGCCAAGAGCCAATTTTTACCTACTGGTAAGAGTCCGTAGCTTAAAGGAATGTAAAAGTTCTAGGGTAGAAGAAAGATGGGTATGTGGAAATAGCACTGAATTTAGAGTCCGAAGACCTAGATTCAAATTGGTGCTACGCTTCTTGCTAGCTCTGTGATCTGGGACAAATAGCTTGTTCTCACTTGTAATAACTAGAGGACTGGAATATGAAGAATTAACGGAAAAATGGAAGAATGATAGGAATGGACAATTAAAGTGTTTTGTGTTTTATCCTTTGTTTTCTAAGAGGAACAATGACGTCATGGGTTATGTCTTCACTTGCACATGAATTGGATTTAAGCGAGGCAGTTTTGCCCAAAGTCATCAGCCACAATCTCTCTTCCTGAGTCAGTAAAGTCCAGAGGAGAGACAAAAGTCGAGACCAGTGGCAAAGGGCCCGGGATGCATTGGATGACCTTGGCGTCTTCGATGCTTGACCAAATAAGCAGAATCAAGAAAAGAATGACTATGACTATAAAAATATAAATCACAAAAATTACAGTGAAATGCAGCTAAATGCTGAGTAATTCTGATAATCTATTTGTCTCGTGAGAAGAGATAAAGAATCACCTTTTTCACCTTTCAGGAGTTCTCTGGGGAATAAAAGGATAGAAATCAATCAGTCAACAAGCATTCATTATCTACTATGTGCCAGGCTTTAAACTAAATAGGGGTTGCAAAGACAAAAAGACAAAAGAAACACAATTCCTATCCTCAAGAAACTTCTATTGGGGTGACAAACATGTATATATTTTGTTGTCGTTCAGTTATTTCAGTTATGTCCAACTCTTTGTCACCCTGTTTAGGATTTTCTTGGCAAAAATACTGGAATCTTCTGCTATTTCCTACTCCAGCTCATTTTACAAATGAGGAAACTGAGGCAAACAGGGTTAAGTGACTTGCTCAGGGTCACACAGCTAGTAAGTGTCTGAGGCCAGATTTGAACTCAGGAAGATGAGTCTTCCTGACTCCAGTTATAAAATGTATACACACACACACACACACACACGCACACATATATATATACACTCACATACATACAAACATACACATGTATGTATATATGTATATGCATGTATATATACATACACATACACATATGCATATCATTACATATACATACATATAGAATGCACACGCATACATATATACACATGCATATATATGTACATGTGTGCATATATACATATTTACATATATATTTATATGTGTATTACAAGGAAATATTGGTAGGGGGTGTAAGGGAAGGCCCAAGCAACTATGGAGAACAACAATTGCTTCATGCAGAAGGTGGTGGAAGAAGAAACAAGATTTGGCAAGTGATTGGCTGTGTGGGGCAGAAGAAAGTCAAGAGTCCAGGATAATATCAAAGTTGTGAACCTGGGACATTAGAAGAATGATGGTGCCTTCAACAGAAATCAGGAAGCTTGGAGGTGAGATAAATTTCAGGGAAAACAATAATGAGTTCAGTTTTTCTTGTTGTTGGGTTGTTTTTTCAGTCATGCCCAACTCTTTGTGACCCCTTTGGGGTTTTTCTGGCAAAATATTAGAGTGGTTTACCATTTCCTTCTCCAGCTCATTCTACAGATGAGGAAACTGAGGCAAATAGGGTTAAGTGACTTGCCCAGGGTCACACAGCTAGTAAGTGTCTGAGGCAGAATTTGAACTCACAAAGGTGAGTCTTCCTGACTCCAGGCCCTTGTGCTCTATGTACTAGCTGTCCAAATTCAGTTGTAGACATATAGAATTTGAAATGGACATCCAGTTTGAAATGTCCAATGAACAATTGTTGATATGAGACTAGAACTCAGGAGAGAAATTAGGTCTGGATATAAAGATTTGTGAGTTATTTGCATAGAGATAATAACCAAACCAATGAGATCTGATGAAGTCACTGAGAGTGGAAAGAAGAGAAGAAGGCCCAAGACAGAGACTTAGGGTACACCTATAGCTATGGTTATGATGTTGCAGTAGCAATTTCGAACTGAAGATCTTTCCCACCCATTAATAGGCCATGTGACCTGCTTATATCACAGGAAGCCTAAGTGTCATGTGGTGGGAGGACTTCCTGTCAGGAAAAGGAAGCTATGTCATAGGAAATGCAGAGAGAAAGAGAGAGAAGTTATGGTTGCCAATGGCTGCTAATGGCCGCCATTGTGACAGTTAGAGCTGAACAGGCTGAATTAGCTGTACTGTGAGTTTATGTTTGGGGAAGACCCCAGCAAGGGGTCGGAGAGGTTTTGGGATGGCGGGGCTCCATGTTGTAATATTGCGTATGGAATGTTTTACTGCTCTGGTAGATTGGATAAATGGCTTGTGGGACATGGTTCTCTGGTGTCTGAACAAATGGTTTACTTCTTCTACCTTCTATGTGGAGAGTCTCGTATACTTTGCAATACAGAACCACAAAGACATCTTGATAATTATCGTTTACATTGTTATTGTTGCCTTAGTGATACAGATGTTGATGATAATCCATCTAAGAGCAGACAGACAAGTATAAAAAGAACCAAAATAGAATAGTGTCAGGAAAGGCAAGAGAAGAGAGAGTTCCAAGAGAAAAGGATGGTCAACCATATCAAAGGCTACAGAGAGGCCAAGAAGGATGAGAATTGAGAAAAACCATCCTATTTGATAACTAGAAGATTAAAGATGACTTTAGAGAGAGTGGTTTTGTTTGAACAATGAGGTCAGAAAACTGATTGCGCTGACTGTCCAGACCTTAACATCTCTGTCCCATCTATCTTCTCACCCTGGAGATGCCTCTGCCCAAGCGGCCACCCCATCCTCCTCCCATTGATGAGTTCCTGCCCAGAATCTCCATGTAAAGAAATGCCACTGCCAGCCATTGCTCATTTCTCTCCTGGTTCTTCTCTTGACTTTCCAGACTTACCCCAACTTCAACCCCATTAGAATGTAAGCTCCTTGAAGAATTGTCTTTCTTTTTCTTGTATTTGTATTCCCAGTACAATGCCTGGCACATAGTAAGTACTTTAAAATTGTTTCTTCTTCTTTCCTTCCTTCTCTCTTTCCTTCTCTCTTTCCTTCCTTCTCTTCCTTCTTTCTTTCCATTTGTCCATCCATTCATCCATCCATCTACCTACCTATCTATCTATCTATCTATCTATCTACCCATTTATCTATCTTAAGGACTGAGAAATAAGAGGAAAGGAAGTAGACATAATGAGTTTAAAGGAATTTTGTTTACATAGTCTGTCACGGTCACTGCATCAATTGATTTTGCTGAAGTTGGCTTCGTTGTTATTAGGCAGAGCTCATTTGTTAGTAGAGGTAGGGAAGAGATATCCAGAAATGACCATGATTTAAAAACAAAAGACATTTAGGGCAGCTAGGTGGCACAGTGGATGGAGTACCAGCCCTGCAGTCAGGAGGACCTGAATTCAAATCTAACCTCAGAATCTTATTAGCTAGGTGACTCTGGGCAAGTCGCTTAGCCTTCATTGCCTCCAAAAATAAAAAGGCATCAATTAAACTTTTTCAATGAATTGAGTGACTTAAATAATCTTTGTTTTTAATTCCATACCTTATTATTTAATATTTTTACTTTATTTTTACTTGATTTCCACAAGATTTTGAGTTCCAAATTTTCTCTCCATTTCTACCCTCCCCCCCCACTCCAGGATGGCGTATATTCTGACCACCCCATTCCCCAGTCAGCCCTCCCTTCTGTCACCCCACTCTCCCTCCTCCCATCCCTTTTCCCCTTACTTTCTTGTAAGGCAAGATGCCCCATTGCCTGTATATCTTATTTCCCAGTTGCATGCAAAAACAACTTCTTTTGAGCATCCACTTTTAGAACTTTGAGTTCCAAATGCTTTCCCCTCTTCCCTTCCCACCCCCTCCCTAAGAAGGCAAGCAATTCAAAATAGACCACACGTGTCATTATGCAAAACACTCCCATAAGTAGTCATATTGTGAAAGACTAACTATATTTCCCTTCCTCCTATCCTGTCTCCCTTTATTCAATTTTCTCCCTTGACTGTGTCACTTTTCAAAAGTGTTTGCTGCCGGAAGTGGAGCCAAGATGGCGTCTGGAAAGCAGGGACTTGCGTGAGCTCCCCACCACGTCCCTCCAAAAACCTATAAAAAATGTCTCTGAACAAATTCTAGAACTGCAGAACCCACAAAATAGCAGAGGGAAGCAGGGATCCAGCCCAGGACAGCCTGGATGGTCACTGGATGAGGTCTATGGAGTGGAGGGGAGCGGAGCTCAGCATGGGAGGCAGCAGGACCAGCCAGACCAGGAGCCAGGCAGAACAGGCCCTAGTACCCTGAGCTGTGGCAGTTACTAGACTTCTCAACCCACAAACACCAAAGACAACAGAGAAGGTTAGTGGGAAAAGCTACAGGGGACAGGGTTTGCGGTTTGGCCACTGCCCCAGGGGCAGCGCGAGAGGTGCAGCTACAGAACTACAGCTGCAGTTACTTCTGGCCACAGGCCCACGTGGTGGGAGGAATTAAGTGGCGGATCAGAGCAGGAGTGAAGAGCCTGCTGAAGATTTGCGTCAGGTCCGGTTTGGTGGTTCTTGAGGAAGGAGGAGTGCTGGGGTGGAAGAGCTGGCTGTATAGAAATAGCTCTGAAATCAACGGTGCATCCCCTCAAGCTTGGAACATAGAACTCTTTGCTCTACAAGCAGTCATACCCCGACGAAAAACTCAAGGGTCAAGTAAGTTGGCTGGGAACATGGCCAGGCAGCGAAAACACACCCAGATTCAGTCTCAGACTTTGGAATCTTTCTTTGGTGACAAAGAAGACCAAAACATACTGCCTGAAGAAGTCAACACAGTACAAGAGCCTACACCAAAAGCCTCCAAGAAAAACATGAACTGGTCTCAGGCCATAGAAGAGCTCAAAAAGGAGTAGGAAAAGCAAGTTAGAGAAGTAGAGGAAAAATTGGGAAGAGAAATGAGAATGATGCAAGAAAACCATGAAAAACAAGTCAATGATTTGCTAAAGGAGACCCAAAAAAATACTGAAAAATACACTGAAGAAAACAACACTTTAAAAAATAGACTAACTCAAATGGCAAAAGAGCTCCAAAAAGCCAATGAGGAGAAGAATGCCTTGAAAGGCAGAATTAGCCAAATGGGAAAGGAGGTCCAAAAGACCACTGAAGAAAATACTACCTTAAAGATTAGATTGGAACAAGTGGAAGCTAGTGACTTTATGAGAAATCAAGATATTATAAAACAGAACCAAAGGAATAAAAAAATGGAAGACAATGAGAAATATCTCATTGGAAAAACCACTGACCTGGAAAATAGATCCAGGAGAGATAATTTAAAAATTATTGGACTACCTGAAAGCCATGATCAAAAAAAAGAGCCTAGATATCATCTTTCAAGAAATTATCAAGGAGAATTGACCTGATATTCTAGAGCCAGAGGGTAAAATAAAAATTGATAGAATCCATCGATCACCTCCTCAAATAGATCCCAAAAAGAAAACTCCTAGGAACATTGTCACTAAATTCCAGAGCTCCCAGGCCAAGGAGAAAATACTGCAAGCAGCCAGAAAGAAACAATTTGAATATTGTGGAAAAACAATCAGGATAACACAGGATCTGGCAGCTTCCACATTAAGGCACCGAAGGGCTTGGAATATGATATTCCGGAGGTCAATGAAGCTAGGATTAAAACCTAGAATCACCTACCCAGCAAAACTGAGTATCATGCTCCAAGGCAAAATATGGATTTTCAATAAAATAGAGGACTTTCAAGCTTTCTCAGTGAAAAGCCCAGAGCTGAATAGAAAATTTGAATTCAAACATAAGAATCAAGAGAAGCATGAAAAGGTAATCAAGAAAAAGAACAAGAAAAAGAAATTGCAAGGGACTTACTAAAGTTGAACTGTTTTGTTTACATTCCTACATGGAAAGATGACAAGTATGATTCATGAGACCTCAATATGATAGTAGCTGAAAGGAATATGCACATATATATACATATGTGTGTGTCTATGTATGTATATATGTAGGGGTATACACACACACACACACACACACAAAGGGCACAGGGTGAGTTGAATATGAAGGGATGATATCTAAAAAAATAAAATCAATTTAAGGGATAAGAGAGAAATATATTGAGAGAGGGAGAAAGGGAGAGATAGAATGGGGTAAATTATCTCGCACAAAAGTGGCAAGAAAAAGTGGTTCTGTAGGAAGGGAAGAGGGGGCAGGTGAGGGGGAATGAGTAAATCTTGCTCTCATCAGATTTGACCTGAGGAGGGAATACCATACACACTCAATTGGGTATCTTACCCCATAGGAAAGAAGGAGGAAGAAGATAAAAAAGGGGGGATGATAGAAGGGAGGGCAGATGGGGGGAGGAGGCAATCAAAAACAAACACTTTCAAAAAGGGGCAGGGTCAAGGGAGAAAATTCAATAAAGGGAGATAGGTTAGGAAGGAGCAAACCATAGTTAATCTTTCACAACATGAGTATTGTGGAAGGGTTTTACATAATGATACACATGTGGCCTATGTTGAATTGCTTGCCTTCTTAGGGAGGGTGGGTGGGGAGGGAAGAGGGGAGAGAATTTAGAACTCAAAGTTTTTAAAAACAGACGTTCAATAACAACAACAACAACAGCAACAAAAAAAGTTTTTGCATGCAACTAGGAAATAAGATACACAGGCAATAGGGCACAGAAATTTATCTTGCCCTACAAGAGAAGAAGGGAAAGAGGGATGGGAGGGGAGTGGGATGACAGAAGGGAGGGCGGTCTGGGGAACAGGGCAACCAGAATATAAGCCATCTTGGAGTGGGTGGAGGGTAGAAATGGAGAAAAAATTTGTAATTCAAACTCTTGTGAAAATCAATGCTGAAAGCTAAATATATTAAATAAATTTAAAAAAACAGAAAATAAGAAATCATGTGAAAAGTTGAACTAAAAAAAAGGTTGCTTTTGATTACTTCTTCCCCCTATCTGCCCTCCCTTCTATCATCCCCCCTTTCTTATCCCCTCCCCCCTACTTTCATGTGGGGTAAGATACCCAATTGAGTGGGAATGTTATTCCATCCTGAAGTCAAATCTGATGACAGCAAGATTCACTCATTCCCCCTCACCTGCCCACTCTTCCCTTCCAATGAACTGCTTTTTCTTAAGACTTTTATGTGAGATAATTTACCCCATTCCATCTCTCCTGTTCTCCCTCTCAATATATTCCTCTTTCATCCCTTAATTTTATTTTATTTTTTTTAGATACCATTCCTTCATATTGAACTCACCCTGTGCCCTCTGTCTCTCTATATATGTATATTCCCTTTGTCCACCCTAATACTGAGAAAGGTCTCATGAATTACACAAATCATCTTTCCATGTAGGAATATAAGCAAAACAGTTCCACTTTAGTTAAGTCCCTTATGAATTCTCTTTCTTGTTACCTTTTCATGCTTCTCTTGTTTCTTGTGTTTGAAAGTCAGATTTTCTATTCAGCTCTGCTCTTTTCACTGAGAAAGCTTGAAAGTCCTCTATTTTATTGAAAATCCATATTTTGCCTTGGAGCATGATACTCAGTTTTGCTGGGTAAGTCATTCTTGGTTTTAATTCTAACTCCTTTGACCTCTATCATATTCTAAGCCTTTTGATCCCTTAATGTGGAAGCTGCTAGATCTTGTGTTATTCTGATTGTGTTTCCACAACACTCAAATTGTTCCTTTCTGGCTGCTTGCAATATTTTCTCCTTGATCTGGGAGCTCTGGAATTTGGTGACAATATTCCTAGGAGTTTTCTTCTTGGGATCTTTTTCAAGAGGCATCACGATTGGTGGATTCCTTCAATTTCTATTTTACCCTCTGGCTCTAGAATATTAGGGCAATTTTCCTTGATAATTTCTTGAAAGATGATGTCTAGGCTCTTTTTTTGATCATGGCTTTCAGGTAGTCCAATAATTTTTAAATTATCTCTCCTGGATCTATTTTCCAGGTCAGTGGTTTTTCCAATGAGATATTTCACATCGTCTTCCATTTTTTAATTCCTTTGTTTCTGTTTTATAACATCTTGATTTCTTATAAAGTCACTAGGTTCCACTTGTTCCAATATAATTTTTAAGGTAGTATTTTCTTCAGTGGTCTTTTGGACCTCCTTTTCCATTTGGTTAATCCTGCCTTTCAAGGCATTCTTCTCCTCATTGGCTTTTTGGAGCTCTTTTGCCATTTGAATTAGTCTATTTTTAAGGTGTTATTTTCTTCAGTACTTTTTTTGGTCTCCTTTAGCAAGTCATTGACTTGTTTTTCATAGTTTTTTTGCATCACTCTCATTTCTCTTCCCAATTTTTCCTCTACTTCTCTTACTTGCTCTTCCAAATCCTTTTTAAGCTCTTCCATGGCCTGAGACCAATTCATATTTTTCTTGGAGACTTTCGATGTAGGCTCTTTGACTTTGTTGACTTCTTCTGGCTGTATGTTTTCATCTTCTTCGTCACCAAAAAACGATTCCAAAGTCTGAGTCTGAATCTGAGTCCATTTTCGCTGCCTGTTCATGTTCCCAGCCAACCACTTGACCCTTGAGCTTTTTGTCAGGATATGACTGCTTGTAGAGTAGAGAGTACTTTGTCCTAAGCTTTAGGTGCCTCGTGCTGCTGTTTTCAGAGCTATGTCTACACAGTAAACTCTGCCACACCAGCATTCCTCCTCCTCCAAGAACTGCCAACCCAGACCGCAACTCAGATCCAAACAGACTCGGCACTCCTGCTCTGATCCACCACTTAATTCCTCCTACAGGGTCAGACTGGGCCCAGAAGCAACCATAACTGGAACTCTGGAAGCCTCCACAGAGCTGCACCACTTCCACGCCCCCAGGGATAGGGCCGACTGCGCACTTCTTTCACTCGGATCTAGCAGTTTTTCCACTAACCTTCTCTGTTGTCTTTGGTGTTTGTGGGTTGAGAAGTCTGGTAACTGCCACAGCTCACTGATTCGAGGCGCTAGGGCCTGTTCTGCTTGGCTTCCGGTCTGGTTGGTCTGGGTGCAGCCCACGCTGGGCTGTGCTCTGTTCTGCTCCCAGCTCCATGCACGATAGACCTTACCCAGTGAGCATCCAGGCTGTCCTGAGCTGGTGCCCTGCTTCTCTCTGCTACTTTGTGGGTTCTGCAGCTCTAGAATTTGTTCAGAGCCATTTTTTCAGGTGTTTGGAGGGAACTGGGGGAGAGCCCTAGGCAAGTCCCTGCTTTCCAGCTGCCATCTTGGCTCTGCCCCCATGACTTAAATAATCTTGAAGACCACTTCCTAATCTAAATCTTACGTTGTTATATAACCACTTTGACTATTAGGCAGCTAGGTAGCACAGTGGATAAAGTTGTACTTAGAGTGAGGAAGATCTGAATTCAATTCCTACCTCAGACACTTAATGAGTATGTGACCTTGGGCAAGTCACTTAACACCTCATCCTCAGTTTCCCCATCTACAAAAGGAGGGTGATAACAGCATCTACCTCATAGGGTGGTTGTGAGGATCAAATAAAAGTTACATATATAAAACACTTTATAAACTTCAAAGTACTATATAAATGCCAGCTATTATTATTATTATCATACCTTTATTCCCAACCTAAATCCTTCTTGGTTCCCATTCACACTACCCCCTAGGAAGATTTGATAAAGAGTAGGGGGAAAAAGTCTCATAATACAGAAGAACCCTGCCATCAGGTCAGAGTGTCCCCTTGGCTGTAACCATAGTTAATTTCATTTTATCTTCAAGACAATAGAAGAGCTGGTGAGGAGAAAGAGGCTGAAATCACCAAACACACCAAAGCTAATATGCACAGAGGTTGTAAAAAGTATTTTCCCAGACTTGATGAAAAAAGTTCTTGCGCAAATTATACTTCCATCAGCTGTGATGTCTATTCATAAACATGGAAGTAAACAAAGAAAGACTTCTATTCCAAGTATCAATATAAATGCAGGGAGAACCTATTTGCCAAAGGAAAAGAACAAAATCAGTATCTGAAAAGAAAATTATTTTCCCAGCTTCAAAGTAGGTTTACCCAACAAAGAAGAGTGCTTTTTATTTCCTTATAGAGGGGGAAAAAAAGCTATAATAAAAATACTTTATAGTGATCCTTTAATGTTGATATAGGACAAGAATGGCTTTACTGTTCAGTTAGTTGTTCATGCAGAACCCTCTGATCAGCGCAACACCATCCTGGCAACTTTAGAGAGACTCTTCTTACTTTAGTCTCCCCCAAGAAAGGATTTGCCCAGTAGCTTTAGATATCTTTCAAGCAAAGATTAATAAAAAAATGCATTGGCCTTGAATGTTGGCAAAACTTGAAACCATATGTTCAGAGAGTTGCTTCATTCGCTGGTAATTAAGTTTTTACAAAATGAGTCTTTTTTGGCCCAAGCAAATAGCTTTAAGCATTTGGGCATCTTGATGAGGCCTGCTTTCCTCTCTTCTGAGGATCAGATCCTGGCTAGGGTGGTTTGAAGTTTCAGAGCCTTGCCTGGAGTTGGAAGTATTTTATTAAAATAGGAAAGTGCATTGGGAGCTGTTCTACACTCTAAACTATCCATCCCAAGAGAGAATTGCAATGGCTTTGTCACTTTATTTAGAAATGCTAGAACACCTCTGTAACCACATGTCATCCTTCTTTCCCTTACCAACTATCCAGGTAACCTGGGCATGGGATATTTTAGGGCATTGGCTGACTAGCCCAGATATTCAGTCAACTACCATATGGGCCATAACAATCACTGCTCATGCTGGTAACCCCAGCTCTTATTTTGTTTTGTTTTTGCATTCATTAGTGTGGCTTAAGAGCAGATATTTTAATTTTAATCCTATTTGCATTTGGGGATAGTCACACTCTTGCCATTTGGCTAACAGATTCTTCAGTAGGAATGATCCTGCAAAAGAAATATGAGTCTCCAATATGAATTCTGGTTCACTGTGACTCACTGTCTTCTCTGTAGTTAAGTATAATTAGTTTATTTGGACTGAACGGGATATGATGGTGAAGATCAATGTAACTTGGAAGTCAACTGGATAGAATATAATCGTCAGGCATTGCAAGGTAAGTATACATGATGTACTTGGAATATTCATACCAATGGAGGAATCTGGAAAGAGATTGCCTGACCTAAAATAAGAGTGATGCTTGCCGTAGTACTTGACTTTAGGGTAATCAGAAAGTCAAATGGGTTTTGATCTATAATGAACTTGCTTATTAGGAAAGTCTAGAGCCAGCTTCATCCTTTGGAAGAGTAGGTAGCTACTTACCTAATGTGATTTGAGAGATGCCTAATAGCCTAATACCCAACCTAAAATGTTTCCCCCATTGGTGCTGTCACAGATGCCAGCATCTCCCCTGTATATACACCTTGGAGTTAAGACATTGAAGGCTGTTCTTAAAAATCAATCAATAAACATTTATTAAGAGCTTACTATGTGCCAGGAACCACACTAAGTGCTGGAAATACACAGAAAAGCCAAAAAAAGGAGTCCCTGCCCTCAAGAGCTTACATTTTTTTCAAAAATTGGTTATTTTTTCAATTAGAAAGTATTTGTTTATTTTCTCTCCCTTCTGCCTCCACCAATGAACAAAAAAAGAGAAAAACAATGCCTTGTACAAAGGTGCATAGTCAAGCAAGACAAATTCCCACATTGGCCATGCCCAAATATGTGTATCTCATGCTGGATATCTAGTCTATGGCCTCATCAAGTGACGGGTAGCATTCTACATTATTCTCTGGAATCATCATTGATTGTTACATTGGTCAGAGTTCTTAAGTCTCTCAAAGTTGTTTTTTTTAACAATATTGTTATTATAGTATAAATTATTTTCTAGGTTTTGCTCATTTCATTCTGCATCAGTTCATACAGGTTTTTGTGAAACAGTCCATTTCATTATTTCTTATAGCACAACAACATTCCATTCCATATTATACTTTATTCAGCTATTCCCAAACTGATGAATGTCCCATTAGTTTCCGGTTCTTTGCCACCACAAAAAGAGAAGCTATAAATAATTTGGTACATATAGGTCCTTTTCCTCTTTCTTGGATCCCTTTGGGACATAGGACTACTAGTAGTATTTCTGAGTTAAAAGGTATGAACAGTTTAGTAACTTTTAGAGAATAGTTCCAAATTGCCTCCAAGAATGGTGGACAAATCATAGTTCCATTAACAGTGAATTAGTATATTTTCCCATAGCCCCTCCAACACTTCTCATTTTTCTTTGTTTACAATTGCATCAACCTGATGGATGTAAGGTAGAACCTCAGAGTTGCTTTAATTTGCATGTCTTTTATTATTAGCAGTTTAGAGCATTTTGTCACATGGTTATTGGTAGCTTGGAAGGAGCTTACCATCTAAAGGAGAAGACATCGTAAATAAATAGGTACATACCATATAGGAAATAGAAGTTAACCTTAGAGAGAAGGTTCTAGTGGGTGAGGGAACTGAGAAAGGCTTCCTACAGAGATACCATTTGAACTGAGTCTTAAAGGAACCCGGAGAATCTAAAGGGCAGAGGTGAGAGTGGAGAGTATTTTTTATATTATCTATTTGGTAATTTACCAAGCCATTATGAAGTATTAATACCTTAGTTTCTACTGAAGAACATATTATAGTGGGAATTTCTTTTAGGTTTTGGCTGAAGTCTCTTGCAACTCTCAAATTCTGGGATTCTGTGACGATTTAAATTAGTTTATCAGATTAGTTCCAATGAGAGATTGAGGAAGCTAAGGAAATAGGACAGAGCAAAAATAAAATTTGATGGGGAGATGGAGGTCCAGAATGCTCAACAAGCAAGCGTTTCTTGAGTATCAGCTAGGCTCCAGGCACTGTGCAAGGTGCTGGGAACAAAGTATAGGTGAAAGAAGAAACAATTTCTACTCACAAGAGGCTAAGATTCTAATGTGGAAGGCAACAAGAATCTATGAAAATATGATACTACAGTGGGAAGTCTTGAGCAATCAGGTAATAACAGAATGGTACTTAGTATCTACAGGCCTTGAGGGAGGAGGAGAAAGAGATGAAGAGAGAGGGACAATAAATATAAAAGCCACCTCCTTAAAAAGTTTTGCTAATGGCTGATGTTGTGAATAGTTCCTGAAGAAATTGTCTATGCATTGTACATTTAGGTTTTAAATTTTTTACGTCCACTGGGGAGTGGGTCTGGAGGGGAATTGTTTGCTTATTGGCTTGGGTGCAAATCCCAAACCTATCATGGATTTGGTGGCTTTATTAACATTGCATCATTGAATCAACAACAGTGCCATTCTCGATCATGTCTAGGTTGGCTCTAGTCACATTAGGCAGTCCAAGAACATTCCTCAGCATGGGTGTCATTTTCATTATATTCCAAATGGTAATCAGCTAGGATTCCTAGCTCATTAACTCTCCATCCTGTCCAAGTTCTGATAAATTAGGACCAGACAGAGAGATCATTTGACAACAGTTAAAGCATTTATGGCTCAGCAAGGACAACTAAATCCTGTGCCTCAAAATGCCGAGTCCAGAGATCAAAGTGGACTCATTCACCAAGTTCTGCCACACACTTGGGTGAGCAAAGTTGTGGAATTATACACCTTTCATTTGATCACTGCACTTCCAGTGTCCTACAACCTAATTTAGGATCATAGGAGTTAGAGTTGTAAGGGATCATGTAACCCAATTCCCTTTTTTTACAGATGTACAAAATAAGACTTGGCTTAGGTGACTTATGCAAGGTCCCACAGCAAGTTGCATTCTCTGATTGCAAATTCAGAGATCATGCTTATAAAAAATCAAAGTTTCCTTCTCTCCAAAGGCTATGCCCTTTACAGGACTGCCCCCCTCCAGAGATTGAGCAGGCAGTGTGGTATAGTAGAAAGAACACTGGATTGAAATTTTGGAGATCAATGCTACCAACTTGGCTGTGCCACCTTGGACATGCCACTTTCCTTTTCCGAGCTCCAGTTTCCTCATCTGTAAAATGAGCAGATTGGACTAGATCTTCTCTGAGGTCCTTTCCAACACTTAACATTCTATGATTCTGGGATTTGGGCCAAAATGAACCCTGGGAGAATGAACAGGTCCAAAGAAACTGTAGGACAATCACAGTTTGGCCGCCAAGAGTTTGGCATGGACTATCCTTTAGCCCCTTTACTCAGCTGTTTTCAGCAGGCATCAGAATAACCCTAAACTCCCACTGCAGGGAGGAGAGGCCATACACATTGACTTCCCCCCATATGGCAGATCCTACACTCCTAAAGAAGGACCGCTGGGACCTGCCCACACACTAAAAAGGATGGCTTACCACACTGTTTATACATGCCAAGTGAAGCAGAGAACTGAGCAATTATCTAGTGGATTCAGTCACTGGAGCCAGCCAAACTGGAGAAGCCAAGCCAAAATAAATTGCCTTTTCCTTAGGAACAAGGACTTTTGTCCCAATGGTTGTTAGCTTGAGGTTTGGAGGTATTTGGGTTTGGTTTTCTTTTTCCCCAGAATGATGTGAACAATGGCTTCAATTCTCCCCTGCACTTGATCTATGTAGAAATTAGCAGTCTATATAGTTTCCCTGCCACTGTGTGCATGTGTGTGTGTGTGTGTATGCGCGCGTGTGTGTGTTTTGCCCCATGCTTTCCAAACTCAATTTTTGACAGCCAAAAATTAACAGGGGCATATTTTGAAAGAGTCCTCCATGGTGGGTGGGGTAAGGATAATAAACCGTTGTTAAGAGTTTCAAGGTCAAACATCATATATTCTATGAAAATAAAAGATAGCCGTACATTACATTGTCAAGTTAATGTAGTATGATAGAGCATCTCCAGACTGCACATCCTGAAAGACTGTAAAAGTCTAATAGATTTAGGGAAACTGTACCTCAGGGAGCATATTAGACAGGACTCCTCGATGGATCAGAACTGTCTTGAAGCCTCACTTATTGGGGACCTGGCCGCCTTGAAATGATTGCTTCCCTTTCAAAAGCCTAGAGACAAATTGTACCTCTTAGATTAACTTTACAAGAATGGGTCAATCATTGTGAATGGAGGGTATTCATTCTTTTTACATGGGAATGAAAAATGGATAATGTAAACCATATAATTCCATTTTCTTTTAAATTACCTTTAAAATGCCTTAATGTCCTATTGATTCCCACTTAGGTGATTTTGGATATATTTGCAAAGTCTCTTAGCACCGCGTACATCTGTAATGGAAAGGCGTCTTTAATTATGAAAGATGTTTTGGTGAATTTTGCATTGATCAGGCATAAAATTAACAAAGTATAATGTTTCCCACATATTAACAGGGAGGGCTGACATCAATGTACTTTCACCCTGGGAAGAAATAACATTTTAAAATGAAAACTTAAAAAGGAAAAAAAAAAGAGCCCACATAAGTGAACCACACGTCCATTTGAATAGATGCCACATGCATTTGTCAATTTATTTTCTCTCTTTTACATAGCCCTAAAGTTTCACATGATTTCAAAGTTTGAATGAACTCTCTGATAGGCTTCATTCCTCTAGGCTAAGGTTGAATGAATAAAGGCTATTATTAGACACAGCCTTTCTTTCTCCATTCTAATACATCTCCCAATGATTTGGGATTTATTCCCTTTTCTCTTCCATTGGAAAGATTGTGCATGTTGTGTAATTTAAATACCCTAAGTTAACAGGCAATTCATCTTGGTTGCATTCCTGGGTCTGTAAGTCTATTGTTGACTCCTAGAGTATATATTAACCCATCATTGAGTATTTAGACTTCAGGGACAGATATACATGTGTCAGAAAGGGAGAATTAGGCCACTTATACTTTCCTCCATAGATCCTTATTCTGATGCTTCATCAGGTATGGAGATTACCCTAAGCTCTTGAATGAATGGATGAGTAAATGAAAATGCATTTATTAAGTGCTTACTGTATGCCAAACACTGTGCCAAGTGCTGGGGATACAAACACAAAAGAAAAATAGTACCTGCTTTCAAGAAGTTTATATTCTAATGGGGGAAACAACACACATAGGAAAGCAATAGCCAGATAAGAGTACTTTGGTCCAGGAAGTTACAGGGCAGGCAAATAGGTAAATAGATGGACACATCTCATCCAGGGGCAGCAGCAGAACTGATTTAACCATGGCTTATTGTTCTAGAACTGGAAAGAGGCAGGAAAGGGATATGGTCTCTTGTGAATACAATCAGGTAAGGAGTATGCAGAGAGGAGGGAAGGAGGGAAATGAAGCATGGCCCAGGACACATACATAACTAATCATAGAGACAGAAATTGTGATTTTAAAGCCAACAGCTTCCTGAAATGGTGTTCCCATAGAGGCAATATAGTGGTAATTAGGGTGGGACTTTTTTTTTACTGTTTTCTCTTTTAGAATGCTAAAGTAATCAAGTGCCTTTGATTAAGTCTAACTAGGCGCTAAGCCCCAGTCCCATACACTTTTGCTGATGAGATGTGAAGCCTTCAGGCCCTAAGAAGGGTATATAAACTCAATGGTTAGCATTGTGTTTGGGGCTCTTGCTCACTGGAAGAGTGTTGGTGTGGAGACTCTGGGTAGCCGCTGGAGCCCCCCAGCTTTGAAGAAATCCAGATGTTGGTGCTTCTCTTTTTGGTAACTATGTATGTGATGTCTTGATCAGACAAAGCCTGTCTGTTGAATTGTATTATTTGATCTGTTGATATTTTCTGTTTCTAATTTCTATTTGTATTTGCTCTGAACCTCAGGGTGCTGGCTTCTCACCCTGAACTAAGTAAATAATATATGTACGTGTGATTAAAGTGAGATTGTTAACCCCTTAAAATTGCTTTCCTTGGAAAAGCAGATCAAAGGATCTGTGCTGGCAGCTCTTGCTGCTGGTTTTGTTGGGTCTTACATCCTCACAGCAGCTGCTAGCCACATTGTTGCTATAAGAAGTCACAATCAAAGTGGAGTTCCAAGGTAAAACTTCTTCTAGGGGTTTTTAACCTAGCATACATGTACGCTCAAGGGGTCAGTAGATAGATTTCAGAGAAAATGTAAATTTGTACTGGAAAAAAATGTGTGTGTGTGTGTGTGTGTGTGTGTGTGTGTGTATGTAATGAGGGAGGATCCCACATATAGCAAGGCCTCACTTGTAGCAAAGGTTCACATATAGTCAGGACATCACTGACATGTAGCATAGGAATATTGCTATGTGGCTCAACAGAAGGCAGAATTGACATCTCTAGCCTATTCTCTCCCCATCCTTCTTCAAGAAAGACTTTAATTCCTGTCAAGAGAGGAAGCAGGAAGTTGGAGCCAGAGGCTACCATGCTACTTTCCAGAGAGGAAGGGTAATGGGCTAGAATTATATTTATCTGATCCCTTAAATATCGTTAGTCCAGGCAGGGGGTATGATCAGTTTCAAGCTAACTTCTGATCATAGTTTCATTGGGGTTGGTGGGAAGAGCAGAACCCTGAGCTTTATATCCAAGGCTTGACCCCTTTCCTACTAAAAACTAATTCCACAATGAACACACATAACACTTAGAAAAAGGAAGAAAAAAACCTATTTATCCAAACTTATAGCAAAATAGAAGGCAGAAAAGTATACATCGGAGACTATACACCAGACAATAGAGAATGAAGAAGTTCTCCCACTAGAAGTGAGGCAACTCAGCTCAACCAAGAGACGAAGTCCTAGATCCCACCAAAGGGGAAATTCCCTGGAGTCTCCAGAGTAGCAAACTAGAATTAAGGACATAATGGAGGCTGCCAGCTCCTCTCATGCCTTCCCAGAGTCAGCAACCTGAAGTGGGGTTGACCTTGTCTGCCCTCTCTCTAGAAACTGGAAGTCAGGAGTTATTGAAGCAACTGCAGAGCCCAAAGTAACCCAAAGACTAGATGAAAACTAAAGAGCTCTTCTCTCTCCAGCTCTCGACACCTGAACCACCCCCCGCTTCCACCCGCCCCATGCAGGGCAGGGCATTCATTTCCACCAACAAGGAAAGAGTACCATATCAAATGTCTTTGGGACTGGGGCTATGTGTGTGTGTATACACACACACACACACACACACACACACACGTGTATATACACATACACATATACATACATATATACATTTATATACATATACATGTATGTGTATATATACACACATATATACATACATATATACATGTATATATACTTTTATGTATATGGCATACATATATATGTATCTTTTTTGAAAAATATAACTGATTTTCTTTGGAATCTCATTACTTTATTGTATCAATTTAAAAACATGATTCTAAGAAAGGGTTCATATCCTTACTGCCAAAGGAGTCCACAACACAAAAAAAGTTTAAGAACTGTTGCTCTAACACATGATATCTGGTGTGAGAAGTTGAGAAGATTATGGAGGGATCCCAGAGAGGTAGGAGGGAAGTAGGGTATGGCCAGGGCTTCCTTACCAAATATCCTGATGGTCCAGCTATACTAACTTGTCCAAGATCCTTAACAATAGAGTATTTATAAGCTCTAGAAGATTCTACCATTCTAGGAAAACACTGAGGATAGTCTCAGAATCAAACTAAATCTTTGTTTCAACAATTCGGCTAGCAGCTGCTGTGGGGGTGTAAAACCAACAACCAGCACACAGAATGCTAAAAAAAAAGCCCAGGCCCTTTTGATCTGCTTTACTAAGGAAAGCAACATTAAGGGGTTAACAATCTTACTTTAATCCAGCATACAAATATCATTCACTTGGTTCAGGGGAAAAAGTCAGCACCCTGAACTTCAGAGCAAATACAATCAAATTACAAACAGACCAAATACAATTTGTGGTTACCAACATCTGAGTTCAGCCAGGGAGCTCGACAACAGCTGGCTCAGAGTCACGCTATCACTACTGCTGCAGCTCAGAGCTCCAAAAACATAAAAGCCAACCCCTGGTTTTATATATCTTGTTCAGGGTCAAAGGTGAGTCACACATGCGACTCACTCACGTGACCTAAAATCGTCACAAAAATGTGACTTAAACCCACGTGGTCTAAAAGCCTCTGATGTCACAAACATGTCACTCAAATCCATTCTGATTGCCAATACAATCTTCTTTCTGAAGACTAGCCTGATTGAGCCCAACAATGTTCATTAGGCATAAACCACGAGACTTCTGGGGGTAGAGCCAAGATGGCAGAGTAGAGAAAGCACTCAGCTGAGCTCTCCCAACATTACCCTCCAAACAACTGAAAATAATGCTTCACATTGAATTCTGGAGTGGCAGAGACAACAAAAGGTCAGAATGAGAAGTTCTTCCAGACTAAGACAGCACAGAAGGTCAGAAAGAGAGATCCATGATGATGGGGAGGAGACTGGTCTTGAGGTCAACAACAACAACTGTGGTGGGACTAGGTGGTGGTAACAGAATCAGCAGCAGCATTGGGAAATCTCAAGCCAGAGATGATAAGGGGACTTGGCAACTAGTCAGAAAAAAATTTCATGGTACCATCATACTATCATTGGATGCAGGACCAGATGTTATTTGGCAATTCCAGTACATATACTCACTTTTGGGTCATAGTTCAAGGGCAGAGAGAAGCACTTTTGGTCAAGAAGGAGTAGAAGCCCAGAAGGGCAGTATCATTTCTGACGCCAAGGAATCAGGGACTCTGAAGAATAGTACTGTTTTTGGTCCCAAGGGAGCAGTTGCCATTCCTGGGTAAAAAGCTAGAGTGCAGACCAAGAGATCAGTGACCACACCTCTCCCCAGATCACATCACCTTGGAAGTACCAAAAATTTGCAAACCAGAACTAGCTTTGAAAACAGCAGTGCAAAAAAAAAAAAAAAAGAAAGAAAACCTGAAGCTTTAAACAGTGCCATTCTTCCCTTCCCAGCCCTGCCCTCATGCCAGGAACACAGCCGAACATTAATATAAAGTTCCAGATCAAAAAAATAGGGTGGAAAAATGAGCAAACAATGAACAAAGAACCTGACCATAAAAAGTTACTATGATGAAAGGGGAGATCAAGACACAGACTCAGAAGAAGACAAAGAAGTAAAAGCAGCAACAAGCAAGGCCTCAAAGAAAAACTGTGGTTTGGACACAAGCCCAACAAGAATTCCTGGAAGAGCTAAAAATATTTTTCAAAATAAAATAAGAGTGGTAGAGAGAAAATTTGAAAAAGAAACGAAAGTCATGGAAGAAAAATTATGAAAAGACAATTAACTGCTTGGTAAAAGAGACACACAATAACACTGAAGAAAATAACACTTTAAAGAACAGAATTGGCCAAACAGAAAAAGAGATATGACTTAAGAAAATAATTCCTTAAAAATTAGAATTGAGTAACTGAAAATTAATGGTTCCATGAGACATCAAGAAATAACAAGACAAAGTCAAAAGAATGAAAAACTAGAAGAAAATGTGAAATATCTCATATAAAAACAACTGATCTGGAAAACAGAGATAATTTAAGAATTATCTTAATTATTTACCTAATTTCTTTTTATTACTTGAAAACCATGATCAAAGAAAGAGCCTAGACATCATAATGCAAAAAATTATTAAGGAAAATTTCCCTGATATTCTAGAACCAGAGGGCAAAAAAGAAATTGAAATAATCCACTGATCACCTTCTTAAAGAAATTCCAAAAGGAAAACTCCTAGGAATATTGTAACCAAATTCCAGAACTTCCGGGTCAAAAAGAAAATACCTTAAGCAGCCAGAAAGAAATCATTTGAATACCATGGAGCCACAGTCAGGATCACACAAGATTTTGTAGCTACCATGTTAAAGGAGTGGAGGGCTTTGAATGTGATATTATGGAAGGCAAAGGAGCAGGGATTAAAACCAAGAATAACTTACATAGCAAAACTGAGTATAAAACTTAAAGGAAAAAATAGATATTTAATGAAATGAAAGACTTTCAAACATTTTTTGATGAAAAGACCAGTGCTGAATAGAAAGTTTTAAATACAAGACTCAAGAGAAGCATAAAAGGTAAACATGAAAGAGAAATCAGAAGGGATTCAACAAGGTTAAACTGTTTACCTTTCTACATGGGAAGATGATACATTTATCTTCTAAGAACTTTATCATTATTATGGCAGTTAGAAGGATTCTACATAGAAAAAGGGTGTGGGAGTGAGTTGATTATGTCGAGATGATGTAAAAAAATGGATAAGCAGGAAAGAGGGATGCCCTAGAAAAGGGGGGAAGGGAAAGGAAGAATGAGGGAAATTATCTCACATAAAAAGGCACACAAGGAAAAACTTTAGAAGAAGGGAACATAGGAGAGGGGGCAATTTTTGAATCTCACTCACATCTGAATTAATTCAAAGAGGGAAATTATGTGTGCTTATAAAATTTATACATAAACACACTATATATATTCAATTGGTAGTAGAAATCTATCTTGCGCAACAGAGAAGTGGGAGGGGAAGGAGATAAAAAGGTGGGGAGGAATAAAAGGAAGGGCAGATAAAAGAAAGCAGTGATCAGAAACAAAACATACTTTAGAGGAAGGACAGGAGAGAAAGAGAGAGAGAGAGAGAGAGAGAGAGAGCTATTGAAAGAGAGAACAGAGGCAGAGAGACAGAGAGGGAGAGACATAGACAAAGACTGAGAGGGAGAGACAGAGAAAGAAAGAGACATAGAGAGACAGGGAGAAAAAGAATGGAGGGAAATGCACAGTTAAGTATTCATAACTGTGAATGTGAATGGGATGAGCTCATCCATAAAATGGAAATGGATAGCAGAATGGATTAGAAGCAAGAATTGAACAATATATTGTTTACTTGAAACAGAGAGACACACAGAGAATAAAAATAAGATGTTGGAGCAGAATCAATTATGCTTCAGCTGAAGTAAAAATAAAAAAAGGCAGAAGTAGCAATCATGATCTCAGACAAAGCAAAAGCAAAAATAGACCTAATTAAAAGGGATAAGCAGGGAAGCTACATTTTGTTAAAAGGAATCCTAGACAATGAAATAATATCAATACTAAACACATATGCATCAAGTGGCATACCATCCAAATTCTTAAAGGAAAAGTTAATTGAATTACAGGAGGAAATTGAAAGTAAAACTATACTAGTGGGGGACCTCAACATTCCCCTCTCAGAGTTAGATAAATCTAATCATAAAGTAAATAAGAAAGAAGTCAAGAAGATTAATAGAATCAGAAAAGTTGGATATGATAGACCTCTGGAGGAAATTGAATGGGAATAGAAAGGAGTATACCCTTTCCTCAACTGTACATGGTAGCTTCACAAAAATTGACCAGGGCACAAAAACTTCACAAAACAAATTCGGAAAAGCAGAAATATTAAATGCACCCTTTTCAGACCATAATACAATAGAAAAAAATTTAGTAAGGGGCTGTGGATGCAGAGATTAAAAATTAATTTTAAATCAAATAATCTAATCCTAAAGAATGAGTGGGTCAAAGGACAAATCATAAAAGCAATCAATAATTTCATTAACAAGAATGGCAACAATAAGAGAACATTCCAAAATTTGTGGGATGCAGCCACAGCAGTACTTAGGGAAAAATTTATTATCTCTAAATGTATACATCAATAAAAGAGAGAAAGAACAGATCAATGAATTGGGCATGCAACTAAAAAAACTAGGAAAAGAACAAATTAAAAAATTCCAATTAAACACCAAAATGAAAATCCTGAAAATCACAGGAGAAATTAATATAATTACAAGTTTTTTAAATAAACTAAGAAAGCTAGAATTGGGTTTACGAAAAACAATAAAACATATAAACCATTGGCTAATTTGATTTTTAAAAAAGAAGAAAAACAAAGTACTACTATAAAAAATGAAAAGCATGAATGCATCACCAATGATGATGAAATTAAAACAATTATTAGGAGTTATTTTGCCCAATTATATGCTAATAAAACTGACAACCTAAGTTAGATGGATGAATATTTATGAAAATATAAATTGTCCAGATTAACAGGAGAGGAAACAGAATATTCAAATAACTCTATATTAGAAAAAGAAATTGAACAAGCCATCAATGAAGTCCCTTAAAAAAATACCCAGGACCAGATGGATTCACAAGTGAATTCTACAAAACATTTAAGAAACAATTAATCCCAATACTATGTAAACTAGTTGGGGAAAAAAAAGGTAAAGATAGGTCCTCCCAAATTTCTTTTATGACACAAATATCATTTTGATACCTAAACCAGGAAAAGGAAAAACAGAGAAAGAAAACTATAGACCCATTTCCTTAATGAACATCAATGAAAAATTTTTAAAGAAAATACTAGCAAGGAGATTATAACACTGCATCAAAAAAGAATACACTATGGCCAGGTGGGATTTATATCAGGAATGTAGGGCTGGTTCAATATTAGGAAAACTGTAACAATAATTAACCATATCAATAACAAAAACAACAAAAATCATGTGATTGTATCAATAGATGCAGAAAAAAAATCTTAGATAAAATACAATACCCATTGCTTTTAAAAACATTAGAAAGCGTTGGAATCAATTGAGTCTTTCTTAAAATGATAAGTGGTATCTATCTAAAATCAAAAGCAAGCATTATCCGTAATGGGGATAAACTTGAAGCCTTCCCAATAAGATCAGGGGTGAAGCAAAGATGTTCATTATTATCACTATTATTCAACATTATACTAGAAATGCTATCTAAAGCAATAAAACAAGAAAAAGTAATTGAGGGAATAAAACTAGTCAGTGAGCGAACAAAACTATCACTGTTTGCAGCTGATATCAGGTATACTTGGAGAGCCCTAGAGAATAAAATAAAAAAAACTAGTTGAAACAATTAGTAACTTCAGCAGATTTTCAGGATATAAAACAAATCTACATAAATCATCGGCATTTCTATATACTGCCAATGAAACCCAGCAGGAAGAGAAATTCTAAAATAACTATAGGCAACATAAAATATTTGGGAGTCTATCTGCCAAGACAAACCCAGGAATTATATGAACACAATTACAAAACACTTTTCACATAAAGTTATATCTGAACAATTAGAAAAATATTAATTGCTCATGGGTAAACTGAGCCAATATAATAAAAATGATAATCCTACCTAAGTTAACTTACACATTCAGTGCCATACCACCAAAGAATTATCTTATAGAGCTAGAGAAAAATAGAAATAAAATTCATCTAGAAGGATATCAAAGGAATCAATGGGGGGAGGAGGGGAGATGAGAATGTTAAGGAAGGTGGCCTAGAGTTCCAGATTCAAACTACATTACAAACTGCTAATCAATAAAAACAATCTGGTAAGAAATAGAGTGGTGGATCATTGGAATAGTAGTAAATGACCATACAAATTTAGTGTTTGATAAACCCAAAGATCCAAGCTTTTGGGGTAAAAACTCAGCATTTGACAAAAATTGTTAGGAAAACCAGAAAGCAGTTGGAAGAAACTAGGCATAAACCAATATCTCACGCCAAATACCAAGATAAGGTCAAAATGGATAAATGATTTATACATAAAGTATGGTATCATAAGTAAATTGGTAGAGTATGGAAAATTTTATCTGTCAGATGTATGGATAAGGGAAGAGTTTATGAATAAACAACAGGGAGAGAGAGGATTATGGAAAGTAAAATAGGCAATTTTGGTTACATGAAATTAAAGAGTTTTTGTACAAATAAAACTAATACAGCCAAAATTTGAAAGAAAACCAGAAACTGGCAGGGGGTGGGGGGCAGATTTACAGCAAGTTTCTCTGATAAAATCCTCATTTTTGAAATATATAGGGAACCAAGACAAATTTGTACATAAAAAATAGCCATTCCTCAATTGATAAATAATAAAAGAATACAAGTGGTTTTCAGAAGAAGACATCAAAGCTATCAGTAGACATAAGAAAAAAGTGCTCTAAGTCATTACTGATTGGAGAAATGCAAATTAAAACAACTCTGAGATACCACCTCATGCCTATCAGATTGGCTAACATCAGAGAATAGAAAAATAACGAATGCTGGAGATGTGGAAAAACTGAGACACTAAAGGCACCATTGGTGAAGTTTTGAACTAGTCCAACCATTCTGGAGAACAATTTGGAACTATGCCCAAAGGGCTATACTGTGCATACCCTTTGACCCAGCATAGTCTGTATTCCAAAGAGATCAAAGAAAAGGGAAAAGGATCTATTTGTACAAAACTTTTTATATTGGCTTTCTTTGTGGTGGCAAAGAATTGGTAATTGAGGGGATGCTTATCAATTGGGGAATGGCTGAACAAGTTGTGGTATATAATTGTTATGAAATGCTGTTATGCTCTAAGAAATGAAGAGCAGGATGGTTTTAGAAAAACCTGGGAAGACTTTTATGAACTTATTAAAATGAAATGAGCAAAACCAGGAAAATATTGTATGCAGTAACAGCAATATTGTAAGAATTATCAATTATGACTTAGCTACTCTGATCCAAGACAACTTCTAAGGACTCATGATGAAAAATGTTAGCTACCTCTAGAGAAAAAACTGATGAACTCTGAATACATATTGAAGCATTCTTTCGTTAACTTTCTTTATTTTTATTGTTTTCTTTTGCAACATGGTTAAAATGGAAATATGTTTTGCATGAACTCACATATATAAGAAATATCACATTGCTTACCTTTTAAGGAATGGGGAGGGGCAGGAGGAAGAAAGAGAATTTGGAACTCAAATTTTTTTAAAATAATTGGGAAATATTTAACAAAACAAATTAAAATAATTTTTAAAGGAGTAAGCTAGTCACTTGGCAAGGAACTTTCCAGCCATGAAACAAAGAAAAATATGGGCAGCCATGAATGGGTTATGATTGGCAAATAGATGATATCATAGATCCATTGGCTTATATTTGTCACACTTGGCACTGATGAGACCAAGGTCACAAATTCATTCAGAACTATTTGACATTTAACTTTCTTCTGTTATAGGCTAAGATGATTACCTTACAAAATGCATAGAATGTTGGGCTGGGAGATAGGAAGATATGTATTCAAACCTCGCTTTTAATGCATACTAGCAATGTGACCCATAACTAAATGACCAGTCACTTTACCTCTCCGAGATTCAGTTCCTTCTCTTTTAATACGAGATTGGAACAAATGGCCTCTAAGGTCCCTTTCAGCTCTAAAACTATAATCTATAATTATCAAATATGGGATAGGACTTGGTGAAATATTATTGATGAGTCAGTGTAAACAAACCATATAGCTAGACAAGGGGCTCTTACCACGACCTTTTTTAGTATTTTGATAACTGTATTTCAGTATAGTGGGTTTCCTTTCTAATTCTGTGCATTTTGTTTTACCTATATTCCTACGTGCATTTTACATATATTCCTATGCATTTTATTTGACCCATTTCAAAACATTCTTCTGAGAAAGGGGTCCATAGGCTTCATTAGATTGCCATAGAGGTCCATGACACAAAAAAAAATGTTAAGAACTCTTGATTTCTTAAATGTATATCTGTGGGGGAAGAGAGGAAGAAGATAAGAGAAGAGAGAAGAGGAAAAGGGGAGAGTGAAAGGGCAGAGAGGGGAAGAGGAGACAAGATGGTGGCTGAAAAGCAGGGACTACCGTGAGCTCCCCACCAAGTCCCTCCAAAAACCTATAAAAATGGCTCTGAACCAATTCTATAACTGCAGAACCCACAAAAGAGCAGAGGGAAACAAGGCTCCAGCTCAGGACAGCCTGGATGGTCTCTGGGTGAGGTCTATCCCACATGGAGCTGGGAGTGGAGTGGAGCAGAGCAGAGCCCAGCGTGGGTGGCACAGACCAACCAGACCAGGAGCCAGGTGGGGCGTGCCCTAACACCCTGAATCAGTGAGCTGCAGCAGTTACCAGACTTCTCAAACCACAAACACCAAAGACAGTGGAAAAGGTTAGTGGGAAAAGCTGCAGGAGTGGAAGGAGTTTGCAGTTCAGCTATAGCCCCGGGGGCAGCGGAGGTGGGACAGCTACAGAACTGCAGCTGCAGTTGCTTCCGGCCCCAGGCCCACCTGGTGTGAGGAATTAAGTGGCTGCAGAGCCAGCTGAAGATCTAAGTCCAGTCTGGGTTGGGGGTTTTGGGGAAGGAGGAGTGCTGGTGTGGCAGAGCTGGCGCATCCCCCCAGGCTTGGAACATAGAACTCTTTAGTCTACAAGCAGTCATACCCCGCTGAAAAACTCAAGGGTCAAGTTAGTTGGTTGGGAATATGGCCAGGCAGCGAAAACACACCCAGATTCAGTCTCAGACTTTGGAATCTTTCTTTGGTGACAAAGAAGACCAAAACATATAGCCAGAAGAAGTCAACAAAGTCAAAGAGCCTACAACAAAAGCCTCCAAGAAAAACATGAACTGGTCTCAGGCCATGGAAGAGCTCAAAAAGGAGTAGGAAAAGCAAGTTAAAGAAGTAGAGGAAAAATTGGGAAGAGAAATGAGAAGGATATGAGAAAACCATGAAAAACAAGTCAATGGTTTGCTAAAGGAGACCCAAAAAAATACTGAAAAATACACTGAAGAAAACAACACCTTAAAAAATAGACTAACTCAAATGGCAAAAGAGCTCCAAAAAGTCAATGAGGAGAAGAATGCCTTGAAAGGCAGAATTAGACAAATGGAAAAGGAGGTCCAAAAGACCACTGAAGAAAATACTACCTTAAAAATTAGATTGGAGCAAGTGGAAGTTAGTGACTTTATGAGAAATCAAGATGTTATAAAACAGAACCAAAGGAATGAAAAAGTGGGAGACAATGTGAAATATCTCATTGGAAAAACCACTGACCTGGAAAATAGATCCAGGAGAGATAATTTAAAAATTATTGGACTTCCTGAAAGCCATGATCAAAAAAAGAGCCTAGATGTCATCTTTCAAGAAATCATCAAGAAGAACTGCCCTGATATTCTAGAGCCACAGGGCAAAATAGAAATTGAAAGAATCCACCGATCGCCTCCTGAAATAGATCCCAAAAAGAAATCTCCTAGGAATATTGTCACCAAATTCCAGAGCTCCCAGATCAAGGAGAAAATATTGCAAGCAACCAGAAAGAAACAATTTGAGTATTGTGGAAACATAATCAGAATAATCCAAGATCTAGCAGGTTCTACATTAAGAGATCAAAGGGCTTAGAATACGATATTCCGGAGGTCAATGGAGCTAGAATTAAAACCAAGAATCACCTACCCAGCAAAATTGAGTATCATGCTCCAAGGCAAAATATGGATTTTCAATAAAATAGAGGACTTTCAAGCTTTCTCAGTGAAAAGACCAGAACTGAATAGAAAATTTGACTTTCAAACACAAGAATCAAGAGAAGCATGAAAAGGTAATCAAGAAACAGAAATTGCAAGGGACTTACTAAAGTTGAACTGTTTTGTTTACATTCCTACATGGAAAGATGACAAGTATGATTCATGACACATCAGTATTAGGGTAGCTGAAGGGAATATTCATATACATATATATATATATACATATATATACACATATGTTTATGTATATATATGTATATGTCAGTGTGTATGTATGTATATATGTATGTGTATATATATATAGAGAGAGAGAGAGCGGGCACAGGGTGAGTTGAAGATGAAGGGAAGATATCTAAAAGAAATAAAATAAAATTAAGGGATGAGAGAGAAATATACTGAGAGAGGGAGATAGGAAGAGATAGAATGGGGTAAATTATCTTGCATAAAAGTGGCAAGAAAAAGCAGTTCTGTAGGAAGGGAAGAGAAGTCAGGTGAGGGGGAATGAGTGAATCTTACTCCCATCAGATTTGACCTGAGGAGGGAATACCATACATACTCAATTGGGTAACTTACCCCACAGGAAAAAGGAGGAAGAAGAAGATAAAAAAAGGGGGATGATAGAAGGGAGGGCAGATCGTGGTGGAGGTAATCAAAAACAAACACTTTCAAAAGGGGACAGGGTCAAGGGAGAAAATTCAATAAAGGGGGATGGATAGGTGAGGAAGGAGCAAAATAAAAAAAAAAGAGAGGATAGAAGAGGAAAGAAGGGGGAGAGAGAGGGCAGAGAAGGGAAGAGGAGACAAGTTTTATGACCTCAGATGAGTACTGACATCTTTTCATGTGAGAGATTTATGTTCTCATTAGAATTATTAGTTAGAATTATTATTTAAATTATGCCAAAGGAAACAGGAAGTGGTATTATTTTTTCAATTGAATCTTCAAGCTAATAACAGTTGAAGTTGAATACTTGTTCCTTTCTCTACTGTCATGTTCTCCATAAAATTTCCTGTTAACCTACTCTCTAAGAGAGGGGAGAGGTAGAATCTTGATTTTAAAATTTCAAGTTGAAGTAATTAAGTTGTTATTCCAAACAGCATTTTTAAGCTATTATATTTTATATTTATTATTATATCTTCAATGGCACTTTCCTTTCATTATAATTGTATCCACTAAAAGGCTGTTTGTGCTGGCACTCAACTATGCTAACCATGTTACATTCATTCCATTTAAAATCATAATGTGCTATAGTACACAAGTCTTGGGGGATGGGGAAGGAGCAAAGGAAGCCTTATCCACTATGGATCTACATGATTAAGTAAATGGGCCTATAGTTTCTGCGAATTTGCTGATTCTAGGGGCTGAATGGCCATCTCACTATAACATAATTGAAAAATTGGTTTCATTACCTCAAACCCTGCTTTCCTTTGCAGTGTGGCTCTGTACTTTCTAATTAGCTCATAGTAGGCATTCTTCTCACTAACAGAACTGGACACAGGCAATGCTAGTCCACTTTGGGGATATAACTTACAAATGTTTTTAGAATCATTTTTTCCTATAAGAAACATTAAATTGTTAAATTACATGTTTCAGGTATGTGTTAACTCATATTTCAAGGGGAAGGAGACATCGAAGCTTTGACTGTCATTGAACTTCCTGCTTCAGTGCACAATTACAGTATTTTATTTTTTCAAAGCCACAAAAGAAGAAAAAGAGATGCTATATTTTCTCTCTTAAAGGAAATTTTCTCCTGCAAAAGCCCAAGTCTGTAATCTCAACGGCCAAGCACTATTTTTGCTACCTGTTGATTTTTATTGTTGTGGGCATTCAGTCTAGGTGATCAACCAAAATGTGTTTGGACAAAAATAGCAATTTTCCTCCCTTCTCCCCCCCCCCGTCCTTTTTTCATCACTGCTCCAATTTGGTCATAATTGTACAGTTCCCATAACAACAGCCAAATAACTGAATCTCTATGGAGGGGTTATAACAGGCCTGTCCGCAAAGCCAACGGCTGGACTATACAGCTCCTGCTTCCCTCCCTCCTTTGAAAAAAGATAGCTACATGAAGGAACAGTCTTTTTTTATGATCCTCTTCAATTCAGATTTGTAGCTAATTACTGCCACTGGGTTTCCTAACTCAGAAGGAATAGGAAGAAAGTATCCTCAGACCCGAATTTCTCTTACATACTTCAAATTCACTACCTACTCATATATCATCATTCCCTAGTGAGTTGCCAGAGACATTAAAAATAATACATACACCTACATGTTTTCACCCCCAAAATCATAACAGAAAAGAAAGAAAAGAATTTTTTACTCTATCTCGGATGCACTTTAGATTCTATGGCATGACAACACCTTCACGGAAAATCAGAAAACCTTTACTTTTTTTCATTTTGTTTTTTGATGATCTGCTGTGTGATTTCAGGAAGCAAATTTGTTTATGAGGGAACAAGTGCTGCCAGGCTAGGAATCGTGGCTTCTGTTACAGCTTGCAAGTTATGTCAAGCTAAGTTAGATGTCGTCTACCAACAGCTGTTTTGATCTACAGATAATAAAACAGACAGGCGCATCCAGGAAACTTGATGCAGAATTCTGGGGTCCATTTGAATTTAGAACTGGAGTGAAGCAAATTGTCAGGTTTCATACCCTCACTAGTGTGTTGACTGATTGTCTCCATCCTGAATATTTTTTGGAGGGACAAAGAATGGAAAGAAATGGAAGGGCTGAGAATCATGGGATTGTTTATTCCACTAGAGCTCGAACTGATTATAAGCTGCATTTTCACACCCAGAACTGCCGTGATAAAAAGCATCTGAACTACCTGTGAAAACAGACTATAACCTGAGGGGGAAAAATAGATCCTATATAATCATGTATAAATACCTGAGGGCTGGGCTAACCCAGTGGCCTTGATTAGAATGTGGAGTGTCTGGACCCAGGAAAGCCAGGAAAGGTTAAGAAGTTTAATTTAGATTCATCAGAGTAAGACATCAGGGTATTGCTAATGAAGTCATTGGATAATAACAATAATTCCCATTTACATAAGGCTTTCAAATCTGCAAAATGTTTAATATCCATTCTTTCATTTGAACTTTATAGCAACCTTGTAAAGCAGGTAGTGTATATGTGTGTGTGTGTGTGTGTGTGTGTGTGTGTGTGTGTATTATTCTTACTATTTTATAAATGAGGCAACAAAAGCTCTCTGAGGTGAGGTGACTTGCCCAGGGTCACATAGTATCAGACGAAGGATTTGAACTCAGTTCTTCCTGACCCCAAATCCTGTATTCTGTCTACAGTATCATACTGACTCTGATATGGAACTACCTGGTTTAAAAATTAACCCTAATGTTTGACATCTAATATTGAAAGGTTGCTAATGAGTGTTAGGGTCTGGTGTACTGTGCCATTTTCTTCTCCACTAACAAGTCCCTCTGGTCTGGACCAAGCATGTTATTTGGATGGGGTTCAGTCCTGGGGCTGCCTGGTTTCTAATGGGAGGAGCTGGGTTCCCTTGTATCACATTCTTCAACTAGTTAGACTCCCATCTCAGAACTCCGGGGAAATGTTTGCTTAAAATTTAGCTTATGGCAAGACTCTAGTGTTTTCCCAAACAGAGAGTAGAAAGATTTTCAGTATACAATAGGAACCAGTATAGGACAGGTCTTTATTTCCTACGCATAAAAGGAACGCTAAACAGAAAATAGTCTCAAGTGTTTGTTATAAAAAAAATAAAGTACTGAAAGAGGATTCAGTAATCTAACAGATAATTACTGTTCCAATCTATTGAGACATTGATACTTGAGCCTCCTCAGAACACAAAGTTGTTTGTAAGACTGCTAATTAGGCACTTTACATTTCACCTCAGCCCTGCACTCTCCAAACAACTCTCAGTATGTCTGTTAGTTAAATGGCCAGGTTTGGGCCAATCCTCTTGTCAGTTGTCATCCTTGCCAAGAGCACTACAGTAGTTACCAGGGACTCCTCCCCTGCTGCCATTTAGTTTCAGCCCATTGGGACTAAGGATCTCTGAACCTCTTAAATTCACAGAATTGCTTCCAAAGCTGTGACATTTCTATCTTGGGATAGTTATTTGTTCACCTAAGATCAAGAAAAAGCAAACATAAATGAGGCATCTCAAATCCAGGCTCAGTATTGCATAGATAGGACACGTACCTTTAGATATCATATGCTTGTGATTACATGGAAGCCAAGGGGAAAAAATGACCCCTTCACTCAACCTATTCTAAGAAAGCCACTCAAAACGGTTCTAACACAATTTGCAGTCAGAAAAGAAGAGCGATAAGGGTGGAGTCCACTTTGAAATATCCATTGAGTCATCAGCTCTTCTGACTCCCCAAATAATATGGGGCTTCAGTCATTTTAAAGTAGAGGTCCCTTAACCCTGAGTCACATGTAAGAAGAAGCAAGTCCTAAATTTACCACATTGTCAGCTGGAACCAGGAACAGCAACTGCAAACAGCTCCATGGGACAGCCCTTGTCACACAAGTGTGGTGGTGGTGGGGGGCATAATAAAAACTGAGTTTTCGACATAACCGAAAACACCTCCAATATTTCAGATATATAAATCTAATGCTTTTCTATTTAAAAGTGGTACAGAGTAGTAAAAAGAACATGGAATTTGGAGTTAGGGTTTAAATGCTGGCTTTGACACTTACTAGTTGTGTGGCAATTAATGAGTCCTTGGTTTCATAGGATTTAGAGGAAGGAGACCATATCAATCATCTAGGCTAGCCCTCCTCCTCTTATTTTATAGATGACTTAACTGAGGTCCAGAGAGGACAAGAACTTGCCCAAAGTCGCACAAATACTAAATAGAGGCAGGATTCGAATCCAGGTTTTCTTATTCCAAAATCAATGCTTTTCTGTCTACACCATCTGACTTTTCTGACCCTGTTTCCTCATTTGTGAAAAGAGAATATTAATTCTTACTTGGCCTGTCTCAGAGGGTTGTTGTGAGGCAAATCCTTTGTAACCTTAGAGTGCTTTAGAAATGTTGGTTATTATTAATAGATGATGCCTTCTAGGTCATTATAAAAGAATCAAGATATGAATATATGAGTCCCTATCCTCAGGGAGATTACAATCTAGCTGGAGGAAAAAATTAACATATAGGAAATCACTAGAAATCAGTTAATTATAGCTTCTGAAGATGATTGAATTTCACAGATTTGTGCCTTGAAGGGATCTGAGGTTATCTAATCCTACCTTCTTGTTTCGTGGATGAAGTAACCAGAGCCCACAGAGGTTAAATGACTTTTAGAGATAAGTAAGTAGCAATTGGATTTTGAACCCAGGTTCTCTGACTCCAAACTCAGTGCTCTTTAATGAAATATTAGCTTTGTTCCATAGACTTCTAGGACTTCAGAGAAGGTAGAGATCTCTGGAGATCAGAGCAGCCAGGGAAGACTTAATGGAGACAATGGGGCTTTTGCCTAATTACACTCTTATGATGAGGTAGGTAAGTCAGGAGCTATTCCTCCCATTTTGTCGATGAGGAAGCAGAACATATAAATAATAACAACTGATATCTACGTAGCTCTTGGTTGTTGCTGTTCAGTCATGTTCGACTCTTTGTGACCCCGTAGACCATAGCATGCCAATAATGCTCAGGGAGTTTTCTTGGCAAAAATGCTAGAACGATTTGCCATTTCCTTTTCCAGTGGATTAAGGCAAACAGAGGTCCAGCATCACACAACTAGTAAGTGTTTGAGACCAGATTTGAACTCAAATCTTTCTGACTCCTGGTCCAGCACTCTATCCATTGAGCCACCTAACTGCCTCACATAGCACTTTGCATATGTTATTTTCTTTGGTCCTCACAATCACCCAGTGGGATAGGTGATGCCAGATTGAAGGTAACTGACAGGCCTCAAACCTATCAGTGAGGTAGGGGGATGTCTACCCCAAGCACATGAAGACTTCCCCTAGCAGAATGAGTGGATGAGAGCAATTTGTTCCAGTGGCCAAAAAGGTGGCTGAAGCAGGTGCCGAGAAGTGCTTACAATTTGGTGTATTAGCAAGGCAATAAACATAACATAGACGATAATTGTCAATATCCCTATATAATTCTGTTTCACAAAATATGAGGCTCTCCATATAGAAAGTAGAAGGAGTAAACCAATCCAGACACCAAAGAACCAGATCCCAAAACCAGTAAGTCCAATCCAACATAGCAGCAAAGAAATTTATACACATTATCACAGCAGAGAAGGATTCCATCCCTAACCCCCACCCCGCCCCCTACTGGGGCCTTGCCACTAACAAACACTCACAGCACAGCTAAAACATGTCTGTTCCCTCCCCCCAGCTCTAACCACTCTGAGAATTTCCTGCTCCACCTTTCCAGTTCTCACCAAGCTCCTCCCACCACAAGTGACTTAGGCTTCCTGTGACATAAGTAGATCCCATGGGACTATTAATGGGTGGGAAAAATCTTCAAGTTTAAATTACCATTACACTTGGTCAGACATGGAAGACCCCAAAGTCATCCACTGCATCCCAGGCCATCTCCAGTCTTTCTGACTTTTGTCTTGCCACTAGATTTTAATGACTCTGGAAGAGAGATTGAGGCTGATGACTCTGCACAGACTCGGCCCCATTTAAATCCAATTCACAAGAAAGTCATGTTATCACCTGTGATGTCATTAGTCTTCTTCAGAAATGAAAGACAAACAACAATTCTTATCCCCATTTTACATATGAGGAAACTGAGGCTCAGACATATTAAATGACTTGTCCATCATTAACAAGTACCAAGGGTTGGGACTCAAACCTAGGTCCCTCCTGATCCCAAGGCCATTGCACTACCATATTTCAATTCAATTCACCTAGCATACTGAAGGGGAAGTGTAGCTTCATAGACAGAGCACTGGACTTAGAATCAGGAAGCCCTGGGATCCCATCTCTCCTTTGACCCCAGTTATGTGACCACAGGCAAATCTTTTCTCTGACTCTCAGTTTCTTCCTCCATAAAATGGAGAAACCTGTAGTGCTAATATAATAAAGCTGTTGAGAGGCTCAAATGATATAATGTATGTAAAGTGCTTTGTGAGCCATTAAATTGCCATATTAATCAGTCATTATTAAGTGAAAGTCAACATAGAGTTGTGGATAGAAAGCCAGCCTAGGAATCAAGAAGGCCTAAGTTGGGCCTCTGACACAAATTGGCTATGTGACCCTGGGCAAGTCACTTAATCTTCCCTGGGCCTACAGTTTCTTCTTTAAAATGGGGGGTGGATGAAAGGGTCTCTAAGGTTCCTTCCAGCTCTAGGTTTATAATCCTCTCAGTGGCCCCAAGCAATTTTCTAAGACTACAAGTCTCGGAATACATGCAGATCTGTATAGGAAGAAGGAATTTCCTCACTAAGTCCCTTCCCCAGACAGAATCATAGGCCTAGCCAGAGACCTCAAACTCAATGGCCAACTCTTGAGTGTCACCTGAACCAGATTAAAATGTAATTAGGAAATGTTTAACAAATTTTTAAAAAATACAACTTAGCTAATGCTAATTTGTGGTTTTCTAAACCAATATGTGGCAGCAGGGATCTGTTTTCTTTCTTTTTTCCCTATCTCTTTTTTACCCTATCCCTCCTCAGATATCTAATTTACTTTACTAATTAACCCTGCTTCCTTAACCTGTACCCCTTCTAAGAAACCCTCCCTTATCCTCTCTGCTTGCTCTCCTATTTCTCTGTAAGTTAAGAAGACCTTTATACACTTCTAAATGTATTTGTTATTTCCTCTTTAACCCAGTTCTGAGGAGAATAAGGTTCTAGCACTACCAGCACTCTACCCCCTCCTGCCTTTCCCTGTAACAGTTTTTCCATGCACACCTTGTTCGTATCAGATAATTGCTCTATTTTACTACTTATCCAATTTTATTTTTCAAGATCATCTCATCATACTCAACACCTGTATACTCTTTCAAACTATCCTAATAATGATAACATTCTTAAGAGTTACAGATGTTTTCCCATTTAAGAAGTAGTCTGACCTTATTAAATTCCTTATAATTAGTCTTTCACATTTACCTTATTTTTCTCCTGATTCTTGTAGGTCAAATTTTCTATTCAGTTCTGGTTTTTTCCTTCAAAAATACCTAAAAGTCCTTTATTTTATTAAATATCTACATTTTTCCTTGCAGGTTTACACTTGGCTTTTCTGGATAAGTTATTCTTGTTTGCAAACCCAGCTCCTTTGCATGGAATATCATGTTCCATGCCCTTTGGTCTTTTAATGTAGAAGCCACTAAATCTTGTGTTATGCTGAATATAGCTCCACAATATTTAAATTGTTTCTTTGTAATTGCTTGTAGTATTTTCTCCTTGACCCGAGAGTTTGTGCTGTTCCTATGATTTTTCATCTTGAGATCTCTTTCAGGTGATGATGGGTGGATTTTTTTTTCAGTTACTATTTTACCCTATAGTTCTAAAACTTCCAGGAAATTTTCCTTAATAATTTCTTGAAGTATAGTATCTAGACTCTTTGTGATCAAAACTTTCAGGTAGTCTAATAATTCTTATGTTGTCTATCATCAATCTGTTTTCCATCTCACTTGTTTTTGTAATGAAATATTTCACATTCTCTTGTATTTTTTCATTCTTTTGATTTTTTTATTTCTTGGTGTCTTATAAAATCATTAGCTTGTCCTTGCCCAATTCTAATTTACAAGGAGCTATTTCCTCCTGTAAATTTTTGGATCTTTTTTTTTCCAGTTGGTTGAGTTTCTTTACATAATCTTCTTGATTCCTTTTATTTTTTTCTTAATTTTACCTTAACTTCTCTTATTTGATTTTTAAAGTTCTTTTCAAGCTCTTCTAAGAACTCTTTTTGGGCCTGTGACTATTTTCCATTGAAGCTTTAGAAGTAGCTCTTTTGACTTCACTGTCTTTTTCTAAGTTTGAACCCTGCTCTTCTCTATCACCATAGGAGCTATCTATGACTAAGTTCTTCCTCTTTGTCTTACTCATTTATTTTTTAGCTGCTTGTTTCTTGGCTCTTAACTTTACGTTAGCATTGGGCTCTAGTCCCAAAGTATGGGGGATAATGTCTCAGGTTTCAGATTTTTGTGCTGTTGTATTCTAAGTTCTACTGGGGGTGGGGGGGGGACTGATCTCAGGTTCTCCTTTCTGCCCTTGAGCCCAAGTGGGGCCTCCAGCAACACTGTCACCACAAATGTTCTTACTCCGTAAGGTCCCTTTCAAGCCTGCAAGCCTCAGTTCACCTCTCTGCCCTGGAACCAAAACCAGGGGCTCAGCTTTCCTAAGGGTGACCACAGCCAGCAGAGTCCCTGCCCCTCTGTGACCACACTTATGGGCTTGTACTTTCTCCTCCCACAACCACAGCCCAGGACCACACCTGGCCCCATGGGTAGTGCCGGCCAGCAGGGGGCCCTACAATCTTCCGCTGATCAGCAGCCTGATCCCCACACTTTCCATGGGGAAAAAGTCCAAAACTGAGACTGCCTCCTACAAAGTTACACCCAAGGGTTATTTTTCCTTGATTTGGAGGTATCTGCCCCAAGGTACCTGCACTTCAATCAAGTCAGACCACCACTTTGGGAGGTCAGGTCTTTTCGAATTTCCTCCCAAGTTGTCTGAAGCTAGACAAGTGCTTTACCCCAACTTTAATTATTTCTGTTGCTCTAAAGTTCACTTTGAGGCATTATTTTAAGTTATTTATGGGGGAATTTGGGACAGCCAGAGTAATTGCCTGTCTTATTCCACCATCTTCCCAGAATCCAAGGATCTGTTTCTATTTGAGTTTGCTACCACTGGTCTATAATTGGCCAGGAAGGTGGAGGAGAAGAAGAAGGGGGAGGCAAGACAAAATAAAAAATTGTTCCTTTCCTCAAAGGGCTTGCAATCCACTTGGGAGGTAGAATATTTAAACAGATAAATTAATATACTAGAATTTAAAGAGAGAATTGAAAACTGAGCTGCCCAAAGTCACACAGTCAACCAGTGTGTGAGAAATTATTTAAACCTGTATCTCATGACTTATGGTCTAAATTTATTCCTCTATTGTAGCATTTCTCAAACTTTTTGGTCTCAGGACCCACTTTTCATTCTTAAAAATGATTGAGGACGTCAGAGAAATTTTGCCTATTTTGGTTATCTCTATCAATAGCTTTGCTCTGTTAGAAATTAAAATTGATACATTTTAAAATATTTATTTATTAATTCATTTAAAAATAATAATAAACCCGTTATGTTGACATAAATAACACATTTTTATGAAAAATAACTACTTTCTGAAGCAAAAACATTTAGTGAGAAGAGTGACATTGTTTTATATTTTTCTGTAATTCTAATGTCTCATTTAATAGAAGACAGCTGGATTCTCATATCTGTTTCTGAATTCAATCTATTATGGTAGCTGTTTTGGTTGAAGTATATGAAGAAAATCCAGCCTCACACAGACATGTAGTTGGAAAGGGGAGAACTATTTTAATAGGCAAATAACATCTTAGGATTATTACAACAATAGTTTTGCCCTTGGAGGCCTCCTGAAAGCATCTTGAGGGTCTGAGGGCCATATCTGAGAACTATTGCTTCATACCATCCAGCCTCCCTCCCATTTCTCTTCCAGCATTAGACAATTATACTGTAATTGTGCTAGTCTGGGGAAAGATTAAGAATTGAGTATCTATTTATAGAAGAAAAAAAAGCCTTTTCCAGCAGCAGCACATTTTTTTTAGGGCTGGTCATTTTAGCCGGCCATTTGTAAATGCTTTGGCTAAGACCTATACATATTCATATGCATAATGCGCGCTTGCTTGATGCCCAGTGAAGAGAGATGCCTTAACTTAGATTTACATATTTAAATGACCCATTAATTGTATTTGATTTATTGGATTTAACCAAACAGGACAAGAGAGGTTTCCTTGTAAGTATTAAGTAATAACCATAATTCTGTACGATCTTGTCAGGATACAAAAGCAGTTCTCACTGACAATCTCTTATCAGGGTAACGTGGCAAACACCCTTGTCTACTCAACCAACAGCATGACAAAGAAATTATCATTCAGGCTTTGGAACAGTCTGTTTTTCCAATGCTTTGTTTCTAATTTTTTTGTCCTACTACTGGACAAAATGAAGACATACATACTGTAAGCAATACTGACATCTGTCTGAATACAGGGAGGAGAATCTCCTATTCCTATAAACCAAAAAAACCCTAATGGTAAACAATAGGTAAAAATGAGACAATTTTTAAAAATACCTCAAATTCATATTGTCCAAAATACCTCATTTATGATATTGTCCCACTTGCAGAATGTTAGAGCTATAAGGAATCTTAGAGGTCATCTAGTCTAATTCCTCTCTTTGCACATAGTAGGTGCTTGATTCACACCTGTTGAATTTAATTGAATTTTACAGATGAGAAAACAGTTTGAGAGAGGGGTCTGGGGTATCATTGTTTGAGATCTGATTCTCATACAGTATACAGAGACTTCATGATTCGAAAATCAGGGGAGAAGCATGCCTAAGATGCCACATCCCCTGAGGAATTATGGAACATGAGAGCTAATGGAATTATAAGATCATGGGTCCCCCTTGTTGGGACCTGAGAGGTCATCTAATCCAACATTTCATTTTATAGAAGGGGATCCTGAGGCCTGACAAATGAAGAGATTTATCCATGTTCATACAGGTATTAAATGTCAGAGTCAAAGATTCAAACCCCGTACTTCTAATTACAAATCCAATGCTCAGACACTATACCATGCCTGGAAGACCCTTAAAGAGCATCAGATTGGATACCCTTATTTGAATTATAATAGTCACTAGCATTTATATAATGCTTTAAAGTTTTCAAAGTACTTTACAAATACTATTTCATTTTATCCTCACAACTCTGGGAGGTAGGGACTATTATTATCCCAATTTTACAGATGAGGAAAATAGAGGTTATAAGTGACTTGTCCAGAGTCACAAAGCTAGTAAATATTTGAGGCTAGATTTTAACTCTGGGCTTCCTGCCTCTGGGAACAACATGCTACCCACTGTGCCACCTAGATGTCTCGGGGAAAAGAGAGACCCATAGAGGAGTGATGTGCTTAAACTGTCTCAGGTAATACAGGTTGTAAATAGCAGCAGCAGAATTTGAACCCAGATCTTGTGAATCTATATCTATTGTCCATTCCAAGAAACCTAATGCCCCCATCATTACCCCTCCAAGAGAGGCAAAGAGAACATTAACCCTTGCTTTCTCCTGAGTTAGACTCATTAGCACATCATGTTTCTCTTTTAATCCAAGAAGTCTTCACTGCTGGTTCTTTTCTTCTGCAACAGTTCAGTTTACAGTAATTGATAAATAAAGGATCTTAGTCCAGAAAAGAGCAGTATAAAAGCTGCAGTTACGGACCAGTTGTGAAGGGTACTTTAAGGGTGACCCTGTTCAAAAAGTTCATTGAAAAGTCTGGATAAAGGAACATTGACGGTGCACCTGTCTCTTTCAACTGATATGGGAATAATTAATTTCACAAAAATGGCTTCTATTGGAGGTTAATTTATTTTGGCTGACAGTCACATACATTAGCAGACATGTCTAATGCTGCAGTCAAGCTGGGCTTTATTTAGAACATTTTATTTATATCTTTGGGTGATTTCATTCCTAAGAAATTGAGGAAGAAAAGGAGGTGACGGTGCAGGAAGGCATGAAGAGAAAATTTGTCACCAGTTTACAGGAGACGGGGGGGGCCAGGAAAAGCACCCCGGCCCTTGACTTCTGGTGACGTGGATCTGCCTCTGTGTGCCTTAAATTCTTGTCTTCTTTACTCAGGTGAAATTCTGATACTGTAATAAGGTGGCATCCTGGGCTCTGGGGTGTATATGTCTGCATAAAGTAAAGGATTTCTGAGTGAGGATTGTCAGTCTTGCAGAAGTGGTATGCCTGGTCATTAATTTTTCTCTCTCTCACCATCAGACAAGCACTAGGGGAAAGATGAAAGAGGTAAGGTGCATGTCTACCGTAGATTATCCACCCCCCAAAACCTGCTGCAGAATGAGGTAGCCAACAAAGAGTGAGGCATGATCAGGAACACGCAGAGGGAACATTTCCCTGCATCTCAGTAGAGGCATCACAGCATTCTGGATCTGAAGAATGGGATCTGAATGCTAGCTCTGCTACTTCCGTCCATCAATCAAAATCTATTATTAATGCTGTTGTTGTTTAATCATTTCAGTTACGTCCGACTCGTTGTGACCTCATTTGGGGTTTTCTTGGCAGAGATACTGGAGGTGTTTGCCATTTCCTTCTCCAGTTCATTTTACAGATGAGGAACTGAGGCAAACAGTTAAATGACCTGCCCAAGATCACACAGCTAGTAAGTTCTGAGCCCAGATTTGACCTCAGGAAGATGAGTCTTCTTGACTCTAGGCCTAGAACTCTATCGACTGTACTACCTAGCCCTCTATTTATTATTTATTATGTATTGAGCATTGTGCCAGGTTCTGTAGAAAGAAAGATAAATGAAATATTTCTGTCCTCCAGGAATTTACATTCTATAGGGAGAAAAAAAAGGTTTACACCAAAATATAAACAAAACAAATATGAGGTAGGAAAGGCTCTTTGTAGGAAGCGGGGTTAGAGAGGAAGTTTAAAGGAAGTTAGGGATTGAAAGAAGCAAAAGTAAGTAGGGAGTGAAATCCAGAGATGGACATATGAAAGGCACAAAGCCAGAAGATGAACTGTGGTATGTAAAGAACAGTAAATAGGCCATTTCAGCTGAACTGAAGGGTGCATAAAGGGGAGTAATATAACAGAAAATAATCCTGAGAAAGTAGGTTGGAGCCAGACTGAGAAGACTTTAAATGCCTAACAGAAGAATTTATTTTTTTATTTTAGAGGTAATACAGAGCCAGTGAATTTTACTGAGGAGGGGAGTGACACAGTCACTGTGTGTTAGGGGTAGGGTTTCCCAGTTATAGGGAAGAGATAGATTGGAGTAGGGAGAGACTTGAGGCTGGAAGATCAATTAAAAGGCTATTGCAATAGTCCATGGGTCATGTGATAAGGGCCTAAGCTAGGGCAAAGGTTACAGGAATAGGGACAAGGAGAAATATGAGGAGATGTTGTAGAAGTAGAATTCACAAGATGGTGATTAATTATCAATGTGGGGAGAGGAAAGAATCAAGGATGACTTGCAAACCTAAGTGATTAGAAGGATTGTGGTCCACTTTAAAAAAAAGGATTTTGGGGAAAGGGATGGGCTTGGGGGAGAGGGGAAGTTAATTAGTCGGAGTTTTTGTTGCTATTGTTCTTTATAAGGCAATCAGGGTTAAGTGACTTGTAAGTGTCAAGTTTGAGGCAAGATTTGAACCCAGGGCTCTATCCACTTTGCCACCTGGCTGTCCCCTAATTAATTCTGTATTTATTGTACTTAATAACTCTGTGACCTTGGGGTAAGTCACTTCAGCTCTTTGGGCCTCATTCTCCTTAATTTTAATTAGATGATATTGGACCATATGATCTGTAAAGTTCTTTCTAGCTCTCTGTATTATTATCTAGATGCATGGAAGAATGCTTGGAGAGGATGAGGTGGCAAGTTCCCTGCCCCCACCAAATGTCCTTTGCACATCTCAAACTGGATGGCATCTGAAACTTCTCAAACATATCTTAAACTCAGATTTATGGGAAAGGGAAGAATTCATGATCCGACAAGAGATAGATTTAGAAAACACAAAATGGATAATTATGACTATGTTAAATTGAAAAGTTTTTGTGCAAACAAAGCCAATGCAACAAAGATTAGGAGGAAAGCAGAAAATTAAGAAAAAATCTTTACAATCAATGTCTCTGATAAAGGCTTCACATCTAAAATATACAGGGAACTGAACCAAATTTATAGGAATGCAAGTCATTCCCCAATTGAGAAATGGGCAAAGGCTATCAACAGGCAGTTTTCAGAGGAGGAAATTAAAGACATCTGTAGTCTTATGAAAAAATGCTCTAAATCACTATTGATTAGACAAATGCAACTCTGAGGTACTAGATCTCTCCTGTAAGGTTGGCTCACATGACAAAACAGGAAAATGATAAATGCTGGAGAAGATGTGGGAAAATTGGAACATTGCCACATTGTTGGTGGAGTTGTGAAGTGATCCAGCCATTCTGGAGAGCAATTTGGAATTATGCCCAAAGGGCTATAAAAATGTGCATACCCTTTGACCCAGCAATTGCATTTCTAGGGCTGTATCCCAAAGAGATCACACAAATGGGAAAGGGACCCATACGTACAAAGACGTTTATAGAGACTCTTTTTTGTGGTAGCAAAGAATTGGAAATCAAGGGAATGCCCATCAATTGGGAAATGGCTAAACAAATCATGGTATATGAATGTAATGGAATACTATTGGGCTATAAGAAATGATGAGTAGACGGACTTCATTATTACCTGGAATGACTTATATAAACTGATGCTGAGTGAGGGGAGCAGAACCAGGAAACATTATACACGATTACAGACACATGGTATCTGTGAGGACTAACTTTGATAGGCTTGACTCCTCTCATCAATGCAAGGTTCAAAGACAGCCCCAAAAGATTCATAACGGAAAAAGCTATGCACATGCAGAAAAAGAATTATGGAGTCTGAATGCAGATGGCGGCAAAATATTTGCTTTGTTTTTTTTCCTTCTTTTTTGGTTTTGTTTCTCCATTCTTATGATTCATTCCATTGCCTATAATTCTTCTTTGCAACTGGACTATTATGTAAATAATGTGAAGGTAAATATAGAACCTACATTAGACTACATGCCATCTTGGGGAAGGGGAAGGGGAAGAAGAGGGAGGAAGACAAATTTTAGAGCCCAAAAACCTGTGGAACTGAATGTTGTAAAAGAAAAATTATATATATATATATATATATATATATATGCATGTTATATATATACACATATATATACACATATATACACATATATATGCATGTTATATATATATATACATATACACATATATACGTATATTTACACATATCTTAAACTCATTATCTTTCTTGGTTTTCTTTTTTGATTTGGCATACTAAATTTCAAAATCTCAAAGGCTCTACTTATTTTAAAATGAAATTTAATTCATATATTTTGGTTTTACATTGCCAAAATTTCTCCCAGGGAGCCATCCCATCTAACAGATACCTTTTAATGAGGAAAAGAAAATAAAAAGAGGAGGAAGGGGAAAACAATTAGCAAGACTGATAGAAAAAGTCTAAAAATATATGTAACATTCCACACCCTTACCTCTGCAAAAGAGTCAAGTAGGGGCCTAAACTGAGGCATATTTTTTCTTTGGAGCCTTACTTGTTCTTTGTATTTTTGCCACATTCATTTTTGATATTGTGGTTGTTGTCTGTCTCTCCAACATTTACATTGTTATTGTCATCTCATATATTGTTTTCTTTGCTCTGCTTACCTCACTCTGCCTCAGTTCATGTAGATTTTTCCATGATTCTCTGTATTCATCATAATTCTTATTTCTTATTTCTTACTTATTACATTGTAATATTTCATTACGTTCATGTACCACAATTTGTTTAGCCATTCCCCAATGAATGAACCATAAATGAATGGAAATCTACTGTTTTTTTCCAGATACTGCTGTTAAAAAAAAGTGACACTCTAAATATTTTGGTGTATATTGAAATTTTATTCTTACCAATGACCTCCTTGCAATACATGCCTAATAATGGAATCTCTGAGTCAAAGTGTATGGACATTTTAGACAGTCGGTAATTGCAAATTGCTTTCCAGATCAATGATGCACTAATGTGTTTATCTTCCCACAACCCTTCCAACATTTTCTATTTCCAGTTTCTGTCACTTTTGCCAATTTTCTGGGTATGAGGTAAAACCTCAGGGTTGTTTTGATTTTCCTTTCTCATTACTAGTGATTTGGACCATTCTTTCATATGGTTATTAATAGTTTATCATTCTTCTTTGGAGAACTCTTTATCCATATCCATTGATCACTTATCTATTGAGGAGCAGCTTTGAATATATAATATATATGCATTTATACATTAGTTATCTATATGTCTTAAAAATCATCATCTTTCACCCCTAAACTCTTCTCTCTTTCAATCTTACCTGTCACTGTTGATGGTACCACTATCTTCCCAGTCACTCAGGTTCACAACCTTGGTGTCAACTTTGTCTCTTCTCAGTGCACTCACCCCATATATTCAATCTGTTGCTGTATCTTATTGTTTCTACCTTCGCTACATCTCTACACAGGACCACCCTGGCACAGACCATGATTGCATCTTGTCTGGACTATTACAATAGCCTGCTAGTTGGTCTCACTTCTTTGATTCTCTCCCCACTCCAATCCATCTGCTGTTTCGATGACAAAGTGAATTTCCTAAAGCTCTGGTCAGACCATATCACCCCAGTACTCAATGAACTCCAGTGGCTCCCTATTACCTCTAAAATCAAATATGGAATTCTCTGTTCATCATTTAAAGTCCTTCACAAGCTGGTCCTTTCCTACCTTTACAATCTTTTTATACTTGACTCCACCTTTTCCATTGTATAGCTACATTGGCAACTTCTCCCACATAGAACTCCAACTCCCTCTTCTGTGACTTTTTTTGGCGGGAGTCTCTAAGCTTTTTAATTCCAGAACTCTGTTTTTCTCCCATACAAGGCAGTGGGAGAGGGGAAGTCACTGGAACAAGAATTTTTGTTGTTTTCTTTTTTATTATGGACTTAATAAACATCAGCAAACACAAGCATTTCTATATGGAAATAATAGAAAATAGAATTTTATATGAAAGTATGAATTTCTGTTATATGTTTTAAAGTCTATATTAAATGTTACATAGTACTAACAAAACTACCCTGGTTATCTGTGTCCCCCACTGAACTTTAATCCTGGTTTTCAACTCCACCAATGAGGAGAGTATTATGCAAATGTTTCTGGCTTGAAACCTGGGTTACACTGCTATTTTCTGTATATTTTTACCTTTTTATTTTATTCTGAACTTAAGAAATAAAACAAGCATTTACATAACATAGTAGATAGGAAAAAGATGATTGCACATGAAACTACAAATCTACTATGTACAACTTGCTATTCCTTTTAAAGACATAATAGTTATCATGTAACTTTCCTTTTTTTTCTTCCCTCCCTGAACCTCATCCTAGAAATGGCTACCATTACAACACAAATGTGTGTGTATGTGTGTGTGTATGAGTAAAACCATTCTATACATACTTCTATTAATCAGTTCTTTTTCTGTATCCAAATAGCATCTTACTTCGTAGGTCCTTTGTAGCTAATCTGGGTATTTATAATAGCCAAAATGACTTGGTTGCTTAAAATTGTTCTTAAAACAATATTGTTGTTACTGTATACATTTTCTTGGTTCTGCTCATCTTGCTCTTCATTATTTCATGTAAGTCTATCCATATTTTTCTAAGATCATCAAGCTCACTATTTCTTAGAGCATAGTAGTATTCCATCACAATTATATACCACAATTTGTTTTGCCATTCCCCAATTGATTGGCATTCCCACAATTTCCAGTTCTTTGCCACCACAAAAAGAGCTGCTATAAATATTTTAGAACATACAGGTTCTTTTCCTTTTTCCCTAATCATCTTGGGAAACAGACCTAGTAGTGGTATTGCTGGGTCAAAGGTAGAGGCAGTTTAGTAACTTTTTGGGCATAATTCCAAATTGTTCTCCATGATTGGATTAGTTCAATTCCACTAATAGTGTATTACTGTCCCAATTTTTCCACATCCCCTCCAACATTTGTTGCTTTTCCCTTCAACCATTTTAGCCAACCTAATAGGTATAAAATGACATTTGCATTTCTCTAATCAACAATGATTTAGAGTATTTTTTCATATGGCTATAAATTATTTTAATTTCTTCATCAGAAAACTGCCTGTTCATACACTTTGACTATTTATCAATTGGGGAATGACTCATATTCTTATAGATTTGATAAAATTCTTTATATATTTCAGATGTGATACCTTTATCTGAGAAACCGTCTATACATTTTTCCACCAATTTTCTTCTTTTGTTCTGATCTTGGCTACATTTGTTTTATTTATACAAAAACTTGTAAATTAATGTAATCCAAATTATCCATTTTATATCTCTTACTGCTCCCTATCTCTTGTTTATCCATAAATTGTTTGCCTATCCATAAATCTGATAGGTAATATGTTCCATGTTCTTCCAATTTTCTTCTAATACCTCTCTTTATATCTAGGTCAAGTATCCATTTTGACCTTATCTTGGTAAATGGTGTAAGATACTGGTTTATGCCCAACTTCTGCCAGATTGCTTTCCAGCTTTCACCAACAATTTTTACCAAATAATGAATTCTTATCCCAAAAACCTAAATCTTTACACATAGATCAAACATAGGGTAATTATAATCTTTTGCTGCTGTAAATTGTATGTCTACTTTGTTCCACTGATCTATCTTTCTATTTCTTAGCCAGTATCAGATAATTCTGGTAACTATTGCCTTATAATACAGTTTCAGATCTGGCATTGCTAAACCTTCTTCTTTTACTTTTTTTCATTACTTCCTTTGTTATTCTTGACCTTTTGTTCTTTCAAATAAATTTATTATTATTTTTTCTAACTCAGTAAAATAATTTTTGGCCATTTAATTGGGATGTCATTTAATAAATAAATTAGTTTAGATAAAACTGTAATTTTTTTATATTGGCCCTACCTACCCATGGACAATGAATATTTCTCCAATTATTTAAATTTGATTTTATTTATATAAAAAGTTTTTTTAAATAATTTTGTTCATATAGTGCCTGGGTTTGTTTTGGCAAGTGTAGTCCTAGGTATTTTATACTGTTTCAAGTTATTTTAAGAGGGGTATCTCTTATTATCTCTTCTTACAGGGTTTTGTTGTTGATATACAGGAATAATGATGGTTTATGTGAATTTACTTTATATCCTACTACTTTGGTAAAATTATTAATTGTTTCAACTAACTTTTTAGCTGAGTCTTTGAGATTTTTCAAGTGTAGCATCATATCATCTGCAAAAAGAGATAGTTTTATTACCTCATTTCCCATTCTGACTCCTTCAATTTCTTTTTCTTCTCTTATTGTTATTGCTAGGATTTCCATTATAATATTGAATGATATTACTGACAGTGGGCATCCTTGTTTCACATCTGATGTTACTGGGGAGACTTTCAGTTTACACCTATTACAAATAATGCTTGCTTTTTTAAATCAATTTAAGGAAAAATCCATTTGTACCTATATTTCAAGTGTTTTTAATAGAAACTGTAGCTTTCACTGGATATCCGTTATGCCTGGAATACTCTCCATCTGCTTTCTAGCTTCCCTGGCTCTTTCAAGACTCAGTACTAGGGGCAGCTAGGTGGCACAATGAGTAGAGCACCAGCTCTGGAGTCAAGAGTTCAAATTTGGCCTCAGACACTTGACACACTTACTAGCTCTGTGACCTTGGGCAAGTTACTTAACCCCAATTGCCCTACCTTCCCCCCTCAAAAAAAACTTAAAAAAAGACTCAGTGCTAATCCTGCCTTCTGGAGGAGACCTTTCCCAGTTGTCCTCCCTTCCCTCCTCCCAAACCATTGCTAATACTTTTCCTCTGAGATTATCTTCTATCTACTCGGTATATATCTTGTGAGTACAGAGTTGTTCGCATGTCACCTATTCCATTACAATGTGAACTCCTTGAAGTCAGGAACTGTGCTTTTGTTTTTCTTTGTTTTCTCAACACTTAGCACAGGGCCTGTCACATAGTAGGTGCTCCATAAATGCTTGTTAACTGATTGATCTACCAGACATATATCCACTTATGCCTCTCTCTCAAACCTAATCATTATAGCCAGAGTTGATCTTATTAAATAATCCTGTCTTTCAGTTCTACCACTAGCCATTGAATAGCTTCATTTCTTTGATTTGGAGATGCTTTTCTGTATTCATTAATTTCCTTTTAAAAAGAAAAATGTTTATTTCACATACTTCTTGCAGCAACCAGTGGTTCTTTGGCCTGTGGTTATTTTAGCTAACACAAAACAATCTGTATCTGTATGACTCCTCTCAATAGCAGGCCAATGCGTTAGTATTATGATTAATGAATCATTACCCTTGGGACCACCACCCTCCCAACCCTCCCCACACATACTATTCAGAAAGCAAAGATTCCACTGGAGGTGCCCCACTTGTTTCTTCTATCCTTAGTCATCACCCCCACTTGATAGCTTCCAATTATGTTCCATCCAAGCTGGCTGCTGTGTTCTCCTCCACCACCTGCCTCTTCTTTCTACTGCTCTTCCCTCCTCTCCTTCCTTTCACATATCTTATTCCTTTGGAGACAGGTTTTCCCTGACTTCCAAGGTAACAATTTTCTAATCTTATAAATTCATCTTACTCAAGTGCTAGTGGAAAAGTCTATAGGAACTATTCAATGTACTCCCTCTAATTCCTGGACCACACATGTATATTATATAAAGAATCTTATGGGGAAGCAGAGCCAAGATGGTGGAGTCAGTAACTCAGCTGAACTCTTTCAACATTCCCCTCCAAACAACTTTAAAATAATCCTTCAAATCAAATTTTGGCCCGGCAAAGCCAGCAAAGGGTCAGAGTGAGGCATTTTTTCAGCCTAAGAAAATTTAGAAGGTCTGCAGGAGAGGTCTGGGAAACCAGGGCAGAAGCTTGTCCAAAGTGCGCACATTTAGCGGTAGCAGCAACGGCTACAGCGTCAGCAGCAGCAGTTTTTGGAACTCTCAGCCCAGAAACAGTAAGGGGGTCAGACAACTGGTCAGAAAGAGATTGTAGGGGAGCCACTGCAGGCACTTGTAACAACAATGTTATTTGCAGCTACTGTGGAGGTGTAAGGCCAACAACAGCAGCACACAAGTGGGTTGCTAGCACAGATTCTTTGATCTGCTTTTTTAAGGAAATCAATGCTAAGAGGTTAACAATCTTACTTCCAGCACCCTGAACTTCAGAGAAAATGCAAACAGAAATTACAAGCAGAAATTAAATAAACAGAAAAAATAACACAAATCAACAGACAGTCTTCTAGCTATCTGACCAAGACAATACATACATAGGGGTTTTCAAAGCTGGGGCAGGGGGTGTTCCTTAATGGCTACCCAGAGTCTCCACATGAACACTCTTTCAATGGGTGAGCCCCAAGCAAAATGCCAACCTCAGAGTATATATGCACTTCTTCAGAGTCAGAAGGCATCACAACCATGTGACTCAAACCCATGTGACCCAGGCCTTCCTGTGACTTAAGCAGGTCATCAAAGACTCCTGATTCAATCAAAGACTCTTGTTTGAAACAAAGGCAAGACTCAAAGGCAATTAATCGCCCGAGTGCTGAGAAGCACTCCAAACCAAAAAACAGCATAAAGTCCCACCCTGCTTGCTGTTACAGCACTGGGTATAGCTCATGCTGATTGGCAACTCTATTGCCTATATGCAGCTCTGCATTGCAGTTCCAGGACGAAGAGGAGTGCCTGTAGTCAGTTACAAGGGAGCAGGGGCCCTGGTCAAGATTCCAGGGCCAAGAGGAGTGCTAGCATTTGCAGCTGCAGGGGAAGAGGGGCCTTTCTGGGTAAAAATCTGAGAACAGTCCAGGAAAGCAATGACCACATTGCTCCCCAGATCACACCACCATGGAAGCCCCCAAAACTTGCAAACCCCCAGAATTAGCTCTGAAAACAGCAGCATAAAAAAAAGCCTGAAGCTTAAGACAGTGTCTTCCCACCTTCAGGTGAGCAGAGACCAACTTTAACATAAAGTTCTAAGTCAGGAAATAGACTGGAAAAATAATCAAACAACAAAAAAGAACTAAACTTTAACAAGCTACTACAGTGGCATGGAAGATCAACATATAAACTCAGAAGTAGACAATAATACAAAAACAGCTACACCCAAAGCCTCAAGGATAAATGCTAATTGAATGGAAGCCCAACAAGAATACTCAGAAGCATTAAAGAGATAAGAGTGGTAGAGGAAAAACTGGTAAAAGAAATGAGAATGATGCAAGAAAATTATGAAAAGAAGATTAACACCTTGGTAAAAGAGGCACCAAAAAAATTAAAGAAAATAGTACCTTTAAAAAATAGAATTTGCCTACTGGTAAAGGAGGCATAAAAATTCACTGAACTCCTTAAAAAGCATAATTGATCAAATGGAGAAAGAGGTATGAAAATTCACTGAAGAAAATAATTCCTTAAAAGTTAGAATTGGGTAACTGGAAGCTAATGATTCCATGAGATGGCAAGAAACAATAAAACTGAGTCAAAAGAATTTTTTAAAATGGAAGAAAATGTAAAATATCTCATCAGAACAAATTGACCTGGAAAATATTTTGAGAGACAATTTAAGAATTATTGGACCAGAAAACCATGATTAAAAAAAAAGTCTAGACATCATATTTCAAGAATTATCAAGGAAACTGCCCCAATATCTTAGATCCAGAGGGTAAATTTGAAATGGAAAGAATTCGCTGATTGCCTCCTGAAAGTGATCACAAAATGAAAACTCCCAGGAATGTTGTAGCCAAATAACAGAGATTTTAGGTAAAGTAAAAATGTTTTGAGCATCCAGAAAGAAACAATTCAAATATCATGGAGTCACAGTCAGGATCACAAAAGATTTAGTGGCTTCTATATTAAAGGAGCAGAGGGCTTAGAATATGATTTTCCAGAAGGCAAAGGAGCTAGGATTACAATGACAAATAACCTACCTGGGAAAACTGACTATAATAGTTCAGGAGGAAAAAAATGGATATTTAATGAAACGGAGGACTTTCAAACATTTCTAAGGAAAAGACCAGAGTTGAATAGAAAATTTGACATTCAAACTTAAGACACTATCCAGAGAAAGAACTGACAGAAATATGTATAGAATATTTTACACACACACACACATTGTTTTCAACAGACATTTTGTAATTTGCCCTTCATTTTTGAAGAGGACCATGACATCAGGGAGATGATAACTTGCAATTGACTTTGATTTGAGTGATGAAGGATTGTGTGAGGTCACCAGTCTCACTTTCTCCTCCAGATCCTCCTGGGTCCAGTGGCCAGATATTCATCAGGATGACTGGAGGTGGCCCAGGATGCAATGGGAGACCTTGGCCCTTTTAAGCTAAGGTCTTTTCAAATTCTCACTTTGAGTGAGGCAACTTCGTTTCAGTGAATAGGCCTCTTTGAGAAGTGAGTCAAGGGAAGGCCCCTTTAATCAAAAAAAAGGAAGAAAGGAAGAAAGGAAGAAAGGAAGAAAGAAAGAAAGAAAAAGAAAGGAAGGAAGGAAGAAAGAAAGAAAGAAAGAAAGAAAGAAAGAAAGAAAGAAAGAAAGAAAGAAAGAAAGAAAGGAAGGAAGAAAGGAAGAAAGAAAAAGAAAGGAAGGAAGGAAGGAAGAAAGAAAGAAAGAAAGAAAGAAAGAAGGAGGGAAGGAAGGAAGGAAGGAAGGAAGGAAGGAAGGAAGGAAGGAAGGAAGGAAGGAAGGAAGGAAAGAAAAAAATCAAACTGGGAAGGGAAGACCTTCAGGGTTGTTGCTGGCCAAAAGAGAAACAGTTAATATTTATATTCACTCTGAGCCAGGAGGGCATCCCCCCCAAAAAAAACCATTAAGTGGTGCTTGGGCAGGGACCTACTGTTATTCAATCCATGAGATCCAGAGTGAATTGTGTTTGAGGCTTAGCCAGTAAACCTCAAGTTAACTAGGTAGCTTTTGACCATCAAAATTTACCTTCCTTTGGGCAGAATCCCCTCAGGTACACAGGGAAGGGGAGGGGAAAGGAAAGCAGGGGAGGGACAAGCTGAGTTGCCCAACTGGAACTGGCCAGCTGGGTGCCCATTCAGGCAGCTCAGACTACTCACAGGTTGTAATTTCTCTTTCATTCTAGAAGAGGACCATGACATCAGGGAGATGATGATATGACTTGCAAGTGACTTTGATTTGGGTAAAGACAGATACAGAGTTAAAACAAAGGGCTGGAGCAGAATCTAATAGCTTCAGCTGAAGTTTAAAAAAAAAGGCAGTGGTAGCAATCGTGATCTCAGAGTAATCAAAGCAAATATAGACCTAATTTTAAAAAGATAATCAGGAAAACTACATTTTGCTAAAAATGAACCATAAACAATGAAGTAATAACAAACATTTTACAGGTTTCTCTGATAAAAGTTTCTCTGGAAAAAATGGTAAATGTTCAAAGGATATGAACAGACAATTTTCAGAAGAAGAAATCAAAACTATCCATAGTCATATGAAAAATGCTCTAAATCACTGTTGATTAGAGAAATACAAATTAAAACTCTGAGGTACCATCTCACACTTGTCAGAAATGACAAATGCTGAAGGGGATGAGAGCAAAAAGGCACACTAATGAATTGTTTATGGAATAATGAGCTGGTCCAACCATTACAGAGAACAACTTGGGAACTATGCTCAAAAGGCTATAAAGTTGTGCATATTCTTTTGACCGAGCGATACTAGGTCCGTATGCCAAAGAGATAAAAGAAAAAGGAAAAGGACATATTGTTCAAAAATATTTATACCAGCTCTTTTGTGGTGGCAAATATTTGTACATCAAGCAGATGTTCATCAATTGGGGAACACTTGAACAAGTTATGGCATTTGATTGTGATGGAATACTATTGCACTGATGAGATGGGGTAATTTCAGAAAAACATGCCAAGATTTATGTGAACCGATGCCAAGTAAAGTGTGAAGAACCAGGAGATAATCGTGCACAGTAACAGCACTGTTGTAATAACACACTGTGAAAGACTTGGCCACTCTGAACAATACAAATGATTCAATATAATTCCAAAGGACTCATGATGGGAAAAAAGTGCTGTCCACCTCCAAAGAGAGAACTGATGAACTCTGAATGCAAATTAAAGTATAATTTTCTAGCTTTATTGATTTATTTTTGCATTATGGCTAATATGGAAATATGTTTTGCATGATTTCGCATGTATAATTGATATCATGTTGCTTGCCTTCTCAGATGGGGTGGAAGGGAGAAAGAGTTTGAAACTCGAAATTTTAAAAGGAAAAAATGTTAAAAATAATAATTTTTAATTTTAAAAAATAAAAAGATCTTGTGAAGACAAGGAAAAACTATTTTAGGGGTGCAGGACAGGTTAGGCAATGAAATCCTAGTGAGGAAACTTTATCCATTTATACAGATTGACACCAACTCTGAAACTTACAGTATGAATTAGAGCAGGGCTTCTTATACAGTGCAAAGTGCACATTCTGTGTGTTCAGAACCAAGGCTACAGTGAAGTTGAGAGATGCTGCATGGGACAGCACTGCCAGAAACACCTAAGATTCATTTCGCATTTAAGTTTGAATTAATTTTTGGTTGCTGCATGTTCAGAAACCTTTTACTGTTGCCAAAATTTTCACAACCCCCAACCCACTTTTAAGAAGCACTCAATTAGAGAATTACTTGGAAGTCACAGAGAAGTTAAAAGATCTGCTTAGGGTCACACAACTAATTTGTATTAGAGTAAGACTTGAACTCAAATCTTCCTAACTCTAAGGTAAGGTTAGCTCTCTATCCACTATGCCATATAAACTCTCAAATAATTACCATATGGTCTTTATGTTGTGTCATAGTAACTTATATAAATTAAATATATTTCAATACTTCAGTGTCTCTATGGTTGTAGCTATGTAGGGATTCTTTCCATTGTTCCAGAAGATCTTATAAACAAATTCTCATCTTAATTTACTCTTGTATGTTTTCTTCTCCACACACACCCTGCCCCTGCCTGCCCCAGTAAAGAATCCATCCAACATGCTAGAGACATTCCATTAAAGCACACACAATCTGTCCATCTATTAACCTTCAGTCTCACTTCATGATTAACCCCTCCTCTCTTTTTTCCACTTAGTCATCACTTTGGTTATCTTTAACACCACTTCTTGTTTATGAGTCACCATTGTTCATATGCTGAAGCATAGGGACACCCATCATACATCTCTGAGTTGCTATTTGGGTGACCTACAGCTTTGAGTCTTCAGAATACATAATGTTTCATGATTCACAGCCATATAGGAAGCTACATCTAGGCACACTGGGAGAATATTGGTTTTAGAAAGATAGGTTTTTGTTTCAGGGAAAAGTCTAGGACTTCTAAGACAGCTGAACAATTTTCCAAAGGCAATCCATCCCGCTTCCTTCTTCCTATTAAATTTTGGGCCCAACTCATTGTCCATCGTAAATGTCTATCCAAGGTATACAGAATGTACTGATTCATCAGTGGGCTATCCTTCCAACTGAACATCACAATCTGGACAAGAATCATTCTTCTTCTACTTGCCCTTTCCCATATGGATTATTAGGATGACTTTCTTTGAGTAATTGTGAATTTCATTAAGAGGGTTCTGCAGAGTTTTGAGGCCTGGAGTAAACACAATGTCACCTACAAAGATCGGCATCTGGAGGTTCTCATCATCTTCCTTTTGGACTTTGCTCTGGACATCCTCAACAACAGGGAGTATGAATATATGTCTCCTCTTACAAATCACTTGATATTAATAGTCAGAAAATACCAAACAAATTTCTTTCTTATAGTGTTGAAAGAATCACATATGATCATACTATATGCATTCGAAACATTTTTGTTTAAAAAGAGCCTTTAAGTGTGTATTGTGCTGTATTGAATCACATGCTTTTTATAGCCAACAAACAACACAGTGGGATCTTGTGTTCTTTGTACTTTTTAATAAACTATGTGAATGTGAAGATATGGTGTGCTGTGGAGCTATTGTCTGTGAAGGCCTGGTTGTTCCCACCTCATATTTTAATCAAGGATAACTTTGAAAAATATATAGATAATGCCCAAAGGGCTATGAAAATGTGCATACCCTTAGATCCAGCGATACCACTACTTGGTCTATATTCCAAAGACATCATAAAAAAGGGAATAGGACCCACATGTACAAAAATATCTATAGCAACTCTTTTTGTGGTGGCAAAGAATTGGAAATTGAGAGGATATCCATCAATTGGGGAATGGCTGAATAAGTTGTGGCATATGAATGTAATGGAATACTATTTTCCATAAGAAAAGAGGAACAGGTGGACTTCAGAAAAACCTGGACTTATATGCACTGAAGAACGGAGCCAAGATGACAGAGTAGAAGCAGGGACCTGATTGAGCTCTCCCCACCAAACCCCTCAAAATATCTGTGAAAAATGACTCTAAACAAATTGCAGAGCAGCAGAAGCCACAAAATGACAGAGTGAAGCAGATTTCCAGCCCAAGACAATCTGGAAAGCCAACAGGTATCGCGCTGTGCATGGAGCAGAGTGCAGCCCAGCCTGGTCCATGCCAGCACAGACAGGACTGGAGCAGGCCTCAGGGCACTAAATCACTGTCTGCTGTAGTGGTTTCCAGACTTCTCAACCCACGAATGCCAAAGACAACTTCAAAGGTCAATGGGAAAGCTCTTTCACCTGGGTGAGAGAGATGCGTGGTCAGGACCCAGCCTCAGCCCCAGGGAGGCAGCAGCCACTGCCACAGTGGCTGCTTCTGCAGCTCTCAGACTACAGACAGTGGGAGAGCCAAGCAGCTAATCAGGGTCAAAGTCCTGGGGGGCAATCCTGGGGTAAGGAGGAGTGCTGGCATGGAGGAGCTAGCTGGTAGCAGCTGTGGAGAGGGAACCTTCCTCACATTTCCAGGGCAGAAAAGAGTTCTTGTGGTTGCTCACAACCAGAGCAAAGGCCAGGACAGGAGTAAACACCTCTCTTTTGATCATACCACTTTGTAGGAACTGAGAATTTACAGGTCCCTAGAGATATCTCTGAAAACAACTTCACAAAACAACAAAACCTGGGGCAGTACACCCTCCACTTAGCAAAGAGCACAAAAGTCAAATTATTGGATTGGAAAATGAGCAAACAAAGGAAAAAGAATAAGATTATAGAAAGTTACCTTCTGGGTGAAAAGATGTTTTCTTACGCACTTACCAACAAGGAAGATTAAGGCATGCAGACAGAGGAAGACAACAAGGTCAAGGCTCTTACATCCAAAGCCTCCAAGAAAAGTATGAATTGGTCTCAGGCCATGGAAGAGCTCACAAAGGATTTTGAAAAGCAAGTAAGAGAAGTAGAGGAAAAATTGGGAAGAGAAATGAAAGTGATGCAAGAAAATCATGAAAGACCAGTCAAGAGCTTGCTAAAGGAAACCGCAAAAAATGCTGAAGAAAACACCACCTTAAAAAATAGACTAACCCAAACGGCAAAAGAGATCCAAAAAGCCAATGAGGAGAAGAATGCCTTGAAAAACAGAATTTGCCAAGTGGAAAAGGACAACCAAAAGCTCATTGAAGAAAATAACTCGCTTGGGACAAAGCACTCTCTACAAGCAGTCATATCCTGACAAAAAGCTCAAGGGTCAAGTAGTTGGCTGGGAACATGAACAGGCAGCAAAAATGAACTCAGACTCAAACTCAGACTCAAATCCAAACTCTAGATTCCTTTTTTGGTGACAGAGAAGATCAAAACATACAGCCAGAAGAAGTCAACAAAGTCAAAGAGCCTACATCAAAAGCTTCAAAGAAAGATGTGAATTGATCTCAGGCCATGGAAGAGCTCAAAAAGGATTTGGAAAAGCAAGTAAGAGAAGTAGAGGAAAAATGGGAAGAGAAATGAGAATGATGCAATAAAACCATGAAAAACAATTCAACAACTTGCTAAAGGAGACACAAAAAAATACTGAAGAAAATAACACCTTAAAGAATAGATTAACTAGAATGGCAAAAGAGCTCTGAAAAGCTAGTGAGGAGAAGAATGCCTTGAAAGGCAGAATTAGCCAAATGGAAAAGGAGGTCCAAAAGACCACTGAAGAAAATATCACCTTAAAATTAGATTGGAGCAAGTGGAAGCTAGTGACTTTATGAGAAACCAAGATATTATAAAACAGAACCAAAGGAATGGAAAAATGGAAGACAATGTGAAATATCTCATGGAAAAACCATTGACCTGGAGAACAGATACAGGAGGAATAGTTTTAAAATTATTGGACTATCTGAAAACCATGATCAAAAAAAAGAGCCTAGACATCATCTTTCAAGAAATTATCAAGGAAAACCGCCCTGATATTCTAGAGCCAGAGGGTAAAATAGAAATTGAAAGAATCCACCAGTTACCTCTTTAAAAAGATCCCAAAAAGAAGAAAATAATTCCTCAAAAATTAGAATAGAGCAAATGGAAGCTAATGACTTTATGAGAAATCAAGAAATTATAAAACAAAACAAAAAGAATAAAAAATAGAAGATAATGTGAAATATCTCATTGGAAAAATAACTGATCTGGAAAATAAATCTGGGAGAGATAATTTAAAAATTATTGGACTACCTGAAACCATGATCAAAAAAAAAAAGCCTAATCTTTGCAGGGCAGAGCCAAGAGGGCCACGTGAAAACAGCGTCTTACTGGAGCTCTCTCACAAGTTCTGTCCGATTCCTATAAAAAAGTGAATCTGAGCAGATTTGAGAGAGTTAGAAACCACAAGCAGTCTGAGTAAGGCAAATTTCCAAGCCAGGAGAAACTGAAAGGCCAAAGGGACAAATCTGTAGGCTGGGAGAGCACTCGGTGTGCTGAGCTACTCCAGACAGCACCAAAGCAGAAGTGGCCTAGGAAACCAACATGCGAGACAAACTGGGAGAAAGCTGGGCACCTGAAAACGGGCAGAGATCCCCAGGCCTCCCAACACAGGATGGCAGTCTGTGGAAGTGACAAGAGACAGCAGCCCAACGCCACCGGCCGGTGAGATATCAACTCCTGAGGCTTGCAGCCCAAAAGTATGAAATGCGGCTTCTTGAACTTCCGGGAGACGTAATGTCCAGGTAAACAGCTCTAATCCCTCCCCCTGTCCCCCCACCCCCTGACCCAGAGAATTCCTCAGGAAAAAATGCTGGAATAGCGGAGACAGAAGTGGGGCTTCAATGGCCGAGTAGTGGGAGTTCCTGAGTCCCAGAGGGGCAGAGCCAGCAGGGTTCAACACCAGGAGCCCAGAAGTACCCTTGCTCCCCCAGGGGCAGTGCCAGACACCAGCTCAAACAACAAACAGCTAAGACCATTGCTGAAGAGCAGCAGTGCTAGAGAGCAACCCCAGGGGAAGAGGAGACTTCAGTGAGCCAGACCCCTCCCCCACACCTCAGGAAACTGAAGGCTATAATTCACAAAGCCAGTAACTAGACTTACAATCTACAAAATAAGAAACCTGGGATAGAGAGCCCTGAGCCCAAAAGCAGAAATTCATTGTAAAGCCAGAAAAAGGCTAACCAACATGAAGAACACACAAAAAAAAACAAGGCCCATTGATTCTTTTTATGGAGACAGGTATGATCAAAATGCCAATTTGGGAGAGGATAGTAATGACACTATACCCACATCTGATACCTCAAAAGGGAATGTGATCTGGTCTCAAGCCCAAAAAGCATTACTGGAAGAGCCAAAGGAGGATTTGAAAAACCAAATTAGGGAGGTAAAAGAAAAAGATGGAAAAAATGGGAAAAAAACACTGATGAAATCAAGTCCTTAAAAAATAAGATTGGTGAAATGGCTATGGAGAGTCAGAATCTAAATAGAGAAAATGACACCCTGAGAGGTAAAATCAACCAATTGGAAAAGGAGACTCAAAAGCAAAATGAAGACAGCAACTCATTAAAAATTAGAATTGAGCAAATGGAAGTTAATGACTCTATGAGGTACCAAGAAGTAGTAAAAACAAAATGTAAAGAATGAAAAAATAGAAAAAAAATGTGAAATATCTGATTGGAAAAACAATTCACCTGGAAAATAGATCCAGGAGAGACAATTTAAGAATTACTGGTTTACCGGAAATCCATGATGAAAAAAAGAGCCTTGACAGTATCTTCGAAGAAATTATCAAAGAAAACTGCCCAGACGTCCTAGAACCAGAGGATAAAATAGTCGTTGAAAGAATCCACCGATCACCCCCTGAAAGAGATCCCAAATTGAAAACACCAAGAAATATTATAGCCAAATTTCAGAATTACAAAGTCAAGGAGAAAATACAGCAAGCAGCCAAAAAGAAACAATTCAAATATCGTGGAACTACAGTCAGGATCATGCAGGGTCTCTCAGCTTCTACATTAAATGACAGTAGAAATTGAATATGATATTCCAAAGGGCAAAGGAGCTGGAACTACAACCAAGGATCAACTACCCAGCAAAATTAAGCATAATCTTTCAGGCAAGGAGATGGACATTCAATGAAATAAGGGAATTCCAGACTTTCCTGATGAAAAGGCCAGAACTCAATGGAAAATTTGATCTTCAAATACAAAACTCAAGAGAGACATGAAAAGGTAAACAGGGGAGAAAAACCCCCACGATCCTTATTGATCAATAAGGGCAAATTATTTACATCTTTATAAAGGATTATATCATCTTATGTATGATATATATATATATATATATATATATATATATATATATATATATATATATATATACACACACACACACATATATGTCAGTCTTGAGAAAGTACAGCTATTATGACAACTGAAAGGGATACTCATAGACTGTGAATGTCTGTATAAAATAACCAATACAAGGATAAAAGCCATAATTAAGAGATGTAAAGTGATTGTTCTGGGAGAAGATGTAAGGAGGTAGTAGGAAAAGGTAAATCACATCAAATGAAGAGGCACAAAAACACATTATAGTAGAGGGAAAGAAGGGAGGGAGAAGAGCAGTATTTGAGCTTTACTGTCATATGATCTGGTTCAAGAAGGGAATAACATATCCTGATAAACATAGAAATCTAACTTGTCCTACAGGTAGTAGGAGGGGAAAGGGGGAAAAAAGGGAGGGGGGTGGTCAGAAGGGAGGGAAGAAGTAGCAAGTGGAAAACGGTAAGATAAGGGAGGGGAATCAAGAGGGAGGGCAAACTGAGGAAGGCGACGGTCAAAACAAAACTTTGTTGAGGAGTGGAACGGGAAAGGGAGAAATAAAAGCATAAATGGGGTGGAGAATAGGATGGAGAAAAAGACACAGATAGAAATCATAACTGTGAATGTGAATGGGATGAACTCTCCCATAAAATGGAAGCAGATAGCAGAATGGATTAAAAACCATAATCCTACAATATGCTGTTTACAAGAAACACATTTGAAACAGGGGGATACACACAAGGTAAAGGTAAAAGGCTGGAGTAAAATATATTGCACTTCAGCTAAAGTAAAAAAAAAGCAGGTGTAGCAATCCTAATCTCAGACAAAGCAAAAGTAAAGATAGGTTTAATTAAAAGAGATAAGGAAGGACACTACATCCTGCTAAAAGGCACCATAAACAATGAAGCAATATCATTGTTTAACATATATGCACCAAGTAGTATGGCATGCAAATTCTTAGAGGAGAGGTTAAGGGAGTTACAGGAAGAAATAGATAGCAAAACTATCATAGTGGGAGACCTCAACCTCCCCCTTTCTGAACTTCATAAATCTAACCTCAAAATAAATAAGAAAGAAGTTAAGGAGGTGAACAGAATTTTAGAAAAGGCAGATATGATAGACCTCTGGAGAAAACTGAATGGGGATTAAAAGGAATATATTTTTTTCTCAGTGTTACATGGCGCATACTCAAAAATTAACCATGTACTAGGGCATAAAAACCTCACAATCCATTGCAGAAAGGCATAAGTAGCCACAGCATACTTTTCAGATCACGATGCAATAAAAATTATTTGTAATGAAGAACCATGGAAAAATAAGCTAAAAATTAATTGGAAATGAAATAATCTAATTCTAAATAGTGAGTGGGCCAAAGAACAAATCAGAGGAACAATTAATAAGTTCATTCAAGAGAGTGACAATAATGAGACAACATACCAAAACTTATGGGATGCAGCAAAAGCAGTTCTTAGGGGCAGTTTTATATCTCTAAATGCTTACATGAATAAAATAGAGGAAAAGGAGATCAATGAATTGGGCTTACAACTGAAAAAACCAAAGAGGCCAGCTTCTGGGCTAAGAATTGACTATTTCACAAAAATTGCTGGGAAAATTGGAAAATGGTAGGGCAAAAACTGAGCATAGACCAATATCTTATACCATATACCAAAATAAAGTCAAAATGGGTTCATGATTTAGGAATAAAGGCTGATACTATAAGCAATTTGAGAGAGCAAGGAATAGTTCACCTATCAGATTTATGGAAAAGAAAAGAATTCATGACCCAACAAGAGATAGAGAGCATTACAAAATGCAAAATGGACAATTTTGATTTTGTTAAATTGAAATGTTTTTGTACAAAAAACCCAATGCAACAAAGATTAGTAGGGAATCAGAAAATTGGGAAAAAATCTTTACAACTGGTGTCTCTGATAAAGGCCTCATTTCTAAAATATACAGGGAACTGAGCCAAATATATAGGAATACAAGTCATTCCCCAATTGAGAAATAGTCAAAGGATATGAACAGGCAGTTTTCAGAGGAAGAAATTAAAGATATCTATAGGCATATGAAAAAATGCTCGAAATCACTACTGATTAGAGAAATGCAAATCAAAACAACTCTTAGATACCACATCTCTCCTGTCAGATTGGCTAAAATAACAAAACAGGAAAATGATAAATGCTGGAGAGGATGTGGGAAAGTTGGAATATTGTTACATTGCTGGTGGAGTTGTGAACTGATCCAGCCATTCTGGAGAGCAATTTGGAACTATGCCCAAAGGGCTATAAAAATGTTCATAACCTTTGACCCAGCAACACCACTTCTAGGGTTGTATCCCAAAGAGGTCACACAAGTGGGAAAAGGACCCATATGTACAAAAATATTTATAGTGGCTCTTTTTGTAGTAGCTAAGAATTGGAAATCAAGGGGATGCCCATCAATTGGGGAATGGCTGAACAAGTTGTGGTATATGAAGGTAATGGAATGCTATTGTGGGATAAGAAATGGGGAAACGGGGATGATACAGACTTCATAACAACCTGGAAAAACCCACATGATATAATGCTGAGTGAGTGGAGCAGAGCCAGGAGAACATTGTACACAACCACAGATATATGGATTCTGTGAGGACTAACCCTGGTAGACTTTGCTCTTCTCAGCAACACAAGGTACAAAGACAACTCCAAAGGACTCACAATGGAGAATACTATCTACATCCAGAGAAGAAACTATAAAGTATGAATGCAGATTGAGGCACACTTTATGCTCGCCTTTCCCCCCCTGCCTCCCTTCCACCGCTTTTTTTTCTCTCTTTTGTTTTTGTTTTTGGGTCTTTTTTTTGGTTATGTTTCTTCTTTCTCATGATTCATTCCATTGGTCATAATTCTTCTCCACAACGTGACTAGTGTGTAAATAAGTCCAATGCAAAGTTATATGTAGAAGATATATTGGATTCCATGCTGTCTTGGGGAGGGAGCGGTGGAGGGAGGGAAGAAAATCTGGAACTCAAAATTATGTAGAACTGAGTGTTGTAAACTAAAAATAAAAAAAAATCCAAAAAAAAGGAAAAAATAAGTAAAAAGCAAAAAAAGAAAAAAAAAGCCTAGACATCATCTTTCAAGAAATTATCAAGGAAAACTGCCTTAATATTCTAGAAGCAGGAGGCAAAATAGAAATTGAAAGAATCCACCAATCACCTCCTGAAAGAGATCCCAAAAGGAAAACTCCTAGGAATATTGTAGCCGAATTCCAGAGTTCCCAGATCAAGGAGAAAATATTACAAGAGGGCAGAAAGAAACAATTCAAGTATTGTGGAAACATAATCAGGATAACACAAGATTTAGCAGCTTCTACCTAAGGGATCCGAGGGCTTGGAATATGATATTCCAGAGGTCAAAGGAGCTAGGATTAAAACCAAGAATCATCTACCCAGTAAAACTGAGTATAATATTTCAGGGGAAAAATGGAATTTCAGTGAAATAGAGGACTTCCAAGAATTCTTGTTGAAAAGACTAGAGCTGAAAAAAAATTTGACTTTCAAATACAAGAATGAAGAGAAACATGAAAAGGTAAACAGGAAAGAGAAGCCATAAGGGACTTATTAAAGTTGATCTGTTTACATTCCTACATGAAAAGATGATATTTGCAACTCAAGAGACCTTTCTCAGTACCAGGGTAGTTAGAGGGAATGTGTGTGTGTGTGTGTGTGTGTGTGTGTGTGTGTGTGTGTGTAGACAGAGGGCACAGGGTAAGCTGAATAGGAAGGAATGCTACCTAAAAAATAAAATTAAGTGTTGAGAGGAAAGTACTGGGAAAAAGAGAAAAGGGGAGGTAGAATGTAGGAAACCATCTCACAAAAAAGAGGCAAGAAAGAGCTTTTACAACGGAGAGGAAGAGGGGGGAGATGAGAGGGGAAAAAGTGAGCCTTATTCTCATCGGATTTGGCTTAAGGAAGCAATAATATACACACTCATTTGGGTATGGAAATCTATCTTACCCTACAGGAAAGCAGGGGGGAAGGGGATAAGAGAGGGGAGATAATAGAAAGGACAGCAGATTGGGGGAAGGGGTAATCAGAAGCAAACACTTTTGTGGAGGGACAGGTCAAAGGAGAGAATAGAATAAATGGAGGGTGGGGCAGGATAGAGGGTAATATAGTAAGTCTTTCACAACATGACTGTTATGGAAGTATTTTGCATGACTGCATATGTATAACCTGTATCAAATTGTGTGCTTTCTCAATGAGGGTGGGTGGGGAGGGAGGAAGGGAGAGAATGTGAAACGCAAGGCTTTGAAAATGAAGGTTAAAAATTATTTTAACATGCAACTGTGAAATAAGATATACAGGCAATGGGGTATAGAAATCTATCTTGCCCTGCAGGAAAATAGAAGGAAAGGAGAAAAGAGAAGGGGGTGGGGAATAATAGAAGGGAGGGCAGATTGGAGGAAGGGGTAATCAAAATGCTTGCCATCAAGGGGTAGGGGGAGGGCAGAGATGGGGAGAAAAATTTGGATTTAGAATCTTATGGAAGTGAATGTTGAAAACTGAAAATAAATAAATTTATATAAAAAATAAAAAGTAAAAACCAATGAGGGGATAAAAAGAATGCAAACAGTAAAAAAAAAAAAAAGACTTATATTAACTGTTTCTGAGTGGAGTGAGAAGAACCAGGAGAACATTGTACACTGCAACAGCAACATTGTGTGAGGACTAACTTTGATAGACTTAGCTCTTCTCAGCAATGCAATGACCTAAGTCTTAGATTCTAAGACAGTTCCAAAAGGCTCATGATGGAAAATGCTTTCCACATTCAGAGGAAGAACTATGGCGTTTGGATGCAGATCGAAGCATAGTATTTTCTCTTTTTTGTTGTTGCTTTTCCTTTCTTGTGGTTTTTCCCTTTGTTCTGATTCTTCTTTCACAACAAGACTAGTGTTGAAGTACGTTTAATATGATTGTACATGTATGGCCTATATCAGATTGTTCGGCATCTTGGGGAAAGGGGAGTGAAGGGGGAAGAAAAAAATTTGGAACTCAAAATCTTACAAAAATGAATGTTGAAAGCTATCTTTCCATGTAATTGGAAAAAATACTATGAAGTGGAAGCGGGGGGGGGGAGAGAAGGCAAAGGTAGTTCAAATAAGGATTTTCTAGAAATGAGAAAGTAGACATATAGCTCAGTAATTACTTATGTCCTCTCAATCATCTTTCTTTTCTGTATTAATACCATCATTAATTTTTTTCCAGTTCTTCAGTATCTTGCCCTCTTTCAGATACCTTGAGCACTGACCATCCAGTGCCCTCATCACTGTGTCACCTCCAGCATGGATATCTTCTGTGTAGTTATCATCTGTCCCCATTACTCTCCCTCTTCATTTTTTTATTCATTTCTTCATCTACGTGTAATATAATATATCTAGTACTAAAGCATCAGCCTCCAAATATAATGCCTTCACTATCACTGAAGGAGAAAATATCTTGTAGTAGAAATGTTGACACATCTGTATGATTTCTAATCTGTTTATTACCCTACTTTCAGCTTCTTTTTTATGTACTCTTGGGATGATCTATCTTAATTGGACCTCAGAGAAAGCTTATTTTTCCCCTTCATCACATCTGACTTTTATGAAGTGAAGGGCTCATAATCTCTCATCTTCCCTATCCATAAGATTTCAGAAATAAGTTTCTTTCTATAATGGTGCTGCCCTTGGCTGCTATGGTTCTTCATTTGACAAGGAGATCAAGTATTTACTGGCTGAGATAATTCTGGGGTCTTTTTATCCTCCTTATTATGTCAATTACTTTATGTTGGTTCAGTTAAAGTGAACAAACCTTAATTGAGCGTCTACTACATGCAAGACACTTTGATAATTTAATACTTTATATGACCTGTGTTTTCTTGATGGTCTGTGAAGATATGAGTGCAGTGAAACAGGAGTTCAAACTGTATTTCAATCAACAAGCATTTATCAAGTGCTTACTGTGTGCATGATATTGTGCAAATTTTTTGAGTAGCTGGGGATATAAAATAAACCTAAACTAGTCATCCTCCATAATCTCACCTTCTACCAGGGGTAATATATTTCATCATTAGTCCTCTGCAACCATAGTTATTCATTACATGGATCAGAGTGCCTAAATCTTTCAAAGTTGTTTGTCTTTAAAATATTGTCAGTGTAGTAATTGTTCTCTTGGTTCTGTTAATTTCACTCTGCCTCGGTTCATGCAAGTCTTCCCAGATTTCTCTAAAACCAGGTAATGAAACTATCCACCTCCATCATTTCTTATAACACAATAGTATTCCATCGTATTCCAACATAACTGCTCAACCATTTCCCTATTTATCAGCACCCACTCAGAGTTCCATTCTTTGACACCTCAAAAAGAAGGTATAGATTTTTTGTACATCCTTAGAGTTTGTTTTGCTTAGGGCTAATCCCTCCCTTACTCTACTCTCCCTCTAATTTCTTCTTCCCTTGTCTTCCCTTTCCCTTCTGTTTCCCTAAGTGAAATGTATTTTTGTATCCATCTATGTATGTGTGTATGTATTCTTCTTACTTTTCAGATGAGAGTAAGGTTCAAGTGTCAGTTGCATTCTGTTACCCATTTGTCCTTGTTTGTATACATTTCCACTTCAGCACCCTAATTACGGGAGATAATTTTTCCTAATCTTCCCTTCCCTTCCTGCCACTCTGCCCCAAACCCCAGTATACTCTTCTTTCCCTTTCTGTCCAATCTTCTCTTAAGATCATCAAGGTATAACAGAATCACTCCCAGGTCTTCTTTAATTAGACTTTCATGCCACAGAGCAGGTGGCAATGCCTTAAGCATATATATGTTGTAAAGGCCACTAAGACCTCTTCCATCCTTATCAAAGGGAATGCTAACCTTCCCTCAGGAGGATTAGCACCTCTGGTGTTAGGTCTTGCCAAGCTTTTTCAGGGCTGCTCATTCACATTTGGTGTCCACCCGGCACCCAACTCTCACCTGTGACTCCAAGAAGCTGTAGCATGTGCAGCTGCCATACCCCAGTAAAACTGCCTCAACAGACAACTAAAAGAGGGTGAGGGTAACCAACAAGCCTCAAACCTATGAGGCTGGGGGATGTCTACCCCAAGTGTGTGATGATTTCCCCCAGCAGAACGAGCAGAAGAGAACAATTTATTCCAACAGCCATGAAGGCAGCTGAAGCAGACACCATGGAGCATTAAAGCCTGGTCAGACATCAAAAATGCCGAGGTCGTCCACTGTGTCTCAGGCCATTACCATTGTCTTGACTTTTGTCTTGCCACTGGACTTTGATGGCTCTGGAAGAGAGAGTGAGAGGCTGATGACTTTGTGCAACTCTGCCTCTGTTAAATCCAACTCATGTACAAGTCAAGACATTATCCCACGATGTCATTGGTCTTCTTCAGAAACAAAGGATGAACGATAACTAGTCTTGTCCTTGAGGATCTCACATTCTACTGGGGAAATACGGTATGTACTCAGAAGAGTTACTTTAGCATCTACAAGCAGAGTCATTTCAGGAGAAAGCATTGGCAACTCAGAGGCTCCCAAAAGATTTTTCCCTGGAGGTGACAGCTGAGCTTATCCTCAGAGAAAGGTGGGTATTCTTAGAGGCAGAGAGTGATGAGGAGGGAATATATTCCAGACATGGGAGGCATTCCTGTACACTTTAGGGAACAGTTATTTGTTCAGTTTTTCTGGAAGGAAGAGTGTGTGAAGAGGAGTAACATGAAATAAATCTAGAAAGGTAGCTGAGAACCAGGTTGTAGAAACAGAAGGGTTTGAATTTTATCTTTAGGTAGGTGGTAGGGAGCTACTGACCCATTTAGGGTTTTCTTGGCAAAGATACCGGAGTGGTTTACCATTTCCTTCTCCAGCTCATTTGACAGATGAGGAAACTGAGGCAAACAGGGTTAAGTGGCTTGCCCAGGGTCACACAGCTAATAAGTGTCCAAGGCTAGATTTGAACTCAGGTCTCCCTGACTCCAAGCTCAGTACTCTATCCACTGCACCACCTAGCTGCCCCTACCTGGCACATAGCATGTGCTTAATAAATGTTTGTTGATTGACTGATCAATGAAACCATAGCTCTCTAAAGTTATAGTCTAAGACTATTACACACCAATAGGCTAAATTCCTTTAAAACAGTGCTGGCACCTGTCTTTGTTGATGAAGGTGGGGGCACTGGCCTCAGAAGACCCCTGCCAAAAAGCAGAGATGTTCACTAGAAACAAATCTCTTGCCCTTTTCCCTTAGAATATTAATAGTAATTCATTGGTTGGATTAGCTTGGTCCCTGAGATATATGGGTTTGGAAAGTGTCAATGTGAATGAATATTGAAAGTACAAAAATTTAGTGGGAAAAGACATACAAATGGGAGTTGGGGGCTGAAGATAAATTATTCTCTTCACAATTTTGCCAGGAACTGGCCCCCAAATGTGGCATTTGGTTAGCAGAGGGTGTCAAGATTGTTCAGAAAACCTGTGTCTCCTTACTGCTCCAAAGCATTAGCACCAGGTGCAACTGCTCTGGCTAACAATGGAATAGAGAAAAGACCTTTGGACTTAGACTCATAGGGCAGGGATTCAAAGCTCCGTTCTACTAGATGCATGACTCTGAAGGAATCACTTCTGCTGGATGATCCTCAGTTTCCACATACACAAAATGGGGATAGTAATTCCAGGAAGGAGGAAAGCATTTTGTGAGCCTTAAAGCATTATAAAAATGTGATTTGTTTGTATTAACTGTGGTAGCAGATATTGGAACTTCCTCATGCTTCAAAGTCAATTTTTGTTTATGCAGAGGTTCATAAATTTTTTTGTGTAATAGGCCCCTTTGGCAGTTTGGTGTGAGGTCTGTGGCTCCTTTCTTAGAACGATGTTCTCAAATGCACAAAATAAAATATGTAAGATTTCAAAGGAAACGGATTAGACTGAAAAACAGTTATCAAAACAGTTTTTAAAACAAGTTCACAGACTCTAGGTCCAGGTTAAGACCTCTAGTCCAAGGACACCTCAAGTTTGAAAAAAATAATACATTCCACACCCAGGCTTGCTTAAAAAAAATCCTAAATGACATTCTGGGTTTCTGGTTAGATACTGAACTTAGCCAAATGTTAGCATGTGTCTAGCGGGTGCTTTCCATATATGCAGATCTCTCAGTCAACATCATCTTACTTTCCCCACCCCCTGAATACAATGGCAAATAACAATGATATGCAATTTTGCTTTTTGCCTACAGTATAATCTGCTTCATCAGCATATAAAGTGAATCAAATAAGTTGCTGGAGGAAGTTGCTTTTTTGGCAATTATCTTGCAAATATTATCATCATTACCATATGAATAATAAGCCCAATGGTCACATTATCCTCAGAGTGTGCGAGGTTAAATTCATGAGATGTAAACCAGGACCCTGGGATAATCAGCCTGCTGTTTAGACCACATTGTTCCTTGGTCCCCAGAGTGGAACTCCTAGGCTTTTCCAAATAGGTGAGAACTAAGGGCAGTGACAATAATCATGACATTCTAGCAGCTAGAAGCTAGATTTAGAGGAATTAGAGAGAGAGTGGTAAATGGCTTGTGTATACACATTAACCAAATCAATAAGAGTCTTAGCTAAAACAGGTGCTTGTAAATATGCTGTCCAACCAGACTGTCCAGTTTTCTTATGTAACAGATATCTTAATGAAATCTCAAGTTCATTAGCTCTGGGGACCTTTTTGGAAGGGAAAAGCACATGTTTTTCCTATCCTCCTTTAGTAATACTGCACCTGAGATCATTAAATGCTTCTTTTAACAATCAGTTACAAGTACAGGTATAGGCGGCGTTGTGCTGGAGCCAGCTAGAACAGACTCAGGAGAGCTGATTGTGAAATTTTCAATGTAAGCATTTGCACCTCAGAAATCAGAAATTGGCACATGTTGGTTGTCTAGACTTTAAAAAGTAAAGGAGAAAATTTTAATAATGCAGATTAAATTTAAAAGTATGTTGTGCATGCTTCCACGTCCCTCACCCCCAGAAAGCTGATTGTTAAACATCTGCCAGCGTACCTCTGGGTATAAACAGATATACATTTCCACTTACATTTGTAGCAAGGAAGAATAATTACCAAATATAAACACAAATAGGATTGACACTTCTGTTGTCAAGACTGATCTGACAATAGCTGCTTATACTTGTTGTCAAAAATAATTATTAGTTTGAAGCAAAATGTTCTGTCCTTGAGCCTTAAAGACGTGTTCATGCATAAATGAAAATATCTTTTAATTTCTACAAACACATTCAAATTTCACACATCTTTCATTTTGTTTTAATGACCAGACTCAACCAGCATTTTTAGGGTCTCATGTGGGTAATCAAAGCATTGTCCTAATGTGCAGCAGAACACTTCTACTGAGCGAGTGTACATAGTGGTAGGGAGGGAAAGTAAGGGGAAGGGGGGAAAAGAACTAAGAACAAGAGTGGTCCAGTTACCGGTCAGAGCCAGAAGCATGGGCAAGTCAATTCGCTTCCCTGGGCCTCAGTTTCCTCATCTGTAAAATGAGAGGATTGGTTTGTGAGTTCCCTTTCAATTCTAGATCTGTGATCCTATGAGGTCTAGGAGATCCAAACTCTATAGAAGCCAAAGGTCGATGAAGCAAAGATATAAAGGAACCCAGGCAAAGATTAAGGTCAAAAACTTTTCAAATTTTAAGCATTCTAACTGGAACATTGTTACTGTTGTTCAGTCATGCCTGACTCTCCATGATTCCATTTTGGGGTTTTCTTGGCAAAGATACTAGAGTGGCTTGCCGTTTCCTTCTCTGACTTATTTTACAGGTGAGGAAACTGAGACAAACAGGATTAAGTGACTTGCCCAGAGTCACACAGCCAGTAAATGTCTGAGGCCAGATTTGAACTCAGGAAGATGAGTCTTCCTGGCTTCAAGCCTAACATTCTATGCTGTGACAACTCACTATCCCATGAATGGAACATGGTAAGTGGTTAATATCTCTCTCTCTCTCTCTCTCTCTCTCTCTCTCTCTCTCTCTCTCTGTGTCATTCTGTCTTTTTAGGTAATCCCATTCCATTAGTCACAGAAGCCCTGGCAGGTACCATTTCCAACCTAGTCTAGTTCTCCCTTTCTTAAGCTACTTGGTGGTTCCCTCCTCCCTGAGACTCATCACATTAATGCTGGACTTAGTTTGTTATTCCCCCTCCCCTCCCCCCCCCTCCCGCCCACGATAACCTACTGGAGCTCAGAACTCCAGAGCTCTGGATATCCACCAGCCTCATGCCTCCCTGCTAGTTGGGATTACATGCATTTTCCACCATTCCTATCTGGACTCTCTTTTCTGCAGACGCCCAAACCTGAGATCCCTTAGATCATATCTGTCTGCCTACATATTTCCTGAGTGTGTGTGTGTGTGTGTGTGTGTGTGTGTGTGTGTGTTTGCTTTAGGACTTTTCTATGGGACTTTAGGACCTAGAATGACTCAGTTCCTCCTCTCTATCCTCTCGCACCATTTTTGGTCATTAATAAATGAAGATGTTCTGTCTCTGAAGGTGATACATGTGTTGCAAAGGTGTACAGGACAAGGATAGAGATTGGGCATATCATTTCACCCATATAGGGAACTCCTAGATAAGGGAATTCCCTTTACCAATTTGGATCAGCAACTTTCTTAAAATTTATAATCAAGAGCGTTGCCTAGCAGAGGTGTCAAACATGTGGCCTGCTACAACTTTCCCTAGTATAGTTGAATCAGATTAAAATGTAATTGGGAAATATTTAGCTAAATAAAAATATAATAGAACATAGATAATCTTAGTATGTGATTTTCTAAGTCAGTATGTGCCCTCAAGGATCTTTACGTATAATTTAAGGTTTGAGTTTGACAGTACTGGCCTAGGCATAGGTTCCCAAAGTGGGCAATACTGCCCTCTGCGGTACATTGGAATGGTGGGGGGGGGGGGGGGGGGGGAATAAAAATGAGGAACCAGTGGAAGCATAAGGAAAGAAGAAAAGTGAAGAAACTCTTGAAAAACCGTTTGTACATGTTTCATCTGTTGTATAACAGAGTTAAAATTATAGTAATTACATTATTTTCCAAACAAACATATAAAATGCAAGTTATAACCCATCAGTGGTCAAGTTGGCAGATGGGTCTTAACAAGCAAGTGTTGGCAAGCAAGCCTGTTGCTCATTGTTGGAAAGTCCAGCATGCACTGGCAGGGATATGTAAGTATAATGACTTGATTACAATACAGTACAATACAGTTACATGACACAATATTGTGTCATCAAAATTTCAATGCAGGAAAAAAAACCCACACATTTATAGCAAATTATTAAATTTAATATGCATCATTTCAAAAATATGTATATATTTTTGAAATGATGCACATTTTAAAAAAAAACCCTCAGATGTTAAAGGGTTTAAAAAAAGTGGATGGGGGGTCGGGGGCTGCAGAGTAATTTTTTTTTTGAAAAGGGGGTGGTAAGCCAAATAAGTCTGGGAACTTCTGGCCCAAAGCATTGAGAGGTTCCATGATTTCCCCAGGGTCATGTAGTCAGTATATATCACGGGTAAGGCTTGAGCCCACCTTCCTGGCCCTAAGTCCAGCTCTCTATTTACTGGCATGTGTCTTTGATCCAAGTTAGATAATAACAGGGATAACAATACAAATTACCAGGAAAAAAGCTCATATATGAATGTTAGAAGAAAACCCTAGGAGTCTCCAAATCTGTTTTCTAAAGCAAATTACATTTGTGGGTGTCAGAGGGTAATGAGCACACAAAAGATACACCACAGTGTGACTTCCGCCAGGAGCAGGAGGGAGGAAGACAGGAAAGTTAGCAACATGACTTTCATAATCTAGACAAGATTCGTTCATTGAATGTAGGATGCCCTTGGGTCCTGCAGGGGTGTCACCCCATGACCTGTTTATGCAAAGTTCCAGAGAGAGCCATTAGGAAACTGGCCAGCTTTCCTCCCTTAGTTATTACATCAGCTGGTATTGGGTTACAGCTTAAGCTACACATGACTGCAGAGTCATCTCTGGGGAATGGTGAAAAGGGCTGATTGCTTTGTGAGCCCCGGTGCTGTTGGCAGTGGGGGAGCAGCGACTAAGGGAGGCAGCCATGGGGTGGAGGGAGAAGTAGCTCTGCCTGCTGAGAATGAGAACAAGACCCTTAAAGTCTTCTTCGATTACCATTCCCTCCTTTTAACTACATCTCCACCCACCCACATTCCCAGAGGAAAGCACCACACCCCTCAGGCTGCCTTTTTTTTTTCCACATTTATTCTCAAAGGTTGCCCTTTGAGACAATTTGAATACTGAGTTCACCTGCACAATGATATTAGAGGGAGCGTACAGGAAGGAGGTGGGGTGGAGAAGGGTAAGTGTGATTTCCCCCAGGCCCAGGACTTGGATCTCCCAGCCTCAGAAAGAAAAGTGGTCCAAGTAACTTCCACAATTGCCCCTCAAAACCAGACAGGAAAGCTGAAGGATTCAATCAAAGCAATTGGATGGGCCCAAAAAGGGATTTTCAGGAGATTAGAGCAGGGTTAGCTCTAGCACAATTCCAGCCTGCCTAATCTACTCACGGAATCATAACATTTTTCAAGGCAGAAAGGAAACTCTGACAGCATAAGCAACAGGGTAGTGTCGTAGAAAGAGATCTGGCTCAGGAATCCGGAGATAATAACCTTACCTTTATACAGGACCTTAAGCATCATTGGATCATAGATTTTGATCTAAGGGGGGATCTGTGAGGACACTGAGTATAAATCCGTATTTTTACAAATGAGGAAACTGAGACAGAAATGAGTTTATTTGTATAAATCAAAGATACTAAGTGATTTACTAAGCTATTATTTGAGGCAGGATTTGAATGTAGGACCATAGAAAGGAAAGAAACAAAGCACCTTTATTGAGCACCTACTATGTGCCAAACACTTAAAAAATCTTATTTCATTTGATGCTCACAACAGCCCTAGGAAATAGGTGCTATTATTATCCGTATTTTATAAATGTTGCAGAAATAAGTAAGTGACTTGCCCAGGGTCACACAGCTAATAACTGTCTAAGATCTATCTGATTTGAACCCAGGTCTTCCTGACTCCTGGCCCTGTGCTCTATCCAGTGAGTCACCTAGAGGCTTCTATCCACGAAACGCCCTTCTCACAGCAACCCTGTAAAGTAAGCAGTAAAAGTATTATTAACCACATTTTACAGATGAAGAAACTGAAACACAAAAATGTTAAGTGACTAGTCTGTGGTCACACAGCCAATCAGTGTCTGAGGCAGGATTTGGACCTAAATCTTCTGTTTCTAAGTCTAAGACTCTTTCTACTCTAACCTGTTAGGTCTCACCGTCTCTAAGGTCTCTTCCAACCAGGATTAAAACCTCAATCTCCTAATATCTCATCTGATGCTCTTTCTGCTACAACATCTGTCTCTCCTAGTGTTCCTGTAAACATGTTCAAATAGACGGAAGAGACCATAGAGAATTGTGCCTGACTGCTGACATACCTAAGTTCTGGAAGCTGTGGGCAGGTGGAAGAAGTCATTCTAGAAATGGTGTTTCAAAAAGACCCTAAGTGGAGCAGATCTCAATGGCAAAGCTCTGCCCGTAGCATCATAGACTATATCCATGAGATGGATTTTAGAAATAGTCCAATGGAAACCCCTCACTTTATAAAATAAAGGACCTGAAACCCAGAAAAGCATAATGAGGTCAAACAGATAATAGCAGGCAAGATCAGCCTTCATACCCATATCTTCGGGCTCCAAACGCAGTGTTGTCTTGGTCCTGGACTGAAAGGATCTGAAGGATCTGAAAGCACTGAAACCCTGACCCCATGAAGCATGCTCAAGTTTTCTGTGCTGGCATAAGCTTTGTTGAAGAACCCACAAAAAAAGACAGGTTTATAGTCTTTAGAAGGTTCTATGCAGCCATGCCCATTCTTTAAACTATCAAGACCAGGGAATGTCTTTTGCCTTTCTTTAGATCCCCAGCACTTAGTGCCATACCTGGCACAAAGTAGGTATTTGATAAATGCTTAACTGAGCATTCAGCAATGAATGTTTCAACAAGGCTGGCAATGAGCATGGGTGGAATAGTCAGTCCTTTATAAGGTATGATTTGAAGAGTAAAGAAAGGGATAGTCTCACCCAAAAATATTCCCATAGACCTACCACAATGGGTGAACATGATCCATGATTAAGTGATGAAAACCATCATTGAGATTACCTGCCATTAACACCTAAGTTTAGATTAGTTTATCAGCTTGGCTTCTTGTGTGATCAGAATAGGCCTTCAACTAGTAAGTATCTGAGATAGATTTTGAACTCAGATCTTCATGACTCCAAGCCAGAAGTCTATCCACTATGCTACCTAACTGCCCAGGATAAGCGTTGGATCTGTGATTTTATTGGTATAAGGAAGTCCCAAGTGAGAGAACTCCTTCTATCAGTGCTGGTTGGCCCCTTCTCTTCAAGGAAGATAGGTACCTCAGTGGATAGAGCACAGGGCCTTGCAGTCAGGAAGACCTGAGTTTAAGTCTAGCCTGAGACATTAATGAGCTGTGTGACCCTGGAAAAGAAAATGGAAAACCACTCCAGTATGTTTGCCAAGAAAATTCCAAGCACAATATGGTCTATGGGGTTGTGAAGAGTTGGACACGACCAAACAACAACACCTTCTCTTCAACTTTGAGTCTTAAAGAGCTGCCTGGTTCATGATTTGCCCAATGTCACGCAGCCAGTGAGTATGTATGGGTAATGAAGACCGAATGAGATGACGTGAGGAAAGATCTTTGAAAAACTGTGAAATGCTGTATAAATATGAGCTATTCTTACAGGGTACTTGTCCTAGGTATTATGGATGGTCCTAAAGAGTGTAAGACATGATCCTTGCCCACAACAAACCTAAAATTCAATTTGAAAAATAAGGTACAAAACACATGCAAAATCAAAAGCAATACAAATATTTTTGACCCAGAGATCCCACTGAGGGACAGATATCCCAAAGAGGTCAAAGACAGAAAGAAAGATGCTATGTATACCAAAATAGCCATAGCAGGACTTTTTGTAGTAGCAAAGAACAGAAAACAAAATGGGTACCCGTATTATGGTCACAGCCTATTGCCTCAGTTTCCTCATCTGTAAAATAGGCCAGAGAAGGAAATGGTGAACCACTCCGGTGTCTTTGCCAAGACAACCCTAAATGGAGTCACGAAGAGTTGGGCAAGACTGAAAAATCACTGAATAACAACAAAAATAGGGTCACACAGTTAGTAAATGTCAGGGGTAGGACTAGGTTGCTGCTCAGGGGAAGGTCTGGAAAATCCCTGAACCTGGTGTGCTAACCCAGTGGAGAACCACAGCAGGCCTTCTGGGGCTCTAAGGATGCTGAGGGAGCATGAGGGTGCTATTGTTTGTCCTTTGTTTGCTAGTGCTGGTGGTTTCTCCTGAAATGACTCTGCGTGTAGATGCTAAAGTAACTCATTTGAGTACATATTGTATTCCCTCAGTAGAATGTAAGATCTTTGAGGACAAGGACAATCTTCATTTTCACTAGTTCATCCTTCATCTTCAAAGAGGACCAATGATATCATGGGGTGATGTCTTGACCAGAGCATGGATTGAATTCAAGCAAGGCAGAGTTGCACAAAGTCTTCAGCCTCACTCTCTCTTCCAGAGGCATCGAAGTCCAGTGGCAGGACAAAAGTCTGAACAACCGACGATGACCCAGGATGTAGGAGATGACCTTGGCATCTTTGATGTCTGTCCAAATTCTAAGAACTTCAGCTGCCTTTATGGCCGTTGGAACAAATAGTTCTCTTCCACCCATTCTACTGAGGAAAGTTTTCACGTGCTTGAGTTAGACATCACCCTACCTCACCAGCAGGTTTGAGGCCTGTAGGTTACCCTCCACTTGGTTTAGCCCATCTGCCCAGATAGTTTTACTGGGATGTGGCCACTCTACAAGCTACAGCTTCTTGGAGCCACAAGTGAGAGTTGGGTGAAGGTGAACACCCAAGGTGGATGAGCATCCTGAAAAGAGCTCGGGAAGTCCTCACACCAGAGTTATCAGTCTTCCCTGAATACCCATATACCCCATGGGGCTACTGGTTATGTGGGAAGCAATCGAGAAGATGCTAGAGTGAAGGAGGGGGGTACCAAAAATGAGGATGGTTCTCCATCCTCCAGAGCACTAGGGACAAACCATCAGTTTCGTAATTTTACCTTCATTTCAATAATACAAGTTCTTTAAAAGCACCTTGTCTTGAAGCTTGGCCTCCCAAACTTGTGGATCCTCTCCTGACCTATTGACTAAAAAAAAGGGTCATTGCTGACCGTCCTAAGGTTCCAGACAGGAACAGCAGATCAGCTCAATGTTAGTTTCATAACTGGATTTGCTCTACCTCAGCCCAGGCATCATTTTGTCCTTAGTGATTGTTTCTGGGAGGTGACACCGAGATGTTCCCATTGCCCCAGTCACAATTCTTACAACATTCAATTACCCGGGTTTATTAGGCCCTTTGCAGCTACTTTATTGCTCTCTCCCCATAGTGACCCTAATCTTCAGCTCTCCTCCTCCTGCTTTCTCCAGGGTTATTGCTCGTCAGAGAAAAGGTCACTCCCGACTCAAACCGAAAATAAGAGAGAGGCTGCAGAAGACTAAGTTCAGGCTCTAAAGTCCATTCCTATCAGTCACCTCACTTAAATGTAAATGAAGATGGATGAAAGGGGCTGCTGTACTTGCTGTTCCTATAACCTCTTGCTTATTCCTCCTGCCAAGCTGCCTGTTTCTAAACCCAATTGTCAAAAAAAAGCAATCAATCATTCAACAAATATGCCTTGAACTCTGTCATGGGGCAGTGTAGCATAGTGCATGGCATACTGGACTTGGAGTGGGGAAGACATGGGTTCAGATCCTACCCCTGACATTTACTAACTGTGTGACCCTATTTGTGTTGTTATTCAGTGATTTTTCAGTCTTGCCCAACTCTTTGTGACTCCATTTAGGGTTTTCTTGGCAAAGACACCGGAGTGGTTCACCATTTCCTTCTCTGGCCTATTTTACAGATGAGGAAACTGAGGCAATAGGGTTAAGTGACTTGCCCAGGGTCACACAGCCAGTAAGTGTCTGAAGCTAGTTTTGACCTCAAGTCTTCCTAACTCAGGTACAGCGCTCTAGCTACTGCACCACCTAGCTGCCCATGAAATCCTATGCAACCATTTAAACTCTGATCCTTAGTTGCCTCATTTGTAAAATGAGGTAAATGATCAAATGAGATGATGTCTGTAAGGATCTTTGCAAAACCATAAATATATATGATATACACATGTATGGATATGTGTGCATGTGTATACATGTTATATATGTGTGCATGTGTATGCATGTGTGTATATATAGGTAGGTATGTGTATATTAATATATATGCATGTGCATGTGTGTGCATGTGTGTATATGTGTATGTGTATGCATGTGTATATGTATATCTATGTGTATATGCATTCTTGTGTATATATGTATGTATACATGCATGTGTATATGTGTATGCATATGTATGTGTGTATATATGCATGTATGTTTGTATATGTGTGTATTCATGTTTGTGTTCATGTATATATGTGTATACACACACACATATATGTATAAGCTATTATTACAGGGCATTGTCCTAGGTACCATATTGTAGTTGCTGTTTAGTCATTCTCTTTGTGACCTCTTTTGGAGTTTTCTTGGCAAAGATACTAGAGTAGTTTGCTGTTTCCTGCTCCAGGTCATTTTACAGATGAGGAAACTGAGGTAAGCAGGATTATGTAACTTGTCCAAGGGTCACACAGCTAGTAAGTATCTGAGGCTGGATTTGAACGTTGTCACCTAGCTGACCATCTTAGGCGCCATGGATGATCCTGAAAAATAGAAGACATGGTCCATAGCCACGAGAAACCTAAAATTCAGTTTGGAAAACAAGATATAAAACACACATAAAATATAAAAGCAATACAAATACTCTTTGACCCAGACAGTCTCCCAAGGGTTATATACCCCAAGGAGGTCAAAGACAGAAAAAAGATACCATGTATACCAAAACAGCCATGGCAGGCCTTTTTGTAGCAGTGAAAAACTAAAAACAGCTCATGGATTAGAGAATGGATCAACCAATTCTTGTATATAAATATAATGGAATATTATTGCATCATAAAAAAATGAATATGGGAAAGTCAGAGAAAGATGGAAAGATTTATGGGAAATGATGCAGAATGAAGTAGCAGGAAAATTGTTCCTGCAATAATTCAAATGAAAAGAAAATTAAAGGAAGTGACTAACCAGGATTATAATAATGCTGAAGGTTTGGTCATTTTGATGACTCTTTTGGCCCTGGAGAAGAGTTGAAAAATGTACCCCTTTCATTTTCCTGAGAGATAGAGGAGGTTGGAGGATGCTTTTGGGTGAGAAGTGTTGCATTTGCTGTCAATGGTCCTTCTGATAGTCAGTTTTGCTTAGTTGTTTTTCCTTTTCACAAGGGAAAGTTCACGAGGGTGTGAGGTTCAGTGTCTGGAGAAGACTGATTTAAAACCCAAGGTAGCACTAAAGCTTAAAAATTTAAAAGAAATAAAAAACAGTCTAAGCATTACCCTTATGTCAGAGACTCTCTCAAGACAAAAATTGACCCCCCAAATCAGGGGATTTTTCTCCTTTGTTGACTCATAGCCCCCTCACCTAGAATATATGAGTGTTTTCCTGATATCACTTCATGATCCATCTTGCAGTTTTATTAAAGTGGCAAAAATGAAATAGTAATCTTTCAATGAGCTCTTGGGAACTGACGCTACCCTCTGATGAGCAACCCTCTCCCAAAGATCAGACTAGTCCAGACCCTGGACAGGGAATCTTCTATGGTTCTTCAAATCTCCCAGGAGGCACCATCAGATTTCACTTCCCATCACAGATCCCCCTCTAGGCTATTCTCCAAAGGCAGCATCAGGTGCTGTTCTTCCCAAATAGGCTGTCACTGGTTGTTGTCTTTACCCAATACAATGGGGAATGTCCCTAGAATCTGGTAGAAGATACAGTCATAGTGAAGCAATGCCTGACTTGGGATCTCTTTTGAACAAGAATAATTCCTTTTGTCACTATCTTCTTGACCCCTGCCTCAAAAAACATCTGATCCAGGGTGCAGTTATCCCACCAAATTCTGTCTCTGTGGAAGTCCTAGTCACCCACACCAGCCTCAAATAGGGTGACTAAAAAAATCTCAATGTTCTTTCTCTCTCAGAAAGTAGGAAGGTGTGTCCCTTGTCCAAAAGAGTAATCTTCACTTAGTCAGGATATGACAAAGTACGTGTGTATATACATGCATGTGTGTGTATGTGTGTGCACCAAGCTTAATTCATTCAGTAAACATTTATTAAGCATCTATTATATGCAAGGCACTGGAGGCACAAGGATGAAAATAAACTAGTTATTTCTATATAGGAGCTTTATACTGTCCTGGGGGTGGGGGCAGACAGTTAATAACATGGATGGAGAACTAGAAGGACCTCAGAGGTCATCTAATGCATCCCCCTTTATTTTACAGATTAGGTAATTTATCTAAGGACTAGGGACAGTGACTTGCCTAAGGTCAAACATATAGTAGTATCAGTAAGAGTAATAGCTAATCTTTATATAGTGCTTCAAGGTCTACAAAGTACTTTACATAGGTTAACTCATTTGATACTCATAACAACCCTAGCAGGTAGGTGCTAATATTATCCCCATTTTACAGATAAGGAAACCAAGGCAGAGGTTAAATGACTTGCCCAGGGTCACACAGCTAGTACATGACTTGAACTCAGATCTTCTTGACTACAAGTTCTGAAGGCTCTCCGCTCAGATAAGTACAATAAGAAGAAACCTGAGAAGGCTGAAAGAAATAGCAGCGAGGATTAGGAAAAACTTCCTGGAGGAGATGGTACCTGAGCTGAAAAGCTCTCAGAAGGGTGGGGCTGAGGAAGAGGTACATTCTAAGCTTCTCCAAATGCCAAAGGTTCACGTTCCAGGAAAAGCTAGTCCTCCAGCTTGGCTAGAATGTTAAATAGGAAGGCGGACAGAATGAAGTAAGTCTGGAAAGGTAGATGGGAGCCAGATTGTAGAGGGTTTTAATTGCCAGGCTGAGGAGTTTGGACTTTGTCGTCTAGGCAACCAGGGGGCACTGAAAGTTTTTGAGCAGGTTTCTGAGATGTGTTTCTTTGGAAGCTCCTTCTGGTAGCTGTAGCTTTAGTAATTGGTTCCCCTCCTCACCCCCCTTATTACCCTGAAGCAGGGGAACCAGTTAGGAGGGAGTCAACTAGGTCCTGCCGTAGAGTGATGAGAGGGTGTGAATGGAGAGAAAGCGATAAATGTGAGAGTTGTCGTGAGAGAAAAGCCGGAAGGGACCTTAGGCATCAGGTAGTCCATGACCCCCTCATTTTACTGAAAAGTGAGGTCCACTCCTGCTTTACCTGTCCTTCTTAGAATCTTTGGTTTTCTTCCAAACTCAGTTCCGCTCAAGCACTACTTCCTATATTAGATCTCCCCAAATGCCCCAAGTCCTGACATTACTGTGTGTGTGTGTGTACGTACATATATATACATACATATACGTATATATGTATGTGTGTGTGCATATATATACATACATACATACATTATATATGCTTTATGCAAACTTATCGGTGTACATGTTGATTCCCACAAACAGAAGGTAAACATCCTGATGGCTGGCACTGATTCATTTTTATTTTTACATTCTCAGCACCAAACATAGTACCCAGCACATGGTTGTTCAGTCATTTTCAGTCATGTACTATCCTTGATGATCCCATTTTGGGTTTTCTTGGCAAACATGTTGGAGTGGTTTGACATTTCCTTCTCCAGCTCATTTTGCAGGTGAGGAAATTGAGGCAAACAGCATTTAATGACGTGTCCAGGGTCACACAGCTAGTAAGTATCTGAGGCCAGATTCGAACTCAGGAAGATGAGTCTTCCTGACTCCAGACCCAGCATTTTGTCCACTGAGCCACCCAGATGCCACATCTGGCACACAGTAAGTGTAAATAAATAATAATAATAAATGTTATTTATAAAATAAACGCTTGTTAATTGACTCATTGTCCAAGGGGGGCATAGGTAGTGTCAGAGTTAGAATTTAAGACCCGATCCTCAAACCCAGTAACATTTTCACTGAACTACAGAAAGATTCTATAGCAAGGTAATAGAAAGCATTTATTAAACATTTACTATTATGTGCCAGGTTTGAGGAACCTAGGTGGCTCAGTGGATAGAGCACTAGGCTTGGAGTCAGGAAGACCTGAGTTCAAATTCAGCCTCAGATACGTGGTAGCTGTGTGATTCTGGGCAAGTCACTTAACCTCTGTTTGCCTTAATCCACTGGAGAAGGAAACGGCAAAACCACTCCAGTGTCTCTACCAAGAAAACCCCATGGACAATATTGACATGGACTGGTCCACGAGGTCACAAAGACAGAGCTGAATGACTGAATAACAACATGTGCCAGGTACTATGCAAGTACTATACAAATACAAAAGTAAGACTCTATCTGCCTTCAAAGGATTTACCTTCCAAGAGGGCAAGAAAACACATAAGGGTAGAAAGGTCCTTTGGTCTGGGAAATCATGAGGATGAGTGGAGCCATAGGCAGTTCATTGATGCTCCTTTTCCAGAAACAATGGTAATATTGATTAGATTAATGGTCTCAGAGTGAACTGTGGAAACCTTGCAAGTGAAGGGAGTGAGGGTGAGGGAAATAGCAAGAAGATGGCTGGGGTAGATAGGTGGATGGGATGTGAAGTGGGACCTGGTCTGAGACTAACTAAAGACAGTTGGTTTATGTGAGCTTGCGCAGACTCCCTCACTCTCACACAGGACAGGAATCCTAAAACTGCATAAACTCTTGTAGAGCATGATCTCTGGCAGTCTAGTGCTGGGGGATGGGGGGGTATAGCAGCTGGACAGATGACAAAATAGTTGTGATGGGTAACTAGCAGGGATATGAAGTCTAGAAAGGTAGACTGAGGACAAATCATGGAGCATCCTGAGAGACAGAACAAAAGGAATAATCAGATAATAATGATAATAAATAATAATGAGAATGAGAATTGTGATTTAAGAAGCAACCTCTGAGTTTGTGTGGAGAGTCACCAAGTGTGATGTCACCCGGGCCTCCTTGTTTCTGGCAAAGCAAAACAGGGAGACTGTAGGGATGACTCTGATTTGGACAAAGCAAGAAAAGTGTCTCTGAATCAAGAGTTCTTATCTTGGGGTCTGTTGACTTTTTGAAAAATATTTGGTAATTTGATAGATTAATGATAGATTTGATTTGATAGATTTCTAATGATAGATTTCAACATAATGGTTCCTTTTGTAATCCTATGTATTTTATTTCATGCATTTAAAAATGTCATGCTGAAAAGGAATCCATAAGCTTTAACAGACTGCCAAAGGGGTCCAGGACCCCCCAAAAAACCATGAACACCTGCTTTAAGACTAATCTTGCTTCAAATATGTGGCTTGTTGCCCGTGAAATGCTATTTGCTCTCAAGTGTGAGTTAAAAAAATTTTTTTTAAATCTCCTCTCCCTGGCCCAGTTCCCTTCCTTACCCTCTATCTCACCTCAAAACTAAACTAACATCTGGTTACTGCTGGCTGGATACCAGACAAACTGAGAGCTCAGTTATCAGTCAACAACATCTCTCATATACATGTCACAAACTCCTATCCCCGTATGTAAGGATGCAGGGATGCCTATGATTTAGATATAGTAGGACTATAGATTCAGAGCCGAGAGGGACCTTACAAGCCATCTAATCCAACTTTCGATTTTAAAGATCTGGAAACGGAGACCCAGGGAGATCGAATGATTTGTCCAAGCTCACACAGGTTATGAGCAACAAGGCTGTGATTTGAACCAGCACTGGGATTTGGCGCCCTAAGGTCCTCCGATTCCAAATCCAGAATCCTTTCTACTGCCCTCTACTCATAACAACTGACATTTATACAGGGTGTCTCCAAAGTCTTAGTGAAACTTTAAGCATCTTTCATTGTACTAAGACTTTTGGGACACCTTGATGGATGCTTTAAATTTTATATAGTGTTTCACACATAATACCTCATTTAAGCGTCATAGCAACCCTAGGAGTTAGGTGCTGCAGTATTATTATCCCCACTTTACAGTTGAGGAAACTGAGGATTATAGGCATTAAATAACTTTCCCAAGGTCATAGAATAATTGCACTTAGCACAGTGCCTGGCACATGGTAAGCTTTTAATAAATGTTTATGGATTGATTGATTAACTGTCAGAGGCAGAATTCAAAACCAGCTCTTTCCTCATTCCAAGTCCAGCACTCTCCACTATTACTCCATCACCTGTATGGATATCAGTCACTATAGAACTCGGTCACTGCATTGATGACAATTTTTTTTCCTTACTGGCATTTCTCTTACTATATTTTTAAACTCTTTGGTACATTCTCATCCAACTTGTAATAAGGCAAACTCTTCTTTATCTGAGATTGTGAGGATGAAGATAATGGGGAAAAACTACACGTGGTACCCAAACACAGAGAGAGAGAGAGACACAGAGAGAGAGAGAGAGAGAGAGAGAGAGAGAGAGAGAGAAGAGCGATGCAGAGAGAGAGAGAGACAGAGAGGGCAAAGAGGTAAAGACCTTCACTTTAAACTTTTCATTCAGCTTCCTTCCTCTGCTTCCTTTCACCCCCACTACCGGAAAAGGTGACCAATTGGCTAATTGGGTTCCATTTCCCATAGCAATCCTCCTCCTCCTCAGCTATGTTGGAGGTATCAAGAAACAATGGAAGACCTCCAGGGCAAGGCATTAGGGCAGAAAGAAAAGAGGAGAGCCTTGATAATGAACTTAGCATCTCCTGAAGAACTGAGACTAGACTGCTTTTTCCCAGCTAAACTATCTAGCTAAGCTATCCAGGATCTCTCAAGAATTTTTATGGCTTTCCCTCGGAACAACAAAATGGTAGCACAGTGTTGTGGAGTGAGGCCTAACTTTGGAGTCTGGAGACCTATGTTCTAGTCAAGATGTGATAGTGGTTGTGTGACCTTAGGTTAATCATTTAATATCTCTAGACATCAATTTCTTCATCTATACACTAAGATGGTTGGACTAGAACAGGGTTTCTTACTCTGGGGTCTATGAACTTGGTATATCTATATCTATCTATACACACATATATAATATAATACACACACATATATACATATATGTGCATGTATACATACATACACATATACGATTGATAACTATTTCAATAGAATTGGTTTCCTTTGTAATCCTATGTATTTTTACTTTATGCATTGAAAAACATTATCTTGAGAACATTTCATTAGACTGACATGACACACAAAAAATTTAGAACTTCTAGATTAGGGGATTCTTAAGGGCCCTTCTGACTCCAAATCTTATTATTTTGTTCAATTTCTATTCACCTGTAGTCAACAGGCATTTTATTAAGTACCTGCTATGTTCCAGGAACTGTGCTAAGTGCTAGGGATACAAAGAAAGGCAAAAGATAATCTGTGTTCTCAAGGATAGTCTGATGGGGTAGACAAAAACAACTACGTACAAACAAGTTATATGCAAGCTTATATTATTATATGGAAATAATCAACATAGTATATGTATATGGATATAGATGTAGCTATAGGTAGAATATAGATATAGATGGGGGGCTAGGTGGCACAGTATATTGAGTGCCGGGCCTGGAGGCATGAAAATTCCTATTCCTCAGTTCAAATCTGGCTTCAGACAGCTGTGTGACCCTGGGCAAGTCACTTCATCTATAAAATGAGCTGGAGAAGGAAATGGCAAACCACTCAAGTATCTTTGCCAAGAAAAACCCAAACGGAGTCACAAGGCATCAGAAATGACTGAAAAACGACTGAGCAACAATGAGAGAGAGAGAGAGAGAGAGAGAGAATGAAAGAGAGAGAGAAAGAAAGAATGAGAGAGAGGGAAACCCGGATTAGCTTTGGGGAGTAGCTAAGGGTTCAGATCTTAAAGCTACGGCCCAGACTCCATCATTGCTCACCCACAATATCCCAGGGGAACTGGGCAAGTTCTGTATTTATTTTGTATATTTTTGTGTTCTTACATAGATATGGGGGCAGTGAGTTGGCACAGTGGAGAGAGCACTGGGCCCATCTTCATAAGTTCAAATCTGGTCTCAGACACTTACTAGTTGTGTGAACCTGGGTGAGTCACTTATCCTGTTTGTCCCAGTTTCCTCATCTGTAAAATAAGCTGGAGAAGAAAACAGCAAACCACTCCAGTATCTTTGCCAGGAAAACTCCATATGGGGTCCTAAAGAATCAGACACAACTAAACAACAACAACACATTTTGACTCCTCCATGGAATGTGAGCTACTTGAGAGGAGGGATTGTTTCTTTTAGACTTTGCATCCCCATGGTCTACTGCCAGGATTCAAGTTGAGAACAAAGACTTAAACAAGAGAGCCCCCAAAACAATGTATCTTAGATCAAAAATCAGCTTTCTTTTGTAGAAATCAAATGATTCTTGTCTTTTGTTTTGAGAGAAAGGCAAAGTCCTTGAGGTCTTTGTAGCATCAGGATTTGACATTTACTAAATGCTTATTGCTTGATTGACAAAATTGTCAGTTGGGATCCTTTGTTAGCCAGGAATCTGGTTGATGGTGGGAGTGGGGAGTATAATTAAATCCAGCTCTAGTAAAGGCCCTGTCCCATCTCCACCCTCCAGGACTGGGCTGGTAACAACTCCATCTGGATTTATGTCCTGGGGGCTGAAACAGACTCTCTAATCTCTGCTGTTAGAAAAATGCACAGTCCTTTGCTGTCTTCCCCTTCCCAGGGGGACATCGTGACTATTCCTACTCCTTCTCCAGCAGCAAGATTAAGTTGCTTGAGAAAATCGAGGGCTTCAGATATTTTTTTTAAAAGAAAGACAGAAAGGAGAAAAAAAAAAAACAAAACCCGTACCTAGAAAAGGTTCTGTGCTCCCGTTAGTGAATGTAAACCAATCCCCCAGTGGAAGGCCAGCCTGCCTTTCTCTCAGAACAAAGGACAAAAATCATTCAATTTCTATAAAAGAAAGGTGACTTCTGATCTGAGATACATTGCATGTGGGGCTCCCGGTATCTTGTCTGTGCCTTTGTCCTTTAGCTGAAGGCAGCTCCCCCTTATTTTCTAGGAAACAGCTTGCTTTCCTGTAGAGTCAAACTAGCAGGTCTTAACAGAAAGAACGTGTTCCCCATGGGTTAAGGCTCACACGGTTACTGCTGTTACTGCCAGCGTACATTTAAAACAGGACACGGGGCCTGCTGGAATATCAGTCCGCCTTTCAAAAGAAAGGGTTATGCAAAGACCATACAAACTAGAGCAGGTCTTAAATGGCACAGGAAGCCTATGATTAAATTGTAGCCTTAGTACTTAGGAGACAGGCTATTGTGATTTTCCACGTGGAAGAAGATTATCATCAGCAGTTAGTCTGGTTCCCAGGGTTTTTACTTTGGGGAAGGAGGGGAGGTTTACTGTGTGAAAAAGGAGATTTGAAAAGAGGAGCCTGGTATGTATGGAATGAGGTATATAGTGGAGAGAATGATTCTCTTGGAGTCAGCAAAAACTGAGTTTGAATCCCTGTTCTGACGCTGCTGTATATTGCTGTGTGATCCTGGGCAAGAAAGTTAACTTCTCTGTGCCTTATTTTTCTCATCTATAAAATGAGAGGGCCAGACTCAATGATCTCTAGGTCTCTTCCAGCTCTAAATCTATGAACCTATCACATATATGGGCCTCATTTGTAAAACAAGGTATTTAGATGAGCTGTCCAGGTCTAAATCTATTATTTGTGGGAACTAGGTTCATATCTAGATTTCCCACTTGCTAATTGTATGACTATGGACCAGGTCCTTAATCTCTCAAGGCCTTGGTTTCTTCATTTGTAAAATGACAGGTTTGGACCAAATAATCTCTAAGGCCTCTTCCACCCCAAATAATCTGGTCATGGGTTTGAGAACCTATGTTCTAATTCTGATTCCATTACGTAGAACCTGCATGACCTTAGTAAGTCATCTAACTTCCCTAGGCCTCAGTTTTCTGAGCTGTAAAACAAAGTTTGGACCAGAAGACTTTTAAGTTCACTGACAGCTTTAAATCTATATGTAATTCTGTGCTCTAGGACAGAACTCGAATAAATGTTCAGATTCTCAAGCCACACCTTGTCTACTATACCTTGGCTCAAATGATCCCTATGTATGGTCTTTCCTGTCACCAAACCTTATGATTCTGGATCATAGAATCATAGATTTAGAGTTTGATGGGAACTTGGAAATCATCTAAAATGGGGGCCATTAACCTGGGATAGATTTCAAGGGGTGTTTGAACTTGGATGGAAAAAAAAATACATCCTGATTTTAATATAATTGGTTTCCTTTGTAGTTATTTGCATTTTTTTATTTCTTTGTATCATATATTATATTTGTATTATGGTTACTTATGTATTTTTATGCATTTAAAAGCATTATTCTGAGAAGGGCTCCATAGGCTTCCCTCTACAGTCAAAGAGATCCAAGACACAAAAAAGTTATAGCTGAAGAAACTGAGGCCTAGAGAGTCTGCCTTCAAGATGACTTGCCCAAGGTCACATGAGCAGCAAGTTGTTAAGAAAAGATCGTAACCCAGGCCTTCTGACTCTAAACCCAAGTCAGGGTTTTACGAAATTTTCCCTGGCTCTAGATGCCAGCCCCTAGTTTTGAAAAATCATTTTCTTGTTGTTTAGCCAATTAGTTATATCTGACTCTTCATTGAGGTTTCCTTGGCAGAGATACTAGAGTGGTTCACCATTTCCTTCTCCAACTCATTATACAGATGAGGAAACTGAGGCAAAGAGTGTTAAGTGACTTGCCCAGGGTCACACAGCTAGTAAGAGTCTGAGGTCAGAATTGAACTCAGGAAGATGAGTCTTCCTGACTCCAGGCTTGGAATTCTATCCACTTCACTACGTAGCTGCCCTAACATTTTTTTTTTTAAAGCTAAGTATTCACTAGTATAAAATAAACCTTTCTTTGATTGCACTACTCTTTTCAGCTAGTACTCTATGACACTTTTTCCTTTTACAGCTAAACTTCTGGAAGAAGTCTACACTCCTTGAACACCCACCCTTACTATTCATTCACTCTTTAATTCCCTACAATCTATCCTTTGATCCTACCAAAGCTTTTTTTTTTTAACAGTTCTCTGATATCCTTCAGAGTTCAACAAATTATGACTGGAGGACTAAGCTTTTGTATGGCCTGTGAGCTAAGAGTAGTTTTTTTACATTTTTAAATACAATAAATCTTTATTTATACCAATTACTGGCATAGGGAACTCCTCGGGAACAAACTCCCTCTGCACCTGTTCTGCACCTTACAGACTTAAAAAGCTGCCTTGGACATTGAGAGATCACCTGACTTACCTGGGTTATTTTTTTTTGGAAGGGGGAAGGCAGGGCAATTAGGGTTAAGTGACTCGCCCAAAGTCACACATCTAGTAAGTGTGTCAAGTGTCTGAGGCCAGATTTGAACTCAGGTCCTCCTGACTCCAGGACCGGTGCTCTACTCACTGCACCCCCTAGCTGCCCCTTGTCTGGGTTATTTTATAGCCAGGGTCTGTCAGGCACAGGATTTGAACCTAGTTTGTCCTCATTAAAAGGCCAGCTCTCTAATCACTACACCGTGCTGCCTTTCTCCCAGCATACTTCTGAAGTTATTTCTTCTCAAGTCATCAGTGACCTTCTAATTGCTAAATCCAAGAGCCTTGTCCTCCTTTTGTATCTCCAGCACTTAGTACAATGTCTGGCACAAAGTAGGCGCTATTTAATAAATGTTTTTTGATTGTTTCAGATAATGAGCTGGGTGGGTGAGGATTTGAACAGGAGACACGACCTATCAGCTTAGAGTTGAAGTGATACTAGCAGGACTTAAGCAAGAGACATAATTAGTTGTTGTTCAGTTGTGTCTGACTCTTGGTGCCTCCATTTAGGGTCTTCTTGGCACAGAAATCAGAGTGGCTTGCTATTTCCTTCTCCAGCTCATTTTTACGGATGAGGAAACCGAGGCAAACAGGGGTAAGTGACTTGCCCAAGATCACACAGCTAGTAAGTGTATGAGGCCAGATTCCAACGCACAAAGATGAGTCTTCCTGACTCCAAACCTAGCATTCTATCCGCTTGGCCACCTGGCTGCCCCTAAGGTTACATGAGCAGGTATCAAAACCAGAAAAAAAAGTCACCAGCAAAACTAAAGCTAAGGAATGGGTTGTGGGGATGTTGGGCGGAAACCAAAATGGTAGAAAGTTGAGTTTTGGGTCAAAAGGCAAAGGTGAAGACTAAAAAGTCAAACCAAATAAACATTTGGTATAGGGTATGAGCACCAGAGATCATTTCCGGTTGCTGCCCCTGCTTCAATGAAAATTGGAGGCCCTTCCAAGCCCTAAAGGGTCTTGGTGTCTTATCACAGCAGGTGCTAAAGCCCCCTGGTAAGCTGCTGTGTCCTCATCCAAATAAAAATTGTCCGCGTCCCTGTGATATGGTCCCTAAGCATATTGGGAATGCAGTAGGAGGGGGTTAATCCTTCTGCTGGCTGGCTGGAGCCAGATTTCTACAAGTCTCTGACATTTGTTTTTGTCATATTCTTCCTCTGGGCTGGAACCCTGAAAGCTGAGTTTTGCAATGGGTCTTGACATACATTTTCAATGTTCCTGAAGCAGCTAAGTGATGCAGTGGCTACAGCACTGGTCCTAGGCTCAGAAACTTCCAATCTGACCTCAGGCACTTACTAGTTGTGTGGCCCTGGGAAAGTCACTTCACCCTTATCTGGCTCTTTCCTCAACTGTAAATGGGGATAATAAAACTCCTAGGGCTGTGAAGATCAAGTGAGATATTTTTAAAGTACTTGGCACTGTATCTGGCACAGAGAAGGTGCTTAATAAATGCTTGTTTCCTTCCTACTTAACCTTTTTCTTCCTTAGTTTCCTCATCTGTAAATTAAACATAACAATAAATATTAATAATGATACCAACCTCCCAGGGCTGGGATCAGATGAGATAATATTTGGAAAGCACTTTGCAAACCTTAAAATGTTACAAAAATGCTACTTATTCCTGTTATCATTCTTCATCTTCCTTGACTCTCATCTAAACCATTTGACACAGGTGACCATCTCTTCCTTCTAGATCTTTTCCCCTCCCTTTGCTATGTGAAACAGTGTGATTTCCTGGTTTTCCTCCTACTTCTCCAGATCAGTGCCCTTAGCAATCTTAGCCTTGAACTAAATTATGTTCTCATCTGATGTGTGACTACCTGCCTTGGCCAGCCCATGATAGGATGTCCTAATTTCTAATATAGTATCTCTTCACTTATGTCATCGTATGGTATAAGTATGGGGCCATTACACTCTTTCTTAGGTCACTTTAAATTAATTACCTTTCTTCTTGCTAAGGTCTCTATAGACTAACTTTCCCTCGAATGAAGGGGGGAAAAATCATCCTTTTTGCATTTGGATTTCTAAACAAAACCCAAGTAGTTTAGGGGCACCCCTTTAAGGAACAGGTCAGCTTTAAGTCAAAAAGGTCCGACCCTGTTAACAACAGAAAGCTGTATCCCCAATTAAATCTCATGACTCATTCCTGCTCCTTTTTCTCAATATCTGTCTCTAGAGGGTCTGAAGGCAGGGTAGCAGGGTATTATTATATTATCAATGGATAATTGTGACATTGCCAAGGGTAACTAGAAAGGTAGGCTCAGAAAGATGTCTTTGCCAAAAGAGGTCATCCAAGGGTGGCAAGGGAAAAAGCTAAGCTGTGAGATTGCTGGGGAATTAATAAATGAAAAAAGTATTTATTAATGGCTTATTCTGTGCCAAGCACTGTGCTGAGTGCTGGGGTTACAAATGCAAAGATAAACCCTGAAGAAAAAATCAAAGAATCACCAAATAAGTGAGTCAGGATCAAGAAACATTAGGTTGAGTTATTGAGATTCAAGAAGAGTGATCACTGGGGATGCTTGGCAGTTGCTTTTGGAGACAGAGTTGTTGTTCACCTTGTGGGCAAGCAATAGCAGACCCTGTAATTGAGATTGTTGGACTACGGGGCCCAGGCCCAGGCACAGAAAGATTTAGTCTTCCAGGGGTTAGGGCCAGAGGAATTGGTGCTAAAGGCACAACCACCACTTCCTTAATCCACAACGAGATTCAAAGGGTCAGGATTGGTGAAGTAGAGGTCAGTCAAGGGCACCAAGCACTGGCAGCTATTGAAAATCCCATTGGCTGGTGAGATGGAGGAAAAGACAGGTCTCCCAATGATGTTGCCTTACTTCCTCCTCCTATATTCCTTATCCCTGAGAGGGGTCCCAGGCATACAACCCCTTTCTCAATCCTTTCCAAGACTTGTGGGAGCAGATATTGGTTCAGAACATCACAGCTTCCCTAAATAACCCAAAGATCTAAGAAAGTAAGTGGAAGCTATTTGGGGTGGGGGGTGGCAGTTGGAGCTGAAAGATTCCATGTAAGAGAGCTTCTCATTTTGACTCTTATTTTCTTTGTGTTCCATAAGTTACTTGACTATTGTAAATTCAAGCCACAGTGCCTAAGTTTGAGAATATGGAGTTGACTGAGAAAGGAAATTCTAAATATAGGGTAGGAACTCATGAGTCTTATTTCCCATTTGTATTCATTTTTAAGCAATATTTCATGTGTTCCCCCAGTTTAAAAATTTGAACCCAGACAAGAACTGTTTTTAAAGCCATGTGTCTTTGTGGAAGTGGTGAAATCTAGGCACTTGCCTGTTGAGAATCCTCTGGTGGCCAATGGGGACACTGCAGCATTTGGGGATGCTGTATAAGAAATGGACTGGAGAGGAACTGAGGCAGAACATGGAATGGTGGTTCAAAGAGGTCACCACTTAGTAGACGAATCACATATGGTACTCCCTGGCTGGGTAATTTACATAAGGACACACCGCCTTTCTATAGGCTTAAGGAAGGCAGCATATAAACCAATTTGGACTGTTTATATTACTTCTATACTAAAAATAGCACATAGTGTACACACAAAGATTCATATATAGCCTATAGAGCCATATATAAATATATATATATATATATATATATATATATATATAGAGAGAGAGAGAGAGAGAGAGAGAGCCATATATAGAGAGTCATGTATAGCCATATAGAGCCTATAAAGCATATATAGCCTTAGAGCCAATGAGTTTATCAGATCTCTTTGACGGAGATACTGAGTCAACGTGAGGACCCTAGTTGAGGAAGAACACTAGAAGAGGAGGAACAGAGAGATGAAGTGGAAATGGGCAAAGGACATCAAAGATTTACTACATAAACTTCCTAATTATGGGTGTGGGCAGTGTTGCTTCAACACTGGAGGGCAGGGAAAAGGAGGTTAGTGCAATACCAGATGGATATGAGTCAGTAGTGTGATACGGCAGCCAAAAAAAAGGGAATGTGATCTTAAGTTGCAATGAGAAGTACAGTCCCAAGAGCCCCTCCCTCCCTCTGATTGGAGAAGGTACAGGGTAACTGCTGGATATCCCCTCCCGGATCTTCCATAGCATAAGGGAGGCTTTCTGGGAATTCACCTCATAAATTCTTACCCTGCTATCTTCCTGGATTTCATGATCTCCAGAAACTCATCATTTTGTAAGATGAAATCAACTCTGAAATTTCCTCTTCCTTAGATCATCTTCATCACCAGCTGCAGGACTTCATCACGCCCCTGCTGTGTGTGTTGTCTTTCCCATGTGAGCTCCTTGAGAGTAGGGACTGTCTTTTCCTTTCTGTGTACCCTAGCACTTTGTGTAATTTCTGTCATATGGTAGGCACTTAAGAAAGGTTTACTTTAATATGATCACACATGTGTAGCCTATATCACATTGCATGCCATCTTTGGTGAGCGGGGATAAATTTATGAAAGTGAATATATATATAAATATATACATATTTATATATATATATAAAAGTTGAAAACTAAAAATTTAAACAAAAGAAAAAAATGTTTATTAACTCAGACACTTCTAGAAATAAGAAAGTTCTACTCTGCTCTCGTTCAACCATACATCAGAGTATTATATTCAGTTCTGATTGCCCCATTTAAGAAGGACACTGATAAACTGGCAAACATCCCAAGGGAGACAAGCAGAATGACAAAGAGCTTTGAAATGATCTCATGTGAACACTGGTTGAAAAAACTGGGGAAGTTCAGTCAAACAAGCAATTAACAAACATTTACTAAGTGCCTACTATGTACCAAGAACTGTACTAAGTGCTGGTGCCTGAAGAAAAGATTCAGGGGAGATGATAATAAGTCTTTCCTGATTCCGCTTAATTCTAGTAACCTTCCCTCTGCTAATTATCTCCCCTTTACCCAGTCTGCAATTTGTTTGTGCATAGCTGTTTGCATGCTGTCTCCCCTAATGAGATTGTTAGCTTCTTGAGGGCAGGGCCTGCCTTTTACCGCTTTTTATATCCCCAGCACTTAGGTCAGTGCATGGCACACAATTGTAATACAAGGAAAATTAGGAACCCCTGAGTAACCCCTAGCTACTGACAAGCCCCCCCAGAAAGAATGGATTCAGATATCTTTGGTATTTAGAAAACCCCCTGGGACTCCATGGCTCCTTCCTGAAATGTCAATAGATAGGACCATCCCACTGAGAGATAACCTGGCAGATCCTGTCTAGCAGATATCCCTGAGACTCCTTGGTTCCTTCCTGGAATGTCAATAGATAGGACCATCCCACTGAGAGATAACTTGATAGACCCTTCCTGGGAGATATCCCTGGGACTCTGTGACTCCACCAAGGAATGTAAATGAGATTATCCCACTAGTATGATAACCTGACTGAATCTTTTGATCAGCCAGGACCTTTGTTCCTCTTCCCCCCTACTCTGTACCCCCATATCCTATATAAGCCAAGCCATCACCCCAACACATTTGCCATTGATTTGTGGTGCCATACCCCGATGGCCGCCGGCTAATAAATTCTCCACTTAAAACTTATACTCTGTGGTGTGTCTTGCTCGCTTCTGGTACAACACAATAGGCACTTAATAAATGTTTGCTGACTGTGATATGGAGGAAGAATTAGATTTTTTTTTCTGTTTGGTCCCAGAGGGCAGAATCAGAATCATTGGGTAGAAGTTGCAAAGAAAGCAACAGGCCTAAAGCCAGGAGAAATGACCCATCAATTAAAACTGCGAAAGTGGACTTGGTAGCAGGTCCCCTCACCTTAGGGGGTCTTCAAGTAGAGGCTGGATAGTGCCTTGGTGATTTTGCTATAGTGGGTATTTCTTCCATATGCAGATTGGATTGGGTGGCTGCCATGGCCCCGTCCAACTTTCATATTCTGTGATCTATGATGAAACTAGAATCCAGATTTCAGGTTCCCAGGCTCTCCTCTTTCTACTAGTTATTCATGTGACTTCTAAAGCGCTTTCTAACTCCAAATCCTACAATTCTACATATCAGAATATCCCAGAACCAGAGATTCAGAGCTGGAAAGGAATTTAGAGATTATCTGGTCCAATCGCCTTATTTTATATTTAAGGAACCTATGGCCCAGAGAACTCAAGTGAGTTGCCCAAAGTCATACAGGAAGTAAGCTACAGAGAAGAGATTTGAAACCAGAAGCTCTTACTTCAAACCCAGTCCACTTTCCACTGTACAGGTATGATTAAAGTCAGGCCTTGACAGACTTTCTTTGGACCTAGATATCAGCCTCCAGATTTAAAAGCAAGGAGGAATTTTTAAGTTTTCAAAGAATAAAAAATAATGGTAGATAAAGTATGGAAATCATGTATTGTCGCAAGAGATTGGTTCCCATTCTCATGTCTAGAGTATGTTTAGGGTCATTGACCAGGAATAGTCTCAGCAAGACTCAGCAAAGTCCCTCCCAGCTTTAAAATCCATAGATTCACAGGAGAAAGACAGAGACAGAAAGACATAGACATATATTATTTGTATCCTTGAGATTTGATAGAATGAGAGACAGAGGCAGAGAGACAGATAGACAGACACACAGAATCAGAGAGACAAAGAAAGACTCTGTGTGTGTGTGTGTGTGCGCGCGCGCGTGTGTATGTGCGTGTGTGTGCATATTGCTGATCCATTTGTATTATTTGTATTGGGATTTGATAGAATGAGAGACAGAGAGACAGAGATAAAGAGACAGAGGCAGAGAGACAGAAACAGACACACAGAAAGTCAGAGAGACAAAGAAAGATTCTGTGTCTGTGTGTGTGTGTGTGTGTGTGTGTACACTGCTGAGCCATTTGTATTATTTGTATCCTTGGGATTTGATAGAATGAGTATCCAATCTGAGATAAATATATATTTGGCTTAATGATTCTGACATTACATGATTTCAGAGTACTCTGCACCATTCATGTGTCCCAGTTTGTCACGAAAAATATTGTAGCTTAATGTTAACAAAGCAGAAAGCGGGAGGGTGGGGGGGAGGTCAGGCATGAGGACTGATTGGGCCATAAAAATGCTATGGCATTAAGGTTCTGAGTGAGATTAACCGCAGAGGTGGAGAGAGAGCTTGCTGAAACACTGGGCTTCCTTCAGGGGCTCTGATAGCAGAGAGTAGCGTTGGAAGGAGAGTGCTTCGAGTCTACGTTGGGGTGGTCAGCTATTCCCCTTTCCTGTTCAAGAGCTCTTCAGCTGGAGCTCCTCTGGAGCCCCTAAGATATTTTCTGCAGCTGGTTTGTGCAGCTGAAGAGGAAAAGATTGACATAATTTTCAGTTATGGGAAGGGGACCAATGGGACCAAAGTGACGGGAATATTTCATAGAATCACAGAATGTTGGACCTGAAATACATCATCCAGCTTTCTCACTTTAGCGATTAGGTCCAGAAGCTTTGTGACTTGCTACAGGTCACACAGCTAATTAGAGGCAGAAATGGTAGTAAATCTTTAACCTCCTGACTCTAGTCTTCTTTCCACTATATTATGCCATAGTGCTGTAATTCTCCACCAGGGCGAAGGCATTTGAGGAGGGATGGTAGCAATCACCGATAGAACAGAGGACAGTTGTACTAGAGGTGGAGAGAAGGTAGTTAGACCCTCATCCATGGAAAGATTATGAGAGGTGGCAAGACTCCTTGAGATAGAACTCTATGAGGAAGGGGTCAAGGAACAGTTAGTTACACAATGAGGCATCACTGGCTGGCAAGGGACTCTGAGGCAGGGCATAGGAAAAGTGATTGCTACAAAAGGTGAAACATGCTGTTCTTCATACGCACACAGCGTCCCCAGCCCCAACCCCATGTAGATGCCTAAGACAAAGCCCCATTTGCCTTGCGGTAGTGATAGCTGTGCTGTACAGACAAATGATCCAATACTACCAATTTCCTTCTCCCCAGGGGTTGACCAGTACTGTAAATAGATTATAATATTTTTTTTATTAAAATAGATTATAATATTAATGGAGCCATCATCTCCTTTTTCCTCCCATCCTAGAAAAGAATGAACAAGCACATGATAGGAGATATTTATAAAGAACTTTAAACTTTACCAAGTATCTAAAGTGTTATCTTCTATAGTGCAAGTATTATACCAATTTCACAGATGACGAAAATGAGGTTGAAAAGTTAAATGCCTTCAATAAAGTCATATAATGAGTGGCCATGCTGAGATTTTAAACTATAATCTTCTGACTCTAGGGGCAGCTAACTGGTGCAGTGGATACAGTAACTGACCTGGAGTCAAGAAGACTCATCTTTGTGGGTTCAAATCTAGCCTCAGATACTTACTGGCTCAGTTACTCATCTGTAAAATAAGCTGGAGAGGTAAATGGCAAACCACTACAGTATCTTTGTTAAGAAAACCCCAAATGAGGTCATGAAGAGTTGGACACAACTGAAATGACCACATAGCTACAACAACAACTTCTAACTAGATAGTATGACCATGGTACTGCATCCTAACTGCCTTGAGGACAAAAAGAAGCTTGGTAGGAAGGTCAAAGAAAAGGCAAAAAAAGACACAATAGAGAATCAGAATTGGATCATTTGAGCCATAACCTGAGAATCAAGGCTGCTATTTCTTTTGTTTGACCTCTAGAATAGTGAGCATCACTCCTTAAAGAGCTTACAGGGTTCTTGGTACACAGTAGGCACTATATAAATGCTTAGTTTCTTCTCTTTTCCCCTTCCCTCCTGACCATTCACCAACATGGTAGAAATGGCCACCTCATCATCTAAAGTTGAGTGTCAACTTACACTAGGTGAAGAGAAAAGACATCTCATGTCATTCATTTTGCTATAAATGCCATTTTCTGGAGGAGAATGAACTAGAATAAAACAAAAAGAAGTTATATGAGCTGGTAAAAAAAACAGCTTTTTATTTATAAAATTACCCACTGTTCTCACTTCAAATAACTGGTGTCTGATCCACCATGGGAAGGGAGAAGTAAAAAACAGAAAACGTGGTGTATCCAAGAGCTCTGAAAAAAAGCTGCATCATGCCTTCACTGGAGACAGGAAGAGGCCAGGTGACAGTTGGAGATCCAGGTGATAAATGGAGCAAGGACATCTGATTTATAATATTCCTGCTGTCTGTGAAAGCTCTAGGCCATCAGAAACACCTGGGCAGTGAAGGGAGGGAGCAGGGCAGTGTCAGGCCTTGCTTGTGTTCAAAAGGAATTTCCCTCTCTCAGCTTGCAAAGTAAATCATTGGTTTGGGCAGATCTCAGTATTTATATGACCATACTGGAGGGCTCTGGACTCATTCATTCAATCACCACTAATTAAGGGGCCACCATGCGCAAGGCACTCTGTTAATTATTGCCTTATATCTAAACCAGCTTTCCTTTGGGATGTCGTGTGGTACAGCAGAAAGAACCAAGAATTTAGAATCACAGAGCCAAAGTTCAAATCTTTACCCTGCCACTTTCTACCTGGGAGACCTTCAGCAATTTCCTTTCCTTCTCATGTCTGCCCCTGTGAAATGAGAGAATCAGACTAAATGAACTCTAAAGACCTTCCTGCTCTAAATCTATGATCCTCGACAGGTCAAGAAAAAATGATCTCGGCTCCAGTTGGACTTTGAGTAGGGCCACATGGCAGCCTCCCCCTTCCACTGTCCCTTAATTTTATTTAAGAAGGAAATTTCCTTTCCTACATAAGTTCAGTGTAATTCACCTTCTTTCCCAAGACTCCAGTAGGAAAGCATGAGTGGTTCCATGGTACCTGCGGCCTTCCCAAATGCTTCATGCCTGACAGCACCATTACAATAGATTTTTCAGCCTTTAAAGATCACAAAAGCAACAATAGCCCCTTTCCCAAGCTGCCTCGGGCCAATCTTTTGTTGTTGTTTCTATTGTCTTTCTGAACCATGGGGAATCAGCATTGTTAGAGACTGGAGGCAAGATTTGGGGAGCAAGAGGGAGCACCCCAAACCAAGGTATGGCCCCAAAACAACTCAAATTCACTTGCCAGATTTCAATTTGGAAATGGAAAAGGTAACCAGGTAGGGGGTGGGGGGCGGGGTGGGAAGGGAAGGGGGAGCTTCCATTGTCTAAAGGACAACCCTAATCTCCTCTAACTCCCTGAGTGTCCAGGCCCCATCCCCCAAACCCAAGGACATTTTTTTTCCAATGGGCAAGTAAATCAAAGAAGGAAGGAGTCTGGTTCTGCCCTTACAGGGCCAACTCGAGTTTCACCTGGCCCTGAAACTTTAGCAGTGCTGAAACTGGAGAGTCCGTGCTTTAAAAAGAAAAAAAAAAATGCCCTGCCATGATAACCAGCCCCTGTAACTTGAATGGAGGGAAGGGGCTGATGATCCTTACACCTTTTGCAAATTGCAATCCCTGGAACGTTCTGGCTTGTTTGTTCATTATTTGATTCTATACAGATAAAAGGGAGAGTCTGCATTATTCACTAAGCTGTGTACCCAGCTTGTAAGCCAGCTGCCCTGACGATGAAAAGGTTCTAGTCAGATCAGCTACACAACAGAGCCAGTTCCCTCTTTTTACTGCAGCAAGGCTGGAAAATTGCCTGGTTGTTATTTTATCCCTTTCTAGAGGCCCCTGGCTCCCCACATAAATTTTCCCTTCATTTCATCAGTGCCTGCCAGCTTTGAAGAGCATCTTACAATGTGTAGGTCCGGCTGAAGAGGTGAAAGTTCCTCCACTTTCTTACTTCCTCTCCTCATTCTGTTCTGCCCCTCACCCTGAAGGCAACAGTCTTTTACAACCCCTCAGTATCCCATGAAAGAGCTCCAGTTCATGACACAGTGGAATGAGTTTTTGATTTGGAGTTAGAAGTCCTAGGCTCTGCCACTCCTTTCTACCTCTAAAGCTCTAATGCCATGATCCTGAATCCAAGCCTCTCCACTATACCAGGCTGGTATCTTTCTATCACTAGATCTGGTTCCCATTTTGAACATATTTGAAAAAAAGTGCCCAGAAAATGGACCTTGGGAATGAAAAGTGTGAATCCCTTCATATTTCTTTCAAAAGACACTTGGTATGGGCAAGACCCACTTCTTAGCTCTGCATATGAGCAGTCTCGCTGACATACAAGACTAGCTCCTTGGACCAATGAGAGGGATATGAATTGGGGTAGGAGGTGTTCTTCTCACTTGTACAGCTTCCTTCTATTTGTTCAAGACAGCCTATAATCTACTCCAAAGCTGGCAAATAACATCACCAAATTAAAAGTGAAGATAAGAAGTTCAACCAGCCTTGTAAATGGCTTGAGAACATGATGCTCTTGCCTGGTATTTCTTTAGGTTAGCCTGACCAGTTTACACGGGCCCCACACTTCTCTCTGTTTCCTCTACAGAACTCCTAAAATTACCTGGGACAATAAGCAAAAGCAAGATTATTTTTCCCTTTTCCCCTCTTCTATTCCATTTTTTGCTCCTCTTGGCCCAATATTCTAATTTATCCTGGCCAGAAAGCCTATTTGGCCCCAAGTCAATGAATGACTGCACATTTTAAGAAATGAGTTCAGTTATTCGCTCAACAATGATAATAATGGCCGGCATTAATATAGCGCTTTGTACTTTATAGATAATTTTCTCATGACTGGCTCCATGGGAAACCAGGGGTCTATTGAAAAGCAAGACATAGTCCCCAGATGTGAGAGCCCAATTTTCCCCTTTAAAACATTTCCCCTCCTAATTCACAGCCTCCCCTAGAGGAAGAGAGAGGAGGGGAAAAAAAAAACAGGAAAAAGCAAAAGAAAGGAATAAAAGATTCCCCTTGGGAGGAATTGTCATCTGCTCATTCTGGTGGCCAGAAATGCCTCCTGATAAAACAGCTCAGAGAGAACCCAAAATTAAGCCCAGTAAATGTCCCTTTGCTTGGCATTCCATCATTTTTTCCAATTTCCCTTTATGGAGATGGGGCTATTTTGAAGAGCTCCTGGTGCCGTTAAAATAAAGCAGAGGCCATGTATCCGGCCAGGGCTTCCGTGGAGGCTGCCATGGGAAATGTAGAACAGAAAAGCTATTTATATGGTGAGGGAACATTTCAGCAAGAAACGTACAACGGGTGTTTAGAATTAATTTAGTCACTTGTCTGCTTCAAGGACATATGCTATATGTCTGGAATTGTGACATCTTCAACACCATGTGTGACTATTTGACGTGGCCAGGAAAGATACTGGCACTTTCTAGCACACAGGCATGTGCCATGTGTCATGGATTATCACACCTCTCGATCCCTGTGAATTTGGGCTATGTGTCTAGAATCCTAGCATCTTCAGAAATAAGTGGGCATCTGGCATGTGTCTGCACGCTGGCACCAAGCACAAAAAAATAAATGGTCATTAAACATCCTGTGAGGAGGCTGGGGATGACCTCATCCATCTTTGCCATCTCTTCTGTCCATGTTCCTGGACTGGGCTCCTGACTCAGGGCAGGTGAGTCATCAAAGCAAAATGGTGGCCATCCTCTGGGGTTTGCTCTTCTTTTTCTGTAGGCTGAACATATCAGAGATGGAAGAGGCTGGCAGAGGCTTGGGGGTGGGGGGAGGGGAGTGGCAGGGAGGGTGCCTTGGCATGAAATCTGGGGAATTTGCTCACATTCCTCAAACTGACAGCACTCAGCATTTTTTACCTTTGAAGTGTTTTTAAAAGGACGTGATTAAGTCTCATGACAGAATAAGGAAGGTATAATTGTCCTTGGGTTACAAATAGAAAAAGAGGTTAAGGAATTGCCCAAGGAAGCAGAGGAGAGACAGAATTGTAGTTGGAGATACATAGTCATGTGCTTCAATTCCTTAAGTAGTATGGAGGGTGAGAACGAGTGAGAATCATGATCAATAAGCTTGTATTTTGTACCTCAAGGTACAAAACACTATAATGAGGCCCAGAGTTGATTCTCTTACAGAGAGATAGGAACTCTGAGGGCAAATGCATCTGAGACTCAGTCTTTATTTTTATTTAGAAGTGCACGAAATCTGATTCAATCCCTTCCAGGGTTCTAGCTGGGGTTAGAAGCCAAGAGACCTGGATGCTATTCCTCTTACCATCTGTATAATCTCAGACAAGGCTCTTAGCCATGGTGCACCTTAGTTCTTTCATCTATAAAATGGAATACCCCTACTTTCCATTTCAAAGACAGCAAGTCTAACCAACAAGTATGGATCTCCAAGTGCCTCAGAAGGAAAAGTTCTATATAAATACAGTCTAGTCATATCATGAGAGTCAATACTTCCCTGACTTTTGCCCCCATTGATTCTCCCCAACTCGTGCTGTCAATGGAACGCCTTGAAGGGGGTGAATTGTGTAGACCACTTACCTTCCTCTGAGACTTAGAAAGGGAAGGCGTGGTCACCCTGCTGAGAAGAATTTGGGAAGGAGGAAGAAAACTATATTAAGCACCTACTATGTGTCAGGCCCAATGCCAAGAGCTTTACAAATATCATCTCATTTGTCCCTCACAACAACTCTGAGAGGGAGGTGTTTTTACTATCATCTCCATTTTACATTTGAGAAAATTGAGGCAGAGAGAGGTTAAGTCATTCTCCCAGTGTCTGAGGATAGATTTGAACTCATCATCTTGACCCCAGGCCTAGCACGCTATCCATTATATCGGATGCACTCCCCAGCTGTGTCTACATTTGGCAGCATGACACAATTAAAAGAAACCAAATAAAAGTCACAATTTCTTTGATATTAGAGTAGAAGGAAGTTGTGACTCTAAATATGCAGTATTAGGAAGCAGGATAAGTGACATGAAAGAATCTTCATCATAGAGGAATGTAAATTTATTTTAAAATCTCCCCCAAAAAACAAATAAACCAAAGATGACAAGCATCTAACTTCTTAGAAGCTGATTAACCTCTAGGTTATTTTCCTCTCTTCTCACCTAACCATCACCAAATAGATTTATTTTCAAAATGTGAAAGCTAAAAATTAGACTGCAGCCTGAGAATTACATTTCCAACTTTGGCTTCTAGGTATTTTTACATATATATATATATATATATATATATATATATATATATATATATACATATATAGCTGAGTTAAACAGGGCTAATAATAGAAATTCTAATAGACTCTTTACTACTGCACCATCACTATAAACCTCTGCTGCTGTTTTATAAGATATTGGTGATCTTAAAAAGCAGCAATTCCCTTCCACGCTCCGTAAGTCAGCAGTCATTCCATAGGAGTCATTCTAGTCTGTGTCTTCTGTGGTCAGGTTCCCTTGGAACCCAGACATTTGCAAGGGTTTCCAGAATGTGGTCTTTTAAACTTCATTTATCACTAGAAGGGGATTTGCACATTCCAAAGAACTGGGCAGTCCAACTTTGTCAAGTACTCAAGATGAAGAAAACCATTAGATAGCCTGAAGAGAGTGCTGCCAAACTAACAAGCTAGGAAAGACTTGGAGAATGTAAACTAGATCTTGGGAGGAAAAAGCGAAAATTCTAGGCCCCCTTCCTTCCAGACAGTGTCTTCTTCCTCCCTTTCAGGGGCTGGCAAAGTGAAATCATAGAAGTGCCTAAGAGTTCAGGCAAAATCTCTATGAGGCCAAAGCTATAATCTGTCAGAAAGATCAATTGCAAAGGGACGGCCCAGTGACCTCTAGGGAATATGGGAGAATGGCTTTGATTCTCAGCATCTCTCCCTGTTTCCTACTTTTCATTCATTACTTGCCAATGGGGGCAAAAATTATACAGAGATAGAGTAGTTATTAGGATAGGAGAATGAGTGGCCATGCATCATTCATCAATACCACCCCTCCTTGTAGAAAATGAGGGTTTTGGCAATCTGTGCAAGTCACCCCTTAGATTGCTAAACTAGAAAGATGATAACTGGGACTGGGAGGTGGGGGGGACAGGGAATAAAAACAGGAAAAATGAGAGCCTCTTCAGGGCTCTGACAGAGATGTAGAGAACCCCTGGGTCGGATCGATGAAATATGTAATGGACTGAGGAGGTTTGCTTTGGGAAATTTTCCCTTCTGCTCTATCCAATTATCCCATTGCACAATGAGGATCCTAAGTATTTTGCTCAGTTTAACTGATATTTAAAGATAAGCATTTGGGTGGAGGGAGGGGGCAGGCTCACCAGTAAATATTATTTGAAGTGGAGCAAACAAAAATGTTTCACACAATTCTTGATTTACTGACTTTCTTCTCCTAGTCAATTTCCCACTGGAGAGCAGGATGGGACCAAAAAGCAAGAGGTGAACAGATTGGAAGCAGTGTGAAAATCTTCCAAATTATGCTCAGAAAACAGGGTGTCATCACATGCATATATCTCCCAACCCTTTTCTAAGCCTGCCTGTTGAAAATCAGAAGTCTTAGCAATAAATATAATGCACCTCCCTGTGTCCTATGCTGGCCCACGATGCCAAGTGCAGGAGGAGGTGCTCAGTTGGTGCTCAACAAATATGAATAAGTAAAATAATAAATATGCATTCCCCAGACATTTGGAGCTTCAATAGCCATCCATTCATTAGGTCATTTACTCAATAAACCTTTATGGTGTGTCCACTGCAAGGGACTTTGTTGCTATGGGAAATCTCATAGCTTGGTAAAGCTGGCTCCTGTCCTTGGGAAGCTTACAATCTAAAGTTTTGGAAAAGAGTGAGAGGAAGGAAGCACCAATCTGCCCCCTCCTACTCTGTGTCAGGCAAGGGCATATTTTTCCATGCCAGTCTCTGCTCTTGTGAGATCTCATAGAATTTAAGAACTATTCTCTACTGACCCCTCCTTCTTCCATCATGACAATTTTAATTTTTTTCCCATTCTGCTATCAATTTCCCCCTTTTGCCTACATTCATATGGATTCCATACTCCCCCATCTGACATTTATTGATTGCTCTGCCGCCTTCTGCTATACTCATATCCAATTCTTCTCTTGCTGTTCTTATATTGATCTCCTAAGATCACCATCGATTCCAAGTCTACCTCTTTACCTCATATCCTTTTGGCCATCTCTTTTGAACCCACATAAATTACCCAATCACCTCTTACATCTCAACCAGATCTTCATTTTCATCCCCACAAATGCCACCTTCCCATTATTAAGCCTCACAACCCTGTTTACCTCACCTATTTTATTCCCCGTTTCTCCTTGTCTAATAATTCTTGGCCAGTATTTCCCTTCTGGCTGGAGTCTCCACTGTCTAGTTTACAGTAATGAATGCATAAGCTATTCGCAAATGCATTATTCATACATGAAATATACATGGGGTAAGGTTCCATCACGTGCTTTGGTGACCTTTGATGCCAAGATCTGGTGCCCAACGAAGCCTGGGCCTTTGTGGAACAGACACAACCCTGTCTGGCAGAATAAAGTCGTTGCCAGTGGCAAATTTTGTCAACTGTGACCATTTTTTTGACAGCATTTGTTAACATATTAATGACAGGAAGAGGATGCTTTACACAAATGACTCATCCCCCTTGTCCTCCTCCCGTACTCTCTAAAAGGAAGGAATGGAGAAGAAACAAAGAAAAGCTTAAGGGAGAAACAACATACTGTACTTCAAAAAGAATGACCTTTGGGTACCATCTTCTGCCCTAGAGTATAAGCTTTTTGAGGACAAGGACCTTTTGCTGATTTCAATCTGTTCATTCATAGTTATGCATTGAACCACATGCCACATGCCAGTCCTAGACACCTTGGGGACACTAGATGTGGTTCCTGACCTCTAACTGGGAAAATAAGACACACAGATAAATTCCTACCCCCACAAGGCTATATGTGACAAGCATCAAGTGAACACCAGTGGTAGGGATGATAATTGCTCTAAGAGTTAGGTGGAAGAAGAGGTTGACTTTGGTCCCATAAATAATAATTGAGGAAGAAGATAAAGTGATGCTTCAGTGCTTGGAGTCTTGTTCCTAATTCTTGAAGCAGCTGGTAACGGGCATGTTATTGATTCCAATGACGTGAGTTGGGCTAGTAAGATTTCAGTGACTTCTGAGGACATGATGTTTTCTACTCAATGAACAATACGCCCCCTGCCTCCTCCAGGGTTCTCTGGGGCAATTCATGGAATATGCTTATGAAGGCTGGGGTGTGTTATGAACAGAGTGTTTGTGCTTTCATAATGGACTGCACTGACTCTCGGAAGTCAGGGGGTGAGGCAGGAAAAGGGGACAGACAGTGAGGACTGGACTCTAAGAATCTTTTTGCAGGGTACTCTCTGTAGAGCAGAGACTCACTCCACTTTTATACGAAAATCTAACTGGAACAAGAAAATCCGGAGTGAAAAAACCTAAACCACTCAAATGGAGCAATTAGTTGGTTTTTTTTCCCTTCATGAGCTACTCCCATGACTCGATGAGAGTTTTCTTTAATAAACTCCAGATATTAAGGTCCAGGGAAGCAAAGCAGTCAACCACATTAAAAATAATAATAATAATAACACACCAAACGAAAATGGGGGTGGGGGGAGAATCATGAGTCGATGTTAAAAATGAACCAGCTTTCAGTTTATCCGTTGGAAAATAGCATCAGGCATTTCCACTTGATTTCGGGGCTAATGGGCCAAATGAGAGCTGATTTGTTTTCCCTTTCAGGAAAGCCGCCTCCCTGCTCTTGGGAGATGCCCTCCTTGACACAGCTGAGAGCTGGCATAACTCACGACAGCTCTCTCTCCCTGGGGGGCCAAGCTGGGGTCTCTACTGCAGAGCTTCCCACTGCCGCATCTTCCTGCAATTCTAATGCAACATTAGCCAGGAACACTTAAAGCCCAGGACAGTTGCAAACGCCTTTCTTCATTATGATTTTTTTCCTGGAGATTGCTAATTAAATCATTAAAATTTTATCTTCGCTTAACCATGGATAAAAACCATTTGAAACATTTAATTAGTATGCTGCAAGAGGTACACAGGAAGACAGGAGTCTTTGTAGGTTGTCTATGTATAGAAGGAGAGAGAGAGAGAGAGAGAGAGAGAGAGAGAGAGAGAGAGAGAGAGAGAGAGAGAGAGAGAATATGTCTGTGTTTTTACAAAGGAATGCAAAAATCTTACCCATCTCTTTGAAGTAACCTACAAGAACTCATTCATGGAGATAGTTGAGAACTCTGCAGCTTGGACACCTTTACTGGGGCCTCCAGGTATGTTCTTTTGCCAGCCTTTACTCTGCCTGAGTGCCAGAGGATTTATAGCAAATATCATAGGATCAAGAAAAGCAGCCTGGCATAGTGGGTGGAAGGATCACCTTAGGACCTGGTTTCATTCTCTCTGTGATCCAGCGACAGAACTTGTCAGTGATCCTAAGTTTGCTCTGGGATCACTAACAAGTCATTTAATCTCTTCACCCACCCCCCAACCCCCAACCCCTCCCTCCCGGGCAATTCTCTGAGACTGTAATTTTAGGGATGAGTTGCAGCCCTGCATCAATCAATAAGCATTTACTATATGCTGGGCACTGTGCTGAGTGCTAGGGATACAAAAAGAGGCAAAAAACAGTCCCTGTGCTCAAGGAGCTTGTTGTTTGTCCTTTGCTTTCAAAGAGGGCCAGTGACGTCATGGGGCGATGTCTTGACTCTGCATGAAAAGGATTTAAGTGAGGCAGAGTTGCACAAAGTCACCAGCCTCACTGTCTCTTCAAGAGTCATCAAAATCCAATGGGGAGACAAAAGTCAGGATGACTCTTGCTGGCCTGGGATGCAGTGGGTGACCTCGGCATCTTCGATATCTGACCAAGCTCTGAGCACTCCACAGCACCTGCTTCAGCCACCTTCATGGCTCTTGGAACAAATTGTTCTCATCTGCCCAGTCCACCAGAGACAGTGTTCACATGCTTGAGGTGGACAGCCCACTGACTCACCCATGGGTTTGGGGTGAGGAGGTTGCCCTCAACCTGGTTTAGCCTATCTGCCAAGACAGTTTTACTGAGATGTGACTGCTCTGCATGCTACAGCTTCTTGGAGCCACAGGTGAGGGTCAGGTGAAAGGTGGACACCAAAGGTAGATGAGCAGCCCTGAAAAAGGGCTCAGCAGCCCATCATGCCAGAAGTGCTAGACCTCCTTAAATGTTCCAAACACCCCTCAAAGAGCTTACAATCTAATGGGGGAGATAACACGAAAACAAATATAAATAAAGCAAGCTATACACAGGATAAATAGGAGATAATTAACAGGAAAGGTACTGGAATTAAGAGGGGTTGGGGAAGGTTCCTGCAGAAGGTGGCATTTTAGATGGGGCTTAAAAGAAGATGAGAAAGTTAATAGGTAGAGTAGAGTAGGGAAAGCATTCTGGGCTTGGGGGACAGCCAGAGACAATGCCCCAGTCAAGACAGGGAGTGTCTTGTTCTTAGAACAAGGCCATGTGTCAGTAGAGGGAGCTCCCTGTGAATGAAATAAGAAGTCAGGACTTACAAAGCAACAACAACATAGGATTGTAGCTGGGAGAGTTGGAAGAGGTCATCTAGTCCAACCCCTTCATGTTGCAGTTTTCTGGAAAAGGAGCCCTAGAGAAGCAAAGAGAGAAACAGTCTGGCATAAGCCATTGGACTTGAAGTCATGAAGACCTGGATTCAAATCCTACCCCCAGACACTTACTATCTATATGATCTAGGCTAAGTCACTTAACCTTTCTCAGCCTCAGTTCCCTCATCTCTATAATGAGGGGGTTGGGCTTGTATGCCAAGGTCTTTTTCAGCTCTAGAGACATGATTCTGTGCTCAGAGTTCCACATGGCAAGGGACAGAGCAAGGGTTAGAACCCAAGGGTTCTGATTTTAAGTCTGGCCTTTCTGCCACATTTTCACAGTTGCTTGGATGGCAGCTACTTTAGCCACACCAAGAGTCCTACCAAGTGAAGTAGTCTTGTAATTGTGCTTTTAAGAATCAAATGTCTTGGTTCCACAGATGAATTTGCATTTTTGTTTAACACACATCAACATGCACCAATCATGACTTCTCTCTCTCCACTTCCGAGACAGTAAAATGAAACAAGGAGGATTGTCAAATCCAGTATTTGGTGGCTAAAGGAAGACATCAACAAAAGGAAGGAAGTTGCCCGCTCAGCAGCTTGGCATAGATTGGGTACTAGAGGCAGGGGCATTCTTGATACACTGCTTCCCTCTCTCCCTCCATGATCAACCTCAGCAAACTATCGATCAATAAGCATTTAATAAGCCCTGGCCTATGCCAGGCACTTTGCTAGACACTGAGGAGACAAAAAGAAACAAACACAGAAAATGAGACAGTTCCTTGCTCTCAAGGAGTTTGCATTCTAATGGGAAAGACAAAAAGTACTTACAAAAAATATATACAGCAGTGAACAAATCCAAATATGTAACAAAGCAGTCCAAGACAAGCCAGTTTGGAAAGAAAGGTACTAATTAGCAGGGAGGGGGATCAGGAAATTCTTCATGTAGAAGGTGGTGCTTGAATTACATCGTAAAGCAAAAGAGGTACGGGACCAAGGTAAGGAGGGCGCATGTTGCAGGCAGGTGGAGCAGCCAATGCAAAGTCTTGGAGTGTTGGGTATGGGGATAAGAGAGAAGGCCAGATGGGCCGGATCCCACAGTCTGGGAGGGAAAATAATGACTGATGAGGCTGAAAAGATAGGTTGGGGCCAGGTTGTCTTGGCCTTTAAAAGCTAAACAGAGGAGTTTATATTTTATCCTAGACATAATAGGAAGCCCCTGGGATCGTCACGTGGTCAAATCTGTGCTTAAGGAAAATTAGTTTGGCAGCAATGTGTAGGATGGATTGGAGTGAGGAAAGACTTGAGGTGTGGTGACTCACAGCCTATCCCTTGGGTTCTACTTCCAAACTTAGGCAGGCTCAAGGGCTTCATTCTAGCTCTGGCTCACAACTCAGTCACATCCCTGACTTGTTCTGGGGATAGCTAATAATTCATTTCTACTCCAAATCATATCTAGAGGTCTCAACAAGCGCAGAGCCATTGGGCCTGTCTGCTCTAGGACAAGCCCAAACCACCATACTTCTCTAGAACCAACTATTGAATCCTACAAAATCATGGGCCAGAGGCATTGACCTCAGGGTGAATTTGTATTATGCAGTACAGCAGAGCTATAACTAGGAATTCTGGTGTCAGGGCAAATTCAGTCACGGAAGAATCAGGGGTTGAAGAGACAGGGATGGGATGCTCCTGGTGCTGCATGGCACAGGGCCATCAGAGGACCATGAGGGGAAGGGACAGTGAGCCAGAGGTCTGCCATGGGAAGGAAGCGTATCTCCCCTGCAACCACTCCAGATATAGACCTCAGGTCAAAGCCCCAGTCACTCTACCCTAGTGATAGTTCTTTGGTACAGACATATCCCAGCCTACCACAGGATCCAAAGAAAACCCAAAGCTCAGCCCATCCCTAAGAGAATGCAAATTCTAGTGCAAATAACATTTTGTGTTTTATCCTGAACTTTATGTATCCTGGTCTTACTGCATTAAAATGAAATCCAAGAGCAGTCTTGAAGGGGGAAAGAAGTCACAAAAACACTCCAAGGAACAGAGACTGAGGAGTATCTGTGTAGAAAAAGGTAGAAATGTCATCCTCTTTCCTTTCCCTTGGTAGTCTTACAGCATTTACAAGAGGATGAATATATGTATAGGCCTCTAGGGCCTTATTTTAAGGTCACCTAGAGGGCTCCCTCCTTCAAGTCAGCTGGCTGCATACTTGAATAATGTAGAGTTTAAAATTGTCCAATCTGCAAGAAAAACCACTGAGGCAGAGCTCTGGGTCAATGGCACTTTACTGAAGGGTCCATGGTCCACTCTAATGAAGTAGATCTCAGATCCTCCTCACGATCTGAAATGCCCCCTTCCTCCAGGGCCTTGTTTTTATAAGGTTTGATACCTGAACACCCTAGAAGAACTACACAAAATACAGAAGGGCCAAAAATTATGTATCAGCCAAAAAAAATGGCATACCATTGGGGGTGGGGGGGTGTCTCAGGTTGGGCAAAGCTTGGGGCATCTCTAGTAACTAAGTGGTCATAAATTGGTCACCTGCTCATGTTGGACAAGAGAGAGTGGTCCAGAGGTACAAAAATAAGTTGGGGGACTGTCCATGTAATTGAGTCACCTCCACCATGCTGGGCTTGATCACCATAATAAGGAAAAACAAGGGTCTCTAGTTAGCTTCCTATGATTAAGCAAGTGAACTTACAATCTGCAGTTCATAGCTCTTGGGCCTAATATAGAGAATTTGTAATCACTACCCCTATGGAATCATATCAAATTGGATAATACTGATTGGAATAGAGTAGGGGTTCAAATAAATCATTTCTCACAATAGTTCTCATAGTAATGGGTGTATTTCCATGGGTGAGTGGGGAGAATGCAGGGAGGGAAGACAGAAAAGTATGAAGGCATAAGCGATTGCTCGCATGTGCAATAGTTTAGGGCAGCTATATGTCCTAGTGGATAGAGTACTGGATTTGAAGCCTGGAAACCCTGAATTCAAATCCTATCTCAGACACTAGCTATATGTCTCTGGCACTGTCCCTGTCTCTCTGATTTCTACTTTCTTTATCTGTAAAAATGGGGATAATAATAGGCCCTACTTCACAGGGTTGTTGTAAGAATCAAATGAGATCACACCCAGAAAGTGCTTTGCAGACTTTGTTATCTAAATATTAGTTACTACTACCATAATTATCCTCCTCTTGGGATGACTCTACCCAAGGCCCTTTGGCTTGGGGCCAGAATCCCTAGGTGTCTGTGACAGGGACTTCCGTATACCTCAAGTCCGAACCAGAAGCAAACCTCAAGTACTTTTTCACACTTCCTGCACAGTTCACAATATTAGAAGCCCTCCTGAATCTGGTCTCATTGTAGTCTTCTCAGATCCTTGAGCATCTCTGGAGGAGAGAATAGGGTCAGAGGAAATGGAACATATCCAGATGAAAGGCCAGCAGGCAAGGACAACAGATGGACAGAAAGAGCAGCAGAAACCAGAGGTGAGGTACAGGAAAAGGGATGGACTAGGAGATGTGGGAACCCAGGGCATTACTTTATCATTTCCTTGCAGCTCATATCAGCTGAAGGGGGTCACTTCGGAAACCCACACCTTCATTCTAGTCATAAATAAATCTCTTAATGGCTGCCTTGTAGAGACTCTGAGAGCCCCTAGGCAAATCCTGTGCATTAACAGGGCTTTCTGCAGAAGGGATTAAAGGGATGGGGTGGAGAAGAGGACTTCCTTCTTAAATACTGTAATTACTAAAATCCTATGAGAGAATATGCAAAAAAAATGAGTATGCAAAACATTTTTGAGGTAACTTATTGTACAAACTGCTATTATTGAGCTAGGTAGAGTGCAGTAGAAATATACAGATGTCAGCATTAACAACACATAATGATGTATGGTTATATTTGAAAATGACATCCACAGCTATTAACCTGATCTGTTTGTTATAGGGTAAGAAGAAGGCAGAATCTTTTGATTTCATAAATACATGCATAGTTTAACCCCTTCTTTTTATTTACTCTTTAAAAAAAAAAGACAGCAGGCACCATTTTGCTATACGTGCGATCCAAGGTAACACTTATTTTTGTCTGACTGAATGGCAAGGAGTTTTATGGGAAGCAGTAGTGGCGGAAAAACAGGATTTGTGCCCGGGGAGCTAAGAAGGCTGCAATGGAAAAATGGCTGAGTTACAGAGCTGGATGGCTGCGCTATGGAGGCACCCAGGTAGACGAGGGAAGGAAAAAGATCACTGCAAAATTCCTCTGCCTATTTTAATCAACCATGTTCTAAATCTTTCTCCATTTTTTTTCTGGTTTGAGAAGAGGGGAGGAAAACAAAAACAAGCCAGGGCTCCCTACTATGGCAGCACTTTGGGCTTTGACTCTGTGCTATCCCAGGGGTTGGATGGATTCCACAGAGAAAGCCAGGTAAGGTCTCATTCTGGGTCACGTAGTTTTCAGGAGTATCAGACCACCAAATTCAGGCTTCCCCAGCTGGCCCCAGAATGCCAGGTCACCTAATTTAAACTTACCCCGATAGACTTTACATTTTCCACACTTGAGCTGATGGAAAAACCTCACAGTCACCATCATACTTAAATTCCATGGTTTTTGCTTTGTCTTCTCTTCCATCCTTTTCAATTTGCCCTGAGAAGAAAAGTATCAAAGATGGGAGACTTGGTAGTAGTGGCCTTCTAAGGTTGTCATTTTTTGAGTCGTGTCTAACTCTTCAGGACCCCATTTTGGGGTTTTCTTGAGAAAGACACTAGAGTGGTTTGCCGTTTCCTTCTCCAGCTTATTTTACAGATGAGGAAAGAGAGGCAAACAGAGTTAAATGACTTGCCCATATAGCTGGTAAGTGCCTGAGTCCAGATTTGAGCTCAGGAAGATGTGTCTTCCTGCCTTCAGGATGGGAGCTCCATCCACTGTGTCACTTAGTTGCCTTACCTTCTAAGATAGCTTGATCCAAATGTTCCCCTGAAGATGCTCTTTGGTCCAGCAGTCCCCCAAACAAAAGGTTCTTATATTTCTAGACTAAAATATGTCATCCATGATTAGATAGCAATTCAGTCTCATGAGCCTTCTAGACAGTCAATAAGCATCTATTAAGTGCTTTCTATGCATCAGGCAGTGTGCTAAGCACTAGGGATACAAATACTATTAAAAAGAAATATAGTTCCAGCCTTCTATTCCAAGGGGAGAAGGCAACACATAAAAGGAAATGGAAAAGCAATGAGGAGGAGGGGTACAAAAAGTCTAGACAGATAAAAGAGGAGCCTGGAGATGAATGGACTGAACATGGCTGGCCTGCTTTTTTTCTTTTTCTTTTCTTTTCTTAAAACAGAGGTTCCAAGGAGAAAGGGATCAGAGGAGATCAATCAACTACTTTATTAACAAAAACAACAATAGCTAGAATTTATATAGTGCTTTAAGGTTTGCAAAGCACTTTACAAAGGTTATCTCATTTTGTCTTTACAACAATTAGGCGCAATGACTATCCCTGTTTAAAGATGAAGAAACTAAGACAGACAGAGGTTGAGTGACTTGCCCAGAGTCAAAGAGCTAGTAAATGTCTGAGGCTTGATTTGAACTCAGGTCTTCTTGGCTCCAGGTCCAGCATCCTATCTACTACTTTACCTAGCTGCTTTTTGGGACTGTTATAGGAGATGGAGAGATCTGATCACATGAGGGTGTTGAAAAGGACAACCAGCAAACAAAGACAATATTTATTCCCTATAGAACCATAACTAGTATAAAGCAAATGAGGCTTTGTTCTATGGTGCTGACATATGAGGAAGAAAAGGGTCCTCTACTGAGGACCATACCTCATCTTGCACCACATGGTTTAAGCATTCCTAAGCCCCCTGTAGGAGTCTGTTGCCATGAACCCCTCTCCCTAGGCCCACTTTTCCCATCAATCTCAACGGTGGTGAAAGGAGGAACAGACTGGCCCAGCTCCCAGAACAATTATTCCCCCCACCCCAGTCCCACAAATGTTTTTGCCCCAGGTGTAGCCATTCCTACACATGACTCTGCTCCCCTGCCTCACCCCATAAAATAAACCCATGTAGTGACACAGACACATTACTCTCAGTTGGATCACATGAACTTCTCACTAGATGGACTTTTACCATGTTAAGTGTGTTAGCAACATTAGATGGTTGGGGTAGAAAGAAAGAAGCAGCCTAAGATGAACTCTGTCTTTCCTGGAAGATAGGCCATATTACATAGGAAAACCTAGAGTAAGCAAACTTCTGTGTGTGTGTGTGTGTGTGTAGGAACCTGTCGCTCTTTTCACTAGTATGGAATCAAATCTGCTTGGGTCTAAGCTGTTATTGCACTTCGATGGTCACAGGCCTGCTTCAGAGTCAGAAATTGCTTCAGGTACTGAATGCAGGCAGGCAGCCAGTGACTGAGGCCTATCTGTCTGTGTATAGATTGCTCCTCCAGCAGCCTTTCCGTCAGAAACTGGCTTGCTTCCAAGAAGGAAGCCAAAGGCACGTTGGCTCTCCCTGAGCTCTTGGTTACAGCTGCGTGGGATAAGGAGAGGCTCAGAAATAGTCTTTGCTCAGAGGTTTCAGTGATGACCAGACCTCCCTGGAGGTATTTGGTATTGAATGATTTATGTCATTCACATATTTCTTTACCACCACCACTCTGCTCCAGGATAAACAGAATTCTGTGCCTGTGGGGTAGGTTCAATAGCCTCTCAATGACCTGTTGAAAGTCAAATAATACATAGTAGTTAACTTCTATCTAGACTAAGTTCTTAAATTCTCACGTAAGGGAAAGGATCCAGAGGAACATGTGCCATGTTTACTTTTGAATTACATCCCCCAGAAGCCTGTGTGTTAGCTCTGGAGCTTTTAGTGCACCCGTGTTAAATCACCCTATAGGAGTTAGGGAGCTGGTGAGATATGGGAGGGCAGTTGCTGAGAAGATGGGTGACATGAATGAAGTGGGGGGGGCAAAAATCAATTTTAAGCACCTACTCTGTGCCAGTTACTGTGATAAGTGCTTTATAAATATCATATCATTTGATCCTCACAACAACCCTAGGAGGTAGGTGCTGCTATTATCCCCCTTTTACAGATGAGGTCAATAGACTTGCCCAGAGTCACATAGCTAGTTAGCTCCTGAGGCTGAATTTGAATTCGAGTCTGCCCAGTTTCCCTGGGCTGGATTGCATCCAGGGGCTAGGATGTCCAGGGGCTTTTGTGGGATCGTAATTCACTGGTCATCTTGGGGACATAGAGGAAGAACAGCCATCTGAGTGTGGATACCATCTATGCACCAGCTATCTGATTGACTTCCTTGTTATTTATCTTGCTTCGTGTATCAAGTAAAACACTTCATTGGATTGATTAAACACTTCATTTGTAAAGCACTTAGGGTATTCTATCAAGAGTGACCATTGAGTAGGGGTTATTTGAACACCCCAAACAGAACCCAGGAAATATTGAGTGGCCCCAAGCCATAGGCAGCTACACTTAATAAAATCCTCTCATCAGGATATTGGAAGAAATTAAAAAATAAAAAGCCACAGATATTAACTGTGTACAAGGAAATCATTCCTGTCATGGGCAAGTCTCTTTCATCTTTCCCCCATAAATAATAAGATTTAGAATTGGAAAAATCCTTAGAGACTATCTAGGACCACCTCCTCATTTTGTAGATGAAGAAACCGAGGCCTAGAGTGGAGAAGGGACTTGTCCAAAGTAACATAGGTAGGATCAGTGTAGTCAGTGGAAAAAACACTGATTCCAGGGCTAAAACAGCCATCAATGGGTTCAAATCTCACCTTGACACCTACTATCTGTGTAACCTTGGGAAAGTCCCTTAGCCTGCCCAGGCCTCAGTTTCGTTATCTGCAAAAAGAGCAGATTGCACTAGATGGTCTCTGATACCCCTTCTAGCCCTATATGTATGATCCAGTAATAACTGTGATCTGCTTGCAGGTCTCCCAGTTTCAAATCCTATACTCTTTTGAATACACACTACACTGTCTCCATTAAAATGTATCATTCAATACAGCATGAGGTCAAGATCCAGATCCATACCTTTAACACAAAACTTTTCTGAGCACAAACCACACACTTTCCTCCCACCCCCAACAGGCTTAGTTCCATCTTAACAAAGACATCTTTGCCCTTTTACCTTCTAAGTCATCTTTATTTGGGAGGGAATTATGCTCCTGATCTTTGAAGGTATACCATAGGTCTAGCCACTGTGCAGTAAAGACTGCTGGTGTTAGCTGCCATGTTGCTGAGACTGCTAATATTGTTTTGTTTAAGGTTGGGGATTCCCCACCACACCAACTGACTTACTTTCTCTTCTCTTTTCTTTTCAAGAGGGAAATCAATTCAATATCTGAAGTAAACCCTCATCTGCCCTGGCCCCCTTTGCCCTAAGAGTCTCATTGCCTTCCCTGGGGAAAAAAAGATTTTGGGGAATTATCTCCCCATCACAGAACTAAGTGAGTCCTGATTTAATGCACTAGCCCTCCATCTCAGGCAGGCCTGAGCTCCAGCTGCAATGATTACTGTCTCCAGCCGGCCCCTCTCCAGCCCCATACAAGCTCTTCATCAGCATGGCAACCCATAACTCGGGGTCTTGGCAGGGAGTCTGGCCAGGGGCTTTGCATGTCAAGTCTTCAGAGGTTCCATTTGGAAAATAGAGGGGCTCTAGGACCATTTGTGGAAATGAAGTCATTAGGGGAAAGCCAGGATTAGACACAGAGGGATAGTGATGAAAGCGTGCAGAGCCTGGGAGGTTCCAAAGGAGAGGGTGAGCCAGGCTGGCTCTTACACCATTACTGAATTTGGGTCAGAGGAAAACAAAGGGAGCAAAAGCCCAGGGATGAAACTGAATTTGTTCACTGGAAAGCAGCCCTGAATTCTCCCCAGGAAATTCTTTGTAAAAGAGATTTTTACCTGTAAGAATTTCAATGCTCACGTTCTTTAGTACCCAGTATTACATTTTGCTACCTTGGAACAAAAGCCTTATGATCCCTTCATGCAAAGATGAATCCCTTTATGCCTTTCAAAGTGCCTTTGCCCACGTTTCATCCTCACGGCAACCCTAGCAGGTCAGGATGATAGTAATAGGAATAATGTTATAGGTGTTATATCCATTTTACAGATGAGGAAACTGAGATTCAGAGATGATAAATTACTTGCCCAAGACCACCCAGCTGGTTAGTAACAGAGCCAGGACCAGAACCCAAACCTTCTAACTGGTGGTTCAGTGATATTTGAATCTACTTTTCTCTGTGATTTGATGAAAAGGATTGAGTGCCATAGAGCAAGGAATGGGACCTATAACATGAAAGGTTAGAGATCACTCATTATTTTATAGGTCCCACTCCTAATTAATGGACTGGCTTTAGGTGATCTCTCTAGGGGCAGCTATGTGGATACATCGTCAGGCCTGGAGTCAGGAGGACTCATCTTCATGAGTTCAAATCTGACCTCAGATACTGACTAGTTGTGTGACCCTAGGCAAGTCATTTAAGCCTGTTTGCCTCAGTTTTCTCACCTGTAAAATGAGCTGAAGAAGGAAACGGCAAACCACTCCAATATCTTTGCCAAGAAAACTCCAAATGGGCTTAGGAAGAGTCACACACAACTGAAAAGTGCCTGAACAACAACACAGGTGATCTCTAGGGTTCCTCCCAGCTTTAAAACTTCACTGCATAGCTCAGAGTCCCTTCCCAGAGTTTGTTTAATCTAATTACCACAGTTTTCCTGTTTTGACCTGTGGTTATTTAGGATCAGTTGAGTATTTCTGACAACATCCTGATTGAGAGAGACAGAGAGGGGGAGAGAGAGAGAGAGAGAGAGAGAGAGAGAGAGAGAGAGAGAGAGAGAAATTCCTTTGCTAAGGAGATCCAATTTTTTGCCCTTATTAATTCAGCTTAGCTCCTTTCCTCCTACGTTCTGTTTCTCCCTCTTTGCCCATTTTCTACCTTCTGAAAGATGTTTCATCTCCCACTAAATCAAAATGTCTCCCATTGATTGCAGAGATCTGGCTGGGTGACTGAAGCTTCAATCACACCTGCCCACATCTCTTCTAGATCTACCTAGCACTCTCTTTGGTCACTAATGAGCCCTAACAATGGATCAAGTTCACATAGGCTTTGATTTGTCTTTTGGGGGAAAAATAGTCAGAGTACCTAGCTGTGATTCCCAAGGTCACCCCTAGCCAGTGGAATAAGCAGCTCCCAGGAACAAGTCTGTTGAAACCAGCTTCATCCACATCATTTAAATGCCCCCTGAAGTAGGACTCTTCTGGTTGGATAGGAAAAACAAAACAAAACAAGAAAAAAAAAACAAGGCTCTGGTTGCTCTCCAACAGGCTGCAGGGAAAGTTGATGGCAGCTTTCTATAGTTGTAAATCCTGGAATCACTGAGCTCCAAATGGATTATTCATAGACCCGAGTTGGAGTATGTCGAGAAAGCTTTGGAGCACAGCTGGGCTATGGGAAGGACCAAGAACCTTTGGGGGCTTATGGCAAGAAGCCTGTCTCATCCCTTTGCTTTGGGGAACGTCCTGTGCTCGATCCAGTCACTGATTTAGCACTCTAAGGGAAAAAAAACACAAACAAGCAACTCTGCGCTCGGAGAATTGTTATTTCCAGATTCCTGTTCCCTACCTCATGAAAACACAGATGCTTCCCTGATCAGACTGGAGTTTGCATTGGCCAGCATAGCCAATCTCTTAAGAACAGCCCTATCTACAAGCAAATTTTCTTTCTTTGCCTCAGCCTCAAGCCCTCCCAGGACTGTGGCTGCTGCAAAATGGTGAGATGCTTGACTAATGAGTGAGTGCCTACTTTAAGTAGAATTTCTGCCTCCATTTCCAAGATCCACAGATATATGCAGATCATTCTGTTTATTTAATTTGTTTGGTCTCCACTCAGGATAGGGGGAGGGGGATATAGGAGGTGAATTATTTACAGGTTAGGAAACCAAAGCCGAACGAGAGAAAAGAAGGTTTATAAGCTCTCTTACTCTTTTTATCAGTTATCCCTAAAAAGATTTTATTTAATTTTTTTTTACACAGCAAATTTCATTTATAGCATGTCACTGGAGGAAACTTTCTATTGATTTGTTTAAAGCATTCATGCCGGATTACAGCACTAATATATACACATGCATTAGCAGGAGCTCTTTCAAACAATGTGTCCAGGAAGTTTATTTCTGAGCAGAAAGTTGGGAAGTCTGTGTCTACAAACATCAAATGACTCATTCTCTGCTAATTACTGACACCTGCAGCGGAAATTGCTCTCTACTAAAAACCAAGCATTTCACTTAATTTCTGTTCTAATTAGTGAAGTAACAAATGTGCCTTCTAGTTGATATCAAAATGCAGGAGTTGCACAACACCAGGGCTGGAAATTTTCATTCTCCCTCCTAGCACGAGGCAAGATTTATAATGAGAGTGAGCCAGAACAATCTAGCAACGTCAATGCTCAATTTTCACATGGTGACATTGGTACCCACTGGTCATCGGATCATAGACTTAGAACAGGAAGGAACCCTTAAGAGCCATTAGGTCCAACTCAGATTAAATATATGGAAACTGAGGCAAGGAGAGGTTAACTAACTTGCCCTGTGGCCCACAGCTAGTAAGTGTCTGAGGTGGGATTTGAATTTGTCTTTTCCTAGCTTTAAGTCCAGTAACCTAGTCACTGAAGAAGATAGGGAACGCTTGTTTTCACTTCCCTTGGGCTTTTCCTCCATTTTAAGCAAGTGTTCCTTTATAGAACCTTCAGGGTTATTACCAGCCTTGGCATAGAAAAGGAAAAAAACAGCATGTCAGAATGTCTCCTGATCAGGGAGTCTTACATGCGAAGAGTCTCTCTTCCATCATAAACCAACCAGGGGGTAGAATTGGCTCTAACTGAAAGCAGAGTTGGGAGACAGTGGAAAGGCTTATAAAAGGAAGGGGTTAGATTAGATGGTCTCCTACATCTCTTCAGTCTCCAAGTGTGAGCTATTTATGACTTACGAACAATCTGTGATTTTTTTCTGCTCCTTGACTCCCCATATCTAATCTGCAATCAGGTCCCATCTATCCTTTCTCCGAAATATCTATGAGCTTTATCTCTTCCTCTTCAATTTCCATTGCCACCATCCTAAGCACTCCACTTCCCTTCAACCCTTCCGGCACACCCAGCCGATCCTCCTAAAATGCCATGTTCATCGATCTCTACTTAGGGACCTACAGTGACTCTCCCTAGAGACGCAGAATTTAAGTAATGTGTGGAAATTCTGGTGTGGGAACTGCCTGTGCTAATGAGATAGGCACCTCCACTGTAACTGGGGCATTGATTTTTTAAAGTAATTTAAATGATAATAATTGACTTCCTATTTTTTAAGAATTTAAGTAAAATGTGGAAATATGTTTTGCATGACTGCACATATATGACCTATATCGAAGTGTTTGCCTTCTCGATGAGGGGGGAGGGGAGGAAAGGATGGAGAGAATTTGGAGCGCAAGAATTCTTTTAAAAGAACGTTAAAAATTGTTTTTACATGTCATGGGGAAAATAAAATATTAAATCCTCAAAAAAAGAATTTAAGTAATAATCATAATAGCATTTATATAGAACTTGAAGGTTTGCAAAGCATGTTACAAATGTCTCTCCCATTTATCATCACAACATTCCTTGAAGGTAGATGCTATTATTATCATCCCCATTTTACAGATGAGGAAACTGAGGTAGACAGAGGTTAAGTGACTTGCACAGGGTAACACAGCTATTGAGGGTCTGATGCCAGATCAGAATTCACATCCTCCCAAGTCTGGGTCTAGAGCTTTGTCTGCCACATCACCTGGCTGCCTGGCTAGTTAATTCATTTGTCCACCATTATACAACCAGTGTGTGTCAGAGGAAAGATTTGAATACAGGTCTGACTCCGAGTCTAGTCCTCAACCCACTAACACAAGCTATCTTGTTCTCCCTTACTTATCAGATCAGATTCAAGCTTCTTAGCCTAACCTAGCCCTTCATAAACTGGCCTTATTCCAGTTTATTACTAACTATTCCCTCAAATAATCTATTCTAGCTGTCAGTCCTCATACAAAGCATCCATGTATCCCTCCTACCCTCCTGCATTCTAGGCCCTACTTACTCATCTCTGCCAATCCACATCCCATGCAGCCTTCAGGACTTAGAAAAAAGGCTCACCATGAAGACCTCCCAAGCTAGCCCCAACCTACAATCATTTTTCACGGAGCAACTTGGAATCATTGAAAAATGATACACAATTTCCTGAAAGTGATCCAGCCTGCCCTCTTCTCTTTTAAAATTGTGGCCTTACCTCATTGTCCAGCTGCAGTACCTATCAGATGTGTGTACTCAATAGGTTAAGCTACCCAACTGAATATCACAGTCTAGACAATGGTCACTTGGTTTGTTTTTCGGTGCAGATTATTATACTAAACTCCTTTGAATGGTTTCGTATCTCATTAAGGAAGCTCTATAAGATTCTGGGGCTTGAAGCAATCAATACAGAGCTTTAACTAGGACAGGCAACTTGGGCTTTGCACCAGTGGGCCAAAATGAGAGGGTGCTGACAACAGTTATACTCCTTCGTCATAGAAATAAACTTGGCACCTAGTCAACAAAAATAATTAAATCGGGAAAACATCAGATACTTTCTCTCTTTTGTTTTGCACATCCCAAGTGAACTCCTCCAACCTTGAAAAGTGAGTCAGAATTTTTTATAATCGACAAACGGACTAGAGCATTATATTCTTTGCATCTTTCAGTCAACTGGGTGACTATGAAGATGTAGTCCGCTGTAAAAAAAAAATCACTTATGAAAGCCTACCACTTCCTTTCTCATATTTCTATCAAGGATACCTTTAACACCTAGGTAAATCATTCTCATAAAGGTTGAGTACAATCACAAAAGATGAAATAGAAAACTTTGATAATATGAAATTGAAAAGCTTTTGTCCAACAAAATTCATGAGTCTAGTCTAAGAAGGAAAGTGTTTGACTGGGTAAAAATATTTATGTTGAAAGAATCTGATTTTCAAAGATCTGTAGACATCTAACAGGATTATGTAAATCTGAAGTCATTCTCCTCTAAACGAGCAAAGCACACAAACAATTTTCTAAAGAATTGTCAACTATTAACAATCCTATGAAATAATGCTCAAAATCATTAATGATAAAATTCAAATTAAAGCAATTGTGATGTTATATCTCATATCCAGCCAACTGGTAAAGAGGACAAAAGATGGGAATAGTTAATGTTGGTGGGTCTGTAAAAAGACAAGCACCTTAATGTGCTGTTGGGTAAGCTGTAAATTGGTCAAATCATTCTGAAAAATAATTTGGAATTATGGCAAGAAAGGGACCAAAATACTTATTCTATTTGATACAGAGAACCCACTGCTAGTCAAAGGGTTCAGTGATAAAAAGAAAAGCCTCATACAAACTGAAATACATAACATAGCACTCTTTGTAGCTGCAAAGTAGATACTCATTGATTAAGGGACTGGCTCAACAGGGGTGGTACATGCAAGCAAAGGAATATCACTGCACTGTAAAAAATGATGGAAATCAAATTCTGAAGCAGCGGAGCCAAGAAAAGGTCAAGGTGAAAACTTTTTCCAGCCCAAGACAACTTAGGAGCTTGGAAGGAGAGGTCTGTGACACTGAGTTGGGACTGGCCCAGAGCCTCTGTGGCAGCAGCAACAGCTGTGGACCTTGGAGGCAGCAACAGCAACAGCCAGAGACCGTAAGGTATCTGGCAACCGGTCAGAAAGAAATTACAAGGGACCCCTGTGCTAGCAATGGGCACAGGACAGTGCACTGGCAACACCATTTCCTATGCCACTTATTGTTGTTCAGTCGTTCAGTCATGTCTGACTCTTCATGCCCCAACGGACTATAGCATGCCAGGCCATGCTATCTTCTACTATCTCCCAAAGTCTGTTCAAATTCATGCTCAGGGCCAGCTAGGTGGAGCAGTAGATAGAGCACCCAGACTGGAATCAGAAAGACCTGAGTTCAAATCTAGCCTCAAACTCTTATTAGCTGTGTGACCCTGGGCAACTCACTTAACCCCAATTGCCAAAAACAAAAAACTAAGCTCGGGTCCATTGCTTCCATGACACTATTTATCCATCCCATCCTCTGCCATCCCCTTCACCTTTTGCTTTCAATCTTTCCCAACACCAGGGGCTTTTCTAATGAATCCTTCTTTTTCTCATTATGTGACCAAAGTATTTAAGTTTCAGCTTTAGTAGTCGACCTTTCAGTGAATAGTGTAAATCAATTTATTTAAGTATTTGATCTCCTTGCTGTTCAAGGGACTCTCAAACATCTTCTCTGGCATCACAATTCAGAAGTGTTGATTCTGTGGCACTCAGCTTTCCTTAAAGTCCAACTCTCACAGCCATATGTTGCTACCAGCAAAACCATAGCATTGATTATAAAAATTGGGAAAAGAAATGAGAGTGATGCAAGAAAATTATGAAAAGACAAAAATATTCTATACCTACTCCTGAGTCACAGTTCCAGGGTGGAAAGGAGTGCCTGCAGTCACAAAGGAGCAAGGTCCCTGAGGAGCAGTATCCTTTGCAATTGTTTAAGGCATTGGCATCCTTCCTAGTAAGGACCAGACTTCAGACCAGGAGAACAGTGACCACTCCTCTCCATGGATCACAACACACTGGAAGTACCAAAAAAACTTACTAGCTACAAACACAGCAGCATGAAAAAGCCTGAAGCTTGGGACTGTCCCTCCCCACCCTGAGGTGAGCAGAGCACAACTTTAACATAAAGTTCAAAGTCAAGAAATAGACCAGAAGAACAAGCAAACAACAATAACAAAAAAGAATGCAACCATAAAAAACTACTATGGTGACAGGGAAGATCAAGACACAAACTCAGAAGAAGACAAAGATGTTGAAATAGCTACAAGCCAAGTCTCAAAGGGGAAAAAAAAAAGGTCAATTGTCATAAGCCCAACAAGAATTCCTGGAAGAGCTATAAAAATTATTTGAAACATCAGAGTGATAGAGGAAAAATTGGGAAAAGAAATGAGAGTAATGCAAAAGAATTATGAAAAGAAAATTAATGGCTTGGTAAAAGAGACACAAAAAATACTGAAGAAAATAACACCTTAAAAAACAGAACTGATCAAATGGAAAAAGAGGTACAAAACGTCACTGATGAGAAGACCTCCTTAAAAAGTACAGTAGGCCAAATGGAAAAAAAAAAGTATAAAATCTCACTGAAGAAAATAACTCCTTAAAAATTAGAATTGGGTAACTGGAAGCTAATGATTCCATGAGGCAACAGGAAACAATAAAACAAAGTCAGAAGAATGAAATACAAGAAAATGTGGAATATCTCTTTGGAAAAGCAACTGACCTGGAAAATAGATCAAGGAGAAATAATGTAAGAATTACTGGACTACCTGAAAGCCATGATAAAAAAGAAGAGCCTAGACATCATATTTCAAGAAATCATCAAGGAAAACTGTCTTAATATCCTAGAACAAGAAAAAAAAATAGAAATTGAAAGAACCTACTCATTGATTACCTCCTGAAAGAGATTCTAAAATGAAAACTCCTGGGAGTATGATAGTCAAATTCCAGAGCTCCTGAGTCAAAGAGAAAATATTTTGAGCAGATAGAAAGAAACCATTTAAACTCCATTGAGCCACAGTTGAGATCGCATAAGATTTAGCAGTTTTTATATCAAGGGACCAGTGGGCTTGGAATATGATATTCTGGAAGGCAAAGGAGCAAGGATTACAACCAACAATTACTTACCCAACAAAACTGAATATAATCTTTAAGGAGGGAAATGGATATTTAATGAAACAGAGGACTTTCAAGCATTCTTGATGAAAAGAACAGAGTTGAATAAAAACTTTGACTTTCAAATACAAAACTCAAGAGAATCATAAAAAGGTAAACGTGAAAGAGGAATTGTAAGAGATTCAATAAGATTAAATTGTTTGCATTCCTATATGGGAAGATGGTACATGTAACTCCTAAGGACTTTACCATTACTAAGGCAATAAGAAGGACTCTACACAAATAGAGGGCATGGGAATGAGTCGATTACGTTGGGATGATCTAAAGAAATGGATGAGTGAGAAAGAAGAATGCATTAGAAGAAAGGGAAAAGGAAGGAAGATTAGGGGAAATTATCTCACATTAAAGAGGCATGCAAGGAAGGGCTTTTACAGTAGAAGAGAAAATGGGGGTGGCAAGTTGAACACTTGAACCTCACTCACATTTAAATTGGCTCAAAGTGGGAAGAATACACACACACACGTGCACACACACACACACACACATATTTAATTGGGTATAGAAATCTGTCTTACCCAACAGTGAGTAGGAAGGAAAGGAGATAAGAGAAAAGGGGGTGATAAAAGGGAGGGCAGATTAAGAGAGGTCATGGTCAAAAGCAAAACAAACTTTAGAGGAGGGGCAGGATAAAAAGAAATAAAGAAGAAACAGAAGAAAATGGGATGGATCAAAATGCAGAGTAAGTAATTAAAACTGTGGATATGAATGGGATAAAAATCACCCATAAAACAAAACGGATAGCAGAATGAATTATAAAACAGAATCCAACAATATGTTTTTTACAAGAAACACATTTGAAACAGAGAGATGTGCACAGAGTTGAAATAAGGAACTGGAGCAGAATCTGTAATGCTACAGCTGAAGGAAAAAAAGACAGGGGTAGCAATCATGATCTCAGACAAATCAGAAGCAAAAATAGGCCTAATTAAAAGGGATAATCAGGGAAACTACATTTTGTTAAAAGGAAACATAGACAATGAAGTAATATCAATACTAAACATATATGCACCAAATGACATACCATCCAAATTTTTAAAGGAAAAGTTAAATGGTTAGAGGAGGAAATAGAATGTAAAACTATACTAGTGAAAGGCTTCAACTTTCCCCTCTCAGTGCTAGTTAGGTCTAACCATAAGAAAGAAGTTAAAGAGATAAATAGAATTTTAGAAAAGTTAGATATGATAGACCTCTACAGAAAATTGAATGGGAATAGAAAGGAGTATATCTTTTTCTCAGCTGTATATGGCACCTCCACAAAAATTGACCATATATTAGGGCAAAAAAACCCTCAAAAACAAATGGAGAAAAGCAAAAATATTAAATACAACCTTTTCAGACAATAATACAATTACAATTTCGTTTAATAAAGGGCTGTGGAAGCATAGATTAAAAATTAGTTGGAAATTAAATAATCTAATCCTAAAGAATGAGTTGAGCAAAAAACAAATTATAGAAACAATCAAGTATTTCATTAAAGAGAATGACAATGAGGCAATTATATTAATATCTGTGGGATGCAGCTAAAGCAGCATTTAGCTGAAAATTAATATCTGTAAACACATACATCAATAAAAGACAGAAAGAGCAGGCCAATTAATTGGGCATACAACTCTTTTTAAAAAACTGAAAAAGGACAAATTAAACATCCCCAATTAAACACCAAAATGGAAATTCCGAAAATCAAAGGAAAGATTAATAAAACTGAAAGTAAAACAACAACAACAAAAAAATTGGACTAATAAAACTAGGTGCTGTTTTTATTGGGGGAGGGACAATAAAATAGATAAACTATTGGTTAATTTTATTTAAAAGGAGAAAGAGCAATGCCATATTACCAGAATCAAAAATGAAAAGGGTGAATGCACCACCAGGGAAGATAAAAATAAAGCAGTTTTTAGGAGTTACTTTGGCCAATTCTATACTAGTAAAACTGATTATCTAGGTGAAATAGATGAATATTTATAAAAATGTAAATTGCCCAAATTAATAGAAGATGAAATAGAATACTTAAATAACCCTATCCTAGAAAAAGAACTCATCAATGAGCGCCCTAAGAAAAAATCCCCATGACCAGTTGGATTTACAAGTGAATTCTACCAAACATTTAAAAAACAATTGATCCCAATACTATATCAACTATTTGAAAAAATAGGTAAAGAAGGAGTCCTACCCAATTCCTTTTATGACACAAACATGGTTTTGATACCTAAATCAGGAAGATCAAAAACAAGAGAAAGAAAATTAATGGCAAATTTCCCTGATGAATATTGATGCAACAAATTAAATAAAATTGCTAACAAGCAGATTATAGCAATATATCACAAAGATCATATACTATAACCAGGTGGAATTTATACCAGAAATACAGGGCTTGTTCAATATAAAGAAAATCATAAGCATAATTTACCATATCAATAATTAAAAGAACCAAAATCATGTAATTTTATCAATAAAGAAAAGGTTTTTGACAAAATACAATACCTATTCCTATTTAAAAAAAAAACATTATAGAAAGCATAGGAATAAGTGGAGTCTTTCTTTAAATGATAAGTAATATTTACCTAAAACCAAGAGCAAGCATTATCTGTAACAGGAATAAACTAGAAACCTTCAAGTGAATCAATGAAAAAAAATATAAAGGAAAGTGACCTAGCAGTACTAGCTTTCAAGCTATATTACAAAGTGCTAATCATCAGAGCAATCTGGTATAGGCTAAGAAATGCAGTCAAAATAGATCGTTGGAGTAGATTAGATACGCAATATACAGTGGTAAATGACCACAGTAATCTAGTGTTTGATAAACCCAAAAATCCAAGTTTGGGGGATGGGAACTCAACATTTGACAAAAATTGCTGGGAAAACTAGAAAGCAGTTTGGCAGAAACTAGGCACAGACCAACAACTCATATCAAATACCAAAATGAGGTCTGGGTAAATGGTTTAGACATAGAGGGTGACATCAATAAATTGGGGAAGCATGAAAAATGGACCTGTCAGATCTATGGATAAGGGGAGAGTTTATGACCAAACAAGAGATAGAGGACATCACAGGATATAAAGTAGATGACTTTGATTGCATGATATTTAAAAGGTCTTATACAAACAAAACCAATGCAGCCAAAATTAGAAGGAAAGCAGGAAATGGGGGGGAAGAGATTTTTTTATAGAAAGTCTCTCTAGTAAAGGTCACTTTTCTCAAATACATGAGGAACTGAGTCAAATTCATAAAAATATGAGCCATTCCCCAATTTATAAATTGTCAATGGATATGAACAGGCAGTTTTCAGAAGAAAAAAATCAAAGCTATCAATAGTCACATGAAAAAATGCTCTGAATCACTATTGATTAGAGAAATGCAAGCTAAAATAATTCTGAGGTACTACTTCATTCTCATCATACTGGTTAACACAATAGAAAAGTTAAGTGATAAATGCTGGAGGCCATATGGAAAAATATATACACTAATGCTCTGTTTGTGGAGTTGTGAACTGATCCAACCCTTCTGGAGAGCAATTTGGAACTATAACCAAAGGGCTATAAAACTGTGCATACTCTTTGACCCAGAAATACCACTACTAGCTCTGTATCCCAAAGAAATCAAAGAAAAGGGAAAAGAACTTATATGTACAAAAATATTTAAAGCAGCTCTTTTTGTGGTGGCAAAGAATTGGAAATTGAGGTTATAGCCATTAACTGGAGAATGGCTGAACAAGTTGTCTTCTATGATTGTGATGGAATACTATTGTGATATTAGAAATGATGAACATGATGGTTTCAGAAAAACCTAGGAAGACTTATATGAACTGATGCAAAGTGTAGTGAGCAGAATCAGAAAAACATTGTATACAGTTAACAGCTATAGTTTAATGATGAAAGACTTAGCTATTCTGATCAATAGATGATCCAAGATATTTCCAAAGGACTTATGAAGGAAAATGCTATCTGTCTCCAGAGAGAGAATTGATGAACGCTGAGTGCAGATTGAAGCATACTTTTTTAACTTTCTTTATATCTCTTGCTGTTTATTATTATTTGCAACATGGCTAATGGGGGAAATGTTTTTTAAGACTTCATATGTATAACTGATATTGCAATGCTTACCTTCTCAACGAGTGGGGTGGGAGCTGGAGGAAGGGAGAGAATTTGGACATCAAAATTTTAAAAAACAAAAAAAAGGTTGCTAATAAATAAATATTTAAGAGAGAAAATAATGACTATGATGAGTGCAGAGAAGCCTGAGAAGACATATGAACTGATGCAGTTCATTAAGCAGAACCAGGAAACAAACATACATAATTACTGCAACAATGCCGCTGGAAAAAAACAACAATAAAACAATTAAAACTGAATGCTCTGAAATTGTAATAACCAATCTTGACTCCAAAGAAAAGATATGAGAAGGGATTGCTCCCTCCTCTTTGTAGATGTTGGGGACTTTTGGGTGAGGAACACTGCATGTAATCTAAGATTTTTTTTTCAATATGTTGGATTTACAGAACTAGATTCCCACACCCCCCACCTTTTTTATTCCTTGTTAGGAAGAGTATCTAGGAAAGGATATGGACATAATGGGAGATATAGACGATGGAAAAACAAAATCTATAGAAATTCATTTTTAAATATTATCAACACTCGAAGGGAAGCAGCATAAATGATACAGTGGAAATAATGCTTCATTTGGAGTCAGATGCCTTGTCTTAGAATCTTGGCTGAATCACACAAGTGTGAACATGGGCAGGCTACTTAATCTTGGGACTGTGAATTCCCCCTTGTTGACATCAAATTAAAAGTATTTTGAACACCTCTAATATTTCTCTCATAGCCATAATGGATCAATTTTCCATGAATTTATCAAAAGCCTTCTTGAATTAATTTATATTTTTGGCCTAAACAACCTCTTAGGGTAACAATTTCCAGCAGTTTTCTACATTAAGGCTCAGATCTTCTCCATGTGGGACTCTCCTTTTAAACCTTATTCTTTTAATTATAAATTGTATTTCCCACTCCGGAGTTGGTTTGAATTGAAATTCTCTTTTAGTGTATGCAAACCTATCCCTTCCACCCCCTCCTCATACAAATAGTTTCAGACTCAGATTCCACACAAATCACAAATTGATTTTCATAGCCGAAGCTCATCTCTCCTCCCCCAACCCCAGTTTGCAAAGGCTCCCTTGGCAAATGATTATAAAGTAGATTGTGATCCCCTGTATAAAAGATGTTACATAAAAGAAATTGTAACACTATTTACCCTTCTCATTTCTCTCCAGCCTTTTAGATATTCCATCATCTTAAAGATCCCTTTTGTTTGACAGTTAAGTGCATTAGTGCAGGCTACTGTGATATGTCTTCTCTGTTGTAATTATTATTTTCGCTTGTAGTTTCTGAATTACATCGTAGTTTCTAAAGTCGCTCCCCCAGACCCTGAATATATGGATTTCCATCATACCTTTTTAATCTTTGCTATCACGCTCCAGGGCAAAAGAGGTAACATCAGCTAATCTGAGCCACCCCATCCAGAAAGCTTATAGCAAGGAAACAAATAGTAGCCAGTTAACTAAGCAGGTCGAGCATCGCCTTGCAAGACAAATATGGTACATTGGAAAGTGCATTCACAAAGGCAACTTGAGCACCAAAGTTTAGAGTGGTTCCCATCAATACTAATTATCATACAATTTTTGATGGTAGTAACCTTATATATGGGGCCACCAAGGAATTCTTTGTACGAGTACTCCCTTAATATGACTAGTGAGACTGAACACTTCATAAAAAGGGGAAATAAAATTCATAACAAAGGATTTCACTCTCCTCCCTCCCCTTCAAGGGAGGTTTCTCTTACTTTGCTAGGTGTCATAAATGTGTACTTCGCTTTCAGACCATAAGGTGGCGGTATTGGGCTATTGCTTGCACGCAAGTGAGCCATGAAATAATTTGTGGGGCCAATACAAGAGGTGATGGATCATACCCCATTCAGCTTACAGGGGTCATAGGGCCATATATTTAGAAATGGAAGGGACTTTAGAGGCCGTTGAATCCAACTCTTTCATTTTACAGATGAAGAAACTGAGGCACAGAGAAACGAACTCAAGTCTGACGCCAAGCCCAGCATGCTATCCACTGTGCCACCTCGTTGCCTCAAGCTGCAAAACCACAGGGACTTTAGGGGAAAAAATTACTACTAATAACTAATACATATTGCCTACTCTGTGCCAAGCACTGGGCTAAATGCTTTATAATTATCATCTTATTTGATCCTCACAACGACCCTGGGAGGTAGGTGCTGTAATTATTACAATTGGGGAAACTGAGGCAAACAGAAGTTAGGTGACCCTCTCAGAGTCACATAGCTAGTAAGTGTCTGGAAACAAACAGAACACAGGTCTTCCCGACTCCAGGCTCAGCACTCTATCCACTCTGCCATCACCTGCCTCTCTAATTGGGTCGGATATAGAGTGTGCACAGAAGAACACTGTAAATATTATGTGGAACCTTAAATGCCAAACTAATGGGTTTGTGTTTAATTTGGAAGGCGATGGGGAACCACTGAAGGCTTTGGGGCAGAAGAATGGTGTGATCAGAGAGGTACAGTAGGAAGATTTCTCTTGGAGAAATATGAAAGATGGATGGTGGAGAAACTTCATCAGGAAAACCAAGCTTCCAAGGCAATGGATCAGTTCAAAAGAGTCTGGATTTAGAGAAGGTGAGTTCGAATCTTAGTTCTGCCACTTACTACTTATTTGACCTTGGGTAAGTCATCTCACTTCTTTGGCCCTCACTTTATTCATCTGTAAAATGGGGTTGTTAGATTAGATGGTCTCTAAAGCCCCACCCAGTTCTAAATCTATGATCCTATGACTTTGGGGGCCTTGCTTTCCTTATCTATAAAATGGAGGAGGGTGTGCTGAGTGACTCTTAAAGTCCATTTCAGGTCTTAGATCTAGGGGAGAGGAGATAAGATTCTGAATTATTCTCCTGGAGAGGGGAGGGAAAGGATAGGTTCCAAAGATATCATGGAGATAGATTTGAGCGTTGGACTATGATCTCTGTCTTCCTCCTAGCTCTAAAATTCTATAATTTTTAGATGTGGGAGAACTAATTGAAGTCAGAGGCTTCATGGAAAAGACATTGTTAAGGAGACTTAGGCTGAAATTCTTTTCACCTTATAATTCTTACATTCTGATGGGAGGAAAGGTTTCTTGAAGTCATGAAATCACCATGTGTCCACGGGGACATCATTCATTCACTCTACCTTTGTCACCTTGCATTTAAAATTGTACTAATAACATAAACTTACCTCACCAGGATATTGTGAAGAGTGGTTTTTTAAAAGAAAAAAAAATTATCCTCAGGCATGATGCAAATATTCAGGGCTATAGGAACATCCAGTAATAGTAAATGACCCATTAAGGTTCTCCAGATTTTAAATCTAAGTTTGAAAAAGAGAGAAAGCAAGCGAACAGGGGAGCTATTTTTAATTTCTTGCCAAGAAATGATGTTTAAAATCCACAACACCATTACAGTCTCTGCCTCCTCCTGCAATGAATTCTGCTTTCATAATTGTCCTGTCTGTGGCAGTACTAAATGGCAAAGCAAAGGGTCCTGCCATGTTCATTTCAATTTCATTAAAAATACAGAATGGGAGTGGGGGGGAGGGGCTGAAAAAAATCAAACCAAATCTGAAAGAGGCACCTGTGGGTAAGAAATAGTTCGCCTGCTCTTGAAGCAAAGCCAAAGGAATAAGGATTCATATTAAGACCAATTTTTAGAAATGGTTGACAGCATCCTTAAGGAGCAGACAATCATCTAAGGTCAGGAAGGGAGAAAATGCATTTATTTATTGATTTTCTTTTTCTTCTTATCCCCATTAGTGTCTCTGCACATGTTAATCAATATTGCCCACAATGGACAAAAGAAAAAAAATTTCTTGAATACTGCCATGTGTGCAGTCAATTCTTAATTATCCGTGCTAACGGGGCATATGAATAGGATGTCCATTAAATCCACTAGCAATCCAAGCCCTGACTTTAGCCAAGTTTCCTTTTCTTTTCACACCAAACCTGTCACTAGAGCTTTTCACTATTAACTGAATTAACTGGTTGGAATTCATAAGATCATAGATTTAGAACTCAAAGGCACCTCAGAGACCATCTGGTCTGACTCCGCCTCCTTTTACAGATGAAGAGCTGAGACCCAGAGAGGTTAAATAATCACCCAAGGTCACAAATGGTAGAGTCAGCCATATGTGCAAAAATATTTATAGCACCTCTTTTTCTTGTAGTAGGAAAGAATTGGAAATTAAGAGGGTATCCATCAACTGGGGAATGGAGGAGTAAATGATGGTCTATGAATGTAATGGAATACCATTATGCAATAAAAACTATGAAAGTTACTTTTTCAGTAAAACCTGGGAAAACTGATGATTTAAAAGCAAAGGGAACAGAGCCAGGAGAACAATTCCTACAATAACAACAATACAGAAAAAAACTAACAACTTTAAGATACTTAGGAACTCTGAACAACACAATGACCAATCATGATCCTAGAGGACCAATGATGCTTTTCACCCCCTGAAAGAGAGAGGATGGACTTAGGGTACAGAATGAGACACACATTTTGAGACACAGAAAATTCTGAAATTTGTTTTGCTTGACTATGAATATTTGTTACAAGATTTTTTTTAATGGTGAGGGGGAGTTGAAAAGGGAGAGAAAATTGATCTTTGTTAATTGAAAAAAATTAATTTAATTTTTAAAAATAAATGGCAAAGTCAGGATTCAAACCCAGGCTGTTTGACTTTAAATCCATTTTGCTCTGTACCACACTGCCCTCTAGCTAGCTATGCTATATAAAGCCAATGTGTGATTAAATCAATTTGTACTCCTTCCTTTTCCCTGTTTGATGGGAAGCAGTACAGGGAATTCTTGCTTAGGGTATAGATTGGTGAGGTAGTCTTGGAGATCCTTTCCTGCTGTGAGATTCTGTACTATCTGGAAGTTCTAAGGAGTAATGAAAAACCTAAAAAGTAGACCAAGGAAAGATGAACAACAACTCATATTCATATGGTACTTTCCCCAAGTTTTTATAATTTTCATTTTGCAGATAAAGAAATTGAGGCACTTATATCTCCAAAGAGATACAAGAAAAAGAAAAAGGGACTCCATGTACAAAGATATTTGTAAGAGTTCTTTTCACAGTAGCCCAAAACTAGAAACCAAGGGGGTGCCCATCTATTGGGGTACTGCTAAACAAACTGTGGTATTTTGGTGTAACGGAATATTATGTACCATAAAAAGCAACCGAGAAGACCTCTATCAACTGATGAAGAGTGACATGAGTAGAACCAGATGAACAATTTTCATGAAAACACTAGGGAGAAAAACAACAAACTCTGATGCAATGAAAAACTACAAATGTAGACAATTAAAGATGAATGGTGCCACCTACCTCCTGCCAGGAAGGCGATGGACTTAAAATACAGAATGAGAAATACATTTTCAAATATGACCAGTGTGGAGATTTGTTTCTCTGGACTACATGTAGTTGTCATGAGGCTATCAATATTATTATTATTGTATTTACTATTATAATCATTATTTTTGTTGGTCAATTGCAGGCAATGGGAGTGAGAGATAATTTTTGAAATCTAAAATAATTTTTTTTTTAAGAAACTGAATAACAAGGTTAAGTGACCCAAGGTCCCACAGCTACTGAGTATCCAAGCTGGGATTCAAACCTAGGTCTTCTGATTCCAATATCAGTGTTCTAGCCACCATCATGTCACTTCTCAGCATCATCAAAGTATAAAGAGGAGAGTACTTGAACAACAATAGTCTGGATCAGAACAGTAGTTTGTTATGCCTAAAGGTTCTTTACAGGACCTCCAGAAAGACCGCTGAATTAGGAATAAGAAGGTATGGATGGGAATCCTTTTCATGCGATTCATTAGTTATGAGGCCTCAAGTAATTCACTTCACATCTCTGGGCCTCAGTTTCCTCATCTTTAAAGTATGTGTGTGTTGGGGGTGGTGGTGGGGACCAGTTTACCTCCACAGTCCCTTCCAGTTCTAATTCCATAATCCTATGAAATCAATTTTTCTCTCATAATCCACAACCAATTGGATACTTAAGGAGAGAGCCATTCTGTGAACTAAAGAACCTATTTAGGAAACTTGGTTTCTGAAACATCAGCATGAGAAGAAAAGTGTCATAGACAGAACCCCTAGGAAGTATCTCCAGTGCTTCCTCTGAAGTATCTCATTCTTCAAACAACCTCACTTTCTCCATGATATAGGAAGTGGACAGCATGCTGAGTTCTTACGCCCAAAGCTGGGATGCCCAGTTGGCCACACTGCTGCTGAGTTCTCACGATTCTGAGCTCCAAAGGTGGAAGCAGTCTTGATTTAATTCCACAAATATTTATCGAGTGCCCACCCACGTGAGAACAGATGTGGGAGGGAAAATGATTAAGGGAAAGAAACTTCTATGATCGTTGAGAGGATGAGAGAAATAAGACAGCAAATTGAGTTTGTCTGCAGTACCAAATCTGTTACAGATATTGGCATCAACCAACATCAATTTTCTCATCTTCTGAGGTTTTTCCCTTCTAGACATGTTGAATAGTAATAAATCACTCTTTTCTGACTTGGTTTATTTTTCAGAGCATTTTTATGAGAAGCAGGTAATACCTCCCACTCCCACCCACCTACTCCTGCCACCTTGTTTTAATGCACGATGCAAAATACCTAAAAAACTTTGTGAACTTTTTTGTTAATTAAAAAATATTGGTCTGAGTCATGGGACCAGTTTATCTGGGATATGTATCAGGAGGCAGACAATGCTTGAAAAATCTCACACCCCACCCCCTTCAGCTCTTTCCTTGAGATGGATCCAAAGGAGATTCTTTTTTGGCCATAAATCCAAATATATATTCATGCCTATCTGTTTTTTGATGCTGGAATTAGATGCTCTGCATGTGCGGATGCTGGAATATTTATTGATATTTAAAATTTCATGTTCCCTGGATTGATGTTTGTGCACAGGAACAAATGACTAGTGTCTTGCAGGTAGTTTGAACAGGTGTCGTGTGAAGATTATTTAACATGAGTCCTGTTTTCTGTCTTTAGATTTTCTGGGAAATGAGAGTCCACATCTCCAGAGGCTGGTGGGGAACCCAGGTGGGGAATGGAAATAAATGATAAACATATAAATGAGTTGGCTCTGCTCCTCATTTGGTTGGGGTTTGGCTTCCCCTCCTCCCCACCAAAACATTCTTTTTATTTTTCCAAAACCTATGGCTTTTTAAAAAATGTAAAAAAAAGTATTTGAAACATTAAAATTCATTTTTAAAGAATCCTGTCTAGGAAATAGGGCTTTTATCTGATAACAGCCAAAGACACTTTTATAGTTGCAAGCTACATAAAAGCTGTTGGCAGTGCGCCCCTCAATGATAGCGGTCTGGCTGGTGAATTGCAGAAAGAACTACAGGCTGAATAAAGGGAAGGATCAATAAACATGAAAGGACTGTCACTGGGTGTTCCATGATTACCTTTCTCTCTCTCTCTTTTCAACTTGAAAGCAAAAGGCAGCAGTGAGTATTTTCCTTTAAGGAAAGGCATCACAATAAGGAGTTAATATTCAGGGCTTCTGGTCTTGGGCAAATCCCTTATTCACCTCTTTGTGTCTTCAACTCCCAAAAAAGGAGGTTGTACTAGATCAGGGATCATTAACCTTTTTGACATCCTTTTGGCAGTTTGGTGAAGTCAATGGGCCCCCTTACAGAATAATGGTTTAAATGGATAAAAGAAAATACATAGAATTACAAAAGAAGCCAATTGTATTGAATAATCAAGTGTTACCAGAGACTCAGAGCAGTTTTAAGCTTCCCTGAGTCTTTTAGGACATTCTATACAGCTATCAAAAAAAGTTTTTTTGACTTTACAGATCTAAGTTCAAAACCTTTGGCTAGGGAATCTCTAAAATCCCTTCCATTTCTAAATCCTATGATCCTATGAAACTATTCCTTTTACATACCTTCAATTCAAGCATTTATTAAATACTTTCTATACCCAAGCCACTGTACTAGGCACTGAGGATTAAAAGAAAATAGAAATGAAAACTATTTCTGTCTTCAAAGATCTTATACCATAGTCTTTGTGAGAACAGGGCTGGCTGGATATGATTTCCTACCCTGAGCAAAAAGGATGCTGGTTTACTCAAGCAAAACCAATGCAGTTTAAATTTTAAAAGGGAAACAGTTAACTGGGGGCAGGGGCAGGGACATTTACAGCAAAGTTCTCTAATAAAATATATTATTATATATTGTAATATAATATGTTATATATCATAATGTAATGTAATAAAGTATATATCCAAAGTATATAAATAACTTATTTAAATTTATAAGAATGAGTTACTCCCCGAATGATAAATGGTCAAAAAATACAAACAGGAACTTTTCAAAGCAAGAAATCTAAGCTAACACCAACTAAATGAAAAATAATGGTCCTGAACACTAAAAGTTAGAGAAATAAAATTAAAGCAACTCGATCTTATACCCATCAGATGAACAAAGATGACAAAAAAGGAAAATGACAGTTGTTGGAGGGACTGTGGGAAAATACTAACACTATTACACTATTCGAGAAGATGAGAATTGGTCTAGTCATTCTGGAAAGCAATTTGAAACTGTGCCAAAAAGTCACTAAACTGTGTATACCATTTGACCCAGAAATACCACTACCAGACCTATACCCCAAAAAGATAAAATAAAGAGGAGCCACATGTAAAAACAATATTTATAGTACCTTTTTTGTTATGACAAAAAACTGGTAATTGATGGGATCCCTAATAATTGGGGAATGGCAAAACAAATTGTATTATATGAATGTAATGAAATATTATTGCACTATTAGAAATTATAAAAGCGTCAGTTTCAGAGAAATCTAGGAAGATGTGTATGAACTAACTGATGCAAAGTGAAGTAAACAGAACCAGGAAAATAATTTATACAGTAACAGCAATATTATAAAGAAAAACAACTATGCAAGACAAGACCTGTAATCAATGCAATGACCTATCATGCATGAGTCCAGATGACTGATGATTAACCATGCTACTCCCTCTTAATAGAAAACTAACGTACTTAAAATGCAAAATGACACATTTTCAGAAATAGTCAATGTAGGATTTTTTTGGCTTGAATATTCATATTTGTTGCAAGAATTTTGTTTTTGTTTTTGTTTCCTCTTTTCAATTGGAAGAGGCAGGAAGGAAAGAGAGCAAGGCTAAGAATTACCGAAAAAAGAAGAAGAAGAAAAGAGGGTCATTGAAGCAACTATTTAAAAATGCATTGAAGAAAGCAGAAGGAAGAATAGAATTACAGACATGCAAGACCGCTTTGAAAGTTATATGTTAAATTTATTATATGTTTATAAAAATGGCAAAGTGGGCATAATAGACACCTACAATTTCATGTACAATAATCTTTTTCTGTTCTACCATGTATATGAAGACACTCATTTTCTTTAATGTTTGTCAAATTCAGAATTTTTATACAAATTTTTAAAAGGATGTTAGCCATACTTGAACAAGTTTGTTGTGGCTGGATGGAGGTATGTATGCATACAATAAGATGAATCCCATTTCCATCAAACAAAAGAATTCTGAGATCCTGCAGGAAGAAGTGTCTTGTACTAAATCATAATCAATACATAGAACAATTAGCCGTAAAACTCAGATCTCCTGACTTCCCATCTCCTGCCATAACACCAAGGGTTCTACTTTTGTTGCCCCTAACAATCTATCTCTCAGTGCCTGTAACAACAATGCTACTTGCCACTATCGTGTCTGTGTAAGATCAATAACACCAGCACACAGGAGGGCTGCTAGCACAGGTTCTTTGACCCGCTTTTCTAAGGAAAGCAACTTTAAGGGGTTAACAATCTTACTTTAATTAAACATATGTATATCATTCACTTAGTTCAAGGGGGAAAGTCAGCACCCTGAACTTCAGAGAAAACACAAACAGAAATTACAAGCAGAAATTATATAAACAGAGCAAAATAACACAAATCAGCTGACAGGCTTCTCGCTGTCTATCTAAGACATTACATGCATAGTTACCAGAGAGAGAAGCACCAACATCTGGGGTTTTCAAAGATGGTGGGCTCCAATGGCTACCCAGAGTCTCCTCTGGTCAAATCACACAACACTTTTCCAGTGAGTGGGCCCCAAGCAAAATGCTAACCTCAGAGTATATATACCCTGTTTAAGGCCCTGGGGCTTAGCACCTACTTAGCAAAAGAGTGTGGGAAAGATCTTTAATCACTAGCACCACATCATATATATTGTTTCCAATCAATGACTCTTTATCCTAACAAAGGCAAGACTCAAAGGCATTTAATTGCCTTAGTGCTGAGAAGTACTCCAGAACAAAAGTCAGCAAAAGTCCCACTTTACTTGCCATTACATTGCCAAAGTCTGTTTGCATATGATAGTGATGGCATAATTTTTTTTAATTATTTGGTTTTATTCTAAACTTAGCAACTACTAAATAAAATGGACATTTCCATATGAAGTAGAAAAGAAAAGAAGATTGTACATGAAACTGCAGGTTTCTATTACGTACATCTTGTATTTCTTTTAAATTATATAATAAATTCAACTTACAGCTTTCAAAGCTGTCTTTCTTGTCTGTGATTCTTTCTAGCCTTCTCTTCTCCACATTAAAAAAAAAGATGCTGACAACTCTCTTTTTTCCTTCTATCCTCTCCCTATTCCCCCTCTTCTTCCCCCCATGCTCCCCATTGAAAACAAAACATAACGTAATAGTCTTTGTAACAAATACAAAGCAAAACAAATTCCTACATTGACTGTGTCCCAAAACGTATGTTATTCTGCATCTTAAGTCTATTATCTCTATGTCAAAAGGTGGTTAGCATCATCAATCGTTTGGAATCATGGTTGAGTGTCCCATTGGTCTAAGTTCTTGAATCTTTCAAAGCTATTTTTCTTTATAATGTTGCTGTTATTGTATAAATTGTTCTCCCTGGTTCTAGTCCCTTCATTCTGTATCAGTCCAGATAAATCTTTCCTGGTTTATCTGAAATGGTCCATTTCATTATTTCTTACAGGCCAAGTAATATTCCATTGCATTCATATACTACAATTTATTTAGCCATTTCCCAATTGATGAGTAACTCCTTGGTATCCAGTTCTTCACTATTATAAAAAGAGCTACTATAAAAATTTTTGTCTACATGCTTCCTTTTCTTCTTCATTTAATCCTCTGGAGTACATGGTCTGTTTTTGTTTTGTTTTTGTTTTTTTAAGATTGGCTCATGAGAAACCAAAAATTATACATTTTATGAAATGTGCAGGAAATATAAGAACGGACACTGGACCTGAAAATTTCATTGCCATAGGTAATTCCCAAATGAGAAGACTCCCTTACTAATGCAGGTTGGTCACCTAGAACACTGAGAAGATAAGTGATGTATCTTAAATCACACAGCTAGTATATGTCAGAGGCAGAAACTGAACTCAGGTCTTTCTGAGTGCCACTAAAGTACGAGTTCCTTGAAGGCTAGGATTGTTTTTACTTGTCTTTGTACAGCTGGCAATTAGCACAATGCCTGGCACACATTAAGTACTTAATAAATGCTTGTTGATTGTTGACTCTTGACTGACTTCTTGTCTCCAAGGTCAGTAGTCTATCCATGATGCCATTCTGTGAACTACAAATGTGGTACCAGAGATATTCCAATTCTGTCTGAGCCATAATGGTAGAACTCAGGCAAACTTTTCTTTTAAAAAAAAATCTAATATTTCATTTTCCCCCAATTCCATGTAAAAACAATTTTTAACACTTAGTTTTTAAAATTTTTGAGTTCCAAATTTTCTCCCCACCTCCCCTTCCTTGAGAAGGCAAGCAATTTTAATATAAGTACCATCATGCAAAACATATTTCGATATTAGTTGCATTGTGAAAGAAAACGCAGGCAAAAAAAACCCTAAGAAAAATAAAGAAAGAAAAGAAAAAGTACGCCTTGATCCGCATTCAGATTTCAACATTTCTTTCTCTGGAGATGCATAGCATTTTTTCATCCTAAGTCCTTTAGAATTGTCTTAGATCATTGTATTGCTGCGAATAGCTAAGTCATTCATAGTTGATCATTATATAATATTGCTGTTACTGTATACAATGTTCTCCTGGTTCTGCTCATTTCACTTTATATCAGTTCATGTAAATCTTTCCGGGTTTTTCCAAGAGCATCCTGCTCATCATTTCTTATGACACAGTAGTATTCCATCACAATCATATTCAAAAACATGTTCAGCTATTCACCAATTGATGGACATCCCCTCAATTTCCAATTCTTTGCCATCACTAAAAGTACTATTATAAATATTTTTGTATGTATTGGTCTTTTTCATTCTTGTTTTTTCTCCCTTTGGGATACAGACCTAGTAGTGCTTGGTTGAAGAGATATGCATGGTTTTATAGCCCTTTGGGCATAGTTGCACATTGCTCTACAGAATGGTCGAATCAGTGTACCACTTCACATCTCAATTTTCCCACATCCCTTCCAAGATTTGTCACTTTCCTTTTCTATCATATCAGCTAATCTAATAGGTGTGAGGTGGTGAGCTCAGACAAACTAAGGAAGAGCAGCCTCAGAATTCAGGATTAAGGGACATCAAAGCAATTACGGGGTGCAGCAAGGCATGACATTATGAAAAGGCACTTCAGATGGGGACTCAAGATGTGATAGCAAAGTTAAACTCATGGTATGGAGACATTTGGGGGTGGGAGTTACTCATGCGGTATCTAATTGGTAAAGTTTTCAGTACCCTAGAGCATGGCATCAACTTTTTTCTCCCCATTAGAAAGAAGATTTTAAAAAGTAGTTAATTTGTATGCAAATAGAAATGGATTGTGACCACTTGCTTATCAGCTACAACTTATCTTCCTTACAAAAAACAGAGACTAATATGCCACTTTGTACAACTGGTGTTGCTGAGGATGGCAGCCTGAGGCACATGCTTCTTCCCTCTCCCCCCCTGCCCCTTTTTTAACCAATTGTTAGGCAAGTCTTCACTCACTGTGTAAATGCTTCTGTAACCTTCAACACTTACTTCAGATCTTTCCTCATGGGTGTAACTTTCAGCAGAGGTGGCCAGCAGCGAAGTCTAATTAGAAACCAGATCAACAGCTCACATAGAATAAAAATTCAGAGAGTGCAAGCCCCACAAGGATGGGTTTCTAGAAAAAGGGATGCTTGGAAATGGAACACAGCCACTCTGGGTGTCAAAGTGAAGTACAAAGGCAGCCTCAGAGATTGTGTCCAATGAGGTTGCATGGGATTAAAGGCTATGTTCCTTCCTTAGAAAAAGACAAAATATCGAAGACTCAAATGTTGGAAAGGGAAAGATGTGGCTAAAGAAAGTATTTGTTGGGATAAGGTCAATAGAAACACCAAGCACTACGGCTGACCTCAATACTAACCATTCCTCATGGATGTGTGTCTTCAAAAAGATGTCATAGGTCCATCCATTTCAATGGAGCTATGACATTGTCCTTAACCTTGCCCTTCTTCTTTAGCTCTCTGTCATCACGGTTTTCAGAGTTTTAGAAACTTTTTAAAAAGAGTAGTAGTGGTTTCTCTTGGAGTGACTTTTTCTTTTGAGGAAACCTGAGTTATGAACACCACTGAATATGAGATAGCCAAGGAGGGAGGGAAGGAATACCATTTATTGATCACCTACTATGCACCAAGCACTGTGCTAAGTGCTTCACAAATTTTTTTCATTTGATCCTCACAATAAACCTGAGAGGTAGGTGCTCTTATTACCCCCATTTTAAAGGTAAGGAAGCTGAGGCAGACAGAGGTTGTGACTTGCCCACAGCCACACAACTAGTGTCTGAGGCCAAATCTGAACTCAGATCTTCCTGACTTCAGGCCCAGCTGCCTCTTAAACACTAGGTCCCTGCCATGATTCTTTTTTCGTTTCTGTCTTTATTCTCCCTTTCTTCTCTGTTTGCTTTGCCCACAATTACCCTCCTTTCTTCTTCTTCTTCTACTCTCTTTCTTTGTCTTCTTGCCTTTCCCTCTCTGGATGACGGCATCATTGATTAAAGGCTTGAAAGAATCTTAGAGCTAACCCAACCATACTTCCTCACTTTATAAATCAGGAAACAGAGGCCAAGAGAGGTAAAGTCATTCGCTCTAGGTCACACAAATCATGAGTGGCAGAGCCAAGATTCAAACCCAGGTCCTCTGAGTCCCAATCTGGTCCTCTTCCCTCTGTTCCCTATCCCCAGTTGGTCAGGAAACTGTTTTTGGTTCACCCTTCTCTTGAGACTTTAAAAACAAGGCAATAAATGTCTAATCCAATGACTTGAAGCCTGTCACACTACAGTAGGACCAGGGATAACAAATGAGAGATTAGAAGTTAGGAAGATATGTAAGCCCTTTCACCTAATTGAGATCTTAGTTACCTCGGGGCAGGGAAGTTGTGAGCTCTGAAGGTAGCCGGAGAGACCCGCACTGACATTTTCACTTTAGGAAAAAGAAGTGCACGTCCAAAAACGAGGACCTTTATGACACTCTGAATATTTTAAGGAATTCTTGAATGTTAATGTATGCAATCAGGAAATATTTCAGTCCCAGGGAAATGTAACACCTTTTTCTCTCTGTTTAGTGGTTTTCACTTTCTTCCATTACTGCTATTCCATCTCTGGCGATGTAGCTGTAACTCCTGTGACATTTAAAAGTTCAGGCTTTAATTCAAGGCCCAGGAGCCAAGCAGCATCCCAGGTCCTGTGTCACTCGCTCATCCCCTGCAGTGAGTGCAGAGAGGTGGCAACAGTTTCAGCAACAGGTGTGAGCTCCAAGAGAAGTGTCCCTAATAAGCGATAATGTAAGTTGGAATCTATGAGAAGAGGGTGGGAATGAAAAAGCAGAGCTGGAGCTCTGCGCCCCTTGGTGCAGTGGGGTTTGGTAGGAAAGACTGTGGCCATAGTGATTATATTCAGTTGGATAAAGCGTTTCCCAAAGCAGCTGGAGCAGCCAATTTCAGATACACGGTAATGGAATGGCATGTGTCTAGGCAATGTTGTTGTGCCTACTTCGGATATCATGATGCTTTCTGATTTGATTTTGAGTCTTTGGTATTATTTTCCCTTAGCACATTGCACTATTTGTGCTCTGAGCCCCCATCTCCTTCTTCTGTGCCCTACCCCATGCCCATCCTGGACTTGAAGTCAGAGCATCTGGAGTAGATTGTCAGCTACAAAAGTAAAATTTGAAATTCTTTTACTGGTGGCAAAATAGCAAAAGCACAGAGGATCATCGGGGGTGGGTTGGAGAGGGAGGGTAGGAAAGACAGGGTACAGGGGACAGTCTGACTGTGGGTTAAGCCCTGCTGAGAAAAGGGGTATACTTCCATAGAGTTTGGGGAAGAAGACAGCCTACGGAGAGTGGAACCCCTGACAAGTCAGACCACGTCCTACAGACAAGCAGTAAACCACCAGGCTATACCAGGGAGGAAATGTGTCCCTCTTTCACTCCTGGCTGTATACTAGCTGCGTGACCTTAGGCAAGTCACCTAATGTCTCTGGAGCTCAGTTTGCTCATCCATAAAATGAGGCCTCTAAGGTCACTCCTACATCTAAAGCTATGATCTTATTGCTAGATGTTTTCTATGACCCCTTCCAGCTCTGACAGTCTGGAATTTTATCATGCCTTCACTTGATTTTATGATTCTGTAGTGGGTATAGTGTCCAACCTATCCTGATTTTATTTATTCCTCTTTCTTTCACAGTGTCTTCTTTTTTATCACTGTCTATTCTGACTCATTTCAGGCTTGTATTTCTGAATCTTCTCTTCCATTTGAGCATCCAATCAAATCCAAGGTAAACCACATACCTTCTTCTGCAACATCTTGCATTTCATTCCCAGAAAGCATTTTGGAAATGCTTCCTGGTTCTCTAAATATATGTATATATACTTATATATACATATATATATATATATATATGTACTTTTACTATAGGGTTCCCCCCTTTTCCTTGACTGTCTTGGATGTGAGAGAACAATCCTCTTCACTTGTAGTATCTTTTTCAGTAGGTGTTTATTGATCGATTGATATAGTCATTGGTTACCTCATATTCTCAGTCAGAAAAGCTCATAGATCATTAGAGATGGAAAAAACCTTGGGCATCATCCAGACCCACTTCCTGCATTTTATAGATGAGATAACTGAAGCCCAGAGAGAAGAAATAACTGTCCTATTTCTTTAGTCTCTGATCAAATCTTTCCTCTTCTTAAGTATGAGATTCATATTTCCCAAATGTCCTAAATTCTCTTTAGCTGTGGGCCTATATGGTTGAATGAAGAGAACTGGAAAATTTCTTCATTTCCGATCTTCTCGGGGTGGGGAGAACAGAGCAAAAAGCGTCCTTGAATTTCATACAATTTAGAGGTGAGGATGTTTTTCCCTCCAAAATAAAAGAAAAATTAATTCATAATTAAATGGGTTTTAATATTGTTACTTGAACTACTGTTATAAAATGTTATGCGGGGAGAGGTTTGAAAAGTGTCTGGAAGGGTTTGTGTTAGTCGCCTTGCATTTATTAAATGTTTACTATGTGGCAGGCTAAGCACCAGGAATATAAAGCAAAATAAAAAGCAAAAACCAGTCCCCACTGATCAGTAACTCACAGTTTAGCAGAGGAGTAGCATGTAAGCAACTATATACAAATAAGATATAATATGTGGGAACAGTGTCAAAGGGAAGCCACTAAGATTAAGGAGGACCAGGAAAGGCGTCTTGCTGAGAAGCTGAGATTTGAAGGAAGCCAGGGAAGGTAGAAGATGGAGATGGGGAGGGAGAGAGTTCCAGGCACAGGGGACAGCCAGTGAAAATGCTGTTTCAGAGTTCAGAGATGGAGTGTCACATGCAAGGAACAGCAAGGAAGTCAGTATCACTGTATCCTAGCATTAGTGTAGAGGAGTAAGGTAGAAAAAGACTGAAAAGATAGGAAGGAGTCAGGTTATGAAAAGCTTAAAAGTCAAGCAAAGAATTTTATATTTGAATCTGGAAGTGATAGGGAGCCACTGGAATTTAGTGGAAGGAGGGGCAATATGGTCAGACCTGCACTTTAGGAAGATCAGTTTGACATCCCAAGTGGCAGATGGATTGAAATAGGGAGAGACTTGTGACAGAGAGACCATGGAACTGGCTATCGTAATAACACAGGCATGAGGTGACATGGGTCTGTGCCAGGGTAGTAGCAATGTCAGAGGAGAGAAGGGGGCGTGTGTCCCTACTAGAAAGGCGGAAACTACAAGACAGCAGACTGCATATGGGGGTTGAGAGAGGGTGAGGAGTAGGGGATGATACTTGGGTGGTGAGCCTGGGTAGGAGGGAAGTCAGGAAGAGGGGAAGGTTTTCAAGTTGGGGAATAATGAGTTCAGTGCTGGACAAGTTGAATATCTCTGGGACATTCAATTTGAAATGTGTGACGGTTTGTAAAAGTTGCAGGTGGAATGTTACCAATGCTAGGAAGATACTAAGGAGAGCTATCATGTGTAGATTTAAGTCAAATGAGAGGGAGTTAGAGTGAGTTTTCCGAAACAGGAAAATAAATAAATAAACAAAATGAAGGAAGTTATAAAAGCAAGCTGGTAGAGAAACCTTCTGATTGGGGAAAGGCCATTGTAAATAATGCCTTCTTAGGTAGCAAGTAATATTTCTTTGTCTCTGCCTCTGTTTCTGTCTCTATCTGCCTGCCTGTATCTCTCTCTCTCTGTCTCTCTCTGTATCTCTCTGTGTCTCAGTCTCTGTCTCTTTGTCTCTATCTCAGTCTCTCTGTCTCTGTCTCTGTCTCTCTCTTTGTCTCTCTGTCTCTCTCTCTCTCCCTCCCTCCCTTTCTCTCTGTCTCTCCCCCTCCCCCCCTACCACAGCTAGGTGGCTAGGTAGCAGTAGTGGGTAGCGTACTGGGCCTGGAGTCAAGAACTGTGCTCAAATCTGGCCTCAGAGACTGGGTATATGACCCTGGGTAAGTCATTGTGTCTGTCTCAGCTTCCTCAAATATAAAATGAGGATGACAATAATAGCCCTTACCTCCCAGGGTTGCTGTAATGATCAAATAAGATAATATTTGAAAAGTGCTTAGCCCCGTTCCTAGCACATAGTAGACATTTAATAAATGCTTGCTTCCCTCCTTTCCCCCCTTAAGAAGAAGGAAGCACTAACGGCCTGCAGGTAGGTAAGAAAAGGAAACTAAAGCTTTTGGTAAATAGGGAAGGAATAAGAAATAGGGAATAGGAGCAGCTTCTCTCTGGAGAAAGCAAAGCTGCCAGTTGTAGAAATAAGCGAGGAAAGAATGGCTCTAAGATCACATGAAATCAGTTATGCGGTCAGAAAAAAATCTCTACACTGAGGCAGGCAGCTGAAAGCCATAGAAGAGGAATCCTAATAATTGTGAATGAATTAAAGAGGTGCCAAATTGTACCTTAGACTACATTAAAAAAAATTGCCTTGTATTATCTTTACTGCTATTGTCTGATTATATTAAATATAGTTGGAATAAAGAGTTATATTTTTATGGAAAATGAGTAGAAAATTCATGACTTTCATTTGGATCTCAGATAAAAATATGTACTTTGTAATTTGGACCATAGACTACCTGGATGAAGTGCCATTGTTAACCAATGTTACAAGGCCTTTCTTGCAGAAAAAAAAGATACCTAAAAGAGAAGAGGAGAAGGAAGCCTTTTGAGTGCTGACTCTGCAAATCTTACAATGATCAAGTGAAGCAGAAAAGTATAATCAAAAGAGGCCTGGAACAGAAGTTAAAGGAGTACCTCCTACTTGCCTAATCTTAAGGCACAGGCAAAAAAAAAGATGCCTAAGTTTCCTTCTAGCTCTAAAATCCAACCCTGCACCCTTGGGCATGGTCTACAAGCAGTCAATTTCTAGGGTCAAGAACACTATACTATACCTTTTATCATTCCTCTCTTTTTGTGCCTCATTCCCCCCTCCACATCCTTTTAATTCTCATTGTGATCTACAATCCTCCCTTTTCTCAATGCTTTCCCTAGCCATCACCTTTGCTCTGGCAGCTGGTGGTGCAGTGGATGGAGCGCTGGGCCTGGAGTCAGGAAGACCTGAGCTCAAATCCAGCCTCTGACATTTCCTACCTGTGTGGCCACGGATGAGTCACTCGACCTATGTTTGCCTTATTTTCCTCAGTAAAATGGTGATAAAAAATAGATCCTGCCTCCCATAGTTGTGGTGAAGATTAAGTAAGAAATATTTGTATAGTGCTTAATACAATACCTGTTAGGTAGTAGGTGGTTAATAAATGCTTGTGTCCTTCCTTCCGTCCTTCCTTCCTTCCTTCCTTCCTTCCTTCCTTCCTTCCTTCCTGTTTCTTCCCTTCCCACTCTGGCCACTGTGAGTAATCAATTCAACTTGACACCATCCTCTACTCTTGAATCCCTTACCCCCAACCCCAGTCTATCTCACCCATGCCTTGCCAAACCCCAGATCTGGATTGCCCACATCTTCTGCTCCTACTTACATGGTGTTGAAGAAAGTCAAGCATTCTGAGTCCATTAGAAACAGTTTATCTAGTCTCACTAGACCCTCATCAATATAAGGCAGCCCTTTTATTCTTCCTCAAGTAGTTCTCCATCATATTCCCACACCAAATGTTCCAAACCTCTTCTCATCTCAGATCTATATTATTCCACCCCCACCCAATTCAGCAGAGAACTTTGCCTCATACTGTATTGAGAAACTAGAGATGATTTGTGATGAATTCCTGTTTTCCCCTATTCTCTCTTCTCCTCTCTTCTTCCCCATCTTGAAACCCCTTGACTTAATCTCCTTTATTCCATTCTTTCAGAAGAGGTAACTCTTCTCCTTATCAAAGCTAACCTTTTCACTAATACATCTGACTTTGTTGCTCAGTAGCATTCAACTCTTTGGGACTCCATTTGGGGTTTTCTTGGCAAAGATACTGGAGTGGTTTGTCATTTCCTTCTCATTTTACAGTTGAGGAAACAGAGACAAACAGGATGAAGTGACTTGCTGAGGGTCACACAGCTAGTGTCAGAGGTCAGATTTGAACTCACAAACATGAGTCTTCCTGATTCTAGGCCCAGCACTCTATCCGCTGCACCATAACTCTGATACCCCTTTAATCATCTCTCTCTATGATCTTCAGTCTCTTTCTGTTGTAGGCTTCCCTGATGCCTACTAAAATGTTCAGGTCTCCCTGTCTCTTTTCTTTAAATTTTATTTACTTGACCTTGCCGTCTCCTCAAGATGTCACCCTATACCTCTCCTTCATTTCATAACCAACCTCTTAGAAAAATCTGAATATACTTCCTCTTCTGTTCTTACTTAATGCTAACCCCCTTGCAAACAAACCTCCAACTTCATTACTCAGCTGAAACAGTTCTCTCCAAACTTACCAGTGATCTCTTTATGGCCAAATCCAATAGCCTTTTCTCGTTCCTTATCCTTTCTTAGTTCTGTAGACTTTGATACTGTTGACTACACTCTCCTCACGGACATTCTTCCTCTCTGGGCTTTCAAAACACTGCCTTCTCTTGGTACTCCTCCTATCTATTTCTCCACTCCTCAGTTTCCTTAGCTGTTTCATCATTCACATCCCACTTCTTAACTATGCATGGGATCCAGGCATCTGTCCTGGGCCTTCTTATCTTCTCTCTCTATAGCCTTTTATTTTAGCAATCTCGTCTATTTTCATGGATTTAGTTATCATCCCTATGAAGATAACTATATATGATCTATATTCCAGCCCTTCTCCCTTGAACTCCAATCCCACATCACCAACTACCAAATGGATATTTCAAACTGGATGTCTCATAGGTATATCAAATTCAGCATGTTTAAAACAGAATTCTATCTTCTTCCAAAAACCCATCCCCTTCAGAACTCCCCACTTCTGTTGAGAATATCACCATCCTTCTAGTCCCCTAGGATTGCAACCTTGGAGCTAACCTCAACTCTTTCCCCTTCCCCATCCCTTCTCCCCAGATCCAACCAGTTGACAAGTTTTGTCGACTTTCCCTTTAACCACTCAAACAGCTACCACCCTAGTTGAGACCCCTACCATCTTTTACCTTCACTATTATAGTAGCCTCCTGCTTGTTTTCCTTGCTCCCAGTCTCCACACAATTCCACATAATTACCAAAGTGATATTTCTAAGATAGGGGTCTGGTGACATCATTCTCCTGTTCAGAAAACTCCACTGGCTCACTACTACATTGAAGATAAGCTATGAAGTTTTCTATTTAGTATTTAAAGCCCTTCAATATCTGGCTCCAGTCCAGTTTTCTAGGCTTAATACACGATATTACAGTTCACACACATTCTATTTTCCAGCCAAACCAGCCTGTTTGGTTTGCCTTACATATAACGACCCATCTCCTGCCTCGATACTTTTGCCCAATGCCATGCCTGTAATGCACTCCGTCCTCTCTTCTACTTCTTAGCATCTTCAACTTCCACCAAGTTCCACCCTGATTCCTTCAGGTAGGATTGACCCCTGCCCCTTACTTTTCATTTATTTTATAAATACTTTGTTCTTTTCTAATGTTTGTATGTGCTATTTCCCCCATTAAAATGTAAATTCCTCAAGGTCAGGGACTATTATCAATCAATTAATATTCATTTATTGAACGCCTACTATGTGTAAAGCTCTATCCTTTCTCTAGAGACAGAGCAGCAGAATGATATAGATTTGAGTATACCTCTTAGTGAGGAAGTTGTTACAACTACAGTTCAGTCATTTTCCAGTCATGTCCAATTCTTCATGACCCCATTTAGGTTTTCTTGGCAAAGATTCTGCAGTAGTTTGCCATTTTCCTCTCCAAGTCACTTTACAGATGAGGAAACCGAGGCAAAAGGGTTAAGTGACTTGCCCAGGGTCACAGTTATTAAGGAAGTTTCTGAGGTTGGATTGAACTCACACCTGGTACTCCAGGTCTGGCGTTCTATCCACTGTACCATCTAGCTGCCCCTGAGTGAGGAAGAACTGGGTTCAAGTCATGACTGTTAAACACACTAGCTGTATGGTCCTGGGAAAGTCACATTATTTCTCAATATCACAAGAAAATCTCTGATTGTTTTCTCACCAATGAAATCGCAGGATCAGAGCTAGGATGATGAGCTTATCATAATAAATAGGGCATTGTATATGCTTAGTAAAGATTTGTTGACTGATTGCACACCTGAGGGAAAGAGCATTGGGTGGGACTCAAAGGACCTAGGTTCAAAGATCTTTCTAGATCAGTCAATTAACATCTGGGTGACTGAGCAATTCACTTCACCTCTCCTAGCCTCAGTTTCCTCATTTGTAAAATGAAGGGGTTGGACTAGATCCCTGAGGTCTTTTCTAGATCTATTATCCTATGATTATGATAGTAACACGGGTAACAAGGTGGCACCATAGTGCACAGAGCCCCAAGCCTGAAGTTAGGAACACTTCTCTTTCTAAGTTCAAATCTAGCCTCAGCCATTTATTAGCCTGTGACCCTGGGCAAGTCACTTAACCCTGTTTGACTCGGTTTTCTCATCTGTAAAACGAACCGGAGAAGGAAATGGCAAACCACTGTAGTATCCTTGCCAAGAAAACCCCAAATGGGGTCATGAAGAGTTGGGCGCAAATGAAAAAGACTGAACAACAACATGATAGTAAGGACAGACATAACATCCTAGAAGGAAAAATAAGATAGAGAAGTCCAAATAGGCCAACAATATACAGCTGTTTAGCCTTCTGTTCTCTATAATTTCCTTTGAGTCTCTCTCTGATCTACTCTGACCCAGCATGGGTCTCAGCCCTCACCTTACATACTTTTCATACTCCATTTACAATCTAGGCATTTCATCAGTCAGGCTCCTCTCTTCATCCATTCCCAATTTCATGCTGCACTTAGTTCTTAAACCACTTGCCAGCTAACGTGCCTCCCACTTTCCTAACACCACTACCCCCTGCCCTCTTCCAGCTCTTTCTAATTCAGAACTTCAGAAAGCCCTTTCCTTGGATTTAGAAAGCATTTCCTTCATGCCAGATTCCATCCTCTCCCCACTCCAGCCAGTCCAACTTACAGGCCTAGAAACTCTAACTAAAAACATCAAAATATACTCATTTGACATAGAATTGTGTTAGAGGAAGCTAGGGACTGAAGTATAACTGGATAAGGAGAAAATAAATCTTTTGGAATTAGTTCTAATTTCTCTCTCTCTCTCTGTATATATATGCATATACATATGTGTGTGTTTGTGTGTATATATGTATATTTACATATATATACACATATATATATGGAGAGAGAGAGAGAGAGAGAGAGCACGTGCGAGACAGAGAGTTTATTTGCTCAAAATTATCCGAAAGCTAGAAATGATCAATTGTGGCAAGATTAACTACTTTTGGAAGAGTCATAAAAAATGTGGCACCAAGCAACAATTGTTATTCAGTCATTTCAATCATGTCTGATTCTTTATGACCCCATTTGGGGTTTTCTTGGCAGAGATACTGGAGTGGTTGACATTTCCTTCTCCAGTTCATTTTATGGATGAGGAAACTGAGGCAAACCCCAAGATTAAGTGACTTGCCCAGGGTCTCATAGCTGGTATCTGAGGATTTGAAATCAAGTCTTCTAGATGCTAAGTTTCTCTATCCACTGTGCCACCTAGCTGCCCTACCAAGCTGTAGAGTTCTATTGAATTTTCCTGGTGAACAGCAGAAGGAAGAGGACGGGGGCAAAGATAAATCAAGGTGGTAATTGTGGGTTATGTCGCTTACGTAGCTTGATGGCTGATAGCTGCCTGATGGTGGGGTGGAGAGCCTTAAGGGAAGAGTGACAAAGGCTAGAATGAACATATGTGAGCTATAACTAGTACACATGCTTGAAAAATTGTGATCTTCTGTGGAGACTGCCTAACCTCTGCTATTTCCATTGATTCTTGCCCAGTTAATGGCATTGCTGGAGCTTACGATTAATCTAATGACTGTGGATGAGAATAATAATGCCTCTCTCCTGCCTTCATCTCTCACATTTGACAGACAGCATCATCAGAGAATGAGCTAAACAGCAGCCAGCATTTGTACCTTTAGTCATTTCAATTTTGCTACAAAGGAGAACAAGATATGAAGTATAGTGTATGACATCTGGGGCAGCAAGGTGGTATGGTGGATAGAGTGCTGGGCCTGGAGTCAGGAAGATTCATCTTCGTGACTTCAAATGGTCTCAGACACTTACTAGCTGTGTGACCCTGGGCAAGTCACTTAACTCTGCTTGTCTCAGTTTCCTCATCTGTAAAATGAGCTGAAGAAGGAAATGGTAAACCACTCCAATATCTTTGCCAGGAAAACCCCAAATAGGGTCACGAAGAGTCAGCAACAACCACAACAATATGACATCTGGAATACTGGAAGGATCCAGCCAAAAGATAAGTGAGAGAACTCTGTTTCTAAAAGGTAGAATCTTAAAGGTCCCTCCCAATTCTATTTTATGGACGACGTACATAGTATCATAGATTCAGAGCTAGAAGGGCCATCTAGTCCAATCGTCTCATATTGCAGAACAAAAAACAAAACTGGGGTCCATAAAAGGTAAATGAGGCGCACAGGGAGTAAGCAGTAAGGAAGAATCAAACCCCGACCTTCTGCCTCCAACCCTAGCGTTCTTCCCACTCCATATTTGTGCTGATGACACTAAGAGGGCAGCCTCCTCCCCTCATACTCAGCCCCAGCCAATGGGAATACAAAGTAAATTCTTGCCTCTGAGCTATTATGAAGTCTTGCGTGGTCCCTCCTGCACATTCAGTCTAAACAACCAACTGGGGAGGCACAATTTTGGGGGTGGCTATTTGAACTGAGAAGGGCAAGGAGCAAACTGGAAACCAGGAAAATTAAGGGGGCAGAGTTAAACTTCTGGGCAGGCTCCTGAGCTGGCTCAGGGGAACAATAAGAGAGGGCTAGCAATAAGCAGTGCTCTCTACTTGTTTATCTGCCCCAACCAAACCCCAAAGTACTATTTGAAGTCCAAGGAAGGGAACCGTATCAACTTGAAAATGGTGTTTGTAGTATTTACAGCTGGAGGAGAACTAGTCTAACTTCCATCTTTGATAGAAGAGGAAACAAGGACCAGGGAGGAAATGTTATTCAGTCATGTCTGACTCTTCATGACCCCATTTGGAGTTTCCTTGGCAAAGATACTAGAGTGGTTTGCCATTTCTTTCTCCAGCTAATTTTACAGATGAGGAAACTGAGGCAAACAGAGCTAAGTGACTTGTCCAGGGTCACACATCTAGTTAGTATTTTGAGGCCAGATTTGAACTTGGGAAGAAAGTTACATGGATAGTAAGTAGATTCGAACTTAGGTCCTTGATTCCAGTTACCTTTTAACTATACCTAGCTACCACTTTCCACTATGCCTACCTCCATGACCTTGTGCAAATCAGTTAACTTGCATAAGCCTCAGCTTCCTCAACTGTAAAAATGGGGGCATTGGACTAGAGAGACTGTGGTTCCTTCTAGATTTAAAAGTATATATGACATGGATAGCAGTGATGATGAGACTAACGAGTGAGGAGAAGGAGGAGGAGGATAGACATGGTATGGTGGAGAGTCGATAGAATTGTTCAGTTGTTTCAGTCATGTCCAACTCTTCACAACCCTGTTGGGGTTTTCTTGGCAGAGATACTGGAGTGGTTTGCCATTTCCTTCTCCAGCTCATTTTACAGATGAGGAAACTGAGGTAAACAGGGTGAAGTGACTTGCCCAAGGTCACATAGCTAGGAAGTGTCTGAGGCCAGATTTGAACTCAGAAAAACAAGTCTTCCTGACTCCAGGCCTGACACTCTATCCACTGCACCACCTAGCTGCCCCAGTGGATAGAGAGGACTTTTTATTAGTCAGGCAAGAAGAAAAATAAAATCATTTAGGGGTACCTATTGCCTGGGGATAACCCTTTTAATGTTTTCCCATCTCTAAAGCAGTGAACCTTAATCTCTCAGTGCATGTTGCCCCTTCTTTAAATTGTAAAGTGGGAGATAAGTATAATTAACTTCTAAGCTCTGGATTAGATCTAGGAGAGACAGGCTATAAAATTCTGGACTTTGATTCTGAAAATACTTGGGGTTCAAATCTTGCTTCTAGCACTGTGGTACCATGGACAAGTAATCTTTCTGGATCTCAGTTTTCTTCTCTGTAAAATGGATAGATTAATTCCAATAAGAACTCCTTTGCAGGATTATTGTAAGGATTAAATTAAGTGAAGTATGAAAAGTGCTTTGCAAACACTAAGGCACAATATATCAGCTATTATTATCATTATCATTATTTTATTTTTTGTTAGATCTATGATTTCCTCGGGACCGGGGTGGGGTGGATTTCACAAAGTGAAAATTTCCTCCAACTCATTCATTGTAGTTTATCACCTTAAAGAATAGCCTTGTTCATTAAGAAAGTAGATGACTTGCCCAGGATGACACATACTTGCCTGGCATGTGTCAGAGGCAGGACTCAAACCCAGCTCTTACTGCCTCCAAGGCCAGTTTTATCCTCTAAACCATGCTACTATTATCATGATTGTCATCATTATTAGTCTAGACCTGTGATTTCACTGGCATAGGGAGCCCTCACTGAGGAAATTCCTATTTTCAGTATTAATCTCTGTAACTTATAATTTTAGAGAATTGACTATGGGCACTGAGAAATAAGTGACTTGCCCAGGGTCACATGACCAACATGTGTCAGAGTCAGGACTGGAACCTAGGCCTTCCTGACTCTGAGGACAACTCTCTAGTTACTATCCATCATACTGTTAATGGGAATGGGAAGATCTTTCCCATTCATTAATAGGCCCACATGACCTACTTTGAGCCTGGGTCACATGGAAGGCTGAGTCTCATGGATCCTGTGGTGGGAAGAGCTTGCCAAATGGGTGGAGCAGGAAGGGGTGGAGCAGTAAGTGTGAGTGAGATGGAGCTGGGAGAGACAGAGAGAGAGAGAGAGAGAGAGAGAGAGAGAGAGAGAGAGAGAGAGCAGGCAGAGCAGCTAGCAGGCGTGAGAGAGGGAGTGATTTTGCTCAAAGGAGCTTGTTTGTGGGGAGGCCTTGACAAAGAGAAGGCTTGGGGATGGTGGTGTTCCCTGCATTGGTAATGTGCATAAACTTCATTGTTAATATGGTGGACTTGGCTTTCTGGTGTTTAGATAAATGTCTTGGTTTTGTCTTTGAGGAAGAGAGCATATTACATTTTGTGATTCAAAACTGGAAATACGTCGTCATATTCATAGGAACCACTGTGGTTATCACATTGGCGATATACCACTACACCATGTTGCACCTTTATCATTCATTATTCAACCTCATCTTTCATTATCCTCTGCATCACTGCTATTCATATCATACATACTTTTGAAGCTGGAAGTAACCTCAGAGTCTTTCCAGTCCAATGCCTTCACTTTTTACAGATGAAGAAGCCAGAAGTGACTTGCACAAGGTCGCAGTGGTATCATCATCATCGTAACAGCAAGCATTTATATAATGCTTTAAAATTTGGAAAGCATTTTATAAATGTTATCTCATTTGACCTTTAAAACAACACTGTGAGATATGTGCTACCATTATCCCCATTTTATAGAATGAGGAAAGTAAATCTGAGAAAGATTAAGTACCTAACCCAATGTCACAAGCTAGATAGTAGTTGAGGCACGGTTAGATCTCAGGTGCTCATGACTCCAAGTCCAATACTCTATGAGTGTAACAACAATGTGGCTAGCAGGTGCTGTAGGGATATAAGGCTGACAACACCAGTACACAGAAGGGCTGCCAGCACAGGTTCTTTGATCTGCTTTTCTAAGAAAAGCAACTTTAAGGGGTTAACAATCTCACTTTAATCAAACATACATATATAATTCACTTAGTTCAGGGGGAAAAGCCAGCACCCTGAACTTTAGAGCCAATGCAAACAGAAATTACAAACAGAAAATATCAACATACCAAATAACACAAACCAGTAGACAAGCTTCTAGCTTTCTGTCCAGCATCTCAGTACATAGTTACCAGGGAAGTACAACTATCTGGGTTTTCAAGCCGGGGGAAGCTTCTTAACAATGGCTACCCAGAGTCTCATCTGGTCAAATCACACAACACTCTTTCAGCGAGTGAGAGCCCCAAACATGTGACTCAAAACCATGTGATGCTTCTTCAGGTATCACAACCATGTGACTCAAACCTATGTGAACTAGGCTTTCTTGTTTCTTAAGCAGGTCAGCAAAGACTCCCGGATTTAATCAAAGAAACAAAGGCACTTGATCACTTCAGTGCTCCAAAAGGGAAAAGAGTAAAAAAAAAAAGTCCTACCTTACCAATACAATGAGCTACGCTACTTCGCTGCCTCATCATCTTCCCCACATCCTACTTTGGCTCAGGACTTTGACTGAGTTCCCAGCCTGCTAGAACTGTCATCCCTTGTGGCCTCACCTCAACGAGAGGAAAGGCTTCTTCCAAGTCAAAAATTCTTGTTTCTATATCACATGTCAGAAGAATAAGCATGAAGATTGTGCTTGAGCCTAAGTAAATGGGGTCTGGTGACTAGAGTTGCTGTGATAACAAAGTCTGATAGATACTGAAGTGTCAGTGAAATCCATTGGAGTGCTTTGAAAGAGGTAGGAATGAGAAGAGTCAATACTGTCCGATAATCTTAGAATCCCTTAAATAGAGAGTTGCTGAGGATGAAGTAGATAGATTTTCAGGGGAAGGAAACAAGAAGGCAACTTTGGAACATAGTAATGTTCAGGATGATCTGTGCCCATAACCTTGCTTTTAAAACCTGTTAGGGATCTTGGCCCAGAATATGAATTAATTAGCATGCTGTTTTGCATAAATATATCTATTAAGTTCAAGAGGCCTCGGCTCTTGGTATACACAATAAAATAAAGTAAATGAATACAGCCCACAGCAATCACACTCCAAGTCAATGTTAAGAGTATGACTCACAGGAAGCACTGGGTGAATCTGGAAAGCAATTATCTTCATCAGCATCCCTGGTTAAGAGAGGTAGGGGTGAAGCCTCTTCCTGGACCCATGGATGGAGGAGAGGGGGAGTGCACCGTGGAGGGAAAGCACAATGTCCTAGAGCATCCTGCGCATACTGACTCTGACCACAGGTAGGAGAAAAAAGGAAGCAAAGGGTAGGAGGCATCAGAAACTTTGACCCCAGGTATTCTGTGCAGTAAAAGGGAGCTGATTATGGGAATTCTAAGGCTTCCAACTCCTGTTTGTGGTCCACTGATTGCACAGAACACTTCAACTGCTCCCTTGGGGTCCATATTATCAAAAACACCTCAATGAAATCACAATGCCATAATTTACCATCATTTATTATTTATTATTTGCACAAAACTTCTCTTTCTTCCCCCTTTCAGTTTCAGTAGGATACAGCAGACCACTTGTTATACAAGGGTGTTCTCAACAGAGGATTATGGGAAGGAGGGAGCCAGGCTAATCCCACACACCAAGCTTTGGTTTATTCATCAGTCAACTCAATATTGTAGCTACCAACTTAAACTTTTATAGCATTTTATCACACCAGGCAATCTCCAGGTACTTTACAGCCACATTAAAATGAAATGGGGGACCTTGCAAAAGCAAATAATTAGTTAAAATCCATTTGAAGCCAGTAAAAGTTGCTTTGCTCTCTGACTGGAGTTCAAAAAGTCATTCTTCATAAGCCTTTGAAAGCAGAAATATTTGGTGGTAATTTCAAGTTCAGCAGCTTTCAGAGGCAACCTTTCCATGCAACGCTTGTTATGCAAAGCAACCTGAAATGAAATTTAACTTCAGCATTTGGTGAAGGGCTATAGATGGATTTATTAACCGATTTTATTTATGTTGCCTTTCTCGTGTTCCTTGCTCTATCGTCTTCTTGTTATCTTTTATGAAGTCGTAGGACTGGTAGTTATTTTGCCTTTGTGAATAGGGTTTTCAATAGAAAACTTAATAAAAAAAATCTTTGGTATGTGTATAGACTGTACAGTATCCTGCTTGGCCACCTTATCTAGAGAGATTGATATCTCATAATTACAATCACACTTTGCATTTACCTTCCACCCAAGAATGCCAAGGACTTTTGCAAAGCTATGCTACTGCCTTCATTTTTTTAAAGGAAGAAACTGAGGCACAGAAAATACAGTTTGCTTCAGATGACGTGGAGAATGAATCATAGCATAAATTAGCCACGTTCCTGATTCGGATTTTTGCTACAATTGCTCATTGCCTTATAGTCTTAAGGAATAATATGTTCTGCTAAATAGCTGTTCCATTCAAAGAAAATAAGAACGAGTACACAATTTAAGTCAAAATCAGAAATTGAATAAGTTTTATGTGTGAATAGAATCAATGAATCATGGTTTTGAATAAATCCTCAAAGAATTTCTCCAATATGGAAAAGAAAAATTAAAGGGCTGGTTTTTACATTAGGAGTACACAAACAATAGATGGGGAGAATAGTTGATCTGTAGTCAGAGAACCTAGATTTAAGTTCACATTTCTACCTGTGTGACCTTAGGCTAGTTACTTCACTTTTCTAAGCCTTTGTTTCCTCATCTGTAAAATAATGCTTTTACTACCTTCCTCATGAGATAGTTATAAGGAAGCCACTTTATTAACCACTGGTGTTTTCCAGTGTCACAGAAGATGTCCTGTGCAAAATCTAAATTGAGGAGATTCTTTACTGACAGAGTGGTTCTATAGATACTCCTCTTTACATATGGAATTACATTGATTAGACTCAGGGCTTTATAAGTAAGATGGCCTAAGCCATCAACACAAGAAAAACAAAGTGGATGAAGAGTATATATTTCCAGGATTGCAACATGGAGTTGGATAGGCTACCCACTGAGTTAGTCTCTTGATATACCTTAGAGAGGCCCTATAGACAGATAACAAGGTAGGTCTAGAATTGAAGAGAAAGGGATTGTTCTGGACTACATTTGGGAAATTGTCAAGCACTTTCAATGATTCCTAAGTTACTTACTCCATGTTGCTAAAGTCCATCTTTCTAAAACAAATCTTTTCTGGATGATGCTCTAAAATCACAAATTATGGCACATAATCCCTTGAAGAATCTCAATTGTAAATGATCCAGAGAGCAATGGAGAGTTGAATGGTGAGTATAAGCATGCTATACTATGAGGGAATCATAGTGGGTAGTTACCAAAAAGGAACATAAGCACTCAAAGGTTCATGAGGAAGGCAGTTTATTACTCACAGGCATGTAAAAGTGTGTGGCTCCCTTGCCTTTCAGACTCATGAGCACACAACAATGGTATCCCAGGCAGATGGAAGGCTGGTACCTTGATCAAGAGCCCTGATCTCATGGATCTCTGCCCTTATATTTGATTGTTGTTGCTGTGCAGATTCAAAGGAACTCACTAGGAAGAAAACCTTAGGTTGGAGGGAGGCAGTCAATTAGCAGGTAGTTTGGACTAAGACACTCCCCTTACAAACCACAAGGACACTGCTATTAATAAAGCTTAATAAGCTTATATACCTAAATTAGATGAAGTTTGCTAAGATGATAGTTTGCCAACCTTGCATTCCTAATCCTAAATGTAGCTGACCAAGTCAGTTGTTAGGTACATAAAAACTTCCCAGTTTGACCAGGGGTCAAACATGGTGTAATTTCTATTGACCAGGGCCTAGCAATAATCCATTTTTCTCAATTACCATTAATTCTTCATATGTAAGAAATGGTATAAGAGATGTTGTCCTTAAGTACATTAAGTCAAGGAGTTTGCTGATACATTGAAGTATTATTATTCATTATTGCAGAGCAAGGAATCATTTATCTGGATTAATATTGGTCTTCCAGTTACCCTTCTTTGTATAGAGGACATCATGATTGGTTGGTTGGTTGATTGGTTGGTTGTTGTCCTGATATCACTATGCTAGAGTCAAGTTTCAGTGTGTCTCACTGTAGCTGATCAGATCAATATGAGCTCAGAATGCTCTACCACAAATAGTCCATGTGAACATTTGGGGTGGATTCTCTAAATTTGCGCATCCTGCATTTCCTTTGAGCTGTTTCAATTCCGCTTTGCTCATGGAGCACAGCACCTTCTCTGATGAGGGCATGCCATACTGAGCGGTCCTGTGCCAGTGTCTCCCATATCACATAATCAATTCCAAAGTTCTTAAGAGAGATCTTGGGAGTATCCCTGTATTGCTTCTTCTGACCACCATATGAGCACTTGCCCAGTGTGAGTTCTCCATAAAATGGTCTTTTTGGCAGCTGTACATTTTGCATTTGAAAAACATGACCAGCCAATCGGAATTATGCTCCCTGAGGCAGAGTTTGAATGCTTGGCAGTTTAGTTTGAGAAAAGACCTCAGTGTCTGGTACCTTATCCTGCCAGGTGATCTTCAGAATCTTCCTAAGACATCATGATATCAAGCCCCAGAACATTTCCAAGCTTCCAAATGAGATTCACAAGAAGTCGAAAAATTCAACCAAACCGTGTACATGAGGAAAGTTAAGTGAATGAAGCTATGCCTGTTGTGCAGACTATGGTGAAGAATTGAGTAGAAGCTAGTATATCTGGTCCATTAGTACATGTTTATGTATGTATATATGTATATACATACATATATGGAGGGCAGGGTACCACTCCTTGATAAGTATGCTGGCACAAGGCTGCTTCAGGGGAAAACAGAAGTAGGTACAGCATAGGTTAGGAAATTGACTCACCTCATTTTTCACTTGGTAGTTTCTTAGCTTAAAGAACCATTTTTAGATGCTAAACTCTGTTGTTTCTGTGCTTATGAAAGACTGGAAGCGATGTCAGTCCCCTTAAGCTCTGGTCATCTTACCCTAGTTAGTCGGTCGCTCAATCAATAAACATTTATTAAGCACCTGCTATGTGCCAGGCATTGTGCTAAACACCAGGGATTACGAAGAAAGGCAAAATAAAGTCCCTGCTGACAAGGAGGGAGACAACATGCAAACAAATATATACAAATAAACTATGTGCTGGATAAATTAGAAAGAATCAACAGAAGGAAGGTACTTGCACGAAGGGGGATCAAAAACAACTTTCTATGGAAGGTAGGATTTTTATCTGGGACTTGAAGGAAGTCAAGGAGGCAGAGATGAGGGAAGAGATTGTTCCAGGTATGGGGGATAATTGGTGAAAATCCCCAGAGCCGAGAGATAGAGTGCCTTGTGTGAAAAACAACTGAACCAAAGAATAAATGAAATGGGCTAATTTTTAAGAAGACTGGGAAGGTGGGAGCAGGGTTTTGAAAATCAGAGAATTTAATATTTTATCCTTAAGGTATTTGAGAACCACTGCAGCTTATTGAGGATGGGGCAGCGGGGTGGAAGACCACAGCAACGGGGAGATGACATGGTCTGGGTACAATCACAACAACAATAACACAGGAAATAAATAGTGCAGAATTATTATTATTGTTCAGTCATTCAATCATGTCCTACTCCTTGTGGCCCCATGGACCATAGCACGCCAGGCTTTTCTGTCCTCCACTATCTCCCAAAGTCTGTCCAAGCTCATGTTCGTTGCTTCCGTGATACCATCTATCTGTCTCACCCTCTGCTGTCCCCTTCTCCTTTTGCCTTCAATCTTTCCCAACATCAGGATCTTTTCCATTGAGTCCTGTCTTCCCATTATGGAGCCAAAGTATTTAAGCTTCACCTTCAGTATTTGACCTTCTAGTGAATAGCCTGAATTAATTTCTTTAAGTGCTGATTGATTTGATCTCCTTGCTGTCTTAGTCAAGCAGAATGATAAAAAGGCATAAAATTAAGAAAAGGAGGAATAAGGTTTAATCGCTTAAATTAGTCTTGTATAGTAGAAAAATTACTAGGCTGGAAATCAGGATACTTGGGTTTGAGTCTTGGTCTTTATGTTTACTGACTTTATAACCCTAGGCAAGTCATTTTTCCTCTCCACACCTCAATTTTCTTATACAAAACTGAGATAGTAACTTTTGCATTTTAGTAATCTTCTGGTCACACTGTCTACATTACCTTTCTCATAGGTCTTCTATGAGGAAAGTGCTTTGCAAACGTTGTTGAGTCTTTTCAGTCATGTCTGACTCTTTGTGACCCTATTTAGGATTTTCTTGGCAAAGACACTAGAATGGTTTGCCATTTTCTTCTCCATTTTATAGATGGGGAAACCAAGGCAAACAGGGTTAAGTGACTTGCCCAGGGTCATGCAGCTAGTGAGCATCTGAGGACAGATTTGAACTTAAGTCTTCCTGATCCTAGGTCAAGCGTTCAATCCATTGTGTCACCTAGCTGCCCCCATTGCAAACACTCAATTTCTGTATAAATGTGAGTTATTTTTTATTATTACGTACCACACAGGGCCCACTCAATGTGGCTTCCATTCAGTTACATCCAGGTCCCTAGAATTGTGGAATAATTGCCTATTCAAACCCATAGCTCGCCAATCCCCTTTGTTGCTTCTTTCATCAGACCAAACCAAAAGGTCATGAATTCAATGCAAAGACAATTAAAAAAAACAGTACCAGGTACTTAAATCAGATATTAAACCACTTGGCACCTATTCCCAAATGCCTGCCATTCCTTACACATGTCTCCTGGGGAATGCTAGACTGGGTTTGCAATTAACCGCTCTGTCTCTTCTACAAGGCAGGAGGGAAACACACCAGTCACTCCTGGGTTGGTAACTGAATAATCAGGGAAACTTACAGGCAGACTTGGCTTCTTGTTATGGGAACTGAATGATCACTAAAATCCTGAGGTATGATTTTTGCCATTACCATCAAGGTCTAAACAGGATGGCCAAGCTCAGGTCACAGTTATCCTTTTCTCCATTTCTCTCAACAATTCCCCACTTTTCTCTGCACCTATGTCTCATCCTTCACCAGATTTCTCCCAGCACTTTTCAAAACCATCTTGTGCTTAGAGGTTCCTAAAGCTGAAAACTCATGAATAGTCTCCTGGGAAATGTAGCTCCAAGGAAAAATGGAATGTACCCTAGATACACCCCAGCCTTTATGATTATTATTGTTAGAATCCCTTCCTTCTCTCCCTCATTCCAGACCAAGGGAGATGCATTTCTTTATTTTGCTTCTGAAAGTGATTGTCAGAATTAGAGTGAAAAAGGGTCCTGGATTCTAGTACTGGCTTTGAAAATTTATCTGAGACTTTAGGCAATTCATTTTCCTTTTCTAGATCTTTTGTTTTCCTCATCTGTAAAATGAATGATTGACTTAAATGATCTCTAGGATCTTTTCTAGCTCAAGAACTTCATGAGTCAGTTTCTATGCATCCAAAAAAATGTAGAGAACTAAACAAGAAATTCCAGACTTCAGACCTACTCGCCTTTAGGTCATATTAGTGGGCATCCCAGATACAGTTTCTACAGAGTGATTGGGGGAGAGGATAAAAAATTCATTATTAGATCTTACCACGCTGAGGTGAGAACCATCCTTGCATTTAGGTAACATTAAAGGTCTTCTATAAACTAGCAAGATTTGAGGAATAGAAAATAAAAACTGACATACCTCTATTCTCTCCCACCTCTCCAATTGCCCCCATTCACCAGAATGAGTTAGAGACAGTGTCACCCTTCCCTTGGAATTTCTTAACTTTTGTCAGTTTCAGTTAGCCCTTTAATGCACTTTCAACATATTTTTCTACAAGTAATAGAATCATGGAGGAGAAATGATGCCATATGTCACATAAACTTGGTTGTAGAAGGAACAGGAGTGTAATAATGGGGGTTCCGGGCTGGCAGAATACCTGTGTAAATGAAAATTGATTTTCTTGAGAATTCTTTGCCTGGTGAAATAAATTAAATCTACATTTAGTTCTATTTGTTTAAAAACCTCTTTGTTAAAATAAGAACAGCAGTCTATAGACATAATCTAATAAATTAGAGAAGGATAAATTATGTCCAATAAGGTACTGAATTGCTCTAGTTATGAGATTCTTTAAAGATGAAGAATACTCATAGGGAAAAACCCGTAGGAGAAAGGTCGGTGGAAGCCTCTTAAATACTTTGATTAATTCCCTTTGTAATGTCAAAGCTGACAAAACAGATGTGTCTGGCCTTTCTCCAGCTTGTTTTTTTTTCAAGTCACAACTTTATTATATTTTTAATTTGATACAACTCTACCGATTTTCCACTCAGCACAAGGAAATGGAGCATTGAGTAACTGAGTCCTAAAACAAAATCTTCCTTACTTACAATAGAGCACTGGGCTTGGAATAAGGAAGACTCGTCTTCATGAATTCAAATCTGGCCTCAGGCACTTACTAGCTGTGTGACCCTAGGTAAGTCACTTAACCCTGGTTGTCTTAGTTCCTCGTCTGTAAAATGACCTGGAGAAGGAAATGGCAAACCACTTCAGTGACTTTGCCAAGAAAGCTCCAGATGGGGTCATGAAGAGTCGGACATGACTTAAACGACTCAACAGCAACACCCTCTGAGACCACAGGTTTTATTGCTGTCTCTTTTCCTGGATTTTGCCTCCAGTCAATTTCTGAGTCTCTACGGCTATTCTTCCTACTCTGGTGTTACAGAGTAATTTTTCTCTGTGGCAGCTAACTTGATAGATACTTTTCTGTCTCTCTCCCTTTTCAGTTTAAAGCCTTTTTGATTAGATTTTCAAGACTCCAGATATATACCTTTTCATTAGCCCTTATTTGGTGCATTCTATCTCTAGCCAAGTCTGTCCTTCCTCTTTTCAGTCATGGTTATAGGATCTTGGATGGAGAGGTGGAAGGGACATCATCAATTCTAATTCTGTCATTTACAGATGAAGAAACTGAGGAGGAAAGCTTCTATGACTTAGGTTCCTACTAGCAAGTACCAGAACTATGGTGAAGAATGAAATTCACACACACACACACACACACACACACACACACACACACTTTATACATTGTACCTTGTTGCCAATTTCACAATGGAAGAAACTTTAAAAATAATGCATCGTAAGGGAATCAATAGCAAATTTTATATCAGTTGTAGAGAGTTACAGAGAGTGACATCCAAACTGAAACTGAAGATATGCAACAAAATCCAGGTATCGTAGTGGATACAGTGCTGGGCCTGGAATCAAGACCCAAGTTCAGATCTGGCCACAGATACTTCCTATTTGTCTGACTCTGGGACTGGGAAAGTCGTCCAATCTGTTTGACTCAGCTTCCTCTCTGCAAAATGGGGATGTTAATAGCACTTCCAAGGTTGTTGAGAAGATCAAAAGAAATGATAATTGTGAAGTGCTTAGCACAGTGCCTGGTACATAGTAAGCTCTATGGAAATGTTAGTTATTATCATTATTATTATTATTATTAATTATTATTATCCTTTAATACTTAGAGGATTGATTCTGCCTGAGTCAAGCTTCAGGAGTGATCCAGACAAAATCAAAAACAAATGAGAAGGCTGGATTATGTGACCTCTAAAGGAGCTTCTAGCTCTAAATCTATGATCTAGAAAGCAGAACTCCCTTGGAATGAGATATTTGAAAAGAACTGACTTTCTCTCTCAGTGACATCACAGCCCTGTGTGACCCAGTCATATGCAAAATTAATTTTAATAATGACTCCGGGCTACATATTTACCGGGAAGAATTATGCAAAATCCAGGGCTGTTTGTCGGACCTGAATCACATGGTTTCTCTTTGCCCTACGGGATGAAGGAGGAGATGAAACACATATACAAATGGGAAATTCATACTGTGGCCAAAACACTGGAGTGTGGGCCTTCAAAAGTTGAGTGCCCTGCTGTTCAGTGCTATACTTCTTAGAGAGTATGTATAAAAAAAGTTTAAACCAAGGGAGAGTCATTGGGACCTAAGACCATCTTGCTATGCCACAAAAGAGTTGTGGAAATACATTTCAAACCTCCTTTCTAGTTTTGCTAAAAGTATTAAAAATATTATTTCTTCAGTCTAAAATGCTTTTCAAACTTTTCCCTTTAGAAAGGCAGGTAGAACAAAAGATAAGGTCTTTCCTAGTGAAATGGTTAAGGATAACAACCAAATTTAACTCTTGTCTGGATAAATCATTGCCTTCCCCTCTCAAGGGAACCACTGAAAGGGAAGCACCTTAATTCAATTTATATTCTCAATCTAGGTCTCTCAGAAAAGACCCCATTGATCCTCAAGAGGTCAGTGACTTGTTTATTCAACTATTCTTGAATATTAACCCATACTGCATTTTAACATACATTTTTCTTGTTCAGGATTTCTAAAAATCTAAATCTAAAATTGCCTTGGGAAAGAAAGTCATGTTGGAAGTCATGGGGGGCTATCCCATTTTGGGCATCTCTCTCTCCAAGCTGGAAATGCTTAGATATTAGAATGATGAAAAATTAAACAAAATTGTTTCTGGAAGATTTGAGCCTATAAACCTAGAATTTGATATCATTCTTTTTTTCTTGGTTGATTCTTTTGTGAAGACAAACAAGACCATCTTTTGCCTCAATTCATATTTAGCTGTAACTATTGAATGGGCATTGCCTCAGACAAACTGAGAGCTGGGAAAGACCTCAGCTTAAAAAGGCCAAAGTCTCCCTCCGCATTCCGGGCCATTGCCAATCTTCTTGCCCTGTGTCTTACCACTAGACTCTGATGACTCTGGGGGAGAGAGTGAGGCTGATGACTCTGCACAGTTCTGCCTCACTTAAGTCCCATTCACTTGCAAGGTAAGACATCACCCTGCCTATGCCATTGGTTGATAACAACAACAATCTGTCATTGGCAACTGTATCAACAATGCTGCTAGCAGCTGCTGCGGCTGTGGAAAACCAACAACAACCAGCACACAGAAGGGCTGCTAATACAGCTTCTTCGATCAGCTTTACTAAGGAAAGTAACTTTAAGGGGTTAACAATCTCACTTTAAGTAAACATACAAATATCACTCATTTTGTTCAGGAGGAAAAGCCAGCAACATGAACTTCAGAGCAAATACAAACAAATTACAAACATACATTATAAACAGACCAAATACAAACCAACATCTGGGTTAGCAAAGCCGGGGGACAGTTACGACAGCTTGCCTAGAGTCACGCACCACTCTTCCAGTGAGTGAGAGCCCCCAAAGGAAAAAATGCCAGCCTCCAGGTTTATATATCTTGTTCAGGGTCAAAGGGCATCACAACGTGTGACTCAAACCCACTGTGACCTAAAAGCATCAGAAACATGTGACTCAAACCCATGTAAACTAGGCTTTCCCTTGAGGCAAGCAAGTCATCAAAGACTCCTGATCCAATCAAAGAAACAAAGGCCAGGCTCTTCAAGGGCACTTGATTAAATAAATGCTAAAAGAGAAAACAGTAGAAAAAAGTCCCACCTTAATTACCAATACAGCAACACAAAGGAATCTAAACAAATATCTGCTGCAGAAATGGGTTGGGCCCTTTTTAAGACACCATGTTCTTTTTCTTTAATTTTTTTTTTATTCTTGGTGGAGGCAATCAGGGTTAAGTGATTTTCCCTGGGTCACATGGTTAGTAAATGTCGGAGACTGGACTTGAACTCAGGTCCTCCTGATTCCAGGGCCAGTGCTCTAACCACTCACTGTACTACCTAGCTGCCACAATACCACATTCTTAAAAAAGCATGTTCACTTCCCCAAAAAGCCTTTCTCTTCTGAAGCCCTTTTCTTAGATCAGTGTCAGTGATGAAAGCACCACCACCTGTGCCCCAAAGGTCTTCAACATCTTTCCCAAATCTTTATAAACCTTAATGCACTCTAGGTTCTTTCTGGTAATATAATTTGCATCTGTGTTTATCACCAGAAGCAGGCAGTAGTGGTTGGGTGTGACAAGTCTTGAGAGGGTCTCCATTAGATCCTAGATAAGCGGCTTAGGAGAACAAAAGACTTATCCATTCTTAATGTTAGGCATCAACACCACTCAGCCAGTCACCAACTTCTACCACTCATTCCTCCTTCCTATAGATGATCTGTTTCTGGATGGAATGTGGGGATCTCCATCATCATTCCTCAGAGCATGAGCATTCGCTTCCTCCTCAGATATCATAGATCCTTGAAGCTGAAATATTTATAGGACACCTGACACATCAACAGCATCTATAATCTAGTTCCCCCAGTTAGGTCTCAGGGCTAAGGGAGAAATAAGTTTTGAATTTGCCTTTTTAAAAATCCTGTGCTACTTTTATTTCAATTTTATTGTTGCTATATATCCTCAAGAGGCTGAAGGTAAGGAAGGCTGAATTACTAGAGTTCTGGCTCTCAGCAGGTACTCTTTGGAAAAGTGAGAGTAATTGAAAAAGGGTTGATAATCCTATGTTCAAATATTAGGATAAATTCATTCAATTTAAAATATGATATGCTTTTATTGAATTGTTGGGAGAGTCAACTAAAAAAAACCCATATATGTTTTGGTCTTTTTATGTATTTTCCTTTCTTTCTTTCTCTCTTTCTTTCCTTCTTTCTTTCTTTCTTCCTTCCTTTCTCTCCTTTCTTTCTTCCTTCCTTCCTTCTTTCTTTTCTTTCTTTCTCTCTTTCTTCCTCCTTCCCTCCCTCTGTCCTTCCCTCCTTTCCTCCATTTCTTCCTTCCTTTCTTTCCTCCCTTCCTTTTTTTTCTCTCTGAGAAAATGATTTGGGCAATGCACAGTTGCATATTTGTATAATCCCTATTACTGGAGGAAGCTGAGGCTGGTGGATGCTTGAGTTCAAAAGATCTCACCTTCAGTGGGACTAAAGCCACACTAAGTCTGGCACCAATAATGGTGAGCTGCCAGGAGAGGAGGGCCGCCCCGACAATGGAGGAGGGCCAAGTTGGCCCAGGTCAGGAAAACCGAACAGATTAAAGTTTCTTTAAGGATTAGCATTGAGATCAGGCCTGTGAAAGGCCAGCCATTGAAACTGTAGCCCCAAGGAGATGGGGTAACCAGTCTAAAAAAAAAGAAAACAAAAAGAAAATGAAACTGAGATATTAATATTCACTATTGGTTAGCACTTTCTAGTCTCCATCTTTGACTTCTCCTTTACTGTATTCTTTTTGATCTGTCTAAAGAAAGGGTAGTGTGTGTTCTTAGTAATCAAGGCAAACAAAAGACAAACTACCCCAGAAGACAACCAGTCATTTGCCCAGTGATCTCTGGGATAACTTGTACTTTTTGAATTTTTGGAAGCTTTTTTTTTTGGTTTGTTTTCAGAAGTAGCTTTAAGGAAGCAGGCAAATTATCTATAATCTACTATTTACTATAACAAGAGTGCAAATTCCTCAGCTTTGCATTCAAAGACCTTTATAATCTGGCCCCAACCTACCTTTCCAACAGAACCACAATGTAGATGGGACAAAGCTTGTTTGGTGAATTACCCAAGGGTAAGAAATTTGTCATAGGATAGGGGAGTTTAAAGCTATTATATTCTCTTAAGGACAAAGGCAGAAGCACAGCCTGGTGGTCAGTTCGAGTCTGGGGAAAGGGTAAAACCTCCAAACTATCCTGGCCCTGGTCTAGTGAAGTGATCCTCCCAATATACATTTCTCCAACTGGGAAGAGGGAACAGCTCAGGGAAGTACCGTCTCTCTCCCTTGCCCTAGGGTGAAAAAATGAGTAAGTTAGAAGCATTTATAGGATATTTACTATACTTTGCTATTTATGATATATTCATTAGATTTACTGTATTTACTATATGCCATGTTATGCTAAGCCATGGGAATACAAATACAAAAAGCAAATAGGTTCTGCCCTCTAGGAGCTTACCTCCTAATAGAGGGGAGACAACATTACAGAGTAGAGTGGTGGTAGGAGAGGGGTGCTATTGTTTAGAAGGTCACAGGGAAAGAGAGTAGAGAGGTGGAGAATTTCACACTTTTCCCCAATAGCTATGGCAATATCGATTTGATTATAGATCCAGAACTAGAAAGGTGGCAGAGGACAGGGACAAATCCATGGGATAGCAGGGCAAATGGCCATTGAGGTAAAGTGTGCCATGAGGGTCTCATCAGTCAGAAGAGCAGGGACCTCAAGGTAGGAATTCTAGAGTTGAAAGAGATGAGGTTCTCCAGGGCATGATCTCTGCTCTGGGGATGGAAAAAGATGGCCAGAGTCTAAATAAGGCAGTGGAAATGTAGTGGATGGGGGGCAGGGAACCTCTTTATTAAGTAATGACAACAACCCCTTTAATCATGAGGAAGTTCCCTTAAAGCCTTTCTTGGAATCAAAGACATGAGTTCAAATGCCACCTGTAACATGTATGGACTACGTGATCCTTGACAAACCACTTATCCTCTCAGTGCCATAGATAGCTCATTAAGCCTATTTGTTGCAGATAAATCTCCAACATACATTGGTAGAGGAAGTATGCTTACCAAGGACTTCCCTATCTCAGTGAAATCATAAGATTAGCCCATAAATCCACTGGAAAACTCTTCATACCTCAATTTCATCATCTGTAAAGTTACACGTTTTGACTAAATGATTTACTAAGGTCATCATGATCCTATGACTGAAAAAGCTTTACAGATCACACTTTGAAAATCACTGGTCTAGGGAATGGAACCCTGAAGTACAAGACCACTGGCTCCATCATGCCTCCCCAAATTACCTAATCTCTCTATACCTTATTTGCCCCATCTATAAAATGGGACTAATAATCCTTGCCTTATTTCTCTCATGGAGATATTAAGGATACTAATAAATAAATGACCTTTATATAAACTAAATTGGAGGTTCTAGGAGGGCCAGACAATCAAAGGTGAGTTTTCAGGGGAAGAGACTACTTTTAGTGTGAGAAGTAGTCCAGGGAAGATTGTTGAGCAGCAGAATGTTTCATGACAAGATTCACTCACCTCAAAAATAAAACAAAACAGAAACTCCTTTAAATAGATCTAGAAAATGCACCAGACCAAATCCTGATGGGGAAATCCAGAAAAGGTCACAGTGAGTCATGTGTCCAGCCTAGGTCAGCATAGTGAGACAGACAAGGAGGTTTGTAGATGTTAGGGACAGGGTCTGACCAGGATTACACTATGTGCAGAAGACTCTAACACTCAGGCAGAGGCTGTGTACCAGGATAAGAGGAGGTCCTGACCGAGACCCATATTGGGGCTCCCTATGCAAAGTGCAGGAACAGATGCCAACTGATAGCTTTGGTACCCACTACCCAGCTCCAGATCACAGATCCAGTGAGAACTGAGAAGGGGACTTGTGCCCAGGGGTGGCATTCCTGGGTAGGGAGGTCCAGAGTGGTGTACCAAGAAAGGAGCAAGTTCAGAAGTAAGCAATAGCTGTATGGCTCTGACTCCAAGAACAGAATAGTGTTTCAGTTCTAGCCTTCAGTCAAATCTAATACCTGTAGGGGATAATCAGGGCAGAAATCCCAGACAAAAAGGGAGTCTATAGTTTTATCCCCTTGAACCTAAAGAACTTCTCAGATGGCTGATTGTGGCTGAACAATCTACTGGAATTTCCAACCAGGGACAGGCACATAGGGTTGTTCATACCCAAATCAAGGTCAACAACTTTCTGAGCTTAGACCAGGAAGGGAGTCTACAATCAGACTCTTCCCTGGACCACTTTGTGGGGGAGTGAAAGCTTATAGATCCCCAAACTGAACTGTTCCCCACAAGATTCTGGAAGAACACAACATTCAATATACCAAGAAAGCAGAGAAAGGACCCAAAAGTACAAATGCTCAGCCAAGATATTTCTCCCTCTTCCCCTCCCCACCCTGCAAAGTGCACAGAGAACAACCCTAACATAAAGTCCAAAATCAAGGAGTAGGCTGGAAGAATGAGCAAACAAAAAAAGAATTCCACCATAAAGAGCTATTATGGTGATAGGGATGCCAAACACACAAACCCAGAGAATGACTACAAAATATATACAGGCAAAACTCCAAGGAAAAACACAGTTTAGGCACAAATCCAACCAGTATTACTGGAAGAGATGAAACAAGACTTTTGAAAAGAGCTTAAAAAAACCTATTTTTTAAAATCAAGTAAGAGCACTAAACGAAAAAATGGGAAAAAAAATGAGAAATGAGGGAAAAAGTAAAACTAGAAAGAACACACTGGTCATCTCTTGAAAGAAATTCCAAAGTGAAAACTTCTCAGAACATCATAATTAGAATTCAGGACTCCTAGGTCAAAAAAAAAAAAACACAGTAAGCAGTCAAAACTGAGGAGCCACAGTCAGAATTACACAAGATTTGGCAGTCACCACCCTAGAGAAACAGAGAGTCTGTTGCTAGAAGGCAAAAGATCTGGATCTAAAAATAACCTACCCAGCAAAACTGAGTATAACCCTTCTGGGAGAAAAATAGATCTTTAATGAAATTGATGACTTTCAAGCATTCCTGATGAAAAAACCACAGATGAGTAGAAAATTTGAAATACAAACATAGAAGTCTAGAGCAGTACGTAAAGGTAAACATGAGCAAGCAATCACAAGGGATAAATAAAACAAGGACAAAATGCTTATATTCTAATATAGGGAGATGATACACGCATCCCCTCAGAACACTATCATCAGAGGTTAAGAGGGGGAGTCTAATTAGACAGAAGGCCTGGGAGTGATTCTGTTATGTTTTGAAAATATTTAGAGTAATGGAAAGGGAGAGGCAGATGAATACACTGGGGCAAGGGGAGGGGGAGGGAGGGAGAATTTAGATCCTTCCTGTTGACTTTGTAGCCTGGCTACTCTTTCCAGTAGTGGTTGCATATTTGCTCATACCCCCAACTCGCTAGTTGCAGTGGGAGAATCAGAACACTGCTTTTTCCCCATTGCTGCTTACAGACTCACCTTCTACCACTATCACAAGTAACTTTTCTTCTTTTGATCCTAGCGTGGTTTTTGAATGAATGTTGAATGAATGGATGGATGGATGGATTGGTAGCCAGAAGATGAGAAAAACCAGGATATGATAACAAAGCCAGAGTATCTTCACAAAGCACCACAAGATCATTATGAACTCTCTGGGGAATAGGTCATGAGCTAATCCTTAAGTAACTTGGATATAGAGTCATCCAAATGCTCACAAATAATAGCAGTTCTATGTTTTGTAAAGTCTTAACAATGGCCCTGCAAAATAAGTAGCGCAAACATCTTTGTTTTACAGATGAGAGAACTGAGCTGAATCTGAGATGGTAAAGTGACTTGCCCAAGGTCACCCAACTTGCAAGTAACAAAACTGGTTTCTTGACTCCCAGTCCATCACTATATCCACTCTCTTCTGCTATGAACCATGCCCTGATTTGGCCTAAGCAAAAAAATGTGAAATAGGAAAAAAAAATTTCTGAAGTCTTTCTACTTATCTTTTCCTTGTCTCTCTCCCTCCTCCTCATATCCTACTCTCTAGAACCCTATGTAAACTATTTCTTATTTTCATAGTACCTTGTTCTCAGCTAACTCTCAACTAATACCCCCATCCTTAAAATGGAATATGGGGCTCTATCCCATCTTTACTTCTTTTGAATATATTTATATTTATTCACCTTATATTTATCTCATATATTAATATATAACTTATACATATGTATACAGAAATATATTAATATATACTTCTTGTACATGCTTATGTACATGTGTACTTCTTATCTCCCTCATTAGAAAGTGAGTCCCTTGTGAGTAAGAATTGTTTTAGTCTTTGATCTTGCATTAGCCTAGCACAGTGCCTGGAACATAAAAGGCATTTAATAAATATCTGTTGATTGATTGATTCATGGTGAGGAAAGGCCTTTTAAATGCAAAATAAAGCATTTTTTTGGAGGGGGGAAGGCAGGGCAATTGGGGTTAAGTGACTTGCCCAAGATCACACAGCTAGTAAGTGTGTCAAGTGTCTACAGTCGGATTTGAACTTAAGTCCTCCTGACTCCACGGCCAGTGCTCTACTCACTGCATCACCTAGCTGCCCCAAAGTCATACATTTTTAATGGTGAAATTTCAGGTACTTGACATGGCAGACATTTTGGGGTGAGGTAGCTGTCCTGGTATCCTCAAATCACACCTGATAAGTGCTAACCATTACACAGTCGGTCCTATGGATGGCCCTGCTAAGAACATCTTATTAATTTTGGGTGACCAAACTGAATGACTTTTTGGTTTGATTTGGTTCTGCTTAATCAGTTACTTTGTTGGACACTTGCTTGGTTAAAGATCTGCTTGTCCAATTCACTTTTTCACTGAACACATTTTTGTTCTTGTTCTGAAAGTATCAGTAGTTCCCAGGGATTATCATAGGCCATTTATGCTTTCCATTACATCTTTCTCTTCTTTGGCTGTTGATTGAGACACATAGATTTCACCACCTTCTTTTTGTTGAGAACATAAAAGCATCTCTGGTGTTTCCCTGATATTCTTCTAATGAGGTTAGACAGAGTGATTCTGAGTCTCTAACAGCCATCTGCCTGAATACTTCTTAACTCTCTGACATTAAACAAAAAGCAGGCTGAGCTTTCACTAATTGGGAATTATCATCACTAATCCATCAGCAGTCTCTTAGAAATTAATTCACTCTGATTGGACTTTGTACCTTCACTAAGGAACCTGGGTGTTACTCTTGACACTCACTTGTCCCATTTTCATCCCTGTATTAGCTCCCTAACAAGGGTTCATTATCAACTCTTATTCCCCAAATTAGAAAAGGGAAGATGATTCTTGCAGATGTATCACTGTTCTCTCACATTGGATTGTTTTAATGGTATCATTGCAGCCCTTCTGGTTCTGTCCATGTTCTTTCAAATTGGTTCCAAATGGAATGGAACCTCATGTCTGATTCCCCCCACCTCCACCCCTTCTCTCATTACAGCTGTGTCGCCATATTATTTAAAGGAACTTCACTAGCCATCCATTTCACCAAAACTGGAATGATGCTATTAAGGCTTGTATTTATGAAAGTTATGAAACCAAAGAATTTCAGAATTGGAAAGGACCTCAGCAGTCATTTGGCCCAACCCATATTTGCAAAAGAAGCCCTACTACAACATACCCAAGTGGTCCTCCACCTTTTGCTTGATGACCTTTAATGAGGGAGAACTAGCAAGGCTTCAAATAGTGGCATGGTGGTTATTCTCCAATTTCATCTTCAAATTTCACTATGCCCACAGTTGGCTAGACAGGAATACAGGTAATTGTGCACTTCTTACTTTGAGGGAATGATTGGGGCTGACTGGGAATAAGAGGCAAAGTCAATTAACCAACTTTCTCTATTAGTTTCTGACTTTCAAAATGTTCTGGATCTTGGAGATTGTGATCTCCTGAGTTCTGCCTAATATTCAAAACCAAGTGTTTCTGTTTCATGATCATCACTAATGGACACATTCTTTTTGCAAGGGATATAATACCTTAGCCTTTTCTGAAAGATAACATAAATCAATTTGGGATTATAATGAATAGCATCCAACTTATAACTGGGGTGCTCTCTTGCTTCACTGAAATCATAATCTTATATGCATGAAATCACAGCATATTGTCGGAGAAATAATTGTGATGTCAATAATTTGTCATTCCCAAACAAGAAGAGAAACTGGTCTGTGAAAGCCAACCTCTAAAATTTAAATAAGAGGCAAAAGTAGGATGGAGGAAAATGCATGAGCATTAAATCAATTGATTTTTCATAAAAATTAATATCATGCTATTAACATTTTTCCAATGCACATTTGTTTCAAAATTAATATTCTCATCTTTTAAGTTTCTGCTCCTACCTTTGCAATTAATCCAACCTCTTTTAAAACTCTTATCACATTCCAAAAATGATTTTCTTTTGCTAAACCTAGAGAATATTTAAAAAGGAATGCTCTCTGACTATCCCAACAGGGAAATACTGTAAGCTCTATAATAGTATTTTTTAAACCCATAGAAACTTGTCTTTGAGTTGTTGAATAATAAAAAAAATCCAGTTAGACACCCGGCATGAAAAATCTTTGACTTAACTTTTTTTCTTTTACAACCATCTCTCTCCTTTCCCCACAACATGCATGTCTGAAATGAGCCGGAGTGATGGGTGTGGATGTGACTGCTCATCTGTGTGTGTGTGTGTGTGTATGTGTGTGTGTGTGTGTGTGTGTGTATTTGCATCTTACATTTATAACATTTACGACAGCTGGATTGTTGGTCTTAAAGGCTCCTCTTCCAGAATCTTTGGGCCACCAACCTGCTGTTCACACACAGACATTGGTTGCACAGAGTGAAAAAAACTCATGCAGGAAATGCACCCCAGAGTTGGTCTCATGTGGGCTAACTTCCTCAGGGCCCTGTGGGTGAGGCTTCCCCACCCCCTCTTCCTTCAGTGGCAACAGATTGTTAAGCTCCAGCATCATATTTGTTCTCTTTACTCAAGATATTTTATTATTTTTACACTTGCCCTGGGTGAAGATGAAATTCATTCAAACAAATACTGTCATTGAACAGTGCTGTGATTCCCCACGACTGAGGACTGCACAGTAAAGCTGTGATTTATTTGCATGTGCTAACAAAAAGAGACTTTGGATGGTTATGAAAGATTGTCCCACAAGTTAATACTGCCGTGAATCTATTGCCTTAAGGCTGTACTTCACTAAATCGCCCCCTACTGGAGTGAAAGAGAATAAGTCTCTCAAAGCAAAGGTCATTCCTCCGTTCTTTTATTCAACAAGTATTTATTAAGTGACTGTTGGATGTAAGGCACTGCACTTAACATTGGTGTAGCAAGACGAAATTAAACAGTCACTGTCCTCAAGAAGCCTACATTCTGTTAAGCGCTCTCCTCTCTGAGTCTATGGATAGGAGCAGTGATGGGGACCACCAATAGTTCATATTTGTCTTTGGCATGCATGATAAATCTTCTCAGCAGATCTGCCCTCTTAATTTATCTTTGTTTTACACGCTACCCCCACCTGATAAAGAGGTGACGGACTCAGAACGCAGAAACAAATATTTTCTAGGACATGACTAATGTGGTCAATAATATAACGGGAGAAAAAGAATTATCTTTATTTCAGGGAAATTGTGAACAGGCTGTATATTCTCTAAGTACCCAATAGACAATGGCAGGGTGGCAGGGGATTTAAACTTTACTATGGAGGTATATTTGAATCACTTGCTACCTGTGTTACCTTATTGGACAAGCTACCTAACCTCCCTTGTCCCCAGTTTCTTCCACTTTAAAATGAGATAGGTTGGACTAGATGTCCTTGAAAGTTCCTTCTAAATCTATGTTCCTATGATCCTCTAATCCACAAGATGGGTAGTTGATGTAAACAAGCATTGGAGCTTCAATCCAGAGAATAATTTGCTCACTCATAGGTTCTGACCTGAGGCAGAACAGCAAAGAAAATTTGCATCAATTCCAGATAGAGACACTGATGGACATTGGGTTGATGAGGAAAGACTGGAAACTAGGCCATAAAAAGATTGAAGAAAGGACCAAAGATGTCTCGCCTTAAGAAGTAAAAACTTTTTTTTAGGTGTTGAAAGTTGTAGGGAAGAGATTAGACTTCTTTTGCTTGGGCCCAGAAGGAAGACCTAGGAGTATTTGGTGAAAGTTATAGCAAAATAAATTTCAGTCTAACACAAAGGAAGACTTTCCTGTCTATTGGAGCTATGCATAAATAGAAGGGCCTCTCTTACTAGGAAGAAGAGGTCTGTATCACTGAAACTCTTCAAGGGGAGCCTGAATAACCCACTTGATGGCTTAGTAGCAATTGACCAACTTTGGAGAGTCTGATTCTGCCAGTATTATCGTGGATCTTTTCCTCAAATGCTAGACACTTGTATCTCCTCCCAGTATCATCTATTTATTGCTGGTCACTGCTTTTGGCCCAATGTCAAGTTGCCAAGGAAGACCATTGTCCAAACTAATCAAAAGTTGTTGTTGAGTCCTTTCAGTCATGTACCATTCTGCGTGGCCCCATTTGGGATTTTCTCGGCAAAGATACTGGAGTGGTTTGCCATTTCCTTCTCCAGCTCATTTTACAGATGAGGAAACTGAGGCAAACAGGGCTAAGCGACTTGTCCAGGGTCATACAACTAGTAAGTGTCTGAGACTGGATTTGAACTCGTGAAGATGAGTCGTCCTGATGCTAAACCCAGCGCTCTATCCACTGCACCACCCAGTTGCCAACAACAAGTTGCCAAGGAAGACTATTGCCCATAATAACTCTGTGACTTAATTAGGCAAAACGCTTAATTTCTCTGGGCCTCAATTTCCTTATCTGTAAAATCAGGGCAGTGAACTAGGTGACCTTTAAGGTCTCTTCCAGCTTTTATGATCTGTGACTCTATAATATTTTTCATCTGCTGAGAGTTCCCTAAAGACTCAAATAGGAAGAGAAGCATTCTCATTTCTTTCATTCCTATTATTATTTCTTCCTCTTCTCTCCCATCATCTCTATTGCTACTCTGTTCTTTAAACTTCATAAGGAGGTTTCTATGGATGTTGGGAGGTGTCTGTTGTGTCAAAACAAAATGTCTCCATCAATTTTTAAAAATGATTTCCCACACATCCTTTAACTCTCTCTCCTCCCTCCCAACTTGCACCTTACTCATGCTTTATTGCCACTGTTTTTATGGGGTGGGGCGGGGGGGTAGGGTTGTGTTGTTGGAACTGGCAGAGCTAGTGAGTCTGAGGTGGGAAAAGAGCAGGGGGGCAGCAAGATCATAAGTGGACATATTAGCAGATTAGTAGCGAAATTGCCATGAAATTCTCCACGTTCTGTGAGTAGGGAAATAAATGTTCATTTTTCAGTAAGGCAGGTTGAAAGGTGCTGGGAATGGTATTCAGAATTCCTTGGTGAATGAAATCTGTGTCTCATTGCCTCAGCAAGAAACCTGGGAGAGTTCAACTACACGATACCAATTACTGATTTCTTTTCTTTTTTCATTCTTAGATGCTAGCTCACCATGACAAAGAAAGAAATTTGCCCTTTTAGGAAGGATGGGGACTTGCTCTCACTTGAGGGCTCTGGTAATAATTGATCTAGGTAAAACCTTGCTCTTTCCTGCATCCCAGCCTCAGTCACAGTTGCTGAATCAAAGAGGAAAAAGAGCAATGGCCCTGAACTTCCCCCCACTCCCCTCCCAACAAATGTTTTCTCTGCATCCAAGCACTGAATGGCAGGTCAAGCTAAGATCCCATCTGACAGTGAGACAAAACACCCCACGCCTCAGATGCCCTTCTGTTCCCAGCATCCTGCTGAAAAGTAAATGTTATGCAGTAAATTCTTTCCTAACACATCAGCAGTGCATGACCAGAGTACTTTCCCCCAGCAGAGAGAACCATCTATCATTGCCATTAAGTGGGCCTGCAGGTTTTGTGTACCATTGGCAGAACATTTGGAGCAGAGACACACCTGCCTCAGGGTGGTTTTGCCAGGGTGTCCTCCAAAAAAATTTCTTGATGGAGCATCTGGGATGAGGGAAGCTTGTTCCCTATGTGAAGAGGAAGCAACTGCTGTTATCAGTGCTCCAGGGCCTGAGCCAATAAGTAGACCCAGAAACAGTGGTATCGGAGCCCTTTTTTGGAGGACTTTAATTCAATCCCGTTTCTTCCAAGTGGGCAAGAGCTACTTCTCAATATCTTCCACAAGGCTTACACAAAGTGATGCAGGAGGAAGAAAGCAGAACCCGAACAACAGGCAGACAGTGATTACAGCAATGTAGATAAAGTCAACATGGAGAATCAACACACTGGGTCACTTAAAACAATTGGTTTCAAAACTTTATTGCCAGCGTCAAAGGAAACATCTCTCCTTTCTGTTAACAGTCGATGATTGTGTGTGTTGGGGAGAGGGGGAGGGAGAAGGCATTTTCATAGAATCACAGGTTTAGAGATTAAAGGATCGTCAAGGTGGTCCAATCATCTTATTTTACAACTAAGGAAACTAAGACCTAGGGAGGCTAAGTGCTTTGTCCAAAGTCATCAAGGTCAGAAGTGGCGGATCCAGGATTTGAACCCAGTTCCCTTGATTGCAGATCCAACATAGTTTCCAATGGATCAAGCAGGCCTCATTTGCATGTTTGCTGAGAAGTACCTGTTGTATAAAAAGAAAATAGATCTATCAATTTTTCAAAATATCTCCCAAAGATCTTTCCACTTTCTCTCTCTCTGAACTTAGACTTTTCTCATGCTTCTTTCTGTTCTTTGCGAAAAGATAATGGGAGGACCATCAGGGGTTTGGAGGGCTATTGGAAGAGGGGAAAGAAATTAGTGTAGATAGGACAGGGGAGGATGGGAGTACTGGACAAGAATTATTCCAGTTCCTTCTTATTTTTTCCCACCTTCCAAGAATATATCTCCTGACTAGCTATACAACAACACTATTGTCAAGGTCCTCATGACAGATAAACCACCAAATCAGAGAATGGCATTAGAAAGTGTTCCCTGGCCCTTTCTCCCCCTAATTTTGTACCTGAGAAAATGACAGTTTAGAGAAGAAAAGCAGTCCGCCTGAGATCATGTCACTGATTTCAGAAAGAGACAAGAACCCAAGATTCCTCTCATTTAAGTGTTCAATATACTACACTGGGGCACAGGATTATAGAGTTAGATCTGGATTAATAGGTCATCTAGAGCATTAGTGTCAGACTCAAATAGAAGAAAGGTCATTAAATTGTACATAAAGAGCCCTGAGGGCACATATTAACTTAGAAAACCACTTATTAACATTATATATATTCTATTATATTTTTACTTATTTTGTTAAATATTTCCCAATTACATTTTAATCTGGTTTTGCAGCACTAGGGAGTCTCGCCTACAGTTGTTTGACACCTCCGATCTAACACCCTCATTTTATTGATAAGGAAAATGAGATCCAGAGAGGTTGAATGATTTGCCCGAGGTCACACAGGTAAGTGACTTTCCCTTTTATAATCAAAATGGCCATCCTGTACTAGGTTCATAAACCCATTCTATTCAAGGCACACACACACACACACTGCAGATAAACCTGTGATCATTTCTATAGGCCAAGTACCAGGTTGCTAAACCTAGTGGCTACTGCAATCCAAAATTTCATTACCTTTCACCAAGAAAAAGACAGCTAAGGCCAATGATCATGCACCGACATGGGTCTTTAAAAGAGCAAAATGAAAAATGACACTCTTCAACTCAGCAAAATATAAAAGCAAGATTCCCTCCTGAACCTCTCTCTGAGTGCTTACTGCAGAGCCTCTAGGCAACACTGTCATTCTGGACTAAACTCAGCAAACTGGGAGCCAGGGCAGAAAGCTTGGTTATTATTTTCTGCTGTTTCTCCCTTTCTTGCCTTGTTCATACATCACAATTAATTCGGAGTTCACGATGTCCTTCTTTCTAGTCTGGGCATTTTGCAGTCACAATACCAAATTTCCCCCAAAAGTTAAAATATCATTGGTTGTTGCAGGGTTTTTTTTTTTTCTCAAAAGAAAAAAAAATCAAATCGTGAGCTCTTTTCTGACTCCAGCATCCAAAGTTACGGTCTCAAAAGATAAGGTCCTTCTTTTTTAACCATGTATTTGGCTTTATTATTTTCCCTCTATAAGAAGAAAACAGTAAAAATGGTTTCTCCTCTACGGCCATCATCTGAGCACACTAGGGAAAAGGGCATCGTAATTCTTTTCTTTATGAAAGTGGAAAGCATTGCCACTAGGATGTGATCTGAGTTCTGACCTTGACTCTTAAACTTTTTTAGCTTAGTCTCTCAGGCCATTTCATGAGAAGATGGCTTTCAGATGGTAAAGAAGTAACCTAGTAATGCTGGAAACTTTCTTCTTCCTTTATCCACTGGGTAATTAAATTAAATTCAATAAACTTTTCTTAAATACCTGTTATCAGACACTCAAGAAACAAAGACAGAAAAGAACCAGTTCCTGTCCTCAAGGGGCTTGCATTCTACTGGGGTCTCACCTTTAGTCTTCGGCATAACATATGCATAATCCTGTGTAGAACTGTAAATCTTTACATGAATATAGTACTTTGTGCTATATTGAGTCAAGCTTTATAGTCTCAAGTCCTCATGGCTATAAAGCTACAAAAATAAAAATTTACAAAAAAATTATCTAATCCAGAATCAAACCAGAATCAATCATCCTGTGGGTGTGTGAGCTCAATATGGGGGAAAAACACTGGTTTTATTGGCCGTTTTCCATCAGAATATTCCAATTTTGTTTATGTACTTCAATCTGACAAACATTTACAAATCAACTACTATCTGTAAAGGATTGTTCCAAGGACTAGGGATACTAGTTCAAAAAATAAAAGCAATACCTATCCATAAAGAGCTGACATTCTACTAGAATGAATATCTTGTCTACTTAAGTGTATACACAATGTATATTTTATATTTTTGCATGTATAGATGCACATGCACATGAATATATGTGTCTATATATGTATGCGTCATGTACATATATACAGAATATATATCATATATGTTTCTATATATACATATATACTATATATATGTATGTGTATACACTTATAATTTTAAAACACACACACCCTAGTTTAGGTCCTCCTCACTTAGAGGATTCTAATAGCCTCCCAACTCCTTCTCAATTTTTCTTATATTCATGTTTACCAGTAAACCCTACCTGGTCCCAGTAAAATATAAGCTTCTTGAGAGCAGGGATTATTTTTCACTTTTTTTCATATTACCACAGTTTAGCACAGTGCTTGGAACACATTTAATTAGTCGATAAACATTTATTAAGCACCTACTATGTGCCAGGCACTGTGCTAAACACTGAGGACATAAAGAAAGGCAAAAAACAATCCCAGCTCTCAGAGTTCACAGTCTACTGGGGGGAGAAAACATGCAAACAATTATGTACAAAGAGCACATATACAGGAATAGAGGATAAATGGAGTGGGGAGAGACTTGTGTCAGAGAGACCAACCAGTAGGCTATTGCAACAGTCCAGGCATGAGGTGGTAAGGGCCTGAATCAGGGTAGTGGAAGTAACATAGGAGAGAATTAAGCATATTCAAGAGAAGGTGACACTGATAGGCCTCAGCAATAAATTGAATGGATGGGGCGGGGAAGGCGAGAGAGAGTAAGGAGTTGAGGAAAACACCTAGGTGACTAGAAAGATGACAGTGCCCTCAATAACAAGGAAGTTGGGAAGAAGGAAAGGTTTTGGGGGAAAGATAATGAGTTCACTTTTAGACACGTTAAAGATGTTGGCAGTACATCCAGTTCAAGATGTCCAGTAAGTGGAGGGATGTGTGAGATTGAAAGTCAGCAGAGAGGTTAAGGTTAGATAAGTAGATCTGATCTCTCCTCAGCTGTGCTTCTAAGTTTCTTTTCTTCCTCAGAGGCTTGGTTTAGGTTCCACCTCCTCTGTGAAGCCTTCCCAGATCCACTCCCTCCCCTCCCCCAGTAGTTAGTGTTTTCCTTTCTCCTATTTTCCCAGACAACTCTCATCTCTCCCTCCCCCTCTTTGTTCCATGTATCATATTATATTTATCTGTATACATATTGCATGCTGCCAGTAGAATTTAAGATAATGAGTTCAATTTTAGACATGTTTAAGATGTCTATGGGGTATGCAGGTCCAGATGTCTAAAAAGTGGCTGGAAATGTGAGACTGGAGATCAGGAGAGAGGTCAGTGCTAGACAAGAAGATCTCAGAATCATCTACATAGAGGTGATCGTTGAATCCAAGGGAGCTAATGTGATCATGAAGTCAAAGAGGGTTTAGAGCTATTCTTAAGAATCATTAGCACTTATACATATATAGCTTTGAGGTTTACGAAGCACTTTACAAATATTATTATCATTTGATCCCCACAATACCTTGGAGAAGTAAATTCTATGATCACCATTTTACAGATGAGAAATAAAACTAAAGGAAATTAAGTGACCTGCCCTGGTCACACAGTTTTAGAATGTGAATTCTTTGAGAGCAGAGACTTGTTTTTACCTTTCTTTGTACCCTCAGCATTTAGCACAGTGCTTGGCACATAGTAAGCAGACACAGCTAGTGTCTGAATAAGGATTCAAATTCAGGTTAAGTGTTGGACTCCCAAATCCAATACTCTTTCTACCCTGTCACTTGGCTGCCTAATAAATCCTTGTTAAATTACTACCCTTGTATGAATATTAAGAGTAATTTGCAGTTAGTTCCTCTTAGAAACATTTCTTAAATTCGTCTTGGAAGTTGCTCATACTACAACCACCGTTTTCCTGACTATTTGACCTCACCAGTAATCCTATGGCAATGTAATTAGAATATTGTCAACTGAAACTCCCCCACCTCAATCTCCCACCTATTCTCCAATTTCATATTTTCCCCTGTTGTCGGGAACCTCTTATAGGTGTTTTGATTTGACTCTTGCCTCCCACATGACTCAGTTCTGTAGCCCTACCTTCTCTTTCCTTCAAAACTGTGTCTCTATCTGACACCAGTCTGATCTCTCCTGTTTCCAAATCTTTTTTCTCCTCTCCTTCTAATTAATTCCTCTAATTCTTCTCTGTAGCCCAATAGGAAGACTTTTTCAGCTGCTTATCTCCAGAATCCGGAGTCTATTAATCCCTGTAACCATTCACTTCTTGTTTAATTCAAAATTTAATATAAAATCTTCCCCTAAAGGAATTGCCCCAGCTACCCACACCTCCCCAAGCATGACTGTAATTAATTCCCTATGCTAATTAGATGCCTGATTCATGTTTTCCTAATTCTCTCCGGGGAACTCTCCTCTGTCTAATCACTGTTGATGCTCAAATTCCTGAGTAATCTCCAGATTCACTCTGACTGCTCTTCGCTTTCCCCACTCTAGCCTGTACCTGTCTAACGAAACCATCAAACAGCTCCCCTGGAACCTTCTGGAACCCCTGTCCTGAGTCTATGCCTGCTTCTGCCCTACCACATCTGCTGATACTATCTGTATGATGAATGGTGAACTAGCCCCTCTCTTGGATTTGCAAAGAAAGGCCATAATTAGCTTTGAGGCATTTTGTTAAACTTCTGTGTGAAAGATGCTATAACTTAAAATAAATTACATTGTATTGTATTGTACTCTTGGGAGAGTGCTCCAGTCCCTGCCCCCATTCTTCCGTGCCTGCTGTATTAAAATCTTGAAAATTGCTATTCTTGTCTTGATTACTGGGTCCTTTCAGTCTTAGAATTAGTTTTCAGTCTACAGAGTGGTTTCTGCAAACTCTCGCTTTTCAGTGGGGTCTTATTTACCAAAGTTAATTTTGCTCATATTGCAACACGCTTGAAAATAAGTATGAATCTTGTTTATTTTCATGTGCAGTGTTCCACCAGCAAGTAGCAATTTGAACTAAATTACAAGTGTTCAAGGAATGTACTCACATATTTCAGGGCCCGTTCGGAAACATCTTGCCGGACAAAGCCAGGTTCAAATAAAGCCATAAACCAAAGCACTGTTAGTTTTAGGACCCCCCAGGGAGTGCCTCTGCTGGTGCCTTTACAGGATTTGGGTGGTCGTTTGTTTTAGCTTCAAAAGCTGGTCACAGTTTTACCATCTGTCTCACTCACAACCCTGGCAGGCAGGAGTGAAGATGGCATCCGCTTAATGTTTCCCAGCCCATTAGAAATGCAAACCTTTTCATTCCTTGTAAATAAATCTCTCCCTTCTCCCTGGGTTTGCCCAAATGCAATGGAATTGCCAAGGCTGGAGAGAGGAGAACATTCTACTCACCAAGGTTAGTGACCTCTGATTGGAGAGGAGGTGAGGTCAGTGCTCAAGGGTGAGGGGAGCTCTTGGTGGGGGACTGGCCTGATAGACCCAGTCTGAGCGGTAACAGCACACATACAAAGCAGACTTTGGACTGCTAGGATCAAATCAGTTATTATTAATGTTATTTCATATTTATAGGCATAGCTTGTCTTAAATTGAAATGTGTTCCTGAAAAAAAAAATAGTTCATATTAGTAGGCTTTCGGTGAAGTGAGTTGTATTTTGCCACTGATGCAGCTGCAATTTCAGACTTTCATCTTCATACTTAATTACTCTTCAATTAGCTTTGAAAACCGAGGTTTTATCAATGAAATGTAAACTCCTTAAAAGCAGGAGCTGTTCCTGTTTTTTGTCCTCATATCTCCATTGTCTAGCACAGTGTCTGGCACACAGCAGGGACTTCATAAATATTGATTGATTGATCTTAAAGTTTTTCTGTCTCCCTCTCCACCCCAACTACCCCAGCGCAGTAAGCAAGTGGATTGTTTGTTCTGCCTCCAAATGATCACTCATACATACTAATCAATCAGTAAGCATTTATTAAGCCCCTACTATATGTTAAGTGCTATGCTATGCACTGGGGGATTGTCAAAAAAAAAAAAATAACAGTCCCTGACTAGAAAGAACTTGGGAAACCACCTGTACACAAATAAGTGCAGGGGAGGGATTGGATTTTGTGACCTCCCCCCCCCTCCCACACACACATACATAGTTGAAGTAAGCAGCCTCAAGGAGCTAAACAAGCAATGTACCCAGCAGGTATCCTTTCCATTTCCCCCCTCACCCACCAGATGCACTAAAAGGTAAGCTTCCTTGTACTCTATTAAGAGATAAAAAAAAATTGGGACTCCAGCACTGGAGAAGTGAGTAGCTTTGGAGATATGTTCCTGGGCATTACCTCACTCTAAGTGAGTACATGAAAAGGCCTGAGCCTAAAAGGGTCACTGCATCCTGGGCCATCTCCAGTCATCCTGATGAATATCTGGTCACTGGACCCAGATGGCTCTGGAGGAGAAAGTGAAGCTGGTGACCTTGCATAGCCCTCCCTCACTCGAATCCAAGTCCACTGCAAGTCATGTCATCATTTCCCTGATGTCATGGTCCTCTTGGAAAACAAAGGACAAACACAACAACAGCCTTCTCAGACATTGTACTCTGCTTGTGCCCATTCTCCTCATGGATGCCATAGGAATGCCATCTCCAGGTTTCTTAAAAGATGTTTTGCACTTACTATTCTCACTATGTAACCATAACAACAATAAATGACTTTGCTAACAGCTCATTGTGTCTACAGGATTCATTAGAAGCTCACTGGTGGGGGCTTGTGAGTTATTGTGTTAGAATTAGGTACCCATAGGAAATCCCTCAGAACCTGAGGTAGCAGTCGACTCTCTGGGACGTTTATGCAGCAAGGGGAGTGAAGGTGGGGGAGGGCCCCAGAGGGTCTGCTACATAATTATATACATATATTATATAGAGAGAATATATAATGTTATTATATATTATATATAAAATACATGTGAAAGAAAACACAAGGTAATTTTGGGGTGGGGGAGGGGCACTAGTATCTGGAGGTAGGCCAGAAAAGGACTCACGTTGGAGATAGCATTTCTGTTGAGTTTTAAAGGAAAAGGGGATCCAAGGGCTGGATATAGGGAAAGAATACATTCCAGGAAAGGGAGATGGTGGGTGCAAAGGCACTGACTTACTCAAGGGAATCCAGTAACAAATCTTATAAAGTAAAGAATTCTTTTCTAATCTGAATAATCTCTTCTTAATGTATCTGTTTTCCAGTTCAGACTTTTGTACTGAATTGACAGTAGTTTTTTGACTAGAGGGGGTGGGTGGTGGTGCTTTTAAAGCAAGGTACCCCATACCAGGAATAAGCACTACCCAGACCCTTAAACCAGCCCATTCTCTTTCCAATGAAAGAAAGAAAAAAAATAATTATAATCCCCTTGTATCCTAAAGGCAATCTCACAATAAGCAGTTACATTTTGCTGCCCCCAGGCAAACAGCTTTTTCTTTTTAAATTAACTCTCTTTTTATTGAATTTCCATATTCTGCAGCTAAGGCAAACACACCTTTCTGCGTGTGTGTATAAAGTGAGGCAGCTCTCACTCGGCATGGTACCATGGGATAGGTCTGTATGACCCCTGATCATCAGAAAGCACAGCTCTTCTCCCACCAGGGCAGCAATCTGTACAGCAGCATATTTATGCGTTGATGGCACCACAGACTGATTATCCAGGAAGCAAGGGGAGGGAAGAGGGTAAGCCGAGAGGGAGGTGTCAGCATGAGATTCAATCCTCAGGATTAGTATGAAGAGCACACAAGTTGTTCCATGGCTGTGCTTTATAAAGGACAAGAACTACATTAGGCAGGCAGCTCCAGATAATGCACATTTTATTTCTGATTGTAAGGTCAAGAAACTGAAAGAGTAGCTGAAAATAGACCAGGCCCACAAATCAATGATAAGCTATTTCCCCACCATATACCATTTTCTTGAAGACTCCAATTTCACTAACATGAAGGCCAGCCTTTAAGCCTTACCAAAGTGGCTTCACTAGTCCTATCACCTACAAAAAGGTCTCAATACAAAGATGCTTTGTTCCCATGCCATCCTCTGCCCACCAAGGCCAGGTCAGCTTTCATAAGCTGAATTTTGAGCATCCCTTGATAGTTAGGACTGAAATCCAATTTTTCATGCATGCTTTGGAGTTCCCCAACACTGCAGGGGATACTTACACATCTTCAACATGTAAGACTATGTCTGGATGACTGAGAGAATTCAAAGCAACCAAAAGGCAGAGGGAGACTAGGTCCTTGATGCTCCTGTGACATTTTCATTATGAATCTCTGCCACTGGAGAGATTCTTGTAGGCTGTATGGTTCAGTGAAAAAAAAAAGAAACCCACTGTCTCTTGAGTCCGAGAAATTGAGTTCAGTCTGCCCTTCACTGGCTATTTGATTTTAGGAAAGTCACTTAATCTCTCTTTGTCTCAGATAGCTCATTTGTAAAATGAGGGGGCCAAACTAGATTATTCCAAAGGTCCCTTTCAGCTCTATGTCTAAGAGTTTATGAACCTATAGCCCCTGAGTTCCATCCTTACCTGCTTGCTGAATGCCTCCTGCATGTCTCACTGGCACCCCAAATTCAACATCAACACCTTAACCCAGCTTCTCCCAAAAGCTCACCCTTCTTTCCAGTTTCCCGATTTCTGGTGATGGCATTCCCATCTTCCCAACTATTTGGGCCAAAACACTTGAAATCAGTTTTGACTCTCCACCTAATCTTCCTTCCCCTCCCCCACCATTTTCAATCAGTTAAGTCGAGGGGCTTCTACCTCCACAATATCTCTTAAACCTGCATCTTCTACTCCGCTTACACTGTCACCACCATACTTCAGGTGCTCATCACCTCTTGCTTAGACTATTACACATCCTCCTAATTGAATAGAAGGAAGAAGACACACCAGATGATCGTCTTTGGGAAATTAACCCAGTGCTTTTAATAACAATAAAGTTCTCTCCGAAACAAAAGTCCATTTTTAAACAACAAATATTCTTCAGGTTAGAGACAATGGGGCTGAGGAGATAAAAAGCTGGCCTCCATGTTAGAAGACCTAGCTCAAGTCTCACCTCTGGCATACTAAACCAATCAACTGGTATACATTTATTAAGCTGCCATGTGCTAGGCACTGTGTTAAGTGCTGAGGATACAAAGAGGGCCAAAAGACAGTCCCTGCCCTCTAGGAGTTTATGATCTAATGGGGAGACAACATGCTAACAAATACATACAAAGCAAACTCTAGACAGGAAAAGTGGGAAATAACTAGCAAAGGCAAAGCACTGGAATCAAGAGGGATTGGGAAAGGCACTAGCTGTGTGATGCTGGACAAGACACTGAACCTCTCAGTGCCCGCATACAATTCTTTAAGACTATTTCAATGTTGTCAAACTTGAATAGAAACAGAGACCATTAAGCCTTACATAACAATCTCTACCAGTTGCCTATTGGCTTGGAAAGCCACATACTAATATCATCTATATTTTATTGTATTTTTATTTATTTTGTTAAATATTTCCCAATTACATTTTTGTCTGGGCCACACTCTGGAGTGTTCTGCGCCCCATGTTTGACACCTTTGCTACACATTACAGATTTGCATTGTTAGGGTTACCTTAACCAGTGTTCCCCATCCCAATGAAATCACAGATGCAAACAAAAATAATATAAAATAATTTGGATGTTGCATGACCATAAGTTGTGGAATTTTACAGTCTCAGAAGATTTGAGATTGAGTATCAACCAATGGGTAATAGAGAGATACATGGTGAACATAGGCAGGCTTCAAGACATTTTAAGTGAGAAATAATACAGGAGAAAGGAAAAACATATGGCCAGTAATAAATATTGGCCCTTCATGCATCAACTAATGGATGGCCCCATGTTTTCCTGGTGATGGAAATATATAAGGAACAGTATATATATATATATATATATATATATATACTGTTCATATATAAGGAACTCAAAAAAGGTCCCCCAGAACATAGAGCAGACTTCCCTGTACTGATTTTATGGGAGGACATGGACAAAAATGCCACAGAATGGGCAGGAACTGATAGGTTGTGACCTGTGTCACTGGAGGGAATACCCACATTGATGAGACCACAGATCTATTGGAACATTACGATATTGGAAAAATGACACAATGATTCTGGCACTTAAAATTGACAGAATTTTTTTCCTTGGAACAGACCTATTAGGTTGGTAAATAATATTAACAGCACTTAGCATTTCTGTTTGTGGCAAAACCATTATATTTGTGGTTATCAGGATTAAAGAAGCAAATGTAATCTTCCTTTAAAAAAAAAAGCACTTAAGACTTAGACTTAAGACTTAAGACTTAGACTTAATGGCCTCTGAGATCTCTTCCAATTCTTGATCTATGATCTCGTGATCTTCTGTTTCCAAGTCCAGTGCTCTTTCCACCACCCGATAATTTTATCCCTCAGACCCAGGAGTTATCCTAGAGTAAATGGCAGCTGTTGGAAATATTAAAATTGTAGCTGTTTTCAAAAAGAGCAGACATTTCAAGCTTCAACCTCTGTTTCATGGGTCCCTGGTACTGGGCCTTCGTTGCCATATTTTGTGAAAACATTGTCACGCTCAGGGGTCCTGGCAGATTTCAGGCTTTGAGATACAGTCATGTGCCTCACTATATGTTGGTTGTTATGCAAAATTAATTATCTTGGTCATTTGAATGTTTTCCCTAAAATATAATATAATCTCATTACAGACTACTCCATTGTAGAGTGAATCTCGAGCCAGATTCCATTTAGGAAATTGAAGGTAATTTAGAGTTATATGATGAGCAAAAAAAGAAGCCCCTTTCACTGCTAAATGCTAATTTTGTCTGTCTCTGTAATGTAAGAGTGTCATTCATTTAGACAGGGAATTGCTGTAAGTGTGTAAAAGGCTCAGAGTAGCAGGAGGAATAGTTCAGAATGATGAGTGGGACACAAAAGGAGACTATTTGTGCAAGAGAACCCAGGGAGCACTTTTTTTGTAGTAGCAAAGAACTAAAAACAAAGCAGGTTTTGAAAATCCTTGGCTGGAGAATGGTTGAATAAATTGTGTTTTATGAATATAATGGATTATTATTGAGCCATAAGAAATGACAAATATGAATATAGCAGCTCCTCTAGGCTCACTCTCCTAACTCCCACTCTCACTGGCAGATTGAGCTCCCAGAGGAGAGCTGGCTACTGCTCACTTCAGGGTTATAGAGATAACCCTGTGGAATTTTGATTTCTAACACCAATTGCTCATGAGCCCCCATCTGGTGTGCTTCCTTCAATATCAATTAACCAGTTTACATCAATTAACTTTTACAAAGGGATATTTACTATAAAGTTACATAGCAAGAATAGTACAGCATACTTTGTTTTATTGAGCTTCACAGATATTGCATTTTTTTTGCATTTTCTTTTTTAAATTGAAGGTTTGTGGCAACGCTACATCGAGTGAGTCTATTGGCACCATTTTTCCATGTGCTCATGTCATGTCTCTGTGTCACATTTGGTAATTATTGCACTATTTTGAACTTTTTCATCATCATTATTATTGTATCTGTTATGGTAATCTGTGATCGGTGATCAGTGATCTTTGATATTACTATCATAACTGTTTTGGGGCACCATGAACCATGCCCATATAAGATGATGAACTTAATCAATAAAGGTCGTGTATATTCTGACTGCTCCACCAACCGGCCATCCCCTTGCCTCTGTCCCTCTTCTCATGCCTCTCCCTATTTCCTGAGATACAACAATATTGAAGAATATTACATAAACAGCTGACAAAGCAACAGCAGGGTTTGAGAGGATTGACTCCAATTTTGAAAGAATTTCTACTGTGGGTAAAGTGGTATCAAACAGCATTGCATGCTACAGAGAAATATTTCATGAAAGGAAGAATCAATTGATGTGGCAAACTTCACTGCTATCTAATTTTAAGAAATTGCCACAGCCACCCCAACCATCAGCAACCACCATCTTGATCAGTCAGCAGCCATCGACATAGAGGCAAGACCCTCCACCAGAAAAAAGATTATGATCAGACGATGGTTAGCAACTTTTTTAGCAACAAAGTATTTTTAAATTTAGACATGTACATTTTTTGAGACATAATACTATTGCACGCTTAATAGACTACAGTATAGCGTAAACATAACTTTTATTTGGACTAGGAAACCAAGAAATTCATGACTCGGTTTATTGTGATATTTAATTGATTGCAAAACTGAACCCACAAAATCTCTGAGATAAGCCTGTAGTTATAAACGAATCTCTCTAAAATAGGAGGCACAATCTCCCCTTACACATGAGGTCACTGTGGAGAATAGGCTTAAACCTGGAGCACAAAGGCAGTGAGGAATACATATAAAGAACATATGGAGTCAAGGGGTAACTTGAGACTCTTGGTCCTGGGAGTCCTTTTCTCCCTTCTCAGCAACCCCACCAAGGTCACTTGGAAGCAAGGCATTGCCCCTTAGCCTGGATGGTTCCATGGGTCATACAGTGTCAATCAACTATTAGAGCAAGTGAGGGAGAGTACTCTGCTGCTATGCTAGCTACTCACGGGTCTTGGGTTCTACTGGTATTGACTCCAGTTGCTAGTGAGATCTTTCTGTGAATATCAGTCTCACCAGCCACCTACGAATTCCCCTACTGCCTAAGATCAGGAAAGGATAAATAACACAGAAACAGAGACTCTTTGTGTTTATGGACACATAGCAGCTAGGTGAGAGGGCAGCCAACCTCTTCTGCCTAGTAGCCCATAAACAGCAGTTCTTGCCTTGTTCACAGCCAGAAAGGCTGAAGGACAGATATATCAATCTTTCTGCATGTGACTTCTGTTCTAGCTACATGCCTCCCGAGCCATCAATCCTTCTGGCTCTAAAGACAATTAGATAGCTTTTCATCACCACAAAGTAGGAAACTCCTGAGATATCATGGCTGGAACTATTTTCTAAAGTTCCATGTGTTGGATTGGCAGTAGAGAATGTTTGCATGCTTCAAGAACCCAGGCCTCATTGACCAGTCCCCTCTGACATGAAAAATATAGGAAAAATTTGGGAAGACTTGTACGAACTGATTCAGAGTGAAATAAGCAGAATCAAGAGAAAAAATTATTTATTGACTATAGTAACATAAGGAAAACAATGATGAAAGACACAGGGAACTCTGATCAGTGCAGTGACCAATCATCTTACTCCAGGGTACTGACGGTGAAGGATACTTCTCTTAGCAGAGGTGGGACACTATAGCTTCAGAATGAGGCATATGTTGTCATATGTGGCATTGGTTTATTTTTCTTGGCTGTACTTCTTTGTTACTATGAATGGGGTAACATTGGAAGAGGTTTGGGAGGAGAGTCATTGGGAAGTGGCAGCAATTCAGGTGTAACAGGAGACTTGCCAAAGAAGTCCTAGTCTTTTTGATCCTGTTCTGGAAATGCAAGATGATGAAGAATGGAGGGACCCAGCTCGCCATGTCAAGATTTGCACAAGTATTCTATAACTATTTCCTGTCTAGTTATGGAGTGGTGAAGAAAGCTTTTTGATTGCCTACGAAGCTAGAATTGAGTCTGCATACAAAATGCACAAACTGGCAGGGTCGATCTCTATGTTTGCTGGTGGTGACCCAGGAAAGGACCGCTGTAAGTAGAATTAGGTTCTCATTGGCCACGCCCCACTGTATTCAAAAGGGGGGAAAAAGCATCAAGAAAACCCTTCTTTAAAAATAGTGTGCTTTGCTAAATTTAATACACACTTTAAAAACCACATGTAATAAAATTTAATGGTTTCATATGTAATCCTCTATTTTGGGGTCTTTTTGCGTATTGAAATGTTTGTGCTTGTGTGAAATAAATTTAAAGAGAGAGGGAGAGCAAATGGCACATGAACCAGAGAGAACAAAAGGAAAAGAATTTCTCTCAAGGGTGAAGTTTTCTCACTGGAAAGTGGGTTTCCAGGATAGTGAACCGATCATTGTTGATATTTACATAGTGTTTCAAGCTTTACAAAGTGCTTTTCCCACAACAACCCTCTGAGGTCAGTAGCATAAGTGTGATTGCCTCCATTTTTACAGGTGACAAAACTTAGCCACATGGCTTTCCCATGGTCAGTAAACTAGCTAGCGTGAGTCAGAAGCCAGGTTGGAACCCTAGACTCCTGACTTCAAGTCTAATATGCTTTTCAATCTAGCACCTTGTTTTTCAACAAATAGAAGATGCAAAGTGACCCCATGTGGGGTTTTCTTGGCAGAGATTCTGGAGAGGTTTTCCATTTCCTTCTCCAGCTCATTTTATAACTGAAGCAAACAGGTAAAGTGACTTGCCCAAGGTCACACAGCTAGTAAGTGTCTGAGGCTGGATTTGAACCCAGGTCTTCCTGACTCCAGGCCCAGTGCTCTATCCTCTGAGCCAGCTAACTGCCCTGCAAAGCTGATAGGCAAGTGTCAATTTGTCATCTGGTGAACGGTCTAGTCAGATTAATAGAGGGATGGATGAGAAAACAAAGACAGATGCAGAGTGGTGTCTGAGGTTTCTAACTTCATCTTGGCACCAACTTACAGCTGAAGGACCTAAGCCTGGAGTGGTTAAGTCCTGATGGAATGCATAAGGAATCGTGACAATCATAACCAGCATTATTATAGTGCTTTGTTTTTTTTTTCCCACAGGCCAGCTCATTCGATGCTCACAGCAGCCCTGTGGGGTAAGGGCTATTATTAGCCCCTTTTTACAGATAAGGAAACTGAGACTGAGAAAGGTCAAGTGACTTGCCCAGGGTCACACAGCTAGTGAGTGTCTGAGGTCAAATGTGAATCCAAATCTTCCTGACTCTAGATCCCCTGCTCTCTTCTTTCTTCCCTCCATGCTTTCCTTTCTCCTTCTCTCCTTCCCTCTCTCTCCCTTCCTTTGTTCCTCTCTACTGTCTATTTTTCCTTTTCTTCCATCTTTTCTCTCCCCCACCTTCTTTACTCCCTCCCTCCTTTCTTTCCTTCCTTCCTCTCCTTTTTCCTCCAATCCTCTCTCCTTTTCCTTTCTTCCTCTTTCCTTCCTTCCCTTGCTCCTTTCCATCTATCCTTCCTTCCTCCCTTCTTTTTCCCTCCCTCCTTACTTCTCTCTCCTTCCTTCTCTCTCCCTCCATTTGTTCCTCCCTCCCTCTTTCCTTCCTTTCTTCCCTCCATCCCTTCTTCCTCTTCTCCCTTCCTTTCTTTCTTCCTTCCTTCCTTTCTCCCTTCCTTCCCTCCTTCCTTCCTTCCTTCCTTCCTTTCTCCATCCTTCCTCCCTCCCTCCCTCTGTTCATTCCTTCCTTCCTCCCTCCCTCCCTCTCTTCCTTCTTCCTGCCTCCCTCTCTTCTTTCCTTCCTTCCTCCCTTCCTCTCTTCCTTCCTTCCTCCCTCCCTCCCTCCCTCTTTTCTTTCCTTCTTTTCTTCCTTCCTTCCTTCCTTCCCTCCCTCTCCCTTCTTTTCTTCCTTCTTTTCCTGAATAAATCACACTTCAGATAGCAGGGATTAGGGCAAGAATAGTGGACTTGGAGTGAAAAGACCTGAGCTCAAGCCTCGCTTCTGCCATTGACTTGATGCAAATCACTCTACTTTTCTGGACCTCAGTTTTCTCATCTGGAAAATGAAGGCATGCAATTAGGTAATCTCTAAGTTCCCTTCAAGTTCTAATATTCATAGATGTTTGAGTCTATTATGACTCCGTTTTGAGTCTATTCATACATAGACTTTTAAGTAATAATTGACTTAGGCATCTTGGAAATGATCTTGCCCAACCCCTTCATTTCACAGATAAGGACAATGAGACTCCAAGGGATGAGTGGTGTCTTGCCTGAGGCCACAGAAATAGTAAGTAGAGGGCTCCCACTAGGGCACTCCAACAATAACTACATTCACTGTTCTTTCCACTATGCTGCCCTTTCTTTGATTCTGGCACAGAAAGTCAACTATAGCGTTAAACGGCTCAAGTGGCATGCGAGATACCACCTCAAGCTTCTTTAGCCTTCTTCCTATTGGGTTTTTGTTTTCAGTAACCCTATTAAAAACACCCTCACATACCACCCCCCAAGAATTACTGTTATGATTTAATAAACAACAGTCATAGAGTTTAACGACCTTGTTCAAACCATGTAATTATAGTTATCAAGGGCACACAAGCATTTCAAAGGAATGGATACTTCCTTCATAGGTTTCGCCTCAGTCTCTAGGAAGTGATGCTGAAAAAAGAACCAACCAAAAAAAAATCCAAAGGGGAAAATCAAAGCTGGGGAAAAAAAAAACCAGTCTTCAAAAAAAGAAAAATTTTATAATGAGCAGGTCCCAGATCAAACAGATAGAAGTACTTTAGTTACATCCACTTCACAGTTTGCATGCATTATCTAATTTAATCCTCAAAACGACCCTATAAAGTAGACAGGGTAATCTCTCGGGATCATCTCCACTTTAAAAAGGAGGGAAATCAGGTTTAGAGACATGAAGTCACTTGCAATTATATGTAGAAAAGTAGTAAATCTTGCTCATGTTATCCCCTCCCGTAGATTTTAAGCTCCTAGAAATCAGGGACTGGTTTATTTTGGACCTTATGTCTCCAGCACCTACTACAGTGCCTGGCACATAGTCTGTGCTTAATAAAATGCTTGTTGATTGATTACCTAAGGTCACAGAACTAGAAAGAGTCAAAATCAGGACTCAAATGCAGGATTTTTTTTTGACAGGGGGTAATGCAGGGCATTTGGGGTTAAGTGACTCGCCCAAGGTCACACAGCTAGTAAATGTGTCAAGTGTCTGATGCTGGATTTGAACTCAGGTCCTCCTGACTCCAGGGCTGGTGCGCTACTCACTGCACCACCTAGCTGCCCCTAATGCAGGATTTTTAATTCCAAATTCAGTGTTCTCTCCACTATACCATAACCATTCTATTTTATAGGATGATATGATTTGGGGCTGGAAGAGATCAAAAGAGGCCATTCAATCTGATGTTTCATTTTACAGATGAGGAAACTGAGGCACAGAATGGCTTATGTGACTTACTCAGGGCCACATAGATAGCAAGTAGCTGAGGAAGGATTTTAACTCAGTTCTTTTTGATACCTGGGGCGGCTAGGTGACACCATGACTAGAGCACCATGCCTGGAGTCATGAAGACCTGACTTCAAATCTGACCTCAGACACTTACTAGCTGTGTGACCCTGGGCAAGTCACTTAGCCCTGTCTGCATCAGGTTCCTCGTCTGTAAAATGACCTGGAGAAGGAAGTGACAAACCGCTCCAGTATCTTTGTCAAGAAAATGACTCAACAACATTTTTCTGACACCAAGCCCGGCACTCACTCCATTATAACACCTGGCTACCTCTGAAACTAATAGCGTTAATCTAATGCTCTATTGTCAATATAATGTTTTATTATTAGTGTTGCTTAATAATCTTTGTTTCTATGAGATACCCTGAAAATCTGTCCCCAGTGCCTTCAAAATTACATCACCTCCAGCATGAGTTTCTTCTCTGTGCGTTCAATTTACCCAATCACTCTTCCTGACTTTAATTTCTTAAGGATCACTTGCTTTCTCCTACAGCACGTGGGGGATTGAGGTTTGGTGGTTCCACTATCATCATCGTTGATGAGAATAGATCTCTAGAGAAACATAGACAAAACTGTTCCATTTATATCTTTTTGTTATCTTGCTTCCTGCAACTTTAAATGCTCTTAAAATAATATGAGGTCGTGCGGTGGATAGAGTGCCGGGTGTGGAATCAGGAAGATCTGAGTTCAAATCCAGCCTCAGACACTCACTAGCGGTGTGATCCTGGGCAAATCACTTAATCCTGTTTGCCTCAGTTTCTTCATCTGTAAAATGACCTGGGGAAAAAAATGGCAAAGCACTCTATTATCTCCATCAAGAAAACCCCAAATGAGGTCATGAAGAGTCGGACGCAACAGAAATGACTCAACTGCAAGGACAACAAACAAAATCTTACGACTTAATTGGATCTCATGCTAATGGAATAAATCTAAAAAGGAAGAATCAACTAATTATGGAATATTTCAGGGCTCTTAGAAAAGATTGCCCATCTTCTTACAGGAAATTGTGACCGTGGTTCAGGTTACTAGCAAGAGCACTAGACATTAAATCAGATAACTTAGATTCGAAGTCTGTTTCTACTTGTTAGCTTCGTGATCTTGGACAAGTCACTGGATCTTAGTTTCCTTGTGTGTAAAACGAAGATAATAACAAAGTCACATTTATGTAGTACTTAAAAATCTTACAGTATTTCCATTACAACAATGCTGTGAGCTATATAGTATCAGGTCTCACTGCTTCCAGTCTCTCTCCACATAGGCAACATGGGTGGTCCGGTGGATGGAACATTAGGCCTAAAATCAGGAAGACCCGAGTTCAAATTCAGTCTTAGATACAAGCCATATAACCCTATGCAAGTCACTTAACCTCATTCTGCCCATTTCCTCAACTATAAAATGATTACCATAATAGTACCCAAGTCCCAGGGTAATTGCGAGACTCAAATGAGTTAATATTTGTAAAGTGCTTAAGCATAGTGTCTGGATAAAGTAGTGGCTTGATAAATTAATGATCCCTCTCTTCGTCCCCCTCTTCAATCCATCCTCCAATGGCTACCAAACTGATACTCCTAAAATACAGATCGGAGACCCTTACTCAAAAATCTTTAGTAACTCACTTTGCCCCTAGAATAAAACATTAACTCCTCAACCTGGCATTAAAAACCCTCCACAATCTGGCTCCCACTAATCTTTCAGTCCTGTTTATCAGACCCCTACTTGTTCTTTACATACCAGTCAAACTCACCTGTTTCCATTGCACAACCTCCCATCTCTGTGGTTTTGCATAGGTATTTCCTCTTACCTGGATTACACTCTCTCCTTCCTTTTACCTCATATCACCCCAGATCCCTTTTTTAGTTGCCACATGGGGGGGGTTTCCTGATCCCCTCAGTAATTTGTGTTCTTTCCCAATTGAAATGACTTTGTATTAATTTGCTGATGTTTTCCTCTTTTTTTCCTTCATTTCTGTAAAGTGTGTGCTCTCTATGTAAGATATGTACATCCACATGGGATGTCTAAACATATATACAGGTGGCTCAGAGGAAGACATTAACAGGTATTTATAGGCTTTTCCCCACCCCTCTCCAAAGGAGACTGATTTCTTCCTTGAGGAGAACAGTAGAATGGGCCATAAGGCTGAGAAAGGAGTACCAGACTAGGATTTTATTTGTATGCCCCACTAAACTGCCTTCCCCACTAAATACTGTTGGTGTAGGGGTTTCCTTTAGAGCACTGGGCTTGGAATCAGGAAGACTCATCTTGATGAGTTCAAATCCGGCCTCAGACACTTACTAGCTGTGTGACCCTGGGCAAGTCACTAAATCCTGTTTGCCCCATTTTCCTCATCTGTAAAATGAGCTAGAGTAGGAAATGGCAAGCCAGTCCAGTATCTTCCTCAGAAAACCCCAAAATGGGGTCATGAGGAGTCAGATATGACTGAACAACAAAGAGATTCATTAGGTTCAGGACAAAAACCTGCTTTCTTAGCCTATATGTCTTAACAGAGGTGGGTGTCCCAAGCTTACACCCACCAGCTTGAACCTATAAAAGCATAATTAAAACTAAATAAAAATTTCTCAAATTTCTCTATCTTCTGAGATTCTGTTGAAAATCTCTATATAACTCTAAAGCACTGTCAGTCAATCAACAAACATTTATTAAACTTACTGTCCCAGGTATATGTTCACAAATAAGAAAATATAAGCTATATACAAAGTACTTAAGCACACAAGCACTTATATTAAGTGCTAATTATGAGCCAGGCACTGCTGTGCTAAGCTCTGGGGATACAAATATAAAGAATGAAATAATTCTTAATCTCAAGGAGCTTACATTTTAACAGAGGGACAAATGAATAGAAATGTAAGAACATACAGAGTAAACATAAAGACTATGGCCAGAAAGTATAACCCCTTCATCTCTTGAATGTCTACCCTAGGGCCCTTACAGGCCTAATTTGGTGGCTACCTCTCCTGGACCACTGTTTCAGGAATGGTTCACTTTACTCCCTACTTTGCAGGCCATTCTCCATAGCCTCAACCACTTCCTTGCCCCATCCCCAACCTCTGCCATTTCCAATCCTCTGCCATTCTGGAACCATGCTTAAATCAACCCTGTCATTGTTCCTGTGTATCAGTCTCCTCCTCTGTGGCCCCACTTACCATCCCTCTGACTTCCTGGTTCAGCAACAACTTGCCCTTCCTTGGCCACCTGTCTCCTAAGTGTGTTATCTTCTATTAAGCCTCCTGAGGGCAGAGACTGTCTTTACTTTTCTATTTGTATCATTAGCACTTAATATAGTACTTAGCACATAATGAACACTTAATAAATGATTTTTTTTAATCTATTCAAACATATAAAGTAAATATAAGGTAGTTTGGAAGACAGGCCACTACAGTTACTGGGATTGGAGCCATAGAACTGCAAGGGATTTAAGAGGCCCTCTACTAAACCCCTTCATTTTACAGTATAGGAAGCTGAAACTCAAGGTTAAGCCTAAAGTCAAACAAGTAACAAGTACTAGAAACGGGATCTGAACCCAGTTCCTTTGACTGCAGAGCCAGGCCTCTTTCCACTGTACCATCAGAAAAGCCTTTCTGTAGTAGGTGGTGACTGAACTGTTTGGAAGGAAGAGAGGGATTTTATGAAGGAGAGAATGCATCCTAAGCATGGGGGAGGACAAAGGCATGAAGATGAGAGCCGGGGAAAGAAGATAATAAATACAAAGTGACATGGGGAAGAGGGCATTACCAACTACAGGAAAAGATGAATCAGAACTATGGGTCATTAAAATTCCACGTTTCCTGTCCCTAAATAAGAGTCTGCCATCTTGAGCTGAAGTAGAACCTTCCAGAAGCCATGGGGGGCAGAAAAGAGCTGAGGTGACAAGTCTGTGGTCTCTGTATCCAGCGTAGCCTTCTGTCACTTCATATTCCCTGTGTCGGATCTCATTTTCCTCAACACTAGAAAAAGCCCACAGCTGCTATTTGCTTTGTGTTTCTATTACTTTTTGTACCTGTTTTCCAACACTTTTCAGGTACACAGGGGCATCTTTTACCTTTAATGGTCTCATCTACCAAGATCCATTTCAGGAAACAAACAAACAAAAGAAACCAAATCCTACTAGTGCCAAATAGCATCATAGAATATTAGAGCTGTAAGGGACATTACAGAAGATCCAGGCTGGCTCCCACATCCGGTAAAGGAAGATTATCGAGCCAAAAGAGACCTTCGGGACCCTCTAGTCTCTACAGATGAAGAAAACAAGGCCAAGGCAGGTCATGACTTGCCACACATCACGTCGGTAGGAAATAGCAGAGAAGGGATTTGAAACCCAGTTCTCTGACTCTGGAGCCATTGTTTTAGCCACTGTACAGAACCACTGAGGCCCAGAGAAGGGATGAGACTTATCCAAGGTCACATAGGCATCAAGTAAATTACTCTAACCACAGCTGATCTGGTCTTCTCTTCAGATTTCCCTACTCTTTACAAGTTTTCCAAGGGCATCCTTCTCCAGGAATTTATTCATTTTAAGAGAAATTATTGGAATATATGGAAAAATTATTATTAAAATATTAGAAACTTGTAGCACCTCAGATGGCATCCCCCTGCAGCCAGTGCTCTCCCCCACTTTCTATTTTCCCCTGTCACTTTTCAAATTCAGTCTTTCTATCCCATGGTGAACTATTTTTTTTTATTCCCTAGACAATCATTTTCCACTACAACTCTCAACTTCAGTCAAAAGCAGAAAACAAATACAAGTGCAGAACATTGTACTCTGGGGGGAAATCTGGGTCCCAAAGTAACAAATCAATCACACCCCCCAAAAAAGTAATTTCCCCAAGCAGAAATGGGTAAGCCCTTAGATTCTATTATCATACACACACACACACACACACACACACATTTTTTTCTTTTTCAGGGAGTCCTTACTCTTTCAAATGTAATCCACAGACTACAAGAGAGATTACTTTCTTGGAATGTATTATTTTTTTGCTGTCCCCAAATGAGCAGGATCTCATTTCTCAAAACCAACACACCTAACTACTTGGATCCATGTCCATACTGCCACACAGGAGCTGTAGGATACCTCCCCTTGGTCCTGCTTCATCCCTTCAGCTACCCTGTGCCATCCGGTCATGGCAGCCTCTGTGTTTGGCTGGTAAGTTTCACCTATGGGGCCTAGAAATTGGTTTCTTTTACTTTTCTGTACTCATTTCCCCCTGCTTTCTTCATCATTATTGTTGTCACCTCTGTTCCCTTTGAGCCCAACCTCATGTGAGATTTATTGTCATCACAGCAGTGTGATATGTTTTCACATGCCCTTTCATCTTGAGATCCACAGAGAAAAAAAATGGCCAACTTGAAAGAATCCCACAACTCTACCCACCACCCCCATGGCCTTCTAGCCAAGAGATGCCCAGAAATAGATTTCCTGATTTATCAAAAACACCTGTACTCTCTCCCCCGTGACTTCTTGAATCTGATTTCACCTCTTCTTTCAGGGCAGCTTCCCCCTTTCCTCCATTTATTCAAAACAACTTTCCTACTTCATTTCTTAAAGCTGACTCCAGTTAATGAAATGAGAGAAGAAAATAAAGTTTCAATAAAACCATAATACACATAACACATTTTAAAAGTATTTTTTAAAACAAGATGCTATTTGTGTTTCTCTCCTAGAAGATAAGCTCCTGGAGGACAGGAACTATGTGGCTTTTTGTTCTCTTTCATAGTACCTGGTTTCTTCTGAAGGCTTGATAATTAAGCAACAAAAAACAAAACTTTCCACTCTGAGGTAGGTAGTGAAGGAGGTGCTGGGAAAAAGGGGGAGGGGGTGTGAGGAGGAGTGCAGAGGTATGCAGAGGAGGAGGTGAAGTTTGTAAAACCAACTGCACCATCATCCCCATTTTACAGATGGAGAAACCAAGAAATGGAGAGCTGAAACTGCCTGCCCAAAACATAGTGACTCAAACATTTAACGAAGGTATTCAACACTCCTGATCTGACTCTGAGGCTGGCTCCCTAGATGAGGGGCTTACAAAATCTTTAAGGTTGTAGAATTAGCCTTCAGCATTATCATAGCCCAAGTCTTTAAACCTTGGGATGGTATAGTGATAGGGTTCTGGAGAAGTAAAGCAGTGACAACGCCTTCAGGTGACTGAACTCACTTTCAGGGAATCCTGAGATATGCCCCCTAGAACTTTGGGTTACCAAGAAGCACATTCTGACATCCTAGCAACCACAGCCATGACAATATTCTAGGAAATGGCAGCTGACGTAGGCTCCAACATCCAGCAGGTTAGACTGTTTTGTTTTTTTGATGATGCTTGACTTTTACACTGGACCTAGGATGTAATTTGCTATATAGAACTCCCAGTGAGGAAACTCCCTTTACCAATGCAGATCAACACCTGCACTGCATTTAGAGTCTTAGGAGAGCTGCCTGAGTCTCAGAGAAGTTAAGTAACTTGTCTAAGATTGCACAGCTAGTGTCAGAGGTACAACTTGAACCCATCTTTAAGTCTTTCTAGTTTTGAGGCCAGCTCTTTTTTTGATATACCATGCTGACTCATCCCAAACTTGATGAATTAAAAATTAGGTGGGGTGAAAGAAGAAAGATGAACTCCTTCATTTATACTGCTTGGATGTCTTCAGTTGTTTCCTTTAATAGGAAAGGGGAAGGATGAAGCAATTTAACATTCATGGTGATTGATGAGCATACAAGCCAAAAACTTTCAAATTTAAAGCCCGGGAACAAAAAATCATCATGCCCCTTGAGTTGTCCTAGACAGCCGGATTGGACTTTGATAAGGCACCTTTTATTCCAGGGAACCCAGAGCACTTTCAGGACTAATCAGTTACATGCTGGTAATACAGTTCTTCTGCCCGTAAACAAAGCATCCATTATGTGCTTGCTAGAAGCGTTCACACTTATACTCTTGGTCATTATAATGATTATTCATCATAATTCCTTCATTTGTACAGCGTTATAAGCCCAAGTCCCCTCCCAGAACTGTAAAATAGATACAATGTGCCAATTACCCTAACTTAATTAAGGGAGAATGAAAACATTAGTATAAAAAGTTACAAAGGGAATCTCAGCTACTTGGGGGAGATGGACAGTGGGCAGCCCTCAGGAAAAAGCTAGGTGGATATTGATGTCTCTTTTGATCAAAGGGAGAAAGCAGCCCCACTCCAAGACAGCACATAGGCATCGTCTGCTGTGGGTCCATGTTGCTTGTCCTCATGCAAGTATGGAATGTATGGGCATCAATGTGTATGTGCTATCCCTCTTAAAGAATGTAAGCTTCTTGAGAGACGTTTCATGCTTTTCTCGGTACCCCCAGCGCCTGGCACAGAGGAGATACTTCATAAATGCTTGAAGGATAGCAGGATTGCTGATGGATGCATAATTGTCGGGATGGGTACCATCCCATCCAAAGGGCCACACTCCTCAGAGCCTCAAATAACTGCAGATTTTGTGCAAATGTGCCTCAGCTCCAATATTGTAGCAGAGAGAATTTCAAGGGATCTGTCGCCCATGAGATATGCACAAGGCTATCTTCACATTTTATGGCTCAGGTGATTGGTAAAAAACAAAAAGTGCTGGATGTGTATTATGGACCCACAGCTTTTCTTTCTACATTTAAGCCATTATCCATGAAAGAGGAGAAAAAAAACAAATTCTCCCTTTGATCTGCCTCCACACCCACATGGGACTTTTGTAAGATCAACGGGTCACTTTTGAGGGTAAGGTAAAAGGAGGCTTCTTCAAAGAAGGGAGGCCTGAAGTAATTGGATACCAGTCTTGGAATCTGCTCTGCAAAGGGAAGCATAGAGTAAGCAACCTGAAATTAAGAAGGATGAGCATGGAGGGAATATGAGAGCACTGCCGCAAGAAATATATATGCATACATATATAAATGCAAAACATAATTAAATAATCTGAAAGCTCTGTTTTGCTCTCAAAGCTATTTGCAGGGGGAGGGTGCGTTAATAAATACAGCCCCGGTGAGGTATGACATCTGGGAAAAAAAGCAATATATTAATTCTCAGATCAATAGTTTGTGAAATGCCTTTTTGCTGTCCCAAGTGTGTGACTGTTTCCCTGATAAGGAATGATTTTCTTCCAGTTAAGGGCAACCACCACATGATGAGATTACTCTCTGGAGGGTGGGGAGGGGAAAGGTAGAGGGAAGGAAGAAATAATAGCAGAGGGGAGGGTCATTTAGGAGCCAGCATCACAGTTTCCCTCTGGACTCCCTGTCTGATTCCATTCTTTTTTCAGCAATACAGAAACACCCTCAAACATAGCCTCACAGTCTGACTCAGGACACTACTCCAAATAGAAAAAGGTTCTGAAATCTTGCTGTGTGACCCATCTATTGGCTTCGGTTTCTTCTTCTACAAAAGAAGAGGGTTGAACTATATCAGCAGACCTCAAACTTTTTGGTCTCAAGACCCCTTTACACTCTTAAAAATTACTGAACCCCTTCCTCCCACAAAAAGCTTGTGTTTACGTGGGTTATAGCTGTTCATATTTTGCTGATCTAGAAATCCAAACATCAGTATTATTATGTGTAACCCAGCCTTCTCTGGGCATGCCCAGTTCTTACGTGGAGGTGCCCTTAAGGGGGCTTTTGGAGCATATGCAATTTGTCCAAAGTATAATTTGCTACTGTGTGGTAGAGGATAAAAGAGGCTTCGGTTTTAGGCAATCTGGACATGCTCCAAAGGCCCCTCAAGGGCAGCTCCGTGTTGGGACTGGGCACGCCCAGAGAAGCCAAGGTTACACACAAAAAATAGATTTGACCTCATGGACATTCTGAAAGGATCTCTGTGGACCGTACTTTGAGAACCATGGCACTTTGTGATGGCTAAAGCCTCCTCCAACTCTTAAGATTCTACGAGCTCTATGGCCAAACCAGCAATAGAATCTAGTGTTCTTTCCACTCTATTTTTCTGTATCGTGATCACACAGAGGAAAAACAAAACAAAACATTGCATCTGGATTCAGAGGACCTAGGTCCAACTTTTGGATCTGCCACTTGTATGTTCTAGGGCAAATCACTTAATCTCTCTGAGTCTCAATTATGATCTCCTATGAAGACTCTTGTGAGTTTGCATCTTGAAATCCCAGCTCTAATACTTATTATCTATTTCTTTTGGGCCAAGTCACTCCCCCTCTCTGCCCTTTATTTTTTTCATCTTTAAATGAAAGAATTGGAGTCACTAAATGGTCCCCTCTAACTCTAAATCCTATGTTTCAGGTTATACCTCCATAACTCTCTTGCCCCACCTCCAGAATAGTGATTCAATAGCTATGCCTTTAAAAGCTGAGGATATGATCAACAACAATAAAAATAAACATTTACTAAGCACCTATTTTGTGTAAATAGAACAAAAAAATTCCTGCCCTCAAGTAGTTTTCATTCGACTTCTGGGGCATATAGGGCAGCATGTGCATAAACACAAATTCAGTACAAAATAATTTTGAGACAGAAAGTGGACCATTTTCTAGGGAAATGGAGAAAAGTTTTATGTAGGAGATGGTGCCTGAGCTGTGCATAGAAGGTAGTCTATGAGGCTGAGATGAGAAGGAAGTCATTCCATACAGAGGATAACTTCCACCAAGGTACAGGGCTAGAAGATGGAGTATCACATATGGGGAACAGCTGGTAGGCCAGTTTGGCTGGAACATGGAGGATGTGAAGTCATATCCAATAACCCTAGGAAGAGAAGTTGGAGCCAGATTGTGAAGGGTTTTAAATGCCGAACAGAAGAGCTTTAATGTTATCCTAGAAGCAATAGGGATCCACTGAGCAGGGAAGCGATATGGTTAGACCTATACTTTAGTAAGCTTATTTTAGTAAGCTGTGTAAAGGATGGCTGGAATAAAGGAGTAACTGAAAACAGGGAGACCAATTAGGAGAATATTGCCGTAGTTTGGGGAGAAGTAAGGAAAGGTTATGTAAGTGGAAAGAAGGCGTGAGTGCTAGATACTATAAAGATGGGATTGCCAAGACATGGCAACTTATTGGATTTAGAAGTGGAAAGAAAGAGAAGAGTCACAAAGGACTCCAAGGTGGTATGAATGAGGTTGATCCACAAAGATGGTTTCAAAGTGTCCCTGAAGTCAAAATTATTTTCATATGTAACCCAGGCTTCTTTGGGCATTCCTAGTTCTAACATGGAGGTGCCCTTGAGGGCCTTTGGAGCATGTCCAGATTTCCTAAAATGGAAGGCTAAACGAAATGGGAATAGTGCTATCAGGAGAAATGGGGAAGTTTGGAAGTAGGGTGGATTTAGGGGGAAATATAATGAGTTCTATTTTAGGCATGTTAAATGGAGAGGCCTTTGGGACATTTGGGAGAAATATCCAGTAAGCAGCTGGTAACATAGGACTGGAGCTCAGTCTAGAGATTAGGGCTGGATGTAGCTAGATTCGGGATCCATCTGCAGAGGTAACAATTGAACCTATAGTAAGGTATGGTACTATCAAGGGAAAGAGTATAGGAGGGAAAGAAGAGAGGAAAGGAGAAAAGGAGAGGGGGAGAAGAAAGAGGATGGGGAAAGGAGAGAAGAGAGGAGAGGAGGGAAAGAAGAGAGGAAAGGAGAAAAGGAGAGGGGGAGAAGAAAGAGGATGGGGAAAGGAGAGAAGAGAGGAGAGGAGGAAAGAAGAGAGGAAGGGAGAAGAGAGGAGGGAGAAGACAGGAAGGAGGGGGGAGGAAGGAAGAGGAAAAGAAAGGAAAGGAGAGAAGAGGAAATGGGAGGGAGAGGAGGGATGCGGAGCCTTTAGGGATGCCTAGACTTAGTGGGCATGAAAAGAACCATGATCTAGAAAAGGTTAGCGAGAATGAAAGGTCAAGCAGGTTGGACAGGAACTAATAGAGAATAGTATCCTTGAAGCCAAGAGAGGAGAGAATATTCAGAAGGGGAGGAAGTTTCAGAGCAAGACTGAGGAAAAACCACTGGATTTCACTCTCTGTGAGGTTACCAGTAAGGTTGTAATATTACTGGTAATCCTGTAGAGAGCAGTTTCAGTTGAGTGATGGGCTAAGAAACCAGATTGGAAGGGATTAAGAAGTGACTGGAAGGGGAGGCAATGGAAACAACACCGTTTTCTAGTTTAGCTATGAAAGAGATAAGAGATATAATTATAGATCTTGATGGAGTGGAAGGTTCAAATGCAGGATCCTTTTTTTTTAATAGAGAAGACTTGGGCATTTTTGAAGGCAGTTGAGAAGGACCCAGTAAATAAGACGAGAATGAATATTAGAAAAAGCAAATGATGGAAGAGGGCAAATTCCCAGAGGAAGAGGGAGAGGATGGGATCAATAGCACAAGTAGAGGGATTAGCCTGGGCTAGAAAGTCCACCAAAAAATGGAGCAGAGGATAATTAAATGAGGGGTGAAGAAGTGTTTTGAGTTGGAAGCTCAAGACAAATGGCAACTAATTTCTCAGTCAAATAAGAGGTGACATCCTCTGTTGAGAGTAAGAAGTGATATTAATAGGTCTGCTCTTCCAAGTTTCTAAGATTTCATGATCTTATACACTTGGACCATACTTCTCACATTTTATTTGTCTTCTTTCTTAGTTATTGTATTTGTGTAGTGCCTTTCCCCTAGAAGAATCTAGGGAATTGTTTTTTGGAGAATCAAAAATTAGAATAAACAGGAATGGAGAGAAAAGTTGAATAGGAAACTAACAAAAGTGGATACCAATGAGAGGGGTAGGTTGTTGAATAAGAAGTGCTTGCAATGGAAAAATCAAATCTTTAGGAAGAAATCTATAAAACTCCTAGGATGTTTCCTATCAGGCAAGTCATGATACACTTCTGAGTGTAGAGCTGATTGATTTTCTGAGTGGAGGGACATGAGGCTTAAGGCCAATTTGAGTAAACTCATTGCTCCTTGCCAGAAATGAAAGAAAGGAAGGAAGGAAGGAAAGAAAGAAAGAAAGAAAGAAAGAAAGAAAGAAAGAAAGGAAGGAAGGAAGGAAGGAAGGAAGGAAAGAAGGAAGGAAGGAAGGAAAGAAGGAAGGAAGGAAGGTAGGAAGGAAAGAAGGAAGGAAGGAAAGAAGGAAAGAAGGAAGGAAGGAAGGAAGGAAGGAAGGAAAGAAAGAAGGAAAGAAAGAGAAAGAAAGGAAGGAAGGAAGAAAAGAAAGAAAGGAAGGAAGAAAAGAAAGAAAAATAAGAAGTTAAACAAGCTTATTTCAAGAGAAATGACAAAAACTATATATTGTACAGACATACAAATATACACAAGAATTTTATGCAACCAACATGTTTTTGCCATCAACCAACCAACAAGAATTTATTAAGCAACTACTAAGTGCCAACTACTGTGCTAGGTGCTGGGGAATTAGGTAGATAGATTGATAAGTGTAAGGACAGATAGATGGATGAATAGACATATTGACTGACAGAAAAGCAGATAGATGATAAATGGATAGATATAAATGCAAGGAATGAAACAATCCCTTCTCTCAAGGAGCTAACATTTTAATGGAGTAGACAGCAAGTATTCAAGTATTTAGACAATATCTTCAAAGATAAAAAACAAAAATAAATACAAACTAGTTAATGAAAGGTAGTTTTAGAAGGAGGGAGCTAATAGTTTGGGGAGGGGGTGTTCAGGAAAGGCTTCATGCAGAATGTGGTGCTTGAGCTGAATCTTGAAGAAAGAGAAGGATTCTTTGAGGTGGAGGTGAGAAGGGAATGTATTCCAGGTATGGGAGATGGCTCTCAACAAAGGCTTGTGTTTGTCCTTTGTTTTCAAAGAGGACCATGACATCAGGAAAAATGATGACATGACTTGCAGTTTGAGTGAGGGAGGGCTGTGCAAGGTCACCAGCCTCACTTTCTCCTCCAGAGCCATCTGGGTCCAGTGGCCAGATACTCATCAGGATGACTGGAGATGGCTCAGGATGCAAAGGGAGACCCTGGCCCTTTTGACCTAAGGTCTTTTCAGGTTCTCACTTTGAGTGAGGTAAGGCCAGTCAAGGGATAACCCCTTTAATCAGAAGAAAAAAAATCAAACTGGGAGGGAAAGATCCTCAGGATTGCTAAGTCAAAAGACAAACAGTTACCATTGACATTCAGTCTGAGCCAGGAGGGCCCAAAACATAGCCATTAAGTGGAGCTTGTGCAGAGACCTATTGTGGTACAATCTATGAACTTAAGAGTGAAATGGTTGAGAAAAGAGAAAGAAGAAAGACAGAAAGGAAGGGAGTAAGGAAGGAGGAGGGAAAGAAGGAAGGAGGGAAGAAATGAAGGAAGAAATCTAGCCAGTAAATCCCAAGTTAACTGGGGAGCTTTTGGCCATCAAAATTTACCTTCCTTTGGAGAGGAGAAGGAGAGGCAGAAAGGCAGAAAAGGGGGAGATAGTGTAGCTCCAACAGAGAGAATGCCTTGGGCAATGGTTAGGAGGTCAGAGGATACAGACCAATTCTGTCAGAATTAAAAGTGCTGAAGGCAAAAAAAAAAAATGCTGAAGGTGATTGCAGGTCATATCTAAAGAGGCTGATGGAGAAAAGGAAGAAAGAGGAAGATATTGGATGTTCAAAAATGTAGCCCTATTTGTTTCTCATCTTTCTTTGGGAAAGTCTTATGTTTTAATTTCTCAAATGATTTTGGCTGTAAAGCGTATGAGGAACTTCTTCAGAAACGACTTAAGCTCCTGCAGGAAACGATGGCCCATACTTTGGGGCTACCAAGCTCTGCTTCCGAAGGAAGAGGACAGAAGTGTGCTATTCCTTTGGGGCTGTGCACAACTCAAATCCATGTGCATTCGCAGGCCTGCTGAAGACAGTAGGTCAGCCCAGCTTTCTTAAACCAAGACATAGACAGCCTAAAGCTTCCAGGGGAGCCCCAAGCAGCCATGTCCTTCTCCTCCTCCCTCCCCACCTTTCACCACCCCCATCCCCCATTCTCGTCTTTGCTCTAGCTTTTTCTCTCCTTGCGTCTCATTTCCCTCTTTCGCCAGGGTAATTCTGGTTCGTTCTAAGTCCCTCGACAAATTCTCCTTCAGATGTTAACAACTTTTTCTCCCCTTTCTTAATCTTTTTTTTTCTAACCTTTTGCATTTTTTTCGTCTCATTTCCTGTCTGGGTTTTGCATTTCCCTCCCCCGCCCCTCCCAGCCTATGACACACTTTCTTCTTTTTTAATCCTTTTTCCCCCTCTTTGCTCCAAGCTCATTCCTCAGGGCCTTCGCATAAGCCCCCTACCTCTCTTTCCTTCTCCAACGGCCCCCCCCCCCCCCCCGCTCCCATCTGCTCTCCCTGGAGCCCTGGGCGCAGCGCTCAGTCCCAGAAGCCCCACCACCCCACGCCAGCCTCTCCCATCACCACTGGGTTTGAAGAGGCGCCCCAGCCCGCCCGTCCTCCGATAGGAGGGGCGGGGGGCTCTTCGAGGAGGTCTGGGCCTGAAGGAGCCAGCCAGTGCTGGGGCATGTAGGAGGAGCGCCACTGACCGAGACCTGGACCTCCTGCGAAGCGCAAAGCATGAGTGCTCGAGGTAGGAAACCCCGAGACCGGATTGGGGGCGCCGGGGCTTGGCCGTAGTTGCCCCAGGCAGCGTCTCGGAGGGTGGAATGTCTGGGTCGCGCCCCACAATCCTTCCTCTGAGCCCCCAGTATCTAGGAAGTTATTTCTGAGTTTGTCTCTTTACTTCGGTCTCTGTCTCTGTGTCCTCTGTCTCTGTCATCCTCTCTGTCTCTTCCCCATTCTCTTCTTCCTCCCCTTCTGTAAGAAGAGAGGGTCAAGTTACACTGAAGGGGACCGAGGGGTGAAGTGTGGGGTGTAGAAACTGCCGGGCGAGGAACGTCCTCCGTGCACCTGCCCGCGAGGGAAGCAAAGTCCTCAGACATCCCGGAAGCCTGAAACTTTTGAGGACTCAGACCAGGGAGGTGCGGGGCGATCCAAAACTTGGAGAAACTGAGAAAGTCCTGGACTTGACGGCAGCCGGCCGCTGACCTTCTGTGGGGGAGGGTAGAGATTAGTTACAGCCCCCGCCCCTGTCCCTACCGTTGGAAAAGACTGAGGGCTTGTGGGAAGCCAGACTTGGGGCTGGGGGCGATGCTTCAAAGCTGAACTTGAGAGCTGTGGGAGCGGCTGTGCTCCTTCAGAGTGCGGGTCCTTCCGCCTCCCAGAGCCTTCCAGGACGAGGACTCGGGCAACGATTTAGTATCACATAGCATCTTTAATGCTGTTTTTTTTTTTTTTCTGCTGACATTTGCCCCTGTACTGAAGGTGGATATGGATTAACCCACCCAAAAGAAGCGAGTCGGCTTGGCACTTTCACCTAGTGCAGAGGCCTGGGACCAAACTCCCTCGGGCTATGTACTAATTAAGTTATTGGGAGTTTAACTAGAATCCTCTACTTCCTTTACCCCAATCTCCAGCTCTACTTACCCTCAAAAAAGGTGTGAGGAAACGATAGCGCAAACCTCGAAATCAGGGGATAAACTGGCAAACGAAAGTCTATCATAACAGTCTTGTAAAACCTTGGTTGAAAATTGGGAGGGGTTTGGCAGATCAGGATGAAAGTAAAGCACCCTCATCCTCAGATTTGTCAGTGATATCAACCTAGGAGCACGATAGATAGGCAATGTCTTAACAGATGAGAACAAGAGGCCAGATGGAATGAATGAATGAAAAGCATCTATTAACAACTTCGTATGTGTCAGGCTTTTTGCCAATCGCTGGGGATACAAAAACAAAAATTAAGACAGTTTCTGCCCTCTAGGAGCCTACGTACATTCTAATAATAGCTATCATTTATGCAATGCTTTAATGTTTGTAATTTGTTTTACAAGATTATCTTATTCTATTCTCACAACTCTAGGAGATATGTGCAATTGTTATCCCCATTTTGCAGTTGAAGAAACTGAGGCAAAAAAAAAAGGTTAAGCGATTTGCCCTGCGTCACGCAAATGTAAGTAGGTGTCTGAGGCCTGATTTGAACTCGGGTCTTCCCGACTCCTGGCACAGTATGACAGGAAAACAATCCATATAGGAGAAGGCTTGCTAGAGGGAGTTAGGTGGTTTAATAGAGAAAGTGCGAGAGTTGGAGTAAATAAGTTCCAAGTTCAAAACCTGCCTCAAACTCTAGCTGTGAGAGGCTGGGCAGATCATTTATCCTCTCTAGGCCTCTGTCTCCTCATCTGTGAAACAGGGGGACTGGACTTGTTGAGTTGTCTCAGTTGTGCCCAACTCTTCATGACCCCGTTTGGGGTTTTCTTGGCTTGCAATTTCCTTCTCTTGGTCATTTCACAGATGAGGAAACTGAGGCAAACATGTTTAAGTGACTTGTCCAGGGTCACACAGCTAGTGTCTGAGGCTAGATTTGAACTCCATCTTCCTGACACCAGGCCTGGTACTCTAGCCACGGTGCCACCTAGCTGTCCCAGTGTTAGACTTAATGACTTCCAAATTCTAGCTCTAATCCAATGATGCTATGTTTTGGTCTAAGAAGTGACAGGGATAGTATTGGAGACATCACGCAGTGGAGAAGGAGTAGGTATGCCGCAAGCATTGGGATAAAAGAAGTTCTACGCCTAAGTTGGTTTTGTTTTTGTTTTTGTTTTGGTGTCACCCAAGCAGGGAAGGTATGACTAGACCACAGTTCGTATGGAAAATATGTGAGGGTTTTAGTGCACTGCAAACTCAATATGCAGCAACAATAGGGTCTTGGACTCAAATCTGCATGAACAGAAATCCTTGTTCTCCTGGTCAGGCCACATCCAGAGCACTGAGCTCAGATCTGGATGCTACAAATCAAGGCTTGATGTATTGTTTTGTTGATTGCTAGGCAGAAGAAAGTGATGGAGAAAATGTTAATAATGAAAATTAATCATCTGTCAGATGCAATCTTTTTTTTGAAGATCTAGTTGTTAAACATTTGCCAGTATATCCCGGGAGGACAGTGACCAGACCAGTGAAGTGTCTGGAAACCACAACATACAAGGATAAATTAAAGGAACTGGAGACATTTAGTATAAAGAAGGCAAGACTCAGGAAGAACATGATAGCTGTCTTTAAGTATTTGAAGGCCCATCATATGGAAGAGGGATTAGATTGTCCTGCTTGGTCCCAGAAGACAGAACAAGGAGCCACTGATGGAAATTGCAGTGAGGGAGATTTTGACTTGACCTAAGGAAAAATGTCTTGACAATTAGAACTAACCAAAAGTGGAATGGCCCGCCTCTGGCGAAATGAGTTCCCTGTCACAGTGGTCTTTAAATGGAGACTGGATGATGGCCACTTGTCAAGAACAGATTCCTCCTCTGCTATTTGTTGCACTGCCTCCCAACTCTGAGTCTCTATACGATTCTAGGTTCTTGCCATCATTTGTAGCTAAATAAGAAACATTTGATTTTAGGAGATGGAGAGAATTTCCTGATTCATAATCTGCACAGTCTTTTAAATACTTAGTCCGGTTTTTCCCAGGGGTGATACTTATTTGAATCAATAAAGCATTTTGGAGCTTTGACTGTCTGCCTTGCCCTGTACTTGGAACTATGGTGGATGTAAGAGGGATGAGTCATGATGGTCTCTGCCCCCAACTAATACTAATGCTTAGACGACAACATCTGCCACATGGGAGCAGGATATGTGTGGTGTAGTGGAACGAACATTGGTTTATAGTATCATTGATTTAAATCTGGAATGGCCCTTAGAGGTCTTCTCATCTAATCCCCTCATTTTGTAAATGAGAAAACTGAGGTGCAAATAGGTTGTGACTTGGTCAAGGTCATAAAGATAGTATAATGCAGAGCTAGGATTTGAACTGGGTTCTCTGCCTTCAAAGTTTACTTTTCTTTCCATTGCCCCATTCTACTTAGGTCTAGAATCAGAGAACAGTGTGGTACACTGGCTCTTAAGTCAAGGGACTTGGGTTCCCTTTGTACTTACTAGCCATGTAACCTCTGTGTATTTCAGTTTCCTCATCTGTAAAATGGGGGACTGCCATGTTGGGCTAATTGGTATCTGAAGGCCCTTCCAGCTTCAGCTCTAGAGCTATTATCCTATGATCTTAAAAGGGGGGTTAGATCAAGCGTTCTGCTGCTTATTAAATGATCCGCTCAAGGTCATACGGGTAGTCTCTCTGGCCCTCAATTAACTCTCTTATAAAGCGAGGAGGTTGGATTAGATGATCTCCAAAGATTGCTCCAATTCTAAATTCAGTGAACTTGTGATACGCTAATTAATTAAATGCTTTAGTGCAGAATTGGGAGACATCATTAGAGGCTGGAATAGTAGAAGAAGGATTCTTGGCATTCACAGGACTTGAGTTTGGACTTGAAAGGTAGGTAGGATTTGGATAGGTGGAGAGGAATGTGGAGGGTATTTCAGGCTATCTGAAGCTTACACCAGTTTCATTTTTGTAAATCTGTGTTTCATCAGGCTGCCTACCACCCTTTTCAGAAAGATCTGCTTAAGGGGATACTCAGAGGAAATTTGGGGATTGGAGGGAGAGAGGGAGAAAGAAAGGCCCATGGAAACCAAAGAGGCCTCAGAAGTATAGATAATCCCTTGTCGTACATCAAAGGCTAAATCAAATCAGGGTTTTTAGATGATTATAATGAAAAGAACCATCAAATGCCAAGTCTCCTCAAATCCAAGGGCCAACGGGGCCAGCTTTTAAAACACCTTTCAATGTTCCTTTCTCCTTACACATGTACTATAGGTTTAAGCCAATTGTCTCTCGCAATAGAGGTGACTGTCTTGGTCTGATGAGTCACGACATCCCTGGGGTAACCACTTCAACACAGGAAACAAGATATATCTTTTTCTCTTACAAATCTAAACCTGCCCTCTATTCTAAAAACTTGATCAAGGGAGAGTCAACCAATCAAGTCCATCTACTTAAGTGTAGGGACCTTTCCCTTGTTCCTGGATGTTTCCTGTGAAAGGTACCTTCCCCTCACCTGGCTGTGCCATCAGATCTATAAAGAGAAATATTTGGGTGAATTTTAAACTAGGGGCATGCAGAAATTTAAAGGAGAGATCCACCACAGTGCTACCTTAAAAACCCTTCCCTCCTACTAATCCTATTTCAAGAAAAAGAAAAATTAAGCCAAGTTTCTCTCTGGATTCTAGGCATCTCACAGGTGCACACATTCCAGACACAGGTATAGCTGCCAACAAACCCTCCCCTAACATTCTCCTCAAAGATTCTGCCTACGCCCTTGAGGTACTCCTCCTTTCTGGGTCAGTGGTTTTAATGGGGTGAACATTTTCGGGAGGGTAGCCTTTTGGGTTATGATTTGTTCAAGGGCTCAGGGATTATAATGGCACTGTCAAATATATGTAATTGGTGTCTGTGGCACAGATCCAATGAGTAATAAAAGCTTTTCTGTTTCAGCTTCCTCAGTCATTCCTCTCCCCCTCCCTTCCTCCCTCTCTCCCCTTCTCCACCTTCTTCTATCCCCGATTACTCTTGCCCCTCACTGACAAAGAATGAACCTACTACCAGTCTATTATACTATAGTTTCCCTGGGAAAGGTTACCCAGGCCCTCCTATGTTCTCAGTTTGGTAAGTGAATTACTTATATCTGGGCATTTATTTGGAGGGTGTCAGTAAGAGGAAAAAAATGGTTTCTTGGAGTCTCATGTATGATATCCTCCCTAAAGAAGGTGTTCGGTTCTCTGTGGAATTTCCATACCAAGGATGGGCAGCTAGTGGTGCAGTGGAGAGAGGGCCAGGCCTGGAGTCAGAAGGTCTCATCTTCCTGGGTTCAAATCTTGCCTCAGATACTTACTAGCAGTATGACCCTGGGCGAATCACTTAACCTTGTTTGCCTCAGTTTCTTCATCTGTAAAATGAACTGGAGAAGGAAATGACCAACTACCCCAGTATCTTTGGCAAGAAACCCCCCGAATGGGGTGACAAAGAGTCGGACATAACTGAACAGCAATAGCAGTGATTATGATAATAATTATAGTTGTTTACATGTTGTCTGCCCTAGACTATGAAGTCCTTGAAAGCGGAGGCTGTTTTTGTTAAGTTTTGTAAAGCCTTCTTTATAGTCCCAGCACTTATTAGAGTGCCTAACCTGTAGAAGATACTTAATAAATGCTTGTTGACTTCACAAAACTTTTTCCACCCAGCCCTATCTCACTTTTACGCCTGTGTATAACCTCTATACACTTCAGTAGCCTGGAAGGAACAGTAGCAATTTGACAAGGTAATGTAATCATACCTATAGCTGACATATAAATGGACTATGAGCTTTGGCAAACCCTGTACATATTTCTTAATTCAGCCAGAATTAAGAGCCTACTATGTGCTAGGCCAGGCTACAAAGACAGCCTCTGCCTTCCCGTGCTTACATTTTATGAGGAGAGATAACATGCGCATAACCTGGCTATGGGTGTATTTAAAGGAAACAAGCATTTGTCAAAGCACCTACTATGTGTCAAGCACTGCACTAAACACCATTATTTCCATTTTATTGTCAAGGAAATTAAACTTAAGTGACTTGGCCAGGGTCACCCAGCTAGTAAAGTGTCTGAGGTCCAATTTGAATGCAGGTCTTCCTGATGTTGCCCTGAAGCCAACTTAACCTGTGACTTCAGGGCCAGTGTCCACTACACTGTCTCAAGAAGAGGTCAATGTGATTGAATGGAAAGATTTAAAGTCTTTTCTGTGAATGTGAGGGAGTGTGTGTGTGTGTGTGTGTGTGTGTGTGTGTGTTTGTGTGTGTGTATGTTTGTGTGTGTGTGTTTGCGTGTGTGTGTGTGTGTGTGTGTGTGTGTGTGTGTGTGTATTATAATATATGAACACAAAGTAATTGGAAATTTTGAGAGTAAAGGCACTAGAAGCTTATTTAAGCCTCACAACAACCCTGTGAGGTAAGTGCTACAGATATTACGATCCTTATTGTACAGATGGAGAAACTGAGAGATTTCATGATTTGTCCCAGAGTCCACTGCCAGTAAATGTGTAAGATGGGTTTTCTTCCTGACTTCAGGTCTCATCTACAACTATGCCATGTTGATCCACGTCCATTCTCCTACTCGTCCTAGTGAATCTTTTTCTTGTAACCCAGTGGTGCCAAAAGTGGGTATCTATGTCAGTGAGTCGTAGCTTCTGCAGGGCTGTGCCTTTGGAAGTCTTCACTGGAACCACCCTAGTCTATGATGTTCAGAAAAGGGAGAGAATTGACATTTATTTCCTAGCTCTTTCTTCTGCTTTTTTTCCCCAACAAGTAGAAGGAGGGGGGAGAGGTGGGTTAGTGGGAGGTGGAGGGAGGAGGTCATTTCCCATGAGCTAGATTTAGCTATGAGCAGCTTTTGAAGACTAACAATTGTTGAATCATCCTGCACCTCACTCCCCAACAAACCCTTATGGCCTGGCTTCCCCACTGGCCCTTTAGTTCTCTATATGAGCATGGTTGCCTGGGGGAGCTTCCTCTCTGGCACACCCTCTGTTGAAGTGAGTTATGGTACCAGCTTTGAATGGCAATAACAGGCTGTGCCAGAAATCACAGAGGCCTCAGAGGTGCCATCCAATGGCAAAATGGATGTCCCATTTTTTGATCTAAGGGCAAACAAAAGCACAGTGTGGGTATTATTAGGGGTTTTATAAATTGTTACTTCAGTGAATAAATGTTAGTTTGAAGTAAAACTGCATTTTATTGACATTAGTATTTCAGTTTCTGCCTTTGAGTAAAGTCTGTGTAATTCATTGAGAGTCAAGGGAGGGAAAAACCAGGCATATTATAAAGGGAATTGAGTGTAGTTAGTTCAATTTCTAAAATAGTGAGTTTGAATAATAATGATACTGTACACTTTCTCACATATATGTTCTGTCTAAGGGTTCTCAGCTGCTTTTCAAAAAGTAACTCATTAATCTCTGTGGTGCCTCTGGGAATTGAGCAGTTATGCCTGTTTATTTCACTGATGGAGAAACTGAGGCATATAGAGGTTGGGCAGGACTTTTCATACCCAGGGCTGTTTTCTGACCATTCGAAAGCGTTCCTTCCCATGTGGTCAGAGGAAAAGTGTTGTGGTTTTTTTTTTTTTTTGAGCACTCTGGAAGTGCAAACTTTCTGACATTTTTTTTTGTGGGGGAGAGATAAAGGATGGGGGTGGAAAGAGATAATAGGTAAGAATTTTGAAGATGTACAAGTGCAGAATGCCATATGGCTGCTGAAGGAGCTAAGTGCTCTGAACGCCTAATGGATCTTCTCCCTTTTTTCCTTTCAAATTATATGGACACATTTTTCACTAGCTAATTTTGAAATATAGCTTTTTGATGCATAAAAAAGCCTCCGTATATTATAGCAGAGTCAGCCTAATTGGGCATATGAGACAAAATCAAATGAGATAATAGATGTGTAAGAACACTTTGAAAAGTATAAAGTGCTATAAAGATGTAAGGTGTGTACTTTATAGGCATATTCAGGTGGTCTATTTGGATATGTTCTCTGAATGGGGGCATATCATTTCCCCTATAATCTGGAAGAGCCAGCCCCACAGAAATTGGGAGCATCAAATAAGAAAGTTCTGAGGATTTTCTGAATATACTTAAGAAGGGCTATTCATTCATTCTGTCAATAAAGATTTACTGAGTACCCACTGAGCAACTGGTGCACGGAGTCTTGGACAGATGGCCAGCATGATCAGATCAGCCTGTTCTCCTCTATTATCTGCAACATATGAGAAATGGAAGAACTCTAGATATGGAAGTGGACTGTTTAGGGATATGATCTTAGAGCAAGCTTGTATTTGTAAGCGAAATGTTAAATTTTCATTGTGATCATTTACACCTTGGAAAAAATTAGCAAATGCTTACAAATCTGGGCTTGACCTGTTTTGTTGATTGTCTATCATTCTCATTTCTGTTCTCAATTTTTCCTCTACCTTTCTTATTTGGTTTTTAAAATCTTTTTTTAATTCTTCCAGGAATTCTTTTTGATCTTGAGACCAATTCACATTTGTCTTTGAGTCTTTGCACATAGCAGCAGCTCTGACTTTGTTGTCTTCTTCTGAGTTTGTGTTTTCATCTTCCCTATCACCATAGTGACTTTGTATTGTCAGATTCATTTTTTTTTTTGGTTTGTTCATTTTTCCAGCCCATTTCTTGATATTTAAGTTTATGTTAATGTTGGGCTCTGTTTCTGGGGTGGAGCAGATATTTTCCTAAGCTTCAGGTTTTTTTGTCCAGCCACTTTCAGAGCTAGTTCTAGGAGTCTGTAAGTTTTCAGTTCTTCCAAAGTGGTATGATCTAGGAGAGATGTGGTGAATGTTCTCCTGACATGTGCTCTGGTTTGTGAATGACCACAAGTACTCTTTTCTGCCATGGAACTGTGACCAGGGTCCCTGTTCCCATGTGGTTGCAAGCGATGGTGTGCTAGTGCTCCTCCTTGCCCTGGGACTATGACCCAGGACTTCAGCCCAGATCTGAGTGTGGGCAATGCAACAGAGTCCTAGACCCATTGCAAGCAAAGGCACCCCATAATCTCCTTTTGATCAGTTGTCCAACTCCCCTTCCTATCTGTGGACTAAGAGCTCTGGGAGCTGTTGCAGCTATTGATTCAGTTACTCCCAAGGCCTGCTGCTGGTTTGCTGGGGCATGGCTTGCACTAGTGCAGCCTGTGCTGGACTGAGCTCCATTCTTACCTTGGTGCAACAGACTTTTCCTGCTGACCTTCTAAGTTATCTTAGCCTAGAAAATTGTTTCACTCCGTTCTTTTGTGGGTTCTGCTGCTCTAGAATTCATTATTTAAAGTTGTTTGGAGGAGAATTTGGGAGAGCTCAGTCAAGTCCCTGCCTTTTCTCTCCCATCTTGGCTCCACCCCCATGTTGATTGTCTAGACTTAAGAAAGTGAAGGGGGAAAATGATAATAATATAGATTAAACTTAAAAGTGTCCCATGCATGTAGATTTTTTTCTAGAGAACCAGTTGTTAAACATTTACCATTATACTACTGGCCTGTACTTGTGTTATATTTTAGAGTTCATCCTACGTTCATTGGCAGATGTTATCCAAGCAATCAGAACATTGCTAGTTTGAGTATCCTATTGCAGACCTAGAGATAGCAGCTTACCCTTAAATAAACTATGGGGGCTTCCTTTTACCTCAAGAATCAAATGAATATAAATTCCTCTGTTTGGTATTTAAAGCCCTTCACAGTCTGGTTTCCAGACCTGTTATAAACCACTCCTTTTCAACACATTCTTTGGTACATCCCAACTGGACCACTCGCTGTTCTTCATATATGACATTATAACAGGTATCTCTGCCTTTGCATGGCATTTCCCCTACGCTTGGAATATACTCCCCCCATCATTTCTACCTCTTAGAATTCCTAGCTTCCTGCAATTTTTTTTATTGTTTAGATGTTTCAGTCATATCTGACTCTTTGAGATGCCATTTGGGGTTTTCTTGCCAAACATACTAGAGTGGTTTGCCATTTCCTTCTCCAGCTCATTTTACAGATGAGGAAACTGAGGTAAACAGGGTTAAATGACTAGTAAGTCTCTGAGGCTGGATTTGAACTCAGATCTTCCTGACTCCAGGCCCAGCACTGCATCACCAAATTTCCCAAAAAGCCTAGCTCAAATGTCACCTCTTTCTTACAAGAGGCCTTTCCTGATATCCCCACCTGTAAATGTCTCCACCCCCTGCTAATTACCTTGTTATTTATCTTGCATATACTTTTTTTTTTATGTATACATGTCTTTCCCCATTGAATGTAAGTTTTTTGAGGGCAGGAACTGTTTCATTTATATATTTGTATACCCAGGGCCTGAGGACCTGGCACAGAGTAGGTACTTTACAAATGCTTATTGACTGAATGAATGATAACTCAGTCATCCTGGGTAAATATTGGCTTATTCTGCATAAATGATAGAATGTTCCTGTTGCTACTGTATCTTTACTATTATCATTTACTAATACTATTCTGGAGACAATTACATGACGGCTAGGTGACACAGTAGATAGAGTGGTGGGCCTGGAGTCAGGAAGACCTGAGTTCAAATGTGGCCTCAGACACTTACTAGCTGTGTGACACTGGACTAGTCACTTAACCTCTGCCTCAGTTTCCTCAGCTATAAAATAGGGATAATAATAGTACCTACCTTCCAGGGATATCATGATAATTAAATAAGATGATATTTGTATAGTGCTTAGCCTAGTGTCTGGCACATAGCAGGTGCTTAAAAAATGCTTGTTCCCTTCCATCCCTCCCAAATGAACAGCAACATAGTACAAAAACAGCGTTGGACTGGGAGGCAAGACAGATGGTACACTGGTCCAATCTTATGTACTAACTTACTGTATGACCTTAAGCAGACCTCTTAGTTTCTCTGAAACTCAGTTTCCTCATATATAAAGTAAAACTAATAACACCTGCCTTGCTTGCCACCCAGTGATATTATGAAGCATGCCTGAGAAAACGGATGTAAAAGCATATTGAAAATTAAAAGGTGCCACATGAATATGGCAACGTGCCAACATGCCCAGGTGTTTGCCTGGGGTGGGGGGTAATTTGCATCAGTGAAGGAAGTAGCTACATAAATAAAATCATGGCTCCATCAGCTTCAGGTATTTCTGTGTAACAGTGGATTGAGAACTGCCCTTGGAGGCAGGAAGATATGCAACCAACTTTTTACTCTGACATGTACAGAGCTGGAGCAAGTCACTTAATTTTTCTCCACCTCAGGAAACTCTTTAAAACAGGAATTTTTAACCTGAGGTCCATGTACTCCCAATGGATCTGTGGATAAATTTCAGGGAGTGGGTGAATTTTTAAAAAAATATTTTGATGACTATATTTCGATATAATTAATTTCCTTTGTAAGCCTCTGTATTTGGGTTTTTGCCTTTAAAAGCATTATGATGAGAAAGAGTGCAGAGGTGTCACCATATTCCCAAAGGAATTAAGAACACAAAAAAGGTTAAATCTTGCTCTAAGACCATGAGCTGCAGAGAAGGTGCTGACCCGCATTGGTTGAGGAAGTTTGCTCCGTTGGGAGCTCGGTATCCCTAGACCTAATATGTAATGACCTCTACAGGGTTTCTTGTCAATTGACGTATCATACGATGGAAATTTGAATCCTGGCTTTGCCGCTTAGTAGCTGTGTAGCCTTGGGCAAATTTCTTTTCCTTCTTAGAGACTCAGTTTCTTTACCTGAAAAATTAGAATGACGTTCTACTATTTTCTAATAATCATAATTCTATTACACATTACCTCTCAGGGTTGCTTTGCGGCAAGCGCTGTATAAATGTTAATTACTACTTCTGTTCAGATCCCTGTAACCATTCTAATAAGAATAGCTTATATCTTTATAGCAATTTTTATAATCTATTAAACACCTTCAGCAACATTGTCTCAGGTCTCACAACACCTCAGGAGAGAGGCAGGCGAGGGGATACTCTCTCTATCTTGTGGATGAGGAAATTAGGAACTGAAGGGCTTTGTCCAAGGTCACTTAACTATTGTTAGAGATGGGACTTGAGCCCAGGTTTTCTGGTTTCTGAACTAGTTAGTACAATTCTTCTATACTAAGGGTATCTTTACTTGCTTTTTTGTGTTTGGGGGGTAGGGTAGGACAGAGGGGGGAGTTAGATCCTCTTTCTCTGGATGTTTTTTTTTTCCAAAAAACATTTGTTATTATAGACTTAACACCAAGAGTTTGTACTCCGTTTAGCACAATCACAAAATTGCCTTGGCATTTCCCCAAACAATAGACTGAGCTTTGGGGTTGTCCTTTGATTTTTTTTTAACTATAACAAAACAATGACTTTGGATGATGCTGGTGATGATTAGAAAGGTAATTAATGTGGCTGATGTATTGGCTGGGCTGTGTCTGTGCTCTGAAGATCACGGAGTCTTTAAAAACAAATGAGGCAGCTGAGGGATGGAAGCATCAGAGGCACTCAACAGCTCCTCAGAAAATATTCGAATAGTCCCCAGGGACTCCTGAGTCCACATCCTGTGTCCTAACCACTTGATAAAGTTACTTCTCTATAATGTCCATGCCATACTGGGGTGGGGGTGGGAGGGTTGGAGAGGGGAATCTTTCAGAGTGAAATTACCCTCATTGCCAACATCTCTGGAGCTAAGTTAATTCTCCAGTTGGGTAGTTAGGAGGCAATCAGGTTCCCTGAAGCATTGCTGGATGAATCCCCTAGATAATTTCTTTAGTGAGGATTGCTCCACAGTCTGCTGAAATCTACCAAAATGATTCTGCATTATACTGTGAAACTTTATCTGTCCCTGAATCTGGAGAGCCTCCCTTCTTTCACCTTGAACGCTGTGACAATTCTTTCTGGTTCTCCTGCTACAGCCCTAGACAAAGATCTCCATTTGCGGTCTCCTCCTTGCATTACCTTTTCCCAGAGACCCTTGGGAGCCATCTATCCTTATCCTGTTTGGCTTGGGAAAGCTTTGGGGCATTTCTTCTTGCCAGTGTCATATTTCTAGTCGGATTCATGGCTTGGACTCTTATTTATTAGTTTATGAGTTTTATTGTAATGAGTTTCATTTCCTTCTGTCTTTTACTCAGTTCCTTATTCTCCGGCCTTTGTCATGAACGATGTTGGTGCACTGTGAGACAAGAAGCACTGAAAACAAAAAGCTTTTTTTTATGAGGAAAAATCTGTGAAACTATTTGCTATGGCTCTGGAAACAGTGAATCTCTGCTCTCCAACCCTATTCCTCTACCGCCCCCCCCAACACACACACACACAAAGAAGTAAACAAATATTAACAGTCTCATGTTGAGAGTGGAATCACAGACATTTCCCCAAATGGATGTCTCCTAAACCCATTAGTGTCTTCTGCATTGCTCCTTTAGGGTTTGCCGATTCTGTAGGTGGAATCGGTGGCTATTTAAGAAATCTAAATTTATAGTCTCACCAAAAAAAAATCTCCCCCAGCAGCTTGCCTGAAAATGCCACCATGAAATTCACTCCTTACAGACCTTCTGGAGACAGGTGCCAAATTTGAATTAAACCATCTCTGTCTTTAAGAACCGCCAAGTGGGTGGGGGTGACACCTACATGAAGAAGGCACTTGCATTGGTAGGATCATAAATTTAGATCTGGAAGGGGTCTTAGAATCCATTTTACAGGTGAGAAAATTGAGGCAGAGATATTAATGGTCACATAAGTAGTATCTAAGGTAGAATTTGAATCCAGGATCTCCAGACTCCAAGTTCAGTACACCTTATCCACTACACCTTGAAAATAAACCTCTGTTTTGTCCACCTGTTTATTGAGAACTGCACCATTCTACCTAGTTCTTATACTCAGCATCTTCACTACTCAAAATCAACCATTGGTTATTACGTGTGTGTGTGTGTGTGTGTGTGTCTGTGTCTGTGTCTGTGTATTTATATATATTGACCTGTTTCATCTGTCCTTCATATATCTTCATACCTCTTGCTCTCTGACTTCCAGTGTCCATCATGTTCAGACTACAACTTACCTGTTCTGACCATAGATTGTTGAACTTTTAGCCCTCACTGGGGATGTTCTCCCAAACCCCACCAGCCCTAGCTGTCTCTTTCTGTTCTACCCAGTCTTCTCTCCACAGATTAGTTCCTCCAACAAGTACGTTTTAACTGGCGTAAACTATTACTTGAGAGGCAGCATGTCATGGTGGCTGGAGAGTCAGGAAGACCTTGTTTCAGGTTCTAACTCTGATACATCATGGCAGTGTAACCTTGAGTAAATCCTTTAATCTTTCCTTGCTCTAGGCAGAGAACTTCCTGTACCAAGGCAGGCCTTCACTTTCTAGTCTTAAAGAATTATCTAGAACAGAATTCTCAAACATAGGTATTGCAGACTTCAACGCTCCCAATGCAGCCAAACCAGATTAAAATATGATTGGGGGACAGCTAGGTGGCCCAGTGGATAGAGCACCAGCCCTGAAATGAGGAGGACTTGAATTCAAATGTGGCCTCAGACACTTATTATCTGTATGACCCTGGGCAAATCACTTAACCCCATTGTCTCAAAAAGAAAAAATATAATTGGGAATATTTAAGAAAATGAATAAGAATACAATAGAACACAGATAACGTTCCTATATGGTTTTCTAAGGCAATATGCAACCTAGAAGAATTAAAAGAATAAAAAAAGTCTCTGATCTAGTATAGATCCCTAAAGGCTGTGTTTTGTCCTTCATTTTCGAAGAGGGCCATGACATCAGGGAAATGAGGACACGACTTGGAGTTGACTTTGATTTGAGTGAGGGAGGGCTGTTCAAGGTCACCAGCCTCACTTTCTCCTCCAGAGCCATCTTGGTCCAGTGGCCTGATATTCACCAGGACCACTGGAGATAGCCCAGGATGCAATAGGAAGCCCTGGCCATTTTAAGGCTAAGGCCCTTTCATGTACTCACTTAGAGTGAGGTAAGGCCCATTCAGTGAATAGGCCTCTTTAAAAAGTAAGTCAAGCGATGGCCCCTTTAATTAGAAAAAAAGAAAAAAAATCCAACTGGGAGGGGAAGACCCTCAGGGTTGCAGTTCCAAAGAGAAACAGTTCGCACTGATGTTCACTCTGAGCCAGAATGGCCCTAGGATTTTGTACTTCCAGGAAGTAAAGGAGTAACTAAATAAGGTATCACATTGTCTGGCTGGGGTTGGGTCCTGAGGTTGCAGTTTATCTGATTAACCCTTTACCAACCCCTGCCCTGAAGCAAACAGCAGGGCTCTGAAGCAGATTGTTCTAAATCTTTTTTGGATGTTACCAACCACTTTGGCTGTCAGGTGAGGTCCACGGATCCCTTCCCAGAATAATGTTTTCAAATGCGTAAAACAAATACATTGGATTATAAAAGAAATAAATTGCCTCAAAATTGTCACCATACTGTCGAATCCTGCCTCAGATACTTTCTGTGTGACTTTGAGCAAGCCACTTAATCTCTCTATGCCTCAATTTCCTCATCTGTAAAATAGTAAAATTATAATAGCACCTACCTCCCAAGGTTGTTAGGAGGATAAAAGGAGATATTTGTAAAGAGCTTCGCAAAACTTAAAGCACTATGTAAATTTTAGCTATTATCATTATTATATTTTTTTTAAAAACAAGTTCATGGATCTCAGGTCAAGCACTCATCCTCTAAAGAAATGGGACTCAGATATATGTTGTTGACAGCTAAGCTTTAAAGACTCTGTGCAGAAAGGGGCCGAGTTAGAGTGTTGCTGCCCACAAACTCCCTCTTTTTATTACAAGCCAGGCAGTTAAATATTTATAAAGCACCTACTATGTGCCAGGCACTGTGCTAAGGACTGGGGATGCAAATAGTTAAAAGAAAAGCAGTCTCCGCCCTCAAGGAGCTAAAATCAATCTAATGGGGGAAAGCTGAAAGTGGAGGAGAATGGGAGAGAGGGAGGGAAAGTGCCCAGCCCTGGAGCATAATGGAGAAGTCCTAAAGAGTGAAGCCTTTGAAAAGTGAAATGACCTGGGCACCCTTCTTCAATGGAAGTTTGAGGAGGAACTCTCCCCTCCACCCTCCAATACTGCATTCTGGTTGTACAGAGGGGGAGCTCCTCCCAAAAATACTACTTTCAGCCAGTAGATCTTAGAGTTAGATCTCATATAAGGCAAATTTCTGTTGGATTTATTTGACACCCAGTTTGTATTTCCAGCTTACTCCCACTAATAATTATATAACACTTACTACTTGCCAGGCACTGTGTTAAGCATTTTACAATTATAAATTCATTTGTTCCTCACAACAACCCTGGGTAGTAGGGGCTATTATTATCCCAATTTTACAACTGAGGAAACTGAGGCAAGCAGGGCTTTAGTGACTCACTCCACAGAGTCAGTAAGTGTCTGAGGTCATATTTGAACTCAGGTCTTCCTGACTCTAGGCCTAGTGTTCTGAACCACTGAATCACTGAACTGCCCACAGAAGACTACTCCCCAGAGAGTGGATATTCTCTCATAAAGATACAGGCTGGAATCACACAAATGAGGCCATGAAGGAAAGGAACCCCTTAGATGATCCTGGGTACAGCAGCCGCTTGTAGCCTGGACCTTGTCAGCTTGCAGCGCTGAAGGGATGCTGAGATATGCTCTGTTTCTCCTAGAAAAATGCAGCCAGTCTGAGAGGATCACCCCTATCCACGAAACTTCGCTCTAGTGCTTTTTTTTATAGTCGGCTTTCAATCACTTTCTTGAGGCCACAACTAAAGGCCCCATGACCAGGCCTGTTCCATACCTGCAGAATTTACTTTCTACACTGACAGACCCTTATGCTATTGGGAGGGAGGTATGGCTATCACTGTTTCTATGGAGTTATGTTTATTCACACTGGGAGGGGATGAGTGGTTGGGGAGAGGAACCCAGGGTGGTGTCATTGCACTAGGAACAGGAGAAAAAACTCCCTCTACTAATACAAATGGGCCCTTCCTCCACCATTTGTATTCTTCTAGAGTTGCCTAAAGCACCGAGAGTAAAATGATTTGCCCAAGGGTCACATAGTATGTGTCTGAGACAGGACCTGGACCCTGATATCAGCTCTCTGTCCACTATGCCATGTTGCAAACTACAAGGAGAATGAGCAGTAGGGGTGGAACTGTGGTATGGGGCGAGACAAAACATGTCAAAGGCTGACGGTTCTGTGGCCTGGTACAAGTCTCTTAATCCCCCTGGGCCTCATTTTTGCTGTATAATCAGGTCAGACTAGGCGACCTATGGACTAGCCTAGGCCTTCCGCTGCGTGTGGTCCATTTGACATAAAATTGAATTCTGCTTCCTCTTCCATCACTGACTTGATCCTTAATTTCCCCATCAGTAGAAAGATAATTCATTTTTCCTCTCTTCCTTTCAAGGATGTCATCAAAAAGACAGGCAAAATGAGGTTCATAGAGAACCTGATGTTCCTTGGGGAAAAGTGATTCTCTAATTAAAGTCGTTTCTACCGTTAGTCGTTCCAGTGCATTGTGTTGCTGAACCAAACAGGAGCAGCCTCACATAAAAAGAGCTTGGTTTGGCTTGGGCTTTTGTGATGTTGTTTTTGGCTATAATGAGGAAAAGATGGGGATCAAAGGAGGAAAAGGCTGGTGGCTTAGAGGGGATAAGATGATGGCTGGTGACAGAGAGAAGGCAAAGCTGCTTACTTCTTGATCGACTTCTGTTTCTCTGCCAAGGAAAATAACTCCAAGGAAAACAGCCATCACAGAAATGATTACTAGGGAGCTCCTATTCCTAAAGCACAGGTCTGCCCACGCCATACTCCCCTGCTCAAAATGCTCCAATGGCTCCCTATTGCTTCTGGGATCAAACACAGACTGGTCTGCCTGGCATTTAGAGTTCTTCACAATTTGGTTCCCGCTTACCTTTCCACCTGATTACCTTACTGCTTTTGACAGAAGCAGCTAGCTGGCTCAGCACATAGCGGGCTGGGACTGGAGTCAGAAGGATCTGAGTTCAAATCTAGTCTCAGACACTTACTAGCTGTGTGACCCCAGGCAAGTCATTTAACTTCTGTGTCCCTCAGTTTCCTCAATTGTAAAATGGGGATCATAATAACACTTGCTTCCCAGGGTTATTGTGAGGATCAAAGGAGACGATATTTATAAAGTACTTAGCACAGTGCCCTGGCACATGATGTTCAGTTGTGTCCAACTCTTCATGACCCCCTTTGGGGTTTTCTTGGCAGAGATACTGGAGTGGTTTGTGCCATTTCCTTCTCCAGCTCCTTTTACAGATGAGGAAACTGAGGCAGACAGGATTAAGTGACTTGCCCAGGGTCACACAGCTAGTAAGTGTCTGAGGCCAGATTTGAACTCAGGAAGATGTCTTCTTGATTCCAGGCCCAGTGCTCTATCCACTGCACCACCCAGCTGCCCCCTACCCCCAGCACATAGTAGGTCTTAATAAATACTTATTTGTTTCCTTCTTTTCCTTTTTAACTTAGATTCCTGGGAGAATTCTCGAACATACTATTAAAGGGATGGTTAGTGACTATATAGAAGTAGCGATAGTGGAGCCAGTATGTTGTCACTGAAAACAGTGCCTATTAAAACTAGTCTTATTTCCTTCTTTTGACAGGCTTACTTTATAAAGTGAAAGATCAGAAGAGTGTTCTCAGTGTAATTTACCTAGACTTAAGGAAAGCATTTTATAAAATCTCTTATAGTCACCCTATGGAAAAGAGGCATAAGTGTAGGCTTGATGAAAATACGATTGTGTGTATTTGGAGTAGGCTGAATGACCAGACCCAAAGAATGGTTACTAACATCTTGATTTCACTTTGGCAGAAGGGCTTCAGTAGAATGCACCTAAGAATCTGTGTTTGACCCTGTGCTATTTAACATTTTTATCAGTGACTTGGATAAAGAAATAAATGGCATGCTTCTCCGATTTGAAGCTAACGCAAAGCCTTGAGAGATAGCTAACATTATGACTAACAGTCAGGATTCAAAAAAATCTTTGCAGGTCAGAATATTGACCCAAATCTAAGAAGATAAAATTTTATAGGATTAAATACAAAGCCTTAAGTTTAAAAAATTGACTTTATCAATACAAGATGAGGGAGGCAGGTTTGAAAAAGATCTGAGGTTTTTACTGGACCACAAACTCAATATAAGTCAATGGAGTGATTTGACAACCAAAAAAAATGTGACTTTTGAGCTACATTGAGAAAAACACCTTCTGAGCTCTGCCCTGGTTATGCCACATATGGAATATTATGCTATATTCTGGGAACCACATTTTAGGAAGAACATTGATAAGCTTGAGAGGGTCCAGATGAAGGTAACCAAGATGGTGAAGGTTTTCGAATTCATGCCATGTAGGAATTAGTTAAAGGAAACAGAAATGCTTAGCTTGGAGAAGGTAAGAAGACTCAGAGGGGATATGAACTGTTGCTTTCAGGTATTTAAAGAATTGTCACCTGGAAGAGGGATTGAAGTTGTTCCATTTGGCCCCAAAGGGAAGAACTAGGAGTTTTGGATGGAATTTGCAGAGAGACAAATTTAGATACCAAGGAAAACTCCCCAACAAGTAGAGCTATCCAAAAACAAATGGATGGACTCTATTGGAGGGTAGTAGGTTCTCCCTCAGTGGAGGGAGGTCTTCAAGAAAAACTAGGATGACCATTTGGTGAGAGTCTTTTAAAGATATCATTTGGACGAGATAGACACTAAGGTTCATTCTACCTCAGAAATTCTCTGATAGAAGAAGTAGATTTTTCAGTTAAAAAAAAGAAAAGGACAAAGATGAAGAAGCTTTATAGTCGTCACAAGGGCCCTATAAATTCCCCTGAACAAACACTTGCTGAAGAACTGTGGCAGCCTGATAGCCCAGAGCTTTGCCTTCATTATGATGCAGTATGAAGAAGCTGGATCTGTCCCAAGTCTATGCAGGAAAACATACATTATAGGCCTTCAAAAATAAAATGGGAGTTTCACCTGTTGACTCATTACATGGTTGCCTGTTGAATGCACTTGTCAAAAAAATCACCCGTGGGCAGTCAATGGGAGAAAATGGCTATGGAGAAACTGGAGTTTGGGAAAGAAGCTCCTTTGTTTTAGATGATCCTTTTTCTCCTTTTCACTATCCCACAGCCCATTGTTGTGAAGATAGTAGGATCATAGCTTTAGATGTGGAAGGGACTCATTTTACAGATGGGGAAACTGAGGCACAGGGCAGTTTTGTTGTTGTTATTTTTAAATGACTTGCCCAGAGTCATACAGCTAGGACTTCCTGACTCTGACTCCAGCACTCTAATGTATAGAAAATATTATGTGCATCTTAATATGTAAAAGTGAGCTATTATCATTAGTGGTTGAGGATATAGCCATGCAGGCAGGAGTCAAAGGGGCCGAAAGCTTTCCAACTCTGAGATTCTGATTCTCTCCTCTCTTTCCAAAGGTCTCTTTTTCTCTCCACTGTTTCAACCCAGGGTTCCTTACAAGTCCCAGGCCAGATGATCATGAGAGCTGTACTTTATTATTCTTATCATCATTATCAAATAATAATAATAGTCACGTGCATTTATGTGTCATTTGAGCATCTGCAAAATACTTCACCTATGTAATCTATTTGGTCATTATAACAACTGGGTGAGGTAGGTGCCATTATTAACCCCATTTTACAGATGAAGAAACTGAGGCTGAGTATAGTTAAGTGACTTACTCATGGTTACCCAGCCAGGAGACAGCTAAAGTAGGAATTGGACCTGTATGTTCCTGACTCCTAGTCCAGTGCTCTATCTACTGTACCAACCAGCTGCCACAATCACAGACCGTGGCACATCTAAGGGTTGCCAATCCTGGGAAGCCTGGCTTTGATGACTATGCCCCAGCTGCACAAGCTCAGTGATCTCTTGCCCATCTATTGGCAGACACCTCTCCCCTCCTCTCAGTCCAATTGTATCCCCCTTCCAAGTTGTCATTTAGCTGCACAAACATGTCCATTAGAAGACCTGCCAGGTTATCTGGCACCCAGTCAAGTTTTCCTGAAACTGCTCATTTAACCCCTTTTTGGAGATTTCTATTAGCACCACATCCTTCTGGGTCCTCTAGACTCATCTAGTAAAATCTCTTCATATACCTGAGCAATGATCTATTCTTCTGCTGTATATCTAAAAATCAATACAGCAACAGCTTGTGTCTTGTGCAGGTACCCCCAAGTTACCATGAACTCATCTTTCAAATTCTCATAGCAGAGAACTTCTCTCCTCCATCAGAAGAATTTCTCACTCCAAGGCAACCTTTTCCCAACTTCCCAAGGACATATCCTCTATTATAAAAATTAGGGACTGGAGCTTAAAAGTTAGCTCACACTGGCCAAGGAAGGTATCATCAGCCTCCATTCCCTCCACTTCTCGAATGTGGGTGAGAAGACAATGGCAGGGCGAGATAACGGCATTGCTTCCCTGGTGAGGACCACCAATGAAGCCACCGTATATAGTCTTTTGTGTGGGGTGTACCTGCTGTGCAAGAAGGCAAATAGCATGACCCATAAAATTTTGGAAACCATTCCAGATCACAAATAGCCTCTATCAGACCTTCTAGGGTTCAAGGGGGTAGAGCACACTTCCATAGGGTTGGTGTTCCTGTTGGGATTCCTTGATTTCCATTCCTACACCTCTGATATAGGACTCCTGGGAGAATAGGAAAGGGCTCAGAAGAAGGGGTTGCCAAGGACGTAGGAGTCATTGGTGCCCAACCTTTCAGGGATTTTTTGCACCCAAGACCATGAGCAGTTTATAGCCCAGCCTAGTGAAGGAGGGATCCCCAGCGACACATATATTATAAAGCAACACAAATACAGACACATAGGAAATCTACCCATGGACACCAGAGCCCCAGAGACTCAGTACAGTGTTCTGCCACAAAGAACTGGCTTTCTTTCTCTCTCTCTCTTGTCAAAACAATCAACTCTGTAATCATAATATAAAGGACCAGTTTAGCTACTCCTGCCCCCAAATTATAGCTCTCCGCTTTGATCTACTCCCTGAAGGAAGTTTCAGTGAAAGTGGTGCCCTCATTAGTACTATTAGAGACAGTTGCCTGCCTGCCTGCCTGCCTGCCTGCCTGCCTGCCTGCCTGCCTGCCTGCCTGCCTGCCTTCTTCCCCCACAACTCCATTGCCCTGCCTCCCTCATTGTGTTAGCATTTGGGGGGTAAGGCGTGGATCTCTAGGCATTTTAACATATACTAATCTTTAAATTATACGTCAAAGTAAGAAGAGAACTATACAAATTATTTCTGAGTCAAGAACTTGAATAGTAACAGTGGCCAGCATATGTACCTATATACCTTTGGGGTGTATGTGTGTCTTTCTCTGTGTCTCTCTGTCTCTGCCTGTCTTTTTGTGTTTCTCTCTCTCTCTCTCTCTCTCTCTCTGTATGTATGTATGTATCTATCTCTGTGTGTCTGTCTGTCTGTCTGTCTGTCTCTCTCTCTCTCTCTCACACACACACACACACCCTCCTGCTCCTGCAGCAACACTTTTGGAACACCCTGCATATATAGCTATATATGGGAGATCAGTTGGCATGGTGCCTAGAGTAAGTACTGGTTTTGGAGTCAGGAGGACCTGAGTTCACCTTGGCTAAGTCACTTCACTTTCCTGTGCCTCAGTTTCCCCATTCATCAAATGGGGATAATAATAGCATCTACCTCCCAGGGTTGTTGTGAGGATCAAATGAGGCAACGTGAAAAGTACATCCCAAACTGTAAAGCTCTTTGTAAATCTTAGCTATTAGCATTTGAAGGTTCACAAACTTCTTTAGAGTTTACCACATTATAATTATCATTTTTATATTGCTATAATGTCATTTATATGCTATTACTATATTTATTTATATTATATGTTGTATATATTATATATTTATGTCACAATTACTATATTACTATTATTATCCCCATTTTACAGATGAGAAAACAGAGGTTGAGAAAGGTTAAGTGACCTGCCCAGGGTCACATGACTATTAAATGTCTGAGGCACGATTTGAACTCAGGTCTCCTTAACTCCCAAGTCCAGTCCTCTGTCTTCTCTGATACTTACCTACTCTGGGTGACAGTATTGTAGGACCCTCCCTCTCATTGAGGAGGGAGGATTTGGATTGTTTTATTCTTGCATTAGAAGCAAGAGGGTCCTTTATTACTTGGTGACCCTGCTGGGTGTTTTGGAAGTTTTTGAGGTTTGCTATGGCTTTTGTTTTGACAGCTGCTGCTACTCTTCCTAGTAACAGGGCAAGGGGCTGAAGCAGAGTGGAAAATTGTGGAGAGATAAACAACGGCAGCATTTGAGCTTATTTCCCTTCTGCTTGTCATGATGAACTTTGGTCTGAGCACCTCCTCACCTTTTTTTCTTTTTCTTTTTCTTTTTTTTTGGTTTAGGGTTACCCTCATAGTAGGCAATGGTGTTTTCATTAGTAAGTGTGAGCTGGCGTCATTTCCATTGGTTCTTCACTGGAGTTGCCTGATACTCCTTATCCTTTTAATCTGGGTGTTAGTTTGTATTACATTGTAAGAGCACAACTTGAGGTTAATACCTGAGAGACTGAGAGTTGGGGAGCGCAAACTTTCTGGGTTCTGCTCCTCAGCACTGCCACTGACTCATTCCTCCACCATGACAGATCATTTAACTTCTTACGGAGATGCTGGGAGTTTTCATTACTAATGCTTGATTACTGATGATTGTGGAGTGCTTTACGTCCACCCTAGCTTAGAGGAGACCGTTGCCATGGAGAGCAATGAAGGCATCAGCTTTGGGAGCTCTCCAACAGAGGAAGCTAAAGGGTGGGGCCTGTCTGCCACTGGGCCAGCAAGAGAGAGAGAGAGAGAGAGAGAGAGAGAGAGAGAGACAGACAGACAGACACAGAGACAGAGACAGACACAGACAGAAAAAGGGAGGGAGGAAGGAAGGGAGGGAGGAGAGGAGGGAGGGGAAGGAAGGGTAAAAGAAAGAAACAAAGGGAGAAAGTAAGAGAAAGAGGAAGGAAAGGAGAGAAAATGAAAGAGAGAAAAAAGGAAAAAAGAGAAAAGAAAGAAGGAAAGAGAAGAAAAATTAAAAGAAAAACCACTCATATGTCTGAAGAATCTTGAGTACTGCAAATGGAGACATTTGTCAAATAATCCCTAGCCCATCCTTTGCCCCAGAATCAAACAGCAGTTAGCCCTAAAATCCTACAGAAAGAAAGAGGCACAAATATAGACTTGTATCAGGAAAAACTCCCTAACAATTAGAGTTCTGCCTTGAGAAAGGATGAGTTCTCCTTCCATAGAGGTCTTTAGACAGAACTTGTTGAGCTATGTTACAGTGGGGATTCCTTTCATGTAAGAATTGGGCTAGGTGGCTGCTGAGGTCCCTTCTGGTTCTCAAATCCTGGAATTCTGTGATTTTTTTCATGAGCTTTGACCCATAATCCACTCCAGATGCTTCTTTTCCACTTCCAAACCTTCAGTTCTACAACCTATATCCCAATCAGTGACCTTGACCATGAACATTGTGGCCTCTTACCTGTACCGGAGTTTCCTGGTGGTAGCATTGCCCCATTCCCTTCTCTTAGACAAGGAAGACTTTGGATCATAGATTTGGAGCTAGAAATTACTTTAGAGCAGAGGTTCTCAAGCTCTTCACTCGAGGTATCCTCAGTATCTCTAGGCCAAAAGAAATGCCCAACCATTCTATTGATTAAGTAGTTAGATCCAAACAACTTTATAAGTAATTCTGACCTTACAACTTAGGAGCCATTTTAAAAAATAATACACATGAATTGAAAGAACAGTTAGTATTTTTATTTCATTCTTCACCACAATTAGTTACTCATGGGGTGGGTGTGCTTGTTGGGTACCACTTCTCAAACCTTGGAATTAGATTGTACTCTGCCCCATTCATTGCAAAGGTAGGTCAAAAACAAGGAACAAATTCTTGTATAGCCAAAAGTACAAGCAAACAAGCCATATCTCAGACATTCAAGCACATCATCGAAAGGAATATATCATGATCTAAATTGTAAACTACCTTGAGCTAGTAGTTTGAATAGTATCTGACAGATGCCAAGTAGCTCTGGGTTTCCCTTGAACACTTAAAATACCCCACTTTGAATCTGTGGCATGGTGCCCCCAGCACAGTTTAAGAACCAAGGCTTTAGGGATCACCTTGTCCAACCCTCTCATTCAGCACATAAAGATAACACGTAACACATAACTGAAATCCAGACAATGATACTAATGATAATGATGATAATAATTAATAATTATAATAATAATAATGAACATTTGTATAGTGCTTACCATATGCCAGGCAGCTTTCCGAATATAATCTCAATCGATCCTCACCCAACCCTTCAAGGTGAGCGCCATTATTATCCCCATTTTTTCAGTTGTCTCTGACTCTTTGTGACCCCATTTGGGGTTTTCTTGGCAAAGATCCTGGAGTAATTTGCCATTTTCTTCTCCAGATCACTTTACAGATGAGGAAACTGAGGCCAATAGGGTTAAGTGACTTGTCCATAGCTAGGAAGAATCTGAGGCCAGATTTGAACTCAGGAAGATGAGTCTTCCTGACTCCAGGCCCAGCATTCTGTCCCTCATGTCACCTAGCTGTCTTGTGATGGTAAAATGACTTACCCATGGCCATACCTCCCGTTGGTAGGGTGAAGATTTAAACCAAAGTCCTCTAATTCCAAATCCAGCACAGTTTCTATTGTGCTCTGGCTTCTGCCAGCAACATGAAACTCCGACCTCAGAGTCCAGATGGTGGGAGGGAGGGGGAGAAGGGTAAAAGACTGAGAAGAGGAAAGTAATCAAGTAGGAGATTCTTAAGTAAAGCCTATTGAAATAGAAGCCTCTTAATGTTGCTTATCTTAAGTAATTGAGTCTCCATGCCTTTAATTACTTCACAGGATTGGTTCTTGAATAGTTCATTCAGACCACCTTTAAAGGTTGCCAATTGATCATATAATCACAAAGTGACTTGATGCATCCAGGACATTAATAATAATCGCTTTGTTAATAGTAATGGTAATAGCTATTATCATCATTCACAGTTGTGTAGCTCTTTATGGCTTACTGAGCCCTTGACAGACATTATCTCATATTTTGCTGACAACAATCCTGTGAGGGTGGGTAGAGCAAATAGAATTATCCCCATTTCATAACATAAAAACTGATGCTCAAAGAGATGAGGCAGTATGAAACAGGGGAACGAGCTTTAACATTGGAATCAAGGTCCAGGGTCCAAATCCTGCCTCTGACACTGGCTACATATGTGACATTGGCCACATCACTTAATGTCCCTGGACCTTATCTTCATTTGTAAAATGAGGGAGTTGTGCCAGGTACCCTCTGAGGTCCCTCTGATGTCCAGATTGATGATGCTATGATCTATGATGTTATTTGCCCAAGGTCACATAGTTGAAAAGGTTTCTGTGTCAGAATTCAAACTCAGACCCTGTGACGTCAAATTCAAGGCTCCTTCCATTGTACCGTACTAAATACATCAGTTTCCACCACAGAAAGAAAACGGGAATGACTTTGATCGATTCACATGAATGTACTCTGCATCATTCTGGATTATCCTCATCTCTGAAGCTACAACTTACCCCATTAGAATATTGTGAGCTCCTTGAGACCAGGGACTGTCTTTTGCCTTTTTTGTATCCACAGCACTTAGCACAGTGCCTGGCACATAGTAGGTGCTTAATAAATGTTTATCGATTGATTGATTATCTTGTTGCTGCTCTAAGCCCATGGGAGAAGAAAATAGAGTCCCTTTATTAGGAAAGATGTCTTCTTTCACTGCAGTGAATGTTAAATATTCCAGTTACCCAGAGTGCTGGTGCTGAAACCTCAGTAGAGATTATTTAACACTTAGCCCTTTGATCTCTGATGCTGCATTAAAGAGTTTGTTGTAGAAAGAGAACTTAATGTTCATGGATTCACCATCATCTCTGTCATCACCAACTCTTATGAGCACCTAGGTAGACGTGGAACTGAGCTAATTTTTTAAAAATTGGCACAGCCTGACCTACTCAGGCAGCTTTCACAGGTTCATTTTAAAGTCATAGAGGGAAGAAGCAGTTCTTGGATAATTCCCTAGTTCAGTTGCATGTTAAATCTAGTTTGGCTCCTTCCCTGCCTGGAACATTTCTTTTCATTAAAGTTAAAAGCTGATGTGTAACAGGTGTGCATGCTCTGCCTTTGGACATGAAAGCCATTCTGTATAAAATAAAGCCTTGATGAAATACTCATGTCTCATCTCCATCTGTGTAATCATAGATCTAGAACTGTAAGGGACCTTAGAAGCCATTGAATCTAGTGCTCTCATTTTACAGGTGGGGAAACTGAAGGCAAGAGATGTTAAGTGACACATAGCTGGTAAGTGTCTGTTGGGATTTGAACCCAGATCTTTTCTGACTTCAAGTTCAGAAATCCATCCAAGAAAGGCGTACTGCCTTAATTCATTCCCCTTCTATCTACCTTCTCACCCTCATTCTCTCTGCTCCATCAGAAATAGAGGGCAAAAGCTGAGAATTAAACATACCCTGGTATTGGCAAATATACAGGTAAAGGAGACAAGGCAGGTCATACTCAAGTGACATTTAGGGGATATTTGTACGTGTACATGTTGTCTCCCCTATTAGAATGTAAGCTCCTTGAGGGAAAGCATTATTTCGCTTTTGTCTTTGTATCCCCAGCATTTGGCACAGTACCTGGAACATAGTAGGCTCTTCATAAATCCTTGTTGACTGACTAATGGTGGGCCATACACAGTCGAATATTCTTTTGTCTCAGCTTCTGTAGCCCTCTGTAATGTGTCCCTGTCCTTCCTATCCAACCTATTTCCCACTGCTACACAACACATATTCACCACTCTAAACAGGCTGTTTTCCCCACACATGCAGTCTCATTCCCACCTTTGTGCATTTTCTCCCCACCCAGAGCTCTTTCTCTCTCTCTCTCTCTCTCTCTCTCTCTCTCTCTCTCTCTCTCTCTCTGTTTATCCACATTCTACCCATCTTTAAAACCTTAGTTGAAATACCTTCTCCTCCAAGAAGTTTTCTCTGGTGATTTCAATCCACACTGACCTCTTTTCTCTTTAAATTCCTCATCTATTTATAGTCAAAGAATCATAATTATGAAATATTATCATTGGAATAGACGAGACCAAATGAAGTCAACCTCCTACTTATCCTTCACAGACATTCATCCAGCCTTTGAATACCTCCAGTCATGGGAAGCCCCCTATCCATTGTTAGACAGCAGAACTAGAAAATAATTTCTTATGTTGTGCTACAGTCTCTCTCCTCATGTTGTGATACAATCTGTCTCTTTGTAGTTTCCACCCATTGGTTCTAGTTTCGCCTTTGGAGCATATTTACAACGAGTTTGCTTCCTCTTTTATACGGTTGCTCTAGCTATCAGCTGGCTTCCCTTTTCCAAGGTAAATATGCCCATTTGCCAAAACTTTTCCTCATAAGACAGGATTTCCCGATTCTTCACCATCCTTATCACTGTCACATGGATGAATGTTAGTTTGTCAATGTCTTTCTTAAAATGTGGTTCCCAGATCTGAATGCAGCATTCTAAATGGCATCATAGTGTAGGGGAGAGTTAAGATCGACTGAAGTCAACAAGCATTTATTAAGCACCTACTATGTGTCAGGCACCATGCTATATGCTGGGGATACTCAGGTTAAAAAAACAAACAAATTAGTCTCTAGTCTCAAGGAGCTCACAGTCTAATGGCGAAGACAATGTGGAAACAACTGTATATAAACAAGACATAGACGGAACAACTTGGAGGTAACTCAAAAGGAAGGTGCCAGCTTTAGGAAAGGCTTCTTGCAGAGATTTGAGGGAAGCCTGGGAAGAAAGTAGGCAGAGATGAGGATGGAAAGAATTTCAGGTGTGATGGACAGCCAATGAAAATCCAGAGTCAGGAGATAGAATGTCTTATTCCAGAACAACAACAGGGAAGCCAGTGGAGGGGGGAAGTTGGGAATAAACATTTATATAGCATTTACTCTGCGACAAAAACCATGCTAAGCATTTTACAAATACCTCATTTGATTCTTACAACAGTCTGTCAAGGTAGGGGGTGTTGTCACCCTCATTTTACAGTTTAGGAAACTGAGGCAAACAGAGGTTAAGTGACTTGTTCAGTGTCACACAGTTAATAAAGTGCTTGAGGGGAATAAGGTGTAAGAAGACTGGAAAGTTAGGAAGGGGCCAGGTTGGAGGTGGGCTTTAAAAGCCAAAGAGAAAGCTTTTTGTTTGTTCATTTTTCATCTTGAGAAATAAGTCCAAAGAGCATTGAGTCCAGAAGATCAAGGGTCAAATTTCACTTCAGATACTTCCTAGCTGTGTGATCTTGGACAAATTACTTAGCTTTTCTGGGTCTACCTTTCCTCATCCAAAAAATAAAGGGGTCACCAGCTGACCTCTACAGTCTCTTCGAAATCTATGATCTTATAATTCTGTATAGTCTGATCAGTACAAAATACAGTGGATTGTCATCTCCCTTTGGCTAGACATTGTATTTCAATTAATGCAGAGTTAGGTTGCATTAGTTTTTGTTTTTTTTTTTTAACTGCTGAATCACACAGTTGACTCATTCAGTTTGTGGTCCACAAAACACCCCAAAGCTTCTTTCCCCCACACAAAACAGTGCCAAGCTAGGTCTCCCCCATCCTGTGCTAGTGCCTTTGAAGAATAATAATTTAACCTCATTGGAGGACTTTGTATTTATCCTTATCAAATTTCATCTTGTTGGTTTTTAGCCTGTTGGCAATCCATTTTGAATCTTGATTTGGTTGCTCATATCAGCCATCCCTTTCAGCCTTGTACCTTCTGCAGATTTGATAGGTGTCCACTCTCTGTCTATCTTCTTCCCAACCATTGATAAAAATGTTGAATAGAATAGGGTCAAGGACAGAACTCTGTGACTATCTACCGGAGTCTTCTCTCCAAGTGTTCCCATGATCATTTATCAGCATTGCTTGAATATGTTTGTTCAGCTAGGTATGAATGAACCTAACATTAATATTACCCAGTCCACATTCCATCATCTAATCTATAAGGATATCTACAAGGAGGCTTTGTCAGATGCTTTGTTGAAATCAATAATCACCGAGTTGGTATGCCAATACATAATTATGTAGTGTTGCATCTATCTCTCATTTTAAGATCATGTAGGGCTGGGAGGAAGCTTAGAAGTCATCTGGTCCAATCCTCTCATTTTACAGGTGAGGAAACAGAGGTACAATGAGGTTAAGTGGTCACATAGGTACTAAGAGCAGAGCCAAGGTCCTAACCCAGATCCTTGGACTCTGAAACCAACACTCTTTTCATTCCTACTGTAGTATTTCAACAGATTTCCTCTGTATGGATGAATTCTCCCTCCACTAATGCCATTTGCAACCTCCTCCACGTTCTGAACAACAACAGCCATGGCATAGTTGTGTGACCCCGTGTAATAGTCTTATAGCTTGTTGTCTATAGCTGGTTATCCACCCTCTTGTGATCTACCTCTCCAAACTTCTGTTGTTTTGTCCTCAGAAGACAGACACACAATCTGTTGCTGGGCCCCTACTCAAAGCCTTTCCATCTTAGAAGGATCTGCCAAAGCTTACATTCCTAGCATAGACTGAAAAACTAGGATCATGATGAATTACCAGAGTAGGACCTTAATAGAAAAATCTTTTCATATGTATTGGGTTTTTCTCTCCAATTTGACTGTAAGTGCCTTCGGTCAAGGGGGCCACATCATATGGAACCATGGGATGTACAGCAAGAATAATAATGGCAAACATTTATATAACATGTTAAGATTCCTAATGTACTTTATATACATTACCTCATTTGATCCTTACAACAACCTTAGGAGGTAGGTGCTAGCTCCATTTTACAGATGAGGATACTAGTGCCTAGAGAAGTTAAGTATTGAAAAAGCTAAAGCTAGTATGTGTTGAAGGCAGGATTTGGACTCAGGTCTTCCTGATTCCTAGGTGGCACAGCGGATAGAGTGCTGGGCCTGGAATCCGAAAGACTCCTCTTCCTGAGTTCAAATCTGGCCTCAGACACTTGCTAGCTGTGTGACTCTGGGCAAGTAATTTAACTCTGTTTGCCTCTGTTTCTTCTTCTATAAAATGAGCTAGGGAAGGAAATGGCAAACCACTCCAGTATCTTTGCCAAGGAAACCCCAAATGGGGTCACAAAGAGTTGGACGTGACTAAAATGACTGAACTAGTCCCACATGCTATTCGCCATGCCAGCTGGCTGTCTATTACTGAATTGATCTTAAGGTTCAGTCCAATCATCTTACAGTTGAGGAAACTGAGGCCCACAGAGGACTGGAAACAGAGTGACTTGCCCAAGGTCACACAAACTACAAGTAGCAGGCCAGTATTTGAAACCCTACTCTAATCCATAGTGTCTAGTGCAGTTCTGGTAAATATCTGATACACTTGAACACGAGCTGATCGGAAGTTGTGGGGATATTTATTTACAAGATCATCAATTTAGATTTGGAAAGGACTTTAGGAGTGTTCTAGTCCAGCCCCTTCATTTTACAGATGAGAATACTTAGGCAAAAAGATTGTGACTTGTCCAGTGTCATGCGTTGAGTAAATGACGAGAGTTGACTCCTCAGACCCCAAATCCAGAGCTCGACGGACTCATTCACTAGCAAGCAAAGTGTGTGTCCTGAACTCCAGGTGGTTTGTGGACTTGCAAGGAGCTCTTAAGTCCTCAGAGCTGGTTATCATATAGTCGGGTTCCATTCCTTTAATTCTCAGAGGTACAGCTGTTGGCTATCCTTGAAACTCTTTAGGACACATCTCTCCAGCACAGCAGCTGATCACACCCTGCTATTTTTATGGTTCTGTGTGCTGCTGCTTTTTTTTCTCTTGACCCTTTCCTGTCATTTTCTTCCCCGCCTGTCTAGAGCCTTGAAATTGTAAGTCTGCCTAGGAGTGGGTCTTGTTGGCCCCCTGTGGCCCTCATACCATTAACACTCATTCACTTGGGATTCAATAAATGTTCCAGACCAGTAGGGACTTGACACACTATTTCCATAGTAACCTGCTGCAATAAGCCAGTAATGGATTGAAGACTGAAGCTTTACATATTGCATGCTTTGGAAGCAATCCCTTTTCCTGTGGAATAGATCCAAATGAGAAAGAAATTAATTTAGGGGGTGGAGAAGAGGGAAAGGCAGGGCTTTCCCAGGTTGCCCTTAGGCAGTCGCATGAGTCCCCTCATCTCTGGCCCTACCAAGGTCATGCATACCCTCTCACCTTGGTGCTCCCACATCTTGTTGGAGACACTTAGGGGCAGGGCCAGGTCTATTCTTATGGTACAGAGCTATTATGAACAAGCCAGCCAGCCGTAATTAATCAGGCTGGAGCACAGCAAACTGTGGCAGGTGGAATATGAACTTGCATAACCTAATAATGCATTCATGACTATAGGGTTATTATGTAGGTGCTTTTTTTATTATGAGAGTTTGTACCAGATAAGATGATGATGATGATGGCAGCAGAGGTGCCTTGCATTTTTAAAGTCTTTTCTACTTTTCAAAGAACCTGATGAATCCTTCACAACAACCCTACCAGGTAGGAAGAATGGGCATCATAGCCCCCACTTTACAGAGGAGGAAACAGGTATATACAGCCAGATGTGAAGAATTAGAACTGTCCAGTTTCCTTGAGAGAGAGAGAAAGATAAAAATCAATGCAGAAAATCCATTATGGGTCATTCACAATGAGGTCCAGTTTGTCCCAAACTTTGCTATTAGATCCCCCCCTGGATCTGTCTGCCTCCTTAGCAGAATCTGTGTACGGTTATTAGAGCTGAGAAAACAAGGGCCTAACAAATCAAGGCTGAGTTGTCCCAGTAGAGCTGTAGATTCCCCAATACATCTACCCTCCCGGAGTAAAATGAAGGCACAGTTTTTGTTTTTGGAAAAGTAGCAGAAGGATGTGGGACCAGGAAATCTATAAAATGAGTGGGTTGGATTATGTGATCTCCACAATCCCTTCCAGTTCTAAATTTTGAGTTTGTGAGTGAAGTGAGGCTTGCAGACTTAGAAGAAACATGATAACTGTCTTCAATATGTGATAGACTGTCCTTTGGAAGAAGTTTATAGATTCATTCCGTGTGACTCCATAGGGCAAAACTAGTGGCAATGGGTTGGGAGTTCTGGGGAAGTGAAATACAGTACCTGTTCCATAATCCTAGGATCCTAAAAAGTCTCTGAGAATTAGAATTGTCCAAAAAAATAGAATATGCCATGTTGTGAAGTAATGAGGTTCCTGTTGATGGAATCCTAATAAAACTAATAAAACCCTAATAAAACTCCCAGCCTCAACATTCTAACTTTCTTATGGGTCTCACTGAATAGCAGGCATATCCTAATTTAGCTACACAATCTGGCTTTAACCACACCACAGGCCCCCAGACTCAATCATAGGCCTCACTAAACAGCAGGCCCACTGCCCCCAGCAAGCCACTGCACCCTTCCCACTCAGTATTCTGATTTCCTCATATATCCTCACTGCCTCACAAGAATAGCAGTCGTGTCCATGAACTCATGTCCCACTAGAACAACAGGCATGTCTATGTGATGGAATTCCAGTCACTGCCTCTAGCTAACCACTGCCCCCAGACCCATTCCTCATATTTCCCACAGAAATAGCAGGTGTGTCCATGCACTTAACAACTACATCCGTCTAATCTCAGGACCACAATAGTCAGCCATTCAGAAAGCAGCACCACCAGGATGCCTGAGCAGGATGTGAACCCCAAAACAATAGAAAGGACGTTCCCTAAGTAGGGACCTGTACAGTCATAGTAAAGAACTGACCTAGAGTAAACTTTCAAAGTAGAGAGGCTTATTATAATATCGTTATTATATATGAATCCCCCCAAAGGGTTTTTCTGTGTGCATTATGGATAATCACACATGCAGTTCTACTGAGGCTGGGACCCCTCCCCTATTCCCTAATCCCTTGACAAACCCCTCCTGCCTTTTTAATATTCATAATTTCTGTTGTGTAATCAGCATCATTACACTATAAAATTGCCTGTCTCGTCTTACTGAAGTTGCCAGGTCCTCTTGGAACTCAGTCTGAGAGAGAGCATAATTCCCAATAAATGACTTCGCTTGAATTGGAGGTAGTCTGAGTCTGAATTCTTTGAGATGACCCCCACAACACACCATGAAACCTCACCACTGTCACTGACAATTGTGAAGGAGACTAAACTAGTTCCCCACCATCACCACCAACTCCAGGCCTTCATCTGAAGGGGGCCCATTCCAGAGAGAGAATATGGGATGTTTTAAGATGGTGGATGGTGGGGAAGATTCAGAATCCTTTGGAGAGTAGATGGTCAGTGAAGAAACAAGTTTATTAAAGATCTTTTATTTGTGTGTCTGTCCTTTTGTTTGAGGAACAACAGGAAGAGGCTAACCAGAAAATGAGAACTAAATCAACCCCCCAAACCCCAAGGAAATACACGGTTAGGAGCTGGCACACCATCCTTTACTCATTCCATTGTATGCGAGAAGCATTGGGTTGTCAGGATGGTGATTAAAGGGAACTACATTTTTGCAGGGCAGTAACCAGGCAAAACAGGACAAGTTAAGAATGGTGTGTCAGCCTTAACTGTGAGTTTTCTGGTTTTATTGGTTTGTGTCACAACCTTACCGTTGCTTAAATGTAGTTTGGTGGGTGCCTTCTATTATAGCTCCCCCTTACTTTCCCCATGGCTGCTAATATTTCGTGTTGCAGTTTCCCATTCTTTTATGTCACCCGTTATCCATTACTGTCACCCCAGCTGCCAGGATGTCCTTGGAGAGGAGTCTTAATGGAGCTGTCCCGGTTAAAGGAATCCAATGTGATTGAGCTGCAGCAAGGAATCAAAATCCAAATATCGGAGAGGGATGAATAATAACTAGGTATTAAAGCATATTGGTTATTTATTACTGGCAGAAGGCAGGGAAACATTAGCATGTAAAAGGCTGCAAATTAATCACTCCTGGTAAGAGGGAACCCAAAAAGTCACCTCTATCTTTGTTAACTCCATTTTTGTTATTCCTGGTGTGTTACCACTCCCCTTCTTGTCCCCTCCTAAGATAAATTCACATCTGCAGCTGGCAAGTAGCAGGTCTGCATTGACAGGCAAAAAATATAGATCTACATGTAGATGGGGGCATTTAGATAGATACCCGTATGGATCTAGATATCTAGATATAAATATATATCTATATATCCCAGAGTTTGTTTGTTTATTTGTTTTGGTGGGGCATTCTGATACAGGACCATGGGGTAGCGTGGTCTTCTGAGAATTTTTTGTGGTACATGGGAAAAGTAAGGGCTGTTAGTAGAGAAAAGATTAACAGGTGTTCAGAGGAATCCTTCCTCAGTTTCTTTCTGGGGTGGATATAGAACTCTAGTTAATAATGTAATAGAAAGACTAATGGGCAGGCCTGGAATCGGGAAAACTCATCTTCCTGAGTTCAAATCCAGCCTCAGATACTTACTAGCTGAGTGATCCTGGGCAAGTCACTTAACCTCTGTTTGCCTCAGTTTCCTCTTCTATAAAATGAGCTGGAGAAGGAAAGGGCAAACCACTCTGGTATCTTTGCCAACAAAACCCCAAATGGGGTCATGAAGTCAGGCACAGCTGATATGATTGAACGATAAGGGAAACTAATGGATTTGGAGTGAAAGGACCTGAGTTCAAATCCCAGCTATGTCACATGTGTGATCTTGAACCAAGTCCTAATACCTCTGTAGGCCTCAGTTTCTTCATCTGTAAAGTGAGGAGGGCAGACTAGATGACCTCCGAAATCCCTTTTGGCTCTAGATCTGTAATCCCTGTGATTAGCTTGATTCTGCAACAATCTCATTGCTTTGTTATCAAAGATGGAAGGTTAGAGACCAGCCCAGTATCTAGATCACATGGGGACGGAAATAAAAACCTATGGGATACCACGGGGCACCGTTCTGCCTCTATGCCCTTAGGACTCAAGAGCCCTAGATTTCTCTCCCCTTCTTGACCATTTGCTTCACTCCACATAAAACTGCTTCTTTCCAATCGCCCTGTCTAGACGCCTCAAGCCAGCAAGCACATACCATGTTTCGAGAGCCATATTTTCTTGTCCATAAATCTCCAGTGCCGTTGCTAGAGTTCATCTTCTCAAGGGAGTAGTGTCTGTGCACTACTATCAGCCTATGTTGCATTATCTGTGGACTGGGGAGGAAACACCTAAGTGTGCTCCAACAAAATTCCCCCAAAACAATGTGGGACACAACTAGTTATAGTTACAGCCAGCTATCTCCGTATACATACTATTTACAATATAGTTAGGAGGACCTGAGTTCAAATCCAGCCTTAGACACTTACTGATTGTGTGACCCTGGGCAAGTCACTTAACCTCTGTCAGCCTCAGTTTCCTCACGTATAAGATTATAATAGCAGCTACTTCCCAGGATTGTTATGAGGATCAAATGAGATAATATTTGATAAAGCACTTTGCAAACCTTAACGTACTATATAAATGCCAGCTATCATTATCATCATTACTATATGTATGTATATATATATGTACATATATATATATACATATATATATATATATACATATTCTGAATATATACTCGGCCTATACTGTAGGATAATGTTCTATCTTCGATTGTTAGAACCAGGAACACAGCTTTCCATGAATAAACTTGTGCTTATTGCAAAAAAAATTAATAAACATTTCTAATATGTATGTGTGTATACAGATAAATGTCATGTTTCCAAAGCAGTCATACATTTATGCCAACCATGCCATTTCTTAAAATTTATCAGCAACTCCCCTTTTGGAATTGCCCTTGTCCTTTGCAGTTGGGTTTGGTTTTTGCTCTGTTTTGTTTGCTTAAAAAAAATAACCAAAAGTCATTTGTGGCCAGCCAAATTTGATGAATAAGCCGGATCATACCAAGTGGGGTCCAAGAAAAAGTAAGGTCATAAGAAGGAATTTCTTGGGAGGCTCATAAAATGGATCTGGAAGCATTCCAAAAAAAAAAGAGTCCAAAAATGCTTTGATTAATAATTGTTGGAATAAGTGGATGGCTGCCCAAGGTGACTACTTTGAAGGAACCAAAATTCATTTAACTATATAAGCTCTAATATAGTTGTTTAAAAAAACTAGCATTATTACATATATCAACAAACATGTTTTGTGATACCCACTGTTTGCAACACCCAGTGTTACTTACCAAGAAGCAAAATTTAGCTAAGACTCGGTCTTTGCCCTCAAGCAATTTACGGTCTAATAGGAGGGTGAGACACCAAAATCTGTAGCTAGGATACACAGTATTGCATAAGAAATAGGCAAGAGATTTACCAAGCAAAGTGTCATGTGATGTCTCTGAGGGGAAATTAATTGCCAGTGTTTGGATTGGAGGAAGTGCATGGAAGCGAGAATCATTTCATGTGGATAGTGCATAAGGTACAGCAAGTTCGAAGGCTCTCTTCACAAGCTAAATAAGGCTCAAGAGGCCTCTGCATGACATTTCCTTGCAGATCTGTTTATTCTGTAATAAACATATATATCATATCTTTTATATATGGTATGATGCTTCCTTTGAAAGACATGGTGGAACACTTCTAAAGGAAGGAATTTCAATAGCTTCTATTAAAGCAAAGAACTCCTATGGTTCATTAAACATTGCACTTATAAACAGTAATTACCCCCTTTAGTGAAATGGTACAGTGGATAGAGCGTGAGGCCTAGAAAGGCCTAGGAAGACTCAGCTTCCTGAGTTCAAATCTGGCCACAGACACTTATTAGCTGTGTGACCCTGGGCAGGTCACTTAACCCTGTTTGCCTCAGTTTCCTCATCTGTAAAATGAGCCAGAGAAGGAAATGGCAAACTACTTCAGTATTTTTGCCAAGAAAACCCCAAATAGGGTCACAAAGCATCCGTTATGACTGAAATGGCTGAAAACAACAAAATAAATAGGGCTGGCTTTAAGTGTAAACAGAATAGGTGGCCATCTACATGGTGGTTCCAGGAATTCTGATAGCACCCTTCCCCATGCTTGCTCTTCAGTGCACAGTCCATCCAGCTTCCTTCCTGGTGTCTGAAATTACACAGTTCGAAATAGTTTTGTCCCTTACAGGCTTTTCAGGCAGCACAATTAAAAAATCTTGGACAATTTTGTCCAAGCTATAGGCAGGCTCTTTTGTGCCTTGTGTCATAGGGAGGCAGCTTCAGTGACATAAGACCAGGGCCAACTCTAGGCAGAATTCTGAAGTATTGGGGCAGGGGTGAGGTTGGGCGTGGGGGTAGGTGAAATGTGCTCTCTGTCTCAATGCCCAGGAACTACCCTCTTGTCTTCCAATCTTCATGCTGCCCTATGGCCTATGCTCTGTCTAAGCCTTAGAAATGGCCCATGCTGCTGCCTGCTTTGTCCTTACGTTTTTCCTCTCCTTCTCCACCTTCCATTTCTCTGATTGAAACTTACCCGTCCTCTATCTCATCTCCTCAGGGTCAAGGCTCTCTAGGCCTTCAAAGGTGACAGTCTGATAAATTAATCCATCCTAATGGGAGAAGGCTAGAAGTGATCCCCAGGGACCTCCATCTCTTCCCAGGTAATCTGTGCATGTCAACAGTGACCTTCTGCAGACAATGCTTCTGCCCTTGTGGTTTAACAAAAGGAGTAACTCAGATTACAATCAGAGCTGTACAAAAGAGAAATGGACCGCCTCGTCCCAAAAGGTAGTGGATTCTCCACCACTGGAGGTCTTCAGGTAGAATACCCTGGACGCTCACTTGTCAAGGATATTGTAGAGGGGGTTCCTGTTTCAGTACAGATCAAACTAAATGACCAATCAGGTTTCTTTCAGCCTTTAGATTCTATGGTGTTTGGAAATTTCAGTCAAGGTAGGGTGGTGTCCTCATATTCTGCTGGGGGTGGCGTTTGTGGGCAGATGTGGTGCCTTTCAAGCCTCTCTCCAAACAAGATATGTCCTCCCCTTTAAAAACTCTCAATAATCTACGAAAATTTAAATTTACAAAACAGATCCCTTATAGATTATATTAATTATATATGTATGCATGTATATATCATATAATTATTGTAATTACACATTTATGATTTATATATAATTTATATGTTTATGTTTAATAATTTATATATAATTATACATTCGTATAGGATAATTTTATATAATTTGTACAAGAAAAATTATTCATTTTACAAAAGGCCTCAATACAGGATTTCCTTAAATGGAAAATTCCTTTATTGCGTTTGAATGTTTTAGCAGATCGCTATTTGACAAAATGGAGGGTGATGAAAATCTGAAATGATTAGAATTATTTCCATTTGAAGATAAATACAGATGAATACAAATGAAACTAAAGCATTGCCATCATGAGAATAAATGAAAAAAAAGCCCATTTATTAAGCCCTTGCTCTGTGCCAAGCACTGTGCTAAAGGCTAGAGATAAAATAGAAAAGCAGAACAGTCCTTGTTCTTAAGCTCACATTTTAATTGAGGAAGACAGTGCCTATAGGAGAGTTCAACTACAGGGTGGATGGAAAGGCCTGGTGGCCTTTAGGGTGCTGTGACAGGGCAAATGGCATTGCCTGGGGTGGGGGTACAGACTAATGTAAAAATGGGGGCTTGGAGGGCACAGACTGATGTAAACTAATGGGTCAGAAGAATATTTAATTTGCAAAAACCCTATATACATATAACTTTCAAGGAACACATCTATTGCATAAAATGAGGCCCACCCATTTCTTCTTCAGCCTAAATAAATGGGCCTAAACAAGAGTTCTGGCTCCTTGCTGGCCAGCAAGGTAAGTGATGAAACTTGGAGAAATTCTTCCACAGCTCGAAGAACACGAGGGGAACAAAGTGCATACTTGTACTAAGGAGCTTGAGCTGAGAAGCCAACAGAATTACAATATGCTTTAGTTAAAAAAAAAAACACCCTCAAATACCCTATTACCTTCAGCCATAAATGTCTTTTCAAGAATGTAATCCTGTGTGCCCTGACTGCAAACTGAGTTTAAAGGATCGTGCAGTAGAATCAATCAGCATGAATTTCAGCTCTTCCTCGCAGGCACTCGTGGGCCAATGTTTCTTATACTTGCATCCACAGAAACATAGACTCACATACATGTACACGCAGACACGGCTTGATGTACAAAGGACATATAAGTGGATATGGGCACAAGCCTAAACCTGACTGCACATGTATGATTTTTAAGAACTACAAATGCAGACACCATATGTGTTCACAAACGTAACAACCCTAGTGCTAAAACCTGAACTGTGATTAATGTCAGGATCATCTGGCTAATCTCAACAGGGGCGACAGCTAGAATTGGATAACTTCCAATGTGTTTGGGAAATCCACAGCTCTGCATATAGCCAGTTGATTTGAATTTAGATAATAACAGGATCTGGATATGGGGAACAGATTCTTGCCCAATAGGATTTCATATCTTAGTACTTTAGTACTAAAGTCAGGCCACAATAAATTCTCTTGGAGGATTAATGTATTTTTTAAGTGCTGGAGAATAACGGGCTTTTCCATGCAGTACTGGTTTTCCTTTCATTGGGCTTTGAAGGGTCCCCTCCCACTCTTTATTTTCCCTCTCATCTCTTCTCCAACACTTGATAAGATTGTCAGACTTTTCTTCATACAAGCTGAAACTTGGGTCTAGGGAATGACAGAGAGTCTGGGCTCCAACCCTGGGGACTAAATGTATTCCTTCTACAATGTGTTAGAGCTTCCTGCTGATCTAGAGAAGCCGGCATCAAAGTCAGAATCTGAATTTGAATTCCCAGCACGCACAGATTTGCTCTTCCCTTTATTTATAGGCCAGAAGGGCCAACAAGTTTTCCAAGATAGAAGGGATGGCAAGAGTTAAGTTCCTTCCTGTAGGCTGGTTGCTTTGTTTTTATGTTTAAAGTTCTGTTCTCTTCCTCTGCCGGCATCTTGAGCCTCATCTTCCACAGTGACTTCATTAGCAGCGAGCTGCTAATTAAATTTCATATTTATGATCAGAAAATAAAATCATTGGACCTTTTTTAAATAGATTTTTATGAGTTTGGGCTCAGGCAGCTGAGTCAGCAGTCTTGGGCCCGCAAAGTTTAAACCTCCTGTTTCAAGAGGAAGATAAATAGAACAAATAATGACATGGGGAACGTTTAATTTTAAGTCCTAGAAAGCTTCTGTAGCTGTATTAATTTCTGGGCATCAGCAGAACAATCCTATGTCCATCTGAGAAAACACTAGCTCAAGGGAAGTGGCTTCCCTCCCTCCCTTACTCCCTCCCTCTTTATTGATTCGTAAAGGCTTTGGAGATGGCAATACTGGTATGGGTCTCCAGCAGCTGAACTCAGTGGAGAACAGGGTTCCCCAGCTTGCTGTGGAGTTGACACTGGTGCTCCCAAGGAGGTTTTCCCTATTCAAGGCCTGGATTTTATATATATATATATATATATATATATATATATATATATATATATATATATATATATATATATATATGTGTGTGTGTGTGTGTGTGTGTGTGTGTGTGTGTGCGCGTGTGTGTGTGTGTGCGTGTGTATATAGTCCTAGACAAATCATTCATTACCTGCGGATGCAAATTAATCCTTCAGCATGAGGTTTGTGTGCTGGAAACTCTCCAATGCCACTTCCTTTCTATATGTTAGCCTTTTGCTGAAGTCAGGGGTGGGAGTGAGTGAGGGTAGGGGTGGAGTTGGAGGTGGTCATCTCTGATGTACCTTCTTAAACCAGAAACTCAAGTAACCACCTCCTTTTTTTGGTCATGAGAGAAGAAAATTTCTTTTTCTCCATCACCAAGGTTAAAGTTTTTCATGATTCCCCCAGTGAACCCAATATGAATCTCCTGACTCTAATCCAAGGAGGAAACAGTTTAGCCTTCACAATCTCTCCCATGTCCGCCCCCTTCTCTCCTCTTGATACTGCCACCACTTAAGTGCAGACCCTCATTCTCTCAAGCCTGGACTAATGCAGTAGTCTCCTATTTGGTCTCTCTGCCACAAATCTCTTCCCTCTCTAGTCTGTTGTCTACTGGGCTGTCCAAGTAATCTTCTTAAAGTGCAAGTCTGACCCCTCTATTCAGCAAACTCCACTGGCTGCCTATTACCTCCAGGATCAAATATAAAATCCACTGTTTGGCTTTTAAAGCCCTCTATAATTTAGCCTCCTCCCACATTTCCAATCTTCTTACACTTTACTCCCCTCCGTGTTTTCTGCAGTCCAGTGACATCAGCCTCTCTGCTGCTTCTTGAACAGGACACTTCATCTCCTAACTTGCATTTCTTTGGCTGTCCCCACATGCCTGGAATTCTCTCCCTCCTCACCTCCTCCACCTGGCTCGAAGTCTTCAAGTCTCAGCTAAAATCTCCCCTTCTGCAAGAATCCTTCCCCCTAAATGCTAGCGGCATCCCTCTGAGATTCTCTCAAAGCATAGATCTTGTTTCTACATAATCGTTTGCACGTCGTCTCCACTATTAGATGCCGAACTCATTGAGAACAGACTATTTTTTTTAGCCTTTCCTTGTATCTCCAACAATTAGCACAGTACGTGGCATATCACAGGTGTTTAACAAAGCTTGTTGACTCAGTCCTGCCAGTCGGCCAGTCAACAAGCATTTATTAAACGCTTACCTTGTCCTAGGCATTGTGCCAAGGGCTGGAGATACAAAGAAAGGCAGTAACAATATCTAACGTTTATATAACACTTTACGGTTTGCAAAGCACTTTTCAAATACTATCTCATTTCAAACCCAGATTTTAGGCGCTATTTTGTCCGTCTTACAGATGAAGAAACTGAAATTCATTGACTTGCCCAGGGTCACATAGCTAATATGTGTCTAGTGCAGGATTTGAATTAAGGTCTTCTTGCCTTAGGGGCCAATGTTCTATCCATTGAACCACCCAGCTTACTTCTCCAAAGTATAGCCTTCTCCAAAGTATAATCTTAGAATTTTGTAGTTGGAAGGATGTTTGAGGAAGTCATTCTAGGCCTACTCTTTCCCTTTGGAGAGGCCTTGTTAAAGGAAATAAGGGTGATTAGACCTAAGAAAGGGCAGCTAGGTGGCACAGTAGATAGAGCACTGGGCTTGGAATTAGGAAGATTCATCTTCCTGAGTTCAAATCCGACCTCAGGTACTTGCTAGCTGTGTGACCCTGGGAAAGTCACTTAACCTCATTTACCTCAGTTTCCTCATCTATAAAATGAGCTGGAGAAGGAACCTCTTCAGTATCTTTTGCCATGAAAACCCCAAATGGGGTCATGAAGAGTCAGACGCTACTGAGATGACCGAACAACAGCTCAAGGCTTAGAGAAGACTCACGGGGACATCATAGTTGTCTTTGGAGTATTTGAAAAATTGTCAAAAATTGAAGGAGGGATTCAACTTGTTCTGCCTCTCCCCGAGGAGACGGAACTTGCAGCTTCTTTGCTTTGCTCCTAGAGTCAAATCGAAGTTTGGGGTTAGAAAGAACTGCCTCTTGGTAAGGGAATAAATAGAATGGCCTGCTTTGGAAGCAGTGACGGTCTGACCTCAATGAAGGTTTTCAAGCCAAACCTATATGGCTGCTTGTTGGCCACACTCTATGCGGCATTCTTGTTCAGGTGTGGGATGGACTAGGCGACTCTTAAGGGCTCTTCCAGCTTTGAAATTTCAAGTGTCTATGCTTCTGTATTATGTTCTTAGAGATCCACGGAGATGGAGATTGCCTTGCTTTAACATTGATACTTCTTTGTATCAGCAATGCCCTTTCTCAAATCTGACTCTGAAAATGTCAGTTTCCCCTGACGGGAGATGTAAACTACATGTTCTGGTGGAAAAACAAATTAAGAGCCATCAGCCCTGGGTTCTAGTCCCAGTGCTGCATTCAGTGACCTTGGGCCACTCCCTGTGGCTCAGTTTCCTTTTTGGTAAAATGAGGGTATTTAGGTCAAGGAGTCCTAACCATTTTTGTGTTGTGAACTCCTGGCAGTCTAGTGAAGCCTAGGGATTCCTTCTCAGAACAATGTTTTTAAATGCATAAAATAAAAGATCTAGGATTGCAAAGGAAATCAATTGTATTGAAATACAGTTATCTATATATATATATATATACATATACATATATATATATATTTTTTAAAAAACAAGTTCAGGGATCCCAGCTTAAAGTTCTCTAGTCTAGAAGATGGCTAAGGGCCCTTCCAGCCTTAATAGATTCTAAGTGAAGTTCAAGGAAGAATGACTTCTAAGCTGGGATTTATCTTCCATGGGATCCCAATTCCCCCAATGAGTCAGTTATTAAGCAATAATTGTATAACTATTCAAAAAGCGCACCACATTGGACCAAGCATTCCCACTGCAAAGACCTGCCGATTAAACAGATATAAAAGGAGAGCTTTTTACAGAATCAGGATCAGTTCTCCCTCATCAAGGAACAAGAAAGACCAGATGCTTTTGAAGGAATTGCTACTTAGGGCCACTACATCCCTCCACCAGCCTACAGTGGCTGACTACCAATTAATTCAAGGCCTCCTGGCAGCCCATTCCCCTCTACACTCCCCACCCCTGCCAATCAGTCAAGCGAAGAAGCCAGCATTGATTAAGCAACTACTATATGCCAAGCATTGTTCTGAAACTGTTCAAAATACAGAAGATAAAATCAAGCCCATCTACCCTCTAAGAACTTCTGTTCTATGGGGGGAGATCACATACATATGTGTACACATTTAAGTTATGGATAACAGTTATAGATTTAAAACTGAAAGGCCTAGAATGGCTAAATGACTTGCTGAAGGTCACATAGGTAGTATCAGAAGTTAGATTTAAACCTAGGTCCTCTCACTCCCAAGCCAATGTTTTTTTTCCAGTCATGCATACACATCTACACACGTACACACACTTTCCTTGTATTCCCCAGCACTTAATACAGTGCCTGACATACGGTGCTTTATAAGTGCTGGTTGACTGACTGACATTTACACACACACACACACACACACACACACACACACTAAAGATAGGGTGATTGGGGGGCTGGTTGGAGGTTTGCCAAATTTTCCAGGAGCTAACAAAACCAGCACTACTAAGCATTGGTACAGAAATGAGAATGCTTTTTCTTGTCCCTGGAGTGGCAAACTACTGTCAGCCCAGGAAGGGAAGAACTGTTTGCTTGTTGTCACACTTCTCCCCTCCCCACCCCACCCTTCATTACCCACTCCCCCATTCCCCACAGCTGACATAGGAGTTCTCTAAGACACTGAACTTTGTCAACAAAAGAATATTTCCTCTTTATTTTCATGCATCTCCCTCCACCCCTCTCAGCTAAAAGTTGTCCACAGTTCTAATGAGGAAAAAAAAAGGTGGGGTAGGAGGAAGTATGGCCACACACACACATACCACACCCCCACAGCTTCAACCTGGGTATCTTCTATTTATAGAGGCATCCTCTGTGAAAGGGGGGTGGGAGGCTGTGGCTTCCAGGGGAGGCCTTATGGTTCCACAGCATTAGCATCTTCTAGGCCAAAGTAGCAAGTGAGAGGAGATGGAGATTCAAGAAAAGAATCATGACACAAAGATTCAGTCTCAGGGCATAGATATTTTTAAATGATGGAAGTAAGATTTTCAACCAGCAAGTTCTTTTACCCTGCAGCATATGTCTTTTATTAGACTAGCCTGTGTCAGCTGTTCTGAGTGAATTTCCTTGAGTCTTAGGCAGGATTGAGATCTACCGAGTAATCTCCCCCTTCCCCAAATCCCTGCTGCCCTCACTGCCTGCACTTAGCTGCTCATGTCTTAAAGAGTTGTACTTCTGTGAGTTATTATTATGATGTTATTATATTCTATTCTCTTCTATATTCTGCTTCTATTCTGTATTATGATATTTTCCACTATTCCCATCCCAGCGCCAGAGGCCTGGGCTTGGAGTCAGAAACCCCTGGGTTCAAATTCTGCCTTTTATGTTTCTTTTGTTATTCTGAGAAAGTCCCTGAATCTCTAAACAACCTGATGAAGACTTTGTAATACATTTGTCATGTTCTCCAGCTGCTTCATATATATGTTTCCTATAACTCCCCTTATGTGTTGTCCTCTCATGTTAGAATGTAACCTCCTCTGGGTTAGGTACTATTTTGCTTGGATTCACATCCTCGGTACTTACCGCAGTGCCTGGCACAAAACAAGCAGGTGATATCATTCATTCTTGCGTGCATGCATTAACTTCCGTCTCCTGGATGGGATTATGAACAGCTCAACCTTAACATTAAGGAGAAGAATTAAGCTCCTTGAGGGCAGGCACTATTTTTTTTTTCAGTCCAGACCTTTGATTTGAGCCATTATTTCACGGGGCAGTGAAAGACTAGCCGGACAGATTGGCCAAGTGTTCAGCAATTTCTAATCTTAGAGTTGGCTGGGGTGCTGAACATTTATGTTTAAGATACCTTAGAGGTTTTCTAGGCCAACCTCTTCATTTTACAGATGAGATAAGTGGAATACAGAGAAGCCAAAAGGCTTCTCCAGGTCCCACAAATTACTATCCCAGCATTACAGAGGTAGTATGTGTCAGAGGCTGAAAATCCATTATGTCACACTAACTTATGTACACAGTAGGCACTAAATAAATGCTTATTGGAGTAAAGGGCAGGAGTTCTAGGTGCTTGGTAAATGCTTGTTGACTTGATCAAATACAATCCATTTTTTTTCTACTTAGTTCTACCTTTGTGCCTGCGATTGGAACAGCACAAGGCAAAGAGTGGTTAAAAGGATCTTGGCTTTAGCTTGCATTACTGTGGAACTGGTCAGCTACTCGATGAGTGCCAATCAATATTTCTGGTCTAGAGTTCCATCAGGGCTGGGGCACATTTTCCTTGGTATTTGTATGGCACAGTTTATGCTGATGACTGCAAGGCAAGGGAAGGAACTTCCCATGAATAATCCTACTATATATTTCTGCTTCAGGTCACCCTAGTTCAATTAAAAAAAAAAACCCAGCATTTAGTAAGTGCCTACTATGTGCCAATTAAAAAAAAACAGCATTTAGTAAGTGCCTACTATGTGCCAATTTAAAAAAAACAGCATTTAGTAAGTGCCTACTATGTGCCAATTTAAAAAAAAAAACAGCATTTAGTAAGTGCCTACTATGTGCCAGGCACTGTGCTAAGCACTTTATAAATATTATCTCATTTGATCCTCACAACAGCCCTGGGAAGTAAGCATTGTTATTATCTTCATTTTATAATTGAGGAAACTGAGGCTGATAGAGGTTAAGTGACCCAGAGTCACACAGCTAGTAAGTGTTTGAGGTTGGATTTGAACTCAGGTCTTCCTCACTCCAGGCCTACTGCTCTATCCACTATCAGTTCAATTCAGCAAGCACTAGAAAAATCCTCGCAAGTAGGAGTTGTTTCATTCTTTAGTGTCTCCAGTGCGTAGCCTGATACCTGATAGATTGTTCGGCTTGTTTCAGTGATGTCTTGCTCTTCGTGACTCCATTTGGGCCTTTCTTGGCAAAGACACTGCAGTGGTTTGCCATTTCCTTCTCCAGCTCTTTTTACAGATGAGGAAACTGAGGCAAACAGGGCTAAGTTACTTGCCCAGGGTCACACAGCTAATAAAAGTCTGGGGCAAGATTTGAACTCAGGAAGATCAGTCTTCCTGACTCCAGGCCTGGCACGTTATCAACCTTACCACCCGGCTGCCTATTCTATATTAGGCACTTAATAAATGGAAGCTGAGGTTGATTGATTAAACACCTACAGTAAACAGTAAACAGTACTGTTCCCGATGCTAAAATCCCAGAGAAAAAAACGACGTTTCCTGCCTGAAAAACTAACGTTCTACTGATGAAACATACACAAAGAGAAATAAATACCTAATTTATGCAAAAAATACACAAAGTAATCTCAGAGGAAAGCACTCGCACCTGGGGGGCATTTAGGAAAATCATCATGTAAGAGGTGCCATTGAAGCTGAGCCTTTTAAAAAGGAACTAGGGATTCCAAGAGTCAGAGAGCAAGAAGGGGGAGCATTCCAGGCAGAGGCACAGAAGAGGGAAATGGTTAGTGCTTTCCCAAGGGTGCACCCTCCAATCAGTATACCTGATACTTAGTATGACCCCACAAATGGCTTTTTGCTAAATGTGGTATGAAGATTAATTCAGAGAACAGAATGAAATGAGGAGGCTCTTGCTGATGTAAGGAAACATTTTATCCAAAGTTCAAGGGAGTAAAAGGAACAAAGAGAAGTAAAGGCAGTTTTCTGAGAAAGTCTGGTGGATGAGCGATAGATACCAAGGGGGAATTCCATCTTCTTCTGAGATTTCATAGAGCCATCTGAGAAAGTTTCTGGTTTTCTAATGAAGCACTTTTTTTTTTCAATTCATTTCAACGTTTACTAAACTCCTGCTGGGTACAGAACATCATGGTGCATGCAGAGGGAGTAACAAGTTTAGCAAAAACAGTGTCCTTGTCCTCATGGAACTTACAGTCTGGATGGCCAAGACACGTGCACAGATAAATTTGATGCAAAACGTACATCATAAAGGCATAAAAAGAGGAATGAGCAAGGTGCTATGGGAGATCCAGGAGGGAGAAAATCATTACTGATCAAGAAGGGTCACGTATAATTTCCTGGAAAACAGTTTCTCTTAACAAGGCCTGCATTTTCAAGACCACATTGCAGCCCTTTGGGAGTTGCTGGCAGACCATGTGGGGATGCTGGGGACATCTCAAAAAGAGGATTACTTTGGCCTCTCTGGAACTGAGAAAATGTGGCTTGCTCTTGGCTGTGTCCTTTATGCTAGGAAATAAAATGATCCCTTCCCACAAGCTCCAAGCAGGGGAGTAAAAAGCATCCCTCAGTGCACAAATGCCTCTTGCTCTTGCTTTAAACTTCAGAGTGAGCCTTTGCACTCATTATCCTCCTGGGTGGAACTCGATGCCTTATACATTGTCACACCATGCTGGGATGTTGACCTTCAAGGTTGGGTTCCTAAATGAAATCTTGACCTCGTTTAGAGGTCCACACAGACATATGAGAGAGGATAAATGATAGGAAAAAGAAAAAAAAAAAACAGGAGCACACATCCTGCCTGGTTCCTCTAGTTCATTTCTGGTATGCAGAGCCTATCCCTGATAGTAGAAACCCAATTCTCTTCTGAACTTCAGTTGGTCATTGCAATTTTTTGCCACTAGCCTGAGTTCAGATTTGACCTCAGTCACTTGACAACTTACTAGCTGTGTGACCTTGGGCAAGTTACTTAACCCTGATTGCCTCATACCACCCCCCCCCAAAAAAAGTCTGGTTACTAGGCAGCTAGGTGGCTCGGTGGACAGAGCACTGAGCCTGGAGTCAGGAAGATCTGAGTTCAAATCCAGCCCCAGACACTCACTAGCTGTGTGACCCTCAGGAAGTCACTTAACCCTGTTTGCCTGAATCCACTGGAGAAGGAAATGCCAAACCACTGCAGTTCCTTTGCCAAGAAAACCCCATGGACGGTATTGGTGTGCTATGGTCCGTGGGGTAATGAAGAGTTAGACTTTTTTGGTTGGCCTTTTAATTTAATTATTCATAATTTCATCACTGAACTGTCCCCTATCATGGGACTTTGTGTTTTCAAATGCTTTCCAGTCCTTTGCTAGTGACCTTGCTTGGGATGCTGGTTCTGTTGCGAAAGCCTGTGATCATCTCCCTGCTAAAGGATTCTTAAACTGGTTTACATTAGAGAACTCAGCTCTTCAGTCTTCAAAGAAGAAATGTAAGCCTAAGTTTACATAGAGGAAATAGAGTAACATAGTATATAGGAGGCCTGGGTTCAAATCTTGCCTTAGACATACCTATATTACCATGACCTATCATAAACTCAGTTTTCTCCTCTGTAAAAGTGGGAACACACTTAGCAGACTGAAAACCCTATGCTAATATCAGCTATTATGTTATTCTCACTCCCAAGGCATCAGTGGTAGAGTGGATGAGAGTACGGGGCTTGGACTCAATGTGACCTGGGTTCGAATTCCACCAAAATTTTATACTTAGTTTTCGACCTTGAACAAATCTTTTAACATCTATATAACTTTAAGCAAATCCCTAGAACTCATCTATTAATTCGCGGTTGGTTTGTGATCTTCACTGATAGAAGGATTTCTCATTCTGGGAGTTCCCTCATGCTGAGGAAATCACAGATCTCTTGGGAGATCGCCTATTTCCAACACAACATTTAAACAGATTCATTGTAAAATGAATCTGAAAAACAATTTCCTCATTTGAACTTAAATGTTGAAGAAAAGGGTAAAAAAACAAACTCAGTACCTCAAAAATTTATCTTAGTATATGTTATAATTTATGAATGTAAACAACTTATACACAAAATGAGCCTGATGAAAATGAAATGTTCTTCCCGTCACTCTAAATTCTCTCCCAGTCTTCATTAATGACCGTGCATTCATCTTGATACACTTGCCTTCAGCATGTGTACATATTGTTTTGGGTTCTGCCCTCTTCTTATTCTTCAGTCATTTCCCCTTTGAGGTTTTCTTGCCAAAGATACTGCAGTGGTTTGTGCCATTTCCCTCTTATTTTATAAATGAAGAAACTGAGGCAAATAGGGTTAAGTGACCTGCATAGGGTCACACAGGTAGTAAATGTCTGAGGCCAGATTTGAACTCAGGAAGATGAGTCTTTCTGACTCCAGGCTGGCACCCTATCCACTGCACCACCTAGATGCCTTCTTCATTAAATGCAATTTAGGATTCACCTTCCCCGCTTATAAAAGAGGCCCGCATTAGCCTTGAACTTAACAGTGTTCCATCACCCATGCATTCATTTAAAAGATGTTTTTCTAATACACAATTTAAAAGGGAGATGATAGAGATAGCTTTTTTTTTTTAAACTGGAAGGTTCATGGGTTTTGAAATATGTTGTCATATTCTCTCCATGGCCTTCCTGATCTTGCACCAAGGTATGGAAAGTGTGAGTCAAAATATTTGTGAAGCGTCAAACCCTCAGCTTCTTAGATCCCTTTAAAACAGGTGAATTATTCAAAAGTGTGTGCCCAGGGCTTAGGTTCACTGTAGCTCTTTGGGGAAAGGAGTGAAGAGCAAATAGTGTGCAAAGATACTAAAGCATTCATTGCCAGAGCAAACCCACTGTGTAGCTAGACCATCCTTCCCACCTGCATGCTGCTGTTATCCTACTTTGCCCCCCTGCCTCCCTGTGCTCTGCATTTTTCTTTTCTTCATGCCCCACCCTTCACTCTTCCTACTTGTATGTGGCTATACATTTGTGTGTACTGAACAAAACAGAGTGGTTGCTCCTGTTCTCTGTCACACACCCCGCTGTCCCTAGTTCCTCCTCCCTCCTGGATATTTTGTTACTCTCTTTCCTTTTTGTGCCTGGTGCATGAAAACCATCAGGATGGCCCATTGACCAAAGGCTGTCCAAAGTCTAAGATTGAATCCTATTTCTGACATGGAGCCATTCGATTCCAATGGACTGTGAGATCAGGGACGGTACCATTTTTTTAATGTGCACCCCTAGTTCTTACTTAGTACGATGTTCTCTATGTACATAGACAAATGATCTGTGATTTCAGCACTGATGGGGAATTATCTAAAGCTGTAAGATATCATGGGAACATGGGTGGAAAACTGGGAGGACCATCTTCTCCAACGCCCTCATTGAACAGATGGGGAAAATGTGATCCTGTCACACAGGTATTAAGCATAAAAGGCAATATTTGGCTTAGCATGTAAGTTCTAAGGAGTTGCCTGAGGCGTTTAGAAGCTAAGTGATTTGTTCGGGATCACATGACTAGGGCCAGAAGCAGGGCCTAATTCCAATTCTCGAACTTAATCCACTATGTCATGCCCATGTACCACCATGTGTATTTTTGCACGTGGTATGTGTTTAGTAAGTATTGAATGTCAAGTTCACCGACTTTGAACTAATGGTCACACCTCTGAAAAGCGTTAAACATGCCTCTTGGAAAGTACAATATTCCTAATTCTCCATCACAAGGGACCACCGAAGGTTGAGGCCTTAAGGGGGACCAAGTTGGAATTGTAGTATGGGAGAGGATGCCACAAAGGAGTAGAAAGCTTCTCCCTCCTGGGGGCTCTGTTCGACTTCTCTGCCACTCAGCTGGGAAAAATGTCTTTGATCAGAAAGGATAGAAGATGATGCTAGTGAGGGGTGAATAGGAGAAATGTGTACATGCCAGGCTTTCCAAAGCCTCAATCCAGCTTGGCTCCTCGGGGTGTTATAAGAATTAATTACATCCAACACTTGATTATCTGTGCTAATGGGGGATAGGAATAACATAAGATAATTGAAATATGTGTTGGGGGGCATGGAAGGCGGGGAGACCCCTTTCCACTGGAGAACTTCTTATTTTGTAGTTAGTAAGAGGTTCTGAAGGCCCTTTCTGAATTTCTTTTGCTTGGAGGGTCAGAATTTCATTTAATCCCCAAGTCTTCAATAGTGTTCCAAAAATAGTAGTGGCTCAAGCAATGCTTGTTAACTAACATAGGCCCTCACCCATAGCTTTAGGAGAACTGAAGAGAACAAAAATGTTTGAATTTCACTTGCCCTCCTTCATATTGCATGTTTCTTGATGGTGGTAGTGGTGGTGACGATGATGATGGTGGTGGTGGTGATGATAATGATGATTGTAGTGGTAGGTGGTGTGGTGATGACGATGATGATGATGGTGGTAGTGATGGTAATGATGATGGTGGTGGTAGGTGGTGTGGTGGTGATGATGATGATGGTGGTAGTGATGGTAACGAATGATGGTGGTGATGACAGTGGTGGTGGTGATAATGATGATGGTGGTGGTGGTGGCAGTGATGATGATGGTGATGAGGACGATGATGATGATGATGGTTTGTTCATTCATTTTTAGTTGTGTCAGACTCTTTGTGATGCCATTTGGGGTTTTCTCAGCAAAGATGAGGAACTGAGATAAATATGGTTAAGTGACTTGCCCAGGGTCACACAGCTAATGAGTGTCTGTGACCAGATTTGAACTCAGGAAGATCAGTTTTCCTGACTCCAAGCCTGGCACCCTGTCCACTGCACCACCTAGCTGCCTGATGATGATGTCCAAAAACCTAAGAACAATGTTTTCAATAGCTTTCACCATATCAAATACTTATACTCTCCAAGCTGCACAGGAGGAAAATTTTTTAAAATTTAAAAGCTGAGCAAGAAGAGCACTCAAGTAGTCAATTAGCATTTTAAGTGCTTACTATGTACCAGGCACATGATAGCAGAGTCATATGGGAACAGGAGGAGGGGTAAACATCCTTGTTGTCTTGCCTGCTACTAGAGTTGTACCAAGGATGCTGATGGAGGATGAGATCGCATCCTAATACTTTGACTCAACAACAACAAAAGGTTGTTATCTCCACCTAAAAGAACAGTAGCAGGATAGACAACTCCTGAAAAAAAAGGAAAAACGGGAACAAGACAAAGATGACAATGGTATGGTAATAATGGTGATTAATAACTAGAAAAACTAGGTGGTTCAGTAGATAGAGTGCTGGGCCTCTTGTCAGGAAGCCTCAATCTTCCTGAGTTCAAATCCAGCCTCAGATACTTACTAGCTGTGTGACCCTGGGCAAGTCATTTCACCCTGCTTCCCTCAGTTCCATCATCTGTAAAATGAGCTAGAGAAGGAAATAGCAGAGCAATCCAGTATCTCTTGGGTCCACAAAGAGCGAACAACAACAACCTTATAGATAGAAGGATTTTGCAGGATCACAGATTTAGAGCTGTGGGGACCTGTAGAAATCACCGGTTCCAAAGGCTTCATTTAACAGAGGAGAGAAACTGAGGCTCAGATAAGTGACTTGCTTAGGGACAAGTAGGTTAATTAATAACAGAACCAGGATTTGAGCCCGACTCTCTATTTGTGCTGCTACCACTCAACCAGGGCTGCCTTTAAGCATATTCACATGCACTGATAAGAAACCAAGGCTCATGTTGGGAAGGGAAAAAAGTGTGTGGGGGTGGGAGTGACTGGTTAGATAATTAACACATGGGATAATCAGTCCTTGAATTGTGAAGCACTGGCTTCATTCCTATTTGCAAAATGCCCATGAGTTTTCTAAATCATGGGACATGATGAGACGAGAAACAAAAACTTTCGCCCTTCCTCTGTCTTTACTACTTTGTCCAGCAATTTGCCAGGGTCACAGTTTTGATTATTTCTTTTCTCTGAGTAAGCACCACTGTGTTCTGGATGAATTCTGGATTGGGTAGCAGACAATGTCCGCACAATGATTATGATTTTATGGAGGAAGGTTTTCCTGTCCCTTTCTGTACAACAACAAAATGTGCTCAGAAGCTGCCCCCCTCGCTCTCAGGTTGTCACCATTGCAGAATCACAGCATCTCAGAGCTGGAGGAGACCTCTTGTCCAACCCACATCTAGACAGGAATCATAACCATGGCATACTGATGAGTAATCATCCGGCTTCTGCATGAATACCTCCAGTGAGGGGAAACCTGCTGCCCCCTCTAGCAATCCACTCTACTCTCGGAACATTCTCTTTGTCATCCGTAGCTAATTAATAACTCCCATTTATACAGCTCTTTAAGGTTTACAAAGCACTCTTAAAATACATTATCTTATTTGATTCTCAGGACAACTTGATGAGGGAGGTGCTTTTATTGTTTCATTTTACACTAGGAGGAAACTGAAGCTCAGAAGTTAAGTACATGGAAAAAGCACTAAATAGTCAGAGGACCTGCGTTCGAATCCAAGACTCTGTCACTATCTAAGAGACATTGGACAAATCACTTCACTTCTGAGTCTCAGTTTTCTATTCTGTAAAATGAAGGTGAACTCTAAGGTCCCTTATAACCTTCAGTTAATTATCCTGTGACTTCCCTGTGATGATGTGGCTAATAAGTCTGAGGCTGGATTTGAACCCATAGCTTCCTGGCTGTACCCATGTTTAGTATTCTTTCCCTAACGCTTCATTGCCTCTTCTCAATAGGTCTGTTGTTGTTGTTGTTCAGTTATTTCAGTCGAGTCTAACTCTTTGTGATCCCAGTTTGGGTTTTCTTGGCAGAGATACTAGAGTGGTTTGCCATTTCCTTCTCTAGCTCATGTTACAGATGAGGAAACTGAGGCAAACACGGTGAAATGACTCGTCCAGGGTCACACGGCTAATAAGTGTCTGAGGCCAGATTTGAAATCAAGAAAATGAGTTTTTCTGACTTCAGGCCCGGCAGGCTAACCACTGCCCTACCTAGCTGCCCTTCTCAGTAGGTACCTTTTCCATATCTCAAGATTAAATTTGCCTCTTTGAAGCTTCTACCCTCCCCCCCCCACCCCGTTCCAATTTCTGGCCCCTAGACTGAAGCAGAAGTCTCATCCCTCTTTCATCAGATAGCTGTTCCCTTCTCCAAACTAAATGATAACCCTATTTCCTTCATCCACTCACTGTGATCATTCGACTGAGTGGCCACAGTGTACCAGGCATCCCACAGTGCAAAAGACAAATGTTCTGTTTCATCTGTACAAGAACATCTGTTTGGAAGGTCACCAGCTGTGGAAGTTACAGCAAATAGTCATTATCCTGTGCAATTTTATTTATCCTGTATATATCTTGCATGTACATTGCTGTTTTTATATTGTTTTCTACATTAGATTGTAAGGCCCTCGAGAGCAGGGCCTGATTTTTGCCTTTATTTGCATCCCTAGTGCTTAGTATAGTGCAGGCACATAGTAAGCGCTTAATAAATGCTTATTGACTTGTAATGGGAGAATGTGCTATTACAGCTAACTCAATGCTCTAGCTACTACAGAATTACTGATTTTCAAAGCACTAGGATCTAAAAAAATAATTGTAGTAACAGTAGAATTATAGGAAGGTAATGATTTTTCTTTGATGATTCTGTAAGCACTTGAAGATTTTGTAGTGCTTTGGGGTCCAATTGTGAACATCACCTATCACAGTGATGCTATTCAAGTCGGTCGTTCAGTCAGTCCATAAACATTTAGTAAATGCCTACCACATGCCCAGAACTGTGGTAAGCACTAAGGATACAAATGCAAAAAAAAAGAATTGTCCCTGTCCTCAAGGAGCTTACAATCTAACATAGGAAGACAATGAACAAAAGAAGTGAGGGGGTAGGGTCATGATCCTGATGGAGTCCAGTCCAGAGGAGCCCAGCCAGGTGGGAAATGAGATGGATGGTCACCCGTGAGCTCTCTTTAAACAGAGGCTTTGGGGAGTTCTTTGCTCCACCCTCCATCTCTCCAGTTGGAGGCCACGGATGAGGTGTGAGTACCAAGATCCTTGCAGTGTCTTGGATGATGGGTTTCCAGATGATGAGGTTCCTGGAGACAGGATCATGACAGAGTCCAGTCCAAAGGAGTGCATCCTGGTGGGAAGTGAAGAGATGGTTGGCCTAGGAGCCTTTAAAGAAAGAGGAACGTCAGTTAACAGAGAGTTCCAATTCCTAGTGAACCAATGTGGGATAAATCAAGGTTTGGGGAGTATTAGATACTTCTCTGTATCTTTGAAGATTAGAAATGAGGAAAGTGGTGTTGTAACCTAGCCAGATCCATACTATAGATTCAGGGGCCAAGTTGGGTATCACATCAGACTAATGGCATACCCATGAAGTTTGCTCACAAGAGAAATGAGGAAGGAAATGTGAAAGAGAAGCACCAAGCAGGGAGTTGAGTTGTTTGCCATTTCTTTCTCCGCCTCACATTATAGCTGAGGAAACCAAGGCCAGCAGAGTTAAATGAGTTGTCCAGAGTCACACAGCTAGTAAGTATCTGAGGCCTGATTTGAACTCAGAAAGATGAGTCTTTCCACTAGTTGCCTTGAAGTCAGGAAGATCTGAGTTCAAATTCCACCTCAGACACTTATTTAGTTTCTGTCTTTCTCATCTCTAAAATTATGGCACCTGCTTCTCAGGCTTGTTTGTGAGGCTAAAATAAGATAATATTTGCACAGCCCTTTGTAAACCTTAAAGCTGTTACATATTTGTCTATCCAAGGTTTGCTGGGAGCTATCTACTTTTCAAACCTGCCTTGAAAAGGGTATGGTCTCACCGATAATCCTAAAACACGGTCCTACCATGTAGCTTCCATTTCAAAAAGCTCTAGTGGCTAAGATAGACTCTTCCATTTGTCATTTAAAGCCCTTCACAATGTGGCTCGTGCTTGCATTTCCAAGTTTATTACACACCTCTCCTTCACATACTCATACTCCAGTCCAACTGCCCTACATGCTGATCCCTATACATAAAATGATAATAAAAACAGCAGTAACAGGTAACATTTGTATAATGCTTACTATGTATACCAGGCACTGTGCCAAGTGCTTTACAATTATTATCTCATATGATCCTTAAAACAACCCTGGGAAGTAGGCACTATTATTATCCACATTTTACAGATGAAGAAACTAAGGCAAATAGAAGTTAATTGACTTGCCCAAGGTTACACAGTTGAGTGCCTTATACTTGAACTCGGGTCTTCCTGACACAAGACTCAGTGCTTTATCCACTATGCTCCCCTCTTTGTGCCTTCACATAGGCTTTATTCTACATCTTCTCATCTCCCCCTCTTAGACTTCTCTAGTTTCATTCAGGGTCAGTTCAGATGCTACCTCCTACCCAAGACCTCTCCTGATTCCTACAGTTTATTATGGTCCTCTTCCCCCTATGTTAGAGGCAGTGTGGTGTGTATTGCATTTACTTATCCACATACATGTTGTTCCCCCTTGAATATAAGTTCCTTTTCACTTTTGTCCTATCCAGTCCCTGGCACATAGTAGGTGCTTAATAAGTGCTTCATGAATTAATGAATCAGTGAGTAAATGCATTGGCTTCAGCTGGCACTAACAAGTATATTCTAGGTCTAGCTCAATGTTACTCTAATTTGGTCCCAGTGCACTTTGAGACATGAGATATATTGATAGAACATCAAAACATCCTTCACAGAATCCTGCTCTACTTAATTGCTCAGTGCTCTAGGAAGCTCTTTAAAACCCATAAGTTGCAGAAAAGATGCCAACCAGCATTGGTAGAGGGAAATGTGTCTCCTGGGAATTTTCTATACCAATGAAATCACCAGTCCAGGAGCTATTCCTACCTAATTGGTGCGGTGTGTTTTGTATTTATCATGGCATAGAGGTGACCTTGGGCTCTTGAAAGCTTGGCCAGTGGCATGGAAGCTCTTGTAGGCAATAGACTAAGTCCAGTTTCTGAGGACTAGACCAGCTAAGTAAGGAGAGACTCCTGACCAGTAGTCTGCCTATTCGGTGATGACTTTTTGGCCATGGCAACCCATGTAACAAAGAAAAATAAAAAATGACACTCATTCCTCTGTAGCTTTCTAATTCTGCAGTAACAGAGGCAGCATGGTGAACAGGGGGAAGAAGGGACTGAGAATCAAATGTTACCTAAATGGTCTATATACTTCAATTTGACTGTTGGTATAAAAGTCCTGATATCCAAAGAGGAAAGACCAAGTGGATGAAAAATGTGTGTTTCATAGATTATGACCTTTGTTTCAGATGGAAAACCTATAGAACTTATTTATCATCTTATATATCTGGGTTAGACAATGCAGAAGGCCTTTGAATTGGGCACAGAGTTATATGGAAGAAGAGCAAGTTGTCTTACCTTCAGGAAGTTGCAAAGTTCCTCTAATAACCCCAAGCTTCTTCAAGAAACAATGGCCCATTATCCCACTAGCATGTCAGTGGTCCACAGAATACAACAGTATCCAAGAAATGTGAAATCATGATTATACAGAAGGCAATGAAGGGGTAGATGGTAGGAGGGAGCAGGCCACAACATATAACCTATGAGGAATTTTGGAGAACAAGAGTAAGATGTCATCAAGGAAATGCATGATAAGCGGAACAGTGCCCTGGTCATGTGCAAAGGTAAAAGATGGTGACAGGTGAACTGCCAGGAATAGGAAGGGTAGAAGTTTATGATTCAACAGGGGGATTTCAGAGGTGATAAAATCTAAAGTTTGACCACTTTTTTAGGTATCTAAGATAGTGAAAGTGTAGGCCTTGGGAATTGGGGCAGTTGATAAATTGAGAGGTTCAAAGTGTCATCAGCATGAATGTTGGAGTTACTACAATGACGTTTCCTATGTTTAGTTGGGAGATAGGAACAGTTCAGTAGCATCAACATTTTCTCATGAATCCCTATTGGCATTGTATGGAAGAGAAGGTTTGAAAAGCACTGTTACATACTTCTAATCCATGACTGATTGATAGCAAAAGACAGACGGGAGCTTAGATCTAAACCTCAGGCATGGCCAAGGTAAACTGGGTGCTATTGTCCTGAAGCCAGTGAAAGGGATGTAATTGATATAATAGTGGACTCCAGTCCTACACCTAAACACCACGGTCCTATCCAGGCAGATAGAAGTAGGAGGCCTGTTAAGAGGAATCTCTTGCATATGCCTTCATGCAAACAGACATCTAATAGCTTATCACTAGAAATCAATTAATCCATACATTTTTATTCAACATGCATTTATTAAGCCCTTATTGTATGCAAAGATCTGTAATAGGTGCTGAGGGTACAAAGGCAAAGTGAATTCTAGTACTTGTCCTCAAGTGGCTCACTTTCTACCAAAAGGATACAAGATTTACACAGATAAGACAAGATAAGTTTAGCACCTCTGACATTCAAGTCCAGTTCTATATTCTGTGGAGCATACAAAGAAGTAGAAGACATAACAGCCTTGTTGTCTGGCCAAGAAATCAACCTATAAAAACAAATGGATGTATGATGGATAAAGAGGTAGGGCCACCTTTTGGGTGAGCAGTGAGGCTGAATCCCCCAAAGAATTAAAGTTCTTGAGGGCAAGAACTCTCTTAGTTTCATCTAGCACCATCCTGACCCATAGTAAACAATAAATGCTTAATGGTGAATTGATTGATCACTTGAGAATGTGTTTACATATTGTGCATTTGGTTGTTGTTGAGATATGGATGAGACCCCTGCCTAAAACCTCCTCTCTCTTTCTGTCTCTCTGTCTTACTCTTATTCTCTCACCCTTTCCTCCCTCTCTTTTCCTTCTCCCTCTTTTCTTCTCTTTTTTCTCCTTCTCTCTTTTTCTATTCTCCTCTCTCTGTTTTCTCTCTCCTTCTCTCTCTCCCCTTCTTCTTCTTCCCCTTCTTTTTCTTCCCCTTCTTCTTCTTCTTCTTCTTCTTCTTCTTCTTCTTCTTCTTCTTCTTCTTCTTCTTCTTCTTCTTCTTCTTCTTCTTCTTCTTCTTCGTCTTCTTCCTCTCTCTCTGTCTCTCTCTCTCTCTGTCTCTCTCTCTCTCTCTGTCTCTCTCTCTCTCTCTCTCTCTCTCCTCTCTCTCTCTCTCTCTCTCTCTCTCTTCCCCTCTCTCTCTCTCTCCCTCTCTCCCTCTCTCTCTCTGTCTCTCCTTTGAAGGGAAGTAAGAACTAGAAACTTTTGTTTTTCCTTTTTTGCAGAAATTATGTAGGGGTTGGTCTCAAACTTCTAATCGTCACTGACCTCAATGTCTTCTCCATTGACTCTGATCCCAGGAAGCAGTGACCTTGACCAACTAGAAGAAGAAGATCAGGACAAAGCTGCCAACAACTGAGCAGTCTTAGTTTGAGCTTAACACCCTAGAAATCATCTCATCCACTTTAGCTGCACCTGTCCCTTGAACTATTATGCATGAAAATGTGCAGTATTACTTTCAACCTTTGAGCAGAAACTGAGAAAGTTGGGGATTTGAATAAAACATTACTTTCAGAATTGATGACTTCCCCCCAGCAACCCCCTACTCACCAGCCCTGAGATAATAGATGGGAAGTTGGAATGGACCTTAGAGGTCTTCTGGTCCAACCCCCTCATTTTGCAGAAAGGAAACTGAGGCCCAGAGAGATAGCTTTCTTGCTTTTGTATTTTTTTCCTTAGCACTTAGTACAGTGTCTGGCACACAGTAAGTGCTTAATATATGCTTTTTATTCATTTATTGCCCAATATCACACAGGTAGGCATAAATGGCAGAGTCCAGATTCACACCTAGGACTTATGATTCTGTCACTACACCATGATGTTCCTAGGGTTCCCCACCTTTAAGAAAGACCAGTTCAGACTCCATTGCTACCAATGCCCTTTGATTTCCCCTAACATCTGAGGGAATTTCTATTGTTTTCCTTCTTTCTTCTCCCCCACCCACCTCCTGAGCTAAGTGGTAGGAGGTAGAGATAGGAGACAGGAATCCTCATTCTCAGTCCCCACATAAGAAAACTAGGAATCTGCATTTCCCCCATATATTAACCTGCTAGTTGATTGAAATATATGGCAGATTTACTTTCAAATACCCAAGCAGCCTCCTCAAAGTGTTCCCGCATTTACCTATTTCCATGATATTTAATAAAAAAATATATATTAAAAAAACTCTGGCTGGCCCCACCAGTAGCAATACATTTTAAATTGATCGTCACATCGATTCCAAGTATATTTTCAGTGCACTTTATGAATGCAAAAGGAGGTTTTGGTATTTGGTCTGTGTGTGCCTGGGTTTCTGAGAGCTCAAAGCATTTCTGCAATGCTGAGGAAAGGAGCTCTGGGCCAAGGAGATAACTTCATTTGCGGTGGTGATAGTGACCTGGGTGAACTATGCTAAATTCCCCTGGTAAATTATGGTACTCTTACTCTAATTTGAATTCTCTCAACTAATGCTCACCTTTAATGTATGCGCAGAGTTGGGCTGTAACTCAAGGTCCCTGCTTCCCTTCCTCTCCCCTTTTTCAATTTCCTTCTGTTCCCAACTCACTTATCACTTCCTTTTTTTTCTTCCTTTTCTCTCTCTCAATCTGAACTTGTTTTACATCTTTTCCCTCACTCTCTTTTCAACTGCTTCCCTTCTTCTTCTTCTTTTTTAACAGACCTACCTCTTTTTTCTCCAGTCCTGCCCATTCCCTAAGTTCTCTTTAGCTGTTGTCTTGGGGTCCTGACCCCTCTCCCTCTTCACTGTTACCCTTTCTCTCTTCTTCACTAATAATGTTAGTGTCTTACTTCCTCTCTCAATTCAACTCAACAGGCATTTTTGGGACATCCTCTTCTGTGCTTGGCGCTGTGCTAAGCCTGTTGGTTTTTTTTTTAACGCCCCCTCCTGCCCCCCCTTCTGGGATTTCTCATAGCAACCAGTGAGAAAATCCCACATGCCTGGGGCAATGAAATGATGTGTGGCTTGCCCAGGGTCACACTTTGAGTATGTGTCCAAGAACCAGATTTTAAATCCAAGGTCTCTTGATTCAGAAGCTAGCTCTCTATTCGGTAAACCACATTGCTATAAAATGAAAACAGAGGCATGGGTCAATGGAAAGATGACTGGCTCAGATGTCAGGGTACTTGGGTTCTAGCTCTGCCACTTACCACAGAGGGAACTGTGTGACCTTGGACACACTTCACCTAAGTGAGCCTCAGTTTTCTCATCTGCAAAGTGGTTGGGTTGGCCTAGGCGGTCTCTGAGGTCCCATTCAGATCTAGACCTATAATTCTCTAAATCTTTTATATATGTGTGTGTGTGTATGTATGTATGTATGTAAATATGTATAAAATAGTCCTAGATTTCAAGAAGCTAACGTTCCACTGAGGAAAAACCACACCCAAACCAGTGTATACAGAGTTAATACAAAGTCATTTATGGAGAGGGAAAAGCACTAACAGTTGTGGAGTTCCAGAAAGGTCTCCTGTAAGAGATGGCATTTGAACTGTGCTAAGAAGCAAGCCAGGAGTCTTCCTGCCAAAATGATGTTGCATCTGAATAATTTGGGCATGTCCCTGATCTGCAGCTGAGTAACCCAGTGGGTAGGGCACTAGGCCTAGAACTCAGGTCAGGAAGACTTGAATTCAAATGTGGTCTCAGATGTTAGCTGTGTAGTCCTGGGCAGGTCACTTAACTTCTGTCTGCCTCAGTTTACTCAACTGTAAAATAGGGAAAATGAATAGCATCTACCTTGCAGGATTGTTGTGAGAATCAAATGAAATAAAATTTGTAAAGCACTTTGCAGAGCCTAAAGTGTTGTATAAACGCTAGCTAGCTAGTAGTAGGAACAGTTTATGACCTCATATGGAGTTTTCTCAGCAAAGATACTGGAGTGATTTGTGCCGTTTCCTTCTCCAGCTCATTTTATAGATGAGGAAACTGAGGCAAACAGAGTTAAGTGACTTGTCCAGGGTCACACTGCTAGTAAGTGTCTGAGGCTGGATTTGACTTCAGGTCTTCCTGACCCCAGCCCCAGTGCTCTGTTCACTGAAGCACAGCTACTTCTCCATCCTGATGTAGGCCTTTGTAATCTCATTCCTGGACTATTGCAACAGCCGGCTGCTTAGTATCTCTGCTGCAAGTCTCTCCCACTCCAGTCCATCTGCCACTCAGCCGCCAAAGTGATCTGTCTAAATAAATTGCAAATCTGACTATGTCACACACACACAGACACACACTGAAACAAACTCCAAGGGTTCCCAGTTACCTCCAGGACTAAATATAAAATCTTCTTTGACAAAGTCCTCTCAACCTGGTCCCTTCCTACCTTTCCAGTTTTCTTTCACCTTACTCCTTTCTGCATACCCTACAATCCAGCTACAATGGTCTACTTGCCATTCTGTACAAATAACACTCTACCTCCCAATTCTGGGCATTTGTATTGGCTGTCACCATGCTTAAAATGCTCTCCCTCTGCACCTTCTATTCCTACCTTCCTTCGAGACTCAATTCAAGTTCCACATTCTTCAAGAGGCTGTTTCTGGTCCCCCTCACTGCTAATATTACTTTGCATTCATACTATATCTTTAACGTACCAGCTATTTGCATGTTGTCCTTCTTGTTATTATGGGAGTTCTTTGAGTGTTCTTGCTTTCCTCTGTATAACCAGCACTTAACACAGTATCTGGCATATAAGTGCTTAATAAATGCTTTACTGAAGACCATCATATTCCTGGCTGGATACTGTCATCTGAGGATCCCTCTGTGGGACCCTGGGCAAGTCACTTAATTTCTGATGGCCCAACAAAATGGATCCACTGGAAAAGGAAATGGCAAACCACTCCAGTATCCTTGCCAAGAAAACCCCAAATGGAGTCATGAAAGGGTCAGACATGAGTGAAACAAATGAATAACAGTGATCCATCAGAGTGGAGGCTGTGTGCGTAGAGAAGAGGAGACATATACGAGAGATGCCTTTCAGGCAGAAACAACAAGGTTTTGGCAATAGATTGGATATGTGGAGTCAATGTGAGTGAGGAGAAGGGTTTGATTGGTTTTAAGCCTTGGTGGCTAGAAGGATAGTGGTGTTTTGGGCAGTAATAGGAGAGTTTGGAAGAGGGAAAGGTTTGGAGAAAAGATGATGAGTATTTTTCCAGGCGTGTTAAGTTTAAGATGCCTGTATCTCCAGTGACTGATATCCAGTGATGGATATCCAATGGGCAATTGGTGATGCAAGACTGGTACACAGGAGAGATTAGGGCTGTATATATAGATCAGGAAATTATTTGCATAGAAATGATAAGTTAAACCTATGGGAGCTAATAAGACCATCTAACGAGATTATATACAGGAAGAAAAGAAGAGAGCCCAAGACAATCACTTAGTGAAATTGATCGTTAGTGGGTATTACTGAAGAAAAATCCAGCAAAGAAAATTGAGAAGGAATGGTCAGACAAATGGAGAACCAGAAAACCACAGGGTCACAAAAACCTAGTGAGAAGAGAGTATTCAGGAGAAAGGAGTCAGTGTCAAATTTGTGTTCGTAGGCAGCAGGGAAGAAACCAGTAGATGGGGAGAAATTGAATGGTGTTCTTGATGGCTACTGTGATGTTTTCCAAAAAGGGGCAAATATAAACACTCCTTTTCAATCAGAAGATTCTCAGGCTTCCTGGACTCTCTTCAGACTCAGAAATATACACCCAGGGTCTTTGGGAGTAGATTGCACTTCATAATGTGGACATTTTGGACTATTTGGTAGGTCCCTTCCATTGCCAAAGATTATTCCCTTTTAAGCACTTCACCTATTCCCAGAAAACAAAAGACTTATGTGGGTCTCTCTAATTGTTCCCGAATTTTATTTCTCCATAATCTTAGCTAGGCAGCTTTTCTATTGTTTACTTTGGGATTTCTACTTTATTTCAATACCTCTGGCCTTCAGGTTTCGCTCTCTTGGGAGATGCTACTGAAAGAGTAATCTAGCCCCAAACATTTTGTCTGCTTAGACCCACTAGTTTATCTGTGATTCTGAGATGGAAGAGATTTGATTTCTTCAGAGGGGAAGAGTCCAGCCTCTCGTCAGTGCTGGGCACAGAGGGAGAACTGCATAAATGTTTGTTGGTTGCTATTTGAATAGGGCTCTTCTTGATCAGCCCAGAACAGTTGCCAGCACAAGGAGTTAAAAATCAAGAGAAATTTTTTGTTCAATCAGGTCCTATTCTCCCTGAAATAATGACCAGCATGTTGAAAAGGGGCTCTTAGAAGAGGGGAAAAATCCCATTGGGTGAGTCAAGTACAAAAAGAGGTGAAGAATTCCTTTAATGGAGAAGACATGTTTGGAGCTGGGTTTTTCTTTGGAAGCACAGATGCCTTTCATAATAGAACTAACTAGAAGTTATTGTTATCTCCACAGTCTCCTGTAGCTAAGAAATATCTGCTCAACTAGTCATTTACACATTTAAAATGCACATGCACACACACAGAAAAACCCAGCAGGAGAGAAACATCTCATTATCACCACAGGCAGCCTTTTTTTTCCCGTGGCCAGCTCCAGCCAAGAAACTGCTGTCCAAGGTAGTCTAAGTTGGTGACCTCACACCCTTGGTTTGTATTTGGTGCAATCCTACCTCGGTGGCAGATTGCACCAAGTGATGTCAGGTTGCAGTTTAGTCAGCTCTGGAATTGGGAATGGGATGGAAAGAATATTCATACAGATCAAATGTGATAAATTGGTGCACAATTTAGAACAATTTCAATCTGTCATTCCTAATTGTTTTGGGGTTTTTTTTCAAGTGAAATCAGCTTCTCTGCAGCAGTATTAGAGAAATGAAGGCCAGAATCAGGAAGACTAATTTCTTTCAGAATGCATACCCTTCCAAAAATGCTTTGAGGCATTTTAAGTTTGGAGACACAAGGAAAGTAATGATTCGGGCACAAGAGGAGTGGTATGGTTTGATCAGGCTCATATTCGGATAGGATATAAGCTCCTTGAAGGATGGAACTGTTTCATTTTGATGTAGGTATTACTAGCACCTAGCATAGAACCTAACATATAGAGGGCACTTGATGCATGTTTGTTGAGTGATTGATTGATAGATACTCCCTGATTTCAGTCATTGTAGCCCTCAACTCTTGGCCTTTTCTTGATGCTTCCTTAGCAATTCTCCCAAAGCAAGAGACAAAATAGACAAGTTTTCTTCCGGCAGAAACCATTGGTCCTTTGTTGAAATCCCTGGAGATGGAGTGAACTGATTAAAAGGCCTTCATGGTTTTCGGATTAAATACTGTAGGTAGCATGCTGATTGAAGAGAGGCACAAGGGTGGATGGAGAGTCCTTGTATAGACTGGGAGGTATCCAAGAAGTCTGGTCAAGATATTAGATGAGAGGAGGGGTGGGTAGTAATAGGATGTGAAATGTTAAGTCAGAGAGGAGAATGGAAGTGAAGTGGGTAATTTGTAAGGGGTCCTGGAGTGGGGGACGTCATAGAAGTCTGACTGAAGAATGGGGCCAAAGGTAGAGGTCAGCCCTGTATTTGGGAAAATAACCAACAGCCTAACTCTGATATGGAACAGGCTTTCAGCTCGTGTGCCAGAGGCTGTGAATAATGGAACACGTAGATAATAGTAGATTCTGTTAGCTTTCCATGTGGGATGTCTTATCTCCCAAACTACATTATGAGCTTCTGGAGAGCAAGGACCATGTTTTATACATTGTTGTATCTGTCCCAGCCTTTAATCCAGCACATGTACATGGTGTTGATGACTTACTAGATTGATTTTTTGATACTTACGTATCTGAAAGTAGGAAATGAAAGGAAAAGCCTGAGGGATCTAATCATTACCCAGTTTTTTGGGCTGGAACCAGCCAGCCTTTCTTAAAAGGCTTGGATAGTATTTGTGACCTAATACAAGAATGACGATTTGCTATTTTCAAAAGAAATTTCATCAACAGTCTAGAAACTGCTTTATAAATATTCATGGATGGAAAACATGATCATCTCAATTTTCTTATTAAACCATTCTAATCATTTGCATTTAGTCTATTACATTTAGTCATTTCTTAAAAATTAACAAGCATTTATTTTCTGTCCCTCCCACCTCCCCCCACCATTAGGAAAAAGAAAAGAAGAACTCTTGAAACAAATATGCATAGTCAAGCAAAACAGACTTTCACATGAAGGCAGCATGGAATGGTGGATAGAGATCCAGCCTCAAAGTTGAGGAAGACCTGGGTTCAAGTCCTCCCACTGGCTATATGACCCTGAACAAGTCACAGTCCTTCATCATTATAGATGCTGACCTACAGGGAAAGAGGAATTTTCCTCTTCTTTCCTCTTCCTACATTAATGAAACCACAGATCCAGGCCCTATCTAGTAGAATATAAGCTTACTTCCTTGTGGAAATGCGCTGTTTCCTTTTCTGTCTTCATATGTCTGATGCTTAGCACAGTGCGCAGTATGTTGTTCTCGTTTAGTCATGTCCAACTCTTCGTGACCCCATGGACCATACTGTCCATGGGGTTTTCTTGGCAAAGATACTACAATGGTTTGCCATTTTCTTCTCCAATAGATTAAGGCAAACAGAGGTTAAGTGACTTTCCCAGGGTCACACAACTAGTGAGTGTCTGAGGCTGGATTTGAACTTAGATCTTCTTGATAGCAGGTCCAATATTCTATCCACTGAGCCACCTAGCTGCCTACCATCCAACCTCACACAAATACACACTTTTTAGAGCAGATCTCAGTATATAGCTATAGCTTAGCCGATGCTCCTTGAATTGAAATATATCTATATTTCTCAATATCATTCACTTACATTCCTCATTTCATCTCATTTCATCCTCACAGCAATCCTATGATATATTCGATGCTAGTATTACTAGCCTGACTTTACAAATACGGAACTTAAGGCTCAGAAAGTTTAACTGATATGCCTAAGGCCACACAGTTAGCAAAAGTGACGAAGTCCTAATTCCTGATTCAGAGCTCTTTCCACCAAAGCCTACATACCAGGGCAGAATCTAAAATCTCTTATTTCCCAGACCAGTTCTCTCACCATTAGACCAAATTGTTTTTCCTGGTCAGCTTTGCAAAGGGTATTTTCAAACTGCTGTGATAAATGTTCCTCTTTAAGGAATCGGGGTCTGGGTCACTGGGCCACTTTTTAAAGAGAATGGCTCTCTTTAAGGCCGCTGCTGCCCTCGTGGCCCTTCCACAATGTGGCAGCTTCAGAGACAGCCATTCTCTGGAGGCCTGGAGGGTGGGTGTGTCCCATTACCTCCTAAGGCTCTCTCTGATGGGGTGTATTTCATCTTTTCAAATCATCTTTTTTCCCCCTTTTTGCAACAAGTCCTTTCAATTAGGTGGAGATTTCTTCAGAATAATTAAACTCTCTGTATCAAGCCGCTCACTCCAATTACGCAGGCAAATCAATTAATCAAACACATTTATCTAACTGGCGGCTAACCCCCTTTCTGTTCCAAAGATTTTATTCAGTGGCAGCTCTTTGAGATTCAAGGAGGCTATCCTTCTCCAAGATGGCCTAGTTCAGCATTGCCTGCTTGGCTCTGACTAGGAGGTAGCCTCTCTGTTCCTGAGACCGAGAGGTCAGTTCAGAGTTTGGTGTAATGTACAGTTTTTTATTTTGTTTTCAAAATGCCTCTACCTTATTAACTCCTAAAATGGCAGTGTGTGGGGCCCTTACTGGTGTTCAATTTCCCCAGATACTTCTCAGCCTTAGTCTTGGTTTTTTCTCTCTCTCTCTCTTGCCTTCTCCCTTCGCTTTCAGGAGCTCCAGAGTTTGGGCTGTCTCCACATTTAGAGATAAAAAATACTTTAGATGTCATCCAGTTCAACTTCTAAGAAACTGGGACCCATCAAATCAAAACCATAACTCTGGCAGGGCAAATGGGGTGTTGCCCCAGGTGCCAAAAGTTAGAGTGTGCCAATAGCACCTTCAGCAGGTAGAAACAACTGAGCATCTGGTAAGCAGGAGTAATTAGTTAAAATAGCACCAGGAAGAAGGACTCCAAGTGAGCTCCTCTCCAGTCCAGTCCACCCTTCTCCACTCTACCAGCTGCATCCTCTTGGTATCCAAGGAGGATCTTCTCTCCCACCAGGTGTCAAGGTCTCTTTCCCCAAGGCCAGTTTTTCTGTAGTGGGTACTAGTTTGTTTCATCCGTAGACTAAGAGACTCATCCAATTTGGTGCAGGGAGTAGGGAGCAAAATTGGGATTCAAATCTGGGTTTTCTGACTCAAAATCTAGCTCTCTTTCCATTGCCCCCCACCTGCTTTCTCCTTTCATTCTCTGCAGAATGCGGCAGAACTTTCTGCTTCTTCCCCTACCTATTGTTACTGAAACAAAAACATGGCCCTTCTTTTCAAGTTTTCTGAGGGATTTTTTTTTTTACCATTAGTAACTATAGAAAAAAAAACCCAGAAGCTTAACAAAATAATAAAATAAAAAGAGTAGTTATAAATTATTGGAAGTCTTAAAAGCCTAAAATGGTTGTAAGTTTTCCAGGTCTTCATTGAAATGCAACTACCATGAGATCTCAGTTAGGGTTTTTTTCCCTTTCTTCCTTTCTCTTCTCCCCCTCCTCCATGAGCCATCCCTTATAATAAAGAATAAAAAAGAGGGGGAAAATTTCAGCAAAATTAATCAATACATTAACTAAATCTGACATGCAACGTTCTATATGCATAATCTCCGCACAAAAGGGAGAAAGGTGATTCTCCATAGGTCTGTCCATACTAAGCTTCCTCCACACAGCCATCTGCTGGTCCTTGTCTCTGGAGTCCATCCTCTTCTGAGGGATCAATAGTACAATCAGGGAAGAGCATTACTGAGCACAGATTTCTCATCCTAAAGTTTAGTCACAGGTTAGTTTGTCTGGCACGGCTAATGGGACTCCAAGCCCCTATTTCTAATCTCAGCCTCAGTCCTGTCTGGGTTGGATGTTCCATCAAAGTCAATCAGACTTCTAACCAAAGTTAGCGTCTTTTAAGCCTAGTGGTCTGGTGGGATTCTCAGCACTTATTTTGTGTTCTTATTCTAAATGTGAGCCCCAGATTGTCCCTCCTGATGCCAGGCTTCATTGGATTGCTGCTGTACCACCATATTATGTGGCAAGTATCCTTCATCTTATAACAGGGATCTCAGAAGACAGACCTACTTGGGTACAAATTTAGGGCATAAGCTGAAATCACCTAGTCTTAACAGCCCCCAACCTGTGGCCAATTGACCAGCTCAGAACTCAAATTGGAAACCCCCAACTCCACACAAATACACAACTATTAAGGCAGAGCTACAATTAGACATTTTTATGCCCAGGCTTGCCCAGTGCTTAGAGCTCCTAGCCTGAAGTCAGGACTTACTAGTGATATAAGCTTAACTTAACCTCTCTGAACCTCAGTTTTCTCATCTGTAAAAAGGGGATAATAATTTTACCTACACTCAAGGGTTGTTATGAGGTTCAAATGAGATACCACATGTAAAGTGCTTTGTCAACTTTAAAGCAATAGACAAAATGATAGCTATCGTTGCTGTCATGGTGGTGATGGTAGTGGTTGCTGTTGTTGTTGGTGCGGTTACAAGAAAGGGAGAGAAGACCCAGTCTGCCACAGATATTGCTGCATTGAGAAAGGGGGTGGTCCATCTGTCAGACCTATCTGGTCTATACCTCCACGGCATTGTCCATGATTCCATCTTCCCCATCGCCTAGGAGGAAAGAATCATAAAGGTATCAATGGCAAATAGGGAGAGAGCAAGAGAAAAAGAACATAATAGCAGGAAAGTTGGCCTTGTGAATAATGTGCCACAGTGACAGGACTCTACACTAGGCAAGGGAATAAGTGATAGGGGCCAGCAAAGGATTATGGGTATCAGGAACATAATGTGGCTTGGAGGAAGAAGTATGGTCCCATATCAGCACACTAGGACAAATCCCTAGAAGTAGTCTTAGGGCTCATCTGGTCCAAGGTTCTCAATTTACAAATGAGGAAACATAATGACTTGCCCCAAATCACACAGGTAATAAATAGCTGAGCCAGGATTTGAAGTTAGATCCTCTGTCTCTAAATCTCAGGCTCTTGTCATTCCAGTGTTCAGATATGCGTAAGACAAGGTAGCCTCTGAGGTCCCTTCAACTCTGAGACTCTGGTTCTCAGCACATTTGCAGAGCACAGATGGCTGATGGGTCCCAAGTTCAATGACTAAACAAGTATTTCTTGCCTGTGTTTCGCAGCTCTGTCCACTTCCCCAGGTTCTCAATGATGATTCATCTTTCAGGTAAACCCTATAGAGTAGTTTTCAAAAAAGATATTTTACACACACTACAGTAATATAGTGTGTATGTACATAGACATATATATGTATAGTAATATAGTAATACGTGTCTATAGTAATAGACGACTCCCATCAAAAGTATTTTTCTTTCATTCAGTATCCATACCCTTCAGGAGAAAAGAGTTTCCTTTCTCTGAGACTGTAGAAACACAAACAAATATGGTGCTGGATAATTGAATTTAATGAATTCTAGAATCTTGGAGTAAGACACCAGTTAGAAGTCATAGCAATGCCAAGCGATATTTGCCACATCTGTTCAGGTCAGGGCCCCCCGTTTTAGGAAGGGTATTGATGAGCTGGAGAACATTCAAAGGAGGCCAAGCAGAATGGTGAAAGTGCTGATGCCAGTGCCGTATGAGACATAGTGGAAAGAACTGGGATGTTTATCCTGAAGAAAAGAAGCGTAAGGGGGAAGAGATGTCTATTTTCCTGAGAAACTGTATAGTATTATAAGAGTACTGGGTTTGGGGTGAGAAGGAAGACTGTCCTGAAGAATAAGGATGGTGAGAGGACCTGAAAGCCAACAATACGAGGATTGTTTTTGGTGTTTTAGTCCAGACCTGTAATTTCATTGATCTGAGGAATTCTCTGATGAGGCAACTCCCTCTACCAATGAATAAATCCAATTGTTCTGCAACTTAAAGTTTTAGGGAACTGAAGGTAAGTGACTTGCCCAGAGTCACCAATATGTGTCAGAGTCAAACTTGGACCCAAATTGTCCTGACTCAGAGGCCAGCGCTATAGCTTATGCTTTCCTACAAAGGAGAAAAGAAAGGGAGGGGAAGAAGGAAGTGGTTAGCAATCTTCCAGGTCTTGAAGGGTTGCAAGAAAGAGGAGGAATTAGGCTTGTTTTGCTTTTCCGCAGAAGGCAAAACTCAGAGCAAAAGGCAGAAACTTTTGAGAGGCCGAGTTTGGTACCATTTAAGGAAAAACAGTCAGAGCTGTGAAATAGGCCAGCTCTTAAGGAAATGAATTCCCCATCGTCTAAAGACAGCTCTTATAGTGAAGATGCCTGAACAAGCTCTGACCCAAGTAGAAAGTTCTTCCATAGCATCCCTTGAATGCTCCTAGTGGTGGGTAGCACGTTACTTCCTGTAGCAGCCCACCGCATTACTGAGTAGCTCCAACTGTTAGAAAGTTCTTTTTTATTGAAAATAAAAAAAGACTACCCATCAATTCTTCACGGGGAAGCATAATGAATTAGTGCTAGAATTAGAGTTGGAAAGACCTGGGTTCAAAACCTACTTCTGACATATGCTAGATGTATGACCGTGAGCATCTCTCTGAATCTCAGTTTCTGCAGCTGTAAAATGAGGTTTATAGAACCTGTAATGCCTACCTTATATAGTTAGGCAGCTAGAAGCATGGTGGTTAGAATGTTGAACTTGGAGTCAGGGAGACCCGAGTTTAAATCCTACTTCAGACACTTACTAGCTATGTGACCCTGGGCAAGTCACTTGACCTCTCTGTGCCTCAGTTTCCTCACCTGTAAAATGGAGAGAATAATTGGACCTACCTCACAATGTTGCTGTGAGGATCAAATGAGATAATACGTAAAGTGCTTTGTAAGCCTCACAGCACTATTTAAAGTCTAACGTATTATTATTATTAGTGTGAATTCCAAATAAGCTAATATATGTAATATAGTTTGCAAAATTTGAGAGTCTGTCTAGATGGAGACTTTGATTATTCATTCACCTGTCCTCAGTGTCAACATGGAGCAACTTGAATGTATGCTTGTGTGTTACGATAATGCACCGAAGACTTTTCTAAAAATACCATCGTTCCTTAAAAGGGAGCAACTTAGGAGCAAAGTAAATTGTCATATCTCTTGAAATGCTGTACCTATAAGTGAATCCCTTAAAAAAATATCCTACAAATTTTCCCCAAACTTGGGATCAAGTACCTAAAGGCTGCAAGCAGAATCCAAAGTGGGAAGAGAAAAAAGAAAAGGAAAAAAAGAAAGAAGGCTTTATCAATGATGACTATTTTGTCCTTGGTCCTCTTACACATCTGCTTCACAGCTGATTTCCCCATCTGTGAAGACACAGGGGAAGCCAGATATGATGCACATCTTTTCCCAGTTTGAGGGAGTTGCTCCTATCCATCTTCGTGCTCCTGGAGAATGACTGGCTAGCTGTTCCATCGCACCACTGTGCTGCTCTTTAGTTGTTCAGCAGGCTCATGACTGACTGGAGTGCTTGGGGTCAGCAAGGCACCTTTTGATCCCTCCATTATTTGCCTCTTCCCCTCTCCTATCCATTAGGCCCATCACCATTGCTGGGGAGCAATAAGTATGACTACCCTTCTTTCAGTCACTGTGCAGAAGAGCTATAAGGAATTCAAGGAGACAGTGACCTCTAGAGATGAGCATCTCCAGCATCCCCTGGGGCTGAGAGTTATTCCCAGACCAGCATCTTTGACAGCCCACCATGATCCTAGCTGACACACGACAAGAGCAGCCTCTGTCAGCGTAGGGAGATCTAATGTCACATGCAATTAAGTCTAAGAGGCCAACCCGGGCAAGTTCCTGATTAAACAGCGGTATCTTAGGAAAGCTGGAGTTCCTAATGTGCATGAGCAAAGATGTCTTTGCTTAGCCTCCTGTGGTTATTCCTGTAGCGGGACCTGCTTGCCAGATGTCAGAATCTGCAGGGGAATCCAGGAGAGGCTCACCTTGGAAGTGTGCTGTGTCCCTCCCATGTCCCCTCCCATCCCCCTTACCATCACTCTTCCTACCCTAGGGTCTCCTGATTCTTCCACAGTGGAGAACCCACCATGTCCCACACAAGCCAATGAAACCCTGCTGGGTGGTTGGAGTGATCTGGTCGTATATTAATAATGGTCTCGATGAGGAACCAGCAGAACCTGCCAGTCACTGTAAGAAATGCCACCTCTGGGAAATTAGAGCGTGTACGCCACGGCGTGTGGCTGCCGAAACCTACGGCAAGCTGGAGGCTGAAGACATAATTCACAGTGAAGGGAATTCTTCTGGGCAAAAGGAAATAGTTCACTGCTCTTGACCTAATGAATTAGTTACTGATTAAAATGTCCCCATTCCACAAAGCAGAGCTGCTGAAGAAGCCAGGTTGATTTTTTTAGGAAGGCCCCAGAAGGAGCTTCCCAAGTGAACAGGGCTAACCTCAGAGGCACCCAGATGACCTTTTCTCTGTCCCCAGTATCTTGGGGCTCATAGTTGTATTTTCTGGAGTTTCCCTAGGTAGGGGCAAAAAGGCATTCGCTCCCAGTACTTCCTGTCAGCTGTCCATGCCTGTCATCATCAATTGAAAGGAGCATGGAAGACTTCCCTTAGGGATGGCCTGCTTTTCTAAAGCAAAGTGCCACGTTGAAGCTTACATGATCCATCCTGAAGCCTGTGTCATTCTCAACTCATCTGGCCACCTTCTTGGATAAAATTACTCAAGGGGTACCAAGAAGCTTCCTTCTTTCCCCTCAGTCCTCAAATCACCCATCACAAACTGGGCCCCTGACTACATTATCAATTTGAAGGGGAAAACCTAGACCCAACTGGGAAAATGTTAAAATCAGAGCTTGTTGCAGAACTCTTAAGAGAGTTCCATCTTGGAATGTGACGTTTCAGAGAGTTCTATACCTGGAAATTGCCCTTTGGTAACATAGCCAAGGTAAGTGAAGAATTCTTGTTGGATTGGGATGCCTCCCATGGGCTGTGTGCTTTGCTGGGATGACACAGGGATCTCCTGATGAATCCCCAGGCCAACAAATCAGGTGTTCCCCTGATCACTCTGCTATACTTTGAACACATAACAGCTCTGTGGAACCTCTGACATCTCCTCATGAGAGCTGCTTGCCAAGCATTAACCAAGGAAAGTTGGGAAATACCACGTAATGCCTGTGTCATGTAAAATGGATCGCATAGAGGACAGAGTGCTGAACTTGGAGCACAGAAGACATTGGTTGCAGTCCTGCCTTCCATTTATCAGCCTTGTGATCACGTCCCAGGAATTTAACCTCTCTGAGCCTTGGTTTCCTCATCTTTTAAATGGGGTGATATACCTAGAGTACCTGCTTCACAGGGGTCTTGTCAGGTATCATTTGCTTGGTTTGTTCCTTTTAGTGAATGAAATCCTGGTTCCCACACGATCTGGTTTAGGTAGCTCAGACTCACTTAGCCCCGAGTATTAGAAAAATAAAAGATGTCTAATCTGAGGCTGCACAGTGAGGAGTGTCTGAGAAAGACCAAAGGCTGGGATACTACCAACTGTGGGAGCAGTGTGGCCACAGTGAGGGTAGCAGCTGTCTTTCAAAAGTCTGAGTCCTTGATTACTAAGTGAAGCGCATTTTAAAGTGTCCTGGCTCAGGATCTGGAAGCTGAGCACTGACAAGGGCAGGGACAGGCCTGAGGCTAAATGGTAAGGGAGGCAATGTCCTACAGTTTAGACTAGAGAGGGCCCTGAAGTCTGACCCCAGATCTGTTGAGCAAGCATTTTACTATTTACTAAGGGGCCTCTACTTCCTTACCTGTAAAAGAGAATGGCCTTGCTAGATGACCACTAAAGTTCCTTTCACAAATTCTGTGACTATAGCCCTATCATAGACTCTGGGATGCCAACTGTGATCCTTCTCATCTCTGAATCTCAGTTTCTTCATCTGAAAAATGGAAAGAAAAAAGCGAGGTTGTCCCAAGGGTCCAGTGGAATTATGTATTATTTAAAGTGCTCTGCAAACCTTAAAGCACTATATAAATGTCAGTTATTATTACCATCATTATCAATTATCATCAACATCATCCTAAATTGATTCTTGGAAAGTTCAGCAATGACTTTCCCATAAAAGCAATTTGTAACAACAATGTTGATAGCACCTGTTGTGGAGGTGAAAGACCTACAACAAGAGTACACATGAGGGCTGCTAGCACAGGTTCTTTGATCTGCTTTTCTAAGGAAAGCAACTTTAAGGGGTTTACAATCTCACTTTAATCAAACATACATATATCATTCACTTAGTTCAGGAGGAAAAGCCAGCACCCTGAACTTCAGAGCAAATAGAAGCAGAAATTACAAGCATACATTACATAAACAGAGCAAATAAACATTAATCAGCAGACAGGCTTCTAGCTGTCTATCCAAGCAATACATAGTTAACAGAGAAGCACCAAAATCTGGGTTTTTTCCAAAGCCGGGGGCTCCTTAACAATGACTACCCAGCGTCTCATCTGGCCAAAATACACAACACTCTTCCAGTGAGTGAGAGCCTCAGACAAAATGCTAACCTCTGAGTTTATATATACCCTGTTCAGGGTCAAAGGGCATCACAACGAAGAGACTCAAAACCATGTGATGCTTCTCCAGGTGTCACAACCATGTGACTCAAACCTATGTGAACTAGGCTTTGCCTTGATGTAAGCAGGTCATCAAAGACTCCCAATTTAATCAAAGAAACAAAGGCTGCACTCATCAAAGGCATTTGATTGCAACAATGCTCCAAAAGAGAAAACAGCAAAAAAGTCCCAACCTAATTACCATTACACAACAGCAACTTCTTTAGGAGCAATCTTTCCTAGTGATTAATATGATGCGTGAAAACCCTAGTCACTACATGTTTTTGCAATAAACTCTACGAATTCCAAGCTTTCCTCTTAATAATAATTCATCTTTAAATAGCAGTTTGAGGTTTTTACAAAGAACTTTCCTCACAACAACCCTGTGAGGTAAGAAGTGTAAGTTTATTACCCCCATTTTACAGATAAGGAAACTGATGCCCAGAGAGATGGAGTGATCACAAAACCATTGACTGCCTGGGTGAGATTTGAGGAAGAAGTGTGGAACAGTGGAAAGAATGCCTGCTCTGAAGAAAGAGACCCTGAGTTCAAGTCTGGATTTTGATGTTCATTTCCTGGCTGGCCTTGGGTAGCCCCTTCCCTAACCTTGTTTTCATCATTTCTTAACTGGGGGTTGGACCAGCTAGATGGCCGCTTCAGTCTCTTTCAACTTGAGATCGGTGACGCTATGAAATCCTGACTCCAAGGGCAGCCCCTGATGGATTCCCTGTCACATCCTTGTCTTTACATCTGTTTCCACCTCTGCCCTCTTTCCTGTTAAGTGCAAACAGAACCCTAAGAAAAAATTCTGACTGGACAGAGACCATCCGGAATGAAGAGAAGTAACAGGTCTGTGAAGCCATCCCCGTAATATTTCCTCACCCAAGGGCAGCCGGCACTGGTAATTCACATTCTAGAGATCAACTTTCAGAGCTGACACCTCTCAGATGAGCTGTGGACAGGTAGCCTTTCTGCACAAATTGTTTTGCGACAGAGAAGCCTCCCTGTGACTGAGACGGACCAGTAGGTTCATCCCGCGTGACAGGGAGACCTGAGTCAGATTCAGCTACGGATACAGCAAAGTGGGTGGGGGGAGCAGATACTCCTGGGGAGGGGGAAACACCTTTCGAGATGCGTCTTGCATTTTCGTTGTTTTTGTTAAGATCTGCTTAGCAGAAAGTCCTTTTAAAATGACAGACAAATGACATAGGTATCTACCCTCTTGGTTTTCAAGTTGCATCAATCTCTCTGCCACTCCAGATTATAACAGATGTGCCTTTTAGCTTACAGAGGTTGCACTGATCTGGCATCCTTGCGCTGGCATTCTGATGCCACTTCCAGTCTGTTTACATCGACACAAATATGAATAGTGTCTTATGATGAGTGGGGCACTCAGTAAATACGCACACAGGTTTAAAAACAACAGCAATTTAACAAGTATTTATTGCACGTCAGTTACATGCCTAGCATTGTGCTAAGCATTGTCATTCAGTTCAATGCAACATATATTTATTACATGCCTACTACGTGCCAGGCAGTGTACTGGGTGTTAGGGATTTCTTAAAGTCTGGACCTGTGGTCTCACTGGGAAAGGAAACTCCTTCCAAAATTCTGCAAATTATAGCATTAAAGAATTGCCTGCAAAACTGCCGCCTGAACTAGATGAAATGTAATTGGGAGATGTTTCACAAACTGAATAAAGAGACAATACAAAATAGATAATGCTAATTTGTGATTTTCTAAATTAATATGAGACAGCAAGTATCCATTTCTATTTGAATTTGACACCACTGGCTTATGGGGACTTATCCAGGGTCACATGTAAACATGCAAAGCCCTTTACATATGTTATCTCATTCGATCCTCACTATATCCTTATGAGGTAGGTCATGTTTACCAATCTGTAAGATTAGGGAACTAAAGCTGAGAGAGGATAAGTGAGTATCAGAAGTGGGACACAAACCCAAGTCTCCCCAGCTCCAAGGCTCTATCTGCTATGCCTTTCAGACCATAGAGATAAAAGACCAAGAAGAGAATAGTCCCAGTCAATAAAAAGCTTTCATTTTACTGGTGAGTAAAAACAGAAGTTGAAGAAAAGTATAGATCCAAATGGAGGAATATGGCCAAGGACTTCATTCTTTGTCTTGGGAAAGGGCCATTTTTCTGAAAGAGATAGTATAGTACATGAAAACAGCACCACTGAACTGGAGTCAGAGGACAGGGGTTCACATTCTACCGTGGCTGCCTACTACTTACATGACCTTGGGCAAGTCACATTTCTCTGAGTCTCAGTTTCCTCATCTATAAAAACTGAGGAGATTGGACTGGTCACTGAGGCCCCTTCTAGTTCCAAATCTTACATAGCTCCTTTTTTTCCTACTTCACCTTCCTTTTCTCCTTGTACACTGAAATTAATTCCCAGTGTTCACATTGGTCTTGTTCAGAAGCCAAAACTAACATCAATTCATGCTCAGGTTGGTCAAAGTGCTTTGGAAAGAAGCAGCTTTAACACTCCCTCCTGCCCCCGCCTCCCCACCTACCCTGAAACAATCTCTTTCACCAAGCACACCCAAAAGGAGAACTTTCTGTTTGAAAAATATAAGCCTACATTGCAAGCGAAGGTCACTGTAAATAACTTAACTCATCTGGAGTACATTCATTGGTCAAACTGCCTTGTATTGTTCAACTGTTTCATAAGTTAAGTCTTGAGATCCTTAAGGGATTTATTTGTAATCTATTTATCTATAATCTAATTTATTTATAGTTAATAATTTGTTTATTGTTTCTTCCTTAGCACTTATATAGAACTTTGTACATCTTATAGATATGTGTGCATATGAACATATGTGTGCAAACACATATATGTGTGTACATACGGGCATGTATATGTATGCATATGCATATATATACATGCTACATATGTTTATTGTTTCTTCCTTAGCACTCATATAGAACTTTGTGCATCTTACAGATATGTGTGCATATGAACATGTGTATGCATACACATGTATGTATGTGTATATAGGCATGTATATGTACATGTGTGTGCATATGCATATATACATGCTACATGTGTTTATTGTTTCTTCCTTAGCACTCACATAGAACTTTTTTAATCTTACAGATATGTGTGCATATGAATATGTGTGTACATGCACATGCATGTGTGTACATGTAGGTGTGTATATGTGCATGTATGCATACATATACATGCTACATATGTATATGTGTGTGTGTATATGTTTATATCGTTCTTCAGCTGTTTCAGTCATTTACAACTTTTTGTGACCCCGTTTGGGGTTTTCTTGGCAGAGATACTGGAGTGGTTTGCCATTTCCGTCTTCAGCTCATTTAACAGATGAAGAAACTGAGGCAAACAGGGTTAAGTGACTTGCCCAGGGTCATACAGCTTTTGATTGTCCAAAGCCAAATTTGAACTCACAAAGATAAATCTTCCTGACTCTAGGCCTGGCACGCTATCCACTGTGTCACATAGCTCTGTGTGTATTTTTATGTGTGTATACGTGTATTTTTATGTGTGTGTGTGGAGATACATACATGTATGTATCTCCACACATACATGTGTATATGCATGTATATTGGCGTACATGTGTGTATATACATGTATATATGAACATATAGGTATATACCTGTGACCTCAGGTTTCAATGGCACTATATTTAATCCACTTAGCTACTGGTCCAGTCAGACCCACACCAGTTAAATGGGTGTTCACCATGTATTTTGATTATGATTATTGGTGTTTTGTGTGTCTCTGTGTGTGTGTTTGTATATGAAAGGAGGAGAGTCAGAGATGGGTGATTACATGGAGACGCTAAAGGATGAAGAAGATGCCCTTTGGGAAAATGTGGAGTGTAACCGCCATATGCTAAGCCGATACATCAACCCAGCCAAGCTGACCCCTTATCTGCGCCAGTGTAAGGTCATCGATGAACAGGATGAAGATGAAGTGCTCAGTGCTCCCATGTTGCCTTCCAAGATCAACCGATCAGGTAACCTCCTTCACAGACACCACACACTTAATTTAATTCACTTCAAAGTGTCATACAAATTATGTTGGTTTCTATATACTCCTAGAACTTTCAATCATTTAGCTCAGGTACATTACTAATTTAGAAAGAAATGTGTAATATTCACAATGTTCATAGAAGCAAGCAAAAGGTCAAGTAACCAGACATCACAGTGATTGAGGAGGGAAAGTCAAGTGACATTAGATGACAGCTGTAGCTCTTATTTGGTTTTCCCAAAGTGAAGTTAGGGTACGCCAGACATCCTCCAATGTGATTCTTCTCTCTAAGGATAGAAAGCCACAGGTAAGTTGGGAATAAGAGAATCTATTAGAGGATAGGATAGGGATTATGGAAAAGGGAAAGGAAAACCCAAGTATGGATGTGCTAGCTAACAGTTAACATCTATGGGAGATAAAATTTGGGAACTATGTATAGATGATTTCATTTAGTTTATAGAGCACCTGGTATACTGCTTCTCACTTGTGGACCCTCCAAAAAAGCTACCTTAGTCATGACAACTAGAAAGCCTCTCCCTGATAAGGATGAGGTAATAGATATCTATTCTATAGCCAAAATTATTAGTCACTATACTTGAGGGAAGCCAAATAGAAGCCAGTCAAAATTGTCTATTCTTTTGACTTTCTATGTTTATTGCTAATTTGAAGTCCTTTATCCCATACAATTACCTAATTTAGGATTAGAAAAATCTGTTATTACTCCCATTTAACAACTTGTAGTATTCTATACTCTTTCCTGCACACCCACCCATCCAAAAAAACCAAACCCTAACCTCCCCAAAATACAGAAGCTATTTGCAAATTGAGATTATGTAATCCAGCTTCCTCTGAAGATCCTCATTGATTGGCATGCAAATGATGTTGAGCAAAAAAAGAAAAAAACAATCAAAGAAGCAAAGTTATCACATTCTACTCTATTGGCCCACAGTCCTGCCTTTATCTTGTATATACGTTTGCAGGAAGAAAAAGGTCCTTGTTTTGTGCAAAATTCTGGCTAGCACAAAACCTCCCTATCTCCCTACATTTAAATTTTTCTTGCAGAAGCTAACCAGCATGATAGTCACACAAAATATATGCATGTACGCTTGCTTATCTCCCATACACATACCCCTCATCCAATGCACTCATCATTTTTCCTACCCTACCCTGTCCCAGGGAATCAGAAGCTATACCAGAGTAATCTTGATCAATGGGACTCTTTGGTCCCCACCTCCTTCATCCGGTATCTGCATCCATTGGGGAGTCACACTGATTATGTTGCTTTCCAGACATCCAAGTCCATTTGCTTTGCTTCTCTTGCATAACCTTTGAGGCCATTTCTCTGGAGTTTGCGGTAAAACTCAAAGGTAGTAAAATTGCCAGCACAGTTTTCCTGTGTGAAGAGGGAGCTAGTGCATTGGGTGCAGCATTTGGAGTCAGGGACATCCAAGTTCAAGCCCTGCCTTAGACATTTCCCAGCTACGTGACTCCAGACAAGTCATGTGATATCTTTCTGACTCAGTTTCTTCATTTTCAACATGAGGGTAATAATAGGACCTATCTCCCAGGGTTATTGTTATATAGCCCTTCTTATTACTGGTGCCTTCCCTCTATTGTTTCCTATTTTTCCTATAGATAGTTTGTACATATTTGTTTGTTATCTCCCCCATTAGATGTGAGCTCCTTGAGGGCAGGGACTGTTTTTTGCCTCTTTTTCCTTTCCCATATCTTAGCACATTACCTGGCATATAGTAGGCACTTAATAAAAGTTTATTGATTGACTAACTATAGAATGTGATCTCGTTGCTTATGTGTTTTTTTGTCATCACACTGTTTGTCTCAGGCCGACTATTGGACATTCTTCACACCAAAGGAGAAAGAGGATATGTGGTCTTCTTGGAGAGCCTGGAATTTTATTATCCAGAACTCTATAAACTGGTGACAGGGAAGGAGCCCACACGAAGGTTTTCTACCATTGTCGGTGCGTGGCATTCAGGCTTGGTGGGTGGGGGCAAGGATGCTACAATTCCAGTGTACTGCATCTGCCTGCAAGGCTGTGAGTCTCTGACAGGCTAACAGAGGGACTAATGGAATATGTAGAATTGTGATGGGGCACCTCAGCTCAGGGAGAGGAGCTCTAGCCCTGCGAGCCACTTCTTTGTAATTATTGCTAGAAATTAGGTGTGGAAAGCAGAAGGAAACTAGGAAATAAAAACGAAAGCATAATGAAGTAGGATGTTCATGGAGCATTAACTGATTACAAGGTATCTGCATTAGCAGCATGGTACGGTGGAAAGAATGCAAGGCTTGTCATCAAGTGACATAAAACTCATTATCTATGTGACCTTGGATAAATCATTCACCTCTATGAGCCTCATTTTTCTCATTTGGAAGAAGAGGAGGTAATATTATATGACTTCTAAGATCCCTTCGGGCTCTAAAATTCTAAGATTCGTTAGTCTAGAGGGTAGAATGGGAGTTTGTTTCATCATCTAAGACCTGAAAATCACCCCATCAGCATCAAGGTCAAGCCCTGGGGTGATGATGATTCACCTCTCCCTAGGTAGAGATAAGTAGAAAGATAGATAGATAGATATAGAGATAGATATCAATATATCTGTATCTATCTATATAGATAGACAGAGACAGATAGACAAGTAGACAGGTAGATAGGGATAGGTGGATAGATAGATAGATAGATAGATAGATAGATAGATAGATAGATAGATAGATGAAAGATGAAATGACTGAGGAAACAAAGTTCGAGCTTCCAAGCATATCAATTTCTCAAGCAATGCATGCCAATTGCCTAACAAACTGGGACCAGACTTCCACAGCTTAAGGGTAGACCCCAAATACAGTGGGAGACAGATTTTTATACATTAAAAACAATTAATCAAATAAGACCGATTGATTAAAAGAAAACAATTAACCAGCATACAAAATTAGGTAATATGATTTCTAAAAAGAGGAAAGATTAGGAACTTTCCAATTTGAGAGGGGAAGGACAAACAGTTTCAGTTCCTTGAAATTGGAAAAAAGAGGCATCCTACTCTCCCCAAGTGTCTGTATTCACTCAAAGGACCACAGAAACAATAATTGCTTGACCAATATGGGGCCAGTTTTCAGATAAGACATATGGGTCGCTGAGATACATAATTGTGAGAAAACTCCTTGTCTCAATCTTTGTATCTGACCAGGTTTCTGGTCAACATAGCCTAGGTCCTGAATTAAGGGTCTCTAAGCAGCAGGTAGAAGTGGTCCAACTTCCTAGCCATGCAAGGCTAGGTGCAAACAATGCAGTAACGTTTTCTCACAGTTCTCACAATTGAATAAAGTTTTCTCACAGGACAAAAATTGGACTAGACCCATAATTCAATAGAAAGGTAATTGAGCTAGCTTCAGAACTGAGTCATAAGTTGGAGTCAGTGTGGTTCACTTGCTGTTTTCATCCCTTCAATAGACAGACAGACAGATAAATAGAGATAGATAGAGAGGGAAAGAGGGAGGGAGAGATGGGGAGAGAGAGAGAGAGAGAGAGAGAGAGAGAGAGAGAGAGAGAGAGAGAATATTCTCTGCTATCTCCCATGTTTCATCCTCCCCTGGGCCTTAGAAAATGACATGGAGTCTCTTCCCTTTTCTCCAGTGGAGGAGGGCCATGAAGGCCTTACTCATTTCCTGATGAATGAGGTTATCAAGCTGCAGCAGCAAATGAAGGCTAAGGATGTGCAGCGCTGTGAGCTCCTGGCCAAGTCCCGCCAATTGGAAGATGAAAAGAAGCAGCTGACTCTGACCCGGGTGGAGCTGCTGACTTTCCAGGAGAGGTACCACAAGATGAAGGAGGAGAGAGACAACTACAATGATGAGCTGATCAAGGTGAAGGATGACAACTACAACTTGGCGATGCGCTATGCCCAGCTAAGCGAGGAGAAGAACATGGCGGTGATGAGGAGCCGGGACCTTCAGTTGGAGGTGAGACACACCTGGGGCTGGGTTTAAGTTAAGAGCACAGAGACAATGGTAGGATGCAGTTGCTACTTTTGCATCCTGCTTGATGAGCTAAGGAAACTTTACTATGGGAGACAGTTTGGTTAAATGGAATGAGGCTGTCTTTAGATTCAAGGGACCTGGGTTCAAATCCAATTCTACTGCTTACTCTCTGTGTGACCTTGGACAAGTCATTTTCCTCTCTGGGTCTGAGTTTTCTCACATGTAAAATGAGATTAGATGACGCTTAACATTCCTTCCAGCTCTAAATCCATCTTTCTGTGTGTTCAGATGCCCACATCAGGGCTCATGGTCACAATACAGCCCTGTGTAGGTATATGCTACCAAGGAGGGGTTTATATTTTGTGGTGTCATAGAAAGAACACTGCGGGGCAGGGGAGGACAGAAGAGGGAGGAAAGGGAAGGAGAGAAAATTTGGTACTTAAAAACTTGTGGAACTGAGTGTTGTAAACTAAAAATAAAAAAATAAATTTAAAAAGAAAAGAAAAAAAAGAGAGAACACTAGTTGGAGTCTAAGGACCTGGGTTCAAATCCCACCTCTTCCACGTATTACCCGTATGATCTTAGACAATTTACTTCACCTTCATAGGCCTCAGTTTCCTCATCTGAAAAAGCAAAGAATTAGGCTAGATGATTCCTAAAGTTTCTTCCAGCTCTAGGTCTTGTGATTTTATGATCTATAACCCTGTGACCCCATGAATGAGGAATGAGAAGGGAATAGAAACTTTTTTTCTTTGAATGAAAAGCAAAGGTTTTATTATGATCCTGGCAAAGCATTCTAAAAAATGGCCACATGAACTATCCAGGTACTGTATGGGGCCTGTCCTGTGCCTAGTTATTTTTATGTTTGTCTCCCCTATTAGAGTGTGAGCTCCCCAAAGGCAAGGACCGTTTTCACTTTTCTTTCTTTCTTTTCTTTAATCACCAGTGCTTAGTACAGTGCCTACCACACAGCAAGCATTTAGTAGATGCATGTTGGCTGACTGCCTGACTGTATCTTCCTGGGGGGCAGATTGACAGAAGAGAGGTTAGAGTAGAATTCAGTTGTATGAATTGTGTGTTATAAAGAAACCTACAGAAAGCATTGGTGTCCTGTTCTCAATGTGTATTGCTCAAGAATTTGCCACCTGCCAAGGCTATTTGGACCTGTTTAACTGGAAAGGGTGAACGTACAAGGTTATTCATTAAGAGGACTCTCGTTCCCATGGAGAGAATGAAGGGGCCTGTGTGAGAAGAACCATATTAGCACAGATAGCTGGTTTGCAGGCCAGTGGTATGTGAGGGTTTGTATGTCAGTGTCTTGTGTATCACTCATGGTTTCTTGGCCACTTTGTTTTCTCCCTGGCTTCTTGGGGGTGTCCCAGATTGATCAACTGAAGCACCGCTTAAACAAGATGGAGGAGGAATGCAAGCTGGAGAGGAATCAATCGCTCAAACTTAAGAATGACATAGAGAATCGGCCCAAGAAGGAGCAGGTTCTGGAACTGGAGAGGGAGAATGAGATGCTGAAGACAAAAATCCAGGAGTTACAATCGATTATTCAGGTGAGGGCCGTTGGTGGTAATCTTCCAAGGAAAACCAGTACAAGACAATATAGAAAGCACATTAGAGAAATAAACTTGTCCTTCAGGGTTTGAACAAATTCAGATTTTATATGCATGTGTGCATGTATGCATGTATATATGTATTATATACACGTATGTGTATGTGTACATACTTACATGAATGGATATATACAATGAAAATTTACATATGTATATTATATGTGCACATATAGGATGTTCTAAAAGTCTTAAGCAGTTTTAAGCTATTAAAGCTTAATATGCGTATGTAAATAGCTATGTGAATAAATAGACAGTAGGTTTGTTTGTTATAACCACATCCAGTCCTCAGCATTGGTCACTCCAAGTCAATTTTCAAAATAAGAGGTTAATTCTGGAGCCTACAGAATGATGGGCTGAATTTCAAATGCCATGAAAATCCTTGTGAGTCCTTTGAAAGAGGGCAGGAACCGGTTTTTGTTTAGTAAAAACAAATCATGCCAAACTAACCTTACTTCCTTTGTTGAGATGCTAGATCTGAAAAATGCTCCATTTTAACAAAACATCTGACCACATGTTTCATTATGACTTCAAGGACAAAATGGGGAAATGAAAGCTATATATGCATATGGTTGAATAGGGATTGAGTTCAGCCTATGACTCTGTTGGTGAAACTCCCTCTACCACCTCCTGATGAATTTATAGGCATAGAGTATTGCCTAGTGCACCAAGATGACTTGCCCAGCGAATTATCACCCAGCCAATATGTGTCAAAGCAGCCTGTGAAACCAAGTCTTCCTGGTTTTGAAGACCACTCTGTCGCTACTACAACACACTGCCTCTCTTGATTAAGTAACCATGCCCAAAGAAGTTTTGCTTATTGCATCAGTCAACCCAAGGGGAAGTCTCTAATGCTTTGCCATTAGGCTCTTTCCATGGCCTAGTCCCATTCAACATTTTAATAACTTAGGCTAAGACATAGAATGTATCATATTTGTAGATGACACAAAGCTGAGAGGAATAACCAGTGTATCAAATGAAAGCACCTGGGTTCAAAATTATCTTGATAGGCTCAAGGCTTGATAGGCTAGGTCAAAACTAATAGTAGAATCAAAGTTTCTTGATGGTAGATACTTTCTTTTTTCTCCAGCACCCAGCCCACTGATTTGAACATAATAGGTGCTTAATAAGTGTTAGCTGATATGAATTAGATTTTAAGATGAAATTAAATAAAGGATAAATGGAGCCTTAATTTTGGCTCCAGCAATTCCTGCGAAATACAGAAGTTGGCAGGGATGGGGAGAGACAGATTATCTAACTTAATAGTAACTTATTTCAAAAAGACTTAAGGGTCTCAATATGAGTCACCAATATGATATGACTACATTAGGCTGAATTAATAGATTCATAGTGCCCAAAATACAGCACGGTGGTGTGGAAAGAGGTGAATTTGGTGTCAGGAAGATCCAGGTTCAAGTCTTGCCTCTGATACATACTATCTATTTGATCGTGGGCAAGAAAGACTGTTGTCTTCTAGGTAGTGCAGTGGATAGAGGGCTGGGCTTGGAATCAGGAAGATTCATCTTCATAAATTGAAATCCAGCCTCAGAAACTTACTAGTTGTATGACCCTGGGCAAGTCATTTAACCCTGCTTGCCTCAGTTTCCTCACCTGTAAAATGAGCTGGAGAAGGAAGTACTCCAGTATCTTTACAAAAAAAAAAAAACCCAAATGGGGTGACGACTGAAACAGCTGAACAAGAAAGACCCTATGAGTTCTTGATTTGCATTGGTGGCGAGTTTCCATACTGAGAGTTCCCCACATTGATGAAATCACAAACTCTGCACACATACACACACACATTCTCTCTGCTCAGAAAAATACAAATAATAATCCTATTGTATTCCATACTGGTCAAACCACATTTGTAATATTATTCAGTCAGTCAATAAACATTTATTAGAGGCTTTACAATGTGCCAGGCACTATGTTAAACATTGGATACACAAAAAGGGCAAACTATCCCTCCCTCAAGGAGTTCTAATGGGGGAGACAACATGTAACTAGGTACATACAGAATAAATTCAGAGTAAATAGAAGGTAATCTGATAGGGGACAGCACCAATACTTGGGAGGACCAGAAAAGGCCTCCTGTAGAAGGTGGAATTTGAGCTGAATCTTGAAAGAAGCCAGCAAAACTATTATGTTCAATTACATAACTCATTTTAAGAGAGACATTAACAAATCATACTGTGTTCTTAAAAAGGCAACTAAGGGGGCAGCTAGGTGGAGCAGTGGATAGTGCACCGGCCCTGGACCCAGGAGGACTTGAGTTCAAATCCAGTCTCAGACACTTAGTAGCTGTGTGACCCTGGGCAAGTCACTTAACCCCAACTGCATCTCCCCCCACCAAAACACTCAAAACCATAGTCTGGAGAAGAAAAGATTTGAGGGATATGTAGGACTCATATTGAGATATTGGAATACTGGTCGGGATGTGGAACAAGAATTAGTTTGATTCTATAGAGCTCCAGAGGGCAGATACAGGACTAATTAATAGTTGGTAGATTTCAACTCAAAATGAGAAGGAACTTCCTAACAGAGCTACACAAAACTGAAATGGGTGCTTCTTTTAAGCAGTGAGTTTTCCCGTCCCCGGAAATCTCTAAGCAAAGGCTAGATCAAGGATTTTTAACCTGGAGCCTGAGATTTTCTGCTTCACATTTTGATAACTGTAATTCAATATAATTGTTTTCCTTTGTATTTTATGCCTTTAAAACCATTATTCTGAGAAGGGGTCCAGATTGCTAAGGGTACCCTGTAACAAAAAACTGTTTAAGAACTCTTGGGCTTAATAATCGCTTGTCAGAGATTTTGTTGAGAGGATTCGCATTTCAGACAGGGGTTGGACTAGCTGTCTTTTAAGATCCCATGGAGCTCAAGAGTCTATGATTCTGTAACATCATCGGTGGCTACATGAGTTATAAACCAAATAAATTCATCCTCCTAAACTATCCATAACAGAAGTGGGAGAAATATGTTTTCTCCTGCTCCCTCCTCCATTCTTTTGCCCAAGATTGCCTAGCCAATGTTTTAATTTTTTCCTCCTGGCAGAAGATGAATCCTGGGTTAAAACAGGGCAGATTAATTGATATTTCAGATGTAAAGTCTGGAAGGCAGATCAGCTTTCTCATTGTTGTTGCCTACAGAATGTTTCAAGTAGCTGCATCTGCTTCTGTCAGCTCTTGATAAGAGCCTGTGCAGAACAATGGGAGTCAAGATATTCCTGAGAAGAGGTGGGTTTATTCGCCTTTCCAGGTGATAAACTTCTTAAGTGATAAGCTTCTTAAAGATCCCAGGAGACTTCTCCTCCTTCCTCACTTTCCCCATTACAAACCAGGCTGTCTTTAAGCCTGTCATTTGCTCTTGTTCTCACTTCCTTCCCGTTCCATTTCACTTACCCCACCTACAGCTTTAAAGCCTTTCTTCTTTCCAGGCTGGAAAACGCAGCCTGCCAGACTCAGACAAGGCTATTTTGGATATCCTGGAACATGACCGGAAAGAGGCTCTGGAAGATAGACAGGAGCTGGTCAACAAGATTTATAACCTGCAGGAAGAAATGCGTCAGGCAGAGGAGCTGAGAGACAAGGTGGGAACTAGAGCTGGAGGGAACCAGCCAGGGAGGGGCCCAGAGTCTCCACCCTCCTCTGGGCTTCTCCAGCTTCATTGCAGTTGGGCATATTCCCCTAACCGAGTACGATTTCCTTTGATTAGTCTGGATATCTTTTTGCATATTTGCATATTTGTTTGGTACCTGGGTGGTCCCATTTGCCAGAGGAGATGAGGATAGTTCTCTCAATCCTGTTTCCTTAGTTAAAGAGGACAGACTGCTGTAATGCCATTTTGGATCCAGAAGGCCTTAGTTAAATTCCCAGCAACCCTCTTTGGTTTTAAGCAAATCACTCTTTAGGCCTCAAGTCTTCTTGCAAAATGAATGGGTTGAAATAGATGTCCTCCAAGGTCCCTTCTAGATCTTAATTTGTAATTCTTTAATCTGGTGACATCTTATTCATCTTTCATTCTCAAAGAAGACTGAAGACATCATAATGATGATAATTTGCACATGAATTAGATTTAACAGAGGCAGAAAGGACATGTGCAGTATGTGTTGTTACTTTCTGATAGGATCTGCGCTGCACTTTACCACTCTGGGCCTCAGTTTCCTCATCTGTAAAATGAGGCAGTTCAACCAAATGTCCTATAACATCCCTTCCAGATCCAAATCTCTAAATCTCTGAATTACAACGTCCTGTTAGCACCAGTTGAGCCAAGAGCAGTGGACTCTACCACTCTTGGAGGAGGAGAAACTAGGAAACTCTCGTCAGGTATGACCTATTGATTGCTTGAAGACTTAATCGATTTCCCCATGTCCTTCTCATAGTACTTAGAAGAGAAAGAAGACCTGGAACTAAAGTGCTCAACCCTGGGGAAAGACTGTGATATGTACAAACACCGCATGAATACTGTGATGATACAACTGGAGGAAGTAGAGAAAGAACGAGACCAGGTACCTGAAGCAGTGACATTTCCAGAGAGACAAGAGTGGCTGACAACGCAGAGTTCCATTTCCATCAGGGGTTGGATGTACTGACCTCAGAATTATGTGTAATGGGACCAGAGGAGTCATCGCCCTCATTACGTAGACCATTTGTTCCCATCATGGGGTTTGGTCAGTGCAGTGTTACTAAGTGGTAATAAGTGGTAGATAATTGTAAATCTCTATCACTTATTTCTATAACTAAATTATATTTTTCTACTCGGGAGACTTTCTGAACTGACTGCCACCTGGATTTTTCAATATACTGGGTTAAGGCCCTGACAGTTCAGATTTAAGGATGGGGAAAGACGAAGTTTTTCAATTAGTAGAGAAGAGAAAGAGCTATAATTATGGCAAAGATGAGCAAAGAATGATGGTGAAGGGCATCTGGATAGCCACACCAGCTATAGTCATGGTTTCCAGCTAGAAGAATGAGGAAAAGAGGTCCTCCTAACTGGAGGTCGGGGAATATTTGGGATTTGGGATTTGGGATTCGATTTGGTTTGAACCATGTGACTGACCCAGGCAGCCACATTTCCTTTTCTGTGGTAGGCATTCCACTCTCGTGACGAAGCACAGACACAGTACTCCCAATGCTTGATTGAGAAGGACAAGTACAGAAAGCAGATCCGAGAGCTGGAGGAGAAAAATGATGAACTGAGGATTGAGATGGTCCGGAAGGAAGCCTGCGTCGTGAACCTAGAGAGCAAACTCCGGCGCCTTTCCAAAGACATCACTGGCCTTGACCAGGTAGGATGAATCCTTTGATCTTTCCTCCAGTCTGCTGTCTGGGAAGCCACAACACTGCCTTAATGGGATGCAATTAGTAGCTGGTTAGAAGAGATAGGCAGCATTGTATAGTGGAGAAAATCTAGGTCTAGAAGAATCCTGACTTAGATACTTACTTAGATGTGTGACCTTGGTGAGTCAGTTTCTTATTCTATAAAATAGAGATAATACTACTTGTCCTGCTTACCTCACTGGTGTTTTTTGAGAAAAGTGCTTTGCAAACCTTAAAATGCATAATAACAATATTAATGGCTAATGTAAAAGTCATTATCGAAACTGATCCATCATTCTCTGACAGTGGTCCTCAGATTTTTGGTCCCAACACTCTTAAAAATTATCAAGGGTCCCCCAAAGAGTTTATGCTTTAGTATTTTTTGGAAAATAGTTTTGACATGAGCAAATTCAAATGAATTGATGAACCACCTGGAAGGGTCTTGGGGACTCCCAGGGGTTCTGGAACCACATTTTGATTACTATTACTCTAAGACTTGCCTTTCCTGTAGTTAAAGACAGAGGTTCGACTCCTCCATACTAAATAATACTGTCTTTAATCTCATCTACAAAATAGAGAGATTGGCCTAGCTGACCTCCCAGTTCCCCTCCAGCTCTAAACCTGTGATCCTATCATCTTATGTTCTCTTGGTATATTTCAGCAACAGAAGAACAATTGGTAAAGTCATTAATCAGGATCCTCTTACACTGCCATCATCAAGACCAATTATTCTTTAATAATTTCACTGAAGCCATTAGTGCCTGGGTAAAGGATAATGTGTTTGTATTTCCAGGGGGTGGTCTCAATTGGACAGTTTATTTCACAGCAAGGACCCAGGCTTTCAGCAACCAACATCTATAAGAAAGGCAGAATGGTCTTACTTAAGGAAACAAGTGATTGCTTTTCTTAAGACCAGTATAAACAAAACCCAGATTCATTAATTTGCTAATTTTTCTTCCCTGCAGCGTTAGCTTGTTTGGTCCTTAACTGTTAACATACACAGAAGGACAACACTGCTGTATTTTCTAAACCTTTAATCATCTTGACTCTCTTCTGAAGCTTTTCCAAGATTTCCAGGTCCCTCTTTAGTTGGGGAGCCCAAAACTGAGCACAAGACATAGGAAAAATCTGACTACCACTGACTATAACAGAAGGGCCTTTAGAGTCTCATGCTCCACTTAGGTCACCCAGTCTTCTGCTTGCCGCTTTTAAAATAGTGTGCAGTTCTTACTGTGTGACCCTAGGCAAGCCACTTACCTTCTGTACATATATACACAGCAAGGCTTCAATGAATTCGAATAATGAATTCCAGGAAGTGGCCCCATGTGTTTATATTTATACTCTTCTTTTTGATTTATATTTTTTTGGAGGGGAGAAGGCAGGGCAATTGAAGTTAAGCAACTTGCCCAAGGTCACACAACTAGTTAGTGTGTCAAGCGTCTGAGGATGGATTTGAACTCAGGTCCTCCTGACTCCAGGGCCAGTGCTCTATTCACTGTGCCACCTAGCTGCCCCTATATTTACACTCTTCAAAGTTACAATGTGCAAAATAGGGTGATTGACCTTACTATAGATATATAGATTATATCTCAATCTATATACATATACAGAGTATCCCAAAAGTCTTGGTCCCAATTAGTGTAAATAATAAATCCATGAAGAGGTCACGTGTATTCAGATTTGGACTTTTTGAAGTTATAATGTGCAAAATAAGGTAATTGACCTAGCTGCATATATAGATGTACAAATTATATCTAGATATACACACAGACACACAAAGTATCCCAAAAGTCTTAGGTCCCAATTAGTGCAAATAATGAATCCCATGAAATGATCACATTTTCAAATTTTCACTCTTTGAATTATGTAAAATATGGTGATTGGTTCTAGCCAAATCGAAATATGCAGGACAGATTCAAGTAACGGCACCATTTCATAGAACTCATTATTCTTGGTAATTGGGACCTAGCTCTATGTGAATAGATAGATAGATAGATAGATAGATAGATAGATAGATAGATAGATGTGCATGTATATGCATATATAAAGGATGCCCAAAAGTTTTGGTGCAGTTTTATAAGCTTATTAAAGCTCAGAAAATTATTAATTAAATTTTTTAAAAATTTAGCCTATTAAAACTTCAAACTGCACCAAAACTTTTAGAGCACTGTGCATGTATGCGTGTATGTGTGTGACACACATACATGTGCCAACTGTTCTGCAACTTGCAGTCTTAGAAAGTTGCCTGGAGGATTGAGAAGTTAAGTGACTGGCCCAGGGTCACGCAGTCGGTGTGTGTCAAAGATGGGACTATGTGTCAGTTCTTACTGACTCAAAGGTCATCTTTCTCTACACTAATCCCAACTTCCTCTGAGCATAGAAGACACTTAATAAATGTTTGGTTGAATGGAATGGAAGGCATTGGGCACATTGGACCGCTCTAGATTTAGATTCAGAGAAACTTCGTTCAAATCCCAACACAGTCACTTCACTGGCTGTGTGACTTTGGGCAACTCCCTTAACCTCTTTGACCCTACTTCCTCATCTGTAAAATGAAGCAGGTCAGATTAGACGGCCCCAAAGATCTCTTCCAATTCTAAATCTATGATTCTATCAATTATGCAAAAGAATAGTGGGAAATGATTTGCAGAAGTAGGCAGGAATCAGATGATAAAGAGCCTTAAATCAAAGGCAGAGAAGTATGGGCTTTCTCTTTTATAGGTAGTAGGGAGCCACTGAAGATTCGTGAGCAGGCGTGTTACATGTGACTCAGGCAAAGTAGTGTTTTAAGATGATCAGTCTTTCCTCAGTGTTGAGGATGATTGAGGGGGCTAGAAGGAAGAGAGATTGGGGAATGAGAAACCAATTATCAGGCTGTTATAATAGTCTAGATGTGAAGCACAGAAGACCTTAGATGGGTCTTGAGGTTGACACAAGTGGTGAGGGCCTGTGCTATGATGGTGATGCAGGAATGTAAATTTGCAGGCATATGAGAAAGATGTGGTGAGGGAAGGCTCGATTGAACTTGATGGCAGACCGGATGTGAAGAGAAGAGAAGAAAGAGTGAAAGATAACTCCAAGATGTGATAATAATAATTATGGTGATAGCAACAGCAGTAAGATGTATATAGCTCCTACTAGGTGCTAGGCACAACGCTAAGACAAATATTAGCTCATTTGATCCTCGTAACAACCCTGGGAGGTAGGTGCTAGTATTATCCACCTTTTACAGATGAGGAAACTGAGGCAAACAGAGGTTAAGGGATTTGCCTGCAGTCACACGGCTAGGATGTGTTAGAGACTAGTTGCTAGTACCGGTGATGACATGCCATCCATGCCTCTCACTTGTGACCTGTTTCTCAGGTACCTTTACCTACCTACCCTAAATTTATATCCCTGTTTCAGAGTCTTCCCCGGAATCTTCCAGTAACTATTATCTCTCAGACCTTTGGAGATTCCAGCTCTAAAGCCAATGGTCAGGAGGCAGATGATTCATCAACTTCTGAGGATTCACCAGAGGACAGCAAATATTTCCTGCCCTATCACCCCCCAAAGCGGAGAATGAACTTGAAGGGCATTCAGGTATTTCTTTATGGGAAAACTGGGGATCTGGGCACCAATGTTCTGAACTACTTGGTTCTCCTGACTGAATGAAAGGGAAGGAATCAGGGGTAGCTAATGTGACCCTCAGAGATGTAAACATTCCCCTTGAGGAGTCTCACTTCTTTTTGAGGGGTGAGGGGAGAGGGGGGAAAGATGAGGTGGAGACAAGGATTCAGCAGTTGCAATGTGGCGGATCTCAATTCAGCTTTATGAATGGAAGTCCAAAACCTACCAGCTTGCTTGTATGCCTGTTGGTTTGTTTGTACTAATCCGTCTTCCTTCATGATTGTAAAATAATAACAAAATAAAATGTTTCCACTCACCAAAGATCAATGCTTATTTACCCCAGGCAAATTGTTAATGAGAAGGTTGGCTTTGGGGGCTCCAGTGGCTATTGACACAGTCACATAAGCTTTAGCGGAGCAAGTTGGTGCAGGGAGGGGAACTGAGACTGCCCTTTATTATTAATGTTTCCCAAGTACTTAGTATCAATCAATGAACCATCACTTATTGAGGAGCCAATATGATCTTATTATCCTCCTCATTAGAATTGTTTCCTTTTGTGTCTACAGAATTTCATTCTTGACAAATTCCTATCCCTCCTGGACTGAGTTCCCCTGCAGAATTTCATTCCATAGGATCCTACCTATCCAGCCTCTGAACCCTTTGAAATCTGCTTTCCCCAAATCTAGAGTGCATACCCAGATTCCCTCTCTTTCTCTATCACAAAGTCTAGGAGGCAGGGGTCACATTCCTGCCCCTCCTAGGTTCCCACCATTTCTATGTGATAATTAGTTCCTCCTTATTAGTGAGAATCAGATACAGTACCACTGGCAGAAATAAGGAGATCAGGTGTAAGGGTCCCAATTAGGGGTGAGGTTATGCCTAGCTTTCTGCTTTGGTCCAGGAGAAAATAAAAAATGAAGTCAAAAGACTTTTAATCACATTCACATTGCCCTGCTCCCAATTTAGGGCTTGTTAATTGAATGACTGACTGTCTCATGATCAACTGACATGGTCTAGAAGAAGAAATCTGTGCCAATCAGGGCACGAAAATATGTAATCCTCATCCCATTTTTGCTGGGCCATCTGGGTCCATGTCTCAAAAGCATGAGCCAAGTCAGAGTTCCAACCAGGGAACAGCCTCCTGGCCTGTGTGCAGCCAGAGGTCATCTCATAGAAATGCCTGAGTGCTTTGTTCTTTCTCACATCTTAGAATCATCCCTCCTCTTCCCCCAGCCCAACATTTCCCTGTGCCATGTACCTTACTCTACTCTTCTCGCCCTCTATTCGGAGACATCTGAATCTTGTCTGTTCCCACTCCACCTCTCTGGGATCTTGTAGCATCTTCTGCCCAGAGCCACATTGTGTTTCCAGCCTTTATGTGACGGATGGGGTGGGGTGGGGAGCAGAGCAGTCTTGTTTGTATTAGCAGCTGCCTAATCTGAGCCCAAGGGAACCTACTCTAGTCTTGTCACTCCTACCGCAGGAGTTGAGTATCCTGGAATGCTCCATGATTCAAGGGACTCTCCTCTGCCTCTTGTCTGATGGGAGTAGCCAAGGCTGCATTTTGACAAAGCATAGAATGGCAACGTTGACTTTTTTCTTTCTTTCTCAGTGCCTGTGACATGTGTCTAGAGTCCTGTTTGATTCTTATCCCGTCCCTTTTTTTTACTTTCCCATCCCTCCCTTCTCTTTCAGCTGCAGAGAGCTAAATCCCCCGTCAGCATGAAGCGGGCATCAGATTTTCAAGGTTAGTGAGAAAACCCAGATCCCTCTTGACTGTCTGTCAATCTGTCTCTTGCAGTCCATCTGTTTCTCCGGATACAGTAATCAATCCGGCAGGGTAAACCCAGGACAAGGCTTGAAAGCCCCCATGTTGGGAGGGGGGAGCAGGTTTCAGACAATAATTAATGATAATTGTCATCTGAAGTGGGCAGGAGTCCTGACTGATCAAACGTAACATCTGTGGCTCGAACTACACTCCTCCTCTGCCTCCTGGTCGTTCTGTCTGGGGCCCTTAACTACTCCTGCTGAACTTTGCATTTTTGCTAATGGGTTACAATTTGGAAGGATGCTTGACCTTCCCCCTAAAACTTTTCAACCAAGGAAAATCCCCAGGGATGTGAGACTCCAGCGAATAATGACTGTAGAGATCTGTAAACACCTGGCTCTCTGAGACACAAAGAGCCCTCTTAAAATTCCTCAATTCGTTTTTTTCTTGTGGCAACCCTGCAAGAGAGGGAAAGACTGAGTATAGTAATTTACACTTTACAGGTGAAGGGAACTGAGGCAAAGGAACGCAGAGGGAATTAGGGGAATAAGAACTGGGAGTGGGATCTAAGGAAAGTTGGCACCCCAATCCGGTTGTCATAGGATCACGAAAGAATGGAAGCACAAATTTAAACCTTGGAGAGGCCTCAGAGGCAGTCTAGCCCAATCCTCTCATTTTTTTTACAGATAGGGTTCAGAGGGGTTAATTGACTCATCTAAAGGCACAGAAAGGTAGTGACAGAGGCAGAATTTGAATCCAGATCTTCTGAATCTAGAGCCAATGCTCTTTTCTAGTCTTTTAATTAAACTGGATAACAGCCACTCTTGATGCAGGGATGCCTCAGAGTGACTTGAGAATCCCTTGATTTGGTCCCTACAACTGCCAGGACCTCTTACCAGATGCCAACATCTAAGCTTTAGAGTTCAGAGCCAGTCATTCTAGAATGAATAGAATGGCAGCTAAGTGGCATAGTGGATAGAGCACCAAGCCTGGAGTCAGGAAGAGTTGAGTACAAATCCAACCCCAGACATGTACGAGCTGTGTGACCCTGGCCAAGTCACTTCACCCTGCTTACCTCAGTTTCCTCATCTGTAAAATGAGCTGGAGAAGAAAATGGCAAACCACTCCAGTATCTTTGCCAAGAAAACCCCAAATGGGGTCACGAAGTGTCAGACACAACTGCAAAAGGACTGAACAACAACAACATTCTAGAATTTACCGTTCTAGACTCCAATTCCTTCTTGGAAATGTGAAGAGGATTCTGGCCAAAGCTGTCTGCCTGTCCCCCCTTCCATATACGCAGAGCACCCTCTCCTCAGTGGTGATTTATCAATAGCTGGAGCCATGGTACAGTGCAAAGAGTGCTGGATTTCGAGCCATAAGCACAAGTTTAAATCCTCAACCCACCATTTACTACTTGTACAACCTTGGGCTTTCCCTTTCCGGAGCTCTGCTTCCCCAAGTGTAAAGTGAAGGGTTGGACAAGATGGCCTGTGAAGTCCTTTCTAGTTCTAAAGCTGGAATCCTGTGAATCTGAATGCTTCCAGCCCTAGCTCTACCATACTCCTAACTCTACTCTGTGCTGTCACCCCCACCCCCACCCCTCAGTGCAACACTTTGGGGGGTGAAGGGAATGTTAAAGAATTCTAGGCCACACTCTCTTGTCTCCTAGACTTATCATTGCCAGGGCCATCTTTACCCAAAGGTGGAGTAGGTGGCTGCCCACGGAAAGCAGGAAGCTCACACATACACACATAGTTCTCTCTCTCTCTGTCTCTGTCTCTGTCTCTGTCTCTCTCAACTTCTCTCTGTCTCTGTCTCTCTGTCTCTGTCTCTGTCTCTCTCTGTCTCTCTGTCTCTCACTCTCTCTCTCTCTCTCTCTCTCTCTCTTTCTCTCTCTCTCTCTCAACTTTCCACGCAGTGTTACATACCTGAAATTTCTCCATTAGAGATTCTTTATGTTAGGCATTACCCTCTCTAGGTGCAATTTTTAAAATCATACAACAACAATAAAATGACAATATAATAAAAGTAATTTTTTAAAAAGGAATTTTTAAGTCACTCTGAACCAGTTTATCAGATACTTTCTTCTTAGATTGATGGGTCTGGAAGGAGTCATCATCGTCATTGTTTTGGTCGTTTCCAACTCTTCGTGACCCCATTCAGAGTTTTCTTGGCAGAGATATTGAGCAGTTTGCCATTTCCTTCTCTAGGTCATTTTACAGATGAGGAAACTGAGGCCAACAGGATTAAGTGACTTGCCCAGGGTAGTAAGTTTCTGAGGCCAGATATGAACTCAGGAAGATGAGTCTTCCTGACTCCGGGCCCAGTACTCTAACCACTGTACCTCCACAGAGAGGAATCATATTGATTAACAAGTCCAATTCCGTTTTACAGAGGAAACTGACATTCAGAGATACGAAAGAGGGGCAACTAGGTGGCGCAGCAAGCAGAGCACCGGCCCTGGAGTTAGGAGGACCTGAGCTCAAATCCAGCCTCAAGATACTTAACACACTTACTAGCTATGTGACCTTGGGCAAGTCACTTAACCCCAACTGCCTCGCCCTCCCCCTCCAAAAACCAACAACAACAACAACAGAGATATTAAAGAATTTGCTGACAGTCGCACAAATGTGGGGTCTCTGGGTAGTGGTGATACATTGAGTGCCTACAAGATAAAGTAGGGTCACTGAGGAAAAGAATAAGGCATAGAGGAGGTAAGAATTGAATAAAGATAATAAATAATAATCATTGAAATATTTTACTTTTTGACTGTCCAGAGAACTAGGGTGGAATTTAAAATTTTTTAATTTTGTTAAACCTAGAAACATCAAATTAGTATTCCAGAAAGATCCTGAAATTTTATATCAGGGAAGATAATGGTACTCTAATCAAAATTGAGGATGATTTAAGAATAACAGCACATTTGACTTTTGAAAACTAAAGAGGTGAAGTTTTTTTAATATCGTATGATAACTTTACAAAGTGTTTTCACATGACAGCCTTTAGCTACCTTAAAATTTTGTCCAGAGACAACTTAAGGCTTTAGGTTTGGTCCCCTATGCCATCTCTCCTTTTAAGGGGACAAAGTTCATTTGGCTTTCACTTTGAGAAGAAATGCTGGCACATCCCTACTATTCAGAACGCTGAGCAACAGAGACCCCTAGCTAATGACCCCTATTTCCATCCATGGGGGCGGATGGGAGTAAGAAGGCCATGTCTGAAGGATGTTTTTCCCTGATCTGTTATTGGTCCCCTGGACAGTGAGAAGAAAGGAAGTGAAAATGTTAAGGTGGAGAATGTACTTTATCCACCAACACGAAGTCCCCGGGGTCATGAAGTGCTGAAATTTAGGAAAGTTTAGAGCCAAATTTGATTCAATTCAATAAGCGGTTATTGGGCATCTCCTATGTACAATGTTGTACGCTGTGGGAGGGCTCTGTGGTAGGTACTGGGCTAACAAAGACCAAAATGAGACAATCCTGGCCCTCAAGGATCTTACAGTCTATTGAGGCATACTACATGGTGTACTCAGATAAGTAAATACAAGGCATATAAATAAAAATAAAGTAATGTGATCTTATGGAAAAGGAATGTTGAAAACTATATATAATTGGAAAAAAATAAAATTCTATTAAAAGTAAAACAATATTATAGAGGCAGTATGACAGAGTTGATAGAGCTGGCCTGGGAGTCAGGTAGACCTGGGTTCTAGTCCCACTCCTGATATGTGCTAACCATGTGACCCTGGGCAGTCACTTATTATCTTACTCTCTAAGCTGCAGAGAAGGTGCTGACCTTCATTAGTAGAAGAAGGCCCTCACTGGGAGGTCTCTACAAACAATAAAATCACAGGTTTTGTTTAAAAACGGGTGGAGGGTATAGAAAGCGATGACAACTGGGGTGGAAGAGATTAGGGAAGGCTTCGTATAGGTAAGATGTGGAATCTGAGCTGAGCTTTGAAGAAAGTTAGGGAACCCAAGAAATGGAGCTGAGGAAGGAATGTGTTCCAGGCAGGAGACACAGTCTATGGTAAGGTATGGAAGCGAGAGATAGAAAGTCACGTACAGGGAAGAGCAAGTGGCCAATGTGACTTAGAACACAGAGTGGTAAAGGGGAGTAACGGGAAATAAGTCTGGAAGGTAGACTGAAGCCAAACTGTGAAGGGTTTTAAACGTCAAACATGAGAGTTTGTATTGCCTCTAGTCAATAGGGAGCCATTAATGCTTCTTGAGCAAGTGAGTTAAATGGTCAAATTAAAATATCTAGATGCACTGATCTCTCTCTCTCTCTCTCTGTGTCTCTCTCTCTCTGTCTCTGTCTTTCTCTCTCTGTGTCTCCGTCTCTGTCTCTCTCTCTCTCTGTGTCTCCGTCTCTGTCTCTCTCTCTCTCTCTCTCTCTCTCTCTCTCTCTCTCTCTCTCTCTCTCTTCTCTCCCCCACCGCCCCATAAAGAAAATGGAATGGATGCCAGCAGCAACTCCTCCAATCCTCTTTCCATTGACAATTCTCTCAACAAACTGGTAAGATGCTCCTCTCACTTCCTTTACCTTGTAGCCATCTGGAACCCTCTCCCCAGCTCCAATCGGTAACTAAGTTGTGTTCCCTCACAGAGTATTGCCTCCTGCTTCCTAGTCATGCATAGGCATGTTCTTGGAGCCATGCTATTCACCTTTCCAGGTCTTATGTTTATTTAAAGATATTTCAACACAACCTTAAGACACATTTACACCTCCCTGCCTCCTCCTCTCCCAATTTAACACACAGTAAGTGGAGGAGAAGATGGGTCTCCCAGGGGCTGTAATGAGTCCTACATACCTTTGAAAACCTGGGATCTTCTGTATCTTCTCAGCCCCTGGCAATTTTGGCAGGATTGGAGAGGCAGGGTGGTAAGGCTGTTAGGTGGAAATCCAAGTATATCAAAGCAAATCTTCCCCCTCCTTCCCTCCCTCATTGTGGGCTGTTGCCCAGGCAGTTCTAACTATGAACCAAGCTGCCCTGCCCCCAATACTCAGACTCCACAAGGAATAACAACTCCTGGAAACTGGAAACCCTGCCCCTGAAAGGGGCAGACCCCATAGGACATGGGTTCTTAACCTTTTTTGTGGGTTGTGGACTCCTTTGGAAGACTGATGAAACCTATGGCCCCTTCTCAGAAAAATATTTTTGGGTCAATAACATAAAATACCTGGGATTGCAAAGGAAATCAGTTATATTGATTTATAATTGTAATATTTTTTAAATTCAGAAACCCTAGATTAAGAATTCCTGCCCTAGGAAGCCTGTCAGATTGGCATTCAAAACAAGCCCCTGGGGGAGGATGGCAGGGATGTGTGTAATGAAGGATTCCTGCCTGACTGTTGCGTAGAATAGAATATCTCCAAGGCAGTTCCTGAAATACAAGACTCATGTGCTGTGGTGCATCCTGGCTGGTGGCCCCCTCAACATGGGCCTGACCTCAGCATCTGTGTGGGCCTGCTAAGCCTCAGGCAGCCAACTGCAAGCAGCAATTGGTGTCTTCATGCAATGTGCCTCTGTCCCTGGAACACACAGTGAAGGTCCTGGGCACGGTGAGCAAAGAAAGCTCTCCAGTCTCTGAAGGGAAAAATGTGGCATCCTGCTCTTTGGCAAACATGCCTATACCACCCCTCCTCCACTCCCTGCCCCACTTATTCACGCAGATGTGTAAGCAGATGTACACTAATCTCAGTGGTCATGAACTAAGCCTGTTCCATTTCTCTAGCCAGGATTTGGAGGGAAAGGCAGTGTCATGGCTGTCCTCAAAAACTTTTCTGAGTCAAAAAGGATATAGATTTGGCTAAGGATGTAGACCCAAGTTAAAGACGTATTAAATTGTGTGTGTGTGTGTGTGTGTGTGTGTGTGTGGATATACACACATACACACATGTATAGATATATGTGTATGTATAATACGTCTATATATTTGTGTGTTTTAAAGCTGCCCCTTAGAAATCGCAACAGTATCATGTCTATCACTGCGGAACCTCCAGGAAATGATTCCATTGTCAGAAGATGTAAAGAAGACACGCCTCATCGTAGGTAAGTGACTAGGAAAGGAAGATGAGTCCCTTGGGGGGAAAAAAACCATCTTGCTGCTCAGTGTCAATTCAGACTACTTCCATAGAGGAACCACAATCCGTAAGCTTTCCTCCAAGGAGTGGGTGGGGGTAGTCACTGGAAGGTATAGGTCGTGCTTGTACAAATCTCTACATCAGAATGAAAATAGAATAATGTTGGCAAGAATACAGATGTTCAGAAACATCTGGATATTTGGAAACCTGTGTGGGTAGCGATTGACTGGTACTTGACTTTCTGGTGGGGCCCCTCACCACCTCTCCCTCCCCACCTAGATTGGGCATTCAGAAGAATAGTTGGGCATCCCATTTCCTCTTTTGAGAAGATGGGTCATCCGTTGAAAGGAATTGTTGGCTTGGGCAATAGGAGAACTAAAGAGTTACTCCATAGTCCCTTCTGGAGAATGACTTGGGAAGAAGATAAAATTTCTGTGTTAACTTTATCTACAATGCCAGTGACTTAACTTGAAATTCCACACGAACTCCCTTAGCAATCCTGCAGCGTCTCCTTTCCCTGGTGCAGGAAGCAGGCCAGATAACATGGGATTGGGGAGTCGTTTGAGTCTTCTTTTTTGGGTAGCCACGTGCTGCTGTTGTTATTCTTACACACTGATCTGCTGTCAGTGTCCCTGGATGCCCCATTTGAAAGGACCACAAATGGAAAATGGAGGATGTTTTTGGGAACGCCAGAATAGTATAAAGCATCACTGTCTTCCATTTGTTCTGCCGATCAGAGCACTCAAGCTATTTTCAACCCATCATGGAATAAAAGTCCATTGAAGTACAAATGGATATTACTCAATTAGTCTCTCAAAGAAGTCAGAATCAGAGTGGAAATATCAGGCTGAAGCCATCAGAGACCTATGCTTGCCTACCATCCCCATTTCTTCAGCTTATGCCATTAATGCTACCTGTACTCCTTCCCCCACCCCACCATTCACCCCTAAGTTTTCACACTTTGTTGCCTCTTACATGTCTATACCTCAGCCTCCAGAGCTACTTTCCATTCAAAGATGCCTTCCTAATGACACATTCCCTTCCAATGAATAGCTTAGGGATTGATGAGGGTGTTTATTTTGCTTCCCAATCTTGTTCTTGCTGTCCCCATGTCATTCTCCCCATTCATTTTCTGCCTGTCATCTCTTGGTTCTGTCATGAAGGGCCCCCTCATCAATACCTATTAGAATGCTGAACATCTCTTACTATCTTTTTCTCTTTCCTCTTTCTCCTTCTCCTTACTACTCCTCCCACATATACAAACATGTGTACTCTCAAGCACTGTCACACACATAGATCCTCTGCTACCACCAACATCTCTTCCTTTTGTCTTACAGTATAGTTGAAGAAGATACTGACAGTTTTGGATTTGATGCCTTAGATCTAGATGGTAAGTGAATGGTTAACCGAAGGCCTCCTGCAAGGTAGAGGTGGACACCTCTGTTTACTCCAACCAGTCAGTGGTGCAAGAATGAAGGAGCTGCGTGGGGTGACACATGCCTGTAATCTCTGCTACCAGGGAGGCTGAGGCTGCTGGATCTCTTGAGCTAAGTCAATTAGATGTCTGCACTAAGTCTGGAGTCTATATGATGAACCCCTAGAGAGCAAAGGACCACTGAGTTACCTAGGAAAGGGTGAACCATCCCAGGTCAGAGACAGCAGACCAAAGCCTCTGTGCCATTCTAGACTGTGAATAGACACTAAACTTCTAGCCTGGGCAAGATAATGAGAACTAGCTTCTAAAAAAAGAAGGAGGAGGGAGAAAAAGAGGAGGAAGGGAAAGGGGTTTTAATGATAGAGAAAACATTAAAGTTGTACTTCCTTACCCTAAGATATAAGAAGGGAAGTCACTGGGGTAAGGCCTAACTCTGGAGGCTTCTGTAGATTTAGAAGTTTGTTTTTTTTACAGTGAGGCAGTAAGAAAGAGGGAAGAGGAAGAGACAGACAGGCAGAGACAGAGACAAAAAGGAGGAAGAGGAAGAGGAGAAGGAGGAGAAGAGGAGAAGAAGGTGAGAAAGGAAGAAGAAAAGGAGGAGGAAAGAGACAGAAAAAATAGGGAGAGGGAAAAGGGCAGCATGGTTTACTATTTTAAAACATAAGAGCACAGGACTCCTAGATCAATCGGTGGAAAAACAGGTTATACCTTTGAAAAAAAGAAAAAAAGAAGGGAGGAAGGAAGGAAGGAAGGAAGGAAGGAAGGAAGGAAGGAAGGAAAGAAGAAAAAAGGAAGGAAGTAAGAAAAGAAGGAAGGAAAGAAGGAAAGAAATAAGTAAGTAAAGAAGGAAGGAAGGAAAGAAGGAAGGAAGGAAAGAAGGAAGGAAGGAAGGAAGGAAGGAAGGAAGGAAGGAAGGAAGGAAGGAAGGAAAGAAGGAAGGAAGGGAAGGAAAGGAGGGAGGGAGGAAGGAAAGAAGGAAGGAAGGAAGGGAGGAAGGAAGAGTTTTATTACATAACAAAAATGCCAATTTCAGAAAGTAGGGTACGGGAAGGAAAGAGACTGAAAGGTGATCCTATGGGGAGAGGGTGAAGAGAATGTTATTGTCACAACCTGCTTAGCTAGGTGCTGTGGCTGAGGAAAAGCCAAAAGGTCTTATGAAGAGGGGTCCTAGGCATCAAGGCTACGAAGAAGGCATCACTCTCGAACAACAGGTCTTCTGACCTGTAGTAAACCTAGCAATGCAGAAAACTCTCCAGATTCCTGGATTTCAGATTCACGATTTTAAATATTCATTATTTGCCCTCTCGACCCACCTGAGGTTGAGCTGCCTTCCCCACCCCAGCACTACTTCTCATTTGCAACAGCCCACAGAGACCTGTGGATTAAAAGGCACTATGGAATCCTCTGTGATTAGAAACAGTCATAAGCTGAAAAATACTTCAGAAAAGCAATATCCCCTAACAAAGGCTGTATAATTAGAAGAATTGAAAAAGAGTTGGGAAATAAAAGGGAGAACTTTGGAGAGAAATGTGCCACTGTCTAAATCATTTTGAGTTGGGAATAAATAGCCCTTTGCAAATAAATCTTTATTATTAATGCTTTGAAGCATTTGTAGATTTCTCAGTTCTATGGATCTCTGGACTGTGCCCTTTCTGAATGGGGAAGGTATCCTATACCCCAGATATCACATGCTGTCAAACAGTGTGGAAAAAAATAGTTTTGTGATGTTGAGAGGCAGTGTGATCCAGTGGAAATGGAACTGTGTTTGGAGACAGAGGACCTGGGTTCAAATCCTGGCTTTGCTACCTATTACCTGTGTGACACTGGTCAAGTCACCTCACCTCGATGGGCCTCATTTTTCTCTTCTACAAAATGAGGTTGGACTAGATGACTTCTAAATCTGTGATCCTATCATTCAGATTCTCCACCTTCATAGCCACCCCTTTCCCAGCTTTCCCTTGGGAAATTAGCATTGGCTTGATGGAAGCTGCCCTGTATGAGGGGGTAGCTGTACAGTAGAAGGTAAGAGCAAAATTTCCTTCAACATAACAAATTCAGGAACCATTGAAAAACTGATCATAGAAGGTCTCATTAACTTTAATTGAGACACCTGAACTTCTGGAGTTCTTGAGAAACAAACATTGTGCCACAATGATTCCTGATGTCAGAGGACCATATCAATCACTCTATTAGAATGGACACAGATGCCTCTGAGGGTTATCTTCTCTGAATCGAGGTATGAGGCCAAATGTGATCCAGCTGCACTCTCCCTCCTGCCTTCTTTATCCAGAGGTGACATCTCCCTCCCAGTGGCATCAGCCCCTCCAAAGGGAATAAGGATATCTGGCTATGGGGCTATTTGTGGTTCTGGGGTTGTGTTTTGGCTAAAAAAGAAGCATTGACAATGGAATATCTCTGGTGTCTGACAAGATTGACATGGGTGGATTGGTTTTGCCACCTCCATACATAATCACTTAACTTTGTGTATCTCTCTTTCCCTAACTGGTCACTGCTACTATCAGCTACTTCACTAGCCCAGTCAAGATTATTTTTCCCCTTTTTCAGACGACAGCCATGACCGCTACTCCTTTGGACCCCCCTCCATCCACTCCTCTTCCTCTTCCCACCAGTCTGAGAGCCTGGATGCTTTTGACCTTGAGCAAGTCAACATCATGTTTAGGAAGTTTTCTCTGGAAAGGTACTACAGTGGGAAATGGGAGAGTAAAGGGTGAAGATGGGGGTAGTGGGGAAGGGAGGTAGCTGGTTTTATGAAGATAAATCTTACCCAGGGAGTCTGAGAGGTGAACCAACTTGTGACAGCTGCATGTCACCCTGGGCTCCTGAATTATCCTGAAGCCATAGAACTTTAAAATCATTTAGTAGTAAGTGAGCTTAGAGTTTATCTAGTCCAACTCCTCCCATTCTATAGATGAGGAAATTGAGGTCCATGGAAATTGAGTGACTTTCTCTAGTTTGCTCAGCTAGTTAGTAACGGACTCTGAGCTAGAATGGTGTGGGCCAGTGGAGAAAAAAAAAGCTGGATTTGAAGTCAAGGGATTTGAACCCTGTCACCTATGTGATTATGGGAAAATCCCTTCATTTATCTTGGCCTCAGTTTCCTTATCTATAAAATGAGTGGTTTGACCTATATGACCTCTAAGGTGCCTCTCAGTTGTATATATCTATGATCCTATGAGCTCAGGTTTCCCAACTCTCAGCCCAGTGCTTTCCCCAGTATATCTCAAAGTCCCCAAGAAGTCCTACTTGGCAAAGTCACCAACCGTTCCAGTTGAAGTCCTGTGGCTTACAGAATCATGGCTAAGAAAAGGGCAGAATCTGGTTGAACAAGACTGACTCTAGTGACCTCATGTTTCAGTCCTGACAGTGTCTGGATTTGGTTCTTTCTAGTCATGGGCAATCAGTTCCATTTCCTGCCTGTGCTTTTGATTAAGCACTTAGTTGAAAGCCTTCTCCCATAACTTAAACAACTAAAACCAGTTTTTCTCCATCCATACTCCAGCTCCTGATAAATACAGGAAGCTGGTGCATGCAGGTTCTGTCTCCCCTTGGCTTTTCCTGAGTATAAGCTCTCTATTTTTAGCCCTGTGCATCTGAAAACAGGCCCATCTAAGCAGCTTCTTGATTTCCTGGCCCTAGACCTTTCCGTCCCTCTGTCACATCTGTTGGTCACATCAAGACCACATGTCATCCGGTGCAGCACACAACCCTGAACGGAGATAACCTCATCACTGAAATCACCCTGCTGGGGGGAAATGATCGAGGCAGCTTCATTCACTCTGTCAAGCCAGGATCCCTGGCGGAAAAAGAAGGCCTCCGGGAGGGACACCAGCTGCTACTGGTGAGGCTTTAAAAAAAAAAAAAAAGAAAGTTCTCATTACTTTCCCCTCCATTTCTTCTCTGTATTTATGCCACTGACACAATGCAAGGTCCCCTGACAATCTGTTCCTGTGTTCTGTTATGGAATGCCTAAATGGAAAGAGAAAAAAATGTGAAAGGACAGATCCTCTTCTCTGGCCCCTTTTGTTCCCCCCTCCCCCCTACCAGAATACCATCTGTGGGAGGGGATGAGAGTTATGAAAGGTCACACCCCCTCTTCCCCCATCCCCATCTAGTATTCTTGATTGCATTTCTAGAAGAGAACCCTACCCCTGCACATATGCATGCACATGCTCAGAGAGGCGGGTGATAAGAAAGTTTAACAAGCATGATTTAAGTAGGAAGCTTTATTCCCTCCCAGCAGCACCAGGCAAGTTGTTTGTTCAGAAAAAGATGCTTTTATTTCATATGTGGAATAATCCTACTCACGAGGCTTGGCCAGCCCATGGAGCCCACAGTGAGGAACAGTGTTTCTTTGATATCTAGCTGGAGGGCTGCATCAAAGGCGAGAAGCAGAGCGTTCCCTTGGATACTTGCACAAAGGAGGAAGCACACTGGACAATTCAGAGATGTAATGGCCCCATCACACTGCACTATAAATTCAACCATGAAGGTAAGGCCTGAGTAAATCCCATTCAGCACCACGGCCAACGCTCCAGTGGAGCCCCATTCATTTCTCACCAATCTTCTCATGCGAATGTTGGAGAGGGCACTGGATTTAGAGTCAGGAAGCTTGGGTTTGAATTTGGGCTCTGATTCTTCCTGGCTGTAGAACCCTGGGCAAGCTACCAGACTTCCTGGAGTCTCACCTGTCAAATGCGGACAATAACAGCGATTCACGTTTAGCTTTACAGAGTGCTTTTCTCCAGGAGGGAGGGATTGGAGTTGTGTTTGGGGAGGGGACTGAATGTGGTTTTCATTGGTGTAGGTAACTCCCATAAGGAAAACCCCTCTACTAAGCACTGGTCAGGGAAACAACCTACTCTTTTTCACAAAGGACATCTCTCTTCCTCTCTCCATGCCATTGCATGGGCATTTTGTTCCCTCTGACTATAATTTCCATTATCTTCATCTCTGCCTCTTAAAAGCCCTGGTTTTCTATGCACATCAACTCAAACACAGTCTTCTACATGAGGCTTTTGCTACTCCCCTCAGCTGCTTGTGTCTCCCTGTACCACAGTTGTTTGGGGGGTGGAGGTCAAAAGATCTGTCATTTCCAAGGTGTAGGGAACTTCAGTTGAAGAAACTTCCCCTACCAATGAAGATCAGCACCCATTTTTTAATTTACAGCTTTAGAGACTATAGTGCTTGGGGGCACTAAGAGGCTTAATGATTTGTCTAAGATCACCCAACCAATGCGTGTCCAAGGGACCTGAAGCCAGTTCTTCCTAATTCCTGGCCAAGTTTCCATTCATTATGCCAAGTGGACTCTCAAATCAAACCAACAAGCATTTACTAAACTCCTACTATATCCTAGGCACCATGCTAAGTGCTGGGGATAGAAAGAAAGGTGAATACAGTCTCTACCCTCAAACAGTTCACAATTTAATGGAGGAGAAAACATGCAAACAGCTATATAAATGAGAGCTATACAGGAGATATAAATGTATATATAGATGATATAGATATAAATACAAAGAGATATACATACACATAATTAGTATCAGTTTTATTACTTCCATTTTACAGATGAAGAAATAAACTGAGAAAGGTTAAATAACTTACCCAAGGTTACACAGCTAGTAAAGATCAGAGCCAGAATTCAAACCCGGGTATCTCTTGATTTCAGATTCAGTATTCTTTCCATTATGTGAGACTACTTGTACTGCCTCCCTCACAGCACCTTTGTGAGGAAAGTACTCATTAATACCCAAGCGCTCTAGACATTAAAGTTTTTTCCATATTGTTTTGTTGTTGAATTCCTTCAGTACTATTTATTTTCTCTTAAGCCAGTGGTTCTTTATCTTTTTTTGGTGTCGCTGACCCCTTTGACAATCTGGTGAAACCAGAGCCCTTTCTCAGGTGAATGTTTTAAAATGCATAAAATAAAATGCATAGGGATAAGAAGGAAGGCTAGTGAAAATAAAGATGCCTTTTTTTCCCACCCAAGTTCATGGACCCCTTGAAATCTTTCCACAGACCCCTACTCTAGATCATTCTTCATAATGACAAGTTATGTGTTCACACTGTCATTTTCCCCCTCCCTGAGCTGGCCTCCATCTTACAGACCAGCCAGGTCTCTGAGTGATTATGATCAGACGGAAGGCAGGACACTGAACTTGCTATTTTGCACCCCACCTGGCCACAGATGGAGAACATTTCCCACAGGTATGCAAGCATGGGTTAGAAACCGGGTTAGAAGAGAACTGGCAGACAGAGCAAGCATGACAGCTAAACACCAAATGGTGCATATGGCTTCTTGCAAAATGGAGTTTTTGTTTTCTTGCGTGCACGACTAAGGTTCTCCTGGATCTAAAGCAATCACTTGGCTGCAGCAACCAATTCTTGGTCCAGGGCTGGGCCCTGCCTGGGGAGGCTAGGCTGTCATCAGATTAAAACTCACAGACCTTTTGCTCTTTGGTTCTTCAAGCATCTCTGTAACAAGCATTCCCCTTTCCCTTTGCCTCCAGCGGCTATTTAATAGTATTACCCGTATCTTGCCTAAGTCGCCTAGCTATTGTGCGCTGGGCTTTGTTTTACATTTCCAACGTCTGATTTACCATTCTCACCTCTGAATTTTCCTGGATGGTTATCTCTGCAGCTGGATCTTATTTTTAACTACTAGGGCTCATGAATGTTTAAACGGAGCATAAATAGCCAGCTTCTCTCCAGACAGTCTCTCCGCCAGCAAAAGCATCCTCCCAGCAGTGTCCTGTCAGTGCAGAAAATAATCATAATAATGCTCTGCACCTAAACACAGGTCAGATTTCACAGCAGACATTTGGTAGGGAGTAGTTTTCTCACTCCATGGCCTGGCATTCACTCTAACATAAAAATCATAAGAGGTGCTGACTGTATACCAGCTCTCCAGAAGGTTTCCCCCGTGAAAATAAAAGTCCCCTATAACAGAGAGTTCTTGTTGGATCATAGATTAAGAGTTAAGTGAGACCATAGAGGTCACCTAGTCCATCTCTGTCATTTTACCCAAGAGGAAACTGAGACCTAGGGAGATAAAGGGACCCCACCAGCAGCCCCTGGATTCCAACCAAGTACCCTGACTCCAAGTCTAGCCCTTTCTGCTGCACTGTGATGCCTTTATCACTTGTCCAGCCTCACCCTTGCAAATTACAAAGTCTATGGTTGGCCCCTGTTATTTTTTTTCTTTTAAATTAATTAATTAATTTTTAATTCTCAACATTCAGTTCCACAAGCTTTTGAATTTCAAATTTTCTCCCCCTCCCTCCCCAAGATGGCATGCAATCTGATATAGGCTCTACATATACATTCACATTAAATATATTTTCACATTAGTCATGTTGCAAATAAGAATTATAACCTATGGAATAAACCTCGAGAAAAAAGAAACAAAACTGGCCCCTGTTATTAACCCCTCATCTGGTTCCCTTGACATAGTAGCTAGGTTGTTGAACTTGGCATCAGGAAGATCTGGGTTCCAATACTGCTCAGGCCCTTACTAGCTGTGAATAATCAAGTCACTTTATCTCTCTGAGCCTCAGTTTCCTCATGTATACAAAGAGGATGATAATAATACCTACTTCGTAGGTTTATGGTGAGAATAAGAGAGCTTAAGTATATAAAGTACTTTGCTAGCATTAAAGTGCTGTATAAACGCTAGTTATTGTAATGTTTATCTGGTGGGGTTGAGGAAGATTTGGAGGAGAATCAGGAATCGAGCTCAAGGAAGGAAATCTTGGTACTAAGCTAGAGGGGGCGGGAGAACGAGTTCTCTATAACCTAATGGTGAGCCTAGGGCCATTCATTCCAAACCAGTGGGAGGCCTCATTCAACCTGACTCTCACTTTTATTCCACTTAAGCATTCAGATAGTTAATCTTGAATGACTCATAACTGCTCTGTCTTTTCACGGTGCTATACAATTCTCCCTTTGATCATTGGTCCATGCTTCGGACAAGGTCAGTTATCTAGAAAACAGATTCTCTGCCTGTCTTTCTGGCTATCCAGTGCCTTCTATGTATGCCAACAAGTGGTATATGATTAATTTAATCGAAAATATTAGCAATGCACAGGACCTCAACCTAGGCTCAAACAGCCTTCCCTTATAAGGAAGGTTTCTTATTGGCACAGTGGATAGAATGCTGAACCTGGAGTCAGAAAGACCTATGCTTAAAAGCTGCTTCAGACACTTACTACCTTTGTGACTCTGGGCAAGTCACTTGACTTTGCTAAGCCTTTATTTTCTCATTTGTAAAAATGAGGGGTTGGACTTGTTGAGTTGTTTCAGTTGTGCCTGACTCTTCATGACCCCATTTGGGGTTTTCATGCCAGAGATATTGGAGTGGTTTGCAATTTCCTTCTCTAGCTCACTTTGTAGATGAGGAAACTGAGGCAAAGAGGGTTAAGTGACTTGTCCGGGGTCACACAGCTAGTATCTGAGGCTAGATTTGAACTCAGTCTTCCTGACTCCAGGGCTAGTATTCTATCCGCTGTGCCACCTAGCTGCCCTGGTGTTGGACTTAACGACCTCCAAATTCTAGCTCTAACCCAATGATGCTATGTTTTGGTCTAAGAAGTGACAGTGATAGTATTGGAGCCATCAGGCAGTGGAGAAGGGGTAGGTATGCTGCAAACATTGGGATAAAAGAAGTTTTACACCTAAGTTGGTTTTGTTTTTGTTTTAATGTCGAACAAGTACAGAATAGGGAAGGTGTGGCTAGACCACAGTTCATATGGAAACAATGTGGTTTTAGTGCACTGCAAGCTCAATATGCCACAACAATATGGTCTTGGACTCAAATCTGCATGAACAGAAATCCTTGTTCAAAGAGGTCATATTCCAGTGGGGGAGAAAACACATGGAAGGTTTCAGCTGCAAGTCAGATACAAAGGTCCCATGGTCCTTAGGGCGTAACAGCAAAGCAGATGGTCAGTCCTCTTCCTTAATGTCATTTCCACTGATAAAATAATATCAGTCTCTGATGTTGAACCATTTGACAATGCCAAGGACTTTAGTCACAAAAATTTTCTTTTTGGGGTATGCAATGGCTGCAGCACCCTCAGGAGCCGTGCCAAGATGCATCTCCACAGGGGTTGCTTCCCAGGACGGTGGTTGAGGACACTATTCCCAAGGCTCTTGGGCTGAGGGTCCCAGGCTGTCTCCATCAGGGTCTATTCCACTCTCACTAATCCATCAAGAGCCTTGGTTGCCATGCTGTGTTCCATTTGAAATAGCACCTTGATATGATCTTCTGAATCCCTCCCTACACAAAGAAGAGCAGCAGCTCAGTGCCTCAGCAAGCACAAACAGACACACACACACACATACCCCAAGAGGATAGCAACAGGGCCGGGGTGATTTTTTTTTAATAATTCTTCTCCCTCAGGTTACCGGAAGCTGCTAAAGGACATGGAAGATGGCCTGATCACGTCAGGGGACTCGTTTTATATCCGGCTAAACCTGAATATCTCCAGTCAACTTGACTCCTGTTCTATGTCAGTGAAGTGCGATGAAGTGGTACATGTTCGTGACACAATGTACCAGGATAAATATGAGTGGCTATGTGCTCGGGTTGACCCATTCAACAACAGGGACCTGGAAATGGGAACTATCCCCAGCTACAGAAGGTGAGCCTAGAAATAGAAAGAGATCTATTCAGTGGTGTTCTGGTAAATGTTTAACAACCAGGTGGGAAGGGGGGAGGGTGGATGTGCACCTGATGCACTTTTATGTTTAATCTGCCTCATTAGCTTTTTCCCCATTGCTTTCTTAAATCTAGGTAGTCCAAAACAATAAACTAAGCCCTGATCTGTAGCCTTTGCTGATTTCTTCAGTGTAAGATGCTCACAGTGAAAATCCAACAGTTGGCTCTCAGTAGCCAGTGTATATTTCCTTCAACCCCTTGGCTTGTCTGGTCTGGAAGCACATTGTCACCTCTGGCAGTGAGCAAATGTCTAGAGGGACTGAGGAATCATAGGAATGTGCAAAGGTGGAAATGGGAGTGTAAAAGAAGAAGTAGGGTAAATATGTTCATAAGATCATAGAGTTGGGGCTAGAAAAGGCCTCAAGGGCCACCTAGTCCCTTCCCATCCCCTCATTTTACAGATGAGGACACAGAGAGGGAGCATGGTGTAGTGGATAGAGTGCTGGACAGAAAGAAACTGAGTTTGAATCCTGCCTGAAAAAGTTACTAACTTTGTAACTCTAAGCAAGTCATTTAATCTTACAGGGCCTCAGTTTTCCCAACTGTCAAGTTAAGGGGATTAGATTTGTTGGTTTCACTTCCAATTCTAAATCTATTGATACTATGAAGTCAGTAAGTCCTTCCAATTCCAAATCTATCTCACTTCCAAAATCTATTGATCTTATGAAGTCAGCAAGTCAGTCAGTGAACAAACATTTATTAAGCATTTAAAATGTGCCAGGAATTATGATAATCGCTGGACCCAGACCTCAAAGAACTCACATTGTAATGGAAGAGACAATATGTACACAGCTATGTTACAAACAAGATATATACGTTGCAAGTAGAAAGACACTAGGAGCAGAGGATACTGGGAAAAGCCTCCTGCAGGAGGTGCAATTTAAGCTGAGGTAGGTAGATGGCTAGATAGATTGATAGAGTTGGGGGGGGGAATACAAATAAGAAAAAGAAAGTCCTCACTCCCAAAAAGCTTATAATCTAAAGGGGGAAGAGGATGCATAAAAGTAAGCTAAAAAGTTTAGAAAGTCAAGAGGCAGAGGGGAAGAGGGAGGATGGGTCAGGCACACAGAACAGCCACATGAAAAGAAAGGGAGTCAGGAGATTTGGTGTTGTGTGTGAAGAACAGAAAGAAGACCAATGTCACTGAATGGCAAAGTGTAAGAAGACTGGAAAGATGGGAAGAGACAAGATTGTGAAGGGCTTTAAAAGTCAAATAGGATTTTCTCTTTGATCCTGGAGGTAACCTCAGCCTTGAGATAATCTCTTCTTCCTTCTCCCAGAGCCCAGCAGCTACTTTTGGTGAAGCTTCAGCGGTTGATGCACAGAGGGAATAGGGATGAATCAGAGAACTCTCACCACACGCTAAAGGCCCTGCGGGTAAGTCTGGCCCCAACATTGCCCCTGCCAAGCCCACACAACTCCAGAGAAAGCAAGGGAGCTCTGTCTTCAACTTCCTTCTTCCTAGGAGAAGCCAGATCATCCTCCCCAAAGACAGAAAAGACCCCATTAACCAGCACTGCCCTCATGCTACACTTACCTGCAATTTATGCTCTGTGGGGCATCTCTCTTGGACACAAATACCCTCCTCCTCTCCTTCCCCAAGGGCTCTTAGGCCTGAGTAATAACAACTTGCATTCTAATGGCACTTTAAGATTCTCAAAGTGCTTACTTCACAACAAAAACAACAAAAATAATATCTAGCATTTATATATTGCTTTAAAGTTTGCAAAGCACCTAATATATGTGATCTCATTTAATAGCAACCTCGTAAAGTAATAGATAGAGATAGGAACTAGACCTGCAATTTTCCTGGTATAGAAAACTCCCTAATGAGGGAATTCCTCCTACCAAGGCAGGTTGGTGACTTCTCTTTTAATTTAGTTTTAGAGTTGCCTAGAGCAGTATAGTCAAACTCAAAAGAAAAAAAAAATAGGGGCCCCTTAACAGTACACAAGATTCCTGAGGGCTGCAAATTGACTTAATTTTAAAATGTATTATTGTCTTTGTTCTATCATATTTTTATTTATTTTGTTAAATATTTCCCAGTTACATTTAATCTAGTTTATACACTTGGGAGTGTGGTGGGCCTTGTGTTTGACACTTTTGCCATGAAGCACAGTGATGAAGTGATTTGCCCAAGACTTAAGTCCAGGGCTTCGGCTCTGAGGCCAGCTCTCCATCTACTATGGCACACTGCAACTATTATTGTCCCCAACTTACCAATGAGGAAACTGAGGCCCTCAAAAGTTTCAGTGACTAGATGAGGTAGAGTTTGAACCTAGGTGTTCCTGATTCCAAGCCTAGCACCCTATATATCTACTACATTATTCTTCTTCCTGACTTCCAGAGCCTCATCCCATGCCAAGACCTGGGGTGGAGATGGGTAATCTCCCCAAATATCTACCTTCCAATCCTCCTCGGTCTCTCAGAAAGGGAAGGTTTGATTGTCAGCCTTAAAGTTCCTTTGTCATCCTAGGGAGCCTAGCCTGATTGATTTATTCCTCTATCTCAGGTCCCTTCTTCCTTGGCACCTGGTTTCCTCTCTCTACAGGCTACAGATATTGTCAGGACACTCTGCCCTAAAGATGCCCTTTATCATAGGCTTCCCTTCTAGGCTTCACCATTGAAAAGAAACAGCAGTGACTGAGCCAAGACTGCTGGCAAGTGATGTGTGGCCTTCATTCCTTCCTTTCTTGGTCTCTGAAATCTCCATTAATAGGCCCAGGTCACCTTCCCCAGAGCTCTGGACACCTTCCATTCCTCTCATTATGTTTTCTCCTTCTTTGAAACTCTCTGATTCTGTGAGAGTTGAGTTTCTTCTCCCCTCAGCCTAAATGTCTTAAGGCTAGAAGTGTTGATAAAATGATAAACGGTGTCTCACCTATTATGCCACCCTCAGGAGAGTTTGATTAATTGATTGACAAACTGGTTTCAGAACACACTGCAGCCTGAGGAGCCTCTTGCAATGAATGACCCCCGAGTAAGCCCCCGTCTCTCAAGAGCAAGCATCCTGTTTGGTCAGCTCATACAGGTAAGGCTGTTCAGAGTCCCCCCTCCCCCACCCCTCGCCTTGGTCTGCACTGGGGTTTTGGCATTTCCAAGTGCTTTCCCTACAAAGCTTTTTATAAAAATGACAACAGTAGTTTTAACTTTCCAAAGCCCTTTGACATCTGTAATCTCATTTTATCCCTGCAACAAACCCATGAGATCATAAGATCACAGAACCATAGACCCAGAGCTGGAAAAGATCTCAGATATTTCTAGGACAGATAGTTTTATGCCTAGTTGACTAGTAAATTAACATTAGTAATAGCTCATACTTATAGAGAGCTTTAAGGTTTGCAAGACAATTTGCATACATTATCTCATCCGAGCTGCACAACAGCCCTATGAAGTGTGTGCCATTATCATTTCTATTACCCAAATGAAGAAACTGAGTCTCAAACAGGTTAGACTCCATCCAAGGTCACACAGGTGGTATCAGGTGGAGGATTTAAACCCAATTCCTTTGAATCTAGAGTTCATGTTCCTCTTACTGTATCACACTGTAATAAGAGTAGTAAGCAAAAGGGACCTTCAGCTATATCACACCATGATGAGGGCAGTTGGAAAATGAGGTCATTTGCTATTATTACCTGGTCTAGATTGTTACTGTTGGGATTATTTATTCTAGAAAATCAGTCTGTCAATCAGTAAGCATGTATGAAGCATCTGCTCTGGGTCAGGCACTGTGATAGGCACCAAGAATGCAGAGACAAAAAGGAAAAAGTTGATGTTTTTGAGGTGATGGGAAGGTCAAGGAGGACCATCTAATTGCACCTTGACAGGTTTAAGAATCTGCCCTTCATTAAAGGTCACTCATTCACACCCTTCCCAAACCATCTCTAAGCCCCCCCCAAAACAGAGAACAAATCCACTGAAGTCTAGTTAGACCAAAGTCTGGGGATTTAGTTTTAGCACTCATAGAAGGGACCAATCTTCTTCTTTCTGTTTTTTTTTTTCAGTTTGTTAGTCGATCTGAAAACAAATACAAGAGGATGAACAGCAATGAACGGGTCCGTATCATCACTAGTGGCCACCCAGGGAACTTGGCCCGGGCCTCACTCGATGTTATGAAGCCCTTGTCAGAGAAGCATGAAGGTAAGAAATGCCTTTGGAGACACTCTTCTGGGCATTCATAGGAAAACCAGAAACCTATAGATCAGATGTCTATAGAAAGCCACCCCAAAGAACCTAAATCCCCTCGCCTACAGAAGAGAATTTAGTGGAGACAAAATGCTCACCATATCCTGCATGGAATGATTCCATCGAGGAAGATGGACTTTGGGGCTGGTGAGATTGGGAAAAAAAGGAGCAGTAATTGGATACATTTGCCTGAGGGTGAAGTGTCATATCCTCAATGTTGGGGCTGACATCTGTATAACTACTGGTGATTAGGAAAAATACTTAGCCGAGCCCCTTGTAACCAAGAGGTGATGGGCTCAAAGTGCAGAATGAGACATGAGTTTTCAGACACAGCCAATGTGGGAATTTGTTTTGCTTCACTACATGTATTTGTTACAAAGGTTTCATTTTTTTTTCCTTTTTCTCAGTGGAGAAGTGATGGCAGGGATGATTAGGGAGGGGGAGATATGGATAAGAAAGTCTTTGAAACTGTTTTTTAAAATGCACAGAAGAGAATAAAGAGAAGGCTAGAAGGAATCACAGACCACCAGGACAACTCTGAAAACGAACATGTCGAAGTGATTATATGCTTAATAAGAAAAGCGAGCTGCATATAATCGAGATTCATGATCTCATGTACATCCTTCTCTTTCTGTTCTATGTATGGGAGAATGACCATTTTAGTTAATGCTTATTAAGTTCAGAACTCTTAAAATGAGGGGAATAGAACCTGGAATACTTGGATGAGGAAAGACAGGGTGGGTCTGGAAGCTGAATAAGCACAAATAAAAAATCCAGTTTAAGTTACTAACATTTATGAAGCATCTACTGTGTGCAAAGCACTTTACAAATATTATTATGTTTTATCCTCACAACCCAGCAAGGTAAGTACTATAATGATCCACAATTTACAGTTGAGGAAACTGAGGCAGAGATTAAATGATTTGCCCAGGGCCATGCAGCTATTAAGTGTCTGAGGCCAGATTTGAACTCAGGTCTTCCTAACTCCAGTACACACACTCTATCCACTGCACCACCTATCTGTCTCTAGCTGCTTGGAGATGGGAAGAACAAGAAAATCTGTTTACTAGAGTAGGAATTCAAGCAAGAAAGACAGTAATGTATCAGAAAGCAAGATATGGGGCATATGGGAGAAGCAGACTTTTTGTCTAACTCCACCCATCACCCTGAAGTTCCATTCCTTTTGGGTGGCCTGCTGTATTCCTTACTCCCACCCTGGACCACAAGGTCCTGAGTCAGATTCCCCATGCCCGTCCTGGTTCAGTAGAGCCAGTAAGACCATGAGGACACTACTCAGAGGGCCAAGACCCCACCCCCATTGCTTATATCAGGCTGTGACTTCCCCCATCACACTAACTAAAAGTTTGTGGCAGTCAGTAGCGCCTGAATGCTGATGTTAATTGGAGTTGTTTGCTGTGAAGCGTTTATTTATTGATTTTTTTTTCCTCCTACTGAGACCCTCTTGTCATTCCTCAGGCTGGTGGAGGGGATGTGCACCACACAGGCATAGCTCAGGGTCAGGGAGGGAGGAAACAAGGGATTGCATTTCTAGCACCATTGCCAACTCTCTGGCTGAGAACTGTTTCCTTATCCCAAATCTGAAGGGATAGGAGCAAGAGTGGAGGGATGAATGGGACCCAGCCAAAATGAATGTCAGCTAAGCCCCAGAGGAAAGCTCAGTGTCCATTATGGACAGCCTGTAAGATAATGACATTATCTCCAGGAACAAGTACGAGGCCTGTCAATCACATAATTGAAAACCAAATGTAAAGAAACGCTGGGAGAGAGACTACAGAAATCCAAGTCACAGCGGTGCTGGGAACCAAGAACACAGATTTTCTCCAACTCTTGGCTCTGCAATCAATGCCTTCTCTTCCCACCACTCATAGGCAGCAGACTAGCCTGACACTTCTTTCTTCTCTTACAGATGTGGACTCTGAAAATGACCTCAACAAGAGACTCAACCTGATCCCATATAGCTCGGTGCGCTCCTTCTACTCTGAGCGCCGACGGCCTGTTCTCTTCACCCCCACCATGCTAGCCAAGACCTTGGTGCAAAAGCTGCTGAATTCTGGAGGGGCCATGGAGTTCAACATGTGCAAGCCAGGTTAGTGGAGTGGGGAGCTTAGCCCCAGGACACAGACAACAGCTTCTCCTATAGGGTCTCCCTTGGGTCTGTGTCAGTCTTGTGCTGGATGGCAGCGTTGTGAAGAAATACACATGCACGTGCATACGTACACACACACCCATGCATACATATCCCCCAGCCTCCCTTTTCCTGTGGAGATGAGTTAGTACAGAAAATGGATGAAGTCAGCACTGTCTGCTACTCACTTGACTTAAATTATGACTCACCCTCAGGGAGGGAGTGAGTGGCTATTTTCCAGGCTGGCTAAATGATAATCATGATACCTCATCTTTGTATAACTTCAAAGTCTTCTCATGTACCTTACCACTTTTACTCTTCACAACAACCATATGATGCAGGTAGGGAGGTCCCATACCCATTTTACGGGTCAGAAAGCTGAGCAAGGGATTTTGTGACTTGCTCAAGGTCAGAGCCAAATCTCAAATTCAGGTCATAGATATGGAGTTAGGAAGCCAAGTCCATCCCCTCCATTTTACAGTTGGGGAAACTGAGGTTGAAAGAAGTTGAGAAATTTATATGAGGTCACACATGTAATAAATAACAAAGGCAGGATTTGAACCTGGGGCCTATAATTCATAATCCAGTCCTCCTTCCATTGCCTGCTAATTCCTTGCCCAGTACTCTTCCTACTATACCCTGCTGACTGATGGTGGGTGGGGTAGGAGGGAGGGGGAAGTGTGAGAATGCTCCAGATGCCTCATTCTGTATTATTCTCTTTGTGAAGATCTGGGAGAGATTTTAGAGATTCTAGCTACCCTTATATACACAGGAATAAATGATTTGTCATTATATCTTCTCCAGCACCTATCATGGCGAGTGACATTATGGTAAGCATGTAATCAATGTTTGAATGAATGAATGAAGTGACTCTTTGAAAGGAACTAAGGTTTCCCATACAGCAGAGCATGGGTTATGTTCACTGCTTGTGGGCCTATGTGGAGGGGCCGTGTCTCTCAGGATAACTATAATAGCTGTAAGTCACATGTGCTTCCTTTCTGGCTAGGGAGATGACTACCCCAAAATGCTTCCTCTGCACCTTGACTACCCTTGAATTTCTCAGCCTCTTCCTTCCCCCTCCCCCTCCCCCATCCCTCCAGGCCTGGCCACAGCCTTGCCACCTGTGACTCACATACGTACCACAAGGACATGTGTAAAAAGAAAAGAGGTTTCATTTCATGTTTCAGGACAGAAGTATTTTCCAGCTGACGTCCTGACCAATGTGGTTTTTGTAAAGCCTTATTTTTAAATCCCATTTCATTGAGCTGAACTCCCATGCTCATTCCACTCCACCTTAACCTGCCTGATGTTCCCCTCAGTTATTCATCCAGGCCTGTTTGTGCCTGAGGGCTCCTTGCCATGGCCAGATGTTGGCTCTTCAGGGTCTTTCAGGGTCTTTCCCAAAGTCTTATCCTTCCATATTAAGCCATTTTGCCTTAGCAACCAGCAGTGGCCTGGAAAATTTGTTTGCTAACTTCCTCATAATCTCCTCTCTACTGTCTGGGTCTACAGCCCCTTGTTGAGCTGTGAGCTTTGGACCTCTCGGTAGTAGGACATGACATACCATTGGCCACTCTGGCTCTTTGGTGAGGACCACCCAGTGCCTTGGTGTGGGATTTGGGCTGAGTGGGACTTAGAATCATAGGATTTTAGAGCTGAAGAGAACCTTGGAGGATATCTCAGCCAACTTCTTCATTTTTTAGAGATGAAGTGACTTGTCCAGGATCACACAACCAATTAGTAGCATTCAGTAACTAGAACTAAATTCTAGGAGCCTTACTCCTAATTCAGTCTTTTCTACCATTTTTCTATCATTGGGTACTTGTCTTTGGCCTTTCTTTGTATTCTCCAGTGCTTAGCACAGTGCCTAGCACACAATAGGCACTTAACAAATGCTTATTAGTTGATGGCTTACTCCTGGTTGGTCAAAACAGAATCTCTGGACCAAATGAGATGACTGTACTAAAAGATGGGAGGAGGAGGCAGCAAAGGGTTTGAGTGGAAGAACCCACAGTAGGTCTATTATTCTGTATGGACAGAAATCAGATCCACTGAACTCTATCTCACGTTGCCATGGATACAGAACCGCACCATTGAGGAAAACTTATTGTTGCTATGTCAGTCAATAAACAAAAACTGAGGTCATCTAGTTCAAGCCCTTCCTCATTGCCAACATCCCTTCTGCATTATCACAGATAGAGTGGACATTCATCCCCTGATGGAACACTACCATTAACTACATTCAGGGCACCATTGTTAGGCTTTGTAGGAGCAAGAGAAATATAAAACAGTCAAGACGTGTGTGTGTGTGTGTGTGTGTGTGTGTGTGTGTTTCACCGTGGATACAGGGAGTGAAAGGATCTGGGCTCCAATCTTACATTTGATGTTTATTACCTGTGTGACCTGGGGTGAATCACTTAATTTCCTTGGGCCTATTTGCTCATCTTTAAATGAGGAGATTGAACTAGGTGGCTTGAACTAGCTCCAGGTCTAAGATCCTTTGAGGGAGAGGGTAGGAGAAAGAGACAGAGACAGAGAGATGGGGGAGGGAGAGGTAGAAGAGAGAAAGAGGATAAGAGAGAGAGATATGGGAGGGAGAAAAGAGGAAAGGAGAGAAGAGGAGAGGAGGGGAGAGGAGGGGGAGAGAGGAAAGTGAGGGAGATGGAAGGAGGGAAGGGGAGAGAGGGAGAGAGGTAAAGAGGAAAGAAAGGAAGGAGGGAGGGAAAAGAGTGGAAGGGAGAGAAAGCAAAGAAAGAGGAGGGAGGGACAGTATTGCATAGTAGATAGAGAGTTGGCCTTAGAGTTAGGAAGACAAGTCCAAGTCTCACCTTTTACAAATATAGGTTATGCGACGTTAGACAAGTCATTGAGCTCTTGGTGCCCACAGGCAGCTCTCTGAGATTGTAAGTTACAGAGCAGGTACCATCTACAATGGTAGCAAGAGTTTCCTCTCTAAGAGTTCCCTCTAACGACGAAATAAAGTTTGGGTCCAATATGTGGAGTGTACTAATTTAGAGTCTTAGCTGCCTGTCAGCGCTGAGAAGTTAGATTACTTGCCCAAGGTCACACAGCCACTATGTGCCTGAGAAGGGACTTGAATCCAGATCAGGATGCCCCTATACCAGCTCCCTATCCATAATGGCATGCTGTCTCTTGTGAAAGATATGTATGTTTACATATGTGTGTGTATACACATATATCAATTATTTTCACATATATGACAACTAATAGCATGTTGATACTTGGAATCATCCATGATTTTATTGGTCTGAGTACAAGTCCTAGCTCTTCCCCATTTGATGTGTTACCTTCATGAAAAATTCTTCATCTGGTGACTGACCCTCTGATGATGAGCCCTTCTGTCCTTAGCAAGGCTCGTCTTTGGCTAGTCAAGATACAGGTATGTGTGTGTGTGTGTCTATGTACGTGTGTCTTTGTGTGTATGTGTGCACACACATGCCAAATGGTCTATCTCAGACTTATACTTACAGCTTTTCCAACTCAATAAGATTCAGTAGAACTTACACTCTGCCAGCATAACTTTCAAGAATCCAAGATCATCTCCATGTTGCCATGGAGCTTAAGAATAGTTTATGAGGTCATACTTGGTAACTGTGCAGTGAGTGGGGTAGGCAATAAGTAAGTGGTGCAGGAGTCTAGAGGAGGGAAAGGTCATTGGGGGCTAGGCAGTGGGAAACTTTTTGACAGCAGGGGCAGGACATGATCTGAGCCTTTGAAGGATAGGCAGGGCCCTAGATGTTAGGCAATAGTAATGACATTTGCAAAGCATTCATTTAATTCATTTAAGCCTCATAACAACCTTGTATAGTGAGTGCTACAGGTGTTAGTATTCCCTTTTTATGGATGGGAAAACTGAGACTCAGAGAGGTTAAGCAATTTTGGTAGGGTCACAGAGCTAGTTAATGTCTGAGATGGAATTTAAACACAGGTTTTCCTGATGCCAAGTCTGTTGCCCCATCCATTATGCCTCATTACAACTAATACCTTGTCTTCCTTCTCTCCAGACATTGTAACAAAGGAGGAGTTCCTGAGGAAAGAAAGAACAGAAACCATCATCTTCTCCCGGGAAAAGAATCCAAACACCTTCGAATGCATTGTTCCTGCCAATATTGAAGCTGTAGCTGCCAAGGTGACCTAGGGTTGGATTTAGCCATCTGTGATTATCTATGTCTATGCATCTTTCTTTCTTACAAATCTAATGATCCATTTGCTACCATCTTGGTAAAGGCCAGAGTTGGAAGAGTTGTTCCTGTTTCTTTCCCTCTTCCCAAGTTCTTACCCTCTTTTTCCCCTTCTTTTTCATTGTTCCCTCTCTTCCTTTACGTCCAAATTAACTTTCCAATTGTGCTAACCCTCTTCTCCTCCCTTTCTCCAGCTTCTCCATTGCCCTTCTGTACCGGACTCCACTATGTGTTTATTTAGCAGAACTATCTTCTATTTTTAATGGTTTTCAGTGTTTGTGTCCTAGTTTGCATTGTTAGGTATGTGTGTGTCTGGTTGTGATAACAGGGCCAGAGATAGAGAAAGAATGTGTTAGTGAGAGACAGACAAAGTGAGAGAGTTGGTGTCAGGCACGACATTTGCTGAACAAGTGGAAAGTGGGAGATTAGGATGGTCTTTGGCAGGAGATGAGAAAAAGTCTATGTATACAATTTAAACTAACACTTTGTTTGTCCTGTTTTCTGGTCCTCAAGTGCCCATGCATTGTGGAGCCTATCAGTCCTAAGCACGGGGGCTATTCCTTACCCTAGACAAGAAAAATGCTCAAATTGAGGCCAGTGGCGTTACCATAGACTGTGGGAGACATAGGCTTTCAGACTGCTTTTGGCCATTTCAACGAAATGGAACAGTGGCCAGGAATTTTATATTTAATGTCCATCTCCTGTCTTCTTCCAATCTTGACGCATAGGACAAAGACTTAGACGCAACTATCAGTAAGCTTAGGCAGCTACGTGGCATGGTGAATAGGGCACTGAGCCTGGAGTCAGGAAGACCTGAGTTCAAATCCACCTTTAGACACTTACTAGCTGTGTGACTCCGGGCAAGTCACTTAATCCTGTTGGCCTTAGTTTCCGCTTCTGTAAAATGAGCTGGAGAAGGAAATGGCAAACCACTCCAGTATCTTTGTCAAGAAAATCCCAAATGAGGTCATGAAGGGCCAGACATGCCTGGAAAATGACTAAACAAATCAGTAAGCTTACATACCATATGCTATTATTTAGGGTTGTTCCCCTAATTTAGTGAACTCTGATGACAGTGGATTGGGAGCATGAATGATAAGAGTGACAAGGACAGATAATTGGATGATAGGCTTAAAACTAGAAGGGATGCCATCTAGACCAGAGTTGTCAAGCACACAGCCAGCAGGCCCATGCAGCTGCAGTACTGGTGAGTGCCACCTGAACTAGATTAAAATGTAATTGGGAAATATTCAAAAAAATAAATAAAAATACAGTTATCCCTTCCATATCACAGGAGTTAGGGGCGTGGTGCCCCTGGTGACCTGGAAAATCCTCATCAAATTTTTTGGCCCTCCCTTTGTACCAGAGAAGTCTGAATTTTTTTCTTTTTCTTTTATGGGGTGTTTACAGTACCTTATTGTAAAATTTGGGTTAAATATTCGGTCCTAGGCTCTATGTTGTCTGTTGGCCTTCGTGCGTCATCTGCAAAATTCCCCCAAAATTCCCATTAAATTTCTTATGCTGACCCAAGATAGATTGAAACCGTGATGGGTAAAGTCATGATGTGGAAGGGATAACTGTCCAGTAAAACATAGATAATATTGCATTTTAAAACTAAGTCCGTATGCAGCCCCCAAGGATCCTTATGTACAGATTAATGATTCCCTGTTTCTATTTTCCATGTGGTTTGACAGCATTTGGTCTGGACCAATACCTTCATTTCACAGATGAGGAAACTGAGCCCTAGGAATATTAAGTGACCTGCTCAAGGTCACACATGTAGTAAGTGGCATAGCCAAGGGTTTGGGACCAAAATGACTTTTAGCTTAAAAGTAACTTCTATCCGAATCAAAATGCATTTGTCGTTCAGTTGTTTTTCAGTTATGTCCAACTCTTTGTGATCCCATTTGGGTTTGTTTGGTTTTTTTTTGGCAAAGATACTGGGGTGGTTTTGCCATTTCCTTTTCCAGCTCATTTTACAGATGAGGAAACTGAGGCAAGCAGGGTTAGGTGACTTGCCTAGGGTCACATAGCTAGTTAGCATCTAAGGCCAGGTTTGAACTCAGGAAGATGACTCTTCCTGACCCCAGGCCAGTCCCAGCCCTCAATCCACCGCTCCACCTAATTGCCCATTTCAAAAGGCATTAAGTGCCTACTATGTGTCAGGGATTGACATATATGGTCCATGGGGTCACAAAGAATGGGACACAACTGAACGATAATGTGTCAAGGCCTATGCTAGGCACTGAAAATAGAGATATAAAAATGAGACAACTCTTGTCCTCAAGGAACTTACACTCTTTTAGAGACAACATGTATAGAAGTATATCCGAATTATACAAGTATATCCAAACTATAAATAGGATAAGTACAAGGTAGTTTCAGGGCCTGGCACTAGTGGCTCAGGGATCTAGAAATATCTTCTGTAGGAAATAGTTCTTGAGCTGAGCCTTGGAAGGAAGGAGGGGTTCTCAAAAGTGGAGGCAAGAAGAGAGTTGCATTCCAGGTATTGAGGACAACCTACGCAAAGGCATAGAAATACTATATTGAATTTTGGAATGCTGTTTGTGTTAAAACCATCAAGAAGGTTGGTTTAGCTGGACCGTAGAGTATGTCAAGAGCAATAACATAGACTAAGACTGGAGCCTGGTTGAGAAGGTTTTTAAATGGCAAATATAGAAATTAGTTCATATTTGATCCTCAGGGCAAAAGGAAGTCTCTGGAGTTTAGGCTGGGCACAGTGCCTACCCTTAAAGAGTTTACATTCTACTAAGAGATATAACACTTAAAAAGATAAGTACATACATGATTACTTGAGAAGAGAGAACGTTCTAACATTGGTTTCCCCTGGGAAGCTGCATATGAGATGAGTCTTGAAGGAAGCCAAGGGGATTCTAAGAGGCACAAGTGAGAAAGGAGCGTATCCCAAGTGTGCCTTTGCACCCTTAAGGCAAGAAAAATCACTTCCTGATTAACCAGGAAGTCGAGTTATCGCATCCTTTTAGATTTACTGTGCCCATATGCCAAAAAGAGACAAATACAATAGCCTTGAAGGTAGGTTTGAAGAATTGACCAGCCCCCCAAAATGTTCTCCACCTAGCAGACCTCTCAAGCCCTTTCTACCCTGGTGCAGTCATCCCAGGGACATGCTTAACGGCTGTCAGCATCATGTATCTGAAGTACCACCCAGGGCCACCAGTCATCATCGCCATTTTTTTAATAAAGAGCTTACTTACAGCCTAATTTATTTCACGCTCTGGGCTCCTGGTTTAACGTGTGCCTATGCTCTATAATGTATAGACATCTGAGGAGTATTAAGTGTGTCTCAGGGGTATGTTGGTCTAAATTGGATCTGTGCTTTCATTTTTCATCCCTAGCAAAAGGGTGCTTTTAGTTTCTGGTTTTCACTGGTTCCCCAGCTGCTGAGGCTGACACCAGCCCTTTTCCTGTGCCAGCTTCTCTGTTGGACGTGCCGCCTGCCATTATACACAGGCACATGCAGATACATAGACCTACATACACATGCAATACGGAGATTTGTCCTCCAGTGACACTGTGATGGTTTTGTTTCTAGAATAAGCACTGTCTGCTGGAGGCCGGGATAAGCTGCACAAAAGATTTGATCAAAGCAAAGATCTACCCCATCGTTCTCTTCATCAGAGTTTCAGAGAAGAATATCAAGAAATTCAGGTAATGTCTCAGGGAGTTTTATATTTGTGTGTGTCAACCAGCAGTCCTGCCTGTCATCTGTGGAGCTCCCCCAGGAACTGCCTCAGGAAGCCTGCCTGGGCATTTGGAACGCTTCATGCTCTCCCTGTGATGCTCCCTTAAACAACTTCCCCTATAGGTGTGGGCCCCCCTGATGAGTTCTTGCACAGAAGCCACCCCAAGCCACATCACTCCATGCTCCCACTTGGCTCCCCCAGCCCTTGCATACAGCTTGCTGACTCCTGACTCTACCTTTACTCGCACCCCTCCCTCTACCCAGAATGCCCTCCCTACTCAGCTTACCAAACTTCCTCAATTTAAAAAACCCTGCTTAGAGCTTACTTCCTCTGCAAAGCCTTTCTTGATCCTTCTCGTTGCATGGCTGCACATTTTCAGAGCACTTATGAACACAGAGCACCTCAGCAGTTAAGTGGTGTCATGGAGGGAGCACTAGGTCCAGATCCCGGGCAACTGGCTTACTCTCTCTCAGCCTCAGTGTCTTAATTTTAAAATGAGGATGAATCTAACAGCAGCTCTCTCACAGGGTTGTTGTGGAGATCAAGTGATTTAAATATGTAAAGCACTTTGTATCTTAAATCTTAAAGCACTGTATAAGTATCAATCAACAAGCATTTATTAAGCACCTACTATGTGCTAGGCACCTGAGAAAAGAAGATAAAAATAAAATTAAATAGTCCCTGTTCTCAAAGCGCTGATAGCCGATTGAGCAAAAGGACATATACACATACATATATGTATAGAACACAAATGTACATAAAATAGACACAGGGTAGAGTCCATCAACAGGTATTTATTAAGTGCCTACAGTTTGCCAAGCACTGAAAATAAAAAGATAAAAATGAAACAATTCTTACCCTCAAGGAATTTATACTCTATTGGGGAAAACAACATATGCACATGGAAGTAGAAACCGAATATCTACTTAAATACAACGTGGGGAAGTGGAATGATGTAGAGAATAGAAAGCCAGTCACAGAGTCAGAAGATGGTGCTTTCAAGGCCTATCTCTGGCCTACTGGCTATTCAACTCTGGGCAAACCACTTTAACTTCTCCCTGACCGAGGCAGCCCTCTAGGGCAGCTGGGAGGCTCCACAGTGCACGGAGCGCTAGGCTTCGAATCAGGAAGACTTATCTTCCTGAGTGCAAATCCAGCCTCAGACACTTAATAGCTGTGTGACTTTAGGCAAGTCACTTCGCCCTGTTTGCCTCAGTTTCCTCATCCGTAAAATGTGCTGGAGAAGGAAATGGCAAACCACTCCAGAATCTTTGCCAAGAAAATCCCAAATGGGGTCACAAAGAGTTAGAAACGACTGAATAACAAAAAAGCAACTCTAAGACTAAGTTTGAGAGCAGTTGCCCATCTGCACTGGTAGGAGGTTCCTCACCAGAGAACTCTGTATATTTATGAAATCACTGAATGGAAAAATATATATACAAGATAATTTAGGGGGCCAAAAGAGGAAGTAGTCACTCAGAAATATGAATAATAATACTAATTATTAATAACACATTAATTATTAACATAGAGTAATATATTATTAACATCATAACAATAATGATAATGATACACTTTACAAATATTATTTGGGCCTCATTATTATCCCCATTTTACAAACGAAGCAACTGAGGTCAGGAGAGGTCAAGTGACTTACAAACTTACATTCGTATCTTTACATTAGTTTATATTATGGATGACAATAGAATAACTAGCATTTATATAGTGCACTTTGCAAATACTATCTCCTTTTATCCTCTCAACAACCTTGGGAGGTAGGTGTTATTATCCCATTTTACAGATGGGGAAACTGAGACAGTCAGAGGTAAAGAAATGGAACTTGAGTTGAGCTCTGAAGAAGGCTTGGCATTCTGAGATCCTAAACATAAAATGTTAAAGCTAGAAGACAACTACTCAGGTTCTTTACCCCAAGTCAGGGAGCTTGTATGGTTTTTTTTTGGGGGGGGGTGTTTGTTTGTTTTGTCTTCTTAACTATCTTGACATAACTAAGTCCCAATTAGTGCTAATAATAAATTCCCAAGAAGTGGTCAGATTATTCAAATTCTCATCACATATTTCCTTTGGACTGGAATCAGTTACCACATTTTTACATATAATTATAATTTCAAATAAGTACAAATTTTATTAATGCAATCATTTCAAAGCATTCATTATTTGCCCTAATTGGGACTTTTTTATAACTATCCAATAGAATTAGTTTCCTCTGTAATCCTATGCACTTCATTTTTTTGCATTTAAAAACATCATTCTGAGCAGGAGTCCATAGGCTTTTCCGGGATGTCGGAGGGACTCAAGACACCCAAAAATGGTTCCAAATCCCTGCACTGGAGCTCTTGTTTAGCCTTCTTATGTAGTCATGAGGAAACCAAAAGCCCACAGAGTCATACCCAAGGGCCCGGCAGAAGTGGGACTAAAACCCAGGTCTCCTGATCTCAAGGGCAGTTTCTTCCCCTACACCATATTACCTTCTTGCACTATATTCACTGGCATTTTATTGCACAACTTGCCCCCCAAAAAAGTTACTTTCTAATCCAACAAACATTTATTAAGTGCCTACTAAGTGCCAAGCATTGTGCTAAATGCAATAATTAATAGGCTACTTACCTATCGTGTCACTGTTTTGTGCTTCATTGGTGTTTGGTATCTATTTCGTGGGAGTCCCCAATGGCACTGACTAGGAGAAAGATGGTTTCTGAAAGCCAGTCCCATTCCCTACAGCCTTCCCTGCTCCCTCGTGTCCTGCTGGGATATACTGGGAGCAAAGAAGCCAGTGAGTATGACGTGGCCAGGGCCAGGGAGAGCAAATATAATAATTGCCTTTGGTGCAGCCTACAAGGGGTAAGTAGGCATAGGGTAGGCAGTGGCAGTGAGAGCCCCTTGACTCCTCACAGTCCACCTCAGTTCCTACTCCAGAGTGGCTATGAGATTCAAAAGAGACAATCTACAGATAACACTGCACTCTTTGAAAGCATTGTATAGATGTCAGTAATTATTCCACCAAGCTGTAGAAGTAGGTCAGTGCCACAAACAAAGCACCGGGTGTGGAGCCAGAGGACCCAGTCTCTGCTCTGCCCGTTAATTCCTATGTGAACTTGTCAAAGTTCCTTAGCCTCCCAGGGCCTCCGTTTTCTCATCTGTAAAATGATGGAGTTGTACTCAGTGATTTCAAAGGTTTATTCCAGATCTCAGTTTATGAGCTATGAACCAGCATTATAAATGCACACATCCAGGATCCAGTAGAATATAAGCTGCTTGAGGGCAGGGACTTTTATTTTTATCTTTGCACCACCCCCACCCCCACCGATGCCTAGCACAACATCTGACGCATAGAGACACTCGATAAATATTTGCTTTGTTTTATCGACCGGTGATATCCCCATTTCCTGAATCTTTTAATTTTCTCAATACTTCTGGTCAGCCCCCTAGTCTTGAACGCTTTATAACAATACCAATCCATTGAAAACGTGCATTTACAATAATAATACTTAACATTTATAGAGTGCTTACTATGTGTCAGGCTTTACAATTATTATGTCATTTGACCATCACAACCACCATGGGAGGTAGGTGGTATTATTGTCCCAATTTTACAAATGAGGAGACTGAGACAAACAGAGGTTAAGTGGCTTGCCCAGGGTCGCACGGCTAATAAGTGTCTGAGGTTAGATTTGAACCCAAGTCTTTCTGACCCCAGTCCCAATACTATCCACTTCACTGCCAAGCATTGTGCTAGGCACCAAGGGTGTAAAAGAAAAAATGATATTGTCCCTGCCTTTGTTCTATCAGAAGAGAAAACAGATACACATATAAATATATGCAAAATAAATATAGGGGAAAATCAGTTGAAGAACCCGCTATGCTATTACATACAGAGAGCTGGTTTCAGAAGACTTGGGGTTCAAGTCCTACCTCTAACACATTCTGTTTTGGGAAGTTTTTTGTTTTGTGGAGACAATCAGCATTAATTGTCTTGCCCAGGGTCACTCAGCCAGGAAAAGTCTGAGGCCAGATTTGAACTTGGGTCCTCCTGACTCCAGGACTGGTGCTCTATCCACTGTACCACCTAGCTGGCATTCTGGCAGTGTGACCCTAGGGACGTCACTTAGCCTATCAGCAACCCAGGTAGCTCCCTGAGATGATAAATTGCTGAGCAGGTGCTTATGTGCTTTTATCTTGTCAAGTCACCAAGCATTATTAAGCACCTACTATGTGCCAGGCACAGTGCTAAGCACTAAGGATACAAAGAGAGGGAAAAAAATCATCCCTTCCCTCAAGGGACTCACAGTCAAATGGAAGAGACAATATGCAAGCAACTATATGCAAACAAGATATATAAATGGGCATTGGGAGAGGGAGTTTGTTCACTGAGTTCTCTATGCCAAAAAAATCTCAGGTGTGATTCAGAATAATTGGAGGAAGAAGGCAATAGCAGCTGGGACAAACAGTAAAGGAGGTGGTGTTGGAACTGGGTTTTGAAAGACACCAAGGATTCTAAGAAGTGGATGGGAAGCAAGGCCTCATGTTCTGGGCATGGGGAACAGCTTGCATAAGGGCCTAAAGACAGGAAATGTGTGGGTTGACGAGTTGGGGGATCGACGTAGTTTCTTTTACACGGGCACTACTGATTGTATGTCTGTTGTTCTTGGGCCATAGGAAACTGCTGCCCAGGCCAGAGACCGAGGAGGAATTTTTAAGGGTGTGCCGCCAGAAGGAGAAAGAGTTGGAAGCCCTCCCCTGTCTCTATGCCTCAGTGGAGGTTGACATGTGGAGCAGCGTGGAGGACCTCATCCGAGTTATCAAGGAGAAGATAGGAGAGGAGCAGCGCAAAACCATCTGGATTGATGAAGACCAGCTGTAAAACAGGCCTTGTGTTGAATTGGACTTGTCAGTGATGCACAGGCCCTGACCAAGCAGAGTTTGGGCAGGTAGAGCCCCTCAGGGCATTGCCCGGGGCTCCTCATGGCTTCTTTGCCAGCTCTGTTTTTGGGCTGCAGATGGAGCAGATGCAGACAGGAGGAGCTACTCAGGCCTGTGGGTAATGGGAGCTCCAGGGACTGAGCTTCCACCCTGATAAGCAGCCCCTCCACAGGATCCCACTCCCCTTCCTCCCAACCCACTTCTACCACCAGGGACAGCAGCAGCTGCTTTAACTGTGGGGATGGAAGAAAATGCGGGAGGGAGTTAGGAGTAATTTATTCCACATACTGCCTGGACCCCATCCCAGTTGTTTAGCACTCCTGACATTATCAGAACACAGAAATCTTCCAGGAGACATGGACTCAGCCAAAGGACACTGAACCTGAGGCCTCTGGGTCCCCTCCCAGACCAGACTAGCAATTGAATGTAATTCACCAGGGACTCTGCTCATTGCCTGGTCATACTGGAGTCCCCCAAAACAAGACCACATCTCTCAACTGGCCAGGCTGGAGTGAAAGAGGTGTACTGCACTGTACTGATGTTTATTTTTTTGCATTAAAGTCTCTCAAGTTCTTTATTCTCCATCATTTGCATCTATTCTCTATCATTCCTCCCTTTTCCAGTTGGCAGTAACTTTAAGCATTTACTATTTCCTTAGCCCTTCCCGGTGTTATAAGTTTAATTCTGCATCCTTAAGCAAAACATTTCAGAAAGGACTCCAAGCAGCTTTGTTAATTGCAAGATGAAAAGATCCCCTGGGTGGTAGGGAGGGTGCAGGCAGTTTCCCTATAATGTTACATGCATGGTACTTATAGGACCACAGGATCATAGGCAGCTGACAGAAACCTTAGAGGTCATCTAGTCCAACCCCCTTGTTTTATAGAAGAGGAACTTGACATCTAGAAGGGGACAGTGACTGGCCAGGGTTACACAGGTAATCAGTGGTGGTGCTGGGATTTGGACCTCCAGGCCTCTTTTTCCTTGGCTCTTTTCCCCTACCAGCAATTCTCCATCAGAGTCTTCACTGTAGAATCCTAGCATCATAGATTTAGAGCAAGGAGGGACCTTAGAAACCATAAATCCTGGTCTTTATCTCAGTTACACTGTCTTTGACCCTTTGTACATTACCCCTCTACTCACCCGGGACTCCTTTGAAAACCACCACCACTGGTTCGAGGCTCTGGATTTAAGCCACGAACTGAAAGGATGAATATTCCACACCCTTCTTTTCATCCTTTTGAGAAAATCTGCTGAGAACAACCTTCTTTCCTCCCATGAAGCCAAAGAGCTCTGCCAGAATTCCATGATCAGATATGGTTTTCAAAAAGCAGCAAATGGGCCCAATTAAACCCTTGGCTTTATTTTATAGGCCTGGATCACAGATTTAAAGAGAGAAGGGGCCTTAGAGGCCATCTAGCCCAAGCCTCCTATTTTACAGAAGAACTAAGGCCCAGAGGTGTTAAGTGACCTACCCAGAGACATATAGGACTTAGGGAAGGTTCAAAGGGGAAGGGGAAAGCATTTATTTGTTAAGTACCCTACTATGTCCCCAGGGCGCTGTGCTAAGCACTTTATAAATATCATCTCATTTGATCCTCACCATGACCCTGGGAGGTAGGCGCTATTATTATCCCAATTTTATGGAAGAGGAAACTGAGGCAGACTGAAGTTAACTGACTTGTCCAGAATCACGCAGCTAATAAGCAGCCAAGATTGAATTTGAACCCAGCTTTTCTGACTCCATGCCCAGCACTCTATCTAGCTGCCTGCAGAATCCCGGGTATTCCCCAGTCCAAGTACAGCACTCTACTTATTACACCACATTGCCTCTTGTAACAGCTGTTTGGCTAGCGGCAGCTGTTGAGGTGTAAGACCCAACAAGACCAGCACACAGAAGAGCTGCCAGCACAGGTTCTTTGATCTGCTTTTCTAAGGAAAGCAACTGTAAGGGGTTAACAATCTCACTTTAATTGCATATATGTATATGCATATGTATATGTATCATTCACTTCGTTTAGGGGAAAAAGCAGCATCCTGAACTTCAGAGCAAATAAAAACAAATTACAAACATACTTTATATAAACAGAGCAAATAAACATGAATCAACATCTGTCTGACCAAATCACAATAGTTACCAGAGAAGAACCAATGGGTCTGGGTTAGCAAGACTGGGGGCAGGGGGTGGGGAGTTACAATGGCTGGCCCAGAGTCTCAACATTCCTTCCATGAGTGAGCCCCAAAGGCAAAACACCAACCTCTGAGTTTATATACCCTGTTCAGCGTCAAAGGGTGTCACAACATGGGACTCAAACCCATGTAAACTAGGCTTTCCCTTGAGGTAAGCAGGTCATCAAAGACTCTCAATTTAATCAAAGAAACCAAGGCCAAACTCATCGAGGGCACTTGATTAAATAAGTGCTCCAAAAGAGAAAACAGTAAAAAAAAAAAAAAAAATTCCCACCTTAATAACTGATACACCTCTGCGTGTGTGTAAGAGTTTGAGAAGCGGATGACAATGAGCTCAAGTGGTTCTAATCACCCACTCGCTCCCTCAGCCCTGACTATGGCCCTGTGGTCACAACAGCCCCAACCATCCTCTACTTTGGGTATAAGGAGGAAGAGAAGAAAAAGAAGAAAGTAGGAAGAGCATAAGAAAGGGAATGTGGAAGGGAAAGGGAGGGAGCCAGGAACATTTGGAGCATTTAGCACCTGCTTAGAAGTGGAGGAACAGGATTAAGGAGAAAAGAACCTGTGAACTCCTCCACCTGCTGGGATGTGTTTGGGGCTATTGTTAGGTTGTCTAGCTTGCCTGCTTTTAAAATCCCTCTAGATTACTCTCACCCTATTTGTTCTCAATAAAAGGAACAGTTTCTACTTGAGATACTTATTCTTGGGAGTGTAAAGTCCATTTTGTCCTGTGCTGTGAAGCTCCCCTAGCCTTTTTTTCCTTACGGTTAAGCTTCTCCTTGCTGGCCACTCCTAGTCCTACAGACAAGACCTTCTCCTGTGCTTTGGAGATTGGCAAAAGTCCCCTTTTTTCTATCTGCTTCTCTGGGGAATGACGGACTTCACAGCAACAAATATAAGACAGTGAGCATGTGCTGTTAAAATTCCAAAGGACTCACTTTCCCATAATTCCCTGGGTCTGGGGTACATATATTGCTAGGAAAGAACTGCTTTCCCATACTGCCATGGAACCCAGGGGCAGACAATGGTATTTATAAATGGAAGAAAGAAAGCTAGTCAGGCATTAAATGTTGGCAGGACAATGCGGCATTGATTGGGGACTTTGGCAGCCTCCAAGGGTACCTGAACAGCTGGGTGTGGGAGCTGTGGCATTCTGGCCATGCTGTGCAGAGGCATGCGCTCACAGGACCAGGGCTCAGGCAGAGCTGCTTTCTCCCAAGTCCCAACTCCTTGCACACTACTGGGACTTCCCCTATTGTTGCGGTGAATCCGTTTATGCCAAGATGAGTGTATACCTCCCTTGGAAAGGAAAATGACCTGTCCTTTTGCTCAGTGGAACTCTGAACAGAACTCCAATTCTGTCTTTACATGTTTCAAAAAGAGACAGGTAGCATGTAACAGGTAGCCAAACATTGAACTTGATTCAACTAAACAAATGAATAATTAAAAAAAGCATTTAGTGTGTGTTATGTACCAGGCACTGTGCTAAGCTCTGGAGATACTAAAAAAAAAATATTGAAAGAGTCCCTGTTCTCAAGGAGCTTATATTCTAACAAGGAAAGACAATACCTATATGGGAGTGGCGATCAGAGAAAGGTATTTCATTCTGGGAGGTGGGGAGTAGAGGTAAGGAAAAAGATACACGGTTACAGGCAGATTGTGAGGTGGCCTGACTGCCTGACTGTATGGGATATGAAACTAAAACATGGTCTGGTGTCTAGAGTCAGCCAGTAAATATAGTGAGCTAAGTGGGCTAGTTTGTATAAACCCAATCATCAATCCCCTGGGTTGGGCCCTAGGGCTCCAAAAATAAATGACTTAACTTATCCAGGGCCAGGGGCAGGGAATCCAGAAAGTCTAATGTGGAGGTTCAGGTCTCAGGAGTGGTATGGAGGGTATCAGATCAGGTGGTGTCAGGTCAGGAATGGCAGGCTGAGTTAGATGATGTCAGTGGACGGTTGGATGGCATGGGAAGCTACCAAGAGTAGAAGGGCCCAGAGACAGCTGTGGTGTGATGGAAAATTGGCCTCAGAATCCAATCTCTGACACAGGCATACTATGGAACCTTGGACAAATCACTTAACCCCTTTGAGACTGAATTTCAGAGCAAGTACAAATCTGCATGGGAAGAGACTATTTCCTCCTTAGTCTTTCCTTACACCAATGAAATCACAGATCCAATTTGTTTTAAGTGAATGGGTATTCTAGTATCCCTACTTGACATGGGAGTTCCGCTAGTTGATTGTCCTTTCTCAATGTGCAGTCCTGGACATTGGGGGCAAATTGTGACAGTCCTGAGTGTTTGGCCTTAGGGTGAGACTTCATGGTCTAGGTTACTTGGGTATAAACCATCAACTCATCTGCAGAATCCAGAGGAATTGCCCTAAGGCAAATCTCTTTAGGTACTTTCTGTACCAACATTTTATTATTTGAAAACCTTAGAAATTAAGATAATAGACATCAGAGAAATGAATAAATGGCATGGCTGTTTCAAAAGACCCCTCCTCTCCATCCCATCTGCATTTCAGGCCCATTTCAGGCCCAGTGGATTTCTTGCAGAACTGTATACTGTGGGAGAAGCCATGTATGCAAAGGAAATTTCTTCTAAGCCAAAATGTCCTTCCAGAGTAAATTGAAGATGCCTTCTATTGTTGGAACTGCCCCTGGAAACAAATTTGATGTTTTGGAGAGAAAAAGGCCATGTTTCTCAAGGTCCTCCTGTGCTTATTTAAGGCCAAATAAACTGCTAAATGTTGGGAGTTGAGGGCTGGAAGGACTTCAACTTCTATCTTGTTAAAAGCTGAAGTTAAACAGTAAATTTTCTTCAAGCTGAGGCATTGTGTTTGTACTTAGAAACAGTGTTTCCCTGTAAAGCACTTAGCACGGAGGAGACAGACGTGCTTGGAAAAAACATTGGAGTAAAAGGCTGGCTGATTTATTTTGATTTTTACTTATTTCATTTCAGAATCCTCTATCCCATTGTGTGCAGTAAGGCCAAACGCATGCCTTCCATGTAAATAGCATTTGGCGGGGAAAGGGCCTGGGGACAGAAATAGGTTTAACTTTGGGAATGATAGTGGAAGGTAGTTTGTGTATTTTAAAGTGATTTAAAACATGCTTAGGCATCCTGAGATACGGCGTATTATTTATGCTAATAAGATGAAGGAGGAGGAGGGATCTGGAGAAGAGAAGGGATAGGGGTGTTTGAACGGAAGGGCTCTCTTTGGGTTTGCTCCACTCATGAAATGATGCTAAGGTAGCAGGAGGAAGCTCTGAACCCTGAGGAAATTAGACTATGGAGGAATTTCAAAGGAGGCTCGTGACATGATCTTATCCTAGCCCTCTGCCCCATTGTGGGGCTGCTGGCAAATCAGTAATGGTCAACACATGTAGCCAGGTTTGAAAGGGATGTGGGTAGGGGTAGGGGGAAGGGGTGGGGTGGGGTTGGGTGGAGTGTGGGCAGCCACAGAGTCCCCTGCAAAGTTTGGCTGGAGATCAGTTCCAGTTTTCACCAAAAGATTCTATTTCCATAGTAGTTTATATGAAGCCACTTGCAAATGACCCAGGGATGTTGGGGACCCCATAAGGAGCCAAGGAGCGGTTCTAGACAGACTAGTTGGAGGAGTGGAGGGCTGGTAACCCATATGCCCTACCTAGGCTACCACAAGGATTAGGATGACAGGAGAGAGGCTGTGCCAGGCTGATAAATACAAGTGGGACAGTTATGTTCACCTTCAAATGGCATTGCTTTGGAGACTCAGGGAGCAGAGTATCACTCAGGGACTGCCGCTGCAGTATCCTAACATTCTGCCAACTTGGGATTTTCAGGGAAGCAGTGCCAGGGTCTACAGAATTTCATTGCCCTCTCTCAGGCTGAGATTGCTTTCCTGGACATTAGAATTTAGGAGTAGGGGTAGGCACTTAGGGCACAAATATAGGAGTACATAATGAAGGATGCTCTTCAGTATTAGTACTTACAAATGTATAGGCTTTTTAATTTTCAGTTTTAAATATAGTTATTGAGTTCTTACTTTTTATTGATGTATTTTGTTTTCGTATCACCTTCATCTCAGAATATACCCACCCCACCTAACCAGTAAATTATACCTTGTGACAAAATTTAAAAAGAAAGAGAAGGGAAAACAGTTAAGAAAATCAATCAAGGGGCAGCTAGGTGGCGCAGTGAGTAGAGCACCAACCCTGGAGTCAGGAGGATCTGAGTTCAAATCCACACTCAGAGACTTGACACATGTACAAGCTGTGTGACCTTGGGGCAAGTCACTTAACCCCAACTGCCCTGCCAAAAAAAAATCAATCAATCTAGAATATGGAATATTTTATACCCATTGTCTCCTACCTCTGCAAGGAAGGAAAGGAAATGCATGCTTTTCCCCTCAGCCAACAAGTATTTTTTGAGAACCTACTCTGTGCCAAGCACCATGCTAGGCACTGGGGATACATACACAAAAATGAATGAAACATAGTCTTTGTCCTCAAGGACAATGGAGGAAATGATATGCAGGTATATAAATAGACATAAAGATACACAAAATAAATACAAGATAATTTGAAGGAGGGGAACAATAATAGCTGAGGGTATTAGCAAAAGTATCACATAGATGGTAACTTTCCCTGATACATTAGTATGTCTGCTAGGATGAGACACATCAAGTGTTTTATATAGCACAGTAAAAGCTCAAAACTTCTGGTGGACAATAACATACAGAGGGCATGGTTTTCAAACCTTGCCTGGGGCACACAAATACCTTGTCCAGTCTCTGGTGAATGTGTCTGGGCACAGCGGAGGCTCAGTTCAGCATCACCATGGTGAAGTCTGTGGCCACATGATCTGCCTAATGGAGACAGCCATTATTCCAGGTAGGGCTTGTCCTCAGTAAAAACTTTGAGCAGATGAGAGAAAAAGAGCTTAAGGTCACTTTGAATTTTGCTATTCTGTACTTAAACAATCCCCAAACATAGTTGTCCACCCCCTTTTCTCTTTCAGTTGCCACCCAACTCTACTTTCACGAGCCATTATTCGAATACTTAATGCATCTTTATTTGTGAGCTTTGTTCTAACCCTCCTCTCCTCTTACCCGTATCCCTTTTCCATTTCATATTATATTATCCCTAGGAAAGACATAAGGGACCGTCTCAGAGACTATAAGCCCTAGGTTGTTTTTTTAAAGGCTAGCAAAGGTCATAGATCATCTTTAGGGCAGAAATTTAGAGCTCAGAGGGACCTTTGGGGTCATCCAGTGCATTCCCCTCATTTTACTAGTAATAATGGTAGTAGTAATACTAGTAGCATTTACATAGTATTTTAATGTTTGCAAAGAATTTTACAAACATTATTTCACTTTATCCTCACAACAACCTTGGGAGGTACGTGCTATCATTATCCCCGTTTCACAGATGAGTAAATAGTCTTACAGGAGTAAAAGCACTCACCCCAGAGTCCCTCAGCTTATATGTTTCTGAGGCAGGATTTGAACTCAGGTCTTCCTGATTCTAGGTTGAACACTCTAACCAAACTACACCACCCAACCAAAAAGTTTAATTAGTTGGCTCTGAAGGTTTCTTCCACCACTAAAGCTATATTCCTGCTCCATAGCACTGAAGATAAAGCATTAGGCTAGTGAAAATTAAGAAAAAAAAACCCACAGCTGCCAAGAGGGGAAGTATATTGGGGTTCCATGTAGAATTCCAAAGGCTGAATTCTGCTTTTGTCACTGGCTTGCTGTGTGATCATGAACCAAGTGACCTAGTCACTGCAAAGAAGCAACCTAGAGTTGTTCCAAAGTATGAGTGGCTCTGTTGGGAGATAGTGAGTTCCCTCTCATTGGGGTTCTTTAACCAAAAGCTGGATGAGTATGTTATAGAGGGGCTCTTTGCCCAGTTACAGTTTGTACTCAGTGGCCACTGAGAGCTCTTCCAACTCTGAAATCCTATCATTCTGTATTTTCATTCTTCTCCAGCGCAGTTGCTCAGCCATTCGTTTGTTTGTTCCCTTCTTTATTTTTTCCCCAGGCCAGTCCTTTCTGGAAAAGCCTCCCTACTAGTCTGTCAGCATCCCATAGCTTCTGGCAGGAGAATCCCCTGAGCGTTGCTGCTTCTTCACCCAGGGAAGAGGGAAGGAGGCTCAGGTGTTGTCAAGGAAATAGCTATCTCTAACTTTGGGACATATTCATCACTACTAAAATCCTTTGATGTTTTCTATACTTTAGACCACTGACATCTCTGCACAGTTGCCTAGCACAGGAAACTTACCTGGGGGGCAGCAAACACAGCACAGAGGAAACAAGACCAGAAACACACAATGGAAAGCCCCAGGAGCAACCAAACCCTGCAACCACATTGGTACAACAAAGATTCTCCCTGTCTCCTCTCTCCCTCCTCCAAAACTGTAAGGTTCTATACAATCAAGGATCATCTTAAAACACCAGGACTGAAACCTTGCTTCTGGTTGTTTTTGTGCAAGTTAGTACCTGCCTATGATTGCTTCCTTCTTAGCTACTCCTCCCTTACACTTTTATTGACCTGCTTCCCTTGCTGTGCTAACACAAATGTTCAGCATTCTTGACTATCATTTCTTTCATATCTGCCTTTCATTCAAGAGGATGTGAAGGTAAACCAGAGAGGCTCACAGGAGTGATTCATTAGGGATATCAGGTGGGCAGAGCTAGCCTGGCGTTCCCCAGTTTAAAAGTCATCAGGTGATCCCTGTTCACTGGGAGTAACAAATTATGGTAAGCTCTTTGACCAGCTCAGACTCTTCCTTCAGCCCACTAGCTTTGTTGACCTTTAATTTGACTTGAAAATGTTTACCCTGTCTCCATGCCTGGCTCTTCTTGTATCCCTACAGCCACTCATTGCTTGCTTCCAGCCCCACATGGATTCTATGTCAAAAACTTAATATGGATCTCTTCTACATTGTTTGTCTCAGTCTTTTATCTCGAGAAAAAAGAAGTGTATCAAATTTAGGACCATAGCTTTAGAGCTGGTAGGGACCTAAAAGGCCATTTAATCCAAGCCCGTTTTATGAATCAGGAAAATGAGGCCCAGGGAAGTTGTGACTTGACCTAGTTCACACAGGCAATAAGCGTCAGAGGCAGGATTTGAACTCACAGCCTCTAATTCCCAAGCCAATATACTACAATCTTACTATTAGTAAGTCTCATCCCACTGCTTGACCCTCACAAGGTGGCATCAGCCAGCCAACCAATCCTGGAAACTCAGTGTCATACCCTAAGAGATCATAAATACTGGAGCCATGGAATACTTCTGTCATCTCATGCTTGGGTCCCTCCTATTATGTGGAGATGAGGAATGAGCCCTGGACCTGTAATTTCATTGGTAGAGGGAACTCCATGTACCAACGCAGGCCAACTCTTTCCTCTGTCTCCTTTTCTGTTCTCAAAGAGTCACCTAAAGTGGAAGTGTTAAATACGAGGAAGTTAGGTGGCAAAGTGGATAGAGTGAAGGAAGACTCATCTGCCTGAGTGCAAATCCAGCTTCAGATACTAGCTGTGTGACCCTGGGCAAGTCACTTAACCCTATTTGCCTCAGTCTCTTCTTCTCTAAAATGAGCTGGAGAAGAAAATAGCAAAGCACTCCACTATCTTTGTCAAGAAAACCCCAAACAGGGTCATGAAGAGTTGACATGACTGAAACAACTGAACATAAATAGGGGCTGCTGCCAAGCCAACAACACTCCTGTGTGTAGCCCAAATCATATTAGAGAGTAACTGGAAATATTCAGCAAAAGACGTAAAAACGCAATAGAACACAGATAATGTCAATATGTGGTTTTCTAAGTCAATATGCGGCCTGCATGGATGCTTATGTGTGTTTTAGTGACCCCTGAGTTTGACACTGCTCTAGACCCTAGGCTCTAGAGCAGGGCTTCTTAAACTGTGGGATATCCCCCATACAGGATCTCAAAAAACTTGGCAACAGTAAAAGTTTTCTGAATGCACAACAACCAAAATTGATTCAAAATCTAACACACAATGAATCTAAGGTGTTTCTGGCAGCACTTGCCCACACCTTATTGCTCAACTTCACTGCAGCCTTGGTTCTGAACACAAAGCATGCCCACTTTGCTCTGCTCATGCCCCCAGGCCATGAAACATCAACAAACATCTTTGGAAAAGGGGACACAAGAGGAAAAAGTTTAAGAAGCCCTGCTCTAGAGCACTGAAAGTTTGACTTGCCCAGGGTCACACAGGCAGGCAGAGGCAGAACTTAAACCCAGATCTTCCTGACTACAGGACCAGCTTTATCCTCTCAGCCACATGGCCTCCAACATCTAGCAGGATGCTCTAGAAGGAGCACTAGCTGCACAGTCAAAGGACCCACATTCAAATGCTGACTCTGCTGCTTACTACAGATGACTTTAGGCTACTCTGTAGGACTAAGTTCAAAAGATTCATCATATCCCTCAAGACAGGGCTCAAAAGTAATTTACTTCCAGAGAACTCCATCCTATTCATATGATCTTTACTCTCCTTACATCTAGGCTTTTGCGCATCCAGTTATCCTCACGTTATTTTAAGTTGTTTAGGCTCTTCCCGGGTAGCAGCTGTTTCTTTTAGTTCTTATTTGTCCCATCTTCTCTGCCCCATCCCTACCCCAGACTGTTGCCCTAGGACAGTACTCCACTAACAGTAGCCATTCAATAAACTTCATCGACTTTATTTGTAAATGCTGCTGGGGGGAAAAATCATCACTGAGTGCCATGTAATAAGAATATGGAGCTGATTGAAAATATCCTTGTGTTATGATAAAGAAAACCCCACAACATAGGATCATAGACTTAGGGTAAGAGGTCATCTAAGCCAACTACTCATATTTTACAAATGAGGAAGCTGAGGCCCAGGTTGAGTGACTTGCCCAAGGTCGCAGAGGGAGTAAGCATTAGAGATTCAAACCCAGATTCTCTGACTCCAGACCCAGCACTCTTTCTTTCTACTGTAAGATGAGGCATCCTAATATCACACAAGTAGTTGGAATTGCCTTGAGGAGTGGCAAGACTAGCCATTACCACTGACCTTGAGACAGCTCAGTGTCTGAACCCATAATTGTGTTGAGGCTGAGTCAGGCTGCCTTTGCTTGGAACAAATAATCACTTCCCAAGCCCTGCCCTCACTACCGTCTATTCCTAATCCTACTCTGTGTCCTTTAATGAGCTATTTGTAAACTTGAATAATTTTCCTGCCTCATCCCTAGATCTGCTATCTCTCTGGTTAAAATGCCTGCCTTTAACCTTTGACTGTGTTAGAGCATCCTCTGTGGCTTTTCCCGACTGATGTTGTTTTGAGGCCAGGACTTGTCTCTTCCAGGCCTGCTGACTTGCTTATTGAATGAACTCACAACTATTAATCTCCCAGCTAATTTGACAGGGGAGGCAATGGTTGCACGGTGGCTATAGTTAGGACTGGGCTTTGAGTTCGGAAGAGCTCCATTCAAGTCTTGCATCTAACACAAACTAACTGTGTGACTATTGGCAAACCCTTTGACCTCCCTGTGCCTCACTTTCTTCACCTGTAAAATAATGGCCTCCCTCTAAAGTCCTAACTTGGATTAGAGGGTCTCTAAAGTCCCTTCCAGCACTAAATCCATCATCCTATGATCTCTGTGCCCCTGGCAACTCCCTGAGACTCTCAATAATAGATCGGTTGCCAGGCTGCACTAGCAGAGGGAGTGTCTCTACCAGAAGTCTCTTACACTGATGTAATCACAGATTCAGACACCCCACCCTACCCCATAAAAATATATATAGCAGCAGCTCCTGCCTCCTGCCTCCTTCCCATCTCTAATTCCCATTTGGTGCTATTAGGACACAAAGGACCCCCCCCCCCCACTATCCTTCCAGTTTCAGAGGTTTCCAGTGCTAGTTTTGATAGGGAGTATCCTGAGGAGGATGGGAGGGGGGTGGCAATGCTGGATATCAAGGTAGAAGAGAGTGTAGGCAGAATGTTGGTCTGGGTGTAAGAGAGCCCTTTGAGACATTCCCACTGCAGTAGGACACAATCCAAAGCATTGCTAAACAGCTGGAATGGCAGCTGATTGCATCTGCATTCCCCCCAGGGTCTTTAAGGGAGCCAGATAATTGGAAGCAAGCTGGCTTATCTAGGATCAAACTGACCTGTATGTTGTGGTGAGTGCAGCTTGTGGTAAGAAGGACCAATACTGGCAAGAGGAAGCAGTTCTGTGGGAGGAGGGGAGAGGGCAGGTGAGGGGGGAATGAGTGAACCTTGCTCCCATCAGATCTGGCCTGAGGGGGAATACCATACATACTCAGTTGGGTATCTTACCACACAGGAAAGAAGAGGGAGGAAGATAAAAGAAAATACAAGGGGGGGGGGATGATGGAGGGGAGGGCAGATGGGGGTGGAGGTAATCAAAACAAACACTTTGGAAAGGTGACAGGGTCAAGGGAGAAAATTCAATAAAGCGGGATGGTTGGGGAAGGAGCAAAATGTAGTTAGCCTTTCACAACATGAGTATTGTGGAAGGGTTATACATAATGATACATGTGTGGCCTAGGTTGAATTGCTCGACTTCTTAGGGAGGGTGGGTGGGAAGGGAAGAGGGGAGAGAATTTGGAACTCAAAGTTTTAAAATCAGATGTTCAAAAACAAAAAAAGTTTTTGCATGCAACTAAAAAATAATATACACAGGCAATGGGGCGTAGAAATTTATCTTGCCCTACAAGAAAGGAAGGGAAAAGGGGATGAGAGGGGAGGGGGGTGATAGAGGGGAGGGCTGACTGGGGAACAGGGCAACCAGAATATAAGCCATCTTGGAGTGGGGGGGGAGGGTAGAAATGGGGAGAAAATTTGTAATTGAAACTGTTGTGAAAATCAATGCTGAAAACCAAATATGTTAAATAAATAAATTTAAATTAAAAAAAAAAGGACCAATACAGAAGCTGTTTGAAAATGTCCCTCTGTTACTAAAAAAAAAAAAAAAAAAAGAAAAGAAAAGCCCCCATACCATAGGATCATACATTTAGAACTGTTAGAACCTTAGGGGTCATCTGGTCCAATCCCCCTCATTTCACAGATGATGAAACTGAGGCCAAGGGCAAGTTATTTTCCCAAAGTGACAGAGGCAGTAAGCACTGGAGACAGGATTCAAACCCAGATCTTCTGATTCCACACTCCTTCCCACTATCACATCTATCAGTTGACTTTGCCTTGAGGAATATCAGGACTAGACATTACCACTGACCTTGGGACAGCTCACTGTCTGAACCCACAGCTGTGTAGGTTGAAACTAAATGGGGAAGAAGTGACTAGTTTTCCATTGTGAAAGCTGTTTCAGGCCACCTTTTCATGAAGCAAACTGTCACTACCCAAGTACTGACCATCTACCCTCTATCTTCCATGTTGCTTTCCTAAACCTACTCTACATCCTTAAATGGGCTGCTTGGTCACTCACATCAAATCAACAAGCATTTATTAAGTGTTCACTATGTGCCAGGCACTATGTTAAGCCCTAGGGACTCAAATACAAGAGCAAAAAAGAAAGATACTACCTGCCCTCGAGAGCTTATATTCTAAAACCAGAAGATAACGCATAAAAGGAACCCAAAAGTAGGGAAAAATGAAGGAGAGGAGGAGGTGCAGTGAGGATGTCCAGAGAATGAAGCACAGCTGGTCTGGGCCTTGCCTCAAAATGACATCATTTTCCTGTCTCATCTACTGTACATCTACAGGATGTACAGTTCCCTATCAACACTACGACAGTCACATTGTGGCAGCTTGGACTTTTTGCCCTGGTGTCATCACTGTGGGATATGTTGTGTGTGGGATGGGGGATGATGGTGTTCTCTGGTACCCATGTTAGTCCAGAGCCAAGGCTCAGGCTCCTTCATGGACCACATTAATAATGCATCATAATTGGAGAAAGAAACAATGATTTAAATTATGGTTCAGTCCAGCCTAGGCCTCCTATTCCAAATAAAACATCTGAGCTCACACACCTGATTACCTATAATGGAAATGAGACGGAATGCTTTGACCTTGACCTTAACTTCCTGCCTGTTCTTTTCCTGGATGTAGATCTATGGCTAAAGGCAATGCTTTGGCCTAAGAGCAGCAGCCTCCAGAGCTTGGTGATGCCAAATTTACATATCCCAGGTTCTTCTGGGATACTCACAGTTGTGGGTTTTCAGCTGCTCGACAGCACCAGGGAGGCCCTCACTGGAAAGAGTGAAAAGAGAAGAGCTTTCTGGATTCTTTGTGCTTGTGACCTGAGAGTCAGGCATCGCCAAACAGGGGTTATCACTCTCCAGCTGTTAGTTGAACCCTGGCTTCTAGTTTCAATTTAAAACCCCAAGAACCCAAACTAAAAACAACAGGAAGTTCCTCCCCAGGCCCATCCCTCACACATGCTCAACCCAACTTCTCTTGCTGTTCCTCTGCCTTAGAAAACACTCTGATGTTCATATTACTCAAAAGCTTTTCTGGGGTTAAATATGCCTTTAGTCACTGGAAAAAAAAAAACAAACCTTTAAAAACAGATGGTGAGTGATATGAAAACAGTGGGAGGGCACATATCAAAACCAAGCCAACTGCTTCCTTCTCTGCCTCTCTTGCCACTTGAATAGCTATTAGTATCAAAAGTTAATTAATAATTGAAGAACAAGCAGCCATATTGATTTTACCCTAAACCAGAAAGATGCAGACAAGAAGGGGTGGCTTAGCTTGGCTTGCCGCAGGTAGAAATGAAGACTCAATTGGCAAAAGTAGGTAGTAGGGTGAGTAAAGGGAGAGAGGAAATGCCATTGGTCAATAGAGAAACTATAACCAGTGGATTTCAAAGGCTGAGATGTTCCTTTCTTTCAGACTATTTGAGATTCTGAACTGCTAGGTGGCACCTGGAGAGCATGACAGGCCTAGAGTCAAAAAGATTCAATCTGGCCTCAGACACTTACTAGCTGTGTGACCCTGGACAAAATACTTAATCCTGTTTGCCTCAGTTTCCTCATCTGTAAAATGAGCTGGAGAAGGAAATGGCAAACCACTCCAGTATCTCTGCCAAGAAAACCCCACATGGTCTTACAAAGACTCAGACTCAACTGAAATGACTGAACAATACACAATTTAAGAATCACCCTCTTAACAAACAATTTGGGGGTCAAGGAAAGCTATGTTAGTTACTGGAGAGTGGGATTCAGACAGGCATGGTCCCTGCTTTAGGACAAACATTAGTACAAAAAAACATGTTGAGATTGTAAGAGCAACAGAAGAAAAACACCCAGAAAGTGCACTGGAGCCTCACTACATTATTTTGGCAAAAATGCTAGAGATGAGGCTGCCTTCTACTGAATCTTTTTTTACTATTTCTGCTCATTGTACTTGGATGGGATCCAAAATGGCTCACAGTGGGATAATACTTTGAATTTGGAGTGTGCTTATGGTTCTACTGGTTATAAGGGAACTCCTAGTGAGAGAGTTCCCTCCACCAAGGCAACTTAACAACTTCTCTACAAATTTTAATATTAACAGGTTGCTTAGGGTCTTAGGGGTACTGCTCAGGGTTACACAGCCAGGATGTGTAAGAAATAGGATCTGAGTCTTCCTAGCCCCAGGGCCAGATATCTGTCCACTATGCTGATATTGTCAAACTCAAAAATGGGGGCCACTAAATCATATATAAGAATCCCTGTAGGCCACATATTGACTTAGAAAACCATAAGTTTACATATTTCTTTTGTGTTACACATTAACATATTAAAATCAGAATAGATTTTTATCTTGTTTGGGCTGCCTTTAGGAGTGTTGCAAGCAACAAAGGAGGCCTTGTGTTTGACAACTCTATACTACACTTACCTCTCAAAGAGAACCATGACATCAGGGAATGATGACATGAGTTGCAGTTGACTTTGATTTGAGTGAAGGAGGGCTGTGCAAAGTCACCAGCCTCACTTTCTCCTCCAGAGCCATCTGGCTCCAGTGACCAAATATTCACCAGGATGACTGGAGATGTCCCAGGATGCATTTTGAGACCCTGGCCCATTTGGACTAAGGTCTTTTCAGGTTTTCACTTTGAGTGAGGTGATGTCTGTTCAGTGAATAAGCCTCTTTAAGAAGTGAGTCAAGGGGGGTGGTGCCAAGATGGCGGCTGGAAAGCAGGAATTTGCATGACCTCCCCCACAGGCCCCTCCAAAAACCTATTAAAATGGCTCTGAACAAATTCTAGAACTGCAGAACCCACAAAATAGCAGAGGGCTCCAGCCCAGGACAGCCTGGATGGTTGCTGGGTAAGGTCTATCACACGGAACTGGGAGCACAGTGGAGCAGAGCCCAGCATGAGCCTTACCTGGACCAACCAGACCGGGAGCTGGGCAGAACAGGCCCTAGCATCCTGAATCAGTGAGCTGTGGCAGTTACCAGATTTCTCAACCAACAAACACCAAAGACAACAGAGAAGAACTGCCGAACCCACGAAATACCAGAGGGAAGCAGGGCTCCAGCCCAGGACAGCCTGGATGGTCGCTGGGTAAGGTCTATTGCTCATGGAGCTGGGAGCGGAGCAGAGCCCAGTGTGGGCAGCAGCAGGACCAAGCACACCGGGAGCCGGGTGAAACAGGCCCTAGCGCCCAGAATCAGTGAGCTGTGGCAGTTACCAGACTTCTCAACCCACAAACACCAAAGACAACAGAGAAGGTTAGTGGGAAAAGCTACAGGGGAGAGAGTGAAAGGAGTTCCTGGTTTGGCCACTGCCCCAGAGGCAGCGAGGGTGGTGCAGCTACAGAACTACAGCGGCAGTTGCTTCTGGCCCCAGGCCCACCTGGTGGGAGGAATTAAGTGGCAGATCAGAGCAGGATGGCAGAGCCTGCTTAAGATCTGAGTCGCAGTCCAGGTTGGCCATTCTTGGGGGAGGAGGAAGTCTGGTATGGCAGAGCTGGCTGTATAGAAATAGCTCTGAAAACAACAGCACATCACCCCAAGCTTGGAACAAAGTACTCTCTACTCTATAAGCAGTCATACTCCAACCAAAAACTCAAGGGTCAAGTAGTTGGCTGGGAACATGGCCAGGCAGAAAAAATGGACTCAGATTCACACTCAGACTTTGGAATCTTTCTTTGGTGACAAAGAAGATCAAAACATACAGCCAGAAGAAGTCAACAAAGTCAAAGAGCCTACATCAAAAGCCTCTAAAAAAAACCATGAACTGGTCTCAGGCCATGGAAGAGCTCAAAAAGGAGTTAGAAAACCAAGTTAGAGAAGTAGAGGAAAAATTGGAAAGAGAAGTGAGAATTATGCGAGAAAACCATCAAAAACAAGTCAATGACTTGCTAAAGGAGACTCCCAAAAATACTGAAGAAAACAACACCTTAAAAATAGACTAACTCAAATGGCAAAAGAACTCCAAAAAGCCAATGAGGAGAAGAATGCCTTGAAAGGCAGAATTACCCAAATGGAAAAGGAGGTCCAAAAGACTACTGAAGAAAATACTACCTTAAAAATTAGATTGGAGCAAGTGGAAGCTAGTGACTTGATGAGAAATCAAGATATTATAAAACAGAACCAAAGGAATGACAAAATGGAAGACAATGTGAAATATCTCATTGGAAAAACCACTGACCTGGAAAATAGATCCAGGAGAGATAATTTAAAAATTATTGGACTACCTGAAACTCATGATCAAAAAAAGAGCCTAGATATCATCTTTCAAGAAATTATCAAGGAAAACTGCCCCGAAATTCTAGAACCAGAGGGTAAAACAGAAATTGAAAGAATCTACTGATCACCTCCTCAAAAAGATCCCAAAAAGAAAACTCCTAGGAATATTGTTGCCAAATTCCAGAGCTTCCAGATCAAGGAGAAAATACTGCAAGTAGCCAGAAAGAAACAATTTGAGTATTGTGGAAACACAATCAGAATAACACAGGATCTAGCAGCTTCTACATTAAGGGATCGAAGAGCTTGGAATATGATATTCTGGAAGTCAATGGAGCTAGTATTAAAACCAAGAATCATCTACCCAGCAAAACTGAGTATCATGCTCCAAGGCAAAATATGGATTTTCAATAAAATAGAGGGCTTTCAAGCTTTCTCAGTGAAAAGACTAGAGCTGAATAGAAAATCTGACTTTCAAACACAAGAATCAAGAGAAGCATGAAAAGGTAAACAAGAAAGAGAAATCACAAGAGACTTAAAGTTGAACTGTTTTGTTTATATTCCTACATGGAAAGATGATGTGTATGATTCATGAGACCTCAGTATTAGGGTAGCTGAAAATGTATGTGTGTATAGATATATAGATATATGTATATGTATGTATATATGTATATAGACAGAGGACACAGGGTGAGTTGAATATGAAGGGATGAAGGGATGATATCTAAAAAAATTAAATCAAATTAAGGGATGAGAGAGGAATATATTGAGAGAGGGAGAAAGGGAGAGAGAGAATGGGGTAAATTATCTTGCATAAAAGTGGCAAGAAAAAGCAGCTCTGTAAGAAGGGAAGAGGAGGCAGGTGAGGGGGAATGAGTGAATCTTGCTCTCATCAGATTTGACTTGAGGAGGGAATAACATACATGCTCAATTGGGTATCTTACCCCACAGGAAAGAAGGAGGAAGGAGATAAAAACGGGGGGACGATGGAAGGGAGGGCAGATAGGGGGAGGAGGTAATCAAAAGCAAACACTTTGGACAGGATCAAGGAAGAAAACTGAATAAAGGGGGATAGGATAGGAAGGAGAAAATATAGTTAGTCTTTCATAACATGAGAATTGTGGAAGGGTTTTACACAATGATACACATGTGGCCTATGTTGAATTGCTTGCCTTCTTAGGGAGGGTGGGTGGGGAGGGAAAGGGGGAGAGAATTTGGAACTCAAAATTTTAAAAACAGATATTCAAAAAAAAGCTTTTGCATGCAAATAGGAAATAAGATATACAGGCAATGGGGCATAGAAATTTATCTTGCCCTACAAGAAAGGAAGGGAAAAGGGGATGGGAGGGGAGTGGGGTAACAGAAGGGAGGGCTGACTGGGGAACAGGGCAACCAGAATATATGCCATCTTGGAGTGGGGGAGGGTAGAAATGGGGAGAAAATTTGTAATTCCCACTCTTGTGAAAATCAATGCTGAAAACTAAATATATTAAATAAATTAAATAAGTAACTTAAAAAAAAGAAGTGAGTCAAGGGATGGCCCCTTTAATCCAAAAAAAATAAATCAAACTGGGAGGGGAAGACCCTCAGGGTTGCTGGCTAAAAAAGAAACAGTTACTATTTACTATTTGCATTCCCTCTATACTAGGACCTATTGTTGTCCAGTCTATGAGCTCCAGAGTGAATTGGGTTTAAGGCTTGGTCTTTGAGAAAGAAATCTAACCAGTAAACCCAAGTTAATGAGGCAGCTCTTAGCTGCCAACAAAATGTAACTTCTTTTGGGTAAAGCACCCTCAGGAGATGGAGAGGGAGGAGGAGACTGAGAAGGTGACAGAGATAGAGACTGAGACAGTTTTTGGATTAAAGGGGCCATCCCTTGACTCACTTCTTAAAGAGTGCTATTCACTGAATGGACATTACCTCACTCAAGGTGAGAATCTTAAAAGGCCTTAGCCTAAAAGGACCAGGGTCTCCCATTGCATCCTGGGCCATCTCCAGTCATCCTGATAAATATCTGGTCACTGGACCCAGGTGGCTATGGAGGAGAAAGTGAGGCTAGTGACCTTTCATTGCCTTCCCTCACTCAAATCAAAGTCAACTGCAAGTCATGTTATCCTCCCCTGATGTCATGGTCCTCTTTGAGAAGGAAGGACAAACACAACAACAACAACAACACAACACTTACTCTCACATGATACTTTAAGAGAGTAAAAATGTTGGGAAAATGGTTTTCCAAACACTCGGCTCACAACATGGCATTGGTACCTCTGTTTTACAAAAGAGGAAAGGGAAGTTCAGAGAGAGTGAGTCACCCACAGTCACGTATCTAGCAAATGGCCAAACCTGCATTTGAACCCACACCTGACTCCAAATCTGGGCTCATTCTTTTCAACCACACCACGGTGTTATTGTTTGCAAATCGTGGCTGGAACAGGTGGACTGAATTCAGTCCTTATTTGGCATGCCTGTCAAGGACAAGCATGTATCTGGGATACTGGGAAAATGGATTGGTGATGAGAATTCTTCATCCCGACAGAGTAGGGCTTCAGAAGGCAGCTTTCTGTGTATAAATAACATAGGCATGTATGTGTGCATGCGTGTATATGTATGTATATATACACATATATGTATTGCACGTAAGGCTTGCAAAATGCTTTATATATATTGTCCTATTTGAGCCTCACAACAATCCCTGTGAGGTAGGGGCTATTATAATCATCCTCGTTTGGCAGATGAGGAAACTGAGGCAGAAAGGTTAGATGACTTGTTCAGACTCAGTAAGTATATGGGTTAGGATTTGAACTCAGGTCTTCCTGACTCCAAGTGCCACTCCCTATGCGCTACCCATATGGTTACCAATAAGTCAAGCCAATGGGACTAGGGTAGTTAGATAATGCAGTCGATAGAGCGCCAGGCCTAGAGTCAGGAAGACCTGAGTTCAAAAACTACCTCAGACACTTACTAGCTGCGTGATCCAAGTCACTTAACTCATTTTCCTCAGTTTCCTCAACTGTAAAATAAGGATAATATTGGGTTGTTGTGAGGGTCAAATGATATAATAATTCTTAGCACAGTGCCTGGCATTTAGTGGGCACTATATAAATGTTGGCTATTAAGTGATCATTAAAGGGAAGAGCGAGAAATGGCAACTGGACTGATGACTGGGGCCCCCGACCTCTGGCTTTAGGATTAGAATATCTTACGGCTTCTTCACCTGCCCCCAGCTTCTTCATCATCGCGTACATTTCTTCGCTGTCTTCTTGTCCCTGGTACTGTTCAAAGCACTTTCCCCAGTAAGTTAAAAAGGCATGGTCCTTGACGGATATTCCTCTATCAGGCCAAGTCCCAGGAGGGAGATATTTCAGGCCTCAGCAGCTTGGAGCAGCAGCTGCAAGGGGGATGAAGCCTTCAGTTAAGTAGGAGATATAAACTCGAGTTCCCAGAACCTGGTGATTTGTCTGGTTCAGAGCTTTTCCATCTTGGCCTGTCTGGCCCTTGGGGCAGTTAGCATATGTGAAGAAGACTTGTCTGTCTGGCACTTACCATGCAAGCATCCTTTGCATTTAGAAGTTTTTTAAGAACTTGATATTCCTGGCATTTCCCCTTTGGCAAAAAGCTTTAAAAGTGATTCCTTAATTGTTGGAATGACAGAGATGGAAGGAACCTTAGAGATAAATGACCTAGCATTATAGCAGTAATAGATGAGCCTCAGTTTCTGTCCCTGTAAAGTGGGCTTAGAGGGAAAAGGAAAGGTGGTGAAGAAGGTAGTCTCTAAAGCCCCTTCCAGCCTATAAGCCTTAACTAATCCTCCCATTTTTACAGATTTTAAAAAACCTGGTCTCATATCTAAATGATGGATAAAGCAGTTGAGTTTTTCCAGTCCTTCCAAATAAGCATGTTATTCTCCTAATACTAAGAAGGTGCACAAACATAACACAACCTATTTTGTTGTAGTATATTTTTTCACATTTCAATTTACATTATTTAATAGTTTGAACTGGCCTCCCAGTGGGAGAAGATATTCTCAATGGCATGCAATTTGGAGAAGGAAGAGAAGCACCCTGCTGGCTAAAGGAAGGTCAGGAGCTTTGGACCTTGCCAACCCTCCAAGATATAACTGAATTACTCTGAGTGCAGGTGGAATGGGGGAGTGTTTGTCAAGCAGCCCCAAAGTGTCTTTATCTCGGGGCTAGGGGAAGAGTCTAAAGAGTCCAATGGGCTATTTGAGTGTTTTATGTTCAATATTTGTTTATGGGCTCCAGTGAGTCCTGTGTCAATCAATCCATCCACTGGATCTTTTTTTTTCCCCTGGGGTGGAGGAAATAAAGGCTATTTCCTACCTGATTGTTATATTGAACACTGGGTACCTATATAAGAGTGGGGGAGACAAAAGTCACGTATGAGCTTTATTCAAATTTTCCTGGAGTTTTATTCAGGAGTGGAAGCAATGAACCAAAGAAAGAACCTCTTGAGATCAAGAGTTTCTGATCCTCTTAGGATGAATCCCCAGAATGGAACCTGGACTGTGTGAGCCCACGGTAGACCTGGGCTAAACATCTGTAGCTGTTAAAATGTGCAAATAACACAGTATATTAGAATGAACAAGGTACCGTACACATCTATCAGTCAATAAGCATTTATTAAGTGCCCACTCTGTGCCAGGCACTGTGCTAAGTGCTGTGTTGGGGTGACAAAAAGAGGCAAAAGACAGTACCTGACCTAAAGAAGATCTGCTAAATAAAACCTGAAAACTTGCTGGATTCCTTCCCCTCCCCCACCCCCCATATTCTAAAAATGTGCCATAGAGGTAGGTGGATAGTTAAAATGCGTATGCCATCCTTGCCACATTGTACCCACCCTCACACCTCACTTCCCAGCCAAACTAGTCTGCTTGGTGCTCCCCAAACACTACATTCTATGTCCCGTCTCTGGGACTTTGCCCAGTATGTCCCCCGTGCCTCATTTCTGCCTCTTACAGTTGCTAATTTCTTTCAAAACTCAGTTCAAGTGCTGCCTACTATAGGAAGCCTTTGCTCGTTCCCCTACTTGTTTAATTTGTCCTTCCAATAGAATGTAAATTCCTCGAGGGCAGAGGCTATTTAATTTTATCCTCCACTCAGCTGTCGAATTGATCTTCCTAAACACAGCTCTAACCATGTTGTTGCTGCTGAGTCATTTCCCAGCCTTCACTACTCCATGTGGGGTTTTCTTGGCAAAGATACTAGAGTGGTTTGCCATTTTCTTCTCCAATTCATTTTACAGGGAACCGAGGCAAATAGGGTTAAGTGACTTGCCCAGGGTCACACAGCTAGTAAGTATCTGAGGCCAAATTTAAACTCAGATCCTCCTTACTCCAGCGCCAGTGCTCCACTGAACCACCTAGCTGCCCAGGACTAACCATGACACCCTCCTATTCAATAAACTCCAAGTGGTTCCCTATCATCTTCCGGATCAAATAGAAAATCCTCTTTGTCACTCAAAGTCCTTCATGACCTGCCCCACCTCTACTTTTCCAGCTTTCTTACACCTTACCCACACCCACGAACTCTACAATCCAGGGGCACTGGCCTCTTTGCTGTTCCTCATGCAAAATGCTCCCTCTCCTGATGCTGGGCATTTTCACTGACTATACCCCATGCCTGGGATGGTCTCCTTCCTTATCTTTGCCTCCTGGCTTCACTGGTTGTTTCAAGACCCAACTAAAATGTTATCTTCTATGAGAAACCTTTCCCAGTCTCCCTTAGTGCTAGTGCTTCCTTCCATTGATCAATTTATCCTGTATGTAGATTTCTCATACAGTTATTTGCATTTTGTCTCCCCCATTAGACTGTGAGCTCCTTGAAAGCAGGGATTGTCTTTTGCCTTTCTTTTTGTCCCTAGTGCCTAGCACAGTACTTGGTACATAATAAATGCTTAAAATTTTTTTTTAATTATTGGCTGACTGACTAAAGTTGTCTTCCCCTTGCCTTCATTTTCTCACTACCCTCCCACACCTCAACTTGTTATGGTTGGGCTTCTGCCGCTGCCACTGTAGGAACTGATCCTCCAAGGTCACCTTATATATCCGAATGAAATAAGAAATCCAATGGTCTTTTTTCATCCTCATCCTCTTTGATCTTCTGCAGCTTTGGATTCTGCCGACCAGTTTCTACCACACTGTCCTCACTCAGCGTCAGACAAAGCATAGTCTCCTGATTCTCTACCTACCTCACCAACTGATCTCAGTCTCCTTGTGGGCTTCTCATCCTTTTCCCATCCCCTGTTTGTAGATGTTTCCCCCATAAGTCTGCTGTTGACTCTCTCCTCTTCTCTCCCTACACTGTCTCCCTGTGCGATCTCGTTCAGTCCCCGACTGTACAGGGCGTACCTAAAGTCTGGGCACATAGGCAATTGACGGCAACGTGGAGTTATTGCATGGAGTTCATGGGAATCTTACAAAGCACATCAACCTTTGCATCGCAAATGAATTGAAGATGTTATTTGTTAATATTCCAATTAAATAAAATGTTGTTGAAAGTTTCATTCATTTCTTGAAAATGTGCATTTTTGCCTATGTGTCCAGATTTTAGGAACACCCTGTAGTTACCCTTGGATGCAGAAGACTCCCAAATCTGAATCTCTAGCTGTGATGTATCTTTGGAACTCTGGAGCTAATTTACACCCGTCTTCAGAATGTCTCATCCTGGACCTTCCACAGGGACTACTACTATGTGTTGGCATATGGTAAGTACTTTACAAATGCTTATTGGCCAAATAGTACCTTCACCCCTAAGCTTGCCCATTCCTCTGCTTTGGCTCTTTTTGTCTAATACCACTTTTCATTCAGTCTCTCATATTTATAACTTTAGGACTATCTTTGACCCCTCCCTCTTCCTCACCCATTAATCACCCATCACATCCAATATGTTACTACAGAGAAAGAAAATATGTTCCCAACTATGTACCAAGCACTGTGCTAAGAGCTTTATAAATACGATTACATTTGATCCACCCAACAATCCTGGGAGGTGGATGCCATCATTATGTCTATTTTGCAATGAAAGAAACTGAGGTAGATAGAGGTTAAAGTGACTTGCCCAAGGTCATGCTCCTAGGAAGTATTTGAGGCTGGTTTTGAATTCAGGACTTCTGGGGATGGATTTGAACTAGCTGACATATCCTGGAGATTACATCTCTGCCACATGTGTCCCCTCCTTTCTCTTCTCACTGCCACCACCCTAATTCAGGCCCTCATTACCACTGGCCTAGACTATTACAATCGCCTCTTTATAGAATTCCCCATTAGAGAGCTGACAAACAATGTGAAGTCTTGGTCTGAGATGTTGACAAGGAGGTCCTTAAAGGGAAAGAACATGGTCAAGGTCATGCTTTGGGTGAGGGGGAACTGGGATCAGCATGCTTCTGATGCTACTAGCAGCAATAGAAAGCTGAGTATCTGGACCCCGAGGTGTCCAGTGTTTTCTATTACAGCCCAATATATTATTTGACAAAACAAGAGCAAATTGTCACGGATTATAGTGGGCTATTTAGCTCAGGGAGGCAGCCTATCTACCAGGCCGCCTCCTGCAAAATGAAGTAGCTATTTTTGCTTTGGGCGAAAGACATTTGTTTGGCTGCTAGATGCCTCCAACTCTTTGAACAATGCCTCTGCCTTGGGTCCCCTTGGTCAGAAATCTGCAGCCCCCAATAAGAATATATGACTTGGGGGTGGGGAGAAGTCCTTTCCTCTGAGAACCAAGCACGCTGGGGAAATAAAAGGAAGCTGCAAAGCAGCTGGGAGCAATTTCATTTATTACTTCAACCAAACAGCACCAAGAGGCAGTTTCTGCAAAGTGCTGCTGAAACTCTTGGGAGCCAAGAAGGGCAGGGAGAGTTTGAAGTCACAGCAGTGGAGAGCTAATATTCAGGCAGTATGATGAGACGAAAAGAGCAGTGACTCTTGTGTCTAAAGACTTGGTTCAAATCTGACCTCTGCCCCTCATTACCTATGTGACGTTGGGCAAGTCTTTTAACCTCTCTGAACCTCAGTTTCTCAAAATCTGTGACCCTGGGCTTGAGGAGAGACCCTTCCATTCTTTTTTTTTTACTCTTTTTTTTCATTTTCCTTTGCTTTATTTAATATTTTTTAGTTTTCAACATTGATTTCCACAAGATTTTGAGTTACAAACTTTCTCCCCATTTCTACCTTCCCCCCAACCCAAGATGGTATAAATTCTGATTCCCCTTTCCCCAATCTGCCCTCTCTTCTGTTCACTCCCCCACCCACCCATTGCCTTTCCCCTTACTTTCTTGTAGGGCAAGATAGGTTTCTATACCCCATTGCCTGTATATCTTATTTCCCAGTTGCATGTAAAAACAACTTTTTTTTGAGCATTTGTTTTTAGAACTTTGAGTTCCAAATTTTCTCCCTTCTACCATCCCCACCCACCCTTCTTGAGAAGACAAGTAATTCAACATGGGCTGCACATGTATCATTATGCAAAACACTTCCATTAACAGTCATGTTGTGAAAAACTAACTTTGCTTCCCTCCATCCTATCTTGTCCCCCTTTATTCAATTTTTTCCCTTGACCGACCCTGTCCCTTTTCAAAAGTGCTTGCTTTTGATTACCTCCTCCCCCTATCTGCCCTCCCTTCTATCATCCCCCCTCTCCTGTCCCCTTCCCCTCTCCTTTCTTGTAGGGTAAAATACCCAATTGAGTGTGTAAGTTATTCCCTCCTTAAGTCAAATCCGATAAGAGCAAGACTCACTCATTCCCTTTCACCTGTTCCCTGTCCGCTTCCAATAGAACTTCTTTTTCTTGCTACATTTATGTGAGATAATTTACCCCATTCTATCTCTCCTTTTCTCCTTCTCCCAATATATTCCTCTCTCACCCCTTAATTTTATTTATTTATTTGTTTGTTTGTTTGTTTTTAGGTATCATCCCTTCAGATTCAACTCACCCTGTACCCTTTGTCTATATATATATATATATATATGTATATTCCCTTCAGCTACTCTAATACTGAGAAAGGTCTCATGAATTACAAATATCATCTTTCCATGTAGGAATGTAAACAAAACAGTTCAAATTTAGTAAATCCCTTATGATTTCTCTTTCCTGTTTACCTTTTCATGCTTCTCTTGATTCTTGTATTTGAAAGTCAGATTTTCTATTCAGCTCTGGTCTTTTCACTGAGAAAGCTTGAAAGTCCTCTATTTTATTGAAAGTCCTCTATTTTATTGAAAATCCACATTTTGCCTTGGAGCATGAGACTCAGTTTTGCTGGGTAGGTGATTCTTGGTTTTAATCCTAGCTCCTTTGACCTCTGGAATATCATATTCCAAGCCCTTCAATCCTTTAATGTAGAAGCTGCTAGATCCTGTGTTATCCTTATTGTGTTTTCACAATATTCAAATTGTTTCTTTCTGGTTGCTTGCAATATTTTCTCCTTGACCTGGGAACTATGGAATTTGGCTACAATATTCCTGGGAGTTTTCTTTTGGGGATATTTTTCAAGAGGTGATCAGTGGATACTTTTGGTTTCTATTTTACCCTCTGGTTCTAGAATTTCAGGGCAGTTTTCCTTGATAATTTCTTGAAAGATAATGTCTAGGCTCTTTTTTTGATCATGGCTTTCAGGTAGTCCAATAGTTTTTAAATTATCTCTCCTGGATCTATTCTCCAGGTCAGTGAGTTTTCCAATGAGATATTTCTCATTGTCTTCCATTTTTTCATTCTTTTGGTTCTGTTTGATTGCATCTTGATTTCTCATAAAGTCACTAGCTTCCACTTGCTCCAATCTAATTTTTAAGGTGGTATTTTCTTCAGTGGTCTTTTGGACCTCCTTTTCCATTTGGCTAATTCTGCCTTTTCAGGCATTCTTCTCCTCCATTGGCTTTTTGGAGCCCTTTTGACATTTAGGTTAGTCTATTTTTTAAGATGTTATTTTCTTCAGTATTTTTTGGGGTCTCCTTTAGCAAGTCATTGACTTGCTTTTCATGATTTTCTTGCATCACTCTCATTTCTCTTCCCAATTTTTCCTCTACTTCTCTAACTTGCTTTTCCAAATCTTTTTGGAGCTCTTCCATGGCTTGAGACAAATTCATATTTTTCTTGGAGGCTTTTGATGTAGGTTCTTTGACTTTGTTGACTTCTTCTGGTTATATATTTTGATCTTGTCACCAAAAAAAGATTCAAGAGTCAGAGTCTTTTGCTGCTTGCTCATGTTCCCAGCCAACTACTTGACCCTTGAGCTTTTGGTCGGCATATGACTGCCTTCAGAGTGGCCAGTGCTTTGTCCCAAGCTTCAGGAGTCGTGCACTGCCGTTTTCAGAGTTACTTCTGCACAGCAAGCTCTGCCACACCAGCACTCCTCCTCCCCCAAGAACCGTCAACCAGGACTGTGACCCAGATCCAAGCAGAGCAAAGCAAGAGAACCTGCCTCTGCACCAGCAAAGTGCTCCCTGCACTCCCACTCTGATCCGCAACTTGATTCCTTCCACCGGGTGGATCTGGGGCCAGAAGTAACCACAGCTGGAGCTCTGGAAGCAGTGGCAGAAGCTTCCTGCTGCTGCTGCTGCCACCACAACCACCGCTCATGCGCCCTGCCCCCTCCCCCAGGCTGGGGCCAGACAGCACACTTCTCTCACCCTGATCTAGCAGTTTTCCCACTGACCTGCTAAGTTGTCTTTGGTGTTTGTGGTTTGAGAAGTCTGGTAACTGCTACAGCTCAGTGATTCATGACCCTATGGCCTGCTCTGTCCAATCTCCTCAGTGCCTGGTCTGTCCTGGTGCAGCCCACACTGGGCTGTGCTCCATCCCCAGCACGGTGCAATAAACCCTTCCCAGTGACCATCCAGGCTGTTCTGGGCTGGAGACCTGCTTCCCTCTGTTATTTTGTGGGTTCTGTAGCTTTAGAATTTGTTCAGAGCCATTTTTACAAGTATTTGGAGGGATCTGGGGGAGAGCTTAAGCGAATCCCTGTTTTCCAGCCGCTATCTTACCTCTGCCCCACCCCATCCATTCTTTAACATTTATTAAGCCCCTACTGTGTAAAAGGCCCTGTGCTCAGCACAAAGGATACAAAGACAGATTGTTCTTAGGGTGCTTATAATGTCAGTGTGAGAAGAAGTAACTAATAGGCAGCTAGGTGCTGCAGTGAATAGAGCACCAGGCCTGGATTGAAAAAGACCTGAGTTCAAATTCCACTTCAGACACTTACTAGCTATGTGACCCTGGACAAGTTACTTCACTTGTTTGCCTCAGTTTCCTCATCGGTAGAATGGGGATAATAATAACACCTACCTCCTAGCATTGTTGTTAGGATCAAATAAGATAATTAAATGTAAAATGCTTAGCACAGGGTCTGACACATAGTAAGTAATAAATAAACATTAGCTCCTATTATTAATAACAACATTACAAGGAGAGTCAGATCCTTTGAGGACTCTGAGGAGGAAGAGCTCTTTCAGCTCTTTCAGCTCACAGAGGGGTGAGTAACTGATATTGTCCTTGAGAGATGGGAGGTGTTGGGTATGATGACCCAGGCCTAGGATCCTCACCACTCCCACTTGGGAAGTTGAAGCTGGTGGATCACCAGAGTTCTGAGAAGCAATAGGCTAAACCACTGGGTGCTGGCACTAAACCCAGCACTAGTATGGTGAGTTCCCAGGAGGAGGGAGATATCAGAGTGCTTAAGGAAGGGTGAATGGCTGTGTTGGAAACAGCAGGTTATATTTCCTGTGCTGATCAGGATTGGGAGAGAGAGAGAGAGAGAGAGAGAGAGAGAGAGAGAGAGAGAGAGAGAAAGAGAGAGAGAGAGAGCAAAAAAAGATAAAGAAAGAAGACAAAGAAGGAAGAAAGAAAGAAAGAAAGAAAGAAAGAAAGAAAGAAAGAAAGAAAGAAAGAAAGAAAGAAAGGAAAGAAAGGAAGGAAGGAAGAAAGGAAGGAAGGAAGGAAGGAAGGAAGGAAGGAGGGAGGGAGGGGAGAGGGAGGGAGGGCAGAAGGGAAGGAAGGAAGGAAGGAAAGAAGGGAGGGAGGGAGGAAAGAAGGAAGGAAAAAAGGAGGGAGGAAAGAAAGGAAACTTCAACTTAATTCAACAAACATTTATTCGGTGCTTACCAGGTGCTACACACTGAGAATATAAAAAACAAAAATGTAAACAGTCTCTGCCCTCAAGGGGCTCAAGGAATATGAATGCAGAGGTTGAGAGGAGGGAGAAAAGGAAGAAGCCCATTCCAGGTATGGGCACATGGACAAAAGGTCAGACATGAAAGGGCAGGTTGAGAATAGGGGAGAGAATAATTTGGTTGGAATGTATATGGTGGGTGGAAGTGTGGTGAAAGACTAGAATTCTGGCAATGCTGACCTAGCAAGTCTTGACTGGTCTCGTTCCCTGTGGACTTGGATTGTGTTGAAGATGATTGGTCACAGAGTCAAAAGAAACCTCTCCCCTCCCAGTAAGCTATGAAACGATGGAGGACTTCACCCTCCTTTTTTAATGCCTTACTTTGAGACTCTTCCAGCAAGGAGAATAGCATGAGTCTCTCCCTGTCCCAGATCCTCCACATAAAAGGCAATTGTGGTTTTAAGCCCATGGCAGGGAGAATATGTACCTTGGTGAACCTGAGTCTGTAGGTACCTCCTCTGCCTTTGGGTTTCTTCCCTGAGAATGTCTATGGCCAGCAACCAGAAATCCTGAGAGATGGATGTTTTTGGTATCACTGTAAACTCTTAAGTTCCTGGGCTCTTCTCCCAGTAGAAGGAGCTTCCTGCAGCTTCACTACTTCTCAGAAGATGACCACAGATATTATCTTCTGAAATCTGAAAGGAGAAAGTAATGCCTAGCTGGCCAATAGACCTGGACCTTGTGAATCAGACGTAAAAGTGAAATATCTTTTTAGTAGTTCTACAAAAAGGCAGCTATGTGGCACAGTGGATACAATGCCAGGCCTGGAGTCAGGAAGACTCATCTTTCCTGAGTTCAGATCTGGCCTCAGACACTGGTTGTGTGACCCCGGGCAAGTCACATAACTCTGTTTGCCTCTGAGGCAAATGAACTGAGGAAGAAAATGGCAAACCACTCCAGTGTCTCTGCCAAGAAAATCCCAAACAGGGTCATGAAAAATCAGACATGACTGAAAACAACTGAACAGTTCTACAAAGTACTTTCAAGGAGATTCTAATGATGATGATGGGTTATTATTTGTGTTTTAAACCTCTCTTGATGGTTGCTAGTGGATTTTTATATTTCAAGCATTTATCATACCCAACACACCAGGTACCCTCCCCTTTTTGGCTTTTTGTTTCTTTAATGTATTGTATTCCCCCAATAGATTGTGAGTTCCTTGAGGGCAGGGACTGTCTTTTGCCTTTCTTTGTATCCTCTTCCCTTAGCAGAGTACCTGGCACTTAGTAGGCACTTAATGTTCTTTGACTGACAATTTTAAACATTTCTTTGGTGGTAGAAGAAATGAATTTCTATCCTATACTGGATACCTATTTTGTACACTGAACACTTTTTCTAGAAGGACCCTGTTAATTCCTTTTGGGGAGAATCTAGACATTGGCCATACCAAAGATTGATTTTTAGAAATTTTCCCAGAGTTCTGCTTCAGGGTAGGGGAATAAGAAACCAGAGAGCCAGATAGAAACTTAATCCTTTCTCTTTGGAGTAAGGCTGCCCCAAGGATGCATCCAGGTTCCATGTAAGTGCAAAGTATGTGAAAGATGGAAGTGTGAGAGAGGTCTGGAAAGCTTAGTTTGAACCAACCTGTGGAGAGCTTTGAACGCTAACATCAGAACTTTATACTCCATTTGACAAAGAACTAATAAAAGTTTTTAAGTCGAGCAATGTTAAGAGCTAGCGTTTATGCAGTGTTTTGTTTGCAAAACACTTTGCATATATTATCACATTTCACCCCCACAGTGCATATGTAAAGTGTGTATGTATGTGTATGGGAAGTACATAATACTATCCCCATTCTACAGATGGGTAAACTGAGGCTGAGAGTGTTTAAGTGACATGACCAGGGTCACACAGTTAGTAAGTGTCTGAGATAGGATTTGAATTCAGGTCATTCTCACTCTACTCCAAGGACAAGCACCCTGTCCACCAGCTAGGTGGCACAGTGGATAGAGCACTGGGTCTGGAGTCAGGAAGTCCTGAGTTCAAATCCAGTCTCAGAAACTTGCTAGTTGTGTAACCTTGGGTATGTCCCTTAGCCTCTTCTTATCTCAGTTTTCTCCTCTGTGAAACAGGGATAATAATAGCACCTACCTCCCAGGGTGGTTGTGAGGACGAAATGAGATAATAATTATGAAGTGCTTATCACAGGGTCTGGCACATAGTAGGTGCTATATAAAATGTTAGCGGTGTGATTATAATATGATGATGGTGGTGGTGGTGGTGATGATGTCACGTAGTCATAGAGAAACAAGCCAAAAACCATCACTTCCTAGAAACAGGAGGCAGTCTCTTGAAGTGGAACTTAGCTAGTCAGATGCCTATATGAAATCTCTGATGCCAAATCCCAGCATGAAGAACCTTAAGAATTCCAAGAAGCTCTAGGGAACTGGAGACTTGGAGGATGGGAGTGGGGGATGGGAGAAGAGACAGACACTCAAAGGATGCTAGGATTTAAAGTTGGAAGATCTAGTCTAATCCTTCTGTACCAAATTTGGAGAGAGCCAGAGCACCCCATCGATCCATGACCCCACAGTACAGAGGTGAGAGCAGGATTCCCCACTCACTGGCACCCTTCTAACCCTGGCAGATGGATCTGCCGAAAGAAAGGAAAACAAAATGGAAGCAGAGGCACCAGAAGAATAATTTACATTTTGGCAGCAAAGATGTGGAGCTGGAGTAACTAGAGGGGGCAGGGAAGAAGCAGAAAGACAGAAGGCACAAAGCTAGTTCTCTTTTCTGACCTTTACTTGGCTCAGACCAAACTTTTCTCCTGACCCAAGTGTTTTATTGGATTTTCATGCATAAAAAATCCGAGAGTGAAAGCCCCTGGGGCCTATCCCTCCTTTTCCTCCCTCCACCCTGTGCCCCTTCGGAAGCTGCCCCCTGAGCTCCAGCCCTGCCCGACAGGTTAAAGGACACTCTCTCCATGCAGGCCCAGAATAGGGGAGCACGTTTTCCCCCATGCCCTCATGGAGCTGAGCCTGGCTCGCCAATGCCCTCTCGAATCTGCTTCTGTCTGCAGTCTCCTCTGCCCTGGCACTCTGCCTCGGCCTTGTTATCAGATCTCTGTTTATTAATCAAAGCAGTAACAATGGGACTGGGGAGCTGGAATACAGCAGCACCGACAGGCCTTCCTTTGTTCCCATTGATTTTCCCATCACATTATATTACAGTTATTTACTCCGTGCAAAGCTCAAAACAGTGCGACTTCAATGGGTATGGAGAGACATTTTCTACTTCCTTTTCTTTTTGGTACCTGGAATGTCTGCACCCATACAATGACCTCCTACTCTCCTTGGAGATCTGATCTTATTGTAGCTACACTTGGGGAATGAGAGAATTCTCTCTTCACAGGGACCAGAGGCATTTCTGGGAGCAGAACTTTGCCAGCCTGACCCAAGATGCCCAGAGCTTTGGCTCTTTAGATGTCACTTTTAAAACATATCAGGAATTGGCTCAGCCTTTGGACTGACTTGGGTTCAGAGCCATAGCTACAGTGAGACAAATCCAGGCTTTTCCTCTGGGTGCCAAATTTAGAGGGTGCTGGCAAAACTTGCAGTCCTTCATCTGGGGAGAATCAACAGAAATTAGCACCTAAGTAGCAAGAATAATGAGTTAAAATTAGAAGCTATCAGATAACAGGCTCCAGAGAGATCTTTCCTTCAACCCCACCCCCTTCCCCACAACTAAAGTCACACTTTTGTACCCTTTAGCCTGGGCACAGGAATTTGGTACTTGCCCTAGGCACAAAACTACCTACAGATACCTTTGTTTAATTAGATATTAGATAATATACAATCATATGAGAATATGTATAAAGCATTTAGCACAGTGCCTAGTAAATATTAGATACTTAATAAATGTTTATTCCCTCCCTCCTTCCCTTTTCAAATGCCAGTGTTAACTCTTCTTTGTTCCAAGGTACTAGAGCTCAACTAAAGAGGAGACTAGAGTTAGGTTTGACCAGGCCCAGAAGAATGTGAGCTCAAGTGACCACTGTCCAAATGGCATCTATGCCCAGCTCAAGGTAAATTTAGAAGATGTAATAGCAGGAGCTAGAGCTGAATGTCTTTAAGAGAAAAGGAAATTCTGAGGTGCCAAAGAGTAAGAAAAGGGCCAAATGGTCTTGGGCCAACTATAACTCATGGTGTGATTGTTGTAAAGACTTCAAGATCCTGGCTCCCTCTAGGTTGGGGAAGGAAGAAGGCTATGGCAGGGAAAGGCCAGACTTGGGCAACTGTGGGGACAACAATCTTTGCCTTGTCTTCCTTTCTCTTGGTGCAGTGGATAGAGTGTTGGACTTGTAGTCAGGAGCACCTGGGTTTGGATCAGGCCTCAGACTCTTACTAGCTATATGACTCTGAGCAAGTCACTTAAACTCTCTTTGCCTCAGTTTCCTCACCCATAAAATAAGGATGATGGATTTGATGAACACTGAGGTTCCTTCCAGCTCTATGAATCTAAGGTGAGGGGTAAAATGAGTGGCTGGCCTCTGAGTCCCTTCTTGCTCTAGAGTCTAGACATGAGAGAGAGAGAGAGAGAGAGAGAGAGAGAGAGAGAGAGAGAGAGAGATCCTATAACCATAACTACTTACTCTGCCAATCTTTGCCATAGTTTCCAGAATTTATGCTTTATTTTTAAAGCAACTTTTATAGAATTCCCTGGGATGGAACACCAACCACACATAATATCATGATGGGAACATCAAGAGAGAGAAATTATGTGGACATAGACCAGGATAGAAAGGTCATCAAAGATAGCCTGGTCAAATTCTAGACTTGAATAAATAGGAAAAGGGACAGGAGCAGATGTCGAAGGAAGAAGAGCATCAATTTCTATAAAATGTACACTTTGGAGCCCTGAGGGTCTGAAGGAGTGAAGACCTTGAGACCTAGGGTACACATTTACTTCCCTCTCTGGGTTGCTTCTAGTGTAGACAGGAAGTTTGAGGTTGCAGTTGTCTGTGGGTGTAAGAGGCAACTGCTTTGGGGAAGGAAGGGGAGGATGGAGGAAGAAGAGAAAGAGGAGGAGGAGGAGGAGAGAGGTGTTTTGCTTTTTTTGTTTGTATACTAAAATTAGCCTAGTTTGTGAATGAAGGGACCGAAAACTCTCTATCAACTTCTCATTAATAAAGTCTGCTTGGAAACATCAGGTGCTTTGCTAAAACTGTATTGAAAGTTTCCGAGCCTCTGGGGTGACTGAAAATGAATCTCTCATACAGGAATTTCTTCCTTCTCACATGTTTTATTTGGTTCTGATCTTGTTTTGACTGATACTATGTGCTTCCCCTAGGTCATATGAAAGTGGGATTCTGTGCGAGGATGGAAGACCATCTGTGAGTCTGTATGAACCTTGTATACCAAGAGAATTAACAGGGAGGTAAGAAGGGCTGAATTTGGGTTTAGAAGACCTGGGTTCAAATCCTATTACTGCCACTTGCTACCTTTGTGACCTTGGGCAAATGACTTTACCATTCCTGAAGTTCCTGCGACTTGAACAGGGGCAGAAAAAGAGTTTGAAATACTTGAAATGGGAGGCTTGTATTAGAAAACATGGCACAGTAGAAATAAAAGTGACTCTGGAGTCAAAGGACTTGGTTTCAGCTTCCTTCGCTGATGCTCACTTCTCAAAGTCCCACAAATCACCCAGTCTGACTGACTCGGTGGTCCACCTCAGCTGCACTCCAAGTCCTACTCTGTTCAAATCATTGTGTTCTGCTTAGCAACAAACAGAGCTGGACTAGATTGGAGGAGAATCAGAGAGAGCAGCAGCCCAACAGGATCCAGCCAGGATCCCTAATGTCCAATCTAGCTGGGCAATTAGCTGTGGCCAATGCCTTTCCCTCCCTGCAGCAGCAAGAGAGGAAGGTTTGAACCTGAGCACCAGAACTGAGTTTTTTTGAGCTCTTGGATCAAGGATTGTTAGAAGATAAAATGAGGAGAGGGGAAGGTTGGGCCACCTAGCTTGAGAAGGATCCTTGGGCTCTCTCCACATACTGGTTGCTTGGTTTTATTCCTTTTTAGTTTTATTAGTTTTACTCCTTTCTAATAAAATTCCTCAAGAATGATGTATCTTACTTTTGTGTAAATAAGCCCCAGTGATAGCACCAGGGATGGAGTTCCAGTGGCATAGGATTTGGGGATAAGCCAACAATGTGACTGAATAAAATACTAAAAGCTTAGACTAAGATGAGGAGTATTGCCCCCCACTCCTATGGGGTGGAGCTAGGGGAGAGAAGTAACCAGCTATCTGACAGTTAGAGGCAGCTTAGCATTACCCTCACAGTGACTTCTGGGTATTAGATGAGACACGTAGGCCCACAGATTCATAGATCGAGAGCTAGAAGGGACCTTAGAGACCATAGAGTCCAACTCCCTCATTTTACAAATTAAGAAGTTGAGGCACAGAGTGGTTTAAGTGTCTTGCCAGGGTCACACAGCTAATATCTGAGGTGGAATTTGCACAAAGGTCTTCTAAGTCCAGTATCTAATCCACTAAACTATGCTGTTTCAATATAGCCACTGGTAATTAGCATTATTATTACTTATTATCACCAAACAAAATCAGTTAAGTGGTCAGTACTTGCTGGCCTAGTGGTTAAATAAATAACTATGATATAACTGACTCTTAGGCTACATAAATAGCAGCAAAGAAGCCAGAATGAGGGAAATGACGGTCTTGTCTGCTCTGGTCAGATTGCAATCTGAAAAATTGTGTTTACTTCTCGGTGCTGCATATTTTGTGGAGGACATTGACGAGCATGTTCAGTAGAGGGTAAACAAGGTGGTGAGGGGACTGGAGACCATAGCCACATGATATTTGGTTGAAGGAAATAAAAGTTGTTTAGCCTGAAGATAAGAATTTGAGGGTACATGCTATCTATTTTCTTTGGTTTTTTTCTCCTTTTTAAAAATATTATTTATTTTTAATATTCTTTTCTTATAAAATTTCAAGTTCCAAATTCTCTCCCTCCTTCCCATCTCCTCCCCCACCCATTTAGAAAACAATATGGTATCAATTATACATGTAAAATCATGCAAAACATATTTATATATTAGCTATGTTTCAAAAAAAAGCAAGAAAAATAAAGAGAGAAAATTATACTTCACTTTGCACTCAGAGTTCAATGATATCTACTTTCAAAAGAAGTGGTATGAAACAGTGGATAAATCACCAGAATTAGAGTCAGGTAGACCTTTGACCTGACCTAGAGTCAGGAACTTCAAATCCCACCTCAGACATTTGCTAGTTGTGTGACTATGGGAAAGTCATTTGACTCTGTGCCTCAGTTTCCTCATTTATGACATGGGGATAATAGTAGCATCCATCTCATAGTGTTGTCATGAGGATCAAATGAGCAAATGTCTGTAAACAGCTTTGTAAATTTTAAAGTGCTATTTAATTGTGAATTATTAGTAGTAGTTTGTAGTTAGTAATTGGAAACGCTGTCACACGGATGAGGCACTAGATTCACTCTGCTTGCTTCTTCAGGGAAGAACTAAAGGCAATATTTGGAAGTTTCAGAAACATAGATTTCAGTTCAATATAAAGAAAAATTTCCTTACAGTTAGGTCTGTCCCAGTGTGGAATGGGCTCTCCCATTAAGTAATCGGTTCCCCATCACTAGAGATACTAAATGACCACTTAACTGGAGTATCACAGAAAAGATGGCTATTCAAATGCAAGTCAGACTGTTCCTTTCATCTTAGTTTCTGTGAGTCTCAGCACAAAGGAGAGACATAGGCTTCATGACATGTGAGGGGAAAGAGATCAGCAGTCTTGTAACTATAAGTAACCAGCCTGTCATCCACACTGAGAAGTCCTAACCTCTCAATAACTCCATTCTTCATCTATAAAACAGGGATAACAAATCCTATCCTGCATACTTCATAGGGATGTTATGAAGACCAAATGAAATAATTTGTATATCGAAAAGCACAAAGCATTATAGGGGGTGGGGATGATATCATTGGCACTATTATCACCATCAACAACAAACATTAATGGAACAGTTAACCATGTACAGAAACAGCTCTGTTAGCATTTCGTGTCCTGGCAATGAACTGGAAACCAAGGAGATGCCCATTGGTTGGGGAATGACCAAAAAAAATTGTGGCATGTGAATGCAATGGAATATTATTGTGCAGAAAGGCTGACTATTATACTTGCAGAGAAGCATGGAAAGACCTACATGAACTGATGCAGAATGAAGTAAGCAAAGCCAAGAAAATATACACAAGGACTGCAACAATGTAACTGAAAAGAAGGACCACAAAACATTCAAAAGTGAATGTTGTAAAATTATAATGAGTAAACATGGCCCCAAAGAAGAGATATGAGAAGACATCTCCCCCAACTCCTCTGCAGAATTCAGGGTGCAAAGGCATAAAACATTGTATGTAATGTCATCAGGTTTTTTAATATGTTCATAAGCTTTACTTAATTTTTTCTTCTTCCTTTCTTTAATTTTTAAATAAATTCTTTGTTATAGGCAGGGACAGCTAGGTGGCACAGTGGATAGATTGACAGTCGTGGAGTCAGGAAAACTCATGTTCCTCAGTTCAAATCTGGCCTTGGACACTTACTAGCTGGGTGACCCTGAGCAAGTCGCTTAACCCTGTTTGCCTCAGTTTCCTCATCTGTAAAGAAGGAAATGGCAAACTATTCTAGTATCTTTGCCAAGAAAACTCCAAAATGGGGTGACAAAGAGTCAGACATGCCTGAGTCAACTAAACAATAACAAATGACTTTCCAGGAGGGTATAGGGAGAGGGATACAAGAGTGATATAAAAACAAAATATATCAATAAAAATATATTTTAAAGAAAAATGACTCTCATAGAAAAATCCATAAAATACAGTTACTGTCTTCAAGGAAGGAAAACATGATCTATATTCCCCAAAAATACATGATAGTACTAGACAGCACATGCAAAGTACCAAACAAATTGTACAACAGAAACACTGCTGGATTTGGAGTCTCAGAAGGCCTGGGTTCAAATCTTGCTCTTCTATTTCCATTGATTCGTGTGATATTGGACAAGTCACTGACCCTTTCTAGGCCCCAGTTTCTTTAAAATTAGGTTCATTGGACTCGCCAGCCTCTATGATGCCTTCAAGCTTTAGCTCCTATGATCTCTCCGATTCCTTTCTACCCTAAATCTGAGCCTATGATCTTGGGAATGCCAAGTGCTCCAGGAATTCAGGGGAAGAAGAGTTTTGCTGAAGGCTGAGGCCTTGAGCTATTATTAAGTGGGATTACTAACGTCTGTGCTAGCGGCTGTTGTCATCACTATTAAAAGAGCCTTTTTATCATCAAATACAACTTTTTTTAGTATGCTTATGCAGCTGGCACTGTGCTAGGCACTGATATGGGAACTTGCAAGAGGGCAGAAAGCCTCCTGGTACTCTAGGAACACGTGCTTAAAACAGATTACATTAGAACAGATAATCATTATGAAATATAGGAGAGAGAGGACAGTGACACACCGAATACAAACAAGCTAAGAATGAATATTGAAATACATGCTTTATGTAAGTCTGACCATGGGGGATGTGCTAGGTGCGCTCCACGGGGTGTATGCTCATTGCGGAAGGGTCAGAACAGCCTTCTCCACTGCCGGACAAGTGGTTATGTGTTAACAATTCGTTCTCCCCTGAAGGTGACCCCTGCCCCTTCCCCACCTTTCTAAATCTGGGTCTCCACGTCCTGGCAGCTTTGACCTGGGTTAGGTGGCTCTGGACTTTGCGGTTAGGGCTCAGCCTCCTGTAGATGAGAACCAGGATTTACTCCCGAAAAATCAAGCAAGCTTCCTGAAGCAGCTGAAAGGGTAATTGAATAGGGCAGCCAGCCAAGAGAGGTGACAGCAGAGACGGTAACATTTGCAGGACCAATTTTCTGCTGCATTTAGGGTCACAGTTGTGTAGCCGAGTGGCCTGCTCCAATCCCAAGACTTCCCAATTGTAATTGTGAATTTTCCCCCATAGACACAACTCCATGATTGCCTAGACTAGAGGGAGATGAGAAGGTAGCAGTTGGGAATGAAGTGTACTAAGAAGCATAAGATAGTGGTGATGGATTCAACCCAGAGTCCATATGTCGGGAAAAGACTTAGTTCAACATTATTGATCTGAAAGTGGGAGCATTAAATATCTCTGCTAATCTGACACTGCTTCATTTGTACTTTATTATTATTGTTAGTACGCTCCATGATTTACTGCATTCGCCTTGGATTAGTATCAACGACTATATTTTTCCAGAAATTTTTCCTTTCCTTTCTCCTCTCCCACTTCTCTCTCCTCTGTGTTTCTCTGTCTCTGTGTCCCTGGCTGTCTCTCTAATTCTGTGTGTGGGTGTGTGTGTGTGTGTGTGTGTGTGTGTGTGTGTGTGTGCGCGCGCGCGCGCGTATCTTGCTGTCTTTGTCTCTCTGTCCCTCACTATCTCTCTCTCTGTCTGTCTGTCCCTTTCACTCTGTCTCTCTGCCTCTCTGTTTCTCTGTCTCTATCTTGCTCTTTTGTCTCTCTGTCTCTGTTTCTGTCTGTCTCTCTGTCTCTGTTTCTCTGGGTCTCTATCTCTGTCTCTCTCCTCTGTGTATGTCTCTGCGTCCCGGGCTATGTCACTCTAATTCTTTGTGTGTGTGCATACGTGAGTGCATCTCTCTCTCTCCCTCTCTCCCTCTCTCTCTCTCTCTCTCTCTCTCTCTCTCTCTCTCAATCTCTTTCTCCCTCTCCCTCTCTCTCACTATCTCTTTCACTTTAACTTTGTCTATTCCTCTGTTTCTCTGTCTCTCTCTTGCTCTCTCTGTCTCACCATCTCTCTCTTTCTCTGTCTCTCTCTCTGTCTTCCTCTCTGTGTCTCTTTTCTCTCTCTCTTCTCTTTCTTTCCCTTCTCTCTTTTCTCTCTCACTCTGGTGCATTTGTTCTAACAGATTAATTTCTGGATTGTAAAGAATTATACCTCTCTCTAGTGGTCAATGAGATCAACTTCACCTTCTAGAAACCTAGCTACCTTCCTGTCTCCTAGAGATGTGCATTGTAAACCTTAAGGGCTCTATAGAAATGGAAATTATTATTAGAAACCAACCGTATGAAGTGGGTTTGTGGGAGCTGTTGGCAGGGGAGGGAAAGCAGATCAGAGGAAAGAGGTATTGATGTATGTGCAATTGTGCCTTACTCACAGATGTGACAACTCCAAGGAGACAGTGCCCTGTCATTACACCCATCATTACCAGGCTCATTCAATTATAGTGTCCTTTCAGAGGCGTGCCTTTGTTAGAAATCATTACAGTGCCCCTTGGTACAATCAGGTCCTATTGAAATGCCTGGATGACAAGCTGAATCAACGGGACCTATATTGGTGTTGCAAATGAGGCATACCCTTGGCCACAAAGTCCGGCCTTCAGAAGCCTGAGGCCCTTGGCCCAGACCTGTGGCCAGGATGACCAGGCCCCCCCACACCCCCACCCCCAGCTTTTCCTTCTCATCTGCAGCTCCATGGCATGAGATGACACAAATCTCCCTGGATTGAGTTGTTCTCAGTTCTGAGGGGACATAGCCAACCCCTGGTCACCTTGTAGCCAAACGACACTGTGCACAAGTGTGCTGGAGCAAGTCCGTATTGATTTACCTTCTATAAAAATAATGTGAAGCCAAAAAGCCAGGGCTGTCTCGGCACCTTTCCTCCTCTGACTGATCTGTGTACTCCGAGTCTCCAGCTCCCTGCTAAAGTACCCTGCTCTCCCCTTGGACTGTCCATTAGTCCATTAGTCACAGTGTAAATTCTCCAAGCCATCCCTCAGCCTCCTGACTTGGGCTGGCCTGAGGCAAAAACATGAGAAAGTTTATCATCAGGGGCCTCCCCCTCAGAGAGATTCATACTGACTCATGGCCACCCTATCCTGCTCCTATATCCTAGGCCCTACCCCTTTCCCCAAGTCAGAGCTTCTTAATCTTTTAGTGTGTCATGGACCCCTTTGGAGTCTAGTGCAACATATGGACCTCTTCTCAGAATAATGTTTTTAGGTACATAAAATACATAAGATGACCAAAGAAACCAATTATATTGAAATAGTTACAAAAACATTTTTGAAAAAAGTTCATAGACAGTGGGTTTAGAATTTCTGACTTCAGTGGAACTGTCTGAATTTGGAAATCAGATAACCTGGTCTCAAATGCCATCTCTGCTATCTAGTACTCATGTGACCTTGGAAAAATCATTTTATTTCCATGGGCCTCAATCTCCCCATTTGTCAAATGAGAAGGTTGGACTAGTCTATTAAGTTTTAAAATTTTATTTTAAAATGTAAAAGCTCAAGGGCCATATAGGGGTATGCTAGCCTCTGAACTAGATGATCTCCAAGGTTCCTTTCAGCTCTAAATCTATGGTCCTATGTGAGACACATGATCCAGTCGAAAGAGTCCTGAGTTTGAATCCTGGTTATACTACTTCCTATCTCTGACAGGGGACAAGTTAGTTCATCTATCTAGGACTGAGTCTCCTCACCTAAAAAGATATGGATTCGACTAAATGACTTCTGTGTTCCATTCCAGCTCCAGGTTTCCCTTCTTTAAGTAATTCCCCACATTTTGAATATTTCCTTCTTCTCTTCCCCAAATCCAGACTATTCTGTTCTTTGTCCTACTCCCTCCTGGCAATTTGGATGAAACTAAATCTGGATAATGCGCAACCTCTCACAAGTGATGCATTTGCATCTTAACTGAAGTCTTCTGGAGATGAAGTGCCTTAACTAGCAAAGGTCACCCTAAGGGGAAATTTGGACACTTTGGCCAATGAGGGAGATATTTGAGGGTAGGGGAACTTTGAGGCTCCCTTCAAATCCCCAGATATAGGTGCTACTTCAGCCACAGTAAGACTAGCCCTGCCTATATCAATCCTGTGTTCACAGTGGAGGATGGAGAAGATTACTGGGCTCTACACACACACACACACACACACACACACACACACACACACCTACCTCTCTATAAATACCTTCACTTGTCAGCTTAAGCCAGGAGAAAACAGTTTCCACCCAAACCTGAAAGATTTACTCCTCACCCATCAGACTGTGTCTGATCAGTCTGCCTTAACTTCTGTATAGTGGCAGTATTTGCCTTCTGGCCCCATCCATCCATCCTGCTGCACTGAACTAGTGTCAGAATGATGGCAGAAAGGAATGCTGCTGAGAGAAAGAGAGACAGACAGAGATAAAAGGAAATGATAAAGAAATCACACTTAGCCTCTGACCATTGAATCCCTCTATACAAGTCTGACATGTCAAAAAATTAGCTAAAACTCGGGGCATTTGGGGAGAATCCACATAGCCTCATAAAATGTTCAGCCTGGAAACCCTCTGATCTAGTAGTTCTTAACTATTTTTTGTCGCCTGGACTCTGACAGTTTCAGGTAATCTATGGACCCCTTCTCACAATAATGATTTTTAACGCATAAAGGATATAGATTACAAAGAAGATCAAGTGTATTGAAATATGTTAAATCACTATTAAATTTTAATTAATTTATTAAATTGAATCTAATCATTAAAATTTTATTTTAAATGATTTTATCTTTAATTTTTGAAAATTACTGTTGTTTTATTTATTAAAAATGATTAAAATGTTTCAAAAAACAAGTTCATGCACCTCAAATTAAGAACTTCTAGCCAAATCTAATGAGAAAAATGGAAGACCAGAGAAGGAAATGAACCTGACTCTAGTCACACAGTTAGTTAGCCAGGGGTAAAGCTTGGGCCTAGAATTCAGGTGTCCTGACTCCCAGTCCAGGGAGGGTCTTTCCACTAGTCAAGTTAAGAGGATTTTATTAAGTGCCTACTATGTGCCAGGCACTGTACGAAGAAAGGGAAATAATAATTCTTGCTCTCAAGGAGCTTGAAGGCTAATGGGAGGGGTGGGGGGCACCATGCAAACAAATACTGCTTCTCTTATACTTTATGGAGGGGAAAAAGGGATTGGGAGAATAAAAGAGGACAAAGACTTGTTCCCTTGTTCTCTAAGCCTCCCAGTTGACCATGTTCAAATTTTAACTGGGGTCTTAACTAGATGGAGTAGTGCTAAGCAGCCAGAGCCACTCCACTCCTAGAATCTATTCCGGGCTTTTCCTCTGTCTTTCAGAAAGTACTTGCATCTCCCAGACCTGTAGAAGGGAGCTAGGTCCACACATCCTTAGTATGTGTAAAGCCTCCCTCACCTTGACAGCCATGACAGGCTTCCCAAGATCCCTCTCAGAGAGGGGTTTCTCTCACTTGCCTGGACTCCAGATGATGGCATTTCTACCAAACTCCCTCTTGGACAATGGTTGGTCCACTGAACAAGCTCAGGGGAGGTGGAATATGGGCAAGGGCAACCCATGCAACCTGTCTCTGGGCCTGTTATTGTTGTTTGTCCTTCATTCTCAAAGAGGACTGTGACATCAGGAAGGTGATGCCATGACTTGTAAGTGAATTGGACTTAAGTGAGGAAGGGTGTGCAAAGTCACCAGCCTCACTTACTCCTCCAGAACCATCTGGGTCCAGTGGCCGGATATAGATCAGGAGGACTGGAGATGGCCCCCTCTGTGTCTGTAGATCAGGGACTGAGATTCCACCCTCCTTCTCTGCCCAAGGGAGGATCTGTCAATCAATAAATCAATCACAAGCATTTATTAAGCACCTATTGTGCACCAAGCACGATGCAAGGTACTAGGGATACAAATACAAAGAATGAAACTGTCCCTCCTTGAATTGAGGCTGCTAGGTGGTGTTAGACTTAGGATCAGGAAGGCCTGAATTAGAATCCTCCCTCAACACTTACTAGCTCTATGACTCTGAGCAAATCACTTAACCTCTCTCAGCCTCAGTTTCCTCATCTGCAGAATGGAAGTTATAATAATAGTTCCTATGTCACAAGAACGTTGTGTAGATCTATTGTCAGTGCAGCTCTCACACCAGTTACCTATTAGTCCAGGTTCAGCATTGGGACAAAATGAGGCACTTAGAAGACATGGAACACTTAACAAAGCAGACTAGGTTTAACCTAACACAGGAAGAATATGCCACAAGGACCCACTGGCACTTAGCTCATCTCAACACAATCCCCCTCTTCTCCCTCAAGGAATGCCTCTGCTCAGTATGATATCAGGATTTGGCAAGTCATGATCTTCCGCCAAGTCTGAAAGATCCAGATTCCACATAGAGGGGCTTTTCAATGCCCCTACGTCAGTGGTGCCAAACTCAAATAGAAACAGGGCCACTAAACCGTCCGATATACAAGTTGCATATTGACTAAGAAAAACCACAAAATAATATCATCCGTGTGTTTTTATTTATTTTGTTAAATCTTTCCAAATTACATTTTCATTTGGTTCCTGACCCAGTCTGGGAGTATAGCGCACACCTGCTTTAAATGACCAAGAAACTACATTAGTGAGCTAGGGTCACTTGGGTTCCAGGGGCAGCTTTGTCCTGGGTCTACTCCATCTTGGCTGATGGGGTGGGGAAGGAAGCAGTGTCTTAGAAGTGGAGGCCAATCAGGTCCCATGGACAACCTTATCCTATCACAGGGTCAAATGAGCTCATGTGAGGTTGGCTTTGCAAACTTTAAGGCGCTACATAAATGCTCTAAGTAGGTTCTGTGATACTGATTGAAATTTTCCCACTGTGTGTGGAAGAAGAAGAAGGATTTTTTAATAGGCTGAGGGAAAAAACAAAGTCAGTGAGTGGAAACAGGTCATGCAGCTGAAAGACCTCAAAGCAGGGTCAGACCCAGGATGAACCAAAGAAGGTCCAGGGTCAAGTTGCAAGAGTTTGAGACTAGAATAGACGGAAGGCAATAAAGCTTGGTGAAGAGTCTCCAAGTCCTCAGCATTCAGTGTGCATATTTTCATACCTGACCATGAAGACCTCCAAGGTATCTTCCAGCTCTATAGCGATGATCCTATGATCTTGGATAGACAGTCCTGCTGCCCCATTTCTGAGTTTGTCTGAGCTGGACAGCTCCAACCCTACCTTCATTGCTCTCTTTTGGTGGGGACAGGGAAGGGCAGATGATTCTGTGAGTTTTGTACTATTCCATCCCGTATTTCAGAATTTCTCATTGACTTCTGGCCTCTTTTTTTAAAAAAATCTTTCAAATAGAGAAATCATTAAAAGGGAAAATAGCACACCATTCCTGCTCACAAAATCAGAGTGTGTATGGGTTTCACAAGAGGTTAAATGACTGAGATGGAGGGGGGTGGTGTTTCCTAGCATACATAAAGTACTCTGATTTCAATTCAATTCAGCAAGCATTTATTGAAAACCTACTATATGCCAGGCACTGTCCCAGGTGCTAGGGATCAAAGACAAAAGTATGAAAGGATCCAAGCCCTTACATTCTATTGGGGCTGCATCATTTCCTCCTGGCAAAGACGTAACCTATCAATAACTTTTAGTCTTCTCTAATTATCTGAGGCTAGGAGATCAGATGAATGATACTTTCTTACTGTTAATTTCTCTCAGTCTCAGAAAATTTCACTGACCTTCCTGGAACAGGGGCATGGACCCGTTCTATACATAATGGAAAGACTATCCCTTTTTTTCTCTGCTGTGGATTTAACCTTAATGTCCCAGGTCTCCAGACAGGAGAATGGAGACTCCAAATTAGGTTGTGGTGAGTCAGGCAGTTTGAATGTGATCTCAGATTAATTTGCATAATGGCCACCTGGCAGTGTGTGCTGGGAGAAATCATGGTGCCTTGACACCTGAACCTAAAAGAGATAGAGTGATTTACTGTTAGCTAGAGAGGCATGATGGAACAGTTGGAGTTTCTTCACCATGACTTTGGGGGCAAGGCACTTGTGTTATAGTCTAACCAGGCAGTCCTGAAGTTTAAGGCAGACCCCCTTCAGTGAGAATACTTTTCTGTGTGTATTGGTTAGTCCTCTATTATTAGGAAGTCTTTTAGGTATTCTAAGACCTTGGAGGAATTAATGCATAAAGAGGAAATAAATACCTTTGGATGAATAGGGAAAGGACTAAGAATGGACCTAGGACAAAAAAAAATCTTGACAGTTCTATCCCCTTAAAATGCCTTGTATCATCCCCTCTCTCCATTCCAACAGCCCCTGCCCCTTTTGTTCAGGCCCTCATCACCTCTCTTGCACTATTAGAACAGGCTTCTAATTGTACTCTCTCTTAGATTCATCTTTCCTGTCTCCAAGACATCCTATACCCAACTGCCAAAATAACAATCTTCCTAAAGTACATGTCTAATTATGTCACTCCTTTCCTTTTGAACCTTCAGTGGCTCCCTAGTGCTTTTAGGACAAAAACCTTAAACTTGGTCTTTAAAAGCCCTTTGCAATCTGGCTCCAATATATCTTTCCAGACTTATTTCACATTACTTCCCTTCATGTCTGCTTAAGTTCAGCCAAACTAGCCTACAAGCTATTCCCCAAACTTAGGGAAACAATTATCTACCACCTCCATGCCTTTTAATAGGCTAGCTTCCTCCTGCTCCCACAATACCTAGAATGCACTCCCACCTCAGCTCCATCTCCTAAATTCCTGGTTTTCTTTGAGGCTTCACTTATGTGCTACTTTCTACCATAAGCCCTTCCTGAGTGCCCTATTCATCAGCAATTTCTCCTTCCTTAAATAATTATGTATAGATTTTTCCATTTACCTGTTTTATCCCCCAAGTAAACTTTAAACCCCTTGAGGTCAGGAACTGCTTTTCTTTTTTCATTGTATCCCAGGCATCTTGTACAATAACTTGTAAATCCTTATTTGATTGTTTTGGGTACCCCAAACAGAAGGTTCTCTAATTAATATCATTAATGTTAACTTCTGTCTGTACCATTCGAGAATGTAATAAATGCTCTACCTGTGAGATTTCAAATTGTCTACTTACTTCTCTCCCACCCTCTACTTCCATGGAGGGTTCCCTGAACAATGACGCAGTCTAAGCCATTTTAAGATACACATACTACGAGGAAGTTTCAGGGTACGTACTGTCAATCACGGTCACCCACATCAGTCACCCTGTACATCTCTTCCCAAAAATAGCCTAGGAAGAACACAAAAAAGTCAGTGAGGTAAGTACTAGTTCACAGATTATCTACCAAATCCAGTTTTTCATAGTATTTAGGGCTGGAAAAGAAGAGAATCTAGCCCACAATGGGGCAGTTACATGGTGCTGTGGATGGAGCACTGAGCCTGCAAACAGGAAGACTCATCTTCATAAGTTCAAATGTGGTCTCAGACCAGACTAGCTGAGTGACCCTGCATGAGTCACTTAATCCTGTTTGCCTCAGATTCTCATCTGTAAAATGAGCTAGAGAATGAAATGGCAAACTACTCCAGTATCTTTGCCAGGAAAACCCCAACTGGGGTCATGAAGAGTCAGATACAACTGAAACAACTTAATAACAACAAAAGTCCACTTTATTCATTTTATAGTTGAGGGAAATTGAGACCCAAAGAGGAGAAATAATTGGTCCATGGTCATACAAGTAATAAGTTGCAGAATCAGGATTTGAACCTAAGTCAGTCAATCAGCTAGCATTTATTAAGTGCCTACTATAAGCCAGGTATTTTGCTAAGTTCTGGGGATACAAAGAAAGGCGTGGGGAAGTCCTAGATGTGAAAAACAGGGCCCTTTTCACTACGTCATATTGCATTTGTCCTCCTCCTCTTCTTCCCTCTCTTCTTCCTCCCCCTCCTCTTCTCCCTCTTTCTTCTCTTCCTCCTCCAAACACATCTGTGTCATCCTACCATTATCCCCTCTTCATCCTTCATCCAACCCCAATAAGAAAAACAATTCTCATTTCTATGGCACTTTAAGGTTGGGGGGTGGGGTGGAATGATTCCCTTACAGCTACGCTGTGAAGCAGAGGGTGAAACTGAGGCTAATAGAGGTTGAGTTTCTTATTCAGTTTAACACAATGCTCGCTCAGGCTTTTATGCTTTCTCTCCGCATCACTTCCTTGTTCCACCCTTGCTTCCAACCCCAGTCAAAACTGAAGCCTTCTCCCTAAGCAGCCTTGGTCCATGAAGAAGAAAGGTCTTTTCTGAATAATCACTCTATCTCAGGCCAGACACTACCCAGAAAAGTCCCCCACATACTAAGGTGTAAAAATCTCCTGGTGTCCTACTCATGTCTGTAAACTAGCATTTCTTTTTGCTTAAACATATGTCTGGTCTGTTGGAAGCCAACTCGATGGAAGATGCGAGGTAGGGGTCTGGTGGAGTAGTGAGAGGATGAATTTTGAAATCTGAAAAGAAAGGGAGGTGGTTTGCAACATTGGAAGAAAGATGGTTTCTTTGGCCATCTCTAGGAGTCATGGCAACTGGCTTCATGGTCTTGGGTTAGATGACATGGAATAGTGGAAGGGGTACTGTCTCTGAAGTCAGAATCTCACCTTTGGTGATTACTCTCTGTCCAAGGTGAGGCTGGGGCAGCGTTTGTTGGCGTTGCATGACCTGAGGAGATGCGCAGCGCAAAGTGCTCATGCTTTGGGTTTAGAACCAAGGCTGCAGTGAAATTGCTGGATGCAAGATGGGCAAGCGCTGCTAGAAACACCTCGGATTCATTACTTGTTTGATTTTTAATTAATTTTTTGTCATTGGGTGCTCAGAAACCTTTTATTATTGCCAAATTTTTCACGACTCCATATGGGGTTGCGACCCACAGTTTAAGAAGCGTGAGACTAGACAACCTTCCCTTCCATCTCAACATTTAATATCCTATGCTTGAGGTGTTCAGTCTTTTTAAGTCTTTCCTAATAGTCCTCTCTGCCCTCCAACCAAGATCAAAGCATTTTGTTTTCTGAGCCCCAGGTTCTCTAAGCCAGAGGTGTCAAACATGCAGATGCATGCCCCCACAACACTCCTGAGCATGGCCAGAGCCAGATCAAAGTGTAATTCCTCTCTGATTTTAATATTCTGATATATTAACAAAAAATAAGTATGTATGATTTTCTAAGTCAATATGTTGTCCACAGGGATCCTTGTCCACGGTTTAGTGGACTCTGTTTCTATTTGACTTTGACACCACTGCTTTAAATAATTTCTTTTTCCTTTTATCTTTGCCCCCATCCCTAGTCACCAGCTAGCATAGATGGCATAGATATTTTCTATCAATTAATTTTTTAAAAATTTATTTTTAATGTATAGAATAAAACAAGCATTTCCATAATATATTTTTAAAAAGGTGATTGCACATGAAACTTTAAATCTATTATGTACAACTTGCTTTATCTTTTAAATACATAGTAAAGTTATCATGTAAATTTCTTTTTTTCCACCTTTTTTTCTTCTTCCCTCCCCCACCCCAGAGATGACTACCATTAGACACAAATAGGTATATATATATATATATGTAAAATTATTCTATTCATGCTTCTATTTATCAGTTCTTTCTCTGGATACAGATAGCATCTTTCTTCATATGTCTGTTATAGTTAATTTGGGTATTTATAATTAAATCATTAGACGGGAAGTTCCAAGAAGGCTAAGATGGTATCTACCTTATCTAAACTTTACACATCCTGCCCCTACCCTGCATTGTGCTCTGTACACAGAAGGTATGCTTAATTATGTAATAAAGGTTTGTTGAATTGAATTATAAATTATTATCCCCAGATCACACTTTTGCATTTGATAAGTAGGGAGAGGGGTACAAAACAATCCACAATAAATTGAGAGATTAGCATTTTTTTCATAGAAATTCAAGTCTTCGCTCGAACTAAAGGAGATAAACTAAAGAGGCCAGAAGTCCTTCTAACCATAGGAGCTCCCCATAAACAGCAGGTTAGGGCTCAGCTGGTGGGACACAAAGAGTTCTCATAAGCACTGAATTTGGACTCAGGAGTTTTGGATTCAATGCCTGGCTCCAACACTGACTTACCAGTTTTGTGATATTTGCAAGTAAATTAACCTCTTTAACACTCAGTTTTCTAATCTGTAAAACAGGGACAAAAATTGGCTTCTTGCAAAGCTCAATAGAGATAATGGTGAGTTTTTAAATGTTGTACTCATTTTAAACTCAAATACAAAATGGGAGGAAAAAGAACACAAACAGAAGATTCAATATAAAACCATGAATTTCCATTTCAGACTGCTTACTTTTTTAAAAACCACTATGTAATAAATACTACACATTGTTTTCAAAGCTACCCAGTAAGTTTTCTTTTGTTCTCTGCTGCACACTTTTTTTCTCCTTCCCTCCTAACCCTGACCTGGAGAAGATTACATACACAAATAGGTATAAACACATACATATATATTTACATTATATATATATATATATATATATATATATATATATGAAACCATACTGTACATACTTCTAATTAGGAGCTCTTTCTCTGGAAGTGAATAGCATCTTCCTTCATAGGACCAAGTCTTTCCATGTTTTTCTTTTACGGGATATTTTTAAAAGATTAAAATTATTTTAAATGGGGCAGGGGGAGGGAGGTATTTTTATTTATTGTTCTAATAGTACTTATTTAAGCTCTTTGGTAGGGTCTATGAGAGGGAAGGGGGACAGTTATCTTTGTATCTCTAACATCTTAACATGGTATGAAGTACTAGGTGATTAATAAATGCTAGTTGAATTATATTGAATTGAAATCAGAAGAGGCAGCCATGGTGTAGTAAATGCTGCTCAAGTCCAGTCTCTGACATATATTGGCTATGTGAGAAGCATGTGGGCAAGTCACTCAACCTTCTTAGACCTCAGTTTCCTCATCAGTAAACTGAAGGGATTAGATTAGATGTTCTCTGAGGTCTTTTCCAGTTCTAGATCTATAACCCCCCAAGAAACTTCCTCCTGATATCTGTCTTCAGAAAAACAAAAATAGTAATGCGTTGGTGGGGGCTGTGAATTGGTCCAGCCATTCTGGAAGTCAACGTGGAACTATGTCCAAAAAGTCACTAAGAATACCATCATACTAGGCCTCTTTCCCAAAGAGATCAAAGAAAAGGATAAATACATAAAAATATTTCTAGAAGCTCTTGTAATGGCAAAGAACTGGAAAATAAGAGTTGCCTATCAAGTGGACAATTATGGTATGTGAATGCAGGGGAATACTAGAAGTGACTAAGGGAATGGTTTCCAAGAATCCTGGGAAGACCTGTATGAACTGATGCAGAGCAAAGTGAATAGAACACTAAGGAAAATTTATACAATAACAACATTGCAAAGACAAACAACTCTGGAAGATTTAAGAACTCCAATCAGGGCAGTGACCAGCTATGGTTCTAGAGGACCAGTGATAGAGTACACTGTCCACCTTGGGACAAAGGGGTAATGGATTTAATAATGGATTCAAGATGCAGAATGAGACACATAGCTCGGATGTGACCCATGTGGGGATTTATTTTGTTTAATTATGCATATTTGTTTTGAAGGTTTTCTTTTTTTTTCTTTTTTGATTGGGGGGGGTAAAGGTTCTTATTTATTAGAACAATTTTTTTAAAAAATGGCATAATTCAAATAGATAAATAGATTAGTTATATAGATAAATGTATAATTGGAGAGACACAGAGAGAGAAAGATGAAGGGATGAAAGGTCTCTTCCTCACCCAACAGGCACCTTAGAGAACTTCTGGTTCCTTTCATCAACCTGGGTTAATGACAGCCCCTGAACACTAATTAAAGGAACCGCTGTGGAATAGAAAGAGCAGTTCACCTCTAGTCGGAAGACCTGGGTTCAAATCTCAGGGCTGCTGGTCCCTGTCTAGGCAAGTCCTTTTATCTCTGAGCCTCAGTTTCCTTATCCACAAAATAAGTAGCTTGGACTATATGCCCTAAAGCTCTTGTTCCGCTCTTCCCCACCCGCCGCCCACGCACTGAGTTGCACCGCCCCCCCCCCCCACCTGGCAGTAGAGCTCCCCACCAGGCTGAGCCCACCCACCGCCTTGGCATCCCCCGCCTCGGTGCTGAGTTATAAATTAAAATTCCATTTCATTAAAGCCGGTGAGTAATCAATCCCAGCTCTCCTCGCTAACGATGTTGGGCAGGGGGATTCTGCTTTCCTCCCACGGCTGTAATTCAATCGGCCTCGCCGGCTCTCGTTCGCAAACTGCTAGAGCTGCACTTTCCGCCCAAATTTATGGCGCTGGCAACGTCTGGGGTTTGAGTTACAGCTGCAGGTTTGATCGGGGACTGCATTATTCTGCATCTAATCCTTGCACCGTGACAGCGCCGGGAGGGGATCGGGGAGGGGTGTCGGGAAGAGTCTTGTGGCTTTAGCCAAGCCGATCCTTGTTTATCAGGCTCTGGGCTGGGGCCGGAAGCGAAGAGCCGTCCCCTGGGCCGGCCGTTCACAGCCACACACCAGGACACCAGGCTCTTCGGGAGTGCCACCTGGCCGCGGATGCCTCTCCACTCGGGAGCTTCTGGAGGCAAGGAAGACGTCAGACTCCCAGATGTTCACCTCAGCCAACACCTGCACCATCTGAGACCTTACACCATTCCCTGGGAACCCTGGAGCTATGAGCTAGACTGCCCCTCCTCTCCTCCCTTTCCTGGCCTGTCGGCTCTGGGGGGACTTGGGGTTTGCATGGCACTTATGACAGGGAAGGCCTTCAAGCAAAAGGTGGTTAGGGAGAAAAGGAAGAGCCATGATAGAGGAGGGGGAGCAGGCACATCTGTCTTCCAGTGAGCCAAGCATCTGTCTTTACAAACCCCATCGTTCCCAAATTGGCGTAGTGTTTGTATGCACATATGTACATATGTGTAAATGTATGTGTACATGCACATATATGTACCTATAATGCACTACGTATGTATAAGAAGCAGACATTTTTTCCTTCCTTAGATTTTCTAAATTCACTTTGTTGGTATCCCTACTTTGTCCCCATCACATTCTACCTTGCTCTCTCTACACACACACATACACACGCACACGCACACGCGCACACGCACACACATAGATATTTATACATCAATTGATCAACCAACATTTCTTAAGCACCTTTTGTGTGCCAGACATACAGACAGTATGCTGGGGATACAAAGACAAAAAAAATCCCCATTCTCAAAGAACTTGCATGCATACACACATATATAGTATATGGTTGTATACAAATGACTATAAGTGTGCAAAGGAATACATATACATAAATAAATACATGATATTAGCTAACATTGATATATCACCTACTATGTGGTCGGCCCGCAGCTAGACGTCCCAGTAGATAGAGTGCCAGGCCTGAAGTCAGGAAGGTCATCTTTCTGAGTTCACGTCTGACCTCAGACATTACCTACTAGCTATGTGACCGTGGGCAAACCCTTTTTCCCTCAGTTTCTTCACTTGTAAATTGAGCTGGAGAAGGAAATGACAAACTACTCCAGTATCTCTACCAAAAAAAAAAAAACAAATGAGGCCACAAAGAGTCTGTCATGACTAAAAAACAACAACAAATGTACCAGGCAGTGTGCTAAGAACGTTACAAATGTTATTTCATTTTTATACTCACAACAATTCTGGGAGAGAGGTGCTATTATTATCCCCATTTTACTATCAAGGAGACCAAGAAAGAGGAGAAGTTAAGTGACTTGCCCAAGGTCACAAAGGAAGTTAGTGTCTGAATGCTGATTGGAGCTCCGGTCTTCCTAACTCCAGGCCCAGTGCTCTATCTACTGCACCACCTGGCTGCCATGTACATATATTCATGTGTGCATGCATAGATGCATACATACAGGCTTAGTACATTTGATAGAGATCTTGAAGTATTACTGTAGGTACACATATACATAAATGTAAACGTGTATGTGTGTGAGTGACTTTAGGAATATATGGGACTGGACCTATGATTTTATTAATATAGTGAACTCCCCTGTGAGGAAACAATCAATGTAGATCTGTAATTGCTCTCCAGCTTTTAGCCTTACAGTCATCTAGGGCCCTAAGATGTAAAATGAATTTCCCAGGACCCTCAGCCAGCAAGTGTCAGAGTTGGGACTTGAATCTAGGTCTTTCTGACTTGGAAGATAGAAAGATAGATAGATAGATAGATAAATAGATAGATAGATGATAGATAGATATAAAGACAGGCAGATATCGATAGATGTAGATAGGTAGGTAGGTAGATAGATAAATGGATAGATAGAAAGACAGGCAGGTATCAATAGATGTAGATAGATAGATAGATAGATAGATAGACAGATATAGAGAAAGACAGGGAGATATTGATAGATGTAGATAGATATAAAGATGTATATATCAATAGACACAGATGTAGATAGATAGACAGATAGAAAGATACATATAGGGAAAGACAGGCAGATATCGATAGACAGACGTAGATAGATAAATATAGAGATAGATATGTCTTGTGTACATATACATATATTCATACACAAAGACAGCATACACACCCACGGAGACATATGACTCTCAGTAAATAATGAGATTTATAGATGTATATACAATCATTTCCAATCTCTTGTGTTTTTGTGCTTTGTTGGTTTTAGCTTTCATGTTCATTTCCCTTATTTTATTTTATACTCATGGTTCTATTTTTGATTACCTGTATTTATCAGTGCAGATCAAAATAAAATTTATACTTTTAAAAGAAGCATGACTACAAAAGAATGTAAATGATCTTTTAACCAACATGCCAGAATTTATCCATCCAAATGAGTGTTGTCCCTTCCAAGAAGTCCCCTTGGGAGGTCAGCCTCTTAATCCAGCAATGATACCCTTGATAAGAACATACTTGGTATTCTTCTTTTGGAGTGCCATTCGGAGCTCATGATACATACTCTTTAATATCCTAATTCGTTGCTAATCTTTCTACCTTTGTACAGAAATGGAGTTAAACTATATGATCAGAAAGTGGGTATAGGGCACTGGACTTGAAAATTGTGAGACCTGGATTCGAATCCTGCCTCACATACGTACTAGCTGCATGACCCTGGTCAAGTCACTTAATACATCCGGGCCTCAATTTTCTCAGTTTCCTGATTTGTAAAATGAAGTGGTTGGACTTCATGATTTCTAAGGTCCTATCTAAAGCTAGATCTACAAGGCTATAAGATACCTCCCTCCCCAGGTACTGTCACTTAAGAGAACTCTCCATCACCTAAAGTAACCTGGGTTGAAGATACAGCTACTAAAACACCTACAGAATCAAAAGACTAGCTATGTGACCTTGGGCAAATGAGTCACTTATGAGTCTCAGTTTACTCACCTGTAAAATTCAAGTGATAAAATCTGCCCTACCCCCTTCACAGGATTTCTGTAAGGATCAAATGAGTTAATGTATGCAAAGTTCTTTGTAGATTAGAATGCTGTAGAAATGGAAGCTATTTCTTATGATAATCTCCAAGGTCTCTTCCAGCTCTAATGTTCTGTGATTCTGTGATTGATTTTTTGGAAACAGCCAAAAGTCATTTGGAACCGAGTCAGAGGGAAAAAGTGGGTGATCAAACTAGGCCATACCGTGCTAGGCCCAAAATGAGGCAACTAAAAAGAGGAATGAGATGGAGTTTCTTGTGTGAGACTATATAGCCTTTAAAGGTTTTCCTTGGAGAAGCTGTACCATGAGTCAATCTTTCTGCATAGACCACTCTGGGGAAGAACATTGTGGCAGAAATAAAAAACTGATTTATTAATCCATCAATAAGCATTTATTAAGCACTTGCTGTTATCTCTTCACATTGCAACTTTCCCCATTTCCGTTTTGATATATCGTGGGTCAGCATAAGATATTAAATGGGAATTTGGGGGGTGTTTTGCAGGAGCCACAGAAAACACACAAAGGCCAGGAGACAACAGAGAAAAAGTTTAGAAACTCAGAAATACATGAAGTATTATTTTTATCAACATATTTTATCTTTTAATACCATAATAATTCAGACTTCTTTCCTGGTATGAAGGGAGGGCCAAACAATTTTTTGTAGATCTTCCAGATTGCAGGGGCACAGCACCCCAACCCCCAGGATGTGGGAGGGATAACTGTACTATGTGCCAAGCACTAAGCTAAATGCTTGAGACACAAAAAGAGGCAAAAGACTATCCCTGGCCTCAAGGAGCTTATAATCTAACAAAGGAGATAACATGCAAATGAATACATACTGAGCAAGCTATATATGGGACAAATAAAAAAATAATTAACTGAGGGAAGGTCCTGGAACTCAGAGTGATTGGGGAAGGCTTCCTGTAGAAGATGGGATTTCAGCTGGGGCTTAAAGGAAACCAGGAAGGTCAGTGGAGTAGAGGAGAGAGAATTCCAAGCATGGGGGACAGTTAGAAAGAATTCCCAGACTGAAAGATGGAGTGTCTTGGAATAGCCAAGAGGCCAGTGTACCTGGTTTGAAGACTATTGTCCAGGAGTAAGGTGTAAGAAGACTGGAAAGGTAAGGAGGAGGGAGCTTTGAACATCAAGCAGAGAATTTTGTATTTGCTTCTGGACATGATAGTGAGCCACCAGAGTTTATTGATTTGGGGGTTGTGGGTTGGGGTACATTACTGGACCTGTGCTTTAGAAAAATCACTTCAGTAGCTGAATAAAGGATGGACTGGAGTAGAGATAGACTTGAGACACATAGACCCACCAGCAGACTAATGCAATAGTCAGGCATGAAGTGAGAAGGGCCTGCACTAGAGTGGTGGCAGTGTCAGAGGAGACAAGGGGAAGTATTTCAGATATGTTGCAAAGGTGAAATCAACAGGCCTTGGCAAGAGCTTGGATATGGATGGTGAGAGATGATCAGGAATCTAGGAGGAATGGGGAATGCAGGGTTCCCAGCTCACCTCCAGAATCTCATGCCTTTGTTGATCTTCCATCAAACTTAGTACTTTTCTCCTTCTTGGCAGGCTAACTCATATTCATTTATATAGGACTTTTAAGATTTGTGAAGCATTTTATTTATTTACTTTACTTTTTTACTTATTTATTTTAATTATCTCATTTGATCCTCCATCTATTTGATCCCTGTAAGGCAGGGATGATGATGATGATGATGATGATGATGATGATGATGATGATGATTCCCATATTACAGACGAGAAAACTGAGGCTCAGAGAGGCTGCCCAGGGTTACAGAATTAATCAGTGCCTAAGAAAGGAATTAAAGCTAGATTTTCCTGACACCAAGTCTAGCTTTCCCTCCACTCAAGCTGCAAGTCAAGCATTCGGTTCATAAATGCCACACTTCCTCTCACCAGGAGAATAAACCTACTCAGAGGTAAAATCAGGTCTCATCTACATTACAGAAGGAGTCCTTCACTTTCCAAAGACTCCCTTCCAGGTTCCTATAAATAAGTCAGTATCTTTTTGAGTCAGGAAGACCTGGGCTCCAGTCAGCCTTCAGACGCTAACCACCTTTGTGACCCTGGCAAGTCACTTAACTTCTCTGTCTTGGTTTCCTTGATAGTAAAATGGGGATAAATAATAGCACCTCTCTCCCAGAGTTGTGGTGAGTATAAAAATGACAGTTTAAAAAAAACTTTCTTGAACCCTCTATTCAACATGAAAGGAAATGAATTCTAGAGTTTGTCACGCACATGTGCATAAGAAATAAAATAAAGAGATTAAATCAACAGGATAATAGAATTATTTGCCAATTGTTCCATTCCCCTTTTGATAAGCTTCTTCTATTCCCCGGGATGCAGATACACAAGATGGGGAACCCCTCAAATAGAAGTTTCTCTAATACATGAAAGTACTTATAAATCATTGACATTCTCAGAGAGGCAGCTAGGTGGTGCAGTGGGCAGAGAACCAGGCCTGGAGTTAGGAAGACTCATCTTCCCGAGTTCAAATCTGGCCTCAGATATTTTCTAGCTGTGTGACCCTGGGCAAGTCACTTAACCCTGTTTGCCTCAGTTTCCTCATCTGTAAAATGAGCTGGAGAAGGAAATGGCAAACCACTCCACTATCTTTGCCAAGAAAACCCCAAATGGGATCATGAAGAATCAGACATGACTGACACAACTGAACAAAACTGTCAGAGTGGGAAAGGTTTATTATAAAATGTACCTCAAGGCATCATCTTCTGTATGAAGCCTTTCCCCATCTCCATCTATTACTAGTGTTCCCTCTCCCCTCTAATTCCTTGCAAATGCAAACTAGCTTGCATTTATTTATTTCAATTCTGTATATACTTTTGTATATACGTGTTGCCTTTTCCATTAGAATGTAAGCTCCCTGAGGAAGGGATTGTTTCATTCTTTGCATTTGTATCCCTGGGACTTAGGAAAGGATCTGGAACATAGTGGGCACTTAATAAATACCTGTTGTTTGATTAGAGGCACATCATAGTTACAGCTTCATCAAAAAACATTGATCAAGCACCCATAAAATATGTATGGCATATGCTGTACTGAGTAATGACTCCATAAAGCAGTAGAAACAGCATGTCAATTCTAACACTTACTACCCATATGGCTTCAAAAAAGTAATTTCTGCTCTCTAGGCCTCAGTTTTGTCATAGGTCAAATGAAAGGGGTAGGACTAAGTAGCCTCTAAGGTTCTCTTTGATGCCTATGATCCTTCAGAACGATAATACCCAACATTTGTAAGCTATTTCACAGTTTCCAAAGCATTTTACAAGCACTATTATTATATCTGAACTTCAAAATTGCCATGTGAGATAGGCAGGTTACAGTTCTATTATTATTCTCACTTTATATATAAAGGAGCAGATTGCTTAAGGTGTTTGTCCTGGGCCACAGGGCTTATAAGTGGAAGGCTTGCGTCTTTTGACTCCCGCTCTGATGTTCCTTCACTACCTTAAGTAACATTTTAAAAGTTCAAGAGACATTTCCGGGTAATTAATCATTCTTTCATAACACTAGCACATTATCCATAAAAGGAATGGTCATTTGGTCTTGGATCAGTCATGGCGGTGGGCTCACAGTTTATATGCCCTTGGAAGACTGAGTATTCCTGAGGCTGGCAATCAACTCCAACTGGTTAAAAATTAATGAGAGAATGAATATTATAATGAGAGGTGGACTTATTCCACTGAAGGTCTTGAGACACTGAGGCACTTGGATCACTGAGCACTCATATCTTGGTCAAAGAGACTTATCAATTTCCGTATCACCAGTCTGACAAAAGAGAGAATCCACATTTTCCCAAACCTGCCTGAGTGAACACAAGTGGAAATCCTTTCCATTTGCCTAAACCTAGAATTTCTTTACTGTCTTTGATTAGATCTTAGCTTTCTGGGCTGGGTCTTTGCCCAAGATTCCCCACACTGGTTGATTTCTGGATGAGGAGGTAGAAAAGAGAAAAACTTTGGTCCTAATTCAATAATTAGTTATTAATATGTGAAAGAAGTAATCATTTCTCTCACTTATTCTCTGTCCCTAGTCCCTGGGAGTTTAGTATCTAAGAGACAACACTAACTTAGGTAGGTTCCTCGGCAGTTTTGGCCCCTATAGGAACAGCTGATGAGGAAAGCATTTGATTGAACTAACGTTTCTACACAGGTATTTAGAAGTGCCGGGGAACGAAAGGCCACTGGTGCACATTGAGCTGCTGGATGCAGTCACAGTCCTTGATGGTGACAGGAAATGGTGGTGATGGAACGTTGGGTGAATCAATGGATGGAATTCGGAGAATTAGAAAAGTACTCATTGGGGAAAGATCAATAGAGTTTGAGAGATGCCCTCACTATTTAGCCTGGGGTTACAGAATCATAAACCTTGAGCTAGAAGGGACCTACCCCAATTTTACAGATGTCCCACAGAGGTGGTATAACTTGTTCAAGGTCACACAGATTAAAGGTGGCAAACTGGGATTCGAACCCAGGTCCTTTGCTCTTCCCACTGTTCCACGTTGCCCCCGTTCCATAGTACTATGATTGTAGTGACTGTGGTATGTGAGGTGGTGGTGGGGGCGGAGGGATAGGAGGAGTGCTGCTCATTCAGGGTAAGGAATCAAGTGATAAAGGATTAAACTAAATTGTACCAGCTCAACTTGCCTCCAGCTTGCAGTGGCTAAAGAAGAGTACTTATAGACCCTGGACAACATAACATGACCTCCATCGACACCAGCCTTTCTCTTGCTTCTTTTCTTTGTGAATTGAAATGTATTTTTTTCCTCTCCTAATTAACTCCCTGTCACCCTTCTTGCAGTAAAGCCTGATTTATCTCTGCCTTTCTGCATTCAGGGGATGAGATATTTAATCTCCCCCCATGTGGACTCCAACATACCATCTCAATGAAATACAGATCACTCTTTCTGTTAGCTTCCTGCCAACACTCTTCCATCTTCCTGCTGTCCACCTTCTCTGCGTTTCCCGGGATGTTGTTGCCTTAAATCATACAGTCCCTCTTTTATAATAATATCCTTCTGCCCTTTGGCAACTCCCATCACTAGGGATCTGGGCTCACTCCACAAAAGAGGTACAGATAGTCTGCTTTTATGACCGGGCAAAACAAAGGCACAAGGCAGCTGCCCACAGGCCCTTGCCACTGAGAAGTCAAATCTAGGTTACCTCACAGTTAAAGGACTAACTTACCCGGCCCTGGTTTTCTGCTTGGGCAGAACCAATTATTTTAAGATTTCCTGGTAGAATTTATTGGCTCTAGAATAGCCTGAGCGAAAAGTATAGTTTGAACGGGGCTTGGAAAGACAACCATCAGACTAAAAATATTTCCCTCACCTACCTGCCATGGTACAATAAATCCTTATCATTACATGTTCATTTCCTTAGGTTAAGGCATGATGTTTCCAGGAAGCCCTCCTTTAACTGCAAATATTTTTAAAGGGTAGCAATGAAGTCATTGGTTTTCTTTAACAGAGTACTATGAACTTAGTTGAGGCAGCTAGGTAGCACAGTGGATAGAGCACCCGGCCTAGAATCTTCCGGAGTTAAAATCTGGCCCCAGACACTTACTAGATGTGTGACCCTAGGCAAGTCACTTCACCTTGTTTGCCTCAGTTTCCTCATCTGTAAAAATGAGCTAGAGAAGGATATGGCAAACCACTTCAATATCTCCAAATAGGGTCTCAAAGAGTGGGATTCGACTGAAATGACTGAACAACAACAAACCTACCTACTGAGATTTTTCAATGTCATAAAGGCACGAGACAGAGGACAGATAAGTTTCGATAGGGAAAGTAGAAGAAAGAAAAAGCTAGGGAACATGGGGCTGGTGCTGGAAATCAAGGAGTACCCTAGGATCAGTGGCAAAGAGGGTAAAGTCATAATGGGATAGAGTGTGGGAGAGAAGGGGCAACAAACAGCCCGCTGAAGATAACCCTATCCATTGGAGGCAGCTAGACAGTGCAGTGGTTAGAGGGATGGGCCTGGAGTCAGGAAGACCTGAGTTCAAAGCTCATCTCAGACACTAGCTGTGTGAGCCTGGGTGAGTCAGTTAACTTCAATTTGCCTCAGTTTCCTCATTCCTGGGGATAATAATAGCATCTGCCTCCCAGAGGTGTTGTGAGGATCCAATGAAAAGATATTTGTAAAGAGCTGAGCACAGTACTTGCCGTATAATAAGCACTTAAATGCTTGTTTCATTCCTACCTACCACTACAATGTCTCTCCCATTCATTCCCACTCTCCACCCATGCCACCAACACCTTTGCACCTCACTTTTATAGACTGTTTAGAGCCTGTTGAGTGTACTCCTTCTTAGTATGTACTTTTTAATCTCTTTCATTTTGCAGGCCCATTAGACTTGACCAGAAATATGCACTCACTATAGCATAAAACAATAGAATGAGGAATCCTAAATCATAGACCATCATCCTCCCCCCAACCACCTGCTCTGCTGCCATCCCAGCCCTCATGGTCACTATCAAGGGAGGCAATTCTTATGGAGAACAGAACGGCCCTCTCTACCACTGTCACTGAAGGGGCAGGCAAGCTAACCTAGCTGAAGTATCAAGGCACCGAGAGAGGGAGCTCCGGTCCTGGTGGAGACAGCCCAGGACCCTAAACCCAAGAGCCTTGAGAACAGCAATGCTTCCAGCCCAGTGCCCTCAGCCATCATCCCTGTGGAAAGGCATTCTGGCCATTACTCCTGCAGGTGCTACAGCCACAGGTACTGAAGACTCAGATGAGAAGGTTCTTGGCACTGTCAAGCAGTTCAATATCAGAAACTGATAGGAATTTATCCATGGAAATGACATTAAAAGAGAGACGTTAACCATCTGCTTTGCCTCAATAGCCTAAGGACCAGGGGACCTTTCCATCTGACTTGTAGCTGAAACCTTCTCCCTCATTATCTCCCTCATTAGACTGTGAGTTCCTTTCGAACAGGGACTATCTGACTTTTCTCTGTGTGTTTCTAATGCTTATCATGTATTAAATGCTTAATAAGTATTTCATTTACTCCTTCATAGAATCATAAAGGGAGGAGTGGGCTCAGAGATCACGTAATCCAACTTGCTCATTTTACAGAAGAGGAAACTTTAAAGCTAGAAGAGGTAGAAGTGACTTGCCTAGACACAATGCACCACATTAATGACAGAACTAGGACAAGAATCGAGACCTCCTGACCCTTAGACAGTTGTTCTTTCACATCTTACATTGTAGGTCCTCAAGCAAAGTCTAGATCACTATTTGTTCAAGGTGGTGTTGGGGGTGGAGAGGCACCTAATAAATATTTATTGACTGAGCACAGGTTACATTAGATGGATGTTAAAGTCCCTTTCAACAATGAAAATTCTGTAAATCTGTGATAATTAAGAACTAAATGACCAAAAAGCAAATTAAAAGGCATTTTCCTCATAACAACCCTGCGAGGGAGTGTAACACAGATAATACCTGCTATGCAGATTGTTGGGTGGGAGCCATTGGAGAGCTTCTAGCACTAGCAGGTTCACTCTTAATCCAGGCAGACAGGAAGACAAGAAGACAGGAACAGAGACATGATAAGGGGTTAAATACGCTTACTTTATTCTATTCTTCTTAATGGGGTTTCTGATAATGGGAGCACCAACCCCTACAGGTCCAAGCACACACGCACATTCTCTTTATGTTGATAAGTGCCTACTTGATTTAGACTAACAGACAAAGAAGGCAATTTGCCAGCAACAGCCTCACAAGTTTACATTAACTTTGGCAATATCATGTTGACTTAATGTAGTGCAAGTATTGTAGGTGTTTACCAGCTCAACTCAAATGTTTACATTATCTTAAGATTATAATAGGATGCACAAGCCTGGTGGAGATGTTTACAAGCCCTGAGCCTGGGAACTAGAGATCGTTATGGCCATGGATACTGGGAACTAGTATCTATGATCCTGGGAGCTATTATCTAAAAAAGAATAACAAAAATCCACCTTACGTACACTAAAATCCACCTTACATACAGGGAGGCAAATATTTGTATGACAATCCTCATTTTACAAATGAGAAGACTGAGTCTTAGAGAGACTAAAATCCTTGACTAAAGCCATACAGAAATTCAGGGGCAAAGCTAGATTTCTGATTCTAAATCCATTGTTCTTTTCAGTGGACCATGCCAAAGGCTATTATTTCCACATGCACCTGTCTTCCTCATAATGTTTTATTATTGTTCAATCCTTTCAGACTCTTCTTGACTTCATTTGGGGTTTTCTTGGCAAAGGCACTGGAGTGGTTTGCCATTTCTTTCTCCAGCTCATTTTACAGGTGAAAAAACTCAGGCAAACAGAGTTGAGTGACTTGCCCAGGTTCACACAGCTAGTAAAGCATCTGAGTCTAGATTTGAACTCAAGAAGATAAATCTTCCTGACTCCAGGCCCTAGTGCTCTATCCACTGAGACACTTAGCTCCCCCTGCCCCCCGCCATAATGTTAGAAATCAGTTATGGATCAGTGATTTCATCTGTAGAAGGAACTCTCCAGTAAAGAAACTCCTAGAATGCATTTGGGCACCTTCTCGGCAACTTATCATCCTAAAGAAGGGTCTGGAGCCCTTTGGCATTCTGGTAAAGCCTATGGACCCCTTTCAGAACAATGTTGTTAAATGCTTAAAACAAAATACATCTGGTCACAAAGAAAACCAAATATATTGAAAAATCATTATCAAAATATTTAATAAAAAATTTCACGGACCCCAAGTCAAGAACCCCTGTCAGAGAGAGACCCTCAGGGCACTAAGAGGTTAAGTGACTTGCACAGGGTCACATAGTCTGTATGTGTCAGAGGCAGGACTCAAACCCATGTCTTCCTGACGATATCATACTGCCTCTCCCCATAAAAATAAAAACTGGTAGAATTTTTTCCCCTAGAGACTGAAATTTTGTTTATTGCAAGCACTAAATCTGATTTTGCTTTCTGTGACAGTTAAAGCTAATCTATTTTATGCACTTTTGTTTAATGCTACAGTCTTGTTTATTCCAGATAGCAGCATTTGCTTACTTTTCAGCTGGGGGTGAAGTGAAGGAGTACATAATGACTAGTCTAAGGCACTTGGGGAATGAAGTGTTCTTTGAAAGAACGGAAGAAGTACTCCAAAGGGAAAACAAAGAAGAATCTTAAGAGGCAGAGGAAAATTTTTACCTATATCAAGAGGCTGGAAGACGGGAAAATGTGACAGAGGAAAAGAAGGAAAGGAAAAGGATCATAGATTACTTGTCTCTATGTAATAGGTAGAGGCAGCTAGGTGGCACAGTAGATAGAGTACCAGGCCTGGAGTCAAGAACACTCATCTTCCTGAGTTCCAATCTGGCCTCAGACACTTACTAGCTATGTGATCCTGGGCAAGTCACCTCACCCTGTTTGCCTCAGTTTCCTCATCTGTAAAATGAACTGGAGAAGGAAATGGCAAATGACTCCAGTATCTTTGCCAAGGCAAAGACCCCACTGGGGTCATGAAGTGTTCAGACATGACTGAAAAACTAAACAAGATGTAATAGATATGATATTCCTCCTCTGGAGGGAGGACTTGGGCCCTCTGAAGAGGAAGCAACTTCTTGAATTCCAAGAAACCAAAAAGTGGAAACACAAACGGTACCAGGAAAAATATATATCCAATACTTACTGAGGCTATGGTAGATGACTTTTTTGTTTATTTTCCTATTTCTTTTTTTTAAATAATTTTTATTCTGAATTTAACAAACTGAATAAAATGAGTGTTTCCATATACATAGCAGAAGGGAAAAAAGAGAATTGTGCTGGTAACAGCAGATACCCATTATGTACAACTTGCTTTTCAAGTATTTAATAAGTTTAACCTGTAGCTTTCAAAGCTGTCCTGCTTGTCTGTGCTCCTTTCTGTCTCCTTCTGTTCTTTTCTCATACCTCAATTGACTCTATCTCTCCTCTTTTCCTAGCCTATCCCTATCTCCCTTCACCCTCCCACCCTAATCAGTGGGGGGAGGAGGGGGGAATGAAGAAAACAAAGCTTTTGAATTTAACAAATATTCATAATCAAGCAAAATAAATGTCCACATTGTCTGTTTCTGAGAACGTTTGTCTTCTTTGGTAGCCTGAGTACATCACGTCTCTATCAGGAAGTGAGGATCAAGCAGCAGCCACAGTACTGAGAATCACGCTTGGTCATTGCAGCAATCAGACTTCTCAAATTCTTCAAAGTGGATTTGCTTTATAATATTGTCATCATATAAATTGTTCTCCTGATTTTATTCATTTCCCTTTGCATCTCTTTATATAATTCTTCCTAGGATTCTCTGAAACCATCCAATTTGTCATTTCTCATGGCAAAACAATATTCCATTATGTTTCTGTGGCCTAATTTGTTCATCTATTCTTCATTTGATGGGTACTTCCTGTCTTTCTCTGTCTCTTTCTGCTACTAGAGAGTTACTATAAATATTTTTGTAAATATATTGCTTTTTTCCCTCTTTCTTTGACTCTTTGGTGTATAGAACTAGTAGCGCTATCAACAGTCAGTGGATAGAGTACTGGGCCTGGAGTCAGGAAGACCTGAGTTCAAATCCAGCCTTAGACATTTACTAGCTGTGTTGCCCTGGGCAAGTCACTTAACTCTGCCTCAGTTTCCTCACCTGTAAAATGAGCTGAAGAGGGAAATGGCAAATCACTCCACCTCAAAGTATCTTAGCCAAGAAAACTCCAACTGGGGTAATGAAGAGTCAGCCACATTAAAAGTAATTAACAACAAGTGGTATCCCTGCATCAAAGGATATGCACAGTTTAGAGACATTTTAGATGCACTTCAAACAGCTTTCCAGAATGACTTAATCAATTCATAGGTCAACCAACAATATATCAGCGTGTCTATTTTCTCACAGTCATTAAGTGACTCTCTTTTCCCCAACATTTAGCAGCAAATGCTTCCTAAACGGACAGTTTTATGGTAAGTCATAGTTGTTATCATTTGTCCTTTTTTTTAAAGCAATAACCAAAACAAAATGAAAGCCAGAACATACACGAAGTTTATCTATCTGAAGTAAAAAGTTTTGGGATGAAATGCTGGGGTACAATAGACCTGATCTTGGTCTCAAGGCAAGATAATGAAACATGTCTACTGAAATGGCCCCCAAGATCCTTCCACTTAGTAGTACATTCCACCAGGCATGTGCAGTTAATTTACTGGCTTCTGGGCAGCTACCAATCCCATTACTGTAAGTACCACCAACTAGAACTCAGATTCACAAGGAAAACAGTAGCCCAAGGTTGGAGTTTCTGGAACTCCCTTACGTACGAGATAAGTCTCACTTCCCCACATAGGCTGTGATGTTCCTAAAACTTTTTCCTCTTCGGAACCCACCGTATAATTCAAGCATCCCAAGGCAATGATTAGCCAAGAGAGAAGTAGTTGAACACAGGGTCAGAATTCTTAACTCATTTCTAAGACTTTTGCCTGGGATCTGTGATTCACCCTAGTCTGTATGTTCTCCAAGCTAAGGGGCCCACTCCTCCATACAAATGGCTATTATTTACACAATTATAGTTCCTTGGGAGTTCAAACAAGAGGCCTCAGAGTTTAAGCTTTCAAAGCTAACAAACAGAAAAAAAAACAAATACCACCTCCCCTTCCCACCCCCACCCCCCAAAAAAGGTACCACTAAATCTCTTCATGGGCTAATGCACTCTCCATGTACCAGCTGACTCGACTCTCCTGAGTCAGTTTCCAAACTCTAAAGAAAGCCATATGGGTGAAGTAAACATATTGACCTAAATTCAGGACTTTTGTTCAGTAATTCATACATTAAGGTGCCTTGCATCTATGATGTGGATTAACAGACCAGTATTTGGGGCTAGAATAAAGACTTCTTTTAATTTTTTTCTATTTTTTGGTTGCAGGGGGGAAGACAGGGCAATTGTGGTCAAGTGATTTGCTCAAGGTCACACAGCCAGCAAATGTGTGAAGTGTCTGAGATCAGATTTGAACTCAGGTCCTCCTAGCTCCAGGGCTGGTGTTCTACTCACTGCGCCACCTAGCTGCTCCCAAAAGACTCCTTTTGATGATGAGGTCATATACCTGGGATATGACAAAGAGACTTCCTACTCTCACCATACTTAATGAGTTTTGCCTACTCCTAGTGATTCAACTAAAGGGAATATCTGTAGATGAAACCTAGAAAGCAAAACATTGCTAGAGATGGTGAAGTATGGAGCGAAAAACCAAAGACTTTAGGGGAACAAGTTATTTTTTTTATCGCTGCTATTGCTTGAAGATAAGGGTTTCTGATGAGAAAAAAAGCTTTAAGGAGTGAACAGCTGGTTAAGAAGATAATACCTGAGAATAAGATTTGGATTCCTGGAATACGGTTTTAAGTTCAAAAATGTCAGGCTCTTGGCCAAGCACCTAACCAGGGCTATTAAAAATGTATTTGCCTAAAGTCTTGAAAATCTTATCAAATCAGCTTGAAATTGAAAAGAAAAGCAAAGGAAGAAAGTCAACCATAGAGAGTACAACATAGGCGGTTAGGTGACCCAGTTGATAGAGCACTGGACCTGGAGTTAGGAAGATCTGAGTTCAAATCCAGCCTCAGATACATACTAGCTATACGACCCTGGACAAGTCACTTAACCTCTGTCTGCCTCAGTGTCCTCAACTATAAAATGAGATAATGATGGCATCTACTTTTTGCGGGTTGTGTAAGGATCAAATGAGATAATATTTGTAAAGAGCTTAGCACAGCACTTGGCAAACAGTAAGCACTACATAAATGCTAGCTGTGATTATTATTACCTGGAGTCAGGAAGATCTGGTTCAAATCTAGCCTCAGATACTTAGTAGCTGTATGACTCTGGTCCAGTCACTTAACTTCTGTTTGCCTCAGTTTCCTCAACTGTAAAATGGAGGAAATAATCGCATCTATCTCCCAGGGTTTTGTGGGGATCAAATGAGATAATAAATTGTAAAGCAGCACAATGTCTGGCACACAGCAGGTATTATATAAATGCTAGCTATTTGTTATTATTAACATAGGAAGAATAAAATTATTAGAGATGACCAGTCATCCAAGAGAGACAATATCAAAAAAGAAAGCCAACAATAAAATGCATTGCCTCAGATGCTTATATACAGATACACAAAGTATGAGGAATAAGGTGACCTAAAGATGATAACACACAAAGTAAAAGTCCCTCTCATAGAAATCACAGTAGCCAAGGTTGTATATGCCTCCAATCGCTGATGCAGAAGAGGCTGCGGATATTGGATCACCTGGGCTCTGGTCTTCTCAACTGTAGTAGGGCTAAAGCCAATTGAATGTCCATACTAAGTCTGCCACCAGTATAATGAGCCCCTTGGATTAGAAGGTCACAAGGCAGACTAAGAAGAGATTGAACCAGCCTGCATAAAATCAGGGCAAGTTAAAGCTTCCATGATAAGTAGTACTGGGATTGAGCCCACGGTCAACCTCTGTACTGCTAGCCTGTGCCAGATACAGAGACCCGGTCTCAAAAAAAAGTTACTTAGAGTTAGTAGGATGGGATACAAAACCTGGATATAGCTATGGAAAGGTTTGTCTTATTCAAAAGAAACAGAATAGATAGATAAGTTCATGGAACAGTTTGTTAATTAATGAGATATATTCATGTAAGGAAATCTAGGAACTAAAGAGGGAAAACAAAGAGGAGAACATCTGGGTAAAGATAAATGGAAGGAGAAACAGATACAGCTTTAGCCCATGAGTATACTATGGCCTACCTGACCAGAACGAAGAAATGGACAAGGCACTTAGGAAACAGATCACAAATTTGGTGGGACACATGATATGAGTGGTTTTATATGCATACACACGCCCCCGTACTATTTTGTTGGATAGATATATAGTCCAATTATCTAGACATATACAGAGCTCTCTTTGCCAAAAGTACAATAACTGACACATTCTTGACTTGCCTTAATGATAATTTCATCTTCAAAAGGTGGAAGAATTGACTAGGGTAAGTACTATTCTGGACATCCTGACAAATAAGATGAAACTAATTGATAAAGATGGAAACCCTGGGAAAAAACGACCCCTTGGTCTCAGATTTCATATTAGGGAAAGAAAGGAAAACCAGACACAGTATCATATGTACCCTAGATTTTGGAAAAACATTTTTAAAGAGCTCAGAGGAAAGACAGATAAAATTGCTAATAGAGAGAGAAAAGCAAACCAAGAGGTGGCAAGTTCCCAAGAATAAAATTCTGATGACTCCTATAAATGGCTCCATTGTGGAAAAAGAGGGGGAGATATGTACAGAGACTAATGTAGACAAACAAGAAGCTCATTAAGCAAGAGAAGTTTTATGCCTATATGCCATTTTTTAAAAAGCTAGTTTGATTTTTTAAAAAGGCATATAGACATAACTCCTCTATTGCTGTTTCTGCCCTTTCCCTACTGCATAGAATGACTGGGCTTTATGGTGATGAAAAGAGGAAGTCTGTAAGCAAAAGGGATTAATGTGGTACTGGGAAAGAGGTGTGGACAAAAAAAAATGTCTTGAATTGTGGTACATGATTGTGATGGAATATTATTGTGCTATAAGAAATATCTCAGGCTAGATTTAAACTCAGGTCCTCCTGACTCCAGGGCCAGTGCTCTATCCACTGTGCCACCTAGCTTCCCTGAGGAGTGTTTTGAAGGTAGAAACAACAGAATTTGACAACTGATTGGCTATGGCGGTAAGAGGGAGGTGAGAGAGAATGAACTGAGGATGGCACTTAGATTCTGAGATTGGGTGACTGGGTAGTAATGCCCTTGGTAGTAATAGGGAAGTTCAAAAGAGGGGAAGGTTTGGAGAGAAAGAGAATGAGTTTGGCTTTGAACATATTGAGTTTAAGATGTGTACAGGATAACCAGTTCAAGATGTCCAATAGGCAGTTAGTGATGTGAAGAGCAATTAGGGCTAGGCAAACATATCTGAGGATCATCTGCATAGAGATGATAATTGAATCCATGGGAGATGATGAGATTACCAAGTGAAATAACATATAGGGAGAAGAGAAGAGGGACCAGGACAGAACCTTGAAAGACATTCCCAGCTAGCAGGTTTGGGGATGAAGAGCCAACAAAGGGGCCTGAGAAAAAGCTGTCAGACAACAGTTTCATGAAAACCTAGAGAGACAAGAGTACCAAGGAGAAGAGGGTAATTGACAGTGTCAAAGCCTGCAGAGAGGTCAAGGAGAATGAGGATTGAGAAAATGTCACTAGATTTGACAATTAAGAGATCATTGGTAACTTTGGAGAGAGCTGTTTCAGTTGAATGAGATCAGAAGCCAGACAACAGAGTTAAGAAGAGTTAGAGGAAAGAAAGTATAGGTACCAATTGTAGACAGCCTTCTCAAGTACTTTAGCAATGAATAGGGGAGAGATTTAGATCAATAGATAGCAAAGACAGGGAAAGGAGAAGGGAAGAGAATAAGCATTTATATAGTGCCTACTATGTGCCAGGCACTGTCCTAAGTACTTTTTCCAAATATCTCATTTTATCCCTACAACTCCCCATTTTTACAGTTGAGGAGACTGAGACAAACAGAGGTTAAATAATATGCCCAAGGTCACAACATGGGCATGTTTGTAAGCAGTAAAGAAGCAGCTAGTAATCAAGGAGAGACTGAAGATTAGTGAGAGGGTAGGAATGATAGGAGAAGCAATCTGATGCAGAAGATGGAATGGAATGGAATCGCTTGTACATTTAGCATCATGACTATATTCCTTTGCCTCATTTAAGGAGGTGTGGTTTTGGTAACTAAGCAAACTGAACTGCGCATTTCCTTGAACTCTTGGCTTCACAGCAGACCATATATTATCTGGAAACTGCCAGGGTCTAGAAGAAGCTGTGAATGTAGCTGCACAATAGATGTTTTATTGTAGATGATTTTATCGCTTGTATTAATTCAATGCTAAGAGTAAAATACTGTGTTCAATATCCAAGAAGGCCAGTCCCTTCCTCTGGGACACCAAGTTCATTATGGCAAAGTCACATGACTAAAACTCAGTGAAATATAGTGAGTTCAAAAAAGGAAATGGGTTTTTCTACAGGATGGAGACTCAAGAGCCAATTCTGAAGGGAGTGAATCCACATTAATCTACATTTCCTTGATGATGAGTCAGTATGGCCACACAGAGAGAGGTGGAGCTGGAGACCAGATAATCACAGACTTTCCAAGAACCACAAAGATCTTAGCACTTCTGCCTAATGAGTTGGAGTCCCAGAACTGCCAGAAAGAGGAGGGGATTGGAGGCTTCTTGTTGAACAGGATCAGGAGAGTGGTTAACAGTGCCACCTTCTGGCTGAATATAGAATAAGAAACCAAACACAGGAAAAGAGTAGCAATGTGTCATAAGAGTAGTATCGGAAGAGCTAAACCTCAGAATGAGTGTACAGTGGCAATAAATGCTAAGAACAGTAAAGGAGATTTTTTTAAATCTATACTGAGGGCAAGAGAGAGATGAAAAAGAGGAAATAAGACTACTCATTCAGAATGGATGGGATAAAGCAGAAAGATAATTCAGAGAAGGACTCATGAATTACACACATCATCATTCCATGTAGGAATGTAAACAAAACAGTTCAACTTTAGTAAGTCCCTTATGATTGCTCTTTCTTCTTTACCTTTTCATGCTTCTCTTGATTCTTGTGTTTGAAAGTCTACTTACCTCTTATTTTACTTCTGTATTCTCTATTCTCTACAAAAATAGTTAACAGGGAGTTAAAACTAAGGGTAAGTAATGAGATAATAAGAGTTTAAGTCACCAGGTCTAGTTAAGTACATTCCAGGATGTTAAAAGAACTGGAAAATGTGTTTGCTGAGCCATTGTTGCTTACGTTTAAAAGAACTTAGAGACTGGGAGAGGTGCTACAGTGGACAGGAAAATGTTCTGATTTTCAAATTAAGAAAGATAGTGGCATCTAGAAACTATCAGCTCAACTTAGGTTCGTAACAAAATTCTAGAAAGTATTATTAAAGTATATTGAAAGGGAAGCAGTGATCACTAATAGCCATGAACTTTTTCTTTAATTTTATTTTCAAGTTATGGAACAAAAGAAGAATTTCCATAACATAGTATAGTAAAAAAAATGATCGTATATAAAACCACAAATCTACTCTGTATAATTTGCTATTCCTTTCAAATATACAACAAAATTATGTAAATTATTTTCTTCTCTCACCCCCACTCTAGAAATGACTACTATTAGACAAAAACAGGTACATATATGTGTGTATATGTATACGGGCATGGGTACATGTATGTGTATGTGTAAAATATGTAAAATTATTCTATACATACTTCTGTTTATCTGTTCTTTCTCTGGACACAGCAAGTATCTTTCTTCATATGTCCCTTATAATTAATTTGGGTATTTACAATAGTGAAAATAACTTATTCACTCAAAGTTGCTCTTAAGACAGTATCGCTATCACTGTATACAATGTTCTCTTGGTTCTGCTCATTTTGAACTTCTTCAAGAACAGGCCGTGGCAGACTAATTTCATTTCCTTTTTTGATAAGGTTTGATCAGGGAAATGCTATAGAAATAGCATACTTAGGTTTCAAAGCATTGGGCAGTCTCTCATGCTATTTTTATGAATAAGACAGAGAGATTTGGATCAGATAATAAAATTTTAGAGGGATTAAAAGCTGGTTGAATGACTAGATCCAAAGAGCAGACACTAATAGGTAAAAAAAAAATCACCTTAAAGAAAAGTCTTTACTGGAGAGCCCCCAAAGGTCTGTCTTTGACCTTATTTAATATTTTTACAAATGACTTGGATAAAGGCATAGGTTGCATTCTTATCAAATTTTCAGGTGGCATGTATAACTGTGAAAGCTGCCTTCTGAAATACTTAACATCTGTGAGCCCACCAATAGTACCTTGGGTTCTTTGGGGATCCAACATAATAGATTTATATTCTAACATTCTACTTCTGTAAGAATCATGATGGAACTGCAGGAAAAAAGACAAAGAGTATGAATTGCACAGTTTTTCAGCCACCTTTGAGCTTTAATTTGATATTGATTCTCTAAATATGAAGTAATTGTCCAATGACCAATAAGCAGACAGATTTCTTCAGGGGCTGGATCATATCAACTTCGACATTCTGGCTATATATGAAATTAGAATAAAGAAGGAAATTGCAGTTAAATGGAAGAATGGTCCACAGGTACTGCTTGGAAAAGCCAAAAATGAGTTGGTGGAGAATAAGATTCACCGTCCTCCCCTCTGTTTACTCTGTTGGTTTTCAGTCATTTCAGTCCTGTCCTCCTCTTTGTGACCCCTTTTGGGGGTTTCTTGGCAGAGATACTAGAGTGGTTTGCCATTTCCTTCTCCCAATCATTTTACAGATGAGAAAGCTGAGGCAAACAGCGTTAAGTGATTTGCTCAGGGTCACATAGCTAGGAAGTGTCTAAGGCCATTTTGAACTCTGGTCGTCCTGACTCCAGGCCCAGAACTCTATCCATTGTGCCACCTAGCTGCCATTTACTCTGGATCAAGAGAACCTAGGTCTACATCCTCAGCAGTCTGTGAGTGCAATCTCATTGGGTAAGCCTACCTTGCCCCATCCCTGCCCAATTCTCCTCCAGCTCAGGATTGCATCTCCTGTGATGTCCGTGAACATCTTTCAATATACAAAAAAGAACAGGAAAAGAAAGTTGTATATACAATTGTGAACTTCTATTATTTACAATTTTAATTGTATATTTTATATTTAATTTAACACAATTTCCCTGCTTTTCTGTGTTCCTTTCTGAATATTTGCTTAATGTTCCAATGACCTCCCTTTCTTTACTCTTTTTTTGGGGGGGCATCATCACTACCACTCATTTCTCTCACATCTCTACCCCACCCCACCCTCAACAATAGAAACCCTCTCTTGTAACAAATAAGCATTAGACAAGCAAGAAAAAAATTCACATTGACCATGTATTTAAATACATGTCTCATTCTGCATCTCTAAGCCAACACTTCTCTGCTAAGGGGTGAAAACCCTGCTCCATCATCACTCTTATGAAGAGAGTACCTTTGATCAGGGTCTTGGTAGAGAACAAGCAGGCTTTTGCAAGTGATAGTCAACAATGCACCACATCTATATCACTTCATAACTGAATACAAGTGTTAGAGAGCATAATAATCCTGCAGTGTCTAGTATTTGTTGATTATGGAAAAATATTTGATTTGGTCAAGCAAAATTCTGTTTCCCACTCATTTTATTTTTCTTTTGTTTAGTCTGGGTTTGCCTACTTTATTCAGTCTGGAAGTATAAGCGCTGCTCACAGGTCTGATAGGCATTGGAGCTTTGATCTGCTCCATTTCTGATGAGCCAATTCTCCCTCTGCCCCAAACTTCAAAATCATACCTTCTCTACTATTGGCTCATCCTGGAACTTCCCTCAGGGCCTGAGGACTTGCCCTGGAACAGTCAGCCTTCACTCTACTCCCAGTCTTGTTCTGGACTTTTTGGACTCCAAAACTATGCCCTCTTGCCTGTACCTTCTTCCTCCTCACACTGCCTTCCCACCCTCACTGCTTTTCTCTTTTGTATACTATCTTCTCCCATTATCATGTAAACTCCTTAAAGGCAGGGACTATCTTTTTGCTTATATTTGTATTCTCAGCACATAATACAATATCTGGCAAATGACTTCCTCCCTTTTTCCTTTCCTTCCTTCTTTCCTTTTTCCTTCCTTCCATCCTTCCTTCCTTTCTTTCTCCTTCCTGTCTTCTTTTCCTTCTTTCCTCCCTTCCTTCTCTCTTCTTCTTTCCTTCCTTCCTTACTCTCTCCCTTCCTTCCTCCCTCCCTCTCTTCCTGCCTCCCCTCCCTTCTTCCCTCCTTCCCTTCCTTCCTTCCTTCCTTCCTTCCTTCCTTCCTTCCTTCTTTTCTGTCCTTAGATAGAATGGTATGCCTCCCACTCTGGAGAGGCTAACCATATTAGTGCCAGGCTTATGGCAGACTCCTGATCAGCTTTAACACTACTGCAGCTCAGAACTTCTGAGCTCAAGAAATTCACTGGGTTCAATGCTCCCCAGTAGACAGCACGAATTATAGGCATACACCATCACACCCACTTCAACCTCTTTTTCTTCCAGATGTCTCCCGTCCATATATTATACATTCAAGATGCCTTGGAAAATAACAGAAACAAAACTTATTATAAACATTAGGGAAAGAATATTGGGAGATGTATGCTTACCAAAGGTATTCACCACGGTGATAGAGAAGTTCCAGTGTAGAATCAAAGTTGAGGATGAGGTCCTCCAGATGCTCCTGGTTAAAGAGGAAATTGTGCTATTGGCATCAAACCTGGAGCACTGAAAAGCCTCCTTGAAAAGATCTGAAATTAGTCAAAAGAGTTTAGCCTCACCATCCACACAAGAAAGATCAAGTGGATGAAGACTATCGATTGCCCAGATTATGAACAACCTGTGGATCTGGTAAAACAATACAAATGGACAATGAGTTGAGCAAGAGGAAGAGACTATTTCTGGATTGCATTCAGGAAATTGCAAAGCTTCTTTAATGACCCCAAGTTTCCCATGAAAGCAATGGTCCCTATTTCTAATACAAATATTTTACATTCTTTCTGCATGACAGTTAAATGTGGAATAAAATTGTCTCTGAGGAATTAAAAATGAATATCAGAGAGGGCAATGAAAAGGCACTTGGTGGGTACAAGCAGGATGTAACATAACCAGCACATGGTTTCATGGATAGTCCTCTCTTTCGTGTTCTACTTTGCATATGGAAGGCAACTAGGTGGTGCAGTGGATAGAATGCCAAGCCTGGCATCAGGAAGACAACTTCCCGAGTTCACATCTAGCCTCAGACACTCACTAGTGGTGTGACCCTGGGCAAGCCACGTAACTCAGTTTGCTTCAGTTTCTTCACCTGTAAAATGAGCTAGAAAAGGAAATGGCAAACTACTCCAGTACCTTTTCCAAGAAAACCCCAAAGGAGATCATGAAGAATTGGACCCAATTAATTGGCCAAACAACAATAAATGCATACTTTGGTTGGGGGGGGGGTGGTGGAAATGTATTTAAGTTCAATTTTTTTTAAAAGATTTAAGTTAAAAAGAACATGTAGCCAGATTGCTATTCATCCTTTGTTCTCAAAGAGGACCAATGACATTGGGGGAGTGACATCTTGACTGCAAGTGAGTTGGCTTTAAGTGAGGCAGAGCTGTGCAAAGTCATCAGCCTCACTCTTCTCCTCTGGAGTCATCAGAGTCCAGTGACAAGACATAGGTAAAGACCTTATGTAGCCAGTGATGAACTTTGAAAAAATAAGAAGAAATGATGTCATCAAGGAATTGTATGATTAGATTAGAAAAAAGATTGGCTAGTTATTTAGAGAGGGTGAGGGATGACAGATGGACAGCCAGAGTACTCTTCTGGTACCCTAGTGAGATCAGGAGAAAAGCAAAGAAAACTTCCAGCACGTTGGGTGAATTTCTGGGAGGACACAGGCACAAGGCACATCGTACCAGTGGGTTACAATTTCATCAGTGTAGAGAAAATTCCAAGGTGACAAGAGCAGAGATTCATTTGAATATGGCCTTTAATTCAGCCTTTCAGTTAGAAACTAGTCAATCGAGGACATAGTCATTGGAAGGGGGCAGGAAGCATCTCTATGGGGCCTACTCTGTCCTAGTCACTGTGCAAAGTGCTTTACAAATATTATCTCATTTGATTCTCACAACTACACTGAGAGGTAGCTGCTTTATTATCCCTATCTTATAGTTGAGGAAACTGAGGCAGACAGGTTAAGTGATTTGCCCAGGTTCGTATAGTCTCTGAGGCCAAATTTGAACTCAGGTTTCCCTGACTACCACCTAGTTGCCTTTTGACAGTTATTGAATGCATAAAATACACATGGGATTAGAAAGAAACCAATTATATTGAAATACAGTTATCAGAATATTTTTTAAAACAAGTTCATGTACCGTAGGTTAAGAATCCTTGGCACAGAAGGAGCCAGATGTGGCCTGCGGAGGAGGGGAGAAAGGAAGAGGGGTATGCCTTGAGGTCCATGGTCAGGTCATCTCCCTGCCAAAGGACGCAGCAGAGGGCCTTGTCTGGTCTTGAGTTTTTCAGCATTATAGAGTGGTTAGCTCAGGAACCGAAGCCAAACAAGCTTCCTCCTATGCTTTCCAGCATATGACACTGAGGGATGCTGACTGGAGAGACTGGAAAGCACTTCCATGTCAAGTATTCCATCATGACACCCCAGAGAAGAGCAGACTTGGAGGAGACCTGAGAGCTGCCTTCAAGTATTTGAAGGGCTGTCACATGGAAGAGGGATTCTCAGATTTGTTATGCTTAGCCCGGAGTAAAGAAATAGATGGATGTTGCAGAGACAGATTAAGGCTTAAAAGAATACCTTCCTAACAAGCTATTGAGATGTGGAAGGTTTTCATTAAGAGATAATATATCTAGAGGTTTTCAAATGGAAGCTGGGTGACCACTTGTTAGAGATGAGTGACAGGAGCACCTAGATGGTGCAGTGGATACAGCACCAGCCCTGAAGTCAGGAGGACCTGAGTTTGAATCTGGCCTCAGACACTTACTAGCTGTGTGACCCTGGGCAAGTCACTTAACCCAAATTGCTGAGAGAGAGAGAGAGAGAGATGAGTGGCAGTCTGCAATAAAGACTAGGAAATCTGAGCTTGAAGTCAAGAATAACTGGGTTCATATCCTACCTTGGACATTTATATGCTATGTGACCTGGGGCCACCTCTGTGCCTCAGTTTCCTCTTATATAAAATGACTTGATGGCCTTGAAGACCCCTTCCAGCTCTGAATCTATGGATCTAAGGACAGGGTGTTGTTGAAGGAATTCTCATTCTGGTGTGTTAGACCAAACGATCTCTGAGGTCCGTTCTAACTCTGAGCCTCTGTGATTTTTTTATTCTCAGGAGGTAAATTTTAACAGAATATGTCTGAAGTTCAGGCTGTAAGAGGAATTTATCAACTTCTACAGCACCAAAGAGCAAAGCCTGGGCTTGGTGCTGCAGGGGATAGGCCCTACACAAGGAAGGGAGGTATTATGGCTCAGTAGAAAGAGCAGGTGCTCTAGAGTCAAAACACCTGGGTTCAGATCTCATCCTTGGCACATGCTACCTGGGTGACCTTGGACAAGTCACTGAGCCTCAATTTGTTCATCTGTAAAAAGGGGGGGGGTTAACTATATGACTTCTAAGATTCATTCCAGCTCCAAATCTGTTTCTCTGTACTCAGATGCCTAAATCAAAGCTCATCGGAAATATAGTCCTGTGTAGGTACGTGCTACCAAGGAGTGGATTGTATTTTGTGACATAGTAGGAAGATCACAGGTTCTGAAGTCGAAGGACGTGGATTCCAATCCTGCTTCTCACTAGTACTTACGTGACCATGCTCATATAATGGGATCTCGGTTTCCTCATCTGTAAAATGAGAGGATTTGTCTAAACAGTCTCTAAAATCCCTTCCAGCTTGAGAGCTACGAACCTAAGATCATCCCTGTCCCATTCCACTCCCAGAGGTGGATATCGTAAGGAGTGGGCAGGTCTCTTGGCTCACTTATACTTTTTCACAGTTACCTGGGAAATGTTGTGGGCTGAGGCTGTTATGCCTGAAGTTATTCCAGCAATTTGAAAGGGCCAAAATGGAAGGGCCTGGGGTGTCAATGTTAAATTAATAACAATAATAATAAATCGGCACACTTTCAAAGCAGTCTTTGAGTGCCACAAAGAGGTTCTGAGTGGCATAACTGGGAGCCTTTGACTGGAATATCGCTGCTTAACGTTAGTGCTGCTGCGTGTGCAGGGGAAGAAGGCCCTTATCCAGACAGAGCATGATGGGAAGACAGCGAGAGATGTGCCTCTGAATGCTAAGATGGGAGACCCTTGGGCAGAATCTTACTGATAATTTGTGAGAGCTAAGCCATCAGGGGTCTGGAGAACCTCTGATTGTGCTAACATCAATAATAATGATAGCAGGGCAGCTGGGTGGTACAGTGAGTAGAGCACCGGCCCTGGAGTCAGGAGGACCTGAGTTCAAATCCGGCCTCAGACACTTGACACACTCACTAGCTGTGTGACCTTGGGCAAGTCACTTAACCCCAATTGCCCTGCCTTCCCTCCTCCAAAAAAAAAAGATTAAAAAAATAATGATAGCAAACTATATCATGCTTTAAAATTTGCAAAATGCTTTACACTTATTATCTCATTTGATCCTCATAACAGCCCTGAGAAGGAGGTGCTATTATCATTCCCATTTCACAAATGAGGAAACTGAGGCAGACTTAGGTTAAATGATTTGCCCAAGGTCACAGAACTCGGAAATGTCTGAGGCTAGATTGGAACTCAAGTCTTCCTGACTCCAAGCCCAATGCTCCATCCACCACCCCACCTAGGTGACTCTTGAGTAAATTAAGCAAACTGAATCACAGCGTTAGAAGGACATCTCGGGTTATCTTATTTAACACCAATAATAGCAATAATAATAATAAGAAGAATGTCGACATTAATATAGCACCTACTATGTGCCAGGCACTGCGCTAAGTGTTTTACAATCAGCATCTCATTTGATCCTCACTACAACTGTGAGAGGGAGGTGCTATTGGTATCTCCATTTTACATATGAAGCAACTGAGACTAAGCGGCCTGCCAGTATCTGAGGCTAGATTTGAACTCAAGTCCTCATGACCCTAGACCCAGCTCTCAGTCCACTGCCCCACCTCAGTGCCTCTTAAACTAAGCAAACCACAGAATTTCAGGATTGGAAGGACCTTTCAGGTCGTCTTATGAAACCCCAATCTGAAAGATGAGTCTTCTCAACAAAATCCCTGACAACGGGCTCTTAGACTTTGGCTTGACATGAAGCGGTATATAGCAGGGCAGGCTAGATGGCACAGTGGACAGCACTGCCCTTCAAGTAGACGCTTATTCCCTTCCTTTTAGGGCCAACACTATTATCAAAATTTTTCCTTCTAGTATCTTCTATTCGATAACCATTACTTGCCTTAACATTCCTAATGAAGCTTTTAGATGCAACTTGCTGGCACAGCGGATGGAGCACTGGGCTTGGAATCAGGAAGACTCATCTTCCTGAGTTCAAACCCAGCCTCAGACACTTACTAGCTGCGTCACCCTGGGTAAGTCAGTTTCCTCATCTGTAAAAGGAGCTGGAGATGGAAATAGCAAACCACTCCAGTATCTTGGCTAAGAAAACCCCAAATAGGGTCACAAAGACCCAGACACGATTGAAAAAATGACTAAACAACAAGGTGGCACAATGGATAGGGAGCTGGGCCTGGACTCAGGGAGACTTGGGCTCAGACACTTATAGCTAATAAGGTGGCTACTGTAATCTGCCTGCCTCAGTTTCCTCAATTGTAAAATGGTATAATAATATTACTTACTTCATGGTTGTTGTGAAGAGCGAATGAGATCATCTTTGTAAAGCATTTAGCTGTTGTGCCTGACACATAATTGTTCTCGCCTTCCCCACCTTCCTTTTTAGGCTGACTTCCCCCAGGTAGCAGCACTAAAGTTATTTGCACTTGTCATTTCCATGCACAACATTTCTTATCATCAAAAACCCCAGCAGAAATATCTATTACTCGTTTACCTCATGATGGACTCCTCCATACGATCGCCTGCATCATGGGCACACGCATGCCCTAGCAGGAATGGTAACCTCGTTCTTCCGGTGAGTGTTCCTGCTCTGGGCCCAGGCATCCTGCAGAATACAGTCTCCTTCTTATACCTGTTACACTCAAAGAAAGATAAATTTAGGGGAAGAAAAAGGAAGGATCAGTCTGCTTCACACAGTAAAACTTAGAGAATTCTTGTTTATATACTGAAAATATAAATATTTAAACTTCTAGGAAGATGTTTAGTTAAACTCAGAGACTGCAGATCTAAGATGCTATCAAAGCAAACCAGGATGAGTGGAGGGTATTCCTTAACTTAAGTGATTGTCATCAATATTGTGTCTTTTCATGCTATTTTGCTGTTATTCAGTTGTTTCGGTCATGTCAGACTCTTCATGACCCCATTTGGGGGTTTCTTGGCAAAGGTACTGGAATGGTTCGCCATTTTCTTCTCCAGCTCATTTTACAGATGAGGAAACTGAGGCCAACAGGATTAAATGACTTGCCTATGGTCAATAGCTAGTAAATGTCTGAGGCCAGATTTGAACTCAGGAAGATGAGTCTTCCTGATTCCAAGCCCAGTACTCTATCCACTCCAGCCACCTAGCTGTCTTGATGCTGTTAACAGAGACTAAATTATAGCTAGGACCCAACTAAGGTCTCCCATTAATAACCTTCTTCAATGCTTCATTGTGGCGTACATTGTATGCTAGCAGGGTAAAAGCCCTGGGAGGTTCTAGCAAGCAGAGAAGGCTTTGCACATGGGCCCAGCACGAGCCTATGTGCCTGTGATCTGAGAACCAGCCAAACTAAATTTAAAGGATCCTTGTCACTAGAAAGTTGACTTCCAGGTAATGACTTCTTGTGGTCATAGCTACTCATAAAAAGCATCTGCAGGGGCACAGAACCATTGTGAACTATATTGGTGAAGATGGAGGTGAAGAGAGAGTCATCCAAACCAAGGAAATCACTAATCTTTTAAAGAATTTAATTAACACTCCAAACACTAGTTCTTAGTTTTTCAAAGGCTTAAGAGGCTCGGTGACATAGTAGAAAGTACTGGACTTGCACCCAGGACTCAAACTTGGGTTTGAGTCTGAGCTTTGAAACTGACTAGCTCTAAGGAGGAAATATGTTTTGCATGACTGTATATGTATAATACATAGTGTATGTCTTAAGGAGCAGCTGGTGGTATAAGGGGTAGAGCTCTCGGCTTGGAGTCAGGAAGACTCATCTTTCTGACTTCAAATCTGGCCTCAGACACTTACTAGCTGAGTGACTCTGGGCAAGTCACTTAACCTTGTTTGCCTCAGTTTCCTCATCTGTAAAATGAGCTGGAGAAGGAAACAGCAAACCACTCTAATATCTTGCCAAGAAAACCCCAAGCAGGGTCACGAAAAGTTGGGCACAATTGAAACAACTGAACAACAACAAATATATTTCTTGCTTTCTCAATGGATAGGGGTGGGGTGGAGGGAGAGAGAGAATTCTGAACTGAAAATAGAAATTAAATTTAAATTTAAAAAACTGACTAGGTTTGTGACTAAGATCAAATTACCTGAACCCTCTGAGTCTCGGCTTCCCCAACTATAAAACAAGGTCAGTGATACTTGTACCTTCACAATGGGAAAGATGCCATGTATACAAGAATATATAGAGTAACGCTTTTTTGTAATAATAAAGGACTGGGAAGAAAGTGGATTTCCATCAGTTGAGAAGTCCCACCAAATGACTGAATAAATTGGGGTGAACTAATGTGAATGATAAACGTGAACTAATGGAATATCATTGAGCCAAATGATGAATACGAAGAATTCAGGGAAACCGGGAGATTAGTATGTACTGAGGCTGATTGAGCTAAGGGGATCCCAGAGAAAAATGTACAGCAAGAACCATAATAATGCAGGGTGTCCCAAAAAGTCTTAGTGCAGTTCTTAAGCGGTTAAAGCTGTATTAAGAGTTTGAGACACATTGTATAAAGGAAAAGCACATTGAAAGACTTGAGAACCCTGATCATTGCGGTGACGGCCCTCGAATTCAGAGGGAACGCTGGTTAAGCCTGTTACCCCTCCTGGCAGAGACGCTGCAGACTATTTGCGCAGAATGAGGCATATGTCTTCAGACATGGCCAGTGTGTTTATTTCTTTTTTGCTTGTCTACTCTTATTTGTAACAAAGAAGTTGTACAGGAGTAGGGGAGGAGTCATGGGAAGAGATAGTGATGTGAAAAAAGCAAAGGATGTTAATAAATTAAAAACAAAGGAAAGGAAATGCTTCATAAACCTCTCTGTAGAAAGGTATTATTTAACTTTTTACCTCTTTTCTGACTCAAAGAGATAAAACTACTCCTCAGGGTAAATAGAATAATTTTGTTGTTCAGTCATTTCAGTTGTGTCTTCATGATGCCATTTGGGGTTTTCTTGGCAAAGATACTGGAGTGGTTTGCCATTTCCTTCTCCAACTCCCTTTTTACAGATGAGGAAACTGAGGCAAGCAGGGTTAAGTGTCTTGCCCAGGGTCACACACCTAGTAAGAGTCTGAGACCAGATTTGAACTCAGGTTTTCCTGACTCCAGGCCTGGTGTTCTATCCATTGTAGCACCTGACTTCCTCAAGTGGAATAATGCTAGCAGATAATATTAATCGTTTGTCAATTATGCTTTAAAGTTTGCACAGCACTTTACATAGTTTATTTTATTTGATTCTCACAACCCTGGAAGGTAGGTAATATTATTGTCACTATTTTACATATAAGGAAACTGAGGCAGACAGCAGTTCAGTGACTTGTTCATGATCATACAACTAGTAAATGTCTGAGGCAGGATTTGAATTCACCTCTTCTTGACGCTAAGTCTAGCACTTTGTGCACTGGGGGCACCTGGAGAGAAGGCAGAGCAGCTCACTATTATTTGTTTCCTCTGGCAAGGAGAGAATGGGTTTTGGACCAGAAAGAACAGATCAAAAAGGGGCCTTGACAAGTTCAAGTCACGTGAGCCAGCACCTGGACTTCCTCCTCAGGTGCTGAAAGCAGCAGCAGATGTGATTGCTACGTAGTTCTCAGTGATTCTTCATAGACAGGGCTTGGAGAGGGGCAAGCCTCAGTTTTGGTAAATGAAGCTTCCTTCTCTTCCTCAGGGAAACTTGTCCAGTCAGCAGGTTTTCAGGGCAAAGAATGGTGACACAGAGTCTGAGAGGCCTGGACTCCATCTGGCTGGGCTTTAGGTGACCCCCTTATGTGACCCTCTTACATGACATAGGTCAGGGAAACAGGAGCCAGTTGGGTCCTGAGGACAACTTTGTCTCCTTTTAGGGAAAACTGATCTCTGTCATAGGAGGGAAGAAGGAGAGAGCCTAACCCATGTTACAGAGAAACACGGGGAGATATTAATTCTACCTCACAGCTACAAGTCTGATAGAAAGGTCCCATAGTCCTTAGGGTGCAGCAGCGAAACAGATGGTAATGCTTCTTCCTTATCGAAATTTCCACTGATAAAATCATATCATTTTCTGATGCTGACCTATTTGACAGAGCTGAGAACATTGGTGGCAAGATGTTTTTCTGTTTCTTCAGTAACTGTGACTATAGCAGTTGCCAGGCTGCATCTCCACAGAGATTGCTTCCCAGAATGATGGTTGGGCGAGAAACATTACTAAGTAACCAGGTGACACAGTGGACACGGCACTAGGCCTGAAGTCAAGAAGACCTGGATTCAAATCTGGCCTCAAACACTTACTAGCTGTGTGTCCTTGGGCAAGTCACATAACTCTGCCTCAGTTTCTTCATCTGTAAAATGAGGAGATGGCAAAAACCACTCCCATTTTTTTCTCTGTCAAGAAGAGTCAGACACAACTGAACAACAACAACAGCAAACTTATGAAAGAAGGATTAGCATTGTTCTGAGGGGCCACAGAAGGCAGAACTAGGAAGTTATAAAGGGATAAATTTAGGTTTGATATAAAGAAAAACCTCCCAAGGAATAGAGTTGTCCAAAAATAGGATGGGCTCCCCGAGTGGGCTCCTCTTCACACAAAGGCTGGATGACCAACCACTTGTTAGAAATATTGTAGAAGGGATTCTTTTTTAGGTATAGGTTGGACTAGATGAGGGGTGGGAAACCTACGGCCTCAAGGCCACATGTGGCCTTCTAGGTCCTTGGATATGGCCTTTTGACTGAGTCCAAATATCACAGAAGGTATTTGTTCTGTAAAATCTGGACTCAGTCAAAAGGCCACACCCAAGGACCTAGAAGGATACATGTAGCCTCAAGGTCACAGGTTCCTCACCCCTAGACTAGATGGTCGTTGAGGTCTCTTCTGAAATTCTACTTTTCTGCAGGAGATGGGAAAGAAAGCAGGGAGGAGCTGATGGAGGTCTGGTTTTTGTTGTTGTTGTTTTTTTCATTTAAGGAGTATTTCTCTCCTCTCCCATTTCCCCACCTCTCAATGGAAAAGAAAAGAAAGCCGAAGTCTTTGTAACAAATATGCATAGTCATACAAAACAAATTCCCACATTGGTCATGCCCCAAACCTCATGGATTATTCTGTTTCTTGAATCCATAACCTCTGTGTCAGGAGCAGGTTTTTTGGGGTGTGTGTGTGTGTGTGTGTGTGTGTGTGTGTGTGTGTGTTTCGAAGGAGCTGAGAGACTGAACTGACCTTCACTCGATCCCTCCACAACTCATTCCCATCCCTCAGGAGAATCAGGCTGACAAATGAATGAACAGGCAGTGTCAGTGATGAGGCTAGCTAGATAGGTCTTTCCCCTCTAATGGACTCGAGGTGGCAGATGGACAGCCACTGGGGCTGGCCAAGAAAGTGGATGGTTGAGTTCAGTATATCAATACGGATAGACCGGAAGAGTGCTTAGAAGATTCTAGCTGGGACGTCTAGTGTGGAAGGAGTTGCCTGTTGGGGGCGGGGTCTCTGGCCCACAGCAGCCAGAGTTGACCAGCTAGGGAATGGCTCCAGGGATCTTTCAGGGAAGGCAGAGAAAACAGCTACAACCAGTCAGGAAAATTTGTAGCCAGGTGTGGGGGCCTGTCTGTTGTCCTAGGAGAGGAAATACAGATGCTAAGGAGGACAAATAGCAGGCTCATTTGTGGATAACTCAAGTGTGGGGCTGAGGGGGAAGGGGGTGCACCATCTTGCTTTTAGACTATTTCTGTATGTGGCACAAGTGACATCTAGTGGTCAAAGCATAAACAACAGGTCTTGTTTTACCAGGAGGTACAGTAGCAGACTATAAGTTAAAGGTCACCAGCTGCTAAAGCAAGTCAATGAATTATTATTTATTAATGATCAGTTATTAATTAATAATTGATTTATAATCTCAAGCAGCAATGGTGACCTTTGCTCCATAACAAGAATAATGGTAGACAATGATGTCTCATACTTTATGGTTTTATAAAGAATCAACACTTATTAATGTTTAATTTGATCTTAATAATTAATGGTATTAAATAATACATAATAATTGATAAAATTAATAACAAACCTACTACACACAAGAGAAGCTAGGTGACACAGTGTCGGATGCTGGGCCTGGAGTCGAAAGACTCATCTTTCCTGAGTTCAAATCCAGCCTCCTATACTTAGTAGCTGTGTGACTCTGGGCAAGTCATCTAACCCTGTTTGCCTCAGTTTCCTCATCTGTAAAATGAGCTGGAGAAGAAACTGTATCCATTCCAGTATCTCTGCCAAGAAAACCCCAAATGAGGTCACAAGAAGTCAGACACAACCAAAACAACTGAACAACATTATACACTAGACACAACTTTCTAATTCAGAAATTAAATAACTGCTCTCAAGGAGATTACATTCTATGAAGGGAGATGATATGCACACATGTAACTATTTACTAAATATATGCTAAATTAATAAAAGAAAATTCTAGGAGCAAGCAATAGCAGCCAAGGGAGACCAGGAAGTTTCATGTAGGAGGTAGTATCTAAGCTGAGTTCTGAAGGAAAGTAGGGACTTTAGGTGAGGAACAGAGAGAGCCTCATATTTCATATACATTTAGCCAGAGACAGTTGGTCAAAAGAAAAGAACACCAGGAGTCAAGGGACCTGAATTCAAATCCCAGTTTTGCTCCTTTTTCTGTGTGTTCCCTTGAGCAAGTCATTCAATTCCCAAAGCCTTATCTTCTCCTCTACAAAATGTAAGCATTGGACTAGATAAGGAAATGTGTTTTGTGAAGTTTGGATTCAGTCAATGGGGCCACACTTGAGGACCTAGAGGGCCACATGTTCCCTACCCCCGGACTAGATGATCTTTCCAGTCTAGTCCAGGTTTATTATCTTATGATCTTTCCAAACAACCCTGTAAGGAGATAGTAGACGCATTATTATCCACATTTTAAGGATGAGGTAAAAGATTGGGAGATGTTTAGTAACTTGCATGAGATCATATGGCCAGTAAGTGGAAGAGTTTGGACTTGGATCCATATCTCCCAACTCAATTCCTCAAGGAACATCAGAAGGACAGGTGTAACAACCTGACTGGGGAGTGAGGGTCGGAGCATATCACATCAGGCAGAGGCATTTGGTCTTGATAAGGTAGTAGGGGAAGAACCATTGTAGATCCTTGAGAAAGGAAGTAACATGCTGAAAGCAATGTCTTAGAACAATTGACATTTATCTAGGCTTTCCAAGTGCCTTTCCTTCATTAATTCACTTTATCCACACAATAACTCTAAACCTAGGATCAGAGAGCTAGATTAACTGGATGGGAGCTCAATGGCCATCTAGCCCAAACCCCTTCATTTTACAGATGAAGAAACAGAGGCCTAAAATTCCATGAATTTCCTGAAGTCACACAGGTAATAATTGTCAGAGACAGCATCTGAACCCACATTCCAAAGCAAAATGTTCTTTCCACATGTGGCCACCCTGTGAAGTAGATGCTCCTCCTATTCACTCCATTTGATACTGAGGCTAAGAAAGATTAAGTCATTTGCCTAGGATCACATAGCTAGTAAATATCTGATTCCAACCCAGACTTTATTAGCTTGCCAATGCAACCCTCTACCCGCTATGCCACACTGCCTCTCAGATATCTTAGTGTGGGCAGAAGAGACTGGCTAGGGAAGGCCCGAAGGCCAGAAGAACAATGAGGGACTGTCTACTGCAGTAATAAAGGCATGGCATAATAAATTTCATTAGCAGGAATAGGAAGTCAGGAACAAATCAATAGGCATGACAGGACTTGATGAGAGACTAAATAGAAGGAATGAAGGAAAAAGAAGGATCCAAGAAGAGAGAGAGACTTCTGGCCAGAGCCTAAGAGGGTTGCTGCTGACAGAAAAGGGTAGGTTTGGAAAGGGAAATCTGCTAAATTCAAATCAGTGAGAATTTATTAAGCTCCAACTATATGCAAGGGATAAAATTAGAATATTGGGGATAACAAAGACAAAAACAAACTGACCAAGGAAACAGTCCTTAACTTCAAGGAATTTATAAAGAAGTTTAGAAAGAACTTTGGATTTGGAGTCAGAGAACTCCTGTCTAGGCTTGTTGTCATTTACTACCTATGTGACTTTGGACAAATTATTTAACCTCCCTGGTTTTCAGTTTCCTCATATGTAAAATTAAGTAGTGGATCAGACTAGATAGATGATCTCTAAGGTCCCTTCCAGCTCTAAATATTTTGGTGTTTGGACATATTTGCAGCAACAGTGGGACACCTAGATTAGAGGTTTTAAACCTTTATTTTTTGTGGATCCCTTTGGCCATCTGGTGAAGCCTAGAACCTCTTCTTAGCATAAAGCTCTTTAATGCATAAAATATATTTCATATATATTCATTTCATTATATATTATATTATAATTATATATAATTATAAAGAAAACCAGTTATATTGAAATATAGTTATCAAAAAATTATCTTTAAGCTTGCAGACCTCAGGTTAAGAATCTCTGATCTACCAAGACAATTGCAAAGCACTCATTATGAAAAATGCTATCCACATCCAGAGAAAGAACTGATGGAGTCTAAATGCAGATCGAAGCACACTATTTTCACTTTCTTTATGTGTGTGTGTGTGTGTGTGTGTGTGTGTGTGTGTGTTTTCTTTTGGTCTGTTTCTTCTCTTACAACCTGACTACTGTGGAAATATGTTTTACATGATTGCACATATATAACCTATATCAAATTGCTTACCATCTTAGGTGAGGGAGGTAGGGAGAAAATTTGGAACTCAAAATTTTTTTAAATGAATGTTAAAAACTGTCTTTGTATGTAATTGGAAAAAATAAAATGTTATTTAAAAAATAAAAATGCTAACTTGGGCCAAATTTTAAAAAAAGAATGATCTAGATGTATGTGTTGGGCAGGTAGTCAGAAAAGGACTAGAGTTCAAAAGAATGGTGAGGGTGGGAGATAAAGATTTCAGAGTCATTTGCATAGAGATAAATCCTTAACCAATAAAAACGGTAATAGCTAACATTTATGTAGATCTTGTCAGGCACTTTTCATTTGATCCTCATAATTCACCTGGGAGGTAGATGCTATTATCCCCATTTTACACATGAGGAAACAGGGACAAACAGAGATTATACGACTTGCCCAAGGTCATACAGCCAGTAAGTGTCTACAACTAGATTCTTGAGTCAGAGCTCTATTCACTGCACCACCTAGCTGCATCAAACCAATAAAGCAATAGGGTTAGAAAATGGACCTGTGATTTCACTGATATAGGGAATGCCAGGGGAAGAGACTCCCTCTACCAATCTAGGCTGGCACCTTCTCTGAAAATTGGTGTTGGAGCGTTGCCTTGAATACTGAGAGATTAAGGGTCACACAACCAGTTATGCGTCAGAGGCACTTGAATATGTGGTGCTACCAAAAATAGATATCCCTGGAAAAGGTGAGTTCCCTATTCATTAGGTCATCAAAGGGAGGTTGGATGACCACCTGATCACCTGCCAGCAATATTGGAGAGGATTCTTGCTTCATAGTAAGTACAGTTTGAATGAGATGGTTTGGGGAAGTTTCAGATTTGAAGATTCTTTGACTGATAGACATAAAGACATTTGTTGAAGCCAAGAGAGTATATGAACTAATCGATTGTAGACACAAAAGCAGAGGACTGAGCCTTGAGGGCTGGCCATGATTAGAGGGTGGGGTGGGAAAGAGGAAAAGGAGACAAAAGGAGCATTTGACTAGAACTGGGAAAGAGTAGTGCCATATAAGCCAAGGGAGGAGAGAGTTTCAAGGAAAAAGTGAATAGTCATCATTGTTAAATGTTGAAGGGAGGAAAAAGAGAATAAAACGGAGAAAAGGTCATCGGGTGTGACAACTAAGAAACTAGCATACTAGTTCTCTGCTTTCCAAGTTTTGTTATGTTTTGTTCACTTTTATTTGCACCCTACTGCCATATTTACTCCCATGCCATAAGCTTTTGTTTCTCAGTTTCTTCTGGGATATCTTTTTCTTTTGAGCAACCTCCTCTTCTGGTTTAGGATAATTTGTTCCTTTTCAGTAAGAATCATCTCAACAAGGCAAGGCGAAGTCAGGTATGGGTTGATTCAACCATGAGCCCCGTAAGTATGCCGTTGCATTTTGGGAACCTTGTTAACCTGGATATGTTCAATGACAAGATAATCCACATCCAAACCCTTCAGTTCTGCATCACTCTCTGCATTTTTAAGCATGTGCAGCAAGAATTCAGCACTCTTTTTGGGCCAAGGACCTTGTGTCCAACTCCATTGCTTAGACTAGGCACGCCTGCCAACTCCACTATTATATTGATGGAAGGGAACACGTTTCTTCTTGTGACATCTTTCAAATTACTTGGTAGCTCTTCGGATATGCATGCCCCTGATAGCTTAGGCTGTTTCATGGGTGTTCTTGAAGTGGACCCAGAGATTTGATTTTGTGGGGTTCTCTGGATCAAGAGAGTAACTCACCATTTTAAATGATTACCTAGGACGGCTCAAGGGAAGAGGAAGAGCAAAGGCTTTCCAGTGACTTGATGCAAACTCAGCCCCCAAGTTTTTAATCATAGAGTTGAGAGGCAGTTTCAGTGTTAGGAAGACGGGTTCAAAACCCTTCCTCCCACAAATACTGGATGCAAGGCCTTGGGCAACTCATTTAACCTGCCACCAACCCACTGGAACCTTAGGCAAGTCAGGAAAAGTGGCCTAATTGCCCACCTATAGGCCTAATTGCATTAGCATTTAATATGGCACTAGAGCTCCATCTAGATCTCTTCCTATGTTTGTATGTACATTTAAGTTACCACATCTACCTCCTCTGTATGTATAGAATCTAAAAACTGGAATCCCCTCTGTCCCCAGGCCATCTAGTCCAATCCACACCTGACCTAAGAATCCCTTCTACGAAACTGATGGCAAGCAGTCATTCAGTCTCTACTTGAAGAGATCCAGTGGTGAGCGACTCAATGGCAGCTCATTCTCCTATGGCAGCTCATTCTATTTTTAACAACTCTAATCATTAGGATTTTTTCTTCCTATCAAGCGAAAATCATCCTCCTGTAATTTTCTTACAAGTCTGCCATCTAGGACCAAGCAAAACAAGTTATTTTTTCTTTAAATGGTTTTCAGGGTCAACTCCTGGCAAAGTTGCTAAGCAGGTAGAATTTGTCTTTAGGACTCCCTCTCTCCTTTCCACATCACCTCTGACCCCCACCAACCACTGACCTCATCCTAGACTACCTGTGAGGCTGACACACATAGACCTGCCCTCCCCAGACAGTGCCCCACAGCTACCATAGTGGAGAGAGAATGCTGGATTTGAAGTCAGGCCATCTGGGTTTCATTCCTGGCTCTGCCACTTGCCAACTGTGTGTGGCCTTGGGCATCCAGATCACTTTACCTCAATGAAGTTCAGTTTTCACACCTTTTGACTGTAAGTTAAGAGCAGGTTCTGATCTGCATTGATAGAAGTTATCTCATCTGGGAATTCCTCATATCAGTGAAACCACAGATCCCGTCCCTAACCTAAAACATGGAGGATAATAGCATAATGTTGCCCAACTTATTTGCAGGTAAGTTATTCAAAAGTAAATGTTTGTAAGATTTGAAGAACTAAATAAATATGAAAAATTTTAGCCCCTTTCTCTATCCCTCACCCTCTAGTCTTACATGTCTTTTGTTCCATTCCCTCAAAGCTCTTCCTAGGTCTCTGCTTTCCAAGGTTCTAATCTTAGAATTGAGAGGCAGCATGGCATGATGGGAACGGATGAGAAACACCTGGCTTCAAGTCCTTCTTCAACACATACTGGCCATAAGAGCCTGGACAAATCATTTAAATTTTCACTACCCTTCAGGTAAGATTATAAGCTGCAGAGCAAGGACAGATCTGCTTTGGTAGAGAGAATTTTTTCACTGGGAGTTCCCTATGCTCCTCCCCAAAATCACGGAATCTTAGATTTTCCTCATCTCTCATTCTCTACTCCTCAAAACTTTTGTCTTTACCAGTCCTCTTAAAGGCCTATCTTTGCAAAGCTAAACTCTCTGATTGGATCCGTGATCTCATTCCTTTCTTAATTCTATGGGTACTTACCCATCTTTCATTCATATTCTCTCTCTCCCTCTTTCTCTCTCTCTCTCTCTCTTTCTGTCTCTCTCTCTCTCTCTCCCTCTCCCTCTCTCTCTCCCTCTCTCTCCTTCCCTCCCATACCCTTATTTACTGGTTCCATCTCCACTGCTTACAAACAATCTGAGGTTTCTCTTATCTTAAAAAAAAACAAAAAAACACTTTTCCTTGGGCCAGCCATCCTTTTAATCTATCATTCAACATCTCTCCTCCCCTTCATTTCTGAATTTCTGGAAAGAGTAGCCCACACCTGCTGCCTCTACTTCCTCAAAGTCCTTCAACCCTTAATAATCCATCTGATTTCTGACCACAATATTCTCCTGAAACTGCTTTTCTTCAAAGTTATAAATGGCCTCTTGATTGCTAAATTCAAGTCCTGGGCTCTCCCTCACAAGTGGACCCCTTGAAAGCTACCCTAAGTTCCAGGTGTACTTTGGATCCACTTATATCCACTTAAACCTTAGTCCTTATCCTCTTTGACTTTTTTTTACAGTATTGATACTATTAACCCTCCCACTACTTCCCCCTATATACTCTTTCTCCCCTTGGATTCCAAGACATTACTCTTTACTTGTTCTCCTCCTATCTACTGGATGGCTCCTTCTTGATCTCTTTTGCAGATTCATTATCCTCCTACTTTCCCTTAAGAATGAGTATACTTTAAGTTCTGACTTCAATCTTTTTCCCTTCTATCTACACTTAGGGTGATCTCATCAACTCCTATGGTTTTAATTATCACCCCTATACAGATCACTTCCAGGTCACTGTGGGTGTCCCTCTGTCACGAGTCATATTCTTTTACAACACTCTCTCTCTGTCTCTCTGTTTCTGTCTCTTTGTCTCTCTCTCTCTCTCTCTCCCTCTCTCTCTCTCTCTCTCTCATCTCTTCAGCTTCCATAGGTTCAAGTTTCTAAGCAGCTGTCTCCCAATCTATACACCGAGCCTTATTCCCTTTGCTGAGTTCCAGTCCAGAACCATCACCTTGCCTAATGGACATCCTCACCTGGATGTCCAGTCCACATCTCAAGCTCAACATGTCAAAATTGAGCTTACTATTCCCATCCCCCAAGCTTACTCCTAGCTTACTCCTCCTCCATACTTTCAAATTTTTGTTGAGGATGCCACTATCCTTTCAGTTACCCAATTTCCAAAACTGACTTGGAGTCATCCAGACTCATCCCCCTGCCTCTTCTGTCATTCCCCTAATTAGAAATCTTTGGAGGCTCCCCACTCCCTCTAGGATTAAATGCAAACTCCTCATCCTGGCATTGAGGATCCTACACAATGTACTTTTCCAATCTTATTTCATACTCTTCCCGTTCTGCGTTCCATCCATAGTAGACTATTAGCTATTTCCTGAACCTGGCATTATCTTTCTCTCTTCAGCATCTTCTCAAGGCTATCCCCAAAATCTGGGATGTACTTCTTCACCATCACCTCTTAGAACATTTAGCTTCCTTCAAGGCTTAGCCCAGATACCATATACTGGGCAAAGTCTTTCCTGACCCCCACCCCCATTGCCAGTATTCTTGTCCTCCTCAAATTATCTTTATTTATTTCTCTGGATATCCCTAATAGAATGTAAGGTCTTTCAGGACGGGACTATTTTGTGTTTCTTTTAGTGAGTGAACACAGGTGACTAACCAGAGATCCTGGGATAGATGTTCTAGCCATGGTGGCAACCTCGTGAGTTTAACAGGTGGGAAGCTCCTGGGTTTGGGGGCTGACTGGCATCAGGAGGTATTTCCTGCTACCACAACACTTCTCAGAAGAGAAGCTGACCATCACCAGGAGAATGACTGGGCTTTGGCAGAGTTGTTCAGACAACCTAGGTCTGAGGCGAAAGTGAACTGCCTGTACAGCAGTCTTACAAAATACTTAATGTTGTAATGTTTTAATGATCAGTCTGTTGGGAGAGTATAATAGGTATTATGGGCCACTGTACCATGCTTTAATATTAGCAATGTCTGGTTATGAGACTTTTGTTTCAAGCATTTCTTTTGCGGTAAAAGAAATAAATTGCTATCCTATACCTAATTTACTTTACACATTAAGTACCTTTCTAGAAGAAATGATGTTAGCCTATTTCGAGAAGACTTTAGTCATGAGTCAAACTTAAGCTTTAAGAGATTTTCCATGGCTCTCTGGAGTGGGAGTTTGAGAGTCAGAGAGTACAGAAAAACAAAAGCCTGGTGCCTCCCTTTGAGAGTCAGGTTCCCCTAGGACTGACTCCAGTTGGCACAAGCCCAGGGCTGAGGTCCCTTAGTGTGAGGGGGCATCCTTCTCCCTAGGCCACAGGTCTTTGCACTAACAGTTGAATTTGAAAGGTAGCTCAAAAAACTTTCAGTGAATCCTTGTTGCCTAAAGGACACTTAGCCTGGGTCCCTGCTGCCTAATACGAGAGGCCTTTGAAAACTACTCTAAGTTCAAGGTACGCTTTGGGTCAACATCTATTCAATGCCAAGGCCACAACTACACAACGGTCTCTTTTCCTAAACCAACCAGAAGGCAACTATTTCACAGCTAATAATAATAATAAAAAAACAGCACTGTAAAATAGATGACAAGGAAAATGCATGCCTGCCCTCGTACACAGAGAGGTACATTTACATAAAGATTTTTATGCAGCCAGTTAGAGAAGGAATATGTGGTTGCATAGGGAATAAGTGTTGTCGGGGAACATGAATGGGAGAGGAAACACACATAGGTAACACATGTAACTCACACTTCTACCACTGAATCCCAGCTTACGTTCCCCTCAACCAGCAACATCCCTTGCTGGGATCCCATAGAGGCAATGATGTCAGATACTTATGAGATGATGTCATTCAGGGGTGGGCATGCTAGGCAAGGCTGCTCTGCTACATTCCTGGGCCATTTTTTGCTCTCTGCCGCCATCTGCTGTCTCCATCTGCTATGTAGTGTCTTTCCTCTTGTGGGAGGGCTATTACCGGCATACCTCCCTTTATGGCGCTTCGCAGATATTTCAGTTTTTTACAAATCAAAGGTTTATAACAACTCTGCACTGAACAAGGCTATCTGTACCATTTTTTCCAACAGCATGTGCTCACATCGCGTCTCTGAGTCACATTTTGATAATTCTCATAATATTTCAAATGTTTTCACTATTATTTCTGTTATGGTGATCTGTGATCAATGATCTTTGACGTGACTATTATAACTGTTTTGGGGCACCACAAACCACGCCCATATAAGACAGTAATCGATAAATGTTGTATATGTTCAGACTGCTGCCCTGTTCTTTGTCTCTCTGCCTCTCCTCAGGCCTTCCTATTTCCCAAGACACAATAATGTTGAAATTAGGCCAATTCATAATGGTACAATGGCCTCTAAGTGTTCGAGTGAAACGAAGAGTCAATCGATGTGGCAAACATGATTGTTGTCCTATTTTAAGAAACTGCCACAGCCACCCCAACCTTCAGCTACCACCGAACTGGTCAGTCGGCCGCCATCAACACTGAGGCAAGGCCCTCCGCTAGCAAAAAGATTACAGCTCACAGAAGGCTCAGAGGATAGCTAGCATTTTTTGACAGTAAAGTATTTTTAAATTAAGGTATGTACACTTTAATTAAGGTATGTACAATAACACCATTGTTCACTTAACAGACTACAGTATAATGGAAACAGAAGTTTTATAGGTACTGGGAAACCAAAAAATTCATGACTCGCTTTATTGAGATACTCACTTTATAGCAGTGACCTAGAACCAGACTCATAACATCTCCAAGGTATGCCTGTACTGATCTCAGTTCTTATGACTCAGACTACACTGTAGCCAGCCAGAGACACCCTTAGATATTAAAACCGTCTTGCAAGCTCCTTTTCTTTTACTTCAACTACCACCCTCTGACCTCATTCGACTATCTGAATAGAGTTTAGGATATTCTGTTCCCATTTCACAGATTAGAGGACCGAGGCCTTGAGAGATCATAATCTATTCAAGTAACCCATGCTATTATATCAATGACTACTAGCATTTTCTCTTCCTCCCAGGCAAGATGTAGCTTCTGGGTCCCCGATGCCTTAATCCAAAGGATTGAGTCAGATGGCATGAACCTCAGAAATTGTGGCAGGCCAAAAGCAGAAATGTTTGGGGAGAAAGGAGGTTTTTGACACTACTTAAGCAAATTCCTTTTTCACTTTTTGCGTAAGGCCACCCCTGCCAATTTGTCTCTATGCCTCCTGCGGGCCAATCTTCTATCAATTTCCCATTGTCCAGTTATGTCCTATTTGTTGAGAAGGGCCTTGACATTTTTATAAAATTTAGCACAGAGTGATATCAGGACACTACTTATAGGCGCCTTCACTGGACACCAAACAATTACTTCAAAGCAAAAGGCATTTAATTAAGTGACATTTCAAAAGAAATTACAAAGAAAAATCCTCCCTTACCCCCATACACAGAGGGGAATACTTTTTTCCCTCAGATCCCATGATCACCGGTTGGAGAAGGAATGGTCTGGGAACATTCTTGCAAATGGACATACTATAGGGAGTGTAGGTAGCTAAGACCTACAAAGGCAATCCGTAAAATTTTCCCTCCATATCAGGGGGAATATGAGACTTGGGGAGCTGGATGGAAGAAAGACAGTGTACTTTTGGATGATGACACCCCTGAGGCAGCTAGGTAGCATGCAGAGAATTGAGTCTGCTGTCAGTAGGACCTGATTCCAGCCTCAGACACTTAGCAGCTGTGTGACCCCGGAAGGGTCACTTAACCACTGTGTCTGCCTCAGTTTCCTCAACTGTAAAATAAGAAAAATAATAGCATTTTCCTCCCAGGGTTGTTGTGAAAATGAAATGAGATAATGTTTATAAAGTGCTTTGTTTCCTTCTTTTCTTCCTGATTCCTAGAGGGTCTATAAAAGGTAGGGACCTATGGTATAAATTAGGGAAATGGCATGCCAACCAGTTTTCAGGAGCATGCAAATCAACTATTCCCCCAAACCCCCTGCCAGTTACTACTTGCCATCAGAGTCGTCATAGTAACAGCTGTACTTCATGAGAGCTAATGACTGGCATCTAATCAGTCATCTTGCTCATGGCTGTCAATGCATTATCATCAGCCACTGTCACAAGAATGAACCTCTGTAGACTCAGTATTATAGTTTTTATCCTCCCCTCCCCTCCCCTCCCCAGACCCCCAGAACCAGAAGAAAAAGAGTCAGAATCTTGGCTCAGTTCAGTTCAAGTATGACTAAACCACAGCTGGATGGACAACCTGTAGAGCTCATTCAACAGGACTTTGGACAGACACTGCAAATGTCCAGTGATCTGGGCCCCAGAACTGCAGAATTACAGAAAGAGAATGTGCCACATTGCTTTTAGGAAACTGAACAGTTCTTTTTAATGTCCCTAAGATTCTCCCTGAAACAAAGGCCCATATATTCTAACACTGTTCTTTTTTCCGGGATGTATAACTATGTGTCATGTGTCAGGTATAACTATATACTCTCCAAAGAATTGAAGTTAAGAGTTCAAGGCCAATGAAGATGAACCACATGATGGGTGGGAGCAGGCTTCTACACATTACAAATGGGGCATTCTGTAGGAGAGGTGATGTACAGGATGTGAATGAAACAATGTAGATTTTTTAAAAAGACATGATGGATGGACCCATTTCTTTTAACAGTGTCCTAGAGGTGTTCAGAGAACACGGGGTTGGGTGGAACTGCTATGATGAACTTTTGGGAGGATAGGATCTTCATAGGATGGACAGGCGTGGATGAATCTCAACCTGCATCTTTGGAAGGAGTACCCACAGAACTGAGATCTATTGTATATTGAAGTATATTATGTAAAGAGGCAGCTGGTGGCACACTGGTTAGAGCATTGGGCCTGGAGTCAGAAATTCAAATCTAGCTGTAGACACTTAATAGCTGTGTGGCCCCAGGCAAGTTACTTAACTTCTGTCTGCCTCAGTTTCCTCGGCTATAAAATGGGATTGACAATAATACCCACTTTACAGGGTTGTTGCAAAGATTAAATGAGAGCACGTTTGTTTTGGGTTTTTTTCTTACTAGCTTAGCACAGTTGCCTGGCACATAGCAGACACTGTCGTTTTGTAGTTCAGTTGTGTCTGACTCTGTGACCCCACAGACCATCCCGTCCATTGGGTTTTCTTGGCAAAGATACTGGAACGGTTTGCCATTTCCTTTCCTAGTGGATCAAGGCAAACAGGTTAAGTCACTTACCCAGGGTCATACAGCTAAAAAGCGTCTGAGGCCAAATTTGAACTAAGGTCTTTCTGACTCCAGGCCCAGCACTCTATCCACTGAGCCACCTAGCTGCTTCCTAGGCAGAGGTTAAAGTGACTTGTCCAAGGTCACATAGCTTGTAAGTATTTGAGGCTTGATTTGAACTCAAATCTTCCTAACTCCAGGCCCAACACTATCCACTGAGCCATCTAGGCATGACATAAATGTTTATGCCCTGTTCCCTGAAGAGCACTGTCCTAGGTACTGAGGAAGATAGACAATTTAGACAAGACATGGTCCCTACCTTCATAGTTCTTACAGTCTATAAGGTAGAGAAAACATAGACACAGATAAATATGTTTGTCTCAATATATTGAGGTTCCTGGTTTCATTGTTGGGGGGTAGGCAGATGCTCTATTGGCATGGATTGCAAATATGCCCACTTCTCCATGGCATCATAGAAACTGCACTGGACTTGGAATCAGAAAAGATTGGATTCACATCTTGTCTCTAACATACACTCATTTTGTGACTTTGGGTTAATCATGTAATCTCTCTGAGACTAAAGTTACCCCTCTACAAGATGGTGACAACAATACTCAAACTACCTACCTAGCAAGAGTATGGGGAGAGAGCCTGTCTCAGAGTGCAGAAGGTATTAGTTCAGATCTTATTTCTTACACATAATGGCTGTTTGACCCTTGTACTCCAGGCAACTCTCTGCAGGTTGCCAATTAGTAGCATTTCTTATGTCGATAGGAACCATAGATATGGCTAAAAAAAAAAAATCAGAGGACCTGAGTTCAAATCCCATCTCTGATCCTTACTTCCTATGTAAATTAGGGCAAGTCACTTAATCTCCCTAAGCCTCAGTTTCCAATAAAATGAAGGGGAGGTTGAATTAAAAGGCCTCTAAGGTCCCTTATGACTCTAGGTCTTTGACTTGAAGATAGACACTAGCCCTCATATTCTTAATCTTCGTGAATTCATGAGACTAAAAAAATGCCGTGCCCTAGTAGCCAACCTTCCAGTGATCAGCCTCTCTGAATTTAACTCAACTGGTCCTTGAAAAGCAGACTTACAGTCACTGATCCTGTAAATGGAACCTTCCCAGCATGGTGGGACCATCCAGAGCTTATGCAATGTAGACATAGTCTAAGAGAACCCAGGGCCACCTCTATGATGTGATGGATGCTGGAAGAAATGACTTAGTGGAAGGCATCTACTGTGTGATTAGTGTTTACCTGAGTGCAAAACAAGGTGTGTCTGGTACAGGCAAAGAAAGAAGACCTAGGATGAAGAAGCATGCTTCTTACCTTTGGCAGAGAGGCAATGGCCGATAGAGGCAGAATAATACATGAATTTTCTGACATGGCCAATATGTAGAGCTGTTTTGCTGGACTGTATTTATTTGTTTTCTTTAGGAGAGAAATATTGGTGAGGGAAGGGGAGGAAAATAGGTTTAATGACACAAAGATAAGAAGAAAAAGAAGAAGGAGGAGGAGGAGGAGGAGGAGGAGGAGGAGAAGAAGAAGAAGAAGAAGAAGAAGAAGAAGAAGAAGAAGAAGAAGAAGAAGAAGAAGAAGAAGAAGAAGAAGAAGAGAAAGAAGAAGAAGAAGAGGAAGAAGAAGAGGAAGAAGAAGAGGAAGAAGGAGGAGGAGGAGAAGGAGGAGAAGAAGGAGAAGGAGAAGAAGAAGAAGAAGAAGAAGAAGAAGAAGAAGAAGAAGAAGAAGAAGAAGAAGAAGAAGAAGAAGAAGAAGAAGAAAAGAGGAAAGGAAATATTTATAAAATACACAGGAGAGAGAAGAAGGAAGTTCAGGCAAGTAGGTCAGCACTGGAATTACCATATTAAATTTATTATATACTTCTTTTAAAAGCAAGCTATATATAATTGATATTTATGAATTCATAAACAATTCTCTTTTTGTTTTTCTTTGTATATAGAAATGATCAGATTTGTTGATGTCTGTCAAATTCTTTATCAAAAAATAAATAAAAATAAACTCAAAGTGTGTCTGAAAGGTTACTAACCTCTGTCCAAGACTACTGGGGAAAGGCTGCTGGGCACTCCTTCCCTTGGGAAGGGACTGGGACTCTTGTCAGAGGGGCTTCCTTTGCAACATAGAAACCCTGGAGCATCCCCCCCTCCCCGTCCTGGACCAAAGTAGAGCAGAGGGAAGCTTATGTAATGCTGACAGCAATGCCTGCTCCTGAGACTCCCCAGCTTCTCTAAAGTCAGCATGATTTTAAGGAAGAAGCAGTTGTGTGATGCAGGCAGGACTTGAATTCTGGGGGTTAGGGAGCAGGGAAGCCACCTTCCTCCCAGTCATTAACATGTCTTCTGGAAACTAGGAGGGCCCGTTCTAAGCAGCTGTGTCAGCACGATGGCATAGCTGGGCGTTGTTTTTGATTCGGTTAAGATTCAACCCTCATGTGTTCATACATGTTGCTATTTTATTTATATTAGAAGCTGATGGTGCCTTTGTTAGCATTCCATCCAAAGGCCTCAGAGCACCCCTTAGAAGCCAGGCAGGAAAACTATTGGAAGGAAGATCTGGGAAGCTTTCTATAGGTAATGTGTTCAGGGAGTCCAACAAGTACAAAATCTATTAAAAATCATTCTCTCAAGACAAGGACAATGATCCACACTCCTTGGGGGCACAGAGCGGGGAGGGCCAGGGCCAGAGGAAGGGAGCAGAATTTGTTCAGCATCACAACCTTCATGGAATTACAGGCACATAGATCTAGATTGGGAGGCCATATAGTACAACCTCCTCTTTTTACACATGAGGAATGGAGGCCCAGAGAGTCTAAATGACTTTCCCAAAGTCACCTATGTAGAAAGTGTCTGAGGTAGGATCTGAATTCAAGGCCTGTGACTCTAAATTCATTTCTATTTTCAGTGTACTACTCTGCCTCTCCTTAACCCAATAGGCTTGTATTTTTTATTTTTTTATTGAAAGCTTTGAATTCCAAATTCTATCCTTCCCTCCTCTCCCCCTTCCCTGAGACAGTAAGCAATCAGATATAGGTTTTTATACTTATTTTTTAAGATGGCATGGAAAGAGTACTCACAGGTCTAAGAATCCATAAACCCAAGCAATGCCATGTAGCATAAAAAGTAGTGAATTTGGAATCAAAACACCTGAGTTCAAATTCTGACTCTGTTTCTTATGACTTTTGTGACTTTGGACTGTGGTCCTTCTCTAGACCTTGTCTGAAGAATAAGGGGGTTGAGTGAAATGTTCTATAAAGTCCTAATACAATCTGGACGGATAAGGCCTCTTCCCCCAATGGGTAGGAAGAAACCGCTAGAACACGAGATCTTAACTATTTTTTGTGTCATGAACTCCTTTGGCAGTCTACAGAAGCATCTGAATCTCTTCTCAGAATAATGTTTTTAAATGCATAAAGTAAAACACAGCCAGACAAGGTGGCTCACCTGTAATCAAACCCCAGAGTCTCTCTTATGGCCCATATCCAACCTTTTGCCAAGGCCTATTGATTTTAGCTTTATAACATTTATTTCATCTGACATTGCAGTGCAGGCCTTCATCATCTCATGCCTGAACTATTACAAGAGCCTGCTGGTGGGTCTGCCTGCCACAAGTCTCTCCCTCCTCCAGTCCATCCCTGTTTCAACAACCTGGCTAGCAGCTTCTGTGGGGGTATAAGATTCACCCACAGCCAGCACCCAGAAAGCTGCCAACAGCACAGGTTCTTTTGATCTGCTTAATTAAGGAAAGCAAGGTGAAGAAGGGGTTGACAAGCTTACTTTTAATTCAGCATTCAAATATTATTCAGTTAGTTCAGGGGAAAAAAACCAGCACCCCGAACTTCAAAACAAAATGCAAACAAATTACAAACGTCAACAGACTTTGTCTGATTCAAGTCCCAACAGATAGTTACCAGAGTTCAACAAAGTTTCAACATCCGGGTTTACAAGCTGGAGGGCTCCTTAACTACAGCTGCCCAGAGTCTCCTCATCAACACCATCTCCAGAGCCCTGGACAAATGGCTCTGTCCTCCCTTCTTATAGGGCTTCAGACATCAAACACCATCTGAATCACCAGAGCTCAGGCTCTGGTGATTGGTTCTTGAGTTGGCCCCTCCCCTTAGGACACTGAGAGGTTCACATCCACATGGATTATGTTAACACCTAAGGGGTTTGGGCCTGGGGCTTAGGGCCTAGTAAAGCTCACTGAGATAAATTGAGTCACTCAAAGAAAACAAAGGGCATTTTGGTTACAGTCCCCTCGTCAGCTGTGATTTTAAAGAGTAAGTCTCATCATGTCACTTCCACTACTCAATAAATTCCGATGGCTGCCTATTACCCCCCGGATCAAATATAAAATCCTTTCATTCAAAGGCCTTTGTAACATGGCCTCTCCTTACTTTCTATTCTTCCTACACCTGATAGCCCTCCATGTACTCTACCATCTGGTGACAGTGGCCTTCTTCCTGCTACTTGTACAAGACACTCCATCTTCTGCCTCTGGGTATTTTTGCTGGCTGTCTTCCATGTATGGAATCCTCTCTCTCCTCATCTCCACCTCCAGACTTCCTTGGCTTCCTTCAAGTCCTAGCTAAAATACCACCTTGTACATATAAGACTTTCCCAACCTTAACTCTTCCCTCTGGTGATTATTTCAAATTTATCCTGTATTATAATGCAAACCACTTGTCTGTACATGGTTGTTTCCATTAGATTGTGGGTTCCTTATGAGTAAGAACTGCCTTTTGCTTTCATTTTATCCCCAACACTTAACACATGGCACGTGGTAGACACTTAGCATATGTTTATTGACTGGCTGACTGATTGGGGAGCCTGAGGCCAGTGGATCTCTTGAGCACAGGAGTTCTGAGCCAGGCCAATTAGGCACTCAAACTTTTTGTCACCAAAATGGTGAGCCTCTAAGAGCTGCCAACGGGTTGCCCTAAGGAGGAATGCACTGGCCGGGGTCAGAAATGGATCCAGATCCAGTCTTAAAATAAATAAGCAATAGATAGGTGGAGAGATAGATAGAAAAAAAGATAGATGATAGATAAATAGAAAAAATACATAGTATTACAAAGGAACCAAATATTGAAATATTGTTATTAAAATATTTTTTTTAAAAATTCACGAAGCCTGTGTTAAGAATCTACTCACTAGAATGACTAATAGAAATTCCACCTACCCCATGCAGTGAGCTGAACCTGACACCGTCTGTCCCCTTGTGGTTGAGATACAACATTGGACCAAAATGAGATAGTCATTTCTGCTATAATGCACCATATAATGCACCATATAATGCACCAAAATTCACCATGCTATAATAAACAGAAGTCCTGTACCCTAGCATGCAAGTTGAGCAAGCCACCCCTTAGGGCCACCCCTTGGGGATAGTGTGCCCCATCCCTTCTCCACTCACTGCTCCTACTTCACCAGAAGATCCACAATAACCATGACCTTGACAAAGACGTGAAGTTTGCCTGTGCAAATGAGACTCAGAGGAGCTGCCTGTGGCAAACGAGTTATTGTCAAGTGGTGCTGTTTTCTTCATTCTGGCCATTTCTCCTAGAAGGAAGAAATCAAGCTTGATTTCTTGAAATTTGCATTATGCTTTAAATTCACACTGTGCTCCCTAACATATCAATTAGGTTGGAACAAATTCATGTTTTTGAAACGCAAGTTGTAGCAGAAATGACTGTGCTTATAAGCCATTTGATAATTAAAAGGCAGTTTACTATACCACACATACAAGGGATACTCAGTGGCAAGAGATATTTAGCAAGCACACAACTCTCCATTTGTGGTTGATCTGGCACCTCTGACCTCCAAATGGTAAATGGCCAAGAGAGCAAGGTATGGTGACTTGAGAGATCCTGGGACAGCCACCAAGCCCAAAGGGCTCTGACCCCACGTGGGTAGACTTATTATGCCCTTAGGGGTACAGAAAGCCACAGCAATATATCCTACAATCACCACGAAGCCATTTCAACATCTAGTCAGTTTTAGCCTTGGCCCCTTGGGCTGATCAGATCTCAGCGATAGCTTAGTTGGCCTTTAGGAAAAGAACTAGCCTAATCTACAAGGAGATGAAGGAGGGGATAGACCCTGGCCTATCACATCCTGAATACGTCCCTGTCCACCTTGGTCTTGATTCATGTATTCAAGGTATAATGGGTTTGTTTGCTCTGGATTGGTACGGTTGAAAAAGATTCTAGTTTTCTTCTTAAGTATAAAATAGTGTTTCCCTCATCTCCTGAGGCCACTCAGACCTAGACTGTAATTCTAGATAGGGTTGATTTCCCAAAACTACCTCCCTGTGCTGCTTTGTATCTCAGGAACCAGAACAAACGGTTGAGAAATTGAGTGGTCATGGCACTGATTAGCATGTGTTTCCTTGTCTCTTCTTGGTATGTACCCACTGGCAGTTTGTGGTGGTGGTGGTTGTTGTTGATCCTTCATTCTCAAGATTTTGTGGGAGTTTTTTGTTTGTCTTTTTGAGGGAGGAAAGCAGGGCAATTAGGGTTAAGTGACTTGCCCAAGGTCACACAGCTAGTGTGTCAAGTGTCTGAGGCCGCATTAGAACTCAGGTCCTCCTGACTCCACGGCTGGTGCTCTACTCACTGTGCCACCTGGCTGTTCCAATCCTTTATTCTCAAAGGGGATCCATGACATGACTTGAGTGTGAATTGGATATAAGAGAGGCAGAATCGAACAAAATCATCAGCCTCACTCTCTCCTCCAGAGTCACCAAAGCCCAGTGGCAAGACAAAGTCAAGACAATTGGCCATGGTCCAGGATGCAGTGGGTGACTTTGGCCTTTCTAAATTAGGATCTTTCACAAGATCTCAGTTTGTCTGAGGCTATGCCCATTCAACGACTAAGGGCTGGGTGAGAACTGAGACAAAGGATGGCTTAGTCCATCATCATCACAAAAATCTTAGTCTCAGAGGAGAAGATCCTCAAAGTTTGCATATGATCAACAAACACCATTGCATTAGATGTAAAGAACATGCAGCTGCGTTTCTATTCCTTGCTATCTAGAACTGAGCTAATTGCATTAATTTATAACTCTGATTCTAAGACTGAACTGAACTAATTGCATTAATTTCTAACTCTAAGATTCTAAGACCATTAAACATATGTTTTGAGCTTTTGTGAATTCACAATACCCCTTGAGCTAACCTACAATAGATCAGGGGTTCTTAACCTTTTTTTGTGTTCTGAATTCCTTTCAGCCAATATTTATTATTTATTAAGCACCTACTACATGCCAAGCAAGCATCATGCTAAGCACTGGGGATACGAAAAGAGGCAAAAGACCCCTTGGGCAATCTATTGAAGCCTGTGGAAGCCTCCTCAAAATAATGTTCTTAAACATACAAAATAAAATATGTAGAATTACAAAAGAAACCAATTATATTGAAATATAGCTATCAAAATATTTTTCAAAAACAAGTTACCCCAGGTTAAGAACACATGGTCTAGCATGTTGCAAAGCCAGGGCCAGGAATTATGGTTCTGAGAGGCATATTTTGTCTAGAAGCTAAAATGTGTCTGCTATTTAAGTATTTCTCCTGAGTAACACAGACTTCTGCTGCTGTGATCATTCTTCTTTGGGGCAACGGACTGGAGCACCGATGTTCAATTTTCTCCATAGATGCCCCACAGAGTTAGGTAGAATGAGGTTCTGGCCCATTAAATTCAAAATAGAAAGAATTATTCTGCCCTATAGGAGGAAAAGGAAGAGTTATAATCAGGATATTCCCACAGCCAAGAAACAAGCATCTTCATCTGACTCACTAATAGCACCCAGAAACTTAATCAATTGAAGTTAGGACCCTAATAACAGTTTTTAAATGGGCCTACTCATCCTTCCAGGAGTGAGCATTATTTATTCCCTTTTGCCCTTGTCCAGCTTAAAAGTCATAAGGCCTAAGGAAAAAAACAGTCTTGAGATCAGAGAACTGGGAAGTGATCCCAAGCCCAATCTGGGAAGATGTTTGCTCTGCATCTTTCTGGCCACAGCCAGCCACGCTGGTCAATTTTGCTTCATGGGAAGCATCTGAGTATCATGGGAAAGAGCCCTGCTAGCCTGGGAGTAGGTAGATCTGGGGTCTAGTCATATTTGTCACTATCTAACTGCGTGATTTGGACATAATCTGTTTAAACCCAGGGCATCCTAGTCTATAAAATGAGGTATTTTGACTAGGTGACCTCGAAAGTCTCTTTCAGCTAAAATTTCAAAGTTTTTTACATCCAGCCCAGCCTAAAATCATCTGCCTACAAAATGTTCTCTTGACTCACAAAACGTTCCCTAACTCTTCCCACACTTGCCCATTGCAAGGAGGCAGCATCTGTTGGCAGAAAGTGTCTGTTGCTTGAAGGACGGTGCTAGTGATTTGGGTCATAGTTTCAATTTTGTATTAACATTCTTACTTGACTGTGACCTTATTTCTTTTAGTGGGAAGAGGCTGGAGTGACCTCAATAAAATTAGTGGGTTCAATTACAAGATCTCTCACTACTTCATACTCCACGGCTGAAAAAGGCCCTTTATCTTCTAGGAGTCTTCTTAAAGCTGTTCCCTAAGCCTTTATTGGGTGGGTTGCTCATCTGGGCTCCCATCTGTTCCTCTCCAGAATAATTTTCAATCACAAGGGCAATGTCTGTCTTGAGAACATAGCTAACTAACTCTTTTGTGTTGCCAGAGGTCATATTCCTCAATGGTATTTCTTCCTTTTAGTGACTGCCTCCATATTTATCTGAAACGTGTGTCTCAGATCCCTCACCTGTGCCTATAACTCTCTGGAATTGACTCTACAGATGTTGGTTGAGGTGTCTTTTTCTGAGGGAGTCACTCTATGGGTAGAAGACAAAATAAAAATCTCCTTAGATGGAAGTTTTCATCCTACAGTATAAAGTATTTCACAGGACAGCTAGAGAGTGTATACCAGATACCAGAGGAAAGCATACCAGACCTAAAGTCAGGAAGACTCCACTTCCTGAGTTCAAATCTGTCACAGACACTTACTAGCTATGTGATCCTGGGCAAATTACTTAACTTTGTTTACCTCAGTTCCTCATTTGTAAAGTGAGCTGGAGAAAGAAACGGCAAACCATTCCCGTATCTTTGCCAAGAAAACTCCAAATGGGGTCCCAAAGAGTTGGACACAAGTGAAAAATGACTCAACAACCACAAAGTATTTTACAGAAAATTCTTACAAGAATTTTCTCCACAGGTGACCCACATTCCCCCAAATTAGCAAACTCCCTAAAGCTTAACTATTTAAAGCTCCCAAATATATAGCTCATTTTTAGCTCAACTAATCATGTTACCCTTTCTGATTCACTAAGAAAAGATATGTTCATACTTTGTAAATTAATCGCTGGGTATTAAGACCCTAGTAACACACTAACATCTCATTACTTGTTATTTGTGACTAGTCAACTACGTATGTGTGGGTAAATTGGAAGGGGGAGGGGAGATGACCAAATCGCCCCCTCCCAATACTATACTATACTGCACTTGAACAAACTATGAGACAGAGGCTCAAACAGATTAAGTGACTTGCCTAGCTAGTAACTGATGGAGTCGAGATCTTACCGTGGTATGGCCCTGAACTCCATGTCCTGTGTTCTTTAATACTCTGCTGGCGCTTTAAAGATCACGAATGGTTTCTAAGACAGTAGGCCTCTGTTATGCAGCAACAGCTATTAACTAGAGCTTTCTAGTAAGAGGCACTTTGGTACATTTATGGTACAATGAAAATCAGTGTTCAAAATGAAGACCCTGAGGCACTGTGAGATCTTCAGTGGTCCAAAAAAGAGTCGATATTGGCAGTGCCATTCCAGTATTAAATGTATTTTTTTGTATTAAAATTCTTTGAAATTTAAGAATATAGGGAGAGTATATGTGGTAACTCCTTCTTAGCCAGAACAGTTGACTGAATAAAAACTGCATTCCCTGATAATTTTGGAACAGCCAGTGTGAGTTAGAGGTTGAGATTCCTGACTCCAAGGCTAGCACTCTCCCAAATACGGAATGTCTTTTTCCTGTGCCATGATGCTTCTGAGGATCTTATCTGGCCCCAAAACCAAAGGAACACAAAACCTCAGGTTTTAAATGTTAGCGCTCTAAATAAACTGCAAGTAAAAATTTTGGTCTGACAAAACAACAAATTTTTGATGACTTTTTATGACTTTGCAAATTTTACTTTGTAACAAAAAGTGATAACTTTAATTATTGAAATCTTAATATTTACATACTGCAATCCTGAATGTAGAATGCTTGCTCCTTGAGGACAGGTAAAGTCCCACTTTTGCCTTTATATACAGGTTCTCAATACACATTTATTGATTGAATAGATAATGAACTGTATTATTGCATTTTATTAGAGGAGAACCCTTAACACCAAACCTAAGGTGGCCAATCAACCAATCAATATTTATTGTGAACTCCATTCTGACAGAACAGCGATCTCGTGGATATAGATGGACATTCTCTCACAAGTGGTGATCACAGATCATTTCTACTTTTTCATCCTATATGATTCTTGTCCATTTCTGAGCAGAGTTTAAATAGGACATTGGTCAATCAAAGTCAATCTAATAAAATATGACCAGGAAGGTGATCAGAAAAGTTCAAGAAGACATCTACTACAAGAAATTACTGTATGTAATTATTTGGATATTGTCTCTCCCGTTAGAAAGAGAACTGTTTTTGCCTTTCTTTGTGTTTCTGAGCTTAGCACGGTGACTGGCACATAGTAAATGCTTAATAAAAGCTCATTGACTCACTCACTGATAGAAGAAGGCTTTTAGCCTGAAGAAAACACTAAGTGGACATGTGGTAGTCATTTTCAAATATTTGAAAGGCATTAATCCAAAGGGCTGAATTAGTACCTTAGAACTAGTTGGATTTGCAGAGAATCAGATTTCTGCTCAATAAATAAAATAACTTTCTAACAATTAGAGTTGTTCATTGATGGAATAATTTGCTAAAATAGGTGTTAGGCTCTCCATCACTGGAGAGGTTCAAGAAGAGGTTGGATAACTGTCAGGAATGCTATCAGAAGGATTATAAGATCATAGATTTAGGGCTGGATGGGACCCCAGAGGTCATCTAATCCAACTCCTTCCTTTTACAGATGAGGTAACTGAGACCCAGAGAGGTCAAATGACTTGCTCAGAGTCACACAGATAGTAAGTATCTGAGGTAGGACTTGAATTCAAGTCGTTCTGATATCTAGCATTCTATCTACCATTGTAAGCTGGTGTCATGAGAATGAAATTTAAAACCATGTATAAAATACTGTATGTCAGCTAAGAGAGTCACATGAGATAATGTATGTAAAGCACTATGCAACTCTTTTAGAGAAGGAAATGGCAAGCCACTCCAGTATCTTTGCCAAGAAAACCCCAAATGGGGTCATGAAGAGTTGTTTACAACTGAAATGACTGAAAAACAACAACCTTAAAGTATTGTAAACATGTCACCTGTTATTATGATTATTACCAGAGGCTATTCACAGAGAAGAAAACTTAGTATACATAATTGCTTTTTTTAAAAACACCTATGACTTTGTAGGTGCTCCAGAAATATTATTTTTCCTTCTATTAATAATATCTTCTCTGTTTGGTTTATCTGTTTGTGCTCAGGGTCTTTGAGTTTCTTCCTCCTAAGATCTTTCATAATTTCAGTCTCTTTTCCCCCTTGTATTTCCCTATTGCTCACTTTCTGACTCCTTTCCCTTTGATGATACTTTCCCCGGGAACTGGCCCTAAAACTATCACAGCCTCCTCTCATATTGGAGAATTCACATTTCACAGGCCTCAGTCCTGCCATAAGTGAATTTTGTGGGGACAGAAGCTCTTTGCATATATTGTCTCATTTTTTAGGTATTACATGCTTTATTATTCCAATTTGACAGATAAAGAAACTGAGATTCAGGGACTTTAAGTGAGTTTGGTCACTTAGTGTCATTGATGGGATTTGAACTCAGGTCTTCCTCACTCCGAAGTGTCATCCATGGGATTTGAACTCAGAGGTCTTCCTCATTCCAAGGTAATAATAAGTCAACTCTTTTTACGAGCAACCACAGGACCGTAGCCAATCTTGTAGCCATCTAAATCCACCAGTCAGAATTCTTCCTCTCTTCAAATACTCCAGCTAAATGCAACCTCACACGCTAGAATGGTGGCACAATGATTTGGAATGCAGTTCTCCTACCCCCAGTGGCTAGGTTTCCCTAATTACAGAGGTAACTTGAGATAGCAGTCTAACCAGGCTTCCCTGGCCTGTTCCATTAAGCCAGGTCAGAGACTGTGAGCAGTCTTAGACTAACTTAAGAGCTGGACAGATACTGGCTTGGGAGGAAAGTGGGCCTGATGTATACTGTCAGAGCTCCAAGAGTGGAGGAGGGGAGAAGATTGTTTGTTTGTTCTGGATCTGCTTTTTGCCGTCTTGCAGCTGGGACCCTACAGCCTGCAGGGCAATGGAAGCAGACAAGGAGGAAAAGAAAGGAGAGGTGTGGGGAGAGATAAAGATAGAGTGAGACAGACAGAGGGAGAGAGAGACTGAGAGAAACAGGACAGAGAGAGATAGAAAAAGAGATAGGAGTAGAAGAGAAGGGGAGAGAGGGGTGAGGGAGAGGGGGAGGGAGGGGGGAGAGAGAGAAAGAGACAGAGAGAGAGAGAATTCTTGACTCACTCAAGCTTCTAGCCTGGAACCAGCCTTTAGGAAACTCTCCCCTGTAGAGAAACCCAGCTTAGTTTCCTGTCTCCTTGGCTGGCCAGGACACCTGTCCACAGCTCTTTATTATGGTCCTTATGCCATAAGAGAACCTCTAAAAAACCTGCCAGTTCTGTCCTTACCCACAGGTACACTTAATGTTACACAGAGAATGACTCACTTTTTCAAGTGATTTTCTAACTTTGTAACTATGGCCAAAGTCCCTTAACCTCTCTCAGCCTCAGTTTCTTCTTCTGTCAAATTGGGGTAGTACCTGTAGTACTAATGTTAGAAGATTGTGAAACTGTGCTAGAAAGCAGCTCAAGTGAAAAAGACCCAAGAATTTCATAGCCTATAGTTTCACTATGAATTGTGCAGCATGACTTCCCCAAAAGCTGGTACTATCTCAGGCTATGTTCAGAGAGTTATCATGTCCAGAATGAGAGAGGAACATGATCACCCCACTTCACTGTGCTCTGTTAAACCCACAGCTAGAGGAGCATGGTAAGGACCTGGGTTCGAATTCTGCATCTGACACATATTATCTTTGTAAGTTTGGGCAAATCATTTAACTTCCTTGGTCCTCGATTTCCTCATCTGTAAAATGCAGAGGTTGGATTAGATGGTCTCTGAATTGAGTCCCTTCTGTGTCTGGTCCTATGTTCCTAATGGAATGTGGTCACTTCTGGGTATCACTTTTTATAAAGCATATTGTCAAACTTTAGAACATTCAGAAGAAGATGATCAGAATCACCAAATCCAAGAAGTGGAAGAAAGGATGGAAATGAGCGTTTAGTAGGTATGTATGCCAGGTACTGTGCTAGCCCAGGGGCACAGACATTATTGCATTTGGTCCTCAAAACAACCCTCAGTGGTAGGTGCTATTACTTACTATTCTCATTTTATATTTGAGGAGACTGAGGTAAAGGGTCACACAGCTAGTAAATGTCTGAGGCCAGATTTGAACTCGCTTCTTTCCTGACTCCAGGTCCAGCACTCTCTCCACTGTACCACTCCCTACCTCCCCTGAGGAAGGAACCTCAGAGACTCTCTAGTCCAACCCATACCTGAATGAAAATGCCCCCTATAATATACTGTCTTCCCTCTGCTGATGACTCCATGTCATCCTGTATATATCTCAATTAGACTTAGTTATTTGTATGTTGTTTTCTCCACTAGAATGTGAGCTCAACGAGGGCAGGGGCTCGTTTTTTGTTTTTGGTTTTGCCTTTCTTTGTATCCCCAGCAGTGACGGCAGTGCCTAGCCCAACATTTAGTAAGTGTTTAATAAATGTTTGTCGATGACTTGAAATACTGGACAGAAGGTCATTTGGTCTCCTTTGAAGACCTCCAAGGCCTGCCTCCATTCCCATTACCTCCTGAGGCCCATTCCATTTTGGATAGCTATAAATGTTAGGAAGTTCAACTATGTCCAGCCTCTATTTGCCTCTTTCTAAACTGCATCCTTTACCTGCCCCCTAAGGCCAATCTGAACAAGTCTTCTGCCACTTCAAAGCCCTCTAAATCCTCAGAGACCACTATCATGATCCCTCTAAGTCTTCTCCAGGCTAAACATACCCAGTTTCTTCAATGGATTATATTATGACATTTCTTTATTCTATAAAAAGACCATAAAGGATAGTCCCACATTCTGCAGCTAGGCCAAATTCATCACCTACCTAGCTTTCTCTACTTATTTAAATTGACATTATCCCTTGGAAGATCAAATTTCATGCAAATTCTATTACTTGTAGGAGTAAATAATACAAGATTTACATATAAATAATACAAAGATAGGAAGTCTTAGATCTGGCTCACCTGTCAAAGGCAAGAGAAAGAACTGCTTTATAACAATAACAGAAAGACTCAAAACAATTGAGTTAGGGAGTCCTTAGATGCTACATAGCAAAGTAGTTCTGGTGTAATTCCTACATATACAAAATATGTACAGAGGATAATAAAATGATGCTAAATATCGAACAACCTGGACTCACCTCCCAAGCTCATAGACCTCATTTTAATATAACTGGTCATACGTTGTGCTTATTACAAATGTTTAAATTATTGTCACTATTTAAGCAGTGGATAAGGTGTTGGGCCTGTAGTCAGGAAGATCTGAGTTCAAATCCAGCCTCAAACACTCAGTAGCTGTGTGACCCTAGGCAAGTCACTTTACCCTATTTGCTTCGGTTTCCTCACCTATAAAATGATCTGGATAAGAAAATGGCAAACCACTCTAGTATCTTTGCCAAGAAAACCCCAATTGGGGTCACAGAGTCAGACACAACTGAAGAACAACGATAGGTATTTAAGAAGCCAGATTTACTGCCCATCTCCTTCAAGAAAGGTCTTGGGATCATAGTATCTAAAACCACAAGGGAACTTAGAATCTATTTAGCCCAATCCCCTCATTTTATAGATGAGGATCTAAGGCCCAGAGAAACCAAGGAACATGTTTAAGGTCATATCAATATTAAGAACAGAGTAAGGATTTGAACCTAGGACCTGTATCTCCAAAGCCAGCATCCTTTCTACCATCACAGCTTTTAATGGGGTCCTCCCTTAAATACCATCTCTTCTAACATCACCTTTCTGCTTACAGATCATTTATCATTTGGTAGAAATGGGGAGGGGTCCAATGAAGATTGATCAAAAATAAAGACAGTGTATTGAGGGAACTCACTATTATGATCAAAGATCACTTGACCTGGACGAGAGAATCGATGAATGGATGGATGGATGAAAAAAGCATTAGTTAAGTGTTCACCATGTGTTAAATGATGTACTGTGTACTCAGGATACAAATAGAAGACAGGCTCTATTCTCAAGGAATTCAGATTCTAACACAACAGGTTTTCTTAACTTTTTTCTGTAATGGACCCTTTTGACAGTCTGGTGAAACTTAGGAACCCCCTTTCAGAATAAGGCATTTAGATGCCTGAAAAATAAAGAACAAAGGAAACCTATTTTCATTGTCTAAAAAAAATGCTTAAATCAAATTCATAGATCCCAGGTTACAAACCTCTGTAATTGGGGGACACAATGCATAAAAGGAGGTTTCTGCAGCAATTTAGAGAAAAAGGATCTGTGGTCTTCAGGGCACAGCAGAAAAACAGATGGCAATACATCTTTAATGTTATTTCCACTAATAAAAACCATTCTCTATTTCTGATGTTGAACTATTTGGCTGTGCCAAGGACTCTGGTGGTGAGAACTTTCTTTTCTGCACCTCCAGTAACTATGGCTGCAAGTTCAAGGCCTATAACTGTAAAAACAGTTTGCAGCTTCCATCTCCACGAAGGTTGATGTCTAGGGCTGGGCTGGAAGTAGGTCTAGTGGTCTGGAAGACCTTGCTGTTTCTTAGGTTCAGGCTCCTGAACTGTCTCCATCAAGGTCTGAGGGAAGGTGGTGATTAAAGTGGTATTGGTTTGATTTGACTGGCCTGTGTTTCCTCCCATCTCTTCTTCAGGGTGCCTCGCTGCTTCAGCTGGTTTACCTACCTTGTCCCATGGATACCAGTTGGTCAGCAAGAGAAGATTTAGGGTGGTGGAGAATGGACAGCTACTTTTAAGCACTCTTCAAGGGTTGTCATGTGGGAAAGGGTCTAGACTTGCTCCCAGAGGGCCAAAGCAGGAGCAACAGGCAGAAGGTATGGGGAAGAAGAATCCAGCTCAGTCAATAGATGTGCATTTACTGAGTCATTAGAACTGTTCAAAAGTGGAATAGACTTCCTCTGGAGATTATGTGTTTCCTATCACTAACAGTCTTCATGCAGAGCTTATAGGATGCTTTACTGGAGATTGCTCTGTAATTCAATTTGTTCCACATGATAAGAAGAGGCATGTACTAATGGGTGGAAAGGGGACTGTAAATTTTTTTTCAAACACAGAAATAGCTTGACACAATATCAATAGCTAGCTAATATTTATATAGCACTTACTATGTGCCCAGCAATTATTATCCCATTTGATATTCACAACAACCTTGGAAGGCAGGTGCTATTCTTATCACCATTTTACAGATGAGAAACTGAGGCTGTGACTAGCCCAGAGTCACACAGCTAGTAAGTGTCAGAGGCTAGATTTGAACTCTGATTTTCCTGACTCTAGGCCTGGTGCTTTATTCAATGTGCCACCTCAATACTGAAATAACCCTCCACATAGAATAGGGTCAAGCTGCTGCTCCTCCTGCAGACGTTTTGGAAACTGCCTAGCTCAAGTTCATCCTTAGTTAAGAAAGGGCTGCTACAGATATGAGTTTCTTTCATACTTTCCCACAAGCAGGGGCAGATTGATTCAATTCATATTTTACTGTAAATGGAAATGTAGGGTGACGATCTCAGCACATTTTAATAAAGATGACCTGTTACTAGATGCCAAACCCCACAGGATCGTAAGCTCATAGATTTAGAGTTAGAAGAGACCTTACCGACTATCTGGACCAAACCATCATTTTACAGATGAGGAAACCAACAATTGCTTGGTACCCACAGCTAAAGCAAAATATTTCATGCAGCTCGGAGCCTGCCGTAAGAAGGTCGACAGATGTGATTTTTCCCTTGCATCCCACTGTGTGGACATTCACGAGTCTTGCTAGCTTGTGACAACATTCTGAAGAAGCCTGTACACTCTACTAGGCCCTTGGATGCTGGGATGTGCCTTTGGTGAAAGGAAGAAAAGCAGCATGATACAATGGGAGACAGTGCTGAGCTGAGAGTTAGAACACCTAGTTTGTAATCCTGAATCGGTCACTAAGTGAGGCATTCCAGGCACATCACTCCATCTCTCAGGGTACTGTGCCCTCATCAAAATGTAGGGGTAGGCAAGGAAAGGAGGCACATTGAAAAGAATGCCAAACTTAGAGTCAGAGGATGTGGATTTGAATCCCAGATGCCACCTACTGCCTGTGCGACCTTGGGTAAGTTATTTAACTTCTCTGAGATTCATTGCTCTCCTCTATATAATGAGAGGGTTGGGCTTTCTGATTTCTAAGGTCTCTTCTCTGCTCTAAATCCTATGATCCCTCTATAAAGATGAATCCTAAGGTTCCTTCTGATTAGAAACTTACATTCTAAATTAGCAAATTCCCTTCATGAATCACTAAGCAGAATCTAATTATAATTATTGGTGTTTTATAAGCTCTCTTTTAGACTTTTCTATTCTCCCATATCCCTGTTCTGTATCAGGCTTCTAAGGCCGTTCATTGAAAAGGATGGAGTAAAGAGGGTCTTGCCTCAAGACACGTCTCCCATCTCCCCCTCTGATGACATGTCAGTGAAATTACAGGATCACACAGAATCACAGTATTTCAGAAGTGGAAGGAACTTCACTGGCCACTTAGACTGAAGCTGGTGAAGAGCTAGCTGCTTACAGACTCCTGGGCTTGAAGTTTGGCGGAGAATTGATAACATAGTGTTTATGAGGTATGTTTTGACTACCAATAATAGCTAGCAAAAACTGCACTGACTTTCAGAACACTGTATAGTGTTTTAAGGTTTGCAAAGCTCTTTACAAATATTATCTTGTCTGATTGTCTTATAACACCTTGTAAGGTAGGTGCTCCTATTATTCTCAATTTACAAATAAGGAAATGGAGGCTGATAAGGGTTAAGTGACCTGTCCTCTCTCACACAACTAATAAGAAGATAGTTTCTATTATTATCCTCATTTTACAGATTAGGAAACTGAGGCAGATAGAGGTTCAATGACTTGTCCAGGGTCACGTAGCTAGTAAATCCTGTCTGAGTCAGGATTTGAACTCAGGTCTTCCTGAGTCTGGGTTCATCCCTCTGTCTGTTATGCCACAGAGCTGCCTACTGGTTTCCAGTAAGTCTCAACAGAGGTTATTATTAATAGTTATCCAAATTATCCAGGTATCCAAAAAACATGTTTTACTTTCCTACTTATTCTTGATACTGTGGTTTGTTAAGGCTTTGGAAGTTCAGAGTATGAGAAATGTCCTCTGCCCCACAAGAACTGCCTCTGATAGGGGTGGTGGACTATGATGTGTTTTTCAAATAGGGCATCTGAGCCAGTTTTCATTAGCATACATCTCCTCTATTTGTCTTTGAAGAGCCATAATAGTCAGTATTGAGTGAATGTTCAATTAAAATCCCTCTAATCTTGGATAAGATCAGTATGCATAGTCAGGACCTCTCCCAGTACCCAGGAAGAAAGTGGTATGAACATCAACACGTAGCTTTTAAAAGGATGCTAATCCCTGATAAAGACAAAACCTTCATAGTACATGAAATTGCCTACTGGTGACTCTGTTTCCATAACTATAAGGGAATTTGGATTTTAAATCGAATTTAAAATTCGATTTCAGCTGACTGCATCTAATAGTTAAAACAAGTAAGGCATAAATGGAGAGAGAGAGAGAGAGAGAGAGAGAGAGAGAGACAGAGAGAGACAGAGACACACAGAGAGACACACAGAGACACAGAGAGAGAGAGAGACAGAGAGACAGAGAGAGAGATGGATTGAGTATAGAGAATTAACTTAAAAGAGTCCTAGACTAGATATCCTAGGTTCCGATCCAGATTTTGCCACTAACTCACCAGGTGACCTTTGGGCAAGTCACTGACTGGGCTTCATTTTCTTCATCTGTAAGATTTACCCATTCTTTCAAGAAATATTCATTAATGCCTACTACATGCAGAACATATACTATAGACACTTGAAGCCAACACAAAGTTTAGATAAAATAATGGTCCCTGGCCTCATGGAGCTTATAGTCTAATAGGGGGATAAGACTAAACGCAGATAATCATAATGCACAATATTACATTCCAATCTGAATTGCACAAAACAAATGGTCAAGATAATATCTAAGGTCTAGCTCTCTGAAATTCCATTATCTAAAGGTGATGAGGCAGAGAAAGAGGAAAAACTACTCAGAACTGATATTTCCTATATCTTTAAACACCGAGTTTGCATCTCCTGCTCAGTCACATGCCCTCCTGGCACATTGGGCAGGTTTTATTTGCAGGATGACTGATGCAGAATCTGGAAACTTCATATTGGCATTGCTCTGGTCCGCACAGATGTGCTGAACCCGATCTTTGACCACCTTCCTGATTGACAATGACTGTGTTTAAGCTCTGTCCCCTTACTGCTTCTGATAAGATATGAGTTGGCTGAAAATTTAAAACACAAAAGACAAGACATTTTAAGATAAGAAAGAATAGAGTCCATCTAGAGGAAACCAAAAGAGTAGATAATTTCAGGCACCAGCACTGGGTGAATTACAACATAGATCATAGATTTTAGACTTGGAAAGGACCTTGTAAGCCATTGGGTCCCACCCCCTCATTTTACAGTTGAGGAAACTGAGGTCTATAGAAGTGAAGTAACTTGCCCTGTAAGTATCTAACTTAAGACTTGGACTCAGGTCTATCTGGATATCTAGTCTCATGTTCTATCCTCTATGCCATATGTAAGCACCAAATGTTCCTGCGATAGCTAACAGCTAAGCAGGAAGGGATACATAGTTTTCATTTTCTGACAAGAGGAGGTATACTGCAGTCATATCCAAAGCCCTGATTTTCCTTGAAACTAAAACTCAAGCAAGAATTTATCATGTGGGTCCCTAGATAAAGGACACTGAGTGACATTAGTCAAAGGCCTTCTTGAACTTGTGGCCAGGCATGCTGAGTGTGCTCGATGAAAAGTTTTAGAATTTGTAGAATTTTAGTTTTAGATTTGTAGAAATCATTCAGTTATTAGAACTCAATTCAGCCTTCCAGACACTCATTGGTCATGCTTCTCTTGCCAGGCCAGCCCCTCTTGCTGTCTCCTCTAGTTCCCAATCTCACTAGCTAGTGGTAGCTCCAACCCACAGACTCACAGTTTGTCTTTTGTAGTTCCATCTGTCCCCTTCATAGCAATCATAGGTTTAAAGACTATCTATATAGTCATATATATTTGAATAATCATATTTTAATATATTGGTTTTCCTTATAATCCTATGCATCTTATTTTATGCATTTAAAAACATTATTCAGACCACTGCTAAGCCTGTATCTCAAAGATTTTTTTTTAAAAAGGGAGGGAGGGGGAAGAACCTATTTGTTTAAAACTATTTATAGCAGCTCTTTTGGTGGTGGTGGCTAAGAATTGGAAATCAAGGGGATGCCCGTCAACTGGGGAATGGCTGAACAAGTTGTGGTATATGATTGTAATGGAATGTCATTGTGCTGTAAGAAATGACAAGCAGGATGATTTCAGAAAAATCTGAAATGACTTACATGAATGGATACAAAGTAAAGTGAGAAGAACCAGGAGAACATTGTATACAGTAACAGTGATATTGTATGATGAACAACAGTGAATGACTTACCTATTCTCAGCAATACAATGATCCAAGACAATCTGAAAGGACTCATGAAAAATGCTATCAGCCTCCAGAGAAAGAACTGATATTGTCTGAATACAGACTGAAGCATATTATTCTTCATTTTCTTACTTACTTACTTTCTTTCTTTCCTTCTTTCTTCCTTTCCTTCTTCCTTCCTTCCTTTCTTTCTTCTTTCTTTTATTCCTTCCTTTCTTGTTTGAGTTTTCTTGCACAAAATGACTAACATGGCAATGTTTTTCATGATTGCACATAAAACCTGTCTCAGGGAGGAGGAAGAGGCAGGGAGGGATAGAATTTGAAACTCAAAACTTCTTTTAAAATGTTAAAAATTGTTTTTACATGTAATTGGGGAAAAATAAAATGTTACTTAAAAAATTATTCTGAGGAGTCCACAGGCTTCACCAGACTGCCAAAGGGGTCTATGACACCAAAATTGGTTAAGAATTCCTCTTATAACCTAACCCCTTCATTTTACAAATGAAGAAACTATTGCCCAGAGAGGTTAAATAACTTGCCCAATCTCATACAGGTAGTAAGGATGCAGAGGAAGGATTTGAATTCAGGTCCCCTGATTTCTAAGCCACTGATAGTTCCACTACACTATGCTTTCTTCACCTTTTTTTTCTTCTTTATGATACTCCTTGAGAGGTAACTGCTCCAAGGGGGCATCCCTGCCCCCTTGAGGCTCTTAGTACTTTCTGTTCCTCCCATCAAAACCCATTCTCAGGAAAAGTTTTTATATCTGTCATTTCTACCATAATGTGAATTTTAGTCCCCTCTCCTAGGGTTATAACACCTCATTTCTGGCTATGGAACAAAAGACTTTGTTATCTGTTTTAAAGTTTCAGGTCTAAGTGACAAAGCGAGAGAGGTGTTAGTGATGGGGACAAGGAGGTATCTTGGGACTTTGAAATGACACTGTGGGTTCACAGGAACCCACTCAAATCTTTAAAATAGGAAATAACCCTAGGATGCCCTATGGCTTAAGAGACCTGGCTTTTCCAGAAAAATCCAAGGGAAGACAGCATAAAGATAATCAATGGACTGGTTGACTGCTAACAGTTTCTAGATGTAGTACTTAGAATTAGACTCAAGAGCTGTCTCAGATAAAATTCCAGAGCAAATGATACTGAAAAGGAGCTTAACAATTATCTAATACAATTGTCTCTATAGATAATGTACAATGGTACAGTATAGACTGAAAGGATATAAGGGTCCATGTGCCAATCAACTTTTCGGCTGCCCAGTTCTCGGCTATCTATTCTGGTCTCTGAGAAGCAAAGCAGTGTATTATAGATAAATAAGCTGGTGTGCTGGAGTCAGCTTAAACCAGCTCACAGGAGCCAATTTTCAGAGGGAGCATTTATACACATCAGAAACCAGCAAATGTTACCAATCCAGGCATAATTTATTGTTTTGTCAGTTGTCTAGACTTAAGAATATGGAGAATGCAGATGAAACTTGAAAGTGTGTCATGTACATTTTCTTTCAAAGAGTTGGTTGTTAAACATTTTACCAGCATACCCCCATGTTCATGTCTCCTGCTACATGGTCCTCTTTCTATTATACTGAGGATGCCTTGCAAACATTTTGGTATCCATACGTTATGTTCATATGGCATAGAAATCTAGTATGCGGTGCTCTTTCTATTATACTGAGGATGCCTTGCAAACATTTTGGCATCCATATGTTATGTTCATATGGCATAGAAATCTAGTATGCATAAAGCTATGATAGCCCCCTCAGACTCCTAATGTTATAAGGAAGGGTGGAAGAGGAGGAACCTGGATGGACTGGGATTTTAAATTATGTTACTGTGCTCAGACTCTCCCTATGGAGATTCTAGATACCTCCCCACTCTTTCCCTTAACCGCTCCTCCCCACCACAGCCCCCATCCCTTCCCCAACAGAATGGAAAAGAAAGCCAGGGCGTACACTATTCCATATCCATTGTTTAGGAAAAACACGTGGCCAGAGAGCTGGAGTTGGTATCAGGAAGACCTGAGTTCAAATCCACTTCTGATATAAATCACTTAATTTCTTTGAGCTCCTGTTTTTCTGGGAAAACCAGGATTATAAAATCTTCAGTATTTACCACATAGTGTTGACGTTCAAATGAGACATGTATGCAATACTATTGCCTAATTTGGGAAGTATGGGTTCACTTCCTCTGCCTGATCTCTTTTAAAGTCCTGGGTACATTGACATCCTTATTTTCATTTGGAATCACTTAGATGGGGGAATGGATTGAGTGTTGAACTTGGCATCAGGAAGACTTGAATTCATACTTTGCCTCAAACATTTATGAGCCGTGCGGCCATGGGAAAGTTGCTCATCCTCTCTGTGTTCCCTTCCCTCAGCTGTAAAATGAGGGTCTTTTACTTAATAAGTTTCCAGGTCCTTCCTAGCTCTAAATCTATGATCCTGTGATCTCTGTGAAGCCTTCCATTTCCATCCCAGCCTACACTGATCTCTTACTCATCACCAATTAATGCTTATATCTCAGCATTTCCATGCATTGGGATAAGTACTAGACCTGAGAATGCATAGGCATAGGGACCTCCTGGTAAATCCCTTTCCTTCGGGGACATGGGGGTGAGGCAAGATTGTGTCTAGAAGACAGGTTGCAGCCCTTCACTCTGAAACATGCAGCTCCCTGCACCTGAGCATGTTTGGCCAGGAGAAAAGCATGAAGTCCTCCTAATCTAGCCAGCCTGCTGCTCCCTTTCTTAGGAGGGCTTCTCAAAAGAGAAGCAAAGCCTAGGCCTATGAGCCACCAACTCTGTAAGCCAAAAAAGCACTCACTCAACCCTCTTTCTAGCCATTCATCCCAAGCAGCTGGCCCTCTGCTCCCCTCCCTGTGACTTAGCCCAACACTCTCCGGCCTAACCTGGGATCAAGGAATACTACTGAGACACACAGGAAAACAGAAAGGAAAGAAGACCCCTAGGGAAATTCATGACTTCATGGCCCCCTACCTAACCCTAACCCTTGTCCTCCTTCACCAGGCAGGCAGGCAGGCAGGCAGGCAGGCAGGAAAGAGGAGGAGGAAAGAAAAAGGAAAGGAGAAGGAAAGGGATTCCAGAAGCAACGAACAAGGAGGGAAAAAAAGAAAAGGCAAGAACAGAAAGGCTGTCCCACCCACCAGACATACTGATGATCTCACACACCCCCACCCCCACCCCCCACACAGGCCTAGAAGGCAGAAGGCCAGGCCAGGCAAGAGAGAGCTACCTTGCTCTTGCTGTTGTTGCTGCTGCTGTTACTGACCTCTGGATGGAGATCCAACCAGAAGGAGAGGAAGAAGCCCTGAAGGCCAGGGATTGGCTGGCCTGTTCCCCAGCTGTTCCCCAGCTTCCAAAGATCCATCTGTGCAGGGATGGGCCCCAGCTTATGTTGTTCTGTTTTGTCCTTTGTTTTCAGAGAGGGCCATGACATCAGGGAAATGATGACATGACTTGCAGTTGACTTTGATTTAAGTGAGGGAGGGTGAATGAAGAGTAACACCTCTGTGACTACAGGATAACGCCTTCTCTGTCACGTGTAATCCCAGAGATTTGACTAGAATATTGATAGATTAAGGAACTTGCCCAGGGTCACCCAAACAGCAAATGTCAGAAGCGAGACTTGAACCTAGGTTTTCCTGGCACCCAGGCCAGCTCTCTAGCAACTGTGGTTGCACACTACCTTTCTCTTACATTTGTTATTGTCATTCAATCCTTTCAGACTCTTCTTTGACCCCATTTGGGGTTTTCTTGGCAAAGATATGGGAGTGGTTTGCCATTTCCTTCTCTAGTTCATTTTACAAATGAGGAAACTGAGACAAACAGGGTCACACAGCTAGTAAGTGTCTGAGGCTGGATTTGAACTCGAGAAGATGAGTCTTCCTGATTCCAAGCCCAGTGCTCTCTCATCACCTTCCACTTAAATACATACTACCTTAAAGAGTAAGTTATTTCTTTGTCTGTATGTGGCTTCTCTCTCATTACAAGATCGTATGTTGTGAGAGCGTGTTTGGGAGCTTGGAGTCCTAGCACCCAGCACCTTTGAGGCCCCAAACTGGGCCTCAGCTCTGCAAGCTAAGGTAAGAGGGTGGGAGTCTCAGTGGGTGGGTCTCTGCAGATAATTGCTCCTCAGCTGGAATTGCTGCCTGGGCACACAGGTCATCTGCCAAGGTGATCCGTGCTCCCAAACACTCCCTCAAATCCTGAACTGCCCATTCCCATGACTACTCCCTTTCCCTCACATTTATATACCACTGACTATGCTACATGTTCTCCACATTGGTTTAACATACCCAAGGCTCTCTCCCATAGGGACCTTCTACCTCCATTGTCAAAGATACCTCTTTGGGGGAAATAATCAGCATTTGGGGGCAGCAGTGTGCCAGGTGGTGAAGTGGATAGAGTCCTGGGCCTGGAGCTAAAAAGAGCGGACTTCTTATCTGATCATATCAGACACTTACCAGCAGTGTGACCCTGGGAAACTTCTGTCTGCCTCAGTTTCCCCCTCTGTAAAGAGGGAATAATAATTGTACCCACCGCCTGTTGTGAAAATCAAATGAGAAAATATTTGTAAAGTACTTAGCCCAGTGCCTGGCATACAGTAAGTGCCCTATAAATGTCATTATTATTAGTCCTTGGCATCCCTTTTGCCTATATCCCTAGGTTCTGACACTATCCCCCATTTTATCTTCCCCTTCCCCCACTTCCTAGGTGGAGAGACTGAAGAGTTATGGGTGAATGCAGCATGAGGGGCCCAGAGAGGGAACTGCAGCCACTTTTGCCCCCTTAACAGTAAAATTTAAAATGCTGAAGTAACCTCTTACTCTGGGTGAAAGTTTTCCTACGTTCAGCACATTCAGGGGGTTCCTCAACTTCCCACAAGACAAGCTCCACCTAGTCTTTCTCCTCTAAGCTTGCTTTCAATTTAATTTTTTCTTTCCCATTCCCTCTTTCCTCCACCTTATTCTGTTTTAATTCTTGGTCTTTATTTTCTCTGTCCTTATCTCTTGTTCCTCCAATCCCTCTGTTTCCTCTGTGCCAGTGCATCCTTTCAGCAGTAGCCTCTCCTCAAAGTTTTATCTTGCTCTCAGTTTTCTCCCTAAGACATCCGCAGACCCAGGGCTCCTAAACCTTTTGTTTATTTGTTTGTCATGGACCCCTTTGGCAGTCTAGCAAAGTCTGTGGGCCCCTTCTCAGAAAAGAAAATATATTTAAATGCATAAAATAAAATACATAGGATTACAAAGAAAACCAATTCTATTGAAATACAGTCATCAAAGTTCATGGACCCCAATATAAGAATTCCTGCTCAAAATCTTGGCCAATCCCTTACTGTGTCTTGCTAAAAAAAAAAAAGTAGCCCCAAACCTTCCCTCAGTTCTCTCCTTCTGCTACTAGGGAATTGCTGAGGTCTCCTCACTTAACATGCAAAACATTTCTCAGGGCAGTAGGACATTAATCTACTCTTTCCTACCCTCAGTTCCTCTTTCTAGTATCAGTAACCTCTTCCCTACATTGACCTTGGAACTGGGCTACATTTGTTATGGGAGAATTACAGGGGCCATGTCTCCTTTCTAGCCCTCTGAGCATGGTGTGGGGGAGGAACATTGCCCAGATCTTCTACTGAGGTGGAGATACAACGACCTGCTTCAACAAACTAAATTCCTTGGACTCCCACATTGAAAACGTGGTCTTAGCTGGTCTTAAAAGGTTGCTCCTCGGAATCCCAGCTCTGCTACATCCACCAACTTGTGAACTGCCCACCTGGAAGAGACTGCAGGGAACCTTTTTCTCCCTTGCCACTGCCACCTCCCATTCCAATACTCATTGCTTATCATGCTGGGCATCCTCAGTCAATCTACCCTGCTCTGGAGGTAACATAGAGCCCTGCTCCCATCCAACCCTTGAGACCACTATACCCTTCCAGAAAGTCTTTGTTCAGTTACATGCCCATTTGCAGGACTTGAATGAGAAGAAAATTATAACCACAATCTTTTCAGTAAGATGGTAGACAGCTATGCCTTAATGTCTTCCTTGCCATTGCTCCCTAAGGTCCACCAGGCAGTACCATCTGTCTTGACTTCATATTCTCATCATTCCTCATCTGTAAAATGAAGGCATTGGACTAGATTGCCTCTAAGGTCCATTCCAGCTCTAAAGCATGGGCCTATGATCTAACCTCGTAGTGGTCATCTCACAGAAATCTCCTAGCTAGTCTCCAGTAGATCTTTCCCAGTCAGAATCCCACTTCAGGCTCACTGGAGGGCCTAATTCCTCAGCACACCACACCAGAAGCATTAAATATTGCATGCTATATAGTGCCTGTACTGGGATACCAACACAACAAATGGACCACAGCCACATTGATTCCAGACCAAGCCACCCATGCCAAGGTTGGATCCTGTGTCTTCTGAGGGTGGGAGAAAAGATCTCTAACCCTTTACAGGACAATAGAATTAGGGAAGCAGTCCTCATACTCAACTCCTAGAGAGTTTCAAAACGAACATTGGAACCTCCCTCAAACCTTCAATGTCCTTCTAAAATGAACAGGGGAGCTGCTTCCCTGGGAGGGCTGTTGTTGATATTAGAGAGCCACTCACGCACAATCCTCATGCTGATGACACAGATCTTACTTTGCACCACCTTCTCAATCACATTTCTCTGTCGAAAACACATTTTGTGTATTGAAGCCTCCACATTCTAATTTCTCAAACCCAGGGGCTCAAGTCAACAATAAAATTCAACGTAAATTTCTTTTTTTATTTTCCATAGATTTATTTAAAATTTATCTTTTATATATATTTGATGTGATGTCTGATATATCTAGCTAATCCATTGATCTCTCCTTTTTGTCTATTAGTACTTAATTTTTTTACATTTTATTTGAAGTTTTAAGTTCCAAATTCTAACCCTCCCTCCTTCCCCTGCCCCTTTCCTGAGATGGTAAGTAATTAAATATAGGTTATACATGTGCAATTATGTAAAGCATTTTCATGTTAGTCATTTTGTACAAGAAGACTCAAAAAAATTGAAGAAAAAGTAAAAAACAGCATGCTTCTGTCTGTATTCAAACAATATATTTCTCTGGAGGTGGAAGGTGTGCTTCATTATTAGTCCTTTGGGATTGTCTTAGATCATTGTACTGCTGAGAATAGCTGAGTTATTCACAGTTCCTCATTGAACAATATTGCTGTTACTGTGTACAATGTTCTCCTGGTTCTATTCACTTCACTATGCATCAGTTCATATAAGTCTTTCAGGTTTTTCTGAAATCATCCTACTCGTCATTTCTTATAGCACAATAGTATTCCATTATAATTATATACCACAGCTTGTTTAGCCATTCCTCAATTGATGGGCATCCCTTTGATTTCCAATTCTTAGCCACCACAAAAAGAGCCGCTATAAGTATTTTTGTACAAATAGATCCTTTTTAACATGAATTTCAAGGGTATGTATGATGTATGTATGCATATGTTTGTATATATGTAATATTAATAATAATAATCTGGCATTTATAGAATACTTGAAGGCTTGAAAGCCTTTTGATGTGTCATTTCATTTGACCCTAATAATAATGCTGTGAGATAGTTAATATTATATTTTATAGAGGAATAACTGAAGCATAGAGAGTCAGACAGCTAATGAGTAAGGCCACGATTTGAACTCAAGTTTTCTTCTCCCTCTAGGTCCAGCATTATTTCCACTACAACCTACTTCCTGATGATATTTAAATATATCTGGAGCATAATTAGCAGTTGCGTGGGCAGCTATGGATTCTCCTAACCTCAGGTGCACAGCTAAAGCCCCTCTCGCTGCATCCCCATATAGACTCATTCTCCTTTCCCTTGGAAAAGGTAACATAGAACTATCATAGTCATTCTTGTCCTCTCGTGCTTTTGCCACTTCAAGAGCGTGTGACTTCCTTGGTGTGTAAATGGCCTGCACTGATGCAGATTGCCACTCCTCTATGCTTTAGCAAACATTCTGCAAGAGTATCAGGGGCTGGAAAAAAGTCATCACAGGTGGCCAGGACTCTGTTGATGAATCTGGGTGAACTGTTAATCATGGGGCCCCATAACTGGTAATGTACTAGCAAGTGTTTAACAACCAGCTTGGAGTAGGGAGGGATGGGAAGGACGTATTTATGACACATTTTTAAGTAGAATCTGTTGTTATTGGCATTTTCTTCATTACTTTCTGAAATCTAGACAATCAAGAAAACAATAAATCAAGCCCCAATTTGTTGCAGTTTCCAAGGTGTAATTGCTTACATTGAAAATTTAACAATTCCCTCTCTTTCCCAAGCTGGCTTGTGTTGGCTCTGGCATACCCCTGAGTATAACCAGAGTTTAAACTCCATTGGCATAGTGGTTCCACATTATTTATAGGATCAAGTACTGGCTCTTGTTTGACATTTGTCTAATTGACATATATCTAATTCCAGGCTATCTTTCCAAGGTTTGAAGTCCAGTCAAACTGGCCTACTTGTCCCTCTTACAAGACAAATTCCATTTCCCACTTCCATTCCTTTGCACAGGAATGCCTGGAATGAATTCCCTCTTCACCTCCATTTTTTAGAATGCCTACTTTCCTACAGACCTCAGTTCAAATGTCACTTCATCCATGAGGACCTTCCTGATCCCCAAAGCTGCTAATGACTGCACCCCTCCCCCAAATTATCTTTTATTTACTTTGCATGTATGCTGTAACTATTTGTACTATATATTTCCCCAGCACATGGTAGGCTTATTAAATGATTGATAAACTGGTAGTTTTTCAACATCCAAGCACAATAAGGCATCGGAATCAGAAGAAAACTTTAGTGACTTGTCATATAGATTCAACATAGAATATTCAACAAATGTTTATTAAGTAGATACTGTATACAAAATCTTATCTTTCAAAATGCTCTTTAAAAACTAGAAATATCAATGACTAAGGGAATCCTACAAGACCTGCTTGCCTGAAGTCACAAAGCTTTAAAAACAAATCCATCAAAAAGTATTCTCTTCAAATGTACGTGAACTTTCCTTGCAACATATTCACTTGGTAGTAGTTACATCTATAAAGAGAAAAATGATCCTCTTTTGGAATCTCTAATAGTCTTTACATCCAGAAGTCAGAATCCGGGAGCTGCAGATGACTTTTGCTGCTTCAATGGATTTGTTACTGTAACCCAGCATGCATCTGGCCAATGTACCAGCTCAAACCTTAGGCCCTTTGGGGATAGCCAAGCCTCTGGCTGACTCCAGTGAATTTTGTGTGACTCAGCATTGAAGGACTTGGGTGCTGAGAGGATAACTAAGAAATCCCCTTCTTGGACACTGAGCAAAAATAGCCTATGACTGAGTGGACTCTTACAAGGGGCACGATTTTACTCTTTTCCCCTTCTTCCTTTGACTCTCCATGTGTCAAGTAATGTACCTGAGAATGCTTGGGGGTAGAGTCTGTCCTTCCCACACTCCACCAGAAATAACATATGGCATTTAGAGTACATATTCTGTCAAGGTTAGCCTGAGGCTAGGTTTGGGGCTGCCGCTTGTGTGTTTGTTGTTTCCTAAGTATAGATGACTGAACAATGATATTGAGGGGGAAAGGTTCAGTTTCAGAAGGAACCTTGTGAATCTGAGAGTTTGGAGATCCTAGGTCCTTTCATCAAAGCTGACTGGTGCAAGAAAGAATTGCTACATTGGAGAGGATCCCACCAAAAAGGTATGGAGTCCAATCCCTGGCCTGACTAGCCAAGGAGACATGAATTTTGAAGAGAAATGGGAGCAGTTATTCTCTTTTCAAAGGTCCACTGAGTTATTGGCTTCTCTTGCTCAGTGGCCAATAAGAAGATTGCTTTGTCTTCCCCAAAGCACCCATTCTTTAGCACTGAGTCATAAATGACCACCTGGAAATAGCTGGGGGCGTTGTCATTCCCAAAGTGCTCTAATACATATGGTACCCTACCACATAACTGGCCAGAAGCCATTAGGTTAGCTTTGTATGTACCCTGTTCTTTCCTACATATTCCAAATAGAATTATCTGGTAAGGGGTCTTTTGGGATTCTTTTGTCAATTATGCGGCCATGATGGCGCAGAGAAGACTTAGGAGGGGCTTGATATCTATCTTTTACTGCTTAAATATTTGCCACATAAAAGAGGTATTGGATGTGTTCTGTGTGATCCAGTAGAGTTTCAATCCTATTCAAGGAAATACTTCCTTTACAATTAGAACTATCCAAGAGTGGAATGGGTTGTAAATTATTACAATTCTAGAGGAATTGATCAAAAAGCATTTATTAAGTATCTTCTATGTGCTAGACACTGTGCTAAGCACTGGAGATGCAATGACAAAAGCAAAACAGTACCTGACTTCAAGGAGCTTACATTCTAATAGAGAAAACAGCATATGTGTGTATGTGTGTGTACATATGTATGTATATACAAGACACATATAAGTTAAATACATAGTAACCTAGAAGAATAAGACTAGAAATAACAGGAAAGAGAAGTAAGTTCCTAGAGTAAATAGATCTTGAGGTGAGCATTGAAGAAAATCAAAGATTCCGAGAGTCGAAGGTATAGAAAGTTAGTATTCCAGGGATGAGGAAGAGTCAGGGCAAGGAGATTTAGCAGTCTCTCTGTGATTACTCCCCCAACTTGGCATTTACACTTACAGCTTGGGGTCCCCAAAGGGTAGCTGACTAATTCTTCTCTGAGAGTTCTAGGGATAATTTTAGGGAAGGCTGAGATTTCTAATGCCATAGCTTATGAACCCCCACCAATGTGCTTCCCACTAACAGTCAATAGATAACAATTAGCTTTTAGGAAAAAGATTGACTAAGCTATAATAAGAATAATAGGTACCAAACATCCCCACACACACAAAAATGGGTGCAATCTCCCATTGCACACATAAGATCCCTGGGGAGAACAGGTTCATACAAAGTACAAAGATAATGAGGTATACCTTTAAAGAACACCTGTGGCTAAGAGGTACTTTCCAGCTCTTGTCCCTGTAACTCTTTTACTCCCTTTGTGGAATCTTCATGAAGTTCACTATAAGTCATGGTGTTGATGATAGATGAGTTACTCCATTATTCAGCAAGGCTGGCTCCTCAAAGGGCACCATTTGTCATTTGGCCAGCAACCCTGAGGGTCTTCCCCTCCCAATTTGATTTTTTAAATTAAAGGGGCCATCCCTCGACTCACTTCTTAAAGAGACCTGTTCACTGAATGGGCATTACCTCACTCAAAGTGAGAACCTGAAAAGACCTTAGCCCAAAAGGGCCAGGGTCTCCGATTGCATCCTGGGCCATCTCCAGTCATCCTGATGAATATCTGGCCACTGAACTCAGATGGCTGTGGAGGAGAAAGTGAGGCTGGTGACTTTGCACAGCCCTCTCTCACTCAAATCAAAGTCAACTGCATGTCATGGCATCACCTCCCTGATGTCATGGTCCTCTTCAAAAATGAAGGACAAACACAACACAACCAACAACCTGTAGTGCTCACAAAGTCTCTGCCTGGGCATGTCCATCTCAAGGTTGCTTGGTTACCTCCTGATTCCTGTTGTTATTGCTATTGAATCTAATGGACTCTGCTATTGACTCAATCACCAGTGAAACCTCTGAATTTCCCAGACTCAAAAGGTCACTGCCTGTACATGTGCACATCAGACTACCTGTTTGTACCATATCAGGAAAGAAGAAACACAAAGAGATAGAGACGGCCATGTGTTCAGAGCCACCATGAGGGAGGGCAAAGGATGGGGCAACTGGAGTAGCTTGTCCCTTTGGTGTGCTCAGAAATTCCTGAATCATCAGTTCTTCTGGCTCCATATCTAATTAGAAGACTTTTTGAATCAACCCCTGAGTCATCATGGCTAGAAGTGACTCCTCTCAAGTTTCCCAGTCCACTTCCATTACAGAGAAATAAAGCTATGTACTACTTAAATATAACTAGAGAGTTTATTGATCGTATACAAACTATCAGTGGTTCATCCGATGATCAGTCAATAAGCATTTATTGGTATAAATGGAAGGTGAGAGAGAAAGACTTGCATTCAAGTTTTATTTCTGATACATTCTGGCTAAACCCTTTAAGTTGCAAAACAGTTGCTGATCTGCAATGGTGGAGGGAGCTTACTCACAGGGAGTTCAGTCATGGATCCAGGAAATCCTAGTCCAGACCAGGAAATACAGTCCAAGTTTCTAATGGTCCGGGAGCAGCACTGTTTTATGCTCAAGAGAACAAAGAAAAATGGAGCCTTTTTCAAATGTACCATGTGACTCCAGGTACTTTTCCGATGTACCAATCATGAATAAGCTAGATAAGGTTGGACATAGAGATTATAGGTTAGGATGGGGATGATTGAGCTTCACTTGAAGACCTATCAGTCCTAATGCACTTCTAACTACCTGTCCTCTCTTCTCCATGGCTCTGGCAAACTGGCCAGAAAGCATCCTGTCTCACCTCAGAAAGTAATCACTGGAGATATGGAAGAAAAGGCTGGATACCACTTGTGAGGGACACCACTTTTCAGATATGAGTTGAACTAGATAAGGTCTTAGATCATAAGGTCATAGATACACAAGTAGAAGAGACTTTTGAGGTCATTCTAGTCCGACCCGCTCGTTTTATAGATGAGGTAACTGATCTCCAGAGAGGTAACATAACCCGTGTAAAGTCACATAAGTAGTATGTGGCAAAGTCAGAATTCAAACTCAGATCCTGTGGCTCCATGTTGGGTACCTTCTCTACCACCTTCCATCCTTTCCAACTCTGAAATTCTGGTATTTTGTGAGCAAGAAAAACTCAAGCCCATAGTTTAGCAACTCCATTCATTCATTCAGTAAACATTTACTAAGCATCTATTGTATGTAAAGTACAAGGGAAAGGAGAGAGGGAGGGGAGAAGACTCAAATTTTAGATAATACTGCATTCAGGAAGCTTACAGGCCTAGAAGGACTCCACTTAAAGGAAGAACGACATCATTAAATTGAATGCAGATCATAAAACTTGTGTGAGCATCACTACAGAGGCTCCTTCAGCCAGGGGTTTTACCAGATATCTGAATCCTAGGCCCCTCACTCATGTGTAAGCAGTGAAAAGCAAAATAGATGACTTGAATCCTGTAGCTTCAGGGGCTCCAAGATTATAGGATCACAGTCTCATAAGGTTATTGATCTAAGAGCAAAAAGGGACAACCTCGCTCAACCCTTTCATTTTTACAGATACACCCTTGTCCCAAGTTATTCTTCCTAACCAGGTGTTGAACTAATATTAGCAATTCATTCCTGTACGGTCTTCAAGGTTTTCTCACACAGGGGTTTAGGGAAGGGGGAGGGAAGGGCAGTTCTCAATTTTGGAATTCATATGATCTGGGATGTCATCCAGAAAGGTTAAGGCAGATTCAAATATTCAAACATGAATAAGAACAGAGCCATCCCTAGGGGCTAGGGCTGAGATAAAACATATGGTAGGGGAAGGGTTATATTACTAATGATTTTTTAGGGTAAAAGTGGGTTAAAATGAATATCAAGGGCAGCCTGGAGGTAGAAGCTGTGGGAGACTGCAGCTAGGTATGGAAGTGGAGACAGAGGACTTCCTCTAGTTGCAATAAAAAAGAGGGACAGGATTTCCTAGATGAAATTAATAATACTCTGTTAAACTGAGCTTTCTCTTCTCCTCTCCTCCTTTCTCTTCTCCTTGACTCCTCGCTCTTACCCCACATATATGGGGTCAAATCTCATCTTTCCTACCTGCCCAATAAACAGGAAACACTGTGTCCCTTCTCAGAATCTTTGCAATGGCTGTCACATATCTGTAATGCTCTACTCCCACACCTCAGTTTCCCTGGATTCCTTCAAGACTCACTCAGATCTCACCTCCTGCTTGGAGGCCTTTCCCAGTCCTCCCCTTTGTTTCTCCCTCTGTCTAGTATTCTGTCTTCTCAGATTACTTTCTACATCCATTCTGTGTTTATCTTATATTTACCCATTTATTTACATGTTGTCTAATCCATTAGAATGTATTTCTCAAGGGTTTCTCAAAAATCTTTCTCAAAGGTTATTGCCTCTAAGCACAGTGCCTAGTCCCTAGTAAGCACTTAATAAATGTTTGTAGACTGACTGAAGGTTGTCTTTCCCATTAGAATATAAGCTCCTTGAGGGCACAGATTGGATTTTTCCCTCGTTTGTATCCCCAATATTTAGCACTATGTCTACTACGTAGTAACATTCCATAAATCCTTCTTGACTGACTGATTGTATCGGTGGACATCAGACTCGGGGAGGCTTCTGTTTGACAGTCTCCTTTTAACTTGTAAAGGGCCCCAGGAGAAGTAACACTCTAGGAGGGATCCTGATAGCTGGTTTGCTAGGAAGATCTTCAGTGACTCTCCTGGCTTATACAGTTATCCCTTCCACATTGCGACTTTCTCCATCATGGTTTTGATATGTCTCAGGTTGGCATAAGAAATTAAATGGGAATTTTTTGGTCGTTTTGCAGAAGCTGCAGATGACATGCAAAGGTCAGCAGATGACACAGAAAAAGTTTAGAAACTCAGAAATGCATAATATATATACATATAAATGCATATATATATATATATACATATACACACATAGTATTGTATAGTATCAGCTCAAATTTTACAATGGGGTACTGTAAACACTCCATAAAAGAAAAAGAAAAAACTCAGACTTCTTCCCTGGCATGAAGGAAGGGCTAAACACTTTTACATGGACTTTCCAGATTGCAGTAGGGGGAGGAGGATTGAGCCACACCCCTAATCCCCATGATGTGGAAAGAATAACTGTACTATGAAATAGAGAATTTTTAGGCTGGTATTTAAGGCCTTCCATCATCTGGCTCCTTTTTAGCTTATTTCATGTCCTGAATGTTACTGCTAAACTGGAGTAATAGGTTTCCTTTTATCTGTCTGCCCCTTCCTAGCTCTGTGAATTCACTTAGGCCACCTCTACCTCCTCCCCACTGCCAATACCCCATGCCTGGAACATAATCCTCCTCTCTCTCCACTTGTGGAAGCCTTTTTCTTCCTTCAAACTCCAACTCAGGTACCATCTCTCTGTGAAACTGTCCCTGATCCACTAGCTAAAAATCACAGAATCCCCCCCAAAATTAAAAATAAAAAAAAATTTAAAGTCCAACAATCACAAAATTTCAGAGATGGGAAGAACCTAAGAAGCCATCTAGCTCAATTCATAACTGCCAATTAATCCCATTCTACCAGATACTGAAAGATTGAAGATTGCTGAAAGATCTCCAATGAGAGGAAAGGGAACAAGCATTTACTCTGTGTTAGGCACTGTGCTAAGCACACAACCCTCAGTGCTAGGTGCTAACATTATTCCCATTATAGTTGAGAAAAGTGAGGTTAAGTGACTTTCCTTGGAATCTGCCAGCTAGTAAAGTCTAAGGCAGAATTTGAACAGAGGTTCCTATTCTATCCCCTGTACCAGCAGCTGCCGACTAACTCCTGGGGTAGCTTATTCTGCTTCTGGTTATTTCAGATTAGAAAGAAGAGAGGCAGCCAAGGAGGCATGGGTAGGAGTCCTGCCTCCCTTGGAGGCATCATACTGAGTTCATGACTCTGGGTTAATCTATAAAATGCAGAACAATTGCAAGGTTCCACCAATAGTAGAAGTTTCCTCACCAGAAGTTCCCTATGCCAATGAAATCACAGGTCCAGACTGCCCCCCACAAATATGCTAGATTGTGTGTTTTTAGGAAGTGTTCCCCTACATGGTGCCTACCCTACATTTACCTTTTTTATAAGGCAATCTATTGCTCTTCTGTCCTCCAGGGCCAAACAGCATTTCCATTCCTTCTTCCACAGAACAACCCTTCAAATCTTCCAAGACGGGTTTCTTGTTCCTCCTGAAATCTTCTCTACTTCAGGCTAACCATTCTTAGTTCCCTCAACAGAAACCTATATGACATACTAGACCAGAGACTAGCACAGAATTCTTTTGGCGAAGTGGATAGAGCACTGGGCTTAGAATCAGGAAGACTCATCTTCACAAATTCAGATCTGGCCTCAGACACTTACTAGTTGCATGAACCTGGACAAGTCACTTAGCCCCGTTTGCCTCCCATTTCATCATCTCTAAAATGAGCCAGAGGAGGAAATGGCTAATCACTCTGTATCTCTGCCAAGAGAACTCCAAATGGGGTCATGGGGAGTTGGACACAACTGGAAAATTACTTAACAACATCATTCTTTTGATTTGTATGAGCTTGTAATCCACTAAAACACACTTCTCCCTTCAGACAAATGGCTGTTTTACCCCTGTCTTGCACTTATAAAGTTGATTTTTTTAAATATATTTCATCCCTACTAAATTTCCTCTCATTAGATTTGGCCAACATCTGTCAAATCTTTTTATTTCCCAGCTTTGTCAACCAGCATCTTTGCTACTTCTCCCAGATTATGTCACCTGAAAATCTGGTTAGCAAGTTATCTAAACCTTTACAAGACATTGATAACAATATTAAACAGCACACCACCAAGTATAACTCATTCCATTGGATATCTGTCTCCGAGTGAGTATCAGACCATTCATGACTACTCCTTTCTTCAAGAAGCTTTTCCTAGGCCTCCTTAACCTTAGTGCCTTCCCTCGGTTAATTATCTCCAGTTTATCCTGTTTATATCTTGTTTGTACATAGTTCTTTGCATTCTTTCTCTCCCTTTAGACCATGAGCTTCTTGAGAGCAGTAACTGGGGTTTTGTTTTGTTTTGTTTGCCTTCTTTGTATCCCCAGTGCTTTGCCCAGTGACAGGAACATAATTGATTCTTCTAACTGTTATTCACTTGACTTGACTTGACTTTGGGTTCAGCCATTCAAACCAGTTCTGAAATGATTTAAATATATAGCCTACTTTTTTCATCTTTTCCACAACAATAGCATGAAAAACTTTATCAAATATTTTGATAAGTTGTAGATTAAATTATGGTTATGGTATTCTTTTAGTCTACCAATTTAATACTGTTAAAAAAGAAAGATTAGGCTAACATGACCTGCTCTTCATCAAACCATGTTGGGCCTTTGTGATCATTGTTTATTTTTTCTACCTTTTCACTAATCATTGCTTGGTAGAATAGGGGATAGAGCCTGGGACCTGGAGTCAGGAGGTCTGAGAACCTGAGTTCAAATCTAAACTTAGACACTTACTATCTGTGTGACCCTGGGCTAGTCATTTAACTGCTTTCTGTCTCAGTTTCCTCATCTGTAAAATATGAGCAAAGTAGCACCTTTCTACCGGGGTTTTTGTGAGGATCCTCAGATGAGATAATACAGTTATCCCTTCCACATCGGCTTTTTCCATCACGGCTTCCATATGTCGTGGGTTAGCATAAGAAACTCAATGGGGATTTTTGGAGAATTTCGTGGAAGCCACAGATGATGCATGAAGGCCAGAAGATGACAAAGTTTAGAAACTCAGAAATTCATAAAACATATGTATAGTATTGTATAATACATCAACCCAAATTTTACAATAAGGTGTTGTAAGTATCCCATAAAAGAAAAATTAAAAATTTAGACTTCTTCTCTGGTAGGAAGGGAGGGCCAAAAAATTTTACACAGATTTTCCAGATTGCAGGGTGCCTCACCTCTAACCCTCTTGATGTAGAAGAGATAACTGTACAGGGTGTTCCTAAAGTTTGGACACATAGGCAAAATGCATATTTTCAAGAAATGAAATGATTGAAATTTTCAACATTTTATTTAATTGGAATGTTAACAAGTAACATCTTCAATGTGATTTCCATCATTTGTGATGCAAAGGTTGATGCGCTTTGCAAGATTCATGTGAACTTGATGCGATAACTCAGTCACTCCACAATGCTGTCAATTTTAGCACATTCACTCTTGGAATATGAATATGAAATCATACAATGTTATTTGAAGTTGAAGATGGTATTTGTTAATATTCCAATTAAATAAAATGTTGTCAAAAATTTCAATCATTTCTTGGAAATATGCATTTTGCCTACGTGTCCAGACTTTAGGAACACCCTGTATTTGTAAAGTGCTTTGCAAACCTTAAAGCACCATATAAATGTTAGCTAGTATTACTTATTATTGGCACAAAAGTTGAGCCAAGCTTATTGGCCTATAGTTTGCATGTTTCAACCATGTTCTTTTTCAAAAAAAATTGGGGGAGTATGTGCCCTTCTTCAACCTGCAACAGTCCTTTCATTCTCCATGATCTTTTGAAATTCTAAGTTGGTTGGTGAGTTTCCTCTGCATCTATTTCAGTCTTTCTGACCTCTTCCCTTTTCCTCTTTGTTGGAATTCTTTCAGGTCCCATTGGCAGAACTACATCCTTGAGTGCTTCTAATTCCTAGCAATCTATCTCTCTCTCTCCTTATATTTCTCCTGATGCTTTGTCCTTGACGTATTTTTCTTTGTACCATATTTATTTGTATACCTATCTGGCTTATCTCCCTCACCCCATTAGACTGTAATGGGTAGTTATAATCCTTGAGGGCAGTAACTGGCATTTTTCATTTTTGTATCTCCAGCACCTAACCTCGTAAGGTCTTAATAAATGTTTGTTAAATTCAATTGAATTATTGGATTGAAGGTCCCACAGGAACTGGACACAGGATAAGCACCCAAACACAGCAGAGATAGGAATATACAAAGGAGTACTGGAGGGCAGATAGGAAGGAGCCAAGAGCAAATTTATATATATCTTATTTTTGCCTAACAGCGGTCCTGCTGCAATAAATGCAGTCAGTCAACTGATTAAAAACACAAATCTTATGAGTCAGGGAGAGATAAAATGACTCTATTTTTCAAAACAAAAATTGGGAGATGCAATCAGAAGACTGCCTTTGCTGCCACAGTTGTTTGGGCTTTTGTGTTAGGGTACTCAGTTCAGTATTTGAAAGCTTTAGAATTACTACCATCTTGCAGCCTACATTGTACCACCTGCCCAGGCATAATATAGTAGGTCCACAGCTATAGCAGTAATTTATGGAAGATGGGTCTAAATGGCTTGGCTTTTTGTGAGTAATCGCAAAGTTTCTTCAGCCTGTAATTCTGCATGTTTTATTGTTCTCAATCTTTTGTGACTCACAGATATTTTTATCATAATTCTTACTAACCTGATTCACTGAGTTTGATGAAATAGTAGAATTTCCAGGTCATGGTGATGGTTTATAGGGACAACAAAGCAAATTATTTGAAATTTGGATTGTGTTGTTGCTATCCAGAAAGAGCTCTCAATGAAACAGAAATGACATAGGAAGAATATTTAATATACATGTATAAGGAGTTTAGAAATTTTGGTTGCCCGTGGAAAGTAGGGCAAATGTCATCAGCTCTACCTGGTCCTTTTCAATCTTGCTCTCAAGTTGACTTGCATAAACCAGGGGCTTAATGGGGGTTGAAAGAAATCTCTCCACAATTCCTTTGTAGTTTTGCTAAGGGCATCTCTGGGACAATTTCTTGAAGGGACCCAAACTTCCAATTCAGTAGGGCCACAATGAAGAAAAAACATATTGGATGGGAAGAATGGGCAAATAGCAGCAATTTAGAAGGGTGTCTGACTATGGGTTTAGTTGAAAGAAAGATGGATTATTCCCTTTTTCAACATGATTGGACCTCAGGTTAACAGAGGTAGGTAGAGGACTGTGAAGCCAGCCATTAAGGGGAGTCTCTCCTAGGGAGGAATTTTGCTCCCCCCTGTATGTCAGTATCCTAGAGAAAAACACTATTCATCCCAGATAGTTATAGCTCTGTGACCCAGAGGTATAAACTTAAAAGGAATTTTCAGGCCATAATTCAGATAAGAATTCTGGCTGAGAGAGTCCAAGTGGCAGTGGTTCAAAGCGTGGTATAAAGGAGTTCAAAGTATATAAAGACAGACTTGTGTAAGATGGAAGTAGAGAATAAAAAGAGCATCTCAGAGGAGACTGTAGCAGAGAGCAGCTCATCAGCAATACTAGCTTGTATCTCAATGACCGGAAGCTACATCCATATACATAATCAACAATCTAGAGGTCACCAGAAGTTCCTTCTACTGCTTGGGACAACCTTCCTCTTCATGGTGAGAGTGGGGAGAGACTTAGAATGGGGGAGAAAGGAGAATGGCAGGGTTGGTATGCAGCTGGGTAAGCTACTGCCTAGAATCACCTCGAGTTCCCCTCAAATCCCCATGTCCCACTGATTACCTTACTCCAGGGCTGATCCAGGCAGGATGCTGTGGGGGAAGGAAGGGGGTTGAGAGAAAGGTTAATTTCCTCCATTATTGGGGAAATATATAGCTTGTTGATTTCAACTATTTATCTAGTTATCTCTCCATCTATTCAACATCCATCCACTCATCCATTTATCTATCATCCATCCATCATCCATCCATTTATCTATCTGCTTATTTATCTGTCTCTCTACATATCTATGTATCTCTCTATGTATGTATCTATGACTTGTCTTCTGAGCTTGTTTCTTATCACCAACTGCCTTTTGGACACCTTGAGTCCTGTAGACTCAACCTGTCTCGACCAAACTCAACCTGTTCAAAACAGAACTCATTATATTACTCTCTCCCTACCCCAAATCTTCCCCTCTTCCATACTTCCCTATTACTGTGGAGGGCATCACCATCTTCCCATTCACCTAGGCTTACAACTTTTATGTCATCTTGGATTTCTCTTCCCGGTGGATTCTCACTTACTCCACACATATACAATTTGTTCTACATCTTGTCATTTCCATCTTTACAACATCTCTAGTTTATGCCTCTTTTCCTCCACTCATACAACTACAAACCCTGGTTCAGGTCTTCATCACCTCTTGCTTGGAGTATTACAACAACCTTCTAATTGGTTTCCCTGCCTCAAGTCTTTCCTTACTCCAGTCCATCCTCTGTGAAGCAATTAAAATGATTTTCTTAGAGTGCAAGTCTCTGTCGCACATGTCCCCCACTCCAATGAGCTCCAGTAGCTTTCTATTACCTTGAGGATTAACTCAAGGATAAACTCCTCTATTTGGCATTTTAAACTAATCATAACATTGACCCCTTCCTACCTTTCCAGTTTTCTCATACTTTAACTTACTCCCTTCCAAGCATTCTACAGTCTAACTACACTGGGCCACTTTCAGTTGTGCAAACACCACCCTCTAAGTCTCATTTCCACACCTTGGCATTTGCTATTTCCCCAAAATACCTGAAAGGCTTTGCCCCCTCACATAGCTTCCCAGGCTTCCTTCAAGACTCAGCTCAAATCCTTTTTTCTATAGGAAGCTTTTCCCAATACCTCCACCTACTAATGCCTTCCCCCTTTAGATTGCCTTCTCTCTTCTCTGCCATGTCTGTTCTACAAACCTAGTTAACTATACGTCTTCCTCCTTCATTAGAATGTATAGTCCTTGCAGGCAAGGACCATTTTTGTCTTTCTGTACATATTCAGGACTTTGTACAGTGCCTGTCACATAGTAAGCATATCATATTTAATAAATGTTTATTGATTTACTGACTTTTCATTTAGTAGTTATGTATAATTGTTTTTCCCCCAAAGGACTGGGGTGGGGGGAGCATTAGTAGAAGAGAAGATAGGAATAGGAATGAACCTTTTTAACTCCCTACCAGTTTCTTTTTAATTTACTTTAATACTTAGGAAATCTGTAATCTAACTGGCATACTTTAATGGGTGGGATAGGCCTCACCACTTGTCCTTGCCTTAGATCACAGCTTTCTAGACTTTGGAGCTTGAGGCCCTTTGGGGGTGAGGGTGGGGGTGGGGTGAAGCAATAGTAAAAATTATTGGGTATGTTAGAGTATAATTCCCACATGAATGTATGCACTTTTTTCAATGAAAACAAAGTTCAAATCAAAGTCAACAAAAATGAAACTAACACAGCAAATTCCAGCAAACTAACAGAGAATACAGCTGAGTGAATATTTAATATGGTATGTACAAACAAAGGCAAATTTGAGTTGGCTAGCTTTGACTCTCCGCACAGGCAAGCTCTGCCCCCAAAACTATCAGCTTGCATAAGTTTATGATACAGATAAGCTGTGTCATGAAAATTATTTATGAAGATTGTTCTATAAACATTATGTTTGGAGATACAATTTTTAGTTTAAAAATGAGGCATCGCTACCATAAAGTGTGGAAATCTCTGTCTTAACAGATGATCTCTATGAATTGCTTTGGTCAAAAAAAATGTATCATCTTGTGGTCAAATCCTCTGGAGGTCAGTGTCTCTCAAATTAGCAAAACTGGATCTCAGTTGTCAATCCATCTTCTGGCCCCATATTTAAATCCTTTTCGGTTTAGTGAGACCTTAGAGAGGAATTATGCTCCATTGACGTTGCCTTTAAGAGCCTGGGTTATCTCCTTGATGAAGCATCAGGGCAGGAGTTTATCAGAGGCTCCCTTTGGTTTACTTGTAGTAACAAATCCTCTGAAGTTCACAAAGAATTCTATCTGATCTGTTTTGTAGTGAGCTGGAAAAAGAAAGAAGTCTTGCTTGTTAACAACAGGTAATATCAGTATAAAGGATAACAGATAGGCCAACCCCTTGAGGTCTACATAGGAAAACAAAGATGGTGGCTAGGAGACCAAGATGAATCAACATACCTTAGTAGAAAGAGCCTGGGACTGGGAGTCACAGGAACTGGTTTCAAATCCTGGCTCTGCCACCCTACCTGTGTGATGTTGGACAAGGAATTTAACCTCTTTGGGGATCGGTTTCCTTGCCTATAAAATGAACTGAACAGAGCAGATGATTTTGATGGTCCTTTCTAGCTCTAAGTCTTTGATCCTTCAATGGTGATTCAAGGATCAGGGTTTATATCACAGGAGGCCCTGGTATCCCTCATAGTTCCTCAGTCCTGCCCACACAGAGGACATAGTCATCCCTTGCTTCCAAGTCCTTACTATGCTGGATGGATGCTACTGGAAGCCTTAACAGCCACCACCAATGATTTGGAGATAGGCAGAATACAAATTCCTCAGTGTCTGACAGGTAGAGCAAGTGCTCACTGCAAGGAGGGATAGGGGAAATGTATTCTGTGAAACTGAAACTATTAAGCTGAATATAAGGCAGAATGGTGTACTAGAAAGTATCCTGAACTTGGATTCAAAGAGAACTGGGATAGATAGTATCAATGTAACTTTGGGCAAGACACTGCCCTTTTTCTGAGCCTTAGTTTCCTCATGTGTAAAATGAAGGGATAGAGTTAGGTGAACCATGGGGCACATACCTTGTCCAGCTCTAAATGATATGATTCCAAATCAGCTAATTTCTCATCTAAAATGGCCAAGAGGATAATGACAAAAATGAGGTATACAAATGAAAAGGAAAATCTTGTTTTTTAGTGTTTGTATTTGGCTTGTTTTTAAAAGGATGAAGAGAACTTCAGAGGAATGTATAGAAAATGTGCCCTTGAAAATCATCTTTTTTGTATGTTGTGACTACACAACTAGCAGCTTTTCACCAAAGTCTTCCTCTGATGCCTCAATGTGGCATGGAAGCATCCTTGGATTCTCAAAGGGTATTCCAACAGAGCAGAAACTTTGGTAGGTTCTATAAGTCAGAGGAAGAAGAGGGAAGTAGAGTGGGGGTGAGGAGGGAGGGGAGTTCTAATAACTAGAGGAATCAAGGTTTCTCCTAATAGCACAAGTTGAGTTTTGAAGGAAAGGAAAGATTCTAAAAGGTAGAAAACTTTAAAGAATCTACAAATATTTACTAAGCACTTAGGTGACAGGCACTGTTTGCCTAAAAAACTTTTTATCCATCTCAGATATTATATAGGAAAATCTTTGAGCACAGTTTTGGTAATGGACTAGCCTAGCTAAATTTGGATAGGCTCATTATTAGAGTGACCACAGACTGACAAATGTTTTTGGCCACACCAACTCTGGAAGATTTCATACTAAGGTGTGGAAGGTTATGATCTGCAAGCTGAAGGGATTAACAAGGAAATCACAGATGCTTTGAAGATATGTCATTCATATCGATGATTAAATTCAAGAATTACTCTTTTATTCACATTTGCCATTCCAAAAGATCATTGCCAAAGCCCTGTTTTAAGTAATGATTGATTCTATTTAACAAACATTAAAAGTGTTTACTAGGTTCAAAACCTTGTGCTAGACCTGAGGGAAATACAATGTATCCCAAAAGTCTTAGTATGGTTTTAACCCCAGTACAAAGGTCCTTGCCTTTGCACAGCTTAAAAACAGAGGTTTTCATACCAAAGCGTTTAACAAGTTTCACTCTCCAGTTAAGTGTAGTGTAAAGGTTACTGACCAAATCAGAAGACATAGATTACTGTCAGGCCTCAGTGGCTTACTGGTCATGTAACTAAGAGGAAATCTCAGTTTTTTCAGTCCATAAAATGGATTCTCACCATACAACATCTCACCGGATTTTTGTGAAGAAAGACTTCAGCACTCAAGCTATATAAATTCCAGGTATTATTTAAATGAAAATGTTTTGTGAAAAGCAAATAGTTTAATTTATTAATAGTCTATAATTAAGGGAGAATATGCTGAGCAATGCTTTTTTTTTGCTTGATTGTAAACAAAGGTTAATTTCTAAATTTGATCATTGCTGTTCATCGTTTAAACACGAATTCTTTTCGTTTTTAACTTGACACACACGGCTTTCAGTCAGTGGCTGGTTTAAAATGTACCACCTCCTTCTTCCCTGCATCTAGTGGTATTCAATAAAAATGGCTTTAGCTGAAGTTTTTTGTAAAGACAGAGGAGAGGGATGGTCTTCACAACCCTTCAAAGCCATTTCCGGGAATTTTATAATATAGCCCAGTCCCCTTGATGCCGAAAGCCTAGAGGTTCTTCTCCATGATTCTGTAGCCCTTTAGACCTGGAGAGTACCCAGAAAACTGGACCGTGTTCGGTACACCTGGCACTCCTAGTGCCACGCCCATTCAAAGGTTAAAATCCAATCCAAAGGCAATCCAACATGATTGACTTGCTTATCGAGCAATAGCAGCCTGCAACAGTGGGTGGCCGGTCCATCCCCCCGAGTCCCCGCCTCCCTTTCATTCTGAAAGAAAGGACCTCTGCTGAGAAGTCCAATGAGAAGCGTAAAGCCCGAGAACGACGTCTTGAACCCCGCCTCCCATCCACCGCCCCTCCTCCCTGACCCCGCCCAAGTAGGGCTTTTCAGCCTTCTGGAGAAACAACACACCAATCGAAGAGCGTACTATATCGGATTGACAACAGTCCGCCCAATCCCTTGGGCCAAAGCGAGGGCGACACACGCCCCCGCTCGTACCCCTCCATCCCTCCCCCTTCCCCACCTCCTACCCTCAGCGGGGGGTCGGAGCGGCTTGCTGGGAGCCAGTGTGGGGTTGGAAGCGGGCGGTGGCGACGACTACCCCGGGCTCTGGTCACTGACTCGGGAACTCGAGTCCGAGTCTCCGTCCGCTAGGATTTGGAGGCCGCCAGCAGCCCGGCTTCGCCCCCGTCCGTCCCTCTCCTCCGCCAGTCCGGGGGTCGCCTCGGCAGCTCCCCGCTAGCGGCCGCGCCCCTCGGCCGCCTCCGCCCCGGGCCGGAGGAGCGGCGCTCCCCTCCCCCTCGGCCGTGGGGCCGCCGCCCCCGGAGGGCGGGCTGGGGCTACTCCGATGGCCCCCGGCTCCTAGCCGGGGGAGGAGGGGGCTGGGCGCCTCCGGGATCCAGGCTCTGCGCGGCGGCGGCGGCGGATGCAGACGGCCGCGGGGGGGCCGTGAAGGGGCGGCCGCCGCCTCCCGCCCCCGCCGTCCTCACTTTGCTCAGTCCGTCCTCTCCGCGGCCGGCGGGGCCATGTCCGGGGTAGTGAGGACCCTCAGCCGCTGCCTGCTGCCGGCCGAGGCCAGCGGGCGGGAGCGCCGGGGCGGCGGCGGCAGCAGCGGCGGCAGCCGGGACTCGGAGCGGGAGGCCCGGCGGCGGAGCCGGGAGATCGACGCGCTGCTGGCCCGGGAGCGACGGGCGGTGCGGCGCCTGGTGAAGATCCTGCTGCTGGGGGCGGGCGAGAGCGGCAAGTCCACCTTCCTGAAGCAGATGCGCATCATCCACGGCCGAGAGTTCGACCAGAAGGCGCTGCTCGAGTTCCGGGACACTATCTTCGAGAACATCCTCAAGGTGCGGGGGGGGGGGGGGGGGCGCCCGGTTTGGGGGTGTGGGGGACATGGGGGAACGAGGCTGGAGCATCGCCTTCCTTCCCCTACCAGTTGGGAAGAGCGGGCTGTGCCAGTCTCTCTTGCAGGTCCTACCTGGTGCAGGTGAGCAGAGGACATCCGAGAACCGAATGGCCGCCCGCCCCCCAGATGCGGGTGAAAGTGATGTTGGGGCAGGGACTTGGCTCTTCAAAGCGTCTTTGGTCCGGCCCACGTCCAACTGTGGGTGCCTAAGCGATGATGGGAAAGCCTTAACCCGATTCTCTAGTGAAATATTACTCTCCCTCTGGCTGGCGACAGAGGGAGCAAATCAAGCATTTATTATTAAGCACTCACTTTGTACTTTACAAATCTTCACAACAACCCTGGTACTCGTTATAAGAGGTTCCATTTTATAATTGAGGGAGAGAGTTTAAGTGACTTGACCAGAGTCCTTCAGCTAGGTAGCTGGATTTGAACTCATGACTTATTGACTCGTACTTTCGGTTGAACCTCCTTCGAGGCTTTTCTCAAAGCCGGAGGCCTGGGTGATACACTAGACTGAGTTCTGGATTTGGCCAAGGGTCAGGAAGACGTGGGTCCGAATATGGACTCTCACACTGTTTAAAAATAACAGCTGGGGAATTCCAGAAGCAAATCGCTTTTAAATTAAGCCCCAGTCTCCCGATTTCTAGAGTGGGGATAGTAATGTCTCAGACTTACCTCGTAGAGTTGTCGTGGGGATCAAATGAAATAACGAGTAAGGTGCATGGCAAGCTCTAAAACGCTATAATAAATATCATTTATGTTCCATTTTTATCTCTCTTTGTCTCCTAGCATAGTGTCCAACATATAGTACTTAATGAAATAAATAGAAATTAAATTGAAAGTGCATGTGGTTATTTTTGTTTGAGGTCCAATAGGAAACTTGACGAGCTATAATTTTGTAACTCAGACTCTCTTTTTTGCTATCACCAAAAAATAGTCTTTTCTTTCACTGCCCTGATCATCTGCGGATACTGTAGTGTGGATGGTAAATCTAGCCATCGTTTGTGCATTTGGTGTGTTGATCTTAGGGGTTGGAGAGACCATGACTGAACTTCTAAAGGAAAAAACCACATTGGGAACTAAGGGTAGCAAACCGCTGCATGTTGGCTGCTTACTTTAGAAAGTTGCTGTATGATGTCTGTGGTTTTCCCACTCCACCCTTTAGAGTCTTCAGTCAAAGCTGATGAGGAGGAAGTTGTTCTTGCTCTTTTCAAGAGTGTGCAATCAGAAGAAAAAGTCCCAGATCTATTTTAGTGTTATCCAGTGTTAAAGAGTCGGAGAACTTTGGGGAAGTTATTGAGTGGATGCAGAGTTGACCTTTCTCTACTTAGGTGTATAATCATTGGCTTACTTTTTCTCTCCTGGTTTTTAAGTGGTCAGATTTTCAGGCCTCAAAATTGTCTTTTTGCTCATTGTGGAAGTAGGGGGAAGGGAATGGGAACATAGACCTGAGGACCCAGAGAAGTATTGCGAAATTAGTTATTCCAGATAACTAGCCTGCTGCCCTGGAGGCTATGGACTTTATCTTGCATTTAAGATTTTAGGACTGGAGATGTATTTAGAGATCATTTAGTTTATTCTTCTCACTTCACAAATAAGGAAACTGAGGCCTAGGAAGACTGACCTTTTGAAGGTCAGTCTAAGTGGCACAGCCATGTTTAGAATAGGTCTCCTGACTAGTTCAGTGATTTTTTTCACTAGAACATGTTGTTTTCCTTCATAGACTTATTAGAAAAATTTAGAAATGGATAGGAAAAAATAAAGAGAAAAACTGGCAAGTACCCCTGGTTCTTCTTGTCCCCCTTTTTCAGAAGACTAAAAGTTTAATTTAGAACTTTCACCAAGTATTTAAATATTAAGGATAGTTGTTTCTAATTCGGTGGGATTGTGTGTGTATTTGGAAAACTACCATTTATTTCTAGGAAAAAATGAATTTGATTTTCTTTTCTGGCCAAAACTGTTGTTGGCCGTTTAACAGTCATACTCAATATAAATTATGCCTCCTTCCTGAATTGAAAAAGCAAGATCGTGGCATTTGATTTAGGTTAACGGAACTTATCATCTCCCAGTTTCTTTAAACTCAGGAGGTCACTGGCAATGTAAATATAATAAATATGACATTTAAAAATAAAATAAGCACTCTTGAAAATCACAATTATAATTTTAAATTAGTTTTAGACAGTCTAGTCTTAACCTTTACGAGTGCATACAAAACATTAACTTTTATTTTTCTTAACTTTAGCTGTTTTTAGCAGAAACAAATTCCCTGTTAACCACACAGGTCTTTCCTTCCCAACTTTTATGTAATTGTAGGTCCATTTTAAATTAAACTTTAGCTGTGCAAGAGAAGAATGGCTTAGAATTTTACTTTGAATTTAGAACACAATGCATGGGACATGTCTCCTTGCTGAGGAAGAGATGTTTTTTAAAGCTTTTAACCGTAGGTTTTGCAGTTATTCAGAATAACATTGGTATCTGCAAATACTGTTGGAATTGCTGTGACTGAATTATCTCGTTATTTCAAAGGGACAACTAATTTGATTTTTCTCCCTTTTTACATTGAATCAGCTGATGATGTGAATGTCATGTAAACCTGACCTGAGTCTGTCTCCTTGCCGTCTTTTTTTGCTATCATGAGCAAACTCCTCTCCTTTTAAAGAACTTATTAAGGAACATAATGCCTAAAAGTGAATGAATTGATCTGATACAATTGACTTAACTTTTTTAAAAAAAATTGTTTTCTTTAATTTTGAGCTGTTTTTATAACTGCATTTTCTCTTAAAGCATCTGTGTCACAGCTACTTTGGGATGAAAGGCAACTGTTAAATTTTCCAATACAAGGTTCTTAACAGTTCTTACTGGCCCTTACCCAGACGTAGCCCAGATAAAATTTTTGGTCAAAAATATAAAATAGATCCACCTGCTTTATTTTAAGCATATTAAAAAGTAAACTAATTGGACCACTTCAATTTGACTCTTTTATGTAAATATACAATGTTATACTTTATTCAGAATACAATTAGAGTGATTATGAATTAGTGTTCTGTACCTGGATCCTTAAAAATCAGAAATTGCTGTAGTAGTATCCACTATAAGTTAACTCTTAAAGACTTAAAAAAAAACTACCAGTTACTCCCAAAAAGAAAAAAGGAAAAGTTTTGTCAAAGCAAGCAAAGTCAATAGCATTACATAGATTTTGATAGTTTGCTCCTCCAATATTTGTGCGAAAATAGATTGGATTTGACTTGGCAGTGAATTACCACCACTTTACAAGTATGCTTCATGTTAAATTTCAAGACTTTTTTTTAAAAAATTGGATTTCCTTTTAATTATGAACCTATCACCAAGAAACAACTACCATTTCGTTTTGCAGAGAAGAACTAAAAAGATTGCATATGATACTGTGAACACTGGTTATGTAGTTTTTTTTATACAATAAATTTAACAAGGTTCTTAAGTTCTTTAAATTTTTTCTAATTTTTGAAAAAGTCTTACTGATGGTCTTTTTTTTTTTTTTGCATCTCTATTCCTGCTCACAAACTTATCTAACTCCTTTGTAAAAAATATGTAAAGTCTGAAAATGCCTTAAAATATGTCTCATTCTTTACCCCTATGCTGTCATCTCTCTACTAGTAGGGAGAAGGTATGTTTGCTTCACCATCAGTCTTCTGAATCCATGACTGGTCACTGTTTAAAGTCTTTTCAGAGTTAGTTGGGTTTTTTTTTAACATTGTTCATCTTGTAAATTGTTCTCAGCGTCATTTCTTGTAAGTCTTCTCAAGTCTCTCTGAATGCTTCATATTCATCATTTCTTATAACACAAGATTTTGTCCATATACCATAATTTGTTAAAATATTCCTCAATTGATGGACGTCCACTTTGCTTTCAGTTCTTTACTGCAAGAAAAAGTGCTTTGAGTATTTTTGCACTTATCAATATATGCCCGTTAGTGGTATTGCTGGGTCACACACACACACACACAGTTAAGTGACTCTTTCAGTATAGTTTCAAATTTATTTCAAGAATGGTTGGACCAATTTACAGGTCTACCAACAGTACATTAGTGTGTCTTTTCCTTTAGTAGCCCTGACAACAATTGTGATATTAGTGGCTTCTCATCTTTGCCAATCTGATGGGTAAGAGGTAGCATTTCTCTCCTTGTTAGTGATTTGGAGCATACTTTTATATGGTTGTTGACAGCTTCTATTTCTTTTTTTTAACTGGCTATTTGTATCTTTTGACCACTTAACTATTAGGGAATAGCTGTTGTTCTCATATAAATAATTGAATTTGAAATCCACTTAGACATAAAGAAAATTTTATTTTAGTCTAGTTTTGAGGTACTTTGCACTGACTGCTCTACATTATTCCTTCAAGACAATACTCCAGCACTACCTTGTACACAAAGCCTTTCCTGATTCCTTCTCTTGCTAGTGAGTGTCCTCACTCTCCAACTGCCCTGTACTTTGTATTTACTGTGTTTGTATTTATTCTTTTTTATATTTATTCTCTATATACTTCTTTGTGTGCTTAATGTCTCCCCTGTTAGATGTAAGCTCCCTGTGAGTAGGGACCATTTCATTCATTGTATTTGTATGTCCAGAACACGGCAAATCATGTCATCACTTTGGGCTTCAGTTTCTTCAATTGTAAAATGAGGGAGTGAACTAGATTATCTCTCAATCCCTTCTACTTCTAGATCTATGACCTCAAATCTACAAGTCAGTAGCAAGTAAGGAGGGAGATCACAAGTGATCATTGAAGGGGAAGATCAGGGAACATTTGACTAAATAGTTAACACCTTATGTGAGCCTTGAAGCTAGAAATTATTTTTAAAAAAATTCATTTATTTATTTAGATTTTTTCCCAATTACATGTAAATAAAATTTTTTAGCATTTTTTTTTAAATTTTGAGTTCCAAATTCTCTTCTTCCCTCCCTTCCTTCCTCCTTGGGAAGGCCAGCAATTTAATATGACATATACATGTGCGGTCATGGATAGCATTTCCAAATAAGCCACGTTGTGAAAGAACACAGACCAAACAAACAAAAAAAAAACAAAACCCAAGAATAATAAAGTTTAAAAAGTATGCTTAATTTACATTCCAACTCCATCAATTCTTTCTTTGGAGGTGGATAGCATTTTTCATCTTAAGTCCTTCAGAATTGTCTTGGATTATTGTATTGCTGAGAATAGCTAAGTCATTCACAGTGATTATCATACAATATGGCTGTGTATGATGTTCTCCTTATTCTGCACATTTTACCTTGTATCACTTCGTGTAAGTCTTCCCAGGTTTTTCTGAAACCATCCTGCTCATCATTTCTTGTAGCAAAATAGTATTCCATCACAATCACATACAACAAAGTGTTCAGTCAATCACCAATTGATGAGCATCCCCTCAATTTCCAATTCTTTGCCATCACAAAAAGAACTGCTTTAAATATTTTTGTATGTATAGGTTCTTTTCCTTTTTCTTTGATGTCTTTGGGGTCACAGATCTAGTAGTATTGTTGCTGGGTCACTGTTTTATAGCCCTTTGAGCATAGTTCCAAATTGCTCTCTAGAATTTTTTGATCAGTTCATAACTCTACCAGCGGTGCATTAGTATCTTAGTTTTTCCACATCCCCTCCAACATCTGTCATTTTCCTTTTCTGTCATATTTGACAATCTAGTAGGTGTGAGGTGATACCTCAGAGTTGTTTTAATTTGCATGTCTAATCAATAATGATTTAGAGCATTTTTTCATATGACTATAGATAGCTTTGATTTCTTTGTCTGAAAGCTGCCTGTTAATATCCCTTGACCATTTATCAATTGGAGAATGACTCATATTCTTATAAATTTGACTTAGTTCTCTATGTTTGAAAAATGAGGCCTTTATTAGAAAAACTTGCTGTAAAAATTTTCCCCAGTTTACTGCTTCCCTTCTAATCCTGGCTGCATTGGTTTTGTTTGTGCCAAACCTTTTTAATTTGATGTAATCAAAATTATCCATTTTACTTCCTGTAATGTTCTCTATCTCTTCTTTGGTCATAAGTTCTTCCCTTATCTGTAAACCTGACAGGTTAAATATTCTGTGTCCCCCTAGTTTGCTTACGATGTTACCCTCTATGTAGTCATTTTGATCTTGTATGTGATGTGATGTGAGATGTTGGTCTATACCCAGTTTCTGCTGAACTGTTTTCTGGGAAGCTAGAGAGTCTAAGAGATGAGGGATGAGGTGAAGAGTTGAGTGAATTTCAGAAAATAGGGATGTGCAGAGGCATAAGAGAGGACATGTTAAATTCAGGGAACAAGGTACTAGGCTAGTTTGTCTGGAACCAGAGTGTGGGAAGTGAAGTAAGGCCGAGTAAATCTGTAAAGTTGGATAGAAACCAAATTGTGAAGGGCTATAAGTAATAGGCTGAATAGTTTGTATTTTATCCTAGAGGCAATAAGAAGCCAATTCAAAATTTTTGAGTAGGGATGTAGCATGGTTAGACCTGCAGTTTAGAAATATTCATTTGGAATCTATATGGAGAATAATTGGGAAGGAACATCTGGCAGTAGAATAGAGTTAAAGCTACAGAGCACCACAAGGAGCTTTGGGTGTCAGGATTGAGTGAGCTTTCAGGTCATGAGACTTGTTGGAAGTAAATGATACATACAGCTAACTTGAATGTAACTTATTTGTAGCAATGCTTTATGATCATGTATATTACTAATTTAGAATTTTTTTGTTTGCTTTGTTTATTGGAGTAGAATTTCCCCCATTGAGGAAACAAGTTTCACTTTACAGTATATAGAAAAAAGTTAAAATAAATTTTAGCCCACTAATATATGGCCCCATCCCAGTGCCAGAATGCTTTTAGATCCCATCAAGACAGAAATTCTTACAGTTAACCATAGATAATTCTGACCAATTTTCCAACTCCTAAAGAAACTTTACAAAAATCATTCTAAGATAGAATTCATTTATCTGTTTATGACCTAAGATTATGATTTTCTAAAATGCAAATATTTTTCATCAATTTTAACAGTTCTAAAAAGAATAAAATTTACTTATGTTAAAGTCAAAAGGACATTAAAGGGACGTCTGATGCCAAGGGGTCCAAGTCCTTTAGAGCTCTTAGTCTATGAGCAGCTTTTGTCTCTTTGGTCACACAAGCACCAAACTTTCCATGTAACTATGTAGTGGATCTTGAATACAGATGTTTTTAAGCACAGAATCATAGGACCATAGATTTAGAGGCCATCTAGTTTAGCCCCTTCATTTTACAGATGAAGAAGTTGAGAGGCCCAGAGAGTTTTAAGTGGCTTGTCCAAAGTCTCACAAATGGTAAGTGATGGTACAGGTGGGATTTGAACCTAGGTCCTTTGACTCCAAAGCCATTGTATCATATTGTCTCTCAGGGAAGCAGAAGTCTGCTCTTTCTTTCTGGTCCTCTTTCTATGTTTGGGAGAGCAGTAAGTTACATTTCACTAAACTAGCCAGATTTTACATTTGCACACACTTGGGTGGTCCTTTTGTAATGAAAAAAAAAAACCATTTCCCATTAGTTGAAAAATCAAAAAAAGAAGCTTCTGGTCATTTTTGGGTAGCTGTATGTATAAATTGGTCTTGCTCCGCAGCTTTCAAGTTCACATTTAGATCCTTTTAACAAAACCTTTTTAGGGTTAGCCGTATCTGACATTTAGTCATATTTATATAAGTTGGAATAAAGCTGTACTTGGGTCTTATTGCTAACAGCTTGTAATTATTTTCTCCATTTCTCCATAATTAAAAGTATGGACATGGATAGGATATTTGAAAAATGGAATTGGCTGTTTAAACTTAAGCATTTATCTGTAGATTTAATTGAAGGATGATCCTCAAGCCAGAGAAACTAATATGTTAACAGACTTGGTATTTAACTTACATTACCCGAACGGCAATATTTCATTTTATTTCATGCTAAAACTATTGCAGAGATGGCTGCTAATTTAAACATGTTCTAAATTCACCACCGAAGGCAATCATTGTAGAAAATCATAAATGGCATCGTTAACCCCTGGAACCTGGGAATTCTCACCCTGACATTCCTAGGAAGTGTCAAACTCTCTATGGCTTTTAGAAGTTGGAGACACCTCTTCTAGCTTCCACTCTCTCTGAGTGACCAGCCTGGTATCCTAAGGGTTGATTAGTGTGAATTTGCCCTGTCAGATTTTTAGAGTGGGAAAGAATTTGAAAGACCATCTGGACTCCCTTATTTTATTTACATCTGAGGAAATTGAGGTTGTGACTTGCCTAAGTTCACGCAGTTAGTAAATGACCCAACTGGCATTTGAACCAAGATCCTCAGACTCCAATTTCATTGATATTTCAGCTGTCCTGTGCTGCTGTCAGAATATCTGTGGGTCTCCCACTTCCTAGAAAACCACACTTCTCCCTAAGTCAGTTGCATTTTACTAAACATCGATCATTTGACCTTGGAATAATAGAACTTGCCACTCATGCAAACAGAAAGACGTGCTTAACTATAACATACTGCTTTCTTATGTAAAATCAATTAATTGAACAAGACAATACTTAATGCTTCATGACTGCCCCTATAGCTTGTCCTAGACCCAGTCTTCTGGATGCTAGCACCTCCCGGTCCTTTTTATTCCCTCCTGCACTTTCCTCCTCCTCTCCCTCCCCTGAAGCAGAGTGGCATAAAGCTCTGGCCTCCCCTGGAGTTTTAGGGCATCTCAAGGTGGGCAGCTCCAGACAGACTACTTGAGTTCAAGGTTCCAGGCTTTACCAGTTCCTCTAGACGTTTTTAGGAAAGACGTAGTCCTACCAGTTGTTTTCTCCATTCCAAGAGCAAGCAAAGAGATTCATGTAATAAAATGCAATTCCTAAATGCTATATTTCATGACCTGAGGGGCTGGGGCTGGCGATAGTATTTGGATTTTGAAGCAGTTACCAAGGACAAATGAAGAAAATGGAATATTCTTGGCATTTTCATAGGCTCATACAGCCAGTGCTAGAAGGGACCTCACAGACTACCTAACCCAGACTCCCCAAATGAGAACAATGGGTCTAAGGAAGGTTAAAAGTGGCTTGCCAAATGACATGATATCAGAGGTGGCATTGGAATCTGAGCCAAGTTCTTTCCATTGTACTACCCCTGCCTCTTCTATTGTAGGAGATAGGTATTTTGGATAGATGGTTCGTTCATAAAATTATGAACAGTGCATCAGATATCAATATTTTGTTTATCTTGGGAGGGACAGATTTCATTATCATAGGGAATTCCTGATTAGGAAATTCCCTCCACTTGTGCAGATTGGTACCTACTCTGCACTTATTCTTAGAGCTGCCTCCCTAGCACTGAGGGGGGCAGCTGATGTGCCAGACTCGGGCCCTGAAACCATGCCATCCAGACAACTCTACTCCTTTGGGCCATGCTTGCTTTTCTTGTCTGTCAAGAGCTTACCCTTTTGGATCGAGTTAGTTTGAGGGTCATTTTGATTGCTTATATTACATCCCCCTGTTAGGTTAGTCAGTCCGAACATTTCTTTTGTGTCTCTCTGTGTTTAGGATAATGTTTAGGATGTGTCATGCAATATTTGCTTTTGTTATCTGGAAAATACAATCACTGTTTTAACCTGTAGAGTAACATACTTTGAGATGCTGGAAGTGCTATATGAATCTGTCTGGAATTTGTTCTGGTTTAAGAATACATGACTTGACCTTGGTAGAGAGAATTATGAAAATGTACGGGCCAGTTGGCCTATAAGAAGAAAGGCTTGGAAATGTTTAGAAAAGTGGTATGGCCAAGTTTGTCCCACTGAACACCATGAATACTTTAAATTTTGCTAGTTACCATAATATTTCTTTTTTTAATTTATTTTTTATTTTTAGTTTACAGCACTGTAGCAACAATCTTGCTAGCAGCTACTGTGGCTGTGTAAAACCAACAACAACCAGCACACAGAAGGCTGCTAACACAGATTCTTTGATCTGCTTTACTAAGGAAAGCAACGGTAGGAGGTTAACAATCTTACTTTAATCCAGCATACAAATATCATTCACTTAGTTCAGGAGGAAAAGCCAGCAACCTGAGCTTCAGAGCAAGTACAAACAAATTACAAACATATACAATATAAACATACCAAATCACAATTCATAGTTACCAGGAAAGCATCAACATCTGGGTTTATATATCTTGTTCAGAGTCAAAGGGCGTCACAATGTGTGACTCAAATCCAGGTGACCTAAAAGCATCACAAATATAGGACTCAAACCCATGCAAATCAGGCTTTGTCTTGAGCCAAGGAGGTCATCAAAGGCTCCTAATTTAATCAAAAAAAAAAAAAACCCAAAAAACCAAAGGCCAGACTCTATAAGGGCACTTGATTAAATGAGTGCTAAAAGAGAAAACAGTAAAAAAAAAAAAGTCCCACCTTAATTACCAATACAAACACTCAGTTCCACAAGTTTTTGAGTTCCAAATTTTCTCCCCCTCACTCTCCTGGCTCCTCTCCCCCAAGATGGCATGTAATCTGATATAGGTTCTACATATACCTTCACATTAAACTTACTTACACAATAGTCAAGTTATAAAGAAGAGTTGTAACAAATGGAATGAATCATGAGAGAGAAGAAACAAAACCCAAAAAGAAGGGGAAAAAAAAGAGCAAATAGTTTGCCTCAACTGCATTCAGACTCCATAATTCTTTCTCTGGATGTGCATAGCTTTTTCCATCATGAGTCTTTTGGAGCTGTCTTTGAATCTTGAATTGCTGAGAAGAGCCAAGTCTATCAAAGTTAGTCATCACAGATACTGTGTGCCTGTAATTGTGTATAATGTTCTGGTTCTGCTGCCCTCACTCAGCATCATATCACGTAAGTCTTTCCAGGTTATTATGAAGTCCGTCTGCTCCTCATTTCTTATACTATAATATTTCTTAGTGGACTTAGAATCCATTATGTGGTCCAAATTTATTTTATCCTTCAAGCTAAAATTAAGATGGTACTGGGCTAAGCAAAAGACCTGGAAATTTTTGAAGAAAATGGAAAAGTACTTTGAAGTCTAAGCTTATTAAACTAAATGCTTAATGATACTGAGCTTGGCTTCCTTGTCACTTGTAAAAAAGAATTCACTCAGGTAGTTGTGAGAAATGACCATAGATTTGAAAGGACTCAGAACCCAATGTAGGAGTCTTCTGAATATGTATTCAAAGTTGGGGGGTGGGGAGGGAAGGCTATATAAATTTCAAGATGTACCTTCTGATTTGAGTTTGATGCACTGGTGATTTTTTTTCCCTATCTATTGATAGGGATAGATATTCATAGTCACTTTTAAGTACTTTTTGATAACTGATGTAAGTGAAACTATTTAATTTAAAATACTCCCATGTGATCCAGATACACTGGCTGTCTTGCTTTTCTTTACACTTAACATTCCAGCTCTGTGCCTTTTCACTTATTCTTCCCTATGCCTAGAATATTCTCTCTGTTTATCTCCTCTTCTGTCTTCCCTGTCTTCCTTCAAGACTCAGCTCAAATTCTACTTTCTGCAGAATTCTTCTCTGTGTCCTCTATTGCTAGTGCCTCTCCTTTGAGATTGCTTTTCATTTGCACCATATCTATCTATCTGTCTATATATATTCACATATATATGTTTTTATATGTTTTTGTATGTTGTCTGTCATCAGAATGTGATCTCCTTAAGAGCAAAAACTGTTGTATTTGTCTCCTTAGCGCGGTACCTGCCATATAATAAACACAACAAATTCTTGTTTGATGACTGGCCTTCAAAGATAGAAGATTTGCCACTACTGGAGATCTTCAGAAGAATTGTGCATTAGGTTCTTTTAAAAAAATTTACATTTTGAAGTTAAACAATCACCCAAAAAGGCCTTTCCATATACATAGCAGAACACAAAAAGAAGATGTATTATTTGTTGAATCTCCATTTCATATCACCTATTTTTTAAAATATATAACAGATTCCACACATTCAAAACTTCTGCTTGGTTTTGCTTCCTTCTGTTCTCTTATCTGCATTAAAAAATCCTTCATGTCCCTCTTTTTTTTTGTATCGATATTGCTTAAACCCTTAGCTTCCTAAATTGCAAACCCAACTCCCCCATTAAAAAACAAAAAAGCAAACATTGTAACAAATTATCATAGTCAAGGAAAATGAATCCACACAGAGGCCACATCCAAAAATGTATGAGTGTTTTGTCTTAGGTCTTCTTGAGAGAAGTTTGGACAATAGATCGATCAGAGCAATTAAGTTGTTTTTCTTTGCAGTGTTGTTCTTGTATGAATTATTTTCAAGGTTCTGCTCACTTCATTCTATGTCACTCTTATGCAGGATTCTTTAATTATCTCTTTAATCATTTCTCTTTTGATTTTTTTAAGAAAATATTTTAAAATTTAATTCTTTTTTTTTGCAGGGGGGAAGGCAGGGCAATTGGGGTTAAGTGACTTGCCCAAGGTCACACAGCTAGTAATTAAAATTTAGTTCTTCCAATTAATAAGAATTAATTTCCCTCTCTTCCACTCCCACATCAAATATGTCCAGGAGACAGGTAGCAAATATGGCAGGAGACATTGCATTGATCAGAGATCTAGGTCTTTACATGTTGTTTTTCTTGATAATGTCATCATCTAAATTATTCTCCTACTTCTGCTCATTTCACTTTTCATCAGTTAGTTAAAACTGGTCTTCTCGGTTTCCTCTGAAACTATCCATTTTGTGCTTTCTTACATGGTACAGTGATATTCTGTTACATTCACACACCACAGTCTGCGAAGCCATATCCTAATTGATGGCTGCCCTCTTAGTTTTTTTTTTTTCTTGGACTATGAAAATAATTGTTATTAATATTTTTATCCGGAGTTCTTGTCTTCTTTCTTATTTGGGATACAACCCTATAGTAGTATTGCTGAATCAAAGGTTATGTACAGTTTAGTGACTTCGGGGGTATAGCTCCAAATTACCTTCCATGATGGGTAGTCCAATAAACAGTTCCATCAACAGTAAGTACATTAGTATGTTTATTTTCTCTTTAGCCCTCCTTGTTGTTTCTTACAGTGCATTAATATTCTATTGTGTGTTCACATAACGAAATTTGTTCAACCATTCTCTAAATTGATAGGCACTCCCTTAGGTTCTAGGGTTTCTATTCCTTTTTAATTTCTTTTTCAACATTAGGAAGAAGGTTTTGCTTATGACTATTCCCTTCCCTAGTATTATCCTCTTCTCTGAGCTCCACACCTTCCCCTAACTCCTTTTGTATTTCTACATCAGACCCTCCTTTGTTTAAGATACATGAGGTTCATCTGATACCACTCCCCTACCCCTTCTTCCGTGGCTGTGTTGCTCTTCTCACATATCTCAATTATGAGGAATATCAAGTTCTATCCTGTTCATCCTCTTTTTTACACTCCTTTTACCCTCCCTTGACTTTTCACTTCTAAAACTCTGAGAAGAGAACCAATCCATCCTTGTGTCCTCTGTTTTTCTTATTTAATGTCCTCAGTACTTTCTGAATACATTAAAGTTCCGTAAGGGCAATTCTGTTTCTTTTCCTCTGTTAGAATGTTAACACTGGATACGGTGCCTTCCTGTTGCTCAAATAAATTTCCCTTTCTAAGTTTCTCTTGTCTTTTGTTCTCATTTCAAAGTTCCTACTCCACTGTGACCTTTTTATCAGAAATACTTGAAAGTACTCTACTCTATTAAAATCCATTTTTTTTTCCAATGGGATTGTGCTCACCTTTGTAAAGTAAGTTATTCTTGGTTGTAAGGTTCTATCTTTTGACTTTGACATATTGTATTCCAAGATCTTTCATTTTTATTAGAAGCTGCCAGGTCTCATGTGATCCTTATTGTGGCTCCTTAGTTCTTTGCTTCTTTCTGGATGCTTACAGTAGTTTTTCTTTGATGTGGGAACTCTGGATCTTGGCTATGAAATTCCTGAAACATTTCCTTTTGGGATTTCCTTCAGGAGGATGTCAGTGAATTATTTCTGTCTTTGAGCCCTGGTTCTAATAGATCTGGACAGTTTTATTTTTGATTTCTTAAAATATAGAGTTTAAGCTTTTTTAAAAATTGCTGTTTTTCAGGGAGTCCAATTATTCTTAAATTCTCTCTCCTGGACCCATTTTTCACATGATTTGTTTTTGATATCAGATATTTTGCATTTTCTTTTTTTTTTTTTCAATTTTTGATTTTTCACCTTGCTTAGGTCAACTTCTAGTTTTTAGGGAGATTGTGACTTAGGTAAGTGTCTTTGCCAAGAAAACCCCAAATGGGGCCACAAAGAGTTGGACATGATGGAAATGATTGAACAACAACAAGAACATTAAATAATTTTTCTGATGTGTGTGCATATCTCTATCTTCTTAGATACACTCACATACTTTTTGCCTTGTGAATAAACCCTAGAAAATGTTCTCTTGTGGTTTTGGAGTATGTGACACTGACTGCAAGGCTGAGATAGGGGAGTTCACGAATTGCTTTGGACTTGTTGAGTTTAAGATGTCTATGAAGAGTGAAATGTGCAGAACCAAGAGAACATTGTATACAGTAAAGGCAGGATTGTTTTAAGAATTACTTTGAGTGAATAAGTTATTTTGAATATTATAAATGTCCAAATAAACTATAAAGGACATGTGAGAAAAGATAGTATCTGCGTCCAGAGAAAGAACTGATAAATAGGAATATATACATACATATATATATATATATATATATATATATAATATTTGGAATTTGGGTATAATGGTAGCCATGGTGGTGGTGGGGGGAGAAATTTACGTGATAATTTTGTTGTATATTTGAGCGGAATAGCAGGTTGTGCAAAGTAGATTTGCAGTTTTGTGTGCAATCTTTTTTTTTTGTACTGTGTTATGAAAATGCTTGTTTTATTCCATAAATTAAAAATAAAATTAAAAAAAAGATGTCTATGGGACATCTAGTTTGAAATGCCCAATTGACAGTGATGGAGAATTGGAACTCAGGAGAGAGACTAGGGTTGTATTATATTCTGAGATTCACTTTCATAGAAATTATAATAATCCCTTGGGAGCTGATGAGGTCATCAGATGATAAACAATGGATTTAGGATGGGGCTTCAGCATACAACCAACCTGTCTTGTCCCTGGTAGAAGCTTCACATAAATGTTAATTGAATGGAATATTTTTTTCCTATCTATTATATATAAAGTCAGTTAGCTAACCTATCTAAGCAGGTACGGTGAAGGACCCCTCCCCCCCCATAGATGCGATAATAGACTAAAGATAGTGTCAGCCTGGCGTAATAGAAAGATCTTTGCACAAGAAGTTAGGTACATGGATTAAATTTTCTGTGTGATCTTGGGCAAATTGTTTATCCTCTGTCTCTCATTTGACCTGTAGGGAAAAAAAAAAGATCCTGTACTCAGAGCCTTAGGTCTTAGATCTTGCTTAGGTCAACTCCTCCCTAGGGCTTTCTTCTTTTACTTTAACTTCTAAATTTCCCAGATATCTAAATCCAAATTCTAAGCACCCAGTTTTCCTAATCTTGAAGGTCCTTGTGATTTCTTGGCTTGAGTTCAAAGATTCACTAAGCCTAATCTCTTAATTGTCTTTTTTCTGGCACTGCCACTAGAATTATATGCCTGGTTCTAGTATTCTCTCTCTCTTTTTCCTTCTCAGCCCTGTGGTCAGTGTCACATACTCCAAAACCACAAGAGTACATTTTCTAGGGTTTATTCACAAAGCAAAAAGTATGTATGTGTATCTAAGGAGATACAGATATGTACACACATCAGAAAGATTATTTAATGCTCTTGTTGTTCAGTCATTTCAATCATATCTGACTCTTCATAACCCTGTTTGGGGTTTTCTTGGCAAAGATTTTGGAATGATTTGCTGTTTCCTTCTCTAACTCATTTTACCGATGAGGAAACAGGCAAACAGGGTGAAGTGATTTGTCCAGGCTCACGCAGCTATTAAGTGTCTGAGGCCAGATTTGAACTCAGGAAGATGTCTTCCTGACTCTAGGCCCAGCACTCTATCCACTGCTGCCCCTATTTATTGTTCGATGATACCTAATCTTTCCAGCCTTTGCCTTTAAAGTTCTTCGTGGTTCTAGTTCATTTTACTTGATCCTCACTTCTAGCCTTTGAGATTCATCTACCTGGGGACCCCGGATCAAGCACATTTACCTACAGTTCTCTCTTAGACATTGGGGTTTTCTGTTATCAAGCATTTAGATTTCCACCCACATTCCTATGTAATCATTGGCTAACAACATATCTTCCTTCCCTCTACCCAAAGTGAGGAGGGGATTTTTTAAATTAAAGAGTCACTTAAAGTTTTTTCATAACCTCAAAACTGCAGTGGAATACTACTCTAAAAGCATAGAAAGGTCTGTCACATTCCTCATTTATACAATAAAAAGGCAGAACTAAAGCATTTCTAATGCCCATAGGTGTGTGTATTTATACAACATATTCATAGGAGGTTTGTTGTAGGGAAATAATTTTATAAATTTTAAAATTGTGTGTTGTTATAAGGGTGACTTCATGAAATGCTTTTGAAAATGTGACAAGTTTTTATTGTTCCCTGTTGGAATAAAGGAGTAAAAATGTATTTTAACACAAATTTTAAAAACAACTTGGGATCAGCTTGTTAGGTACCATATACTTAAGTATTTTCTATTAAGAACTACCTAGCTATTGAAGGTTGCTTTAGCCCTTTGTATTCTAATTCTACTTGTGATCAAATTTATTAAAAGTTTTGATTACTTGAGTTCAGATCCTTCCTCAGACACAAATTGTGTGGCTCTGGTCAAGTTAATTAAATACTCTGGCATTCAATCTTCTCAAGTGTAAAATGGGTATAATAGCTCTTTTTTCACAGGGTTGTTAAGAGGATCAAATGAGATAATATATATAAAATGCTTTGTTAACTTTAAGACACTATAAATGTTAGCTTCTCCCTATTAAATGAACACAGAGGAGGCATCGTATTTTTACATTTTCTAGTCTCCTATTTTTTTGAATTTAAAACTGGAAATATTATTTGTTAACATTAATATTTTTAAAGGGAGAAGGATGGGAATATAAATAAAATTAGAATGAGACTTTTTCAGATTCTGTTTGGTTTAACTTGTGCTTCTCACACTGTCTCAATTACTGACTACCACAACCTTCTTGCTGGTGGCTGCTGATGTCTCTGTCCCATTCCTGCTCTCCAGTCTAATCTACACAGTACTGTTAAGCTCATTTCTCTTAGAAATCATTTTCTTTTAAAAAAAAACTTTACTGATATCTTTTGTCTTTATATCACAGTCATTTCCTCCTTCCCACAATGAACTCTTCCTTTTGAAAAAGAAAAAACAAGAAAACAACAGATTATATCAGACAATTTACATAATAGTCTGGCCTTGTAGTCCTTAAAGGAGCAAGTATGTTTCAGAAAGCACTTTCTTTTTTTAAAAAAGTATGCTTCAATCTGTACTTGCATACCATCAGTTCTTTCTCTAGGGATGGATAGCAACTCTTTCGGAGTTGTCTTAGATCACTGTATTACTGAGAATAGCCAAGTCATTCACAGATGATCATTTTACAATATTGATGTTATTTTGTACCCAGTACATTTCACTTTGCATCAGCCCATGCCAGTCTTTTCAGGTTTTTCTGAAAGCATTCTGCTCATCATTTCTTTTTTTTTTTTTGCAGGGAGGAAGGCAGGGCAATTAGAGTTATGTGACTTGCCCAAGGTCACACAGCTAGTAAGTGTGTCAAGTGTCTGAGGCCATGTTTGACTCGTTATCACCCCATTTGGAGTTTTCTTGGCAAAGATACTAGAGTAGTTTGCCATGTCCTTTTCCAGCTCCTTTTATAAATGAGGAAACTGAGGCAAACAAGATTAAGTGACTTGCCCAGAGTCACATAGCAAGTAACTCTGAGGCCAGATTTGAACTCTGATCTTCTTGACTCCAGACCTGGTGCTCTATTCACCTAGCTGCCTATCCATGTCCTTCACTTCCTTTCAAACCCACTTCAAGATTTTTCTTCTATAAAAGAGATTACCTGATTTAACTTCTCTCCACAGTGATCACTTATTTCCTTACTTTGTTTTCCTTGACATTACTGACATTCGCTTCTATTTTCTGATTTCTTGTTTTTATAATACAGTTGGCTAGACAAGATAATTTCTTTGAGTAAGGATTATATTTTGAAATTCTTCTATATCTTTCAAAATTCTTAGTGCTATGACTATAATAGGTGCTCAGTGAACACTTGAATGAAGAGATTACATTATTCTTATTTCTTTTTTTTTTTTTGCTTCATTAGTCTCTTCCAAGACAGTGACAGTTCTTAAAGTTCACTTTTGTCAAAATGTAATAGATAATTTCTACTGCAGATGAGAAACCAAAGGTTTTAAGTCCAGTTCTTCTTATTCCTCACTTCTTCCTTGAATTACTCTCATATTCTCCCAACTTTCCTGTCTTCATTCCACCCAAAAACATCTGGGGTTGCTATTATAGACTGATATTATATCCAGCCTTTTGCCTTCATTGCTGTCAGTCTTTTAACGAAGGAGTGATATATTTACATAAGTAGTTCCCTCTCTTTGAATATTTATAGAAAAATAGGTCTTCTGGTTTATTTGAGTTGTACTGGGGAAAGACTCATCAGGGCTTTTACTCTTCGTAGTAAATTAGTAATTGTATTAAGAAGCTCTACTAACAAAGCCTACTATAGATGCTTAACTAGGAACCAGTCATTTCATTCATCTAAAATAATGCATGAATAGCTATAGAAAATCAAAATTACTTTTTCAGGCTCTTAGTAGCGGTTAGTAACTATAGTGTTCCTGAAAGACTTATTGTGTCTAATCTCTTAAACTGTATTGAGACTGGTACCGTTCCAGTAAATGGGAGGTCAAGGAATGTTCGTGAGGAATTCTGAAACTGTAAATTCATGTAGTTTTTCTGTTAACACAGTATACATATTAGGAGAGCAGTTTGTCCCATTGGCTTTAGCAGAAACTTAACTAGGTGGTGCAGTGAGTAGAGCACCAGCCCTGGAGTCAGGAGGACCTGAGTTCAAATGTGGCCTCAGACACTTGACACACTTACTAGCTGTGTGACCTTGGGCAAGTCATTTATCCCCAACTGCCCTGCCTTCCCCCCTGCAAAAAAAGAAAAAAAGAAGAAGAAGAAACTTAACTCTAGAATTCACAGTGTTAATCCTTGTTCTACTATTGACCAGGATCCTATGTAAATTACTCTATTTTAAAAAAAATTGTTGTCCCTACCTTCAGTTTATCTCTGCTTCCAAGTTCTGTCTTACACAATGCTTTCAAAGTCATCTTTCTCTGTCTTTCCGCATCCCTATCTCCCTCTTCCTGTCTCTTTCCCTTTCCTTTTTCCTTTCCCTCCTTTTTCTCCCCCGATCATAGCCACTCACAAACCTACTCCCATAGCTGTAGGTAGGCCACAGAAGTTTTGACCGACTATTTCTGACCTAGGTTAGTTGGATTTTCCTTAAATGTTCTGGTGGACCTCCCCTCCTAGTGGCACATCATATTTGTTCAGCCTCATCGTATTTGTTACAGATACCAACCAGCCTTAGCCTTCCCGTTCCTCACCTGGGAATTACAAGGATGCTCTACCACACCTGGCCAAAGTCATCTTTTAAGCAGAGGTTATTCATAACTTGTGCCTGATTAATAAAGAAACTTTGGGATAGACTCCTAAATCTTTATGGGACTAGAGTCCTTTTAGTCCTTTTAGCTTAATTGCACCAACTCAGTGGTGACACATGAAAATAAGTGCTTTTGATGGTGGAAGAATTGCCCAGTGGTTCATTCTCTTTTGTCTTTTTTTTAAAATGGGAAGATTGTTTGTTGGTGTCAGCTCCTACGTCAATAACTTATTCTTTATTGACGTCTGATACCATATAATGAATACTAAATATAAAACTAAATATCACTGAGTGTTGTGTAGAAAGATGAGAAATCCTATAAACATAATGATAACTCTCATTTATGTAGAATTTTAAGGTTTTCAAAGCACTCCATCAGTTATGTAAAATAGACCCATTAGAAGAATCTCCATTTTACAGGTGAGAGGTTTAAGTCTCAGATTATTGGTTACATGTGGTTACATGTCTAGCGAGTGCTAGAACTGGGATGGGAATCCAGGACTATGGAATCCAAAACCCGGTGTTTTGTTTTGTATCTGTGACGACATTGATGTTGAAGAGTATTCTCCAACAGTGCAGGTGGTCAGTGAACTGGGGGGCGGGGGGGGGCGGAGAGCTTCTTTGCATTTTCTTTATGTCATGTGAATACTTAATGGAGGATGAAGACCATTCATGGGTTGTCTTTTACCCTGGCTACATAACTAACTTTTTTTTGTGGCCATCTCTTTCTCTGATGACATCATTTATACCACATTTCTTGCATGTTACCTTGTTTGTAACATTTCGTAGCCTGCTCATAAGTATTAGCATCTCTCTGTTGCCCTTTCGGTTGAGCATCAACTTCAGTCCTTAGAAAATTATGGTATTTCTTGATGTACATTCCTCGATGACATAGAATATCACTAGAAGAATATTGGTGTTTAAAAAATGGACCTTTGTTTCAGAGAGATCTTTGAGGTCGTTAGAAGAATGATGCAATTTCCCAAAGGCAATCCCACGCACTATCCTCTTCCTGTTCAATTCTGGGCTTAGCTTATTACCCATTTTCAGCGTCTGTCCTAGATTTATTTACTGATGGATCACAGACAATAAGTTGGTGAGGTGGAGCGTATTCTAGGCATGGAGAACAGTCTGAGCAAAGGCATGGAGCTGGGAGATAAGAGCGTCATGGAGGAGGAACAGTAAAAAGGCCAGTTTGCCCTGTCTGTAATAAGACTGGAAAGGTATGTTGGAACTAACTTGTGAAGAGCTTTAGATGCCAAACAAAAGAGTTCATATTGCCTTTTGAGGTAAGGGGTAGCCACTGGAAGTTACTGAATAGGGGAGTGACATTAAATTAATTTCCAGATCAAATGGCCTTTTTTTCAATACTCATCCTTCTTGACCTTGGCATCCTTTGGTATTGTCAGTGTTTCCCTCTTCTTGATACTCTCTTCTCTAAGTTTATCTGACAGTGTTCTATCCTGGTTCTCCAACCACTTGTTTGACTGCTCCTCTGTCTCCTTTTCTAGATCTTCATTCTGATCAATCCCACTAAAGGTGGGTGTCCCCCAGAGCCTTGTCCTAGGCCCTCTTCTCCTCTCCCTCTATAGCATTTCACTTGGTGATCTCACTGCCTTTCATGGATTCAATTATCCTATCTGTGCTGATGATTCCATTCCACTTGTCCAGGTTTAACCTCTCTTGTAATCTGCTTATTGAACATCTCAAACTGGTTGTCCCATAGACATCTTAAATTCATTGTATCTAAAACTGAACCTTGTTATTTTTTCCCCCAAATCCTCTTCCTAATCCCATCTTAGTATTAAAGGCACCACTATCCTCCTGGGTCACCAAGACTCTCAGCCTCAGTGTCACCTTCAGATCCTTACTCTCACTTCCCCCGTAGGCAATCTGTTGTCCTCTCAATTTTAGCATTGCAACATTTCTTGAATATGCCCCCTTCTCTCCTGATACTGCCACCGTGCTCATGCAGGGCCTTATACCTCATGCCAGGACTATTGCAGTAGCCTCCTGTTTGGCCTCCTTGCCACAAGTCTCTCCCCGATCCAGGCCATCCTCCACTCAGCTGTGATTGTGATCTTCCTAAAACACAAGCCTTAACCATGCCACCTCTCTCTTCAGTCAAATTCAGTGGCTCCCTGTTTACTCCAGGATCAAATATAAAGTCCTCTGTTTAGCATTCAAACCCCTTCACAACTTTGCCCCCACCTAATTTTCAGGCTTCATCTGAATATCATATCTTCTCCCTACACCAAACCCCACACCCACATGCACGCCTACTCTGCAATCCAGTGACACTAACCTCCTTGCTGTTCCTTGCACAAAACACTCCGTGTCCAGACTCTGGGCATTTTAACTGGCTGTCCTCCATGTCTAGAATTCTCTTCCTCCTCATCTCTGTCTCCTGGTTTCCCTGGCTTCCTTCTCACCCATGAATGGGTTGTAATTTGCACTAGAGGGAGTATTAATCAACAAGCATTTATTAGGCATCTACCCTCTGCCAGGTACTGGGAATAAAAATAAAAAGAGTTAAACAATCCCTATTTGCAATATACTTACAGTCCAATGGAGGATACAACAGGGACGTATACATATATGTACAGAAGAAATATAAGGCGAATAAATCCAAAGTAGTTAAATACTTTGGAGCGAGGGCACGAGCAGCTGGGGAGATCAGAAAAGGCTTCATTTTGAAGGTGGCACTTAGGTTGTGTCCTTAAGAAAGAGGCAAAGGTGAGAGGCAGGGTATTCCAGGCATGGGGCAACCAGTGCAGAGGCACTAAATGTTCTCTTTCTTATTAGGTCAGTAAATCTTGGCTTCCTCAGCTAGCCTTCACATTTGGCCACAATCATCAGCCTTAGGAGAGGTTTCAGCTGGGTTCAAAAATGGGCTCTTATTATTTCTCTGTCCTTGGGAAAACACACAACCTCTCTTGGCCTCAGTTTCCTCATCTGAAAAATGAAGAAGATAAGTCTAGGTAATTATTAAAGTCTCTTTTGGTTCTAAATTTTATGATTCTGTAAGTGCCAGTGAAATGATCTTTGATCTTGATCCTGTTTTTCACTACAGCCCCAGTATATCTCAGGTCCACTTCAGGGGAGTCAACAAATCAGTGTTTGTTAAGTCCCTGCTGAGTATTCAGAATGGTAATAGGAGCTGAGGATAAAAAGCCAAAGTGAAAGTCTCTGCCTTCTATTTCCCATCTCTTGTGTCCAAGGTACCATGCCAATCCTCTTCCCTCTCTTTGCCCTGGGACACCTCATTTTGCCTATGATATTGACACTAGTTCAGATATTACTACTCTGGACTTTTCTGATCATTGCCCTCCCTCCCCCCCATACCCTGGAAAATTATCTTTTCATTCTTTAAACTTGCACAGAATTTTGACTTAGCTCACCTTCTGACCTATAGTGGCAGTATTTTGATCCTCAAACATCATAGCTATCTATATATCAATCTTAATTCTCCCACTAGATTGTAAACTGTTTGAGGATGAAAGTTGGATTTGAATCATTTTTGTAAATACCTCCGATTTTACACATAGTAGGTGCTTAATAAATGTCTTCTGAATTTAATTGAACAGGATAGGACCCTCCTAGATTAATCATAGCATCTTAGCTATAGAGCCAGAAGGGACCTTAGTGGTTATCTAGTCAAGCTGTTTTGTTTTACAGATGAGAAAACTGAGGCCCTGTATCAATAAGACAATAAACACATCAACAATAATCATGAATATGCCTCTGTGGTTCTGTATTGCAACGTATGAGAGGCTCTCCATGTAGAAGGTAAAAGAAGTATACCATTTATTCAGACACCAGAGAACCATATCCCATAACCAAATGTTCAGCTCCCACAGCCAGTCAGCCCACTTTATTGTAACAGCGAGAAACTTAAAACACCATATCATGGCCTATAGCCTCACCATCCCAAAACCTCTCTGACCCCCTGCTGGGGTCTTCCCAAAAACAAACTCACAGTACAGCTAAGTCAGCCTGTTCAGTTCTAACCATCACCAGGGCAGGCATTAGCAGCCATAACTGCGTGCTGGTGCTCCCCCTCGTGCGCTCTCTCTCTCTCTCTCTCTGCATTTCCTGTGATATAACTTCCTTTTCCTGTCAGGAAACTCCTCCCACCACATGTGTCTTAGGCTTCCTGTGACGTGAGCAGGTCATATGGCCTATTAATGGGTGGAAAAGATCTTCAAATCTCAAATGCTACTACAGGCCCAGAAAGAGAAAGTGACTTTTCAAAAAGCATCCAAGTAAGTAGCAAAGCTGGGATCCAAAGCCAGGTCCTTTACCTACAGATATGTGCTTATTCCATTACACTGTGTTTTCTACCTATAAATTTATATCATTAAACCTAATTCTGCTTTTTTACACTGTTCCCATCATACCAAAACAACAGGTTGACTCCCAGTCCAGCTAATCAACAAACATATCCATTATTTGCAGCTAGGTGGCGCAGTGAATAGAGAACTGACCCTGCAGTCAGGAGGACTTGAGTTCAAATACCCCCTCAGACACTTGACACTTAATAGCTGTGTGACTTTGGGCAAGTTACTTAGCCCTGATTGCCTTGCCTCCCCCCAAAAGAAGAAGAAATACTATAGAGAAGATTGAGGTGGGGCCAAAATTTCCACAAATGTGTTTTCTTGAGACTTGTACTTCATTACTTTTGTGACGGGATGTATGGGTAATGTATTCTCCAGTGTCATACCGCTGTCTTCTTGCTTAAACTGACTGCCTTGAACTGACTGATCAGAGTAGCCTTGGAATCTTCTTGGTGGCTGTCTTACCTCCTCAGGGAGAAAAAGATGCAGGAACTACTGTGGAAGTCATTTAATTTTGTGACAGGGTAAGATTTTCCTATAAGATGGTTCGAATTCTTGCTCTTGCCCTCAACTATTTATAAGTTTATAGTTGAAGAGAATAGCATTATTTAAATGACAACTTTACAATATCTTCTGCTGGTTTGGAGAATTATTTATTATTATCAGCTAGAAAGAGGAGTTTGAGAAAGTTAGTGAAGTAGATGTGTTAAATTAGAATCAGGAGAAGAGGATGGATGAGTGAATCCATGTTTTTAAAGTAGAACCTTAAAGCAACATTAGTGAAAAATAACTTAAATAATCATTAACCTCTAGATTATTTCTATCACTTCAAATTCCCTTTGTTTATATCAATGTTTTTACACAGTTGTAAGCAGGAATATTTAAACTTTAGAAATAAGAATTGACCACTTAAGTCTTAATCAAGAAGCATTATGTTCAGTTAATAATATTTTTCTTTATATTTACAAAGTCTGGAAACCAAAACATTTCAGAGGATTATGAATTCTACTGATGGCTATTTGAATCCCATTAATATATTTTGCTTATACTGCTAGACTGATATATACTATAATTTTATTTTCTCATTGGTCAGTAATAAAAATAATAATAGATAGCATTTATATGGCACTTTAAGGTTTGCAAAGCATTTTATAAATGTTATTACTTTTTTATCCTCGTAGCAACTCGGTGAGGTGTAGGTGCTTTTATTATCCTTATTTTACAGATGGGGAAGCTGTGGCATACTGGTTAAGGGACTTGCCCAGAGTCACCCAGACAGTAAAATGTCTGAGGCTGGATTTGAACTCAGATCTTCTTGACTCCCGGTCCAGCTAATCAAATATTCAGTATGTTTGCTTGAAGAATAACAGTTCTGACACATTGTTAGACCTGTTTCCTTTTTTTTCCTCACCCATTTGTAAAATGGGTGGGGCAGTAGTACAAACTAAATGGAGGTTACTTCCATTGTTAAATGGAAAAGGTCACAGTGGTGAATTGTCTTGCTTGGAGCCACCTAGTTAGTTATTGGGGAATTTATAAGCCACTTATACAATTTGGGAATTTCACAAGGTGATAAAAGCAATTTAATACCATTGTACACTCCAGACACTTAGGTATAATTTCTCTTTGCCTTCAGATGAAAACCTTGTAACTTCCATTTTCTCACCTCATCTCTTTCTCACCTCATCTCTATACATTTAACAGCGAAAGGAAGGTATTGGTTATTTCCCTTCACACAGTCTTCCTTCATAGGGCAGCACTGAGGCAGGCCTGGGAATTCAGTTATATGAGGCAATATTGTTCTCATGACTTAGAGAATGATGGAGGACCAATTCTAAAAGAAAACTATGGCTGCTGCCTGTATAGTGTGAAACAACCAAATATTAATCAGAAGTACTTTTGATGAATCTGGCATAACTGAATAACTTACATATAAAGCTTTCATAACATGTGACTGATTGGTATAGAGCTTTCATTTGAATTAACATCTAGTAAGCCCTTAGGATAATTCCAGATACTTTGCTAGGTGTTAGGGAATGGGAATAGACATACGGTTTCATTGGTACATAGAATTCCCTATACTAGTGCAGGTCATCATTTTCTTTGAAACTAATTTTTGAGAATTGCCTTGGCAGGGCTGGTTGGCATACTATTGCTGGAGGGCTGAATTTGAGGGGGGCCCTTTGTATTGCCCATCAGCTAAGAATGATTTTTACATTTTTAAATACAATAAAGTATTTTTAAATGTAAATATTAATCTTAGATCATGGCTGCAGCCTGGATTTGGCCATCCAGTCTATGGTTTATTGACCTTAGTCCTAGAGTACTGAAAGCTTATGTGACTTGCCCAGTGTCACAGACAGCATGTGTCAGAGAATAGGATTTGAACCTTGGTCTTTTTGGCTTCAGGGACAACTCTGTCCACAATACAGCTTTGACTGCATTTGGATGGTGTTGGGACTACAAAAATAAAAATTGAAACAATCTTCCTTAAGGGGCTTTTATTCTACTACGGAAACATATATAAATAGAATAAAGAACATTGAAAGCACTAACAACTGGGGACTGAGGAAAGGCTTCACAGAAGAGATGGCATTTAAGTTGGTCCTCTAAGGGAAACTAAGGCTGCTGAGAGGCAAAGATGAGAATGGAGTGTTTTTCATCTGTGAGGAATTATTGTATGAATGTAGGAGGCAGTGAAGGAATAGTTTTGTTTATATAAAAATTTTTGAAAGGGAATAATATGAAATAAGACTGGAAGATTTGTGGGAAGTCATACAGTAGAAGGCCTAAGATGCCAAAATAAAGAGTTTATATTTTATCTTCTAGGCATTAGGAGCCACTAAAGGTTTTTGACCAAGAGAATGACACAGTACTTTGCGTGAATAAGATTATTTTGACAGCTTTGTGGAGGATGTATTATAGTGCGGGGGAAACCAATTTTAAGGCTATTACAGAAATTCAAATGAGAGATGAAAAGGCCCTGAATTTATGTAGTGGCCTTGGGATTAGAGAGAGAAGGGTATGGAAAAGGGAAGATACTGTAGAGGTAGAATTGCAGGTATTTGCAACTCATTGGCTGTGGGGGATGAGAGAGAAGGGAGAGTCAAGGATGACTCCAAGGTTGCAAACCTATATGACTAAGGGTGGTAATACCCTCAACAGAAATAGGGGAGTGCACATTGTTTAAATGTCATTGATGTTCATTAAATTGTGGTTGCAATTTTATCTTACAGCTATTACAGAAAAAAATAGGTTACGTTGATGTAAACCAAGTGGTCAGTTGGATTGTAAGAGCAGGTTCTGGAAAACAGGCAGCTAATCCAATCCAGCAAATGTTTATTAGATTATTTTTTGTTTCTGAAGTATTATGCTAAGTTCTGGGGCTATACAGAACCAAACATGGTCCTGTCCTTAAGGAGCTTACATTCTTCTGAGGAAGAAGGTAATATTCAAACAGCCTGTGATCACCGAGCTAAGGAATTTGTACTTCATTAAGGTGAACTCACATTCACTGAGTAGAAGGGCCAAGTGATTAGGCCTGCACATAAGGAAAATTTGTTTGGCAGTGATGAAGTGTGAATTGGAGAAGGAAAGAGGCTGGAATTAAGGGAGGCCATTTGGAAAGTTTTTGTAATATAGTCAAGAGATAACGTGGACCTAAACTAGGGTTGGTATCTATAATTGTATCAGTGTGGGGGCAAATAAAAGTGATACTACAGAGGTAAAAATGACAGAACTTGACAATTTATTGGGTATCTCAGATGAAGGAGAAGAAAGTGAAAAGGATTACTTGAAGGTTTTGAGTTTAGGTGACTTAGAGAATAGGAGTGCTATCAATAGAGATAGAGAAGTTAGAATATATAGCAAGTTTTAGAGGGAATATGGTTTGGGACTTGGATTTCTGGACTATGGCTTAAGATGGCCTTGAATGCAGTACCTCTACTGAAATTCAATAATATTTTGCCTAGAGACTTAAAAATCAGATGAAAAGGGCTTTAAACTGAAAATATAAAAGTTGGAGAGGGAAAATCCTATATTCATCCCCCAGGAGATATACCATAGAGAGTAGCTGCTAGGACATTGGAAGAAGGTTATCAATGGAGAATATCGGTTACTTTCAAGAGACAATATCTAAGAGAAGGACCTTTGGCCTCAGAAGGGAGCATGGGTTTTGAAATCAGAAGACTTGCACTCTCATCTCATCTCTGTGGCTTAGCTCCTGTGTGTTCTGTGTCCTGTTCTGTTGCAATTGCTTCGGGGAGTTTGAGGCTTTCACAGAAGAGACAGGCCAGTGATACTAAAAGCATGAACTTTTTATGAACTGGGAGCATTTTAACTTACATAAAGGAACGCTTAACTTGAGATACCTGGGGACATGGAATGAGGAAGAGGGAACAGTGGAAGAGTGGTTCAAGACAAAGGATGCTCAGGCCTGAAAAAAACTTAACAGAACTGGGTCATAGTGGCCAGATGAGACATATATCCAAATCTAAGTCACCAGAGAGATAAAGATACAGCTGCATCTTAGTGATTAATCAATAGGGAAGTATTGTCTTTCCTCTGTTGTGATGATTTTAAGGCCATAGCAGAAGAAAGGGGGTGGGGATGAGGGGGATCTTTTGAGAGACTTTTTTGAACGACCGTTTTGACCTGACATCTAGGTTATATTGGGAAAGCTCTTTTCACTCCTAATTTGATATGGAGTTTCCTAGATCCTTTGTACTGTGAGAGCTTTATAGAGCCTTGTTCAGACACATTTGATTATTTTCTGGCCTTTGATGTCATAGGCAGGGAGATATGAGGGATCAGCTAAGAAGCCTGGTTGAACACCATGAGGAAAGAATCTTCTATGCCAGATTATAAAGATGTATGGAGATTCCTGTTAAGGTGGATTCTGGAAAAGAGATGAGAATAGTAGTGACAGAAAGGAAGAAGGGGTGTGTCTAAAGCAGGGACTGACAGAAAACAAACAAACGTATAGGTTTTTCTAATAACTACCACATCTTGGGAAATCTACTTTATCCTTTCTGAGTCTTGGGTTCCTTTTCTCTGGAATGAAGACTAGATGGTCTCTAAGGACTTATACAACTCTAAATCATATGAACACTAATACAGAGAGGATGGGTAAATAAACAAGATGTTCCAGGCATCTTAATTCAAGAAGATCAATTTGAATTCCTAGGTTTGGTGAAAACATGACAAAGTGTGATATGAATGTACTTTATTTGACCACACAGCTTGGGTTAAAGACCTGAGTTCAAGGATTTATAGGAAATTGGTACTTAGGATGCTAGTACAAGTATGAACTTTATTCCTATTCAGCACAATAAGCAGGCAAAAACAGAAGCGCACACACACACACACAAAAAAAGCTATGTGGAGGTACAGGCAGAGATTTGGCCACATACAGGGTGAGGGTCACTCACAAAAGGGAGGTGTGTAACTTGGCAAAAATCTTGATGGGAGTACATGCTAGAGTGAGCAGGAAAGCTTTACACCTTAAAGATGGGCTTGATTGAGAACAGGTAGTCAGTGCTATATATGAGAGAGGACATTCCTAATCAGACTCAACTGTGGAAGGACATTTTTCCAGGTCACTTATTGATACCAGATTTGAGTGGGGGAGTTTCCTAATCAGGACCAGGAATTGGTCAAGGGTTTGAATTGGTAGTTGGGGACCCTAGATATGGCTGTTGGCGCAAAGCTGCTACACTCAGCTGGGAGCATTGTCCAGTCAGGAGTCATGATCATTTACCTGTTTCACACAGGGTCAGAATGATGCGGAACAGTAGAAAAGCACCAGCTATACGTCATTGCTTATATGTTTATGGTCACTAGGAAGGACTTAGCTTAAGTGACTCTATGTTGGAGTCCTGTCATTTATAACTACATCAAACAATGTTTCAAAAATCACAGATTGGAATTTTGGTGTGGAAAGGTATACATTATTCAGAAGAAAAAAAGATTTAAAAGACAGTAGAGTTGTATATTATACTTTAATAAGGGAGGGGAGTAGGAGGAAAAACTTGGTGGAAAATATTTGGCAACTAGTGGAGGAAGAATCAGAAAAAAAATTGTAGTAGGAGAAAAGGAGGTAGATGATTAAGTTTGGGAAATAGTTCATAAACCTAGATTGGAAAAAGAGGGCCTTGAATTATCTCCACTCACTGTCTTGACTGCCTTCCCTCTGAATGGCTTCCAAGGCCCAGCTAAAATCCTACCTTCTATAGGAAGCCTTTCTCGAACTCCCTTAATTTTAGTTCCTTCCCTCTGTTGATTTTTTTTCAGTTATCCTGCGTATAACTTATTTGTACATTATTGTTTGCATGCCATCTCCTCTGTTAAACTGTGAACTCCTTTAGAGCAGGGACCGTCTTGCCTTTCTTTATATTGCCAGTGGTTAGTACAGCACATAGTAGGTGCTTAATAGATGTTTATTGACTAGATGTTTGTTGACTGACTGCTTGATTTAGACATGTTCTGGAGTTCTCTACTAATAGCAGAACAGCTGATGAATTCTTGTCTTTCCTTAATGGTCGTTATAGTCTACAAAAATTAGTGGAAGCGCAGAGGGGAGCTGCTTCTCTGGACCTGATTCTGAAGGCAGTAGCTGCCAAAGTAAAAATGATTGGAACCTTGGAAAGAATTTGTGATAGAGAAAAAATTAAGGGGCATCAGGAAAGACTTCTTGTAAAATATAGGATTTTAGCTGGGACTTGTTAGGATAGCAAGTCAAGGAAGCTAATGAAACCAGGAGGCAAAGATAATACAAATCTTTCTGCCTCCAAAGTAGGTTTTTAGTCTGTAAGTTTATAGTTTATAGGTTGTAGTCAGACTCATAGTGTGACAGACACCCTAGTTACTGAGGGAACAGATTTCAGAGATTGTGATGAGTAGGTTCCTTTGACTTAAAATTTTATAAAAGAAGTGGTTCCGAGAGGTCTGAGATGCTTTCAAGAATGAAATTATGATGACATAAAAAACTAGTGACAAGAAAAGAGAAAAAAGTACAAACAACAGGAGTTCTCAACCTCTTTTGCGTCGTGGACCTCTTTGGCAGTCTCATGAAGCCTATGAACCGCTTATAAGACTAATGCTTTTAAATGCATAAAATAAAATACATAGGATTACAAAGGATGCAAAAAACTTTTTATGTTCACAGGTCCCGGGTTAAGAACTCCTAGTTGTATTGGGAACCCTAGTGATTAGTTTTCTCATTTTAAAAATGTGCATGTTGAATTAGGCAACAGAAACATGTGGCAGAAGTGAAATTTAAACCTTGGTCCTCCAGTCCACTGGTTTTTCTATTGATTTCCTGTCCATCTCCCCCCACACATTGGACCTCCTTCCTTTTTCCCCTCTCCCCACCATGCAAAACTGCATTGTGAAAAGGGGGGCTAGACAAAAAAAGCCACATCTGATAGTGTTTGATGCAGTCTATACCTGTAGTTCCCCAACACTATACAAAGAGGAAGTGAACTTCACCATCTGTTTTCCAGGATCAAGTTGTCATTGCAATGAACTTGATTCAGCTGCTTTTTAGTGTTGTTTAAATTTGCATTGTTGTAGTCATTGTATAGCTTGTTTTTGTTGTTCTATTTACTTAATTCTGCATCAGCTCATAAAAGTTTTCCCATGTTCCTCTGGATTCCTCGTATTTGTCACTCCTTATAGTACAGTGATACTTCATTACATCCATATTACCAAGAAATTATTACTCAAACAAAGCAAAAACAGAAAGCTATAAATTCAGCAAACTTATCTATCACTGTCATAGAGATCTAGCCCAAAGTCCAAGTCAAGAAGGAACTTTCTATAGATCATGAGGATTTCTATATGCTTCTCTTTGGGGGGTGACATTGTCCTGATTGCATAAAGCCCCTTAGATCCTTTAAAATGAGATTCATAACACTTTAAAGAATTTAGCTTAATTACACACACAGGAGAAACTAAGTAGCAATTGAATAAATATCCTATAAGGTTTATCCACCAGCACATATACCTGGGATAGACAATGCCAGAGGACAATGAATTGAGCCTCTTATTGAACCAGGAAGGAAAAAGTGGACTAGATCAGCTTTGGTAAATTATGTTCTTTTAACCCCACCCTAACTTCCTCCTAAGACAGAGGCTCATACTTTTAACAGCCAAAGGACAGTAGAGAGGTTCATGGTGGGCGTGAGCAGGTTATAACATATTAACAAACAAGGAATTGCAAAGGAAAAGTGGCATAAAATATATTGTCAAATAAATATATGATCATAAAAGAAGATGGGCTTAGTAACATGGGGAGAGTGAAGGATGACCCCTGATATACTCAAAATGTCCAGGGAAAGCAGAAAGTGTGAGTTTCCTTCAGCAAATTTATGGAAGGGTATACATAGGCATACATGGGCGTTTTGTGATTTGCATTACTGTAGGACATATTCACATTAGTGAGATCGCAGATTTGAGTACAGTTCATTCATACATCACAGTTTGTTTAGCCATTCTCCAGTAGAGTGGCACTCTTAGTGTTAGCATTTTTTCCTACCCTTCTTTCTGGCTTTGACTTCCTCGGGGGCATTCAACCACCTGTGAGGTTGGGTATAAACAATTTTGTGACTTTTCTCACATTTCAGATTGTTTTAGAATTGGTTGGACCAATTTATAGTTCAATCAGCAGTGCATTAGTACCATTTTAAGTTCTCAAAAGACATTCATTACAGCTAGAATAAGGGTAAGTTACTGAGAAGGAACATGAATAACATGGTGCTGGAAGGTTAGTGTCAGGAAAGGTAAAATCAGAATGAGCTGAGGCTACAAGGAAAAAGCCCTTTATTTCTGTCAGGGCCAGCTAAGTGGCACAGTGGATATAGTGCTGGGCCTGAAGTCAGGAAGACTCACCTTCCTGAGCTCCTGAGCCCCAGACACTTATTAGCTGTGTAACCCTGGACAAGTCACTTAATCTTTTTGCCTCAGTTCACTCATCTGGCAAATGAGCTGGAGAAAACCCCAGATGAGGTCACGAAGAGTCAAACACCACTGAAATATTGAAAAACAACAACACAATTATTGTCAAGGGCACCACCAACCTCCTCTTCAGCTAATTTCACAGGTTGGTATCATACTTAATTCTTCATTTTCTTTTTTGTTTTGGTTTGGTTTGGTTTTTTGGCAGGGCAGTTGGGGTTAAGTAACTTGCCCAAGGTCACACAGCTAGTATATGTGTCGTGTCTGAGACTGGATTTGAACTCAGGTCCTCCTGCCTTCAGGGCCAGTGCTCTACTCACTGAACCACCTAGCTGCACCCTTAATTCTTCATGTTCACTCTGATTTACTCCTTACCCCATAATCATTTTGTGTCCAAGCCCTATTCACCCTGCCTTTGTGCAATATCTCTTGTATATGCCACCTTGGTTCAGGCCCTCATCACCTCATTCCTAGACTGTTGGAACAGGCTTCTAGTTGATTTCCCTGGCTCAAGTCTGTCCCCACTGTAGTCTATCTTCTACTCAGATGCCACAGTAATCTTCTGTAAGCACCATTCTGACCACTTCATCCCCCTCCTTGATCCGTGTCAGTGGCCTCCTGTTATCTCAAGAATCAAAAGTCTTTCCCAAGCTGGCCTCTCCCTGCCTTTCCAGTCTTCTTATACTTTACTGAAATAAGTCACTTCATCTCCTCACTTTGTGCCTTTTCAAAAACTGTCCAGTATGCCAGAAGTGCTGTCCTCCAGGTCCCCGCTATCTCGATTCCCAGGCTCACTTCAAGTCTCACTTTAAACCCCACTTTCTGCAAAAGGCTTTTTCATTACCTATCCCTCTCAAGGGTAATGCCTTCCCTCCAAAATTACCTTCCATTTACATTGTATATATTTTGTATACACAGAGTTGTTTACGTGTTGTCTCCCCCATTAGAATGTAAGCTCCTTGAGAGTAGGGACTATTTTGTTTTTTCTTTTCTTTATATCCTTAGTGCTTAGTACAGTGCCTGGCAGCTTAGAAAACACATACTAAATGTTTGTTGACTTGAAAAGGAAAGGTTAGAGGTAAGAGGAAGATCAAGAAAGTTGTAGCATTGCTGCTTGAGGGAGGTAGGACTGCGATTATGTACAACCTAAGGCAGAATTACTCAATTCGTATTTTTGTTTGGTTCTCCTTACAAAGGAGAATGTGCTTGGCCTGTAAATTAGAAAGGCCGTGAAGAGGACATGGAACCCAAGATAAGTGAGGAGGTAGTAAGAAAGCCTTCTGTGAGTTATTAAAGTCATTGAGTCCAGATAAACTATATCCCAAGATAATGAAAGAACTGGTGGATGTGATGGTTAAACTGCTGACAGTGATCACCAGCAATATACTATAGGACTGGAGCTTTCCAAAAAGGGAAATAAGCAGATTATTCCAAGTACAGGTTGTTAAGTTCAGCTTTAATTCTTGGAAAATTGCTAGAATTATTAAAGGGATTTATTAAAAGATTTAGGAATGGAAACTGTAAACCCAGGAGCTAGAATGAGCTTCTCAAGGACAGGACATATAAGACTAAACTTGTTTTCTTTTTTCGCAGGGGGTTATTTGATTAGTAGATCAGTAGAATATAGTCTATCTAGATTTCACTGTTTCACCATATAACAAGTCTTCTGTGATATCTTTGTAGACAAGGTAGGGAGATGTGGATAAGATGATAATATAGTTAGGTGAATTCAGAACTGGATGATGGCAACATGGTATAGTGAAAAGAACATTGGATTTAGTAAGAAGATTCTAGTTTGAATTTGAGATCAGCAATTCACTACCATAGATCAGAAGATCCTTGAAGGTGGAGGCTGTTTTATTTTTTTTCATTTACTCCTTTTTAAAAAAAAAATTACTTATTTTTAGCTTTCAACATTCATTTCCGTAAGATTTTGAGTTTTAAATTTTCTCCCCACTTCTTCCCTCCCCCCACCTCAAGACCGCATGTAATTTGATATAGGCTCTACATATATATTCATATTGAATCTATTTTCACATTAGTCATGTTGTAAAGACGAATTAGAACCAATGGGAGAAACCGCAAGAAAGAAGAAACTAATAAAAAAAAAAAGAAAGAGAGCAAATAATATGCTTCAATCTGCATTCAGACTCCATGGTTTTTTTCCGGAAGTGGACAGAATTTTTCGTTGTGAGTCCTTTGGAGTTGTCTTGGATCCTTGCATTGCTGAGTATAGTTAAGTCTATCAACGTTAGTCATCACACATTGCGGCTGTTACTGTGTACAGTGTTCTGGTTCTGCTCACTTAACTCTGCATCAGTTCATTCAACTCTTTCCAGGTTTTTCTGAAGTCTGCCTGCTCACCATTTCTTGCAGCACAGTAGTATTCCATTATATTCATATACCACAGCTTGTTCAGCAATTCCCCAACTGATGGGTATCCCCACAATTTCCAATTCTTTGCCACAACAGAAAGAGCTGCTATAAATATTTTTGTACATGTGGGTCCTTTTCCTGTTTGTATGATCCCTTTGGGATACAGCCCTAGAAGTGGTATTGCTGGGTCAAAGAGTACGCACATTTTTATAGCCCTTTGGGCATAGTTCCAAATTGGTCTCCAGAAGGATCAGTTCACAATTCCACCAGCAATGCATTAGTGTTCCAGTTTTCCCACATCTTCTCCAGTATTTATTATTTTCCTGTTTTGTCATGTTGAGGCTGTTTCATTTTTGTTGTTTTTCCAGTATGTACCACAATGTCTGGCAAATAGAACACAATAAATACTTTTTGATTAATTGATATCAGTATAACCCTTAGGGAAGTCATTTAGCTTCTCTTCTGTACATTTTTTTTTACTCTGAAATGAAGGAACTGAACTATATCTTGAAGTTTTTTCCATCTAGAAAGAGAGTATCCCAGGGTTCTAGCCTTGGCCTTGTTTTTATCCCCCAACATTTTTATTAATGACTTGGATTGGGACATAAATGAATATTTATTGAACTTGCAGATGACACAAAACTGGGAAAGGCTGTGCTTATGTATTAAACCACAGATTCAGGAAGATGTTGAGCCAAATCTAATAGGATGAAATTTAATTGGGATAAATATAAATTCCTACACCTTGGCTTGAAAAATCAGTTTTGCAAGTATAAAATGAGGAGTTAGGTGGGACTAAACAGCAATCCGTATGGAAAAAAAAAAAAAAACCATGGAGGTTTTACTTGCTCCCAGATCAATATGTGTCAGTGTTTTGGCATGTACAGAATAATTAACTTGATCTCAGACTGCATTTGTTAAGGCATGGTATCCAGAATAAGAATATGACGATCCTTCCATAATCTGCCCTTGTTGTAGTATATCTAGAATATTGTTCTTGACACCACGTTTTAGGAGTCACATAATCACACAGAGTTAGAAGGGAGCTAGTGGCCCTCTAGTACAACCTATACTCCAAAACAAATTCCCACTGTGATTTACATGATAAGTTGTCATCTGTTCTCTACTTGAAGACTTCTTGTGAAGGGACATCACACCATCTACCCTGGATATATTGGAAAATAATATTGCTGTATATATATGTAGCCAGAAGGCCTCACAACCCACATGCTTCAATGCTTAAGTACCAAAAGGTGTGAAAGCCTTACAAGCAAGCAAGCCAGCCTCCCCATAAGAAAGCTTCCCCTTTAAGCAAGTTCCTTACCCAGTGGGCTCCACGTGACTCAGGATGTATGAGCTGTGACCTGGAGTTTTAAAGCAGCAAAACATCATGATTGAACACATATGATCACATTAGCGTATTAATGGATAGAGAAGATCTTACAGCACCCCCTTCAAAGAGCCAAGTGTTATGAAAAGAATAAAGAAGAAAAAAAATTATCCATTCTGCAAAAATAGCCAATATGTCAAAAAAAAGTCTTGACCTTTTTTGTAGTGTTTCATGCCCATAGTCCCCCATTTGCTCTACATACAGTAGCCATTTAACAAATACTTGGTGTACTGAAGTGAAACATTTCAAGGGACATTTGAAATGCTTACAAAGAACATAAGGTTTACTTTCTCATATCTTCTTTGGGGTCAAGGTTGGTCAATATAATTTCATAGCATGTAATTTTGATATAGTGTTTTTTTCATTTACATTGTTGTATCAATCAGCTACCATTAATTAAGCACTTACAATGTGCCAAACACTGTGCTATTTTGTAATCTATAGGTGTATCCTTTTTCTATTTTTGTTTATTTCATTTCTATCAGTTTATATAAGTCTTCCCTTGCTTCCCTTCATTATTCCTTATAGGGCAATAATAGTCCATTATAGTCACATATCCTAGCTTGTTTAGTATCTGCTTTGTCTACAGTTCCTGCCCACTCCAAAAAGTGATACTATAAACATGTAGGTGTTTTAAGGCCTTTCTTTTTGTCGTTGGCTTCCTTGGGGTATGTGATAATAGTGTATTCTCTAGGTATGAACATTTTAGTCACTTTCTTCGCATAAATCCAAATTGCTTTATAGATGGGACCAATTCACAGCTTCACCAACAGTATCCACCTTTCCATAGTACTTCCAACACTGACTATTACTTTCTTTTGCCATCTTTGTCAGTCTGCTGAGTGTTCTGAGGTAAAACCTCAGAGTTGTTTTGATTTACATTTCCCTTATTAGTGATTTGGAGCATTCTTTTATAAGGTTGTTAATAATTTGTGATTCTTCTTTAGATAACAACTGTTCTTATCCTTTGATCATTTATCTTTTGGTTCTGTATACTCTATTATTTGCCTATACATCTTGGATATCACACTCTGATTAGAGATATATGATACAATAGATTCTTGACTACTTCCCTTCTTATGCAAGTTTCATTAATTTTGTTTATGCCAAAACTTCATATAATCATAAGATGATCAATTTTATCTTTTGTAATTTTTTCTCTACTTGGTGCACGAAGAATTAACCCTTTAGCCGTAGATGGCCAGGATACTCAATTTGATAATCTTCCAATTGGCATTATCTTAAATAATAAGATCATATGTCCATTTTTAGTTTATTGTGGTATATAGCATAAGATTTTGGTCTGTACAGAGTTTCTTTCAGACTGCTTCCCAACTCTAACGATATTCTTGTCATAAAGGAAATTCTTTACTAGGGTAATTTATTTGGGGAGTTATCAGACACCAAGTTATTGAGTTCAGTGGTTTCTGATGCTTCTTTATATTAAAAAAAAAACTAGCTCCAAGTTATTTTGATGATTGCTTTTTTTTCTAGTATTTTCCCTAAGATCCTAGATTTTTTGTTCCTCTCAATGATTTTGTTATTTTGTCTTGCTCTGCAAATTATCCCCCAAGTGAATTTAGGTAATAGTTTTATTATATTGGCATGGGCTAGCCATGAGCACTGTATATAGCTGTTGTTATTTAGGTCATTCGTTATTTCTTAAAGGAGCATTTTGTAATTATATTTTAACAAGTATTGTCTGTAATAGGGTAGATTCAATCAAATACTTTAGTTGGATTTTGCTGGGGTTTGTTGTTGCTATGCCATCTGTCTTGCTGCTCCCTCCTCCCTACCAGCTTAGAACAAATAAGTACTTCCCTCTGGGCCAGAGGGAGGTGTCAAAACCTGTGCTTCAGGTTTGTCCACTCCAGATCCTATACTTAGAAATCTATGCCCCTCTACCTAATATTATCATTGTGTCTGGAAATGCGATGATAATTGATTGATCTATGGCTCCACTCACCATTTTTTATGACTTCTCAGACAAAAACCCCCTGTCACAACTCTGCTATGTGTTGTCTTATCTTCCTAGAATGTAATCCCTTTGAGGGCAGGGACTGTTCCAGGTGCCTGGCATACAATTCTTTTTGATCATTCTTTTGTAGCTTCAGTTGTTTGCCAGTGTTTATTGTCAGTGAAACCTAAATTTGCCTCTTTGCAATCTCCAGAGTTTCCTGGTTTTGCCCTCTGAAACCAAACAGAACAAGTCTGACTTCTCTTCTCCCTCAAATACTTATAGGTAATTATGATGTTCCCCCTGAGTTTTCTCTTAACCAGGAAAGATTGGACAAACAAATGCATATCCAGAGAGAGCAGCCACAATAGTTAGATTACTAAAGATTATATTACACGAGAATAGATTTAAGGAACTGGACATTTTTGACCTGAAGAAGAGGTGACTTAGCCTTATCTCACACTAACTCCCCTTTTCTTTATATTCCAGCCAAACTGGAAATATTAGCCATTCCTCAAACTCTGCATTCTGTCTCTTACCATTGAGCATTCATGCCTAGTATGTATACCTTCCTCTTCTTTGTTTCTCAGACTCCCTTGAATTCAGGAAAACATGAAAAGGCTTATATGAACTGATAAAGCTTTGTGTAAACCAAATTATAGCAACATTATGTGAAATAACTATAATAATGTAAATAGAAAGCAAAACTAAAAGCTGTGTAATTACAGTGACCAAGCTTGTCTCCAAAAGAGAGATGAGAAACCGTCCCTTCCTCTCTTCTTTGTAGAGGTGGAAAACTATAGATTTGGAAAACTGCATAAACTATTAAGCTCATTGATCTGCTGGTTAGTTTTGTTGAGCTTGTTTGTTTTTTTTTTTTTAAAGAAATCATCCTTTGTTAAAAGGGGGTAGTTTACTAGGCAGGGGAGGGACAGGAGCATATTCTGAAACGAAAGTATTGTAAAAATGATATAAAAACAAAAATCATCAACAAAGGTTAACATCTTTAAAAGAATCTTTATCTTCCTTCGAAGCTTGACTTGGCTGTCACCCAGTTATTAACAAGCTGCTCTTACCAAAATAACCTTGTCTTATTTGTGTACATGTATCTTCCTAATAAAACGTAAATTACCTTGAGAGTGAAGACTACTCCATTTTTATCTTTAGCTCTTTAAAAACTAGCCTAGTGCTTCATATATTGTCAACAGCTAATAAATGTTTTGATTGAATTGATGGCTGCTCTCAAGTATTTGAAATAATGTATAGAAGAAGTACTAATCATTTTATCCTTGTTTCCAAGCGTAGGACTTGGAGCAACAAGCAGAAATTGAAGAGGGGCAGCCTTTGGCTTGATATGAGGAAAAACTTTGTAACAATTTGCAACATCCAAAAGTGGAAATATTGTAGAGGCTGCATGACTACTTGTCTGCTGAGTTGTAGAACGAATTCCTTGTGGGATTAGAAGATCTCTGGGGGTTCCTTCCAACTCTGGGATTGTGATTCTGTGAGAGAATGTTTAGTTTGGGATTTGTTGAGTTTGAGGTGTTCGTTAGATATCCTGGTAAAGCTGTTCTGAAGAGAGCTGGAAATAGGGGACTAGAACCTAGGGAATAGGTTAGAAGTGAAGATAGATTTAGTAGTCATCTATTAAGAAAGAAGAATATTGAAAAAAAATAGTTGTTGGTATCCTTGGAAAAGGAATTTTTAGTAGGATAATAGGGGTAGAAAACCAAATTCCATAGGATTATGAATAAAGAGGAACTAGCAAGTTTATACAGCTCCTTGTTTTTAAGCAAAAGAGGGTCGATAACTTGAGGAGGAGGCAATAGGGTCAAAGAAAGAGGTTTTTTCCTTTTTCAGAGTTAGGGACTGAGGTATATTTGTAGGGGGATGGAAGAGTGTCAGTAGGGAAGGAGAGATTTATTAATGACAGAAGAAAAATAGGAAGGGATGCTGTTGAAGCACATGTGGAAGGTTTAACTTTGTCAAAGATGAGGACCACCTTGACTTTTGAGACTGGAGTGAAGAGGAGAAAGATGGTGAGAAATTTTAAAATGTGGAGAAGGGGATGTTAGGGGACTCAGGTTTGGGTAGTCTCAGTCTCCTCAGTGAAGTAGGGGAAAGGTTATCTGCTAGGAACGACAGGGCTCTTGGGCTCAACCCCTGAAGGGAGTTCCTACCTATTGTGGTCAAAGTGAGGCTTGTATCCGTAATCAGTTGTTTCAACAATCTGGCTAGCATCTTCTGTGGGGGTATAAGATTCACCCACAGCCAGAACCCAGAAAGCTGCCAACAGCACAGGTTCTTCTGATCTGCTTAATTAAGGAAAGCAAGGTGAAGGGGTTGACAAGCTTACTTTTAATTCAGCATTCAAATATCATTTAGTTAGTTCAGGGGAAAAAGCCAGCACCCTGAACTTCAAAACAAAATGCAAACAAATTACAAACATCAACAGACTTTGTCTGATTCAAATCCCAACAAAGTTTCAGCATCCGGGTTTACAAGCTGGATGGCTCCTTAGCTACAGCTGCCTGGAGTCTCCTCATCAACACCATCTCCAGAGCCCCGCACAAATGGCTCTGTCCTCCCTTCTTATAGGGCTTCAGACATCAAACATCATCTGAATCACCAGAGCTCAGGCTCTGGTGATTGGTTCTTGAGTTGGCCCCTCCCCTTAGGACCCTGGGAGGTTCACATCCACATGGATTAGTTAACACCTGATGGGGTTTGGGCCTGGGGCTTAGGGCCTAGTAAAGCTCACTGAGATAAATTGAGTCACTCAAAGAAAACAAAAGCCATTCTGGTTACATCAGTACAAGGACCTGTCCTGTTCTGAGCTGTTGTATTACATTGGTCAGTTGGTAGCTGGTACTTCCGAGGTCCCCCCCACCCTGTAGCTTTCTGACATTCTTGAACCTTTCTGGGGAACTGGATGCAGGCCTCTGCTCTGGTTGCTTCTGGATGCAGAGCCCTGCAGGCTGCACATTATCTTTGGTCTGTCTCTGGCCAAACTGTGAGTCTGCTGGCTTGTTTGCCTCTGCTGCCACTGCTTTTGCATTTCCTATTGTTTCTGGCTGACTTCTTTTGTGCATTTCAGGAGTTGAAGAAGTCACTTACTGTAATTTCTCATTGGATTTCTTGATCATTATTTTGTCTGATGCTTTTTCAAATGTTTTTGTTTAGTGCAAGTTATGTGGGACCTGGGTGTTCTCTGATCAGGCAGCCACATTGCCTGGAAGTCAGAACATCTAGTCTGAAGTGAGGGCTCCAACTCAGGAGAGATTCTAGGCTTGGGTACATAAGTACTGGGACGCCATCTCCTTAAATGTCATAATTAAACCAATGGAAGTTAATGAGTTCATCAAAAGACTGTGTGTAGAAAAAAGATGGTCTGGGTAAAAGCCTTAATGTACACCCACAGAAGGGGAATAGGTTAGATATGCAACATAACAAGCAAACCCAAAGTCTTACTCCTTAACAAAAATTGCTAGGAAAACTAGATCGCAATCTGGCTGAAATTAGGTTTGACCAGTATCTCACACTTTACACTAAGATAAGCCCCAAATGTATACATGACCTGGCTGTTAAAGATCTATCATGAACAAATTAGAGAGAAAGGGAAGAAATTACTTTGGATGTATCAATAGGGAAGAATTCATGACCAAACAGGACAGAGAGGATGACAAAAGATAAAATGGTTTATTTTGATTACATAAATTTTTTTTGCATAAATCAATTCCTAATTTATAAATGATCAAAGGATATGAACAGTCAGTTCCCAAGGGAAGAAATCTTGGCTATCTATAGCCAAATAAATGTTTAAAAATCACTAGTAATTACTTAAGTGCAAGTTAAAGCAACTCTGAGGTGTTCTACTTTACATCCGTTAGATTGGCAAAGTTGACAAAAATGGAAAATGACAAATGTTAGAGGGATTGTTGGAAAAGATGCACATTGATTGGTGGAATTATGAATTGATCCTAGAAAACTTTGGAACTGTGTACAAATATTTACTTACCTGTGCTTTTGACCCAGCAAAAACCCACTACTTTTCCTGTCCTTCCAAAGAGATCAAAGAAAGAGGAAAAGGTCCCTTATATGTAAAAATACTTACTGCTTGGTCAAGAATAATGGAGTTTGAATAATGCAGATTTTAACAATATAGTTATAAAATGATAACTGGTTTTATTTAGTGCTAGCCAGAATTTATCTATAATGTATGAACTAGTCAAGGGTTGTAACTTGTTGGTTAATTTTTTTAATGGATAAAGGAACGGATACTTTGGAAGCACTGCCAGTGCAAAAAGAGAAGTTTGTTATTACATTAGGACAGAAATTTGATATAATTGAGCAATTTGAAAGTAGTCATAGTAAGTCAAAAGCAGGGAGAAATGTCAGAATGCCTAAACCTAAGGCAGAATACTATAAAACATGAAGGTAAAATTAAAGAAAAAGGCAAATTAACATCAGCTTTTTATATTTTGCAAACAACCTGTGGCTGTAGCTGAAGCAGGAGCTTCCGGTAGCAGAGCTGACCTACGGGAGGAAGCTGAACAAGGACTTGAGGCCAGTGGGTAATCTTTTTACCGTAGAGGGGAAGCATGTATATGATTTTGCTTTACACCATCATGCTTCTCTGTGGCCTCCTGGTTACTCTTGTGAGGCGGACTTATTGGGCCTGGAAGCTTTTGATCAATATATCAAAATGGGGATGCTGGTTTGTGGGTTGGTTACTGTGAAGCCTAAATATATGAATATGCTTTGATTCTTCTGCCTCCTACTTTGAAGATTCCTTATATCTCGTGGTTCCGAACCTTTCAGACATATATATGATCCTCTTTGAAATTATAAACTCTGCCCTCCTAATACACAGCCACACGGAATAAAAGCATTAACAGTGATAGAAATGAACTGTCTTAGATGGATTGAAGTTGGAAAAAAAAAAGGAATTCTCTTAGAGCAGCCATTCAGACAAACCTATTTAAGTCAGTGAAAGAAAATGGAAATGAAGTGGATAGTAAAGAAACTTTTATTGCAGAATTATTTGTTCCATTGTTTTAAAAATTAATTTCACTTGCACAATGTTAAAATTACCAGAGAAAAAGCCAGTACAGTAGCAACCAACTAAGCATCCTCATGTTCTGAAGAAAATAATTGAAGAAGGTAGATAAACCGATCAACATAGTTTTATTGTGGATGACACAGGCTTTTCCTAGAAAAGGCTACCTTACCAAATTTACATTTCTTAGAAAGAAAAAACTCAACCTGGTTTTAAAGTATCTAAGGATTGACTAACATTTTGTTGGGATTAATGCAGAAGAGGATTTTAAATTAAAACCAGTGCTTTTTTATTGGTCTTGAAATCATCTCAGTCTGAGACTACAATCGTCAATTGCTTCCACTTCTTTGGCAGTCAAATAAAAAAGCATGGGTGACTAAAGCTATTTTCAAAGACTGGTTGCAATTGGGTAGTGAAGTGGATTGAGTGTTGGGCCTGCAGTCAGGAAGGCCTGAGTTCAAATTCAGCCCCAGACATTTACCAGCTATGTAACCCATGGTGTCTGATTCAGTTTCCTCAGCTGCAAAATGGGGATAATACTAGCACTTCCCAGGGTTGTTGTGATGAGCAAATGAGATAATAATCTACACAGTGCTTGGCACATAGTAAGTGCTGTATGTAAATGTTAGCCATCATCATCATCATTAAAATACTACTTAAAATGCAGGATGGTTTTCATTATTCAGATCACTTTTGGAAATGAAAGTAAATTGGAAAAATTATTATATATATATATGTATGTATGTATGTATGTATGTATATTATATAGTTCTTTCCCCTAGAATTCTGTACTCTGATTGGAGCTCTCAAAATTATATGATGGGTCATATTACTGTGGAGAGATTTTTAAATGTTTAAAAGTTTGTCTTTTGGCTAGTTCCACTTCTACTTTCAGGATACCCTTTCTCTGTTCTTTCACTCAAATCTCATCCCCCACATTTGTCTTATAATCCATTTTTGCTACGTATCGATTGTTAGCTAATAAAAGGAATTTACTTTTTCTAGGGGGTATGTACATTATAATAGGTTATCTTTTTTCGTGAACTACCAAAATGTGCATTTCTATACTCGGAAAATGAGGATTATACATGAAACTGTGAATCCACTTTATACAGCTTGCTCCTTTTAAATATACATTAAACTCATCCTGCTAATACCAACAACTCCCTGCTTGTCCGTGTTCTCCTGAATCTCCCTCTGCTTACCTCCATGTGTTTTTAAAAAACATGTTTTATTTATACTCTTTTCTGTGCTTTCTTCCTTTTTGTTTTTGTATTACTATCAGACCCCTCCAGTCACCCTCACCACCTCAGAGTATTAAAAGTTTGATTAAATATTAAGTAGTTGGAAATGAGTACTGAACCTCAACATGGCAACCAAGAAATAGTTGTAAACATAATCAGCTTTAGAAAGATAATATTAAAAGCATAAAACTAAGATAATATCTGTAACTTAAATAGAACAATAAAACTAGATTGATTTAAAAAAAAAGTTTGAGATCATTTCTGAGCCTTAGTTTATTCATCCTTGTTTAAATGGTTTTTAAAATTCCTTCCAGTGTAATGACTTACACCATATAATTTTAAGAATCTACAATGTTCTGTTGTATATTAGTTGGAAATATACCTGAATTTGAATCTCTGTTTTGAGTGACCTTAGGCAAATCACTTCAACTCAGTGGGCCTCAGTTTCCACATCTAAAAAATGAAGGGATTTTACCATACGACCTTGACAAAGAAAGTCCCATCCAATTCACATTCAGAGTTCTCAACTCTCCATCTCACCTTACCTACTCAACCTTATTTTCCATTCCTTCTCAATATGATGCCTTTACTTATTCCAGTGAGGGATTATTCATTTTCATTTCAGTTCAGTGGGCAATACAAGTGCTAGGTGCTGTACAAAGAAAAAAATAATAAACAGTCCTTACCTTCAAGAAACTTTATTTCCACTATTCCAGATTGTGTTCTTTCTTAAAGAAGGCTTCCTTAACTAACCTCCTTCTCACTGCCATTGATCTCTCCTGTGATTGGAATTCCTCTGACACTTTGGAATGTCCTTTCATTATTTCACGTCTGCATGTGTTTTATCACACAAGTCAATTAGGAGCCTCTCAAAGACAAAATTCTTTCCTTTTCCCAAAATGCTTTTCTGTACATTATTATAAACTTGTAGGTTCTCTGTAAGTTTTTGTTGAATCACTGTTGGGTTGTGTATGAAAATTGTTTATCTTAAATTTCAATTTGTACTAGAGAGCCAGATTTCACAGATGGAGAACTTTTATAGCCGAGTGGAGAGGCTGCATAATGTGGTGGATCTTAACCACTAGATTCTGAAACAAGAGATAGGCATTATAGTTCTGACCATACCACCCACTGTGTGACCTTAGTCAAATCTCTATACCTTAATTTTCTCACATTTGGAAAATGCAGAAGGAGGGAAAGTTAGATGATCGTTAGGCTCCCTTTTAGAGCTAAAATTCTATGAATATATTGTAAAATGATGGCACTTGGAATGTGTGTCACATTTTCTAAGATTAGGTGTTCTCATTTGAAAATTCCATTCTTGATTTGTAAATTTTTATATTAAGCTTTTAAGAGCTATACTATATAAAGCTGAATATTTTGCATACAAAAAATACCCATAGGATACAAAATGGAAAAAGTTAAAATAGTCATAAGTGTAGTCGCAAAAAGATCTGGAAGTCACACTGAATCACAAATTGAATAATACATCTTTAGAGCTGGAAAGGAACTTAGAAGTCACTTAGTCCAACACCCTTGTTTTTCAAATGAGGAAAATGAGTTCTATGGGCTAAAACTTTTTTCCGTTTGCTACCCCTTTTTCAGTTTCGTTGGCATTGCGTGGGGTGAGGACATGCACAAAGTGCATGTGCTGTGTGTTCAGAACCAAGGCATCAGTGAAGTTGTGCGATACAACATGGGCAAGCACTGCCAGAAACATCTTGGATTCATTCATTACGCATTTGATTTTTAATTAAATTTTGGTTGTCGTGCGTTCAGAAATCTTTTACTGTTGCCACATTTTTTGCAACCATCATATGGCGTTGAGACCCACACTTTAAGAAGCTTAAGAAGTTTAAGAAGTTTAACTTCTCGTTTATAGGCACATAGCTAGTTAGTACCATAGCCAGCATTAACCCTAACCAGGAATTTCTGTTCCCATTTGAGTGATTTTTCTGTTCTTTACTTTATTTTTCTTTTTATTTAATATTTTTAGTTTTCAGCATTGATTTCCACAAGATTTTGAATTACAAATTTTCTCCCCATTTCTACCCTGCCCCCCACTCCAAGATGGCATATATTCTGATTGCCCCATTCCCCAGTCAGCCGTCCCTTCTGTCACCCCCACTCCCCCCATCCCCTTTTCCCTTACTTTCTTATAGGGCAAGATAGATTTCTATGCCTCATTGCCTGTATATCTTATTTCCCAGTTGCATGCAAAAACAACTTTTTTTTTAACATCTGCTTTTAAAACTTTGAGTTCCAAATTCTCTCCCCTCTTCCCTCCCCACCCACCCTCCCTAAGAACAACTCATGTTGTGAAAGACTAACTATATTTTGCTCCCTCCTATCCTGTCCCCCTTTATTCAGTTTTCTCCCTTGACCCTGTCCCTTTTTGAAAGTGTTTGCTTTTGATTACCTCCTCCCCCATCTGCCCTCCCTTCTATCGTCCCCTCTTTTTTTATCTTCTTCCTCCTTCTTTCCTGTGGGGTAAGATACCCAATTGAGTGTGTCTGTTATTCCCTCCTCAGGTCAAATCTGATAAGAGCAAGATTCACTCATTCCCCCTCACCTGCCCCCTCTTCCCTTCCAATGAACTGCTTTTTCTTGCCACTTTCATGCGAAATAATTTACCCCATTCTATCTCTCCCTTTCTCCCTCTCCCAATATATTCCTTTCTCATTCCTTAATTTGATTTTTTTTAGATATCATCCCTTCATATTCAACTCACCCTGCCCCCCATATGTGTGTGTGTGTGTGTGTGTGTGTATTCCCTTCAGCTACCCTAATGCTGAGGTCTCATGAATTATACACATCATTTTTCCATGTAGGAATATAAGCAAAACAGTTCCACTTTAGTTAAGTCTCTTATGAATTCTCTTTCTTGTTTACCTTTTCATGCTTCTCTTGATTCTTGTGTTTGAATATCACATTTTCTATTCAGCTCTGGTCTTTTCACTGAGAAAGCTTGAAAGTCCTCTATTTTATTGAAAATCCATATTTTGCCTTGAAGCATGGTACTCAGCTTTGCTGGGTAGGTGATTCTTGGTTTTAATCCTAGCTCCATTGACCTCTGGAATATCATATTCCAAGCCCTTCCATCCCTTAATGTAGAAGCTGCTAGATCTTGTGTTATCCTGATTGTGTTTCCACAATACTCAAATAGTTTCTTTCTGGCTACTTGCAGTATTTTCTCCTTGATCCGGGAGCTCTGGAATTTGGCGACAATATTCCTAGGAGGTGATCAGTGGATTCTTTCAATTTCTATTTTACCCTCTGGCTCTAGAATATCGGGGCAGTTCTTGACAGTTTCTTGAAAGATATCTAGGCTCTTTTTTTTTTTATCATGGCTTTCAGGTAGTCCGATAATTTTTAAATTATCTCTCCTGTATCTATTCTCCAGGTCAGTGGTTTTTCCATTGAGATATTTGACATTGTCTTCCATTTTTTCATTCCTTTGGTTTTGTTTTATAATATCTTGATTTCTCATCAAGTCACTAGCTTCCACTTGCTCCAATCTAATTTTTAAGGTAGTATTTTCTTCAGTGGTCCTTTGGACCTCCTTTTCCATTTGGCTAATTCTGCCTTTCAAGGCATTCTTCTCCTTATTGGCTCTTTGGAGCAATTTTGCCATTTGAGTTAGTCTATTTTTTAAGGTGTTATTTTCTTCAGTATTTTTTGGGGTCTCCAAGTCATTGACTTGTTTTCATGGTTTTCTCACATCATTCTCATTTCTCTTCCCAATTTTTCCTCTACTTCTCTTACTTGCTTTTCCAAATCCTTTTTGAGCTCTTCCATGGCCTGAGACCAGTGCATGTTTTTCTTGGAGGCTTTTGGTGTAGGCTCTTGCACTTTGTTGACGTCTTCTGGCTGTATGTTTTGGTCTTCTTTGTCACCAAAGAAAGATCCCAAAGTCTGAGTCTGAATCGGAGTCTGTTTTTGCTACCTGTTCATGTTCCCAGCCAGCTACTTGATCCTTGAGCTTTTTGTCAGTGTATGACTGCTTGTAGAGTAGAGAGTACTTTGTCCCAAGCCTTAGGTGCCTCGTGCTGCTGTTTTCAGAGCTATGTCTCTCTGGCACACCAGCACTACTCCTCCCCCAAGAACCGCCAACCCGGACCGCAACTCAGATCCAAGCAGGCTCTGCACTACTGCTTGGATCTGCGACTTAATTCCTCCCACCAGGTGGGCCTGGGGCTGGAAGCAACTGCAGCTATAGCTCTGGAAGCAGCCTCGGAGCTGCACCACCTCTGCCCCCACGTCGGGGCAGTAGCCAACCTCAAACTCCTTGCACTCTATCCCAGAAGTTTTTTCCCACTAATCTGCTCTGTTGTCTTTCCCATTTGTGGGTTAGAAGTCTGGTAACTGCCACAGCTCACTGATTCAGGGCGCTACGGCCTCTTCCACCTGGCTCCCCATCTTGGTCCAGGTGTAGCCCATGCTGGACTCTGCTCCCCTCTGTTCCTAGCTCCACGCGCTAGACCTTACCCAGCGACCATCCAGGCTGTCCTGGGCTGGAGCCCTGCTTCCCTCTGCTATTTTGTGGGTTCTGCAGTTCTTGAATTTGTTCAGAGCCATTTTCATAGGTGTTTGGAGGGACTTGGTGGAGAGCTTTAGCTGCCATTTTGGCTCCCCCCCCCCCAGTTTTTCTGTTTTAATATCACATTCTGCTAATATGCTTTTGATGCAGTGGGGTTTTTGGTTTATTTTGTTTTTAAATGTAAATAACATACATAGTGAAGGCTCTGTTACTTCAGACTTTTACCAAGCAGAAAACTGAAGGCTTAAGATTTCTTACTTCTCTGGAAACTATACAGACAGGGTCATGATACAGATGTCTCTGAGCTTGACTCTCCAGTACCAAGGAAAACCAGCTTACTTTGCCCATTTATCAGCATTGAAGTCTCTTCTTAATCCATCTCACTATCACTACTCCTTCATTTCCCTCCAGCTAGCCAGAAAGAAACATGAACTAATAGGGTCCCAACCCCTTGCTCTTCCAGGAAACAAAAAAAACAATGCTTTGCTGCTGGGCCTAGACCCAGATGAGTAGTTTCCATGAGAACAACACTGATTCAAACAAGAAGACAAGAGAATGAAGATTCCTAACACTTTGGGCACTGGAATCCTTGTTTCTCATGGTCCTGCAAGTATTCCTAATGAAGGGCTCAAAGTTATTTCAAAGATAACTTGCTGTGGGATCTGTAACAGTTGAGTAGGTCAAACCACCAGTGTCTTAGGCTTACCTGCTGATTGGTTTTCTTTCTCACCATAACAAAGAAGGATAAATGTAAACTGTTGAATCTCTGGACCCAGCATCATGGCTGTGGCTGCTTCCCTTTTCCTGAACATAACCTGCATATTTTTTCTCCATCAACTCAATGTTTTGTCAACCTGCTTCACTGTTCATCTTTTGTGAGGGACATGGCTTCACTTGAACTCTTGCTTTTAGCTATCTGGGTCATTGGTTGAGGGGCATGATTTTTTTTCCCTTTTGTTAAATATCCTTAAGGCTGCATGGGCTGAAAGGCTGGAGGGGGTGGAAGTGAGAAGTAGCTGGTTATTTTAGTAGCTTAGAACTGGATTTTCTGATATAATCCAATACAAATCTTCACTCTGATTATTAGAATGCCATTGAGATATAGTAATAACATTAAAAGAAACTCAAAATTTTTAATTTAGAAGTTAACTTATATCTTTTAAATGCAGCTAAGCCTAGAGGGAAAAATAAATCTTTCCTCAAAATTTAATTCAAATAGAAAGCAGGAAAATTTAAAAGTATGTATTGACAAATATTTCCAAAATAAAGGTTTGATTTGATATTACGTAGTTGGAAATGAGTACTGAAAATCAGTGTGGCAACTAGAAAGTCATTATAAACATAATCAGCTTTAGAAAGATAGTATTAAAAACAAAACTAAGGTGATACCTGTCACTTATATAGAAAAAGAAAACTAGATTGCTTTAAAAAAAAAGTGACAAAAATGGCCTCATCCCATAACTGAAGAAAGCCCATTCCCAAACACACACCCCAATGATGGTCAAAGTTAGAAAGAAAGGTCCCATATACAACCACTGTTTGTGCTATCAAAGAATAGGAGGAAGAAAATAGACAACCTTTGATTGGGACACAGCTAAATAAATTGTGGTATGGTACATGAATGTAATAGAATACTATTTACTATGCTAAAAGAGGCGATAATATGAAGAGTTCAAAGAAGCCTTGGAAGACTCATGAGCAGATGCAGAATCAAGTACATGAAATTAGGATAACTATATGAAATGACTACAACATTATAAATTGGAAGAATTTTTTAAATGCAGCTGAATACTACATAATTATATTGATCAGGCTTTACCCTAGAGAAGAATTAAGAAAATGTGCTAACCTTTTGTAGCCAGAATGGACTTTGTTTTCTTTGAATGACTCAGCTTGCCTCGTTGAGCTTCCCTGGACGCTGGGGCTTGCTCTTCCGGGGCAGGACCAGAGCTTCCTGTGTGATGAGTCGTGGCGCTGGCTGAGGGGAGGTGTGTTAACGTGGTCTACGCTGGGGGAGGGGCCAAGTCAAGAACCAATCGGCCCTGGTCGTTCAGGCGGCGCTTGATGATGTCAAAAACTCTATAAGAGGGGAGAGGACAGCTTGAAGATCCTCCTTTCCTTTTCCGGTTGGAGCCAGAGACGCCTACGGCCGAAGCTGAGCTGCCGGTAGCAGAGCTGACTAGAGGCTAGTGGGTAATCTTCTTACCGTAAAGGGGAAGCATGTATACGATTTTGCCTTATACCATCTCGCTTCTCTGTGGCCTCCTAGTTACTCTTGTGAGGCGGACTTATTGGGCCTGGAAGCTTTTGATGAAAATATCAAAATGGGGACGCTGGTTTGTGGGATTGTTACTGTGGAGTGTAAATACATGCTTTAGTTCTCCTGCCTTCTGCCTAGAGAATTCCTTATATCCTGCGGTTCCGGACCTTTTAGGCACATATGAGATTCTCTTTGAAATCATAAATTCTGCCTTCCTAATATATTTGGCGACGAGGTGGATGGGATCGCTAGATATAAGATCTCTGTTCAGAAGCAGAAGAACTTCAGAGGAAGAGATGAATATCCCAGGGTGGGAGGATCCTTTTTATTCCTCCTTAGCAAAGGAATTGGCTAAAAAAGCCGGACCCTGTGAAAACTGGGAACCAAGGCTACAGAGAGGAGATCCTAAGGATTTGGAAAGGTGTTTACAAGAGGTTGGGATTCAGTCAGGGGCATCACTATCTAGGCAAAGCTGGATAGTGTTATCAGCCTACCGGCTAGTATATGAAAGATTGAGATTAAGTGAAAGAGATGGGGGCACTCCTACCCCACAGCAAGAACGGGAATCTCAGATAGCAGGAGAACAAATTGCTGCTCAAGAACCCACTGACTCAGATGAGAACTTTTCTATTAATGTGGCTAGGAGCAACCGGAGGCCAAATAAGCCAAGAGTGCATCCCAACTCAGCCCAGACCAAGCCTGACTGCCTGCTTTGTCCTTGCCATGGTGGCAGGGGAAGCGAGTGGGGGGAAAATGAGACAGTGTTAGGGGCTGAGACAGAAAACGCTACTAGGGTTCAGGACATCCCTCGCACAGAGAAGCGAGATGGTATAAGGCAAAATCGTATACATGCTTCCCCTTTACGGTAAGAAGATTACCCACTAGCCTCTAGTCAGCTCTGCTACCGGCAGCTCAGCTTCGGCTGTAGGCTGTCTCTGGCTCCAACCGGAAAAGGAAAGGAGGATCTTCAAGCTGTCCTCTCCCCTCTTATAGAGTTTTTGACATCATCAAGCGCCGCCTGAACGACCAGGGCCGATTGGTTCTTGACTTGGCCCCTCCCCCAGCGTAGACCACGTTAACACACCTCCCCTCAGCCAGCGCCACGACTCATCACACAGGAAGCTCTGGTCCTGCCCCGGAAGAGCAAGCCCCAGCGTCCAGGGAAGCTCAACGAGGCAAGCTGAGTCATTCAAAGAAAACAAAGTCCATTCTGGCTACACCTTTCCTCTTCAGAGATGTGGAACACTAAAGACTATTAGACTCTGTTGATGTTGGTTAGTTTTTCCGAATTGGTTTTTTCTTTCTTCATTCTTTGTTGTAAGGAATATCTACCTGGGTAGAGGATGAGGGAATTTGTATTCACAAATGAAGGTGGGAGCAGGCAAGAAAGAATTGGATTTTCATTGATTGAAAATAAATATCTCCTTTATGGTCATTATACCTGGGTGATACTGTGAAGGATGCTTCTGTTGAACTAGTTTTGTGGTATCACAGATGGTCAGTTTCTGCATCTGGACCTAGGCAAAGTTTGTCTTTTGCCTAGCTCCACCTCTGCTTTCAGAATACCCTCTCTCTGTTCCTTCACTCACATCTCATCCCCCACATTTATCCTCTAATCCATTTCTGCTACATATCAATTGTTAACTAATAAAAGGAATTTCTTTTTTCTAGGGGGGTATGTACATTATAATAGGTTATCTTTTTTCGTGAACTACAAAGATGAACATTTCTATGCTCAAAAACTGAGAATTATACATGAAACTGTGAATCTACTTTATACAGCTTACTCTTTTTAAATATACGCCAACTTTATCATGGTAATACCAACACCCTCCGCTTGTCTGTGTTTCCTCCTGAATCTCCCTCTTGATCCTTTTTTTTGCATTGCTATCAGACCCCTCCTGTCACGCCTACCCCTTCAATATAAATCCCTCTCTTTTTACAAAAGTATACTCAAACAAAACAAATTTAAGTTGTAGTGGTCGTGACTAGAAATGTACATGTTAATCTGCACCTATGGTTCACTAACTGTCCACCAAGAGATGTGAGGATTGCTTCATCATCGGTCTTTTGGAATTGTTACTGACCATTGTATTGACTGATGTTCTATAGTCTTTCACAGTTTTTTCTAATTCTCTTGGTTCTACTTCCTTCATTGCATCAGTTCATACAAATATTAACAGTTTTCTCTGAATGTGTATCTTTTGTTATCTTATGGCATAGTAATATTGCATTACATTGACATTCACATATTCATTTGGCCCTTCCCCAACTGATGGATCTCTTCTGATTCCAGTTCTTAGTTGGTCAGCTAACCTTTGTTAAGGGTTTACTATGTACCTAGTAGCTGGAGGTACAAAGAAAAGCTAAAAACGGTGCCTGCTTTTAAAGAATTCAGTACTACTACAAATATTTTTATCTTTATGGGACATTTCCTTTTGTTCTTAACATCCTTGAACTATGTGCCTGGCATCTCTGCAGTGAGATCTCTGGTTCAAAGGGTATGGACATTTTAGTCACTTTTTAAAGCAGAATTTCAAATTATTTCTAGAATGGTCACACTAATTTGCAGCAATACAACAGTGAATTAGTGTGTCTGTCTTTCCAGAGCTCTTAAAAGATTGACTACTTCCATCTTTTTAAATTTTTGCCATTTATGGTGACTGGCTATTTCTAACAATGACCTGTGTGCGAGAAGTGTGGTATTGGGATACCATCGAAGAAAGGCATTATCACAAAAAGAGATGGGCTAGAAATGTGGCAGAAGTAAGGAGTGACAAATGGATAGCCCTTGTGCTTCACTATTAGCCCCCAAATATAAAAAGACCCAGAAGAGAGCCTCCTCCAGCCTATTAAGTGAATCATCTATAGAAATTTTGAGTAAGAACGTAGACAAGAATTACAGTAGGAGAAGCCTGGTCTAGATTGCAGTCTCTATCTATGGAGGAGAGAATACCCCTATCAGTAACATCATACATCTTTTGAGGTATTGAAGTATTCTTGAGAGTGGAAAAAATTTGAAGATCTAAATGAATTAATCTCTAATTTGAAATCACAAATATAGGTTATTGATGTTATTTGACAGGGGACCTTGCCTGTTCCTCTGAATCACACACTATGTAGGTATCTTCATATTCATAAGACTGACCCTGGATGGCCCTTATCTAATGCCAACCAGGGACTGAAGTAGCTGTCACTTCTGTGGAGTTTAGAACAAAAAAGCATTATAAATGTTTCTCTCAGCCCTTAGGAACTGGCTTTACTCATGATACTATAGGTTACTCCTTCCATCCTGGTTAATGAATGAACTTTTCTGAAGTGATTTCATCCTCATATAGTCCCAGCTGGCCTTATATGTAGTTGTGATGGGGGCTGGGGATTAGGATTTAGAAAATGATATGCAGTACCTCACTCACTTCCTCAAAATGGGGTCTGGCTTTCTGGGAATAGAGCCACCTCATTCCTGTCCTACTTTGTACATAGTAGCTGAATGCTAAGGCAGCTGCTTTTATCACCACAGAGTGCTTAGAAAAGCATCTGAATTTCTTGTCTCCTTGTTTCCTAGGGAGTACCAGCTTGATCTTTGATAAGGGAGAGGTGACAAATAAACTTTTACTCAAGTAAAAGCTTCCATCTCGAGTGTTCTCATATTGATTGCCTGCCTCATCACTACCGTATCTTTGCCCCAGGGTGTTGCAAGCAGCAATATTACAAAAATGGCATATCTCTGCCAAAATACTTAGACTATGTAGGAAAAAATGGCAGTTATGTTCCTAAAATTGTTTACCTATGCTATAATTGTAATCTATTTGGAAGCAGAATTTGACAACAGTTTGGGACTAAGATAGTATCCTGGTCCTAAAGAATATGTTAGGGGGAAAAAAGATCTTTTGATAAGTTACAAAGTCAGCTTTCCTTAGTGAATGTGAACCTCTTATGCTAGTGAGTGCCTTTTGGTGGTAGAAAATGCCATTTTAGGTGATAACTGTAGTTTTCAGCATGTGAACCAAGATGACCTTAACTAAGATTCACACTAGAATTGGCAGTCAAAGGATGTGTTCTGTTACAACCCAAGTCAGTGATTTTGCACCCAAAGGACATAGTTTTCACAGTTTTCTCACACCCCCTCACTCAGCTTCTTTCTACTGTGGCTATAAGTTCTACACAGAAATCTCCCTCAGCTCTGTTTCATTTTGTCACACCCTTAGTTGTGTTTGTTTTGGGATAATGGGGGAGGAAGAAAGGATTTAGCAAGCGGTTTTATGGATCATCTGTAATTTTTTTGCAGGCACTGTTGCTTCGAATGACATTGATGCTCTTATGTTCTCAGTTTTCCTTAACAGTTTCCCTGTGATAGTACTTTGAAGAAGTTTTTATTTTCTCTCCTAGCATTGGTGCCATTGACCTTAAAAACATTTAGGAGGGTTATGGCTACTGTGAATAAAGAGGTAATAATCGTTTTGAACTCTCCCTGGCTCAGACCACATTGTGTTGTATTCACTTCTTCCTACCAGAGTATATGAAAGCATTTATTCATTGCCTACTGTGTGCCAGACACTGTTCTAGGTGCTGGGGTTACATACAGGGACAAGAATAATAAAACTCCTGTCCTCAAGGAATTCATATTGTATTGAGACAAGCTGGAGAATATTCAGAGGAGGGCACCTGGTTTGGTTGGAGGGCCTTGAGTCCAGGTCATGTGAGGATTAGTTGAAGGAATGAGGATATTTAATGTAGAGAAAAGAAGTTGGGGCAGAAGAAAATATGATAGCTAGCTTTCAAATATTTAAAACTCTGCCACATTAATCAAAGGAGAGCCAGGGACAATAGGTAGAAGTTGTAAAAAAGCAGATTTAAACTTGGAAAGAATAATTGGTTCCTAACAATTAAAGTCCCAAAGAAGAATGGCTATTCCTGTGGATATCTTAAAGCAAAGACTGGATGATGATTTGTTGCATATTTGAGGGACAGTTCCTTTTTCCAGTGTGGGTTGGACCAGACTTTCGTTAGAACTTTTAAATTTGGCGACTGGCTAATTTGAGGGAGCTTTGACTAGTCTTATGCCACACCTCGTTTGTCCTTAGTTAGCTCTCATCCTACTATATGATATGTTGTTGAACTGAATCTTTATCAAGTTATGTATGTTTTTATACTCTTTTTTTCCTTAGAGATCAGGCGGTTTTCTAGTCTTTCTAATGTCCTTATGGTATGGTATAAATTGTTCTCTTAGTTCTGCTCACTTCACTCTCAATCAGTTCATACAAGTCTTCGCAGGTATCTCTCTGAAACTTTATTCATCATTTCTTATAGCACAATAATATTTTTACATTTATATGCCATAATTTGTTTAGCTATTCCTCATTTGATGGACACTCCCTTAGTTTCCAGTTCTTTGCCACTAAAAGAGAGCTGTTATAAATATATTTTTTGTACATGTGGAGCTTTACCCTGGTTGTTAGATTTCTTCAGGGTATAGGTCTAGTAGTGGTATTGCTGGCTTATGCATATACACCATTTAGTGACTTTGGGGGTATAGTTCCCAGTGAATAGACTTTAGCCAAGATCACATAGCTAGTTAGTAGTAGAGATTACTAGTTTGTAAGTAGAGAGATAGAACCTAGGTTTTGTTATGCTTTAATCTAGTGCTTTTCCCACTGCAACACTGTGTGTTTTGTGTACATATATCCTATTTCCTCAGCTACACTTTTCCCTCTTTGTATAGCATACTTCATTTCTTCCTCCTCTCTGTCATCTCACAAAATTTCCTGTACATAGTAAATGATTAATAAACATTGATGGGTTGCTTGTGTGGTATAGTTGTGTAGCATAGGCTTTCCTGCGGTGTAGTTTTATGTTAAGCTGCCCCTTTCTATTTGAATTATGCACTTTAAGAACTAGGCAAGGGAGAAACTTTCCAACTTTTTACTTAAAAGCTACTAAGAGTTTTGAATATTGATTTGTTTCTGCTTCTTTGACTTTTCCCTGCCTCTGAAAACATCATTTTAACTTTAGTGTTTTGGAGAAAAATTGAGAGCTTTCTTTGCTTGTTTTATTTCATTAATTTAAAGAATCGTATCCTGTTTACACTTTTGTTGACATCTCTTAAATGTAAATATTGGCCAGAGTAAATCAGCCCTAGTCCATTTTAAAGAATTTTGCATTCCAAATATACATGTCTCCCTGTCTAATGAAAACTTAAACATTAAAAATCTTTCTAATATGCTTCTTTTTAGTCTGTAGAATGCTAATTGCATTTTATTTTCATTCAATAATATTTATTGTGGGAAAGTTTCAATAAGAAAGGACCGAATTTAAAAGATTCAGGGCTAAACTAGAAAAATATATTTTGAAATGAAAGAATTGGATTTACTCCTCACTGACCATCTCATAAAATGAAAAAATCCCAAATAGACATGAACTATCTTCTCTGACTGGAAGTTTAAATTGTAAGCTTTTAAGTTGAAAATGGGCTCTTTAAATAGTTTAGAGTATTACATTGTATTAAGATGAGGTAATTGGACTCGAGACTGTTTCAACTGTTTACATTTGAGTAACTGCATGAAATATCTGGTTTCTTTAAGAAATTATAATGCTTCAAAATGCTAAAATAAAAAGACTCCATTATGATAAGGTCATTTAAGAGTGAAATAAATTGTTCTTCATCTTGAGACTTTTTTTTACGTTTGGTTTGACTCAAATGTGTAGCTTTTTAGGAGTTTGGTTTTTGTTTTTACAAAGTTGAAATTTTAAAATTATTAGGAAGGAGTAAAAATTATTTTTCAGGTCTGTGTTTCCAAGCTTCCTTATACCTTCAAATAAAAACTTTTTAAGACTTTATCTTTTATCACTCCAGTGTAATAGCAGAGTAATAGCAGCTAATATATTAACATTAACTTAGCAAATGTATATGATTAACTGAATGATAAATACAGTAGTGCCAAAGAAACATCTCTCTTCTGAAGAGCTTTTATTTTACACTCAGTATCCCCAAACAAAACTATTCGAATTTCAAGTGTACGCCAAAAGGTAGATACCTTCCCTTAATCTCAAGCCTCAAAGTTAAGGACAGAGTTAGCAGAGAGGAGTGTCTTGCTAAAATAATTCAGGGGAGTTGGGGAGGATGTAGGGTTCTTTTCTTTCTTACTTAAAGTTAAAAAATGTTCTTCTGCCCATATTAACTAACTCCTTTAAGACAAAGTTTGGCAACAGCTACCCCTTTTGACTTGATTTTTGAAAGAGAAATCAGAAGTCTCCTCTTCCTGTTTGGGAGGAAAGTTAATTTGGACTGATTCCAGCCTGCCTTGGTGCAGTTATACAATGGGAACACAGACTGTTTTTTGGCCAGACCAGCTAGCTGCTTTCAGACCAAGCCTATGTTCACCCTAATCATTAGGGAAAGTTTAGTTTATGCAGTGGTGAAAACTACAGTTTTGGTAAATGAATGTTCAGGTTTCTTGGTCTACTTCTCTTCCTTGGTACTGGAAACATTAAGCTCTTAAAAGGCACAATTTTAATTTGGAAATGAAGTTATATTCCTTATAAAGAAGAACTTTTTTATTGTATACAAATGCATCGTGAAAAGATAGACCTTGGTTGTTAGGCATTCTTTACCGTATTAAAGGTTGAAGCACTTAATAAAAGGACTTCATTGTAAAAACCTGATTCTATACCTGTCACGTTTTCTTCTCTATGCTCTCCCTTTTGGGTTGAGGTGAAAGGGGAAAATAGAGTAATGAGGCTGAGACTGGGAAGAAAAGCAGTAGAGTAGGGATCTGTTTAAATGACATTGCAGTTTCTGAACATTTGGCTATTGCTTATGCTTACTTGAAGGCTACCTATCCATTTTTTAGGGCCCAACTCAAATTTTACTTCAGAATAATAAAGATTTAGAGCTGTAAATTATCTTAATGATCTAGTCCAAAAGCCTTAGTTTATTAGATGAGGAAACCAAGGTCTAAGCTATCAAATGACTTACCTCAGTTTCTTCATCTTTAAAATGGTGGGGTTGGACTAGATGATCTCTGAGGTTCTGGCAGATTTTTGATCCTGTGAAGTGGTAGAGCTGAGCAAATCCAGGTCTTTTGATTCCAAGTCCATTGTTTTTATTTTATTTATTCATTCATTTATTTTACTGTGCAGTACTACCTTCACTGACCACTTCAGCTCTAGGTATGCCAGTTATTTGTCACTTACCTAACAGTATAAGTCAGAATATGTTATCCGTTTAGACCAACTAGACTGTTGACTTCTTTGAGGTCAGGCACTGTAGCAGAGGATTCCTCAGTGTATCTAATGCAGGACCACGCACATAGTAAGTGCCCAGTTGAAACTAACTTTTAAAAATCATTTAATCATGTTTACGTGGAGTATGTACATTATTAGATAAAGAGGCCTATTTTTCATTCAATTCAGTGAATATTTATTAATCACCTCCAATTTACAACCCTCTGGGGGATACAAGAACAGAAAATCACCCCCTGTTATCTAGAAGCTTGAGGAGTAGCACTGCAGGCAGTATGAAGATACTTAACAAGAAAGTAAGGATCCAAAGTGCTCATTCCAGGCTTGTGCAGATTCACAGGTATGGGAGAAAGAATGTGAACATGGAGTGTATGAGGGGACATAATGTGAAATTAGGCAGAAAAAAACATGTTGAAACCAGAATAGACTTAGCTAAACTCGTCCAGGTAAAAGAACTAAAATCATTTGCTTGAGGTAGTTGCCAAGTAACTAATATTCCCTTTAATTTAGAACAGGATGTCTCCAAAAACATGGTGTTCTACCAACCCATATTGAAGAATGATTGAAGCCCCATCACATATTGGAAGGGCACTCAATCGAGATCACAATCTCCTGCCTACCATTTCAGTAATACCTACTGTACTTTATTGTGCCATATGTTGACATTTTTCCTATTCAGTGCATGTATATTTTCTCCTCCGATTTTCGCTTTTAAAAAATTTACCTATACTTATTATCTTGTGTTTTTACACCAGCTTATTTCTAAATATATGCTTTGCCCTTTTCATACCCATTGCAACAAAAGTTTCAAAAGGGGGAAAATTATTTTAACAAAACTAAAGATAATTGTATTTGACAGTATGTACAATATGCACAATATTCCATATTTATAGTCCCTACCTTTGCAATGAAGGAATTTCCATCTGTTCTCTGTTGAAGAAACAATTCTGCTAAAAAATAAATTGATTAGTAGGAGAGATTAGGTACACAATATGCAGAAGCAAGAAACCTAGAACTATTTGATAAACCCAAAGAACCCAGGTGTCAGAGTAAGGACTTAAAATTTGAGGAAAATTGCTATGAAAATTGTAAAGCACTTTGGCAAGAAGTTAGGCTTAATGTAGCCTAATACTTCACACTATATACCAAAGTGAGCTTCAAATGGACACATGACGATATAAAGGATTGCTTCATAAGCAAATTATAGGAATAAGGAAGTATTCCTTTCAGATCTATAGATAGAGGAATAGTTCATGAACAAACAAGGGAGAGAGAGGATCAAAGATGATAGAATGGAAAAAATTGTCTACATAAAATTGAAAAGGTTTTGCACAAACAAAATCCATGTAGCTAAAATTAGAAGGGAAGTAATTAACTGGAAAACATTTATATCAAGTCTCATTTCTAAGGTCTGTAAAAAATGGATTAAAATTTAAAATAATAAGAGCCATTCCCAATAGATAAATGGTCAAGGGATATGAACAAATAATTCTCAAAGGAAGCTGTCAGCAACTATGTGATAAAAATACTTTGAATCACTAATAATTGGAAAAATGAAAAATAAAGCAATTTTGAGGTCCTACCTCACACCCTTCAGATAGGCAAAAATGATATGTTGGAGGGTCCTTGGGAAAACAGGCATGTTGACTCTTGATGGAGCTGTGAATTGGTCTAGCCATTCTGGAAAACAATTTGGAGCCATTCACCAGACAGTGCATACCATTTGACCTAGAAATACCACTACTAGGCTTTCACCCCAAAGAGATCAAATCAAAGAAAGAAGAAAAGGGACCCATATGTACAAAAATATTTATAGTAAATTGTTTTGTAGTGGCAAAGAACTGAAAAATGAGGGAAGGGTCATCACTTGATGGCTGAACAATTAGGTTATGTGAATTTAATGGAATACTACTGTGATTTAAGATAAGATGGATGTGAATTCACAGAAACCTGGGAAGACTTTGTATGAACTAATGCCCAGTGAATTGAGCAGAAGCAGTTTATGAATTTATATGCTAACAGCTACATTGTAAAAAAAACAAGTAACTTTGAGAGAGTTAAGAACTTTGATTAATTACAGTGACCAACAGTGATTCCAAAGAACCAGTGATAATCTATGCTGTCCATCCCCTGACAGAGAGATAATGACCTAAATAGGCAGTGATAGATACTGTTTTGATGTGGCCAATAAAGAAATTTGTTGGTTTTTTTTTTTACTGCATGTTTGTTACAAGGGTTTTTCTTTTCATTTTCATTTAGATTACAGAGTGGGTGGGGATGGGAAAGAAAAAATAAATGTTTGTTAATTGAAAAATTAAGTGAGGAAAAAAGCAATTCTTCATCAGGTTCCAAGTTATGTGCTTACTTAGTAAAGAAGAAATTTCATAAAATTGTTTGGAAATTCAGTTTAATTTTATCCTTAAAATGTGCTTTTCCTCTCTCTTCCTTCAATCCCGATCTTTTTTTAAAAATCTAAATGAATAAGATATCATGACACATGCATTTATATATACACATTTATTTTGTTATTTAGTAACAGTGATGTTACAAATTCAGTTCCAAGAGCAAAGACATCAGAAATATCGTGGCTTGTGAGATATGTTTTTTTTTTATTTTTGTCATTCAAGTTCCTTAACAGTCTTCATACTAGTTATTACAATGTCTTATGTTTTATAGGGCTCAAGGGTTCTAGTTGATGCTCGAGACAAGCTTGGTATTCCTTGGCAGTATTCAGAAAATGAGAAGCATGGGATGTTCTTAATGGCCTTTGAAAATAAAGCTGGGATGCCTGTTGAACCTGCCACTTTCCAACTCTATGTACCTGCTCTGAGTGCTCTTTGGAGAGATTCTGGCATCAAGGAAGCCTATAGCCGCAGGAGTGAATTTCAGCTGGTAAGTAACCCCATCCTGTTAGAGAGAAAAAGATTGCAAAATAGACTGTCATTTTCTTTGAGACTTCAGCATTACTTTCTACATGACTTTAATCTTAATGTTTGCTTAGTACAAAGAGTTGGGTAATGGCTAGAAAACTGACCTTCAAGCTAGGAAGATCTGGGTTCATATCCTACTTCTGACACACACTGGCTATGTGATGATCCTGGGCAAATCATTGAATGTCTCAGTATCCTAGGCAACTCTCTAAGACTTTTAAGTTGCAGGGGCTGCTGGCCTACATTGATAGAGAGAGTTTTCTCATCTTGGAGTTCCCTGCACCACTGAAATCACAGGTCCAGTCCATATTTCCTATTTGCAAGGTATACCAGGGCTGTGGATCTCACTTTTTCAAATGTATGAAGGAGGAATAGTTGGGGACACACTAGGAAATCTATATGTGAAAAAAGAGTTAAATGAATAATTAAAAAAACAATAATACTGATGTTATGCGTGTTATGTTGCTGCTCTCCCACACTCCCATGTGCATGGGTAGGCTGAGTCTCCAGAGCAAGGCTGTGATATCTCCCTTCTGGGGTCTAGGGGGATTGGTGGGGTTCTAGGAGTTTGCCATCATGTTTATCAGTTGATATCAATTAACCAGAATTAATTAGTTTTTATAAAAGGTATTTACCAAGATGGAAACTCACAAGGGGTAACTCACAGTTGCTGTTTGCTTAAAATCCTTTCCTCTCCTTTTGGGATCCTCGTGAAGTTACCCCTTGGGTGTGCTTTATCTTTTCTGCTGGGCTTCTTGTAGAGTCCCAAAGCTGTCTTTCCTCAGTGTTTCTAGTTTGTCCTATCCACCTCATGTAGACATTGTTCCATAATGATGCTCAGGGCTACTGCTAGGACACTGATGGAAAAAGTCCAAATCCACAAGGGCTCTCACTTGTCTGAAGGAGAAGCACTGGGTTCTACTCTGCCTCCTCCCACTCAGAAGAGTTCTCAGGGGCTTGGTTAGCTCTGCTCTGTCTTTGTCACCATGTGAACTGCCTTGGCTCCAAACTGGTTTGCTATTTTATGTAAAACAAAATGGCATGACTGAATTTCTTTAGTCAATCCCAAAGCACTTCTTTCGTAGCATCATTTTGCTTAATCTAATGGTCTTTCCTCCTTCTGGATTGATCAGAGACCTAAGTTTAAAATGCCTTTCATTGATTCAATAGAGATGCTTAGAGCTTTTTCACATGTAGTTCTTAACTGGTTCAATTGAGAAGTCTGAGCTCTCTGTGTTTATTGAGGTAGGTATATGGAACCTTACATTTGTATGTTGGTTTATGGTTTTCAAAGCACTTTCACATATTGTATGTAATATATACACACATAGTATGTATGTGTATATTATAGATATGTAGATTTGTATACATGTATAGTGTTGTATACATGTATAGTGTTGTATATGCACACATTGTATATAGTATTTCATATTTAATATAGTATTATTTAATGCTTACAACCTAAGAAAATCACTTTGTCCAAAGAATAAGATAAACTTATTCAAAAATTAAGGTCACAATAGAGCCCTTTGATAAAATGTGATTGATTAATATACCTTTAAAGTTTATGGTTGTCTCCGTTAATATACTGATAGTGACAAATCTTTTTTATATATTGGTTCCCTTGATGTGTTCACTTGCAGATTATTTCCTTTGGATTATTTGTTTTCCTTTTGAAATCAGTGAGTTTGAAATAGACTGATACCCTTGACAAGTCTAAAAATAAAAACTGTTGGGTGTTCACCCTGTTTGCCATTTGGTTTCTTTTGAACTGTCTTTTGGCACTAAATATATTCTATTAGCTGTATCAAATGAAAATTTTTAGGCTTCTATAACTGGAAGATTTTTGTGTGATTGATACTAATGTTAGGGGAAAATAACTTTCAGCTCCTTTTCCACTAATGGTAATTTGCATTCAGCTAACCACTTACTCTTTCTCCCAGTCACTTTTATGTCCACTGGCATTCATTTGCAAGGTCATTGGTTAGGGCTAAGATTTGCGGTTTGTAGCCTTGGACTGTGGTCTATGTGAGTATGAGCCTGAACCTTAGCCTCATTACATTGTAGTATAGTTCTTGAGAGAAGATAAAAGACTTTTTTTTTAAATCACTGTCCCTTTTCCTTTTTCTTTTTGTAAAATTGAGATAGACTCTCTGGATATTTTATCTTCATTTTACATGATTGCAGATCTAATTTAAGGACACCTTGAAGTGTTGTGGTGCTCGATGAAATTAACACACTTTGATTCGCAAACAGTAAAACTTGAAAGACTTCATGATCTCTAGGGAATCCCTCTTCTGTTTGAGCTCTGCACTGGACATAGCCATGATAGTGACAAACACCTTTGGCAGATTTGTTTTCCTTTTTTTTTTGCCTCACGTGATGTTAATAATCAGAGGGTTGGTAAACAAAGTTGTTTTCATAACATTTATTTAAGACTCCTGTGTTTTGCCATATGTATGGGAGAAATTTTGTTGAAAGAGAGCTATTAAAGCAGTATTTGTATCTGTCAACTCAAATGCTTTTTTATAGGCAAACAGTATAAACACAATGGGATTTTACATTTTCTCTACCTTTCGACTAATTGTATGATTACAAACCTACGGAGACTATTGTTTGCAAAAACCTACCTCTTTTGAATACTATCAAGATTTCGCAGAGATTGGGAAATAAGCATACATGTAAAAATTGTTATTAACTAAAAATAGTTACTAACATATTCATATTCGTCTTTTTTGTAATAACTTCAATTTTTCCTAAGTGTTTGATAACCTTTTTCAAATATCTTGAGAACCTATCATTCAAAGTCTTCAAACACATGTTACATATAGCATAGATATCTTCTGTGTATACTTAATCTAATGCAGCTTCTTTTCCCATCTTTTTGTTTTCTTTAATGCTATTTCCATCTACTTCTTCATGCAAGACATCAAGAACTATCCTTTTATATTCCAAATATTTCATATCTATTCACATAGTTTTCATAGATCCAGAGCCAGAAGTAACCTCGGAACTATCTTGTCTTAGGTCTCTCATTTTACAGATGAAGAAACTGAGGCCAAGTGATTTGTCCAAAGTTACACAGGTAGTAAGTGTAAAAGGTGGGATTTGAATCCAGGTCCTCTGGCTTTAGAGCTAGTGCCCTTTACTCACATGACACAACTTCCTGTTCATAAAGAAGTTATGATATGAAACTTTATAGATCTTTGCCCTTCTTTGTATCCCCAGAACTTAGCACAGTGCCTGGCACATGGTAAATGTTTATTGACTGACTCATTTTTGTTTCTTAATATCTTGCTATTGAGGACCAACTCAGGTGCTGCCTCTTAAAGGAAACCTTTGATGACCCAATCCTTGCCTCCCCAGTTGTTGGTGCTCTTTTTGTCCTCAAATGATTTTATATCCCCCAAACCCCTGAATGCAGAAACTATTTTTCATCTTTTTGACCCCAAGACACAGTGCCTTGTATGTAGTAGGTACTTAATAAATGCTTTATTGAATTTAATTTCTACTTTCATTGATCTTTTTTTAAATGTCTTATTGATGGCTTTTGTTTTTTACATCAATCACTTTCCAATAACCTTTTCCCATAAAGTCCTACCTTATAACAAAGAACAACTAAATAAAACCAGTCAACCCAGTAATAATGTCTAACTACTCATTTGACATTTTTTTCCCCTTAATTCTCTCCCATCTCTGTTGTCTGTTTCTTTTCCCTCTCTATAACAGGGCTAATCTGGGTCCATGAATTTTTTAAAAAATGTTTTGATAACTGTATTTTAATATAATTGTTTTTAATCCTGTGAAATTTGTTTTATGGATGTAAAAACATTATTCTGAGAAGGGGTTGTTAGGCTTTACCAGATTGTCAAAAGGGTACACATGATACTAAAAAAAAAGGTTAAAAACCGTATCTCCATATTATATAGTCATCTTCTCTTTCCCCTCTCTCATTTCCCTTTCTTCCCTCTCTCTTTCTATCTTTTGTCTCCTCTCTGTCCTCTTTCCCCCGCCACTTTGTCCCCTCCTCATTGTCCGCTTTGCCTGCCTGTCTTTTATTCCCCTCCTCTCTTCCTTTCAGGCCTATTTCTCCCACCCGCCAGGGTCCACTTAGGACCTTTACTTAGGAGTAGAGAAGGGTAAATCCCCATGGTCTTCCTTCCCATCCCATTAGCTTGATCATTTAGGCCTGCTTGGTTGGGAGCTGTCTTCTTCTCCATGGCTCCTTCTCCTCCTGACTGTTCTTTGGACTCCTCTTTGTCCACAGGGAGCTTCCTCTTTCTTTGATCTCTCTCTCTCCATCTCTCTCCAGCTTCACTCAGCTCAGCTCCCTCTTCTTTTTCCCTTTTTCTTCCCCCCCCCCACCTCCTTCTCTACTGTGTTTCCATTTCTGTCTCCTCTCTCTTTTCTTTCTATTTTCCCTTTATGGTCTCTTTACTCTCTACTCATTCCACATGCAACATGCCACACTTATAGCTACCCCCTCTCTACTAAGAAAAGGTCAGTATATTTTATCATCAGACTTTCAGAACCAAGATTTGTCATTCATAGCTTTTAGTATTTTTAAGTCTTACTGCTATATTTTCTTTTCATATCACTTGCATTTCCCAATATGTTTCTCCCTCCTCAAGAATTTAAAAAAAGGGGGGCAGAGTTTTGGCAAAACTAAGCAACACATTTTAGAAGTCTAACATTATGTACAGTGTTGTACATTTTCTCTCTCTCTCTCTCTCTCTCATTCCTATCTTCCTGACTGTAAAATATTATATATATGAAAGCATTTGAATAACAAAGAACACTATACAATGTAAGACATTATCCTTATTTCTAAGATATTATCCTTGTTTTCACACAACCACCAAGTGTTTCAGTCAAGATTCAAACTGAGCCCTCCCTTATTATACTCTATCCAGCACCACCAAGCATTTACTATGCACTAGGGACTGTGCTGGCTTCTGAGGATACAGAGATATAAATAAAATTGTCCCTGCCCTCAAGAAACATACATTTTATTAGAGGAAAAATATGACTACATCTGTGTGTATACCAAATGTTTATATAAATAGAGTATAATGTAATCCCTAAGCAGCTGTGTGGAGCAGGAAAAGCCTTGGGGAGGAGGTGGCCTTTGGGCTGATCTTTGAAGGAAACTAAGGAAGAGATAGAGGTGAAAAGAGGGTTCATTCCTTGCCTGGGAGACAGAGTAGAGACAGGAAGTAGCAGGTCATGTGAAGAGCTGTAAAAAGACCAGTTTGAAGTGTAATATTAGAATGACAAAGATTCATAGAGAATCTTCATTTACTATTCCCTGTATGGAAATGTTCATGTTTGTCAAGTTCAAAAATTTTTAAATGACAGAAAAAAGCCAACTTGGCCATACTAAAATTAAAGAATGCATTAAGGAGAATAATTCATAGGGTTGGAAGTAGGAGTTAGGTTGTGAAGGGATTTAAATGTCCAACCGGGAGTTTGATCCCATTTCATTCTAAAGGTAATAGGGAGCCCCGGGAGTTTATTGAGCAGTAGAGAGAAATGTGCAGAGCTATGTGGGAGATGGACTGAAGAGGGGAGAAATTTAAAGGGGAGACCAGTCAGGAGATATTTAGTTCCCAACAGTCCACGTGAGAAGTGATAAGGGCCTAAGCGAGGGCAATGGCTCTGTAAGTGAAGAAAAAGGGGATGGGAATGAGAAATGATGAGGAAATAGAAACAGCTAGACTTAGTACATTTTTTTTCCCCTTTCATATTCTTTAAGATACGTTTGGTTACATTTTCAAGGCTGTAGACAAATACATTCTTGCCAGATCTTTGTCCTAGGCCAGGGGAATGGATGTTCTTTAATCACTGATTGGCATCACAGGTTGCTGTCTCTTTTCCCACTATTAAGCATTATACCAGATCAGTAAAACTGCCATGTCTTAAAGTTGCCAGTATTGTCTTTATGCTTTCCCCCACCTCATTCTTTTAAAGTTTTAAGGGTTTCAATAACATGGTTTACTCAGGCTTGGAATATTTTTGCAAAGCTCTAGGATAAAAGTATAGTCAATTTTGCTATGCTGCTTCCTTTGAAAACCCAAATTTATTCCAATGAGACTAATATGTTAGGGAATAATTTGAGTATAATGTAAATTTCACTTTGCCAATGAGCAATTTCCTTCTTGAGAATTATTAAGAATGCAGAAAGTTGCACCATGTCATAATAACTCACAAACTGCAGCCTTTCCATTGCCTACTTCTATAAGCATACAGGTCTTTTTTCAAGTTAAATTGCCATATTGATTATATATCTTCTGGTGCAATAGGAGCTACAGTTGGTCAGCCTTCCTTCCTCCCCCCACCCCATCATGGCCTTTGGCCTGGGGGCCTAGCCCTAGAGGAACCCAGGCACAGGCTGAGCAGCAGCCTGAGGCTGCAGATGTCACCACTACTTATTGTAGTTTTTATGTATTTCTAACCATTTAACATGTATGCAACTTTTTTTTATTAGGTTCCTATCTTTTTTTATGTCACTGGTAAAGTTTTTGCTTGTTGGACCTCTGACCCCATTTTTCCCATAAGCTCTCTGGTTTTAATTGTGTGATTTTGCATTGTGAGGTGATGTTTAGGAAGGAATGTATCACACTATAGCAGAACTATTTCCTTATTTCCTAAATATCTTTGCTGAATTCCTAAAACAAATATCAGTTAATGCTTTGTGGTAATTACCACTTTTTATAAAGAAGAAACTAATCATTTATCAAAGTAGCTTGACATTCCAGGCTAACATTCATTTGGAAATTTGCTGATATTTTTTCCTGATTTGAAAAAAAACTTTTTCCCTTAATTTTTAGCAATAAACTTCCAAAATATTTGAAGCAGGTCAGGTTCAGTGAAAAATAAAGATGCTATAGCTGCAGTGACTTGATTTATTTGTTTGGGTGTCATGTAAGACAAAATGAACAGTACTAAACCTTTAAAATGCTCTATAAATCTGTAGTAGTAGTTGTTAGCATCATTAAGATGAGGATGAGGATGATGAATTTGAGTTCTCCTGTGCATGTGAATATCTTTAAATGTGGCCCTAAACTTCCTTGATTTTTGATTTTTAAGTTTGATGTTTTTGCCTTTACTGTTCTATTTTATTGCTATGCTCTGACCTTTTTTATGTAGAACCTCCATATTGTATTAGGGCCTAATTCTTTGCCATTTTTTTCTGCTCATTCATCAGCCTGCAGACTGATTAAAAATTGTGGAAGAACAGATTCAACTTTTCAGACCAAAGGATAAAAGGGAAATCTCAGGAAACAGAACACAGAGCATCATTTATGTTGGTGGGCTTTTGAGGACAGTTTTATGGTCAAGTGACACCAGCCATTGATTTCATTTCTTACCACAAAATTGATAGTTTGTAAAAACTATCACATTTCTGCTGATAAGAACCAAACTATTAACTGCAGTAAGTAAACATCGAGACCCCTTTGGAACCTTTTTCTTCTCTTGTGATGTCTAGAAAATGGTTTATCTGAGGATTTGTGGCACATTTAATTAATCTACTCTGTCCAGTAGAGTATATAGCATGCATTGCATATGAAATATTATCTTACATTTGTGGAAGTAGTTAGAATAACTATGAAAATTATAAGTGAATTTTATTCTAACATTTTTAATTACTTTGCTTTTATGATTTAGACATTGTTTTAAGGAGAAGCTCCTTTTCATTTTCCTGAAGACTTTGAAATCAGTGTGTTAATATGGAACAGAAATGTCAAATATGGCCCACAACACTCACAAGGACAGCCCAAACCAGATTAAAATGTAATTGGGAGGGGCAGCTAGGTGACACAGTGAGTAGAGCACCGGCCCTGAGTTCAAATCCAGCCTCAAACACTTGACACACTTACTAGCTATGTGACCTTGGGCGAGTCACTTAACCCCAGTTGCCCTTCCTTCCCCCCTCAAAAAAAAATTGGCAAATATTTAATAAAATAAATAAAATAGAACATAGATAATGTTAATATGTGGTTTTCTAAGTCATTGTGTGGCCTATGGGGATCCTTATGTACGGTTTGGTGGCTCCTGTTTCTGAGTATGATAGTAGAAGGTGCTTGACAGTAAAGTTTCTGAGGAAGGAAAAGAATGCTATGGCTGGCTGTACTCCCCTACCTTCGTGACACCAACGAATGGTGTAGAGAGCATCATGGGGGCCTTGAGAAGTGCAGTGGCTGTTGGTTGCAGCTAGATTAGCTTGGAGATATGTCAGATAAGGTTTTGAAAACTCTGGCTAGATTCTGACTGATGGGTTAGGGACTGCTTTCTATAACTATTTCTAAAGTAACAGCTGGTCAAAATTGGTGAAACTTCTTATTTGTGCTTGGAAAAATGGTTTCCAATAATGAATACCTATGTATATACAAGTGTGTGTGTGTGTGTGTGTGTGTGTGTGTGAAAGTATGTGTACATATGTATGCATGTAAATACATTATACACATATCCATGTATTCCTGATATAATGGAAACATTTTATTGCTTTACCTTACCCCTCTTTCCTGGGCTGGTGCTTAGAGCTAAGGCTCTTTTTCATAGATAAATAGAAATTTAAAACTCAATGCAATATGAAATCTAACTCTTTCATGTAACAGATGAAAAAACAGACTCAAGGAGATAAAGTGACTTGTTCGAAGTCCCCCAGCTAATTTTTGGCAGAATCAGAATTAGCATCCAGATTGTAGGAGCATATATTTAGTTGGAAAGGATATTTGAGATCTTCTTGTCTAACTCCCTCATTTTATAGTTAAAAAAATGAAGCCTAGAGTAACTGGTTGTGATTAGCTTACAATCGTATACATATATATATACACACACACACACACACACACACACACATATATACACACACGTATATATGTATGTATGTATGTGTGTGTATATATGTATATGTATGTATATATATAGATATATATGAAATAGTAATTCATACAGCCAGGATTTGAATCCGTGTATTCTGAATCCAAACCATGCTGCCTCCTTTCTGACTCCTGCTTTAGTGTTCCCTTTTAAATAAATAATTGGAAAAATAATTACTTGTGGATAGGATGAGTAAATATAATAAAATGACAATGCTACTTAAATTAATTTGCTTATTCAATGTCATGCCAATACATAAATATTACTTTCTAGAACTAGAAAAAATAATGTCCAAGGCAAAATATGGATTTTCAATAAAATAGAGGACTTTCAAGCTTTCTCAGTGAAAAGACCAGAGCTGAATAGAAAATTTGACTTTCAAACACAAGAATCAAGAGAAGCATGAAAAGGTAATCAAGAAACGGAAATTGCAAGGGACTTACTAAAGTTGAACTGTTTTGTTTACATTCCTACATGGAAAGATGATGAGTATGATTCATGAGACCTCAGTATTAGGGCAGCTGAAGAGAATATACATATATGTATGTGTGTGTATACATATATATATATATATATATATGTGTGTGTGTGTGTGTGTGTGTGTGTGTGTATGTATATATATGTATATGTGTATATATATATACATATACATGTGTATATATATATATACACATACACAGAGGGGCACAGGGTGAGTTGAATATGAAGGGATGATATCTTAAAAAATAGAATAAAATTAAGGGATGACAGAGGAATATATTGAGAGAGGGGGAAAGGGAGAGATAGAATGGGGTAAATGATCTCATATAAAAGTGGCAAGAAAAAGCAGTTCTGTTGGGAGGGAAGAGGGGGCAGGTGAGGGGGAATGAGTGAATCTTGCTCTCATGAGATTTAACCTGAGGAGGGAATAACATACACACTCAATTAGGTATCTTACCCCACAGGAAAGAAGGAGGAAGGAGATAAAAAAAGGGGGACGATAGAAGGGAGAGCAGATGGGGGAGGAGGTAATCAAAAGCAAACGCTTTTGAAAAGGGACAAGGTCAAGGGAGAAAGTTGGATAAAGGAGGATAAGATAGGAAGGAGCAAAATATAGTTAGTCTTTCACAATATGAGTATTGTGGAAAGGTTTTGCATAATGATATATGTGTGGTCTATGTTGAATTGCTTGCCTTCTTAGGGAGTCGGGTGGGGAGGGAAGAGGAGAGAGAATTTGGAACTCAAAGTTTTAAAAGCAGATGTTCAAAAAAAAAGTTTTTGCATGCAACTAGGAAATAAGATATACAGGCAGTGGAGCATAAAAATCTATCTTGCCCTACAAGAAAGTAAGAGAAAGGGGGATGGGGGGGGAGTGTGGTGACAGAAGGGAGGGTTGACTGGGGAACGGGGCAATCAGAATATATGCCATCTTGGAGTGGGAGGGAGGGTAGAAATGGGGAGAAAATTTGTAATTCAAAGTCTTGTGAAAATTAATGCTGAAAACTAAAAATATTAAATAAATAATGCTTTTAAAAAGGAAGCATTTGGAAACAAGAACAACAAAAAAGGAAGAAAAAATAACAAAATTCTTTTGGAGGTAAAAAAGGTCAAGAATCTCAAGGGAAATAGTAAAAAGAAGGGGAAACAAAAGAGGCCTAGTAGTGTTAGTTCTCAAAACTGTACTACAATACATTAATTTTCAAAACAGTTTGGTATAGGTTAAAAATAGATAAAATCAGTGGAACAAATTTGTTAACACAGCATATAGAAGCAAATGTATCTAGTAGTCTAATATGTGATAAGATAAACACAAAGACTCATGCTACTAGGATAATAACTTATGATTTGATTAAAAACTGCTGGGAAAATTGGACAGCAAGATGGAAGAAATGATAATTAGGCCAATAGCTCACAATTCGTTCAAAGATAAGCTCCAAATAGGTATATGACGTAGATATAAAAAGATCACATCATAAAGAAATCTTAAAAAACATGGGAAAAATTACCTGTCAGACATATGAATAAAGTTCGTGACCAAACAGAAGATAGAGAAGATCACAGGAGAAAAAATAGATAACTTTGATTACATAAAATTAAAAAGTTTTTCATCCAGTAATGCTAAGATTGAAAAAGAAACAATTAACTGGAAAAAAAAAACCTTTATAGGGAGTTTCTCTGATAAAGATCTTATTTCCAAGATATGTAAGGAACTGATTCACATAAGAATAAAGGCAATTGATAAATTGAGGAATATGAACAGGTTGGTAGATCTCAAGGAAAGAAACCCAGATAATCTGTAACTACATAAAAATGTTCCAAATCATATGTAAATCGAGAAATGCACAATAAAGAAATTCTGAGATTCTACCTTATACCAGTCAAATTGACAAAGATGACAAAAAGGGAAAATGATAAGTGTTGGAAGGGCTGTGGGAAACTAGGCACATTGGGTATAAATGTAAGTGGGTACAAGTATCCTGGAAAGCAGTTTTTAAATTATATACAAAAAGTTACTAATTAGTGCATGTTCTTTAACACAACTGTCCACTGCTATGGCTATACCCCCAAAAGATAAAAGAAATAGGAAGAGGTTTTATATGTACAAAAATATTTGCAGCAGCAACCTTTGTGGTGTTATAAAAGTGATATCTAAAGGTATTCCCATAGATTGAGGAATGACTAAATTAAGTTGTGATATATGAATGTGATAGAATACTGTTGTGCTATAACAAATAAAAAAATCAATCATTTTGAAGTAACCTGTATGAAATACCTATACGAATTAATGTAAGTGAAGTAAACATAACCACAAGAACGATTTATACTTTAACGTCAATGTTATAAAAACTAGCATCTTGAAGACTTTTATAAACTGATAAAGAATGAAATGAGCAGAACCAGAGCAGTTTATACAGTAACAACACTATAAAAATAAACAACTGAAGGCTGTAAGAACTGTCATCAATACGGTGACCACCCATGATTCCAGAAGGCTGATATGCTCTCCACTTCTTGACAAGGAGGTGACCGGTTTAGGGTACAAAGGATACATACATGCCAGTGAGGGAATTTGTTTTGCTTGACTATGTATATTTGTTACATGGAATTTGTTTTTCTGTTCTCTCTCTTTCTTTTTTCCCCAATGGGATGGGAGAGTAGGAGGGAGAGAAAAATATATTTCTGTAATTAAAACAATTAAAATAGAGCTGGGAGTACTATAGATGTGCAATGTTGCATGCACTTTAAGATATTATTATAATTAAGTTCTACTTAATTGTTTTATTTTGTTACAAGAAATCTCACAGAGTAGGGTAATCTGTAAATGTTTATAGTGTAAAGACAAAATATATCAAAATGAAACTTTAAAAAATTTTTATTGAGACTTTTAGGGGTTTTTTAAACACTACTATCACTTCCCAATAACTTTCCATAGACCCATCCCTTGTAACAAAGAAAAATGATGAAGCAAAATTACAACAGCAACTATATCTGAAAGTGTATGCAGCATTCCATGCCTAATAGTTCACCATCTCTCTTTTGAGAAGAGTGAATTATATATGTATCCTCACTAGTCCTCTAGAACTAAAATTGTTCTTTGCATTTAATCTGAATTCTGGTATGTTTTAGTGATGATTTCATTTGTGTTGTGGACATTGTGTACTCAGCTTTTTTCCCCACCCTACCAAGACTGTATGGGTGTAACTGGGAAAGGCATAAGAGTCATGCTAGTTATAGTGCTTCTTGGGGTCTTGATCCCCAACTGAGAAGTGTGGTATGAGAACTGGGAAGCAGGAAGCAAAGTTGTTTGTTATTCTTGGATTATGTGTTGGGGAAAATCTTTTGCATTCCCTTCTACCTATAGAGTTGACTTTTCCCCTTCCTTTCAGTAAGCGTGCAGGGTATTAATCCCTTAAACCTCCAGGGGAAAGGGTGAGGAACCCATCTACTATAAAAGAAGAAAAAAAGTTTTGGGGAAAAAAATGCAGTGCTTTTGCCATTAAAGCAGATCATCAGCAGGAAAAGGTTGTCCTATGGCTTTCTAGAGGAAATTGTATTTTTTTTTCTTAAAGAAATGACTGTGACAAATATTAGCAAGATTCTTTGTAAAATTACCCATGACAAATGTAAACAAGGTAATTGTAGCATATGTGCCAGCATCTGTTGCAGAAGATGAAGAAGTATAGAAGTTATATTAAAAACTTGATGAAATTATCCAAACTAAGCCTATGTGTATGCCTTGATGATCAGTGGCGTCAATGAGAACGTGGGCACAAGGGAAGAGATTGAAAAGTAAGGATTAAGAAAGAGGCCAGTCTTATAGACAAGTGGTATCAAACTCAAATAGAAATGAGGTCCACTAAACTGCACATAAAGATCCCTGTGGCCACATATTGACTTAGAAAACTACATATTTACATTTTTTTTAATATTTCCAAATTACATTTTCATTTGTTGTGGGCCCACTCACAAGGTGTTACAGGCCACATGGGTTGTATGTTTGACACTTCAGTTATAGATTACACAGAAGCCTATATATCATTTATACTTTTTTCACAAAGATAAGGTGTTGAACTGAATAATTTCACAAAAACGCAATTGATCATGTCTTATTTAACGGCAAACAGTTACTATCTTGAGAGTCATTTTAGAAGTGTAGATTCTATGTTTTAGATTCTATGTAATCAAAACAGTTGATTAGAGTGAAGGTCAGTAGTTGCTTATTAGTAACTTACATATTATATATATTATTTATATTATGTGTATATTACATATATAGTATATTATTTATATGTTAGTATTTACTGATTTGTTACTACAAATTAGAAAAATAAGACACTTCATGCAGTTAAAATACTTGAAACCCAACCTATTCAAGTGAGCAGTTGGCTCTGAAAAATGGGAAATAAATAAAAGCAAAGTCATTGGTTTTGAGTATCACCATTTAAAAAATAAGTTTAATGGGGGTAAAAGTCACTTCAGAAAGGAGACCAACAGAGCCCCAAAGTCCAAGCCAACAAACATTTGCTTAGTTTGCCAGGGTAAGTTGTGGCAGCAAGCTCCATTCTGGAGTTCAAGTTCATTTACAAAACATAGAGGAGGAGGAGATTACAAACAGTACCACTACACCAGAAAGGCCAAAGAAGTTGAGGGGAAAATGAGCCCTCATAAAGCTCAGTATTATTCCCGGCTATGTTAGATTAATCTAACAATATATATAAACAGAGTTGGTAAAGGGGCAGTATATAGATATGAAGTATGACAAGTCTGCCAAAGTTTCCATATAATCTATTCTTTGCATCAGTAAAATGGAGTTGACCATGGATGTGCCCGTAGTGTTCTGCAAGGCTGTAGAATCGAAATTTAGGAAGCTGACCTCAGCAATTGCAGCTAAAATAGATGTCCGAAATAGATGCAGAAGGCATCAGTGCTGGAGACAATACAAATTTAAGAGAATATAAGATCCTGTTGTATTTGTTATTAATTTATGGCAAAAGATTTGATTTATTGGAGCAAAGTGCCACTGGAAGTGCTCTTAAAATAAGCTGTCTGTTGTGAATATGTCAGGAGTCTTCTGAGTATCAGTACCCAATGAGGTTACATAACAGTGAGACATAGGCTGACATGGATAGCTTGTATTCGTTGTGGTAAAGAGAGTATCTATATTAATGAAATCACAAGTGCATTAAAAGAGTGAATATATAAAAATTATAATCTGGAAATATCTTTGCTTTTATATGATGATAATGAATATAATAAGCAATATCGCATACCGGAGGCCCAATAAGCACTATACCATAAGCATTTTTAAAGGAAACTTTTCTTTAAACTGCAGGTTTAAAGAGCTCTGAAAAAAGTTCAGTTAATTCTCATTGCCCATTGTAATACCTGGCATGATAGAAGAATAGAGGGGAGAAAATGCTTAAAGTCTGCTGGTAATCAGAATGAATAAAAAAGCTTTTATATTTGTTTCTGCAATGTTGAGGATGATACTTGGCTCATAGGAAGTACTTAATAAATGCTTTTTCATTTATTCATACTGATTATGAGCCACTTGAAAAGGATTGCTTTATTAGGTTGATCCACTTACTAAAATCTGTTGGCATTAAATCTCTGGAAAACAAAATTCCAATAGGGTTTGCACCTGAACTGCCAGGTATCTTTTCCCAAAGAGGGTATGAGTATGTACACAAACACATCCAGATGAGCATGCAGGTGATGTGTTTTGCTAATTTTGTATGTAGGTAATTTCCCTTATAAATGGCTTTTTGTGAATATGAATGCAATCATATTCTTTTTGAGAGATTGAGAGATTACGTTAAAGCCTAACCTACTGCAATCTAAAAAAACATGTCTTCCAAAAGAACAGAAAAGTTTACAAATAAGCCTTTCTTTTTCTTTTCCATTGTGCTTTAAGAGTAAAAGTAAGTCCCTATGATTATATATTTGCCTTCTAGAACTAATTGGATAGATTTTACAATAGCAATGGTTTCCTCAGGGTGTCTTCCATCTCTCTTCTTTTCTCCTAAAGGCAGCCCAACTATCTCTTTTTTTTCCTTCCTTTCCTCACTTCTGTTCCCATGGTTTCTTTCTGTAGAAAAGCATGTAGGTAAAAGTGGCAAGAAAAAGTGGTTTTGTAGGAAGGGAAGAGGGGGCAGGTGAGGGGGAATGAGTAAATCTTGCTCTCATTGGATTTGACCTGAGGAGGGAATACCATACACACTCAATTGGGTATCTTGCCCCACAGGAAAGAAGGAGGAAGAAGATAAAAAAGGGGGGATGATAGAAGGGAGGGCAGATGGGGGAGGAGGTAATCAAAAACAAACACTTTCGAAAAGGGACGGGGTCAAGGGAGAAAAATTCAATAAAGGGGGATAGATTAGGAAGGAGCAAAACATAGTTAATCTTTCACAACATGAGTATTGTGGAAGGGTTTTTCATAATGATACGCATGTGGCCTATGTTGAATTGCTTGCCTTCTTAGGGAGGGTGGGTGGGGAGGAAAGAGGGGAAGAGAATTTGGAACTCAAAGTTTTAAAAACAGACGTTCAAAAACAACAACAAAAAGTTTTTGCATTCGACTAGGAAATAAGATACACAGGCAGTGGGGCATAGAAATTTATCTTGCCCTACAAGAGAAGAAGGGAAAGGGGGATGGGAGGGGAATGGGGTGACAGAAGGGAGGGTTGACTGGGGAACGGGGCAACCAGAATATACGCCATCTTGGAGGGGGGGAAGGGTAGAAATGGGGAAAAATTTGTAATTCAAACTTTTGTGAAAATCAGTGCTGAAAACTAAACATATTAAATAAATTTAAAAAAAAAAGAAAAAGAAAGAAAGAAAAAAAATACAAGAAAAGCATGTAGGGAAAAGAAAAAAGTTCCATTACATTTTTAATTACATTGTCAAGCCTTCTTAGTTTTAAATTCTTAAAATACTGATTTCTTTATAACTGGCATGAGACTTTTCCTCCCATAAAACTTTTTTATCTTTTGTACATTTGAGTACATTAAATACATTTCTCTCATTTATTAAACATCTCCTCTTTATCAGGCACCATGCTAAATTCTGGGGGTTCAAAACCAAAAATGAAACCACCCTTCTCTTCAAAGAGCTTACATTCTATTGATGGAGACAACCCATACACATATGGGTATATATGGGATACATTAAAAATAAATACAATGCAATTTGATGGGTTTAGAAGGACAGACAGAAGGCAGTAAACTATCCATTGATGTGTTTCTGGCCCTGGCAAGTCATATAGTAATGATTCTCTGTTTTCTTTACTTTTTGACATTTAATACCCCTCTTCCCCTTTAAAATTTGTGTGATGGTAACTATCATAAACTAGTAAGTTCACTTTTATATGCCACTAATTTTAAATGTGCTCTTTCCTTAATTGAACGTAATTATAAAGTTCTTGGAGACAAAATTGGTAATGGGTTTTAAGCCGCCTTTTTGTAATTTTTTAATGAAAAAACATTTATTGAATTCCTATTCCTACTAAGTTCCAAGTGCTGTGCTTAGTACTAGGGATGGATGACAACTACAGAAAGACAGTCTGTGGTCAAGTTCACACTTTGGCGGAGGGGTGGGGGGACGGACAACACATTATTAGAGAGCTCAGTTGCTGACTTTTAAAAGTTCTAAGTCCTAAAAGTCTTAAGAATGAACCAGAGGGGCAGATTGCATGGCCCAGACAAGCATCTTTAGATGGCAGTCTGAATTAGTTTATAGGTAGTTTGGGGTAAGATTTGAACAAATCAAAATTCATTTGGGTCTGACAGAGATGAGGAATCTACCTTTCTCTTATTAGTAGTATGTGTGAAAAATTTGTACAGTTGTTTGTAGTATAGAATATAGCATTTTGTTCATATTACTGAAGAAAAATTAAAATAACACATAGAAGAACAAAGATAGCCATGGAAGACAGCTACAGCACAAGGGGCAAGGGGAAGGGTAAAGGGACTGATTTGGAGATTATATTGCAGGATTAAAGAGAGTGACACTTTAAATTTCACCATCAGCAAAGTATTGATTTAGTCTTCTCACTTCTTTCTAGTTGCTTCGCTGGGTAATCTTTAAGCTTCAGCATTGCCTTCATCTTTCGAACGAGCAGGTACATGCTTCCACTCAACATTCATGTCCCGAGTCATATTATCCAGCTTAGTGGATTGGTCTTTGTGGACAACATCTTTATTTTCACTTGTTTTGCAGCCATTTTATTTCCAGTTGTGAATCCCTTCATTCATACGTTTGGTGATAAGTTGATTATCTGTGTACACAGTCTGTCCTCATTTTAGGCCTTTGCTTGCTCAATCTCTTTGGTAGCTGCTTCTAATGATGCTCTTTGGTGTGTCTGTCGTCCAGAATGTGTACCACTTATGTTTAGATCATGCTGTGGTCCCCAGTAGACACCAGTACCTCCTTGCACTCCTTCTCTTCCATTATTTTGGCAGGCACCCTTGACATACTGTGTTGGGGTCTGATGCCTGGTGTGGTTGCCCGTATGGACTTTAAGAGCCTCTAGTGTGCCAGCCACACTCATAGCTTCTTGGATTGTGTTTCCAACTCATCTCCAGTTTCTCCAAAGGCTTAAGCTTCTGCTCTCTGACTGCCTCCTCTCTCCCAGCTCTGACTCCCCTTCTTGTTATTGTAGCCATGTGCACTCAGAATTAAGCCATCATTTCTGGGTGGAACTTGTTTTGATGAAATTGTTGCCCTCACCCCTCTTAAGCTAAGTCTTTGGTATAAGTAGAATACAGTTTGAGTTGTTGTGTGGTGGTTAGTAATAACACTGAAATCTGCTGAAACTAATTTTGGAGTAGTCTAAAACTGCACTGGTTCCCAGGTAGCTTGTTTGGATATATTACTATATCACATAGATCTAAATGAAACATAAAGGCAGATTAAACTTTACCAAACAGTTCTGGTTTCATTTCTTCACTGGCTTAGACTACTGAATGTCCACTCCTATCTTGACTCTCTCTTACTCTTTCTTCCCTTCTATTTTCTAGAGGTATTATGAAGCCATGGTATTTCAGAGCTGGAGGGAACCGCAGAGATCAACTGATCCAACCCTTTTGTTCTATAGATGATTTCTGAGGTCCAGAGAGGTTAGGTGACTTGCGCAAGCTTCAGGGGCAGAATATTATTCTTTCAACTGTACCATGTTGCCTCACTCATCTTGTCCAACTGTTGATCAAAGCATAAATCCCCTCTGTAACATCCCTGACAAATGTTCATTCATTTTTTCCTTGAAGACACTTCATTATGGGAAACTTACTACCACCCCCTATGGCAATTCATTCCCCCCCCTTTTTTAAGTAAGCTTTGATTGTTAAGAATGTTTTCCTGTCATTGGAATCATACTCACTTCAACATCCACTCATTAATCTTAGTTCTCTCCTCTAAAGCCATGTAGGCTAGGTTAATCCCTTTTACACACCAGATATCTAAAGACAGCTTTCTGTCCCCCCTCAAACCTTCTCCTCTCCAGGTTAGATAGCTCTAATCTTCACATGGCACACTTTTGAACTTCCTGATGCTCTTATTTCGCCTCTCTCTTGATGTCCCCTGCCCACCCTGTATGTCAGTGTGTCTGGAAATGGATGTGCTTTAGATGTGACCTAAAGATGCCATGGTTCAATGGGAATAGTGCCTTATATTGAATAATCTAGGTCAGTTACTACAGCCTGAGATCGTTTTACTTTTTTTCTGCCACATCACACTGCAGCCTTGAAAAGATTTGAGAATAATTGCTGGAGATGTTCAGCTGTTAAGGATAGGTAATGATTCTCAGGCACAGGTAGGAAAGAAGGACATTCCGGGTATGGGAAACAATATGAACAAGTTGCTGAGGTAAACAGAGCTTGTGGAATGTATGGAGAAATGGTAAGTAGTCTAGTTTGACTGAAGAAGACTATGATATTTAGCTAGAAGGAAAAGACATGATAGCAGGTCATGTAAAACCTTGAATGCCAAACAGAGAAGTTTGAACTTTATTTGGTAATCAGTGGAAGCCATTGAAGGTTTTTTTGCAGAGGAGTAACACATCTTCATGTTTACCTTTTCATTCATTATAACATGAATGAATGAATTTCTATTTCTCTTCACTTCTGTGTTTGAATTTCAAAGTTTCTACAAGGCTCTGTTCTTTTAATCAGAAATATATAGAAGTCCTTTATTTCACCAAAGGTCCATTTTTGCCCCTGTAGCATTATATAAACCCAGTTTGGCTGAGTTAGGTTATGCTTGGCCCCTAAGCATCCTATGCCTTCTGCAATATTGTATTCCAAGCTCTTCATTCCTTTCTAGTGGCAGTTGCTAAATCATATGTTACCCTGTCAGTGTCTGTCAGTACTGGAATTCTTTCTTTCTGGTTTCTTGTAATATTACTTCTTTGACCTAGGAACCCTGGATTTGGGCCTAAAACGTTTCTGGGAGTTTTCATTTTGGGGTTTCTTTAAGGAGGTGACTTGTGAATTCTATTTCTACTTTGCCCTCTGGTTCTAAAATATCTGGATAGTTTTATTTTTAAGATTTCTTAAATCTAAGCTCTTTTTTTGTTTGTTTAGTCATGGTATTCAAATAATCCAATTATTCTTAATTTTTTCTCCTTTATCTATTTTCTGGGTTAGTTGTTTTTGCTATGAGATACTATACATTTTCTTCTTTTTTCAGTCTTTTGACTTTGTTTTAATATTTCTTATGTCACATGGAGTCACTGGCTTCTATTAGGTCCATTTTAATTTTTAGAGAATTTGTTTCTCAGGCAAGGTTTTGTACCTCTTGTGCCAAACTGTTATTCCCCTTTCCAATTCTTTATTCCATAGCTCTCATTTCTTTTCCTTTTTTCCCCTCAAGTGCTCCAATTTTATTTATAACAACAATATTAACTTTTTTTAAACTCTTGCTTCATCTCGTCCAGGAATTTTAGTTGAATTTTTGCCCAGACTGTTTTGCTTGTATATGTTTTGGAATTATGGTCTTCTGGGTTTGTACCTTGAGCTTTCCTGCCACCATAATAGCTCTTTATGGTGAGTTTCTTTTTTAGTATGTTTTCTCCCAGGCTACTTCCTGGTTTTGGACTTGATCTGAGGGATGGCTTCTGGAGGGAAGGACTGGGATGATCCTGTTGCTGCTTTCTTGAAATATTGAGTGTTGTCTTATTTGGGGATCACAGGGCCAGGTTAGGGCCCTAGAAGCTTTCGGTGTGCTTCCAGAGTAGTCTTGGCAAGGGCAAATTCTGATTGGTGCCCTCTGGTCTGAGCTCTCCAGATGACTTGTATTTGGTCTGCACTGATTTTATTTGGGACTTGAAAGAAGCCAGGAGGCAGAGAGAAAGAGGGAGGATGTTCTAGGCATGGAGGACAGCTAGAGAAATTGCCAGAAATCCAGAGATGGAGTGTCTGTTTTGGGGACAGCAAGGATGTCAGTGCCTCTTGTTGAAAAGTACGTTTAAAAACTAGTCATTAGATAATTCAGTTGACAAATGCATTACAAAATAACCTGTACTGTGTCACTTATTTGTAGGGTTTTTTAAAAAACTTAAGTATAACATTTACCATGTCTAAATTGTTATACATTCTAAATTAATAGGGACTGAATAAGTTGTCTTATTTTAGTTGATTAAATATCTTTTTGAAATTTTTCTTTGAAGGTAGGCAGAATATATTTGACATTCAAAGACAAAAGTTACCTGGGGAATTTACTTGTGCATTTTCCATTTCCTACTCTTAACCTTTCCTTCAATTTTATCTGTCCCTCAATCTTTAAGAAGTTTAACTTACTATATAAATTTAGATTCCTTGAATGGATTATGACTTGTATAAATATTCTAAGCTCCCAGTTTAAAAACATTTGTTTTATTGGAAGTTGTCTTATCCTTATGCTTTTCAGGGGTGCACAAAAGCTAGCCTTTTGGACAATAGTAATCTTACTTAAGTTGGAACATTTGGGTAAAATCAATATCATAGATTTAGAGCTAGAAGAAATCTTTAAGGCCGTTTGGTCTGGCCCCCTAATTCTATAAGTGAAGAAGTTTAGATATAAAGAGGTTAAATAATTGACTGTTCTACTCAAAAAAATAACTTATGCTTTCTTGTATAATTAAACTAGACACTAAATATTTCAACTTAAATTATTTGGAACTCTGAGCACTTCCATCCCTCACCTATACAATTATCTACCTTGTAGAGGTTCGTGAGGATCAAATGAACTAACATATGTAAAATGCTTTGTAAATTCTCAAGTGCTGTATAAATGTCAGATATTAAGTAGGGTCATTATTTTGACAAGGGAATACACTTTGGAAACTAAGATATAACTTTTTGGAGTTCTATTTCCAACATTTAAGTGTAAATACCATTTCAATAAGTCATAACGGTACTAGCAAATGTAAAAAAAGATAAATAAATTTAAATTAAAAAGAAAAAAAAATTTATTTGACATATTTAGTTTTCAGCATTGATTTTCACAATAGTTTGAATTACAAATTTTCTCCCCATTTCTACCCTCCCCCCCCACTCCAAGATGGCGTATATTCTGGTTGCCCTGTTCCCCAGTCAGCCCTCCCCTCTATCACCACCCTCCCCTCTCATCTCCTTTTCCCTTCCTTTCTTGTAGGGCAAGATAAATTTCTACGCCCCATTGCCTGTGTATCTTATTTTTTAATTGCATGCAAAAACTTTTTTTTGTTTGTTTTTGAACATCTGATTTTAAAACTTTGAGTTCCAAATTCTCTCCCCTCTTCCCTTCCCACCCACCCTCCCTAAGAAGTCGAGCAATTCAACCTAGGCCACATGTGTATCATTATGTATAACCCTTCCATAATACTCATGTTGTGAAAGACTAACTACATTTTGCTCCTTCCCAACCCATCCCGCTTTATTGAATTTTCTCCCTTGACCCTGTCCCCTTTCCAAAGTGTTTGTTTTTGATTACCTTCACCCCCATCTGCCCTCCCCTCCATATCCCCCCCCTTTTATTTTGTTTTCTTCCTTCCTCTTCTTTCCTGTGGGGTAAGATACACAACTGAGTATGTATGGTATTCCCTCCTCAGGCCAAATCTGATGAGCGCAAGGTTCACTCATTCCCCCCTCACCTGCCCTCTCCCCACCTCCCACAGAACTGCTTCCTCTTGCCACCTTTATGTGAGATAATCCACCCCATTCTATCTCTCCCTATCTCCCTCTCTCAGTATGATGCTCTCTCATCCCTTAATTTCATTTTATTTCTTTTAGATATCTTCCCTTCATCTTCAACTCACTCTGTGTCACACATATATATATATACATATAGATATATACATACATACACATTCACTTATATATATATATATACACATAAACATATATATATATGCATATTCCCTTCAGCTACCCTAATACTAAGGTCTCATGGAAAAGCAAGTTAGAGAAGTAGAGGAAAAATTGGGAAGAGAAATGAGAAGGATGCGAGAAAACCATGAAAAACAAGTCAATGACTTGCTAAAGGAGACCCAAAAAAATACTGAAAAATATACTGAAGAAAACAACACCTTAAAAAACAGATTAACTCAAATGGCAAAAGAGCTCCAAAAAGCCAATGAGGAGAAGAATGCCTTGAAAGGCAGAATTAGCCAAATGGAAAAGGAGGTCCAAAAGACCACTGAAGAAAATACTACTTTAAAAATTAGATTGGAGCAAGTGGAAGCTAGTGACTTTATGAGAAATCAGGATATTATAAAACAGAACCAGAGGAATGAAAAAATGGAAGACAATGTGAAATATCTCCTTGGAAAAACCACTGACCTGGAAAATAGATCCAGGAGAGATAATTTAAAAATTATTGGACTACCTGAAAGCCATGATCAAAAAAAGAGCCTAGATATCATCTTTCAAGAAATTATGAAGGAGAACTGCCCTGATATTCTAGAGCCACAGGGCAAAATAGAAATTGAAAGAATCCATCGATCGCCTCCTCAAATAGATCCAAAAAAGAAATCTCCTAGGAATATTGTCGCCAAATTCCAGAGCTCCCAGATCAAGGAGAAAATACTGCAAGCAGCCAGAAAGAAACAATTTGAGTATTGTGGAAACCCAATCAGAATAACCCAAGATCTGGCAGCTTCTACATTAAGAGATCGAAGGGCTTGGAATGCGATATTCCGGAGGTCAATGGAGCTAGGATTAAAACCTCGAATCACCTACCCAGCAAAACTGAGTATCATGCTCCAAGGCAAAATATGGATTTTCAATAAAATAGAGGACTTTCAAGCTTTCTCAGTGAAAAGACCAGAACTGAATAGAAAATTTGACTTTCAAACATAAGAATCAAGAGAAGCATGAAAAGGTAATCAAGAAACAGAAATTGCAAGGGACTTACTAAAGTTGAACTGTTTTGTTTACATTCATACATGGAAAGAGGAAAAGATAAAATTTTAAGTTAGAATTCTAAACAACACCAGCATAAGCGAAGAATCTTCTTTATGTAGCAATAAACAAAATCAAAACCACCTACTACACTGGCTACTTGACAAAGCATTCATCTTTTAGTTGTTAAATATTAAATAATAGTAACTTTTAAAATGATATAGGAAAAATAAAAAGGCAGTCCTTTCATACACATAAAGTTATTTCTTTGATATTTAAAAGAAACACCTTTGAAAATGACTTACCTTATGAAACAAGAGTTCTTTATACCTAAGGAGATAGCGAATGACAAAGAAATATTGACATCAGGTTTTTAACCTAGAGTTTTCCATGAATGAACTGTCAAAACCAAGATTGGTGAACCCTTGAAAACACAGGACAGGAATTTTAAACATCCTCATCCTTAAATGCTTAATGGAAATGGTGCTACTTAATGAGATATTACACCAAATTTACTTACCCTTACTCTTTACTAATATACTTTAAAAATATATACATTTTTATATATTTTTAGCATTCTTTTTAAGTTTTGAGTTTCACATTCTCTCCCTCTCTCCCATTCCTTATTCATCCACTCAGAAAGCAAGCAAAATATCAGTTATACGTGCAATCGTGCAAATCATATTTCCCTATAATAATGTACTTTTCTCTTCTTGTATCATGAACAGATGTTATTGCCAAATGTAGTCACAGATTTGGTCTCAACCTAGAGCAATTTCATATTTCTTTGAGTACCCTCAGAAAAGAATACTATTCACTTACCGAAGGCATTTATATAGAAAAGATTTTGAGTTAGTGCCTTATAAGAAAGAGACACGAAGAAACTCACCTAAATAATTTTAGGGTTTTCATCTCTTAAGTTCTAAAAGGACCTGGGATGTGACTTAGAATGTTAATAAATGCAGATTACCTTACCCGAAGAAAATATAATTTATGGAAATACAAACTTAATCCATACCTAATTTTTGTGTGTGCTGAATTGTTTTGACTTAAAGAACATTCCTTCACTCTTCAAAAAAAAGAGTTATTATTGGATCCTTTAAACAATTCCTTTATTTAAATTTAAATGTTTAGTTTACAAAAAATGTGTACTGGTAATGTAGTAATATACAAGAATATATATTTCCCAGCATAAGTATTTTAGGTTGTCTTTCCTTCGTAGAGGTGGCTAAGCAGTAACTGTAACAGAATATGAATCCTTTAAATAGGATGGTAATGTTTTTGGATTTGTGTTTTCCAACAGATATATTATGGTTAAACTTGGATTAATTTGAATTTTCTTGATGCCCTTAATTTTTTGTGAGGTGGAACTTGGAAAGTGGTGGACAAATATCCAACAGAGAAATACAGAGTTTAACAGATAGAGGAACAGAAAGGTGTGCAGGGGAGCAAGGCTTACAGCTTCTTAGGCAATCAGTACAAAAAATATTACTGCCCTAACTCATTTCTTTCCCCCCAACTCTAGGCACAAATAGGGACGACACCTCATGACATCCATTATTCTGATTCTTCTTTGAACTAACCATCTTTCTGTTGCTCTGTATGTTTTAGTCATTTTCATTTCTTTGGAAGGCATTGTGCTAGATACTGGGATATATATAGACTTTGTAAAGTTTAAATAAGACTCTATACTTACCTTTTAGTTTAGTAAGAGGGATTAATGCATGCATAATTTTAATGTGTCATAATTACATAAGAAAGGCATAAGTAACATGCTATGTCTGGCTCAAGGTAGAGAAAGATAAATTACTGACCACAAGGAAAGGGGAAAACTCCCTGGAAAAGATGGCATTTAAGTTGGGTTTAAAAGATGAGTTAAAACTCAGCTGTTGGTGAGTAGAGATTGGGAGGCATTCCAGGTAGAAGGAGTACTTACAAAGAAATGACAAGGACTCTAGTTGGAGTGTAGAGTACATGAATGATAATAGTGTGAGATGAGCTTGGAAAAGTGACACCACATTTTCGAGACCCTAGACAAAGGTCCAAGATTACTCAAGCCAATATGTGGCTGAAGTCAAAGGTGGAATTTGAACTCAGGTCTTCCTGACTTTTGAGTTCATCTATGCTACATTGCCTCTCCTGATGATATATTGCATTTCTTTTATATGTTATAGTTTTCATTGTTTCTAATGCTTTGTGTATGTTTCTACATCTATGAAAGAAAAGTTCTGATCCTTTATTTGATATAAGAGGATATGGTGTTAACAGGAATGTATAAGAGCACCACTCAGCTCTTTAGTCTATGGACTGCAGATTTAAGATTCCTCACTCTTCTTAACTCTGTAGTCTGCCTTCCAGTTTTATCATTCAACTAAAATTGCTCTCCTTAAAGTTACCAGTGATCTCTTAATTACCTAATTTAATGACCTTTTCTCAGTCCTCATCCTTTTTGATCTTGACAGCCTTTGGCCTTACTGATCACCCTCTTCCCCTTGATACTCTCTCCTTTTTAGGCTTTTATTGCTCTTTCTCGGTTATCTTCTGTATTAGGAGGGCAGAGTTTATAATCTCAAAGAGGATCATATATATGTCTGAAAGGTTTGGAACCGCTGGATATAAGAAATTCTCGAGATAAGAGGCAGAAGAATCAAAGCATATATTTAGGCTCCACAGTAACCAACCCATGAACCAGCATCCCCATTTTGATATATCGATCCAAAGCTTCCAGGCCCAATAAGTCTGCCTCACAAGAGTAACCAGGAGGCCACAGAGAAGCATGATGGTGTAAAGCAAAATCATATACATGCTTCCCCTCTATGGTAAAAAGATTACCCACTGGCTTCAAGTCCTTGTTCAGCTTCCTCCCGTAGGTCAGCTCTGCTACTGGCAGCTCCTGCTTCAGTTTCGGCTGTGGCTGTAGCTGTAGCAGCCTCTGGCTCCAACGGAAGCTGTTTTTAACCATCCGGCTTCTGCGGGGGGGGGGGGGGGGGGGGGGGGGGGGGGGGGGTGTAAGGTACGCCGGGGAATGCACAGGTTCTTTCGATCTGCTTAAGCAAGGTGAAGGGGTTGACCGGGAAAGCACAGGTTCTTTCGATCAGCTTAAGCAAGGGAAGCAAGATGAAGGGGCCAACAAGCTTACTCCAGTCCAACATACAAACAGCATTCAGTTCAGGGGAAAAAGCTAAACTAGTCAAGGGCACTTGTTGACTAAGTGCTAAGGAGCCCATTTTTGGTTACCAACACATCTTCCTACCTGTCTGACCACTCTTTCTCAGTCTTCTTTGCTGGATCTTCCCAGGTCTCACTGCAAACCATGGGTGACCCCTCCCTTCTAAGGCTCTATACAGGCCCTCTTCTCTTCTCCTTCAATACTATTTTGTTTGGTGATCTTATCACCTCTCATGCATTCAGTTATTATCTCTGTGCAGATGACTCTCAGATCTACTTGTCCAGGCACAACCCGTCTCTCAGCTTCCAGTCTCACATCTCCAACTGCTTATTGGACATCTGGAACTGTCCCAGACAGTGGTGTCAAACCCAAATAGAAGTAAATCCTGGCAGCCACGCTGACTTAGAAAACCACAAATTAACATTATCTATGTTGTGTTGTATTTTTCTTTATTTGTTAAACATTTCCCAGTTACATTTTTACTCTAGTTGGGGCTTTACTCAGAAGTTTTACAGGCTGCTACTACTTCAAGTTTGACATCTCTGCTATGGACTTAAACTCAACTGTCCAAAAGTGAGCTCACTACCTGTCTCCCACCTCGCCTCTCTTCCTAATTTTCTTAATACCATCATGGGGACTACCATCTTCCCAGCCATCCAGGCTCTCCTTACTTTCTCTTTCCTGCTGTATCTTCTTGCCATGTATATCTCATGTACCCTACCTTTTCTCCTCTAACACTGATCCCAGCCTTATGTAGGTTCTCTTTACCTTATACCTAGACTCTTGGAATAGCCTGCTGGTTGGTCTCCCTGCTTATTGTCTCCCCACTCCAATCCATCCTCCACTCAGCTGTCAAAGTGATCTTCCTAAAATGTGGGTCTAACATCAACTCCAATGGCTCCCCATTACCTCTAGGATCAAATATAAAATACTCTGTTACTTTTTAAAGTCCTTCATAACCTGGCCTCTTCCTCCTTTACCAACTTTCTTACCTCTTACTCCCCTCAACATACTCTTCAATACTGTGACACTGGCCTCTAGGCTGTTCTTTGATCAAGACACTTCATTTTCTCACTTCAGGCATTTTCAGTGCCTGACCCCCATACTTAGAATGCTCTTTCTTCATCTTTGTTTTCAGCTTTCCTAGCTTCCTTCAAGACCCAACCAAAATCATACCTTTTATAAGAAGCCTTTCCTTAATGGCTAGTTCCCTCCCTATGAGATTCTCTCCATCTTATCTTCTATGTGTATATTCGTCTATATTTACATATGTGTATATACATATATAGATGTGTATGTGTGTGTGTGTATATATATAGATGTGTATGTGTGTGTGTGTGTGTGTATATAGATGTGTATGTATGTATGCATACACACATGTATAAGTAAATAAAATTTGTACGTAGTTGTTGGCTTATTGTCTCTCCCATTAGACTATTAGCTCCTTGTGGACAGGTACTGTTTTAGCACAGTGGCTGTAAAATGAGGGCTGTGGATGATAGATTTGAAAGGCTGGCATGGGGAATGGGGGTTAGGTTTGTTCTTGGCTCCAAGGATAGGATTAGAAAAGATAGTTTAAATCTGTGACAGAGGAGATTTTGGCTTGATATGAGGAAACTTCCTAACAATTAGAGCTATATGAAAGTATAATGAGCTCCCTCAGAAGGTAATTGGTTTCTCCTTACCGGAATTCTTTGTGTAGAGACTGCATTACCATATTCGGCAGTTTTGTAGAGGGATTCCTTTTTGAGATGACAGATAGATTCTAGTCAAACTCTTGAGTTTCTGTGATGCTGGTTCATTTCTATTAGTGGGTTTCTAATCCAGCTAGTTCTTAAACTTGTTTCCCTTATATAGTGAAATAACATATTTGGGTGAGGCTTTAGCTTGCTAGGGCAGTACTTCAAAGAGGAAGGTTATTCACCTTTCTGGTTGGTAAATTATATGATACTGAAATAGCACAAATTGCCTTCCCATTTTGAGTGTCTATAAAGTAATATTACAAATAGTATGCATTTTAATTTTGCTTTATTAATTTACTAACCAAGTATTTATGGTAACTTCCCTTGCTCATTCGCACAAGTGTGGTCACTATATCTAATTCTTGAACTGCTAATATGGTTACTTTTGGATTTCCCTCATATTCTAAATTAAATTTGAGCAAACTTCTTCTTGAGTGTATAATTCATCTGTGAACTTTTTTGAAAAACAGGATTTTATTGAAGTTTTTTTTTTTGTATCACCATAGGTTCCTCCAGTATTCTTCCCCCTTTCCCACCAACTATCCCCTAAAGCAAACAATATTTTTAAAGGCAAAAGAAAAATAAAAGAAATTAGCAAAATTGTTCAGTACATGCATAGTACTTCACCATCTACCTCTGTAAGGAGGTCTAATCTTATCTCTTTAAAGCCATGCTTGTTCTTTGTGATTTTGGAACATTCATTTTTGATTGTTTTGTGGTGACTTTAAATGTTTACATTGTTGTATTCGTGTATAATTTCTTGGTCCTGCTTACTTCAGTTCGGCATCAGTTCGTGTGGATTTTTCCATGCTTCTCAGTATTCATTATATTTGTCATTTCATACAATATGGTATGAATTCCATTCCACTCATGTACCACAGTTGTTGTTTTGTTGTTATTATTGTTGAGTTATTTCATTTGTGTCTGACTTTTTGTGGCCTCATCGGAGGTTTTCTTGCTTGGCAAAGATACTGGAAGGAAATTGCCATTTCCTTCTCCAGATCATTTTACAGATGAGGAACTGAAGCAAACAGGGTTAAGTGACTTGCCCAGGGTCACACAGCTAGTAAGTGTCTGAGGCCAAATTTGAACTCAGGATTAGTCCTCTTGATTCCCTGATGCCCAGTGATCTATCCACTGCCTCAACTAGTTGCCCTTACAGTTTGGTTAGCCATTCCCTAATCAATGGGCATCTACTTTGTCTCCAGTTCTTTGATGTCACAAAAAGTGTCATAAAAATAGTTTGTTGTACATGGGAGTTTCTTTTTATCAATGGCCTTCTTGGGATAGAAGCCCAAGGAATGGAATCTCTGGGTCATAGGGTATCTGAACTTTTTTTTTTTCATTTTTTTCCACTCTTCATATTTGTTTTCAACATTGATTTCCACAAGATTTTGAGTTACAAATTTTCTCCCCATTTCTACCCTCCCCCCCCCCACTCCAAGATGGCATATATTCTGATTGCCCTGTTCCCCAGTCTGACCTCCCTTCTGTCATCCCACTCCCCCACCCATTGCCTTTCCCTTTACTTTCTTGTAGGGCAAGATAGGTTTCTATACCCCACTGCCTGTATATCTTATTTCCCAGTTGCGTGCAAAAACAACTTTCTTTTTGAGCATTTGTTTTTAGAACTTTGGGTTCCAAATTCTCTCCCCTCTTCCCTCCCCATCCACCCTCCTTGAGAAAGCAAGCAATTCAACATAGGCCACACATGTAACATTATGCAAAACACTTCCATAATAGTCATGTTGTGAAAGACTAACTATATTTCCCTCCATCCTATTCTGTCCCCTTTTATTCATTTTTCTCCCTTGACCTTTTCAAAAGTGTTTGCTTTTGATTACCTCCTCCCCTAATCTGCCCTCCCTTCTATTATCCTCCCCCTCTTATCCCCTTCCCCCTACTTTACTGTGAGGTAAGATACCCAGTTGAGTGTGTATGTTATTCCTTCCTTAAGTCAAATCTGATGAGAGCAAGATTCACTCATTCCCCCTCACCTGCCCCCTCTTTCCTTTCAATAGAACTGGTTTTTCTTGCCACTTTTATATGAGATAATTTACCCCATTCTGTCTCTCCCTTTCTTCTTCTCCCAATATATTCCTCTCTCATCCCTTAATTGTATTTATTTATTTATTTTTAGGTATCATCCCTTCATATTCAACTCACCCTGTACCCTTTGTCTATATATATATATATATGTGTGTGTGTGTGTGTGTGTGTGTGTGTATGTATATTCCCTTCAACTACCCTAATACTGAGAAAGGTCTCATGAATTACAAATATCATCTTTCCATGTAGGAATGTAAACAAAGCAGTTCAACTTTAGTAAGTCACTTATGATTTCTCTTTCTTGTTTACCTTTTCATGCTTCTCTTGATTCTTGTATTTGAAAGTCAGATTTTCTATTCAGCTGTGGTCTTTCACTGAGAAAGCTTGAAAGTCCTCTATTTTATTGAAAGTCCATATTTTGTCTTGGAATATTATACTCAGTTTTGCTGGGTAGGTGATTCTTGGTTTCAATACTAGCTCCATTGACCTCTGGAATATTGTATTGCAAGCCCTTCTGTCCCTTAATGTAGAAGCTGCTAGATCTTGTGTTATCCTGATTGTGTTTCCACAATACTCAAATTGTTTCTTTCTGGCTGCTTGCAATATTTTCTCCTTGACCTGGGAACTCTGGAATTTGACGACAATATTCCTAGGAGTTTTCTTTTTGGGATCTTTTTCAAGAGGTGATGGGTGGATAATTTCAATTCCTATTTTACCCTCTGGTTCTAGAATTTCAGGGCAGTTTTCCTTCATAATTTCTTGAAAGGTGATATCTAGGCTCTTTTTTTGATCATGGCTTTCAGTCAGTCCAATAACTTTTAAATTCTGTCTCCTGGATCCATTCTCCAGGTCAGTGGTTTTTCCAATGAGATATTTCACATTGTCCTCTATTTTTTCATTCTTTTGGTTCTGTTTTATAATGTCTTGATTTCTCATAAAGTCACTAGCTTCCACTTGCTCCAGTCTAATTTCTAAGGTAGTATTTTCTTTAGTGGTCTTTTGGACCTCCTTTTCCATTTGGCTAATTCTGCCTTTCAAGGCATTCTTCTCCTCATTGGCTTTTTGGAGCTCTTTTGCCATTTGGGTTAGTCTATTTTTAAGGTGTTATTTTCTTCAGTATTTTTGGGCTCTCCTTTAGCAAGTCATTGACTTGTTTTTCATAGTTTTCTTGCATCACTCTCATTTCTCTTCCCAATTTTTCCTCTACTTCTCTTACTTGCTTTTCCAAATCCTTTTTGAGCTCTTTCGTGGCCTGAGACCAATTCATATTTTTCTTGGAGGCTTTTGATGTAGGCTCTTTGACTTTGTTGACTTCTTCTGGCTATGTGTTTTTATCTTCTTTGTCACAAAAAAAAAAAAAAGATTCTATAGTCTGAGTGCTTTTACGTTGCCTGTTCATGTTCCCAGCCAACTACTTGACTCTTGAGCTTTTTTGTCAAGGGATGACTGCTTTTAGATAGAGTAGAGAGTACTTTGTCCCAAGCTTTAGGGGCCTTGTGCTGCTGTTTTCAGAGCTACTTCTACTCCACAGTCACCTCAAGCTCTGCCACACCAGTGCTCCTCCTCCCCCGAGAACTGCCAACCAGGACCGTGGCCCAGATCAAAGCAAGGCAAAGCAAGAGAACCCTGCCTCTGTGTCAGCAAAGTGCTCCCTGCACTCCCACTCTGATCTACTGCTTGATTTCTCCCACTTTGTGGGCCAGGGACTCAGGAGGTAGCCTGTGTTAGAGCTCTGGAAGCAGCCACAAGAGCTTTCTGCTGCTGCCGCCACCGCCACCACCACCACCATGTATTTTTCTCACCCAGATCCAGCAGTTTTCCCACCAACCTGCTTTGTTGTCTTTGATGTTTGTGGGTTGAGAAATCTGGTAACTGCCATAGCTCAGTGATTCAGGGCCCTAAGGCATGCTCTAGCCAACTCCCGGTCTGGTCAGTCCTGGTTTGGCCCATGCTGGGCTGTGCTTCGTTCCCAGCATGGTGTGATAGACCCTTCCCAGCGACCATCTAGGCCATCTTGGGCTGGAGACTTGTTTCCCTCTGTTATTCCGTGGGTTCCGCAGCTCTAGAATTTGTTCAGAGCCATTTTTTACAGATGTTTGGAGGGATTTGGGGACGAGCTTAAGCAAGTCCCTGTTTTCTAGCCACCATCTTGGCTCTGCCCCCATCTGTGAACTCTTAACATCAGTTTTTATTGTCTACCTTAAGGTTGTGATTTTACAGTTAGTATTTCGGCTGTTTGATTTTTTTTTCTTTTTAAGTAGTTAGATTGACTTGCAAGACATAACATTTCCTTTAAACTGCATCTCTTTATTTATTTGCTTTTATTTCGGCAGCTGAGCAGTGCAATGGCTAGAGTGCTGGACTTGGAGTTAGGAAGACCTGAGTCTGAAACTTCCGTCTCACATGTACGAGTTGTGTGACCACTGACAAGTCACGTGACTTCTCTCAACTGCAGTTTTCTCATCTATAAAATGGAGATAATAGCACCAACCTGACAGTGTTATTAGTATCAAATGAGACAACACATGTAAAGCACTCTGTAAATCTTAGAGCATTGTATCCATACTGATGTTACTACTTTTTATTGGCATTAAGAATGGACCCTTTTCCTCTAGGATATAGAGCTGGAAGAGAATTTAGAATCATCCTGCTCAGTCCACTCATTTTACAAATGAGGAAACCAAGGTCCAGTAGGAGTGCTGGTCTGCTGTGTCACACAAATAGTGGGTAGCAGAGGCAGGATCCAGACCTGTCTGTGACTCCAAATCCCCCGTGCCTTTTGTTAGAGAGAGGGCAGAGCCTAGACTCCCTCAGTTCACTTTATTCTGCATCTGAGGCTTTGCTGGCTGCGTCTCCACAAAACAAGATGCTCCCCACATTAAACTCATCACCTCTAATCTCATAATCATGCTGCTAACTCAAGCCTTGGCTAACATCACCTGCTTCAGCCTCCTCTCTCCTGTGATTGGAGGACTAGAGGGTGAGGTACCAAACTGTAATATCAATTAAGATGGGACTTTCTCACTGTCTTAAAATGATTAATTAAGTGTCTTTGATTGAGTCTTACTAGGTGCTAAACCCCAGGCCCAAACTCCTATGTACTAGGTGGTAAGCCTATGTGGGCGTGAAGCTCTCAGGGTCCTAAGGGGAGTTGCTAAGACCAGAGCCAATAGTAGGAGCCTAAGTTCTGGTTGCTCAGATGATGTTTGATGACAACTAAAGAGGGTATAAAAAGCTAGAACAGAGCTGTCTTGGAGGTGTGTTGATATGGAGACTCTGGGCAGCTGTAGTTAAGAGCCCTCCAGCTTGTAAACCTGGATGTTCAGACTTTGTTGAACTCTGATAACTATGCATTGGAATTTGAATCAGACAAGGTCTGTCTGTTGATGTTTGTAATTTGTTTGTATTTGCTCTGAAGTTCAGGGTGCTGGCTTTTTCCCCTGAACTAAGTGAATGATATTTGTATGTTGGATTAAAGTAAGATTATTAACCCTTAACGTTGTTTTCCTTAGTAAAGCAGATCAAAAAAACCTGTGTTGGCAGATTTCTGTGTGCTGGTTGTTGGTGGGTCTTACACCCCTTCAGCAGCCGCTAGCAGATTGTTGAAACACAAACTCTTCCCAGTGCCTTCCTTGTAGAGAACAAAACTGGATTTGAGCTTATGTGCCTCTGCCACCTGCTAATCTGCTTGGTTTTAACTCCATAGAACAAGATTCTCTTCCTTAACTCTCCTTCCCACTTTTCTTGCCTCTTTTTTGTGTGATAGGCACTCTCCCACCCCTCTCACTTTATATTTTATGGTTCTTAAGGACAGGGACTGTCTTTTTTATTAATTGTATCCCTAGGACTTACCACAGTTCCTGGCACATACGTAGTAGGTGCTTAATACATGCTTATTGTATTGTAAATATAGTATGTTCTTTCTACTGCCTCACATTGCAATCACTTCCTACCCTTGGATTATTTGATATAGTCTGATATATTTGACAGAGTAGTTTCTACTGAAGTTTTAAGATAGGTGATGCTGAATTCCAGGGGTTTTGATTTTTGGAAAATTGCCTGGAGTTTCTTATGTACAAGTTTTGAGTTTACATTCTCTTTTCCTCTCAGTGGAAAGGTTTAAACTTTTCTTTGTGATACACATTGCAACAGACCTACCTTAGCTTAATGTAAGTGTTTTAAATACTTAATGATATCCTAAGTCTCCCAGTATTTCATTGAATGAAAGGTTTTGGTCAGAGGCAGTCCAGTTATAATTAATCTGTGCATTCCCATCAGGATTCGTTGGCACATCCTGTGAGAAATGAGGGAGGAGGCTTCAGATCTGACTCTTGCTGAGCCAGTACCCAGCTGTGGCTGAAACCACTAGGGTAATCTCAGCTCCCTTATATTTTTTAGAAAAACAAAGGAAAGCCCAATTACATGTAGATAGATCCCCATTTTAGTGGGTGGATCTTGGCTTTTGATTAAACTAACTGCTATGTACAATATTACAAATGTTAATTTCTTTTTCCCAAGTAATATTATCAGAATTTAAATCTCCTAAATTAGTGAATTTTAAGGTTGTAGGTTTAGTAAATATTTTTTAAGTGTGAGAAAAAATTATTTGGCATTAGATCAAATAAAAGTATTAATTTCTGTTCCTGCGCCGTTGTAGGGAAAAGTCCATTTATGTATTCAAAACAAAACCAAAACTTGCTATATGAATGCCAGCTGTAAAAAAATAAAATGAAAAAGGTGTAGTTTTAAACATAATAGAAGCTAAACTTCTCCAGAGCATTATGAAAGCAATTACTTGACTGCTATTAGTCATTTCCTGTACTATCCCACAGTTTGTCCACCATGCCTGGAATGCACTTCCCTTGTTGAAATTCCCTTCATTCAAGGCCTAGTTCAAGTGCTACTTCCTTCATGAAGCCTTTCCTGACTCTCCTGTCCCATGTTGCAAGTGACCTCTTCTTAGAATACTCCTTTTTCTAACTCCTTGAGGGCAGAGGTTATATCTATTCTATTTCAAACTCCCTTCAGTGCCTAGCACAAAATTAATACTTATTAAATGTTTGTTGAATTAATTGTGCTTATTTGTAATAATTCAATTAAGAATTTATTAAGCACATATCAAGTACTTACTATCTGCCAAGGACTTCTCTAGACACTGAAAACAAAAAGTCCTTACCTTCCAAGGAGCTTTCATTTTGTCAGGGGAGTTAAGTACCTATATAGGTATATACAAAGTAGACAAGTAGTATATACAGCGACCTAGGGAGGGGTGGGCACTCCGTGGCATGAGAGGATCAGGAGAGGCCATGCAGAAGGTGGCTCTGGACCTCAGTCTTAAAGGAGACTAAGGATTCTAAAGTGGAAGTGAGGGTGGAGTACATTTCAGCCACTGAGATATGTATCATGCCCTGACTCCAGTTAGATTTTAAGTTTCTTGAAAGCAGGAACTGTGTATTATTTCATCTTTGTGTCCCCAGTTCCTGTGCTGTGTGCACAGAGTAGATATGTTTATAAATGTTAGAATTAATTTTTAAGGTATTTAAACAGTTGAACATGATATCCCAAGTAAAACGTTTTCACCTAAGAGATACTCAGCATGTGAAATAGTTTTAAAAGAGAATTACCCCTTGGGAATGTAACTGTGACTCAACAAATATGTATTGAATATTTAATTTTTATAAGATATTAGATTAGATACTAGAGTCCAGAAGATATAGATGTAGCCCCTGCCTTCAGAGAGCTTACAATCTTAGTATTATCGGGGTTAGTTAACTTCTGAAGTGGATCTGTGTTCCTGTGGATTCTAGAATTCCCTGCATTGACATAGCTCATAGCCTATGTGTCTGTCCATTCAAGGTAGCTGTTCAACACAACAAGCTAAAAGCCATCCTCCCTTTATCCTGACATCAGGCCAGGGGAGCACTGTCTGTCTTCCTGTCATCCCTCACTTACTAAATGTGACCAGCCCATTTCCTCTTCTAACCCCACATTTCTTTGATGAAATGTTATACTTCTGTTCTTTGAAGTCCCTAACTGGTTGTATATGTTGCAGCCTGCTCACACCCACTGAGTACCTTTCTGTTGATCTCTCTCTGATATTGATCTTAAATTAGTTTTATTACAGCCTGTCTTGCTGCCATACTGCATCAACATTACTTAGATTGCTGTCATCTTCATTTACTAAACTCAAAGATAACTTCATGTTAGGGAGATCTATGAAACTAACAATTTATGTTCACCTTCAAATGTAAAACTTCATGTTACCAAAGTATAACTTAATGTGTACTTTTAGCAGTATTGACCAAGGAAGAAAAAGTATGAAACCTGTTCTTTAATTCTGATCTTATCCTTGAAATAAGACTAACCAGACGTATTAATTGAAACACTTTTACAATGAGGACCCTTATGGAGGTAAGCTTAGCGTGGACTTATAAGGGATTGTCCTTGGTTGTTCATCCTAGGAAGCTTTATTGACCTATACCTTCAGGCTACATTAGAGTGAGAATCTTCTATATTCCCTTGAAATACATGATTTGCACACTGCTAGTGATACATATTCTCAGTGTGAAGATACTTTAGTAAAACAGTACCTTGTACTTTGGTTTGGATCTGTGATTTTATCAGACTACAGAGCTCTGGAATGTGAAACAGTAGTCTCAAAACTTTTTATCTTTCTTTGCTATCAGAACATGTACCCCAAATTGTGTGCATATTTACTTACTTGTAAATTATATGCATGTACTACTATACTAATAATTGTATAATTATTATAGAATTATTATATTTATTTTATTTTATTATATAATTATAGAAATTTTAAAGAGTGTTAGATAAAAATGAAATATTTGCTCCTGGAGTTGAGTGAGTAGGGGAGAGACAAAGTCAGACTTCTGCTTTAGGAAAAATCACTTTGGCAGTTCTGTGGAAGATAGCTTGAAATGGAGAGAGACCTGAGGCAGGAAAGTCAGGAATCTATTGCTATGGTCTAGGTTAGAAATAATGAGGGCCTGTGTTAAAGTGGAAACGAAGGAGACCAATACTAGAGATGGTAAGAAAGAACAGATTTGGCAGCTTATATGATTATGTGAGAGGTGAGGGAAAGTGAGTAGTCTGATATACCTAAAGTTGAAGTTGTAAACCTAGCTGAGTGGAAGGATAATGGAGTCCTCAGTAACAATGGGAAAGTCGGCAAGAAGAATAAGTTGGAAAGAGGAAGAAGAGATAATGTCATGAGATTGGAGATTCAGATGAATCAGTGTCTACTCATTCTTTGTGACTCTTTGTCCTAAAAGAAAATGTAAAAAGAAGGACTCTTATTTTCAAGGCATCTACCATAGCTATGAGATGAGCTAGGGACAGGGTTCCCAGTTGACACTGCTGCTGTGACTGCCCAGAATATCCCAAGTTAGGACCTGTGTTTTGTGCAGAATAAGGAAGTTGGGAACTTTGGCAACAAAGGAATGTAGAATGAGGAAGTATTAGGGAGATAAAGGTAGCATTGGTTGTTTCGAACAAGCCCCAGGATTTGGCTATGGGGAGGGTAGAATGCAACCCATTTTCCATTGGTTAATCTCATCCTTTGGGGACATATCCTGAGCCTGCAGCAGAGGAAGCAGCTAGGTGACACAGTGGATAAAGTGGAGGAAGACCTGAGTTCAAATAAGACCTCGGACATTTAATAGCTATAACATAGCCTTCAAGTGTCTGAGGTCGAATTTGATCCTAGGCAAGTCATTTAACCTTTCTGCTTCCATGTCCTCAATTTTAAAATGAGGATAATAATAGCATCTGCCTCCCAGGGTTGTTGTGAGGTGATATTTGTAATTGAGATGATATTTGTAATTCAGATGATATTTATAAAGCTCTTAGTAGAGTACCTGGCATATAGTAGGTATTTATTAAATTCTTGTTCCTTTCTCTTTCCCTCTTCTTTTGAAAACACTGACTTGGTCTTAGAGAATTGTTTGGGTCACTAAGAGCTTAAATGGCTGACCTGCTATCCAGTACACACGGTTACCACTTCTTGTAGTTGGTTTCTTCATTCTCAAAGAGGACCAGAGGCATCATGAGTGTGCGTCTTTAACTTGTGAATGAATTGGGTTTGAGTGAGACTTCTCTGCCATCAGGCTGGCCATCTATTCCAGAGTCATTGGAGTCCAGTGGCAAGACAAAGGTCAAGATGACTGACCATGGCCCAGGATGCAGTGAGTGACCTTGGCCTTTCTAAATTAAGGTCTTTCTCAGGTCTCAGTTTGTCTCAGGCCATGCCCATTTAATGACTAAGGGTTAGGTAAGAATTGAGACAAAAGATAGCCCAATTTACCATCCCAAAAGGTATCAGTCTGGGAGGGGAAGACTAAGAGTTTTTGGCCAAAACAGAAAACAATTCAGTTTCCACGGAGTTCATACATAGGAGGGGTTAATAAATGAAAAAGGTTTGCCTACTTCCCCTGATAAAATGTTTAATAAATCATTAGGTGTCCTAGTTTATGGCTGGTTTTGTTCCTGGTAAGGTACATAGAGGTAGAATAGTGTAGTGAAAAGAGTACTCTAATCTTCGTTACATTGACTTTTTTTATACAAAAACTTTTCAGTTTAACATAATCAGAATTATCCGTTTTGCATTTTGTAATCCTCTTTATCTCTTGTTGTGTCGGAATTCTTTGCTTTCCCGTAAATCTGATAGGTAAACTGTTCCTTGCTCTCCCAAATTGCTTATAGTATCAGCCTTTATTCCTAAATCATGAATCCATTTTGACTTTATTTTGGTATACCATGTAAGATATTGATCTATGCCCAGTTTCTGCCCTACCATTTTCCAATTTTCCCAGCAGTTTTTGTGAAATAGTTCTTAGCCCAGAAGCTGGATTCTTTGGGTTTATCAAAGAGTAGATTGCTGTAGTCATTGACTGTGTCTTGTGTACCTAACCTATTCCTCTGATTCACGCCTCTGTTTCTTAGCCAGTACCAAGTAGTTTTGATGACTACTGCTTTATAGAACAATTTAATATCTGGTGTGGCTAGGCCACCTTCCCTAGCATTTCTTTTCATTAATTCCCTAGATATTCTAGACCTCTTGTTCTTCCAGATAAATTTTGCTGTTATTTTATCCAGCTCTGTAAAATAATTTTTTGGTAGTTCGATTGGTATGGCACTGAATAAATAAATTACTTTAGGTAAAATCGTCATTTTTATTATATTAGCTCAGCCTAACCATAAGCAACTGATATTTTTCCATTTATTTAGATCTGACTTTATTTGTGTGAATATTAAATGCAATTTTATTGCATTATGACCTGAAAAGGATGCATTTAATATTTCTGCTTTTCTGCATTTTACTATAAAGTTTTTTCACCCAAACATGTGGTCAATTTTTGTTAAGGAACCACAAATGTATATTCCTTTCTGTTTCCATGTAGTTGTCTTCAGATATGTGATATATTTAGCTTATCTAAGATTCTATTCATCTCCTTTGATTTCTTTCTTTTTTTAAATTAGATTTATATAGTTCTGAGAAGGGAAGGTTGAAGCCCCTATTATTACAGTTTTGCTATCTATTTCCATCTCTGATTCATTTAGCTTTTCCCTTAAAAATTTAGATGCTATAGTATTTGGTGCCTATAGATTTAGTATTGATTTCTTCATTTTGCTCTCCATTTCCATTTTATGGGTGAGTTCATTCCAATTACATTCAAAATTATAATTACTAGTTGTACATTTCCCTTCATCCAATTCTTCCTCACTGTTTATCCTTTTCTCCCTCTCTTTTTACCCTGTCCCTCTTCGGAGGTCTCTGATTTACTTCTGACTGCTGCCTCCCTAATCCACACCCCTTCTAAAAATCCCTCCCTTATCCTCTCCCCTTGTCCTACTAGTCTTTAACCTTTTCGGCCCTCTAAGAGCCCCTTCTTTATACTCTCTCCTTGCCCTCTTGTTTCTTAATCTGCCCATCCTTCTGAGAGTCCTTCCTTTATTCTATCCCCTTGCCCTCCTATCTCTCTGTAAATTAAGAAGACTTTTATGCCCTTCTAGGTATATGTGTTATTCCTTCTTTAACTCATTTCTGATGAGAATAAGATTCTAGCACTGCCTGCCCTCCACTCCCTCCTGCCCACCCCTGTAACAGTTCTTCCATTCATGCTTCATTTGTATGAGATAATTGCTCCATTTTACCACTCCCTACCCAGTTTTATTTTTTAGGATCATCTTGTCATACTCAACTCAACCCCAGGCCCTTCTATGTATGCCCTTTAAAACTACCCTAGTGATGATGAGATTCTTAAGAGTTACAGATAACATTTTCCCACATAAGAAGTAAAAAGTTTAATTTTATTAAATCCCTTATAATTGATCTTTCATGTTTACTTAATGTTTTTCTTGATTCTTGTAGTTCAGATTTTCTGTTCAGTTCTGGTCTTTTCTTCACACATGCCTAAAAGTCCTTTGATTGATCAAATATCTATTTTTTTTTTGCCCCATTCAGGATTACACTCAGCTTTCCTGGATAAGTTATTCTTTGTTCCAAACCCAACTCCTTTGCTCTTAGGAATATCATGTTCCATGCCTTTTGGCCTTTTAATGTAGAACCTGCTAAATCTTGTGTTATCCTGACTATAGCTCCACAGTATTTAAATTGTTCCCTTCTAGTTGCTTTAGTATTTTCTTTTTTACCTGGAAGCTTCCAAACTTAGTTGTAATATTCCTTTGAGTTTTCATCTTGGGATCTCTTTCAGGTGATGATCAGTGTGTGTTATTTTTAAAAAATTTCTATTTTACCCTCTAGTTTTAAAACTTGAGGGCAATTTTCCTTAATAATTTCTTGAAGTGTAGTGTCTAGACTTTTTGTCTGTCTGTCATAACTTTCAGGTAGTCCAGTAATTCTTATATTGTTTCCCCTCCATCTGTTTTTCGAGTCAGTTGTTTGTTCTGATGAGATATTTCATATTGTCTAATGAGATATTTCACATTCTCTTCTATTTTTTCATTCTTTTGACTTTGTTTAATTACTTGTTGGTGTTTCATGAACTCGTAATTTCGTCTTGCCGAGTTCTAATTTTTAAGGAATTATTTTCTTCCATAAGTTTTTGGATCTCTTTTTCCAGTTGGTTGACCTTTCTTTTCATAATTTTCTTGATTTTCTTGCATTACCCTTATTTTTCCACAACGTCTCTGATTTTTAAAATCCTTTTTCAGCTCTTCCAAGAACTCTTTTTGGGCTTGTCACCATATTGTGTTTTACTTTGAAGTAGAAGTGTCAGTTTTGACTTCACTATCTTTGGAGTTTGAACCCAGAACTTCTCTCTCACCATCGTAGCTATCTCTGGTGGGGTTCTTTTTCTTTTGCTTCCTTATATTTTTTTTTCGTGGCTTATTTTTTGGCTGTTAACTTTGTGTTAGAGTCAGACTCTTGTCCCACGATGTGGGGGAATGTCTCAAGCTTCAGGGTTTTTTGTGCTGCTGTTTTATGAGTTCTCTCTGGGGACCTAGCCTCAGGCACTCCTCTACACCCCTCAGCTGAGACCCGGGCCCCCAGCAATTCTGCCGCTGCAAAAGCAGAAGCCCTTATCCCCTGCAGTCACTCCAGTGGCTTCAAGCGTCACGTCACCCCTCTACCCTGGAACCAAAACCAGTGACCCAGCTCTCTGCAAGTGATCACAGCCAGCAGGGTTCCCACCCCTCTGCAAGATAATTTTATCTCCATTTTGTTTTAAAATTTTTTTATTTTTTTAATCTTTTTTTTCTCCTTCTCTGCAGTCCCTCCCCCACCCATTGAAAATGCAAGCAATATGATATCAATTATACAGGAAATATGCAAAACATTTCCGTTTCCTTTTTTTTTAAAAGGCAAGAAAAATAAAGTATAAAAAATTATACATCAGTGTTCTCTCTGGAGAAGAGTAGTGTTTTTAATCATGAGTCATTTGGAATTGTCTTGGATCATTGCCTTGATCAGAGTAGTTGAGTCTTTCACAGTGATCATTGTACAATATTGCTGTTACTGTGTACAGTGATCTCCTTGGTTCTGCTAGCTTCACCCCACATCAGTTCATATAAATCTTCCCAGGTTTTTCTGAAACTGCCCCCCTCTTCATTACTTATAGCACAATAATATTCCATCAGAATCATATACCACAACTTGTTTAGCCATTCCCAGATTGATGGGTATCCCTTCAATTTCCATTTCTTTGCCACTACAAAAAGAGCTGCTCTAAGTGTTTTTGTACATATAGATCCTTTTCCTTTTCCTTTGATCCTTTTGGGGTACAGACCTAGTAGTGGTATTGCTAGGTCAAAGGGTATGCACAGTATTAAAGTCCTTCTGACATGGTTCCAAATTGTTCTCCAGAATGCTTGGATCATTTACAATTCTACCAACAGTGCATTAGTAGTGTCCCTGTTTTTCCACATCTCCCCCCCAGCATTTGTCATTTTCTTTTTCTGTCATGTTAGCCAATCTGATACATGTAAGGTAATACCTGAGTTGTTTTAATTGGAATTTCTCTAATCAGTAGTGACTTAAGGCATTTTTTCATATGACTATAAATAGCTTTGCTTTCTTCTGAAAACTGCCTGTTCATATCCTCTGACCATATATCAATTAGGAAATGGCTCTTATTTTTCTAAATTTCTCATTTCCTTACTGTAAAATCCCCCCCCTCCAGTTTCCTGCTTTCCTTCTAATTTGACTGAATTTGGTTTCGTTTGTACAAAATACCTTTAATTTCATGCAATCAAAATTAATCCATTTTATTTCCCATCATCTTCTCTATCTCTTGTTTGTTCATAAACTTTTCCCTTATCCATAGATCTGACAGGTATAATTTTCCATGCTCCCCTAATTTACTTATTATAATACTCATTTTGAAAATTTTTGTTTTATGGATCCTCAAATTTTTATTTTGAAACAACTTAAGATTTTATAGGTATCTTAATCATGACAGGTTTTAAGAGTTCAGGCAGATTAGCTTCCTTAGAATAAGATGCTTGTCTTTGTAGCCAGATTTGTGTAACCAGAATTGTCTTTGTTTTCTTTGAGTGACTCAGTTTATCTCAGTGAGCTTTACTAGGTGCTAAGCCCCAGGCCCAAACCCCATTAGGTGTTAATGTAATCCATGTGGATGTGAATATCCCAGGGTCCTAAGGGGAGGGGCCAACTCAAGAACCAATTACCAGAGCCTGAGCTCTGGTGATTCAGATGATGTCTGATGATGTCTAAAGCCCTATAAGAAGGGAGAACAGAGCTATAGGTGCGGGGCTCTGGAGATGGTGTTGATGAGGAGACTCTGGGCAGCTGTAGCTAAGGAGCCCTCCAGCTTGTAAACCTGGATGTTGAAACTTTGTTGAACTCTGGTAACTATCTGTTGGGACTTGAATCAGACAAAGTCTATTGATGTCTGTAATTTGCATTTTGTTTTGAAGTTCGGGGTGCTGGTTTTTTTCCCCTGAACTAACTGAATGATATTTGAATTAAAAGTAAGCTTGTCAACCCCTTCACCTTGCTTTCCTTAATTAAGCAGATCGAAAGAACCTGTGCTGTTGGCAGCTTTCTGGGTGTTGGCTGTAGGTGAATCTTATACCCCCACAGAAGCTGCCAGCCAGATTGTTGACACAATTTGGTAAAATTCCTAGGAGAGAATTGAACATTCATCAATTTGAAATTATAATTTCCCACTGTGAGATGTTATAATAATAATGCTGTCTTCTCAGTTGGTTCACAGTCTTAAAGTGTAGATGAAATTGCTAATAATTTTTAAGTCTAGTTTTTTTTGATATCTTTTGTTTTCACATTATTTCCAGTTTTTCTTCCAAATATGTCTTTACCCACCTGCTGTTACATCCTTGTGACAAAGATTATAAAAGAAAGAAAAATATGTTCTAATTTCAAACCTAAATGAAACTTAAATTAGACCCCAAAACTGTTTTTGGTCTTTAGAATTTGACCTTTTAGAGTCATTTTGAAAAAGAAAATTAATTTAAAAGAAAACTTTGTTCTTCGGCTAATTCAGAACATGGTAAGATAGCTTTCCCCTCCTGGTTTGTAGTTGAGCTTTGAGAAAATGGGCTATGTGAAATAAGCATAGAACTCTTATTTATTTAGCATTTAAAAAAAAAGCTTTTGGAAATATCATGCAAAATTTTCTGTTTGAAAAGGTGGAAAACATGTTGCTTTGAGAAGCAATTTATTGACACCTTTCAAATGTCTCCTTTGTTTAAATGGTTCCTACTGCTCAGACTGTGGTTGGTTTGTGCTTAGCTTGGCTCTTCTCCTGAACAAATCATTAATGTTGTTCTAAGTCCCCATTCCCCAACACCCCCCCATAAAAAATAAGCCTGACCTTTAAGTTTATGCTTTTTCATATAATAGAACTTGGAAAATTATTTACTGCAGTCTCAGAAAAAAAGCCATTTTTATTGTATTTTAGTTGTATATCACATTTCAGAATTTTATTTCTTTGAAACATTAGTCAGTATGATGTAATAGAGAGAACAGGACTTGAAGTCAGAAGACCAGGGCTTGAATCCAGGTTCTGCTACTTACTAGGTCACTCTGGGCAAGGCTCTTCTCTCTGGGCCTCAGTTTGGTCATCTATAAATGAAAGGAATTGGACTAAATGACTTCTTAGGTGTGCTGAATCACCCTCCCAGCACCATGAGTATGATTTTGCTTTGGCCTTGAATGTATGCAACTTTTCTTTGGTAGGTCGATCATTGTAAATTTCTCTGGCAGCATGACTCACTAGAGAAGAGTTATATCTTCTCTGTAAGTCAGGAGTCTCTCTGGAGATTTTACATTAAAAACTTTATGTATTTCAGTATTATTGACATGTAAGGCAGTGATTCAAAAACGCCAAGTGACTTCCTGATAAACTTTTTTTTAGATAGCATTGAAATTTACCCAAATTACTGCTTAAGTGGAATAGTTTTTCTTTACTAAATACTCAGAATAATATGTAAAAAATAACATGTTCTCCATTTAGTGCTTAATCAGTGCTTTTTTCATTCATTCATGAAGCTTCAGTGGAAACAACATTGAACTTACAGTTTCAAGATAGAGATCAGCAAAACATTTGAAGGCATTTTGAGTTTGCCAAGTGGCACATTGCTGTAAGAAATTCAAGTTCAAAGTTAATAGCTAGTAAGTGTCTAAGGCCAGATTTGAACTCAGGAAGATGAGTCTTCCTGACTCCAGGCCTGGCACTTTATCCACTATGGCATCTTGCTGCCCTAATAAAATTATACTATGTCTAAATGATAATTTAGATAATTAATACTTCACTGAAGTCATAAATATCGCCTATAAATTACATTTTCTGTGTTTGGAGATCTATTAAGGATCCTTGATTTAAAAAAAGAACATATACGAAAGACAAGGTTCTTAGAAGGAAAGGTTTTTTAATCCACTTCTCAAATCCTGTTAAATTAATTGTCAACAGGAGATTAGAAAAATAAGCATGAGATGATGGCTGTTAAGAATGTTACCTGTCTTCTGTCCTCTTCTAGAACAAATTCAATTTTTTTGGTAGTATATAATAATTCATCCTGTGGTTTGAAACACTGGTCTTCTCTGCCTTCAGTCTTTTAGCAGTTCCATTACTAGACAAAACACAAGAGCGTTATGATAGTTATGACACTGTCCCTTGCTTACAGAATACTGTTTAAGAGCATCCTTGCTCTATGTTTCCTACTCTCCCACTTCTTCCCGGTAGGCAGGAAGCATAAGCCAGTTCAATGAGATCTGGGCTGAGAATGATATATGACTCAGCTTTTGGCAGTTAAATGGCTACTTTGAGTAGTTTTTTTCCCTTTTACTTTTATGTGAGTTTTGGAAGGAGGAGGATAGAGAATGGTAAATATTTAGCCTCTTCTTCCTTGACATTCATTTGAACAGTATAGGAGGTAATTAGCTCCAAAGTCTTGCTCAGCTGAAATTATCCATCTTTTAAGTATCATGCTATCATATGTTCAGGTTTTTAAAAATAATTAAATGATATAAGGGATGGGATTCTTGGCCCAGTTATGATTTTTATTTAGTATTAAAGAACTAATTTCATTTATCCTAAATTTAAAATGTGTGCTGTATTTTGTACACAGTTATGCTCTCAACCCTGCCATTCATTTACTCAATTGTTAATCCGATGCTGTAGATTTAAAAAGAGAGAGGGACTTTGATGCTGATCCATCCATGTTTACTCTCATTCAAATTCCTTTCATTAATTCATTTAGTCCTTCATTAAACATTTATCACCTTGTGAGTCTGTGAATTTATTATACTAGATATGCCTTTGCAAGCAGGGTTGTGGACAAATAAAGCCCCTTGTAGTGTAAAGAGAAACAGGACATCTGGGTGAATCTAGCTTAGCCACTTGCATTACATGGTCACAGTGTGACCACAGACATACACCATTTAATTTACTTCTGAGCCTTAGTTGTATGATCTGCAAAGTTGGCTGTGATAATACTGTAATAGACGTAACTTGACTCAGTTTGATCCACTGTTCATTTGGGCTGCTGGGTGGAACAAAGTAAGATACTCATGAGTCATTTAACCCGAATAGACAGTAATCCTTTCAGACTTGTACTGTCTCCCTCATAGAGTTGTTGTAGACCAGCACCCTCATATTAATGAGGCACTCACAAGGTTCTGAACAGTAAGAATGCACAAGGTGCTTAACTTCTCTGCAGGCATTCCCCTCATCTCCATCTGGAAACTGCATCTTGTCAGTAAGTCACCAAGGTATGGCAGTTCACTTGGTCTCAGGCACTCGCCAAGTCTGAGACGTCCAGACTTCATATGACTAGGACCTTTGATGCCCTCAAACCAGGAAGCTGCATCAGGGAAGCCAGGACTGGTAAGGTAGCATAGGGAGAAGTCAGGGAAGCTGCATCTGGAAACCTCGTCCGGAAACCACTGGTCTTATCACAGTTGTGAAACAAAATGCTTTGTTAACTTTAAAATCACTATAAAATGAATTGTTCGTGGTCCACGTTAGAAGAAATAGAATGAGAAGAGCAGAATCAAGCAGGGTAGTCTGGTGGACAGAGCACAGGAGGGGCTTATGAAATCTGGGCTCTGGCTCGGTTATTAACACACCAAGTGACCGTAGGTAAATTACTTAATACTGTGGGGATCAATTTCCTCATTTCTGTTTTTATTGGACATTTTTTATTATAAAATTTTAAAGTTTTTATACAAATATTCTGATTTAGCAAAAATCAGAAGGAGAACAGTAACTGGAAAAATGTCTAGAACACTTTTCTCTAATAAAAGTCTCTTTTCCAAGAAGTGAATTCAAATTCATAAGACTCTGAGCCATTCCCCAGATGGTCAAAGGATATGAAAAGGCAATTTTCTTTTTTTTTTTCTATTTTTAGCTTTTATTTGTCATTTTGTTTTCCCTCAGTTACATGTAAAGACAATTTTTAACATTCCTCTTTAAAACTTTGAGTTCCAAATTCTTCCCTCCCCACCCCCCCCATGGAGAAGGCAAGCAATTTGATATAGGTTATACATGTGTAGTCATGCAAAACATATCCATAATAGTCATGTTAAATTTCCTCATTTATTGGTGGGGGGTGGGGAGGAGTGCAACAATCAACAAACACTTGTTAAGTGCTTGCTATATGCTAGGCACTGTGCTAAGTACTGAAGAGACAAAAAAAAAAAAGGCCAAAATGGTCCCTGCCAGGGGGTTTATATTCTAATGGGAGAACAAAAACATAAAAGGAAGCAGAAAATCAAGAAAATTGGGAAAGTACTTACTTGGGGTCTGGTGGCAAGTCCAGAGAGTCAGAAGCAAAGCAATAAAGGGAATGAAGGATGACCATACTGGACCCTTCCCCAAAATGGAAGCCCTAGGAGGAACTCACCAAGAGGAAAAAAGGGGCCTGTGGGGTTGGGGGGACAGTTTATCTGTAAGGTCCTTTCTAGTTCAGCCTGACTAACTTTGACTGACTAACTGGCCCTCTTTGGGATTGAACCTGTACACTTTGATACATTGATGGGATGGATGTCTTTAATGCGTCATTTCCTAGATTTCTTTATTTCTTTTTTAAAATTATTTTTGACTGTGGAGTGGAGGTAGAGATACAGTAATTAACAGAGAAAGGAGCAAAGTTATAGGTGTGTACGTGGGAGGGAATGAAGTTTGTGGTAACTGGCAATGAAGAATTTAGCAGGAGGTAGAGGCAGGGATTCAGAGTTGGGCTTCTTCCTTTATCAGGCAAATTTCTAAGTTAAACACAAGCTATAATTTATTGGGAAATAATGGTATAACCAAATAAGCTGACCATTTTGGTGAGTAATTATAATCCTATGGCTTCCTGTTACCTCCAGAATCAAAAATAAAATCTGTTTCTCCCTCAGAACCCTTCATAGCACCTCACCCTGCCTTCCCAGTACTTAACATCCTCTACCCCCAGTACACTCTGCTATCCAGTGACACTGGCCTCCTTGGTGTTCTTTGAACAAAACACTCCAACTCCTAACATGAGGCATGTTCACGGGCTCCTCCTGATTCCTCCTGGTGGCCTTCAGTCTCAGCTAAAATCCCACCTCCTGCATGAAATCATTCTCAGTCCTTCTTAACTCCTTCTCAATCCCTTTGTTCATTATTTTTAATTTATCCTTATAGCTTGTTCATACATAATTATTAATGTGTTGTCTATCCCATTAGATTGTGAACTCCTTGAAAGCAGGGACTATCATTGTATCCTCAGTACATGTGCCTGGCAGATAATATATGCTTAGTAAATATTTATTGAATGATGTATTAAAAATGTTTTGGGATTTCGTTCCACAGATTCAAAACCTTGCTGAATAAAATATTAAACATAAAATATATGATTTTATTAATAATTATTATTTTTATTAATCTTAACCAGTGACTCATACTAATACACCAAAGTAGCTTGTTATTTAATGCTGGTTTATTATTCTCAAAGCAAAGGAGTGATGATGGTCAAGTAAAAAAAATCAGGCAAAAATAAATTATCATATACTGCACTCCTTGGGGTTGTTAGGCTATCTTTAGATTACATTCGTTGTCTAAATTCTTAATTAAATATTTTGGACAACAGTTGTCCTAGACATCAAAGTGAGCTCTAGCAGGTATGTAGTCAATGTAGCTGTTTTAAATTTTCTTCTCTGGTGTCTTTGATGATAATTGGGAACAAGCATCCTTTGCCTTCTCAAAGGCTATCCACCAGTCCAATAATCCTCTTTATATAAATTTACAGGGTAGGCGTTTGTCTCCAGAAACTGGATTGTGCTTCCCAAGGTCCTTTCTGATGACTACTGATAAAGTGGGCTTTAGATTTTTTGAGTTGGTTCTAAACAAATAGATTAAAGAAAAGTCTTTGGGCAAACAAAACAGAAAGTGTAAAGGCTCTTCCTTCCTTCCTCTTTCCAACATTGAGACACAAGTTCTATAGCAGAGCATCAGGGATTTGTGAAAGCTATGCTACTAAAAAAGGCTGTACTTCATGAGAGACAAGAAACTTAAATTCCATTGTTTTGGGACCAAGACAGCAAGCAGCCTGAAAAACAGACTTGTATTGTAAGGCCTCCAGACCAGACAGACCTTGCCAGAGGAAAAAAGAAAACTTTGTTTAGAAAGAATTTTTGTATCATCAGATAAAAAAAAAGTAGGGGAACTTTCAGGCAAAAGAACTCTAAAACACAAGTTGACAAGCTGCTTTAAGAAGGTGTGGTGGCAAGTCTATCACAAGTTTTACAAATCCTTCCAAGTTTTGTTGATTTTTATAATACTGAAGCATGCATGTTTAGTGACTTTTAAAGGCCATTTTGCAGAAATCAGCCTCAAGAAGTATAGAACTTATTGTTGTCCCTTGAGGAAAATTTGAAAGAGTGGCAGCTAAACTTAGCTCTGGACAAGAGTGTCTCTATAAAGAGAAGAAGATGTGTTGGGAGGTTGGGAGAAGACTTAAAGAGGAGCAACAGTCATAAGGAACTTTTTCTTGTGACACACTAGGTAGTTGAAAATACTGTATGGTATACTGTTCTAGTATGCCTGCTATTGGAAATGCCTTCCCTGGCAATGATATTCAGACTAGCAAGGGCCTTGATGTGACCATCTATATTTACATTGACATTGGACTCTCTCATTATTCATCATGATGAGTTCAGTGTCTTCCACTCTTGAGAAACATGCTGTATGTTTGCAATATGCAATATATTTTACTTAGTGGTGAGCACAGTAACAGTTTTGTCTTAATACTTGCATTTGGTCTCAAATTGATGGTAAGCTCTTTCAGGTAAATTGCATACTGTTGAGATTTATGTTCTGAGTTGAGAGAGTTACATGTTAGTAACAGTAGTTTGTATAATACAGATTTGTAGGTCAAAGATAAGATAAAAATATATATGAAATTTTAAGTGCGATTGAGTAGCAATAGTAATTTAAAAGTAACAAGAAAAATTTAAGAGGGGTCTTGAGTACATGTTTGATGTATTTTTGGTGAACTGACTTTTCTTTCCCTTAATCTTTGTTGAACAAGATGGTGGTGTGGGGATAGGCAATACTCAGAAATGAAGGCCAAATTTTTAAAAATAATTAAGATAATATTTTTCTAAAATATATAAATGAAAATTTTAATCATCAATATATTAGAGATATTATTATCGCCATCTTACAGGTGAGGAACAGACTGACAAAGATTAAGTGGCTAGTGCAACGAAGTGTCCGAGGGAGGATTTGAACTCAGGTCTTCCTAATTCCAAGTTTAACACTTTTCTAGTAAACTACCTTAGCTGATTCTAATATATAGAATGGAGATGAGGACTAGACCTGTGATTTCACTGTTACAGGGAACTTCTAGAGTAAGAAACTCCCTCTACGAAATGCAAATCAAAACAACTCTTAGATACCACATCTCTCCTGTCAGATTGGCTAAAATAACAAAACAGGACAATAATAAATGCTGGAGAGTATGTGGGAAAATTGGAACATTGTTACATTGCTGGTGGAGTTGTGAACTGATCCAGCCATTCTGGAGAGCAATTTGGAACTATGCCCAAAGGGCTATAAAAATGTTCATACCCTTTGACCCAGCAATACCACTTCTAGGGTTGTATCCCAAAGAGATCACACAAGTGGGAAAAGGACCCAAATGTACAAAAATATTTATAGCGGCTCTTTTTGTGATAGCTAAGAATTGGAAATCAAGGGGATGCCCATCAATTGCGGAATGGCTGAACAAGCTGTGTTATATGAAGGTAATGGAATACTATTGTGCAATAAGAAATGGGGATGATACGGACTTCATAACAACCTGGAAAAACCTACATGACATAATGCTGAGTGAGCGGGGCAGAATGAGGAGAACATTATACACACCCACAGATACATGGATTCTGTGATGACTAACCCTGACAGACTTTGCTCTTCTCAGCAATACAAGGTGCAAAGACAACTCCAAAGGACTCACGATGGAGAATGCTATCTACATCTAGAGAAAGAACTGTGGAGTCTGAATGCAGATTGAGGCACATGTCATGCTTGCCTTACCCCCCGCTTTTTTTTCTCTCTCTCTCTCTTTTTTTTTTTTTTTGGTTCTGTTTCTTCTTTCTCGTGATTCATTCCATTGGTCATAATTCTTCTCCACAATTTGATTAGTGTGTAAATTAATTCAACGCGAAGTTATACGTGGAAGTTATATGGGATTCCATGCCATCTTGGGGACGGAGGGAAGAAAATCTGGAACTCAAAATTATGTAGAACCGAGTCATGTAAACTAAAAATAAAAATAAATTTAAAAAAAAGAAACTCCCTCTACTAAGCAAGTCTGCAGCTCCTCTGCAGTATATAGTAATAATGAGTTACGTAAGTCACTGAGACTTTAAATGACTTACCCAAGGTCACAGAGCCATATGTATCAAAAGCAGGACTGAACTCTGGTCTTCCTGGCCCCAATGCCAACTCTATCTACTGTACAGCACAGCTCGCAAAATATCCTGTTTCCCTGTAACTGACCTTTTTTACACATTGAAATGTTGAAGGATTCAGAAATCATTATTAAATCCGAATCTTGATGTTGTTCTCCATGCATAGCTCCTTAGATGAAGAAATAGATTTAGAGGCCCATAACAAAAAAGGATTTTCAAAACTTCTACATTTTCCTTCTTAGCTATATTGTTATGTATGATGGTCATTTTAAATGCAACTGCATTTATTTGTCTCTATTATTCTCCATTTGTCACTAGCAAGGCATTTTGATAAAAAGACTTTTTATCAAGAACATGGTATTTTGAGGTACTGTGTTCTAATCTTTATTTGAAAATGCTTTTTTTGGTTTTGCGGGGATGTAATTTTTTTCTTTATTTTTGTTGGTAATTAAATGACAGTGCTCAGTAATTTGCCATTGGCACAGAAGGGATTTTGGAAACGTTCCGTGTTACAGAAGTGCATGCCATCAGTGACTTTAGGTCATGCCAGAAAAGAGATTGGGTAGGTATATTTTGTAGTGAAATATTCATGTTTTTCAGAGATGTCATTCTGTGGAATGATGCCCTCTAGGGTTTTTAGGAATCTGTTAATACTCTAGAAACTGGCTAGATTTCTTTCTCAAAGACCAAGCCTTAAACCCAATTCACTCTGGATCTCATGGACTGGACAACAAACAATAGATCCCTGACCAAGCAGCACATAATGGTTATTTTTTTTTGGGTCCTCCTGGCTCAGGGTGAATGTAAAATAGCATGATTTATCAAACTGACTACCAAATCTTGATATCCTGAGATCTAGCTGACCTAAAATGAAAAATTTTCTTCAGTTGTTTAAAATCAACATAGCCTTTACTTGGACTTCTTCATTTGTATTTCCTGCTTGTTCTTATCTTCCAGCTTAGTGAACTTACACTTTGGCAAATTTCCCCAAGTTCCTTCTGCTCTTCTACCACTATGCGTTTTCTAACTAGTTGTAAACATTCAATAGTGTTTGAATATGGAGTTCCTGTTGTCTCCATGTGTTTTGTGTGCCATTTATTGGCTTTAACACATTTAAATAAGAAATCAGATCTGTCTGTTGGAATGTCTCTTGCAACTTGTTCTCTTGAAATTCCATGCCATTGTATCAGAACTGGTGAGAGTAGGAATTGTGCTAGACCTAGAGTCAGCAAAGACCCGGGTTCACATCCTATCTCCGACATTTAATTAAGCTGTTTGATCACCACCACAGCTGAGTCATCTTTCCTCACTGAGCTTCACCTTCCACCTCTGTAAAATGGGAATGATAGTAAGAGTCTTTGTAGTACTGATCTCAGAGTGCTGTAAAAATCAAATGAGATCATTTCTAGAAAAATGTTTTCAAACCTCAGAGTTCTACGTGAACGTTTTGTTATAAAATTTCTTCAGAGAAAGTAGGATCTCTCACACTTGATAGAATTAACTGTATATAATTCCAGCAAGGTCTTCCTATTCTGCTTCATTGGGACATGAAAGAGATTTGGGGTTCTCAGAAGCTGTGCCAACAGATCTATATATGAATTTTGTATATGCTTCTGTATGTACATGTCTCCCCTGATAGATTGTAAGCTCCTTAAGGGTAGAAACTGTACTTTTTTGTCTCCTAGCACCTACCACAGTGCCTGGCATTCAGCAAGTGCTTAATTAATTCTTATTGGCGGACTAAAAGACTTCAGGGTGTGTACCTGTTGATGGACAATGTATCTGTTTTCTGAGAACCTGAGAGGCTCATTACCAGAAGATAGGTCACAAAGTATTGGATACTTTAGCAACAGCAGCTCAAGGAAATGTTTGCCAAGGCATCAATTGGCATTAGTATGGGGAATTACTACACTGATGAAATCATAGACTCTTTGAAGTATTGAAGAAATTTTTTAAAACATAATTTGAAACTCAGAGAGAGGGTTCTTCCCATTGTGGAGTTCTGGCCTCATTTTGTGTCTGCTGTTTGCATTTCTAGATTCTAGATGTCAGATGACTCACAATGCTGCCAGACAATGGGAACATCATCTCCTATTCCTTTACTTAGTCCCAGTTGGCACAGTCATGACTCAGAGGCTATGTTTTGCTGTGGAAGAAGAGTTTTGCACAACTAAAAGTGACTCACCCAGAACTGGTGATAACTTTAGTTTTGTCTAGTGACAACACATTTCAAAAATAGAAGGGTCAGATAGCTTAATTTACAAAAATGATATTTTTTCCAATAGTCTGGTTATTTTAACTGGGGCCCTTCTTTTTTAAGTTGAGTACTTTAAAATCATTGATAGCTATGATTCCCCCTGAAGTTGGTAGAAAGTTTAATTACCTTCTAGGAGCCTGTGAGCCAGAGAAGATACATAGGACAAATGCAGAATCAGTAAATGTTTTGGTTTTTAATTTAATTTTTTATTTTTAAAATGGAAAAGATGTGGGCATGTTTATAGGCATGAAGGAATGAGCCAGGAAAATGATAAAAGGGCTAAGTTTCTGGTGGAAATGGGAATATGGGGTAAAGGGCACAAGTGGAGGAGTTCATTTTGGCAAAGAGGAAGATAACATATTCTTCAGAGACTAGACCAAAGGAAGAGGAGAGGAAATAAAAATTTAGAGGAGTTTTTTAGTTGTGAAAAAGGAAAGATGATAATCTCATTATAGATTTAATCTCTGCTGTAATTGAAAGACACTATTACTGAGTTTTAACAGCACAATCTGGTTTTTGAAAGTTACCAGTTCATGAAAAGTCAAGACTTTAGCAATATACTAAGAAGCTCCTTTTTGGTTGACTCTATAATTTCAGCAGTGTATAGTCTCCCTACACCCATGTAAATCCCAACCCCACCAGGAGTTTTAATTCATCTTGTGCAGTTCTTGTCAGTGGGTCAGTCAGTAAACATTTATCAAGCACCTACTTTGTGTCAGGCACTGTGCTTAGCACTGGGGTTACAAAGAACAACAAAAGACAGTCCCTGACCTCAAGGAACTTGCTGTCCAATGAGGGAAGACAGCTCATAAAAAGATGAAAGATAGAAGTTTGCCTGAAGGCATTCAAGCACACAATAAAGTCCAAAGGAATACAGATGAGTGGGAAATAGTCATGTCACCATAATTAGTAAATAAAATGCTGGACTTGGAGCCAGGATGACTTGGTTTCAAATACTGCATCATATACTTACTATGTGAAGCTAGGCAAGTAACTTAACCTCTGGGCCTCAATTGCCCCATCTGTAAAATGGGAATTACAATAGCTCATCTCTCTAGGATTGTTGGGATAATTCCATGAGAAAATTTAGGAAAGTACTTCCCAAACCTTAAAGTACTGTATAAGGGTCAGTTATTATCAGTATTAATCTACCCAGTGAACTTTTAGTTCTTTTAGTATTTGGAAGTATAGATGTACCACTACTACCTGTCTTTTTTTTCCTCAGTATGTGACCCACCTACATCCTTTTACATATTCTTGATGATGCCATTTATGCCTCCTCTGGAGCATTCTTTCATTGATAAGATGCCAGAAACTACTTATCTGGAGTGGTTTAAATAGAATAATTTTTAAGAACACACTCTGAGAAAATTTTCTTTTCATAATAATTTATACATATATGCGCATTTAGCTTTCTTTTCAAAGTGCTTTCATATTCATTATTTTGTTTTCACAACATAGGAACTTAACCAGTAAAATCTGAACTCTAAACTAGTATTTCTGGGAGCCTTTTATTAATTTTTAAAACAGTTCATCAGCAAACATGTATTGAGCATTTTTATGTGTCAGGCATTATACTCAGCACTGAATATGCAGAGACAAAGATGAAACACCCATTGACCTCCAGGAGCTTACATTCTATGGGAGAGACTACATATGCTAATACATACCAAATAAATACAAGATGGGGCCTGGGAGGGTGGGGATGAGAGAAGAGAATGCCTAGGCTCTAGATCAGAAAAGTCTTCATCTAGGTATCACTTGTTAGAATTCTGAAGAAATAAAAGAGATTATCAATGGCAGAGTTGAGGTAGCGTGCCAGGCATGGAGGACACCTAGTGCAAAGATGTGGAGATTAGAGCCAGGTCACCATGCGTAAAGAACAGCAGGAAAGCAGGATGCTTGCACCATGGAATGTAGGTGTGGGGGATGGTTCATCATAAGATTGGAAAAGTTAATTGGAACCAGGTTAGGAAGGGTGATAGAGATCATTGGTATTTATTGGGGAGTGACAAAGTCAGACTTGCACTTTAAGAAAATCACTTTGGCAGCTGTGTGGAGGATCATTTGGAGAGAGGAGAGACTTAAGTAGGGCAACCTATTAGGAGGATATTGCAACAATTCAGGTGAGTGGTGATGAAGGCCTGAACTAAGATGATAAAGATGATAGTGGTGTTGAGTAAAGAGAAAGAGAACAGTGCAAAATATCATGGAGGTAAAACAATATCTGACTACTTATTGGATATGTAGGATGAAGGAGAGTGAGGAATTATGGATAATGTCAATTTTGTGAAAATGAATGCTGGGAAGGATGACAGTATCTGCAATCAAGAAAAATGGGCAACTGAGGAAAGGAAGTGATTTTAGGGGAAATGGATATGTTAAAGTTGAGAATGGCTAAAAGATATATCCACTTTGATCCAGTAGGCATTTGGAGATAAACTACTGGAATCCCAAAAAGATCTGCATAGACTGTGAATGAATGAAACACATATTTATGTGCCAAGTATTATGCTGAGTGCTGGGTATACAAATAGAAAAGATGAGACAGGAGTGTGACCTATAATTTGGGAAGACAACACACAACAGAAAGTTCATCTGCAGGGCAGGTTAAAATGCCCTGAAGTCTTAAGGGTGCTGCAGTAGGACAGATGACAAGGCCCTGAGTTGTCTTTAGGTTCCATAAGTAGTTAAGATTGACAGTGTTGGGGAAGGGTCCTTAGGTTAGGATAACAGTGCTGGAGGACTGCAGAGGCAGAACAGATTGGAAAGCCTGGAGGATCTTAGGAGGTAGTAGTGGCAGTGGTAAAGCCTGCAAGTCCTCAGTGTCATCAGCAGGGTGACTCTCAGGACATCCAAGCCCCGTGAGCTGCCAAGCTGCTAGAATAAGGACAAAAGACAAAAGGACAAAAAAAGGTAGGGATCCCTTGATAAGGTCCACTCTAGGTCTTTATGATCACTGCTTGCTTTTTTTAATGTTCTGAATGTATCCATCTCTTTTACTAATAATTTGCCAGTAATCAAAGTTGAACTCAGTGGCCTATAGTTTGCTGACCCTATTCTCTTACCTTTTTAAAAATCAGGATAATATTTGCCCTTTTCCAGTCCTCTAGTACATCTTCCGTTCCCCATGACCCTTCAAAATATCGGTGACATCTGCCAGTTCTTTGTCATGTAGTTCGTCAGTATTAGGCCATCTAGATGCTTACTTTTGTGTCATTTTATTTATATTGGCTCTCTACAAAAGAGCTTGTTCTGTCTTTGTAATTCAAAGGTCAGTCTCTTTGGCAGAGAAAACAAGCAAAGCAAAATTAGAATTGAGCATCTCTGCCTTTTTTACACAGGACATTACTTAAACCCATAATACAGTAACCTGCGAACACCATAGGATGAAATCCAGACCTTCTCAAAGGCCCAGCTCAAGTCACACCTACTTCATGATGCAAGAAAAGATGCTACAAAGCTGAGGGCTGGCACATAAGGAAATAGCATTTCCATTTTTACTAGAGTATAAAGTACATACAGCATGAAGGAGCATAGCATATGCGATAACACTGAAAAGTTATTTTGGAGTCAGAATATAGAGGGACTTAAATTCTAGAGTGGGTTGTTTTTAGTTAATATTGGTGGGCAGTGGAGAACCACTGAATGCTTTTGAGCAGTAGAGTGCTATGATCATAGGTGTGCATTGGAAATATTAATCTGGTTTTGAAGTTTCTAATATGGATTGGAGTGAGGGGAAAGATTTGACATGAGCAATTCCATTTAGAGATAATGGCCTGGGAAAAATTTAAGCAATATAAAAACAAAACACATAATATTTTATTTCTAAAAAAGAGATGATGAGCGTAGCCTAGGTGAAACACAATGAGGAGTCTGAAATAGGGTAATGAGTAGATATAAGGGTGTAAGGTGTAATGGAAGGAAATTTTAAAAGGATTTACTAACTAGTTGATAGGGAAGAGGAAGGGAAGCCTCAAAAGTGGTTCAGGTTTTGAGTGTGAGTAGCTAGTGCTTCTTAGAGAAATATATTTGGGAGGACAAAGTAAAACATTTGTTTTTTGATATGTTGAGTTTGAGATATTAGCAAGGCAACAAGATAGGTTGGGGAAGGGGGGGAGCTAGTAGGTATGAATGAACAGCCAAACCCTGGAGAAGGAAATATAAAAAGCAAAACACTCTATGCCCTCTAAGAGCTTACATTCTGAGCCTTAGAATCTAAGGGATTACACAGATGGGAGAGTGGTGGTCTGGGAAGTTACTAGGATGGTGAACTGAACAAAAGGGCAATCTATTGACATTCTTTGTGGAGACAGTGGTGATAGTGATTTGATTACAGTTCTTAGAGCAAGAGAGGTAGGAAGGATTGGGAGGAATTTGTGGCAGCAAAGTGAAAAATGATAAAGGTGAAGATAAGGATACCTGGGCCCAGGAAGCTCAGGACTGAGTCACTTAGCTCCTCCTGGTTGGGCAAGATATTTGAAATTGTAGCTCTGGAGTTCAGAAAAGATTTGAGGCTAGATACTTAAAATGAAAGTCATCTAGTAGTAGTTGGAACTATGGGAGTGAATGAGATAGCCAGTTCGGTTCATCTCTCATTATGTGAAACACAGGCACCAAAGGCACTTGTGCATATCACCAAACAAAACTGTTCTCCTCTCCTTTTTAAATTGATGACCTTGTTCCCTTTATCTTTTCCACTATGGGGGTGGGAGAGAAGGAGGAAGAGGTTATTGAAATTGTCAAACCCACCTTCTTAACCTGAGTCAGTAGGTTTGTCAGTTTCACGGAGAGACTAGTATTCTCCTTCCTTGAATGGGAGATGGAAAGAGAATATGTTCTCAATGGCCATTGTTCATTATCCTTTTTAAAAAAAGTTTTTTAAACAATTGTTTCACTTAATCTACAGCACAATAGCTCCTCAACCCAGGGGGAAGAAAAGACTTACAAAATTTTTAGTGTACTGTCTACTATCACATGTTGTATGTGAAGAGATTTATATAGTATATATACTTCTAACAACACAGATTCAGCTACATGCATTCATCTGGAGTGTTTGAGTTTTCACAATGCTCATTTTATTTTAAAAGCAGGCTTGAATTTTAAAACTGGTCACTCTGATGAGCTGATGCTGTGGGAAATGTGAGTCTGTCATAGATGATCATCCTGTAGGCAGAATGCCAAGTCCGTCCAATGATCATTCAGACTCTGATGTGTTGTATTCAGATTCAATCCAGGAGAATAATAAAGTATCTGAACTTGTCTACCGTTATAGAGTAATCTCGAGTTTGAATCTAAATGATTCATACCCTCCTTACAGTTTCCCCCTCAGTGTTTAGAGACCCTTATTATGCCATATTCTCTGTGCAAATTAAATGATGGCATCTTAGTGTAGGACTTAATGAGCTGTCTGTGTAGTTGAGGCTGAGACTGAATTGACATGAAATTAGAGGCCTTTCCTCTCTTAACTATGTGGTCCTTCCTGTAATGACTTGATGCCACCGACCGTGAAGAATGGAGAGATATCACAAATTAAAATATATTAATTCAAGGTTACACAATACTGCTGAGTTAAATGCACAGTTCCAGTGGACAAAGAATACCAAGGAAAAAAGATTTATCTTGATATTTGGGGACAGTTTAAGATGCTTCCAGGTTGGATATTTTTTTTAAAGACCATTTCTTGACTTCAGCCACTTCACTCCTCTATCTTTGAGTAAATCATTTATTCCTAGATTCTCTTCAACAAAATAGAGATAATATATTCTCACAGTGATGATGTTAATATTTTCCAGTTATTCTGTACCATAATTATTTCATAAAAATGGCACCGCCAATTAGTATACAACGCAAGTCACTGGTGGTCTTGCAGTTTGGAAGAGGGATTTGATAGTTCTTATAGCAGCCAGCGTCTTCCCATCTCTCTGCATATTAATAGAAGAGGACAAGAGCTAAATGGTATCTAAAAATAAATTAATTATAAAAAATTAAAACTCAAAATCTTATGGAAGTGAATGTTGAAAACTAAAAATAAACTTTTTTTAAAAAAGAGTGAAATGGCTTGTGAGTTGCTGCATTTGTACACCCTTCTTTTACTTAGTTTATTTATCTCTCAAAGGGATAAGTACTAGGTCTGTATTCCAAAGATATACATACACACACACGGATATAGAAGCTCTTTTTTTAGTGGCTAAGAATTGGACATTGAGGAGATGTCCATGCATTGGGGAATGGCTGAACAAGTTGTGGCATATGATTGTAATGAAATATTATTGTGCCATAAGAAATGATGAGCAGGACAATTTCAAAAAAACCTGGAAAGACTTATATGAACTGATACAGAGTGAAGTGAACAGAACCAGGAAAACATTGTACACAGTAACAGCAGTATCATACGATGAAGAGTTGTGAATGACTTAGATATTCTCAGCAGTACAGTGATCCAAGACAATCCCAAAGGACTCATGATGAAAAATGTTCTCTGCCCCCAGAAAAGAACTGATGGCATCTAAATCCAAACTGAAGCATACTAATATTCTCTTTCTTTCTTTTTTGTTATTCCTTTCCTTTCTTCCTTCCTTTTTCCTTTCTTTCTTTGAAGTCCTCCCCCCAAAAAATGGCTAATATGGAAATGTTTTACATGACTACACTCATGTAACTTATAGCGGATTGCTTACTGTCTAAGGGAGGGGAAGGAGGAAGGGATAGAATTTGGAACTCAAATTTGGAGCATAAAAAATTGTTTTTACATGATATTGGGGGAAAAAATAAAATATTTTTTAAAAATGAAGTAAATGGATATCTGGAATGTCCACCGTCCTTAAATCTCTTGGAATATGACAAGCTCTGTGGGGAACTAAATTTCAGTTACTGTAATTAACTTCAGAGATTTATGGGAAAAGTGAATGGAGGAAAGTTTGATGCTTTTAGGAAGCTTTCATTAAACTTACTTTTCAAGGCCTTAAAACTGTAACTGATTATGATATAATTCAGTAGGAGGTAAGAGAGGAAGGGATTTGGGGGGAAGGTGTAAGTAATAAATCAGGTAAGTTTGTTATCCATCCCAACAACTTTAACACTTGCACAGCTGTTTCCTGTGTTGAACGTGGGAGGAGGCAGGATGTGCAGACAAAGCAAGAACATTTTTTTTTTTTAGTTTTTGAATTCTTAGTATTTTATTTTTCCACAATTACTTGTAAAAACGATTTTTAACATTTGTTTTTAAAACTTGTATTTGTTCCTTTACAATCCTTTCTCTGTTCCTTCACAATTATTCTCCGCCCAGACCCTTGCAACTTAGTAGATTCCAGCTACCCTTTTCCCATCTCTCTAATGCCTCCATGATACTTGGTGGAATATGTCAAACAATTTCCAATCAATGCAACTCCACCCCATAGGCTGAGGGGCATATGGTGATCAGTGGAAGTGGAATATAAGACAGATGTAAAATTAATACTAGGTTCTTCCTACTCCTTGCTAGATTATTACTGATTATGAAAGTTAATTGCACCACAGTGGTCACTCCCAGATTTATTAAAATCTTAAGCAAAGACTCTCCTAATTCTGGTTCTTATAGCTCTGCTGCTGAACTAGCTACCTTTGCCAAGTTAGCTAGGAATTAGAATTTCTGTACTTGATCCTGGAGGGGGACACAAGTAGGAACAGTTGGTAGAAGTCACAAGATTCCTATAAGTTAAATCTTATTAGTAAGTTATAGCTATCTCAAAATAAAATTGACAGGCATGTTGGACTAGATGGCCTCTGAAGGTCCCTTCCAGTTCTTAGATCCTGTGATCTCGCTCCATGTACCTCAGTTGGCCTAGGCATTAATTTCTTCTTATAAAATTAAGAGGTTGGGCCATATAACCTTTAAGGCCCCTTTTAGTTTTAAAATAACGTTTTTCTGATTCTTGAACAGTTAGCCAACATTTCCTGCCTCCATTTACCCATCACTTATTTCCCCGTTAATCCCCCTTAATTTGATTTCTGTCCTCACCATTTTGTTGTCACTTGGCAATACTGTGAGTACAGCCAACTTTTAGAAGAAACCAAGGATATATATCCATAGAGCTAACTTTGACAGTGATTTCATCTTTGAGGAAAACTTGTTCTGATCAAGGTCTGTTTAGGAAGAGGAATGTTACCATGTTGCTTAGAAAACATTCTGATTATGAGATATAATGTAAGATGCTCTGACCTAAACCTCATTTCTGTTGAACTCCTTTCCAGACTCCCTAATAGTTTTTGTCAAAGAGCCTCTCCCCTCAGTAATTTCTGTTCTTGGGTTTATCAGTCACAAAATTGCTATACTCAGTTGCCTCTGAGCCTTGTTTATCTAGTTGGTTCCACTGATCTGTTTTTTTGTTCTTTAATCAGAATCAAATAGTTTTGATTATTATTGAGATATGATAATGCAATGCCCCCAAATCTTTCCTTTTCCCCCCACATTCTTTCCCTTGAGGTTCTAGACCTAAATCCAGATAGATATGACCTAAATATAAAATGTCATGTCATTTTTTTTAATTGAGAGAAAGGAAAGAATGGATTCATAGGTATGGAATCTGGGAACCAAAATATATAGGCTGTTGATGTAAGTATGTAAAGTAAAAAAATTTATTTCCCAATATAAAAGTGTGAACAGGCATGAATAAATAATTTTCATAAGGATTCCAAACTATCAATAACTATATGATGATTGTTCCAAATCATTAATAACAAGAGAAACTTAAAACAACTCTGAGGTATCGCCCAACATCCCTCGAAATGACAAAAATGACAAAATGTGAAAATTAATAACGTTGAAGGTACTATGGGAAGACATACACATTAAATGCACTGTTGGAGCTTTGTATTTATCCAAGGATTATAGAAAGAACCTTGAAGTTATATGAGAAAAACTGCTAATACCCTTTGACCCAACAGTGCCACTACTGGACATATGCCCCAAATAGGTCAAAGATACGAAGAAAAAAGATAGATATTCTCTCTCTCTCTCTCCCTCTCCCTCTCTCCCCTTCTCCTCCTCTTCCCCCCCTTTCTCTCCCTCTCCCCCTGCCTCAGCAATATTCTTTGTGGTAGCCAAAAACTGGGAGACATAGTTGAGACATAGACTTGTCTCAGTTGTGAAATAACTCAACAAATTGTGGTGTATGAATGTAATGGAACACTAATTGTGCCATTAAAAATAACAACATATGAGAAATTCAAAGAAATGTGGGAAGACTTACATGAACTGTTTTAGAATGAAGTAAGCAAAACCAGGGACACACACACACACGGTGACTACAATTGTGTAAATTAAAACACTTAAGAGGTAATTGAATTCTGGGTGCAGTGACTAATCTCAGTTCCAGAGAATTTAGGATAAAACATGCTTCTTTCCCCTCACTAGAGAGAGGAGGAGGGGAACTAACTATGGTTGTGGAATGTGCTCTATACTATCAGAAATGGTTACTTCACCTATTTTATGTACATGTTTTAAGTTGAAGGGTTTTACCTTTGTTAAAAGGTTGGAGTTGGGGATGTGTGTGGGAGATCTAAGGGGAAATGTGTGTAAAAACAAAGTCATCAAACTGTATTATTACTACCACTAATAATAACTTTCTGATTCCATGTGCCCTCTATATTCACTAATTTGGGATTCAGAAGAGACGTTACCGGAAATGCAGAGTCAGCGATTTAGTAGTTAAAATTTAATATTAAAATTGTAGTGTTTTTGCTAGAACTGTTTGTTTTTAATTAAGCACAGCAAAGCTGTTTTGTATTACAGCCCACAGCTCATCTGATTCATTCCCAGCCCAAACATCAGTAGAGCATCTGTATTATTGGTGTCTGTTTTTGAATTCTTTTTTACTTTGCTTTTCTACTTGCAAAGAAGCAAAATGAAAACCACTTTAGTTTGATAAATTCCTCTGTTTGCTTTGTAGCAGCAAGATTGAGTCACAGATATTTTTCCTTCTTTGACAGGGTGAATCTGTGAAGTATTTCCTGGATAACTTGGACCGGATTGGCCAGCTGGTGAGCAAAGACCCCTGCCACTAGAAAGTGGGGGAAATTTTGTGAAATATAATTAGAAGACTTTTGTTTGAGACCAATGCTCTCTTTTAGGTCAAAAATACTTTAGTGTGAAATATGGGCTATTTTTGTAATATGATAATATAATAGTCAATATTTATATAGATCATTGTGGTTTACAGAATGCTTTGCGTTACCTCATTCTATCAATATGAATATCATAAATTTGTACTTCTTTGTATCTGCTATTTTGTGTTAGACTGGGAAGGGGAAGTGTGAGATGATAGCAGTAAGGATTTCCTCACTCAAAGAAATACAAAACTTTAGTTACTGATAAAGAAATTAAGAGGAAAAATAATTTTTTCTCTTAGAATTCCGTTGGTCAGAACACCATGAGTTCAAAATTAAAGTGCCTTAGGAGTACAGGAAAGGTTAATTACATTTTTTATGGACATTCTGATGCTGATTGCATGGTCTTTCCTGGGACAGCATACTAAATATATTGGGAGCTTCAAATAGGTTTTTAAAACCTAAATTAATACCTATTTGTAAAGCACTTCTTGACAAGAAAGTACTTCTGGACTTTTGAAATGTAAAAGGATGACTGTGGCTCAGAAAAAGATGGAATGTTTTTCTCAAAGACAAAGAAATAAACAAGCCTCTTGACTTAGTGAGTAGTAAGATGAAGATTCTTCCTCAAACTGAGCCTCCATTTTGAATGAAACATTTAATTCCATGCATTATAGTAAATTTGTATTTTGATGGCATTTAATATTGTATCTTCAGCTTTTTAAAAATTATCATCTTTCTTTCCCTTCCCATCCTTCTTTTCCCCACATTCCTCTCCCCCCCCCAACCCTTCTTCTTTTCCTACCTCCATCCCAAATCTTTTATTCTACAGAATTATTTTCCTAGTAAACAAGATATTCTGCTGGCCAGGAAAGCCACGAAAGGAATTGTGGAACATGATTTCATTATTAAAAAAATACCTTTCAAGATGGTTGATGTGGGTGGTCAGCGATCTCAGCGTCAGAAGTGGTTCCAGTGTTTTGATGGAATCACCTCAATCCTATTCATGGTCTCCTCCAGTGAATATGACCAGGTCCTCATGGAGGACAGGCGCACCAATCGGCTCGTCGAATCAATGAACATCTTTGAGACCATCGTCAACAACAAGCTCTTTTTCAACGTTTCCATCATTCTCTTCCTCAATAAAATGGACCTCCTAGTGGAGAAGGTGAAGACTGTCAGCATTAAGAAGCACTTCTCAGACTTTAAGGGTGACCCTCATAGGCTGGAGGATGTTCAGTGCTACTTAGTTCAATGTTTTGACAGAAAAAGGCGGAACCGAAGTAAGCCACTCTTCCACCATTTCACCACTGCCATAGACACTGAAAACATCCGCTTTGTGTTTCATGCTGTGAAGGACACAATCCTGCAAGAAAATCTGAAGGATATTATGTTGCAGTGAAGGATAAAGTCCCCTTGCTTTTGTCATCCTTAAATGGACTCAAGGGCTATCGGTCAGATGAGGCGTGTGTGTGTGTGTGTGTGTGTGTGTGTGTGTGTGTGTGTGTAAGCACATGTGTGCATGTGTTTGTATGTGTTACCTATACGGCCCTTGCATATGTTTCTAAGATCCATGCCATTATTTACTCAGCTCAGGAATGCTGTAAAACTAGCCAGTCCAAACAGATGAGCTCTAGGCAGAAGGACTTGGAAACTTTGATGTTAGCTACTGAATTATGGGGACTAGTAAAACTACTGAAAAACCAAGTGGTCGCTTTGCTATAAAAGCCTGGTTTGGCATACTGAGGAACATAGCCTTCTTTTTGGAGAAACATTTACTTTTTTTTGACACTTTTAAAGAAAATAATCTGAAAGAAGGTGTTTTTTTTTTTTTCAAGAACAAACTCAGTAGTCATATGGATTGCTTTATCTCTAGCTTTCAGGTACTCAATGAACAGCTAACCTGAAAATTTTGCTCAGATAGTAGTTGTACTAAAAAATTCCAACTGATACTGTTAGCTCAAAGCACTTGAACCCAAACTGACACTCTCCACTCAGATTCCACACACTACATTTGGCTAGGAATCTAAATGCTACTTCCCTTTTAAGACTCCCGTGCCAATTTTCCAAAAAACACGAACCTAGGAGTTGCAAATTAAGCCAAGTTGCCATGCATAAGAACTCATTTCTCTGGGCTTATAAAACAAGATTTTTTTAAAATAAAAAATCTTGGGCCCTAGCTAACATGGATTGGGTTTAATTTTTGCACTACAAAAAATGTGTACATTTTTTCTTGCCTCATAAACAATTGACCACCTATCCGTAATACAACATATAGTGGATTTGTGGCGCCAAACCACGCTGTGACAGGGAATATGTGTGCTTTTTTAGCTTCTTTCTACTTTCCTGGGGGTTTTGCCTTCTGACACCTCGATTGGCAACACTTGGAGAACTTCCTTCTTCCAGAAACAACAGTTTAACCTCCTTCCTATAGAAGCTCCTATAGCTGGCAAAACTGAAGCAAAGCTTTTGTTAATGCAGCAGCTGCTTGATAAGTTGCTAACAGCTGACCTTACAGGAAGCCCCAAAACTCCCTGGAGAAATCCCAGTTTCACAGCTGCACTTATGCCTTTGGACACTAGGGCCTGTTTCAGCCACTTCTTTAAATCTAACTCTTGTAAAGGAGTTCTGTTCTGTATTAGTGCATGTATGTGACAAGTAAACAGTGTCAGATCTAGCTATCTAGCTCAAACTGCAGAATGCTGTAAATGTGGTGTGAACTGGTTAAAGTTGTCTAGTTACCTGCTAGGTGCCTTTCACTGTTTTTGAAATATATATATATATCTATATATATATATATATATATATATATATATATATATAGATATATATATATATTTCAAGCCTGATTCACTCACTGCTATGCATTACTTGACTTAAAAGGTATATCTGGTGTATTCAGTTAATTTTCCAACATCAAAAAATTTACTGAGCAGCTGGCACCAGTGGTTTCTGTATACAGATATATGTATACACATATATGCACATATACATATGCATATGTGTATATGTATATATCTTAAGGGCTTATATAAACTGAGTGAACAGGAACTTTGATTTTTGTGTCCCATTTGAAACCCCATCCTGATTTATTCACCATGCCAGATAAATTTCAGTTTTGTTTTTGACCGGTTATCTTGTGATAAATATTGATCCAAAAGAAAAAAAATTCTACTATGCTTTTAATTAGCACTAGGTTATAATGCTTTTGATTAGGAGAAAATATGAAATTCTCTTCCTTTGTGGTATTTTGTCAGGGTTTGCTGGGTTAGATTTTCACTGTGATGCAAAAAAAAAAAATCTTATTCTGGTGGCTCCTTTTAATCCTGTGGGTCTTCACAGACTAAGGATCAGTCTTGTTAAATTGTTTAATGCTCCTAATAGTGTTCTGTAGGATGGGATTTAAGATCACCTCTCCATTACTTAATGATTGTATGATTACAAAATGATTAACTTACCTGGACCAATTTTATATTTATCTCATAAATTTTATCAGGTTCCAAAGCAAAGAAGAAATGCAAACTAATCCAGCTTTGGAATATTCTGCAACAGTTTTGATGCTGAATCTGTGTTATAGCTGCTTTCATGATGTGTAAAGCAGAGCATTCCCAACAGCTGATGGAGTCATTTGAAAATACCTTTCTGAAAAGATCTTCACACTGTTTAATTAACCAACAAGATCTAAAGCAACATTGCAAATGAGTATGAAATATTTTTAAACTTACTCTTAAGGAGTATAAGTAATAAGAACATTGTAAAGGATACATTGTTCTATGATACACAGGAGAGTGAAAAAAGGTTAAGTGACTTGGGTTCTAGTCTTGTTTGTTCTACCAGCTATCTGGCTAGCCTTAAGCAAATCTCTTAGCCACTCTGAGCCTCACTTTCTTCATTTGTAAAATGACTAGATGGTCTCTAAATTATATGATTCCAAGATTACATACCTTAGAATTCCCTGCTTTTTGAGGGGGGAAATTAGTGGCAATTTGCAACATTTCCGCTCATTATAAATTACTGCATTCAGATTTGCAGTGGTTTTTATCTCTAAAGGAAAGTTTTTGAGCTATCACCTTTTGTAAATTTCATACCTTTATTTGCAGTGATTATTCTTGATGCTTGTGTTCTGTTTTTCATTAATATGTTGAGGAAGTAGTAGGGTAAAGTACCCGGGTTATAATGGTAAAAGAATACATACTATTTCTCACAACTATGCTTGCTTTTTTACACATGAAGACTTATAGCTTTGATTAAAAGAGCATAGTTTTTAACTCTTCTGTTTGTAAAAGATGAGTTTTGAAGACCTTGAATCTTTATCTTTGTGGTTTATAATACTCTCTAGAACACTTGGGCATATAGCTTTTAAAACAGCCCCTTTGACAGAAAAGGAATTGTCAGATTATATTAGCTACAAATTTAAATGCAATCTTGAATTAATGATTTGATTTGATTGAATGGGGGAAAGGGAAGGGAGTTTCTGAAAATATACCCTCTCTAATACTTTTGGTATTGTTAAATTATGGCATCTGTTCACATTTTGATAGTTTTGAATGACTTGGCTGTATCCTACCCCTTTGTAGTATGTTACTGTTAGCTACGAAAGGCAGATTGAGAGACTTGGCACATTCTCTTAATCATCTTCAGACTCTGAATGAATTTTTTTTTAAATTTGATCCTTAATTTTTAAAATTTTCTTTAGTATTGGGTTTTGTTCAACCAAAAGTGCTTACAAAAAAATGCAAAAAAAAACCACCACCAATCTGACTTTTTAGAGCTAAAAAACTCAGAGCAGATACATATCACCTTACTTTGGCTTGTTAGGGACTGTCCTTAAATGACAAATTGTTAGTCTTTCCATGTACCCAGTAAAACCTTAGATCCACAGCCTTGGGAAATGCAAAAGCATCTTGTATTCGTAGCAAATGAGATTTTGAGGAATGCTACCACATTCCAAAACCTGTCACCAAGGATAAATACCCAGTGATCACAGCTTGGTTAATAAATCCCAGAAGACATCAACAGGAAGCAAAGGGAAGTCTTTCTGTGCAAAACCTCTTGCAGCTCCCTGGGGTTGTCACAGCCCAAAAAATCAGTAAGCCAGCCACAGGAAAGGTGACTATAGTCAGAACTTTTAGCATCATTTGTTTTCCATGCATTTTTCTGGCAAAACTGCAAAACAATTTACTATGGAAAATATTTCAATCCTCAACCTTTTGAATAATTGTAAACAAGGTTATATAGAACTCTTTAGCTTTTATCCATAGCAGTGGGTAAGGTGACAGTGTATATTTACATGTACCTACAACATGTTGGATATGGAAACCACCCCAGCAGAAGACCAAAGAGATCCTTAACATAGTTAGAATAGCGGTTTCATTAGACAGGGAAATAATCAGCAATATATCCTATCGGATAATGACTTTTGCCCAATAGCTTGCCTCATGCAGGTTTCTTGGTGGCATAAGAAAGGGTAGTTCTTAATTCCAAGTTTTATTAGTGATTTGAGTAGGTGAATGGAGTGATATAAGCACAATTTTCTTCAAGACATCAGAGAAATCTTTCAGCTCCTTTAGTGTGAAATAAGTAAATTATACAGGATATGCTTAGTCCACCCCATTCTAAATAATGCTTTGGACTCTTAAATGGTTTGCTTTAAAGAGGAGTGTAAAACATCCTGGCAAAGAATTCATTTGAATTAGCTTCCACCATCGATTCTAAGGGAGATATGTATACAAGATAGAGGTGGACATAGTTTGACCTGTTCTCATTAGCATTGAACATGTGGTTCTCATGTTTCATATGAAAGTGAGAAGCACTTGCCCACTTTAAAGTAAAATCATTAAACCTTTATTTAAAGAGATGTTCACGTTCCAAAGCTTGGAGGTTGAATATCTGTATCAAGGTAGCTCTGAAGAGGATAATTTGTGCACAATGAATTGAAGACCAGTTTTTGCCAGTTTTAAAAAATACAGTCTCAGACTGCATTTATGTAAAGGTGTGTTTTGGGCCTTGAAAGCTGCCAGTTGAAAAGAAACTTGGGAAGCTGATGATGCTAAAGATTCATGGTATCGTTAATGTTTTACATGACAGAGTTTGAAGAAAGTTGAAACTTAAAGTGCATTGAATTTTAAGTGTCACAGCATCTAGTGGCACCAGCCAGACATGAAAACAACAGTCATAGCCCCAACATCTGAAGACAGGTTTTAAGGTAGTTAGGGACCAGCTTCTAATATTTATCATTATTTTACTAGTTAATCTTCCCCTAGCTAGCTTCTTAGAAATTGAATTACTACTTTGTGTTTTGTACATTCTTTGAAAATACCTAATTCAATTCATAAAATACAATACGTGCCTGCAGGTATCAATTTTCGGTACCTTAAGGCATAAGAGCATCAACATAGATCTAGCCTTGGAGTCAAGAAGGCTCAAACGCTGCCTCTGCCACATCCCAGCTGTGTAACCCTGGGCAAGTCACTTAACCTCTTACTGCTCTGGGCAACTCAGACCATAAATTGCAGAGCAGTTGCCAATCTATGTTGGTAGAGGGAATTTTCTCACCTGGAATTCCGTCCACCATTGAAATCATAGCTCCACCCCCCCCACTTCACCTTTCAGAAAAAGCATAATTACTCTTTAAACCTACAGTATTTTCCAATCCCCTTTCTTTTGATTGAATGTTATAGGATACCTCAAACTCAGAGCAGCTTTCCAGAATAAATAGCGTGTGTAGACTAGCACTGTTAATTAACACTTGAAACCTGCCGGGGGAAAGAGAGACCTGGTCCAGAATACTTGTTGGTTATGAAATGCCCAGTGTATGAAAACCTCTGTTTTATATTGCTTCTGAACCAGGCCCTTAGAGGAATCGATGTAGCTTTTCTTTTCCAAGTATTTAGATAGGACGTTTCCTGGACAAATAACGTAGCTCCACCAAGCAATAGGGGGAAGAAAAAGCCAAGAAATAGCCTGTAATAAACTCATCCCAGGTCTACCAGAACCTCACTTGGTTTGGTGGTTCATTGTGCTTCCTTGAATGAATCAGAGCAGGATGCAGGTCCTCATAGGCCAGACAGATTTCTCTTGCCTTGGCAGGGCTTCTTGTTCCCCTTTATTGTAGCTAAGGACTTTAAAGAGCGTGGGGTCAGTGGTAGGCCACACTGTTCCTGGAAAAATACAGAATATGCTGTAGGACACCAGACTTTGGAAAGATAAGCTTAAGTTTGACAATGACCCTACGATCTAATCTTGACTATTTAAACTGTGTTACTTCTCAGAAAGATTATTGAAAGATATTGAACCTTAAAATATCTGAGATTTTCATTTTAAAAGAAATCCTATAGTCTTCATGCATAATGGACTCTGCAGGGATGTAATGTGAAAACTTAACTCTAATCATTCAAATTTAGTCAAATTCCAGGCCTTGTCAAACCAGAAAATCCAGTTACATTCCCTAAGCAAGCTGGAAAGGGTATTTGGTTCTTTGAAAGATAGTTTTCTTTCCCATTCATTGCACTTTTTTGAGTTAACCTAAGTGAACTGCCCCAAGTTTTCACTTTGGTCTATCATTTAATTCGGATTTCTAAAAGAAATCAAAGCACCTCAATATTTTGGCAGTTGATTGCTTTAAAAAATAATCCTTATCCCCATTTGTTAGTATTGTCAGCAAAGAGGCCACTGGACCAAAGAACCAAACCAATCCCTGCAGAAAAGAAGTTGTTGAGTTGGTGATTTGAGGGGAGGCTTTCCTTTTCTGGCCTGGTCCTGTTCTCTGAAAATAAAGGGCTGCTGTTCCCAATGCTGTTACTGTGGCGCCTTTTTATTAGCACTGAATTCACTTTATTTTAATAATTAAAAAGCTAACGTGTTTCACCCAAGTGGACAGGATCCCAGCAGTTCAGAGTCAAGGTAGATGTTTTCCTGTGGAAACTCCCAGAGCTATATTTTCTTGAGGATTCTCAGAAGTCCTGTCTGCTCCAGATGGCCCCAGCTTTTGTCTGCTTGGGTCATTTTGGACAGTGTTTCTCAAGGTGGGTGAGAGAGACAGAAAAAATTTTACTGGGTAATATTGACTGACTTGGAAGTCACCAGAAAAGTTCATCTCTGAACATACAAGATGTTCAGTATGTATTTGATGCCAAGTAGTTAAGAGGTATGGAGCTTTTTGAGTAGACTGTATAAATAATTACTACAATCTCAGTCTTGGCGGGAGTCCAGGGTTTCCTTCTAGTTGACTTTAGAATAACCCCAGTCAGAAAGGAAGAGGCACATATACCTCTTGAGAACAGGCTTGCTGGGGAAAGGCCAAACTATCCAACAGGGAGGATACATTTTCTGACCCCTCCTAAATGCTGCTCCCTAAAATTTTGTCCTCCACCCTGAAGCAGAATTTTGTCTCATAGTTAGTCTGTACCTTCCACTGAAACAACCTAGAAGAGTTCAGCAGCTAGACAGTTGCTATGTATCAGAATTGCTGAAAATGTTCCTTTGAACGTTTTTGTCATAAAACATCCCCTAATAAACTGGGCCATTCAGAATTCTCCTACACAGCTTTGTGATGACATACAAGATCTTTACCATAATGCAATTTTTAAACTTTTTTTAAAAAAAGGGGAATAATAAGCAAAAAAACTTGATCATACCAGAGATTGTGGCATTCAGTTTTCAAGTTGAACCAGACTCCTAAGTCTGAAAATCAAACCGTAATTAAACTTTAGCCCCGGCTTTATATGAGTTTGGGTGCACCTTTGCCAAACTGCCTTGGAAATGGATTGACAGAAGCATATTTCAGTACATGTTTGATAGATTGTCACAGGTTCCATGATACATCATGACTGCAGTCTTCACACCCAGCCTGTAGAGTCCTTGAACTTAACAGGATAAATGTGCATTGCCCCAGTGTATATGCCCAGTTTTCATTTTGCCTGGTAGATTACAATGATTGCTAACAAGTCTTCATGGGTAAATGGAAACTCTTAACTTGCCCTCTCTCTGGTGGATCTGTTGAACATTAGAATTGTTAATAATGACACTTTGAACTATTATGTGAATTCTTTACACACTTGCATAATGTGCTTTTTCTCTTAATACCATTCAAACCAAATAAAATTGACTGGCATGCTGTTCAGTGTTGACACACAACTCTCGCCAGGAAATTCAGTGTTAATATGCTCCATCTTCTATTCACTGCCACTCTGTCCTTAACTCACCCTATCAATCAGTGCTTTGGTTTTGTAGCATTTCCTATGCAACCGCGCACACTGCTCTGAGCACTGCACAATAATCTTGCAAAAGCGGTGAGTTAAAAGATGACAGTTTAGCCTTAACACTTAAGTATTCACAAGGGGAAAACTTTTTTTAAATAAGGGTTTTACATACTAAACAAGAATACCAAGAGATGCATAACGTGAATGCACCATAGCTGACTTCTTATTTTTGAAGTGTCTATGTAGCACCAAAACAGCATCCACAATAGGTGGTCAACTTTGCTGTGATAAAAGTCTCAATTTATGAATAAATACTGTGTACTAGATTAAAATATATATTGTGAAGTGTAAAAAGTGTATTTTATAGCTATGGTGGATTAGTTAATGTGTTTTGTATATATGATTTTTATAAATCTATTAAAACTTGCCTTACGTTACCTCTGTGTTTGTGGTGTGCTTTTTTTTTTAATGCAAGACTTTTTTTCTCTGTCACAAGGAAAAGTTTACTGAGCAGGGGAGTAGGGAGGAGGAGTCTTGTATTTAGAAATGACTTATGTAAAACAAAGCCACCAATAAAAGTAAAAATGCAAGACACTAGTAACTACCCTGAGCTGCACTTATACAAGAAACCTACTGGCTGACCTCCTGCTATTGTGCAAAAAAGTCAACTTTTTGATGGGTGGCCTTCAGTTGTGAGTTGTTATCTAAAATCCTAGCTAAGAATAGGTTTTAACTGAGTGCCTTTCCACAAGTGACTGTCTTCTAGGCCTTGGGGTGTATGTATATTTTCTCTCTTTTAAAGTACTACCTCCCATGAATTTACATGTTAGGTATAATCATGTTCACTGACTGCCTTCAAATAAAGTAACATAAGGTGGGACTACTAAGACCTGAACATGAGCAACTTTGACCTGGATCTCAATTCTTTTCCATTTGTCTACATTTGTTTTCTTCTTTCATTCCACTCTGGCCTCAGATCTCTTGACCTTCCTTGCCATTTCTGCTGGATAGAAATATCCTGCTGCTGCTGTTTACAAAATCCTGTTGTCAGGCATAGAACCCAGGCAACATGGTCATTTTTCAGCTTTTAGTATTGTCCATTATGCACATAGACACAGATGAGATCATGTATGTAAGGAACTTAACAAATTTAGAAGTGTTTCATAAATTTCAGTTAGGATACATGGGTTTAGATAAAATATGAACAAGCATCTAAGACACGTACATTGCACTCATCTATTGATCCAAGGTAATTTATTAAAAAACCCAAGACTCGATAGACAGCAATTTTTATGTTAAAGGAATGCAACCCCTAGCTAGACCTTCAAGGATAGATAGCATTTCAACTGGCAGGGTAATCAGATGTTAAGTTAAAAAAGCATCTCCTTTCCTTCCCTACCTTTTCCTTTGAACTAGACCCCATCAGGTTAGGCAAATGGGGTCTATTTTTCCTCTTTCCTTTCTCAGCTGTTCTGCGAAATGACTCATCAATCAGGTTTGTTTTATGCACCTTGGGCCTTATCTTGCAGTTGGACATATATGAACCCTACCCTTCAATCTCTTATTGTCCATTTGCCTCTACATTCTAGTTTCTTTTTGGTTCCTGTAGCTCCTTTTCTGAGCTAGTTTCTCAACCAGGGGAAGATAATCTGTTTGTCAACCTGCCCCCCACCCCCATTCAACAAGAGGAGGGACAGAATATCGAGCGTGAAAATACCAAGTATTTGGCAGTAAAACTTGAAATGCTACCATGGAACTCAGATTTGTGTTCTTGATAATATACTCCCTCTAATAGTGTAGGTCACAGCCTCATCCCTGCCTTTTCTTTCTGGGTGACTCTTGCCCATGATTTCTCATAAGTCCTCCACCTTTCAACACTCGAAGCATTCCTTCAGATCTCTTGAGGTTAGATTGGCCATCAGTGGAGCATAAGAGCGATCCATCAATTGGCCTCTCCCTTTAGGACCTGCCCAACTCCTTTTCTAGTTATACTTCAATATCATCCCCATCTAAAACACTGCAGTGTGATGAAAATAAACTGAATTGTGCAGACCTGTGTCATACTGCATTTGAAATTAAGCCCTTACTTAAGGCTTGGTTGTTAGATTGGATTTTCCTCACTATGCTTTTTCTATCTGTTAAGAGGCTAGACAGGGGCAGCTAGGTGGTGCAGTGAGTAGAGTCAGGAGGACCTGAGTTTAAATCCAGACTCAGACACTTGACACACTTAATAGCCATGTGACCTTGGGCAAGACACTTAACCCCAATTGCCCTGCCTTCCCCCCTCCAAAAACAAAGAAGGAGGCTAGACATGTAAGCAGGTATAGAGGAACAGAGATAGGAGTTACTCTGGAAGACCAATTAGATCTGACCTCCCTTGCAAATGTTACAAGCATTGTCTAAATACAGAGACATTGCTTCTTATTATTAGCATTTAGTTATGAGCTGCCTGTCGCATGCAACTCTAGCGCAGACGTTATATAACTGAAGTAATTAAGAAGTGGCTTGAGGAAGTGTTCTGATTAATTTTCTGGTTAGCTGAGGTAAACGCAGAACATCCTTTTTATTTCAACCCTTGTTATCATAGATTTTCCTTGAATGTATTAGTCTGGTTCCAGCCATTTAATGGAATCAAGAGAATGTAATTTAATCTCTGGTGCTTGAAGATTTTTGCCATATGCCTTATGATCATCATTCTGAAAGTCAGTTCTCATTGTACCATACTACAGCTGTGGAGGGACTGACCTTAGGACATACTCTATAGGTTCCTTTTTAACAGAAGTCCCTAGCTAGCATAAGTTTATTTGCTTTTCATTTGTCTTATCCTCCTAAAACTTGAACATAGAGATGAAGTGGTGATAAAGAAATCCTGCTTAATCAAGATTAATACTTTACAACACACACCAATACTATTACTGCTAGGCCTCTACCCCAAAGAGATCAAAGAATGAGGCAAAGGACCTTTAAGTACAAAAATGTGTATAGCAGCTCTTTTTGCAATGACAACTAGAAACTAAGGGGGTGGCTTTAAGGGAATGGCTGGATGAATTATAGCTTATGAATGTAATGAAATTTTATTGTGCTGCAAGAAATAATGAGTAGACAGTTTCAGAGAAACCTGGGAAGACTTGTATGGACTGATGCAATGTGAAGTGGGGAGAACTAGGAGAACACTTTACACACTAAAACATTGTAAAGATAAGTTGGAAGGATTTGTGTACACTCTGAGGACCACTGAAACATGCTACCTTACCTACCTGCCTGACAAAGGTGATATACCCAAGATGCAGATTGAGATATAATTTTTTTGGATGTGGCCAGTGCAGGAATTAGTTTTGCTTGACTATATGTATTTCTTAAGAGGATTTTCTTCTCCCCCTCCCCAGGGGAGGGGTGGGGAGAAAAGGGATGAATGGTGGTAGTGGTGTGCAGGTGAAAGGAGAGAAAATGGGTTTCTTAATTGAAAAAAAATTTTTAATTATGCAACATTATAAAAAGAAAGTTATATCAAGTTCCTAATTTTAATAGCTCTTTCATAAATTACTTTTGATTTGCTTACTTATAAATAAATTTATAACTTATAAATTTGTGAATTCATGTATTTGTAAATGTATAAGCATTTATAAATAATGTCATGTGATTTTCATTTATATTTGTCTGACCTGTTTTTATAGGTGTCATAAATTTGCTGTTTCCTTGACTTTCTTTTGAAGTAATAGAAGCTTCTATCTGTGTAGGTGCCCCCATTTAGAATGAGACCATGGCTAAATCTAATCCCATTCTGACTAACTGGTCTCTTATAACTCTCTGTTTCTGGAGTAGCCAAAGTGATTGAAAGGCATTTTTGGAAAATGGAGTGTGAAATACCTGAGTCTTTGCTATCCCTTTTTAGTCCTGAAACCAGGCAGCAAAATCCTCTTCTTTGCCTCTTGCTTAACTTTAACACAGCAAGCTTATAAGGAAGGCTTTTGTTTCATCACAGCCACGTGTAAGCCTTCTCAAGAACAAGTCTGTGAGACAGCCACACTAAGTCCTCGTTCTCTGGCCTTCATGAGGATATAAATATTCTTTTGGGGGGGACCTCTCCCTCTTTAAATAAACAAACCAAATAAGCCTGAGCTCCTCAGGGTTTTATTTTAGTTGGCATCTTTGTCCCCAAACCGTGGCCACCCACCCAGTCTGCTCATTTCTGCCAAAAGGCCTTCTGAGTAATCTCATAAACCAAGTAGTACAAAGCTAAGAGAGAGGTATTGCTTTAAAACCAGGTGGCTGCAGGTTTCCTTACTGCTTTTGAACTTTTTTATTCATTCAACGGCTTCTTTGCCGTCCTGTCAGGGCTAGACCAATTTAGTAAAGAACTACAGTGTGTCTTTCATAGGATCATAGACTCAGAGTTGGAGGAGAAGGTCCTTAAAGGTAACCTAGTCCGGCTCCTTCATTTTATCGGTGAGGAATGGAGGGTCTAGAGGACTGAAGGGAAGTGTCTAAGGTCAGAAAGTGACAGCTGGGAAGAGGCCAGTCTCTGCCTCCAAATCCTCAACTCTTCACATTGTGTGTGAGTGAAGATTGTCAAAAGCACATTCAAATGCTGAAGGCCACCTTCTCCTTCCAACAGCATCTTTTTTTTTCCATCTTCCCAACCTGAAGGATACCTCTTCCTTCTCAGCAGCAGATCAGAAGTGCCCCTCTGCATAAAATCTATGATGACATCCTCTAGAGCCTACATTCTCTCCTTTGTGCAATGTCACCTGTCCTACACCTACCCCGACGAAGGTACCAGCTAGGCAATTGCCAATGTGATCAAAATTCTGTGTGTATGCCTGCTGAAGTGGCCAAGGTAAGGAGATGCCTATACTTTGAAAGTTTTAAGGGCTTTTAGTAGCCGATAATGTGAGAAAATTAGGTGGAGTGGCCTTCTTACTAGAAATGAAAACAAGCTGCTTAATAATTCAATTTCATACAGTCCCTCTAGTTTCTTGAAAACCAATTTCTGCAATTGATACTGGGTGTAGCTCCATTTTACAGGCATGAATCGTGCATTTAGAGTTGGAAGGGACCTCAGAAGTTGCCATATTTCAAATCCTTCATTTGCAGCTGAGTAAACAGGCCCAAAGAGGTTAAGGGACTTGGCCAAGGTCACACAGCTAATAAGGTCCAGCTTGTGTTCCATCCTAGGCCTGAAAACTGAGGAGAGATTTGTACAGTGTGGATTTAACAGCAAATCTACTGTCTTCATGTTAGCTAGTTTTATCTTGGTATTTCAAGATCTTAGCTGTCAGCATGAGCAAAAGCAGGAATCGAGGCTTACAAGGTTAGTGGGGATTGGTCTTGAGTCTTTGCTTCCAGAATGTTTCATTTTAAAAGCTCCACTCCCCAAAGGTTTACATCTTCTTTTCTTAGTGAGCAACAAAGACTGCTGGGAAGTGATCCCTTTTAAAATATATATTGATTATTGCTTCTTATCATCCTCCAGATCTTCTTCATTTGTTCTCAAAACCACTGGGGATGAGAGGGCATGGGCAAAGGTACCTCTTAGGTACCAGTTGACTGAGTCAGTTGTTTCCTATCTGGAAGTCATCCATCTGACTGATAAGGTAAAGTAACTGGTAATGACCATACATGACATTTTGCCCCCAGCCCCTAGAGGGGCCTTTTATTATTGTGATTTCTATTTAATCTAGTTTCAGCCATCTATGAACCCATTATGGAAGAGATGAGGAGGAAATCAGAAAATGTAAGATTATGGAACATCAGTAGGCTACCCAGGCAGGAAGCTGTGTTCCTGGATTCCTCTGTTCCAGCAACACTATTATATATAACATTGTCTTCTTTGCACAATATCGCTCCTTGGTTCACACATTGTTCTTTATCTTCTCTCAATTCTTATTTGAAGAGCCCTCATTGTAAGACCTCTCAAGACTATAAAGGGGAAGTGTGAATTTGAACATGTTAATGCTGTTTTTGAGTTCTAACATTGCTTCCCTGAATTTAGTCAGCCTTCATGTCCTGGTGTTTTACTGCAGCAGGACTCGCCTGCAAAAAATGACTTTGTTTTGTCCTCTCTGCTCATTCTGTGAGCCCTCACCCCTCTGCATTGAGATTTCTCTCCTTCATTCTGACTCTTCCACATTGAGATGCTTCAGATCCAGAGACTCAGTCCTTACCCTTTCAGTCTACTGTATTACTAGGACCCAGACCTCACCATGGTCTCTTTCACCACCACTGTGAAGCAAGTTACTACAGGCATCTGCCTCAAGAGGATAGGAGTGAAAGGGTCAAAGTCTCACAGCACTTATCAAATCTTTATGCTTTATGGTGGAAGTTGGTTACCCTGCCTGAGGACCACATGGATTTACATGGGGTGAACATTATTCCATACTTTTATTGATGTAATTGCCATGAAGTCCTGATCATTAAGACTGGCTTTGCTTTACAGAGGGAGGCATCATAGATAAGGAAAAAATCTGAAGTTTCCCCTTTTGTGGGAGTGGAGACACCTATTATCAGCCTTGGAATGCCGAGTGAATTTGCTACTGGAGGGAGTCAGTGTATTCCCTGTTACTCCCCTGCCTGAAATTCTATCAGCCTCTTGAGCTGCTAGATATAAATAACTAAAGAGACCCAGTGGGCACTAAAATCTCAGCCTGGAATGAGAAATGGATTGAACCACTTCCTTCCTTCAATTGCTACAGGCATAGATCCCTCTGCTGGCAATGGGGGAGAGGGACCTATGTCCCACGCTCAAAGAGATTCCAGATTCCCAAAAGAAGGAGCCCCAGATATGGAGAGCAGATATAGCTTCTCAAAGTTAACATGGATGTTGACCCATTGTAGGTCAGCACCTTAGGCACTGAAAGACAGACGATAAGATTTGTCATTCCTGCTCCTCACCCAGATACCTTTGTTTAGGAAGCCACAAACACTTCAAGAAGCTCGAAAACACAAGAACCCTCTTCATCTGCGGTGGCATCCAGTCACAGTAATAACCACAACAATAATAACAATTATAATAATGGCATTTATATAGCACTTTAAGGTCTACAAGGCGCTTCACATGTTACTTCATTTGACCTCAGCTCATAGAACTCTAAGGATATCTGAGGTCTAGGGTTGGGAAGGGAGAAGGAAAGATGGGCAGAATTAAATTGGTGAGTTTAAAACTTTCTAACTAAGCATCCCAAAGTGGAATGTGCTGCCTTGGGAGGTAATGTGTCTCCCCTCACTTGGAGTTTTTCAAGCAAAGGCTAATTGGGGCTGGAGGAAGGATTCTCAATATGAGGAGAGGTTGGATTCGATGGTCTCCGAGTTCCTTCTAATATTGATCTGTGATTCTGTAAAGGAAATGGTAGAAACTAAATCTTCTTCTGTAATCTGATATAAATAGGCATTTGTGGGGAGGGATGGCCTCCCACTGATACATCCACAGAGTCCTTGTTACTTTTCCACTCGGTCTTGTGTGTAAATAGAATAGAGCTCAAGAGGAAAAAGGGAAAGACAAATGGAAAAAAAACCAATGTTTTTCTACCCTGAACTAAAAGGAGTCAAGAAGGGCAGGCCTGGTATTGCTATACTAATTGTCTTCCCACTTCCATCGACAAGGGGAGGTTTCAGCTTTGGACAGTTTTCTTGTGCTCAGCTTCCGCCTTAAGGAGGAGAATTTGTCCCCCAGGACTTTTCGTAGCCCTACACTGTCTCTACTGAAAGGCAAGTCCTTTCTGGGGGCTGGGAGCTGTCCTGTGAACATCTCCCACCTTGCAAGGGCATCCACAGCCCCATCTACTTCAGCCAGCTCTTCCTCTGAGACATCCCTCTCCAAGGCAGAGATGCAAGTTGCCAGCCAGAGTTCATGCTCTTTGATGATATCTGAAGAGCCAGAAAGGTCTCCCAGCTGTTGCTGGCTGTCCAGGTCTGCCAGGGAGCACATTCCCTCCTCAGGCTCCAGCTCTTGCCCAATGGAGAAAGCGTGACTGCATGTGTCTGGGGTGAGGGGCTCTGACAGGCTTGTGACTGCTTCAGAGTCATTCTCACAGCCCATTCCTGAGTCTGAGCTGAAGGGGAGGACATCCTCAGACACAGACAAGTCTCCTGCCTCATGACTGGGCCACGTCGCAGCCACAGTTTGAATCCAAGCATAGAGTTTCTGTGAGGAGAGAAACCAAGACTTAATTCTCCATATTAATTCACTTATGCTTAGGAACTCTGATCAGTGCAATGACCAACCACCATACCAGAGGACTGATAACAAAGCATCGTACCCACATCCTGACAGAGGAGTGACAGACTCAGGGGGCAGAATGCAAACTACATTTTTGGACACAGTTATTTTGGGAATTTGTTTTGCTTCATTATGCATATTTGTTAACAAGACTTTTGTTTGTCTTTCTTTTTTAAAATAGGAAGAGAGAGAGAAATAGATTTTTGTTCATTGAAAAAAAAATTTTAATTTTAAAAAATTCCCATAGATCTGGGCAAAGAACTAAGAAGGCTGTTTCCTTCTGTGTACATCTCCATTATGATTGCAACCTTTTGTTTGGGCTCCCATGAACATCGGAGGGCAATAAGCCAAGCCCCAGATGGTGTCCATAGTAACTGCCAGAATGCCCAGGAGTAACCCTGATGACAAAGGACAAACTTGATGGAGCAAAGGTGGCTATAGAATACAGAGGAGGGTTGTGAATTTCCCAGACCACTTAGGACAAACACAAATGGGCAGCAAGCCTCGTATATACCTACATCATTTCCTTTCCTGCATGACTCGGCCACTGTGAAGGCCAAGAGCTCTTCCATTGTATTTCCGAAAAGTGGGCTGAGGCTGGAACAGTTGCAACTCCCCTTCTCCCTACTGTTTCCCTCCCACCCACGCATACACAGTCCCCTGAGGCTAGAGAAGTCATACTTCCCCCCCTCCCCTCCTCCGAGAATCCCTTTTGCTATTCCTCTGCAGTGATTTATGCACACTGAGAAGAAAGGAGACTGGAGTATCTTGAGCTGTCTGGGCAGAAAAGAAACAAGATTTCTCTAGCTTATGGCTTGTGAGCTTTGGTCGACCACATTACAGATCTAGAGGCCAGGAAAACAATATTTAGTTTACAGTTTGGACGGTAGAATGTAAAGTACTTTAGGGCAGGAACTGTTAAGTTTCTAAAAATATAAAACTATATTGCTATCTTTTGTTTTCACATCATTTATATTTCCTGGTGTATTTTATACCCCCTCCATAATCTAATAACAAAGAGAAAAAGCAAGGAGTTGGGAGGCAGGGAGAAGGGAAAGGCACTCAGGAAAACCAACCAACACATAAAAAACACCTGTTACTAAGTGGAATAAAGACTCTTTCATTTTCGATATCCCCAGGCCCAGCATAGGGCTTTGCACGTAATAGATGCTTAATAAATGCTTGCGGAATTAAATTAAATGGAATTTGTACAGTGAAACCCTTAATATTCTGAAGCATGGGGCTATGTATGATACCCCAATCACAGGGCCTCTATTCCTCTTTAAAACAGGGGCTTCCATTCCATCTGGAATTGTGGCTTTGGGGTATGGAGTATCTATTAGCTCCCTGATGGTAGCTCTCAGTTCACTGTGTGATCATCCACAGTTACACTTTAGATGGGGGTGACCCTTGATTGGTTTTCCCCAAGTCCCCCTGTACTCTCCTTAAGGGAGAAATAGTTCATTTTAGCATGTACATCAAATACACAGAAAGATGTCCTCCTCCTAAGCTAGTTTCTCAACTATGCTGCCTTCATAGTATGTGGGCATAATAGTGTCTCCATGTTTTTAGCAGTGCCTACAGGCCTATGTTTGTGCACCACATGTGGCTCATTTGTAAATGGACCCACATAGCCTCAGCTTAACAGGTGGAAGCTGCTCCATGTGTATGATATAGGGCTTTTTAAAATATTGAAGTTCATTTAAAAAATACTTTGAGTTGAAAATAATTTAAACACCAATAAATAAAAGCCTCATTTTTAAAAACTGAATGATGTTTTAACTTTTGTACATGAAGGTTTAAATTTTTTTACATATATTGTAAATTCTGAATAAAATTTTTCTTTATGCTTGGGCAAGTCTAAGGTGCCAGTTTGCAGATGGCCAATAACCTCATTTTTTGTATTTAAAATTTTTTAACTGCCACAAGTAGCTTAAGTGTGGTTAATGTGCTAGTTTTCAGTGTTGTGCTTCTTCAGTCATTTCCGTCGTATCTGACTCTTTGTGACCCCATTTGGAGTTTTCTTGGCAAAAATACCCGGGTGGGTTTGCCCTTTCCTTCTCCAGCTCATTTTGCAGAGGAGGAAACTGAGGGAGGGTGAAGTGACTTGCCCAGGGTCACAAAGCTAGTAAACATCTAAGGCCAGATTTGAACTCAGGAAGAGGAGTCTTCCTAATTCCAAGCCCAGGCCTCTCTAATGAACTATTTTTCATCAGTTGCCATGTCGGTAATCTGCTATGCTAACAGCAGAGGGCAGCATCACTACACTCAAACTTAGGTGTCAAACTTTCAGGCTACATTGTGGACTACTTTCTCTTCTAAAACAAGTGCTAGCTATATTGAGTCTAGTTTTCCTCTCTTCCTCCCTCTGGGGTAATTCTTCTCTCTTTGAAACCACTTACCGATGCCCAAATTTCGATAGTATTTGAGGCAAATACCCTGATTTAATCAATCGATAAACTACTTTGGAGAAGGCACTGTGCTAAGGGCAGGGGATTCAGCTAGACAAAAGATTGTCCCTGCCATCATGGAGCTCACAGCTTAATGGAGGGGACAATATGCAAGTTACAAATATGTCCAAACAAGATATGTGTAAGACAAATTGGAGATAATCAACAGAGAGGAGACACTAGAATCAAGGGAGATTGGGAAAGCCTTCTTATAGAAGGAAGGACTTTTTAAATGGGACTTGAAGAAGCCAGGAGACAGAGATGAGGAGGAAGAGTATAAGGAGTGGGGTAGGGGAGAGGGGACAGCCAGAGACATTTCCCAGATACAGATATAGGGTGTGTTGTAGGAGGAACAGCCAGGGGACCAGTATCACTGGATCGCTCAATACGTGGAGGTATAAGGTGACTAGAAAGGTAGAAAGGGCCCAGCTTAGGAAGGAATTTACAAGTCAGGGGATTTTATGTTTGATCCTGGAGGTAATAGGGAGCCACCTGAGTTTATTGAATAGAGGAATGATATGGTCAGACCTATACTTCAGGAAGATTACTTTGACAACTGAATGGAAGATGGACTGCAGAGGAGACCTGGGGTAGGGAAACCAAACAGCAGGCTGTTGCAATAATCTAGGCATGAGGTAATGAAAGGTTGGACCAGTGTGGTAGTAGTGTCCAAGAAGAGAACGCGGTATATTTGAGAAATGATTTAAAGAAAAGGTAAAATCAACAGGCCTTAGCAATAGATTGGACATGGGGGGGGGGGGTGGGGAGGGGGCAGAGAATGAACAGAGGAGGACACCCAGTTTTGGAGCCTGGATCACTAGGAGGGTGACAGTGGTACCCTCACAGTAAGAGGGAAGTCAGAAGAGGGGAGGGTTTGGGGGAAAAGATAACGAGTTCAGTTTTGGACATGTTGAGTTTAAGATGTCTACAAGACATCCAGTTCAAGATGTCCAATAGGCAGTTGGAGATGTGAGATTCGAGGTCAGCAGAAAGTTTACGGCTGGACAAGAAGATTTGAGAGTCATCTGCGTAGAGATGATCATTGAAGCTGACTGAAGGAATGGAAGGGTGTGGGGAATTCCTTCAAGGATTGATATGTTTTCCATTTCCCCTAGTATGTTTCTTTCAAGAGTGAAGCAGGAAGGCAATTAGGTGGCACAGTGGATAAAGCACCGGCTTTGGATGCAGGAGGATCTGAGTTCAAATCCATGCTTAGATGTTAGCTGTGTGACCCTGGGCAAACCACTTAACCTGATTGCCTAAAAAAAACCCATCAAGTGAAGGAGAGCTAAAGGGAGAAGAGGAAAGTGGCAAGTGGGGGAAGGGACATCTTTGTACCCAACTTAATTACAGAAGTTCTGGGATTCAGGAGCACAAAAATGAACAAAGATTTCAAGTGTGTTCTCAGGCTCAGACTCTGAGATCATGGTCATCAAAGCCAAATGCCTCTTCCCTGCCCTTATGACACAAAATCTTGGAGACAAACTCTGACCCCTTTTTTAAAAATTTTGTTTTTAATTTATGGAATAAAACAAGCACTTCCATAACATAGTACAATAAAAAAGATAATTGTACATGAAACTGCAAATCTACCATGCACAACTTGCTATTCCTTTCAAATATACAACAAAATTATTATGTAAATTTCTTTTTTTTCTTCCCTTCCTCCCCTGCCCTAGAGATGGCTACTATTAGACACAGATATATATGTATGTGTGTATATATATATATATGTATATATATATAAATTATTTATATAATTATATATGTATATATTGCATGTAAATATTTATATGGGTTATATTTGTATATTATAGGTAAATATTTGTATTATATTTCTATGTAAATATACATATGAATATGTAAAACATATAAAATATGTAAAATTATTCTATACATACTTCTATTTATCAGTTATTTCTCTGGATACAGATAGTATCTTTCTTCATATGTCCTTTCTAGTTAATTTGGATATTTATAACAGACAAAATGACTTATTCACTCAAAATCATTCTTAATGTTGCTGTTATGGTATACAATGTTCCCTTGGTCCTGCTCATTTTGCTCTTTTCTATTTTGCACAAGTCTTTCCATGTTTTCCTAAGATCACTGAGCTCATCGTTTCTTTTAGTACAGTAGCATTCCATCACAGTCATATACCACATATACCATCCCCTCGATTTCCAGTTCTTTGCCACCACAAAGAGAGCTGCTGTAAAAGCTTTAGAACATATAGGGTTTTTTCTTTTTCCCTGATCTCTTAATTGACAAATGTAATGGCCTTTTCTCAGTCCTCATCCCTGTTGACCTCTCTACAGTCTTTGACACTGTTCATCAGCCTCTTCTCCTTGACATTCCCTCCTCTCTAAGTTTTTCTCACTGTGCTCTCTGCTGGTTCCTCTCCTACCTGTCTGACCACTGCTCTGTCTCCTTTGGTGGATCTTCATCCACATCATATCCATAAGCAGTCTCCCCAAGCTCTATCTTGGGCCCTCTTTTCTTTTTCTATATTATTTCACTTGGAGATCTCATCAGTGCCTATGATTTCAGTTCTCATCTCTTTGCATATGACTCTTAAACCTACTTAGCCAGTTCCTGACCTCCAGCCTCACATCTCCAACTGCTTATCAGACATCTTGAACTGGATGTCCCACAGACATCTTAAACTCAAGATGGCCAAAGCTGAACTCATTCTCTTACCCCCAAAATCCTTCCTTTTTCCCAACTTCCCTACTATGGTGGAGGGTACCACCATCCTCCCAGTCACCCAGGCTCCTAATCTAGGTGTCATCCTCTACTCCTTACTCTCACCCCTTCCCCATATCCAATCTATTGCCAAGGCTGTTGCTTTTACCTTTGTATCATCTCCCATATGTACTCCTTCTCTCCTCTGTCAACCATCCTGATGCATGCCCTCATCACCTCATGCCTGAACTACTGCAACAGACCGCTAGTTGGTCTTCTTGCTGGAAGACTCTCCCCGCTGCAGTGCTTTTCCCACTCAGCTGTCAAAATGATCTTTCTAAAGTACCTATCATTTACATGACTGTATCATCCCCTTATTCAACAAACTCTGGTGGTTCCCTATTGCCTGTAGGATCAAACATAAAATCCCCTGTTTGGCTTGTAACCCCTTCATAACCTGGCCCCTTTCTACCTTTGCAGTCTTGTTCCACCCCCTGTTCACCCCCACATCTTCTGTGAGCCCATGGTACTAAGCCCCTTGCTCTTCCTCCACTGGTTGTCTCCCATTCCTGAAACACTCTCCCTGCTCATCTACTCCCCCCAGCTCCCCTGGCTTCTTCCAAGTCTCAGATTGTTACTCCTTCTGCAAAGAGTTTTTGCCCAGTCCTCCTTAACGTAGTGACCTATATCTCTTGATTATTCCTAATCTATCCTGTCTGTATCTTATTTGTACATGGTTGTTTGGGTGTTATCTCTCCCATTAGACTGTGAGCTCCCTGAGGGCAGGAAGTCTTTTGCCTCTCTTTGTATCCCCAGCTCTTTGCACAGTGTCTGGCATACAGTAGGTGCTTAATAAATAATATTAAATGTATTTTATATTATTTATTATACATAAATATAGATAATATATTATTTATATTATGGTAAATGAAATTTTTAAAATAATAATAAATGTTTATTGACACCATGCTGCATCCTATGAAGTGAGGATGACCTTGCCTCTGACTTCCCCCCAGCCCTTCTCTATTCTCCCCTTAAGAGGGCAAGTTACAGACCTTGCCAGGTAGGCAGTGACAGGCCCAAGTTCCAGAGATTCTCTATCAGACTGGAAGCTTTTTGAGGGCAAAAACTACATATGTATGATCTTTATATCTCCCCCATCAACTAACCTGGGGTTCTGTACACAGTAGGCACTTAATAAATGTTTACAATATCACATTATTATCTGAGTTTCCCTGAGAGTATTGGTGAAAACAATTATTGTAGGTGATGAGACAATAGGAAAGAAAGGAGCCAGTCCAAAGGGGCCAGTCCAATGTTTTAAAGATGAGGAAACTGAGGCCCACAAAGATTCCCAAATAAAAGTAGAAATAGGAGAGTTGTCCATCTCACCTTTCTTTTTGCCAGTGGTTGGGGACAAGAGGGAGCAAGATGAGAGCATTTCTTGGATGAGAGGTTGAACCTTGTGAAATTCTCATAAAACTGCCTTTTAAACTTCCCTGTTTATACACAAGAATTTCTGGGCCTTGTCATCTCCCTAGGTTTCTGCACTGAAGTCAGCTGGGGGCCCTGTTGGCAAAATGTTCTGTCTTACTTATTCACTTTTATCTTCAAAATCTTCCACTGGCTCCATTCCTTCTGCTTCAAGCCCTGATCTCCCTGCCTTAAAAATCTGCCTTCAACTTCAATATCTCCCCACCCCCACCCCTGTCATGGAGCTTCAAACAAAGAGAGTTTCAAATTCGAGCTCTGCTCATTCCTATGTAACCCTGGGCAAGCCACTTACCTTCCAAGCCTCAGTTTCCTTATCTGTAAATTAAAATGGCTGGACTAAATGGCCTCTGAAGGGCCTCTGGCCTTTCCCAAGCTCTAAATCTAGGATTTTATGACATCTTCAAGCCACCCTCTTAGCTTTCTCCTTTATCAACAAACTTCTCAAAAAAGAATACTTCGGACCTCCATTACTCCCTTATTCCTCCAACACCTACAATCTGGCCTCCACTTCCTACCATAGTACTGCTGTCCCAAAGGTTACAAGGGACTTCCTAAGTCTAATGGATTTCTCGCTTGGTCCTTGTTATAATAATAACGGCTAGCATTTCTATAGCTTAAGGTTTTGGAAGAAGAGCTTTACATACGTCATCTAATATGATCCTTCAAACAGTTCTGTGGGGTAGGAAACTGAGGAAGATGGAGGTTAAGTGACTTGTCCGAGATCACATGGCAAGTAAGTGTCTGAGACAGAATTAGAACTCATGTCTTCTTGGCTCTAAGTCTAGCTCTCTACGCACACCACACAGCCTAGCTGCCTCCTTGACTTATCTGTAGTACATTGACAATCTCCTCCAATTTGACTTCCATGATACGGAACCATCCTGACATCCCTCCTCCCTCTCTCCTTCATTGATGCCTTTTATTCATAAATGTTGGCCATTATCAGAGCTTCTATTCTCCATATTACTGGGACTCATGGAGGCTCCTTAATGACGTTCAGAGGGGGCAGACTTGAAAAACAGACTATCCCGGCAGTCCTTGAGCGACATGCTCCACAGGACACCCTCCTTGTGTCTCCTGTTACTCTTTGTCCCAAGACAGGCAAATTAATTAATATTCTCGGTCCAAGCCCCTCAGCGTTTGACAACTGTGCTCCCCACTCTGTTAGACTAAATTCAGATGAAAGACCCTGGCCTGGACTTGGCAAATGCGCAGCTTGGCAGCTTATGTGTGGCAGGAGAGCTAGGTTAGGAGCAGAGAGTCTCAGATTGGGACCCTGAGTCATTAAGACTTGGGTTCAAATCCAGCCTCTGACACTTACTAGCTGTGTGACCCTGGGCAAGTTACTTAATCCTATCCAAGTCATTTTCTTATCTGTAAAATGAGCTGGAGAAGGAAATGGCAAACCACTCCAGTATCCTTGCCCAAAAAAAACCCCAAAACAAAAGCAAATGGGGACCTGAAGGTCTGGCACAACAATAAAAATGTTTTGCGGCATTAAAGTGCTGGCTATTACTATAATTGTCTATTATTATTTCCTTAATACATTCATTCAATAAGTGTTTATTAAGTACCTATTATGTTGCAGAGCACCATGCTATAGCCACGAAATTGAAACAGTCCCAGCCCTTCCCTGAAGCACCTTGCATTCTCAAGGTTCTAAGATGGCTCCAAAAGACTCATGATGGAAAAAGCTATCCACATCCAGACGAACTATGGAGTCTGAATGCAGATGGAGGCAAACTGTTTGCTCACTCTCTCTCTCTTTTTTTTTTTTTGGTTTTATTTCTTCTTTCTCATGGCCCATTCCATTGGTTATAATTCTTCTTTACAACTTGACTATTGTGAAAAGAAGTTTAACGTGAAGGCATAGGTAGAACCTATATCGGATTACATGCCATCCTGGGGGGAAGGGGAGAAAATTTGGAACTCAAAAACTTGTGAAACTGAGTGTTGTAAACTAAAAATAAAAAATAAATTTTTAAAAAAGTACCTTGTATTCTAATGCCCCCTCTCCCCCACCAGCTCAAGAAAATGACAGGAAATGGCACCTAAGCTGGATGCTGAAGGGAGCTAGGGATTCTGTAAGGTGAGGAGGATCTCCTTCCACACCTGCAGGTCCACTTGTGCAATAAAAAAGGAGAAGGAATCGCAAGGCCAGGTACAGGGAACAGCTGGCTGGTCAGCTTGACTGGAACAGAGAATGTGTAAAGGGAAATAATATGAAGTAGGACTGGAAAGGTAGGTGAGAACCAGGTTATGGATGGCCTTCAATACCTAGTTGATAAGTGTTTTTATATTTTATCCTAGAGGCCATAGGGAGCCACTGATGATTTTTTTTAGTAAGGGGATGCTATGATTATGAGATAACAATTGTCAGGCACTCAGCACAATGTCTGATACATAGCATGATAGAAATTTTAGTTGTTGTTGCATTGGTGTCTTGGGAAGAGAAATTTGGCAGCCATGCAGAAGAATGAATGAAGAAGGAGAAAAGGAAGCTTGAGACCAGCTAGAAGATGGCGATAGTCCAGGGGAAAGGGCTGGGTGGGGCTGCATGGCCTAGGGTCTGGGCCATGTGAATGGGGCAAGAGGACAGAGACAAGAGGGGTCATGGAGCCAAAACTGTCAAGACTCGGCAACCGGTCAAATATTGGGCTTGAGGGAGCAGGAACAGTCAAGCTGACTCCAAAGTTATGAGCCTGAGTGACTAGAAAGATAGGAGCATGAGTAACTCATTTTATATACATAAACACACACATACATAGGTATATAAAAACACATAAGTATACACATACATGTATGCCTCTGTAGATACACACATGTGTGTGCTTGTGTGTGTGTGTGTGTGTGTGTGTGTAAGATAGGTGCACCATTAACAGAGATCAGGGGAAAATAGGTTCCATTTGAGATGTTGATGGGCCATTCAGATAGAGATGTCCAGCAGGCTGTAGGCAACACAGGGCAGGATCTCAAAGAAAGATTAGGTCTGGATATGTCGATTTGGAGTCATAGGCATGGAACTGATGACTGGATCCATGGGAACTGATGAGACCATAAGGATTATTCACTGGCTTTATACAGCACTTTAAAATTTGCACACTTTATGCGTATTATCTCATTTCTTCCTCACAACAACCCTGTGAAATGAGTGCCAGCGTTATTCCCATTTTACAGATAAGGAAACTAAGGTACAGAGAGGTTAAGTGACCCTTGCCAGGGTCACATAGTTAGTAGCTGAGGCAGCATTTGAACTCAGGTCTTCCTGATTCTAACATTCTATCCCACATTCTGTCCACTGAGCCACATTAGCTGAGAGAAGAGGGTTCCGGACAGAGCTTTGGGGAATGGCCACACTTAATGGGTGGGAAGAAGAGGATGATCCAGCAAAAGAAATGAGAAGGAGAAAGAGCAGTCAGATAGGAGGAAAATCAGGAGAAAAATGTCACAGAACCCAAGGGAGGAGAGTAGCCAGGAGCAGCGGACAACAGTATCAAAAGCTTCCTCAAGACAGGTCGAGCAAGGAAGAGAAATAAGAAAGGGTCATTGAATTTAGTAGTGAAAAGATTGCTGGCTCCAGAGAAGAGATGAGAAAAGGTACTTCCTGTTCTTCTTTGCAGGGGTGCCTGGGGGAGGGGGGAGACGAGAGGAGAAATACGGCTGTGCTGCATTGCACATCCTGTCAGCTCATTTGATTTGTTGGTTAGTTTTGCTAAACTGCTTTTTGTCTCTTCTTTCTTATTAATTGTTACAAAGGATTACTCCATGGATAGGGGAAGAAGGAGGGATGTAGTCAGATATGAAAGTGATATAAAAACAAAAGATACAAATAAAAATGTTTGAGAGATATTGGTAAGCATGGAGAGTGAATTTTCAGTCAAGTGGTAAGGATGGAAACCAGATTGCAAGGCATTAAGAAATGCGTGGTTGTTATTGTCAGGAAGCATAGAAATAGAAGGGGTATATGGAACCCTTTCTGGAGTCTGAACTTGAAAGGGAGAAGAGATACAAAATGAATTCCCTTAAGGGAATAGTAGAATCAAGTGGTGGCTTCGTAAGGATGGAGGTGATCTAGGTTTGTGCATAGGTATCCTTCCCCACTGCCATTGTAGGCAAACTTCCTGGTGCAGTGAAGGTTCCGACTTGTGATGCCCTGCCCCTCAGTTAGCAGCTGGGCTCGTAATGGGTCAGGATAAGTACTCTCCCCCTAGGTGAATCATCCACTCCTACCATTGCTTCTCTGTAGATGACGCCCCAGCTCTTCCCTCAGTCCCTCATTTTCAACTACTTCCTGGCATTTCCTCACCTATAAAATAGGAATAGTAATTCTTATTCTAGTTACCTCAAAGGATGCTCATGAAGATGGCGCTTTGTAAATTATAAAGCACTATATAAATAGGAAATGCTGGAATTTTTGTTATGTTTATTCTCTTTGTTGTTGCTGCTGCTCAGTTGTGTCTAACTCTCCATGATGCCCATTTGGGGTTTTCTTGACAGAGATCCTGGAGTAGTTTGCCGTTTCCTTCTTCAGTTGCTTTTATAGCTGAGGAAACTGAGGCAAACAGGGTTAAATGACTTGCCCATGGTCACACAGCTAGTAAGTGTCTGAGGCCAGATTTGAACTCAGGAAGAGGAGTCTTCCTGACTTCAGGCCCAGCATTCTATCCACAGCACCACCTACCTGTCCTATTTATTTTCTGTCCACGCTCAAATCTGTTCTGCATACTATTGCCAGATCAGTAATACTAATGAAGGGATTCTTAACTTGGGGTCCGTGAACTTGGTTTTGAAATATTATAACTAAATTTCAATATAACTATGTTTTCATTTGTAATCCTAGGTATTTTATGCTTTTAATAATATTCTTTGGAAAATTGGCTCAAAGAGGGAATAACATATACACTCAATCGGGTATAGAAATCTCTTATCCTACGGGAAAGTAGGAGGGGAAGGGAATAAGAGAAAGGAGGGGGGAATCAGAAGCAAAACACTTTTGAGGAAGGACAGGATGAAAGGAAAAAGAGAATAGAATAAATGGGGAGGGAGACAGAGTTAACAATAGTAACTGAAAAAAATTTGAAGAAAGTTTCTCTGATAAAAGCTTTATTTCGCAAACACATAAAGAACTGAGTCAAATTTATAAAAAATAAGAACCATTCTCTAACTGATAAATGATCAAAATATATGATCAGTTTTCAGGTGACACATCTATAGCCACATGAAAAAATACTCCAACTTACTATTGGTTGGAGAAATTCATATTAAAATAATTTTGAGGTACTGCCTCATACCTATTAGATTGGCTGATAGAACAGAAAAGGTAAGTGACAAATGTTGGAGGGGATGTGGGAAAAATGAGACATTAATGCATTGTTGGCAGAGTTTTGAACTGATTCAACCATTCTGTAGAACAATTTGGAACTATGCCCAAAGGGCTACAAAACTAAGCATACCCTTTGATTTAGCAATACCACTACTAGATCTGTATCCCAAGAGATATTTAAAAAAAAGGAAAAGAACTTATATATACAAAAAATATTTATAGCAGTTCATTCCTGGTGGCAAAGAATTTCAAATTGAGGGGATACCCATCGATTGGGAAATGACTGAACAAGTTATGGTCTGTGATTATGATGGAATACTACTGTACTATAAGAAATGATGAGCAAGATGCTCTCAGAAAAAAAAAACCTGGAAAGACTTGCATGGACTGAAGCAAAGTGAAATGTACTGTGTACAAAGTAACAGCAATATTGGGAGATGATCAGCTGTCAATGACTTAGCTGTTCTCAGCGATACAACGATTGAAGACAACTCTGGAGGACTTATGATGAAAAATGCTATCCATCCCCAGAGAAAGAGCTGATGGTGTCTGAATACAGATTGAAGCATACTTTTTATCTTACTTAATTTATTTCTCTTGAGTATTTTTTGTCTATGTTTTCTTTCACAACATGACTATTATGGATATGTTTTGTATATGTGAAACCCATATTGAACTACTTGCCTTTTCAATGGGGTGAGGGGGGTGGGGAAGGAGCAACGAAGAGAATTTAACTCAAAGTTTTATCAACGAATGTTAAAAATTGTTTTTACATGTAACTGGGGGAAAATTAATTAATTTTTTTAAAAATGATATTCTTCTGAGAAGAGGTCCACAGGCTTCATCAAGCTGCCAAAAGGATCCATGATACAAAAAATGGTTAAGAACTCCTGGTCCTAAAGCATCCCTTGATTGTGTCTGTGCCCTGCTTAAAAGGCTTCCATGGCATCTTTATTTATACATGTCAGATTAAGTACAAACTCTTTAAGACTGACAATTTCTACCACTCTGGCCCCATCCTCCCTTCCCTACCTCATTATGTATCCTTACCAGACATTCATCATGTTTCAGACAAACTGGACTACCGGTCATTCCCCAGGTCTATCTTCTTCACCACCTATGGACATTGCTCTCTCACTTTCTCACAATCCCCACCTATCAAAATCCTACCCATCCCTGAAGATTCAGCACAGGTCACCCCTTCCACAAGGCTTTCCCTGATCACATCTGATAGAAATATCGCCATTCTCTGAACTTCTCAGCCTGGCCTTGAAAGTATCCTCTTTTAACAGCATTTACAACATACAAGTACAGAATGAAGCACATAAATGTGTGGAGTGTTTTGAGCCCTTTCTGAAGAAATAAATTGGTGTTATTCTTGCTGAAGATTATCTCCATGGGAACATCTTCCCTCTTGACCTAGTGTTTGGGAGTAGGCTGGTCTATCAAGTGAAATCATAAAAATGGCATCAGACCAATTTTTTCTGCTCCCCTGGGAATGCCAAGTGTCACTGACGTCTCTGAGGTGGGGATCAGAGATCTGTTCACTCCCACCTTTGGCACAGGAGGGTTCCTTCAGGGTTAATGCTCCAATCGCTGTGACAAATAGGTTCTGAAGGTACTGCTGAGGGGCCAAGTTACAGAGGAATACTGATGCCAGCACAGGGTAGGATGGTCATGAGTGTCTCAGAAAACTACCCTGGCCAGAACAAGAATACTTTGGCCTTGTGATGTCATTCCTCCAAACAGGGAACTCACTAGCAGCCCTTCTTGTCAGCGAGCTCTCCAGCCTTCATCCCCTGGGGAAAAGCCTTCCTCTAGACATCCTGGCTGGGCTGAGTTGATTAGTGTCCGACTCAGAACTGCCATCTGACCCAAAGTCAGGAGGTTAAATCTTTTTTCTAATAGTTTTTTTTCTTTTAAATTTATTTATTTTTAGTTTACAACATTCAGTTCCTCAAGTTTTTGAGTTTCAAATTTTCTCCCCTTCCCTCTCCTGTCCCCTTCTCACCCAAGACAGCATGCAACCCCATATAGGTTCTACATATGCCTTCACACTAAACGTATTTTCACAATAGTCAAGTTATAAAGAAGAATTATAACCAATAAAGTGAACCATGAGAAAGGAGAAACAAAATAAAAACAAAAGCGTAATCAAAAACAAAACCAAACAAAAAAAGAGAGGGAGCAAATAGTTTGCTTCAATCTGCATTCAGACCAGAAGGTTAAATCTTCTGAATTGTGTTTAAGTGTATGCACAACTTCCAGTTACCCAGTTTGTGGGTAATCTAATGATTCTCCTCATTTTCCTTTCTGCTGACATCTTATATATGGGCATCTTCCCTCAGAAAGTGGGCAGGGCCTGGAAGGGGAGTCAACCCTCACATGCACACATTTTGATTTTTGTCAGTGGCCTGGTATAAAGTAAGGCAGGCAGCACTATTGGCTAAAATGGGAGTTGTGGGGTGATCTAGGGATTTCTGGCTTTCCTCCTGTCCTCAGACATAATCTCCTTGTGCCCTTGCGCTGGCTTGGAATGCCCTCCCTCAGCACCTCGGTCTCTCAGAATCCCAACTCAAACGCCACCTCCTGTGTGAGGTATTATTCCCCTACGGTTAGTGCCTTCTCCCACAAATCACCTTTTAGCTGATAATAGCTTACATTTAGGTGCTATATGGGCAAGTTGGTGGCACAGCAGATACAGTGCTTGGCCTGGAGTCAGGAAGACCTGAGTTCAAATGTGGCCTCAGACACTTACTGATTATGTGACCCTGGGCAAGTCACTTAACTTCTGTTTGCCTTAATCCACTGAAGAAGGAAATGGCAAACCACTCCAGTATCTTTGCCAAGGAAAAACCCATGGACAGGGCCTGGTGTGCCATGGTCCACAGGGGTCACAAAGAGTTAGACCGGACTGAACAACAACACAAATATAATAATAATAATTGTATGCCTATGTCACGTAAGACCTATATCCTAAGTTACAGGATAGTAAATCCATGTTCACCTGTGAGCTAAGTGGGGGTGGGAACAGATGCTCAGGGTCACCAAGTGTCTTCATGGAATGTGGGGCACGTGCATGGACCTGTTCCCCTTTTTTCTTGATACCTCTTTTAATTTTCATCTCCTCGTGGGTACCAAGAGTGGTATCACTCACCTTGTATCGCTCAATAAGCTTGAATCCAATGAAATACTGCAGCTTCCGAAGGCAGATAGGGCAAAGCTCCAGGGGCCGGAGGAGGGCCTCATCCACACTCAGGGCTCCCTGCATGATGCAGCTCAGCCAGCGGCAATTTCCCAAACCAATCAAGTGGCAGATCTCATGACATGTGACCTATTAGGAAAATAAAATTATCCTTGACCAAGTTGGAGAGGAAAAACTCATCCATACTCATCCATGTTCACATATTTCCCACTTTCCCTCCACCCCAGTCATTTAGCTTGGGATTTTTCCACTCCAGAAGGGAAGCAATCCACCCCTCTTGAGGAGAGAGGCCCATCCTGTTTCCTTCCACTAAAATAAACATTTTTTGAGGCCCTTTTTTCAGTGATATGCCTGTCAGTATTTCATGTATATTAGAAGCATTGGTGTGCTGGTAAATGTTTAACAACCAGCTTTCTGAAAATACAGGTCACACTTTTAAGTTTAATCTACAATATTAGCATTTTATTCATAACTTTCTTAATTCTAGTCAATCAACCAAGCAATAAATGAAGCTCTGACTTGTAGTGTTTGCCAGTTTCTGAAATGTAAATGTTCCCACTGAAAATTTAACAATCAGCCTTTGGTTTGAGCTGGCTCCAGCACACTCCTGATTAGAGGGATGTCAAAATATATAGGGTATGCCAGGTGACATTAACAATCTCTTATTCACTGCAGCATCTGAAGTTAGTTCCTGCAGCAGACAATGAGCCTCATTCATTCATCTATTTCATTCAGCAAAGATGTATTAAGTCCTGCTACATACAATGCTTGATCATCAAAACCTGTGATTGTGGGCCATAATGCCCTGCACCAACCCTTAGAGGTTGTCCCCAAGTCTGGACTCGCTGCTGGATTAAGTCCAAGAGCAATCCCTGAACAGACTCCAAGGAGAGAAGGAATTCATTGGAGACTCCTAGTAATGTCTTGTTTTGTTTGATTTGGGCGGGTTTGGGTTGGGCTTTTTTTTTTATGGGGGGGTGGGGTAAGGGAGATTCTAGCTTGATTGATTCAGAGTTAAGGAAGCTATTTAATTCCATATGGTTGAAGAACACCCTGAGCCAGTTGGAATCCTCAGACTCTCCCAGTCTCATTTATACTCTATGTATAGACTACATCTTCCCCTAAAATGGCTCGTCAAACCTCTATAATCATTTTAAAATTTATCCACATCCTATTACATATGTGAGATGTCCCTTCAGCCAGTATAACAGTCACTGCTGATTAGGAAGCTATTTCTTTTTTGCTCTTTATTTTGGAGGGGACTAGACCTGTGATTTCATCTGTGTGAGGAACTCCCAGGTGATGAGCTTCCTCGACCAACTCAAATTGGCACCTTCTCTGCCTGGAGCACTGAGAAATGAAGATAGTTCCCATGTCATCTAGCCAGTATGGGTCAGAGGCAGGCCTTGAACCCAGGCCTTCCATCCTCCAAGACTACCTCTTTATTCATTATAGCGCACTGCCTCTCAGGACCCATTTTTAAGGAAATATGTGAAATCAGACATCTGAAATAGCTTTGAAGCTTCAGTTTGGCCCCAAGTGATAGAAGCCATGAGAACAACAAGGCCTGGTTTCTAAGACTGGGAAACACCTGTCCTGGTACACATACCTTGCAGCATTGGACCATCTCCAGAATGCTGAAGAATAGTGTCTGATTTCTGTCCCTCAGAGTTATCTCAGGCACCTTCATGGTGATCTCTGGCATCTCCTCAGCCCCTGGAGCCTGGCAGAAGTCAGCTGAAAACCTGGCAAAGCTGCATACTCCTACTTCTGAGTAAAGGAGAGAAGACCATAGAGTGAATGTCCTGCTTTAGGGGTTAAGACGGGGCTGGGAAGTCGAGAGAGCCTAGGTAACCACAGTCATCTAACCCCGCTATAGCCCAAAGGGCCACCTCAGCTCTCCCAGAAAGGGATAAAGGTCGTCTCAGAAATCCCTCATCAAGAAAAACTCACATTCTGTCCATTTTATCACTGTGGTGTTCACTGGGCAGAGAGTCAGAATCCCTCCCCTTGTGACCTTCTTCCCCAGCTGTTTAAAAAGAGTTCTTTCCCCCAGAAAATGACTTTTCCCGGAATTTTGGGTTGCCAGTAACAGAAACTATTTTCGTTCATTTCATTACCTATATAATCTCATCAGGAAAGCCAAGCAATTGATTTTTTTTAATGGAAAAAGGTTTATAGGATCCTACATTTAGAGCTAGGCCATCAAGCACAACTCCTGCATTTTACAGATGAGGAAACTGAGGCTAATGTGATTCAGTGATTTGCCCAGGATCACACAGGTAGGGAGTGTCTGAGGCAGATCTGAACTCAGGTCTTCTAAGCCCAGCACTCTAACCTAGATGGCATTTGCAAGTCCATGTCCACAGGACTTCCTTTTCCTCATTCCTCCCTAACCATGATTAATTAACTGAAGGTGTTTTTTTCTATATGCTTCCTACTTCTACTCCTATCAAAAAAAAAGCCATCAGACCTGAACTCTTGTGACACCTATAGGATGTCTTCTATTTTATGTTCTCCCAGATACGTGCTCACCTTGAAGAGCACAAGAAGACTTTTGTCACTGACACCCAGGAAATGTCTTTACCTATGTTGGTCTTTGAATGGAAAGGCTCTACCCAAATTTCCCTCCTGGATAGAAGGCATTAGGAGCCAGATCTCACCTTGTCCTGGAAGGGATTTGCCAAAAGTGAAGCTCCAGGTTTCACAGGGGTACAGGTCCATGAGTGTGAGGCCCAGCACACAAAGGGCATCCATAGGTTTATTATTTTTCAGGAAGGTCAAAATGCTATCTGGTGATGGAATACAAAAGGCAGTGGGTTCTTACAGTGGAAACCAGACAAGGTATTAGATGACAGACCTACGTAGGTAATACCTAAATGTTATACCATGGCATAATCTTATTAGATTAAGTCACTTAACTCTTCTAGGTTTCCTTGGGCACCAATGTTTGGGCTGCCATACTTTCAGTCCCTGGTCTCTGTTTCCCTTACCTTTACAACCTAGGCAACTTCTTTTCCTCTAGGTCTAGCAGATTGCTGCCCCTACAATCCCTGGCCAGCTAGGGCACCCTCAATTCTTCTCTCTATCGGGCCTAAATTGGACCTTTTCTTTCATCACATGCAAGAGGTTGGAATTTTTTAGAGAATGTGCAATCAGCATTTGAGTACAAACAGGAAACAACAAAACAGAAAAGAGAAAGTTTCTGGACTCAGACATTCTGAATCATCCAGGTTCTAATTCACACTAACCTGAAACCTAACTGAACAGGCACAGCTTCTGTGTTTGAGTGAATTATCCAACCTTCATAATGGATTCAGAGATTTATGTACATGAAGTGATGCAGATTGAAATGAGCTGAACCAGGAGAACAATCTCTGATGCCCACAGTAATAACACAGGAGGAAAGGACTCTGAAAGACCTCAGAACTGCTTTCACCAAAGCAGGGACCAGCTGTGATTTAAAAGACTGATGATAAAACATGCCTGCCACTTTTGGCAAAAAGGTGATAAACCAAAGGTGAAGAATGAGATATTTATTTGATCTGTTCTGCTTGACTACGCTTATCTGTTATAAGGGAGGACGTCTACTTGAGAGACAGGGAACAGTGAGTTAGGGGTTAGTCACAGATACGAAAACGGGAGCATAAATCAGGCTATCCAATGAGAAGTCACTGTAAGTGACTCCTACCCCACAGCTGCACAAAATGTCAGCCAGCAGCCCACAGGCAATAGGAGAGGGGGGCAACAGCCGAGCCAGAACCAGCATAGGCAAATGTGCCTCCCGACAAGACCAGAGATAAGGAGAGCACCTTCGGGGAGCTGGAGTCTAGCCCAAGAACTCGGGTGAACTAGGGCAAGACCAAGCAAGAGTGACCACTCCACCCAAAAGCACAGAAAGGGGCTCGCTGATTCCCAGCCCTGGCACAAACCCCAGTTCAAGAACTAAGGCTAGAGGGATGAGTAAATCAAAGAAAACACTGACAAGTATCATAAAAATTATTGTGAATATAGAAATCCCCCAAAAGAAGGAAAGAAGAACTCTGAAACAAACAAGAAGGGGGAAAAAAGAATTATCCACAAGAATTACATGAATACCTTGAAGAAATCAAGCAAGAATTTTTTTAAATGAAATAAAGCTTTGAAGGAAAGGATTAGAAGGAAATTGAACAGCTAGGCAGTGCAGTGGATAGAGCACCGGGCCTAGAGTCAGGAAGACCTAAAGTCAAATCTAACCTCAGACACTTACTGGCTGTGTGACCCTGGACAAGTCTCTTAACTTCTGTTTGTCTCAGTTTCCTCATCTATAAAACGGAGATAATAATAGCACCCACCTCTCAGGGTGGTTGTGAGGATCAAATGAAATAATATTTATAAAGCACTTAGTGCAGCACCTGGCACACAGTAAGGAAAGGGGGGCAATTATATAAATATTAGCTAGTATTATATATATAATAAATAAATAAATATTAGCTTAGAGGAGAAAATGGGAAATCTTGCCCCCAAATAAGAATCCCTGAAAACAAAAATAGGTCAAACAAAAATCACCTACTCTAGGAGACAATAAGAAATATTAGACAAAATCAAAAGACTAAAACTAGAAGAAAATGTAAGCTTATATAAAAAAAAAACAGGTCAAGGAGACAATTTAAGAATCACTGGACTCCCAGAAAACCAGGATTTAAAAAAAAAAAAGCCTGAATACCAAATTTCAGAAAATCATAAATGTAAGCTGTCCATTAGAGTTCTATTAGAGCCAGAGGGCGAGGTAAAGATAGAATTCACTGACCACCTTCTGAAAGAAAGGCTAAAAAGAAAAGTTCCAGGAATGTCATAGCCAAGATTCAGAGCCCTCATGTCAAAGAAAAATTACTGCAAGCATCCAGGACAAAACTGCAATTACTAAGGATCTACAGTTACAATCACACAAGACTTGGAAGCTTCTACTATAAACAAGAGGAGATCTTAGAATAGGACATTCCAAAAGTCAAAAGAGATAGGCTTACAATTAAGAATAACTTACCCTGCAAAGGTGAGTATAATCTTATAGGGGGGAAATGGATCTTTAATTCAAAAAACAAACACAAGAGTCCATAGAAATCTAGAAAGGTAAATGTTTGAACAGTTAGAAGGAACTGTATGATGATATAATGCTGACATTCTAATAAGGGAAGAAAAAACAAGTGTTGCTTCAGAATCTTTGTGTCTTCAAAGGATGTTAGGGAAGCTAAATAAGAAAAACAGATGTTCTTGGAGTAGAATGGTTCTAGTCTGAGTGTTTTTAGAGGGGAAAGAGAAATGAAGGCAAAAGAAGGAATACACTAGTATAGAAAGGAAGAAGGGGTAGAACTTACAATTAAGATATGTGAGAAGAAGAATAAACAAACATGGAGAAAGGGTTGGGAGAAGTTAGCGTAAAGCGAACCTCACTTATCTGAAACAGAAAAAGGAGGGCTGAACATACGGTTTAATATAGAAATCCATTAAATTCAATAGGAAAGCAAGAGGGGAAGAATGGGGAGGCAGGGTTAAGAATCAAGATAATACCATAATTACATGCAGAACAAACTTGCTGACCAATTGGGGAATTTGTTTTTCTTAATTATACATGTTTATAATAGAGGCTTTGTTTTTCTTGCATGCACATGTGAAAATAAAATTTAATTTAAAAAAATGTACTGATCCTGAAGGAGAGATCAAAAGAGGGGGGAAGAAAAGGAAAGAAATAGAATCTAAGGGGGGGTACCCATCAATTGAAGAATGATTGGACAGATTGTGGTAGGTAAGCACAATGGAATGTTATTACACCGTAAGAAATGATGAAAGAGAGGATCACAGAGAATCCTGAGGAGTAGGAATTGGCACAGAGTGAAGTGAAACCAGAATGAACCAGGAAAAAGAATCTACACAAGTATAACAAGGTTGAAAAAAAATCTTCGAAAGACTTACGAACTCTAGAGAATCAATGAAACAACCAACCATTTCTCCATAAGATATATGATGAAGCTCTACCTCCTGACAGAGAGGTGATGGTCTTGAGGTACAAAAGGAGACATACATTTTTGGACATGACCATCCTGTGAATTTCTTTTGTTATAAGTGTGGTTTTTTTTCTTTTTTACTTTTTGTTGTTGTTGTTAGAGGAGGGGGACAAGGAGACAGGGAAATGGAGAGGAGTCTTGATGAAAAAAAAAACAAAACCCCAAACGCTGAAAATTTTTTAAATGAACAGAACAGAAGCAAATTCAGAAGAAAGAAAGCACAAACCAAAAGAACAGTTTAGAAAGTAATGGGCAAAATTTATTATATACATGTAATGACAATTTAGATTTGAAGATCTTTCCCACTCATTAATAGGCTATGTGACCTGCTTACATCACAGGAAGCCTAAGTCACATGTGGTAGGAGGAGCTTGCTGAGAGGAAAAGGAAAGTGTGTCACAGGAAATGGTGAAAGAGCAGTTAGAGCTGAGGGAAAGAGCAGACCTGTGGTGTGCTGTGAGTGTATTTGTGGGAAGGCCTCAGCAAGGGGGAGAATGGTTTTGGGATGGCAAGGCTCCATGCTGTGATATTGTGTTTTGAGTTCCTTGCTGTTATGATAAAGTGGGCTTCCTGGCTTTAAGAGTTGGTCTTCTGGTGTCTGAATAAATGTTCTACTTCTATATGGAGAGTCTCTCATATTTTGCAATACAGAACTACATAGGCATATTCATGATTATCACTGATGTTGTGTTTATTGCCTTGTTATTACAATACATGAAAAAAAAGCTATATGAAATGAAGATTCACAGTTACATTAACAATCCTCTTTTTCTGTTCTGCTATGTATATGGAAATGCTCTTTTTGGTATTTAAGAATAAAAAATAATTTTAGTAGGAATATCAATAAATCATTTTAAATGGACAAGAAAATAAGAAGTATAAAACATTACAAAACAAAACAATTTTATTACTACCTTGTTATATGTGTGTACCTATAGAGAGAATACACATATTCTATATACGTACACAAATATATCTCTCTAGTTTTTTCTAAAAATCTTTGTAAGAGTGTTCAATGTTCTATACAATTCTTCTTTGAATATTGAAATGTTGATGATTATGATAATGAAAATTATTTTTAATCCCATTCCTTTCCAAATATCAGACAAATTTGAGTGTCTCCACTCTTTCTTTGACTCTCCAACTGCTCCTCCTCAAGCAAGAGAGGTTGGCTTGGCAGGACTTTCCTAAAGAAACAATTTCTCCTCCCCATTATTGGTGAAAAGAAATCCTTAAACTTGGGTAGTAGTCTGTTGGTATCTAAGTGGTATTGGTAGACAGTAATACATCTGCCCAGTGGTTTCACACTAACCTCCCAGGTAAGGAAAGAGGAGTCATTTCTCCACAGGGCTCCATTTTCCTCATCTACAAACACCCTTCCTCTCCTATACTATCATCCTATATGGGGATGATGATGGTAATAACTGGACGAAGATGATGATGATGATAACTGACATCCAGATATTCCTTTAAGGTTTGCAAAGTGCTTTACATACATTAACTCATTTAAACCTCACAGCATCTCTGTAGGGTAAGTCCTACAAATATCTTTTACAGACTTTTTTTTTTTTACAGATTTTACAGATGAGGTAACTGAGGTTTGGAGAAGTGGGGACTTGCTCAGGCCTAGTAAGTATCTGAGACAGAACTCAAAGTCAGATCTTCCTAAAATTCCAAATCTAATGCTCACTCCTAATGTGGGAATAAAATGAAGTTACTAATATGAAAGCTCATTGAAAGGCACAAAGTACTTTAAAAACATAAGCAGATTATAAAAGGTATGAAGATTCCCTCCTCTCCTCCCCCTGGACTCTCAGAATAAGAGGAAGGCTCTGCACCCTGGGAATAGGAGGAAGGCCCCATGTTGCTCTCAGACTAATCAACATGGACTGACCTTTCAAAGGAAGACATCCTTCCTTCTGACTCTCTATGCTCTGTTTCCATCTAGTCAGACGTCCTGACCCCTAAGTCCACTGTCAATCTTTTAGTACAGGGAGGAAGGCAACTTTCGACTTTCAATATTACAGTAAGCAGGTCCAAATCCTGCCTCATCTGTAAACTGAGGAGGCTTATTTGATGGCCTCCCAAGTCCCTTCCAGCTCTAAATCTCTGGACCTATGATCTTAGGGCTGTCCCAATCAGATGAATATTAAGAGAGAAAGAAGTAAAAGCATCTAAGCAGAGGCATGCCAAATGGCAAAACACCCTCATTGGGCACATACTTTTCTTGGGACTTTTCCCAGGCCTCACTGGAGTCAGAGATCTGAGTTCAAATCCCACCTCCCATGCTTCCTACTAAAACAGGGGTAGGGAGTCCCTCCAGACTTCAGTTTAAGCATCCGATATCACTCATACAGTGGAAAGATTAGCATTGCAGTCGGATGACCCGAGTTCAAATCCTGCTTCTGCCTCTACCTGTGTGATCTTGGACAAGGTCATTTGGAAAACAAAGACTTTGGACTAAGAGGCCTTCTAGCCCTACAGTTATGACCATATACAACTGAATGAATCATCCTAGTGAACCAATTCCAACCTGTCCCACCCTGATTCAGATCCTGTCTCCATCTATAAAGTACCTTCCCTGGCTATTCAGTTAGACATGTTTAAAAAGTCCCTTGGAGAACAAAGTGCTATAGAGATACCATTTTAAGGGAACTCTTTCCCTCACATCTGTTGCATTCCTTGGGGTATCTTATCATAAATTTGGCTTGTTTTTTTCTTCTTTCTTTTCTTTTATTTTTTTAAGCAATAACCTAGAGGAGGGGAAATAGGCACGAACAATCTAATTGTAGAAATCTTCTTTTCCAATGTGCTTAACTTTTCCCCCCCAACAAAAACAGGATTTCATCCACCCCATCTCCCTTCTTCCACAGGGCATACAGGTCAAGAATGGCATTTGCCCTAATTGATGAAAACCAGTGTGATAATGCCACTCCCTATCTTTACTCCCAGTCCAAACTGACCCGCATGGAGCTGGATCTTGTCAGAGTCCCGATTATGACGGAAGCAGCAGTGGATGGAAGAGATTGGTACGGGGGGAAGGCACTTTACCCGAAGCCCCAGGAAGAAAGATTCCACGCATCCCCGGAGACAGTCCAGGAGGGAACTCCCTGCAGGTCCTTCAATTACATCTAGGAATAGAAACAGCATGGTCAGCTTCTGCATTGGACCTACACTGTTTGTTTGCACAGTCTGAAGAAACCACATATGCCCCGGGATGCAGAAGACATGATCAATGGCATTCATTTCAGAACCATGGTCACCTCTATGATGCAAGGGTTGAATTCCCCATCCACAAGAGACAGGTACAATTCAAATGACTGGTTTTCCAGGGGCTGGCTCTTAGTGATGCTTGCCTCAGTTCGTTTCAGTCTAGAACTTTGGAGTTAGGGTTCTCTCCTCTCTGAGTGTGGTATCGCGTCTGAAGCCCTTGAACAGCTACAGCTGTCCTCCTTCTTCCTTTCAGGGTGAACACCTATATACAATTTAATTTGGCAGCACACCTGATGGACCGGTGTTCTCTCTCACATCTAGGATATTGCTAATACTCAACGGCTAGGGCTTCTCTATAGGTTCAAGGAAAGTTCCATCGTCTCTTGCTCTAGAACTCAAGGAAGCAACAGTGGGATGGGAAAGGGGCAGGAAGCCATCCCATTTCTATGCAAAAGAACCAGGCCACTTTTTTCCCTCTTCCTCTCTCTTATCACTGGGATAAATAAGCCTTCTGACCCACTTGTCTCCACTGCTGTTGTTGCCATTTGAAATTTTTAGCCAGATCCTGCTCTTCCCCCCAACCTGTTTCTGTTTGTCTGTCTGTCTCATATGTACACACTCCCTCTCCTTTCCTCCCTCCCTCCCTCCCTCTCCCACACTCTCTCTTCTCACTGCCCAAGGCAAAATACTATGAAGCTTATGGAGACCTCAGAGTACTCTGGGTTATAACTCCTAAAAGCTTAAGTTACAGAAATCTTCCTGAATGGGAGCCAGAGAGACTCTGATAGAGACCTAGACCCCTTATCATCCTGGCTTCTGCACAGATCAGGGTGTGAAGCCTGGAGCCCAAAACCAAGTTGAATGACACCCCCTCCCCTCAACCCAAGGTACCTATTGGCTGTAGGTAAATATGCTTCCGGCACATGCTCTGTTTCCTCCTTAGGAGAGAGTGGTAGAAGGTCTCAAAGTCCTCTGGGGCATCAGGGTGGCTTAGGAGCCAGTCAAAAGCGGTCCTGATGACCAATGTACAGAAGAGGGTCCTCTGTGGGTTGTATGCTTCAGAGAGGAAAAGCCTCTCAGTAGTGGAAAAGGCCTTAGCATAAAGTTCCTGGAGAACAGGGTTGGTGGAGATGAGGGCATCCTTTAGAGCCCGGGGACCAAAACTGAACTCCTCAGCATGCTTACACTGCAACATTGCTGCCAGGCAAACCCTCTAGCTAGGAGAGAGCCTTAGAAGGGGGAGGCTGATGATCTGGCATCAGCAGTCACCAGCCCTCAGGAACTCACTTCGACTGTTGTTTCTTCTGAGGAAAGTCTGTGAGGACAGCAGGAGTCAGGAATGAGGTACAGTCAAAGCCCTGAGTCTCAAGGTTCACCAAAAGACCTTTTCCCTCTGTGAAGAAGATTGTGACCCAGAACTTCTTGAGCTGATCTAAGTGGCTTTAGAGAATGCCAGCAGGTGGGTACACATTGCCATTTAAGAGATCCTGAGGGTCTCCTTCCAATGGATACCCACGGTCCTGGTACTGGATTGGTAGTGAGAATCAATAGAGGCTATGATGGAGTGACAACAGTGTCTGCCAGCCCATAGGGTTATTCTGCAGCAGGAGAAGAGAAAATCATGGAAATGTCATCATTATTCCTATACAATTTCAGAATCACAGAATCTTAAAATTAGAAAGCATCTCAATAACCATTTCCTCCAACCCATGCCCTGAAATTAATTCCCCCCATAAGAGACTCAGCAAATACTTATCCAGCCTCAGACTGAAGACCCCTAGGGAAGAGTAAGCCATTACCTCCCAACTTAGCCCATTCTACTTTTTAAAAAATGTATTTCATTTTTAATTTATGGAATAAAACAAGCATTTCCATAACATTGTACAATAAAAAAAAAAGATGATTGCACATTCCACTTTTTAGACAGCTCTAATTGTTAGGAAGTTTTTTCCTGATGCCAAGCCTAAACTATCAGGCCATCAGTAAACATTTATTAAGTACCGACTACGAGCCAGGCACTGCTTGCTGGGAATACAAAGAAAGACAAAAGACAAGTCCTGGTCTCAAGGAGTTCACAATCTAATTATATGCAGACAAACTACATACAGGATAAACGGGAGATGCTCAATAGAGGGAGGGTGCTAGCTACAGGGGTGGAGAATATGCAGCCTCCAGGCCACATGTGGCCTTCTAGGTCCTCAAGTGTGGCCCTTTGACTGAATCCAAACTTCACAGAACAAATCCCCTTAATAAAAGGATTTGTTCTGTAAAACTTAGACTCAGTCAAACGGCCACATCCAAAAACCTAAAAGGCCACATGTGGCCTCGAGGCTACAGGTTCCCCACCCCTGTTAGAATTAAGGGAAAACAAGAAAGATTTCCTGTAGAAGGTGAGATATTAGCTGAGACTTGAAGAGGAGGGAGAGAATTCCAGGCAGCAATCAGTGAAAATATTGGGATAGGGAGGGATTTTTTGTTGTTATTTTATGCAGCCTCTCTGTAACGTCCATCCATTCATTCCTTCTTATGAATAATGAAGTAAATCTAATCTTTCTTCCAATGATAAGGTCTTCGGATACCTGCAGGTAGCTATGCCATCATGTCTGTTCCTCCTGAGTCTTCTCTTCTCCTGGCTAAATATCCCCAGTCCCTTTTACCACACTGATTGAAGGTCCTTCACACATCCCGGTTACTCTCCTCTGGACATTCTCAGACTTATCCATGTCCTTAAACTATTGCACCCAAAACTGACACAGTACCCCAGACCAGGGTGAATTATAGAAACATTATATCTCTTTAGTCCTTTTTACAAAAAACTTTTTAGATTTGTATACTACAAGGTTATATTTTTCTTTTCTTTTCAATTAATTTATTTATTTTTAGTTTTCAACATTCAGTTCCACAAGCTTTTGAGTTTTAAATTTTCTCTGCCTCCCTCCCCTCCCCCCTTCCTAAGATGGTGTACAAATTGATATAGATTCTACATGTACATTCATATTAAACATATTCTTACATTAGTCACGTTGTAAAGAAGAAAAGAAGAATTAGAACCGATGGGATGACCCACATGAACGAAGAAACAAAAGAGAGAGAGAGAGAGAGAGAGAGAAAATGCAAATAGTATGCTTCAATCTGCATTCAGACTCCATAGTTCTACATGTACATTCATATTAAACATATTCTCACATTAGTCATGTTGTAAAGAAGAAAAGAAGAATTAGAACCGATGGGATGACCCACATGAAAGAAGAAACAAAAGAGAGAGAGGAGAGAGAGAGAGAGAGACAGAGAGACAGAGAGAGAGAGAGAGAGAGAAAATGCAAATAGTATGCTTCAATCTGCATTCAGACTCCATAGTTCTTTTTCTGGATATGGATGGCATTTTCCATCATGAGCCTTTTGGAGTTGTCTTAGAAACTTGCATTGCTGAGAAGAGCTAAGTCTATCAAAGTTAGTCATCACACAATGTGGCTGTAACTGTGCACAATGTTCCCCTGGTTCTGCTCACCTCACTCAGCATCAGTTCATATAAATCTTTCCAGGTGTTTCTGAAGTCTGCCTGCTCATCATTTCCTATAGCACAATAGTATTCCATTACATTCATATACCACAACTTGTTCAGCCATTCCTCAATCAATAGGCATCCCCTTAATTGCCAATTCTTTGCCACCACAAAAAGAGCTGCTATAAATATTTTTGTACATACGGGTCCTTTTCCCATTTTCATGATCTCTTTGGGATATACCCCTATGAGTATGCCTTAATATCTTATGCACAGCTTAATCAGTATTTTGTGGGCCTATTCTCCAAATATTCATGTGGAGCTGCTTAATGATGCCTTACAACAGAAGAGAACTTTGGAAATTTGAGTTAGATATAGTCCTTTGGGCATAATTCCAAATTGCTCTCCAAAATTGTTGGATCAGTTCACAACTCCGCCAACAATGCATTAGTGTTCCAATTTTCCCACATCTTCTCCAGTATTTATCATTTTCCTGTTTTGTCATGTTAGCCAGTCTGATATGTGTGATGTGGTACCTCAGAGTTGCCTTGATTTGCATGACTCTAATCAATAGTGATTTAGAGCATTTTTTCCTATGGCTGTAGATGACTTTAATTTCTTCATTTGAAAACTGCCTGTTCATAGCCTTTGATCAATTGGGGAATGACTTGCATTCTTATAAATTTGACTCAGTTCTCTATATATATTAGAAATGAGGCCTTCATCAGAGACACTGGTTGTAAAAATTCTTTCCCAGTTTTCTGCCTACTTCCTAATCTTGGTTGCATTGGCTTTGTTTGTGTGAAAGCTTTTCAATTTAATGTAATCAAAATTATCCATTTTGCATTGCATAATGTTCTCTATCTCATCTGGTCATAAATTCCTCCATTCTCCACAAATCTGACAGATAAACTATTCCTTACTCCCCTAATTTGTTTATAGTACCAGCCCTTATATCTAAATTGTGTACCCATTTGAACTTTATTTTGGTATACAGTGTAAGATATTGGTCTATGCCCATTTTCTGCCACACTATTTTCCAGTTTTCCCAACAGTTTTTGTCAGATAGTGAGTTCTTATCCCAGAAGCTGAGGTCTTTGGGTTTGTCAAATATTCAATGACTACAGTCATTGACTACTGTGTCTTATATACCTAACCTATTCCATTGATCCACCACTCTATTCCTTAGCTAGTACCAAGTAGTTATGATGATGGCTGCTTTATAATACAATTTAAGATCTGGTATGGCTAGGCCACCTTCCCTAGCATTTCTTTTCATTAATTCCTTTGATATTCTGGACTTTTTGTTCTTCCAGATGAACTTTATTATTTTTTCTAGCTCTATAAAATAATTTTTTGTAGTTTGATTGTTACAGCACTGAATAAGTAAATTAATTTAGGTAGAATTGTCATTTTTATTATATTAGCTTGGCCTATCCATGAGCAACTGTGTTTTTCCAATTATTTAGACCTGACTTTATTTGGGTGAAAAGTGTTTTGTAATCGTGTTCATATAGTTCCTGGATTTGTTTTGGCAGATAGACCCCCAAATATTCTATAATGACTACAGTAACTTTAAATGGAATTTCTCTTTCTATCTCTTGCTGTTGGGCTTTGTTAGTAATATATAGAAATGCCAATGATTTATGTGGGTTTATTTTATATCTTGCAACTTTGCTAAAGTTGTTTATTATTTCAAGCTTTTATTTACTTGATTCTCTAAGTATAACATATCATCTGCAAAGAGTGATAGCTTTGTTTCTTCTTTGCCTATTCTAATTCCTTCAATTTTTCTTTCTTCTCTTATTGCTAAAGCTAACATTTCTAGTACCATATTGAATAACAGTGGTGATAATGGACATCCTTGTTTCACCCCTGATCTTATTGGAAATGCTTCTAGCTTATCACCATTACATATAATACTTGTTGATGGTTTTTGGTAGATGCTACTTATCATTTTAAGGAAGACTCCATTTATTCCTATGCTCTCTAGTGTTTTTAATAGAAATGGGTGTTGCGTTTTGTCAAAAGATTTTTCTGCATCTATTGAGATAATCATATGGTTTCTATTAGCTTTGTTGTGGATATGATCAATTATGTGGATAGTTTTCCTAATATTGAACCAGCTCTGCATTCCTGGTATAAATCTTACCTGGTCATAGTGTATTATTCTTGTGATAAGTTGCTGTAATCTTTTTACTAATATCTTATTTAAAATTTTTGCATCTATATTCATTAGGGAAATTGATCTATAATTTTCTTTCTCTGTTTTGACTCTTCCCAGTTTAGGTATCAGTACCATATTTGTATCATAAAAAGAATTTGGTAGGACTCCTTCACCTATTTTCCCAAATGGTCTATATAGTATTGGAATTAATGGTTCTTTAAATGTTTGATAGAATTTACTTGTAAATCCATCTAACCCTGGAGATTTTTTCCTAGGGAGTTCATTGATGGCTTGTTCAATTTCTTTTTCTGATATGGGGTTATTTACATATTTTATTTCCTCTTCTGTTTATCTGGGTGATTTATATTTTTGTAAATATTCATCCATTTCACAATTGGGCAAAATAGTTACTAATTATTGTTTTAATTTCTTCTTCATTGGTAGTGAATTAACCCTTTTCATTTTTGATACTGGTAATTTGGTTTTCTTTCTTTTTTTAATCAAATTAACCAAAGGTTTTTCTATTTTATTGGTTTTGTCATAAAACCAGCTCTTAGTTTTATTTATTAGTTCAATAGTTTTCTTAATTTCAATTTTATCAATCTCTCCTTTAGTTTTCAGTATTTCTAATTTGGTATTTAACTGGGGATTTAAAATTTGTTCTTTTTCTAGCTTTTTTAGTTGCATGCCCAATTCATTGATCTCTTTCTCTGTTTTATTCATGTAAGAATTTAGAGATATAAAACTTCCCCCAGAACTGCTTTCACTGCATCCCATAAGTTTTGGTATGTTATCTCGTTATTGTCATTCTCTTGGATGAAGTTATTGATTGTTTCTATGATTTGTTGTTTGACTCACTCATTCTTTAGGATTAGATTATTTAGTTTCCAATTAATTTTCAGTCTATCTTTCCATGGCCCTTTATTATACATAATTTTTTTGCATCACGATCTGAAAAGGATGCATTTACTATTTCTGCCTTTCTGCATTGGATTATGAGGTTTTTATGCCCTAGTACATAGTCAATTTTTGTGTAGGTGCCATGTACCATTGAGAAAAAAGTATATTCCTTTCTATCCCCATTCAGTTTTCTCCAGAGGTCTACCATACCTAACTTTTCTAAAATTCTATTCCCCTCCTTAACTTCTTTCTCATTTATTTTGTGGTTAGATTTATCTAGTTCAGAGAGGGGGAGATTGAGGTCCCCCACTAGTATAGTTTTGCTGTTTCTTCCTGTAACTCCATTAACTTCTGTTTGGATGCTATACCACTTGGTGCATATATGTTAAATAATGATATTACTTCATTGTCTATGGTGTCTGTTAGCAGGATATAGTTTCCTTCCTTAACTCTTTTAATTAGATCTATTTTTGCTTTTGCTTTATCTGAGATCAGGATTGCTACCCCTGCTTTTTTTACTTCAGCTGAAGCATAACATATTCTACTCCAACCTTTTCCCTTTACTTCATATGTATCCCTCTGTTTCAAATGTGTTTCTTGTAAACAACATATTGTAGGATTATGATTTTTAATCCATTCTGTTGTCCACTTCCTTTTATGGGAGAGTTCATCCCATTCACATTCACAGTTATGATTACTATCTGTGTCTTTCTCTCCATCCTACCCCCACCCCACCCTCATTTATGCATTTCTCTTTCCTTTCTCCTTTTCCCTCCTCACTAGAGTTTTGCTTTTGACGACCACCTCCCTCAATCTTCTATCAGCCCCCTCCCTTTTTGTTCCCTTTTCTCTTACTATTTCTTTCCTCCCTTCTATCCCTCCCTCCCTTTTCTTTCCCCTTTCCCCTCCAACTGTCTATAGGGCAAGTCAGATTTCCATACCTAACTGAGTATATTATTCCCTCCTTGAGCCAAATCCAATGACAGTAGAGTTCAAACAATGCTCATCTTCCTCCCTTCTTTCCTTCTACTGTAATATGTGCCTCTTCATGTGATGTAATTTACCCTTTTCTGCCTCCTCTTTTCCTCTTCTCCCATTACAATCCTTTTTCACTACTTAATTAGGTTTTTTATCATCACATCAAAGTCAACTTGAACCCACCCCCCCGTCTATGTATTTCCTTTCTAGATGTCATAGTAAAGATATAGTTCTTGAGTTATAAGTATCATCTTCCCATGTAGAGATGTAAACAGTTTTCCCTTATTGAATACCATGTTTGTGTTTTTTTTCCTTTCTTGTTTACCTTTTTATGCCTCTCTTCAGTCTTGTATTTGAAGATCAAATTTTCCATTGAGCTCTGGTCTTTTCATCAGGAAAGTCTGGAAGTTGCCTATTTCATTGAATGTCCATCTCCTCCCCTGAAAGATTATGCTCACTTTCACTGGGTAGTCGATCTTTGGTTGTAATCCAAGCTCCTTTGCCTTATGGAATATCATATTTTAAGCCCTCTGATCTTTAAATGTAGAAGCTGCAGAGTCTTATGTAATCTTGCCTGTGGTTCCATGATATTTGAATTGTTTCTTTCTGACTGCTTGCAGTATTTTATCCTTGATCTGATAATTCTAGAATTTGGCTGCAAGATTCCTTGGAGCTCTTAATTTGAGATCTCTTTCAGGAGGTGACAGCAGATTCTTTCAATGACTATTTTACCTTCTGGTTCTAGGACCTCAGGTAAGTTTTCCTTGATGATTTCTTGAAAGATAATGTCCAGGTGGGTTTTTTTTTTTTGTTTGTTCATTTTTTTTATCATGGCTTTCAAGTAACCAATAATTCTTAAATTATCTCTCCTGGATGTACTTTCCAAGTCAGTTGTTTTTCCAATGATGTATTTTATGTTTTCTTCTACTTTTTCATTCTTTTGATTTTGTTTGACTGATTCTTGATGTCTCATAGAGTCATTAGCTTCCACTTGCCCAATTCTAATTTTTAACGAATTGTGTTCTTCATTTAGCTTTTGTGCCTCCTTTTCCATTTGACCAATTCTACTATATAAGGAGTTGTTTTCTTCAGTGTACTTTTTTTCCATTTTGTCAATTGTATTTTTAAAGGAATTGTTCAATTTTTCTTCTACCTCTCTTATTTGACTTTTAAAATCCTTCTTGAGTTCTTCCAAGAATGCTTTTTGGGCTGGAGACCAGTTCATATTCCCTTGTGAGGTTTTAGATGTGAGTATATTGACAATGTTGTCCTCTCCTGAATTTGTGATTTGATCTTTCCTGTCACCAAGATACTTCTCTGTGGTCTTGTTTTTGTTGTTGTTGTTGCTTTTTCCTCATGTTGTTTGCCTTTTTTCTGGCTTTTAAATTTGATCTCTGCTCCCGGGGACCACAGGGCACTGTCCCAGACTTCTTGTGCTGGGGGGTAGGGGCCTGCTGGGACCTCAGGTGCTGGCAGCTGGAGGCTGGTAGCTTACCTGGTGCTAAGCTGGAGCTGATGGTGGCGGCCGGTGTGTGCCTGGAGTTGGTGCTTGCCTGCTTCTCCACTCTGGGGCTCAGGAGCTCCTGCTGGTCTGCTGAAGTGGGGCTTGCACTGACTTGCTGGGACACCTTCTGCCCTGTACTGGTCCCCTTCAGCCACAGAAGGAAGGACCTTTCCCATTAATCCCTCTTGCCTCCCAAGCTAAAAAACTGCTGTACCCTGTCTTTCTACTGGCTCCACTATTCCAGGATTTTTCCTGGGGCAATATTCTCTGGGCTTTTCAAAGTCAATAAGGGAGGGTGAGAGGGACCTACTTCTTACTCCGCTATCTTGGCTCCCTAAGTTGAAATAGGTGACTTTCAAACATTCCTTCTATGGGTTGATAGCTCCAGGAGCAGCCGCTGCCCTGCATGCCCTGTTCAGGACTGCGCTTCTCTGTCACCCAGTTCCAACAGACACCTCCTGCTAACCTTCTAAGTTGTCTCTGGTGTCTGTGCTCTGAGAAGTCAGAAAATGGCCACTGCTGCTAGTGATTCAGCCCCGCTAGGTCTGCTCCAGCTTTGCTGGTGTTGCTTCTGTTGTACTCCTCTACCAGCCCTGTGCAACACACCCTGTTGACCTTCCAGGTTGCCTTGGGCTGGAAATCTGCCTCACTCTGTCTCTTTGTGGATTCTGCCACTCCAGAATTTGTTCATCACTTTTTAGAAGTATTTGAAGGGGTTTGGGGGAAAGCTCAGGCAAGTCCCTGCTTTCACTCTACCAGCTTGGCTTCACCTCCTCCTTTTTTTTTTTAAACTAAATTTGGTTTTCCTATCTCACCCAGGCTAGAAGTCAGTGCTCCTTCATGGGCCTGATGCCAGTAGTTTTACATAGAAGTTTTAATCATATCCATTATTTTTCAACCTGGACCAATTTTTCCTTCCTTAACCTCATGGCCTTCCACTCCCCTGGGCTCACCATTTTGGTGCAGGACTTGGTGTATATGTATGCCTGATCAGCTTTAGTCCCACTGAACCTCAAAACTGCTCAACTCACTCCTCCAGCCTCAGCTTCCCCAGCAGCAAATGCTAGCATCCACCACTGAGCCCAACTCACTTCCTCACTCCTACAAGCTTCTTGTTGTTGTTCGGTTGTTGTCAATCACGTCTGATTCTTCATGACCCACTGGGGTTTTCCTTTGGTTTTGCCATTTCCTTCTCTAGCTCATTTTACAGATAAGGAAACTGAGGCAAACAGGTTGAAGTAACTTGCCCAGGGTCACACAGCTAGTAAGTGTTTGAAGCTGGATTTGAACTCAGACCTTCTCAACTCTAGGCCAGCGACCCATCCACTGTATCACCTAGCTGCCCCAGTAACATAGTATGACAACCTAGAAAGCTAATATGATATGGGGTTGCATAAGAGAAGCACAGCAGCTAGGTGGTGCACTGGGAAGATCTGAGTTCAAATCCAGCCTCAGACACTTATTAGCTGTGTGACCCTGAGCAAGTCACTTAATCCTGTTTGCTTCAGTTTCCTCACCTGTAAAATGAGCTGGAGAAGGAAATGGTGAACGACTCCAGTATCTCCACCAAGAAAACCCCAAATGGGGTCATGAATTACTCTCATTAAGCTTGCAATTCATGCGGATCTCTTTTTCAGATTGTGAAATTAATTTTCTGAACACAAGTTCTTATTAAGCATAATTAGAGAACTAGATGAGATAAGAAAAATATGGCACATTCCCTTCTGAATTGGTTTCTCATCAAAAACCTTCACTGAATGGGATTCTTTGCCAGATGTCATACAAAGGAAACTCTATAGTCCCCACCAGAACACACTGACGCTGTTTTCCACAGGAGTTTTGAAGAAGGCATCTACCTTTAAGTGTGATCCTTTCTATTCTTTTTAAATTATTTCTCAACCCTAATTCCCACCAGGATAGTGTCAGATCTGTATAGTTTTTTACATTTAAGATGTATATGTAGATGGTATTCCTGCCTTTTCTCCAACACTGCCCTTCCCCCTCCCCCTCCTCCCAAGCAGCTTGGGTAGTTGCAGCAGGAAATGTGTTTCCATGGAACCTTCCATGCCACGGGCTCTGCTGTAGCTGTAATCTATACAGAGTGGGTTTGTAGCCCTGCACAGACCCTGAAATACAGTCTGTCACTCTCTTCCTTTCTCCCCTTAATGCATTCACCATTGATGGGCACCACCCTGAAATACAGTCTATCACTCTCTTCCTTTCTCCCCATAATGCATTCACCATTGATGGGCACCACCCTGAAATACAGTCTATCACTCTCTTCCTTTCTCCCCATAATGCATTCAACATTGACGGGCACCTTTACTGGCTTCTTTGTTTTTTTATTTAACTACTACAGATCCAATGGGACTCCTTCACACAGGAAACATGACTTTCCAACCTAATTTGTAATTACTGAGTGCATCCTTTGTGATTCTCCTCGTGTCCATGACACCTTTTCATTATTTGAATTACAAGTTTTAATGGTCAGGGTCCCACGCATTTACGTGGAAGCTGTTGGAAGCAGCAATCACTGAATCAAAATGGCCTTGGATTTTGATTTGTGCCACTGAGATGATGAAGATGATGGGTAAGGAATGGGAGGAAAAGAAGACAGGGAGTGGGTGAAGAAGAGAAATACATCCACCAAAGAAATGTACAGATTCCAAAGTTTCCTGAGCATGCAAGAGAGGCCAGAGATATAAATTAAGTAGTCAGAGCCATGAATACATGCCAACAACTGTAAGCTATAAATAGGGAGATCTGAGAAAGAAAACAGAGCTTTTTTAACTGCTGAAATATATTTGACTGGGAGAGGACTCTTAGGAAGGAATATAATGGGAGAGGTATGAGAGGGGTGTGTGTGTGTGTTTGTATTTGTGTATGTATGTGTGTGTGTGTGTGTTTAAAGAAGAAACAATGCTTTCCCTTCCATCTCCTCCTTCCCCCCACCCTACTGGCATCTTCTGACAACATAACAAAGTACTTAGACAAATGAGGAAGACTAGGGGAAAAAGGAAACTACTAAAGCCTGACTTTGGGGACCCATTCCAATTCCTTTCCCAGCCCTCTCAACCCAAGGAGATCGATAACAAAAGGAAAGGCAGCACTACCAAATATTCATATAAGCACTATTTTGCAATAGCAAAAATCTGAAGATTAGTTATGTGCTGCCAAAATGGAGATGACTAAACAAATTGTGATATAAGGGTGTAATGCATTTGTAACTGTATGATAATGAGTATTGACCATGAAGAATGAAAAGAAATGCAGGAAGGCTTGTATAAGCTAATAATACAGAGTAAAGAAAGCAGGTCTAAAAAACAACATACATAATGTAAATTAAAACATTAAAAGGCAAGAAAACTCAGGTCAAATACAATAGACAATGTTGATTTTAAATTATCAGCAGTAAACAACAAAATGGCAAAGTTTTTTTGTCTTTTAAAGAGACTGGGGAGTGGCATTCCAGGAGGACCCTGGACTCATGGCTGAGGGGTCTCCATTTTCTGGATAGACCACAGAAAACCCACATTTTTAAAGGATTGTCATTTTCCCACACTCACCTTACTCTGGCTGCTCGAAAGTCTCTGTCTAATCCTCAGGAATCAATTTTTGTCCATCAGATGTGCAAAATCCTTGATACTTCCAGTTTGAGGAGGGAGGAGGAAGGAGGGAGAAGGGAAGACAAGACACGTTTAAAAAATGTTTTAAAAGAGCCACTTTGAACATGGGTTTTGAGTTTTGGATCATTCAAATATTTTTCATCTTTCATGGAGCCATTATTTTATAGATGGAGGAAAACAATGGTGGCATTGGCAGGATCGTGGGATTAAGGGCCAGAAGGAAAGCAGCCTAGAGAGGGCAAGTGACTTGTCCACGGTCACATAGGTAGTAAATAGCAGAGCTAGAATAAATAATTTTGCCCAAGTTTTTGCAAGGATCTCATGATAGAATCTACTTAGATTCCCATCCTAAGCCCCATATATTGGGCAATGCCGTCTCTCTGTTAATGTGTAAAATTTTTATTAGCCTTGAGCTTAAGGCAAGCTTACTTTTCAAGTAAGAGAGATCTATAAAATTCTAAAAATGCTCTTCTCTTCCTTACTTCCAACACTTGGATCATCCTGAGGAAGACTTTTTACCGTATTTGTACCCTATTTTACCCAACATGGATGCCTGCAGAAGCCATCAAACCATGCTTTTGAGGACCCATTCTGATTCTTTTCCATGCCCCTTAACCCTTCCATTTCTCCTACCCCTCTAAGCATTTCACTCCCTCTACACACCCAGGCAGTGGTGGGATTCAGCTGGTTCACATGGGTTTGGTAGAACCGGTACCTGATTTTCCGTTGAGTTCAGCCAACCAGTTGTTAGAGGATGCAAGGCCTGCTCCCTCCATGCCAATGGCGGTGGCAGTGGTGGTGCTTTGGCTCGGTTCCGTGGAGAACCGGTTGTTAATTTATTTGAATCCCACCATTGCACCCAGAGGTTTGTGAAATGTCATGTGGAAATATCTACGCAATGTACATTAGCTACATTCTATAATTAGAGAAGCAGTGTGGAGCTACTAGGAACTGGGAAGTCCTGCATTCAAATCCTACCTCAGAAACCTAACTTGCTCTGTTGCCATGAATAAGTTATTTCTTTTGTCTAAGCTTCAGTTTTCCGTCTGTAAAATGGCTAATAATAACATAATACAATAATAACAAAATATATAAATATAATATATAATAATATAGAAATAAAAACTAACTAAATAAACCAATAACATAATAAAACCTACCTCACAGCACTGTGAAAATCAAGTGAGAGAATGTCTGTGAATTCCTTTGCAAACCCCAGAATGCTAGATAAATGCTCGCTATTATTATTTTTATTAATCATATTAATTTTGGTTAAGACCCATTGGATTCTCACTCAAGAAAGGTGACTATCTTTTTCCTTGGCTCCCTGGTTGGGGTAGAGGGGTCATGGAGAGAGAGCAAACATTGGCTAATAACCTTACAAATATTAATAATATTTTCTCCTGGTAAGATCACCTGTAAGATTCACTGATAAGTGTATAGAAGCAAGCAATGTGCCCTAGCACCTTTCCAGTTTCTCTTATTACTTATATCATCTGCTTTTGACTTACTTCTCTTACCAATTCATCTTCCCCTTCCTACCCCAACCCCCGCCCTTCCCCCCATCTCACCCAGGCTGGAAATGCAGCCACTCATGGGCCAATTCTACTACTGACTGCCATTGGAGCTTTGATCTACTCTGTTTCTGACTTGGGTTGGGTCACCCCTCCTTAGACAGCCTGGTGGTCCACCCCACCTCCTGGGGGCTCCCCATATTTATGCTAGATTTAGTGGAGACATTTAACTGGCTAGACCTACTGCAGCTCTGAACTCCAGAGCTCAAGAGGTCCAAAAGCCTCAGACTTCCCAGCAGCCCACATTCCCAGACCCAGGAATTAAAGGCATGCATCACCACAGCACATGGTACCAGCATATCCATTCATCTTATCTAGCTTGGTTTCTAGCTCAGTTTCTGATCTTATGTTCTCCCTCGGACTTGGCATTCCTGGTACCCTCTCTTACTGGATTATTGCTTACAGCTTATTGCTGAGGAACTGCCCGCTGACCTTCCACAGGAACACCAGATTCTATCCTTGCCACAGTGAGGCCTTGATAGAAAGGAGGTGGCAGTCCCTGTGGAGTAGGCTAGCAGACGTCACCCACAACTGGATAGCTGGAGCCTTGTCCCCACCTACCTGCACCATAAGTTCCTGTCCCAGACCCTAAAGCATAGTCTGGGAATATAAGAAGACTCTAGGACATTTGGCTGGACATAATGGCTCATACCTGTAATTCCTGCTACTGGGGAGGCTGGGGCTGATGGATTGCCTAAGGTTGGGAGTTCTGTGTCATATTAGGGCTAAAGCCAATCAGGTGTTTGCATGAAGTGTTGCACCAATATGGTAAGCTCCCATAGGAGCTGGTGGGGGGGGGGGGGGGTGGGGGGGGTAGGTAGAGCACGGCGGGGAGGACAGGGGAAAAGGCACAGGCTGCCTAAGGAGAGGCAAAATAGTCCAGGTCAGAAATAGAACAGGTCAAAGCTTCCATGATGATCAGAAGCGTGATCAGGACCATGAAGGCCACTATAATTCCTCTCTGGGGGAAATAGGGAAACGTACTCTCAAAGCAAAAAAAAGACATTCGGAGTCAATGTGGTCACCATAATGATATGCAACGCGATGAATAATCTCCCTCGAATGTAAATTATGGAGGTTCACTTTTACCATAGACGGAGCTGTCTCCTGAACGGTTGATGTTCATGTGGCGACTTGGAAGTGCTAATTTATGATTGGCAGAGAGATTGATTGACAGAAGGTAGAGTGGGAAGGGGGCACACAAGTTGGTGCCCATATGGCTGGGATGAGGAAATATCAAAGGAATAGACTAGATGTCATGCTAACCAAAAAAAATAAAGAAAAGACTAAAAGGAATTGGACATGTATTCCCAAACCAGGTTGGGTTGGTTCAACAAACAAAACATGGAGGTAAATACGTATTTGCCCCATAGATTGCCCCACACCCACCCCTTGTATATGTTTTCCATAAAGAGGAATTCAGGGAATGCAGGGTGACTCTTTTTATGGTCCTGGCAGCACGTTGGATTAGGAATTTCCCTAGCTTCTGGACCAGGCTTTGTCACTTACTAACTTGGCTGCCTAAGCCTATTTCACCTCTTTATAAATGCCTGCCTTACTACCTTATACATTTGCTGGGAGGACAGCTTTATCCCAATACATTGTAATCTTTTCTCTGAAAGAGAAGATCCCATTCAGCTGTATATATACATTATGTGTGTGTATATATGTGTGTGTGTTATGCTGTATAATACAGTATATAGTTTCAGTCGTGTCTGACTCTTTATGACCCCATTGGGGGTTTTCTTAGCAAAGATACTGTAGTGGTTTGCCATTTCCTTCTCCAGCTCATTTTACAGATGAGTAACTAAGGCAAACAGGGTTAGGTGACATACCCAGGGTTACACTGAGTATGTGTCTGAGGCCAGATTTGAACTCGGGTCTTCCTGACTCCAGGCCTGGTGCTCTATCCACTGCACCACCTAGCTGCATATATATTTATTTCAGCCACATAGCATTTCAAATATGTTATTATCATTATTATTTCACCAAGGCTCTTCTCATCCCATTTCAGACAAACCTGATCCAAATCCAATCTAGAAATACTAAAATTTCCATTTCACACCTTTGGAAACTATGTTTGTGCGGTGAAAAGAGCACTGGCTTTGGAGTCAGAAGGCCTGGCTTTGAATCCCAGCTCAGCCGCCTCCTACTAGGTCACCCTTCAGCAGCTCACTTTTAACTTCACTGGCTCTCACTTTCCTCATCTGAGTTCATACCAAGGTCCCTTAGGGCCCTTCCAGCTCTAAAATCTCTGATGTTACGATCCCACATACATGTTGCAATTCAATCTTTATTTATGGATATGAGTAACACAAATGTTGCTCATGCATCTTGACACTACATTTAAATTCACCTCAGTTGTGCTGAATTGAATATTGTCTCATCACAATTGACAGTTACCTCAAAATCAGCATCTTAGTATTTTAGCCAACTACAAATTATTCCTTCTACCATCAAAAGTAAACCTCAAATCACTCTCTTTAGATCATAGCATTCTCTCATGGGGTCCACTAGTGTTCTCTAGGGCAGCCAGATTTGGGAATGATAGCACCATAATGGATGGGTACATAAGAAACAAGAAATAAAACAGGTTGGTCTGGATTCTTACAGAGTCTGATTGTTTGTCATGGACTTTCAAGAAAGAGAAAAAAGACCGATGGTATAACACAACCACTGGTGATTTCTATTGTTTTTCATTCATCTCAGTTGTGTCTGACTCTTCATTGACCCCACTTGGGGTTTTCTTGGCAGAGATACAGGAGTGGTTTGCCATTTACCCTCCAGCTCATTTTACAGATGAAGAAGCTGAGGCAAACAGAGCTAAGGGACTTGCCCAGGGTCACACAGCTAGTAAGAGACTGAGGCCATTCTTGAACTGAAGTCTTCCTGACTCCAGGCCCAGGGCTCTATCCACTGTGCCACCTAGCTGCCCAGGTGATATTATAGGTAACTCAAGATCATAGGATGCCAATGTCAAGTCCCCAACCAGCGGACTGGTATGAGAAGATTTGAAGGCATTATCTCAAAGAGCTTTAAATTGCTAATTGCCTTTCTGAGGTTTTCCAGGATGTCCAGGGGAAGGGGAATGACGTGAACAGCCATTTCCTTTCCTCAGTTACATTCAGGGACTTAACTGGCAATGAAACTATAACTAGAGCAAGGTAACTTGGGCTTTGCCTGAAGGTGCTGATGTGGGAGGGAGACACAAAGTTCTTCCAAATAGACAACTGTTCTGACACTCTCCATGGTCTTCTGCCGCCTGCACAATACAACCATGATCCCTTGTCGCCCCCTCAGACCCTTTCCTAGTGTGTCTGTACCTTTGATCACACAGCTAGCTGTGCCACTGCCAAACAACTCAACCAACATCCTAACTGTCTCTTCTAACAGTCTGTGCTGTTCCCTCCGCCCCAACTCTTTTTGCTCTAGAGGAAAGAATTCCTAGTTATATTCGCTGTTAACACACACTTTCCTGCCCTCAAATTTTCATCATTAGCAAAAGACTCCTGCAAAGTAGTTTTTTCTCTCCTAAAAGTCATGTTCCGTACTATGAACTCTAAACTGTATTTTCAAAGCTGTCTGCATTTCCTTTCTGGTCTGTTGTCCTCTGGGAAGTTGGTGAGAACATCCACAATACAAGACGATGAGCACTGATGTGTGAATGGGACAGTCACAAAGTAAAATAAGCAACATTAGCCGAACCAGTCAAAAGAAGGGAAAAGTCAGTTCCACATGCCACTCGGCTCCAAATACCCAATCATGGGACTCAGAATGCTCAGGCAATAAACCACCTGGGCGGCCAAGCCCAGAGCCCTCTGAAAGAAGCACTAATCAGTCAAAGCACAAATCCCACCTTTGGCACTTACCACCTATGTGACCTTGGACAAATCCCACATCCTCCCTGAGCTTTGGTTTCCTCATCTATAAAATGAGGGATTTGGACTTAGCCAGTCTCTGAAGTCCTGCCGGCCCTGGATCTATGATTCTCTGTGTCCCTGTGACAGAACTGAGTATTTAGGAGGCTAAAGCTGAAGACAACAGCTTTGATCCACTGGACTCTTCTTAAAGAAATGTTGACAGACAGAGTACCTGTTGGAAAGAGAAATGCCTCGAAGCTTGTTGAAGTGCCAGCCCATAGTGTTTTAAGAAAACAAGTTGTTGGGCTATAGTGGTCTGTGTGGAAGACCCTCCTGGGTCTCCACAGCCTGCCTTGGTCCTTGCATGTGTAGGACTAATATGTTGGAGGCAGGCTTTGCTCTGTTCCCAGGCTCCAGGGGACTAGAAACTTGTCTAGATCTTTCCGAAGGGATTATGATCACAATTGATCCTGGTCATTAAGGAAAATCCTCTTGCTATCAGAGACTGCCTGAGCCTCTTATCTTGCTAGGTCATTTCTCTAGGAAACCATTTGTCAGATTGAAACAGATGCTGGATCTGTTGTGAATATAAAGACTTTCACTTTGCCAGACACTGTTCTGGGCTTGGGTAGGTCCTCTGGGAGATATATTTGTGTTTGTCTGTGCTCACAGTCAGGGGTGGGACAATTTACCTGCTGTCTCTGCTCCACACCAGCCTATTTATCTTGGAAATGGCTGTGGGGGGATGGTGTTTGCGTTAGAGAACTGAATAGAAAATGGGAATTTCCAATATGGAGCTTGCGTTCTACAGAATCCAAGCCACTCTTGGCATATTGTTCCTTTGCAAACTTCTAGAAAACTCATATTTAATGTTGGTTTGTTTTTGACTGAACCACTTCATTGGTATCATACATGGTAGAACATGTCTCTGGTTTGAGTATATCTTTGCTCAAATTCATTCAAGTCATTGCTAAAGTTTTTTCTTTAGGCCAACTTTTCCATCTTCATTTTATTATGCAGAGGGGAAGCTGTTCTCTGACTCTCTCCTTTGCCAGAAAGACTTGAAACACCCATCCTTGGATGTTCTATGTGCCTAGCATGGAGCACACCAGGGGCAAGGACCATCACTTCACTGCAATAAAGGAAGTGCATCATTGGGTAGGAAATCAAGGTCAAGTTGTTTTGAATCATCATAGCTTGGGTCACTTTGCTCTTCCCCATATGACTAGACAGATGCCCCAGCCTCCAGACAAAGAAATCACACTGTTTCTTTTTTAACAATTTATTCTGATTAAGCTTTGAAAATATCATTGCAGCTGCATAAAGCTATTTACAAAGGGATTTCCAAGCACTTACAGACTGTCTTTGTGCTTTGTGAAGATGCCACATGCAGAAAGAGGTTTAAGTGTCTGGGGATGAAATACTCAGAAAAATAAGAAAGAAAATAGAAAGATTAAATGGACTTCTCCAAGGTCACACAGACAAATTGCTTGTGCTCTCAGTCAATGTTTGCGGAAAATTTCCAGCATTATTTTTCCTAACTCTAACCACTGAACCTAACTCCTTTCAACATTATCACCCTAGCAGGAGAAGCAAGGGAGGACATTTGTTCATCTTTTGTAGCATTTTAAAAGTTTGTCTTCCTTTAGAAACAAATTTCCCTTGTTTTTGATTTTGAAATTTTCACTTGTGTACGGGAGAGAGGAGGGAGAGAAAAAATTGATATCAAAATCAGCCCAATTTGCAATAAACAAACAATGTTGACTTGTATAAGGTTTGTTTCTGCCTTTTCCAATCAGACACAGAATCTCCTGATTGGAAGGGACCTTGAAAAGATATTTATATATTCCACCTCCCCTGCCCTTAGATAAGACCACACTTAGCCACATTCCAGGCAAATGAAAATTATCACATTTTCACAAATCTTCAGAGAAAAAGATTCCCCAAGCACCCTTGGCTACTGGCTCCAATATTAACCCAGGGAGGTCTTTTTTATTAGAGCTCTAACCTAAGTCTCTCTTGCTGCCTGTTCCCTCTCATCTTGAAGATTTATCTCACACATACGGGGGCACACACACACACACACACACACACACACACACACACAGCTGATCCCCATTCCCTCTGTATAATAACCGGTGACAGAGAGGCAGTGCCTCTTTTCTTCCCTCTGAACTTGTCTATCTCAAACCTGGGGAGGGTTTCAAAGTATCCTTACCCATCCTTAAGTCCTCCTCTCCCGTCCCTGGCTGAGCCCCCTTGAATTTCCAAAACATCCACAACTTCAGGGTTTCCCTATGCTTGACAATTCTGGTCCTCTGGAGTCAGGGGGGAAAAACCAAACCACAGCACTGCACCAAAGAGTCCTCCATTCTAATCTAGTTTAAATTAAAAAAAAAAAACACAACTCTTCTTACCTCCTGTCCAAAGTATTTCATTTCTGCCTGGGGACCTTTCAAAAAGTAACTGGTATTTCCGTGGACCTCTCCATTCCGGGGTGTGGTTCGCAAGTAGGCGTCTTTGGGGGTTTCTTTGGCCTCAATTCTGGAATCTGCCGCCCCACCCCTTCTTACAATTCACTGTGTATTAGCATCCAGGCTTTTCCAAAGGCATCAACTGCAGCATCTCTATGAGAAGGTCTTAGTTGTGCCAGGGGCATCCCCCTCCTCCCCTGGGAAAGCCTTCCCTCTCCCCCCACAGCGTGGGATTGCTATGATCTTCCGGGCAGCTGCCGTGTTTTCCAGGCTACTCTACTAGCCAGCCAGCAGCCCCTGCCCCTTCTCCCTCCGAATCTCTTCCGTCTGCTGCACACGCACACGCACACACACACACACACACACACACACACACACACACACACACACGGAATTCAGGAGCCCTTTCCCGACAGTTGTTCAAAAGGCATGAATGCACTGCAGCAGAGCCCGGAGAACCCAAACAAGCACGAGACCGGGGAGGGGGGTGGAGGGTGGGGAGAACGAGGCAGCTCGTAGGAGAATAATCTGCCCTTAGACGTTTCCTTTGGGAAAAAAACAGGCTGTCCTGCTTAGCTTGTCCAGGGCGAGGAGCATCCGTGCCCCTCCTAAGCAAGAGAGCAAGCCGCCTGCATCCCTAGTTTGAACGACAGCACCTGCCTTTAACCAGTGTGCCCCACTGAACTCAAGTTGCCTCTCTCAGGGTTCTGGAGGGCATCACCTTGACCAACTAGTTGCCTTCTACTTCAGATTGGGAAAAGGGAAAAAACCAAACAAACCCATACACAGCACACAATCTGCACTTCAGATCTCTTCTCTCCTCCAGCCCCCAATTGCATTTGCAAATCACTTTTGCCTGATCTCCTCTTTGCCCTTAGGATGGAGTTGATACAACTTCAGCTAGTTCTCACGCATTTCCAGTGAGAGCATCCCATGTCTGGAGTTAATCCGTCCCTAGGGAATTGTGTTTTAATTTCTCCACTAAGCTCTTCTTTGGTAGTCTCCTTTCTGTTGGAGTCTCTGACATTTTGATTCTTCTGTCTCCCTCCCCACATCTATTGATCAGAAATCAAATCTGGCCCCTTTACTCTCCCTCCCTCAGCCAGTCTTCTCCCAATTTGATGCAACAAGCACACACTGGCGAGAAGTTGTCAGACTGTTCCCCACCTCCTCCTGCTCCCTTCCCTCACCCCTTCCTGCTCAACTCCTTGTCTGGGCTTACCTTGAAAGCAGCCGTGTCCTCTTGCAGAGCCTGAGCCTGCTTGTTGGAAGGGGTTTGAAGAGAAACGTGTGTAGTTGGTATGTGAAAGGAAAATCAGGGAGGTTTCACCGTGACGTCAGCACAGCGAGAGAAGATTAGAAGAGACAAGGGCAGCGATAAAGGCAGGAGAGAAATAAACAGTGTGATCAGAGGGGAGAATGGGGGTGAGCTTGGAGGCGAGAGGGAAAAAATAACACGTGTCAGGGAGATGTGTGGTAATGGAAAAACATGTTTGCCAAAAAAGAAGGGATTGAGGTGGGGAAAGGAGAGGAAACACCTCTTTTGTCTCTATCACAACTGTTCCTTAAGACTTGAAGAGGATTTTTTATCCTCATCCCCACTCCCAGTCTTCCTGACTTTTGGAATGGATGATTGAGGGGGGCGGGGTAGTTGGGACTCCACCAAATTGTTGCCAGGATGCTGTAATCTGCCCAAACTGCTTGAGGACCTTTTTCTTTCTCTTCCCCTTTCCCCCAGCCCACGGGGGAAGCATCCCTTCCCTCCTGCTTTAGCAATCCAGCACCTGGGAAGTCAAATATTAATTATAAGTTGCTGTGAAATTGGAGGGCAGTTCCCCTCAAAGGAGTAGAACTAATAGGTTTTCTTTCCTCTCATTGGAAGTAAGAAGCTTGCTTCAGAGAGAGTATTTGATTGGTTTGTATGGTTCTCCGGGAAAGATCTCTGGGATTTGATTGTCTCACTTTACTCCCAGAAGAACAGTCTAGTGTTTTCTCCCCTCATAGTGTGAGCTGTTCCCTGACTGTATTCTTTCCATAAGCTAATGCTTCTAAAAGAACTAAAAGCCAAAGGAAATTGAATATGATTTACAGGGCCTTTCAATTCCACCTACCTAATGAAATGAGGATCGCACTGCTTTGTTACAGTCATCTAGAGAAATCTCTTCCCCCGAACATCAGTTCATTGCAAATCCCAAGCACTTTGAAGAAGTAGGAAAGAGTGAATGAGCCTTTTGCGGGACCTCTCCCATTCAGGGTGTGGGAGAATGTTTAGGGTGGGGCTGACTCTGTCCAGGGCTGAGCTAAAGCTTTGAAGTTCTCGAGATAGACTTTATAGAAAATACAATCCCCTTTCTGGGTGGTGCTCAGAGAGGTTTGGTAGATTCAGATTCAGCTGCAAGATTAGGGACAAAAACAAACACATATAGGGTCCTGATTCTGATCCCTAGTTCTACCCTGTAGCTAATGGACAAATGCAGGAGGAGATGACGACTCTTTATTTTTATACCAAAACCCATGAAAGACTCAGTATCTGGCTTTCAGGAAGGACTGGTGATTAGTTGCCAGCTGAGTGGCAGATAACAAAAAGAAAAGATTGCTGTAGCCTGGAGTGGTCTGGGAAAAAGGGACATGAGAATGTGTCTGGTTTGTAATAGTGGGGAAGAGTGGCTAGGGAGAGAAAGTAAGCAGGGTTGGGCGGGGAGGGGGCTACCAAGCAAGACAAGGAGGAAAGCAAGGTGTATTTCAAGGATGGTGAGGACACCTGTTGTACTGGCTAGAGCAGTCACAAGAGAGATCAGTGGGAGATATGACTGGAAATGTAGATAATTCCTAGGAATGAAAAAACATCAAAGCATCTAGCCCATCTCTTGAAACTTTTTTTTAAAGAAATAGTTTAATGCCCAGCAGCAAATGAAAAGGGCCCATACTTAATTGTGTTAGCAAAAAGAAGAAATCCAGAACACATATTATCTTAAAACATTTTAAAATTATAAGTTATAAGTTATCCAAGATAGTAATAAAAAAACAAAGTTATTGGAGGTGGTATGACTGGGGGTGGTCTGACCTGTGGTGGTAGAGGAAACAATCACTTTGTGTTGCTGGGAAGTCTATAGCTTCAATTGGACAGCGCCAGGGGGGTTTACTAGACCCTTCAATGGAGATTCTTCACTTTCTGAAGGAAAGTGAAATCTAGGGTCAATAAGGTGACTTGCTCTAAGTCATTACGTAGTGAGGCCAGCAAAAGTAGGATCCAGGGGGTTTCATCCTCTTAGGTGGGAACAGGAATGCCATTAGCAATGCCTTTAGCCTTGAATGCAAAGGTATTGGGGGGGGGGGAGGGAGGGATAATGAGACAGACTTTGAAAGATTTTAATCATGAATGACATATTAAAGGGGAAGAATCTGGAAGATTACTTTATATCATGCATGATTTAGGGGGAGGGGTTGAAACTGCAGGCAAGGGCAGCAGCTAGACATCTATTTCAATAATGGCTACATGTTTGAACTTGGGTAATGGCAGCACGACATTTTTTTGTTTTGCTTTTTGTTGGTTTTTTTGAAATATATTTTTATTTATTTTGTTAAATATTTACCAATTACATATAAAGAAATCTTTAGCATTTTAAAAAATTTTGAGTTCCAAATTCTCTCCCTCCTCACTCCTCCCCGCTCTTTGAGAGGCCAAACAAATGTGAAGTCAGGCAAAACACATTTCCCAAATTAGCCATGTTACAAAGGAAAACATGAAAATAAAGCCAAAAACCAAAAAAATGCTTCAGCCTGCATTCAGAGTTCATCAGTTCTCTTTCTGGAGGTGGATAGCAATCTTTCATCAGGGGTCTTTTGGAATTGTCTTGGATCATTGTCTTGCTCAGAGTAGCTAAGTCTTTCACAGTTGAACATCCTTACAATATTACTGTTACTGTGTACAATGTTTTCCTGGTTCTGCTCACTTCACTCTGCATGAGTTCATACAAGTCTTCAATGGAAGACATTTTAAAGGAAGAATCAACAAAGCTTCGGGACTAATTGGATAAAGGTAACAAGGGAGGAGGAAGAGGAAGAAATAACTCAAAGACTCCACAGAACCACAGAATTTTAAAGGGAGTCAAAATGGCAGTTTAGTCCAACTCATAACCAAAAGGGACTCCTAACATATTTAACAAGCTGTCGCCTAGCTTCTGTTTTCCAATGAAGGAGATCCCGCTAACTTCTTAGGCAGTCCATTCCATTTTTGGACAACTAACTTTTAGGAAGTTTTTTCCTGATGGGAAAACTAAATATTTTTTGAAACTAAATTCCTACCATTACTCCAAGTTCTTCCTTCTAGAGCTAGATAGAATAGATATCTTGTTTGTTTTCCCCTTCTGCCCCTTCCGATCTACCACCACCCCAAAGTTTCCTTTTCTCCAGGGTAAACATTCCCAGTTCCTTCAACTTTTGTTTTTATTGTATAACATGAGTTGAAGATCCTTTCCCATCCTGCTTGCTCTTTTCTGGACACTCTCCAGCTTATCAACATCCTTCTCAAGATGAGGCATTAAGAATTGAACATAGTACTTCAGATGTGGCATGATTAGGGCAGAGTACAGAGAGACTTTCACTTCCTCATTCCTTGAAGCTATTCCTCCCTTCATGTGAGATCACATCAGCTGTTGACTCATAGGAAGCTTTGACAAATTATAGTCTAACTATGCTTCTACTACCTTACACTAGTGAAGCTGATTTTTTTGAACCCAAGTATGAGAATTTACATTTATCCCTACTGAATGGCATCTTCTTAGTTGGAGCCCAATCCTTTAGCTTGTCAAAGTCTTTTTGGATTTTGATTCTGTCATACAGTGTATTAGTTATCTCTCCCAGCTTTATGTCATTTGCATATTCAGTGGGCATGCTATCTACTCCTTTATTCAAGTCATTGATAAAAATGTTAAACAGCAGATTCCTGGGGTACTCCACTGGAGAGTTACAAATTGACAGTGAGCCATTAACAACTACTCCAAATCCATCTTTTCTACATTTCTCTATCTTTTCTACAAGAATAATGAGATACTTTACCAAATGCTTTGCTAAAATCTAAGTAAACTATATCTACTGTCAGTCAACTAATAATAATAGCTATTAAGCTAGCATTTATTAAGTCTCTACTATGTGCAAGGTACTATGCTAAGCCCCTGAGGATACAAAGAAATGCCCCAAACCATCCTAGTTCTCAAAGAGTTTACAATCTAATGGGGGAGACAACACTTAAACAACTGTGCAAACAAAATATATACATCACAAGTTAATAAAATTAATACAAGATAAAATAAATATACAGAGAAGGCAGTAAGGTTAAGGAGGACTAAGAAATGAAAATCATAGGTTTAGTAGTTTAATAGCTCTGCCAAATAATGAAACAGGGTTAATCTGGCATTACTTGTTCTTGATGAAGCCATACTGGCTCTTTGTAATTATTGCTTCTTTTTCTGGATGTTTATTAACCACCTTTTCATAGGCAAGCATAAAGCATGTGCTGGCATACCTGGCCCACAATCTGTGCCTGCTCAGACAGCTCTTAAATGATTCATTCTAGAATTTTCTCAGGAATTGAAGTCTAGCTTATTGGTCTACAGTTGCAGGCTTTTTTGTCTTCCTTCTTCCCCCTCCCCCCAAATTGAGACATTTGCTTCATCTCCAGCCCTGCGCTACTTTTTCCATTCTCCACAGTCTCAAATGTCACCAGTGATGACTCAAGAATCATATCTGCCAGTCATGATGGTACCTCAGTCAAACTGAGACCTGTTAAAGACCTCAGCTTGAAAAGGCCAAGGTCTCCTACTGCATCCAGGGCCATCTCCAGTCATCCTGATCTATATCTGGCCGCTGGACCCAGATGGCTCTGGAGGAGAAAGTGAGGCTGGTGACTTTGCACAGCCCTCCCTTACTAAAATCCAATTCACTTGCATGTCACAGCATCCCCTCCCTGATGTCATGGTCCTCTTTGAGAATGAAGGACAAACAACAACAATGTTAATTCCTTGTTAGCTCTTTTTATTCTGTGCTTTCCAGGCTAAAGGTCATTCTCCCTGGCAGAGACAACAGCAGCAGAAGCAGAACTGAGCAGCTCTGCCTCCTAACTCTTGTCAGTAATCATCATCCCCTCTACCCCAAGCACCAGCATGAAAATAAGATATAATATAGATATGGATACTTATACATATATGTATATATATGTGTATATGTATATTGTGTTTGTGTATATATATGCATGTGTATGTGCGTGTATTGTGTGTATATCTGTATGCATGTGTGTATATGTGTATGTATAGATGTATATGTGTGTATGTACATGTGTATATCTATATCTATCTATCTACCATTTTTTTTTAACATTTAGGTTGGTTGGTGAGAACACTATGCAGTTACATCAATCTCTTGATTGACTTCTGTTTTTGAAACAACAGTGAAACAACTCCTGGTTTTCCTCCTCTTTGGAATGGTTACCCTGGAAACCACTGGAATTGGTCTTCAAAATTTCATTCTTGAGAGTCTCCCATCCCTCATGATATGGCTTCTTCCCAGGCAGAATTTTAGTTTCTAGCCTGGATGACTGATGAAATGGTGGTGCCATTAAGAAAAAAAAAAGTAGAATAAGCACTTGGTAATGAGGGATAGTAGTTCAGCTATGGCAGATCAGCATTTGAAATATAGATCTGAACTTTAACCATGCAAAAGTGAAAGCTGGACCTAAAGTAGATTTCAAATCTGTGTAAAGGAAAGTTAAAGAAGAAGAAAAAATAGAAGCCAGAACATGGAACCTTAAGAAGTATCAGTATTTAGGAGCAAAAAAAAAGGGAGGCAACAAGCAAGACAAAAAAGGACTCAGAAAGATTGGAGAATCAGAGACCATATGTAACAACACAAAACACTGTTGAGCCCCAGGGACTGACACACTCACTCTTTCTCCTCAAAGGGGTCCCTACTTCTGGACTAGTCCTGGGAGAAAAGAAAACTCAAGGGGAACATGATAATTATCTTCAAATATCTGAAGGGCTGTCATCTGAAAGAGGTCCATAAAGAGCAGGGTCAGGCTCTTTTCCTTTAATTCTCTGGCTCTAACACTACCAACCGCATAACTCTGGGGAAAATCACTTAAAACATATGTTTGGTTCATGTCTAGGGTAATTCATGAAGAGAGAAAAGAAAGCTACTTAAGATACAATATAAATCAGGTATAGGACAGCTATTTATTTCCTCCACACAAAAGAAATGCTTAAACCACAAGACTCACAAGTACATATCAACAAAGATTTAAACATGGAGCAGAAACTTATAATTACTATTATACTCTCTTAGGAGGTTGATATTTAAAACATTACAATGTGAGACAGTGTGATTGCTGCGTGTACTTCATTTTCTCCTTGACTCTGCACAATCTTCCCCAAGGTCTATGACTTCTAGCAAACCAGGTCAAACAAGTGGGCTATGTTAGGGTCTTGACCAGCAAGTTGCCCTATCTCAGTACGCAATGATGAGGCGGGAGCAATGATGGTTATAACTCCGATTTATTGGAAGCCATTATCCATTTTTATAGGTTTTTGCACAACATAAGCAGAAGCAGGTATTCAAGGGGTAAGGGGATGAGAGGATGGGAAGATCGATATCTGGTGGGAAGAATCTGGATTGTTGTAAACTATGTTTCCTACAAGCGTATGGGAAAACTAGGGTTGTAGTAAGGTGGTTTCCATAGGAGTATGGGAACAGAACAGGGGGTGCTATTCTACAGTGACAGGGAAGGCTGGGAACAGGAGGGGAGTGCTGTTCTACAGTATCTGAAGAGGCATGGGAAGGCTCGGGCAAGATACAAACTGATTATCAGAATTGTATGAGCTATGTGAGGCACGGGGCAGGATGCCCTTGTAAAGTATCCAAGAAGTTCTCACTAATTAAAGCATGTTTGCATTAGGCACTGGTTCAAGAGCATTCAGTAATGGCCAGCTGGGTTCCTCTGACTGCGCTTGTGAGTCCTTGATGGATGGACTCTGCCTGCATGAGAAAGGATGGCTACCAGAGCAAGCAGGAGGGGGGCTGTTAGGGACGAAAGTCTTTCCTCCGGGTGCCTACCGTTCCAACTCCTACTAAGCCTGTCTGGTTTTACCCAGGAAACAGGCCAAGCGCTAGGGTCCGAGCAGCCCCGGGGTCGGCACTAACTCCCTACAGGCTAACTCTCTTTTCAATGGTCATCTTCTCCTAGAAGCACTGCATTAGCTGTAGGGAGCACTTCAGTCCTGTAGTTAAGGCCTTGACTTAAGTCCTCAGAGCTTCTGACTCTTAAACTCATAAAATAGCTAGAAACCTGCATCTCAAGATTGTGGTTTGGTCACCTAGACCCCAACAAAGAAATACAATGCAGAAAAGGCATCCTAGAGCCTGGACCCCAAGATCCAGAATCTTGAAGAACCTAGAAGAATACCTGCTCGAAGGTAGATTTCAGAAAAGCCTGGAAAGACTTAGATGAACTGATGCAGAGTGAAATGAGCAGAACCAGGACAACAATGTACACAGTAATAGCCACACTGTGTGATGACTGACCCTGATAGACTTAGCTCTTCCCAGCAATGCAAGGATCTAAGACAACTCCAAAAGACTCATGTTGGAAAATGCTATCCACATCAGAGAAAGAACTTTGGAGTCTGAATACAGATGGGAAAATATTATTTGCTCTCCTTTTCTTTTGTTGTTTTGTTTTGTTTCTTCTTTCTCATGGTTCCTCCCATTAGTTCTAACTCTTCTTTATATCACGACTAATGTGAAAATATGTTTAACGCGAATGTATAAGCAGAACCTATATCAGATTGCATGCTGTCTTGGGGAAGGGAGAGGAGAAAGTGGGAGAGAAAATTCAAAACTCAAAATCTTATGGAAGTGAATGTTAAAAATGGAAATGTCCTAATTATTAGGAAAAAACAAGAATATCTGCTCAATCAGCTATGTATGAGCAGTCACCACCTTTAAAGGAATAGAAGAGGGCCACCTTCCCTAACCATAACTGAAAGTCCCAGAGATGGAGTTACAAGCCTATCTCCTCCTAGAGACAGGCAGAAGGACAGAAGCTGTCTCTCCTTGTAAACTGATAGTTTTGATGTAGTGCCATCTCCCACCCCCACACCACACCTCCCCACCATTGTCACGGAATCAGGGAACAAGGGTCTGCCAGGGTTTGCTGCATCATCCCACATAGCCAAATCCTTTATTGTTGAGCACACATTTCTGGAAGTAGCTGGGGCATAGGCTCAGCATTCTATGGGAAGTGTTTCAGAAAGAACAGGAAAGTGCCAGGGCCCAAGGCTATCCCCACAGACACCTGGCCACTGTTAGAGGTAGTTTTGCTAAAACCAAGCAGTCAGTGGGACCAAAGACAGAGAGGTGAAGGATCCTTTTAGTCAACAGACATTTATTAATCATCAACTTTATACCAAGTGCTTTGTTAGGTGCTGGGTATGCATAAAGAACTCAAAGAACTTACATTCTACCATTCTATCACTGAAGACAATACCTATATGTTGTATTTATAAGATAAACACAAAGTAATTTATGGAGGACCGGGAGGATCAGGAAAAGGGGCATTTGAGTTGTGCTTTTTTTTTTTTCCCCAAGGCAACCGAGGTTAACTGACTTGCCCAGAGTCACACAGCTAGTAAGTGTCAAGTATCTGAGACCAGATTTGAATTCAGGTCCTCTTGACTCCAGGGCCAGTACTCTATTTGAGTTGAGCTTTGAATGCTTAATTAAGGATTCTAAGAGGTGGAGGCTGGGAGAATTCTAGGCATGAGAAACCAACTGAGCAAAGGTGTGGAGATGGGAAATGGAGTATAGTATTTGCAATTTTTTTTGGTTTTATTTTGTATTTTTGGAGGGGGGAAGGCAAGACAATTGGGGTTAAGTGACTTGCCCAAGGTCACACAGCTAGTAAGTGTCAAGTGTCTGACGGTGGATTTGACCTCAGGTTCTCTTGACACCAGGGCCCGTGCTCTATTCACTGTGCCCCCTAACTGCCCCTGGAGAACAGTATTTGAAGACAGCAAGAAGGGCAGTTGAGTTGAACCATGGAGGGTATGGAGAGGAGTCATATTTAATATATCTGGAAACGTAGATTGGAATCAGGTTGTAATAGATTTTAAATACCAAAAAAAAGAGTTCTAGGGGGCAGCTGGACATTGCAAATCTGGAGCTCAGAAAAAAGGTGTAACTTGAAGGAGTGGGAGGAGATGAGGTTGCCCTGGGAGGGATTTTAGGAATGGGTGAGAAGAAGGTTGGAAAATGCCTGGATTAAAGTATCAGGAAGAAGAGCAGGAAGCAGTGAATGAGACCAAGGAGCAACAGCTAGGTAAAAAAAAAAAATCAGGAGCATGGGGTATCTCTAAAGCCAAGGAAACAAAACATGGAATTGTTTAAATTGTTCAAAGTTCCACTACGAATTCAAAAGGAAAGATATTAATTTTTTTAATCCCAAGCACCAAGAACTTTTAGTGAAACATCCATTCTACTGCCTGTATACCAACTTGGCAAGAAAACAGACTTCATCATTTCTTTAAACGCAAATCCTGTCATCCCATGAGCTGTCTCACGTTGACCAATGCAGTGGCTGAACTATGAACCTTTCTTTGTGCCCTCTGCAGTTAATCTTGCTTGAGTGAACAAATCTGGTCTTTCCTCTCATAATTCTTTCTCTGTATTTCTGCCCCAATTAATTCCCACTGGTCAGTGTTCACATATGTGTTGTAGGGATTCTCCTGAGGGGCCATGCACAAACCAAGAATGAAAGTAGGACCTCAGTTGAGAACCTCTTTTTTGTTTGTACAGTACAGTAGGATTATTTATATTCTAAAACCCCATAGTTTATTCTTAATATCTAAAATTTTAGTTTATAGAATGGGTAAGGCAGGGAAAAACCTTATGTCATATTGTTTTCATTTGGCATTTTCTTGGCAAAGATACTGTAATGGCTTGCCATTTCCTTCTCCAGTTCATTTTACAGGAAACTGAGGCAAACAGGGTTAAGTGACATGCCCAGGATCGCCCAGCTAGTAAGTGTCTGAGGCCACATTTGAACTCAGGTCTTCCTGACTCCAGGCCTGGCACTTGATCCACAGTACCACCCAGCTGCCCCAAAGTGAGGCATAGTTATGGGAACAGGACTCCTGATTGCCAGCCTAGTCCTCTTTCTACTACATCATGGCTGTATTTAGTCTCTTTTGCTGATTAACTCCTCAGCACATGAAATATGTAGCTGTGTCACCACTGGGATCTCTACTCAGAATACTCATTTGTAATGGAAGCTACTCTATCTTTCTTACCTCTCGGATCTAAAATCTCCCATCGCAGTAGGTTTGGCTCCGTCCATTTCAGTTTCATTCCCCAACTCCTACTATAAAGGTTTTCTCCGTGTTGGAGAAAAAGCATATCGGACAGTGTAGTGGAAAGACATTAGAGCCAGAGGACATGGGTCTGAGTCCCAGTTCTGCTCCTTACTAGCTATGTGGTCTTGGGCAAGTCACTGACACCAATTTCTTTTATGTAGAGGAAATAAATAGCTGTCCTATACTTGATCTGCATTCTACACCAAGTACCTTTCTATTCTTTCCCTTTTGGGAAGACTTCAGACTTGAGCCAAAACCTAAGGTTTAAGTAACTTTTCCTGAAGCTCCTGGAGGGAGGTATAGAGAAACTGACAGTGTGAGAAAAAGAATCTTCTTTACTGTGGCCATGCTCCCCCAGAACTGAATCCAGGTCATGGATCCCTAGGTCCAGAGTTTGAAGAGGCAAGCCCCTTAGTGGATAGGGAGAGCTTGAGTACTCCAGACCCATGGGCTCTTCATAGGTTGTTAATGCTACGTGGAGATAATAATATTTATATTAACTACTTACTTCACAAGGCTTTTGAGTGGAAAGTGCTTTGGAAAAAATAGATAGCATTCTAAAAGAAATGATTCAAAAAAATAAAATAGATGATTTGATTACATGAAACTGAAAAGCTTTCACATGAACAGAATTAGTGTAAATAGGATAAGAAGGAAAGACCAGAAAAATAACATTTATCAGATATAAATTCCTAGGTGCAATATGCATTCAACATATCCAAGATATATTCACAATTAACAGAAACATATAAGGCCAAACTCATTTCCCAATAGATAAGTAATCAAACCATATGAACAAATAATGCTCAAAAGAAGAAATGGAAACTATTAACAACCATATGAAAAAAATGCTTCACATTCTTAATAATTAGATAAATCCAAATCAAAATAAACTTGAAGTTTTAACTCACCCCAAGAAAGCTGGCAAAGATAATAAAAGATGGTAATGATGGTTAATGCTACAGGGCTCATGAAAATAAGACACAGTAATGCATGGTTGGTGGAGCTGTGAATTGACCAATCATTCTGGAATAATAGGAAGAGGTGATTAAAATGTCTATATCATTTAACCCAGAGATTCTACTTCCAGGCATATCCAGGCAAACCAAGAAGATCAATGACAAAAAAGAAAGGCCCTATATATACCAAATATTTGTACCACTTTTTGTGGGAACAAAGAATTAGAAACAAAGCAGATGCCCACAAACTGGGGAATAGCCAAACAAAATCTGTTAAAGACCTCAGCTTGAAAAGGCCAAGGTCTCCCACTGCATCCTGGATCATCTCCAGTCTTCCTGATGAATATCTGGCCACTGGACCCAGATGGCTCTGGAGGAGAAAGTGAGGCTGGTGACCTTGCACAGCTCTCTCTCACTCAAATCAAAGTCAACTGCAAGTCATGTCATCATTTCCCTGATGTCATGGTCCTCTTCAAAAATGAAGAACAAACACAACCTGTGCATAGTCCGAATTGCCTGAATGGGGATTCAACCAGTTGGATAACTCAGATTGCCTTCTCCCTCTCCCTCTCCCTCTCCCTCTCCCTCTCCCTCTCCCTCTCCCTCTCCTTCTCCTTCTCTTCAAACCAAGGTAAATTTTGATGGCTGGAAGCTGCCCAGTTAACTTGAGGTTTACCAGCTAGATTCCTTCCTTCCTTCCTTTTTTCCTTCCTTCCTTCTTTCCTTTCTTCCTTATTTCTCTCTCTCTCTTTTTTCTCAAAGACCAAGCCTCAAACCCATTTCGCTCTGGAGCTCATAGATTGGACCACAATAGGTCCCTTCCCAAGCATCACTTAATAGCTATATTTTGGGGCCTCTTGGCTCAGAGTGAATGTCAGTAGTAATTGTTTCTCTTTTGAGTGAGCTTCTGCAATTTGCACTCCCTGGCTGATGCTGCTTGAGTGACGAGGGCTGTGCCCTTTCTCATGAGAAAGAATAAAGACCTTTTCTGATCTCCGACTCAGACTCTGAGCTGCTGAATTTGACTCCAGCGATTGCTGTAACACAATTTTGGAGCTGTAACACACAATTTCTGAGCTGTAACACACCATTTCTGAGCTGTAGCACACAATTTCTTCCTTCACTTTGCATCAGTTCATGTAAAAAACTTCCTTTTCCAGGTTTTTTTCTGAGTGCATTCTACTCATAGTTACTTATAGAATAATAGTATTCTATCACAATCATATACAACTTGTTCATCCAGTACCTAACTGATAGGCATTCCTTCAATTTCTAATTCTTTGCCACCACAAAAAGAGCTGCTATATCTTGGTACATATTTTTGGTTTTTTTATGTCTTTGGGATATGGACCTAGTAGTGGTATTGCTTAGTCATGGGGTATGCATGGTTTTATTTTCCTGAACTGGGCATAGTTCCAAATTGCTCTACAGAATGATTAAATCAGTATATAACTTCACCAACAGTGCAAGTGTCTCAATTTTCCCACATCCTCTCCAATATTTGTTATTCTTCTTTTCTGTCATTTTGGCCATTCTGATAGGTGTGGGCTGGTGGCTCAGAGTTGTTTTAATTTGCATTTCTCTAGTGAATAGTGATTTTGAGCATTTTTTTTCATATATATCAATAGCTTTGATTGATCTGAAAACTGCCTGTTCATATCCTTTGACCATTTATCAATTGAGAAATGGCTCTTATTTCTACAAAATTGTCTCAGTTCTCTTTATCAGAGAAACTTATTGTCAAAATTTTTCACAGTTGTGATTACTGTGTATTTCCCTCCATCCTATTTCCCCCTATTTACTCTCTCTCTCCTTTCACTCTGTCCATTCTCAAAAATGTTTTGCTTCTGACTTTTACCTCCCCCAATCTACCCTCCCTTCTCTCAGCCCCCCTCCCCCTTATCCCCTTCCCTTCCAACTTTCCTGCATGGTAAGATGGATTTCTATACCCAACTTAGTGTGTATGTTATTCCCTTTTTGAGCCAATGCTGATGAGAGTAAGGTCCATGTGCTCCCCAACCCTGTAACCTTCCCTATATTCCCCTCCACTGTAAAAGCTCTTTTGTGCCTCTTTTATGTCAGATAATTCATCCTATTCTACCTCTTCCTTTCCCCTTCTCCCAGTGCATTCTTTTCTCTTTATTATTATGCCTGTGCATTCTTCCTGCTCCCCTTGCCTTGCCATAAACTTCCTTTTTTCAGTCCAGGTTTGGGGGACTTACTGGTGGCTTGGCAATGAGGGCAGTTCATTCAGCTTTGGGAGCTCCCCTCCTTTGGGGAGGCTTGCTGACCCTCACTCCCCAACTCCCTTCTCATGTAGATTGTTGGCTCTTTTACGGTCCTCAGAAGACTCTGGGGTCATTCCTTTGGACTAAGAGTCAGAAGACCTGGAGTTTGGGTCTTATCTTTGTCAGTATCTTACTGTGTGACCTTGGACACCTCAATAAGTCATTCTGTACCTTAGTTTGTGCTCTAGAAAGGGAAGCTCTTGGATTAAATGGTCTCAGAGGTGCCTTCCAGCCTTAGGGTTTTTGCTGTTCTGTGGTCTTCCCAATGAACCTCAAAGAGATGGTGTGATATAATGAAAAGAACACTCCTGGGTTCAAACCTTGGCTCTGTGACTATGTAGCCTTGAGTAGCCCACTTAATTTCTCTGTGCCTCCATTTCCTTCTCTGTAATTCTGTAAAATGAAAGTCTAAGTTCACTTTAAGTCTTGTCCAGCTCTACCTCCTATGATCTTCAGTTTATTCCATTGGAAATGGCTCTGTGGCCCTGATGGCCTCACAGGGGAAGTGGAGAATCCCAGGTAAGATCATTTGAAAGGTGCCATTACAGTTTCACAAATCTGTTAATAGGCTGGCTTCTCAGCTCCCTTCCTCCATGGAATTCATTGTGATGTGATTCACAGTTCCTGTTCCCAGTCCTCACAAACTGGGCTTGGAGAAAGTCGCAGAACTATGTTAATCTAGCCTAATAAAATGTCATGTTGTCTAAACTTTGTTTGGGTCTTCCCTGCCAGACAATGATTTGTAGTATGCACCCACAGAATGACTCTTACAGATCTCTTTTCTCCTCAATCCTACATACCCACTCCATGTTCTGTATTCTTTCAGTGGGTGACCTCACCTCCTACTTTACTGGGTGAGGCAAAAGACAAATTCCAGTGGGGTTACACCATCTGGCATGAGCCTCTTCATGCTTCAGATAACCCCTATACCCATCTTCCTTTCTCCTTTTCAAGTGTAACCAATCCCTCTACTTGTACCATTGGGGAGACCTTGTTTCCACAATGATCTATTCTTTCTTCAGGATCTTCAGTCTCCTCTATCTCTGCTGACTGCCTTCCCCATTTTGACACTTGTTATGGTCTTCCCCATCTTGAAAACGGTTTTGCACCGTAATTACTAACCTATTTCTCACCCTCTATTCACCAAGGCTGCATCGGTATAGTGGACACTCAGGAAGAACTAGGTTCAAATTCCAACTCATACTTGCTAGCTGTGTGACCATGGCAGCCTCAGTTTCCTCATCTGTAAAATGAGAATCATAATGCCTCCTTCCCAGGTTTCTTATGAAGAGCACATGAGATCATATATGTAAAGGGCTTCTATAACATAAAACCTGTTATTAATCACTGCCAAACCTTTTTTTTATTTGCAGAGGGGAAGGCAGGGCAACTGGGATTAAGTGACTTGCCCAAGGTCACATAGCTAGTAAGTATGTCAAGTGTCTGAGGCCATGCCAAACCTTTTAAACAAATGCTGCTTATTAATTTATATACCCACTTGCCTCTACTTCCTCACCATACTCCTTATAACCCCCTGCAAAGTGGCCTCTTCCTCCACCAACCTATAGACATTATACTGGTGAATACATTGTGCTGGTGAATACAGGGTACTGGTGGCCTTTTTTTAATTTAATTTAATTCTTTAAAATTTTCCTTGACCTTTCTGCAGCATTTGACCCTGCTGACCAGGTAATTCTTAATCACCCTCTGTGATTATCCCACCTTGTTGACTCTCCCTTCTATCTCCTCTGATAACTCCTCTTCTTTGTCCTCCCATCCCTCTAAGTGTGTGTCCTCCTTGACGTTCAATGCTCTGCCCTCATGTTCTTTCTCTAATTTGTCACCATTCTTCCCCTTGTATTCCCCCTTTCTCCTGGAGATCTAGTCTGCTTTAACTCTAATTCTCACTTTTGTGTGGATGAAGTACAAATCTGTATTTCAAGGCTTGACTTTTCACGGTTCAATTCCAGGCCCTCATTTCTAGTTGCTTCCTGATTATTTCTACTTTTCTAAATGGTATTGCCATTTTCCTAGTCCCCTGGGCTGGAAACCTTCAAGAGATCTTTTTGATTCTTCCTTCTCCTTTCTTGTCTTCCTCATCCAATCACTTCCCAAGTTCTGTTCATTCTTCCTTCACAATGTCTCTGGTCCTTATCAATTAAATCACCACGGTGCAAGTTCAAACTAATGTATGGACAGAGAGCTACAATAAACTTCTACTATCACCGTGTCTCTGGTCTCTTCTCCCACCAGCTCATCACGTATATCTTCCCAAACCAACACTGATCTCACAGTCAAAAACCTTCAGTGTCTGGGCCATTGCCCATTGAATAAAGTCAAATCTCCTTAGTTTAACATTCAAGGCCCTAACCTAAGAAGGCAATGTGTGTCAAGAGCCAGTAGGTAATCATTCTTTCTCTTTATCTCTTACATGTTTGTGTGACCTCAGTTACCCCCAACCACCAGACCTCAGTTTCCTGGTCTGCAAAATAAGATTCGGTTAGATGATCTAATAGAAGTCACAGCCTGCTATTCCTAGAAATTATCTATTTTTCCAGCTATATTTCCCACTGACCTTCTACGCAAATGCCTTCGGTAATCAAAGTGCCGTCTATACCATCTCTAAAACACACCTTGTGCTATCATACATCCTTGTCTTTGCTCACACTGCTTCCCACATCCAAGAAAGAATATTAATAAGGCGCTCTGTGTTTTTAAGCCAAAATCTGCCAGAAATAATTTTATTTTATTATCATTATTCTTATTATTTAATTTTGTTATTTTAATCATTGTTTATTGTATAAGCATTTCTAGCTTGGCTAATAATAATATTAATAACAGTAAAAATAGCTAGCATTTACAGAGTGCCTACTCTGTGCTGGGCCTTCTGTTAAGTGCTTTACAAATATTGTCTCTTTTCACACTCATAACAACCCTGGGAGGTAGGTACTATTATCACTCCCCAGAAAATGAGGCAAACAGTTTGTGACTTGTCAGAGGTCACTCAAGAGTTTGAGGCTGGATTTGAATTCAGGTCTTCCTAACTCAAGGCCCAGCTCTCTCTCCACTGAGTCACCTTGGAGAAGGCTTCGTGGTATAGTAGACAGTCAGGAAGACCTAGTTTCAAATCCCAACTCATATAGTTGCCAGCTCTGTGACCATGGGCATGTCATTTATCAAGGGAAAGTCGCACGTAATTCTCCCCTCCAAAATGATTTCACATAGCATAGGAATCCTAAAGGATAAAATTACAATGTGTGCTTGGGGTAACATTCTAGAATAGTTGAGTAACCAAGTCACCGTCCCAGAGATCAGTATTGAGAACCTTTACAGAATAGTAAGGGTGGAGGGTACCTCTCTTTTGGGGGAATAGAGGGTGCTTCCCTTGGGTAGGAGTCTAATCCCCTCAGGGAATAAAGAAGAGGGGGTTACCTTTGGATGGGCCACTCTCCAGATCACTTCTGGGTTGGGGAACGCAATAATTAAACCACACATAAGGTAAGTTGAGTTTTTACCCTTAATTTGTTTTCCTAAGAAAGACCTTTTTGTCCTAAATCTATCACCCATCTTACTTTGCAAAGGGCTTTTCCCAGGAGTCTGGAAAGGGCTTCACAAAAAAAATATTACTTTTTACTACAGGGTATCCTAAAAGGCATACTGCAGTATAAAGCTTGAGTAGCTTCCTAAATAGGATGTTCCTTCTCTTCCTGTCCCCCGTCTTTCTTTATTCAAATCGTATACATTTGTCAAATCAAAAGTTAACAAGCATTTCTTAACTTATTTATTGTGGGTTAGGCACTGTACTAAGCAGTGATGATATAAAAAAGGGCAACAACCAGCTTGTCATATCATGGGAGAGACAATATGCACACAACCATCAACAAGGAAGATAAAGACAGTATAAACTGGAGAAAATGTCAGAAGGAAAGCCATAGAGTTAAAGGGAAGTAGCAAAGGCTTCTTGTAGAAAGTAGGATTTTAGTCCCCTTCGTCTGGGGAGCTGTCTAGAGATTATAGTGATCTCCCTCTTCTAAACTTAGCATTTACCTTTGACACTCAGCTGGTAACTAATCATGTTATATCTCTTGCATTATTGGTTTCTATTGTTTAACTTGTCATAAGTTTCTTTTTTGCTCCCCCAACTAGATTATAATCTCCTTGTTTTTATACTTTTATCATTTGACACAGAAAACTAGGTTGACAGTGTATGCAACGTTCTGCACCAGTAATCCACCACTTGTCCCCCAACCGAAGAATTTCTTTGTTGTTGTTGTTGTTTTGGAGGGGGGAGGGGAAGCAATCGGAGTTAAGTGACTTGCCCAAAGTCACACAGCTAGTAAATGCCAAATTCTGAGGCCTAATTTGAACTCAGGTCCTCCTGTCTCCAGGGCTGGTACTCTATTCGCTGCACCACCTAGCTGCCCTGATTACTCTTTCTTTATAGGAATCTCTTTAATATCTCTTTGGGGCATGTGTTATAGAATTTCGTCAACACACAAAATTCATATTGTTCTCTACAATGGTTAGAGCTAGGAGGGGCTTAGAGAGTTCTACCTTGGGCCTTGACCAAAAAAGACCTCATTCTTCAATGAACATTCATGTCTTTAGGGATTATTTAGACCACAAGATAAGGGATAATGCTGAGTGCCCGAAAGAAAAGAGAGATCCAAAGAGTCTAAGACATGCCTTAGACTAGATACCCAGTGATTGACTTCTCAGATAAACCATATTCATTCATCTTTAAGGCTCTAATATATTGAGTTCAAATCTGGCCTCAGACACTTACTAGCTGTGTGACCCGGGGCGAGTCACTTAACCCTCTTTGTCCCAGCTCCTTATGGAAAATGAGCTGGAGAAGGATATGGCAAACCATTCCATTATCTTTATCAAGAAAACCCCAAATGGGGTCACAAAGAGTCGGACACAACTGAAAACAATTGATATTGGTAACTAAATTCCAGATAGGGAAGCCAGTAGGGAAGTAGTTCCTCATTTTGTCTTGAATCTCCTTCCTATCACAGAAGAACTGGAGAAGTTGATAGGAATGTAGCTGCAAAGTTGTTTGGAACCAACCTAATCAAGTTACAAGCCATAAAGTTGGAGACAGGGCTTTATCGAGAGGTGAGAATGAGCTCTTTATAAGAACAAGCATTTACTCGGCTCTATAGAGGTCACTTGAAAAGTTACTGTGTGCCCTGTAATTGAATTGCTCAGAAGGCTCCCTGGCTGCATTTAGTTCTGACAGATTGAAGCTTTAGAAACTATTCACCTGTAGTGATGACCTGAAAGCAAAAGAAGTAAGACGGACCAAAAGGAGACAGTGAGAGATGGCAGGGGCGGGCAAGCTGCATTCTCACAAGGCCAACACCAGCTTCCTAGGATCACAGGACAGAAAGCTACAAACCTTTAGAGGTCATCTGTTCAAGTCCTTCATTTTATAGATGAGAAACATGAGAGGCTAAGTGACTTTCCTAGCATCACACAGCTAATAAGTAACAACAAAGCTGGGCTTTGAAACCTTGGCTTCTGTTGCTGTTCAGTCAAGTTTGACTCTGTATGACCCCATTTGGGGTTTTCTTGGCAAAGATACTGGACTAGTTTGCCATTTCCTTCTCAAACTCATTTTACAGATGAGGAAACTGAGGCAAACAGGGTTAAATGACTTACCCAGGATCACACAACTAGTTAAGTATCTGCAGCTAGATTTGAACTCAAATCTTCCTAACTCCAGACACAGTACCCTATCCCCTGAGCCACCTAGCTGCGAGTCTTCTATTGTCAGACCCAAAAGAATTTTCTACTCTGCTATATCATCTCAACTTTTTTTTTTGTGCCCAAGTTCCCATCAAAACCTAACAGTAATAGAATCTCAGAGCTAGACTTCTAACTCTTCATCTGTACAATGAGTGGATTGGATTACATCATCTAAGGCCCCTTTCAGCTCTAAAGACTTGATTCTATGGCCTCTGAGGTGTCACAATGGAGGAGGGACTTAGGAGATGTAGAAACCATTCTCCACTGCAAAGCAGGACCGTTCTTATGGAGTCGACCAACTTCCCTTACCGTGGTGGAGATGATAAAGTAATGTTTTCTCTCCTTCCATTTATGCCATTTGCTAAGCTGACTTTTTCCCCACTCTGCAAGGATGGGACATCTTATCATAGCGTGAAGCCTTGCTCTCGGTATTGGAGTTTTTGATGACCTTGAATCTCAGTCAGTGTTGCTAGGTTACTTAACTCAAACTCATCACTGTAGTGAAGCCAATGTCATGGGTTCATTCTCCACATAAACCTGGTGGTTTTGCTCCATCCCATAGCTGCATACCACTTCCCCTACCAGCCAGCTTGCAGATGCATTGTGCCATTGCTCCCAAGGGACACTGGTGAGAGAGTGTGCGTAGCTCAATGCTAACCATCCCCACTGCTGCCAAAAAGAACTAAAAGCATCCTCTATGCTGACGGTGAACAGTTGCATCATTATCTTTATATTTGTAAATGATGTTCTGGCTAACTTCTTCTGAAGTCAGTCTCCCTTTTAAAAAAAAACCCTTAAGATGAAGGAGTACTCAGTGCCAATTTTTCCCCTTTACTATGTGTGTGTGTTAAGTCTCACTGCACTTTCTCCTCGCAGCCTACTCCCTTTCCATCTAGCCTCTCTTTATTATTTAGAATCATCTCCACCCACCCACACACTCTTTCTCCCCACACGCCTTCACCATCAACTCCCACCGGTGGCTAGATTATTCTGTACTCTGCTCTCCCACAACCTCACAGTTTTTCATTTTTACTTTCTAGTGGGGAAAAGAAAACCAAATGTCTCCAAGAATTTCAGTATTCTGATAACAAAAACTGATGGTTACCCGAAAAGCTATGGAAATCCCTTCTGTCCCTGCTACAGATGGGAAGGAACTCGAACAGTTGGGGTTGTAATTAATTTTAAAGCCTGGGGTGACATCTTCTCCCTGAGTATTGACCTCCTTTCATTCTGCCAATTTAGCAAGTGAAATTGGAAATTCAGGTGGGCTTGCCCTACTGGCAGGATCCAGGCCCTCACTGCAGGCCTGGGTACCCCTTACTTATTATGAAGACTCTTTTCTCTCACACACCAAGGTGTGTGGGTAATAAGTGCCAGACACACTGCAAGCACATGGAGACCAAATTCCCCTCTGATAATACAGTGTTGTAAGCTGCCAAGGCCACTGGGCTCTGGACATGAAAATAGCTAGCAAAGCCTTCCCTTGCCCTCTGAGGGTTGAGGGCCATTTTAGTCTTGACATGAATCCCTGGTGTTCGTGCAATTGAATTCACCTAAATAGTGCCAATTATATAAGTGGGATGTGGGATAGAGACACTAGGCTTTTGAAACCAAAGACCAACAAACCCTAATGGTTGGATTGACTCATGTTGCACTGGACCAGGAGATGACGAAGTTGACTTGGTCTCCCAGGCCCACACTAGTTTGCTGTGTGTTCCTGATCACCCTGCTGAATTTTCTGGAGTCTTTATTTCCCACCTATGTGACCTGGAGTTCATCAGCTATCTATACACCTCAAAAGTGAGAGAAAACTTATTGTAAAGTACTTTGGTCTCAGAGAACATTTGTCAAACACCAGCTGTGGGTGGAACCCTATCAGAGGAACAAAGAAAGAGAAGATAACACAATTTCTATTCTCTGGTTGCTTAAAGTCTGAGGATTTGGAGTGGATACTCATGAAAAAGATTGAATAAAATAATGTGTTAATAAATGTAGCCTGGGCTACAATGCATCAATTTAAGAGAAGACCAGATGGAAGATCAATCATGCTGGAATGGGGCTGATCAGGGAAACCTCCTAGAGGGGAGGGAGTTTTGAACCAGGCTTTGAAGTTGGGAAGGAGACATGAACTGAAAAGAGGAAGGATGGGTTGGGGGAACATCACATGCAGAAACTTCCTGAAGGTCAAAGAGCAAGTAGATTTGCTCAATCTGAGTGATCAGTTGGAGTTGGACAGTAATGGGAAACAAGGTATAGGACATGGAAGGGCAATTTGATTTGCAGACTGGATTTTTTTTTAAGTTTTACTATTCCTATTTTTTAAATAATATTTTATTTTAAAAATTTGAAAGAAGGTGATCTAGCCATACCAGATCTCAAACTGTCTTATAAAGCAGTAATTATCGAAACAATCTGGTGCTGGCTAAAAACTAGAGTGGTGAGTCAATGGAATAGATTTGGTACAAATTACATTATAGTAAATGGCCATAGTAATCTAGTATATGATAAACCCCAAAATCCAAGAATTTAGAACAAAAACTTATTATTTGGCAAAAACTGCTGGGAAAATTGGAAAATAGGATGGCAGAAACTAGGGATAGACCAATATCTCACACTGTATACTAAGATAAGGTCAAAATGGGTACATGATTTATATAGATAAAGGGTGATATCATAAGCAAATCAAGAGAGCATGGAATAGTTTGTCTGTCAGATTTATGAATAAGGGAAGAATTCAAGACCAAAGAAGATATAGAGAGCATCACAAAATGTAAAATAGAGGGGCAGCTAGGTGGTGAAGTGAGTAGAGCACCAGCCCTGGAGTCAGGAGGACCTGAGTTCAAATTTGACCTGAGACACTTGACACACTTACTAGCTGTGTGACCTTGGGCAAGCCACTTAACCCCAACTACCCTGCCTTCCCCCCTCCAAAAAGAAAAAAAACAAAATGTAAAATAGATAATTTTAATTACATAAAATTAAAAAAAATTTTGCACAAACAAAACCAATGCAACCAAAATTATAAGGAAAGGAGAAAGGGGAAAGGGGGGGGATTTGTAACAAGTATCTCTGATTAAGGCCTCATTTCTCAAATACGTAGAGAACTGAGTCAAATTTATAAAAATAAAAGTCATTCCCTAATTGATATATGGTCAAATGATATGAACAGGCAGTTTTCAGACAAAGAAATCAAAGTTATCTATGGTCATATGAAAAAGTTCTCTAAATCACTAAACAACTCTGAGGTACCATGTCACACCTGTCAGAGTGGCTTATATGACAAAAAAGCAAAACATTATTGTTGGAGGGGATGTGGGAAAACTGGGACAGTAATGCCCTACTGGTGGAGTTGTGAAACTGATCCAATCATTCTGGAGATCAATTTGGAAATATGCCCAAAGGGCTATAAAACTGCATACCTTTTGATCCAGCAATACCACTGCTAGGTCTATATCCCAAATACATCCCAAAAAAAGGGAAAGGACCTATATGTACAAAAATATTTATAGCAGCTCTTTTTGTGGTGGTTAAGAATTGGAAACCAAAGGAATGTTCATCAATCGGCGAATGACTAAACAAGCTGTGGTATATGATTATAATGGATTATTATTGTGTTACAAAGAATGACAAGCAGGATGACTTCAGAAAACCCGGAAAGACTTACATGAACTGATGCATAGTGAAGTGAACAGAACCAGGAGAACATTGTACATAGTAGTAGCAATATTGTTCAATGAAGAACTGTGAATGACTTACCCATTCTCAGCAATACAAGGATCCAAGACTATCCCAAAGGACTAATGGTGAAGTATACTATCTGCCTCCAGAGAAAGAACTGATACTGTTTGAATATGGATTGAAGCATGCTATTTTTCATTTCCTTTCACTTTTAAAATTTGTCTTCTTGTACAAAGTGACTAATATGGAAATGTTTTACATAATTGCACATGTATAACATATATGATTGCTTACCATCTCAGGGAGGAGGAGTGGAGGGGAAGGATAGAATTTGGAACTCAAAACTTTAAGTAAAAATGTTTTTAAAATTGGAAAAAATATTTTATTCCTTCTCCAATTGTATGTTAAAACAATTCTTAAACATTTGTGGTTTTTCTGAGTTTTGAGTTCCAAATTCTATCCATTCCTCCCTAAAATAGTAAACAATCTGATGTAGGTTGGATTTTATTATCTCTATTTCATTTTGTTTCTGAAACTCTTCCCATCCCTGCTGCAGATGGGAAGACACTGATCAGGGACAAGGATAGAGGGCGAAGGGGACCTCCCCATAGTGAGGGATGTTCAAGGCTGAATGAAAGTAGGAGCCCAAGCCAAGCTGAATGCAATCTGTCACTTTAGGAGCATCCTTCCAGCATATTCACTTTACCCCACATATCCAATCAGTTGCCAAATCTAACTGTTTCTACCTTCGTGACCTCTTGAATTGGGCTCCTTCTCTCCATTCCCACAGTTACCACTTTAGTTCAGGCCCTCATCACCTCTTGCCTGGATTATTGCCTCCTAATTGATCTCCCTTCTTCAAGTCTCTCCCCATTCTGATCCATCCTACCTACTGCTGCCGAGTGCAGATCTGACCATGTGACTCCCCTCCTCGGCTGAGAATCCAATGGCTTCCTATTACATTTAGAATGAAGTCTAAATTCCTCTGTTCAGCTTTTAAACCCCTGCTCAGCATTGACTCCAACCTACCTTTCCAGACTCATTGGACATTACTCCTCCTCCCACCCTCAGTAATCCAGCCAAACTGGCCTCCTTGCTGTTCCTCACCTACTCGTAACATCTCTTCTCTCATCTGCCTTCGTCCTGGCCACCTGCCACGTCTAGGACGCATTCTCTCCTTAGCTTTGCCTCATAGGTTCCCTCTCATTGAAGATGAAGCCTTCCCCCATCTCCCTCCCAAACTACCTTGTAGTAAACTACTGTGTGTGTATGTATAAATGTATATGAATTTATTTATTAACTTTTTATTTATGCGGTATATATTTTTATATGTTCTTGTCTCCTCTGTTACAATGTGAGCTTCTTGCAAGTAGGAATTGGTTCACTCTTTTTACTTCTATTCCTAGCACCTAGCACAGTGCCTACTACCTAGTAGACATTTAATGAAATACTTGATTGACTGATCAGGTTAACACTTCTTCCAATCCCTAAGGAGTCAAACAAATCATTCACTGATATTGGAACTGGCCTTATGCCAAATTGTGTTTTAGGTGACATTTGTGATTGCCATTCTCCCCCCTAAGAATTCCGCTACCAAACCCAGCCCTGTGGCTAGAGGATGGAGCCTGGAAGGTGATGGATACCAGTAGCCTTTCCTCTTTCACCAAGGAGGCGTCACTTTGACAGTGCCCATGTATATACTCTGGGCTCATGGTTGTTTGATTGACTTCAAGAAGCATTTATTTAGTACCTAATGTGTGTGAGGTGCCAGGAATACCAAGATAAAATGAAATATCATGTCTGCCCTCAAGGAGCATACATTTGCTGGGAAGAAACAAGGTTTAAACATGGAAAAAAATGATATATCCTCCTCCAAAATTGGGCCTGTGCAGATTGACACAAGGGTGACCAAGGCATTCTTTTTATATCAGATGCTTGCTTCTTGTAGATGGATGTTAAGGTATTTCCTGTGCCTGCATCTCTGAGATTTCATGGTTAGACACATTTCCCTCCCTCCCAATATAAGTATCTGCTCTTCTGTTCTAAGATAACTTGATCTCCCATTCCCCCACCAGAGCTCAGTGTCTTTTATTGTCTCTAAACATTTGGAGTGTTGTGAACCAGTCTGGCTGCCCGTTACAAGCCCAGGATCCAGTTTGGGGCTGAATTGTGATACATATAATCCCCCTCAAGTGCTGGAACAGGCTGCCATCATATCTTCTCTTGGTATGCGTTTATGAACCTACTTTTCACTGTTGATGTTACTAAGGCTTTTATTTGATATGACTTTCTCTTACCCAGTGAGCCATCCCTTGTAACAAAGATTTAAAGGGGAAGAGAAAAAAAAAGCAGGCTAGCAAAATCAACAACATATCAGCTGTGTCTGACAGTCCACACCTACAGTCTCCCAGCTCTGCAAAAAAGGGATACAGATACATTTTCCTAAATCTTCTCTGGGGTCAAGTTTGGTCGTTATAATTACACAGTATTTACTTTAGTTTGGAGAGGGGTTTTTGTGGGGAGGATGTCTTTCCATTTACATGATTCTTCCTTCTTGTTTTCCTGATTCTCTTTACTCTGGACCAATTCATATGTCTTCCCCTTCTTCTCTGAATCCTTCATTTTTATAATTTATTTAGTGCAGCAATATTCCATAATATTAATATACAACAATTTGTGTAGTTGTTCCCTAACCAATGATCATCTACTTTGTTTCCACTCCTTTGCTGTCACAAAAAGTACTAACATGAATATTTCAGTTTATATGTACCCTTTCTTTCTGAATTTGACCTCTCTGGTGGATGTTCCTAGAAGCGAGACCTCTGAATCTATGGATGCTTTATTCCCTTTTTAGCATAATTCCAAATTGCTGTACAGAATGACTAGACCAATTCATAGCTCCATCAACAATGTATTAGTGTACCTATTTTCTTATGTCCTTCCAACAGTGACTATTTACATCTTCTTTCATCTTTCCCAACTTGATGGGTAGAAAGTAAAACCTCAGAGAAGCTGTAATTTGTGTATCTGTTATTTTTGGTGATTTCGAACAAAATAGAGGTTTTAAGTGGCTGTTAATCAGAAATGATCATAAAGCATTTTACTGGATAAATGCTGATTAGCTGAGTCTACTGGAGCCTTGAAATAATAGTCTTCAAGGTTACCATTGTGGAACCATCCACCATATGGAAGAAACCACCTTATTACAATAAAGTGCCTTCTGTCACATTACTAAATGAACCCCTATTTGAGAGGAATTCAAGTCCGTATACTGAATACTTCTATATGGTAAGTCACTTAATAGCAGTGAGGTCCTAGTGCCTTAAGTCATCAAGATGAAGGATTTCTCATTAATAAGAGGATCTGTGTCCTGATGAATTAGCCCAAGGAAGGCACAGCTCCAGTCCCTCGCTTGTGCCTGTTGATATCACAGTGCACTGTCTGCTTTTGCAGTTAGCTGTGCACGGATGAGGTGGTGATGGGGGACACTCAGATGTCATGCAGTAAAGTCTTTTGGTCCTGGGTGTTTGGGGATGATGGGCTAGTCCCTTTGGGGAACTTAGAGTCAACTACTATAAATGCATGGTGATATGGGAATGACTGGGATGGAACAAATGTGTGTGAGAGGTTTAGGGTAAAAAATGTAACCAGAGTTACTAGTGCCTTGGGCCTAGGAACCTCCTACCTCTACCAAAAAACCAGCCAGAGATGCTGAGGAGAAAGTGGGTAAAGGCATCCTTCCTGAATGTGCCTAGTGATCAGCAAACATTGGAAAGGAAGGGGACTGGGAAGCAGAACAGAGGGGTCCATAGGTCCCTCAGTCTGGCAAGACAATCAGGGCATTGCCACAGAGGGTTTTGTGAGTTCTTTTGAAGGAAGGGATCTTGGCCAGGACCCAGCCTATGGGATTTCTGAGCCAAACCTCTTTGTATTGAATGATTGGTATTCATGACAGCATATAGGCTCCAGCTTGGCAGCCTATCGTCTTTCATCTACAATGCAGCCTTAAGGTGAAGGTTCTCTGTGAAGCTGTCATTCTAGAAACCCAGGCAAATGGCCCTTAGAAGCACAGGAACATAGATTAAGACCTGGAAGGGGCCCCCAGAAGCCTGAGTCCAACCTTCTCTTTGGAGACATGGGGAAAATGAAGCCCCATGAAATTAAATATCTTGTCCAAGTTCACACAGTCAATAAACACTTATTATGAGCTACTGTGTGCCAGGCATTGTGCAGCAAACCAGAATTTGAAACCAGGCCTGTGATGCTGCTGCACAGCTTCGTCTATGTGAAGCCAACTTCAGTTTCTTTGAAAACGCCCCTGAGCGAGTGGCTAACTTGACAAAAAAGGAAAATGACAAATGCTGGCGGGATCATGGAAAAATTAAGACTGCTAATGCACCATGGGTGGAGTTGTAAACTGGTTCAACCATTCTGGAGAACAATTTGGAACTATGCCCAAAGAGCTATAAAACTGTGTATACCCTTTAACCCCAGCAATACCACTATTAGGTTTGTATCCCTAAGAGATCAAAGAAAAAGGAAAGCAGCTAGACGTACAACAATACTTATAGCAGCTCTTTTTGTGGAAGCAAAGATTTGGAAATTGAGAGGATGCCCATCAATTGGGTAAGGGCTAAACAGGTTGTGGTGTAGGATTGTGATGGAATACTGTTGTGCTGCAAGAAATGACAAGCAGGATGGTTTCAGATAAACCTGGGAAGATTTATATGAACTGACGCTGAATGAAGTGAGCAGAACCAGGAGAATATTGTACACAGTGATGGCAATATTGTGATGATGATCAACTGTGAAAGACTTAGCTACTCTCATCAAGACAATGATCTAAGACAATTCCATAGGACCCATGATGCAAAATGCTACCTACATCCAGAGGGAGAATGGATGAATATTAAGTGCAGATTGAAGCATATTTTTCCACTTTATTTTTCAAACTTTTTGCCACATGGCTAATATGGAAATAAATTTTGCATGGTTTCATTTGTATAATTGCCTCCTTAATGGGTGGCAATGGGTAGGAGGCAGGGTGAGAATTTGGAACTCAAAAAAATTTTAAATGACTGTTTAAAATAAATAAATAATGAACTTGTTTTTAAAGAAAATTCCCCTTAGTGACATCTTCATTCCTACAGACTAGTATTAAGGAAATGAAGAGACACATACAATCGTCATCCAAAGGGAAAACACCTTGATCAGGGCTCAGCAAATACCAGGTGCTAGGTTACCTTTGGATTTCACAGCTTCATCTGTAGCATCTCATCCCAGGTGTCAGAAGGGCACTGCACTCTCTGCTGATGGCAGCTCACTTTCACCTTTCACGGTGACTGGATAGGAAGATATTTGTGTCACTGGGCAGTGAGTAGCCTGGCATAGTCTAAGGACCAGCCTCCTTTGGATTCTGCCCCGTGTCTCTTCAGTGATCAGAACAAACACTTTGCTCCTAGGGACCCTGGCTACTTCCCATTGATTTAATCAATCTGACCTAACAAGTATTTATTAAACACAATGTGCAAGGGGCTGAGGATACAAAAACAATATGAAAAACAGTCCTTGCCCTCAAGGAGTTTGCACTCTACTGGGGAAGATGTAAACATGTGAGGTTGATAGCATGACCTGGTGGATAGACTACAGCACCTGGAGTCAGAAAAACCTTTAGTGGAAATCCTCAAACTAGCTGAGTGAGCTTAGCCAAGACACTTAACTTCTCTCAATCTCAGCTTTCTTATTTATAAAATGGGGATAATAATACCAGTCTCACAGGATTGTTGTGAAAACCAAATGAGATAATGTATGAAGAGTGATTTGCAAACCTTAAGGTTATAGGAAAGTTAGCTATTACTATTAATAAATATATCTGTATCCATCTATTTATCTATCCAGCTATCTATTCATGCTATGTATCCATTCATTTATCTATCCAGTCATCTAGCTATCATCTATCCACCTGTCCATTCAACCATCTATTTATCTATCCTATCTAGCTAAACATCCATTCATGTATCTAATATCTATCCATTCATCTATTTATCCATTCTATCTATTAATGTATTATTCATCCTTCCATCTATCTATCCATCCATTTATATATCCTTCCATCCATCCACCTATTTATCTATCCATCTATTCAATCCATCCTATCAATCTATCCATCCATCAATCTATCCATCCATTCCTGTCTATCTATCCACTCATATATCTATTTATCCCGTCTGTCTATCCTTTGATCCATCCATCTACCCACCTACCTATCCATATATTCATCTATCCATCCATTCATCTATCTAGCCATCCTTCTCTCTCTATCCATCCATGCACCCATCCATATATCTATCTATCCATTCCTTTATCTATTCATTCTGTCTATCCATATATCCATCTTTCCATCCATCCTATCTTTCTATCCGCTTATCTATCCATCCTATCCATCTATCCATCTATACATCACTCTATTCATCTTCTCCATCCATCTATCCACTCCTCTATTTATCTATCCATTCTTTCTATCTATCCATCTATCTGTCTGTCTATCTTGTGATTAACCCTTGTCAATGCTTTCTCTTTCCTCCTCAAATAATTATATATAAATATATTACTGGGGTAGTACAAGATTCTCAGGTGCCCACCAGAAGATACTTTCCATTCTCTCTCCCCCTCCCCTCAGGAATGCCTCAAGGTTGTTCACTTGTGTTTTATAGGCACAGCCCATCATCACAAACCAAACCATGCAGATCTCCCAGAGTCTCCCCCACCTACAACACCTTCAAAGTGATCCAGAGAAGTGAATGACTAAGCAAGGGAGAAGAGAGTGCTGGTCTGTGACAAAGGGAATGGAAATACTTTCTCTTTTGTTTTTTATTCTCTAAGACGCCAAAGAGTGCTAGGATGAAAGTAGAAATAAATGCCAAGGCTGCTGTGCTACAGTGGTAATGGAAATCATGGAGAGGGCTTAAAGGAAATTGAATGGATTATGAATAGCCCTTTGGTGCCTGGTTTTTTTTCATGGAACCTCTACTTGTGGGGGAGCCCAGAATGGTCCAGGGAATAGTAGAAGGAGGTAGAAATGCTTGGCAAGGGAGATGGGGTTGGGAGGACATAGGCAAAGACTTGTCAAGACCCATGCACATTGAAATGTCAAGTAGATCTGAAGGAGGGCCTCTTGGTTTTGGAAGAGAATAATAATCTCTTACATTTGGAAAGAGGTTTTTTTTGTTGTTTTTCAAAATGCTTTCACATCTTTGATCATTACATCATCCCTGTGAACCTGGTCCAATTTGACCCATGAAGAAACTGAGGCACAGTGAGGTTAAGTGATTTGTCTAATGTCACACAGCTGGTTAGTGTCGGAGCTAGGCATGGGGCAGCTCTCAGGTCTCCTGAGTGTCCATTTTGTTTTCTTCATGCCAGACCTTTCTGCCTTTCAAGATAAATGGCAAGACTGGGCTGTTTCCCCAGGGGGTGGCCAAACTGCATTCTGGGCTTGTGAAAGGCCCTCTAGAGATTTTCTTGTTGTGGTTGTTGTTGTTGTCATCCTTCATTCTCAAAAAGGACCAATGACATCATGAGGGTGATGTCATCTTCACTTGCACATGAGCTGGATTTAAGTGAGGCAGAGCTGCACAAAGTCATCAGCCTCACTCTCTCCTCCTGAGATTTAGCGAGGGTGGATCAAATGCTCAATTCCAGACCCTGTTCCCCGTCTCCCCTTTTCTTTGCCTCTCTCTTGCCTCTTAGAAGAACAGAGCTCTGTTATTGTTGGTGTCTGCTTGGCTGGGGCCTGGAGGCCCTCAGGCAGAGGGGCAGGTTCCATCACCCTTCTTCATCTTGCAGGGTTAGAGGTAGGTCAGCCCTGAGCTGAGACAAGAGGCCTGATGCCAGTGTACCCCTCCTTCCTCTTAAACCAATGGGAAGCTTGCTTTTCCTTTGGTCTAATTACAGCCCTGCTCCAGGCTCCTTTCAAACCTTCTTCTGAGACACAGAGACACAGACCCAGTATGTCCACTGGTGACAGCTCTCAAAGACAGCAGGAAGCTATAATGACACTTTGCATTTCACCTCTTCTTCAAATGAATTTTATTGATTCTTTGCATTTTGATATCATAGTCATTTTTCAACACACCCCACCCCACCACCAAATAAGCCTTCTTTGATAACAAAGGAAAACAGTGAAGCAAAGCCAACCAGGACAATGATAAGTGTAGGCAATGTTCCATACCCAGAGTGCCTGACTTCTCAGCAGGAAGGGCTAAGAAAGCAATATGTGTAATGACTATAAGGTGAAAGAAAAAAACACTAAAATGAAGGGAGGCCAAGATGAATCCTTACACTTCATCTGCATTCACCTTCACTTTAGCATTTCTTTCTTTCACCTTATAGTCATTACACATATTGTTTTCTTGGCCCTCTTTACTGCATCAATTCATATGAGTTTTCTCAAGTTCTTATCTATTATTTCTTATAGCACGAAATATGCCATTCTTTTCATAGTTCACTTTATTCATCCAGCTATTCCCTAACCAGGGCAGCTAGGTAGCACAGTGGATAGAGGAATAGAGGGCCAGTCCTGGAGGCAGGAAGACTCCTCTTCCTGAATTCAAATCCAACCTCAGACATTTACTAGCTGTGTTACCCCAGGCAAGTCACTTAACCTTGTTTGCCTCAGTTTCCTCACCTTTAAAATGATCTGGAGGAGGAAACTGTAAACCACTCCAGTATCTCTGCCAAGAAAACCCCAAATGCGGACACAAAGAGTCAGACACGACTGAAAAACGACTGAAAGATCCATAAACAATAAGCATTCAAGCTAGAATATTTTGGTAGATATGAGCTAAGGTACAAAGATGATAAAATGTGAGAATAGTCAATGTGGTTACTGTTGCTTGTGGAACTGTGAATCAGCAATTGTCTACAAAAACATTTTGGGAAGCAATGTGGAATTATATTGATACAGTGACTAAAATATCCATACTCTTTGACCCCGAGATACCATTATGAGGCTTATATCGCAAGAATGCCATTGACAAGAAAGTCCTCATATTCACCAAAATATTTGTAGCAGCACTTTTTTTAGAGAGTAAAGTATTAGAATTAAAGCAGAAGCCCATTGATTGAGGAAAGGCTAAACAAATTGTGGTACATGCAAATAATGGAAAGTTACTGTGCTGTAAGAAACAATGAATGTGATGAATGCAGAGAAGCTATAATGGCAAGCAAAGTGGGACCTTTTGCTATTTTTCTTTTGGAGTCCTTCTCAGCACTAAGGCAATCAAATGCCTTTGATTGAGTCTTGTCTTTTTTTGAATCAAGAGTCTTTGATTGGAAACAGTATACATACTCTGAGGTTAGCATTTTGCTTTGGGGCTCACTCATGGGAAGAGTGTTTGTGTGATGTAGCTGGATGAGACTCTGGGTAGCGTAGCCATTAAGGTGCCCCCTGGCTTTGAAAACCCAGATGGTGGTGCTTCTCTCTCTGGTAACTATGTATATATTGCTATGGTCAGATAGTTAGAAGCCTGAATGTTGATTTGTGTTATTTTCTCTGTTTGTAATTTCTGTTTGTATTTGCTCTGAAGTTCAGGGTGCTGACTTTTTCCCCTGAACTAAGTGAATGATACATGTATGTTTAATTAAAGTAAGATTGTTAAGGTTGCTTTCCTTTAGAAAAGCAGATCAAAGAACCTGTGCCAGCAGCCCTCCTGTGTGCTGGTGTTATTGGCCTTACACCTCCACAGCAGCTACAAGTAACATTGTTGTTACAGAAGCATGGAAATATCTATATGAACTGATTCATTGTGAAGTAAGTAGAGCAAAGAAAACAACATACACAATGATTACAAAAAACGGTCGTGGAAAGAACTACACACACACACACACACACACACACACACAAAGTGAATGTTACAACGTTATAAAGAACAAGCACAGCTCAGAACAAGAGATGCAGAAAGTCTTCCCCATCCTGCCTCTTAGAAGAGATGGCAGGTCCACAAGTGTTGCATATTGCACATATTTTCAGACTTTTTTGACATATTGATCAATTACACTATTTTCCCTCTTTTTTGTCTTTAAAAATATGCTATTTGCTATACAGGATATCTGGAAGGGGGAGGAGAAGAATACTGGGGAAAGCAATGGTGATGTGAAAAAAGGACATTAATAAAAACTTATTTTTTAAAAATTTTTTTCTTTAATAGTTTTAGTTTTCAGCATTGATTTTCACAAGAGTTTGAATTACAAATTTTCTCCCCATTTCTACCCTCCTGCCCACTCCAAGATGGCATATATTCTGGTTGCCCTGTTCCCCAGTCAGCCCTCCCTTCTGTCACCCCACTCCCCCCATCCCCTTTTCCCTTACTTTCTTGTAGGGCAAGATAGATTTCTGTGCCCCATTGCCTGTATATCTTATTTCCCAGTTGCATGAAAAAAAGGGTTTTTTTAACATCTGTTTTTAAAACTTTGAGTTCCAAATTCTCTCCCCTCTTCCCTACCCACCCACCCTCCCTAAGAAGGCAAGCAATTCAACATAGGCCACATGTGTATCATTATGTAAAACCCTTCCACAATACTCATGTTGTGAAAGACTAACTATATTTTGCTCCTTCCTATCCTATCCCCCTTTATTCAATTTTCTCCCCTGACCCTGTCCCTTTTCAAAAGTGTTTGTTTTTGATTACCTCCTCCCTCATCTGCCCTCCCTTCTATCATCCCTCCCTTTTTTATCTCCTTCCTCCTTCTTTCCTGTGGGTTAAGATACCCAATTGAGTGTGTATGTTATTCCCTCCTCAAGTCAAATCCGATGAGAGCAAGATTCACTCATTCCCCCTCACCTGCCCCCTCTTCCCTTCCTACAGAACTGCTTTTTCTTGCCACTTTTATGTGAGATAATTTACCCCATTCTATCTCTCCCTTTCTCCCTCTCTCAATATATTCCTCTCTCATCCCTTAATTTGATTTTATTTTTCTAGATATCATCCCTTCATATTCAACTCACCCTGTGCCCTCTGTCTAAATATGTGTGTGTGTATATATATATATATATATATATATATATATATATATGTGTGTGTGTGTGTGTGTGTGTGTGTGTGTGTGTGTGTGTGTGTGTATATATATTCCCTTCAGCTACCCTAATACTGAGGTCTCATGAATTATACACATCATCTTTCCATGTAGGAATGTAAACAGAACAGTACAACTTTAGTAAGTCCCTTATGATTTCTCTTTCATGCTTCTCTTGATTCTTGTGTTTGAAAGTCAAATTTCTATTTAGCTCTGGTCTTTTCACTGAGAAAGTTTGAAAGTCCTTTATTTTATTGAAAATCCATATTTTGCCTTGGAGCATGATACTCAGTTTTGCTGGGTAGGTGATTCTTGGTTTTAATCCTAGCTCCATTGACCTCCAGAATATCATATTCCAAGCCCTTCAATCCCTTAATGTAGAAACTGCTAGATCTTGTATTATCCTGATTGTGTTTCCACAATCCTCAAATTGTTTCTTTCTGGCTGCTTGCAATATTTTCTCTTTGATCTGGGAGCTCTGGAATTTGGAGACGATATTCCTAGGAGTTTTCTTTTTGGGATCTTTTTCAGGAGGTGATCAATGGATTCTTTCAATTTCTATTTTACCCTCTGGCTCTAGAATATCAGGGCAGTTCTCCTTGATAATTTCTTGAAAGATGATATCTAGGCTCTTTTTTTGATCATGGCTTTCAGGTAGTCCAATAACTTTTAAATTATCTCTCCTGGATCTACTCTCCTGGTCAGTGGTTTTTCCACTGAGATATTTGACATTGTCTTCCATTTTTTAATTCCTTTGGTTCTGTTTTATAATATCTTGATTTCTCATAAAAGTCATTAGCTTCCACTTGCTCCTATCTAATTTTTAAGGTAGTATTTTCTTTAGTGGTCTTTTGGACCTCCTTTTCCATTTGGGTAATTCTGCCTTTCAAGGCATTATTCTCCTCATTGGCTTTTTGGAGCTCTTTTGCCATTTGAGCTAGTCTATTTTTTAAGGTGTTATTTTCTTCAGTATTTTTTGGGTCTTCTTTAGCAAGTCATTGACTTGTTTTTCATAGTTTTCTAGCATCACTCTCATTTCTCTTCCCAATTTTTCCTCTACTTCTCTAACTTGCTTTTCCAAATCCTTTTTGAGCTCTTCCATGGCCCAAGACCAATTCATGTTTTTCTTGGAGGCTTTTGATGTAGGCTCTTTGACTTTGTTGACTTCTTCTGGCTGTATGTTTTGGTCTTCTTTGTCACCAAAGAAAGATTCCAAAGTCTGAGTCTGAATCTGAGACTGTTTTTGCTGCCTGGCCATGTTCCCAGCCAACTTACTGGACCCTTGAGTTTTTCGTCAGGGTATGACTGCTTGTAGAGTATAGAGTACTTTGTCCCAAGCTTGAGGGGGCTGTGCTGTTGCTTTCAGAGTTATTTCTACACAGCAAGCTCTGCCACACCAGCTCTACTCCTCCCCCAAGAACCGCCAACCTGGACTGGACTCAGATCTAAGCAGGCTCTGCACTCCCGCTCAGATCTGCTTAATTCCTCCCACCAGGTGGGCCTGGGACCAGAAGCAACTGCAGCTGTAGCTCTGTAAGCAGCCGCAGAGCTGCATCAGGCCTGTTCTGCCTGGCTCCCGGTCTTGTTGGTCCAGGCGCAGCTCACACTGGGCTCTGCTCCTCTCCGCTCCCAGTTCTGTGGGATAGACCTTACCCAGCGATCATCCAGGCTCTCCTGGGCTGGAGCCCTGCTTCCCTGTGCTATTTCGTGGGTTCTGCAGTTCTAGAATTTGTTCAGAGCCATTTTTATAGGTGTTTGGAGGGACCTGGTGGGGAGCTTACGCAAGTCCCTGCTTTCCAGCCGCCATCTTGCTCACCAAAAACTCATTTTTTAAAAAAAACGAACCAAAATATTTCTGTCTTTGATCTACTTAGGGCATATTCTTAGTAATGGGATCTCTGAGACAAGAAGTGTGAACAATTCATTGCTTTTTCTCATATTACCACCTCTTGTTTTTAATTTATGTCTCTGAAAGAGAAAACTTATACAGGTAGGTCATGGGTAGAGAGGACTAGAAAAATTTTCTATTCAGAGGACATAGCTATGTCGGGGGCTATTTCCCCAGAAGGAAGGCAGAAGGCTCTCTTTACTGAAAAAAGCTCATTGAAATCCCTTTGACATAAAGAGATGAAGTCATCGATACAAAATACAAGGTGCCCCCACCTCTCTCTAGCTCCCTGCTCCATCTCCCATTGCCAGTGCTCAGACCTGGTCCATGCTAACTAGCCCGCTGCTCATGTTGGCTTCCAGAGAATTGGACATTGGCTACATCATGAGCTGCATGTCTACCAAATACTTAGTGTTAAGTTCTATTTTTTTGTGACCCTGGACTTCTCAGCTTATATTGGCAATAGCATTTCCTTTGTGGTTTCTTCTAGCTCAAGGGTTCTTAAACTTTCTTTGTGTTATGGGTCCATCTGACAGTCTGGTGAAGGCTATGAACTCATTCTCAGTATAATTTTTTTTAAATGCATAAAGTAAAACACATTAGATCACAAAGGAAACCCCTTATATTGAAATGCAGTTATCAAAATGCTTTTTTTTTAAGTTCACAGATTCCAAATTAAGAACTTATTCCTAGCTTCTGGCGACCAGCATGGCAACAGCCTGGACTTCTTTGTTTTTTGGGGGTGCAATTTGGTGTTCAGGGCCTAGGAGAGGAGGAATTTGAAATGGTGTCCCTGATGGAGAGAGAAGGTCAAATATATATACCTAGGCAAACAGGTACAAATGGACAAAACAGCTGTGTCCCAATTAGAGGAAGATGTAGGACCCTTGAAGCATTAGGGTTGTTGGCTCTGACTTGTAATAGTTATCTTGTTTTGTTTTGGTTTTTTCCTGCTTTAATTCATCAAAGCTCTCATACCAAAATGTTTTGGTATGTCTCCTAAATATGGGCAACTTTATCCTTGTATCTAATATGCTTATCTTTGTATCTTGTATCTAATATGCTTTTCTTTGGAAAACATTTTATTTGTTTTTGAATGGACCTTAATGTTTCTTGACATTTGAGTAGAGCTGAGGGGCCCATTCACAAAGAGTCATCTCAAGCAACAGATGGGTTTGCCTGGTCACCTAGTTACATATTTAGGGAATGTGATTTAGAGGTGGCTATAAGAAGAGGAAGTGGAGAAGGAAAAAAAAGGCTTGGACCTGGTGGAGTAAGAATGTGCCTCTCAGGCTGGGAGGTTATCTTTGAAGTTGGCCATTTACTGATGAGAATTAAGTACCATACAGTGGAAAGAACCCTGGATTTGGAGTCAGAAGACTTGGCTTCAAATCCACCCCTTTTACTTGATAACCAACATGCTTGAGCTAGTACACATACTTGGACAGGGAATCAATGTACAGTTATCCTTTCCATATAGCAACTTTCCCTATCATGGTTTCGATATATCAGAGGTTGGCCTAAGAAATTAACTGGGAATTTGGGGGGAGTTTTTTAGAAGCCACGGATGACACGTAGAGGCCAGCAGATGACACAGAAAAAGTTTAGAAACTAGGAAATGTATAAAATATATGTATAGTATTGTATAACTATCAACCCAAATGTTACATGGTACTGTAAACACCCCACAAAAGAAAAAGAAAAAATTCAGACTTTTTCTCTGGTATGAAGGGAGGGCCAAAAAATTTTACATGAATTTTCCAGATCATGGGGGCACCGCATCCCTAGCCCCCACAACGTGGAAGGGATAACTGCAGCGCATGAAGAGTCCATCTGCCCCCAAGTCCCTTATTGCAGGGTGTCAAACATACTGCCAGAGTTCTCCACTGCCAACCTAAAGTTTATCCAGTGCTACCTGAACCAGATTAAACTGTAACTGGGAAATACTTAACACAAAAATAGTAAAAATACAATATGACATAAATAATGTTAATGTAAGGTTTTCTAAGGCAATATGAGCTCACTGGGATCCTTAAGTACAGCATAACTGTTCTACTTGTATTTGTTTGACTTTTCCTGTGCTATGTATCTGGAATGTTCCCTTGGTCTGTGGTCATTCTAGCTTTGTCTCTTGACTGAAGGTAAGCCTTCACACACACACACACACACACACACACACACACACACACACACAGACACACACACACCCCAGATTTGGGGATTTCTGGTATGGTAACTCAGTCTCCTTATGTTTTCATTCTAGAATCCTTATCTCCCTCTTTGCCCATCCTGCCCCCTCTTCGGCATGATCAGCTCTGGAATAGTGGAGAGAGATGAGAAACTCCTCTATCTCTGACTAGTCTTGCTCCCCAGAGACTCCCACTCGCAACCCCACACATACTTCACACATCTATCCTCCTCATGCACACCCCCTCATACCACCTCTCACGACACTCATCCAGCAATGCACATTACTCCCTTTGCCTTCTGTGTGTCATCTTGAGGGCTTGCGTCTAGCTGACAATTTTCGGCCCTTGTACTCTCTGTGTATTTTGCCAAGAGGTTTCCATGGAGATATGTCTTTGATCTAATCAGAATAAATGAAGGGTAGGAGAAATTTTCCAAACTGAGAGAAAAATAAGATGATGAGACCTCCAGCACCATACGTTTTGGGAAAGGGGTGAGGGGTTTTTGCATAAGTTGGTGCCCCCAGCCCTTTTCCTGATTAAATTGACTTGCAGGCCCCCTAACTTGGTAGGTGAGGCTACCCTTTATGGTTGGGTGGGCACAGGGGATAAGGAGTTCTGGGTGGCACCAGCAAAAGGGAGATACCCCAAATGTTAAGTCAGTTGATCTCCCTGAGAGACTCTAGGTTTCTGTCCCAGGGAGAATAAAGTAGTTTTACTCAGGGTGCAGAAATAATCCTGCCCCCTCTACTGAGACTGTGACCTGACAGGGAATCTAATGGCTGACTTTTTCTTCACTCCCAGGACCTGGTCAGCCAAAGTCAGAAGATAGGCCTCAATTCTCTTGCAAACCATCATGTCCTGGAGGCCACTAAAGCCTTCTCTGGGCTGTTGACCTACAAGGCCAGTGTGGAGGGATTCCTAGAGTTTGCTGGGATGCTGTTGTGGGTGGAGCCAGGAAACACATCAAGTTCTCTTTAGGGCCTGGGCTGTGGCTGCTGTCCTATTTGTGAGCTCTGTAAATATAAGGGTACAATAACAAAAACCATTCAGCTCTGGCCACTTGGAGGGAGAGATTATTGTTTTATTTAGTTTTGTGACCATGGGCAAGTCAATTCACTGCTCTATCTTAGTATAACCCTCTGTAAAATAGGGCTAATACTTTCCCTATCTACCCCATAGCACCATGAAGATCCAAAAGGAGCTTTGAAGAATATAAAATGTTAAGGAGATGCCATAGGTAGTTATTGTGTGGGGGACAGCCAGATAGCTCAGTAGATAGAGTGCCAAGCCTAGAGTAAGGAAGACTCATCTTCCTGAGTTCAAATCCAGCTTTGGACACTTACTAGCTGAGTGACCCTGGGCAAGTCATTTAATCCTGTTTGCCTCAACTTCCTCATCTGTAAAATAAGCTGGAAAAGGAAATGTTAAACCACTCCTGTATCTCTGCCCAGAAAACTCCAAATGAGGTCTCAAAGAGTCAGACATGACTGAAAAACAACTGAACAAGCCATGAACCACCACCCCCTTCCCCATTCTCCAAGCATTGTTTAGGCAGATAGTTGTTTTGTCCCCATCTCTGTTTATGTAGGAGCTGAAGAGCCCATTCATAAATATGCCTCTTGTTTTTTGTCACTTTTCACAAGATCTACTTTACTGAGCATTGTTCAGTCTCACGGGGGAGACTTTAGCCTCGTATCATTTGTTTTTCACTGTCTACCCCGGCCTTGAGGAGAGGCCTTATAGATCAGTGGAAAATGCCTCATACTAGAAATTGGAGGGACCTGAATTCTCGTGCCATTTCTTCTTCCCAGTACTCTTTGGTTGAGTCTTTTCCTTGTTCTAAGCCCCAGTTTTGTCTTTCAGAGAGAGAATAAATGATACCATAGGCTCATAGATTTAGAGTTGGAATAAACCCTAGGCTATCTAGTCACTAGGTCATCTGGAACCCTAGACCACTAGGTCATCTAGTCCAGTCCCATTTATAGATGAGGAAACTCAAGGCCACAGAAGCAAAGGGGTGTGCCCAAGCTCATACAAGTTGTAAATGGCAGAGTCAGGATTTGAACCCAAATCTTCTGACTCCCAACTCTTTTTAACTGAACCATCTTCACTCAGAAGGTAAATGAGATGAGATATGTTCAGGCCTCACAAGTCCCTAGATGTTAAAGAGGTCCAGCGTGTCAATATAACTAGGGCCTAGGAGGAGAATATGCCCAAATAGGAGCGTCACTGTCGTTCCCTTAGAAACTGCATAACTCATCCCTTTGTTTTCTCTTATTGTGTCACAGCAAAAAGGATACTAGCCCTGAGAGAGAGAGAGGGTTCTGACCCCAGCTCTGTTGTTTTCTAATTGCAGTCTTGGGAAAGCTACTTTCCCTCTGTAGGTTTTGTATATTCACCTATAAAATGGGGATATTAGGCAATATGATCTCTGATGGCTATCCTTTACAACTCGGAAAGGTCTTTGGTTCTCCAGAGAAGCCAGAAATTGTCCAGTCCCAAGAAGCTTGCTTTCTTGAGGTGCGTATTCCTTGAATAAGACACTCCATCTTCCAGCTCTTGACATTTTCACTGGCTGAGCCCTATGTCTAAATGTCTTCCCTCCTCATCTTTGTCTCCTGGCTTCCTTTAAGTCCCAGCTAAGATATGCCTTCCACAGGAACCCTTTCCTGATCCTCCTTAACCCTAGTGCCTTCCCTCTGGTGATTACTTCCAATTGATTCTGTATATGGTTTGTTTGTACATAGCTGTTTACATGTTGTCTCTTCCATTATAGACCATGAGTTCCTTGAGAGCAAGGCAGCTAGGTGGAACAGAGCACTGGGCCTGACATCAGGAAGACTCATTTTTCCGAGTTCAAATCTGGCCTCTGACACTAGCTGTGTGACCCTGGGCAAGTCACTTAATCCTGTTTGTCTCAGTTTCCTCATCTATAAAATGAGCTGGAGAAGAAAAGGCAAATCACTCCAGTATCTTTGCCAAGAAAGCCCCAAATGCAGTCATGAAGTTGGGCATGACTAAAAAAATGACTGAATAACAACTCCTTGAGAGCAGGGACTTTTTGCCTTTCTTTGTATTTCCAGAGTTTAGCACAGAACCTGGGTCACAGTAGGCACTTAATAAATGTTGATTGACTGACTGCAAATGGCATCTTTCCATAAGGTTCCATTATCTATGTATTAATATTACAACCTTGGTGACCTTGAGCATATCGCTTAATCTCCTTTGGCCTCAGTTTCCTCTTTTGTAAAATATCCTCTGAGGTCCTTCCAATTGTACATCTACAATTCTCTGAATACCCTTAGAAGCGCTTGGCTATTTTCTTTGGGCCTCGCTCCCGATTTCACTGCTGTCTGTCCCCTCTGTGGTTCTGTGCCTCCTCCTGAAGTACTTTTGGGTTGTCAAGAGGAGAATGTCTGGCTTTTAAAGTCCTTCACGACCTGGCCCCTGCCTACCTTTCTAGTCTTCTTATGCTTTGCTGTCTTCCATGTATCATAAGGTCCATCGACATTCATCTTCTTGCTATTCCTCAAACACAATGCCCTATATCCAGCTGCATACCTTGTCCTCTATGCCTGGAATGTTCTTCCTCCTGTCTTCTCCTCCTGGCTTCCTTCAAGACTCTGCTCATATCCCATCTTCTGCAAGTGGCCTTTCCTACTCCCTTCTTCCCTCCCACTTCCATTGCTAGCACCTTCTCTCTGAGAGCACATCCCATTTACACTATATATCTTGTATGTAGGGTTTTTTTTTTTTTTTGCTTATTGTCTCCAGTAGGATGTGAGCATCTCCATTCCATTACTACGTCTTTACCCCAAGGAAAAGAAAAAAGGTCCATATATACAAAAATATTTATATCAGCTCTTTTCATGGCAGCAAAGAATTGGACATCGAGGGGATGCTCACCATTTGGGGAATGGGTGAACAAGTTATGGTTTCTGAATGTGATGGAATACTATTATGGTATAAGAAATGATGAAGGGGATGGTTTCAGAAAAACCGGGGAAGAGTGTATGAACTGATACAAAGTGAAGTGAGCAGAACCAGGAGAACAGCATACACGACATTATACAGCAATACTGTAACTATGATCATCTGTAAAGGCCTAGCTATTCTGATCAGTACAATGATCCATCACCACTTCAAAGAACTCATGATATAAAATGCTATCCAGCTTCAAAGAAAACTGATGGATTATGAGTGCACATTGAAGCTTTTTTTTCCTTTATTTTTCTTACTTCTTTCCCCTCAGAACATGACTAATGCAGAAATGTGTTTAATGGGTATCATATTTCTTGCTTTCTCAATAGGTGGAGGGAGGAAGGGAGAGAATGTAGAACTAAAAACAAAAAAAAATTTAAGTTAAAAAAAAAGGGAATATGAGCTCTGTCAGGGCAGAGACTATGTTTGCCTTTCTTGGTATCCTTGGTGTACCAGTCCCCACTGCAACCCCTAGGGGGTCTCTGAGACTTTCATATAAGGCAAAAACTATTTTAGTAATATTAAAATGTTTAAATTTCTAACATGGCAAATATCTATAAATATAACCCACATAAACAAAAGCTCTTTTGGTTCCTTAATAATTTTTAAGAGTGTAAAGAGGTCCTGACACTAGAAAGTTTTAGAACTATTGCTCTCAGCGCATGCTTGTCAACTGACTGAGAGTAAGCTCATTAAGTCATGTCTTTCTCCTCTAACCCTTCCCCCAGTGGTTCTAATTCTAAGTCCCTGGAAGGCAAGTTTGGACACTCCCAACTTCAATGCAGAGATGAAATACAATCAAAACTTCTTATTCCAGGAGGAATAGTACCAACCATACACCACTTAGGCTCCCTACAAGAGACCCCATATTGAGGACACCTGGAAACATGTGAACGTGGAAGCTTCAGCTTCTTTAGAAATTAATTCATTAGAAATATGGCCATTACTCTCCATCCTTATCACCCCCCCCAAAAAAAATCCTCTACCCCATTAATTGCCTTTCTGCATCAACAATCTGAAGGTTCTCTTCACAAGTGGGCAGTGTTAACAGCCAGAGACAGTGGAGTGTCTCAGCCCTCACATTGTCTTTACTGCTATCAAGTGGCTATTGAGTTGATCATGTAGGATAGATAAGATATTCCCAGGACGTCAGCCAGTCTGAAGTCTTGGATCCCTTGAATGGGAAGGGATCTGGGTACCAGGATAAAGGCTGGAATCCTAGACAGACTTCTAGTAATGTAATAGTTGGTTCCATTAGTGTCCAACACCACCAAAGTGAAGTTTGGATTCAGTCAAAGGGACACACTTGAGGCCCTAGAGGGCCACATGTGGCCTCAAGGCTGCAGGTTCCTTGCTCCTGGTCTAGTTCAACCTTCTGATTTTACAGAGGAAGAAAAAGACTGAAAGGAAATGACTTACTGGAGACCACAAAGTAGCAAATGGCAGTTCCCATTCCACTACACTACATTGCCATCCATTAGTATATATGTATATGTTGAGTTGGTGCAAGAAGACTTGAATAAGTCTATTCTTGGATAGTTTGCAGGGCGGGTGTGTGTGTGTGTGTGTGTGTGTGTGTGTGTGTGTGTGTGTGTGTGTGTGTATTGCAAAAATAAATACACACTCCCCCATATGAGGGGTTTGGCTTTCTCCCAGGCAAGAAGCAGTTAAAATCTGGGCTATTTAAGTTAGACAGACCTTTCACTGGTTTCCAGAATGGCAACACAAAAGGTGGCAAGTATGCAAATTTCTGGAACTATTAGGAAAAAAGAGTTATCTCAGTAAGTCTGGGAGATATACCTTTGCCCAATGATCCCCACTCCATTCTCTTCTGTCTTGAGGTTCTCCATATCCAAGGGATTGCAGCAATCTGTGCCTTGGCAAAAAGGCTGGCTCCTCCAGGCCAGAGGTTCTCAGCCTTTGTCTCATGGACCCTTCTGGCAAGAGTCTGGGGAAGTATGGACCCTTTCTCAGAAGAATATTTTTAGATGCACAAAATTAAATAAAAAGATTATACAGGAAACAAATGATACTGAAATATTTATCAAAATATTAAGAAAACAAGTTTTTAGGCCCCAGGTTCAGAACCCTTGCTCAGGGCAAGTCAATTCATACTTCTACTCTGAAAGGCTCTTCCCTTAGTGACCCCCTTCCCTGAACTTCCTTCTAGCCCCAGTGCTTTGGATTTTAGGAGCAGAGAAGGACCTTCAGACTCTACAAACATTTGCTGAAAACCAGGGACACGCTGGGGAGCTGGAGCACTGGTATGTCCTTTCTGGGAGTGGGGTGGGGCAGAAAGGCAAAGAGAAGCTGTGTTGAGGTGATTGGTGAGAGGGAGGTGACTAAGCATGGTGTCCAGGGATAAGGAGATGTTGCACTTCTGTAGTCTGCACTGGTCAGACCTTATCTGGAGTATTGCATTTGGTCCTAGGTTTTTAGGATGTGGCTAACCTGCAGAATGTCTAGAGGAGAGTATCCAGAATTGTGAAGATCCTCAAAGAACCGGTTTATTTAGCCCGGAGAAAAGAAGATTCAAGGTGGGGTTCGGCGGCGGGGGGCGGGGTTGAGGGGCGGGGCGCGTTATAATCATCTTCAAGTACTTGAAGAGTTGTCAAGTTGAAAAGGGACTAGATCAATTTTATCCAAAAGGAGAATGTTCTGCCTCAACGGGGAGTGACCTCATTGAAGGTCTTTAAGCATAGGTTGTCAGTTATGTTATAGTGGGGATCCCTTCTGCTTGGTAGGCCAGCTAGATGGCCCAGTGAATAGAGTGCTGGGCATGGGGTTAGAAAGACCCGAGTTCAAACCTTGCCGCAAATATTTATTAGCTGGGTCACCCTGGACCAGTCACTTAACTTCTGACTACCACAGTTTCTTCAACTGTAAAGCAGGGCTAATGATAACATCTACCTTCCAGGATTGTTCTGAAGATTAAATGACGTTATTTGTAAAGGGCCTGGAACATAGTAGGTGCTTAATGCATGTCTATTTCTTTCCTTGTTTTTCAGTTTTAGGTTGGATCAGATGACCTCTGAGCTCCCTTCCAAGTCTGAAATTCTGTGTCTGTGAGCCTTATGGTTCTGAGACCCAACAGGGGATTGGGTTACTTGGTCCTTTGCCAGTTTAGTTATTTACTCTTTATGTAAAGTGGGGTGACTTAGTCTGTCCTCTCCTCTTTTATATCCCTCTCTCCTTGAATCTCCTCACTCCCCTTCCCCCACAGCATGGTCAACTAGGATAGTAAGAATAAAGTTCATCAGAGATACACTTTAAATACATACTGAGCATGCTGCCTCATACAAAGTACAAATGCTCATTTTATGTTTTGGGGAATGTCTAAGAAGCAGGATATGAGAGAACTGCACATTTCTTTGTTGTAATGATTCAGCAGTGCCAAGGTTACTGAAGCCCCTCAGGGTACCTTGTTTTCTTGGTCTCCTGTCTTTGAAGAGGCTCTCTTCAGCTTTGTGGATTTTTTTTTTCTGTTCCAGACTGAAAGATTAAAAAATGAGACCTCACTTCCCACTGAAGAGGTGAGTGACCACTTTACTCACCAGGTGGTAGTGATAAAACAGTTGGTACCTCTGGTGAGAGGTGTGGGGCTTCAGAGGCAGAAGAAAACATCTATTTGGGGGCATGTTCAGTTAAAAATTTGTTTTGCTTGACTATGCATAATTGTTACAAGGATTTTGGTGTTTTAGATCCCTCATGGTAGAGAGGAAGATAGGAAGGAAAAAAAAAATTCTTTCATTAAAAAAAAAAAAGCTTGGTTCCTGACTTCTAATAAATGTGCTCAGTCTTCTCAACGAGAAGTCACTGATGGTGGTCCCACTTTCTTAGTGGTCTTCGTGCAGTACGGACAACTCCCTTTCCCTCTCTGCAGAGTATTATCTGGACTTTTAAAGCTGTGCACTGAGCTCTCTGGACTCACAAATCTGTTCAGCCTAGGGCGCCACAAACGTATGGGAGATGTCAGTCTGATACTTCCATGTCTTTGTTGAGAAAGGTGAGGCCAGTCAAGACACCTCAGGTTTTCCAATTAGCCTCACGGTGGATAGGTCTTAGTGAGCTGCCTAAGACTCGGATAAAGACAAGCTAAGTGACTAGTCCATGGTCACACAGTGTCCGATATGAAACATGTCTATAAACTTCTCTCATTTGATCAACGATTTAAAGAAAAACACAAAAACCACAAGATACATATATTTATATGGATTAATTTTATTTTTAATGTATGTATTGATTTTAAGATTAGCCAGTGGTTCATACTGATAATAACCAAAATGACCTCCATATATCTGTAACCCCTTCTGAACTGTGGTGCTCATTTAACATGGGCCTCTTATTATTGTCCTTAATTATACAGCTGTAGTTGGTGTCTATTCCCTTAGTTCTATTTCCTTTACTCTGCATCATGTCAAAAATTCATCATGTTTCCTATTTCTTATGATGGAATAATATCGCATTAGATTCACACACCCCTCTTCAACCATTCTCCCACTGTTGAATATGTCCAGCGTTTTTGATATTATAAATAATGTTGCCAGGAATATTTTTGTGTAAAAAGGTTTTTTTCATCCTGTCAAAAATTGCCATTGGGTCAAATATATTTGTAGTTCCTATTATATAGTTCCACACTACTTTTCCAGAAGGTTAACACAGTTAATTCACAATTTCACCAGCAGTATATGAGTAAAATGATATTGCCACAGCTATGTCTGCATCACTTTTAATTTCTTTGCCAAACTGGGTATGAGGTAGAATCTTATTGTTTTAACTTCCATTTCTTGGATTATTGGATATTTCTATGTGGCTATTGAAAATTTATTTCTTCTTTTAAAAATTTCATATCCTTTTGCCCACTTATCTGCAAGAAGATGGCTTTTACTTTCATACTATTGTGTCCATTCTTTATAGACTTTGAGCATCAGCCCACTATGAGAAACATTTAACCAAAATTTTGTTCTCTTAGTCTGTTTTTTTCTTCTTATTCTGAGCATGTGGCTTTTTGTTGTACAAAAGCTTGTAATTTTTACATAATTAAATGTTCTTTTGTCTCATAATTTCTAAGTCACAACCAATTAACAATTTTTCTATTCTCCACAGTTGTGAAAGATATAGTTAATTATTCTCTATTTTAAAATGCCTTTTAAAATATTTGGACTGATCCATGGTGGTGCATAGTATAAGAAACTCATCTGCTCTTATTTTTTGATAAACTACCATCTAGTTTTTTTCCATCAGTTTCTCTTGATTAATGAATATTTTCCTCACCGTTTTGTGATCCTAGGTTTCTTGAACACTAGACTACTGTATGCATTTGTTGCTAGCTCATTATTATCCAATTTGTTCCGCTGCTTTAGCTTTCTCTTTTTTAGCCAGTAACAGTTTTGATAACTACTGCTTTAGAGTAAAATGTGAACTCCGGCAATGCAAGTCCTCCTTTTTCTTTTTCATTAATACAGCTTTATCCTTCTTGAGGTGACATGATGGAGCAGAAAAAGTGCTGGGCATTGGAGTCAGGGTACTTGGGTTTGAACCCCTAATTTTCGCCTTGCAAAGCCAGGGCAAAGTCACCTGATTACACTAAGTCTGAGTTTCTTCATCTGTAAAATGAGATGTTTGACTAGATTAGTTCTAATGTCATTTCCAGCTCTCAACGCCTCATCCTATGGTTCTATAACCTCTCTGTAGCTTTTGACACAATTAATAACACCTTTTTCAAGGGTGATCTCTCCTCCCTTTGCTTTCATGACAATTCTTCTCATCGGGTCCTCCTCCTTTCTCTTCCTTTTCATTCTCCTTTGGTAGGTCATTACTGATGCAGTGGTATCTCCCAAGACTTTGGCCTGAGAGCTTGATTTCTTTCGACATCCCTTCTCAACCATCTTATCATATCCAATGAATTTAATGATCAATTCAGTGCAGATGACTCCCAAATAGACATATCCACTGCTTATCACATCCCTGAGCCCCACGCCTCCATCTCTAACTGCCCGCTGTATAACTCGACCTACATGTCCTTCAAACAACTCAAACTCAACATGTCCAGAGCAGCATTCGTTACCTTTTCCCCTAAATCCTTTCCTCCTTTAGATTTCCATATTTTTGTCAAAGATACCACCATTCTTCCAATCACCCACATTCACCATCTTAGAGTTGTCTCTGAATCTCTATTTCCCAAACCAGTTGTCAAAGTCTTATCCTATTCTACCTTCCCAATACCTCTCTCATCTGTGCTTTTCTCTTCCCTCACATATGGCCCATCACCTTACAGGCCCTCATCACCCCTTCTCTGACTAATTCAGTACCCTAATGGGACTCCTGAGTGTGACTCCATGGATAGAGTATCAGGCCTAGAGTCAAGAAAGACTCATCTTCTTGAGTTCAAATATGGCCACAAATACTTACTAGTTGGGTGATCCTGGGCAAGTCACTTAACCCTGTTTGCCTCAGTTTCTTCATCTATAAAATGAGCTGGAGAAGGAAATGGCAAGCTATTCTAGTTTCTTTGCCAAGGAAACCCAGAATGGGGTCATTAAGAGCTAGATACGACTGAACAACAAATGGGACTCCTCATTTCTCGTCTCTGTACTTTCCAATTCATACTCTATAACATTTTCCAAAATAATCTTCCTGAAGTCCAGATCTTACCATGATATGCCCCTACTCAAGAATCTCAATGGCCTCTGAACTCAGAGGATCACAGCCTCTCAGACACCATTCTAATCCAAGCCCCTCACCTTCACAGATAAGGAAACTGAGGCCCAAGAAGGCGAAGTGACTTGCTAAAACAGAAGATCTGGAGCTCGAACCCAAGTCCTCTGATCCCAAAGCCAGCACTCTTTCTGCTCCATCCTGTCACATCAAGAAGGATAAAGCCTTATCAATGAAAAAGAAATTATGAAAAAGAAAAAGAAAAGGAAAAAGGAGGACTTGAATGGCCGCAGTTTACATTTTACTCTAAAACAGTAGTTATCAAAAGTGTTACTGGCTAAGAAAGAGAAAACTAGATCAGTGGAACAAATTGGAAAATGCTGAGAAGCAATAAATGCGTACAGTAGTCTAGTGATCAAAAAACCCAGGATCACAAAATACTGAGGAAAATATTAATTAATTGAGGAAAAGCTGTTGAAAAAAACTAGATGGCAGTTTAGCAAAAAGTAAGAGCAGGTCAGTTTCTTACACCCTGCACCACCATAAATCCCAAATGGATCAATCCAGATATTTTAAAAGGCATTTAAAAATAGATAATAATTAACTATTATCTTCCACAGCTGTGGAGAAAAGAAAGATGATTACTCAGGTACTGCTCAGGCTCCCTACCTTCCTTTAAGACTCAGTTCAGGTGCCGCCTCTAGAGGAGACCAGAAGGATCCAAGTTTAGTCCTTCAAAGGCAAGCAGTGTTTCTGTTTTTGTTCGTATGAGACCATCAAGGTGCAGTGCATAGCCGAGCAGCCTGGAAGCCTTGGGCTCAAAGTCTCACCTCTGACACATACGTTGGGTTTGATCCCCTACTACTCAGCTGATGTCTCAGTGCCCTAACCAGCTCTCTAAGATGATAAATTGCAGAAAATTGCTATTAGTGGAGGGAATTTCCTCTCCTAGGAGTACCCTATACCAAGGTAATCATAAATGCATTCTCTTTCCCCATCCGCTGGGTCTGACTCCTTGTAGAATCCCATAAATGATTTTTCAGAAAGAATACAGAAAATGCAGAAAAGACATGCTTCCTCCCCCACCATTGCCTTCGGCCATTTTGCTCTGACTGTGGGCCTCCCGTGTGTATAGTCCCATACTCACAAACACATACTTGTTACAAGTATCTTATCAATTATGGGTTCATAGAGAGAATCTCCAATCTTGTCTCTTTTGTTACTTTGAGCTTTCCCAAAACAAAAGCCATTTTCCTTGGCCAAAAAAGCGGACTCACTCAATCAATTTCTTGATGTCCTATAAACACAAGGCACTGTGCTGGCTGATGTGAGGGATAGAAAGTATAAGTTAGTGTCCTTTTCCTCTAAAGGCGACCTGGCTAGACAGATGAGTATAAGGTGGTAAGCAAATGCCAAATGAATGGTACAGATAAGTATCTTGGGAACTCAGAAGCCATGGAGATCACTAAAGATCATAGAAGGGTCAAGAAAGGGTTTTGTGGCAGAGCAGATAGATCTGAACAGATTCTGAGCGGATCTGAAGGACAGGTAGGATTCAGCAAGGTGAAGAGGAGGAGGAAGACACACTGAAGGTAGGTGCATACATTGAAGCATGAAATTTGCTTCCTACTGTCATAGGTTGTTGACACACGGTAGGTGTTTAGTAGATATCGAATTTAAAAGTTAATATATGCTAACTGCCATTTGAGTAATTCAGACTGTTAAGTTCAGACGAGGGAGAGATCATTGTAGGTGAAAGGCTTCGTGGATGAGGTGAGACTTAAGCCTAAGTCTTGGACAATAGATAGGACAGCCCAGACAACCTAACACCATAGAGGGCAACACAACTCTCCCAGTTCCTCAGGCTTACAACCTCAGTGTCAGCCTCAGCTCCTATCTCTGACTCCCCATTCATCCAAGCTGTTGCCAAGGCCTGTCCATTTCACCTTTGCAATAGCTTTCAAACATGCCCCTTTCTCATCTGTAACACTTCCACCACTCTGGTACAGGTCCGAATCACCTCACACCAGGATGGACACCAGCCTGCTGGTGAATGTGCCTACCTCGAGTCTCTCCCCACCCCAATCCATTCTCCACTCAGCCACTAAAGTGATTCTCCTAATGTGCAAGTCTGACCGTGTCTTCCCCCCCACCCCCCACTCAGTCTGCTCCAGTGGTTCCCTCTCTCCTCTGGCAAATGCAAAATCCTGCTTGGCATTCGAAGCCCTTCACACAGCCCTTCTCCTACCCTTCCTGACTTCTTACACCTTACTCCTCAACACCTACTCTTTGATCAGTGACACTGGCCTCCTGGATGTTGCACTAACAAGACCCTCCGTCTCTCAGGTGTTGGCATTTTCTCTGGTTCTTCCCCATACCTTCATCTCCATCTACTGGTTTCTTTTAAGTCCAAACTAAAATCCTACCTTCCGGAAGCCTCTTAACTCTAGTGCCTTCCTTCTCTTGTTTGCTTCATATTTGTACTGTACTGTAGCTTTTTTGTACATGTTTGGGGTCAGTCAGTAAACATTTATTATGTTCCTACTATGTGCCAGGCACTGTGCCAAGTGCTGGGGATATAAACACAAAAGACAGTCTTTGTTCTAGAAGCAAATGGTGGAGACAATATGCAAATAACTACATACAAACAAGACGCATACAAGATAAATTAGAAATAACCAACAAAGGAAAGGCACTAGAATTAAGAGATTGGGAAAGGCTTCCTGTAGGTGGGATTATAGCTGGGACTTGAAGGAAGTCTGGAGAGCCAAGAGGCAGAGATGAAGGAGGAGAACATCTCGTGGAAGGGGGATGGACAATGAAAATGCCCAGAGTCAGGAGATGGGGTATTCTTGTCCAAGGAACAGAAAAGAGGCCAATGTCACAGTTCATTATTTTTAAAGAAGATCAATTGGGGGGGACAGGCTCTGGGAACCCCCTTGAATTCTTCTTGAATCTTCCCACTTGATCTGGCATTTGCCTGAGGGCTATAAGCCTTTCATTATTGCTATGCCAAATTCTGTTACCCCCTCCATTGTCTGTTATCTCCAGATAGCGTTCTGCTACTTCCCACCGTTGATCCTATCCAAACCCCATTCTCTGGGTTCCAGGCAGCTGACCTCTAGTCACTCCAGCCTACTGGCCACTCTCACCAAGATCCTCCCTAGACTCCCTCTTCCCCACACTATTTGGCCAACCCTAGATCCCTCCCACAGTCTTTCTGTACGTAAGATCCATCTCAGCCTCCATGAAGGTTCTCAGATTCAATCTGGCCTGCTTACATTGGTGTTACAAATGCTCAGATTCCTTAAGAGTCTGCCCAATACGGTGGATTTTTAATAAACTCTTTTTTCTTTGGCTGAAAGAAGGCTTGAGTCAAATTCATTCAGGCAGGACCTGTATGTTGCTATTTCGGGTAAACTTCAACACAATGACATCAAGGTGGGGGGGATGTCTTAACACTGGCCAATGTCACTAGACTGAAAGGTACATGGCAGAGAAAGCATATGGTGTAACAAGACTAGAAAGGTAGAGGGGCAATGGGTTATGAAAGGCCTTGAATACCAAACAGGATTTTATTTTCCATCCTGGAGGCAATAGGAATAGAGCTGAGCTTTTAGGAAAATCACTTAAAGACAGTTGAGTGGAGGATGGACTGGAGTTGGGAGAGACTAATGTCATTTATTAAGTGCTAAGGACTGAGGATACAAAGAAAGGCAAAAAAAAAGTTCCTGCTCTGGAGGAGCTCATAGTCTAATGGGGGATATGACACACAAACCACTATGTATGAACAAGAGATAGGCAGGATAAATTAGAGAATCCTAGAGGGAAAGCTATAAGATTGAGAGTGGGAAGGGCTCTTTGCAGAGGGTGGGACATCAGCTGAGACCTGCAGGAAGCCAGGAGGCAGGGATGAGGAGGGAGCTGGAGAAAATGCCCAGCCAGGAAATGGGAGTGTCACCCGGGAGGAACGGCAAGGAAGGCAGAGTCACTGGACCTCAGTGCCACTGTGACTAAATAGCAGTGACATTAGAGGCACCACCACTGCAAGGACTCCAGAAACGGGGTGACAGTAAAGCTTAGTGGTTTTGCTCCTGCTTTGATTTTTGAGGCTGAGGTTATCTGCTTATAAGCCATGGCCCCTGTTGGTCCAAATGATTTCTTTTTTTATTTTATTTATTTGTTTGTTTGTTTGTTTTGGAGGGAGGAAGGCAGGGCAATTGGGGTTAAGTGACTTGCCCAAGGTCACACAAATGATTTCTTAATAAAGCAGATCAGGTATGAGTACTTTGCTGGGTTGAAGCAGTTGTCTTGGTCAGCAAAATCAGTGAAAAATTTACCAAACAGGTACTCTGTTTAACTGTTGAAAGAAAAGCAAAAAAACAGTCCCCGCCCTCAAGAAGCTCACAGTCCCTCCCAGCTCTGCATAAGGGGAAGTCAAGTCTGGTAGATCATGTAGTCTCACAGTTCTTACAAAGTCCCTGGGAGACCGGCTTGTTTTATCTCTATGAGAGCTTTAAGCTCTCACTGTTTTCAATGAATGATGTCTTCCTTTAGACAGAATGTACTCCATTTCCTTCTAGCAATGGTTTCACTAAGGCCATTTTGCCTCAGCTGTGTCAGAAAAAAAGGCAATCAACCAACAATCTTTTATCTAATACCTCCCAATTCCTGCATTTGAAGTACACACCTAAGGCCTTTTTCATCTTCTTAAAAAAAAAAAAAAAGAAAGAAATTAAGCATTGCTATAGCAACACACACAAAAAAACAACCCCAAACACCTAACAGATGATTACAGAACCAGAGACTCAAGGGTGGAGAGGACCCGAATTTATAGAGAGCTTTAAAGTTTGCAAAGTGATTTACATCTGTATCTTATTTGATCCCCACAACAGTCCTGTGAGGTAGGTACTTTACTGTCCTCATTTACAGAGAGTCCTTAGGGGACAATGTAGTAAGTGTATGAGGCAGGATTCCCATTCTTACTGACTCCAAGTCCAGGGCTTTCTTTACTTTATGGTATGCTATTAATTGAGCTTCCTCTCCTGGGCAGGATTCTATTCTGAGATACACCTGATAGATGGTCACCCAGCTTCCTTTTAAACACCTCTAGTAACAGCAAATTCACTACCTCACATTCTGTGATTTCATCTATATAAATTGGCATCTCTGTAACTCCTGTCCTTTGCTCTGCGACCCTCTGGAGCCACACAGAATAAATTTAATCCATCTTCCACTTGATAGTCCTATAAATATTTGAAGACAACTATGATATCTTCCTCCAAGTCTTCTCTTTTTCAGGCTAAACATTCACATTTCCTTCAACAAGTCCTTGTTTGATGGTTTCCAGATTACTCATCGTCCCATATGCATTCTATTTCATGTTAATGTCTCTCTTAAAATGTGTTGCTATTAATTTGTATTTTTATATATACATCGTATACATATACATACATACACACATATAACATAGGAGCTGAAATGGGTTGTGACTAGGAAAGAGTGCAATGGGACTGGTTGCCATGTTGCTATTATATTTTTATATATATACACACATGCATATGTATATGTGTACATGTATACATGTATGTATACATTATATATAATATATATTTATATATAGTATTATACTTTTTGACTTAACTATTGACTGACTAGTTGCTAAAATCCCCAGGTTTTTTGTATATAAATATCTAATTGATGGGGATGGGATTTGCACTGAACCCCTAAAAGGAAAAGACCGTGTCTTTGGCATCTGGACCCCAAAAAGGAGAAGTCCCCAGACTTTCCCACACAGCCTGGATCATCCCAGTAGTCTTTTCAACTTTCCTTTCGTTGTGTCCCACTACCAACTCTACAATCTCTGTTACCTACCACCCAGCCCAGTCCAACTTCGCTTTCTCTGTTGCCTCCAGACCACAGCAGGCTATTAAGGCCACTCCTTAATCCCACCCAGATCTTCCCACAATCTTTTAGTATAAAAGTGTCCCTCTTGCCCCCATTAAATTGCTCAGATTCTTAAAATCTGGCCTTTTTCTACTGGCTACACAACAAACCCTGTCTCTGACTAAAATAAGGCTTGAGTGGTTGAACTCTTTCGAGGCAGACCCGTGCCCCAAATTTCAAGGTTCCCCAAGACCCCTAGATTGCAACATCCTACACTTCTACTGTTGTCCTTCGCTTTCAAAGAGAACCATGACATCAGGAAGGTGATGCCATGACTTACAAGTGAATTGGATTTAAGTTGGGGAGGGCTATGCAAAGTCATCAGCCTCACTCTCTCCTCCAGAGCCCTCTGAGTCCAGTGACAAGATACAGCTCAGGATGACTGGAGATGGCCTCAGATGACCAAAAGACCTTGGCCTTTTTAAGCTGAGGTCTTTCCCAGGTCTCCAGTTTCCCTGAGGCAATGCCCATTCAGTGATTAAGGCTAAAATCTAGAAATGAGGCAAAGAATCATCTCTCTTACCTAGCAAAAAAAAAAAAATCAATCTGGGAGGGGAAGACCCTCAAGGTTTCTGGCCAAAACAGAAACAATTACAATTTACAATCACTCTGAGCTAATCATAACCCAAAGGATGACCAAGTGGGACTTGGCCTGGGACCCATTGTTGACTTATCCAACTTAAGGGCAGGACTTTAAATTTATACCTATTCCATTTCATTATCTTAGTTTTTATTCATCATACAAGTCTGCTGAGATATTTCTGAATCTAGATTGTCATCTAGTGTATCAGATATCCTTCCCAATGGTGTTATCTGAAGATGTGATAAACAATGCCTTCTTTGCCTTTTCTAAAACTTGATAAAAATATTGACAGAACCGAGAACAAGCCATGAAAGACCTTCCTCTGGGTTGATGTCATAGAATCAGAGATTTGGAACTGGAAGATGCCTTAGAGGTCATCCAGTCCAAGTCTTTATTTTGGAAGACATGTAAACTGAGATGCAAAGAAATTAAGTGATTTGCCCAAAGTCACACACAGGCAGAGGTAGGATTCCGGACTCCAATCTCAGCATTCTTACAAACTGTCAATCAGCCAAAAAAAAGAGATATTAAGAAGTGATTATCTATCAGGCAATGTACTAAGCTTCAGGGATACAAAAAAAGGCAAAAACTGCCCCTGCCCAGAAAGAGCTCATTCTAATTGAGAAAATAATATAAATATCTAGTATATACTATATATACACATACACATATAAATACACATGTATATACAGAGACAGAGAAAGAGTGAGAGAGAGAGGAAAGCACTTAGGGGGGAACTTCTTACAGAAGTGGGATTTGAGGGTCTTTTTTTAAAAAATAAGTTTTTATTACATTTTTTCTTTTCATATTGCTAAAATTTCTCCTAGTATTCCTTCCTCTCCATCTTGACAGTTATCCCATATAACAAAGACTATCTTTTTTAAAAGAAAAATTTAAAAATCAGCAAAATTGATGAAATATATGTAATTGTTCCACATCCACTGACCTCCCACCTCTCTTCTCTGGGGCTATGTCTGTTCTTTGTCATTTTTCAACATTTAATTTTGACTGTTTTGTGTTGGTGGTTCTCTCCATTATAAATGTAGTTGTAGTTATTGTGTATATTGTTTTCGTGGCTCTGCTTACTTCACTCTGCATGGTATCATGTAAATCTTTCTATGCTTCTCTACATTCAACATACCTGCGGTTTCTTATAGCACGCTGATATGCCATTACATACAGACTGTTAAGCCACTCCCCAAATCTTAGGGCATTTTGTTCTCAGTTCTATGCTAGCACAAAAAAAAGTGCTGTTATAAATATTTTGGTGCATACAGGGACTCTCTTCTAATCAGTGATCTGCTTGGCATATATGACTAATAATGGAACCTCTGGGTCAAAGGGAATGCATGCTGTTGATGCTGATTTTTTTTTAAACAAGACTGGGTTTGTCCCCATCTCCCCCAGGCTGGAGGTACAGGGGCTTTTTATGGGCCCAATCCTACCACTGTTCAGAATGGGAGCTTTGACCTACTCCATTGCTGACCTGGGCTAATTTGCCCCCCTTCAGGCAAGTGGCCTCCTACTCCCAGAAGCTCCCCCTATTAATACTGGATTTAGTACAGACACCTGATTGTCATAGCTCGCTGAAGCTCAAAACTTCAGAGCTCAAGGGATCTGCCAGCCTTAGCCTCCCTGGGTGCTAGAAGTAAAAGACTGTGCCCCTATGACTGGCTTTTAAACTAAGTCTTAAAGTAAGCCTGGGATTTGAAGAGGAGGAGGTGAGGGAAGAGGACACTCTGGATAGGGTGTATAGTCGATGCAAAGAAATGGAGAATGGACATGGATAGTTTTGTGTGTGGAAGTAGGCCAATATAGCTGGACTGTAGAGCTGGGTGGGGGGGATGGGGGAGAAGCACAAAAAAGAATGTATGGGTGGGTATGAAGGACCCAAGTTGTAATGGCAAATAGGAGCTTTTATATTTGATTCTGGGGTTAATAAGGAGACAATGAAATTTACTAAGATAGTTGATGGGGTCATACTTACTTTAGATAAATTACTTTGGCAGCTGAGTAGCAAATGAATTTGAGTGGGGAAAGACTTGAGGCAAGGAGACCAATTAGCAGGCTGTTACAGTAGTTCATACATATGGTGCTAAGGATCTGAAAGTGGGTGGTGGCTTGTGCGCATAGAAAAGAGGATCTATAGGAGAGATGGCGAGAAGCGAGGTAAAAACAAGATTTGGCGGTGGATTGGCTATGTGGAGTGAGAGGAGTTGAGGATAATACTGAAGGTATGAGCCTTGGTAACTGAGAGGACGGTAGTGTTCGTGACAATGACGAGTAAGTCTGGATGAGCAGAGGAGCGTGAGGAAGAAGGGAAGAGACAATGACCTCTCTTTTGGACATATTGTATTTGAGATACCACCCAATCTTAGATGTTTAGAAGGTAGATGGTGATACAGGACTGGAGTTCAAGAGAGTGTGACATGGGCTAGATATACAGTTCTAGAATTCATCTTCACAGAAATGTTAATTGAACTCACAGGAATTGATGAGACTACTGTACCACATTGCCTCCCATCAATCGATGAATTAATATTCTTTGGGTACAGTTGCTTAACTATGAACTCACCCGACTATCCACTCCATTTTCTTCTATACTCTCCACAAGGATACCAAGAAAGACTACCATGTTGAAATATACTATGTCTTTGGCACTTCTCATATCCCCTTACAAAACCAACACAGAGTCAAACTGAGAGACTGTCCTTTCATGTTGCTATACAACAGTCCTCTGCTTCGGAAAGGAAGTACTACTGAATCCTGACTGTGGTTCTCCCCCCTCTAATTGTCTATAGCATTTGCTGCCATCTTGATAGGATTATATACTGTCTCTTATATTTCTGATAGCTTCATGTCAATGTCCTTTTCTCCTTCCCCAAAGTTTTAAGTTTCTTGAGAGCATGGATTGTATCATTTGCTTCTTTTGTAATCTCCCACGGTGCCTGGCATCTAAGTATTCATATTTATTAAAGAGAATTGTAATTGATAGTCATCTCTGCCACACTGCCCCCCATCCCCCAATCCCAGACTGATTAAAGTATGATGAAGCTTAGTCTAACAGATAATGCCTCAATCCCCTTCCGGCAATTATTCACAGATAAGACAGTACATTCACTATGCATCCTAAAGCATCATCTGCCACAAGAAAGAATGTTAACTTGATAGGAAATATAGTTTCACAACTCCCATTTTTCCTCTCCCCTAGGAGGAATGCATCCCCCAAATCTTGGGGGATGGCACCTTTGCAGCTGGCTATTATTCCTACATTTAAGCAGCGCTCCTGGTCCAGGATGAATTTGAGGCCTTCACAGCAGTTGGTTTACAAAACTGTGGACAGGCTGAGGGGGTCCAAGGCACGTACTGAAACAAGGGTGTGAAATTAAGCACCTCCATGGAGCTAGAGGGTACAACTTCACACTTGGAAGTAACAGGAAAAATAAGAGCTATGTGGTTAACAGTAAAGGCTCCTGAGGCCAAGCACATATGCCTCTGATAGTTCCTATAATAAAACAAAAACATTCACTCAAGATGAAATCCTTCGATTTTTTTTAAACTACATTTAATTTTAATTAAACTAATAAGGGAGACTTTGACAACAGCAATGGCCCTAACTTTTGAGACTGATATCCAGGACAATATTAAAGATAATCATGTCCTCTCTGGTGGACCCTTCAGGCAGAATTGTAGGCTTTATGACAGTTCTGTTCTTAACTAAAATCAAAGTGAAAACTCCATACAGTTTAACAACACATTCTTGCAGTGCATTTTCTTTTAGTCCAGAATCGCTAGCGTGGGAAAGGTAAGGGCCATCTCTAAATAAAAACTAATTTTTTTTTTCACATTAGATTGTAAGCAAAGACTCCCTTTTTAAGTATCTGTATCCCCAGTGCTTAGCACAAGGCCTAGCACATAATAGGCACTTAATATTTACCACTGACTTTTATAGAAACTACCATGAAAATTCTGTATCTTCCCTGAAGTTGTAGGAAAAAATATTAACTGTAGGGTCACATCATACAAGGGTAATGGTGTGTACTATCAGACCTATGTCTTCTCCTTTAGGCAGAGAGATAAGAGCTTAGGTGGGAATGTCCCCCTACAGGAAGTGTTCAGCAAGCTTGGAGGCTGGACTCCATCTCCAGATGCATTTCTGTGATCTCAAGGTCTTCTCTAAATCTCAAGTCTTCCATTACATCCCAAAGCACTAACACTTTGAGATATGACCTAAATAGGACTAAGAAGCCAAATTTAACTTGTCTCAAAACAAACTACACAGTCACTGTAATTTTCAAATAAAATTTATTTTGTTTAAAAAATAAGACATTTTTTGACCTGTGAAATCTAAAGATTCTATAGTTTGAAATTTGCTGTGTGTGCATGCCACCTTTGTTTAGTCCTCATCTGTCACATGGTTTGCCTTCTTTAGGTAGGCTTAAAATTATAGCCTGATTTAAACAGGACTTTCAATAACTCATGTGCAGAAACAGGCCACTGGGCCTGCTCTTGGCCATACAGTCTCAAGTAATCACTACCATCCAGGAGACCTCAGAGTGAGCTATATGCTCACCCCTTGCATATCCTTCAAGGGAAGCTGTTTTTCAGCTCTGGAATATGCTATTTCCTGCTGGGTTAGTAGCAGTCAGCTTCGTTTTCTTCCAGGATTCCTACAGTGGCCAGCATATCCTGCAAGAGGGACTGAGGACTTTTCTCAATGTGGTCACTACTCTTAGCTAGTGTCCCTTGAAGTCCCTCCAAATCTACTGACCTTAGGACTTCTAGTACATCATCAGGCTCTTGGCAATCAACTCTGTCTGCAACCCCACTGGGTTGACCCTGGTCCCTCGCCCTCCACTTCCTTAGAGTTGTTTCCAACCAAGCAGTGTTCTGGGTTCCTAAGGATGTAGTACAAGCTTCCCCGCTCCCCTGCAGGCTGCCATGATGAGCCAGTTTGGCCTTCAGGTACAGGAGAATATCACAGGACTTACGGGCCACTGGCCTGTCGCAGTCACATAAAGCACTAAATATAAACTCAAACAGCTTCACACGGCAGAGCATCTGCAGTGATTCAGTAAGCAGGGTAGACTGAGTCACTGAGGACATTTCCACAGCATAGGGACACTCGGTCCCATGCTGCCCAAGGGTCTGAACAAGAAAAACCAAAGCCAGTTCTAATCCTTGAACTCTAACCTCCCAATCTAAGTCACAACTCACAACCTGGAGCACTTTGGTTACAAATTGCTCCTTATCCTTTGACACATCTGTGTGACCTTCCCTCAGCCACTCAGTGAAAACCTGGATCACAGCCCTCCGAGGGAAGCCTTCTGAGTCAGTGGAGAGGATTTCTAGAAGTTCCAAGAACAGGCTTTTCTAGAGAGAGCAAATACAAGGAATGAGAAGGGCAAATGGGAGACTGAGGCATGGTACTGAATTGGATAGATAATAGAAGTATACTCTATCTTAATGTTAAACCTCCTTTGTGCTGAACCACTCAGCTTGCTTGAAAGCAGTGAAAATAAACTGCTCTTGTGTTAACTCTCACTGCCAGAATGGACTATCTATTGCCAGCTAAGGTGGATAACAAAATAATTATAAACGAATGTCATTCACTTAAGGTGGAGAAGCAAGGTTTCCTTCTGTCTCCTACCTTTTCATCATTTTTGCTCTTGGTGCCAATAGGGTTTGAACACAGGCCTCTGCTGGACAACTGCCCCATGGCAGTCACGGCGCTTGCTCTGACGTAACTCTCTGGATCTCGGAGGAGATCCTCTGCAAGCTCTGGCACCTCCGAAGAGAGGAGAGCTTGTCTGAATCCAGCCTGCCCTGGAGATATATATCCAGCCACAAAAACAAGGCTTAATGGTCCACACAGCCACGTAGTTTCCAATGCAAACACCTTTCTGTCCTATTAACTCCCAGCTGACAGCACCCCCCATTGCCAGAGAGCCATGCTGCTCCACTCTGGATCCAACCACTCAGGGCTGGCCAGAAACCCACTGAGCAGCTGCAGGCTTCCAAACACTGAGCTGGATGAAATCTTGAGTCTAGGGCAGCTGCCACACCCTAGATGGGGGTTTGTTTTGACTGGAGACCAGCCTAGTATGCAATACAGGCTTATCTTGGGCCAAATGCTGGGTAAGGTAGCCCTCCTCAGGCACTGGAAGGTTAAATTTCCCCTCGACACTTACCTCCCCAGTGTTTCGTTAGGTGGGTGAGGAATTCCAGGGCTGAGTCCCTTACCTCCCAGCAAGGGCTACACAGACGCTTCTGCAGTATTGGGAAGAGATCTGTCCAAAAACGAAAGGAAGGACACAAATCAAGAGTCAGGGCTGGAGCTCCTGGCTCCTGAGCCAATGTCCACATCTTTCTCTTTTTACTGCCACTGCATACATCAGTCTCGAGTGTCTCTAGCCAATTACCGCTTAATGCAGAATTCACAGGGGGTGGGACAAGCCTACCAAAGATCAGTCACTCATTAAACCACTCAGTAGCTGTGGTTCCTTCTCAGTTTACTCCAAAAGCGACTGTTTAATTACCTCTAAGGAAATGCTGGGTTTGTGGGCAGAGGTCACTGGAGGTAGAGGTTTTGGACAAACTCAGCAGCCATTTGAGTGTGGCCTGAAATGCCTTCTTCAGAACCTGGAATAGGGCAAAGAATGACTGTAAAAATCAGAGGGGGCCGCTGTTCTTCCAGCCCAATCGCTAGTTAATGTTGCTTCTTTCATATCTGCTACATGATGAGTTCTCAACAATGGCTTTAAGGATAGGTTGGGTTCCCTCTCTAAGGTGGAAGCAGTTGGATCTGAGGTTTTAGAACCAAGGCAAGGCAAAGCCAAAGGCCAACATCTAACTTGATAACAAAAAATAGGGCTACTTTTTGGCACTGGTGGGTGGCACTCATGTTTGCCTTCTCACTGAAATAGTCTAGGTTGACTGAGTTCTGTTTAACTTATTCCCACAAGTCTAGAACTTACAAACTTCACAGTCATCACTTAACTACTCTGGTTTCCCCATTTGTGAAATAAGGGAGTTGGGCTTTAAGATGAACTGTAGGGGTCCCTTCAAGGCCTAACTCCAATGATACATTCCCTCTATCTGATCACTACTGCTTAGTGATCCCAATCCACAAGCACTGGCACGGCAGTCTTGTGCAATCCTGAATGAGCTCTGAAGAAGTGATTTCACTGGAAGCACAGCTTGAAAGACCAGGTCGTACTATGATCTGGAATGAATTTTCATTAGAAGATACTGCTGCCTGCAGCTTTCTTTTCCTTTTCTTCCTCCATTCTGTACTTACTGTAGGACTAGAGTCTGGGCTCTTGAGGTACACCAGAAGGATCTCAACTACTCGTCTTACCAATGCACTGGGGCCTAAAACAGAGAGATGAGTATGAAACACCACAATAATACTTGTTCGTGTTTATGAGTCAGCATTTTGAAGTTTACACAGTATCTTCTACACACTGACTCACAGACTATTAAAGTGAGAAGAAGCCTTCTGTAGCATCTAGTCCAACCTCTTCACTTTATACAGAAGTTACTTAGACAAAGTAAAAAATTTATTAAGTAATGGATCCCCATAATAATAATTCCCAGTCCAGTATTCCTCTACCACACCAATTATCACTTCAAACCAAATCAGCGTCATCAAGAGACTCTGTGTCAGACTGGTAAAGTGTAAGTCTTAAGGATAAAGTCACTGTCCACATAGCAAACTAAACAGAGCCCAATTCCTTAAAAGATTACAAATGCCAGAAAGGAAACCAAAAAAAAAAATGTTTTTAAGGGACTTCCTAGACTCCACTTGGCAGGGAAGAGATAAAAAACCTAAAAAATAGAGTTTGGAATTCATTCACCAAAGATATAGCCTTGTGGAGTTTAATCAACATAGTCATCCTTTCTAAGGAAAGAAAAATCTCACTTACTCGCCCCTTGAGAAAGGGTCCCCAGGAAATCAAGTGCTGACCGTTGAACTCTGAAACAGCCAATCAAGATCCCACAGAGCCTATCTCCAACGCTAGAGACTGGGGTGGCCAGACCGCCACAGAACTGCAATACTGTCACTGCAGCACTGAGCAAAGGGACATGGGGCCAATCCACCAGCAAGTGGCTCTGCAAGACAGAGAAGAAGGACGAAATGATAAGCTTCTAGTACAAATAAAATGATCATCAGGGCTTGAGGGATGTGTTGCATTACAAGCAAGTTCCCTGTGTTCCCATACCAGAGGCTGCAGCTCTTCCAGATGAGCCAGAGTCTGACACAAGAGACCAGCGCATGATGATTTAGAGGAGAGGAGGATATCCGTGATCACAGAATCATTCACAGACTCATCCAGCAAACCTCGAGAGATAGACAAGGACTGTGTCACAAGGCAAAGAAGACTAAAGGAAGAGCAACACTCATGAACAAGGAAAAGTCAATGAAAAAGTCACAAAACTCTCTATGCCTTCCTATACCAGTGATCATCAACCTGGTACTAGACCACATTTCAAGAAGCTCCAAGTATGCTTCAGACATCATCATAGCTTAAGAAACACAGACAGGATGCCAATTATGAATCCATTTAATAGATGAAGCTAACTACTTCACCAGCAAAACAAATCAAATTGTCTAAATGTCACACCAAACCCATAGAAGGTCCGAGAACTAGGACCAAGTGTCCTTACTCATCAGGTCCATGTACTGTTCAAGAATTTTAAAGCAACCGGCTGTATAAGGACCAAAAACCTATCGATTGTTTGAATAATGAGGGCTGCCCATTTTATTAATGCAAACAAGTGGAGTTAATGTCACTTTAACATCAATGACATATGATATCAGTGCCCATGGAAGTATCTTCCCCGCTCCTAAGCTAGGCATTTGGGTCACTTATTAGAAACTCTTGTCTTATTCGATAATATCTTTATTTAAAGACAAATGCTTCAACGATGTATCAGCTGCAAGTGGAGAGGCTGTATATGTTGTAGTCATTACCGGCCCTCATTCTCATTGTTACAGTTACCCAGATAGCTAATATGTTTTGTAATTAAATTTTCCATGTTGCCCTCCTGGGCCCACATAACCTTTTTTCCCAGTTTTGCCTCACCAGGGCAGCATACCTGGGGATCCAGGAGACTGCGAGGCAGCTCGCAGAACACAAGCTAGTGGCTGAAGCAGGATATTAAAAGCCTGAGTCCTTAATGTCTGTGGGCTTTGAAAAAAAAAAGAAAAGAAAAAGAGAGAAAATATATTTCCTTCCTTAACATTAGAATTGCCTCCCAACAACCCATAGAATGATAAAACTGAAAGAACCTCAGTCATCTATTTCTTCCTTCTGCCTCTAGGAAGGTGAACACCTAAACTATCATAAGACAGATGAGTATCTAGTCTATTTTTAAAGTCTTTTGGGGACAGTGAATTCACACCTTCTCTTGGTAGCCTATTCACGTGTTCAGTCATGCTTAAGAGTCAAAAAGTTTTTCCTTAAATTTAATAAAAAAGCTTTTGATGTAATTTAGGTTCATAGTCTTCAAATGGTTCCCAGAAAGAAACAGATCCATGTCCTTATGCTAGCCTTTCATATATGTAAAAATTAAGTTATTCCTTAGCTTTATCATCTCTATGCTAACCACTCAAACTCCTATATTCTCTCCATAGAGGCTTACTTTCCATCCCTTTAGTCATTTCTGGGGCTCTTCTATCATTCCTCTCCAGTCTGAACCTGGCAAAATCAAGGGATAGAATAGGGATAGGGGTTAGATCTGTGACTTTGTTGATATAAGGAATTTCCCAATGAGGAAACTGCCTCTACCAATGCAGGTTAGCACCTTCTCTGCAACTTACGGTCTTAGAGAAATGCCTAAAGCACTAAGTTCAAGGGTCTTGTTCAGGGCTACATAGCTGTTGTATGTCAGAGATGGGATTTGAACAGGTCTTCCTCGATTCAAGGCTAGCTCTCTACCAACCATGTTACTTTGTCTCTGTTAGCAAAATCAAGCTGGAAATAAAGAACAAATTTTCTAAGCCGTTGTGGGAGATGGGACGGTTTGCCATTTTTCCAAACTCTGGCCTTGGCTGGCCAAGCAGGTCATTTCTTTGACTGTATGTTCTTCCTCACACCACCTCCTTGCCTTGATCTTTCTCCCTGCCCACCTAAAGCCATTCCCAAGCCTTTCAGACCCACCTCGAATACCTCTTCCATGAAACATTCTCAGCCCTTACCAACCATGGTGACCTCTCCTACGAACTCCTGTAATACTTATTTTCATTACCATTTACTGGTCAGCATGTGACTGCCGTATAATAACTCAAGTAATAATCTAACAAAATAACAGCCCAATAAAATAATATCTTACATTATTATTTAACATTTTTTGTCCCAATGTCTTATTTTCCCAACTAGCTTCTCAAGGGGAAGACGTGTGTTTTGGACTTCTTGCAGGTAATTAATAAATATCTAACTTAAATATTTGTGATTGATCAAAAGATATAATAACATAAATCAGAATCCATACCAGTCCTTGAGATTCAGAATGCCTAAAGCCAAGGGTCCTGCTTGGGTCGGGCTTAGACGGTTCAGGGCCCGTGTTGACGATATCCACAGATCACATTCCAGATGGCTGAACACAGGTGAACTGCAAAGACAGAGAGCCAAGGAGAGACAGTAACATGCTGCCCTACACAAAAATCCTATGAATGCAGTGATGGCACTCTGTATTTTTACCCCTGTTTACATTAGCAAAACATGCTTATCTTTTTCTTTTCTTTTCTAATTTTTTTTTAATCTATGCCTTTGATTCCTTTTTAATTTAAAAAGATGTTCTCAGGGTGAGCTCTCTCATTCTGTAGCCTGCCACAAAGCATGTCTACAAGGGATTATTCTTTAGTAATGATTCAGCCAGAGTGAAATAATCATACTCTTTATAACTTTACCGTGCCATACTGAGGAAGAGATCCACCAGGGAATGTGCAGCCAAGAGTGGTTCTTTCTCCAGGAGTGATCCCACAAGCGGATTCATCCGCATCCAAAGGACTTCAGTCCACGAGTCATGGCAACGTCCAAACAATGTAGTCAGTACATGCAATGCCTGTGTGATCTGAGGGACTGATCCTGAGCGAAGGGATTCTTCTATGTGTCCTACAATCATTCGAGCACACACTGGCCAGTCACAGTCCTGTGTACTAAGGGGCACAGCTCTCCGGGAATGCATAGTGAATCCCAGAATGTGCACAAGCAGCTGACTAGCCGCTGAAGCAACAAACAGGCTTGGATCTCCTTGTAAGGAGAAGATCACATCAATAGCACCTAGCAGGAACAGAGAAAAGAGAAAGACAATTCCATTACCAAACTACAATTCAAATTTTGTATTTCATATAAATTCAATTCAACAAACATTTTTAAAAAAGATCTACATGGTAGAACTAGAAGAGATAGGTTTAGATAATGAAGAAAAAAAGCATTTATTAAGCACTTACTATGTGTCAAGCACTGTGCTAAGCACTTTTCAAATATCTCATTTGACCTTCACAACAACCCTGGGAGGTAGGTGCTATTATGATCTCCAGTTTACAGTCTTAGAAATTGAGGCAGACTGAGATCACACAGCTAGTATCAGAGATCAAATCGAAACTCAGGTCTTCCTGACTCCTGGTCCAGTGCTCTATCCACTAAGCCACCTAGCTGCCTCCTAATATACAGTCCCTGTCCTCGATGAGTTTACAATCTAAAAATGTGGATGTGACATTACGACAGATAACTATAACTACACTCCAGGTGGAAAAATAAGAGACATGACTGTTGTCTATTACAACTTCAAATATAAGAATATGGGAGTTTCCTCTATCAACAAACACAAATCACCACACATCTATGACTTAGTAGATAATTACAGCAGTGTTGCCTAAGGGACTTGTTCAGGATCACAAAACTGATGTTAGAGATGAGATTTGAACTGACTTTAAGCTCAGCACTGTGCCTCTAGGATACTTTAAATATGATGATTAAAAATGAAGATAAGATAGGCAGAGCCAATATAGTACAGTAGCAGAAGCAATCAAGTGAACGCTTGCTGCAATGAAAACAAACAACTAAAAACACAAGTCTGCCAAACAGATCTAGAAAAAGCAACAGATGTAATCTTGATGGGCTATCCTGAAAAAGTCACAGTGAATCATTTGCCCAGGCCAGGCTGGCATAAGAAGCGACAAAGAGGTCTGCAGACACTGGGGATGGGGTCTGGCTGGGTGTATGACTATGGCATACAGAGTAATCCTGCGCCTAGGGAGAGGCAATGCATTGGGGCAAGAGAGGGTACAGAGCCACACCGAGACACCACTTGCAGAGAGCAAGAACAGGTGCCAACTGGCAGCTTTGTTGTCCTACCCAGTTCTGGTTCACAGATCCAGCGAGGAGGGACTAAGGGACCTCCACCCTAGGTGGTGTTCCCAGTTAGGGAGGTCCTCAGTGAGAACCAAGAAAGGAGCAGGTCAGAAACCAGTAGCATCCAGTATGACTCAGACCTCAGGAGCAAAGCAGGGTATCAGCTCCAGTTTCTAGACCGGTCTGAAGCCTACCCTGCTACCAGAGCAAAAATCCCAGACCAATGGGGAGACTACAATTCTGTTACTCTGAACCAGCAGAGCCATCTACCAGGCTGATAAGGGCTGGGTCCAATAGCAGTCTACTGTTGCTCACATCCAGAGAGGGAACTTGTAGATCTCAGACCAGGAGGGGTAGCAATCAGTTTGTCCTGAATGAGACCATTTCAGCAGCACTGAAGGCCTGCAGTCACCAGCTTGCCTGAGATCTTGGGATAACACAATATTCAATATGGAGAAAATATTAACAGGACAAGACCCAGATCTTTCCTACAGAAGTGAGCAGAGCCCAGCCCTACCATCATATTCAAAGTTAGGATGCAGAGTAGAAGAGTAAGAAAACAAAACAAAAAAAGAATCCCACCATAAACAAATATTATGGTGGGAGGGTCACTAGACATAAATGTAAAAGAGAATGACTTGAAAATGTCTACAAGCAAAGCCTCAAAGAAAAACAGTTCTGTCTTACATTCAACCAGAATTTCTGGAAGAGATGAAAAAATAGTTCTTTAAAAAGTGTTTGAAATATTTTTATAAATGAAATGAGAGTGGCTTGAGGGAAAAAATGAAAAAGAAATAAAAGCTATGAAAGAAAGAATTGGAAAGGGAATTAATAGTATAGCACAAGAGATACAAAACCTTACCCAACCAACAAACTCCCTGAAAATCTGAATGGGCTAAAGAGAAGTCAGTAACTCCATATGACAACAAGAAATATTAAAGCAAAGTCAAAAGAATGAAAAAATAGAAGAAACTGTAAAGTATCTCATAGCAAAAACAACTGATCTGGAAAAACTAATAGAAGAGAAAAAATTTAAGAATCACTGGATTATCTAAATATGAAGACCAAAAAAAAAAAAAAGAGCTTAGACATTCTGTTTCAAGAAAACTTAAAACTGCCCAAATTTCTTAGAATCAGAATGCTAAGGAGAAGTAGAAAGAATCTACTGGTCCTCTTGGAAGAAATCCCAAAATGAAAACTCCCAGGAACAAGATAGTCAAAATCCAGAGCTTCCAGGTCAAAAAAAAAATACTCCAAGAAGCCAGAAAAAGAATTCAAGTACCAAGAAGCCACAGTAAAGATCACTCATGATTTAGTAACCACTGCTATAATGGAGAGGAGAACTTGGAATAAATATTCTAAAAGACAAAGGACTTAGGCTTACAGTCAAGAATAATTTACGTGGAAAAACTGAATATAATGGGGGGGGAATGAACCTTTAATGAAATAGAAGACTTCTACACATTCCTGTTGAAAAGACCAAAGCTGCATGAAAACCCTGAAGTTCAAACACAGAAGTGGAAAGTTACATAAAAAAAATGAAACAGGAATGACTACTCACAGGGATTAAACAAGGATAGATTGCTTACTTTTAAGTATGAGATGATACTCGTGTCCCCTTCTCAACCATAAAATCACCTGGGGTCAGAGAAGGAGTCTAATTTGACAAGGCCTATGAGTGATTCTGCGATGTCTTGATGATCTTAAGAGAAAATGGAAAGAAGAGGAAAAGAAATACACTAGGGGGAAAGGAAGGGAAAATTATTTCACACAATTGGAGTGCCCAAGTAGATACCTATACAAACAACAAGGGTGGCAAGGAGGACAAGCATGCTCCTTCAACTTCACTCTCATCTGCACTCCCTCCTCAAAGAACACACACACACATACACACACACACACACACACACACACACACACACACACACACGGACACATAAATGCATTTCACCTAAAAGGGAAATGGGAGGGGAAGGAGGAAAGGGGGAAGGAGGTATTAGAAGGAGGATAGATTAATGGATTAGTCCTAAGCAAAACAAACTCTAGGGATGTACAAAAATATTTACAATTCTTTTTGAGGTGGCAAAGAATGGAAATCTGAGAGGGTACCCATAAATTTGGGAATGGCTAGTTGTGATGTATACATACATACATACATACATACACACACATATATACACATACACACATATATTTTATATAGATCTCTCTCTCTCTCTCTCTCTCTCTCTCTCTCTCTCTCTCTCTCTATATATATATATATATATATATATATATATATATATATATATATGTGTGTGCATATGCAGGGGATGGTTTCAGAGAAACCCATGAAGACTTATATGAACTGATGCAGTGTGAATAAGACTAGTAAAAACAACTAATACAAAGATAATAAAGTAAAAACAACTTTGAAAGAATTAGGAACTCTGATCACCACTGTGACCAACCACAATTGCAGAGGACTAATGATGAAGCTTGGTACCCACCTCCTGACAGAGATGAAGGACTCAAGAGTATAGAATAAGACATATTTTTTGGACATGGCCAATACAGAAATGTATTTTGCTTGACTACATATATTTGTTAATAGGTTTTTTTTTTCCTTCTTGTTCTCAACTGGGACGGTCAGGAGCGTGAGAAGGCAAATTTTAGCTGATTGAAAAAAAACCACACATAATAAATTTTCTAAATGGAAGGGTGAGAGTTCAAACAGCAGAAGGAATGATGAGAATTTACAAAATTGAAAAAAACCCAACAACTGAAACCTACCATTTGTTTATATAAATCCTGCAGTAAGAAGAGGGGGGAAAAACAAAAACCCTATAAGATTAAGGTACAAATCCAACACTTCACACCTTGGAGTTCAAAACCTATAGTGTTTAGACTCTTGAAATGTTAAGAGCTGAAAGGGACCTTAGTGATCCTCCAACCCAACTCATTTATAATTAATTAGCAAACTCTCATTTTGGTTTAGGCTGTCAGCTATAGGTGTGGCTGAAAAGACTCTAGATTTAGACCCAAGCAACTTGGGCTTAAATTCTGATTCTGATACCGTATGGTCTTGGACAAATTCCTTCACTTATCCAAGCTTTGCTTGCCTCAAATAAAAAATCCTGTAATATCAAACTTATTGGGCCACTGAGATGTTCAAAGATACAACAGATATCTTGAGCCTTAAAATATATGTCAACTGTGATTATCTTTCTGAATATCAGTACTTCAATGGACCATAGGACTTCACCAATGTAGGTATTCCTTTCAGTAGGTGGAGATTAGCATCTATCTAGTCTCTTAGATGATAATTTGTTATGCTATTTCTTGCAATAAGGCACTAATGATACATTCTACAGCCTATTTATGTCTCCATTGCTGTATGAGTGATGTAAAATTTTGATACTTTTAGAGATCGTGTTCTATGGCATGATGACATAGAATCAACAGAAGAACAGTGTTGTTAAAAAGATGAGTGGGGTTTTTTTTGGTTGTTATTTGTTTTCAGGGAAAAGTTTCAGTTCACTGAAAAGTACTACACAATTTCTCAAATGTAATCCCTGTCTCCTCTCTTTTTCCTATTCAATTCTGGGTCCAGTTCACTGTACATCTGCAGTGTCTGTGCAAGATGTGACTGACAGCTCAATGGACTGTCCAACTATCAGTCTATCATCATGTAGAAAGGAGGCATTCTTCACCCACTTGATTTTTCCAAACTTGAGTAGATATGAATCTCATCTAGGAGACCCTCTAGTATTCTGGGGCAGCACGTAATCTGCATGATGGTACCCACAAATATGAGACATATTTAGGGAGCTTCACTTCCTTTTGGTCACCATGGTGGTAGCAAACACCTTTGGTGAGTATAGCTTTGTACTTTGCCTGATATCAGAGTAATGTTAAAGTTACTGGAATCCCTACATCTACCTAGGAATACTGTTGAATCTTTTAGAAAAGTTTTCTTTTTTACGAATATTTTTTGTTATAAAAACAAAAATCACCTTCATTTCTAAAAATATTACTCTCCCTCTCCTCTACCTACTGAGCCATCCTTTGTTTTTAAAAATGAAAAATAAAGCAGTTTGGTAAAACTAATCAATATATCAATCAAATCTGACAGTATACACAATGTTCTATACCTGTAGTGCCCTATATTTCAGTACAGAAGGGAGATGTATTTTGTCATCTGTTCTTCAGAGCCAATCTTTGTTATTACAGGCATACATTGTCTGTGTGCATATGTGCGTGCGTGCAAATGCATTTTCCTCTCACACTTTTGTAGTCACTGCACATACTGTTTTCTAGTTCTGCTTACATAGCTCTGCATCACTGAGTAGAAGTCTTCTCATACTTCTCTGTATTCTTCATATTCATTATTTTTACATGGCAATAATATTCCATTATATTCTTATACCATAATTTGTTTAGCCTCTCTGCAATTAATGGGCATCTACTTGTTTCTAAGTTATTTGTTGCCAAAAAAGTGTTAATATTAATATTTTGAAGTATATAGAACCTTTCATTCTGTCTTTGACCTCCCTGGAGTATATGCCTAGGAGTGGGATATCTGAGTCGAAACTGAGAATATTTTAGTCACTTTTTTATCATAGTTTCAAACCTGCTTGAACTGAACATACATATATGGGAGACAGACCTTGGTAGAGGGCAACACCTTTTAAGACTATATTTTACTCTCCCATATCAAATGCTTTCATGTAATTACAAAATACAAACAGTCAATTCTTACACTGAATTGTCTAACTATAAAAATATTCTTTGCTACGTGATATCACTTGCAAAAGCCTGGCTGTCCCAACCTCACATTTCATCAAAGATATCCCTTAGTAAATACATAGATCACTAAAAGATTTTGTAAAGAAAAGAAAGTAAGCACATCGTTCAGTAGTTATTGACACCCTGTTGTCTTAGGAATAGTTTTGCCCAGGCCTTAGGCTTTGGGGTACTTACCACAGTGTTAATGAGTGCCTGTGTAGTGTTAGTCACAGAGATCCTGAACAGGAGAGGCTAAATGCCTTTTAGGTGAATTCTATGAACTGGTATCAAGAAGGCAGAGCAGCTCTTTGGATTTGTTGAACTGTTTTATTTCCAAATAAGCTGGCTTTTTAATTGATCTGGATGAGTTTCTATAGGCAGGTATTTGGAAGGCTCCACCTATATAATGTTGCTGAACGTACTTAGTAAAAGGGATCTTTAAAATACCTGTCTTTTGATTCAGTCTCTTAGGATTATAAACTTGTATCCGGGGACAAAGTATACCTGGCCAAAGATAAATGTCAATTGCTCTCATGTAATACGGAAGTTAATACAATTTGTGATTTTTTTTAAACTTGCCTTTCCTCAAACAATTTTTCTCAAACTTACCTTTTAAAAATTTTTTTTTAAAAAAACTTGCCTTTTCTCAAATAAAAATAAAAAATAAATTCACCCCTCTTCACTTTTACCTCCTGGCTTCCTTCAAAAGTCTCAGCTAAAAATCCCACCTTCTGCAAGAAGCCTTTTATAATATCCTCTAATACTAGTGCTTTCCTCTGAGGTTATCTCAAATATTTCATACATGCACATATGTATAGGTGCATACATAACACACACATACAGTTGCATATTGTATATCACATATGTAATAAACTATAGAGTTTGTACAGTTATTTGCATGTTGTTTCCCCCATTAGATTGTGAGACCATGGAGGATAAAGACTGTTTTCACCTTTCTTTGAATTCCCAGCACTTACCACCGTGCCTGGCAAAAGTATGCATGTAAAAAATGTTTGTTGATTCCTCAAAACTGTGTCATATCCAACATGGACCTCTTCAGTGTATACATGGTCTGGTCCTGCTGTTCTCCCCTCTTCCAAACTTCTCTGCTACTTTGAGGGTACCCCCATCCTCCCAGTTACCTAGATATGCAACCTAGGTGCCATCTTCTGATTCCTCACTCTTTCTCACCTTCCACATCTCATAGACATCTCCTCTCATCATCTCATACTTGGACCACTGTAACAGCCTTCTGGTTAGTCTCCCTGACAAGCCTCTCCTCAATCCAGTTCATCCTCTACCCGGCTGTCAAAATGATCTTTCTGCCTGGGCCGCCAGTGGCCTCACAGGCCGTGCCGGCTTCTCCCATGAGTGGAGCTGTGGAGTCTGTGGGGCCGGGACCGTGGGGTAGACAGGGCTGCAGGGCCTGGGCCGGAACTGGGATTAGGAGTTGCACATGTCGCTTCTGTGGCTGGAGACAGCGGGGGTTGTGCGAGCACATGGGTTTGTAAGATAGCTACAGACTTTCCTGAGTCCACTGACCCTGGCTGCAAAGGAGATCTGAAGAGCAATACCAAGCTAGACACAGATTATCCACTTCAGGTCCTTTACTGTGGAGTCTGTTCATTACCAACAGAGTACTGTGAATATATGCCTGATGTTGGTAAATGTAGACAGTGGTTGGAAAAGAATCTTCCAAATGAGTTTGCAAAACTCACTATAGAAAATTCACCTAAACAAGAACCTGGCATTGGGGAAGGCCCTGGAACAGCAGGAGGAGAGGGGGAGAAGAAAAAGCAAAAAAAGAGGTGGAAGAGGTCAGATAAAACAAAAAAAGACAGTTCCACAAAAGGTTATGATAGCCAAAATTCCTAGAGCAAAGAAGAAATATGTGACAAGAGTGTGTGGCCTTGCAACTTTTGATGCTGACCTTAAAGAAGCACCAAGATTTTTTGCTCAGAAATTCTCCTGTGGCACCTTAGTCACAGGGGAGGATGAAATCATCCTTCAGGGAGACTTTACAGATGACATTATTGATGTAATTCAGGAGAAGTGGCCAGAGGTAGATGATGATAGCATCAAGGATGTTAGAGAAGTAAAGAAGTGATTTTTAAAAATTTGTCTGTATTTAATGACCTGAAGTTATAGCTGATGTAGCCAAAGGGAGGGAGGCCTTTAAAAATATATATATTTATCCTATAGTAAGACTGTAGACTACCCCTTATCCTTGGCATTTCACTGTTCTGTACAAGGCTGCTTGTGGTTTTTTGTTTGTTTTATTTTTTAAACTGCCAAAGTCCAATAAACTAGGGAAATCCATCATGCTTATAGATGAAATAGAGATTTAGTTAAATAAAAAATTTTCGTCATGTGGTACTATTTTTTTTTCTCAGCACACTCTGGACTTTTTGTGGGGAGCATTTTAATTTACCTGTTGCTATTTTAATTCACTGTACAATTTTTAAAAAGAATTTGGATGTCTTATTACCAAAGCCAGGCTCTTTGCTTCTCCCTTAAGTCTCCAGTGTGTTAGCCTTCCATTGGGTGGAAGGTAGCTTGTAGATTTGTTGTGGACTTTACTATTTGATTATCAACAGAAATCCATTTCATACATTTATTAAAATGCTCATTTTTTTTCCTTTTTTTTCTTTAAAAAATGCTCATTTTGACTACTGGGCCATTGAAGTTGAAAACTCTTCCAAATGTCTACAAATAAAGTAAGAATTCGATTGTCACAAAACTCTAATAAATGTTTATACTTAGATCGAAAATATCAGTCTGAAAAGAGCATTTGCAATATCTGTTTTTTTCTAATAGGAAACCACAAATTTATACTGTTTTTATAAAGGCCCTAAGCCAGGCATTGCAACTGGAAAAAAAAATGTTATCTTTTAGGTTGCTATTAAATTTAGCACCCATGAAAAAAATGCTGATTGTATTTTTTTTTCCCATGCAAATTGAAATCCTGAGTGTACTGGCCTTTTTATAATTAAGATCTTGAAAGTAATATATAGTAAGAATGTAAATTAAGAAAATAGACTTCTATTAAGTATGCATTTCATTAAACAGATACCCAACTAACTGTTTTAAGAAGCAAACATTCAGGAAACCCATTTAGCATGTGTGGTGTATGTGTTCTATTGGTGAACAATGGCTGGGTATCGCTGTGTCAACTTGTAAACTTGGTGTCAAGATACTCAGTGTTGAGGATCTGCGCAGATGCATTTGCAGTTCTTGTTTGGCCAGCAATGGATGTCACCCCAGGAAAATGTAGGATTAAAATGATCCTTGCCTATGCTATTTGTGTACTTTTTTGCGTTTGTGACACTAAAAAAAAATGATCTTACTAAAGTACAGGTCTGACCATGTCACCCGCCTATAAACAATAAACTCCAGTGGTTCTTTATTGCCTTTTTGGCTTTTAAAGGCCTTTGTAACCTGCCCTCCTCCTATAATTCATCTTCTTATCCCTTACTCTGCCCTCCATCCCACCTGCCACATTCTGCAATCCAGGGACACTGGCTTCTTTGCTGGTCTTCACACAAGACACTCTGTCTCCTGAATCTGTGCATTTTCTCTGGCTGACCCACATGCCTGGAATTCTCTCCCTCCTCATCTCTGCCTCCTGGCTTCCCTTTCAAGCCTCAATTAAAATCCAACCTTCTGCAAGTTGCTTTCCTTGATCCCCTTTAATGCTAGTACCTTCCCTCTGAACTTTATGTCCAATTTACCCTGTTTAAGTTTGTTTGTACATATTTGTTTACATGTTGTTTCCTCCATCTAGTCCATAAGTTCCTTGAGAGACCAGTGTCTGTTTCTACCTTACCTTGTATCTCCAATGCTTAGGCTTGAAAGTGCTTAATAGAGGCTGGCTGACCTCCCTTTTCTACTTATGCATGTGACACATTAGGGATTAAGGTGTTAAAATCAAAATGTGGTGGCTCCACTATCACTGATGAAGAAAACAGGTGTTACAGAACTGGTGATACCTTTTTTTGCTTCACTCTCTGTCAGATGTGCTCCTTTCAGTTTCTTTTTGAAATACTCAGGGTAATCTGGCTGAACTGAATCCCACGCCAAATCTTCTGCAAACTCATTTTTTGCCTCTACTATTTCCTACTGTTCTATGAGGCAACATTGCCCATGATCTTCTACTTGCCCCCTCCAAGAGATCTTACAAGTGAACTTATTCTCTAAAACTACATTGGGCTCGGCTGCTACATCTCACTGCTTGAAAAGAGGACAAAGCATTTGCTAACTGGGATGATTTCTTTCCTTTTTTGGTCTACTTGGGGTAGTAACTGCTTTACATCACTTGAATTTCTGTAGGAAATGGTGATACCCTGTGTTATGTCTGATCCTTTATTTATTTTCCATTTTTTTAAACATATAATAACTCGTCAAAATAGGTCAGGATGGAACTGTTTTATTTACACAGTATATCTTCTCGTCTTTATCCTTTCTTCAAATTCGGTGTAGACTTTAATCCTTGATCTAACAGCCTGATATGTATACAAATCAGGTGATTGTATACAATCAGGTAATTCAAAAATGTCTGTCTCATCAGTAACAGTTGTTTCCTATCTGTTAAGATAAAGTCATTTCACTTTTCTGTTAATTCTGATTCTCTTCTTTAAGAGAGGAAGAAAAACAAAGCCAAAAGTAGTAGGACTCTAGGAAGGCCTAGAAGATGACACAGAAAAAGCATTTTCTTTGCTTATTCATACTTTCAGTTCTGTCTTGTCAAAGGCTAGGGATGTACGACAAGATTTTTCATGTTTCTTTGACGGTTATTAAGTTCATAAGAAAAATATATTATTTCCATTGATAGTTAAGTTCTTAATTTTAAAAATGTTTTCAAGTATTTATATGTAGGGACAACCTTCTGTGTGGCCTACAAGTCTTTGGCCTCTCCTGTATCAATCCTCCACGCCCATTTTTGCACTGAAGTCACCAAATATTAAAGTAAATAAAGTTCATATATGAAAATCTCTGTAGAATACTGCATCTTCTGCAGTGTATGTCAGCAGATAAGATTCAGTTCTGTTGCCGATGATCTTTTTGCTGATGTTCACTCAGGCAAGATGACGAAGCATCCCAGAAAATGGGATATCTTCACTGTCTTTGGATAAACAATGCACCCAATTCCAAGGAGAACCTATAAAGCCATCCTTCTGTAAAGTCTTTAGGCTTATTTGTAATAATAATGTCAATAGTGATATAATTCAGTTTCTCCACTCTTGTTAGACAAAGATTAGAGGGCCAACAGTTAGATTAATGTTTACAGACATTCTAAAACCTACATGATTCTTAGTACCATCTGCTCCCCCCTTCCCCTTCAACCACTGCCACAGTCACTGCAGAAGCATAAGTGTGCGGGAGTGAGGGCCACTAGGGATTTTTCTTGGTTTCGTAGATAGCTGTAGCCAAAGAATTCATCAGTAAGTGACCAGCCTCCTGGAGATGAAACTCTCTGCACTTAGCTGGACCTCTAGTAAAACAGACACAGTTGGGCACTGGGTCCTTACTATAGACATCACTGGCATAGCCTTCAAGAATGTGGAATAATTTCCACACAACAGGGAAATATGAACAGGACTTTTGTGGAGGGTCATTCTTTTCAGTGAAAAAAAAAATTAACGTAGAGGTATGGAAGTGGACTTAACACCGTCCCAAGTTGCCTGGATAGCTTAGCTTGCAATCTTTTCGGAGTCTAAGCTCTTATAATTTAATATTTAAAAGACTGAGAAATTTCCCTACTAAGCCAGATTACGTGAGTGGATTATTATTTCTCTGCTTCTAAAGGTTCACATAATAATTCTTTAGTGGAACTACAGTCAGTTCTGCTACAACACTTGTTTTGAAAACTTGAATTTGTTCCAATGCAATTGATATATTAAGGAACATTCTGAGCCTAACTTGAATTTCATTTTGCTTGTGCATAATTTCTTTCTCAAGAAACAGGGAGAATGTAGGAAACTGCACCACTTAACAATAACTCAAAAGTTGCAACCCTTCCAGGGCCCACTTCCACAAGCAAACTTCAGATATTTTTTAATGTGTCATATTTACTGGATATCTTCTGGTGCGATAGAAGCTGTGGGCATAAGAGGGCCGAGGGCTGGTTCAAACACTTCCTCACACACACGTTCTGCCCAGACTCTGGCTATGAAGTCCAGAAGACTGGTGTTTTGCCCAAGACTTTGCTAACCTGAGGCCACTACTACTTATTATAGTATTTAAGTACTTCTTAATCATTTAATATGTATTTCTATGTCACTGAAGTTTTTCAATTTTGTGCCCCTCATGCCAGTTGGGAATACATGCCGAACTACAACAGAACTGACTATACTAAGATTAATTTAACAGGCATTTCTAAAACCCACTAGCAAGCCCAGGGCTAGGTACCTTTCGGTTTCTTGCATAATCTCTTGGCACTTCTGCCACTACCCAGGAACCTGGCACCTGCCTGTTAAGGCTTCACCATGCAGTGCCCTACATGGAATTTCTCTTCCTTCTCTCATTCCCCTCAAGCCAATGCACATTTGACTCCTGAAGAAAGGTGCTCTAAGATATCTATCCTAGAAAGGCTATGACATACTAATCCATACTAAGATATTAAAAGCTGAGGTTTCTATATATTACCAAAAGGCCATATTTTTGCCTGTAAGGACAAATGTCTAATGGTGAAATTACAGCTATCAGAACAGGCTTTCTTTGAACTGAGAATGGGGCCATGAGAAACTCCCAGCACTCTCATGCCACCTGCCCACTTTGTCTACAACTACAGGCAGCCAATGGTAAAGGGCCTCAGAGCTGCTTCCTGGGAAGATAGAGGCTTTGGTACTCACCACAGTCACACAGGAACTGCACGGCGCTTTCATGCTGTACCATGCTGCCCACACCCTGGATCCAGCCGCTGCGCACAGAGGGATCCTCCCAGGCAGGCCTGCTGAGGGGCCCTGCTTCACTGAAAAGGCTGAGCAACACCTCCCCCTGCTGACTCAACAAAAAAGAAGCAGAAACGTGAGGACCTGCCAGTTAACATTTCCTACATGTTAGTTGAGGGAGTAATAGCTGACATTTACATAACATTTTAAGGTTTGCAAAATGTTTCCAACACAATGTCTCATTATGGTATCTTAACATCTTGCTGCTTAAATCCAATCTGAGAGCTTTTTCTAGATATTGTGATTCAGATGTTTTAATACAGGTGCCTGCCACTGAGAAAATCACTCTAGTTTTCCATATGTCTGAGCAAAAATACATATTTATGTCCACTTGTTCAAGGCAGCAGTTTTTCTCTCCCATAAAGTCTTAGTTAAAGCAGCCTCATTAGTGTTCTCTTTAAGAGAGGAAGGCAAGTTTTTGGAGAAGAAACACTTCGGACTACCATATCCACAAAGAAACTATTACCTAATTAACTTTCCTAAAGTACAACTGTAATGTCAAGCCGACTCAAAACTTTCAATGGATCCCCATTGCCTAAAGGACAAGTATAAAGCCCTAAGCCTGGAATTCAAAACCTTCCATAATCAGACCTGCCTTGACAGCCTTATCTCCTATGACATCCTTACATAAGCCTGACATTTCAGCAAAGCTGCACTCCTTTCCATTTCCCACACGATTTGTGCTTACCTGTCCCCGTGCCTTTGCTCAAGCTGCTCCCCAATGAAATATTGCCTATTTTTTATGCACCAGCTCAAAATGTTGCTATTTCATGAAGCCTTCACTGAATCACCCCAGACAGAATTCTCTCTTCCTCTCCTCCTTAACTAGTTATCTTCTGACTCGCTGTGCTCGCTAACCTTCAACTTTCAGTCCCTACGTCCTGATTCAATACAACAAACATTTACTAACCGCTTTTTTCTGATACTGGGGATACAAAGACGAAAAAGGATACAATCCTTACTCTCAAAGAACTTATAAAAAAAGCAGAGGGATGAAATATGTATGTAATGACTACAACATGTTTTAAAATTGCTAGGTATATAGGAAATAGAGTCAAATAGAGGGACCTAAGAGACTTCAAGGTATAAGAGAACATTTCTAATTTGGGGGAAAGACAGCAGGGTACACTCCATACAAAAGTGACACCTAATCTGGACCTCGAAGGCAGGGAAGGATGTCAATAAATGAAGATGGGGAACAGTAAGTATGCTGCAAAGAGGTAGGAGAGGGCACAATGAGAAAGGGGAAGAGTGAGTTATCCAGTTTGGTTGAAGCCTAAGCACATAAAAGGAACTACAAGAAATAAAACTGAAGTGGTACATTGAAGGAAATGTAGAGGGCCCTGAGTGCAAGACTGAGGAGTTTATATTTTATCTGATAGGAGATAGTAATAGCCCACACCTCCCAGGGTGGGTTGTGAGGATCTAAAGAAATAATAATCATAAAGTGCTTAGCACAGTGCCTGGCACATAGTATGCAGTATAGAATGCTAGCTATTACTACTACACCTACACCTCTTCCACCTCCTCCTCCTACTTCCATTAGGAAGAAAGAGACTAAAGAAGGAAAGAATAACGGCTTATGAATCAAAGAATAAAAATCTAGAGTAGATAGAAAGGGAAAAGAAATAATGAAGAATAAGGAAAAGAAATCCTTTTAAGAAAAAAAGCACTGAAAATGAAAAACAAAACAAGCTGAACTGAAGAATATGAAGGAGGATTTAGCTTGACTTCTTAACTAGAACAAAAAATAGGGAACAAAGTTAATTATCCATTTGGTGCTTCTAAAAGACCAAGAGTTGTAATCACGCTATCAGACAAAACAAGACAAAGATTTAGAACATAAACAAGGAAAATACATTATTTATGCTGAAAGGCATCCCAGATAGTAAATCAGTGTCAACATTAAAGTTACAGAGCTCCTAACACCCCAGCCCCAGATTCCCTTCCCAGTCTTATTCCACTTCAGAAGCCTCCTTCACAAACTGTCCAGTCCAGCCCATCAGGGACCCATTCTGGCCTGCATCCATCATACGCCTTTGCACTAGCTATCTTCTGTTCCTGGAATATATTCTGTCCTAACATTCACCTCATAGAATCCCTGGTTCCCATCAAGACACAGCTCAAACACAACCTCCTGAGCTCCCCATCAGCTAGTGCCTTCCCCCCAAATTACCTTTTATCTCTTTCGTATGTACCTATATACGTACGTCTGGTCCCCTGATAAAATTTAACTCCACGAGGGCAGGTTTTCACTTTTGTCCCCATATCTCTGGGGCCCAACATGATGGCTGACATTTAGTAGATACTCAATAAATTCTTACTGATTGATTGAAGTCAGTAAGTCAACAAACATTTGTCAAATGCTTACTCACTCTACGCCAGGCACTGTGCATGGCAGACGCGACAAGCATACAAAACCAAAAACACTCTTTGCCCCTCGTGATCTAACAGGGAGATGAATACCTCATCAGATTCGACTACGGCATTTATGCATAACCAAACATGTAACAACTATACAAACAAGATTCATTCAGGATGAGCTGAAGATCTGGTCAGAGGGAAGGCACTAACATTAAGAACTGGGCAAAGGCTTTTCGCAGAAGGTAGGATTTGAAATAAGACTTGCAGGAATTCAGAAGAGCCAGGAGGCAGAGGTAAGGAGGGAGAGAATTCCAGGCGTGAGGGACAGCCAATGACAATGAATGGAGATAGGAGATGGAGGGATTTGTATGAGGGACAGCAGGGAAGCAGTGTCATTGGATCACAGAATAATACTCATAATAACAATAGCATTTATATGGCACTTTAAGGTTTGTAAAGAACTTTATGCTGCAAATTTTAACTCATTTTATCCTCTTAACAACCCTGGGAGGTGGGTACTATTATTATCCCCATTTTACAGAGGAGGAAAATTAGGCAGACAGAGTCTATTAAGTGACTAAGGGTCACCCAACTAATAAATAAGCACTTACGGCCACATTTGAACTCAAGTCTCCTTGACTTTACATCCAGAGCACTATTCACTGGGCCACCTGGCTGCAGTACATGGAGGGAGAAAGGTGTAAAAGGACCGGAAAAGTAAGAAGGGGTTAAATTATGAAGGGCTTTAAAAGCCAAATAGAGGATTTAAAATGGATGTCAAAGACAGAAAAAAAGGGTCCAAGAAATATCAAAATTCTTTGTGGTAGCAAAGAATTAGAAACTAGATAGTTATTCACTGATTGGTGAATGACTAGAAAACCTGTGGTATATGGAATATTACTGTGCAATAAGAAATGATAAATATGACAAATTCTAAAAAACATGAGATGTGAGCCAACACAGAGTGAAATTAAGCAAAACAAACAAGAAAACCCAATATACTCGGTGGCTAACAATGTAAATGGAAAGATCACTAAAAGGAAGCCACACTCTGAGTAACTGGAACAACAAGCAAAAGTCCTGGAAAACAAATATTTCCCTCATCATGGCAGAGAATGGTGCATGTTGGGATGGGAGGGCTACCAGGCAGAATGTAAAGTCCCATGTCAAAAGTCACTCAGCTTTAGCTTGTTTTTCTATGCCCCCTCTGAAAGACCGGAAATCCTCCACAAAGGAAACTGTGATTTAAAGGCAAAATGCATCAATAAATTACATTTGTTTTTTTTAAAAAAGGAGCAGCAACAGTAACTCACCTTTAGTGAATCATATTCAAAAATATTATTTTTCAAGGGTTAAATATCTTTTAAAGTTACTCTCATAATTGATGGAGTCTGAATGCAAATCGAAGCACACTATTTTTCACTTTATTTTTTCATGTTTTTTTGCCTGCATTTTCTTTTACAACATGACTAATATGGAAATGTTTTCCATGATTACACATGAATTACCTACATCAAATTGCTTACCCTATCAGAGAAGAGTGAGGGGAGGGACATAGGGAAGGAGAGAATTTGGAACTCAAAATTTCTAAAACTGAATGTTAAAAATTGTTTTTACATATAATTGGGGAAAAAATTATTTTTTTAAAAAGCTACTTTCATAACCAGAAAACATAATGGTTCCTATTTTCATTGTGTACTATAATTTCTATGAATGGCCACTAGAAACTAAGTAGAGTCTCTGTCGCAATTACTGGTGGCAGGCATTTCCCCACTATCTACTTTATGAAGTTTTTTTTCTCTCATGTTTTTTCTCCCTTCCTGTTTTTCTTGCCTTGTCACTCACTCTTTTGTTTTCTCTTTCATGTAGGTTTTAGGCACCCAAAGGCACTATTTATTCAAGCTGTGGCCTTGAGGGCTAGACAAATTACTGAGTCCTATTTATGAGCTTGGGATTTTCCATTTTAATACTATTTTTAATTCTTATACAGAGTTACAAACATGAATGGGAATGATGATGTATAGCTAGGTAGAGGTTTTCCAAGAGCAAAGGGCTCATTTAATCAGAGCTGTGATTTCCTTGATATAAGGAATTCCACATGAGGAAATCCTCTCTACCAGTCAGAACAGCACCTGTTCTCCAACATGTAGTTTTAGAAACCAGAGTCTGAAGCTTGAGGCACCAGAGGTGAAATGACACACCAAGGGTCACAAACTGGCCTTGTAATCTCTGAGATGGATAGGTTCCACATTCTTTAAGGAAACTGAAGTTAGTACTGAATTCACTTGCCCAAAGTTCACACAAGTTAATAACTGGCTGGCCTAGGATTTAAAAAAAAACAAAAACAAAAACCAAACCTAAAGCCTTTTCCTCTGAACCACACTCCCTCAAGGGCCTAGCAGCCCTGTTGTGTCCATTCACAGAATCATAGCCCTGGAAGGGACTCAGAGCCTATTTAATCCAGCCCATACCTGAACAAGAGCTCCCTCTACCGCAAAAACAACAAAATGACATTCAGGTTTTGCTTAAAGACTTTTGGTGAAGGATCCACACCACCTTCAAAAGCATTCCACTTTTGGGTAACTGTAATTGTAAAGAAGCTTTCCATTATCATCAAGCATAAATATGTCTCTTTGAAGTATTCATCCTTTGCTTCCAGTTCTACCCTCTAGGGCCATGAAGTCTAATCCCTCTTATACTTACATCCTTTCAAATACTTGGAGACAGCTACCATATGCGCCTTAAGCTTTCTTGTCTCCAAATTAAACATCACTAGTCTCTTTAACTAATTCCCGTGTGGCATATCTCAAAGCCCTTCACTATCCTGGATGGCCCACTCTCATCAATCTCTAACTTATAGGTGTCCTTCTTAGAACGTGGCCCCCAGAACTTAAGACAATATCCCAGATGTGGTCTAATCGAAACAGAATCCACTATCTCCCTAGTACAGGATACTCTGTCTCTCAATACAGTCTAAGACTTATTCAATTCCTTAGCTGCCATATACCATTACTGATTTATACTGAGCTTACAATCCACCAAAAACCCTAAAAATCTTTTCAAATGAACTGCTATCTAACCACAACTTCTCAACCTTATATTGGTAAAAATGACTTTCAGAACCCTAATGTAAGACTTTACCATGTATTCCTATATTTCATCCCATTTGATAGGACCCACTATTCTGGCCTGTTAAAAATCTTTTTGAATGCTGATTCTGTTATACACTATTAGCCAGCACTCTCTCCCAGCTTTGTGTCATCTAAAACTTGATAAACATGTCATCTATACTTTTATCTAATTCACTGGTAAGAATATTAAATAAATAACACATGGGTTCCTAGGACACTCCACTGGAGAACTCTCTCCATGTTGATATGGAACCAGTAATGACTACTCTTTGGGTACAGCCATGTGCCCAGGTCCAAATCTACATACTGGTCTGTACTACCATCTAGCTTCCATCTCCATGTTTTTCCTAGGAAGGACTCTGTCAAATGCTTTAATAAAAATCTACACACCTACAGTATTTCCCTGATCTACCATCAATCTAGGAACCAAGTCATGTCTTTTTGTAAATTATTTATGAAGTATCTATATAAGGCATTGGAAATCTTTCTCTTGTTCTTAAAATTTTGTGGATGCCAATGTAGTAACCTATAAACCAATCTTTAATTACTTCTCCATTCTCTAGAGATAGGAATAGGGACCAAGTTATAATATTTCATTGGAATACTGAATTCCCAAAGAGAAAACTCCCTCTGCTAATACAGGCTGGCATCTCATCTGAGTTTAACTGACTTTCCCAGGGTCATATACTAAATTGGCTTCAAAGATGGCCATCTAGCCATACAACAAATTTTATACAAAATAAAGTCAATTAACTTTTGAAGATGCAAGTTTTAAACCATACCTCCAAGATAATTTATACTGAACCCAGCTAGGGGATTAAGGTCACACAAAGTCTCACTCTAATATAAAAGATACATAACAATAGTTACAAATAAAGGCTTCTTTGAACTGTGTACATGTCTATACATATATGTGGGTGCATATACACATGTGCGCTATGTGTATACACATACTTAGGGTGTTCCAAAAGTCTGAGTGCAGTTTTAAGCTATAAAACTACATCCTGCTTCTTTAGTCAAGTAGGAGATGAGAAAAGGCATATATCTCAAGTGAATGGCCAGAATACTGCTTTAGTCAATAAAAGAAATATAAAAATTAGAGGTGGGCCACCAGTGGTTTTAGTGGATCTCTGCTGGAGAAATTACAGAAAAACAAATAGACATGAACAAGAATTACATAGAATGAAAAGAAATAGATGGATTGAAATCTGTGTCAATGGAAGACGTACCCACACAAATGAGAGAATGGATCTATTCAAGTGTGTATGTATAATATATAAGTATATGGTACACATGTATGGATATGTATACATGTTAGTAAAACTCCATGTAACTACAACTACCTATCAGCCAAGTTGAATTTTACAAGCCACCACAGCATCCAAGGTCACCACCAAACTTACCTGGAGATACTGAAAGCTGTTTTCATGGGCTGCAAATATTCCTGCAAGTCGTAGAGTAAAGGAGAGGATATTGGAACTCACATCCTGTAGTTTCGGCACATGAAAGAGCAGTTCTGTCAGGCAAGGATTCTCCTGTAATATCAGCAGACTAGACTCTGTGGAATAAACAAGCATCAGAAAAGGATGACTCTTCCTTTACCTGTCGTTTTAGAGAGGGAAACTATTTTGTATCCTCTGTCCATATCAAAGTACCCATTTCCCTCAAGAAGTGTTCATCCTTGCTCTTCTAAAAAGCCTATCCATATTCATAACAACCATCTACCATAAACTAAAGATCTTCTTGAATCTTAATTAAAATTAGAATTTAAAATACCAACAACCCTAATAATTCCCGCATAATCCAACTTGCCTTCTCTCCCTTAGAATCTGTTGTAAAGCATGGTGGACAGCACATCCATTTATTTAGACATGTGGAGCACTGTTGAGTCATCATGTACCATGTCATAATTCTCTAAATACATCCATCAGCCTATGGGTAAACAGGGAGCAAACACTACCACAATTACCTGCTTCAGTTACTGTCTTAAACCAGTCTAGTAGTTTTTCCAAACAGGTATCATCAGCTACAAACTGCTTTGGGTCTACCAAAACTGCACAGACAGAAGGTAGGAGCCGTGAACATTCAATGTCCATAGTGAATCCAGTGGGTCCTGTTAATGAAATGTGAAAAAAACACTTAGACCCAATATTCAAGGCCAAGGACAGTCACAGCAGAAACCAATGTTCAAGTTATAGGATTTGGTATACTTGGCTAGAATTACCTCATCTCTTATTTCTTCAAGTAATCTGTAAATGCAACTGCCAGATTGAGTAATGAACCAGAGAGGCATTAACCAGAGTCAATGGCCAGAGCCCTGGGATTACTGAGCCCTGAATGTGTATCCTCTGCTCCTTTCCCTAGTAAAATAGCTCCTCTACGGCAGGGACCGGCTAGCTTCGGTATTTGTATCCTGAGGGCCTAGTACAGTACATGGCACATAGTACTCTTAAATAAATGTTTGCTTGTTCAAAATCCTAAAGAGGTAGTTCCTCAGGATCATACAAAATTTCGGTCTCAGATCAAGAAAACTGACTATGGGCCGACCTGGGGCTGTATTTAGTTTGTAAGGCCTTTAGTTGGTCCTTCCTTTTACCCCAGGTTTTTTTTTTCTTTTTTTTCGGAGGAAGGAGGAGATGGAAATATGGGGAGAAAAGAATAAGCTGATTTCAAGCTGTATGTTTCACAGGGTCATTGATCTCCAGCAGGGGTTGGAAGAAAACTCAAATGCTCATGTGGTCCGATCCCTTCATTTTAAAGATAAGGAAACTGAGGCTCAGGGAAGTTAAGTGAAGGTTAAACTGAGGCCCCCTAGACTACCCTCCCCCCACCCACACCGGAGTGTTAACCATCAGAGGCTGTTTCGTGGATGTCTCTATGTGTGTCCCTGTTTCAAGGGGATTATTTGCGGGGTATGTGTCAAGATCAAGTGTATGGAAGGACCAGGGGCACACTGCTATGGGGGTACGGATGGCCCGTTTGCCTCCGAGCACGAGACCCACCAAGATCTTAAAAAGAGATCTCTGAATGGGGGGGAGGGGGCCTCGAGCCGGGGCGGTGGGGGGGAATGAAGGTCGGGGGCGGGGGTCTCACAAGCTCGGGGAGGCTTCGCAAGGGAGTGGGAAAGCTCCCCGGGCCGAGGAGGAGGCCACCCCGAAATCCCCAATTAGGGCTCCTCCCGACCACTGCCTCGCCTAGTTTGGGGCTGGGAGACACCCCCCCCCCCAATGCCGGGCAGGGATGAGGCCCCATAGGACTTCCCCCAGCCAGGCTCCCCATCCCCACCGCTCCCGAGAAGGTGAGGAGACAGAATAGAGACTGGGAAGAGAAACCCGGCCTTCCGAGAATGCAGCCCACCCCCGGGCCCCTCACCAGCTCCGCTACACTCCGCTCCGTCGGCGCCGCCTCGCCCCGCCCCTTCCCTCGCGCTCGGTCCTCCGGCTCAGACCACCTCAGAGAGCGGCCGGGGGAGAACGGGGCCGAAAGAAACTTCGCACTTGAGCAAAAGAATCAAGGATTTTTAAGGAATATATCGCAGCAAAATCTCTCTCATCTTTCTGGTAGTAGTGACCCTGCTCAGGGCTTTGCAAGATGGCACACAAAAAGAGAGGCATTTCATCAGACTCCCCCGTCTGCGCACTTAATAGTTGATGCCGAAGCCGAGGCTGCGCGCAGTAGGCGGGACCACGTCTTAGGAAGTGGGCGGGGTTACGTAAGACGGGGCGGGGCTTTGTCTGTCTAGGAAAGCTGTCTACGGGAATCCTCAAGTTGTGAAGGGAGAGAACCGGGCGAAGTTCAGGGGTCATAGGATTTAAAGCTGTAAGGGACCTTAGAGACGAGAGAATCTAGCTCTATAGCTGAAATAAAAATGGGCGAGGGAGTTGTTTTTTGTGGTGAGTGGGAAGAGTGTTGGGCCGGTAGGCACAGATTTGCACAATTTTGAGAGTTGAAGCCATTTGGTCTATCCCAGTGTCGGCAAGTCTGTTGAAAGAATTCCAAGGACAGTGACCCAGTAACTTGAGGGGGGAGGAGGGAATAGCGCATTCCACTTGTAGAAAGATCCACTTGTTGGGAAATTTCTTCTGTCTTCAAGCCTAAATTATGGCACCTTTGAAACTTCCATCCATTCTGACCTTTGGGGCCAAACAGGGCAAGTCTGATCTCTCTTTCACAAAGAGCATCACTTCTGCCTTTCACATCAGGCAGCCCTTCATATACTTGAACAATGGCTGGTATGTCTCCCCCTCTTCCTCTTCTCTTAGCCCAGTCATTTCTTCTCCAGGGTAAATATCCCCAGGCCCTTCAACTGATCCTCATAAAATCATAGATTTAGAGCTGGAAGGAATCTAATTCAACTGCTCCATTTTATAGATGAGGAATTTGAGGCCCCCCCAAAGTTGAAACAACTTGTCCATGGTCACACAACTAGTACATGACAGAGAGGGATCAGAATGCAAGTCCTCTGTCCGACTTAATGTCCTTCTTAAACCATGGTATTCAGCGCTGAATGCAATAGTGCAGATAACGTCTGATTAGGGAAGAGAGGATACAAATCCAACTGTCCCCTCCCTAGTCCTAGAAACTATGCCCTTCTTAATGCAGTTTAAGATCTATATTAGCACACTGATGACTCATATTGAGCTTGGAATCCACTTAAGCTCCCAGATCTTTTTCAGAACTGCTATCTAACTCTTCCAGCTTATACTTGTAAAGCTGATTTTTTTTTTTTTGGTACACAAGTGTAAGACTTTACATTTATCCCTAATGAATTTACTTTTTTTAGATTCAGCCTAATGCTCTAGTCTGGCAAAAATCCTTTGGAGTCCTGGCTGTGTCATCCAGTATATTAGGTATCCCTCCTCATTTGACATCAGCTGTAAATTTGCTGAGCATCTCATCTGTGCCTTTATTAAAGTCATTGATAAAAATATGAAGCAGGGCCAAGCACAGATGTCTTAGTCTGGAAGTCAGTAGATCTGGATCAGAATCTAGACTGCATCAGTTATGTGATCATGCATAATCCACTTAACCTCACTGAGCCTCAATTTTCCTACCTGTAAAATAATCATAATACCTGCCTGTCTTCCTCCCTCATCCAGTTTATGAAGTTGGTGCTTTTATTCATTGCTTCTTATTTTGGTTCTTATGATGTCTTTTTTTATCATATATTAGACTGTAGCCATGGAAATTTTCAGAACTGTTCACTGAGACCAATATTTGTTTGGAGAACTTTTTCAGCCCAATAGTTGAATGGGTTTAAGTCTGGTTGCACTGGCTGTACCTTCATAACTTAATAGAAATGCAGTGACTTGTACTAAATAGGAGATCACTTTGAAATATGATTTGAGATGACTTGTTCAGTTGTGTCTGACTCTTATTGACCTCATGAACCATAGCCTCCCAGGCCCTTCTATCTTCCACTCTCTCCCTAAATCTGTCCAAGCTTATGTTCCCTGATTCCATAACATTATCTATCCATCTTGTCCTCTGCCAAGGAGGCTAGTATATGGCCAAGAATTTCTAGTAAGACCACATCTACTTTTCATGACATGGATCTTTTTGTTTGTGGATCTTTGAATTTTAATGTGACATAATGATCTACAAAGATACTTAGTCATCATAGTATCATTATTGTTAAGCTCTGGGGTGTGAATAGAAAAGCATTTTTAAAAATGTTGGGTAAATCTTGAAAGGAATAGGGATCAGACCCGTTTTTTTCACTGGTGTAGGACTTACCAGATGAGGAAAATCCTTCCACCAATGCAGCTCAACATCTTTTCTGCAACTTATAAAAAGTAGGTATGATGCTAGTGAAGGGAGTGTGGAATTTGAACCCCAGAACCTGAATTCAACTCCTGAATCATTTGTAATATGGGTGAACTTTGGTAAATTGATTAACTTTTCTGGGCCCTCAGTTTCCTCATGTAAAATGAGAGGTTAAACTGGATGATTTCTTTTCAACTCTAAATTTATACTCCTTTGCTATATCCTAAATAGAGTGAAAGTTTTTTGAAGGCAGAGACATCTTATTTCTGTGTTTTCATCTCCGACACCTATCGGAATGCCTTGCTTTTACAAGGCACATAACCTAAATGTTTGTTGAATCGTTTAATAGCAGGTACTCAACAAATTCAAGAGAAAAATCTCAAAATAAATTATTTTAACATCATAGGAAATGGCCATGGGGTGGTGCTATTGCTCCACTGTCACAGGCACAGGCTATTTGTCCTAGAAGGAAAGGGCCTTGAGGTTAACTACAACCCAATTCAATTGATTGGGTTTAGCGACTTCTCAACAATCTTTGACGTTGTCGACCACACCCTCCTCCTGGATACTCCACCCTCTTTGTGTTTTGGTGACCTTGTCTGATCACTTCTACTTGACTTTCTTTGCTGTATGATAATAATGTTAACTGACATTTACATCATGCTTTTTAGTTTATAAAATACTTAACACTTCTGATCTTGAGGAAGTGCTGCATGGCTTACAGGGGCCTAGAATACTGTACTACTTCCTGTTCTGTACCCAGGTATGTGGTTTGGATTCAGTTTAGTTCTGAAGGATCCTGTTTCTAATGTGGGGGGGGGGGGTTAGACTCCCTTTTCTCACACTCATATGCTTATTAAATTCCCCCTATCCTGGCACTCCCAGAGATGATTTACTTATATATCAGGTTATGACTTGTATCTAGGTCTTGCCAAAAAGAAGGAGTAAAAAGAGCTACTCAATGTATAGGACCTGGGTATGGGACAGGTCATTTATTCCTATATATGCAAGAAATGCTAAAAAAAAAAATTAAAATATCACAAGCACATATTAACAGAACAGAATTCAGTAACTTTATTTTTAGATACTAGACTGGGAGGCTAATACTCAAATCTCATTAGAACATAAATCAGTCTTCAGGGCAATTAACTAGTTAGTTTACATTTCTCCTTAGCACTGTCCAAACAAGCATGCTCGCTGGTAAAATAGCCAGGCTTGGGCCAGTCCTCTTGTCAGCAGCCACGCTCCCCAATATATAAACTGTTCTTGCTACTAGTTTTCTAACCCTAGGAGACCCAGGACCTCCAGACCTGTGGAGCTCCAAAGGTCACCTCCAATCCTGGACACACCCATCTTCAGTTTGCTGCTCGAGTCACCTATTCAAGGAAAGGACACAAAGAAAGGGCAGCCTAAATGTAGTCTCTGCAAAGTCCTATGCTTTAATTGTGATGTGCTTGTGGCCCCACAGTGGCTGGGGTTGAGAATGGGCTCCTGGCTCCCTGGGATCCGACACTCCAAAGCTGGAGAGGAAGGGAAAGATGAGTGGGCAGGATGTTCCCTTTTATAACATCCATTGAGTCACGGTCAGCAATTCTGGCTACGTAGCATGGTTGGATACAGTCTCCACCTCACCCCTCACCCCCCAATTATTCCCCCTCCTCCATTTTCCATATGGTCATCCCGACCTAGAAATGACAGCTGAGCATGTTCCAAAGCGGGAGGGAGGAGGTACACACACATTGTCTTCTATGAACCTTTCGACAGCCTCGTGAGATAGGAACTATAGATACAGATTTACAGATGAGGAAACTGAAGCTTTTGGTCACAGAGTTAGTATCAGAAATAGAATTTGTTGTGTAGTGGAAAGAGTGCTGAACTTGGAGTCAGGAGGGACCTGGGTTAGAATCCTGCACTTGACACATACCACCTTTATTACTTTTGGCAAGTCACTTAACAACCTCCCTGGGCCTCAGTTTCTCTCACCTGTAAAATGGGGATGATGATAATAGTACCTACCCCCTAGCGTTGTTGTGAGGATCAAATGAAATATGAAATTTTAAAGAGTTTTGCCAAAGTCCTATATAAATATTAGCTATTGAGGTCTTCCTGACACCAAATACAACAATATCCACCACTCCATACTGCTTCTCAATTTGGCACTGTTTGTTTTAAAATGAATTTTATTGTTATCTTTTATTTTGACATCATCTACATTTCCCCATATATCTGTCCTTCCTCCTCCTCCCAGAGAGCCATATCTTAAAACAGAGAAAAAAAGAAGTTCAACAAAACTAAGGAGGGGCATGATTTTTCTGCGTTCTCTGCCCATAACCACCATCCCCCCCACACATCTCTGCAAAGAAGGGTGGGAAGTGCCTTCTCATATCTTGTCTCCGCAGCCAAACTTGGTCATTATAAGGCTGACATATTCAGTCTCAATGGTTTTATTGCTGTTGTTTCCAATCGACATTGCTGTAGTAGTTACGTGTATTATTCTCCTGATTCTATGTTTTTTCAGTTTGCATCCATTCCTATGTCTTCCCATACTTCTCCATATTTATCATATAGCAGCACATTTTTGTAAAGGCAAAGAATTGCCTATTGATGGAGGTACAGTTAAACAAATTATGAAACATGAATATGATGAATTATCCCCTTTGTCCATCTTTATTCCTTTAACTTCTCAACCTGGCTTCTCTTGTTTTATCGCAGTGGCCAGCTTTTCTAGAGTTATGTCCCATAAGGGCAGGGGAAAATATCCCTGATTTATTCCTATATTTATCAGGAAAACTTCTAGTATTTCCTCCTTAAATATGTTTGCTTTAATAAATAAAATGCTTGGTTTTATATAGATAGTTTTTATAATATTAAAAAAATCTATGCTTATTCTTTGTAGAGTTTTTAGCATTATTTTGTCAAAGGCATTTTCTGCATCCATTAATCATGTGGTTTTAGCTATTTCTGTTTTTAATATGATTGTGTTATTTTCTTAATGTTGAATTATCCTTGAATTCCTAGTATAAATCTAACCTGATGATGATGAATGATTTCTTTGATAAATTATTGTTAGTATTATTAGAATTTTATTTGAATTTTTTGAACTGATATTCATTAATGATATTGGTTTCTTAAGATATGGAGATTAGGAAACAAGCATGCCTTTCCCAACCAGGGAGGAAGGGAGGAATCCCCAGCCTTAAGTCTCTCCCTCTGGATGATCTCAGCAAGACAGGATCTACCCCTACAGGGTTCATGCCTCAGGTACTGTTGATGCTATCCCATTTTCACTTCCTTGGGGAGGATTCTGCTTTCCCAGTCTCCCAACTCAGCTTCCCAGGGAACCAGCTGCACTACTTCCCTCCTATTCACCTCTCTTCCACCTTTTAGATGCTTTGAGGCTATGGTTTCTGCCCTTCAGGATAGGAAGTTTCATCTGTCAATCATAGGCTGCTCCTATTGAGTCCACATGAAACCTAACTTCTTAAGGGTTGAGGGAAACATTCTCAAGCGGATTTATACCCTGCCTAGCAGAGTCACCATTGTGTATATCTCCTCAGTACCTGAAAGGGCATTATGCCAGGAAAGAATGCCCTATTTGACAAGAATTGCTGGAAAAATAAGAAAGCAATCTAATAAAAATTAGGTTTAGACCAACATCTTATACAAGATACTACAATAAATTCAAAATTGAAATATGATCTAAATATTAAAGATCAAATCATTTAAAAAAAAGATGAAGTAACTTTTAAAAATAAAGCCCGAGGGTGAACTCTTACCCAAATAAGGGGCAGAGGCAACAAAAACAGATAATATCAATGACATGAAATTGAAAACTTTTGCATGAACAAAATGGACACAACTTGGATAAAATGGAAAGTGACTGGGAAAAATCTTTGTCATCAAATAACTTTTAACAAACGGCTGCTATCCAAGATTTATAGGCAACTAACAAAAATATGTAAGATTATGAGGCATTCCCCAATATTGTCAAAGGATATGAGCCAACAGTTCTCAACAGAATTGCAGATTATTAACAATTATATGAAAGAATGCTTCAAATCACTAGTGTATAATGGAGGCTGGCCAAAGAGGGCCCAATCCCTGGAATTACTTGGAGCATATACAATTGTGTATAATATCTCCCTGCCTTGTTTCAACCCAACACATGGAGCCTTGGTGAGCCTACTCCCAGCTATGAGTGACTGAGGGGATGGTGCTTCATGAAGTTTACCAAGTAGCTTCAGATAAGTACAGGACTCATTCAATAACTCAGCTGGATTGGGGTGAGGCAACAGGTTCTATCTCCCACCAGACCATCATGTGTCTGTGAATGCATGGTGCCTGTGTTTCTTTTTGCGTTTACTCTTTCTTGATCCTGGGTGAATAACTATCTGGAAATACAGTTGACTAGGTTTTAACACTGGAAGTTTTGAAAGGCCAGAACAACTATCTGAAGTCTCAAACACAACCAGGGCTGATAGCAAAAAGCACGAACTGGGAGCAACAGTGATTCAGTTCAGTGAAGAGCCAACCCTGAGAAGTAACCTGCTTGATCAAGCTCAACAGTGGACTGACAGAGACCCACACTGAGATACTAATCCTTCAAGGAACTAGCCCAGCTAAGCAAGGAACTAATTCATCTGGAAGTGAGATTAACACTGAGAAGCAAACTTGGTGGGGGCTCCAAGAAAGGAGAAAACTCCTAGTGCCAGGAATTGTGAGGTACCCCGTTGACTCACATGTTCTCTACATGTGTTCCTCACTAACATGGTACTTTTTATTATTTTTAAAATTTTGGACTAAATTACTTTTATTAGATAGAATATTTTCTAAACTTAACTACTTAAAATTTTTTTAAATTTTTTTCCAATTACATATAAAAACAAATTTTAACATCCATTTTTAAAAAAATGTTGAGTTCTAAATTTTTTTCCTCCTTCCCTCCTCTCCCCACTCATTGAGAAGGCAAGCAATTTGATGTAGGTTATACATGTGCAGTCATGCAAAACATATTTCTACATTAGTCATATTGTGAAAGAAAACAGAAACATAGTACTTTTTAAAGCTTGCACATTCTTCCCAGAGACCTTGTTTGTGTGTTCAAGCAGAGAAGGTACCCCTAAGTTTACGAGGTTTTATAGTTATCATTCTCGTTGTATATTCTCAGTAAAAAATCTCTTTTATAATAGCTAACTGATGTCAGCTGATTGATTCTAAATTGAGAGAAGCACAACAGATGGGGGCTCATGAAAAAAAGCATTAGAAGCTACAACCCCTCAAGTTGAGCTTTAAAACCTTGAGGGGAGCAGTAGACATTGCCTTCTGGCAACCCAATCTGTCAGTTCAAGTTGGGGTTGGAAGAGTGAATCCAGAAGAGCATGGCACTAATAACAGAAAGGCAAATCAAAATAATGATAAATTTCATCTCACACTAAGCAAACTGGCAAAAATGACAAAGATGGGAAGAGCCAATGTTTACAGAAGTTGTGGAAAGATAGGAACGCTTTTAATGCCGTTGTTGGAGATGAAAACTGATACGACCGTTCAGAGACAAAAAAATTGTAATTATGTGAAGAAAATGACTAAAATGTCCAAAAAGGTAGTACTCTGACCTAGAGAGTCAATTGCTAGGCTTATGTCCTAAGATGGTCAGTGATAAGAAGAAAGATCTCATTTGTATCAAAATATTTCTAGAAGCCCTTTTCTTTATATTTATAAATAACTGCAACAAAGTAGATGCCTATCAACTGTGGAATGTCTAAACATGTTATGGTGTAGGAATACAATGGAATATTACTGTGCTGTGAGACTCAATGAATATGATCAGTACAGGCAAGCATGGGAAGACATACGAACGGATGAAAAGTAGTCAGCAAAAGCAAGAATTACTACTTTCCAAACATCTAAGACACTAGAAATGAAAAGAAAATGAAGGCTGTGGAATTACGAAGACCAAGCTTGGCCCCCAAAGAGATATAAGGTCCTTCTCTTTTTTTTTTTTTGCAGAGCTGGGGGATTATGAGTAGGGAACACATAAAATAATATCAGACTCTTCTTTCTGTTGGTTAGTTTTGCCAAACTGTTTTTTCCTCTTTTTTATTCTCCTAAGTGACAGCTTTCTAGGAAACCTGACTACTAAGAGAAGGTACAGAAAAGGTGATAGAAAAACTATAAATAAAAATATACCTAGGAAAGGTTTCATGAAGGAGGTGGGAACTAGGCTGGGCCTTGAAGAAAGAGAAGAATTGAATAGGCAGAATTCATTTGGGGAGGGTTGTTTGTCACAGGCATAGGTCACAGTACACACAAATGAATGAACGCAGAAAAGGATAGGGTGAGACAGAGGTATTAATGGTGACTTTAGCTGGAACATAGGATAAAGAGATGTAAGGAGAAGCAAAGCTGGAAGGTCAGATGGAGGCAAATTTTGGTTGGCCTCAAATACCAGCCTGTATCTGTATTCAGTAGGCATATGGAGCCTCTAAGCAGGGGAGTAATACAATCCACTCAAATACCTTCATTTTACTTTATTTTAAAAAGTTTATTGTCATTTAAAATATAACATTTCACATTCTCTGCCCCCTAACTTTTCTTACAATAAAGAAAAAGTCAACTAGAACCAACCAATGCAGCAATATATATCCACACGTTTTCCACAGTCAGCATGTTCCTGCTCTGTCTACTAACAAGAAGGAGGAGGATTTCATAATCTGGCCTCTGGAATCAATGTTCTTCTTTGCATTTAGGCTGAGTCAGGCAGCCCATCTGGGTTGATTTCATTTACATAATTATTGTCATTGTGTATATAACATTATTTTAGTTGTGATTACTTCACTCTTCACATCTATCTATACTTATGGGTTTCCAATCTATAGCTTGTTTTCTGACTTGATTTTGTTCGTGCAAAAGCTTTTTAATGTAATAAAAATGTTTTAGTTTTTATGATTTCAATAGGAAATCTCAACCTAGCCACAGATCTGAATGGTACCTCTGTCCATTATCTATTTATTGCGATGTTTCCTTTTATCTCATGGTCCCTTATCCATTAGAAGCTTACATTAGAAGCTTGTGTTATAAGATAAGTTTTTGCTCTTAACCTATTTTCTGCCAAATTGCTTTCCAGTTTTCCCAGTATTTCTTTTGGAACAGAGTTCTTTCTTCAGTAGTTTGTGTGAGGTCAATTGAACTTTGTGGCATTGTTTTTATTTGCTTCTACATTTTGTTTAGCTAGCCTGTTCCACTGATCTAGTTCTCTGTTTTAAACAATTTCAAATTGTTTTGTTATTATTTTGCAGTATAATTCATTTATAGCATTTTCATTGTTTCTATTATAATCACTTGTTTTTTCAATATCAACATTATTTTGTCCAGTTCCATAAAGTAGTCCTTCAGTAATAAGATTTATTGGATTAAATCTGTAAATTAATTTAGGATGTCATGTGGGTTTTTATTATATTAATTAGCTCAGCCTAGCCATGCACAATGAATAGCTCTTCATTTATTTAAGTGTTCCTTTACTTTTGTAAAGGGTGCTTTGTAGTTGCATTTCTATAAAACCTGTGTGTATGCTTGCAGGTTTACTCCCAGGTATTTGTGCATTTTGTAATTATTTTATATAGATTTTAAAAATAGCTTTACTATTGATAGATGCATTTTGATATAAAGATACAAAAAAAGAGCTTCTTTACTGCCCTTCTGCCTCTTTACTAAAGTTATTGTTTTGACCTTGTTGTTGTTAAATCTCTTGGGCTGTTTAAGTAAATCAAGCAATTGGTAAACATTGATTAAGTGCCTTCTAGGTCCTAGGGAGTTGTGCTATGCTAAGTAAGCCACCGTATTGTTAACAAAAATACTATTGCTTCTTCTCTTTTAGTATATAGTAAGACGTTCATATTACTATATGATACTTAACAAATTTTAAATTCTTAAAAATACATAGAAATGTTATATTGAACATATCTCAAATATTCAAAATACATAGATGCTATTTTTGTTGCTCAGTCGTTTCTGATTCTCTATGACCCTCATTTGAGGTTTTCTTGGCAGAGATACTGGAGTGGTTCGCCATTTCCTTCTCCAGCTCATTTTACAGATGAGGAGACCGAGGCAAACAGGGTGAAGTGAATTGCCTAAGGTCACACAGTTAGTGTCTCAGGCGGAATTTGAAGTCATGTTAGCGAGGAACACGTGGAGGACATATGGGGCAATGGGGTACTTCACCATTCCTAGCACCGCGAGCTCTGTACCACCTAGCTTCCCACACATGCTATATATTATATATTACACACACACGCACAAAACAGATAATATATTATGGATGCTATATATATATGTTTGTTCCAAATTCGTCTGACATCTAAGACGCCGGGGTCGTCCCCGCCCACGCCAGTCATCCAGACTTTGGTCCTGCCCCAGGACCTCCACCGCCCTGGAAGAGAGAGGGAGGCTGAGGACTTTGCGCTGCTCCGCCTCACTTTGAGTCAATTCAAGCGCAAGTGGAGACATCACTCTGTGACGTCACCGGTCCTCCGAGAAACCTTAGGACCAACAACAGCAAGATATCCATATATATTACAAGTACATATGCATTATATATACATATACATATATATGTATATATATATATATATATTTATCTCTACATCCATCCCTCCCTCCGCCCGTCTCCATCTGATCTATCCCATACGCACAGCTAACAGGCCTACCGAGCCCCACGGTCCTTTTCCTCCTGTCTCATCCTTTCCTCCTTTCCCCATCCTCCAGAACCCAATCACCGGCCAGAGCTAAGGACCCGACTAGGGCATTCCTTCAGGGCTTATTTCCTCTTCCAGTTCAAGACTGCCAACTCTGGCACGCTCTCGGTGGGCCCAACCCAGCCAGCCACCGCCTCCATCCGGCTCCTTTTTCCCAGGGAGCCCTGCGGCTATCCTCCGGGAAGTCGGGAAGTCGCTCTCTGTTTCCGGAGCTGCCGGAGGCGGCCTGGCCGGAGCTTGGTTGGGTTGTTTGATGCTGTTGCCATGGAAACCATTCCCCGGAAGTGGGGCCTGTCCGCTGCGCTGGCTGTGCCTGCAGCCTACTCGGCGGGCGGCGGTGGCAGTGGCGGCGACGGCGGCGGCGGCGGCGGCGGCAGCGGGTGGGGGGCATGGCGGACGTGGGGCGCAGAGGCCCACCGAGTCCGTGACTAGCTGCGCCTCCTAGCGGGGATCCCGCCATTCCCGGCTCCCCAGGGCCCCCCACCCGGCCGCCACTATGTCACAGGAAATCAGTGAGCAGGGCTCGGAAGCGGTAAGGGAAGGAAGCGGGCCTCCCCCGCTCCATGTTCAACTGCCACACTCCGCCTCCGCGATGCGATGCTTGGTGTGGGTCGTGAGGGGCGTGGGTGCACGGCGTGGGCCGTCGGAGGACCTGGGTTCAAATGCTGCCTCTGATAGTTACAATCTTGGTTCACTTATTTTCCCTCCCTAGGCCTCAGTTTCTTCCTCTGTGCAATGAAGAGGAAGGAGCTGGATAACCTCCGAGGGCCCCTCCAGCTCTGATAAGCGGAGACAGCGTCCCAAAAGTCTTAGTGTAGCTGTAAGATCTCAAAGCTCAACGTCAAGCTGTGAAAACTTGAAAAGGCACTGAATCTTTTGCGACATGCTTTAAAAAAAATAGCGTTTTTATCTGTTATTTCATTTGGACCTGGAAAAGGAAGCAGCTGTTTCATTTCATCTGTTCTAACTTTGAAGTTTTGGGGGGAGAAGAAAAGGATTTAGAGCTGCAAGGGACGTTGGGGGTCATATAGGCCAATCTCCTCTAATCTTCATTTTACTGATTAGGAAATTGACGAGGGAGGGGAGGGTGGGAAGTGACTTCCCCAAGGAAATAAATGGCAGCGCTGGGATTCAGACTCAAGTCCTCGTATTCCTTCATCGCCTGTGGCATTCCATAGACTCACAGAACTGGAAGTAAACTGAGAGATCTTCCGGTGGCCAGTTCTAGTCCAGTCCCTTCATTTTGCAGAGGTGGCAGCTGGAACCGTGAGAGGTGAAGCAACTAGCCGAAGGTCACACAGCTAGAAAACCTGGCAGAGCCCAAAATCTTAGGGTTCTCGCCATACCACACTGTCTCTTATAGCTTATCCCATTTAATATTGCATTATATTGTCCTCTTTATACCTGTTTTGCTACCCAGTTAGAGCCTATTCTCCCTGAGGTTAGAGATTGTACTTTAGGACTCTGTATTGTCAGCCCAGTTCCCTCTCCTTTACTAGGTGTTCCATGAATATTTGTTGGTGACATTTAACTCAAATGTTTAGTAAATACTTATTAGTTTAGATTCTAAACTCCAGAGCACTAAGATGGGGAGTGATACAATATTTAGAGAAGACAATATATCTTCTTACATGGACAACTATAAAACACAAGTCCTTTTTATTCAGACATTTTCAGTTGTGTATGACTCTTTGTGACCCCATTTGGTGTTTCCTTGGCAGAGACGCTGGAGAGGTTTGCCATTTCGTACTCCAGATCATTTTACAGATGAAGCTGAGGCAAACGGGGTTAAGTGATTTGCCTGAGGTCATGCAGCTAGCCACTAAGTGTCTGAGGTCAGATTTGAACTTGGGAAGGGGAGTCTTCCTGACCCCAGGCACTCTAGCTATTGTTCTACTTTAGAGAAAGCTAAAAAAAAAAGTGGTCTCTGAGGCCCCACATGTAAAGGCTTCTTTTGAGTTGGCCTTTAATGACTCAGTAGGAATTTGATAGGAAAAGATAGCTCAAGAGGACATTATATAGTAAAAGGTAGTGTAGGGCGTGTAGGGTACCTGGAGAGGGGCAGGACAAGGTAGGACTGGAAAGGTAGTTCAAGATCCTGGAGGTCTCTGAATGCCTAATAAATTTGTTTGAACTTTATTCAGTATACAACAGGGAGTCACTGAAGATTTTTGACATGAGTAGTGACAAGACCTGATCTTTACAGGAGGAAGATTAATCTGGTAGAGGCGGATAAATGGATGGTTTGGAGGAATGAGAGTGAAAACTGGCAATCTGTCAGGAGGCTTGCATGGTAATCCATGCAAATGGTAATATCCCTTACTAGTGTTGAAATTGTTGGAATTGAGAGGATGCTTGTGAGATTTGGAGGTAGAAGCAAGGATCACAAAATCCACTAAGTGGTTATGAGATCTGAGAGAGAGGGGAGAGCCAAGAACAATACTAAAGTTTCAAATATAGAGGCCAGTTGAGTGGGTGATGCCTTGAAAAGAAAGAGCAAAGTCAAGAATGGTAATAAAGTTGACTTTGGACATGTTAAGCTTGAGTAGAAAATCAAGGTGAAAGTGTCCTTTTGCCATTTGAAGTCTGATGAGTCTGGAGCACAGAAGATGGATCAAGGCTAGAGGTCAGGTCAGTTGAGATTCATCTTCATAAAGGACATAGTTGAAACTGTAAGAAGATAGGAAGGGGAAAAGTGAAGAGGGTCAAAGAGAATTTGTGGGACACTAACTTTGAGGAATGAGGAGGAGGAGATTTTAAAAAGATACAAAGAAGAAGTGAGGTAGGAGAAACAGATGAGTTTGGTAACTTTGAATCTAAGTAAGAAGTCAGTATCCAAAAGGATGGCATAGAAAGTCAGAGGAGATCTAAAAAAAGGTCATTTTATCTGTCAGGAGCTCGTTGGTGACTTTTAAGAGAGACTAGTTTTAGGAGAGTGATGTGGACAGAAACCAAATTGCAAAGCAGTAAAAAAGCAGTAGATGGGAAGGAAGTGAAGTTTGGGGATAAACTATTTCCAGAAATTTATAGATGAAGGGGCGAAGAGATAGGGAATTCAGTTTAATTCAACTCACATTGAAGTGCCACCTGTGTGAGGCACTATTTTGGTTTCTAGAAGTACAGAGACAAAGAAAGAAACCATACTTGGCCTCATTGAGCTTACATTTTACTAGAGGGATACTAAATGTAAGGAGCTTAAGGTGTAAGCCCTTTGTGGGCTGAAGTGGTTTCATTTTTGTCTTTTTATCCTCAGTGCCTGGCACATAGTAGGCATTTAATAAATGTTTATTCATAGATTGAACGTGTACACAGGTGGAGAATGAGGAAAGCTTTATATAAGTATTCAATGAATCCTACCATTCAGTGGCTCCTGAGCTGAGTCTTGATTGAAGATCGCAAAGGCTCAGTGCAGCCAGAATACTCCTTCACCACCAAAGGGAAACCCAGCACAATTGGGTCATGAGGCTGCGTAGTGGCACAGTATCATCCTAACCCCATTCCCATCGTCAAGGCAGTTGCGATGGAAAAAGTCCTATTTCCTTATGGTTAACAAACTCCCACACACTCTTACTCTCCCAATCCTAGTGAAGACTCTACTGCCTAAGAGTAAACCACCCTTTCCAACCCTACACTGTTCTCATCCTCCACCTTAACCCTATTCCTCCAGTGACATACTGCTGCTCTGCTTGCTCTTTCTACTGTGCCCTCTGGAACTCCCATTCCATAATTAATGAGCTTCCCTTCATTTTTGACTTCTTTTTCTCCTCTTTCTCCCTTCTGGAATTCTCAGAGTTGGCTTCCCCAAAATACCACATCTCTGGCCATCCTTTCTATTACTGGTTGCACTGTTTCATATCTACTAAATACACTGTTCTTTGAGGAGAAATTGAAATATTGTTTTATCCCCATTGCCATTTCCACACTTTTCCCTCTGTTCCCATGGTTCAACAAGTTCTCTTTGGAAATTCGCTCTATCCAAATTTATTACCCAATCTAGAACCTAGTGGCTTTTTTCAACCAGCCCCCATGTCATTCTTCCTCTTCTCAAGAAATTCAGTACCTGGGTCATAGACTTTCTCACTATCTTAACCCCTTCTCTTACTTACACAAGGGGACTTAACTTGATATTCAAATACTTCAATTTTGCAGTTCCTCAGTCTCTTCAATTCCCATTACCTATTCTTCCCCTCCTTCCCCTCTCTGAATCCCCTGGGCAACACACAGGGAAGGTTGTACCTTTCATCTCACCATCACGTACAAGTATTCCACTTCAGTGAGAAAGAACTCTCAAATTCCTTTATTTAGTAATAACCTCCTGTTATTTACTTTGCCTTCTTCCTCCTAAACCTATTCTTACCTTCATTGTGAAGGTAAGCATTTTACCCCTCAATATGTCACCCATGTTCTTGCTTTAATTTCCTTCTTTCACGATCTTGACTCTTGACTTAGCTTAACTCTCTACTATGCTCTCCTTCCTAGACTTTTTTTTTCAGTCTTGTTAACTCTCACACCACATCAAATCCCAACCCTAAATTACTTCCATCTCCCTCCTCAGTACATCCTCCACTTAGCTGCCAAAGTGATCTTCCTAAAGTACAGATAATGCTGAGAAGCTGTGAGATATGTGAGCTTCTGTGTGATGGCCCTAGTCTTTTCAGTGAAATAAGAGATTATAATTTGCTCTTAAGTATTAGGGATAGAGATGCAGTTCGTAGGATCATAGATTAGACCTAGAAAGGACCTTGGATTTTATCAAGTTGGAATCTTGAAAGAAGAAAAGATTTAGAACAGTCACTGGAGAATTTTCTAGTGAGTTGAATTGTAGCTCAAGAGATTTGTCAAGAAAGTGTGAGAGTTAAGCTGTCTTGATTTGTCCAGATCTGTCATTTCATCAGTATAGAAACTCCCTCTGCTAATACAGACCAGGAACTGTTACGTAATGCTTGTATATTGCCTGAAAAGCATTAAGAGAAATGACTTGCCAATGGTCCCATAGCTAGTCTATGTTAGAGGCAGGTTTTGAATCCAGGTCTTCCTCACTACAAGGCTGACTCTGCCTATACCAGCTAAACCACCGTTTTTCTCAGACTGCCTTATATACTCATAAATTTATAGTGGATAAAATCAGCTTGATTTAGTGGTGATGATTATGAGAGCTCAAGGGAGAAAGGAATGGATAAGATGTGCCTGAATCATAGGATTGTAGATCTAGAGCTGGAAGGGGGCCTTAGGGGCCATTGAGTTAAACCCCTCCATTATGTGACTGATGATGAAATAGGCTGAGGGGTTAAGTGAAAGAGCACATCACCTTCATAGAGGTAACCCTCAAGCTTAGTAGGAGTTGCAGCACTAGGCTGAAATGCTGTAGTAAACCTATTTAACTCTCTGTTAACTTTGAACGGATTATATGATTTATGGATTATCTACGTCCTCCACCCAACCCATGCTGTCCAGTTATGTTTCAGAAGAATTAAGAGGGGTCAGAGTTTACATAGACTTGTCTAAGAATATATTCACAGAGTCTCATATGTCTCCCTAAGTTTCTAATTAGTGTTACATGTTTTATGTCTTTTTTTATCCAATAGTTTAGGTCATAAAGAGTGAATTAGAGTAGTTAAGTTGTGAAATTATCTCTAGGTTAGTTTGAAAATAATGTAACATTCTGCACAATAATGTGTTTGAGCCACGTAATTTGATCATTAAATAAGGATTATCCAGAGTGAAGAGGGCCTGCTTTACTGATATAAAATTTCCTACTCATCTTTTCTGCAAAAATGTCAAAAAAAAGTTTGCAGGAATTGAAAGCAAGGGTGTGGAAATACTGTAACAGTATGCAAATGCCCTGATTTTTTGTTCTCCTGTGAAACAACTCATGTCCCTGTTTAGGCATTGTGCATAGTGTTATCACAGCAGGGAGCAGAATGATTAACTGAAGAGATGTAGTAGTATGTTAATAAAGGAGCTGAGTAATAACATGACAGGTATGCTACAAGGAATTCTTCCTTTGGGAAATTAAACACTCTATGTGGTACTTGTCCCTCCTCCGTCTGAAATTATGTCAGTAAATGATGTCTTTCATTCCCTACCCAGTAACATTTCCTTGCTTCACCAGGATCTCATTTTCATTCCTTTAAAAAAAAAACTACCCTTCTAATCAAATAAATTCACTGTAGGATAGAGATGATGACCAGAAAGGACCATGAAAGGAACAGAAGCACCTAAATTGACTTACATAAACAATAAGGATAGTGTCTTTTATTTAGGATGTTGGAATCAGTCAGCCAACAGGTATTTATTAAGTGCCTACTAAGTGCAGGATCTGTGCTAGGTGCTGGATATAATGGCAAAGATTAGACAGTCTGCCCTCAAGGACCTTACATTTTCCTGGAAGAACTTAAAGATGAGATTGAAGAATCCTCTCAACTCATTGCAATTGCTTACATTTGAATAACTTGCCGTGTAGCGCATCTGTAGTCAGAAGAACTAGGTTCACAACCCATTTCCACTACTTACTGCCGTCAGTGTGATTAATGAGCAAATATCTTCACCTTGCTGGGCCCTGGTTTCTTCAGCTACAAAATGAGAGAAATGAACTAGATAATCTCAGAGGTCCTTTCTAGTTCGAAATCTTATGATTTGAAATCATAAAGGAAGAGGGTAGAACTATTGCACTCTTATAGTATTATGGAACGTAATCATAGTGCCAGCCAACACTGTTGATATTTGGTAACTATTAACTGAATTTTGAACAGAAACATGCTTTAACACATTATTGGGCAGATCGAAAGAAGACAGCCTAGGACTTACCATAATGTGCTTTAATAGTCCATGTCCTCATCATATGTAAATACTTTAATTAATACTGTTCTTTTTCAAACAGCTAAATGATCATCATTTGTACCCGTGTTGACATAAGTAGCCACTGTGAGATCCTCTCTTTTTAGGGTTTATTAACTAGGATGTAGAATTTTTAGGGAGACTAGACCAAAGGTTAGAAGCAGATGGATGCCCCTTGGGGATGCTGTAATTACTTTATATTCTTTCCTTTGTTGAAATGTTTATGCATAATCTTGTAATCAGACATTTGTTTTGGCATGGGCCAAACATTCTGACCTTGTTTAAGGTCAAGCACCCAGTGCTGAAGATCAGATTTTATAGTAGGTGTTTTTATCATCTGGAGATTATCCAAATCCAGGTAATAAGTTATTATAATAGAGTCAGCTATGTATAGCAGCCATAAAATAGATCTGCTATAACAATGGCCATACACATCTAAATAAATTTTGTAGGACCAATAAAATTATTGTACCATAAAGCAACAGTAGTTAACCCAGTAAATGACGTTTGAACAGCCCCCGTGCAATTTGAAATGCAGTAGGACTCCAACAGCATGTTATTACCTGGGCTTGAATAGTATACCTAAGACAAATCATGTCTCTTGAAATATAAATACCTACTGTAAAATCTGAATGTAACGTTGCTAGTCTTATAATATAGGTGCTAGTCCTAATCTTCAGCACTTGGTATCCGTTATATTCAAAAGGAATTGAAAACCTTCCATCTTTTCTGTTTCTGAAAAACTGGATCTAGATTAGCAGTAGGTAAATTGGCATATTCTTACATATGAGAAAATGTTTTTTTCTACTTGGCAACTTTGTCTTGACAGCATATTCAGTTAGCTAATACATAACCTCTAAAGATTGGGAGTGGAAAAGGACCTTCATAAATAAAAGTCTCTTGCTTTCCAATGTGGTCATATCAGTGGATTTTTAAGACAGAATTTTCACCTTGTTTAACAGAATAGGTTCATCTATGGCCTTTCTCATCACCAAGTACATTGATTGAAGGAGAAAATAAGAGCAACTCTTTAAAATGAAGCACTTTTATTTAGAAGTATTTTAAAATCTGATCTAGGGATTCCATAGAAAGCCATCACTTTGTTTTATTGTCATTGAATCACCAGGCTGTTTTCTTTCTACCTATATGATTTGATAGCAAGATTGAATAAGCTAGTAGCTATTCAATCTATGAATTTTCCTCTTTTTGGACCAGAATCTTGAGAGTCAATATGAGATAGTAGGGAAAGAGAGCCAGCTTAAGAATCAGGAAGACCTGAGTTCAAGTCCTTCCTACCTCTGACATATGTAGGCTCTGTAACTCAGACTAAGTTAATTAACTCAGTGCCTTGGGGAACTTTGTCTTTATGGTACAGATCTACATAGAGTGAATGAAAAAGCATTTATTTAGGTTTTATGTGGAGGATGCAGATATGAAAGTAGATAGTTCATCATGCTCTCAAGAAGCTTATATTCTGCTGTTGTTGGTCTCTTCGTGACCCTATTTGGGGTTTCCTTGACAAAGATAATTGGAGTAGTTTGCCATTTCCTTTTTTACCTCGTTTTACAGATTTTACAGAAACTGAGGCAAAGAGGCTTAAGTAACCTTTCCAGAGTCACACAGCTAGTGTCTCAGGCCTGATGTGAACTCAGGAAGAGGAGTCTTCCTAACTCTATGCCCAACACGCTTCCACTGCACCTCCTAGCAGCCCAACTTATATTCTAATTATTAGAATTATTATATATATAATATTCTAATTGTTAGAATTATATATATGATCTAATTACTAGAATTATTATATATATATGTAATATTCTAATTATTAGCATCTAATAGATACCAAGTGGATTGGTAGCCCGCAAAGGGAGTTTTGGCCTTGGGAGACATTTCATTTCCACATCATTTCCAGAAGCAATGGGAGTACTGATTTTCTTATTGTGCCCAGAGCAATATGTGGAAAGGAGAAGGGGAGCAGACTACCAGTCCAAAGGAGGGCAGATATCCAGATGCCTATGGGGGAAAGCTCCATGAGATGTGAAGCATGGCCTGGGGCTGCCTAGATATATTGGGGTATGTGAGTTTGTATACACTCACAATCAGGATCAGCCCCAGAGTGGGAATTCCAAAACTGAGTAGATTAACTCTTCCTGGGAGGAGAGAGGAGAAGTGGTCTTTGGATGACTGTTCTGAAGTGTGCTATTCCAGGTGGGATAGGGGTGAGGAGTGTCAGGGCATATAGCAGAATGCCAGGTATGGATGAATAGATAACATCAGAACAGGGAGTTTCCTTGTTGAGAGTTCCCTAGACCAGTATGTGTATTCACAGGTCTGGTTTCTTCTCTTAGTATAGTTAAATTAACTATTGCTAGCTTAGGAGATTTTATGAGATGAGAGCAGTAGGAGCCAAACCAGATTAATAAAATGATGTTATACACATCTCTTTTTTCTAGGGAGATGACAGTCTATCCGCGAATACCTACGAATCAGACTTAGAGATGGTAAGTGAACACTTTCCAATCAGCTGTATGCTTTAGTACCCTGGCAAATGCAATCTTGTAAACATCCTAGACAGTGCTTTGGTCCCATTTTTACTTTGTATGGGTCAGGTTCTGGAGTAGAAATTTTAAATATTACTTAGGGTTTGAAAAAACCAGGTTTGAGATGCTCAAAGGAGTAATTTTTACAAATTAAATAACAAATGGTCAGCATTTCATCTATAAGGAGGAAAACTGTTCAATGGCAGAGTTCAAATAAATGGTAAAGGTTATTGTATGTATTAGAAAATAAGGACATCCAAATTCTGTGCAGGAAAGCTCTTATAGTTCTTGTCATGTCTTAATTTCTACAGATGTATAGCAGGCCATTCTATTATGTTGAAAACAATGTTTCAGAGAGAATACTTTTTTTTTTGCATTGGTTGTCTCTTCATTAACAGAACTTACACTTGCTTGTAGTGGTGGTAGCGCTCAAGAGCAGTAGGAGAAGCTACGAATTATAACTACTTAGTTACTGTAGACAAGGAGTTGTGGAGTTGTTGAGATCCTTCTCTGGGTAGCATCCTAATGTGGCTTAATTCTTTTGAAGTTGTCATGCTTTCTGTCTTTCCTTTGTATTGTTATGTATGTCACTTTGAATCCCCATGTAGTATTAGGTTTAGCTAAATCTGATCTTATTTTGATGGATCGTTGTGTTATAAGCCTTCACCTTTGCTCAGTCTTCTCCTTTAAGTCAGATAAGTTAGTTGCCCATATTTTTGCTATGAGACTCCCGCTGACATATTACTGAAAATCATTACTCTTTTACAGGTCACATGTTAAGTGTTTCAGTAGTGGTACTGTTTTGTAACAGAAAAACACAACATATTTTTACATCATTTCTTCTGCCTTTCAGAAATCAAAAAAGAAAACTTTTCACAAATATCCACCAAGATCACCAAGTAAGTATGATACAGTTCTTTTCCTCTGATCTTCTACGCATAGAGACACACATAAACTGTTTTACATTGGAAATGTTATGCATTTCTTTTTCGTTAAGCTGTCCTTCACTAGTGCCCTAGGAAGTAGGCCAAAATACTTTCTTTCTACAGATGGGTAAAGTCAGACAGCTCAACTTGCTGGCATATGTTTATAGTGGACTCTGAGTTAGGACTTAGGCTTTCATTGAATTATATCATTTTAGAGTTGGAAACAGTGGCAGAAGGAAATCTAGTCCAGCTTCTCTGGAAATCCATTTGCTTTTCCGTGCTGCTGCTACCACCTAATTCATGCCCTCCTCAGCTCTCTCCTAGATGACTTTAATCACCTCCTACTTGTCCTCCTTTCCCCATTCTCTCCCATTTTTCAGCCCATCCTTCCCATAGCTTTCACAAAGATCTTCCTGCCTAAAGTGATGGGTTCTCTGTTCAGAAACTTCAATGGTTACTTCTTGACTCTAGGATAAAATAGAAACTCTTGAGCCTGACAGTTAGGGTTCTCTTGGTTTGGTTCCAGCCAGCCTTTCAGATTTTACTTTGTGTTACTCCCCTCTCACCTCATAGTTACTATATTTGTGGTAGGTTTCTAAGAGGGAAATGTTTTGTAACTACTGTTTGTGCCAGTATATCTTAGTAAGAGCTAACTGTGTCTACTGACTGCCTGTTAATGGGCATCACTTGAGTGTCAGAGACTATGGTCACTGGGTACTGTAGAACCTGTGGGAGTACTAGCTATCCTCTAGGGATCCAAATTATGAATGTGATTGCAAATTGGGGGAGTAACCAGAAGATGTGCTACACATATTTGTATTTATTTACATGTCTATGTTGTCTGCTCCTATGGCAATTCCTTGAGGGCAGGGACTATTTTATTTGTCTTTGTATCCCCAGCTCCTCCTGGGACAATGCCAAAGCATTTGACCACTTGGTGGCTAGAGGAGCCTGTCTAACCTTAGGTAGGCTTGTCTTCAGGTGACCTTTACTCACATCTGATCCTTGCTCAACTGTTTTTGGCATTTGCCAGGGATTATGCTTTGCTGGCATAACTTTTGAGAATTGCTGTATCATGATGAGGTACCAGAATCAGACTTTAGAGTAGGATTTCATTTCATTGACAAATTTAAAAACAAAAATATTGCTATAGTGGCTTTTTCCCTTGATAGTTTAATATTTTATTATTTTCCCCAATTACATGTAAAAATAATTTTCAACATTTATTTTTTAAAATTTTCAAATTCTCTCCCTCCCCTCACTGAGAAGGCAAGCAGTTTGATATAGGTCATACATGTGCAGTCAAACAAAATACTATATTAGTCATGTTGTGAAAGAAAGCACAGAAGAAAAAAAAGCATAAGAAAAACTAAAAAGGTTTCTAAAAGTATGCTCTAATCTGCATTCAGTCTCCATCAGTTCTTTCTCTGGAGGTAGTGTTGGCATTTTTCATCATAAATCCTTCAAAATTGTCTCAGATTATTGTATTGCTGAAAATGGCTAAGTCATTTACAGTTGATCACCATACAGTATTGCTGTCACTGTGTACAGTGTTCTCTTGGTTCAGCTTATTTCACTTTGCATTATTAGTTCATGTAAGTCTTTCCAGGTTTTTTCTGAGAGCATCCTGCTCATCATTTCTTACAGCGCAGTAGTATTCTACTACAATCATATACCACAACTTGTTCAACCATTCCCCAATTGATGGGCATTCCCTCAATTTCCAGTTCTTTGTCACCACAAAAAGAGCCACCATAAATATCTCTGTACATTAAAGTCCCTTTCCTTTTTTGTTTTTTTATCTCTTTGGGATATAGACTTGTAGTGGCATTTCTAGGACAAAGGTATGCATGATTTTATAGCTCTTTGGGCATAGTTCTAAATTACTCTCCAGAATGGTTGAACTAGTTCACAACTCCACCAACAATGCATTAGTCTCTCAGTTTTTCCACATCCCCTCTAACATTTGTCATTTTCCTTTTCTGTCATATCAGTCAATCTGATAGGTGTGGGGTGGCACCTCTGAGTTGTTTTAATTTATATTTCAATCAGTAGTGATTTAAAGCATTTTTTCATATGATTGTATATAGCTTTGATTACTTTGTCTGAATATTGCTTGTTCATATCCTTTGACCATTTATCAACTGGTGAATGACTTGTTTTCTTATAAATTTGATTCAGTTCACTATTTAAGAATGAGGCCCTTATCAGGGAAACTTGCTGTAAAAATTATTTTCACAGTTACAGTTACTAACTGTAGATTTCCCTCCATCCTATTTTTCCTTCTCTTTATCCTACTCTCTCTTCTTTCACCCTGTCCATCCTTAAAGTGTTTTGCTTCTGACTACAACCTTTCCTAATCCACCCTCCCTTCTATCAGTCCCCGTCCTCTTCTCTTATCCCGTTTCCTTCCTACTTTCCTATAGGCTAAGATAGATTTATGTACCCAAATGAGTATGTATGTTATTCCTTCTTTGAGCCAAATCTGATGAGAGTAAGGTCTACACGCTCTGCCCCTTTTTCCCAACACCTTCTTCTTCCCCTTCACTGTAAAAACTCTTTTTGTGACTCTCTTATGTGAGATAATTTATCCCATTCTACCTCTCCCTCCTTTTCCCAGTGTATTCCTCTTTTTCACCCCTTAATTTTTTTTTAGATATTATCTCATCATATTCAACTCATAGACATGCCCTCTGTCTATGTATACTCCTTGTAACTGCCCTAGTAATGATGAAGTTCTTAGAAATTACAAGTATCATCTTCCCATATAGGAATATAAATAGTTTAACCTTACTGAATCTCTTATGGTTTCTCTTTTCTATTTACCTTTTTGTGCTTTTCCTAAGTCTTGTATTTAAAAGTTAGATTTTCTATTCAGCTCTGGTCTTTTTATCAGGAATGCTTGAAAGTCCTCTATTTCATTAAATATCCATTTTTTTCCCCTGAAGGATTATAGGCAGTTTTACTGGGTAGGAGATTCTTCTTGGTTGTAATCCTACTTCCTTTGCCCTCTAGAATATCAGAGTCCAAGCCCTCCAGTCTTTGAATGTAGAAGATGCTCAATCTTGGATTATCATGACTATGACTCCACAATATTTGAATGGTTTTTTTCTGGCTGTTTGCAGTATTTTCTCCTTGACCTGGGAGCTCTGGAATTTGGCTGTGATATTCCTGGGAGTTTTCATTTTGGGATCTCTTTCAAGAGATGATTGGCAGATTCTTTCCATTTCTGTTCTATCCTCTGGTTCTAGGATATTAGGGCAGTTTTCCTTGATAATTTCTTGAAAGATGAGGTCAAGGTTCTTTTTTTGATCACGGCTTTCAGGTAGTCTAATAATTCTTAAAATTATCTCTCCTGGAACATTGTGCACAGTAACAGAAAAATTGTGCAATGATCAACTATGATAGACTTATCTCTTCTCCGCAATACAATGATCCAAAACAATTCTAAGAGATTCATGATGGAAAATGCTACCATATCCAGAGAAAGAACTGTGAAGTCTGAATGCCAATTAAAGCATACTATTTTCACATATTTTTTTCTCATGGTTTTTCCTTTTTGTCCGTTTCTTCTTTCACAACATGACTAATGTGGAAATACATTTAACAAGATTGCACATATATAACCTATATCAGATTGTTTGCCATCATGGAGGAAGGAAGAGGGAGGAAGAGAGAAAAACTGGAACTCAAAAATCTTATAAAAACTGAATATTGAAAACTATCTTTGCATGTAATTGGAAAAAATAAAGTACATTTCCTTCGACCTATTTTCCAGGTCAGATTTTTCCCCAACGAGGTATTTCACATTTTTTTCATTCTTTTGAATTTATTTTATTGTTTCTTGAAGTATCATGAAATCATTAGCTTCCACTTACCCAATTCTAATTTTTAAGGAATTATTTTCTTCATTGAGTACCTCCTTTTCCCTTTGGCCAATTCTACTTTTTAAGGAGTTCTTTAATTACTTTTTGTACATCTTTTTCCATTTGGCTAATTCTGCTTTTCTTTTTAAATTTATTTTTTATTTTTAGTTTACAACGTTCAGTTCTGTAAGTATTTGGGTTCCAAATTTTCTCTCCCTCCCACTTCTCCCCCCACCCCCCCAAGATGGCATGTAATCCAATGTAGGTTCTACATATACCTTCACATTGGACATATTTACATAATAGTCCATTTGTAATGAAGAATTATAACCAATTGAATAATCATGAGAAAGGAGAAACGAAACCAAATTAAAAAAGGGGAAAAAAAAAGAGAGAGAGAGAGCAAAAAGTTTGCCTCAATCTGCATGCAGACTCCATAATTCTTTTACAGGATGTGCATAGCTTTTTCCATCATGAGTCTTTTGGAGCTGTCTTTGAACCTTGCATTGATGAGAAGAGTCAAGTCTATCAAAGTTAGCCCTTACAGATATAATGTTTCTGTAATCATGTATAATGATCTCCTGGTTCTGCTCCCCTCACTCAGCGTCAGTTTGTATAAGTCATTCCAGCTTATAATGAAGTCCATCTGCTCCTCATTTCTTTTTTATTTTTTTTTTAATTTTTTGAGGGGGGGCAGGGCAATTGGGGTTAAGTGACTTGCCCAAGGTCACACAGCTAGTAAGTGTGTCAAGTGTCTGAGGTCAGATTTGAACTTAGGTCTTCCTGACTCCAGGGCCAGTGCTCTACTCAACTGTACCACCTAGCTGCTCCCATGCTCCTCGTTTCTTATAGCACAATAGTATTCCATTACATTCATATACCACAGTTTGTTTAGCCATTCCCCAATTGATGGGCATCCCCTTGATTTCCAATTCTTTGCCACCACAAAAAGAACTGGTATAAATATTTTTGTACATATGAGTTCCTTTCCCATTTGTATGATCTCTGGGATGTAGCCCTAGAAGTGGCATTGCTGGGTCAAAGGGTATGCACATTTTTATAGCCCTTTGGGCATAGTTCCAAATTGCTCTCCAGAATGTCTGGATCAGTTCCAATTCTCCTTTTTAAGAAGTTCAGTGGATTTTTTTATATCTTTTTCCATTTGGCCAATTCTGCTTTTTAAGGAATATTTCTCTTCAGTAGATCTTTGTGCCTGTTTTAACATTTGGCCTATTCTGTTTTTGAAGGTGTTATTTTCTTCATTTTTTTTTTTTGTGCCTCTTTTACCAAAGTGTTGACTCTTTTTTCGTGATTTTCTTGCATCATTCTCATTTCTCTTCCAAATTTTTCCTCTACTTCCCTTATTTGATATTTTTTAAAAAATCATTTATTTTTAGTTTGCAACATTCAGTGCCACAAGCTTTCGAGTTCCAAATTTTCTCCTCCCCCCTCCCTAAGATGGTGTGCAAATCTGATGTAAGTTCGACAAATACTTTTACATTAAACATTTTCACATTTGTCATGTTGTAAAGAGGAATTCTGACCAATGGAATGAACCATGAGAAAGAAGAAACAAAACAAAATAAAAAAGAGAGGGAACAAATAGTCTGCTTGGATCTGCATTCAGACTCCGTAATTCCTTCTCTGGATGTGTTTAGCATTTTCCATCATGAGCCTTTTAGAGTTGTCTTAGACCCTTGCATTGCCGAGAAGAGCCAAGTCTGTCAAAGTTACTCATCACACAATGTGGCTGTAACTGTGTATGATTATGATGTTGTCCTGGTTCTGCTTCCCTCGCTCAGCATCAGTTCATATAAGTCTTTCCACGTTTTTCTGAGGTCCACCTGCCCATCATTTCTCATAGCACAATAGTATTCCATTATATTCATATACCACAACTTGTTCAGCCATTCCCCAATTGATGGGCATCCCCTCAATTTCCAGTTCTTTGTCACCACAAAAAGAGCTGCTATAAATATTTTTGTACATGTGGGTTCTTTTCCCATTTGTATGATATAGCTCCAGAAGTGGTTTTGCTGGGTCAAAGGGTACGTACACTTTTATAGCCCTTTCTTATTTGATTTTTAAAATCCTTTTTGAGTTCTTCCAGAAATTCTTTTTGGACCTGAGACCAATTCACATTTTTCTTTTGTGGGTGGGGGAGGGCCCTTTGGATGTAGCAGTTTTGACTTTGTTGTCTTCTGAGTTTGTGTTTTGATCTTTCCTGTCACCATAATAACTTTATGTGGTCTGGTTCTTTTTTTTAGTACATGCTCATTTTTCTAGCCCATTTCTTGTCTTTTAACTTTATGATAAAGTTAAGCTGTGCTCCCAGAGTGGAAAGGGCACTGTCCCAAGCTTCGGGGTTTTTGTGCTGCTGTTTTCAGAGCTAGTTCTGGGGGTCTATAAATTTTCAGTTTTTCCAAGGTGGTGTGATCTAAGGGAAGATATGTTTACTTCTCTTCTGGTCTGTGAGCAACCACAAGTATTCTCTTCTGCTCTAAACTATGACCAGGGTCCCCCCATCCCCTGTAGCTGCCAGCTCTGGTGTGTTACTGTTTCTCTTTGTCCTGGTACTCTGACCTAGGACTGGGACCTGGAACTGCATATGGGTAAAGAGACAACCCTTGTGATCTCCTTCTGCCCAATTGTCTGACTCGTTTACTATCTTTGGGCTGAGAGTTCTGGAAGCCCAGAAACTGCTTGTGCTGATTCAGTTGCTCCCAAGGCCTGCTTTTGGCTTGGAGAGGTGAGGTCTGCTGCTGGCCCACCAAGGTGTTGCCTATGCTGAACTGTGCTGTACTCTCACTTCAGTGCAACAGACCTTTCCTGCCAGCCTTTTAAGTTATCTTGGGTTGGAAAATTGTTTCACCTTGTCCTTTCGTGGGTTCTGTCACTCCAGAATTTGTTTTGAGGTATTATTTTAAACTTGTTTACTTTTTTTTTTGGAGGGCGGAGGCAAGGCAATTGGGGTTAAGTGACTTGCCCAAGGTCATACAGCTAGTAAGTGTCAAGTGTCTGAGGTCACATTTGAATTCAGATCCTCCTGACTCCAGGCTGGTGCTCTACCCACTGTGCCACCTAGCTGCCCCCATTTTAAAGTTGTTTAGAAGAGAATTTGAGAGCTCGGCCGAGTTCTTGCCTTTTCTCCACTATCTCTTAGTTTTCCTTGTGACTTTCTTTACTAGCAAAAGATAAACTCTTTTTTACACTTTTTGCTGCTGGGGTCATCTTATTAAAAATAGGAACCTCTGAAACTTTAGGGATAAAAATCAAATGAGCTGAGAACGGCAGTCATCAACTAATTAGGATTTGAAAGGGCAATGTTAAGAAGTTGAAACACTCATTTACCCTAAAGTCTTAGTGAATAATCTGAAGAATGTGCAAAGAATAATTTACTCAAACTTGGGAATCTTTTGAACCTGTCTCTCTTACCATTCTTTCTCTAGTCACATTAACCTGGCCTCACTCTCTCCTCTCCCGAATATGTCATATTTTCCTTTTCTGTGTCATTTTTTTCTCTTCCTTTTTCCTCTTTTGTTTCTCTGTCCTCTTTTCCCTAAGGTGATATTCCTCAATTCCCTTTTCATTCTTTTTACAATGTCTACTAGTAATGTCCTAAATATAGAATTGAAGTATACTTTTAAGTATTTGTTCTAGTTATTTATTAAAGTTTTATTTTCCACGTTCTTAATTTTAAAATCAGGTAAGTTTAATTATGTCTCTCAGATTACATTTTTTTTTCCTAAACATTAAGGCGTTGACTATTTGTAAGGCATCAAGCCTAGACATTGGGAATACAAAGATGAAATAGTCTCAAGGAACTTTAGTTCTACTTCAAGGGAGATACAACATGTGCAAAAAATAAGTAAAATTCAAGAACTGAGGAAAGACAGAGTACTAACAGCTCAGTGGGGGGATGGGGAATCAGGGCCGGCTTCTTGGGAAAGCCTACGCTGAGTCTTGAAAGACGACAAGGATAGCGAGGGACAGATATCAAGAGGAGTACAGGCACGGGGTAGAACATTGAGTATCCGGTATTGCCGATCACTGGTAGTCCAATTTGGTGAGAGCATAGAGTTTATAAAGGGTAGTATGGAATAAGACTAGAAAGGTAGGTGGGTACCAGATTGTAGAGGGCCTTAAATTCCAGGCATTTCTATTTTGGTTCCCTAATTGCCCTATACCTCAGTTTCTTCATTTATGAAGGGGAGTTGGATTAAATAGCCTTGCTTTCCTTTATAGCTACAAATCTGTGACCTGTGATCATTACTCCAGCTACTTTTAACTTGTCTCCAGTTGTCACCACTTTGCTGTTTCACCAATATAATCATCTCTCTTCCTAATTTCCCTGTTTTAGTTGAGGATAGCATCATTCTCTCAGTCACCCACTTAAAATCTTGTAGCAGTCCTCAAGTGTTCCTTCTTCACTGCTTATATCAGATTAGCCGCCAGTCATCTGTGTTCTACCTCAGTCAGGCCTCATTTCCATTTTTGCTGCCACCATCTTAATCAGGGCCCTTCTTACCTCTTCAGTAGTAGCCTCCTAACTTAACTCTTCTGCCTGCCTCTAGCCTCTCCCCTTCTATCATTCATACAGCTGCCCAAGTAATCTTCCTAATATGCAGTTTTGATTCTGTCACTTTTCTCTCACTTTAAAGCTTTGTGTAGTGGTTTTCTCCTGTCAAATGAGTTCAAAGCGAACATTTCAGCTGGTTTTCAAGATCTTCTGTAATTTAATTCTAGTCTACCTTTCCACCTGTATTTCACAATATAGTGAGTATTCTACACTCTAGCCAATACTGGACAATTGGCACTTGTGTACTCTCACCCTACCTTCTCCTACTGACACTCTGACCTCACATCTCCACACTTTGAAATCTTTCTTTTCAAGGCCTAGTTCAGGACCTATCTCCATGAGGCTTTTCCTAATCCCTTTAGCTAGAAGTGTATTCTCTCTTAAATTTTGCGGAAAATCTCAAAATTGAAAGGGGTCTCAGAGCCACCTAATAATCCAGCTATCTCTGAAAAGGATTTCTTCTGCAGTATAACTGACTAGTGGTTATCCAGTGCCTGCTGAAGTCTTCCTGTGTGGAGGAACCTACTAACTCTGGCAGCCCATTCCACTTTTAGATAACTATTTGTTAGGATTTTTTACCTTACCTCAGGCCTAAATTTACCTCCTTCGAACTTGTACCCATCACAGCACTCTTGTTTGTCCTCTCCTCTTCCTTTAATCATACTTTGCCTTTTATCATAGTTATTTGTATACATATCTACTCCCTTCCCTGACCCTCCTTTGGATGGGAAGTTCCTTGAGGGGTAAGGACAGTATTCGTCTTCATTTTTGTATCCCCAGCACCTAGAAGAGTGTTTTAACAATTAGTGTAGACTTTGTAAATATATTGTGAATTGATGACTTGACCTTCTGTGTAAGCTTCAACTGTTCCCTCTCCTCCCCAGGCTCCCCCTTCTCCCCTCAGTGGATCAACCCTCAGAAGAACAGGTTTCCAGTTCCTTCTGTAACTTTTAATAGATATTCTATTCTTTAACACCTAGCTCTCTGACTTACAGTTTATTTTCATATATAAATAGCATATTTTTCATATATACATGTTGTGAATAATATTATTAATTGCCTTAAAGCACAGCTAATCAGATAAATTATTAATTAAAATTAAGTAGTAGTTTCTTTAGCCTCCTTGGTCGTAGCCTCTATACCATAACTGAAGTGCTTGATACGCCAGAGCTGCCATTTGTGTGTAAGCAAAAGAGATGTTTTTATAATCAAACTTATAATAATATTTGTGGATATGTGTGGTATATATTTGTTCTGTTTTTCACTTGGTATTGCTGTAATATGTGTACCACCAACTCTCAATCATCTGTTTATGAATCATTTACTTTGGAGTTATCTATATCACAATTTAAATTATAGACCGACTTCCCTTTACATCATGTCAAATTCTGTCTGGTATGTACTTGGGGAATACAAATTCATTTTCTTATTAGCCTAAGCCAGACTTAATTAGAAAAGTAAACTACTCCCCAAAAGCATATGTTACATTTTGGAGACATATTTATTTTCTATTACTTTACATTATTCTCCATTAGCATAAATAATGAAATTGAGAGTTTGCTATATTATTAAATAAAAAGAACATACTTGGGTGTGGGTTTAAAATGCAGATAAACTTTTTAAACTTTCTCATTTTTGAGTCATCTCTCTGAATAGTCTTTCAGGTACAATGGTCATTTTCTCATTATTATCCCTGAAAGGCAAGCATTTGGGAGTGTTATAAATATTCAGGCTGGATCAATCTAGTTTTATTTGATTAGACATTAATTTGGGCTTTTGTAAATTTGGTTTTTATAAACATCCCAATACAGTTTTTCAAATGGTTTGGGTTTCGCATACTTACAGTTACCTTATTAGGGATATAAAGTATATTGTATATAACTTGGTCTGATCATTGAATTATGCTACCTGGTAATTTAGAAATTCAACATGTAGAAAATAAAGGAAAAATATTCATAGTTTTTCCTGTTTTTCTGAAGGGAAAAACTTTTTCTGAATTTTTCTTGGCTTTATAGTTCTAATAGCATGTAACCATTTTGAGCAGAATAATTTTCCCTGGAGGGATTGCCCTTATGAAACTTTTGTTTTATGCAAAATTTTTGTTTCATAGCAAATTTATCTAGGGGAAAATGGTATTTTGTCACTCTAATATCATCTGTTTTCTTTTTTAGAGTCTCCCTATCACACTAAGCCTAAACAGATTGCATCTTGGAGATATTTAAAGGCAACAGGGGCAATGCCTCTCAGTGGCAGAATGGCTTTAACCCCGCAGAAACTATGGCTTGGACCTTCAAAACAAGGTATGTGATTGTTTCAATCCATTGCTTCCCTGCTCAGAAATTCTCCCAGGGGAATTTGTGAAAATTTGGAAGATGACTTAGAATGCAAGTTATTATTATAAAATGCAACTCATCATAATGGTTTGAGTTAGGTTCACTCCTAAAGCATTTAGCATTTCTATCATGTCATGACTGTACATTTTGAATTTAGGAGTACTGACACAGCTTCCCTTAGCCAAGAAACATCAGTCAGTTATTATAGGGTAAAGCTTGACCTGTGTTGTGCTGATAGCATCCTATTGTATTCATGCTGTTTTCTTCTCAGGAACTTTGACTCAGCTTATGAAATCAAACGTAGACTTAGGGAATGTGTGGACTAACCCCTCTAGTGACATTCCAGAATATTTGAAGGAAGTGCTAGGGATTAAAAGGCAAAAGCACAAATATTCTTTAGCAATGGTGAGCACATCAGTGGAGATGAAATCGCTTTTCATGAGTTAAAACAATAGAATTTTAGGGTTTATTGTGATCTTTGCCAAGATGAGATTTTGGCAAATAAAGGAAGATGGATATAAAAGTATGACATCTTTATGTAAGAATGTCAGGACTGCCAAAACTCAGAATAAACAGACTAGTGATGAATGTTAAGGACAAAATGAAGGACTTTTTCAGCCATTATGGGTGGGGTGCGGAGAAGGAGGATTAAAGAAGAGATAGTACCACTGCTTTGGTTGGATAGGAAAATAATAGCACGATAGAGAAGACAGAATTATTCAAACTTTTATTTTGCTTTCGTTTTCTCTGCCAAGGAATAAGATCTTTGGATTGGAAAGATAAAAATATTTAATTTGTTCAGTTGTTTTCAGTCATTTCTGATTCTTTGTGAACCTATTTGGGCTTTCCTTGGCAAAGACACTGGAGTGGTTTGCCATTTCCTTTCCAGCTAATTTTATAGATGAGGGACTGAGGCAAACAGGGTTAAGTGACTTTCCCAGGGTCACACAACCAGTAAATGTCTGAGATCAGATTTGAACTCAGGAAAAGGAGTTCTCCAGACCACCTAACTGCCCTTATATATATGTACATATATACATTCACACATACACACATACATATACATCTATATGTATATACACGTGTGTGTGCTTGTATGTTTTTTTTAAATAGGGAGTTGAAACACAGGATAAGTAAAAAGGTAATGGTCCTTGATGAGTTCAGATTGCCAACTCCAGACAAAACCACCTCCCTTAGGCTACTAAAAGAACTAGCTTTCAAAAAAGTGAAAAGAATACAGTCTATAGAACATAGAACTATGATGACTACAATTTCTGGCAAATTCTAAAATGCATTATTAAAGGGATGGTTTGTGAACATCTATAAAAGGAAGCAGTGATCACAAAAAGCCAGCATGGTCTTGATCAAAGGTCATGCCAAAGTAGCCTCATTTTCTTTTTGACAGGGTTACTAGACTGGTAGGAAATTCTGTAAAAGAACCACAGGAACAATAATATTAGCTGATTTATATAGCATTTTGAATTGTGCAAAGTAATTTATGTACACTACTTAATTGGATCCTGACAATAACCTTGTAGGGTACTTGCTACAAGCATTATTTATCCCCATTTTACAAATGAGGAAACTGAGACTCACAGAGATTGTAACTTTCCTATCAGTTAAATGGCTAGCAGATGCCAGAGCAAAGATTTGACCCCAAGTTCTCTGACTCCAAATTGAGCATTCCAATTACTACGGCAGCATCTTTTGTATGCATGCTTGTGGAATAGATGGGGTGATATGGAGTGGAAGATTGCAGATTGAGAACTAGTGAAGTGATGAAACCCAAAAAGTAACCATCCATGACTTAAAGTCAAGGAGGAGGGAAACCTCTAGTAGGCAGAGAGAACTCTGTCCTCAGCTCTCTTTCCGTTCAATATTTTTACCACTGAATTGGATGAAGGCACACTTATTGAATTTGTAGATGACACATGAAGCTTAGACACGTTGGTTGAGGGTAAGGATGACAAAATATTTCAACAGGTGGGAATCATAGACTGAATCTAATAAGATGAAACATTTATCTAACAAAGTAAATGAAAAATCTTATTGTTTAGTTTGAAAAAATAAATTTCCCAAGTACAGGATTGGGGAGGCATGGCTAGAAGAGTTCTTGTGAAAATAATCTGGAGGTTCTATTAGACTAAAAACTTGAGATGAATTCACAGTTCAACATAGAAGTTAAAAAGCATTAATGAGGTCTTGGGCTGCATTTAGAGGCTTGGTATCTATGACATGGAAGATGGTAATCCTGGTGTACTATGGACAGACTGCAAATGCAGTGTGTTGTTCAGTTCTGGGCACTGTAGTAACAAGGTAGAAAGCATCTAGAAAGAAGCATTCAGGATGGTGAGGTGATCATGCCAGGTGATTGGTTAAGAAACTGAGATGATTAGCTTTAGAAGAGAAGACTAAGGAAGGAAACAACTATTAAGCATATACTGTGTGCCAAGCACTGTCTTAAGTGCTTTACAAATATTATCTCGTTTGAGAGAAATGAGATAGTATTTGATCCTCAAATCTGACCTCAGACACTTACTAGTTGTGTGACCCTGGGAGATAGGTACTATTATCATCATCATTTTACAGTTGAAAAAACTGAGACAAATGGAGTTTAAGTTACTTTTCCGAGGTCATACAAATAGTAAGTTTCTGAGATCAGATCTGAACTCAAGTCTTCCTGACTCTAGGCCCAGTTTTCTATCCATTGTACCACCTGAAGGGATGACATGTAGAAAAGAGATTAGACTTACTCTTTTTGGCGCCGGAGAGCAGAACTGGGAGTAGTGGGTGGAAGTTGTTAGGAGGGCAATTTAGTTTTGACACATGGAAGAACTTTATAGCAGTTAATAGTATATAATAATAGAATGAGCTGCCACCAGAAAGTAGTGGGTTCTCCTTCACGACAGGTCTTCTAGAAAAATTAGATGACACTACTTGTTGGGAATGTTGTAGAAGGCGTCTTTTCAGGTACAGGTTAGACTAGATGGGCTCTCAGGGCCCTTACAACTGTGACACTGAGATTTTTTACTTCAGGTATCCACATTATTCTACAGCAGGTTAAGAGGTAAGATATGGAATAGGGTCATTGCTCACTTAGGAATTAGAGCAGTTCCTGCACAGTAGAAGCTAAACTAACTATACAATCTTCTTAGATTTGATGGGAAAAGACTTTTAATATAGTCAGTGAAATCTTTACTGAGCTTGCATTTGCCTGCTTCCCAAAACTTTTAACAGTTTTACTTATTTTTTCTTTTAATCCCCACAGGATAATCACTTCAGTTTTAAAACCTTACTTAAATTCTAATTCCTTTATGTTCTGTCCCATGCTTGAGTTGCTTACTCTTTTCAGTTGTTGGTCATTATATTTTAAGCTTAAATATTTATTGAACATCAGCATGTTAATTATCCTTTAGAAATAAGAAAGGGGCAGCTCGGTGGCACAGTGAGTAGAGCACCAGCCCTGGAATCAGGAGAAGCTGAGTTCAAATTAGGCCTTAGACACTTGACACACTTACTAGCTGTGTGACCTTGGGCAAGTCACTTAACCCCAATTGCCCTGCCTTCCCCCCTCAAAAAAAAAAAGATTCCAGAAATAAGGATTTGGGCAGTTAGGTGGCACAATGGATAGAGCGCCAGGTCTGCAGTCAGGAAGACTTATCTTCCCAATCTCAAATCTGACCTCAGACACTTAGTAGCTGTATGATTTTGGACAAGTCACTTAAACCCTCAGTTTCCTCATTTGTAAAATGAGCTGGAGAAGGAAGTGGCAAATCACTCCAGTATCTTTGCCAAGAAAACCCCAAATGGGGTCACAAAGGGTTGGATATGACTGAAACGACTAAACAGCAAAGAAATAAGGATTCATAATCTTTGTCTTGGGAGCCTCAAATCTGAATAGTTTAAACCTAAATGATTAAACAAAGTCTAAATGTTTTGCTTCTGTAACAGTTTTTTATTCTACCTTGACTATAAATTATGTGTTTATATCCTCATTTTTCTCGAATTCCACTTTTTCTTTTCTGTTTCTGGAAAATTTCTGTAATTGGTACAATTAGAATTGCAAGTGTGTTACAATATAAATTGTTTATAAAATCCTATGAAATACTTAGTATTATTTGAGAAACAATAACTTTTCCTCTTCTGTTTTTGAAGCATTGTGATCTTTGCAATTCTGCTTATAATAAAGCTAAGGATTGTTGTTCCCTTCCAAATAATCTTTTAAGTGATTTGCTTTGTGTCTTTCTCTAGGTCATAGTCCTGGGACCCCTGTTTATAGAGAGAAGGAAGATATGTATGATGAGATTATCGAATTGAAGAAGGTAGTATTTCTTTTTGCTCTCTACTGTTTTTAAACAATGAACGTTTCTGTCATTGAATAAAAAATTAATGCTTGACAGGACTCCCTATTAACTCAAGAATCAAATGTAAATTTATTTACCATTTAAAGCTCTTAACCAGTTAGCCCCTTCTTATACCTTACTGCCCTCCATGCATTCTACAGTTTGGCCACAGTGGTCTACTTACTGTTCCTCACACATGACATTCCATAGTCAGTCAATGTGCCTTTGCACTGGCTGCCCCCCTATACTTCAAATACTTTCCAACCTCCCGTCAGCCTCATAGGATCTCTGACTTTCTTCAAGACTTTAGCTGCTACTACATAGGAATCACTATGAGTTCTTTGGTAATTGGGGATCCCATTTCGTATCCTACGTTTTAACCTGCTGCTGTGCTGCAACACAAAAGCCCCACCTTCTGCATGGGGCTTTTCATTTCCCCCAGCTGCTCATGTTTTCCTATTTAAGGTTACCTTCCATCTTCTCTGTATGTATTCCCTAGGTACCTTTTTACATACAAGTTGTCTCTCCTATTAGAACAGAATTTACATTCTAATCTACAGGGAAAGGACTGTTTTTTGCTTTGTCTTTGTATCTCCAGCACATAGCACAGTGCCTGGCACAGAGTAATGCTTAATAAGTGCTTGTTGATTGATTTAAAATACAAAGTGTACGCTGACCCAGGAACGTACAAAAACTTTCAACTTGTAGTCACTGTTAGCCATCTGAGCTCATTCAACTAAAGTGTGTATTCATTCACTGAGATTTATTATTGATAAATTTATTTGATATATAATTTGACTAACATTTGACTTTATTGATAAATATATTCTTATAGGGCAGCTAGGTGGTGCAATGGATAGAGTGCCAGGTCAAAGTCAGGAAAGCTCATCTTCTTGAATTCAAATACAGCCTCAGACACTTACTAACTTTGGGTGACCCTCAAGTCATTTAACCCTATTTACCTCGACTTCCTCATCTGTAAAATGATTTGGAATAGAAAATGGTAAATCACTCCAGTATCTTTGCCAAGAAAACCTCCAGTGGGGTCACAAAGGGTCAGACATGACTGAACACCAACAATAAAATTCCATCTATTCAAGGCAGGTGGGTGGTGCATTGTATAGAGTTGTATAGAGTGACAGGTCTGGAGTCAGGAAGACTCATCTTCCTGAGTTAAGGGCAGCTAGGTGGCACAATGAATAGAGTCGGGCCTGGAGTCAGGGAGACCTGAGTTCAAATCCAAACTCAGACATTTGTTAGCTGTGTGACCCTGGAAAGTCACTTAACTTTGTTTGCCTCATCTGTAAAATGAGCTGGAGAAGAAAATGGCAAACCACTGTAGTACCTTTGCTAAGAAAACCCCAAATGGGGTCACAAGGAGTTGGACACAACTGAAACAATTGAACACATATTTTTATATTTTCATTTTGGTCTCAGAGGAAGAGTAGTAGCAGTCCTTCTTACCAATACTAACCCTATTTGTCCCTTTTATCTCCTCCTCTCCTACCTCCTAGTTATTTGCTCCTTCAATCATTCCCTCTCTCTTTTTAATTTTCAGTCATTCTTTATGCACTAATTCTTCCCTGATACCTGCAAACAAGTCCATATCTCCTCATCCTTCGCTTGACCCTGCTATGCCCTCAAGCTGTTGTCTCATAATTCTCTCTTTTACAGCAAATGCCTATGTTGTCTGAATTTATTACCTCTACCTTGAACAAGTAGGATCATAGATTAAAAGCTGGAAGGGAGATCAGAGATAATCTAGTCCAACATCCTCATTTCACAGATAAGGAAACTGTGTTCCAGAAAAGTTAAATGACTTGCTCGAGATAGTAGGTAGCAAAATGAGAACTCAAACTAAGGTCTTCTGACTTCAGATCCGCTGTTATTACTACTGTATCACACTATTTCATTTTCTTATCCCACTTCTTAACCTCTTGTATTCCTAGCTTTTGACCCTGCCACTCAATTGAAACTACACTCTCCAAGATGACCAAAAAGCTCTTAATTACCAAATTCAAAGACATTTACTCTGTCTTCATTCTTCTTGAATCTCCCGGAGACACATGACATTGTTGATCATTCCTCCTTTTCAGTGCTGTCTTCTCAGGATTTTCATGACTCTATTTCCTAGTTCTTCTACTTATCTCTCCATTCCTTTTCTCTGTCGTTTTCTGGATCATTATCTATGCCTTGTCTGCTATGCATGTTGGGTTTGCCCCCAGGGCACTATCCTGGGCTCTCTTCTCTCCCTACGTTTTTCTGCATTGGTGATCCAACTCAAATCTCTCTCCTGAGCCTCCAGTCCCATATCACCAATGGTCTATTCCACTTAGATGTACAACAGGCATCTCAAACACAACATTTCTTTTTTAAAAATTCAATATCTTCCTTCTCCAAACTTCAAGATAACTCACTGGTCATAGAAAACACTCTTTTTCAACAACCCAGAAGGTGACTCTATACATGGACATCAGCAGATGATCAATATCGAAAATAGATTATATAATTTGCAGCCAAAGGTGGAGAAGTCAGTCAAAACAAAACTTGGAGCTTTCTGTGGCTCAGAACAGGAACTTCTTATTGCAGAATTCAAACTTAAATTGAAGAAAGTAGGAAAAACCATCAAACTATATATGAAGTAGAAGTGATAGATATAAGGAATTAGTTCTGGCAGATAGAATTCCTGAAGAACTATGAATAGAGGTTCACAATAGTGTACAGGAGGCAGCAACAGCAACAGCAAAAAACCCCCAACCAAGAAGAGCAAGAAATTAAAATGGCTGATGAGGCTTTACAAGTACCTAAGGAAAGTGAAAGGTAAAGGAAGGGGAAAAGGAAAGGTATACCCAACTGAAGGCAGACTTCTAGAGAATAGCAAGGGGAGAGAATTTTTTCTTAAATGAACAATGCAAAAGCAGTAGAAGAAAACAATAGAATGGGAAAGGCAAAAATCTCTTCAAGAAAATTAGAGATTTCAAGGGAATGTTTCATGCAAAAAAATGGGCATGATGAAAGACAAAAATAGTAGGGACTTAACAGAAGTAAAAGAGATTAAGAAAAGGTGGCAAGAATATACAAAAGTATCCAAGAAAGATCTCAACCTCACTGATAACCACGATGGTATGGTTACTGATCTAGAGTCATATGTCCTAGAAAATGAAGTCTAGTGGGCCTTGGGAGGCATTGCTAATGATAAGGTTAGTGGAGGTGATGGAATTCCAGCCGAGCTATTTAAAATCCTAAAAGATGATGCTGTTGAAGTGCTGTAATCAGTATGCCAGCAAATTTGGAAAACTCAACAGTGGCCACTAGACTGGAAAAGATCAGTGTACATTCCAGTCCTAAAGAAAGACAATGCCAAAAAGTGTTCAAATTACTGAACAGTTGTAGTCATTTCACTCACCAGCAAGCTTGTACTTAAGATTCTGCAAGCTAGGTTTCAGCAATATGTGAACCAAGAATTACCAGAAGTGCAGGCTGGTTTTCTTTTTGGGATCTATTTGAGGAGGCAATGGATGGATTCTTTCAATTTCTATTTTGCCCTGTGGCTCTAGAATATCAGGGCAGTTCTCCTTGATAATTTCTTGAAAGATGATATCTAGGCTCTTTTTTTGATCATGGCTTTCAGGTAGTCCAATAATTTTTAAATTGTCTCTCCTGGATCTATTTTCCAGGTCAGCGGTTTTTCCATTGAGATATTTCACATTGTCTTCCATTTTTTCATTCCTTTGGTTCTGTTTTATAATATCTTGATTTCTCATAAAGTCACTAGCTTCCACTTGCTCCAATCTAATTTTTAAGGTAGTATTTTCTTCAGTGGTCTTTTGGACCTCCTTTTCCATTTGGCTAATTCTGCCTTTTTTGAGGCATTCTTCTCCTCATTGGCTTTTTGGAGCTCTTTTGCCATTTGAGTTAGTCTATTTTTTAAGGTGTTGTTTTCTTCAGTATATTTTTCAGTATTTTTTTGGGTCTCCTTTAGCAAGTCATTGACTTATTTTTCATGGTTTTCTCGCATCCTTCTCATTTCTCTTCCCAATTTTTCCTCTACTTCTCTAACTTGCTTTTCCAAATCCTTTTTGATCTCTTCCATAGCCTGGGACCAGTTCATGTTTTTCTTGGAGGCTTTTGTTTTAGGCTCTTTGACTTTATTAACTTCTTTTGTCTGTATGTTTTGGTCTTCTTTGTCACCAAAGAAAGAATCCAAAGTCTGAGACTGAATCTGGGTGCGTTTTTGCTGTCTGGCCATATTCCCAGCCAACTAACTTGACCCTTGAGTTTTTCAGTGGGATATGACTGCTTGTAGAGTTTAGAGAACTATGTTCCTCGCCTGGGGGGATGCGCCAGCTCTGCCATACCAGCACTCCTCCTTCCCCAAGAACCCCCAACCTGGACTGGACTTAGATCTTCAGCAGGCTGTGCACTCCTGCTCCAATCCGCCACTTAATTCCTCCCACCAGATGGGCCTGGGGCTGGAAGCAACTGCAACTGAACTTCTGTAGCTGCCCTGGGGCGGTGGCTGAACCGGGAACTCCTTCCACTCCCACAGCTTTTCCCACTAACCTTCTCCGCTGTCTTTGGTTTTTGTGGGTTGAGAAGTCTGGTAACTGCTGCAGCTCACTGATTCAGGGCGCTGAATTCCACCTGGCTCCTGGTCTGGTTGGTCCGTGCTGCTCATGCTGGGCTCTGCTCCACTCCGCTCCCAGCTCCGTGCGGGATAGACCTCACCCAGAGACCATCCAGGCTGTCTTGGGCTGGAGCCCTGCTTCCCTCTGCTGTTTTGTGGGTTCTGCAGTTCTAGAATTGGTTCAGAGCCATTTTTTTATAGGTTTTTGGAGGGACTCAGCGGGGAGCTCATGCTAGTCCCTGCTTTCCAGCCGCCATCTTGGCTCCACCCCCTGCAGTCTGGTTTTCGAAGAGGCAGAGGAACTAGAGACCAGATTGCCCATATTCACTGGATTGTGGAGAAAGCAAGACAGTTCCAGAAAAATATCTACTTCTGTTCCATTAACTACACTAAAGCCTTTGACTATGTGGCTCACAACAAAATGTGGCAAGTGCTTAAAGCAATAGGAGTACCAGATCATCTTACTTGTTTCCTGAGGAACCTGTATGCAAGTCAAGAAGCAACAGTTAGAATATGGAACAGCCGATTGGTTTGAGATTGGGAAAGGAGTATGACAAGGCTGTATATTGTTGTCTTATTTATTTTAACTTATATGCAGAGTGCGTCATGTGAAATGCCAGGCTGGACAGATCAAAAGTTGGAATTAAGGTTGCAGGGAGAAATACCAACACTCTCAGATATGCAGACAATACCACTCTGATGGCAGAAAGTGAAGAAGAATTAAGATAATACAACTCTTGATGAGAGTGAAAGAGGAGAGTATAAAAGCTGACTTGAAGCTTGATGTTAAAAAAACTAAGATCCTGGTGACTGCTTTCATCACTTCCTGACAAATAGAGGGAGAAGAAGTGGAAGCAGTATCAGTTTTTATATTCTTGAGCTCAAAGATCACTGCAGACAGCAACTGCAGCCATGAAATTAAGACACTTCTTCCTTGGAAGGAAAGCTGTGGAAAATCTGGACAGCATATTAAAGAGCAAAGACATCATTTTGCTGACAAGGGTCTGTATAGTCAAAGCTTTGATTTTTCCAGTAGCAGTGTATGACTATGAGAGTTGGACTATAAGGAAAGCTGAGCACTGCGGAATCTACACTTGTGAATTGTGGTGCTGGAGAAGACTCTTGAGAGTCTGTTGGACAGCCAGGAGATCAAATCAGTAAGTATGTAAAGAAATGAATTCATACCACTCATTGGAAGGACAAATACTGAAGCTGAGGCATAAATACTTTGGCTACATAGTAAAAAGACAGGACTCATTGGAAAAGACCCTGATATTGGGTAAGATTGAAGGCAGAATAAGAGAAAGGGACAGCAGAGAATGAGGTAGATAGTGTCATAGAAGCAACAAACATGAACTTGGGCTGACTTTAGGAGATAGTGGAAAATAGAAGGACCTGGTGTGCTGTGGTCCATGGGGTCACAGAGTCAGACACAACTGAAAGAATGAACAAAACTCGTATGTTCGAAACAAATACAAGATCCTTTCAAAAGAAAGTGCACTAGTGTCTGGAGATAAGAAAGGTTTCATATATGAGTTGATGCTCTTGAACTCAGGATGTGAGGATTCCACTGTATAACATGGGATATTGTGTTAATAAGTACTGGGTACCACATTTTAGGAAGGAGATTGACAAGCTGGAATGTATCCAAAGAAAGACTACCAGTATGGTGAGGAACCTTGAGACCAGGCCATACAAGAACCGTCTGAGGAAAAGGGAAGCGTTTATCCTAGAAAAGAGAAGATGTGATAACTGGCTTCAAATATTTAGTGGACTGTCATGGAGAAGAGAGTTTATAATTGTCCTGGGCCCAGAGGGCAGAATTAGGAGCAACAGGGAAAAATAAAATTCACACAGACATTTTAGGCAAAAGAGAAATTTTTGTTTGGATTTTTTTTACTGGACATTAGAGCATCAATATGGAAGTTTTACTGTTGAACATTTTTTTATTTTTAAACAGAGTCATTTAAAGTCATATCAATTGTGTCAAACTGAAATGGCAACAGATTCAGCTCCATATTGACTTTGAAAACCACAAGTTTACATTATTTGTATTGTGTTATATTTTTGTTCGTTTTATTAAGTTATATTTTCATCTGGTTCAGATAGCTATGGGCAGCTAGTTTGACATCTCTGACTTTAATCATCTCTACAATTATTTGCATCAAATCGTACTATCTTATCATCTTTAGCATTTTGCTTAAAAACAATGAAGATGATGCTTCTAGCCCAGTGTTCATAGGACCCAGCTTCTCAATTGTATTTCTAGTGGTTGTGATGAGTTGTATTGAACCATTCACAATTTATTACTCAGCCTCTTTTTGACATGCCGTATGCATTTACGGGCTAATTTGATCACTAAACAGAAATTTTCTGTTTTAAGGTAATAATTGACTTATATGGGGGTGATTCTAGTTCACACCCTCACTTTCTCTCATCTATACTATTTAGCAGCCTCCTTATTGATCTCTCTGCCTCATGTCTCTTCCCTGTCCAATTCATTCACAACACCTCTGCCAAAGTGATATACCTGAAGGATAGGTTTGATTGTGTTACTCTTCTAATCAGTAAACACCATGGGTTGCTTATTACTTGTGAGATCAAATGCAGACTACTCTTTTGACATTGAGAGTCCTTTACAACCTGGATCCAGGGGTATACTGGAGCTGGTTCATATGGGTCCATGAGAGTTGATTGTTAAATTTTCAGTGTGAGTATTTACATCTCAGAAATTGGCAAATGAAGCAAATCAAGGATTGTTTGTTGTTGTTGTTGATTGTCTAAATTTAAGAAAGTGATAGAGAAAATGGGTTTTTTTTCTAGTTGTTTTTTTTTGAGGGGGGAAGGTAAGGCAATTGGGGTTAAGTGACTTGCCCAAGGTCACACAGCTACTAAGTGTCAAGTGTCTGAGGCCGGATTTGAACTCAGGTCCTCCTGACTTCAGGGCCAGTACTCTACTCACTGCACCACCTAGCTGCCCCCCAAGAAAATGTTTTAATAATATAGACTAAATTTGAAAGTGTGTCTTGCATACGTTTTTTTTCATAGAGCTGGTTATTAAACATTTACCAGCACTCCCCTACCTAGATCTAACATCTTTCAGGCTTATCATGAAAGAATTCTCTTCACAAATTCTGCAGTCCAGCCAAACTCTCCATATTCTGCTTTCTCACATAGGACATTCCATCTCCTGTTTCTTTGCTTTTGCTCAGGCTATTCCCCTATATGCTAAGAATGTACTCCCTTCTTCTTTCTTTTTTTTTCTTTTTTTATTTATTTAATATTTTTAGTTTTCAGCATTGATTTTCACAAGAGTTTGAATTACAAATTTTCTCCCCATTTCTACCCTCCCCCCCTCCAAGATGGCATATATCCTGATTGCCCCATTCCCCAGACAGCCCTCCCTTCTGTCACCTCACTCCCTGCCATCCTCTTTTCCCTTACTTTCTTATAGGGCAAGATAGATTTCTATGCCCCATTGCCTGTATATCTTATTTACTAGTTGCATGCAAAAACTTTTTTTTTTGAACATCTGCTTTTAAAACTTTGAGTTCCAAATTCTCTCCCCTCTTCCCTCCCCGCCCACTCTCCCTAAGAAGGCAGGCAATTCAACATAGGCCACACCTGTATCATTATGTAAAACCCTTCCATGATACTCATGTTGTGAAAGACTAACTATATTTTGCTCCTTCCTATCCTATCCACCTTTGTTCACTTTTCTCCCTTGACCCTGTCCCTTTTCAAAAGTGTTTGCTTTTGATTACCTCCACCCCCTATCTGCCCTCCCTTCTATCGTCCCTCCTTTTTTATCTCCTTCCTCCTTCTTTCCTGTAGGGTAAGGTACCCAATTGAGTATGTAATTCCCTCCTCAGGTCAAATACGATGAGAGCAAGATTCACTCATTCCCCCTCACCTACCCCTTCTTCCCTTCCTACAGAATCACTTTTTCTTGCCACTTTTAATGCACTCCCTTCTTATTCCAGCTTTATGAACAATTTTCATGCTACTATGAGACCTTTCCTTATTCTCCCAACTGCTACCACCAGATTATCACGTTTATATTTCATATATATATATATATATACATATATATATATATATATATATATATATATATATATATATCTTGCGTGTGTGTATATAAAATGTGTGTGTGTATGTGTGTGTTTATATGTGTACATATTATTTCTCCCAGTAGAATGTAAGTCCCTTGAGGATAGTGACTGCCACATACTGGGCACTTAGTAAATGCTTACTTAATTGGATCAAATTCAAAATAGACTTCCTGAGTGCTAGGGGATTAGACTATCTAGGCCAAACCTAGGACTGTGGATAAGGATTAAAAACAATATATCTTTGTATTTGACTGTGAGGTATATTAAAAAAAAAAACAAAACCAAAGTCAAACTTTTAGATTTTTTTTCCTTTTAGTCATTACATTCTCAAAAAGGTGATGTGGATTTTATGAAAACAAAGCTTCGACGATTAGAAGAAGAGAACAGCAGAAAGGATCGGCAGATTGAACACCTCCTGGATCCTAATCGAGTAAGTTGTATAGTCTTTATTGTTGTAATTCCTGCTAAGGAGCATTCAGAGTCATTAATCACACAGATCAAAACTTGAGAGCATTCAGATCCATAGATAAGGATTAGGTTAGGTTAGGATTTATGTGACTACTGTCATTGAAAGGCCTAAACAAACTCACTTATATGGATGTTCTGGGCAGATTTCCATTTGTAGTCCTCTGATCTATAGCCTGCCCATTCTGCCAGAGGAGTTGGCCACACAGCCGTCATGAGTCCAGTACTCATCCTCTTAGCCATGTACCCATACCAAGATTGCTGTGGAGCAGGACTGCCCATGTCCTCCTGGAATTTTTGGAATAACACTGCTTTCATTTAGGGAGAGTCAATGGAAAAACTATAAAACTTGCCACTTAAAACTATGGCGTCCTTCATAATAGCCCATCTTCTAACTTTTGATAAGGAATTGTCATTATGAAGTTTCCTTTGAGTAGCTTCTTACTCTTCAAAGTAGCTATTTACCATGAGCAGGCAAGGGAAACAGGTACAGGTACCAGAGTGTAAGTGAAGGAAAGTACCAGGAATGAAATGAAACCAGTAGGTGGTGCAGAAGAATGTGTTCTGAGTGGCAGCATGCATTGAATTGTTAAAGAAGAGTTCTGTTATGGGCAGAATGGTAATCTAGGTATGTGGTGGATTATTACTCTAGAGTACGATTTACTCATTCAGTTTAAGAATTAGTTATATAGTGGAAAGATGTACTTTTACTCAGAGAACTGTCCAGAAGAGTGTTGCCCAGATGTGTGACGTAAACTGAAGTTTATGACCTATTGTATATGGGAAGGTGACCTAAGTAAAAGATTTCCTAAAAGAGTAGGGAGGTGGTCTGTTGCAGTGGAGATCCAGCACAGTGGAGGAAGTGGGCCAGTTTGATAATCATAACTAAAGATCATAGATTTGGAACTGGAAGGGACCTTAGAGGCTATTGATTTCAGCCCCTTCATTTATTCATTCATTCATCTGTAGATGTGGAATCTGGGGACACGTGACTTGTCCAAGGTTGCACAGCTACTAAGTGTTTGAGGCAAGATTTGAACCCGAATTTTCTTGGACTTGAATCCAATACTCTTATCCATTACCCAGTGCTACTTGTAGGGTGTCTACTACCACCATAATGTAGACCTGGTCTTGGGACAGGGGCAAATCCATGATGAAATCCAGGGACACTGTCGATTTTGATTGGGGAGGTGTAAGAAGTAGCTTCATTTGGACCCAATTGTAGTTTGTCAGTTGAACTGAGGTTTGACCACCAAAAGGCCTGGGTAGTCAGATGAAAGATCTTCCATATCTCCATGTTTAGCCAGCCCATTATGGCAGAGCCAGAGGGAACATACTGACAGAAGTGAAAGTATAGAGTCCATCAGGGGTAGATCCCCTCTCTGGATCCTGGAGGGGTTCTGGAGTGAATAGCCAGATATTCCTGGGCATCCACAAAGACTTCTTAGATTGCTTTGTCCAGGCAGCTCTTTTCTATTTGAGATCTTGGTTTACAGCCTGAAAGGTGTTCCCACCAAATCTCATCCTCATCAGGGCTAATAGATCTATTGGTATGCAGCCTTGGGCCACAGTGGGCCCTCAGAGAGCTCTGTGGGATCTTTGTCATACAACCATTGAACCTCTTTAGTAAGTCACCATTTCCCATGAAGAATGCCAGGCAGCATGACCAATAACCACAGGATGAGAATCAAACTTTCATTTGATTGGTGGGAAAGTCCTGTGACCTCACCTACAAGCCAGCAAGTTCTTCAGCCTTCTTTTGGATTTCCCCAGGGGCTTACTCAGCTTGGCAGGTACTGTGGATGCCTTTTAATGTGTTTCCCTTTTAATGTTGCCATGTTACCTTGCGAACTGGAGTTTTCAAATTTTATTTCATCCAATTGCACTTAGAAAGCATTGGCTCTTTCTTTTGGAGCCACCACTCTGGCCAGTTCAGATCCGAATCTATGATCGTTGGAAATGGTCTGCCAACAGTCCTAAGTGACTTGGCTTTCTCCCTTGCTTTCCTGGAATCAGGGGAAAGGGAGATGATTAAGGGAGGAGCAGATAAAATGGCACTCTTGATTGGTAGAAGTGCTGAAAGTCCATGATCATGTAAGTAAGCTAAATGGTTTATCCAGTGGAATCAGCTATGGATGAGGGCTAGAAGGTAATGTGCAGAATTAGATCAATTAAGGAGCTAGGTTGAGTCTGCGATGGAAATGGGATAATTATAGTTATAACGAAGTACAAGGGGTCAGCAGGTAGTTGCTATCCTATAGGACCAGTAGTATGAAGACATGAGTTATGAATGCCTAGGCTGGTTCTTACACACCCCTGTGCATCTACCAACACTGTATGACTTGCCCAGGGGCAACAGTAACTGGGCTTATTCACTTAACTCATGGTTCAATTCTTCATATGTAAACCCCTAAGATTGAGGGAACTGTAAATTTCTATTCCTCAAATTAGGTGAAATTTTAAAAATCAATAAAATTTGAATTGCACCAACTATTTTTAAAAAATATTATTTTTTTGCTACAGGGCTGTGAATTTGCCCGGAGTATGGTTGACAAAAGGCCTGGTACTGGCTGGGTAAGTGTGATCTCCAGGAAGGCAAATAACTTTCCTATTGAAACCTTATTAAAATGCCAATTCAGACAAGAGCTATTCCTTCCTTAAAGAGATTACAATGATAGATGTGGAGGAAGAGCATTGAGGTACTCATTCAAAATGTATGTGAACAGTCTTTACCCAATGAAGACTTTTTCTTTCAGTAATATATGGAGAGAATTAATTTCACAGTGCCATGGGTTCTGGACCCTAGGGGCAAAAGAACATCCCCTGCTGTTTCCTTCTGGGCTGTGAGCTCATCATTCCTCAACCACTACCTAGGAGTTGGCTATAGAATGGTCAGAAGCTCCAGGAAAACTTGTGGTAAATTCAGGAGGTAGCACTCTTAACCTTGGAAGTGATGTTTCTCACTGCTCCTACATGATTTTGAGAATCATTATGCTGGAGTACTTCGAAGTTGTTAAGGGCCTTAACTCTTGTCACAGGAGAAGGATTTTAGGCCTGACAATTAATGATACTTGAATATCTGAACCACAATCAGAACCCTGAGGAAAGACTCCTAGATGGAAAGGAAAGGAGACATTCCTTCCGTGGTCTTTCTGTAGATATCTGTTCTTTACAGTTTGTGATAAAGTGGATTTCTCTGAGGTACTTATCAAGACAGACTAGTCAGTGCCCTTCTGATATGGGTGACAGGATATTGAAAGGATATTGTTTAAGAAAAAAGCAGTTGCTGTTTCCAAAATTGATACTAATTAACACAGCATGTTGTGTACACATGATTGCAAGTTGTGTTTTTAATATTTAAGGCAAACGAGGAGAGAGGTGGGGTTCTATTGGAGTGGAATGTTACATATGCTGTCAGACGCAGTTATTGTATCTGTTGGTTTTCTTTGGCTGTTTTTCTTTGTAACAAAAGAAAGGCTTATTTGGTGGTGGTGGTGATGGTGATAGTGGTGATGAGGTTATTTGGGAATGATTGTGATTTAAAAATCAGAGGCGCCAGTAATGCTTACTTTTAAAATATTTAAGACAACTAGATTTTACCCAGCACCCTTTTAGGGAATATTTTTCAGGTAAACTCATATTCGTTATGTCTTCTCTTCCAACTCTGAAAATGGTGAATAGAGAAATCATAAAGAGTTGTTCCTTTTATTTGTCCGCTATGAACAGGATAGTCTAATAAATAATCTCTTGAGAGCCGTAGCTACCTTAAAAATTTTTTTAAATCAGTTATCCTGTTCCTATACATTCTCTTAGTAATAATGATAAACATATTTAAGATTTCATTCCTGTTTTGGTGTGCTGGTGGCTGTCTGCAATATCTTTGCTTAAATGTAACACTATAAAGAAAGAATGAAAAAGAGCAAATTTCAGGAGGAGACTGATGGAATAGGGATATCAGAAACCTCTGGGCTTGATGTGTTTATATTCTTTTGGCAGGTCATTAATGGACTAAAACAGAGGATTATCAAGTTGGAACAGCAGTGCAAGGAAAAGGACAATACTATCACGTATGGAGAGTTTTGCATTGGGCTCTTGTGTGGGCTGGGAGGAATTTTGAGAATCATCTCTACCATTAGAAAGGACTACATTTAGCTTACTTTGTCATTGAAATTAGCTCAGACTCGAGCTTGATTTTCCACCCTAAGAATCTCTCTGACCTTGTTCCCAGTGCTATCTTTACCCTCACCCCACTTTCTAACCAGAAATGTTGGATACTTAGGAATTCTTAATGTCAGAATGTCTCTCTTGACTTGAGCACCTGGATTCAATTTGAGAGAAGGTACCTTTCACAAAGTATTTCCTGCCTCCTATCTCTGCAAGGAAAACCTGAGGAATTTCAGTATGTGACTTTTTTCAGAAATCTCTTTAGCTTGTGACCTTACCCAGGGAAACCATGGGGATTTCAATATCTGGCTCTTTTTGGCCTTCCAACAGGTTCCTAAGCCTCCTTGCAAGCATTTAGGCTAACAAGAGAATAAAAATGGAAAAAGCTTTTATTGACCAAAAAAAACCAACAAAACAAAACAAAAGCATATGATTTCCTTCTCTTTGGGTACTATGTGGATGCACCAACCTTCACCACAGCATGTAGTGTGGTGTCCCTGTATGACATTCTCCTCTTTAGTTCTCATGGTTCTTTTTAGAAGTAGCCCCTCATGTGGAAGTGCCCTGAGAGTCCCCTTCACACAAGAGTAAATGAGGTACCACCTTGTGGTACTTGCCTGCTACATTGAATCCTCCAGTTGAAGGAAAGGGGGGGGAAGGGAATAAACATTTATATAGAGCCTACTATGTGCCAGGCACTAAGTTCTTTACAGATATCTCCTTTGATCTTTACAATAACTCTGTAAGGTAGATGAAATTATTATCCCCGTGATACAATAGAAAAAACTGAGGCAAACAAGTTAAGGGACTTGCCCAGGGTCACACAGCAAGAGTGTCTGAAGCCACATTTGAACTCACATCTTTCTGTCTCCAGGTCCAGCACTCTATCTACTGTGCTACTTTAGCTGCCTGAAAATGTTTAATCCCTTCCCATTACACCTGATACCTGTCCTATTTACAGATATAGACTCTGTGGGTCATACACAGTAAAGTTACATGTAATTAAGGAGGTATATGATATATAATTTGAGACATCTCATATTATACACAGTTCTTGAGTTACACATGGTACAGTTACTTATAATAGACTCCATACTCCCTCTTTTTTCTGTGTGCTATCCTCCACCTATTCCAGTATACTGCCCTGTACCAGCAAATGCCAGTGAGCCACATGGGTGAGATCCTTGTTCATCATCTGTAGAACATTGCATGTTAGCCTGATGACTGAGCAAATCATCTGGACACCTGTCCTGACTTACCATCACTTCTGAACATTCAGTCTCCCTATCCTTTCTTGGGCCACAGAAGTCCTTAGGTGGCTGACTTGAAGTCCCAGTTCTAGCCTATGGATGACCTGAGTCTAATGGGACTATCCCTGTCCCTAATGGTTAAACCCTGTTATTGGTCTCTGTTGCCCTAGAGCTGCCAAAACTGGAGTAACGTACAGAAAAGAGGTAGCCAGATGTAGGCCACTTCATGACTAGGTAAAAATCTTCCTCAGATTAAAGAAGCCCTGGTATCTTTCCTCAATGCCCAAAGTCATTCTCCAATTCATTTGGATTTTGACCTGAATCTTCCTTATATAGGCTTTTCTATGTCTATGAAGTGACCTTCCTGGGACCTAGTTTCCAAACTCTCTCATACTCCTGTTCTTTTTACCAGCCTGACTAACTCCCTTATGGGCATCTAATCACTGTGATACCCATTGTCTTGGTAGGGGCTTAGTCATTCACTAGGTCAATTCTATAGTATAAAATAGCTAATCTCTTGAACAGTATATGGAATAACTTTCTACTCCAGCTAGGTAGCACAGTGGATAGAGCACTAGTGAAAAAGAACTGAGTTTAAATCTGGCCTCAGATACTTACTAGCTGTGTGACCCTGGGCAAGTCACTTAACCCTTTTGGCCTCAGTTTCCTCATCTTTAAAGTGAACTGGAGAAGGAAATGGCAAACTGCTGCAGTGTCTTTGCCAGGAAAACCTCAAATGGGATCAGGAAGGGTTGGGCACGACTGAAATGACTGAACAACAACAAACTTTCCACTGGATATGTTATCTTCTGTTTTCCTGGGATAACAAGATTTCACAGAAGGACTTTATCCCCTATTCAGAACTTCTGATAGTGAGGTTGAGCATTATACTATAACTTATTTCTCTTTATTCTCTTCCTTCAAGGAAGCAATTGAGTAGTAACTCTTCAGGAATGTTAACTCCAGACTGCATTTTAACATATGATAGCCTTTTTCTTGTTCAAGATTCTTATAATGTTAGCCTCGTACTCATAGGGAGAGGGTCATGTCTGAGGTTATGGGGTTAGCGGGAGAGGACAGTGCCAGATTGGACAGCTCTATTTAGGCCAGAAATGCTTAAATGTTAGATTAATGGTGAATGAAATAAAGTTATTTCTGGCATTTGTGCCTAAAACACAGAGTACAGTATTAATGTTGGGGTTTTTTTTTTTACAACATATCTATGTAAGTCTCTTCCCTTAGAGCCTGTAAGCTCTATAAGGGCATCAACTGTTTCATTTTTATCTTTGAATCCACACTTAGCATAGTGCTTCATACAGAGGAAGTGCTTAATAAATGCTTGTTGATTGGTCTATTGTAAACTTCTCACATTAATTGTGCATGGTTAGAGTGTTCAGGTACTAATTCCTATCTAACTTATTGCCTGAGGCACTTTAATAGTACTCTGAACAGTCTGGAATTAATTCCAATCAATACGAAAGCCCTAGAAATATTGTCTGTTTCTAGACACACCAGGGTCATGGTGCCCACCTTCTCAATGATACTCATGACTTTTCTGGGAAATGCCAAATATAATATAACCCTGATATGAATAGTCCTTCTTACTCTGACCCCAGAGTCTGTAGAGGTACATGCCTCAGATTTTCTTCGTAAAATCCCTAGCATATAATTGTTAACTGGGATCCATTTTCTAGCATTGTGGGAAATTCTGTTTCTCACTGTCATTGCTACACAGGTATCTTATGTGTCTAGGCAGGATAGATCTGAGAATGATTGCTGGGACAGGGGCTAATTTCCCAAGAGCCTTAAGAAACCCAGGTCCTGGCCTCACTTTGGTTTCCCAGTGTGGACCTGGTAAATTACTTCTTCCAATGTTGGATTCTCCTCTTGAGTGGAGGCACCATATGTATTCCACAAGTGTAGTAATATACTGTGCAGCCCTTTTGGGTCCAAAGTTTAAGTACCAATCCCAAGGTCAGCATCCTTGAGCAATGGACTTGGGTCTACCAGATTTGCAGGGAAGAGTGATACCAAACAGTGGTCTGACAGGTAGCATGCTTAGCTCAGACTTCATTGGTGAGCTCCATCTAGTCTTGTTCAGCCACTGTTTTGGTTTTGGCATGGCCTGTACTTGAGTGAATTGGTCAGGGACCTACAGGGCCAGTTATTATATCCTCTGCTACTCTCTATCTTTACACTCCACCATTATCTGCCTTATTAACTGGATCAATTTTGAGTCACTTGGAAGCTCTTGCCAGAATAACAGTTCATCATGTACCCCTGGCACTTGGGTCAACCTTGTATGGTTTATGTGTTTCATAATCGCTGCACCTTTGGTCACTGTGCTTTGAAGTAGTCTAAAATAAAGGAAGGAAGAAAGGATGGACTCTTGAGCAAGAGGGTAATATAGTCAGATTATTTTGGCATCTTTGTAGAAGCTGAATTGAGAGGGGAGATATTAGAATTTTAGAGGCCACTTAGGATGTAGTTGTAATATTTCAGGCAAGAGGTGATGAGGGACTGGACTAGGGTGGTGACCTTTTGAGTAGAGAGTAGGGGACAGATGCAAGAGATCAATCAAGTGTTTGTTAAGTACAATCTGTTAGGTGCCAGGCACTCCACAAGGTGAGGAGGATATAAAGATAGACATTAATCACTGCCCTCAAGAAGCTTACATTTTATTGGGAGAAACAACATGTACACATGTAAGTATGAGCCCAAAATAGATGATGTGGGTATAGAATTAACAAGAGTCGATAAGTGATTGGATATGGGGAATGAATAATAGAGGATGACTCCAAGATTGCAAGCTTGGGTAGCTGGAAGGATGTGGTAGGACCCTTAATAGAAATAGGGAAGTTTAGAGAAGGGATGGCTTTTGAGGGAAAATATGAGTTTCCCTTTGGATGAGTTCCGTGTTGAGTTTGAGATGTCTGTAGGACATTCAGGTGGAGAGGTCCGGCAGACAGTTAGCAATACAGGGCTGAAAAACTTAGGAGAGAGATTATTGCTAGATATCGAGAATGATTATTGAATCTGTGGAAGCTGAAGAGATCATTAAGAGCCGATGTAGGGAGAGAAGAGACCAAGACAGAACCTTCTCAGGGTTAGGAGGCAGGACGTAGATGCTGAGCCAGCAAAGAAGACTGACAGAGCGGTCAAACAAGAAAAGGCATTTTCACAAAAGCCAAAAGAAAAGAGAATATATAGGAGGAGGGCCTGATGGACCCAGGTTAAAATCTAGAGCAGGGCCAAAAAGGATGACTGAGCAAAGGCCATTAGGTTGAGCAGTTAAGAGATCGATCATTGATAATATTGAAGAGAACACTTTCAATTGAAATAGTAGTGATGGAAGCCACATTACAGAACTGAGAAGTGAGTGGGAAGGCAAAAAGAATAGGCAGCTTTAAAAAAAGCTTTAGTGTTTCCTTTTGTTTTTATACCATACCCCACCCTACTCCCACCCTCACCCCATCTGGAACTCTCCCTCGCAGAAAAGAAGAGCACTGAAACAAAACCAGTAAACACAGCCACTGAGTCTGATAGGTATACAACATTCTATAATCCTCTACCAGTCTTCTGAGAGGAAGGAGGTATGTTTCATCATTAATTTTCCAAGCCTGAGGAGTAGTCATCACAATTAATCAAACTTTGGCTGCTTTCTCATTTATATTATTATAATCATTGTTGTAGATTCTTCTCCTGGGACAGCTCTTTTCATGTTTCTCTGAATTTTTCATATTCAGTTTCTTGTGGCACAATAATAATCCATTATGTTCATATTGATCCGTTGTTTCCTGTTGTACTCTCTTAATGCTGCAGCATGATTTGTATAGTCCTTTCCTTTGTTATGGAGCATCTGATGCCTGCTGCGTTTCCAGTTTTGTTTGTTTTGGGGGTTTTTGTGCTGAAAGTGCTGCTATAAATATTGTGATGTATATGAGACCTTTCCCAAAGCCTTTGTTCTCCTTGAGATAAATACGTAGTAGTGGGATTGAGTAGACAATTCTTTCTAGTTTGGCTTTGAAAAGAAGATGAGGCCTAAGATTGTAGCTTGAGAAGATGGCAGAGTCAAGTGAAAGATTTTATAACTGGGGGAAATTGGTCCCTCACCAATCCCTAACCCAAGATATAATCCCAGAAAGAAAAGAGGCAGGTAATGAAGTGAACTAAGCAAAAAAACATAATGCTCTTTCATCTCTTTACAAAATGGGAAAAAGCTCTTATTGAATTAGAAGGGGAACCTGGCCATTGGTTGCAAAAGATTGGCCACATTCCATGGTGGCTCTTAAAAAGCCATCTTGCTAGCTTTGTAAGTGAGCTCAGGCTGGGAGCAGCTTTGTGACTCTGCACTTGTGTCCTTTATTTTTTTTGGAAGGTGGAGGAGGCATGTGTGGGTGGGAAGGAGAGAGAATAAATGCTTGTTAATTTTAAAATGTAGTTTTTGTAAGAATTTTTAATATTAAGGAATTAAAAAGAAAAGTAGGCAGAAAAACAAAGCCCTTGTAACAAATTCACAGTCAAGCAAAACAAATTGCCATATTGACCGTGTCCATAAATGTGTCTCATTTTGTGTATATAGCCCATCACCTCTCTGTTAAGAGGTAGGTAGCAGACTTAATCCTTGACCTCTGGAATAATAGTTGATGATTGTGTTCATCAGAGGAAGTCCTTATGTCTTTCAAAATTGTTCGTTTCTGCAGTGTTGTTATAGTATAGCTTGTTCTCCTGGTTCTGCTCACTTTACTCTGCATCAGTTCATAAAAGTCTTTCCATGTTTCTTAGATAACCATCCTTTTTGTTATTTATTAATGTGTAATAATATTCCATTCTATTCACATATCAAAATTTGTCCAACCATTCCTCAACTGATGGTCACTTACTTTGTTTACAAGTCTTTGCTATCACAAAAAGTTGCTATAAATATTTTTGTGCTTAGAGGTTATTCTCCTCTTTTTATATCTCTGGGGTATAAGCCTAGTCGTAGTTATCATTTTTTCCACACTTGGAAGGTGAAAGTTCTTTTTTTTCCACACACTGATATTTGTCTTCAAAAGTGCTTTAAATGTTTTAGGGATACCACCATTTTCAAAGGCTTACTTAACTCTTTTAAAAATAATAATACTTTATTTTTTCCCAATTACATGTAAAAACAATTTTTAACATTCTTTTTTTAAGATTTTGAGTTCCAAATTCTCTCCCTCCCTCCTTCCTCTTCTCCCTCTTAGAGACAGTAACCATTTTGATATAGGTTTTACATGTATAGTCATGCAAAACATAGTTCTATATTAGTCATGTTGTGAAAGAAAACACAAACCCCCCAAAAAACCATACAAATACATACACACACAAATAAAGAAAATGAAAAACAGTATGCCTCAATCTGCAGTCAGACTCCCATCAGTTCTTTCTCTGGAAGTAGATAGCATTTTTCATCATAAGTCCTTTGGAACTGTCTTTGATTATTGTATTACTGAGAACAGCTAAGTCACTCACTGTTGTTCATTATATAGTGTCACTGTAACGATATACAGTGTTCCCCTGGTTCTGCTCACTTTCACTCTGCATCAGTTCATGTAAGTCAGATTTTTTGGAAAGCATCCTTCTTGTCATTTCTTATAGCACAATAGTATTCCAATACAATCACATACCACAACTTGTTCAGCCATTCCCCAATTAATGGACATCCCCTCAATTTCCAATTCTTTGCCACCACTCAAAGAGCTGCTATAAGTATTTTTGTACGAATAGGTCCTTTTCCTTTTTTTAAAAAATCTTTCTGGGATACGTACCTAGTAATGGTATTGCTGAGTCAAAGGGTATGCACAGTTTTATAGCCTTTTTGGTCCTTGTTTCAAATTGCTCTACAGAGTGGTTGGATGGTTTACTTATTCTTAATACTCAACATAATTATAGGTTTACTTAGTCTTAATACTTAACAAAACACAATATACTCCCAATATCCCAATTTTCAATCACAAGAGAAGGAAGCTGAGTCTTTTGCTCATGATCATAAAGCTAAACCATGACAAAACTGGGAACCAAGCTCAGCTCTTGTTTCCCCAGTCCTGTTCTTTCAAGATGATATGACTTCTCTGAGGGTTTGTGCCATGTCTCGATATCAGTGAGACCATCAGCGTATTGGGCTCATCTTTGCAAATACCAGGACCTCTGTGCTAACTTTTTGTTTGGATTTTCAGTAAACTTCAGACAGATATAAAGATGACTAATTTGGAAGAAATGAGGATCGCCATGGAGACTTATTATGAGGAGGTATTAAGCTCTTTTTCCTAATGTATTATCAAGGGAAAGGGAAGTTACAGAATGTGGAAAGAGAGAAATATTCTGATTACACTAAAAAAATTGAAGGGACTGTATGAGCTAGAGGTCAGTATTGTTGAGATCAGTGTTGCCAGGATTGTGTGCTCTTACTTTGTTATGATTTTTAGGTGAAAACATGTCACACTTTGGTTCGTCTTGGTCCTAAGCAATGCTCAAAACTCTAGTGGAGGTGTCCTCAAAAGAGGCTCTTTTCCATGCTAGTGATGTGCTTTTAAAAATGCCTTCTAACTTTGGTATTTTACAGATCCATCGTCTCCAAGTTCTTTTGGCAAATACTGAAACTACAGGAAAGAAGTATGTTAGTCTCTTTGGGGGCACATATTTTGTATATTGATTCACATTATTTAAACTGTTATAACAAGGGAAATGATTGCCTAGGAACTTTTGATGTCCTTTACTTTAAAGCACCTTGAAACACCTTTCCTTTAAAAAAAAAGAATAGTTAGACTTCTCAAATCTAGGCATCTGAGCTTCTCAAATCACAGAGATGATTTTCATAATTATCTTGTTAATTGTTGATAGTATGTTTAGTCAATCAGCTCTGCTTTCGAGATACTAGTTCTTATACCTGTCTTATCATTATTAATTATACTTTCATATAATGCATTAAGGTTTGCAAAGAACTTTTCTTTCAGTAGCTCTATGAGTTAAGTGTTTCATGTCTTCATTGCATAAATGAGAAAACTCGAGTCTCTCAGAGGTTAAGTGGCTTGTCCATGGTCACACAGTGTTAAGTGTTGGAGCCAGGATTAAAACCTGTATCTCCTGACTTCAAGTCCGGTGCTTTTTCCTACTACATCACATAAGCTACCATCTCAGTACAGTTTCATTCTTCCACTTTGATTTCTCTGAGTTTATTTTATCTGGAAGAACATCAGACTTTCTGTTCATTCATCCAACAAGTATTTATTCGGTGCTTGTTA